>NC_133334.1:143356650-146139356 GCF_042186555.1 Aquarana catesbeiana
GTGCCGAATCGCAAAAAGTGCTCTGGTCAGGAAGGGGGCAAATTCTTCCGGGGTTGAAGTGGTTAAAGACTTGTAGTTTTATTAGCTGTTTTTTTTTTGTCAGGGGCGCAGTTTCAGTGCTTGCCATAGGTGCCATTTTCACTAGATACGCCTCTGGGAGACACAGAGAGAGAGAGAGAGAGAGAGAGAGAGAGAGAGAGAGAATGTAATCATTTTTATTCACCGATGACGGATGCAGTCTGGGGTGCGCTCAATCCCCCTCACAGCTTTTACTGCCATGGTGACCCGAAACCATGCAGCGTTCTTCTGGTTTGCTGAAGAGGAATATTATCTGAATATTATCTGAATATTATCAAATTCGAAAATAGAAATATTTTCGAATGCGATTGAAATAATTTCTAATACAGTTGAAATAATTTCGAATGCTGTTGAAATATTTTCGAATGCGGTTGAAATATTATCGAATCCGATTGAAATAATTTTGAATACAGTTGAAATAATTTGGAATGCGGTTGAAATATTATCAAATTCGGTAGAAATATTTTCAAATGCGATTGAAATATTATCGAATACGATTGAAATAATTTCTAATACAGTTGAAATAATTTCGAATGCTGTTGAAATATTTTCGAATGCGGTTGAAATAATATCGAATCCGGTTGAAATATTTTCGAATTCGACCGATTTTCGAATTCGGTCGAAAACGAAACTGATTTGAAAAACGAATTTAATGAATTTAACGGATCTAACTAAACTAAATTAATTAAATAACGAATTAAAACGAAACGAAACTAAACAAATTTTTTCATTTTGCACATGCCTACTCAGGACATCCTGTAAGCCTGGGTACCTGCCTAAGAACCGCTGCACCACCAAGTTAAGTATGTGAGCCAAACAGGGCACATGGGTCAGTTGTCCCTGTCGGAGGGCGGACAGGAGGTTGGTGCCATTGTCGCAAACCACCATTCCTGCCTTAAGTTGGCGTGGTGTCAATCACCTCCGAACCTGCCCCTGCAGAGCTAAAAGAACCTCTGCCCCATTGTGGCTCCTGTCCCCCAAGCACACCAGCTCAAGCACCGCATGGTATCTTTTGGCCTGCATGCTTGTGTAGCCCCTTGAATGCCTACGGAGCACCGCTGGTTCCGAGGACAAAGCTCGGGAAGAGGCCATTGAGGAAGAAGAAGAGGAAGGGGTGGAGGAGAGAGGTGTGTCACAATCATTAGTAGTGACATTTTGGAGGCGTGGTGGTGGAACAACCTCCAACACTACTGCACCTTGTCCTGCATCCTTCCCAGCTGCCAGCAGAGTGACCCAATGCGTCGTGAAACTTAGGTAACGTCCCTGTCCATGCCTACTGGACCATGAGTCAGCGGTAATATGCACCTTACCTCTGACCGCCCTGTCCAGCGATGCCAGAATCACCTTCCGTGAGAAAAAGTGGCGTTTGGGTACCTGCCACTGAGGAACCGCACATTCCACAAACTCACGGAAGGAGGCAGAGTCTACCAACTGAAAAGGTAGCAGTTGAAGTGCTAGCAATTTTGCCAAGCTAGCATTCAACCACTGGGCATGTGGATGGCTGGGAGCGAACTTCTTTCGGTGGTGCAGCAGCTGGGGCAGGGAAATTTGCCTGGTACAATCTGACGTCGGTGTACCGAAAACAGATGGCCCACAAGTACTTGGCTGTGACACGCCTAATTCTACCTTAATTCCTCTCAGTGCAGGTCTCAGAGAGGACTGAAGGTATATTGGGGTTGGAGATCTCAGCTGATGAGGAGCAAGGAGAGGTCCTCTTTGTTCTTTGGTGTGGGTCTTTTAGATATGCTTGCCAACTAACTGCATGGCAGGTCAACATATGGCTGGTCAAGCATGTGGTGCCCAAGCGGGAGATATTTTGGCCACGCGAGATACGCTTGAGACATATGTTGCAAATAGCAGCGGTGCAATCTGATGCACTTATCTCAAAAAAAGCCCACACCAAAGAACTTTTAGAATAACGCGCAGAGACAGCAGCGCCCTGCACAAGCAGAGCTTTGCGGTGTGATGCAGTCAGTGTGCTACCCTTAGGCTGGCCCCTGGAGGGCATCCTGCCTCGTTGGTGATGTGCCTCCTCCTCCTCCTCTCTCATATCAGGCACCCATGTTGAGTCAGTGACCTCATCCCCTCCCTCCTCATCACTGGAGTAAACCTGGCAGTATGCTGCAGCAAGGGGAGCATGACTGCCAGATTGCTGTCCTTCTTGGGCACCCCCTCTGTCCATGCTCACGTTACTGCCTTCATCTAGCTCAGTATCATCATCAGAGCCTTCTAAATGCTGGGCATCCTCCTGAAGCATGTACCCAACACTGTGGTCAAACAGTTCGAGGGACTCCTCAGGAGGACATGGTGGTGCTAGGGAAGGAGTCACTGATGCCATTGAGCTGAGGGAAGAGGCCGCGTTGGCAGCTGCTTTGCCAGACAAAGTACCCTGAGCATTAGTGAGAGGATGAGGAGGAAGTCTTCCGCATGTTGCGGCTCAACACGGCCAGCTGCTGAAAAAAAGGCCAAACGTGTCCCACGGCCACGTGCTGATGAGGATGCACCGTCTCCACGACCAGCACTGTTGCCTCTAGACACAGAGCCTGCTTGCCCTCTTTTATTGGCTTGTGACTGTCTGCCTCACCTTGTTGGCCTTCCAGACATACTAATGGCCTGTAGCTGGGATAGAGATAGAGAATATATATATATATATATATATATATATATATATATATATATATATATATATATATATATATATATATCTCTAACGAGCCCTTGCTCGCACGGTTCCACTCTCCCGACACTCCTCTGCTGCTATAGAATCAGATTGCAGATCGCAATGTTTGATGGTTCAGTCATCTGATGCTCCGGGATTAGAACTACAGCTATGTGCCGTTCAAATCCAGTTGCGATAGCTCAGAACAAACACCAGGCAGGCTGTATGTAAGTACAAACAGGGATCTCTTTTATTGAAAGGAATACAGGCTCTTTTATACAATAAAAGAGGAGGTGCATACCTCCTGCTCATATTACTCTGAACATACACCTGTGACCAGAAACCTAATTGACATGGGCTAATTAACTAATCCCTTTAGACAGCCTAGATGACTCAGTCATGACCTTTAGGCCAGACTGGCCTTTTTGTAGCTCAGAAAACACAATCAACATTATCACAAATCAACACCGAACTATTCTTCACCCAATAGCAGAGTTAATTAACACAAACAACAATGGGGATCTAATGACTCTTAGATCCCATACTAGACTTATTTACAATACACATTCTAGCAGGCAATAGACAGACAGGTGGCTGGAATTGACATCAGCATCTCCTAACAGTATTTGTCCCAGCATTATGAATCAGAGGAGAAATACTTCAGTATTCCAAGCTTCATGACAATCCAGTATTCCAAGGTTCATGACATACACACATATACACCAACCTTCTACAGGTAGCTTTAGCTGAACACTGTGCAGAGCTCACAAAAACTAACTTGTAGCTTATTTAGCTGCCTGCGGTAGTGATAGGATCAGGATAACACCACCAACCTTCTACCGGTAGCTTTAGCTGAACACTGTGAGGAGGACGCACTACCCTAACTTGTAGCTTTAGCTGAACACTGTGCACTACACTAACTTGTAGCTTTAGCTGAACACTGTTCAGAGGACGCACTACACTAACTTGTAGCTTTAGCTGAACACTGTGCAGAGGTCTCACTAAACTAACTTGTAGCTTTAACTGAACACTGTGCAGACGTCTCACTAAACTAACTTGTAGCTTCAACTGAACACTGTGAGGAGAACTCACTAAACTAACTTGTAGCTTTAACTGAACACTGTGAGGAGGACGCACTACACTAACTTGTAGCTTTAGCTGAACACTGTGCAGAGGTCGCACTACACTAACTTGTAGTTTTAGCTGAACACCGTGAGGAGGACGCACTACACTAACTTGTAGCTTTAGCTGAACACTGTTTAGAGGACGCACTACACTAACTTGTAGCTTTAGCTGAACACTGTTTAGAGGACGCACTACACTAACTTGTAGCTTTAGCTGAACACTGTTCAGAGGACGCACTACACTAACTTGTAGCTTTAGCTGAACACTGTGCAGAGGTCTCACTAAACTAACTTGTAGCTTTAACTGAACACTGTGCAGAGGTCTCACTAAACTAACTTGTAGCTTTAACTGAACACTGTGAGGAGGACGCACTACACTAACTGTAAATAGTCTAGCTGCCTGACTGTGGTACTAATAGGATCAAAAGAACACCAGCAATTTTCTTCAGGTAGCTCTAAATACTGTAACACAAGCCTGCCTATCAGTAGCAAGATAACAGGAACAGATCTAGCTAAACTGAATACAATTTTATATATATATATATATATATACATATACACACACATACATACACAACACCTGGGATGCATATATACACACAATACACTGTAAGTGCAGCTAACTCACTGACTGTCCTGCCTAATCTATCTAACTTAAATCAAATGACACTGTCTCTCTGTTTATCTCTCTCAACGCCGGAACACACACTACACAGGGCCGCCGTGCAGGCGGCCTTATATAGTGTGGAGCGTGTACTAAATCCCCTGAGCCATAATTGGCACTGTGATTGGCCAAGCATGTGGGTCATAGTGCATGCTTGGCCAATCATCAGCCAGCAATGCACTGCGATGCTGCAGTGAATTATAGGCCGTGACGTGCCACACGAATTTGGCGCGAATGGCACATATCATTCGCAATTCGGCAAACGGGCGAACAGACGATGTTCGAGTCGAACATGGGTTGACTCGAACACAAAACTCATCCCTACTTAGGAGTATCACTTTCCCACTCGAAGACTCTGACTACAAATTACTTTAAAAACCTGTGCAGTGTGTTTTTTTCTTGACACTTTTCTCCCCAAGGTGAATGGGAATGGGTACCATGCACCCCATACTCATTCACGTAGGGCGGGGGGCCGGGATCTGGGGGCCCCCTTATTAAAGGGGGCTCCCGGATTCCGATAAGTCCCTCGCCCACAGACCCCAACAACCAACGGCCAGGGTTGTCGGGAAGAGGCCCTTGTCCTCCAACATGGGGACAAGGTGCTTTGGGGAGGGGGGCCTGCAGCACACCCCCCTTCCCCAAAGTACCCATCCCCCATGTTGAGGGCATGTGGCCTGGTACAGTTCAGGAGGGGGGGGGCGCTGGCTCATCCCCACCCCCTTTCCTGACTGGCCTGCGTGCTCGGATAAGGGTCTGGTATGGATTTTGGGGGGACCCCCATGCCAATTTTTCGGCGTCCATAACAGACCAAAGGGCCTGGTATGCTCTTGGAGCGGAACCCATGCCAGTTTTTTTTTTTTTTTACAATCTTTATTTATCAAAACATTTTTTACCATAAGTTAAAAAGGAAACTTATACACATCCAAGACATACAATAATTCTATACTTCTTTATCAAAGCACTAGTTCAGGTTTCATTAACCTTTTAATTGATTACTTAATTGATGCAAGAATGTGTAACCCCTATTCTAACCCCCCCCACCCTCCGTCCTCTCTTTCTACTCAATCATCCCCATTCATACTACCAAACCACACACAAAAAAAAAAAAAAAAAAAAGGGTTCCCCTCTTGTGGTTTTCCATTGGAATCTATATAATTGTCCTCAATAGCCCCGAAGAGGCTCTGAACTCTTCCCATTTAGCCCATGTGTTAAGTATTTGTACCTTCAACCCCTCCTCTATCACCATTCTTTCTTCCAGGGCACGCATGTCCGCCATCTCACACTCCCACTCCACTACAGAAGGCACACGTGTGCTTTTCCATTTTCTTGCTATGATGGTTCGTGCCGCTGTCAGAAAATATTTCAATATTCCCTTTCTTATTTTCTTCACCGATCCTGGGATCATAGATAATACCGCCACTTGTATTTCTGGATATATATCGATCCCGGTCATGGCTCTGTATATCTCAAATATTTTCTGCCAGAATGGTTGGATTTCTGAGCAATAGTACCAGATATGTGACATTGTGCCCTGCGCTTTATGGCATCTCCAACAGATATCCTCGTTGTCAGGGTTCATTTTATGTAAGTCCACCCTATACCATCTGGCTAAGATTTTATAATTTCTTTCCTGATGTTTGGCAGATATCGAGAGTTTATGGGTTACTACTTTTCCCATGTTACCCTGGGGATTTCTGTTCCTATCTCTAATTCCCATTTCTTAATATAGGGTAGCTCCTGTCCTTTATTCTCTGAATTCAGGTATTTATAGATTTTAGAGAGGACATGGGTGGGTCTGTGTTCTTGTAAGAAGATTTTTTCTAAAATTGTCAAGGGCCTATCTATTACCGATTCTTTTATTAGAGATGTGATATACCGTTGGAGCATCCCATACTACATCCATTTTGTTTTATGTTCTACACCCAAACCTTCCAGTGGGAGGAGCCTGTTCTCTTCCATCGTTTCCACCAACATGGTGTCTTCACATCTCTTCCATTTAAGAAATGTTTTAGATTCGAGTGCCAGTGGAAATTCTGGATTACTAAATAGTGGAGTCATAGGTCCCCTATCAGTAGATCCAATCCCTCTCGTTATCATAATATCCCATACTTTTAATGTTGATACCACTAAAGAGGGCATTTCGCCATCCAGCGGTCTTTGCTCTCTTTTTATCCAGGGTAGTGATTTTAATTTTAGGGCCGTGATCTTCTCTTCAAGCTTCACCCATTGTTTGATATCCCTATTGTGGAACCAATCTACTAATCTTGTTATCAATATTGCTCCCAAGTACATGTCTATATCTGGAAGAGCTAGGCCCCCATTTTTCTTAGTTTTATTCAAGACTGACCTATTAATTCTGGGGGTCTTGCCTCCCCAGATGAATTTTCCTATTAGCTTATGCAGTTTTTTCAGGGTATTTGTTAAAGGAAAAATGGGTATTGCTTGTAGGGTATATAGTATTTTAGGTAGTATATCCATTTTTACTATACTTATTCTACCCATCCAGGAAAACATACCATTTTCATATTGTTGTAACGTTCTCATGGTTTTCTGCACCAACGGGGCATAGTTATACTCCTGTAGTTTATTGAGGTCAGTGGGGATATATATATATACCTAAGTATTTAATTGCCTTCACCTGCCATTTAAAAGAAAAATCATTTTTAAGGAGTTCCACTATAGCGCTTGGCAAATTAACGTTTAGGGCTTCAGATTTATTATAGTTTATCTTAAAGTTACTTAGTGCACCGAATCGTTTACATTCAAATATCAGGTTTGGTATTGATATCAAGGGATTTGTAATATATAACAAGATATCATCTGCATATACTGACATCTTGTATTCTATATCTCCCACCTTAATTCCCTGTATATCCTTATTTTCTCGAACTGCTGTTAATAAATGCTCCATCACTAATATATATAACAATGGGGATAGCGGGCAACCTTGTCGGGTTCCGTTTGTTATAGGTACTACCTCCGATAAATCTCCGTTCGCCCGAATCCTAGCCGTTGGATTCTGATATAAGGCCATTATTCTATCTATAAGTACAGGGCCCAACCCCATTGAACCAAGGTCTCTCTAAGGAAGTTCCATCCCACCCTGTCAAAAGCTTTCTCAGCATCAATTGCCAGTAGACAGGATGGGATGGAACCTCTCTGTGCATATTCTACTAGTGTAAGTGTTTTTAAGGTGTTGTCTCTAGCCTCTCTTCCTTTTATAAAACCCACCTGATCTAGGTGTATATGTGCAGGTATTATAGGGGCGAGTCTGTTGGCGATAATTTTAGAGTACAATCTTAGGTCAATATTTGTTAGGGAAATTGGTCTATAGTTTCCACATAAGGTATGATCCTTCTCTGGTTTGGGTATAAGGGAAATATACGCCTGTAGGCTTTGTGGGACAAAAGGCACTGATGTAGAAACAGCATTAAAGGTCTGCTTCAAAATGGGGGTGAGTTCTTCTTTGAATGTTCTATAGAATCTTGGGGTGAAGCCATCAGGGCCTGGGCTTTTCCCATGTACTAATACATCAATTACCTTTTGTATCTCAATCTCCGAGAAATCCTGCTCTAATTGTACAGTTTCTGTCGGTACTAGAACAGGGAGTGCAGTTTCTCTTATATATTCATAAATACTTTGTTGAAGTCCCTCCGTGTCACTTTTTGTGCCATCATTGGGTATGTTATATAATTTCATGTAAAAGGTCTGGAACTCCTTTAGTATCTCTTTTGGCTCATATTTCATATCTCCTTTTTCCGACTTGATTTTGACAATAGGCAATATATTGCCCCGATGGCGCAGAGCTCTTGCAAGAAGTTTACCTGGTTTATTACCCTGTTGATAGTATAAGGAACGGTTGCTATCTCTTATACGTAGTGTTTTCTTATTTATTAAAGTTTTTAATTCTGTTTTCTTTTCTGTTAATTCCATTAATATTTCGCGTGTTGGGTTTTGTTTATGTTGGGTTTCTATTTTGGGTATTTCTTTTAATAGTTGAGTCGTTCTATTACTTTTCAGTTTTTTCAGTCTGGCCCCATGTTTTATAAAAAACCCTCGGATTACGCATTTTAATGCTTCCCACTGATTCAGGAGAGATGTGGTGTCATTAATATGGTCGTGTAAAAAGTCTGTTATTGCCTTCCTAATTTCTGACACACAATTCTCATCATATAACAGATTATCATTAAGCTTCCAATTACCCCTACTACTTTTACTCTTAAATGGGTCTAGTACCAAAAATACTGGTGCATGATCTGACCATAACGCGCTACCTATATCAGTGGATATAGTTATCTCCATCCCCATCTGGTTTATCAAAAAGAAATCTAATCTATGATAAGTCCCATGAACTTTTGAGTGAAACGTAAAGTCTTTTTCCGTTGGATGAAAAACTCTCCAAATATCAATTAATTGATATTTTGCCATTGTTTCTAAAAAGAGTTTTTTCTCTCTACCTGACTGTACCACTGAAGGTGCTGTAGTATCCTTCTCTCTGTCTAATACAAAGTTAAAGATTCCCCAAATATTGTTACTCCCTCCGCCTTCTCCATAAGCTTTTTCAGTGTTTGTGTTCCTACTTTATGTTGGTTTTGATTAGGTAGGTATATATTAATGAAAGTGTATTTTTTACCAAATATAATAAGTTTGAGTAGTATTGCTCTTCCATCCCTATTGCGCCATTCTTCCAGCACTTGGTGTGGTATTGTCTTATGAATTGCAATAGAGACGCCTTTTGATTTTGAGTACATAAAGGAGTCATGATACCATGTAGTGTAGAATCTGTTTTGTAGATTAGGGACATGGTCCGTACAGAAATGCGTCTCCTGAAAGAATATCACCCCCACTTTTTGTTTATGGAGAGAATACAGAACCTGAGACCTTTTTGTTGCTGAATTAAAACCTCTTATATTATATGAACAGATTTTCATAATTCAGAACCCGTAGGAGGGAAAAAAAAAAAAAAAAAGAAAACACACCACACACACTCACACTTAACACCCAAACTACCCAAAGCTATTTGACTTATAACAAGTCTGTCTTACTAACTAAAGTAAGAACCCTATGAAGGGATAAGAAGATGCCGATGTCCAAGATCCACCGCTCTATTGGTGGCGCACGCTGCATTTTTAAATTTTAATTTCTTTTTCTTTTATTTCATGTTATCCCTCCCCTCTCCCCACTCTATATTTCCTATAACCTCATCCTAATCTAGCAGGGAGAAAAGAAGGAGATGAAGGGTGAAGGGGGGGCACGAGAGTGGTCTCCCCAGATATAGAGCTCTTAGAACTTATACAGATCATATGTTTATCTATATTCTGCCCTCCATCCCACCCAGCCACGAGGGAGAAATCTCTCCATCACCGCGGAGGGGGGGGATACAGAGGCATATCACGAAGGGGGAGAGAAAGGAGGAGGAGAGAGAGAAAAAAAAAAAAAAAAAAGAAAGAGGGAGAAGGAGTCCCCCCCCCACCCACCCTCCCCCCTCTTTAATTCTCTATTACACCCACCCCTCTCAGTGTCAAATCTATCAAATACTATTATTATTATTAAAGGGGGCTCCCGGATTTCGATAAGCCCCTCGCCCACAGACCCCGACAACCAACGGCCAGGGTTGTCGGGAAGTGGCCCTTGTCCTCCAACATGGGGACAAGGTGCTTTGGGGAGGGGGGCCTGCAGCACACCCCCCTTCCCCAAAGTACCCATCCCCCATGTTGAGGGCATGCGGCCTGGTACAGTTCAGGAGGGGGGGGGGCGCTGGCTCGTCCCCACCCCCTTTCCTGACCGGCCTGCATGCTCGGATAAGGGTCTGGTATGGATTTTGGGGGGACCCCATGCCATTTTTTTCGGCGTCCATAACAGACCGAAGGGCCTGGTATGCTCTTGGAGCGGAACCCATGACGGTTTTTTGTTTAAAATTTGGCTCAAGATTCATATCACAGTGCCTGGCATTGGCGGGGATCCAAGTTGGATTCCCGTGCTGCTTGTCGCTCATTGGGAAAGGAAAAAACATTTTTTCCTTTCCCGATGAACGAGCCAGCTCAGCTGACACAGTGCACTGCGATTATCTGCAGTTATGTGCGGATAGCATTTTGCTCGCAGCATCACAGCACTGCCCCATTGATTTCAATGGGGAGGAGTGGTGAGTTCACCGCTCCAAAGAAGCTGCTGGCAGGACTTTCTGTGACACCCTGCCAGCACACCGCTCCAGTGCGAAAGCCCTCACTGCAGTGAATGGAGCCGCTTCGTTAGGGCATTTGTCAGATGCTATTTTTAGCGCTGTAGCACCTAAAAACGCCCCAGTGTGAAAGGGGCCTAAAAAAGGCCTGCTAGCAGCACCTTTGGAGAGGTGTATAAACCGCTCCTGCCCATTGAAATCAATGGGACAGCGCGGCTATACCGCTGGCAAAATGCCGCTGCAGTGGCGTTTTGCGGGCTGATTTATATAAACCCCATTTTGGCCGCTAGCGGGGGTTAAAACCGCTAGCGGCCGAATATCGCCGGTAAAGCAGCGCTAAAAATAGTGCCGTTTTACTGCTGCCGCCCGCACCACCCCAGTGTGAAAGGGGCCTAAGGTAATTTTTCTCCTTCATTGATGTACGCTGATGAGGCAGCACTGATTGGTTACACTGATAGGCAGCATTGCTTGGGACCACAGGTGGGCATTGATAGGTGGCACTGGCAGGTGGTACTGGTGGGCACAGATGAGGCAGAATTGCCTCTTCGGGACCAATGTCCCTTGCACCTAAGCCGGTGATCAGTTTTTATTTTTATCCTCATGCTGTCAGCGTGAGGAGAAAAAATAAGCAATTACCGAGCTTTAGTTTACATCATGTGATCAGCCGTCATTGGCTGACAGCTAATTGCATGGTAAGGGGCCGGGATCGGCCCTTACTTCGATCTGTGATCACTCGAGTCTCAGTGACTTAGTGCCCGCTGAGCGCCCTGCAGGGAGCACACGGGGAGCCCGTCCTATGACAACCTCCCAGAAATTCAGGTCTACGCTGTGGCCGTCGTTTGGCTAAAGCACAGACACCAAGTGGTTAATAGGAAAACAGATGCAGATTTCTAGGACTGGCCAAAAAATGGAAAATTGTATCATACTTACCGTAATTTTCTTTTCCTGACGCCAATCCATGGCAGCATACTAGTGATAGGCTCCGCCTTTCTCCCCTCCCTCAGGACCAATGAAATAGCATAAATTAAAGGCCAGTTAGGCCCCACCCCATTCCTCGTAATTAGCTAGATATTGAAACGCACAAGGGTGGGTCCGTATGCTGCCATGGATTGGCGTCAGGAAAGGAAAATTACGGTAAGTATGATACAATTTTCCGTTTTCCTGACGCCACCATACTAGGGATACATATCCTAGCTGACAAGGTGGGTTCTACTTAACAAACCAAAATAATATATATATATATATATATATATATATTTTTTTTTTAAATGGGACAGAAGACTGAACAGTCATTCCTCCGAAGCCCACTGATGACAAGGCACCCAGATCTATTCTGTAAAGGTTGAAAAGGTATGCTGGGAAAAGCATGCCACTTTTCTGTAGAATGAATCCATAGATGCTTTCAACTGGGCCGCCTATGAGGCCTCAAACCCTCTGGAAGAGGATGCATACTACCACTGAAGGAGGCTCACGAGTCGACCCATTTCCCATCTGCACAACCAATCTTGCTAAAGTCCAGGAGATAACCTCTCTTGCCTGATGAATTCCATCTGGAACAGTGAAAGATTTATCATATGAACTGAAAAGAGCAATTGTGGACAGAAACTTCTTTCAAGCTCTGGGAATGACCAATTTGTGTGGTTTTCTTGCTTGAACACCTGGAAAGTTAGGCAATGGACAGATGATTGATAGATGGAGGGCTGTCCTCTGAAATAAGCTGAACTACAGGATGCAGCTCTACTCCTGTAACAAAAGCAATATGCTTTTCTGAAGCTCTAAGGGCTTGAAACTCAAATTGACTTCTGTTTGACGATTTGCGTTAAATACTGGTTAGTAAGCGATGTCTTAAACTAAACACTGCCCTGTTGGAGTAAACAGTTGAAATAAAACCCAAACAGCATCGAAAGATTTTAATTGTGAAAGATTCTCTCTTGCGGTTGACAAAACCTCCTGACTGTCTTCAAAATTTTGCAAACTAAAGGGCCTTTGGCCAAATTAAACCTTGTTCTTGCTGACACCTGCAACCTGAAAAGAATATAGGGTAAGGTTCATGTCCAATCTGACCTACAAGAAGACCAGAACAGCTGCCACCAGAGCTGCAGTAAGAATAATATCTTGCCATGCAAAATAGAAAAAAAAAAAAAAAAAGACAAGTTTGTTCCAGATCTTGGCATAGAGGCTGTTAGAGTGCCTTTCGCACCTCCCAAAGTAGAGCTCACTCTTGGAGCAACTCTGGAGCAATCTAGGTTCTGCTTCTTCCCCTTCCCGCCATTATGCTTGCATCTCTGGTCTGTGCATGTGTGAAGGGGAATTGACTTCTGTACTCTGAAGTAGATAGCCAGGAAGCACCAAGACTTCTATGGTCAGAATGGAGGGGTGGTCGTGACTAACATGCTCATTCTTGACAGCTTCCAGAGGAATTTCATTATACAGTAGGCTTGATTGCAGTTTTATGGATAAACTCAGCTTCTGTTCTATGCTTTGGGGAGCGGAAACCGAGTCAGACCTCTTCTTAAATTGGCATTTGCTGTGAGAAGCAAAGAAGCCTGTCTGTGGTAGGCCACCTGTGGACAAGCCTCCCCCTCATACTCTGGCAAGATTGCATGATGGACAGTATGTCTGTGTATTCCAGTCCCCTAGGAGGCAAATTGCTTCCGGAATTTGCTGGTGATCTTCCTACCCAGACATTCTGGGTTCTACATCTCTCAATAGCATATTGCCGCGAGAGCCTCCCTGGAGCTGAAAATACGCAACTGCTGTCCTGTTGCTCAACCGCAAGATGACTGGTCACCCTTGGTTCTGTAGCAAGGTCAAAGTGATAGAAAAAGCTGCCTGACCTTCCAGCACTTTTGAGACTACCTTCCTTGGTTAGCAATCTCCGCTTGCCTTGA
Organism: Aquarana catesbeiana; assembly: GCF_042186555.1. Lineage (NCBI taxonomy): Eukaryota > Metazoa > Chordata > Amphibia > Anura > Ranidae > Aquarana > Aquarana catesbeiana. The sequence goes on from NC_133334.1 coordinate 143,370,245, forward strand.
CCGACAGACCCTCGCAGTGCACCTTCCAGGCTGTCTTGCCGATATGATTCATCACATTGATCCAGTCAGCTGGTTCATGACATCCTCAAGGTCTTTCCATCACCGCGAACTGCTGTACATACTGCGTGACACTGACCATAGCTGCGCCGGATCCTGTTTCCTCCATTGTAGTTGAAACTAGCACCGGTGCCCATGCACCCAAGGAATCATCGGTATGAATGACAACATTACGGCCAGGAGGCTGAGACACCTAGAAGTCTTCCAGGAAGTAGAGGCATCTGATCTCAGAATTCTCCCTATGACCCTCACCGTTCTTTTCTGATGGAAGCAAACCAGAGGAACCAGTAGAGCCCACACAGGCACTTTAACTGTTGGAAAGCAAAAGTTGGCTTTTTTTTTTTTTTATGTAGAAAGGAATGACGCCCAGGTAGTGGCGAATCTGGAGACCCCGTTCTCCAAGAGGAACTGACACATCACTGAAACCTCTGTGAATATTCTTAGAGATATTCATAGGCTAAAAGGTAGGCTGATAAAGCGGAGATGTGTCCAACCAATTGCCAAATTTACTTACTTTGGAATAAAAAAGAAAGGAAAAAAATTTTGGGATGTAAGGCTAAGAATCCTGACGATCTAGCGAAAGCCTCCAGCCATCTGCTGCAAGCGAATGCTTCTCTCCAACCTCCGCGACCTACAAATAGGGGTGGATAGGAAACCTACAATCTCTCCTGTGAGATGGGACCAGGACAGCTCCTCTCTGAGTCTGAAGTGTAAGTATTGTAACCGCCGTGGTTGCAGTGGATCTGGCAGCTCCGAGGGGGAGAAAAAGGTCCAGAGAAGGAACAGCGAGGAATCCACCGAAGTGACCATGAGTGTCTATCCTTCAAGGATCTGCACAATCCACTGTCCAGTAAACCATGATGCGTGCCCACAGGGACTTACCTTAAAAGTCTGGGGATACGCCCGGTAAAAGGGTTTTGTGGGTACCTGCGGTACACCCAAAGATTTTCATTTATGGACCTTATGAAAGTTTGCCCCAGAGGAGCGGGACCTAGCGGGGGAAACATATTTCTCCCTTTATTTATTATTAATTTTTAGTTATATATTTTTTTTTACTTTCCTGCTTTCTGTTATGGGAGAAGAACGGACCCTCCTCCTGTCACTTCCAACATGGCTGTCTCTGGTTTTATATCAAACAGAGATCTTGCACTATAAAGTGACTATTCCAATTCTGTTCCTAGGAAGCCAAACACAGCCATGGGTCTCAACCATAGGGTACCCCTAGCCGTAACTGAGTATAGCATTGCCTTGGCCAGGCACCAGGTTGGGACTATTGCTGCTTCCGCAGTGAAATTTGCTGATACATCTTGGCCGGGTCCCAAGATATCAGCCCTAAGGATTTCCTCCCCAACCATACCCTGGGAGCAGAAACCCAAAGTACTCATCACCAAGGTAAGGGCCTCTGTTGAGTGGCAGGCCCTTCCCAGCCGCCACCCTATTGGACAACAGCCAGTCCCACTGTAGGCATGGATTTCAGCGATGCTATATCCGCCTTGAATTAAACCAGTTTCCTAATGGAAAAGTGATTGCTCATTGAAAGGGTAAATATGACTTTGTCTTTTAACCCATGTAATGGTCTGCATGACTGACTGGATACACAGTTCTCCAAAGAAAAACTGACACCAAGTGGCTCCAGATCTTGCTCTGGTGCAAGGGAGCTAAAATCATTTGCAGGCTGCACCCCCTCATCAGGAGTACTGAGAGGATGAGTGATCCATGAGGCAGGTTGTTCTGCTAGTGGCTAGACCCGCAACAAGGGGGCTGACTAGCTAGAGTAATTACAGTGAGTTTAAAACAGAAGTTTTGTGCCACCTTAAAAGTAATAAAGACATTCGGCATTACCTGTCAGCTGCAAACTTCAACCAGGCCGACTTCACTCACCAGCCTCCTGGGGATAGGCACTGCTCCACAGGTCCTGCAGGACTCTTGTTGGGGTGCTGGGTTTGGGAAAGAAGAGCTAAGAGGTTTTCCTTGGAACCTCTCTCCTGAGTGGGAGCAGCATCCGTGCTATGCTCCTCTGAAGAACGTCCACCTTTCTATGGCTTCTGGCTCTGGCCTTTGAGAGCGTGGGCGCGCGGAGCTGAAGCAAATCAAAGCAATCCGCATGAGAGGGCACTCTTTTCCTGAAAACTTACGGACACAGTGGTCCCCACCCTAAGTGTTGAGGGTCTTTTGTATGGGTGGTGACTGATACTCGAACCGTGAAGAAATGGGACGACCAGCTAAGAGACGGACAGCCACAGAAAGAAGGAGAAGAGGAAAAATAGATAAGGCAACAGCGACTTCGCTTCTCCCTCTAATAATGTATATCTAAAGATATACAAACACATATATACATCTACACACGCTCTCCTTTCCCCTTTTTTTTTTTTTTTTAAAACAATATGCATGCATATATAAATACATGCACATACCACTCCATATAACAACCCCCACATACGTACATACATACCAACCAACATAAGAACACACAAACATATACACACACACACACACATACATACCCACCTGCCCCAAACCAACCTACAATCATAAGCTATACCTACAGCCGGCCTAGGACAGCAAAGGACAGAGAATCTGTCTAGGGGGAGTAATGTACTCAGACCAGTGCCACTGCAGGAGGAAAAGAACAGGAGGTGCAGAAATGACAGGAAACAAACAGAGGCAAAGGTAAGAAGGATGCAAAGCTGGCCTCCCCAAACCCAACAAGCGTTGCAGACACCAACCTTAAAGGCAGATATCATTCCTAAACAGGAAAAACTGCTCAGCTCCATCGAGACCCACAGAAGGAGCTCCCAAGCTACTCTTGCGCTTTTAGCAGCCTGATACTGGGACTTCGCACTGGGAGAAGCTTAACCCAGACGGCAGCTGTCTGGAGGCAGAGGGGGGAACATAGTACTGCTTACTCTTCACTGGTGCATGGAAGTATGAGGACAAAAAGAAGAATGGGGTGGGGCCTAACTGGCCTTTAATTTATGCTATTTCATTGGTCCTGAGGGAGGGGAGAAAGGCGGAGCCTATCACTAGTATGATGCCATGGTGGCGTCAGGAAATAATGTTTAGAGTCAAAGGCAACTGATGACTTTCTATTAAAGGTCTAAATGGGCCATTAACATGCATCACAATTGAACTTAGGAATGTGTCTTTGCAAAGTTAAACTAATTAAAATCCTTTCTTATTTTTGCTTGGGGATAGACTGCAGAGGGATTAGAAGTTTTGTCACATGCCTACACCCCTGATAGGGTGAAGACACCTCCCAAATTTTGCCAATTTCTCATTCAAAATTATTCACTTCCTGTCACATAGCCAAATAGGAAGTGAGGGTAAAACCCTACCAATGTATGTCCTTGGGGACACACAGGTCAATCTAAATAGTTTCCCCATTCAGGAAATTGCACTCTAGCATTTTGCCATGTACATCCCAAAATATTATGTATTTTGTGGTTTATTTACTAAAAGGTAAATCCACTTTGCACTACAAGTGCAGTTGCTGGAGATCCAAGGGGGGCAAGCAAGGAAAAGAAAAAAAAAAGCATCTTTGCCTCTACATGATTGGATGATAAAATCATCAATACTATCCCTCAGATTTTCATCAACTACACTTGTATTGCAGAAAGGATTTGCCTTTAATAAACCCCAAAATACCTAATAATTTGGGGTGTACACAACAAAGTGCTAGAGTGCAATTTGCATAGTGGGGGCACTAGTTAGATTGACCTGTGGTCCCCAAGGAAAAATATTGGTAGGGTTTTACTCTCACTTCCTGTTTGGCTAGGTGACAGGAAGCGAAGCCAATTTTAAGAAAAGGGACACAAAGCCCAACCTTAAAAATAAAAAATAAAAATCTTGATTTCCCTCAAATGTCCACAATTAGAATAGGATTGTCTTCAGCTTGATTTTAGTGCTCTAAGGCCACTTTCACACTGGGGCGGTTTGCAGGCGTTATTGCGCTAAAAATACCGCCTGCAAACCGCCCCTAAACAGCCTCCGCTGTTTGTTCAGTGTGAAAGCCTGAGGGCTTTCACACTGAAGCGGTGCTCTGGGAGGACGGTAAAAAAAGTCCTGCGAGCCGCATCTTTGGAGCAGTGAAGGAGCGGTGTGTTCACCACTCCTGCCCATTGAAATCAATGGGACAGCGCAGCTATACCGCGGCTATAGCCGCGCTGTACGATCGGGTTTAACCCTTTTTCGGCCGCCGGCGGGGGTTAAAACCGCACCGCTAGGGGCCGAATACAGCCGTAAAAACGACGTTAAAACAGCGCTAAAATTAGCGCTGTTTTACCGACGACGCCCCCACCGCGCCAGTGTGAAAGGGGCCTAAATTAGTGCTTCTCAACCCTGTCCTCAAGTACCCCCCCCAACAGGCCAGAACAGGTTTTCCTTCATCTTGCACAGGTGCTTTAAATCAAAGTCAATGGCTTTGTGTTTTGGACAGCTATTTTAGATAAGATAACATTTCCTAAACATGGGGGGGGGGGGGGGGTACTTGAGGACTGAGGCTGAAAACCACTGCTCAAAAAGAAAATTGAATGCTTACCACTCTGAAATGTTACTTTCCTGATCTCTATCCATGGCAGTATACACACAATCCATGCATGTGCTACCATGAAAGTAACGTAAAACTAAAAATAAAAAAGGAATTTGTCTAAGACCTGCCAATCAGCCTAGTTAAGCTGCAGCTGGGAAATCCGTTGCATGAAAAGAACACACATAAAACATAAAAAATTTTAAAAAATTTTATTGGTCCAAAAAATAAAAAAAATAAAAAAAAACAGGACTTGGAAAAGAAGCAAGGAAAGCAAAATACACACATGTATGTTATTTGAGACACTAACAGAATATGTTTGAGGTTTGACCCTTTTGCAGTGTAAATTAACAGGAGTTAAAAGGAGTGTACCCACAAATGGACATCTATTAAGGATTAAAACAACATTAGGCACAACATCTTGAGAAAGAATTTTAAAAATAATGCAGCACAGACAGTTAAATCAAAGTGAACAACGTAAAAAAAACAACAAAAATTGCCAACATAAAAAAGATTTTCTGGTAAAATAACCACCACCCAAAAAAAAAACAACAAACCAAAGTAACAAATAAATTGCATAAAAACATATTTGTTTTGCAACAACATAATAAACAAAATACAAATACATGTGTTAGAAACGCGATAAGGACACCCAAATGTACTCTCTTGCCACCCCCCCAATCTTGGCTCTTTTCAGGGCAAAGTAAAGAATGCTATCTGCAAGCTTTATATAACATAGGTTTGTGTGCTAATGAGGCAATTGCAAACACATGGACAGTCCATGAAACGCACAAAATGCAAGTTCACCCAATGTAGAGAGAACTTAAAAGTGAGTACACCCATTAAGGATGTCCTTAAATTACTAACCCAAAAAACAAACTCTGAGCATGCCCAGAAACATCCAAGTAATGTTCACACACAAAAAGCACCACCAAAAAAAACCAAAGTCCCTGAGCATGCCCAGACCAACCCAAATGCATTTTACACACCAAAAGGCACAGGAAAAAAACAAAGTCCCTGAGCATGCCCAGAACAACCCAAATGCAGCTAGCACAAAATAAGCCACCCCCTGTCCAAAATTAAGCACATCATCCAGCATGCACCAAAATTACAGATAGGACAAAACACCCCCCAGTCCAGGGGGGCAACTAGAGAGCCTAACATGTGCAAACGTTATACAACAAATACCATTGCAGTCTAAGAGAACTGACTTGGCAATTTTACTAGTCCCCACTTGGCTGGCTTATCTTCTAGTTATTGGCCTTAAAATGGGTATGGGGCCCAGGTCCCACCCTAGGGGACATATATTAATGTCACCAATTGGACAAGCCCAAAAACGAAACAAGGAGAAATGCCTTTAAATATGACAAATTGCTTAAGGGCCAGTTCACACCAATGCAGTCCAGTGCATATTTTATGCATCAAAAATGCATGGAAATTCGGTTATATGGTTTTCAATGGCATAGTTCACACCAGTGCTTGCAGTTCCAGTGCGTTTCAGTTACAGAAAAAAAAGTAGAACATGCTGCATTTTTTCTGCCCTGGACTGTACTGGAAAGCTGTAAAACGCATCAAAAATGCACTGGAACGCACTTGTCCTTATTTAAGGTTAAGAAAAAAGAGGGGGGAAAAAAGCACTGGACTGCATCAAAAATGCACCAAAAATGCACTGGAACGCATCAAAAATGCACATGCAGAAAAGCACCTGGAACTGCAAGCACTGGTGTGAACTATGCCACATAACCTACTTTCCGTGCGTTTTTGATGCAGAAAAAAAAGCACTGGACTGCATGTGGTGTGAACTGGCCCTTAAGGAATAAAAGTTATTTAAAAATACTCGCTGCTATAATGAAATGTCGGTCCAGCAATACACATAAAAGTTAATTGATAAAAACAGCATTAGGAAAAAAAACTAAATTAAGAACAAAAAATGCGTGGGGTTCCCCCGAAATTCCATACAAGGCCCTTCAGGTCTGGTATGGATATTAAGGGGAACCCCGTGCCAAAATAAAATAAAACAAAAAATGGCATGGGGGTCCCCCTCAATATCAATACCAGGCCCTTCAGGTCTGGTATGGATTTTAAGGGGAACCCTGTGCCAAAATTAAAAAAAAATGGCGTGGGGGTCCCCCTCAAAATCCATACCAGGCCCTTCAGGTCTGGCATGGATTTTAAGGGGAACCCCATGCCAAATTTTTTTTAAAAATGGCGTGGGGTCCCCCTAAGAATCCATACCAGACCCTTATCCAAGCACGCAACCTGGCAGGCCGCAGGAAAAGAGGGGGGGACGAGAGAGCGCCCCCTCCTGAACTGTACCAGGCCACATGCCCTCAACATTGGGCGGTTGCTTTGGGGTCCCCCCCAAAGCACCTTGTCCCCATGTTGATGAGGACAAGGGCCTCATCCCCAAAACCCTTGCCTGGTGGTTGTGGGTGTCTGCGGGCGGGAGGCTTATCGTAATCTGGAAGGCCCCTTTAACAAGGGGACCCCCAGATCCTGGCCCCCACCCTGTGTGAAATGGTAAGGGGGTACAGAAGTACCCCTACCATTTCACAAAAAAACTGTCAAAAATGTTAAAAATGACAAGAGACAGTTTTTGACAATTCCTTTATTTAAATGCTTCTTTCCATCGGAGGAAGAAGAAGATGTATGGAGAAACCGAAGGAAGATAGAAGAAAGAAGATAGAAGAAAGAAGATGGAAAGAAGAAGCATTAAAATATAGGAATTGTCAAAAGGGTTTCTTGTCATTTTTAACATTTTTGACACTTTTTTTGTGAAATGGTAGGGGTACTTTTGTACCTCCTTACCATTTCACACGGGGGGCGGGATCTGGGGATCCCCTTGTTAAAGGGGGCTTCCAGATTCCGTTAAGCCCCCCGCCCACAGACCCCCACAACCACCGGGATTGTGGGGATGAGGCCCTTGTTCTCATCAATATGGGGGCAGGGTGCTTTGGGGGGGGACCCCAAAGCACCCTCCCAATGTTGAGGGCATGTGGCCTGATATGGTTCAAAAGGGGGGGCGCTCTCTCATCCCTTCCTCTTTTCTTGCAGCCTGCCAGGTTGCGTGCTTGGATAAGGGTCTAGTATGAATTTTTAGGGGGACCCCACGCCATTTATTTATTTTTTTTTTTATGATTTTTTATTTTCAATAAGTTTTTCAACAAATATAAATCAGCATAACAAAAAGTCATGACAGTTTATTGGCGCGGCGTTCCCCTTAAAATCCATGCCAGACCTGAAGGGCCTGGTATGGATTTATAGGGGGACCCACGCCATTTTTTTTTTATTTTGGCATGGGGTTCCCCCTTAAAACCCATACCAGACCTGAAGGGCCTGATATGGATTTTGAGGGGCACCCCCACGCCATTTTTTTTTGGCATGGGGTTCCCCTTAATATCCATACCAGACCTGAAGGGCCTGGTGTTGAATTTTGGGGGAATCCCACACATTTTTTTTGCTGAATTTTGTTTTTTTTCTTAATGCTGTTTTTATCAATGAACTTTTATGTGTTTTGCCGGACCGACATTTCATTATAGCCGTGAAGTGAACCAGCGTAAAAAAAAAAAAGTCTAGAGGTGCGCCCGTTCAACCTATGCAAATGCATTTACGTTGCTTGACATTTACTAAGATTTTGCTGGCGCACTTAACCAAAGCATTTGAACGGGCGCAAATGCCGTTTGAGCATGCGCAGTGTATAAATTCACCTCCCGCAGCTCTAAATGTATTTGCCGGCGCTGCCGGCTTGTTCAGAGAAAGTCACTTTCTCATTCTATTTTGACCATATTTGTTACTTGGACAGTTAGTACTACACTTCCCCACATCACCCCACATCACCCCCATAATATTGGCACTTCCAGCTTGTTTAAATTTTAAGTTAAAGATGCCGTGCGCCATGTCTATAGTGGCGTAACGATCGCCTCTTCGCGTGCGCCGGGAAGAGAATAGTAAATGGGGGATCGCGCTGTGTTACCGGCGCAAATGCTTTGTAAATACGAAAATGTCATTTGCACATCGGCGCGCACTGCAAGTCATGGCGCAAATGCTTCGTAAATCAGCCGCAGTGTGTCAACATGTGCTATCTGCCATCAGGAGATTTCAATGTACATGTTTTGATGGTGCATCCCCTTCCTCTCAAAACTCTAGTAGGTGAGAGGAAGTGGTTGCACCCCCAAAACACATCCATTGATCCCCCATGTCACATGTTGTCACATGTTGACATTAGGTATGGGATCAGAAAGGAAATCCCAATTTTGACTCACAATTTGTGTGCATCTTCTAAATTTGGCTTTTACAGGGGTGACTTCACCCCATCTGATGAAGGCAATATCAAGACCTTTTTTCACACTATAAAATGTCTGATATTGCCTTCTTTTTTGCAATGTTGAACTTTGTAAGTTCCAGAGTTGTGTATGTTATGTTTGTAAACATGCCTGTTTCTGTATTTGTTCAGAAATTTCAAGGTAAAACTTTGGAAAAAAAAATGTGTTTTTTTTACCGCCAAATGTTTTATAAAACGCACATGTGAATGTGCACGGAGTAAAAGGTTTTATATTCAACAATGTGTGGCTTCTTCTTTCAATGATTAATACCATTTTTTTTGTGTTAAGTTGGTGTTTACAGTGACAATGGGTGTTATTTAATAATGGAAAAACCACTTGGCACTACAAGTGCACTAGGAGAACCTAGGAGACAGCAAAAATAAACCCAAGCAGTAAGGCCCCTTCCACACTGGGGCGGTGGGGCGTCGGCGGTAAAACAGCGCTGCTTTACCGTTGATTTTGCGGCTGTATTCGGCCACTAGCGGTGCAGTTTTAACCCCCGCTGGCGGCCGAAAAAGGGTTAAAACCGCTCTTACAGTGCGGCTATAGCCGCGGTATAGCCGCGCTGTCCCATTGATTTCAATGGGCAGGAGCGGTTTATGAGCGGTGAACACACCGCTCCTTCACCGCTCCAAAGATGCGGCTCGCAGGACTTTTTTTACCGTCCTGCCAGCGCACTGCTTCAGTGTGAAAGCCCGGAGGCTGTTTAGGGGCGGTTTGCAGGCGGTATTTTTAGCGCAATAACACCTGCAAACCGCCCCAGTGTGAAAGGGGCCTAAATGAAAATTAAGATTTGATCTTATAAAAGAGAAAATTTATTCAAAATGTGCTGGCATAGCAATGGCCCCCCTACCCGTAAAATATTCAACATATTTTTTTCGTACTTCACTGGCGCTTTGGGGGGGCAAGCCAGGACGGCCAGCTTCCAGAGCCGTCATTGGAGTTTCTGAAAGTCTGGCCTCAGGCCCAACGAAGGCAACATAACTTGCATTATGTCTTTTTAAAAAATTGTGCAGGATGCAGCAACATAAAATTATGGTTTAGTTTGTATTCCGCCATATTTATGGCTGTTTGAAATAGGTGGAACTGGCTGGCCAGGATCCCAAAGGCATTCTCCATGACTCTCCTGGCTCTGGCCAGCCGGTAATTAAAAACCATCTTCTCCGGGGTGAGGGTCCTCTGGGGGAATGGCCTCATCACGTGGTCACCCAGACCGAATGCCTCATATGCGACGAAGACAAATGGCAGTGCTTCCACGTTCTCCTCCAGAGGTGGCAATCCCAAGCCACCACTCTTGAGATGTCGGTAGAACTCGGTCTGGGCAAAGACTCCACCATCCAACATCCGGCCATTCCTCCCCACGTCCACATATAAAAAAATCATATGTCGCCGACACCACTGCCATCAACACAATACTATTAAACCCCTTATAATTATAATAGTATGACCCCGAATGGGGTGGTGGGACGATGTGGACCTGCTTCCCATCGATTGCCCCTCCGCAGTTAGGAAAGTCCCAACGCTGGGCAAACTGGGATGCTACAGTCTGCCATTCCTGTGGCGTTGAAGGAAACTGTGGAGTCAGACAAGAACAAAAATTTAGTCATTTTGCACATAAACATTGAAAGCAGATTAGACACAAACATTCTTGGCCAACATCAGCATAACATTTATTTTAAGGAGTATTTAAAGGCTAAAATATAAGGCCCACTTATCAAATTCCCCTCCCCCTCTGATGGCCCATTGTAAAACTTTAGGGGGGGTATGTTTTGGAATGTAACCCTCTCCACTTCATTGAGAGATGAATGCATAAATAATGTGTTTTACTTTGGCCTTACTTACACTATTGGCAGCCCACTGTACAGGTAAGAAGTGTCATAATACAAAAATAAAAATACACACTGTATAAATTGAAGCACATTTTTACATTCTGCAATTACCTATCAAGATAATAATAGGAGAACAAAACTTTAAACAGTACCATTTGAAAGTAATCTGGCAGGCCCTTTCACTACATGCTTTGATGAATTAATTAATAAATATGACCACAAAAGTGGTAGGTATAGTGTGTATGGGTCTGGCAAAGTCAGCAGATAGGGGATTGGTATTGATTGATTTAGCGGTTGGGGGGGAGGGTTTCAAATGATTTTGGGCCACAAAAAAAAGCCTCTGGCACTCTGCATGAATTTAAGCACACAAATAACATTTGGCCACATTTTAGGGGGTGTTTAGGGTAAAGCACTACTATGGAGCTGACAAAATACATTGTTAAGTGACTAGGCTATAGGTGTATATGGGCCCAGGATAGCATGCTGGGGAGGTTAGTGAAGTCAAATATGAATGTAGGCCAAAAAAATACATTTTTAAGCTTCCAGCATGCATGAGAACAAAGGGGATGTTCACAGCTTTCAATCATGGTAATTAGGGAATGATGAAAGAAATACAATACATTAGCATACATTAAATACATATAATGTGATGTTAAAGGAGAAAACTTCCTCTAATATAGTCCTTCTGCAGGACCTGAATAATAGCAGAACAGGTCTCTGGAATAATGATCCCCAGAGCCTGGGAGGAGATGCCTGTCGAGAACTTGAGGTCCTGTAGACTTCTCCCAGTCGCCAAGTACCGCAACGTGGCGACGAGCCTCTGCTCAGGAGTAATGGCTGGCCTCATGCAGGTGTCCTGCCTGCTGATATAAGGGGACAGCAAAGCCAACAAATGGTGAAAAATGGGGTCGGTCACCCAGAGAGAATTGGTCACGTTGGAGCAACCAATTCTTGGTCCATGAACTCCTCTTCGTCCTGTTCATGGACTGGGCTTGGGTCAAAGTAAGAACCCCAACAACAAGCCCCTGCACAGCACGAACTCTACAACGAGTACGTACCCACAACCTGTACCCAGCTTCAAAGCGGTCAGCTGGTCAGAAGGAACTAAACAGAACAGCAAGGCCTGTGAAGAGCGAGCTGAAAATCAGTAACGAGCGGACAAGAACGCACCGAAAAACAGTTACGAACTGACTTCATGCACTGAAAAGTAGATACAAACCCACAAGCACAAACTGAACAGCAGTAAAACGATCTGAAAAAGCACGAGTCTGAAAAAGCACGAGTCTGAAAAGCGCGAATCGTCTCTCACCAAACTTCTACTAACATGAGATAAACACGAGATTAGCAGAAGGAGCCCAAAGGGTGGTGCGCTGGCTATTGAACTTCCCTTTTCTAGTTCCATTGTACGTGTTTTACATCACCGCGTTCTGGAAGGTCGGACTTTGGTGTGACTGTGTGTACGCAAGACAAGCTTTAGAGAAATTCCATCAGAAAAACTATCATAGCTTTTTCCGATTGTGTGTACGTGGCATAAGAGTCATGCAATATCACGCCAGTGGCAAGGCACATCCAACAAAATGTGCCATCAAACATCTCGGCAAGTAAGTACCAATCTGTACGTTAATTTTTCAATCACTCGCTTCTGTTCCCTATGTCCATGCAGGGAGTGGGGGCACTGTGGCTGAGCGTTCCTTTTCTCTTTTTTAACAAAAACATGAATTCAAGAAAAACAGTCTGACCACCCCTCTTTTTTCTGCAGAGTTCTGTTTGTGCATATTGACGCATTGATGAATGATGATGATGAATGGACTGCTGCACAAGTACAGAGGTTGCTGCTGTCTGAACATGGGATTAGCGTGTGTAAAGGACTTGTTCTCAAAGTCCGTCGGGCTTTAGGTTGGCAGTGGCGATGAGCTAAGTATGAATAATTTAATATTAATTATAACTAATGTATAATCCGTTACCCCACTTACTGTACAGTAGATTTTTAAAAGCGCTTTTAAAAAATATGACAATCCCTCTGTATTTACTGTACTGTGCACTGTTACCGTAGATTTTCACCAATGACGAGAGAAATCAACAAGCAGAAACAGGTGGCGCACGCAAAGCTCTGGTTGGAAACAGGCAAAAATTTCCATCATATGCTTTTCACTGATGAATCCACAATTTCGCTTGTAAGATTCAATACCATGGCTTTCTGCAAAAAAGGACACCTGTCTAATAAGCCGCAGCCAAAGCATCCCGTTAAAATCCATGTGTTGGGTGGCATCTCAAAATTTGGACCTGGACCATTGGTGCTATTTGAAGGTACAGTACTGTACAGCTGCCACAACCTGATTACAACTCCCTAAGGCCCCTTTGACACTGGGGTGGTGGGTGCATCAGCGGTAAAATGCCACTATTTTTAGCGGCGCTTCATCAACAATTTCGCTGCGCTATTCGGCCATTAGCGGGGCACTTTTACCTCCCAGCTAGTGGCCAAGAAAGGGTTAAAACCACTGCAAAGTGCTGCTGCAGGACCCCTTTCATGCTGGGGCACTTTGCAGGCACTACAGTGCTAAAAATAGCACCTGCAAAGCGCCCTGAAAGAGCCACTGCTGTGTCTCCAATGTGAAAGCCCCAAGGGCTTTCACACTGGAGCGGTGCGCTGGCAGGACGGTAAAATAAATGCCTGCTAGCAGCATCTTTGGAGCGGTGAAGGAGCGGTGAAGGAGCGGTGTATACACCGCTTCTTCACCGCTCCTGCCAATTGAAATCAAAGGGGCAGCGCGGCTATACCGCCGGCAAAGCGCTGCAGCAGCGCTTTGCGGTGGTTTAACCCTCTCTCGGCCGCTAGCAGGGGGGTAAAAGCACCTCGCTAGCGGCTGAATAGAGCCGCAAAATTGGCGGTAAAGCGCTGCTAAAAATAGCAGCGTTTTACTGCAGACGCACCCACCACTCCAGTGTGAAAAGGGCCTTATTCTTTTTATTTGATTGCTTTAATGTCGTGCATCTTCTGTCCTCACAGGTATTATGGACACCGCATTTCTCAAAGAGCATATAGTCACCAACGTGCTGGTTCCATACCTAAAGCAAGTATACCCAGACAGATGCTGTGTGATAATGGACAATGATCTGAATCATTCCTGTGCTGCACCATTTATGGCCAGTAATGGAGTTAACTGGTTGTGGACACCCCCAGAGTAATGCCCTGTACACATGATCGGACATTCCGACAACAAAATCCATGGATTTTTTCTGACGGATGTTGGCTCAAACTTGTTTTGTATACACACGGTTGCACAAAGTTGTCGGAATTTCCAATCGTCAAGAGTGTGGTCACGTACACCAAGTACGATGAGTCTATAAAAGGGCAGTTCAGAACCAAGCGCAGTACCTTTTGGGCTCCTTTTGCTAACCTCGTGTTAGTAAGAGTTTGGTGAGAGATGATTCGCGCTTTTTCAGAATCGTGGCTTTCAGATGGTTTTCTGCTGTTCAATTTGTGCTTGTGGGTTTGTATCTGGTCTTCAGTGCGTGTGGCGAGTACAATTGACTTGTCATTGTGTTCGTGTTTGTTCGTTACTGATTTTCAGGTCACTCTTCACAGGCCTTGCTGTTCTTCAGTGCGTTCTGTTACTTCGTTCTGAGCAGCCGACCGTTTTCTAGCCATGTTGCATGTATGTACTCATCATAGAGTTCGTGCTGTGTGGGGGCTTGGTGTTGGGGTCCTTACCTTGACACAAGTCCAGTCCATGAACAGGGTGGGGAGGAGTTCATGGACCAAGAATTGGCTGCTCCAGCATGACCAGTTCTTCCACATGCCTTTGCTCCGTGAGATCCGTGAGAATAATCCTGATGATTTCAGGAACTTTCTCTGGATGACAGACCCCGTATTTCACCGTTTGTTGGCTTTGCTGACCCCTTATATCAGCAGGCAGGATACCTGCATGAGGCAAGCCATCACTCCAGAGAAGAGGCTAGTCGCCACCCTGCGGTACTTGGCGACAGGGAGAAGCCTGCAGGACCTCAAGTTCTCGACAGGCATCTCCCCCCCAGGCTCTGGGGATCATTATCCCAGAGACCTGTTCTGCCATCATCCAGGTCCTGCAGAAGGAGTATATTAAGGTAAGATTTGTATCCTTTAACATCACATTTTATTGTATTTAATGTTTGCTTATGTATTGTATTTCTTTCCTCATTCCCTAATTACCATGATTGTAAGATTCTGTGAATGTCCCCTTTGTCCTCATGCCTGCTGGATTTTTATGTCATTTTTTTTGTCCTTCATACATATTTGCCTTCACTTACCTCCTCAGCATGCTCTCCTGGGCCTATATTCCCCTCGTATAGTCACTTAACAATGTATTTTGTCAGCTCCACAGTAGTGCTTTACGCTAAACACCCCCTAAAATGTGTAAAACTGTGATTTGTGCTTTCAATTCAGACAGAGTGCCCAAGGTTTTTTTTTTGTGTCCCAAAATCTTTGGGAACTCTCCCTCCCCCCAACTGCTAACTCAGCTGATACCAATCCTCTATCTGCTGACTTTGCCAAACCCATACACACTATACCCACCTCCTTAGTGGTCAGATTTATGGATGAATTCCCCAAAGCATGTAGTGCAAGGGTCTGCCTGAATACTTTCAAATGGTACTGTTTAAATTTTTTGTATCCTATTATTATCTTGATAGGTAATAGCAGAATGTAAAAATGTGCTAAAATGTGTACAGTATATATTTATCTCTTTGTATTATGACACTTCTTACCTGTCCAGTGGGCTGCCAATAGTGTAAAGTAAGGAGGGGCTGACCAAAGTAATGCACATTATTTAGGTATTCATATCTATGAAGTGGAGAGGGTTACCTGTCCAAAACATCTCCCCCCATAACATTTTACAAATGGCCCATGAGGGGGTGGGGGGAGGAGGAATCTGATAGGTGGACCTTATACCTTTGTCTTTAAATACTCCCTAAAATAAATGTTATACTGATGTTGGCCAAGAATGTTTGTGTCTAATCTGCTTTCCATGCTTATGTGCAAAATGATTAATTTTTTTTTTCATATGGTGGAGTCATCGCCCACACGGTGTTCTACAGGCATCTCCAGAATGGCAGCTTGGACTTGCCACCTCCAGAAGACAATGTGGAAGGACTTCCATTCATCTTCGTTGCGGATGAAGCGTTTGCTCTGGGGACCATCTTATGCGGCCATTCCCTATGAGGACCCTCACCCCAGACCAGAGGGTTTTTAATTACCGGCTGGGCAGAGCCAGAAGAGTGGTGGAGAACACGTTTGGAATCATGGCCAGCTGGTTCCGCCTATTTCTTACACCCATACACATGGTGGAGTATAAACTGAATCACATCATCCTGGCGTGCTGTGTTCTCCACAACTTTTTAAGGAGAAATTCTGCAACTATGCTGCCTCAGTTGGGTCTGAGGCCGGAATTCATGTAAATGAACCAACCCTGACGGCGCTTGAAGCTGGCCGTCCTGGCTTGCCCCCCCATGAGTGCCCATGGGGTCCGTCTAAGATACCTTGAATACTTTGCAGGTAGGGGGGCCATCAATATGCCAGACAATGTCTGAGACATTTTTTAAATAAAAAAATAATTTTAACTACTAAAATATTTGCTGACATTTACTGCTTGTGTTTCTTTTAGCTGACCCTAACATAAATTTAAGTAGTCCTGAAAATGGCGTGATTGTGTAACATTAGAAAGCACTGTAGGATCTTATTTACTAAAAGCAAAAACACTTTGCACTACAAGTGCACTATAGACTGCACTGAAACTGCACTCGTAGTGCAAAGTGGATTTGCCCTTGGGTAATAACCCCTATTGTCACAGAAAACACCAATTTTACCACAATAAAAGTTTGGGAGCATTGAAACAATAAACCACACATTTTTGATTATCAATCTTTTTAATACCAGCACAATCACATGTGCATTTAGAAAAGGTTTTTAAAACAAACCAACATGTTTGTTGTATAACAATTTTTTGGGTCACATTAATAAAAGTAGAAATGTCCATTTAAGGTAAAACAGACATGTTTAAAAGCAACAAGAAATACACAAATCTGGAACTTACAAAGTTCAACTTTTCTAGAAATTGAAGGCAATATCAGACATGAGTATTTAGAAACTGTGTTTGATATTGCATTTAGATGGGGTGATGTCACCCCTGGAAAAGCCAAATTTTGAAGATGCACACAAATTGCCGAATGTCAACATGTGCTAGCTGCCATCACGGGGGATCAAGGGACGCATTTTGGGGTGCAACCCCTTCCTCTCAGCTACTTTATTATTGAGGAAGGGGTTGCACCCTCAAAACACCTATACTGATCTCCCGTGATGGAAGATAGCACATGTTGACACACTGTGTGCATCTTCAAAATTTGGCTTTTCTCCAATATGTCCAAAAATCTGAAAAATTTTTAGATTCAAAAAAACAAAAAAAAGTAAGGGATTTGGAGGTGTTTTAAACTCTCTCTAAAACATCAATGATGTTCTTCATTTTGTTTTGAACATCATTGATGTTTTTCTGGATGTTTTTTAAGTCCCTATTACACCCCATGATCTCCCTGATCAGGATCTGTGCACTTTCACTGGTAAAATGACCTGGATCCACAACATCACGATCACCTAAAAATATAAAAACAAAAACACACCATGTATTATAAATATGCCGGCATCCATCTCTTACCTGAACCTGTGGTCGCAGACACTCACCTGTTGTGGTGACAATTTCCACCACGTCTCCCTCCTCCTCCTCTGCTTGTCTTTGGTGAATTTCCACTTCCTCATGAGGTGGGGGGGTCTGTGGTCTCCTCGGATGAGTGGTGTCCTCCGAGTCTTTTCTCCCCCTATGTAAAATAAAAATAGGTATACTTAGCACACAGATATTTGATGGCAGATATAGGAACATGAAACATTGCTTGGAAGTGGGGTACAAGCCTATTTTGGCAGAGTTCCAAGATGAAGAAATATTTTTGTCACTTTGTCAAGCTAGAATACTTACCTGTTTTGTACAAGCTTCACAGATGGAGACACCCCTATAGTATACACTGGAGCACCTGTGTGGGGTTTCCTAATAAAAAGGGTGTTCTGGTGTCCCACACTAGTGCTCCAGCGTCCAGATGTGTAAACAGCTGCTGAGTGTCCTCTCCTTACACAAAATCTATTTTGCATTTCATTCTAGTTACAAGCCCATCTAGACACCAAAATTATTTTAAGAGAAGTAAAAATGTATTAAAATGCATATGGCCAAAACAATGGTGTCTTCTAGGCCGAATGAACAATGTTTCATACGAACGAACAATGTGCCCATGAACATGAAAGTTGCCATTTTAAACTGTACAACAGTAAAGAAAAGCACATGGAGCAGCACGAACATAATAAAAATAAAGAATAGGAACACAGGACAACTACTTACTTTTTTGCAGCACTCTCCTGATCCTTCTATACTGATCGTGCTCCCTTAATTTGAAGTCTGACCACCGCTTCCTGAGTTGATCTTTCGTCGTACCCCAAAATTCCGGTGCAGACTCTTGACAACTTTTGCCATGATCTTGGCCTTGACCTCTGACATTGGGGTTGGGGTAAGGTCCATACTTCCTGTCATAGTCGGCCCTCTTCAGGATGTCGACCATCTCCAACATCTCCCCAAAGGACATATTTGAGGCCTTAAATCGTCTCCTCCTGGGATCGGGACGTTTTCTGGCTCTGGGCCTTCCTCCTCCTCCTCGTTGCTGTAATTAGCACGCACCTGCTGTGTCTCTGCCATGTGCTCTTCCCCTACTGCGCTGAACGAGAAGGGGCGGGGAATAGACTAGAAAGAACGTCAGGGGCTGGTGGAGTTTCACGCATGCGCAGTGTATATAAAGCGTAACACGCGTGCGTCTTACGTACGATCTGTGAGTGGAGGAAAGAGTAAAGAGGCACCGATCGTGATAACGAAGGTAAGATTTAAACTTGGGCCTATACTGCTTCTAGATTGAGGCCTATATTGGGAGAAGATTAGGAGAGTTTCACCTGACATTAGGGTTTGTCTTGTTTTGTGTCTTGCAGATAAAATGGATGGCTTCAATGATCACAACTTCCTCCCCCTGTTCATAGACAAATACAGGGAACTGCCCTGGCAGATCAAACACCCCCAATACAATAATAAACAAAAGAGGCAGGCAGCGCTGGAGAAACTGCTGGAGTTGGTGAAGTCGGTGGTCCCCACGGAAAGCATCCCCTATTTAAAAGCCAAAATTGGTGGCCTGAGGAGCACTTATATTAGGGAGCGCAAGAAGGTCATGGATTCCCAGAGATCAGGAGCTGCAGCAGATGACGTTTATGTCCCCAGGCTGTGGTACTATGAGAGACTTTGTTTTCTGTCAGACCACACCGAAGTCAGGGAATCCCTCTCCACTCTTCCTTCCACTCTTCCTTCCTCCCTATCTTCCACCCCAGCTGAGGCTTCCGGTGTCCAACCTGGGACTTCCAACTAGGAAGAAATTGAGGAGCCCAGCTGGAGTCAGGTATAGCATTCTTCTACAGATTTCTGGTCAAGAAATAAATGATGTTTACTAGATGTTATTATTGATCACTAATTGCTGAATTAATAAAGTATTTTACATATCAATAGACAGTAGTGGGCACCAAAAATTGAGACAAGAATGAAAAATGCTGGGCTCAGAATGATAGTCTTTTATATTTGTTAACATTCAATTTGCAACAGTCGTGAGATGAAAATTGTGTGTGATTAATGAATAAAAAACTAAAACTATGACCCTTTTTCATACACAAGAAGACCTCAGCCAGGAGGAGGCTGTGGAATGTGGCATCCAGGAGGAGACGGGGGTTAGTGGCAGCCAGGAGGAGGCGGGGCTAAGTGGCAGCCAGGAGAGGGCCGGGCCCAGTAGGAGCCTGACAGAATCGCAGGTCTCTCCCCTCCACCTTCCAAACAAAAGACCGAGGAAGGGGAGTAACGTGCAGGATTCAGCACTCAGGCTGATTCAGGAGACTTCTGCATCCCTCAGAGCCTTCCCCACTCGCGAAGAGGCCTTTGCCTCCATGGCTGCCACCAAACTGCAGGACATGCAGGAGGGCCAACACCTCATGTGTGAAGACCTTCTTTATAAAGCCTTAACTAAGGGGGTGAGGGGCGAAATCACACCCAATACCTACATGTGTGAGTTGGACCATCCTCCTCCTCCTCCTGCCACAACTCCACCACCACAGACACAGCGTGGAAGGAAGCGTGGAAGGAAGACCAGAGAGTGATGGCCCTTGGTTCAGTCTGGTCTGGCAAAAGATGCAGGCTCTTGTATGACCACAGCCTGGGGACCCAGATGTCATCTGCAACTGTTCATGATCTCTTGGACTTCTGGACCAGATTGAACTCCCTTAGATGGACTCCTCAGGCCACCAATTTTGCCTGAAAACAATTGATGTGTGCCCTGGGGGCCAAAGGCTTTGCCAATTTCTGCTGTTTCTCCAGCGTTGCCTCCCTCTTTGTTTGGTTCTGATCGCTTATTAAAGGATTTTTTATTGCAATTATACTCGCCTATGTGTGTTTTCCTTCAAAAAGGACAGTTTGTTTGTGAGGAGGCAGGTACATTTCAAAAATGCAATGTGTAATTAACAAGAGACACCAACACCAAACAATCTCCTTGAGATTAAATAATACAAGATAGTAATGGTGTTGTGGTAACTTGACACACAAAACACACACAAAAATATTCTGGAGTTAAAAAAAAAAAGGATCATGCTTGAAAAAAATACTAACCAAAAAAAACCAAACAAAAAAAAATGTTTGAGTCAGATGTGACAAATACAAATATTATATTGATGAAATCAACAGAAATAATAAAGAAAGAAGTTTGTGAGAAGTCTGTGTGAATATGAGCAGCAAAACTACTTCATTCTTCTAGCATTATAAAGAAGAACAGAGTGTGCTGCATTAAACAATTTAAAACATTGCAATCTGACGAAAGTGCTATATCCATTCCGAACACTAATTTTACCAGACCGAGCAGTTCCGTCTCGGAATTTATTCTGAGCAATTCTGTGCGTCGGAATTGTCCACACACGGTCGGAATTGACGCGATCGGATTTTGTTGTCGGAAAATTTTATAGCCTGCTCTCAAACTTTGTGTGTCGGAAAATCCGATGGAGCCCACACACGGTTGGAATTTCCGACAACACGCTCCGATCGCACATTTTCCATCGGAAAGTCCGACCGTGTGTACGGGGCATTGTAATATTTTTTTTTTTAACCTTTTTTTTTCTATGTAATTTTTTTTACAATTTTTTCAAATTAATTTTTGTCCATTTGTTTTGACATTTTGAACATTTGGTCTCCGTGTTTCATTTGCCACTTTTATTTTTTTAATCAATATTTATTACAAATATTTTTATATGATAATTACATACAAAACATACAGTACAGTACCGTGTAGCAAAGGATAGACGTCCAACGGTTAGGATTCAAAGTGCATTAACAGTGCTAAACATACTGAACTGTACATGTCATGTGCTTACTGTAAATACTGTACATTAGTGAACCATCCCCAAAACACAGTACTGTAATTTAAGAGTCCAAAGACACGTGCAACACTTAATTATTAACAAACATGCTCAGTCATTTTCCATTTTTGAAACTGTACAAAGATTGCAATTTGAACCTTTGTGCTTGTGTACTTACAGTGCTGTATGCTCACTGTGTTTACAGATCACCATTGAACCCCATTGAAATGGTGTGTGCACATCTGAAGGGGTACCTCAAAAGGGTACACAAACCAACAAACAAGGCGGAGCTGATTGATGGGATTCTAAAGTTTTGGAGACACATTCTGACCATTCAAATCTGCTGTGACACAATTGACCACATAAAGAAGGTCTTACCGGTAGTGATTGAGAGGAATGGTGCAGCAACCAATATGTCATTTCTGTACTGTACACGATCACTGAATTTTCAGATCGCCAGATATGATCCCCATTGAGATGGTGTGGTACTACTGTAAGCTACTGTACCTACAGTATACAAGTGGCGTACTACTGTAATTAAACATCCCAATATGTACAGTTTATTTTTGCTGGACTCCGTTAAATAAAAATAGTTTATTTATAACAGTATGAGAGAACATGTACTGTATTTTTTCACTTTGCCAACCTTACTATTTGAAATTGGCTAACCTTCAGCTTATGGCATGAGTCAAACCTTGGGGCACAGGCAAACCTTTGAGTGGCAGAGTATTTTACTGAACCTGTTGTCAGGTGGAAAACTTTATACCAAATACTATACACATTAAACATAAATATAAAAAAACACAAATACTTTAAAGTACAGGTATCTTTAAAATGTAGCTTTTACTTGCTTTTTTAGAAAAAGAATACCTAAATAAAACCTGTCTATAAAATCTGAATACAAAATAATAAAATTACTATAGAAAAAATCAGTCTATAATAAAATCTGTCTAATAAAATAATAAATAGAATTAAAACACAAAAGTGACAAATTCACACACCACCCCAAAAAAATTCAAAATAAAAACACTTGACTTTGGGACATGCGGGGCAACAGGTTGAATGGTTTCTGAAAGAAAAAAAAAATGTGTAAGAATACAGTAAATGGGTAAAGTTTAACGAAACCCTGAACAGTATGGCATTGTACAATAAAATCAATCTACTGTATCTACAGTAGAGTACAGTATCTTACAGTCTATCGCTTACAGTCTGTCTTGCCGCACCCTTGGTCATAGACCACCCTCTCCCCTCCCAAAAAAGTGCGAAAACAAATAAAATAAAAGCGAATACAGTATTTTGGTAAAAAAACAGTAGGTAAAAAACACTCAGGTGCGCTACTAATGTCAGAGAAAAATATTGTAAACCCCTTAACTTGGGTGTGCATATTTATAAACACAATGAAACAATGAAACAATAAAGTGCTACACATGAGAAACAATGTATATAAAGTAAAGTGCAGTTCGCTTGGAAGGAAAAAAGTCCTACAGGCTTAATAAGCAATCCCGGGTTTTTCAGAATTCAAACTGACATCTTCACTGCTTGGAGCTTATAAACTTCTATAGAGAAAGGAGTAAAAAGGGGCCGCTTACCAGACATAGATGACCCATATTACGAAGGTCTCGCAAGCTCAGATAAACAGATCCCGGCAGGACCAGCTGATCAGGTTCCGATGGTCAGATATCCATCTACACTGAGGTTTCTGCTGCCGCTTGAGATTGAGGCTTGAACAGCTGATCTGTTAACACTGGCTCCGGTCCTCACTGCGCTTCTCACAGGCACTGTGGAATCCGGAGATAACGGACCTGACGTCACCACACATCAGCTGGCTGGTCTGATTGCAGCGGAGCTGGTTGTAACGTGTATTGATTTTCTGCCAAACCTTTTCTGATGTCAGCCATTCATCGTTTTATTAAAGTGTTGTTTTAATATACTACACTATGGAGGACCTTTTATTTTTTACTATCTCTCCTGTAAACCTGTGAGCAATCCCATGGAGACAAATCATACCATCCAGATTCCACAGTGCCTGTGAGAAGCGCAGCGAGGACCGGAGCCAGTGTTTTAACAGATCAGCTGTTCAAGCCTTCGGAAGCACGCTGCAGGGTCATCTCAAGCGGCAGCAGAAACCTCAGTGTAGATGGATATCTGACCATCGGAACCTGATCAGCTGGTCCTGCCAGGATCTGTTTATCTGAGCTTGCAAGACCTCCGTAATAGGGGTCATCTATGTCTGGTAAGCGGCCCTTTTTACTCCTTTCTCTATAGAAGTTTATAAGCTCCAAGCAGTGAAGATGTCAGTTTGAATTCTGAAAAACCCGGGATTGCTTATTAAGCCTGTAGGACTTTTTTTCCTTCCAAGCGGACTGCACTTCACTTTATATACATAGTTTCTCATGTGTAGCATTGTTTCATTGTGTTTATAAAGATGCACACCCAAGTTAAGGGGGTTTACAACACCTGAGTGTTTTTTACCATTTGTCAAAACTGAATATTACAGTTTTTTTTTTTGGGTTGCAGCACTATTGGTCTATGTGTCACGTAAATTTAATGTTTTTAGTGGTTCACTGTTTTGTTCCTTTTTGTTTAGAAAGAAAAGGAAGCACTATTCAATTAGTTTTTATACATACCCTATTATATATATTTTTTGTGTTTAATTCACTATCATTTTTTCACAGCCTTTTTCACTACTTGTTTGATCACCTAATTATTGGTCCACTAGGGGTAGCACTGATTATTTGTGTTAGAATACAGTATTTTAACAGGCACCTGCAAGAGTACTCTAGCAGCGTCACTGCTTTGCCTCCAAGTACAGTAGTCATAGAGCTCAGAATATGCATGATAAACCTTTGGGCCTGCCTCCCGATTCTGAGAGGGGTAGAGAAGGAAGCGCCACCTGAGTGTAGTATTAACAAATGGTGTTTAATGACACCAGGTAAAAACACACTTACAGGGTAAAAACATATAAAAGGCTCATCTGTATAGGTATGTGGTCCTCGGTGTTCCCTCTGATCCTGTGGTGGTGACGCTGCAGGGATGCTGGGCTGCAGAAGGTGGATTACCAGCCGGGAGCTCCTTCTGTGGCCATCAGGAAGAGACTAGGCCTCTTGAAGGAGCAGTGGCTCCGAGCGTGTAGCCTTCTCTCAACCTCCCTGCAAGTTCTCCTCCCTGGACGATCCCTCCCCTGGATACCAAACCCAGAAGCGGACGGACGACCTGTGACGTCACAAACGCTCCTCGTGCGCTCCACGCCGGCCCCTAGTCTCTTCCTGATGGCCACAGAAGGAGCTCCCAGCTGGTAATCCACCTTCTGCAGCCCAGCATCCCTGCAGCGTCACCACCACAGGATCAGAGGGAACACCGAGGACCACATACCTATACGGTGTCATTAAACATCATTTGTTAAAACTACACTCAGGTGGCGCGTCCTTCTCTACCCCTCTCTCATCCATCACAGAGCCAGCTCTCTGAGGACAGCAGCCGCCTAGCCTACCAGCCTACTTTAACCATTACATTACCGGTTACCACTTAACCCTTGAACTTCCAGCCTGTCCCCTATGGACTGAGTTGCTCAGCCCTTTACATCTCCTGTTATATATGGACTTGTGTGTTTGCGCTTACAGTTACTAATACTGTGTCTGCCTCCTGATTCTGCTACAGGAGAGCACAGAAACAGTGTTTAGTACAGTATACTGTAGCAAGTACTGTACAGGGTTACAGCCCCTCCACCACAAAGACCATGAACAGGTTACTGCATGGCAGAACTACAAAGACCATAATTCATAGCGTTGCCGAATGGCGTCCTGCGCTGGCTGAAGGGTGCATGAGTGCGGAGCGGCACACATGTACTGCACAGTGAACGGGCTTGGCAGCAGTTGTGTAAGAGCACAGAACAGACACACTTTAATTGGTCCATCCCCCCCCGGCCAAGGTGCAATGTGTGCTGTACCGTGCCCACTGACTTCAGCTGGCTAGGGAGGGCTGCAGGAGTACAGGTACATACAGTAGTGAAACGTTCACACGCAGGACCACATACAGTACCGTACTGTACTGTTACACTGCAGTAAGTAATAACAATTAAACAAAACAGCAATTATAACAATTAGACAATAAAGCTACTTTGTGAACAATTTAAGTTTGGATTTGAAAGAAGATTGGGATCGAACCGGCGTCTCAGAGAAGGACTGAACAAAAGCTGACATGCGCACAAAGGTTGTCGTCCAGCTTTACATGTAGCAACAACAGTTTGAGAATGTATTAATTAACAGCGCAAGCCCCAGCGCGAGCCCATCGTGGATGGTTTCAAGGGCAGCGAGCGCGAGAAGTATAAGCTGCAGTGCCAAGCACCAGGGCGATGGGATCATGCTAGAAATACAATATCAGGATCACCTACTGTATGGAGTTGCTATTCATTTTAGTTATTGGCTGTTTAATAGATAAAAAATAATAAAAGCAGACACAAATCTTATCCAGCGCAAACTATATGCACCTAACATGAGACAGACAATATTGCTTAATTGGTTCTTTCTAAGATAGCATTACAGAAACATTCACACCTTATTGTAGGTAGAGATTTATACTCACTCTGTTAATGTTCATGCCTAATAAATCCTTCTCCATGGATAACACGCAACCTAAATCTCAAACGTTCCTCCGATTTCTTATAGAGCATTCTTTTTTTTATAAGTACAGATGGTCCTCCATTCTATATAAAAAAAAAGATTTACATTTTTCTAAAATGCCCACAATTTATTATATAATACACTTGTTTATTTAATAACATTTGAGTAATCACAGCTACAGGGGATCCATAGAGCACTAATATGTTTTGTTTGAAGCCCCAGTTAGGAGACACTGCATATTGCTAACCACAGAACACCTCCTTTTGGAGATGTTAGAAAGAGGATGTTAAAATTGGAGGGTAAACTGACCAAAGAAGGAGATCATTGATTATAAACTGCCTGCAAACATCTCTGATTCGCTTGATTAACTGCGCATAAACACAGGTATCAGTACCATATGAGCAGACTTCTGAATAGACAAACTGTTTTCCTGAATGCCAACAGCCAGTTCGCATGCATGATGACATCATGTCCTATGGCCCCACCCTACGTGTTTCAAACTCCACTGTATCAATTCTCCAGAGTGTGAATAACAGTATCAAAGAACCTTGTAGCTGTGAACATGTCCAGTCCCTTTAATGCAATGATAAGAGATGCTAAAACTTGTCAGTGATGGGATTGCTCCAGCATCTGTCCCCTCCAGTGACACACGTGGAGTTGCTCCCCGATGACGTCCCTGATTTGCTGTTATTTAACACAAAAACCAAGGGTAAGAATGACACTGTTCAATTAATCTAAAGATATGGTTAGCAGCAAACTGAAATTTAGAAAATTATTACTAAATATTATTTTTTCCAAAAAATGTGCTGTGCTAATCAGTCAAAACAAACACCTACAATCGCCACATAATCAATAATAAAATAACAGAAATATGGTGAACAAATCAAAACAGTGCCAAAATAGTGTCACTCAAACCAGCCATGCACAGTTAGTTACATTCTAAGGTGACATTTAAATAGTGCAACGCCCAAACACATATAAATTTCAATTCTATGAATGTGACTACCAGTATTTTACATATCTATCTTCATGGGTAATTAACTTTGCGACTTTGAGGAGAGGCTTCACCACAGTGCAGATGCAGTTTCTAGGTGTACGCGTATGTATATGCGCCGGCTGAGAACGGGCCAAGCAGATATGCACAGATGTGCGCATGCGCATTCATGTCACCACTGCTGGCGTCAAACAACCTATAAAGCCTGCTACAGCTCCTTCAGTCCAGCTCATCATCTTTGGGTTCCTGCTTCCTGCTGTGCATCCACAGTCTGTCACCAGCCAAGCCCCAAGCCAGTCTGCCTGCATCCAGCAATCCGGCTGTCACATCTGCCTGCTGCCTCATCTGCCTGTTGTCAGCTGCTCTTGGCTTCCCTTCTGTGAATCATCGGCTACTACCAGCGCAGACTACTGGACTGATAATAGGCACTTTTACTTCACCGCGCTCTAACGGTTACTGTCTCATGGTCAGTGGCCCTCGAGCCAGAGCTGTACGAGAGTCTTCCTCTACTCATCAGGCTCACCAACCTGGTACCTGACAGTGACACTCCACCTCCACGTCCACATAAAGACTTGCCAAAGCAAGTAGGTTCCCCAAAAATGCTCCACAGTTGATAAAGGTTAGGTAGTACCTCTCCTTCATCCCAATTGTACTCAGCAACAACGTTTTATCCGTTGTAGCATCTCAGTGCTTTGGACCTCCTACAGATTATTTGCAGCCACTTCCTGTAACAGCAAAGACACATCCAGTGGCTAATAATGTGACCTTTACACGATAATGAGGTCTAACATGCTTCCATCCCCACAGGGATGAAATACTGCTCAGTCATCCAGATTAAGGGTTGTTTTAGGTCCAGAAAAAAATTCCCCTGCATAATACTCATCACCACATCTGTGTGAAAGAGAAAAAAAATTCTCATAGTGCTCTCTGAATGCTTTATTCAGAAATAATAAAGATTAAAAACACTCACAAGCAGAGTGGCAAAGGCACATGTGTAACCTATCCAATATATATATAAACATTATTTATTCCTCACTAAATCGGAAGCCGTCCGCTGGGAATATTATTTTACATGCCACCAGTGAACATCCCAAACTATTGTTAAAAGTATCCCCTATAGTCAATATATAAGACTCAGAAGAAATTGTACTCTAGATAGTGATTTTCAAAGGGCTGCCAAAGAATTATACACCAGATTAAAAGGTAGGGGGTATAGTCATGCCCTCTTGAAAAAGAGTTATAATAAAGCCTTTAAGCAAGAAAGAAAGGGTCTCATCTTCTCTGAGAAGCCTTAAAGTAATGAACAGTCAGTTAGAGTAATTACCCAATATTCCAGACAACACATTCAGGTGAGGGATGCATTAACCAAATTTTGGCATCTGTTGACGTCAGATACGACTGTCAATAGATTAATTAAAGCCTATCCGGAGATTACATATTGACGAGCACCATCTGTCAGGAATCGTTTGGTCAGGAGCCACTTTTCTCAGCTGGCTCGTGACAACCATACGGGTGCATTTGCTTGTGGGATATGTGATACCTGTCACTTCATTCTGAATGGTCATGAAGTGACTCTCCCTAATGGCCAAATTCATGCCATTGCATATAGAGTCACATGTCTTAAAGTCGGAGTCGTGTATTTAGCCAAATGCCTATGTGGATGTTTTTATGTAGGTAAAACGAAACGCCCCTTCTTTAAACATATAAAAGACCATACCACTCCCATTTTTAAACACCTCATGACCACTGCTATTAGGCAACATGTGGGGCTTCAACATGATTTCAATATCAATATGATTATGTTCATGGCCATTGAGCATGTGCCTACACATGTGAGGGGTGGCAGTATTGATTGTTCCTTATTACAGTTAGAAACCCGGTGGATCCATAATTTGGATGCTACAATATATCCAGGCCCGAATTAATATATAAGCTTTAAATCCCTTTTATAATATGAGACTGGATTCACTTATGTTCTGCGTTTTACTGTGTATACCTGACCTGGATGATTTAGGTACAGATATCTAGTCATGAATACTGCTCTATATCCCTTCTTCCCTCTCTACATCTGGTATCACCAGTGCCTTCCCACTTTATTGTCCTGGCTGATTTATGTTGCCGTATTGATCAGAACTGAATATTTTGATGTTATACTTATGTGTCATAAAAAATCTTAAATTGTTTGGTAAACCTCTTTTTTATATTGTTAAAATCACTTTATGATATGTAATCTTTATTGTATTCTCGTATCATTTCCTTAATTGTTGGTTGCTATTTTCATTTGTCGTGGTTCATGTTGATGATGTGCACCCATTGGTTGGTTCACCCTGCTTTTATGCATCATCTCCTTCTTCCCTACCTGTGTTTTCTCCCTCCTCCCTTGTCATTTTGATACACTTGGGCCACCCACTGTGGTGTTTGGTGGGTAGTGTGTGTGGTTGCACAGACGCCCCGGGCCTCTGTCCATATGGGCAGCTGCCCGCTTTGGCTACTCGCTATTGCACCAGTGATTTGTCCATCTGGCCTCAGTGGTTCTCCCCTGGTCCCATTCTGCCCCTCCCAGTGTCTCTGGCTGCGTGAACACGAAGGGCTGGCACCTCCTGCTCCCCCCAGATTGGTTCATCTGCATCACGTGATGTGCACACACGTCACCTGACTGCCTTTCCCGCCTTCCAGCATTCTAGTCCTTGTAGGCTAACGGAGGGCCTCCTTTGGTGCACGTGCAGTGGCCACATTTCTTCTGCACTCGGTCGGTGACGTCAGATGCCGACTGAGTGGGGGGTATAGAGGGCTGGCCTGTCCAGCATTCCACCAGCTGGAGGACAGGGGCGGCCATCGCTATCTACTAACTCAGTAGTAGGTAATTATGGATTATTGTTTTTTGCATCATCATGACTTTGTAGTGCCTGACTATTCTATTGTTGTGTAGTATGTGCAACTTATATGCTTACTCTCAATCTTTGACTGCCTCACTTGCCCTATTACTGTTGCGTGTGGATTTTTTGCATACTGTTTCATCATTGAGTGGGAATATGCCTGGATGCAACCTATCTTTTACTTTCAAAGTTTTTTATTGAATTTTAAACAAAGCGGTATCAAGTACAGACATTGCATAGAGACAACAAATGAAGAAGAAAAAAAAAACAATAAAGTGACCAAACCTATTTTCACAAAGGATTATTCCAAAATGCATAAGGTGGGTACATGCAATGACTAAGGGTTATGGCACCTCCAAAATTATTAAGATCCCATGAACCAATGGAATCCATGGGATGCCTCTCAGTACTCAGTCTATGCCAATCTAAAATCTAAAATCTAAAAAACAATAAAGTGACCAAACCTATTTTCACAAAGGATTATTCCAATATGCATAAGGTGGGTACATGCAATGACTAAGGGTTATGGCACCTCCAAAATTATTAAGATCCCATGAACCAATGGAATCCATGGGATGCCTCTCAGTACTCAGTCTATGCCAATCTACACTCAAGTTGCCCCAGAAGACCCCCCGGCACCCCTATTGGGATCAATCTGTGCCGGAGAAGCCCTCCTAAGACCCCTGAAGCACTTCAAGGACTATTGACAATAAAAGAGCACCCCAGAAAACAAGTGTGGCATTTTCGATTGTCACATAGGCTCCTGAGGGAGGTTTTGACCTATGGAAATGGGTGCCTTTGAATTGCAGTAACAGATTGGGCGAGATAACTTTTCGTCTACAATTTACAGTAGGAAAATCCAGCAAAACAAAACAGGAGAGAAGGAAGAAAAAGAATATAGAAGAGGGGGAGATAGGGAAGGGGTAAGAGAGCCACTCAGCAAGCCTCACGAAGGAGCAATGTTGTTGACGTTATCTTGGTTAATTTGTATCCCAGGGATGAGGGAGATACCTAAGTGGTTAGCCCAGGGTTCCCAGGTTGATTCAAACTTTGCCCTGGAGTTCAACAGAATACTGGTCAATTTCTCCAGAGACATCATCCAGGAGATTTTCCACTTGGCGGCAATAAAAGAAACCTTGGGCTGTTTCCAGGATTTAGCTATCGTTAGTTTGGCTCCTAGGAGAATGAAATGGGTTAATTTATGTGATCCTTTCAAAACGCCTGGTATATTGGCATTCAAAAGGGCCATAGCGGGAGTTATGGGGATCTGTTACCCCGTTACTTTATGAATCTGAGCGAATATCAACCTATCTTTTAAGGATTATTATCTGATAAATATCTTCTTATTCTTCTTCTTTCTGCTTTCTTTTTTCTTCCTTCTTCCTTTTTTCTTTCTTTCGTCTTTCTTTCTTTTTCTTCTTTCTTCTTTCTTCTTCTTCCCCACTTTTTCTTGACAGTGGTTCACACGTGATGGTGTCATATTCTCACATTTATTGTTTGATTTTATTGTCTAGTGCCCCTGTATCAACATCTTTCTATAGCAGAGTTTATGTACGTATATTAGAGGCTATGTTAGCCTAGAACACTGGACTGGAGGTTATGTCCAATAGTATAGTATATACTATCTTTCTTTTCTTTCTTGTATGATTTTCCTGTATCCTGGCCCCTGTATGCCCCCTGTGGCCACACAGAGCCCCCTCCACTGGGATTTGTGGACTGTCTTGGTGTGTGCTTCTTGGGGTCTCTCTGGTAAGTTTGGTGGGAGTTACAGGGTGGAGGGAGCTTTGTACCACAACATATGAATTGCTTTTGTTTTATTAAATCTATCCAAATGACTACTAAACCACTGTTTATGTATTTATTGTTATTAGAGCCGTTCTGATCACTGATAATCTGTATTATTCCTTGAAGAAGCCATTGATGGCAAAACATGTAGGGACGTGATATTCATCAGTGACCATTCTATGTGTATGGATACGTTGGCCAGTATAACAGTCTGTATATTCACTCTGCCTATTTTTATGAACCCTGTCTGTTCTTTTTCTATGTAATAAAATGTATACATTTTTAGCAATTTTGCAAGTTTCTTTTGTATATGTGGCACCGTCATAATCCCAAAAAACCCCTTTGCTATCATTCCTACTACTGTAAAGGGATGAGGTGCCGGATCTTTTAAGGTTACTCAATCCACCCATTTTTGCAAATATAAATAAAACCGATGACACCAATTGCACGGCTCACCACTACTCTCAAGGACCCTGAGCACCCATTAGCATGATGGCATCATTTACCACTTCAGCCCCAGAAGGATTTACCCCCTTAATGAACAGGCCATTTTTTGCGATACGGCACTCGTTTTTTTAACTGTCAATTGTGCGGTCATGCGACGTAGTACCCAAACAAAATTGATGTCCTTTTTTTTCCCACAGATAGAGCTTTTATTTGGTGGTATTTGATCACCTCTGTGGTTTTTATTTTTCCATTATAAACAAAAAAAGCTGACAATTTAAAAAAAATATATATATTTTTTACTTTTTGCTATAATAAATATCAAAAAAATAAAATAAAACATTTTTTCTTCAGTTTAGGCCATATGTATTCTTCTACATATTTTTGGTTAAAAAAATCGCAATAAGCACATATTGATTGGGTTCTGCAAAAGTTATAGCGTCTACAAAATAGGGAATATATTTATGGCCTTTTTATTATAATTTTTTTTTTACTTGTAATGGGGGTGATCTGCAATTTTTAGCGGGCGGGACTGTAGCATTGACAGATCAAACACTTTTGACACTTTTTTGGGACCAGTGACATACAGTGATGAGAGCTAAAAATAGCCACTGATCACTGTATAAATGACACTTGCAAGGAAGGGGTTAACACTGGGGGGGCGATCAGGGGGTTAAATTCCGCTGTGTGATGAGATATTAGTTCATTGCGCAATGATGTTCTTTTCTTTTTCTTGTATTACATATACTGGGGACATCTAAGAATTTTCTGGTGGAAATATTATATCACACAGCGGTATTTGGATTTTTGATGATTAGATCTAATTTCTGGTGGAAACATCTCATCACACAGCGAAATTTGGATAAATTTTATATTCTGAAGGTTTCACTATCAAAGGGATTATACTGAGTGATGGTGTTATAATTTAATTAAGAACGCTTATCTCTCTATATATTGGGTCTTTTTTGCACTTTTCACTTTATTGGGACAGTTCGTGAGTTGTATTAATAATTCTTTGCACTTTTTTAGTATTTACACTGTGACCTTTTGATTCGGCAATTTATTCACATTTATATGTTTGTGTTTGTTTTTAAATATCTGAGCACACACAATTTATTTTGAGATAGTGCATGATATTATGCACTCTTTTTTGGAAGGTTAATATTAGCGCAACTATAACAATTATTTTTAATATGGTATTTTAGGTGTCTGAACACTTATTTAGTTTGCTGCTTTTATTATTTGGTTTTCTTCCAAAGATTTTTTGCACTTCATTTTTATTGATTCATCTATTTTCACTACAGCGCTTGAGTACATTTTTATTTTTTATTATTTTTAGTGTTTACATCAAGCACTGTTTTGACTTCTCATATTTTGGGGGTCTCATTTGCTATGGTAAGCGTTTATGTGGAAGTGGAGATGGAGTGGCACATGGTGACTTACACATAAAGATGAATATGTAATTTACTCATAGTCACGGTCACAGAATTGGACATTACAAATGAATGGAATAGAGTTTGCACTTTTTAAATGTTACCTTTGTATGCCACTAACTGTGCATGGCTGGTTTGAGTGGCACTATATTGGCACTAGGGATGAGCTTCGAGTTCGAGTCGAACTCATGTTGGACTCAAACATCGGCTGTTCGCCAGTTCGCCGAACAGCGAACAATTTGGGGTGTTCGCAGCAAATTCTAAAGCCGCGGAACACCCTTTAAAAGTCTATGGGAGAAATCAAAAGTGCTAATTTTAAAGGCTTATATGCATGGTATTGTCATAAAAAGTGTTTGGGGACCTGGGTTCTGCCCCAGGGGACATAGATCAATGCAAAAAAAGTTTTAAAAACGGCTGTTTTTTCAGGAGCAGTGATTTTAATAATGCTTAAAGTGAAACAATAAAAG
Source organism: Aquarana catesbeiana (assembly GCF_042186555.1). NCBI lineage: Eukaryota > Metazoa > Chordata > Amphibia > Anura > Ranidae > Aquarana > Aquarana catesbeiana. The sequence goes on from NC_133334.1 coordinate 143,404,091, forward strand.
TGTAATATTCCTTTAAATTTCGTACCTGGGGGGGTGTCTATAGTATGCCTGTAAAGGGGCACATGTTTCCCGTGTTTAGAACAGTCCGACAGCAAAATGACATTTCAAAGGAAAAAAAGTCATTCAAAACTACTTGCGGCAATTAATGAATTGCCGGTTTGACAATACACATAAAAGTTCATTGATAAATACGGCATGGGAATTCCCCACAGGGGAACCCCGAACAAAAAAAAAATGACGTGGGGGTCCCCCCAAAATCCATACCAGACCCTTATCTGAGCATGCAACCTGGCAGGCCGCAGGAAAAGAGGGGGATGAGAGAGTGCCCCCCCTCTTGAACTGTACCAGGCCACATGTCCTCAACATTGGGAGGGTGCTTTGGGGTAGCCCCCAAAACACCTTGTCACCATGGGTATAAGGAAAAGAGGGATTTTCACGGTGCAGATAGATTAAGTGTATGAAAAAACTATATATCTTTTTCTCTTTTTCTTAAAAAGAAAGAACAATTTTATTGTTTACATTTAAAAAACACATATACTGTATCAAATAAACTCATTATGACAATACGATTAAAACAAAGTGGTCAAAAAAATGGGAAATGACAAGTAGGATATACACTACAAATTCATGGGTGGTAGTTATTGCATACTAGCCCGACATGTTTCACATTTGTCGCTTTCTCAAGGGGTATGCAACTATATAGTGAGTCATCCAATACTTTTAGTGATTCTACAAAAAAAAAAGGGAAAAGAGTTTTTGTATACATAGATAAACATTTTACAATAATGATACAACATTAGAAGGCATGAGGAAATACGTGTTGTCACTCCGAAGTATCCATAAAGGCTTACCCCCAGAGTTGACCCTATGGAATCTCGTCAGAACCGGCATGTACAGACGCAGCCAAGCAAGACAGCAAAAGGGCTTATTTGCAACCACAGGGAGCAGTAAGGAGAAGCTGTTGTATAGATAATAAATGTTCAATATCAGAGAAGGATATCATTATGCAAGGGGTTAATTGATTTTTAGAGAGAATCAGAATCAATCAGATATCACTTACGCCGAAGATTAGTTAAAGCTGCAACCAAAAAAGAAATATATGCATTTGGTCAGCGAGAGTGGTAGAATGGTGATTGCCAGAAGTAAATGGATAGTAAGTATGTTAAAGCTAGGGAATGAAATAAAAACGAAAAATTTTGTCATTACACAGAGAAAATGAGGCTGAATAATTAAAGTTAAGGACATACTTTATAAGCCGATAGTGGGGGTAGTACTGTCAATTAGCATAATGATATAACTATGCTCAAGGTATAAAAGTTTTTACTTAGTTTAAAAGGGTTATATAAGTAAAGTTAGGACTCAACAAGAGTTCAATAGATATATAGGAAGAGAGGGCATATAGGCATGAATATGAAGCAAGGTATGGTGTACAACACCAGTCACATTACCTTGCCTGGGTCTTGACTTGCATCCTCCGGCGCTGGCAGACATAGCTGTCAGATAAGCCGGTTTAAATACTACTCCCCATCGAGCCGGCGTGTGACGTTGCCGGCTCGATGCGGACGTGATGGCGCCACTGCGCATGCCCGAGGGACCGAACCTCGCCAAGACTTCAAGTCCCACAGAGCACCGCGCCGATGGAGGGAGCCGACATGCGCACTGCTGCGCACGGCAGCTCCTCCCACACAGATGCCGCGTCATGGGGCGAAGGAGGCGGGGAAAGGCTCCGATGGTGACCAGCGATAGAGCTGGTTTGAGGGGGATGCACGGCGCGGAGTGGGCACATCACAAGGATGTGCCCCGGGCGTCCGTGTGGATGCGGCAGCCCCCTCTCCGCTGTCATAGCAAGACTGGACTGAGGCGGCTCGGCCGAGATAGGTCAAAAGGGTAGCCGATCGAGTCGGGAGGGACCACAGACCTTCCAATCTCGATCGGTGCTTCAAAGGAACAACACGTAATATATGTGAATCAAATCATGGTTACATTGAGACAGGGTTCCATAGTAAAACATAGTTATACATCAATTACATATTAGTCAAGGTTTGCAGAGTATAATATGAAAATGTACTAACATTGGTACTGAAAAACAAGTCATTTAATGCAAATGACGTAGGGGGAAGAAAGGTGAGGGGGGAGGAAGTGGGAAAACGGGGTGGGCAAGGAAAGGGGGGGTCAGGTGTTGGTTGACACCAGGGAATACTGCATAGGCAGCTAACAGTCAGAGGAAGGGCCTGTAGCTAAGACTTTCGTTAAAGCCCGGGAAATGAGTGGCTTGGAGAATATAAATCCAGCGGGCTTCAAGCTGGAGCAGTGTCTGATCGGCACTACCCCCTCTTTCGTCCAGCGGGACATGCTACAGAGCGCAGAACTTAATAGTTCTAGAGTTAAAGTTGTGATACAGTCCCACATGCCTGGCAATAGCTGTATCCATTTGTTTTTTCAGGATTGGCTTTATGTGGTCTCTAATTCGTTTATAGAATGGTCGTTTTGTTTTGCCAACATAAAAGCCACCACAAATGCATTGAGCTAAATAGATTATGCCCGGAGTTTGACAGGTAGCCTTAAATTTAATTGAGTGCCACTGTCCATTGGGAAGCAAAAACTGTGATGTATCTTCTACATAAGGGCAAATGTCACACTTACCGCATGGGGAAATACCTGTGTGTGGAAGGTTTTTATTTTTCAAAGTGTCTTGGAAATGACTGTGGACCAGACGGTCCTTCAATGAAGGGACTCGTCTGTAAGTTATTTCGGGGGATGAGTTAATATGTTTGCTGACTGCTGAGTCAGCAGATAGGAGAGGCCAAAATTTAGCTATGATATTTCTGATTTCTCTGTGTTGACTGGAATAGCGAGTGATCAGTCTTACCGTATCGGATTTTTTGGGGGGCTTTTTTGAAAATAATAGGGAGTCTCTATTTTGTATTTTAACCCTATTGTATGCCCTTTTGAGACATGAGTGGCTATATCCACGGGATAGTAATCTTTTATATAGGTCTTTAGCTGCTGTCTGAAAATCCATATCCTTGCTGCAGTTGCGTCTCAAGCGTAAGTACTGGCTATAGGGAATGCTCTTCAACAAAGGACCAGGGTGTGCACTATCCGCGTGGAGAATAGTATTCCCTACCGAGGGTTTTCTGAAAAGTGAAGAATTTAATTTTCCATTGGCATCAATTGAAATAGTGAGATCGAGGAAGTTAATTGCAGTTGTGCTGTGTTCCATAGTGAAACGTAAATTAAAGTTGTTAATAGAGATCAGTCTAAAGAATTCTAACAATTCTCTTTCTGACCCAGACCAGAATAGCAACACGTCGTCTATGTAACGATACCAGGAAACGACCTTTTCCAATAGGTGGGTCAGGTCGTCCCTGGAGAAAAGGTCTTTTTCCCACCCCCCCAGGTACAGGTTGGCATACGATGGGGCACATTTAGTCCCCATCGCAACCCCCTGCACCTGGAGGTAGTGGGAAGAATTAAACATGAAGACGTTATGTCTTAGTATGTAGTTGAGAAGTTCTAGAACAAACCCATTATATTTCTCAAATGAGGGACCTCTCTCATGTAGATGGTTACTTACAATTTCAATGCCCTTGTTATGAGGAATAGTGTTGTAAAGACTTTCAATATCCAGTGCAACTAGATAGGTGCCTGGTGGAAGTGAGATATCTTCGATGGTTTTTAATAAGTCTATAGTATCTTTGATATAAGAAAAAAGCGAGGTGACGTGGGGATGTAAATAATTGTCTACCAGACAACTGGCATTTTCCGTTAGACACAGGCAACCAGATATTATAGGGCGTCCTGGAGGGTCCACAATGGATTTGTGTACCTTTGGTAAGGCATAAAACGTAGGGATTCGTGGGTCCCTTACATTGAGGTAATCCCACGTGTTCTTGTCTATGATACCTTTGTGGTATGCCTTGAAAATGATGTTGTAGTATTCAGTGTTAAAGTTTTGTATTAAAGTTTTAGAGATGGGACGGTACCAATCTTGATTGGATAAAATCTTGTTACACATGTTGATATATTGGGGTATTTCCATAATAACCAAATTCCCGCCTTTGTCGGCAGGCTTAATTATTATCTTTTGGTTAGATTCAAGAGATTTAATGGCAGCTTTTTGATTTGCACTTAAATTAGAAGGTGCGGAAGGACGAAAGTTAGACTCTTCAATTGCTAGTGAAGTTTGTGTGACAAATGCCCAGATATTGGGATTCGTATTTAAGAGGGGAAAGTTTTTTGACTTCGGTTTGTAGGACTGTGGGGGGGGGAGGACACACCGGCGACCGACAGCTCCGGCAGGTGCAAACAACCAGAGGCGTCGTCGTCCGTGTGTCCCTCCTCCCAAAGTGCCATCAAGTCCTCATAGGCTTGTTGTTCCTCTATATTAATCCGGAGGTTAGATGTTTTGTCATTAGGACATGTGTCTGGTTGAGATTTGTCAAAGATAACTTTATATAGGAGTCTACGGGCAAACAAGTGAAGGTCCTTGATAAGGTGGAATTTGTCAAGCTGGGAGTCAGGGCAAAAAGTGAGACCCAGTTTGAGGACTTGTTCTTCATACTCATTTAGGTTATACGAGGAAAGGTTAATGATAGATAGTTCAGATGGGTTGGATGTGGAATCAGGGGTACAAAGAGTTAAATTAGACTCTGGGTTTGTGCTAATTCTTGGTCCCTCCCTAAAAAAATGGGTGCTAACTTCATGTCAGCTGTTACAGGTGTGCCTGAAGGAGAAATAACAGTATTAGTGTTGCTTACCTTAGTGACCGTGTTGAAGTTAAGAGGAGGGGCAGTGACCGCCGTGGAGGGTGCTGTGGACATGATGGTATGGGTGGCCGACATCTGTGGACCACGTGACGTTTGTGACGAGGAGTGAGGTATACTAGAGGTACGGGGTGGTACCGCTTTGGGGTGATTAGGTTGTGACCGACGAGGTGCAGGAGTGCCGGTTTGATTTTTAAAAGGACTCCAAGGAGGCCGTGTCTGAGTTACTTTTTCGTCGCTTTGGCAATCTGTCTCCGGACAGGTCTCGATATACCGTCGATTGGCTAGATGATAGGGAAGAAGAGGGTGATAGGTTAGTCATGTCATTGCCATTTCTAGTATTGCGTTGGCTAGTGGATCTGTAGGATCTCGTGTTTGTATTTTGTGTCCATTTGTAAGCTGACCCGTTTAAATGGGCATTGGTATCACGTGCAAACTTGTTTACCTTTGTTCGAATGATGTCTAGAGTGTATCTCTCCAGGTAAACTTTCAATTCATTTTCTTTTTTCTTAAACTTAGCATTATTTGATATGAGTTTATGATCATTATACCATTGTAGGATAGATTCATCTAGAGTGGTAAGTTCTTGTTCATATTGTTTGCACAATAGATTCATCATCCCAAAGGAACAAGTCTGCAGGTTATCTTCCCATTTAATTTTCAATAAATCGTCAGCCTTGCGTACATTGGGGAAGATTTGGATTCTCAATCCCCAAGGTACAATTTTGTTGTCAATATATTTGTTAAAGTATTTTTTGTGCCAGAATATTCTGGCTTTACGTTCCAAAAGACGTTGAAGTCTTAGGAAAATGTGTTCTAGATCTTTATCACTCATTTCTCCCGAACTATGAGTTTGTTGGATCTTATCCATAAGGCCCAGCCAGGCCTCGCCACTGAAGGCTGCCATGGAGGAAGGGCGGGGGAAGGGGGGGAGTACAGGGGGAGGAAAAATGGGGAAAATCCCTCAAGAACAAGCAAAAATAATAATAATATATGACAACAAAGTTAAAGAAATGATACAAGGTATCTCACATATTACTCGTTGTTGTGTTACCCATTTCGGAAACCTGGATAAATGTGTATTGAAACACTGAATCTAGATTGTTTAAGGTTTTGGTTCCGAGAATGGGAAAAACACCCTCAAAATAGGCACCACATCCCTAAAAGATAGTTTAAATGGGTATAAGGAAAAGAGGGATTTTCACGGTGCAGATAGATTAAGTGTATGAAAAAACTATATATCTTTTTCTCTTTTTCTTAAAAAGAAAGAACAATTTTATTGTTTACATTTAAAAAACACATATACTGTATCAAATAAACTCATTATGACAATACGATTAAAACAAAGTGGTCAAAAAAATGGGAAATGACAAGTAGGATATACACTACAAATTCATGGGTGGTAGTTATTGCATACTAGCCCGACATGTTTCGCATTTGTCGCTTTCTCAAGGGGTATGCAACTATATAGTGAGTCATCCAATACTTTTAGTGATTCTACAAAAAAAAAAGGGAAAAGAGTTTTTGTATACATAGATAAACATTTTACAATAATGATACAACATTAGAAGGCATGAGGAAATACGTGTTGTCACTCCGAAGTATCCATAAAGGCTTACCCCCAGAGTTGACCCTATGGAATCTCGTCAGAACCGGCATGTACAGACGCAGCCAAGCAAGACAGCAAGAGGGCTTATTTGCAACCACAGGGAGCAGTAAGGAGAAGCTGTTGTATAGATAATAAATGTTCAATATCAGAGAAGGATATCATTATGCAAGGGGTTAATTGATTTTTAGAGAGAATCAGAATCAATCAGATATCACTTACGCCGAAGATTAGTTAAAGCTGCAACCAAAAAAGAAATATATGCATTTGGTCAGCGAGAGTGGTAGAATGGTGATTGCCAGAAGTAAATGGATAGTAAGTATGTTAAAGCTAGGGAATGAAATAAAATCGAAAAATGTCATTACACAGAGAAAATGAGGCTGAATAATTAAAGTTAAGGACATACTTTATAAGCGGATAGTGGGGGTAGTACTGTCAATTAGCATAATGATATAACTATGCTGGACGAAAGAGGGGGTAGTGCCGATCGGACACTGCTCCAGCTTGAAGCCCGCTGGATTTATATTCTCCAAGCCACTCATTTCCCGGGCTTTAACGAAAGTCTTAGCTACAGGCCCTTCCTCTGACTGTTAGCTGCCTATGCAGTATTCCCTGGTGTCAACCAACACCTGACCCCCCCTTTCCTTGCCCACCCCGTTTTCCCACTTCCTCCCCCCTCACCTTTCTTCCCCCTACGTCATTTGCATTAAATGACTTGTTTTTCAGTACCAATGTTAGTACATTTTCATATTATACTCTGCAAACCTTGACTAATATGTAATTGATGTATAACTATGTTTTACTATGGAACCCTGTCTCAATGTAACCATGATTTGATTCACATATATTACGTGTTGTTCCTTTGAAGCACCGATCGAGATTGGAAGGTCTGTGGTCCCTCCCGACTCGATCGGCTACCCTTTTGACCTATCTCGGCCGAGCCGCCTCAGTCCAGTCTTGCTATGACAGCGGAGAGGGGGCTGCCGCATCCACACGGACGCCCGGGGCACATCCTTGTGATGTGCCCACTCCGCGCCGTGCATCCCCCTCAAACCAGCTCTATCGCTGGTCACCATCGGAGCCTTTCCCCGTCTCCTTCGCCCCATGACGCGGCATCTGTGTGGGAGGAGCTGCCGTGCGCAGCAGTGCGCATGTCGGCTCCCTCCATCGGCGCGGTGCTCTGTGGGACTTGAAGTCTTGGCGAGGTTCGGTCCCTCGGGCATGCGCAGTGGCGCCATCACGTCCGCATCGAGCCGGCAACGTCACACGCCGGCTCGATGGGGAGTAGTATTTAAACCGGCTTATCTGACAGCTATGTCTGCCAGCGCCGGAGGATGCAAGTCAAGACCCAGGCAAGGTAATGTGACTGGTGTTGTACACCATACCTTGCTTCATATTCATGCCTATATGCCCTCTCTTCCTATATATCTATTGAACTCTTGTTGAGTCCTAACTTTACTTATATAACCCTTTTAAACTAAGTAAAAACTTTTTTACCTTGAGCATAGTTATATCATTATGCTAATTGACAGTACTACCCCCACTATCCGCTTATAAAGTATGTCCTTAACTTTAATTATTCAGCCTCATTTTCTCTGTGTAATGACAACATTTTTCGTTTTTATTTCATTCCCTAGCTTTAACATACTTACTATCCATTTACTTCTGGCAATCACCATTCTACCACTCTCGCTGACCAAATGCATATATTTCTTTTTTGGTTGCAGCTTTAACTAATCTTCGGCGTAAGTGATATCTGATTGATTCTGATTCTCTCTAAAAATCAATTAACCCCTTGCATAATGATATCCTTCTCTGATATTGAACATTTATTATCTATACAACAGCTTCTCCTTACTGCTCCCTGTGGTTGCAAATAAGCCCTCTTGCTGTCTTGCTTGGCTGCGTCTGTACATGCCGGTTCTGACGAGATTCCATAGGGTCAACTCTGGGGGTAAGCCTTTATGGATACTTCGGAGTGACAACACGTATTTCCTCATGCCTTCTAATGTTGTATCATTATTGTAAAATGTTTATCTATGTATACAAAAACTCTTTTCCCTTTTTTTTTTGTAGAATCACTAAAAGTATTGGATGACTCACTATATAGTTGCATACCCCTTGAGAAAGCGACAAATGCGAAACATGTCGGGCTAGTATGCAATAACTACCACCCATGAATTTGTAGTGTATATCCTACTTGTCATTTCCCATTTTTTTGACCACTTTGTTTTAATCGTATTGTCATAATGAGTTTATTTGATACAGTATATGTGTTTTTTAAATGTAAACAATAAAATTGTTCTTTCTTTTTAAGAAAAAGAGAAAAAGATATATAGTTTTTTCATACACTTAATCTATCTGCACCGTGAAAATCCCTCTTTTCCTTATACCCATTTAAACTATCTTTTAGGGATGTGGTGCCTATTTTGAGGGTGTTTTTCCCATTCTCGGAACCAAAACCTTAAACAACCTTGTCACCATGTTGATGGGGACAAGGGCCTCAGCCCCACAACCCTTGCCCGGTGGTTGTGGGGGTCTGCGGGTGGGGGGCTTATCAGAATCTGGAAGCCCCATTTAACAAGGGGACCCCCAGATCCTGGCCCTCCCCCCTGTGTGAAATGGTAAGGGGGTACAAAATTACCCTTACCATTTCACAAAAAAAGTGTCAAAAATGTTAAAAATGACAAGAGACAGTTTTTGACAATTCCTTTATTTAAATGCTTCTTCTTTCTTCTATCTTCTACCTTCTTTCTTCTATCTTCTATCTTCTATCTTCTATCTTCCTTCAGTTTCTTCCTTCTTCTTCTTCTTCTGGTTCTTCTGGTTCTTCCTCCGGTGTTCTCATCCGGCATCTTCCTCCGCGGTGTCTTCTTCCCTTCTTCTTCTCGGGCCGCTCTGCATCCGCCATGATGGGAGGCTCCCGCTGTGTGACGCGTCTCCGCTTCTGACGGTTCTTAAATAATGGATGGCAGGGGCCACTTTGTGACCCCGCCCCCCTCTGATGCACGGGGATTTGACGGGGACTTCCCTGTGGCATTCCCTGTGATGTCAGAGGGGGGCGGGGTGACCCGTTACGTAACGGGAAGATAGAAGATAGAAGAAAGAAGATAGAAGAAAGAAGAAGCATTTAAATAAAGGAATTGTCAAAAACTGTCTCTTGTCATTTTTAAAATTTTTGACACTTTTTTGTGAAATGGTAGGGGTACCTTTGTACCCCCTTACCATTTCACACAGGGGGGAGGGCCGGAATCTGAGGGTCCTCTTGTTAAAGGGGGCTTCCAGATTCCGATAAGCCCCCTGCCCGCAGACCCCCACAACCACCAGGCTAGGGTTGTGGGGATGAGGCCCTTGTCCCCATCAACATGGGGACAAGGTGTTTTGGGGGCTACCCCAAAGCACCCTCCCAATGTTGAGGGCATGTGGCCTGGTACGGTTCAGGAGGGGGGGGCGCTCTCTCATTCCCCCCTCTTTTCCTGCAGCCTGCCAGGTTGCGTGCTTGGATAAGGGTCTGGTATAGATTTTTGGGGGGACCCCATGCCATTTTTTTTTTATTTTGGCACGGGGTTCCCCTTAAAATCCATACTAAACCTGAAGGGTCTGGTATAGATTTTGAGGGGGACCCCATGCCATTTTTTTAAACATTTTGGCCGGGGTTCCCCTTAATATCCATACCAGACCTGAAGGGCCTGGTATGGAATTTAGGGGGACCCCCACGTCATTTTTTTTTAAATTTTGGTTCAGGGTTCCCCTGTGGGGAATTCCCATGTTGTTTTTATCAATGAACTTTTATGTGTATTGTCGGACCGGCAATTCATTAATAGCTGCGAGTAATTTTAAATGACGTTTTTTCCTTTGAAATGTCATTTTGTTGTCAGACTGTTCTAAACACGGGAAACATGCGCCCCTTTACAGGCATACTATAGACACCCCCCAGGTACGAAATTTAAAGGAATATTACACTTTTATTGTTTCACTTTAAGCATTATTAAAATCACTGCTCCCGAAAAAATGGCCGTTTTTAAAACTTTTTTTTGCATTGATCCATGTCTCCTGGGGCAGGACCCGGGTCCCCAAACACTTTTTATGACAATAACTTGCATATAAGCCCTTAAAATTAGCACTTTTGATTATTCATGTTCGTGCCCCATAGACTTTAACGGTGTTCGCATGTTCGAACAAATGTTTTGCCTGTTCGCATGTTCTGGTGCGAACCGAACAGGGGGGTGTTCGGCTCATCCCTAATTGGCACTGTTTTAATTTGTTCACCATATTTCTGTTATTTTATTATTGATTATGTGGCGAATGTAATTGTTTATTTTGATTGATTAGCACTGCACATTTTTTGGAAAAGGGATAATACACATAATATATCCTATATACTGTATGTGTTAGAAGATTTTTTATTATATTTTTTTTTAATTATTTTGACCATATAGCGCAGTCACATTTTTTATTTTCACAAAATATTGGTACTTGCTACAAGCATACACAATGGTGTCAAAGTTCATTCACTCTCCAGAAAAAGTCTATAAAAGGAATACATTCATCAAAGATCAATGAGCACAGTCATTACCATGGAGATTTATTTCACTTTATGTGTTTTACTTAATGGTAAACACATAAGATAAGACATTTTGTAAACTGTAGAACTGCTGGGATAATCTATATCACTATATATGTGAGTGTGGATTATTTTATAAAAGAAAAAACAAAAGACAACTATGACAAGGATCTATGACCACATATACGTCATACAAAATGATGATTTATCATCTCACCTACATAGATATGGAGTAATGCCTCATAAGTATAATCCATCATGCTTAAAGTCCTTTGCTTTGGATCGGGTCCAGGTAGACCCAAGAGGGAGTGAAAGGGACTGACAGTTATTGCACATTGGGATGAGTTGGATGCATCAGCTCCAAGAAAATATATCCCCCCAGGGTAAGGGATGTGTCTGCATATCCATAGAAGTAGATTGCCTCTGGGTGGCCCAGATTGAATTAACTTGTGATTTATAGCCTTGTCCTCCAGCAATCATATGGATTTTACAAGAACCAGGTTTAAATGACCATCTTTGCCATCTTTGAGGTGAGAGGTTTTTCTGCAGGACTTGCTACATGGTCTGCTGTGTGTGCCAAATGCTCCCGTTCTTGGAGCATACACATCATTTAGGCGTGTAGGGCTTGGCTCATGCACTGGCTGGGCAGCAGCTTCAAGGGGCCCTGTACATAATAGACTGATCCTTTAGAGCAGTGGTCTCCAAACCACTGCTTGCCTTTATCCGGCCCTTGGGGCACTTTTGCTTGCCTTTATCTGGCCCTTGGGGCACTTTTCCTCCCACTGACCCCAACAATGGGGCATAATTATTGTTACTGACACCAACGATGGGGGCACTATTCCTCCCATTGACACCAATGATGAGGCACTTTTCCTCCCACTGACATCAATGATTGGTCACTATTCCTCCCACCGACAACAATGATGGGGCACAAATCCTCCCACTGACACCAACAGTGGGGGCACTATTCCTCCCACTGACACCAACAGTGGGGGCACTATTCCTCCCACTGACACCAATGATGGGACACTATTCCTCCCACTGACACCAACGATGGGGGTAATATTCCTCCCACTGACACCAATGATGGGGGCACTATTCCTCCCAATGATGGGGCACTATTCCTTCCACTGATACCAATGAGCGGGCACTTTTCCTCCCACTGTCACCAATTATGGGGCATTATTCCACCCACTGATACCAATGATGAGGCACTATTCCTCCCAATGACACCAATTATGGGGCACTATTTCTCCCACTGACACCAACGATGGGGGTAATATTCCTCCCACTGACACCAATGATGGGAGCACTATTCCTCCCAATGATGGGGCACTATTCCTTCCACTGATACCAATGAGCGGGCACTTTTCCTCCCACTGTCACCAATTATGGGCCACTATTCCACCCACTGATACCAATGATGAGGCACTATTCCTCCCAATGACACCAATGATGGGTCACTATTCCTCCCACTGACACCAATGATGGGGCACAAATCCTCTCACTGACACCAACAGTGGGGGCACTATTCCTCCCACTGACACCAATGATGGGGCACTATTCCTCCCACTGACACCAATGATGGGGCACTATTCCTCCCACTGACATCAATGATTGGTCACTATTCCTCCCACTGACAACAATAATGGGGCACAAATCCTCCCACTGACACCAACAGTGGGGGCACTATTCCTCCCACTGACACCAATGATGGGACACTATTCCTCCCACTGACACCAACGATGGGGGTAATATTCCTCCCACTGACACCAATGATGGGGGCACTATTCCTCCCAATGATGGGGCACTATTCCTTCCACTGATACCAATGAGCGGGCACTTTTCCTCCCACTGTCACCAATTATGGGCCACTATTCCACCCACTGATACCAATGATGAGGCACTATTCCTCCCAATGACACCAATGATGGGTCACTATTCCTCCCACTGACACCAATGATGGGGCACAAATCCTCTCACTGACACCAACAGTGGGGGCACTATTCCTCCCACTGACACCAATGATGGGGCACTATTCCTCCCACTGACACCAATGATGGGGCACTATTCCTCCCACTGACATCAATGATTGGTCACTATTCCTCCCACTGACAACAATAATGGGGCACAAATCCTCCCACTGACACCAACAGTGGGGGCACTATTCCTCCCACTGACACCAATGATGGGACACTATTCCTCCCACTGACACCAACGATGGGGGTAATATTCCTCCCACTGACACCAATGATGGGGGCGCTATTCCTCCCAATGATGGGGCAATATTCCTTCCACTGATACCAATTAGCGGGCACTTTTCCTCCCACTGTCACCAATTATGGGGCACTATTCCACCCACTGATACCAATGATGAGGCACTATTCCTCCCAATGACACCAATAATGGGTCACTATTCCTCCCACTGACACCAATGATGGGGCACAAATCCTCCCACCGACACCAACAGTGGGGGCACTATTCCTCCCACTGACACCAATGATGGGGCACAAATCCTCCCACTGACACCAACAGTGGGGGCACTATTCCTCCCACTGACACCAATGATGGGGCACTATTCCTCCCACTGACACCAACGATGGGGGTAATATTCTTCCCACTGACACCAACAGTGGGGGCACTATTCCTCCCACTGACACCAATGATGGGGCACTATTCCTCCCACTGACACCAACGATGGGGGTAATATTCTTCCCACTGACACCAACAGTGGGGGGACTATTCCTCCCACTGACACCAATGATGGGGCACTATTGATCTTTTATTAAAAAGAATCAAGCAACCAATTTTATACAAAAGTAAAAAACAAAACCATAGTACAAAACTTCAACAGAAATCCAAGGAATACACATCCATGTTCAGAATATATACAATATATATATAATCCACTACCAAAATTATTTACATAAAGCAGCAGAGAGGGCCTAAGAGGCACAACCCATCACCTATGTACGCAGCCATTTATCAAAAATTAATCCCAAAAAAAATAATAATCTAGGGTGATAAGAGACAGACAGCCACACCCAGGAAAGAGACTCCTGGCAGTCAGGGAGGCTTGAAACCCCTCCACGCCTTCAACCAAGCCCTCTGACTCCGCTTGTCTCTCTCAAGTACCCGAATCTTCTCCACCTCATGCAGAATGTCATACACCACCACCTGAACAGGAAGGATTTTATGCCGAATGCTGACCTGACACCGTGCGTTCCAAGTGAAATAACGGACTACTAGGCTAACTAGAAAAATCTAAACAAAAACCACCACCAGTATTGAATGCTCCGTACACCCACTCAGCATAGAGAGAGTGGAAAGGGACACCGAGGGCCCGCCCCACCTGTTTGTACACCTCTATGTTAAAGGGACAATGAAGCAGAAAATGGTCCATAGTCTCCTCCTCACCTGCACACTCCTCCCGAGGACAGCTACGATCCACCCCACTGCGGAATTTCAAATTGCCCCTAACATAGAGCCTCCCATGGAAGCACAACCAGGCCAGATCCCTGAATTTAGGGGGTACTCTGTCCAAATTAATAAGTCTTAACCCTGCCCTCAAAACTGGGCCTGGGCAATCCCTTAAGGCCAATGGGTCATGAAAGACTTCGCTCAAGACTCGGCTCATAAGGACTTTCCTCGGAACCGATCTGAGATCTTCAGCCGACAATCGCCACTGCCATAGTAACTTCAGGCACGGAGCGACATAGGCTGGTAGCTGACCACGATGACCCCTGAGATTCTTCACTTGGCCACCTTCTTCCCAAAGTCGTAGAAAAGGCCTAAACCAAGATCTAAATATGCCTGCCCATCCAGGAGGTTCCACTGCAAGCATATTACCAATATTAAACTTGAGAAAAAGCAGTGAAAAGAAAAGAACTGGGTTGACTATACCTAAGCCACCCTCCCTCCTGGATAGATAGGTGACATTCCTCTTGATGGGGTTCAGTCTGTTCCCCCACAACATCTGGAAGAACACACTACTGACCCTAGCATAGAGAGACACTGGCAAGATGCAGACAAAGCTGACATACAAGAAGATCGGAATCAGGTAAGTCTTAATCAGATCAACCCTTTCCCTCATAGATAACTTCCATCTCTTCCAGCTGACCACCTTAGTATTGGCAATTTCCAGTCTGCCTTTCCAGTTTTTGAGGCCATAATCGCCAGGTCCAAATTCAATGCCTAGAATCTTAATTCTTTCCTGGGGCACTGGAAAGGTGTCCGGGAGATCAAAACCCTCACCTTCCTTTCCCATCCAGAAAACTTCAGTCTTTTCCTGATTGATCTTGGAGCCTGATGCTTCAGAATACCGTGATGTCAGAGAGACCACCTCCTCTGCTTCATCCACCCCAGTGACAATCACGGACACATCATCCGCATAGGCAACAACCCTCAAAGGCGGCTCACCTGGGAGCCCCACTGGCACCCCACACAACATGCCGCTCTCTAGCCTCCTGATGAAGGGGTCGATTGCAAACACATAGAGCAGGGGACTCAGGGGACAACCCTGGCGCACCTCGGAGCCAACCTCAAAGGACTGCCCAACCCAACCATTAACAAGAGGAAAGCTTTCTGCCCCCTTATACAAGACTTTTAACCAATTGACAAAACCACCCGGCAGACCGTACTTACTAAGGAGCAACCACAGGTACTCATGGTTAACACGATCAAAAGCTTTTGCCTGATCCAATGTCAGCAAATACTTTCCCCAGCCTGCAGCCCTGCATCGCTCCAAGGCCTCCCGGACAGCTAAAACTGCTGTGAAGGTGCACCTACCCTGGACCGAACAGTGCTGATGGCGAGAAAGCAAAGACTCTGCTACTGACGATAGGCGCCAGAAAATGATCTTTGCCAGTATCTTTCTATCGACATTAAGAAGGCTGATGGGGCGCCAATTCTCAATCATCGAAGGATCTTTACCCTTTGAAAGAAGAATCACAGCTGAGTGCCTCATGGAAGGGGGAAGTACCCCCTCTGCAAGGCAACTGTTAAAAACCTCTACCAAATGTGGGGCCAGAATAGGCTTAAAAGCTTTGTAAAACTCAGCCGTCAAGCCATCTGGTCCAGGTGACTTTTTGATGGCAAGCTGTTCAATTGCCCTCATCACCTCTTCAACTGTGATCTCCTCTGTCAAATTCATCAATGGAACATCTTCATCATTTAGACCTGGAGTAGAGTCCAAAAAGCTTTCCATCTTGTCACGGTCAAGCTCTTTCCTCCCAAGAAGGTCAGCATAAAAGGACCTCACGACCTCCAGAATCCCTGACCTGGACTTTGTCAAGGAACCTGTACTGTCCTTAAGGCCAACGACCGTTTTAACAGCTACACCTTGTTTGCAGTTCTGGTAAGGGTCAGGCGAGTGGTACTTCCCATAGTCCCTCTCCAGAACCAAAGAGGCATGCCGGTCATATTGACACTTCTTGAGAAGGAGTTTCACTTCAGAGATTGCCCCAGGATCTCCTCCTCTCGAGACAAGAATATCCAGCTTCCTCCGTAAACGTTGGTAGGTCATGTATTTATTAAACTGCTTTCTATTGGCTAGGCCCCTGAAGAATCCAGCAATCCTCTTTTTGGTCAGCTCCCACCACTCAGCCTTGCTGCTACAAAAGTCCAGGATGGTCACCTGTGCCTAAAAGAATTCCTCAAAGGATTGTCTAACATGTTCTTCCTTGAGTAGAGTCGAATTCAATCTCCAGATGCCCTTACCCCTCTGAGGGGCGTCTGAAGCATTCAGGACCACAGATAGCATACAGTGATCAGAGAACTCTACTGCCTGCACCACTGGGGGTGAGAAAGCAGAGGTCTCCTTCAAAAAAAACCTATCTATTCTACTCTGACTATTACCTCGATGAAAGGTGAACCCAGTGTCATCCGGGAGGTGCTTAATGTGCACATCCACAAGACCAGCATCCCTAACCATACTATTTAAAAAAACGCTATCATATCCCAGCCTGTCCTTGAAGTCCTTCCTGTCCTTGGGCCTAGTTACTGTATTAAAGTCACCTCCAAAGACCACTTGCTGGGATGTAAAAAGAAATGGCTTGATCCTTGTAAAAAGGCATTTCCTGTCCCACTTTGTGTGCGGCCCATAAACATTAATTAGGCGCAGGTCCTGCCCTCCCACAAGGACGTCTAAGACCATACATCTCCCAATCTCCACCTCAATAACCCGCCGGACAGTTACCATGCCGGTTTTAAACAACACCGCCACACCGCCGTAAGGCTCGGCCGCAAGAGACCAGTAAGATGGACCATACCTCCACTCTCTCTTGGCCATATGAATATCTGCCAAGGAGGTGAGCCTAGTCTCTTGCAAAAATAAAATTTCAGCATCTAATTGGCTGAACAAAAAGAAGGCCATAGAACGAGCTCTTACTGACTTAATGCTGGCGACATTTATTGTCACCACTTTTAACGGAGGGGGAACCGCCATTTGGGTTATTGGGTGGATTGCTTCTTAGCTCCCCTCTGCTGCTCATCACCAGATGCCTCTCTCTTTCTTGAGGCCGCCTCAAACTCCATTTCGGAATCAGAACTTCGCTCCGAAGAAGCTCCAGATGAAGAGATATCCCAATTAGAGGACCTATAACGGTTGGAGACAGGCACTGGAGCCTGTTCTGCCCTCACCACTTCCGCTTCCCAACCTTCCTTCTCTCCTCCAGGTACTGCAGGTCAGCTTCAGAGATGCCCTCATCTCTTACTTTTTTCTGTGAAGTCTTTCCACAAGACTTCTTTACAGAGGAAGAAGCAACCTTTTTAGTACATATTACCACTCCTGGTGGGGGGGGTGCTCCCTTTGAGTCAGACTTAGGAGGGGTAGACTCCTGGGGGGGAACTGACTCGGGGGGCACAGACTTGGAAGGTTCTGACACATGAGGAGAGGGTACAGTAGGCTGGGGGGAGACAGATACAGATACAGAAGGAATACTTACAGATACAGGAGGGGTGGCCACAGGAACTGGAGAGGGATCCTGAGCAGGACCAGGGGAGTCAGTCACCGCAGAGGAGGATGGTACACCAGGGGCCTCACCCTCCATCCTGTCCAGCCTTGACATGTCATCAATTACCTCCTTCTCCATATTGTGCCAGGCTTCAGGACATCTGCTGTAGGGGTGGCCAAGGCGCAGGCACAGGTTGCACCTGATCATCTCGGTGCAGTCCTTGGCCATATGACCCTGACCCCGACACACTGAACATATCAAGGCTGAACAGGAGGAACTCAAATGCCCCTTTTCTCCACAGCGGTGACACGGCTTCGGCTGACCAGGGTAGAAAATAGTCATCCTATCCCTCCCTATAAAAGCTGAGGAGGGCAGGTGACGGACAACATTCCCATCCCTGGCCAACCTGACTGTAACCGACCAACCCCCAGTCCAGATGTTACGCTCATCAAGGATTTTGCTGGGCTTAGTCAATACCTCACCATAATTCTTTAACCAGACCTCTAAATCTCGAGCAGGAACACTCTCATTAGTGAGAATAATTGTGATTTTTTTCACTGTAGACCTTTGTGAAACCGCCACTGGGGCCAGACCTTCCCATTCGGGTCTTGACCTGCACCGAGCCTCATATCTCTCCCAGAACAGGTCAAGACCCTCTGGCCTGGTGAAACTAATAGTATATTCCTGGCTCCCAGCAACATGTATTAGGGCATACAGATCGTTTGCCCCAAATCCCATCTCCAAAATCATGTCCACCACCACACGCCGTGCTGGAGGGATTGCACCACCTTCCCATTTAAGAATCACTACATTTCGTCTCGGACCCCCAGCAGAAACCAGAGACCCAAGACCAGATCCTGGGGTGCTAAAGGTGGTAGGTCGCAGGGGGAAAACCATCTTGGGGGCGGAGCTACCAGGAGCAGAGCGTACCACCTGGGCAAATGTAGGCTTATCAGGGCCAAGGCCCCACACTGATGTAACATTAGTCTGTACATTACAATTATTATCTGCTGGAATGGAGTTGGTAGGACTGTCCATCATACTTGTGCTGGGAAGATTCTTATCAGTCACACAAACATTCACATTCCCATCAGGAATAGTCACAGTTTCTGATGTAATACCAGCTGTCTCCTGAAGCTGTGCTGTAGAGTCCTCAGCAGCTGTGGGGCAAACAACTTTAGACTCAGCTAAAGGGAGGTTAATTGGCTCTGCTGAATGTTGTAGTTCCTCTGCAGGAATGTCATTTTTTAAATGCATTTTTTGCTGCACTGCAGCATCAGCAGGCACAGCATTGCCACACATAGGACTAGCAGCCTGATTGTCACTGGGCACATTGTCAGTATCAGTCACAGTGTTCACAAAAACAGTTTTATGCACCAAATGAGGCTTGACAGGCTTTACCTTGTCAGGCACATTATCTGTAATGTCCTCCTCATGAAATACCAACTGATCACCCCGCATAGGAGACTCCATTGCTTGGATTACCCTGAGCATGCCTCCTGAGTCCTGGGAAGGCATGGGGCTGCTTACCTCTCCCTGAGGGGGCAGGGGGTCTGAACTGGGGGTCTCCTCCTCCACCTACATTTTTGTCATCCTGGCAAACCTTCGGTCATTGCAGAATTTTTCCTTAAAGGGCCCATCTCTGCCTTCCATCATGGCCACAATGGTCTCCTGGTGTTCAACCCGGACCTTGGCCAGTTGGATCTCCGGATCCATGGACCCACATCTCTGGCTATGCAAGCCCTCACGCTGTCTTCTCAAGCGCTTCACCTCCGCTCTCAGTTTATAGAGCTTGTCTCTCTCCCTATTCAGGACCTTAATCCCGGCCACCACTCGCTCCTGAATTGCCTCTGAGCCTTCATTCTCACCAGGGGTAGAGAGATCACAAGCCATGGTTTGCACAGGGGCAGGCATGTCACCTGATGGCCCAGGAGATGGCTGGGAGCCTCCAGCAGGAGAGGCCGTGCTGGCCTCCATGGCTTCCCCAGAAAGGAGCCAGGAGAGCTAGGAGAGATTTCCTCACCACTCCCCTCTCACACGGATCACCTGCAGCAGCTCCAGACAGCTTCCTCCTGACACACCTGTGCTCCAATGATGGGTGGGGCTCTATTCCTCCCACTGACACCAACGATGGGGGTAATATTCTTCCCACTGACACCAACAGTGGGGGCACTATTCCTCCCACTGACACCAATGATGGGGCACTATTCCTCCCACTGACACCAACGATGGGGGTAATATTCTTCCCACTGACACCAACAGTGGGGGCACTATTCCTCCCACTGACACCAATGATGGGGCACTATTCCTCCTACTGACACCAACGATGGGAGTAATATTCTTCCCACTGACACCAACAGTGGGGGGCACTATTCCTCCCACTGACACCAATGATGGGGCACAAATCCTCCCACTGACACCAACAGTGGGGGGCACTATTCCTCCCACTGACACCAACGATGGGGGTAATATTCTTCCCACTGACACCAACAGTGGGGGCACTATTCCTCCCACTGACACCAATGATGGGGCACTATTCCTCCCACTGATGCCAACGATGGGGGTAATATTCCTCCCACTGACACCAATGATGGGGGCACTATTCCTCCCAATGATGGGGCACTATTCCTTCCACTAATACCAATGAGCGGGCACTTTTCCTTCCACTGTCACCAATTATGGGGCACTATTCCACCCACTGATACCAATGATAAGGCACTATTCCTCCCAATGACACCAATGATGGGTCACTATTTCTCCCACTGACACCAATGATGAGGACATTATTCCTCCCACTGACACCAATGATGGGGGCACTACTCCTCCCACTGACACCAATGACGGGGCACTATTCCTCCCACTGACCCAAATGACGGGGCACTATTCCTCCCACTGACACCAACGATGGGGGCACTATTTCTTCTACTGACACCAATGATGAGGCACTATTCCTCCCAATGATGGGGCACTATTCCTCCCAATGACACCAATGAGGAGGCACTATTCCTCCCACTGACACCAATGATGGGACACTATTCCTCTCACTGACCCCTTATGCCAAAGATGCAGCGTTTACTCCCACCAAGG
The DNA here is from genome assembly GCF_042186555.1 of Aquarana catesbeiana. Taxonomy (NCBI): domain Eukaryota; kingdom Metazoa; phylum Chordata; class Amphibia; order Anura; family Ranidae; genus Aquarana; species Aquarana catesbeiana. The sequence continues at coordinate 143,425,067 of NC_133334.1, forward strand.
CCAGGAAAATTTGAACTCCCAATGGCCACAGTCTGGCCCCCCTAAAGTCTGAAGGACAGAAAACTGGTCCTTTGTTTAGAAAGTTTGGAGACCCCTGCTTTAGAGGGTGCATAATGGTGGAACATCTTGTGGGAGCTGTGTGTCTCTAGATCCATTGTAGGTAGTGATGGTGAGTATACTAACAACAGATTTGGACTTTTGTATTGTCAAAATACACAAATCAAAGAGCACACGGGCCCTAGTGCAATTTAACCTGTATTTAAAATGCAATAAAAGCACAATCGGATGCACTTACAAAACTTAAATCTCATGTAGAGCCCAACAATTATTGTACATCCAAACAGAACCTTCATATATCCCACTAGGTATGCTGTGGGTGACAGTGGGATGATCTGTCCATGAAGGTCCCGTGTAAATGTTCAGGAAAATGGTCAGTTACATTGGAGAATTTTTGGGCCTCACCATTAACATGGACCTTCCCAAAAAATGAAGGACATACCTACTGGTCCACCCACCCCATCCATCACGTGCCCATTTATTCTGCTGTAATGCCCAGGTCATGCTATGAGATGATCATGCGCCTCCTTCATTTCAGTGACAATACCCAGTGCCTTCCCGAAGATCATCCCAACTATGACAAATTATACAAAATTTGCCGACTTCCTATTTTTTTTCCAAGAGACTTGCTGAATTTTATGTCCCTGACCAAAATATAAGTGTGGATGAGTCCCTTGTCCATTTCACTGGCTGTCCGAACACCCATATTTTCTGTGCGCTCAGCGGGATGTTTGCACGCCAAGTGCACAGGCAATAGGTTGTTGACCACTTCCGGACCAGCTCACGACGATATAAGTCAGTAATTTGAAGGAGGATATCGTTGTTATGGCAGCAGCTAGCTGCCATAACCCCGGTATCCTCTTCTTCAGTGAGCGGTCCGGTTTAAGATAAAAGTGGTCTCTGCGGTGGATTCACCGCAAGATCACTTTTATCGGCGGTGGGAGAGGCCCCCCTCTTGACGACACCTTAAAGAGGAGTTTATGTAACATCTTTCCAGACTTTGGTAGGTTACAGTATCATGGAAAAGGTTATTTTGAGGCTTCTGTTGGTCAAAGGAGAAGCGGTGCAGAAGGGGGACACGGCAGTAATGCATTAAAAAAAAAATGTATTCCCCAGCGCCCAGGGCTGTCAGCTTCAATATTCCACTGGCAGCATCTATTTTAAATGGTGAAAGATTATCTAGAGGTGAAAACAGAGGTGGAGAGCTTTCCAGTAGATGATCCACTGGGTTTCTGGGTCATGAGAATAAACCACTGGCCAGAACTTGCCTGTATACAGATGGGTAGCTAGGCTGCCCTGCATCCAGCATGTTTTCTGAATGGGCATTAAGTGCTACCAGAGGTTTTATGACAGATAAAAGAGCGCATCTGTCCACAGACTCGGTTGACTGGCTGACATTTATAAAAATGAATCAGTCCTGGATTATTGTTATTGAGATTGCGAATCTCTGCAAGACTGTCTAGGCTGCCTAGCTTTGTGGGTGTAAAATCAATCTTGAAGTAATTTTTTGGTATAGGTTTCATGGGGACAATTAACACCCAAGAAAGCAATTTTTCTGCACCTGTTTTACAGGTGCATCAAATTATTTTTTTTTACAGCAAGGCCAATTCTTTCTTTCATCAAGACTATCTCTAGAAGGTTATGGGGTGAGGGCACCAACAACACCCAAAGACTAAATTTTCCACAACTGTTAGACAGGGGCATCAAATCAAATTTTTTTACAGCAAGGCCAATTCATGCTTTTGTCAAGACTACATCTAGAAAGTTACGGGGTGAGGGGACCAACAACACCCAAAGACCAATTTTTCCGCAACTGTTTGACAGGGGCATCAAATTAAAATTTTTATAGAAAGGCCAATTCTTGATTTCATCAAAACTACCTCTGGAAGGTTTTGGGGTGAAGACACCAACAACACTCAAGGACCAATTTTTCCGCAACTGCGTGACATTGGCGTCAAATCTACATTTTTTACAGCAAGGCTGATTCTTGCTTTCATCAAGACTACAGTCAGGTCCATAAATATTGGGACATTGACACAATTCTAATCTTTTTGGCTCTATACACCACCACCACAAAGGATTTGAAATGAAACTAACAAGATGTGCTTTAACTGCAGATTTTCAGCTTTAATTTGAGGATGTTTACATCCAAATCAGGTGAACGTTGTAGGAATTACAACGGTTTGTATATATGCCTCCCACTTTTTAAGGGACCAAAAGTAATGGGACAGATTAACAATCATCCATCAAACTTTCACTTTTTAATACTTGGTTGCAAATCCTCTGCAGTCAATTACAGCCTGAAGTCTGGAACGCATAGACATCACCAGATGCTGGGTTTCATCCCTGGTGATGCTCTGCCAGGCCTCTACTGCAACTGTCTTCAGTTCCTGCTTGTTCTTGGGGCATTTTCCCTTCAGTTTTGTCTTCAGCAAGTGAAATGCATGCTCAATCGGATTCAGGTCAGGTGATTGACTTGGCCATTGCATAACATTCCACTTCTTTCCCTTAAAAAACTCTTTGGTTGCTTTTGCAGTATGCTTTGGGTCATTGTCCATCTGCACTGTGAAGTGCCGTCCAATGAGTTCTGAAGCATTTTGCTTAATATGAGCAGATAATATTGCCTGAAACACTTCAGAATTCATCCTGCTGCTTTTGTCAACAGTCACATCATCAATAAATACAAGAGAACCAGTTCCATTGGCAACCATACATGCCCACGCCATGACACTACCACCATGCTTCACTGATGAGGTGGTATGCTTTGGATCATGAGCAGTTCCTTTCCTTCTCCATACTCTTCTCTTCCCATCACCCTGGTACAAGTTGATCTTGGTCTCATCTGTCCATAGGATGTTGTTCCAGAACTGTGAAGGCTTTTTTAGATGTTGTTTGTCAAACTCTAATTTGGTCTTCCTGTTTTTGAGGCTCACCAATGGTTTACATCTTGCGGTGAACCTTCTGTATTCACTCTGGTGAAGTCTTCTCTTGATTGTTGACTTTGACACACATACACCTACCTCCTGGAGAGTGTTCTTGATCTGGCCAACTGTTGTGAAGGGTGTTTTCTTCACCAGGGAAAGAATTCCTCAGTCATCCATCACAGTTGTTTTCTGTGGTCTTCCGGGTCTTTTGGTGTTGCTGAGCTCACCGGTGCGTTCTTTCTTTTTAAGGATGTTCCAAACAGTTGATTTGGCCACACCTTTTGTTTTTGCTATCTCTGTGATGGGTTTGTTTTGTTTTTTCAGCCTAATGATGGCTTTCTTCACTGATAGTGGCAGCTCTTTGGATCTCATATTGAGAGTTGACAGCAACATATTCCAGATGCAAATAGCTCACTTGAAATGATCTCTGGATCTTTTATCTACTCCTTGTAAATGGGATAATGAGGGAATAACACACACCTGGCCATGGAACAGCTGAGCAGCCAATTGTGCCATTACTTTTGGTCCCTTAAAAAGTGGGAGGCATATATACAAACTGTTGTAATTCCTACACCGTTTACCTGATTTGCATGTAAATACCCTCAAATTAAAGATGAAAGTCTGCAGTTAAAGCACATCTTGTTCGTTTCATTTCAAATCCATTGTGGTGGTGTATAGAGCCAAAAAGATTAAAATTGTGTTGATGTCCCAATATTTATGGACCTGACTGTATCTCTAGAAGGTTATGGGGTCAGGGCACCAACAACACTCAAAGACCAATTTTTCCACAAAGGTTTGACAGGGGTGTCAAATTACATTTTTTACATCAAGACTATCTCTAGAACAGTGTTTCTTAACTCCAGCCCTCAAAGCGCCCCAACAGGTCATTTTTTCAGGATTTCCCTCAGATGAAACGGCTGTGGTAATTACTAAGGCAGCGAAACTGATCAAATCACCTGTGCAAAATAATGGGAAGCCTGAAAACATGACCCGTTGTGGAGCCTTAAGGACTTGGGTTGAGAAACACTGCTCTGGAAGGTGGTGGGGTGAGGCCACCAACACCACCCAAATACCAATTTTTTTCCACAACTGTTTGACAGGGGCATCAAATTAAATTGTGGCATAGCAAGGCCAATTCTTACTTTCATCAAGACTACCTCTGGAAGGTTATGGGGTAAAGGCACCAACAACACCCAAATATCAAATTTCAAATTTCATTTTTTTACAGCAAGGCCAATTCTTGCTTTTATGAAGACTACCTCTAGAAGGTTCTGGGTGCGGGGGTTGGGGCAGAGCTTTCCTGATGCATATCGGCGCATCGGTAACGGTGTCCGCCACTTTTAGTTTCTATACTTTTTGTATTTTTGTACCCCCCCCTCACTTGGGAATGGTATCACTGATACATTCTTGATCCCACCATTGGGCTTTTAATTGTGTGCCCAAGCTTTATACTATATGCTTTTCACCTTGGTGCTAGACACTCAATTTTATTTTTTATTTTTATTTTCTCTTTTTCTCTTATTCTTCTCCTGGTATCTACTGGCAGTCACAATTTATGTACCTGTCGGCAATTAGTATACTTACTCTAATAATAATTAACATATATAAAATATTTTTTTCTAATTCTTTGGACTGCCAGTTATGCCATCATCAATTACCCAATGGAGATCTGCAACTTCCCTCAGATCCTTGTATGTGTGTTCCGGGGCAGTACCCCTACAGCTTCCGGTGCAGATGCCCTCTGACAACCCTCATTTTATAGTACCACATGTTGAATTCAGAGCTGATTTGTGAGTATATCAAGGTAGGCATCCCACCTTTTTGGTGGGTTTCTTTCTCTCCCTTTCCCTTTTTCCCACATCTGGGTAAATCATCACACTATAATATCATTTAAATATTCTTTATGGATTTGTATCTGCTCCGGAGGAAGTGGAGCATACTTCACGAAACACACCAAGCTATATGGATGCATTTCTTTCTGTTTAAACATGTGTTTTACTGTTCGATTATTTACATGAACTTTTTGTCTATTATGGACTGATGCTGAATTACGATGATTATATTTTATAAAGTTTTATACATTTTTTTTTTATATATTTACCAATTACTGACTGTATATTATGCACCTCATTTAAAGTCCCAAACTCCTTTCCTTCTCAATTATACATAGGGATGGAGGCATTTGCTTATTATATGTACACTATATGCCTCATTTAAAGTCCCAAAACCCTTCCTCTTTCAACTGTGTTACAGGGGCGTCAAATTAAATTTTTTTACAGCAAGGCCAATTCTTGCTTTCATCAAGACTATCTCTGGAAGGTTACGGAGTGAGGGCACCAAAAACACTCACAGACCAATTTTTCTGCAAAGGTTTGACAGGGGCAGAAAATAATATTTTTTTTTCCGTTAAGATGTTTTATTGGTTTTTCAAAGTTTAACAAAATTTACCTCACTTTTACAGTCACTTTTATAGAGGGTGAAAATTGGGTTAACAACATTATAGTAAGTATTAGTTTAGACACAGAGGTGGTCCAGAACAATTAATACAATTGTTGTTTCTAAGAGAAATATGCGTTGGATAGGTTAGCATTGTTAATCAAGAAAGGAGTTCATAGGGGAACAGATATGAGTAAAGTATGAACTGTATAAACTTTATGGTACAATAAATAAAAACAGTCACATTGAGGTTAAAAATGATCAGCATGAGGAAAATCCTGAAGCGGTGCATCTCCTTGCTCGCTGGTTCAACAGGCTGTGTCACTCAGGAACCCATAGAAAGCCGTCCGCAGGCTCTGTACACTCTGTGGCTCAGATGGTAATACAGAGGAGAGGCGCTCGTGGACCGCAGCAGCGGTTGACGTCACCGGAAGTGTTTGCAAAGCCGTTTCTGAGCCTGCGCACTGTCTGCGGAATGGACAGACGCACACCTTTGTCAAGCTGGCTATTCAGGAATTTAACATGCTATATATAGAGTCCACCATCTAGTGGTGATAGGGGGAAATGGCAGGTGTTAATGAAACGTAGGTGGAAAATAATATTGCCTCACAGGTGGGGGGCCATCTAGTGGACATAATGGAAATAACAATAAAAACAACAATGATAATGCACTACATATTGAAAATTGGAATGACCATGGGACAAAAAGAGAGGAACGGAACAATAAAAGGTGGCTAAAATAAAAATAAAAACAATGATAAAATATGTGTGATAAATCTTAAAATATTGGGAAAAAAACATTTAGACTTGATGAGGGGATACTAATGTGGTGGTAATTTAAGAAATAGGGATGAGGGGGCCAAATGATGGACAGCAACTTGATGATCTAAAGTCATGTGTATCAGTGTATCAATCAGTAAACAATAAATTATAGCAAGGTGAAGCAGGGGTTAACAGTCTCGGATTGACAAAAAAAAAAATATATATATGTAATAAAAATAAATAAATAAAATAATAATTATATATATATAAATTATATAAAATAGCATACAATTGAAAAAAAAAGGAAAAATGTAAAAAAAATTATACACATGGAAATATTTGAAGCATAGTTCTCTTCTATATGTATAGAAGCCTATTGAAGAGGTTGAGGATGTATGAAGGGCTACGCAAGTAAAATAGAAAAAAAGGGGGGTTGTATGCATGTAAACATGAAGAGGTGATGGAGGGGGAACAGGCTGTAGTGTAAAAAACTAATAATAATAATAATAATAATAATGAACAGTAAAGATAAAGTTGGTCCTGTGTTCCCCCCCTAGTTGGTATACAAGGGATGTATGTGTGTGTCCCCTCATGGTGTGGATACCAAGTGGGGTGCACCTAATGATGGATCATGCAACATGCATATATGTCTGCACATACACATAAATACATGCACACCCACATACATATATATGAAATATTAATATAATATATTTACTATACCACTCCCGACCGGTAGGGCAGAGACAGACCTGTTTGTGGGCGGGGGAGACAGACAGGGGTAAGGTAGGAAGGAGGGGGGGAACAAACCAGACATGGGCGTGTGATCTGTTATAACAAGGTGTATGCATCTAACTCCTCATTAAGTCCCCCTGGCGAGAATGAATTGAGGGAATATATATATAGAAAGTCTCCAGCTGGCAGAGTCATTTGCAATGCTCTGCAGCAGGCAAACTTCTGGAGATGGCCTCTATGACCCACACCTTCAGGCCTTCGGTGGATTTTTGATGTTCAGTCAAAAAGTGTCTTGGCACACTGTGCTCATCACATCCCTGATTGATGGACCGCATGTGCTTGCCAAACTCTTGGAGGAGGGGACGGATGGTTCTGCTAACATATAGGGGGCCACAAGGACAAGTCTGACAGTATACTACATGATCACTGGAGCAATTGTGAAACTCTTTTATAGGGTAAGTTTTTCCTTTTGTAGAGAAGCTTTTTTGTCCACGCTGGACAAATTTACACATCATGCACAATTTTTTCTTGCATTGAAACATGCCCACTAGTGGGATCAGGGGGGTGTAGGTGGTGGGACCTGGCTTGGGTTTGCGGATCTTACTTGAAGCAATTCGGCTCTTGATATTTTTGGCCTTGCGGTAGGAAACTTTGGGTTTGGATGTTAGGGCGGAACAAAAAAAAGGATCTTCCAGCAGGATGGGCCAGTTCTTGATGAAGATTTTTTCCATTTGTCTGTAGTGGTCATGGAACTGGATGGTAAACTTTGTTGGCTGGAGCCCTTCTGGCGTGTTGGGTTTAGGTGTCGGTTTAGCCTGATACTGATGGAAAGCATCATCTATAAGAGCTGGGGGGCATCCCTTGTCCAGAAATTTTTGGGTTAAGAGTTGGCCTTATGTCTGGTAATCCTCATCTCTGGTACAATTGCGTTGGATCCTGTGGAACTGGCTCTTGGGGATATTGTTCTTCCATCTGGGGTGGTGGCAACTCTGGTAGTGTATGTAAGAGTTTCCTGCAGTGGGTTTCACGTAGTTGGTGGCATCTATTTGTGTGCCACTGTGGTAGAGTTCTAGAGTTCTACCGCAAGGCCAAAAATATCAAGAGCCGAATTGTGCCAAGTAAGATCCGCAAACCCAAGCCAGGTCCCACCACCTACACCCCCCTGATCCCACTAGTGGGCATGTTTCAATGCAAGAAAAAAATATGCATGATGTGTAAATATGTCCAGCATGGACAAAAAAGCTTCTCTACAAAAAGAAAAACTTTCCCTATAAAAGAGTTTCACAATTGCTCCAGTGATCATGTAGTATACTGTCTGACCTGTCCTTGTGGCCTCCTATATGTTGGCAGAACCATCCCTCCCCTCCGCCAAGGGTTTGGCAAGCACAGGCGGTTCATCGAACAGGGATGTGATGAGCACAGTGTGCCAAGACACTTTTTGACTGAACATCAAAAGTCCACCGAAGGCCTGAAGGTGTGGGTCATAGAGGCCATCTCCGGAGGTTTGCCTGCTGCGGAGCGTTTCAAGTGACTCTGCCAGCGGGAGAGTTTCTGAATATATCTCTGCTCTATCGGTCGGGAGTGGTATAGTAAATATATTATATTAATATTTCATATATATGTATATATGTATGTGTGTGTGTGTATGTGTGTATGTATATATGTGTATGTGCAGATATATATGCATGTTGCATGATCCATCATTAGGTGCACCCCACTTGGTATCCACACCATGAGGGGACACACACATACATCCCTTGTATACCAACTAGGGGGAACACAGCACCAACTTTATCTTTACTGTTCATTATTATTATTATTATTATTATTATTCATTTTTTACACTACAGCCTGTTCCCCCTCCATCACCTCTTCATGTTTACATGCATACAACCCCCCTTTTTTTCTATTTTACTTGCTTGGCCCTTCATACATCATCAACCTCTTCAATAGGCTTCTATACATACAGAAGAGAACTATTCTTCAAATATTTTCATGTGTATCATTTTTTTTTAAATTCTTCCTTTTTTTTTCAATTGTATTTTATTTTATATAATTTTTTTATACACACATATATTATTATTTGTTTTTTTAATTACATATATATCTTTTGTCAATCCGAGACTTTTAACCCCTGCTTCGCCTTGCCCCTTGCTATAATTTATTGTTTACTGATTGGTCTGCTGGAAGTTCCAGTTCCACGGCCACACCCACATGCTCTCTATTGTGTATATATAGCTGTCCTCCTCTAGAGGGCAGCAGGCCAATAAAAGGAGCAGTCAGCTCCAAGCGCGTAGCCTTTCATCACTGCAGCCCTGATTGACAAGATTCCAGCCCTGCCTAGGTCCAATCAGATGCTGGTGACATCACTTCATGTTCCACGGTCCACGCTGGTCTGTGTGGAGCTGCTTGGTTCCTTTGCTCTTGGAGAAACACTGTGATCCATTCCAGCCAGCTGCTCAATCTTTTCCAGCTATCCGGAACAGCGGTGGGACCCACAGAACCATGTGGAATGCCAGGACTGCACTTTACTTTGACGAGCATGCATATTCTATCATCTTGTAAGTGTTTTCAATTTTATCCTATTAAAGTCATCATTTTAATACTAAACTCAGTTCGGCGCCTCCCCCCCCCCCCTGTTTTTTCCTTACAAAATTCTAAAGCCTCCTTATGAAGAGGCGCCCCGCTCGCTCGAGTAGGGGGAATACTTCTGCAGTTCTCAAGGGTCTGGCAGGAAGAGTGTTGAGTAGGGATGAGCCGAACACCCACTGTTCGCTTCGCACCAGAACATGCGAACAGGAAAAAAGTTCGTTCGAACACGTGAACACCGTTAAAGTCTATGGGACACGAACATGAATAATCAAAAGTGCTAATTTTAAAGGCTTATATGCAAGTTATTGTCATAAAAAGTGTTTGGGGACCTGGGTCCTGCCCCAGGGGACATGGATCAATGCAAAAAAAAGTTTTAAAAACGGCCGTTTTTTCAGGAGCAGTGATTTTAATAATGCTTAAAGTCAAACAATAAAAGTGTAATATCCCTTTAAATTTCGTAGCTGGGGGGTGTCTATAGTATGCCTGTAAAGGGGCGCATGTTTCCCGTGTTTATAACAGTCTGACAGCAAAATGACATTTCGAAGGAAAAAACCCATTTAAAACTACTCGCGGCTATTGCATTGCCGACAATACACATAGAAGTTCATTGATAAAAACGGCATTGGAATTCCCCACAGGGGAACCCCGAACCAAAATTAAAAAAAAAAAAAAATGACGTGGAAGTACACCTAAATTCCATACCAGGCCCTTCAGGTCTGGTAGGGATATTAAGGGGAACCCCGGCCAAAATTAAAAAAAAAAACGGCGTGGGGTTCCCCCAAAAATCCATACCAGACCCTTATCCGAGCACTGGCAGGCCGCAGGAAAAGAGGGGGGGACGAGAGTGCGGCCCCCCCTCCTGAACCGCACCAGGCCACATGCCCCCAACATTGGGAGGGTGCTTTGGGGTAGCCACCCAAAACACCTTGTCCCCATGTTGATGAGGACAAGGGCCTCATCCCCACAACCCTGGCCGGTGGTTGTGGGGGTCTGCGGGTGGGGGGCTTATCGGAATCTGGAAGCCCCCTTTAACAAGAGGACCCCCAGATCCCGCCCCCCCCTGTGTGAAATGGTAAGGGGGTACTTACCCCTACCATTTCACTAAAAAACTGTCAAAAATGTTAAAAATGACAAGAGACAGTTTTTGACAATTCCTTTATTTAAATGCTTCTTCTTTCTTCTATCTTCCTTCATCTTCTTCTTCTGGTTCTTCTGGCTCTTCTGGTTCTACCTCCGGCGTTCTCGTCTAGCATCTCCTCCGCGGCGTCTTCTATCTTCTTCTCCTCGGGCCGCGCCGCACCCATGGCATGGGGGGAGGCTCCCGCTCTTCTCTTCATCTTCTTCATCTTCTTCTCTTCTTTTCTTCTCTTCTTCTCTTCTTCTCTTCATCATTTTCTTCTCCGGGCCGCTCCGCACCCATGCTGGCATGGAGGGAGGCTCCCGCTGTGTGACAGCGTCTCCTCATCTGACGGTTCTTAAATAACGGACGGTGACTTGACGGGACTTCCCTGTGATGTCACGGGGAATGCCACAGGGAAGTCCCGTCATGTCCCGTGTGTCAGAGTTGGCGGGGTCACCGGGTGGCCCTGCCCCCTGTTATTTAAGAACCGTCAGACGAGGAGACGCCATCACACAGCGGGAGCGGGAGAAGAAAATGAAGAAGAGAAGAAGAGAAGAAGAGAAGAAGGAAGAAGAGAAGAAGATGAAGAAGAAGATGAAGAGAAGAGCGGGAGCCTCCCCCCATGCCATGGGTGCGGAGCAGCCCGAGGAGAAGAAGATAGAAGACGCCGCGGAGGAGATGCTGGACGAGAACGCCGGAGGAAGAACCAGAAGAACCAGAAGAAGAAGAAGATGAAGGAAGATAGAAGAAAGAAGAAGCATTTAAATAAAGGAATTGTCAAAAACTGTCTCTTGTCATTTTCAACATTTTTGACAGTTTTTTAGTGAAATGGTAGGGGGTAAGTACCCCCTCACCATTTCACACGGGCGGGGCGGGATCTGGGGGTCCCCTTGTTAAAGGGGGCTTCCAGATTCTGATAAGCCCCCCGCCCGCAGACCCCCACAACCACCGGCCAGGGTTGTGGGGATGAGGCCCTTGTCCTCATCAACATGGGGACAAGGTGTTTTGGGGGGCTACCCCAAAGCACCCTCCCAATGTTGAGGGCATGTGGCCTGGTACGGTTCAGGAGGGGGGGGCCACACTCTCGTCCCCCCTCTTTTCCTGCGGCCTGCCAGGTTGCGTGCTCGGATAAGGGTCTGGTATGGATTTTTGTGGGGACCCCACGCCGTTTTTTTTTTTTGGCGGGGTTCCCCTTAAAATCCATACCAGACCTGAAGAGTCTGGTATGGAATTTAGGGGGAACCCCACGTCATTTTTAAAAAAAAATTTGGCCGGGGTTCCCCTTAATATCCATACCAGACCTGGAGGGCCTGGTATGGAATTTAGGGGGACTCCCACGTCATTTTTTTTTTTTAATTTTGGTTCGGGGTTCCCCTGTGGGGAATTCCCATGCCATTTTTATCAATGAACTTCTATGTGTATTGTCGGCAATGCAATAGAATAGCCGCGAGTAGTTTTAAATGGGTTTTTTCCTTCGAAATGTCATTTTGCTGTCAGACTGTTCTTAACACGGGAAACATGCGCCCCTTTACAGGCATACTATAGACACCCCCCAGCTACGAAATTTAAAGGGATATTACACTTTTATTGTTTGACTTTAAGCATTATTAAAATCACTGCTCCTGAAAAAACGGCCATTTTTAAAACTTTTTTTTGCATTGATCCGTGTCCCCTGGGGCAGGACCCAGGTCCCCAAACACTTTTTATGACAATAACTTGCATATCAGCCTTTAAAATTAGCACTTTTGATTTCTCCCATAGACTTTTAAAGGGTGTTCCGCGGCATTCGAATTTGCCGCGAACACCCCAAATTGTTCGCTGTTTGGTGAACTTGCTAACAGCCAATGTTTGAGTTGAACATGAGTTCGACTCAAACTCGAAGCTCATCCCTATTGACGGCTAACCGCCAAATGCCTCCTCCTCTGTTTGACAGTTCTTATATAGGTAAGTGTGGGGCCACCTGCCAACCTCACCTGGTGGCACCGCCCCCCTTGTAACATCACCTGAGCCCCCTGCCCCAAAGCCTCCCCCCATGTTGAGGGTATGTGGCCTGGTATGATTTAGGAGGGGGCACTCGCTTGACCTTTCCTGACATGCCTGGCTGCATATAAAGCGCTACGTAAACTGTTGGCGCTATATAAATCCTGTATAATAATAATAATAATAAGGGTCTGGTATGGATTTTGGGGGGGGCATGCCATTATTTTTTAAATTTTGGTGTGGGGTTCCCCTTAATGTCAATACCAGACCCAAAGGGTCTTGCATGGTTTATGGTACCCTATACCATTTTCTTTTACCATTTTTTTTACTGGAAAAAGTTTTTTTTTGTTTTGTTTATTCAGCTGCCAGTGGGGAAGTCCATTGACAGCTGATGACAGCTTCCCGGGCCCCACTCCTTAACAAACAGTGCATTGCTGGGCGTTCAGCAGGGTGAATACCCGCTGAACACCCTGCAAATTCGGGTGTTCCCCAAATGGGCTAACAGCCAATGTTCAGCCCAAAGTCATGCTTGGGCCGAACAGTTCATCCAACACTAGTGTAGTGTTAGTAAAGGGTGAGTATAGTGTTAGTATAGTGTGTCAGTATAGTGTAGTGTGTGTATAATGTGTCAGTATTGTATTTAACCTCCCGCCACTTAGCCCATTGGCAAGAGCACCTGAAAGCCACACACAAGAGACACAATACTTCTCCTCACTCGTCACCTTTCATGTCTACCCCCGCTATATCTCATGACCTCTCAGCAGCCTCCACTGACATGGAAGATGGTATAGCAAACAGTGTCACAGGTCCTTGCAACAAGTCTGCCAGCAGCACACCATCAGCTGTATAGTATACAGTGGGGACGGAAAGTATTCAGACCCCCTTAAATTTTTCACTCTGTGTTATATTGCAGCCATTTGCTAAAATCATTTAAGTTCATTTTTTTTCCTCATTAATGTACACACAGCACCCCATATTGACAGAAAAACACAGAATTGTTGACATTTTTGTAGATTTATTAAAAAAGAAAAACTGAAATATCACATGGTCCTAAGTATTCAGACCCTTTGCTGTGATGCTCATATATTTAACTCAGGTGCTGTCCATTTCTTCTGATCACCTTTGAGATGGTTCTACACCTTAATTTGAGCTGTGTTTGATTATACTGATTGGACTTGATTAGGAAAGCCACACAGCTGTCTATATAAGACCTCACAGATCACAGTGCATGTCAGAGCAAATGAGAATCATGAGGTCAAAGGAACTGCCTGAAGAGCTCGAAGACAGAATTGTGGCAAGGCACAGATCTGGCTAAGGTTACAAAAAAATTTCTGCTGCACTTAGGCTTCCTAAGAGCACAGTGGCCTCCATAATCCTTAAATGAAAGACAATTGGGATGACCAGAACCTTTCCTAGAGCTGGCTGTCCAGCCAAACTGAGCTATCGGGGGAGAAGAGCCTTGGTGAGAGAGGTAAAGAAGAACCCAAAGATCACTGTGGCTGAGCTCCAGAGATGCAGTCGGGAGATGGGAGAAAGTTGTAGAAAGTCAACCATCACTGCCGCCCTCCACCAGTCGGGGCTTTATGGCAGAGTGGCCCAACGGAAGCCTCTCCTCAGTGCAAGACACATGAAAGCCCGCATGGAGTTTGCTAAAAAACACCTGAAGCACTCCAAGATGGTGAGGAATAAGATTCTCTGGTCTGATGAGATCAAGATAGAACTTTCTGGCCTTAATTCTAAGCGGCATGTGTGGAGAAAACCAGGCACTACTCATCACCTGTCCAATACAGTCCCAACAGTGAAGCATGGTGGTGGCAGCATCATGCTGTGGGGGTGTTTTTCAGCTGAAGGGAAAGGACAACTGGTTGCAATCGAGAGAAAGACGAATGCAGCCAAGTACAAGGATATCCTGGACAAAAACCTTCTCCAGAGTGCTCAGGACCTCAGACTGGGCCGAAGGTTTACCTTCCAACAAGACGATGACCCTAAGCACACAGCTAAAATAACGAAGGAGTGGCTTCACAACAACTCCCTGACTGTTCTTGAATGGCCCAGCCAGAGCCCTGACTTAAACCCAATTGAGCATCTCTGGAGAGACCTAAAAATGGCTGTCCACCAATGTTTACCATCCAACCTGACAGAACTGAAGAGGATCTGCAAGGAGGAATGGCAGAGGATCCCCAAATCCAGGTGTGAAAAACTTGTTGCATCTTTCCCAAAAAGACTCATGGCTGTATTAGATCAAAAGGGTGCTTCTACTAAATACTGAGCAAAGGGTCTGAATACTTAGGACCATGTGATATTTCAGTCTTTCTTTTTTAATAAATCTGCAAAAATGTCAAACAATTCTGTGTTTTTCTGTCAATATGGGGTGCTGTGTATACATTAATAAGGAAAAAAATGAACTTAAATGATTTTAGCAAATGGCTGCAATATAACAAAGAGTGAAAAATGTAAGGGGGTCTGAATACTTTCCATCCCCACTGTAACAGGCACATTTTTCTGCCCCAACTGCTGCATCAAAAAAAAAATACACTCCCTGCTACCCACATGCCTAGCGTCTAAATTCCAGCTTGTCCAAATAAAGAAAGCTTGCAGGGAAAATCTATATAAATGTCAGTTTTGCTGCAGAAGGTTCTATACACAGTACAGATGTGCCACTTTACAGGCAGACTAAGGGGAACCCCAGCCACTATATTTTAAGGAATTTTTCATTTTTATTGTTTCACTTTACGTGTCATTAAAATCACTGCTCCTTTAAAAACAATCTTAAAAGTTTTTTTTTTTTTTTGCATTGGTACATGCCCCCAGGACAGTACCCGGGCCCCCATACCCTTTTTATGGCCAAAAACTTATATTGCCTATATTGTATATAAGCCTTCAAAATGTGGACTTTTGATTTTTCAAGTTCAGGTCCCATAGACTTTAACAGGGTTTGTGTTTCGGGTCCGAACACTTGTGATGTTCGAGAGTTTTTGCGCAAACCATGAACCAAGTTCAGCCCAGCAGAATAACAAGAATAACATTCCTGTCCCTTCACACATCTCTCAAGGTTAACTCGAATAAAAATCCTGCAAAGGGGGTAGGCCCAACAGGAGGCCAGCATTGGCCACATTGAGGTGAAAATGCATCTAACTGTAAGTTTAGGTAGTTGTTAAAATTACCCAATAACCAAATTGGAATACCAGGGTGAAAATTTATGAATTGAGCAAGAAGATTCAAGAAGGGATATACACACTAGCAAGTTGAGTACGTGGAGTGAAACTGTCTGGTATTGGTGGTGAGAGAGGAGAGAGTAGACATGTGCACACTGAAATATTTTGTTTCGGAATTTCGGATTTGTCCGAAAAATACAATTATTTAGTTACTTACAAAATGTGTTTTTATTCATGTTGTTTAGTTAAAAAATGCATTAGTCCGAAAATCCGAATTAATTATGGTTGAATCTGTCAATTGAAGGCTTATGGTGTCTGTCAGATGATTTGACGAAGCAGCTAAAGTAAACTGTATGTAGCGGGCACCTACTTTTATGTAGGTGACCTTTTTGCTAGTTTACAATGTCAGGTAAATCTAGTCAGGCTTGTATCATTACAGCAGGCCTGTTTGTTCATTTGGGTTTTGAGTGGCAGGTAGTTTGTATGCGAGTCTCGGCCAATCATTAATTTGTTGGGCAATGTCCCGGGACTCTCACATGGTCAGTCAGAGTTTTTAGTTTCCTGTTGAGCTTGGAGAGCCCAGCCTGGTTCCCAGAGGGGAGAGGTTCCCCCTCTGAGGAGCCAACAGAGCCCCCCCTGCGAGGAGGGTGGGGAACTGGCACCCGTGGAGGAGTGGATGACACCGTACAGCATGTAGTCGCTGGTGTCATTGGCCGCCCATGCGGGGAAGGGAGCGTGCCAGAAGAGAAGGAAAGAGAACAAAGAATCATTGCGAAAGAAGTAGCAACAAAGCGGAAGGAAACTGGGCAATCAATCGTTTATGAGTGGCACATGGACTATTGATCACGTGAGTGAAAGCCCAAGGGAAGGGTACTGCCAGAGGCTGAGGGATGTTGGTACGCAAGTCAGTGAGACAGGCGGTGATGGCCTGTGACTTTGGGTTCAGCAATGCCCCGGGATTCCAATCAATCAAGCGGGAGGAGTTATTCAGAGTGACTTTTCTTTAGCTCAACTTGGAAGTACCATGCAGATGGGAAGTAGTGGTAAAAAGGTAGCGGTAAAGCTGCAAGCACACATATAGAGATACAGACTGTTCTTTAAAAGTTCTTTAGATGAAGAAGTTATTCAGAGTGACTCTTTATAGATTATTCTCTATCAAATCTACTTGCATCTTCCCTGATTGAAGAAATCGCACAAAGTGATTTCCTGTTATCCGCAATGATTCTAGTTCTTGCATGAAAGACAGTGAAAAGATGATAATGCAACAAAAGAGCATCTCAAAAGAAGTCCTTCTCCTATCCCAATTCATGTTACTTAATAAAGCAAGAGAAAAATGTAATATGGACTGTGTGTTGGGATTTATGGGCTGCAATGGGTCAGGTGGTAAACGTGAATTACGGATATAACATTTAATCAGCCGCTCCTTCGGGGGTAAGCGCTACATGTGGGAGCGTCGTCCGGGGTATCTGTTTCACGTTTGCCGCTAACCATCTCCCATAGCAATGAAGTCTGAATTTCAGTAACTGTTGCCAAGATACTAAAATAAGTAAAGAACCGCGCTATGTGCAAAAATGTGAAAAACCTAAAATAAGTGAATCGTGAGTGACCAAATTTGAAAAAAATCCTGCTGCTAAACACTATAACCTCGATATAAGGCAAAGATCAAATACATAACAATCAGTGTAGCGCTGGACATAAATAATGTGACTAGTGACTAAAAATTAGTGCACACTCTCTAATGTTACCAACATATAATGCCAAGATAAACAATATAAATACACATAGACTATTTTTCAAGGTCTATATCTAAATATGATACATGTGAAATTCTCATATGTGATATTCCTTATAAGTGTGGGTCCATGCCCAAAATAATATATGTGAAAAAACTTTATAAATAAATACGAATAGTGAAATAAAATGGTGAAATAAAAAGCTCAAAAAAGTGTCCCAAATAACAAAGTGTTAATTCCAGAACAGGATGTATTGCAGGGTTCGGGAATATTTGATCCACCTCTCGTGCGGCCCGCCACCAAATGGTAAAATTGAAGGCTTACCGAAAAGCCTGCGACCGCCCTTACTCAGGGGGGTCAAAACAGGCTTAGTTGTGGTGAAATCCAAAGATGATGGACCCTCCGAGCCCTCTCTCACTTCATCAAACAGGCAGCTCACAGCACCAGGGACTCCAATGTGGAAGTATATTCCCAAGAATTCCTTTAGTATTTCTCCTCGGAAAAGGTCAGGTACAGATAGGCCACAGCTCCCAAGAAAAAAATATAAAACAGCACTCCAATAGTGTAGATTGAAAAATTGGGGGCAATTTATTAAAGCTGGAATGCATTAAAAGCATTTGCAACAAAATGACACTGACAGAAAAAAGAAAAACTCCTTAGCGGTTAAAAAGCAATCCACGCATGCCACCAGTCTTAGACATATGTTGGCACCTAATGTCCCAGATCCACCTGTGCGTTTGAGTTTTTTTTGGTGACCTCAAAGGTTTCTCTCCATGTAGAAGGTGTGTAGTGTGTAAGGTCAACACATTAAAGGACAGGAGATTGACTGAATTTACTTCAGTCAATACGGGTTTAACATACCCTATTAAATCACTGATTACCTGTACCACTAAATGTATCGTTTATCTCCTGAGGTGCCCTTGTGGGCTGGAATATGTCGGACGCACTATTAGAAAATTGCATGTGAGGCTTGGTAAGCATATCACCAGTATTAAACAGGGCTTCGACAAGCACAGTGTCTCCAGACACTATGATCTCGTACATAATCGAGATCCAACAGGCACAACTTTCATTGGTATTGAGAAATATATTCCCCATTGGCGTGGCAGCAATGGTAAAAGAACCATCTCTAGAGCCGAGACCAACTGGATCTACAGATTGGGTTCTCATGCCCCCAGTGGTTTGAACATAGAATGGGACATCAACTGTTTTATTAATAACAGTTGATGTCCCTTCTAAATCACTGTCTTTACTGCTAATAGTTGGGGTCCTGCTTGAAATATCTTGCCCCCTCTATGATTATGGCATTGCATCTTTATTTGGTGGTTTCCTTTATTGGTTTTCTCCTCTTCAGATAACTCCAAATTATTTTTGGTTTTAATCCTTTCCATCCCTTCTCCCTGTGTTAAGTGTGTAGCACCTCTTTTGTGGACATCCATGGTCCTTTACCCATGATTATGGGTCTAGTGCCTACCCATTGCATTCATGGTCACCACCTTTGATCATTCAATTTAGATTGGGTTTTTAGTAAAGATATTTGTATGAGAACTATAGTGGGAGAATTACATTGTTAGGAAGGAGGCCATATAATATGATAATTTTTATTGATCAATATATATTTACAATCTATATTAGATTTTTTAATTTATGTTTTTAATTGGTTTTAGCTATATTATTAATATTGCCCCCTTTGAGGATGACACAGTATTATTTATTTATTTGAATTTTTAGATGTCAAGTGTTTTTATTATAGTAAGTTTAAATTGTCATTTGCTCGGCGTCTTCTGTTAAATGTCCATTAGATGGCGCTGTTGTGGCTGGCTCTTTATCACATGCACATTTAACTAACATCTTAGTTGTTTTTTAATTTACATAATGGGCGTCAACTTTGGCTTATAGGCTTTTTGATTAGCCTATTACAACATCTAATCTGGTCTTAGCTAACCAATAGCGCCGTCTTGGGCAGCGCTGCTGAGTTATTTAATGCGCATGCGCGTACGCAATCATGTACCCCTGATGACGTCAGTTGTGATGAAACGGCCGTAGGGTCACAACGTTGATGCGCATCGCGCATGTGCGGATTGCTTTTTAACCGCTAAGGAGTTTTTATTTTTTCTGTCAGTGTCATTTTGTTGCAAATGCTTTTAATGCATTCCAGCTTTAATAAATTGCCCCCAATTTTTCAATCTACACTATTGGAGTCCTGTTTTATATTTTTTTCTTGGGAGCTGTGGCCTATCTGTACCTGACCTTTTCCGAGGAGAAATACTAAAGGAATTCCTGGGAGTATACTTCCACATTGGGGTCCCTGGTGCTGTGAGCTGCCTGTTTGATGAAGTGAGAGAGGGCTCGGAGGGTCCATCATCTTTGGATTTCACCACAACTAAGCCTGTTTTGACCCCCCTGAGTAAGGGCGGTCGCAGGCTTTTCGGTAAGCCTTCAATTTTACCATTTGGTGGCGGGCCGCACGAGAGGTGGATCAAATATTCCCGAACCCTGCAATACATCCTGTTCTGGAATTAACACTTTGTTATTTAGGACACTTTTTTGAGCTTTTTATTTCACCATTTTATTTCACTATTCGTATTTATTTATAAAGTTTTTTCACATATATTATTTTGGGCATGGACCCACACTTATAAGGAATATCACATATGAGAATTTCACATGTATCATTTTTAGATATAGACCTTGAAAAATAGTCTATGTGTATTTATTTTGTTTATCTTGGCATTATATGTTGGTAACATTAGAGAGTGTTGCCAAGATAGCCTGCAGTATAACAGTACCTACCACCAGGGGTCACTGGGGAGGACTTTGAAAATGTGCAGCTACAGTTCTTCGCACGCTGAACCAACAAGTGGGGGGTGGAGCCACGCCCCAGAGAAAAAGTTTTCAGCATTCAGCGTGCCACGCGCCAGACCGAGACAGGTAGAGGAAGATGGTGGAAGGTGTTGGGAATACACTCGCCATGCAGCGGTTATCTGACTTGCAGGACCGGGTTCTGATCGACATCGGTGTTCGGTTAGAGCTCAACGGAGGACTGGCACTGGGAGTAATTGACGGAGTGGAGAGGCTCTGTATGTTGTGTCCCGGATTTTGGAGGGCTACGGTTGGAGTCACCGCCTGGGCTCAGTGTGGACATTGCGGTATCCAGTTGACACGATTGGGACCCGTCCAACAAGAGGTCAAATATTATTCTGCTAATATTGCAATGGGACTTTGTCTGCCGCAAGAACAGGTGATTCAGAAGACCGGAGAGGGTCGTATATAGCCTGCAGCAGCCGTGGAGGAGCTCCCATCTGATTCGGCTGAATCGGAACCACCAGAAGATCAGGTAGGATCTAATGGAAAAGCCTGTAGCCTGGCTGGGGACCCAAGGACTGTTGAAGTTATTGCCCAGTCTTTGGAAGAAATCCCTGAGGAGCCGGTTAGCAGTAAGCCCTTTGATTTGCCCATCCGGAAGGAGCCTAAGTTACAGGAGGGGGATCCCTCGGGTGAGCCGGACAGGGTAGACAGAGACCGGGCTGTAGATTGGGGATCACCGCAGATTTTGCAAAAATATGGATCTATGGAAATCTGTTTAAATGGTCATCCCCAGAAGAGTTTGAGTCAAGTGATGAGGAGTAGGGATGAGCTTCGACTTGAACATCGTTTGTTCGCCCGTTCGCTGAATTGCGAACGATATGGGCCGTTCGCGCCAAATTCATGTGACGCGTCACGGCCCATAATTCACTGCGGCATCACAGTGCATTGCTGGCTGATGATTGGCCAAGCATGCACGCATGCTTGGCCAAGAAGGTTGGTGGTGTTTTCCTGATCCTATCACTACCGCAGGCAGCTAAATAAGCTACAAGTTATTTTTTTGTGAGCTCTGCACAGTGTTCAGCTAAAGCTACCTGTAGAAGGTTGGTGGTGTTTTCCTGATCCTATTACTACCGCAGGCAGCTAAATAAGCTACACGTTAGTTTTTTGCGAGCTCTGCACAGTGTTCAGCTAAAGCTACCTGTAGAAGGTTGGTGGTGTTCTCATACTACAGGCAGGCAGTTGATTTTGCTAGCTGCAGTATCAGTATATATATATATATATATATATATATATATATATATATATATATATAAATATATCTATATATCCCAGAAGGCCAACAAGGAGAGGCAGACAGTTACAAGCCAATAAAAGAGGGCAAGCAGGCTCTGTGTCTAGAGGCAACAGTGCTGGTTGTGGTGACGGTGCATCCTCATCAGCATGTGGCCGTGGGACACGCTTGGCCTTTTTTTTGGCAGCTGACCGTGTTGAGCCGCAACATGAGGAAGACTTGGTCGAGTGGATGACCAAGCCGTCCTCATCCTCCTCATCCTCTATCACCCATGCTCAGGGTACTTTGTCTGGCAAAGCAGCTGCCAACGCAGCCTCTTCCCTCGGCTCAATGGCATCAGTGACTCCTTCCCTAGCCCCACCATGTCCTCCTGAGGAGTCCCTCGAACTGTTTGACCACAGTGTTGGGTACATGCTCCAGGAGGATGCCCAGCATTTAGAAGGCTCTGATGATGATACTGAGCTAGACGAAGGCAGTAACGTAAGCATGGACAGAGGGGGTGCCCAAGAAGGACAACAATCTGGCAGTCATGCTCCCCCTGCTGCAGCATACTGCCAGGTTTGCTCCAGTGATGAGGAGGGAGGGGATGATGAGGTTACTGACTCAACGTGGGTGCCTGATAGGAGAGAGGAGGAGGAGGAGGCACATCACCAACGAGGCAGGATGCCCTCCAGGGGCCAGCCTAAGGGCAGCACACTGACTGCATCACACCCCAAAGCTCCGCATGTGCAGGGCGCTGCTGTCTCTGCGCGTTATTCCAAAAGTTCTTTGGTGTGGGCCTTTTTTGAGATGAGTGCATCAGATTGCACCTCTGCTATTTGCAACATATGTCTCAAGCGTATCTCGTGTGGCCAAAACATCTCCCGCTTGGGCACCACATGCTTGACCAGACATATGTTGACCTGCCATGCAGTTAGTTGGCAAGTGTATCTAAAAGACCCACACCAAAGAACAAAGAGGACCTCTCCTTGCTCCTCATCAGCTGAGATCTCCAACCCCATCTCCAAGTACTTGTGGGCAATCTGCTTTCGGTACACTGACGTCAGATTGTACCAGGCAAATTTCCCTGCCCCAGCTGCTGCACCGCCGAAAGAAGTTCGCTTCCAGCCATCCACATGCCCAGTTGAATGCTAGCTTGGCTAAATTGCTAGCACTTAAACTGCTGCCTTTTCAGTTGGTAGACTATGCCCCCTTCGATGAGTTTGTGGAATGTGCGGTTCCTCAGTGGCAGGTACCAAACGCCACTTTTTCTCATGGAAGGCGATTCCGGCTCTCTACCGGCATGTGGAAGGCAATGTCCATGCCTCGCTGGACAGGGTGGTCAGCGGTAAGGTGCATATTACCGCTGACTCATGGTCCAGCAGGCATGGACAGGGACGTTACCTAAGTTTCACCACGCATTGGGAGACTCTACTGGCAGCTGGGAAGGATGCAGGACAAGGTGCAGTAGTGTTGGAGGTTGTTCCGCCACCACGCCTCCAAAATGCCACTACTAATGATTGTGACACACCTCTCTCCTCTGCCCCCTCCTCTTCTTCTTCCTCTATGGCCTCTTCCTGTGCTTTGTCCTCGGAACCAGCGGTGCTCCGTAGCCGTTCAAGGGGCTATGCAAGTATGCAGGCCAAAAGATTCCATGCGGTGCTTGAGCCGTTGTGCTTGGAGGACAGGAGCCACACTGGGGCAGAGGTTCTGTCAGCTCTGCAGGGGCAGGTTCAGAGGTGGTTGACGCCACGCCAGCTTAAGGCAGGAATGGTGGTTTGCGACAATGGCACCAACCTCCTCTCTGCCCTCCGACAGGGACAAATGACCCATGTGCCCTGTTTGGCTCACGTCCTTAACTTGGTGTTGCAGCTGTTCTTGGGCAGGTACCCGGGCTTACAGGATGTCCTGAGGCAGGCCAGGAAAGTCTGTGTGCATTTCCGCCGGTCATATAATGCCAGTGCTCAGCTGGCAGACCTCCAAAAGGTCAACCTGCCTAAGAACCGCCTAATCTGTGACATGCCCACCAGGTGGAACTCAACGTTGGCCATGCTGCAGCGGCTGCACATGCAGCAGAGGGCCATCAATGAGTACCTGTGGGACTATGGCACCAGGACAGGGTCAGGGGAGTTTTTTTTTTTTCCCCACACCAGTGGGCCATGATAAGGGATGCATGCACCGTCCTGTCACCATTTGAGGAGGCCACGAGGATGGTGAGCAGTGACAGTGCATGCATCAGTGACACTGTCCCTCTTGTCCACCTGTTGGAGCACACGCTGCATGGAATAATGGACAGGGCACTTGAGGCAGAACAGAGGCAGGAAGAGGAGGACTTCCTTAGCTCTCAAGGCCCCCTTTATCCAGTGTTCCTGCGTGCCCGCCGATCACACAGGAAGAGGATGAGATGGAGGAAGAGGAGGATTATGTCAGTATGGAGGTGGAGCCTGGCACTCAGCATCAGCAGCAGTCTTTAAGGGATCAGTCCCAAGAAACACATGGACTTGTGCGTGGCTGGGAGGAGGTGGCTGCGGACCATGTCATCCTTAGTGACCCAGAGGACTCCGGACCGAATGCCTCAGCAAACCTACGCTGCATGGCCTCCCTGATCCTGCAAAGCCTGCATAATGATCCTCATATTCATGGTATCAAGGAGAAGGACCAATACTGGCTGTCAACCCTCCTTGATCCACGTTACAAGGGTAAGGTTGCGGACCTTATCTTGCCGTCGCAGAGGGAGCAGAGGATGAAACATCTTCGGGAGGCCTTGCAGAAAGGTCTGTGCAACGCGTTCCCAGAGACTGGGAGGTTACAAACTCCTGTTTCTGGACAACATGTTGCTGAGGCTTCGGTCAGTCAAAGAATGAGCGGTGGAGAAGGTGGCTGTCTGACCGATGCGTTCAGACAATTTTTTAGTCCGCAGCCCCAAGGTCTGATCGGTTCCAGCAACCATCGCCAGCGTCTGTTTTACATGGTGCAGGAATACCTAGGGGCAAGATCTGACTTGGACACCTTTCCCACCGAAAATCCTTTGGGTTACTGGGTCTTGAGGATGGATCACTGGCCAGAGCTTGCACAGTATGCAGTTGAGCTACTGGCCTGTCCTGCATCCAGCGTACTTTCGGAACGCACATTCAGTGCTGCTGGAGGCTTTGTAACCGATTACAGGGTACGTTTGTCCACCGACTCGGTCGATCGACTGACCTTCATAAAAATGAATCAGTCTTGGATCACCACCAGCTACCAAGCACCCGATGCTGATGTAACCGAATAATTTTTTTGAAATGTCAGATCCCTTCAAAGACTGCCTATGCTGATGCTGAGTGACTATCCTGATTAATTATCCTCTTCCTCCTCAATGAGAATGCTGATAGCTTGTTAGAACATTTTTGGTTCTGGGTGCCGCTACCAGTGCCTAAGGCCCAATTTTTCAGCCCCTGTTCAACAGGGGCGTGTAATTACAATTTTTGATGCAATACTTTGCAGCAGGGCTCGTTCCTGCGTTCCAACTAGAGTATCTGTGAGGGGTTGCAGTGTTGTGGCACCAGCACCAGTGCCTAAGGCCCAATTTTTCAGCCCCTGTTTAACAGAGGCGTGTAATTACAATTTTTAATGCAATACTTTGCAGCAGGGCTCGTTCCTGCGTTCCAACTAGATTATCTGTGAGGGGTTGCAGTGTTGTGGCACCAGCACCAGTGCCTAAGGCCCAATTTTTCAGCCCCTGTTTAACAGGGGCTTGTAATTACAATTTTTGATGTAATACTTTGCAGCATGGCTCGTTCCTGCGTTCCAACTAGAGTATCTGTGAGGGGTTGCAGTGTTGTGGCACCAGCACCAGTGCCTAAGGCCCAATTTTTCAGCCCCTGTTTAACAGGGGCTTGTAATTACAATTTTTGATGCAATACTTTGCAGCATGGCTCGTTCCTGCGTTCCAACTAGAGTATCTGTGAGGGGTTGCAGTGTTGTGGCACCAGCACCAGTGCCTAAGATCTAATTTTTCAGCCCCTGTTTAACAGGGGCGTGTAATTACAATTTTTGATGCAATACTTTGCAGCAGGGCTCGTTCCTGCATTCCAACTTGGGCAGAGGGTAGGCTCCCTTACGTATCCGACTTGCGGCCCCTGGTAGAGCAGACAGGAAGCACACGAATGCAGAGTGGTATGAGAGCCTGTGCAGGAGTCCGTATTCCGGAAGCTAGCAGTCTTCAGACAGCAGATGATAGTCAGAGGCACAGGCAAAGGATGCTGAGCAGGAGCTAAAGACCGGTTAGTGCACAGGCTGGGTTTGGCAACAGGCGGGCAGCAGAGGTACGGGAGGAGCAGGCAGAAGCGAGGTCAAAATAAGCCGGGGTCAGATGCAGGCGGAGGTCAGAAGAATCCAAAGGCAAGCTGGGTCGTCAACAGATCAGGAACTCAGGAACTCAGGAACACAGGAACTAGGAACAGGAAACAGGAAACAGGAACTAGGCACAGAGCTGTTGATCAGGCAGCATCGATCAGAGATAGCAGCAGACCTAAATAGACTGATTGGCGCCAAATGCTGCGCTCGTGCGCGCACCGATACACACAGACGCCCGAACGCGCCTGAACGCGCCCCCGGACACCGGCGCGCACACCAGCACCACCAGACACAGCACGGCCAGCCGGATTAGACACGCCAGTGGCCCCAGAAGCACGCGCCCCAGCACGCACAGGAACGCACGCACCAACGCGCCCCGGTGCGCACCGATGCCCAACCAGGTAACCTCTCTGACAGTGCCCCCTCCTCAAGGGCAGACTCCGGATGCCCAGCTGGGCCAACTTTGAGGCATGAGAAGCTTTGAATGACTGCAAGAGCTCTCTGGCGTGCAAGTTGCTTTCTGGCTCCCATGAGTTGTCTTCAGGCCCATAGCCCTTTCACTTTACGAGGTATTGGGTTTGGTTGCGTCTTCTTCTGCAATCTAAAATTGCCTCCACCTCTAACTCCTCTTCGCTGTCAACTAGGATAGGCTTGG
The DNA here is from genome assembly GCF_042186555.1 of Aquarana catesbeiana. Taxonomy (NCBI): domain Eukaryota; kingdom Metazoa; phylum Chordata; class Amphibia; order Anura; family Ranidae; genus Aquarana; species Aquarana catesbeiana. Next base: position 143,451,629 of record NC_133334.1, read on the forward strand.
GTGGACCGATACTACGGCCAACAAAGGAATTGGGAGTAACCGATTTCAAAAGAGACACGTGGAAGACTGGATGTATCTTCAGGGAGTTAGGCAGGTCAAGTTCATAGGCCACGTTGTTAATCTTCCTCTTAACTAAGAAAGGACCCAAGTACTTAGGGCCTAGTTTTTTGGATGGACAGGCCAACTTCAGGTTAGCGGTGGATAACCAAACTGGGTTTCCGGGTTCCAAGACAAGCACTCCACGCCTCTTCCTGTTGAACATCCTCTTGTAGTATTCCTGAGCCTTGGCCATGGTGTCTTGTAGTAGTTTATTGTTTGTTGAAAAGAAATCCAAAGTTTCAGACACTGCAGGGATGGAGCACTCGGGTATTGACCCAGGCAAAAAGGATGGATGGAAGCCGTAATTAGCATAGAATGGTGTTTGATTGGTAGCTGAGTGCAATGAATTATTGTAAGAGAACTCTGCGATAGGGAGCAGGGAGGCCCAATCGTCCTGGGAGAATGCAGAAAAACAGCGGAGATATTGGTCCAAAGTCTGATTCGTCCTTTCAGTTTGCCCATTTGACTGGGGATGATAGGCTGAGGAGAATGCTAATTCAATTTCCAAGGAGCCGCAGAGGGCTTTCCAGAATCTGGAGGTGAACTGGACACCACGGTCAAAAACTATGTTCGTTGGCACTCCATGTAATCTGATAATTTCTCTAAAGATAGTAGCTGTTTCCATAGCCGAGGGGGTACCCTTCATGGGAAGGAAATGGGCCATCTTAGACAGCCTATCTACCACAACAAAGATGGAAGAAAACCCTTCTGATGGGGGGAGTTCAACCATGAAGTCCATTGAAATCATGGTCCACGGCCTCTCTGGGACCGGTAAAGGTTTTAACAGACCCCACGTCCTTGCGTGGCTATTCTTGCTTCTGGCACAGGTATTACAAGAATCAACATACTCCTTGCAATCTTTAACAAGATGAGGCCACCAGAAGGTACGTTGTACTAGATTGATTGTTTTTCGTGAGCCAAAGTGTCCAGCCAACTTGTGATCATGGCAAAGTTCTAACACCTGTACTTTTAGCTCCTCAGGGACCACAATTTTGTTTTCATACCAAAACAGCCCATCTTTGGCACGAGCTTCAGCAGGTGGTGTCATTCCCATAGAGGCCCGTCTAATTTGAGAGACAAGATCTTCTTGAAGCAGCAGGAAATTCCCAGGAGGGAGGATGGTGTCTGGAGGTAGGGCTTTTTCTGAGTTGTGGAACATGCAAGAGAGTGCGTCAGACTTGACATTCTTGGATCCGGGTCTGTAGGTAATGTGGAATTGGAATCAGGAAAAAAAAAGTGCCCATCTGGCCTGCCGAGGTTTTAGTCTCTTAGCCGTTCTCAGGTATTCTAAATTTGTATGGTCTGTGTAGACCAAAATGGGGTGAGCAGCACCCTCCAGAAGATAACGCCATTCTTCTAAAGCTGCTTTGATGGCTAGAAGTTCCCAATCTCCCACGTTGTAATTCCTTTCTGAAGATGAAAGTTTACGTGAGAAAAACCCCACAGGGTACAGGAGGGCTTTGGCGCCTTGTCTTTGCGAGAGCACAGCTTCTACTGCAATTTCGGATGCGTCAACTTCCAATACGAAAGGTAGGGCTGGATTGGGATGTTTAAGAATGGTGGCTGAGGTAAACAAAGCCTTGAGTTCTTCAAAGGCCAGCTGCGCCTTAGGAGTCCAGCAAAACCGGGCCCCTTGTCTGATGAGTTCAGTGATGGGGGTTATTATCGAAGAAAATCCTTTGATGAACTTCCTATAGAAATTGGCAAAGCCAATAAAGCGCTGTATTCCTTTCTTATCTACAGGTGCAGGCCAATCCAGGATAGCGGATACTTTTTGAGGGTCCATCTTGATACCCTCGGGATGAATAGATTGGAGCTCAAACTCATATTTTTCGAGTTTGGCATACAGCCCATGTTGCCTGAGTCGGGTAAGTACGTTTCGTACATGTCTGCGGTGGTCGATCAGGGAAGCAGAAAAAAACAGAATATCGTCCAGATAGACTATGACGTACAGGTGCAGAAAGTCACGGAAGACATCATTAACGAAGTGTTGGAAGGTGGCTGGCGCGTTACACAGGCCAAAGGGCATGACGAGGTACTCGAAGTGCCCGAATCGAGTACGAAAAGCTGTCTTCCACTCATCCCCCTCTCTTATGTGGATCAAATTGTAGGCTCCGCGGAGATCCAACTTGGTGAAAACTGTAGCGGACCCCAATCTTTGAAACAGTTCAGGTACTAAGGGTAGCAGATATCTGTTTTTTATGGTAATTTTATTAAATTCCCGGTAGTCGATGCAGGGACGTAGGGAGTGATCCTTCTTCTCAACGAAGAAGATGCCCGCACCTGCAGGAGATGTGGAGGGGTGAATGAATCCCTTCTTTAGGTTTTCATCAATATAGGTTTTCAGGGTGCCCAGCTCCTGCTCAGTTAAAGGAAAAATCCTTCGGAAGGGAACTTCAGTTCCGGGTAAGAGTTCTATTGGGCAGTCGTAGGGCCTGTGTACCGGGAGAGTCTCTGCCCCCTTCTTGCTGAACACATCCAGGAAATCCTGGTAGGGCTCGGGAAAGGATTGGTAAAGCTTGGTATCAGAGTCTAAGCAAAGACAATGAGATGGTGTTATGGGTGTTCCCAGTAGACAGTGTTGTTTTGAGTAATTGGAGAGAAACTGAATCTTTCCTGTGGACCAGTCGATGCTGGGATTGTGAGCTTGCAGCCAAGGCATTCCTAGGATAATTGGAAAGAGGGGAGAGGAGATGACATCCAGGCGTAAGAGTTCCTGATGTTCCGGGCCAATAGTGGCCAGTAAGGGAACGGTCTCCTGGGTAACTGGTCCGGAGCTGAGGGTGGAACCATCTGCTAAGAATACTGCAAGTCCCTGGGCCTTGGGTTGGAGAGGAATACTATGGTTATCAACGTAGGTTCGGTCAATGAAGCCGCTGCATGCTCCTGAGTTAATAATGACCGGTACCGGGATGTTCCTTCCAGGAAGCTGTAACATAACAGAAAGTGTCAAATGGTTACCAGATCTGGGTAAGACAGGTGCACATAAAGAAGAGGACGGCAGGCACTTACGTCTCTTGTTGGGCAGGCCCTTACAAAATGTCCTTGTTCTCCGCAGTACAAACACAAATTGAGCGTACGTCTGCACGTCTTTTCTTCTGGGGTCAGGGATGGACGGAGCAGACCGAGCTGCATAGGTTCTGGAGCTTCTGTGGCCGGAGCAGAAGAGGCGGGAGGAACTTGATTCGGAGCACTAGGAACCCTGGGCAACATCCAAGTGGGATGTGGGTGGCTAACGGACCTCTCTGAACGTCTCTCTCTCAGACGGCGGTCAATCTGGATTGACAAGTTTATGAGCTCATCCAGCATCTGAGGTATCCCAACACGTGCCAGTTCATCTTTGAGGGGATCAGATAACCCCAACCGATATTGGTGACGCAAGGCAGCGTCATTCCACTCTGTATCAGAGCTCCAACGTCTGAACTCTACGGCGTAGTCTTCGGCCGATCTGCGACCTTGCTGCAGGGAGTGCAAGGCGGCTTCAGCAGTAGCCGTTAGTTGGGGGTCCTCGTATAGCTGAGACATTGCTAGGAAGAGGTCATCCAAGGAATCCAGAGATCTGGATTTTTGCTCCAGTAAATGGTGAGCCCAAGTTTGAGGCTCGCCGGTCAGTAGTGATATGACGAACCCCACCTTTGTGGCTTCCAGAGAAAACGTGCGGGGTTGTAAGGCAAAATAAAGCTCACATGCATTGCAGAATGCCCGGTACTTGCAACGTTCTCCAGAGAACTTTTCGGGTGTGGGTACCCTGGGCTCCGGGGGGAGCATTACTACAGAGGGTGCTGCGGAAGGGCCGGCAGACGCTGCTCCTTGAGGAGATGCTGAGAGGGCCTGGACCTGTCCCTCTAATCTGGTATAGCCTTCTTGTAGGCTTTTGACTGCCTGGGTGAGGCCCGCTAGGTGCCTACAGAGTTCATCCATGGGGGAGGCCCCCTGCCCGGACTCGGTCATGGCTGCCTGATACTGTCAGGTCTCTCACTTAGCAGACCGGAGAGTCCACTTGGGTAGAGGGTAGGCTCCCTTATGTATCTGACTTGCGGCCCCTGGTAGAGCAGACAGGAAGCACACGAGTGCGGAGTGGTATGAGAGCCTGTGCAGGAGTCCGTATTCCGGAAGCTAGCAGTCTGCAGATGATAGTCAGAAGCACAGGCAACGGATACTGAGCAGGAGCTAAAGACAGGTCAATGCACAGGCTGGGTTTGGCAACAGGCGGGCAGCAGAGGTACAGGAGGAGCAGACAGAAGCGAGGTCAAAACAAGCCGGGGTCAGATGCAGGCGGAGGTCAGAAGAATCCAAAGGCAAGCCGGGTCATCAACAGATCAGGAACACAGGAACTAGGAACAGGAAACAGGAACTAGGCACAGAGCTGTTGATCAGTTAGCACTGATCAGAGATAGCAGCAGACCTAAATAGGCTGATTGGCGCCAAACGCCACGCTCGTGCGTGCGCTGATACGCACAGACGCCCACGCACCCGCACGTGCCCGAACGCACCCCCCGACACCGGCACGCACACCAGCACCACCAGGCACAGCACGGCCAGCCGGATTAGACACGCCAGTGCCCCCAGAAGCATGCGCCCCAGCCCGCACAGGAATGCGCACACCAACGCGCCCCGGCGCACACCGACGCCCAACCAGGTAACCTCTCTGACACAACTAGAGTATCTGTGAGGGGTTGCAGTGTTGTGGCACCAGCACCAGTGCCTAAGGCCCAATTTTTCAGCCCCTGTTCAACAGGGGTATGTAATTACAATTCTTGGTCTAATATTTCACAGCAGGGCCCTGTGAGGGCTTACAGTGTTGTGGCCACAACAACACCTAAGGCCCAAATTTCTGCTGAGTATATAGGGCAGGCCCCTACTTTCCCATCCAACTTACAAATGACTCCTACTTGCAAACGCAAGGAGACAACAGGAAGTAAGATGAAATCTACCCCTAGGAAGGGAAATTCTCTCCTGTAAGAGTTAATATGGGAAAAACTTTTCTCCTTTCCACTGATGCTAATCCTTGTTTCACTAAAAACCCCAAATTTTCAAAAAACATTTGTCATTGGGACAAAAAGTGAGGTGAAATCTTCTGAGGAGGTGCACAGACAGCAAAACAAATGTCACAGGGGTAATAACCCTTCCCTATGTTTTCCAAAAAGCTTAAAAACAGATTTATTGGCTGGAGCTACACTTTAAAAATGTACCAGTTCAAAATTACAAACAGATTCTACTTAACAACAAACCTACAGTCCCTGTCTTGTTTGTACCGCCTGTATACTGCTGTTCAGAGTATATAGGGCCTGGGGGCCCCATGCCTTTTCTTTTTTTAATTTGGGTGCGGGGTTCCCCTTAATATCCATGCAGGACCCAAAGGGCCTGGTAATGGACTGGAGGGTACCCATGCCTTTTGTCTCACTGATGTTCATCCATATTGCCAGGACCCGACATTACATTAAAGCTGCAAGCAGTTTTAAATGACTTTTTTCCTTTAAAAATGTCATTTTGTGCAGAAACTATTCTAAGCACGGTAAACATGCGCCACTTTACAGGCATACTATAGACACCCCCCAGGTACGATATTTAAAGGAATTTTTCACTTTTTTTTTTTTTTTACTTTAAGCATCATTAAAATCATTGCTCCCGAAAAAATGTCCGTTTTTAAAAGTTTTTTTTGCATTGATACATGTCCCCTGGGGCAGGACCCGGGTCCCCAAACCCTTTTTAGGACAATACCATGCAAATTAGCCTTTAAAATTCTCACTTTTGATTTCGAACGTTTGAGTCCCATAGACGTCAATGGGGTTCTAACGTTCGTGCGAATTTTCGGTCCGTTCGCAGGTTCTGGTGCGAACCGAACCGGGGGTGTTCAGCTCATCCCTAATGAGGAGGAATGTTTCCTAGAAAGTTCCACTTCAGTGGAGGCTTCCATAGGAGTGTCAGGAAAGTTATCTGGAACAGTTAAAACTCCAGTACCTCCGTTTAATGTTTCGAGTACTACCCTTCCTACTAGGGCAGCTACGTTTCAACAATGGGTCAGCAGAACTACTGACGCATGTGTTTTGCCTGGTAGAGGAAAGGCTAAAGACTTGCCTAGACTCTCAAAATTTCAAAGAAAGGTTCAAAGAAAAGTGGCTCAGGAGTGGGGCCTAGATTACCCCTATGTTCTGGAACACATTATGGAAATTGTTGAAAGTTCTCGGGAAGCATGGGAGGACGAACTTGTGTGGGACTATCTTTGTGTTCCTAAGCAAAAAAGGACACCTGAAAGTGAGGTCTGGGTCCGATTTAAAGACATCCACCGTGAATAGAGACTTTGAAGAGCGATTCACAAAGTTAGAGTGTTGGTGGCAAAGCTATTCTATCTCAGTGAGAGGACCGGGGGACAGTCGGAAAAGGTTGCCTGATCCGAGGTACTATTTGTGAGCAGGATTGTTGGAAGTGCATTCACATAGTTGCCAACATTGCAAAAAAAAATATGTGGGACACTTTTTTGGCTGTAGGCGGAGCCGTACAATAATTAGGGGGCGGGGCATTCGTTTGTAAGCGTGGCTTAGTAACAAAAAATACAAGTGCAGCGTGCGAAGCTCGCCGCGGCGAAAGATGGGCGTGGTTTACGTGAAATTGTGGGCGTGGCTTAAATGGGCATGGCTCAAGAGGGTGTGGTTAGAGTCTGAGATGAATGAGGGATGGAGAGGGAAAGGGAGAGAGGGAAAGGGGGAGAGGGAAAGGGGGAGAGGGAAAGGGGGAGAGGGAAAGGGGGAGAGGGAAAGGGGGAGAGGGAAAGCGGAGAGGGGAATGACGGGACAGCAGCCCCAGATCCTACACAACAATAGAAATAGGTGTATTCTAGAAAGTTTAACAATCAGCAGATAAAGATACTCCAAACACCTGGTGTTAACGCTTCAATCATCCCGCCACCATGATTGTTATGGTGTCAGGATGATTGAAGTGCATTATTTCTATTATTACATTGTAATATAAAAATAAATCATTCAACTCACCATAATGCCGAATCAGTGGGATCCCTGAGCGTGTCACCTGCCACGTCGCCTGCCACCAGCAGAGTCCTTCCTTGCATCAGATGTCCCTAGCAGAGTCCCTCCTTGCATCAGTTGCCCCCAGCAGAGTCTGTCCTTGCATCAGGTGCCCCCAGCAGAGTCAGTATAGACCCCCTCAGTGCAGACCCCCTCCATCAGTGCACACCCCCTCAGTGCAGACCCCCTCCATCAGTGCAGACCCCCTCCATCAGTGCAGACCCCCTCAGTGCAGACCCCCTCCATCAGTGCAGACCCCCTCAGTGCAGACCCCCTCCATCAGTGCAGACCCCCTCAGTACAGACCCCCCTCCATCAGTGCAGACCCCCTCCATCAGTGCAGACCCCCTCAGTGCAGACCCCCCTCCATCAGTGCAGATTACCCTCCATCAGTGCAGACCCCCTCATTGCTGACCCCCTCTATTAGTGCAGACCCCCCCTCTATTAGTGCAGACCCCCCTCAGTGCAGCCCCCCTCTATTAGTGCAGACCCCCTTCAGTGCAGACCCCCTCTATTAATGCAGACCCCCTCAATGCAGACCCCCCTCTACTAGTGCAGACCCCCCTCAGTGCAGCCCCCCTCTAATAGTGCAAACCCCCCTCAGTGCAGACCCTCCCCTCCCATAACACCCCCCACCACACGTCCAGGAGCGGCCGGTGTTCTGCCGAGAAAGTTCCCCTCGGCAAGTAAGGACCCCCTGTACCGCGCAGGCGCAGCGCTTACGCAGTACGAGCCGGCGGAAATAGCCGAGCTGGGGAACTTTTCGGCAAGACACTGGTGCCGTGTGTTCAGTGGAGAGGGGAGGGGCCGATTCATGCAGCTAAAGAAGCTGATTCATTGGCTGCATGGATCGAGCCGCCTTCCTCTCTCCACTGAACACCAGGGGGAAGATCGAACAGTGGCTCTGGCGGCCATTTTGCTGGAGCCAGCTGCTCCAAAAATTAAAAAAAACAACATTCCCGATTTTTCTGGTGGAAATCCCGATTCGGGACAGCCTCCAATTGGGACGAGGGTCCCAAAATCGGGATTGTCCCGGGAAAATCGGGACTGTTGGCAACTATGCATTCACAAGTGTATTTCACTACCCAGATTGACTGCAGGATGGCAGATGGGTTAGGGTGGGTTTTCCCCAAACACTTTGCCCAGCAGGAGACTCACATTCATGGTGCCTAACAAGGACAAAGTTATGGACACTAGGGTGTGCTGTTTCTGCTAAGTCCCTTTGCTATACAAGTACTCCTACAAGGACTCTTGTTTAAGAGCCAAACAGAAAGTTTATTTGCCAACGGGCAGACGGATTAAACTGCTGAGCATGTCTGTTTAGGGTACGCTCTGCAGGAGGACTGCTGGACTCCTTTTGAGGGAGTGATTGTCCTAACAGAAGCGTACATGCCATAAAGAATTGTACATATTTAATTGATTACCCAATAGTGTAGGGATCCTCAAACTACGGCCCTCCAGCTGTTGCAGAACTACACATCCCATGAGGCATTGTAAAACTCTGACATTCACAGACATGACTAGGCATGATGGGAATTGTAGTTCCTGAACACCTGGAGGGCCGCAGTTTGAAGACCCCTGCAATAGAGGATGATAACCCCCTCTGTTTGGTAATGTGTGTGTAGTAGTTAGTATTAGTTAGAAATGTTTTGTGTCTTCTTTTAGGAATATTGAAGATGTGACGGCTGTCTATCTCGCAGATGAAGGCCTGTGGTAAGCAGAGTATTCCTCCTGCGGGAGCAATGCTTTGGTTCCGCTTGTATGGAATGTTAGCTATAGGGATCTACAGTCAGGCCATGTAAATTGTATAAGAAAATATGTTATGTTGCTATTGTGTACAGTGATATTGATGTTATTGTTTTTCAAGTTCATTTTCCATTCCGTTTGATGTAATGAGATGCTCTTTCCTCCTTAAAACTAAGGAGGTACTCTAAATTAATTCCCCACAACTGGGGACAGTTGTGATTCAAGTGGGGGGGGTGTATGTAGCGGGCACCTACTTTTATGTAGGTGACCTTTTTGCTAGTTTACAATGTCAGGTAAATCTAGGCAGGCTTGTATCATTACAGCAGGCCTGTTTGTTCATTTGGGATTTGAGTGGCAGGTAGTTTGTATGCAAGTCTCGGCCAATCATTAATTTGTTGGGCAATGTCCCGGGACTCTCATATAAAAGCCGGGTCACATGGTCAGTCAGAGTTTTTAGTTTCCTGTCGAGTTTGGAGAGCCCAGTCTGGTTCCCAGAGGGGAGAGGTTCCTCCTCCAGGGAGCCAATGGAGCCCCCCCTGCGAGGAGGGTGGGGAACAGGCACCGTGGAGGAGTGGATGACACCGTACAGCATGTAGTTGCTGGTGTCATTGGCCGCCCTTGTGGGGAAGGGAGCGTGCCAGAAGAGAAGGAAAGGGAACAAAGAATCATGGTGGAAGAAGTAGCAACAAAGCGGAAGGAAACTGGGCGATCGATCGTTTATGAGTGGCACATGGACTATTGATCACGTGAGTGAAAGCCCAAGGGAAGGGTACTGCCAGAGGCTGAGGGATGTTGGTACGCAAGTCAGTGAAACAGGGGGTGATGGCCTGTGACTTTGGGTTCAGCAATGCCCCGGGATTCCAATCAGTCAAGCGGGAGGAGTTATTCAGAATGACGTTTCTTTAGCTCAGCTTGGAAGTACCATGCAGATGGGAAGTAGTGGTAAAAAGGTAGTGGTAAAGCTGCAAGCACACATATAGAGATACAGACTGTTCTTTAAAAGTTCTGCAGATGAAGAAGTTATTCAGAGTGACTCTTTATAGATTATTCCCTATCAAATCTACTTCCATCTTCCCTGATTGAAGAAATCGCACAAAGTGATTTCCTATTATCTGCAATGATTCTAGTTCTTGCATGAGAGACAGTGAAAAAGATGATAATGCAACAAAAGAGCATCTCAAAAGAAGTCCTTCTCCTATCCCAGTTCATGTTACTTAATAAAGCAAGAGAAAAATGCAATATGGACTGTGTTTTGGGATTTATGGGCTGCGATGGGTCAGGTGGTAAACGTGAATTACGGATATAACATTTAATCAGCTGCTCCTTCGGGGGTAAGTGCTACATGTACAACGCCGCAATCGTACATTTCTGGTCGAATGTCTGCCCACAAGTTATAGTAGAATTCTAATGTTGTTTGACTAGTAATATTATTAATTATTATTACTAGTAAAACAACATTAGAATTCTATAGCCTATGGGCGGAGCATTTTACCATAAATGTCTGCTTGTGGTGATCGTATGTTTTTAGTTGCTTTGTCGAATCTTCATGTCGAACGGTACTATATATATTTTTGATCGAATCGAACGATACGATACTTGTTTGTTTCTGTTCATGTCGAACGGTCTACCCCAACAGTCAGCTAATGGATTTGTGTTTCCAAATTCAAGCATATAACTTCCTTCCTGTTCACTCTGCACTCCTAATGGTTCTGGTTCAAGTTACGATGGCAGCATCCGATGGTGGCTCCAAGCAGTTCGACCCCATGAAGGTTCCTGGCCCTTCTATGGAGGCAGCAGCAGTACCACCCCCACCATCAAAAAAGTGCAGGAGGGGGACACAAGCTGCAACCAGCAGGAAGCATAAACTTACGTGGACTCACATTGAGTCCCAGGTCCTTGTAAGGTAAAAGCTTCCTTGCTTCCTTGCTCCAGGGAGACCATTTTGGAGTGGAAGTGGGAGAAGTAGGAGGAGATCTCACGAAAAGTTGAGGTGATACAGCACCATCAGCGTGACCTGTTTGCCTGTCGTAAAAAATTCAGCAACTTAAAACGGTAAGGAACGTGTCTGATTATTTTATTTTTTTACATTTTAAAAATCCCATATTATGACCAAAAACAAGTCCCCCCCCACACACACACACACACACACACACATAAACATATATTATTGATATCACATGTGATGTCAGTAAAGTTAAGTGAATTTTTTTTTAAAAAGGAAAAAATAATTTTCAAATTATCCTACCTCCTGTAAAAAACCTAATTTGGTGTGTGTGCCTAGCCTACACATGAAAGCATAGTTTGTACATGTTACATATTATCACCACGATCGTTGTGAGAGGAATATTTCCATGGGAGTTATTTGTTCTTATCACTAAACTGATGAGCAATAAGTGCTTTTAAGTTCCACTTGACCACCTGTAGGTTACGCCCCCTTTCTGACAAGACCATTTTTTGCTCTTTAGCGTGCTGATCCTTTAACTGACAATTACACGCTCCTGCAATGTACTACCCAAATTAAATTTGCGCCCTTTTCCCGCCACATATAGAGCTGTTTTTGGTGGTATTAGATCACTGCTGGGTTTTAAAAAATGTTGTTATTAAAACAAAAAAAAGAGTTAAATATTAAAAAAAAAAAATAGTTGTGTTACGGTGGCTGGACTTAACTAGCTTGCGGACCCGTCATATGTTTACTATGGGTGGGTCCGCATTGCTATGGGCGGCCCGCATCCACAAGTGGTAATGCTTTGCAAAGGAAAAAAAAAGGATATTTACACCATACACAGTTTACACAAGTGCATAATTAGAAAGTTGGACTGAACATCTATTTACTCGGCACAATCCTGTCTTTTATATTTTATTGTACACCAAAAGCATACCTTTTTCATTTTTTCCTAAAATAAATTTGGTTAATAAAAAAATGTGCAAATCTTGTGCTACATGAAAAAATGCGCCTAATCCAAAAATTCAATTTGCATTGTTTCATTCTACGGATTCATTCTACATTTGTTTCATGTGTTGATGTAATTTTCAGATTACAATTGTAGTTTAATTATGAACCTGTTTCTCCTCTCTTTTTGTTTTGCAGTGCCATAGCGCGTAAACGCAGGCAGGCGGGGTGCAGAGGGAAGCAGGTGCCTCTCCTCCCCCACGAGGCAGAGCTCCTAGCGGGTGTAGGGGAGGACAAGATCAGCCAGCTCCTGGCTCATCAAGGTTGGTCTCAGCATTGCATTGTGCAGGACTTTTTTTTTGTCAAGCGTGTCATTTACTATGTTGGGTGTGATTTTATTTAAAGATCGTGCCACCAGAGGCGGAGAGCGGAGGAGCAGGAGTCCTCCACTTCATCATCATGCAGTAAGTACTGTAGTAGTGACACTAATACAGTGGGTCCTTTTCCATTTGTCCAGCCTTCCATTGTCGATTCTAGCGTCACTGTTTCTCGCTGAAGCAGTGACAGATAGAGCCTCGGCAACGTTCTGTCATGTAACGCAAGCGCTTGCGTAACTTAAGTAATCTGACAGAACGCCGCTGCTCTATCTGAACTGAGGCACCAGATCACCGGCAGCGCACCTAGCACTTGCCGCTGGAACCAGGACAGGTAAGTGCCTCATTCTTTATCTATTTTTACTGATGTTTTATTTATTTTTTTCCTAAATGGCAGGTGAGGCTCTGCCTGAAGTGAATGCGCATCCCTACCTTGATAAAAGGCAGGGACTCGCATTATAAATAAAAGTTAGTGACCTGCTCTGTATTGCCATGCTAATGGATAATTAATTTATCTATATACAGTATTTATTTATAGTAATTTGAAGCTTGAACATTGTAACGTTCATCATTTATCCTTTATTTTAAATAGGTGTCATCCAGTCAGAGGGGGGAGACTCAGAAGGAGGCGGCTGAGGCAGCAACTCCCACTTTTAAGTTAGTATAATCTTGCTTGTATCTGCTGATCATACATGTTTCAATGTTCTTGTACTAATGTGTGAGATTGTACACTGCAGATTGTAATGTTCTTTTCTATATTAATCAACAGCTGCTGAGACTGAGCAGGAGGTGGAGGAAACCTGCCCTGTAGAGGCTGCTGGGGATGCAGAAGATGGTGAGCAACAGCCAGACACAGTAGATCCAGAGAGTAAGTACAACTTTTTTTTGTATTTTCCAGGCAAATACAGTACCTGCCCATGAGAATGTGTTTCCAGCGCTGGTTCTCGTCGACAGGGTACTGTACATCTCGCGCTGGCTGCAATAGGAAAAACACATTTTCCTATTGCAGCCAGTGCGAGAAAGAATTCCCCTCCAAGGGCATACCAGGCCCTTAGGTCTGGTATGGATCTTAAGGGGAACCCCCCTACGCCGAAAGCCTTCTGGGCTTTCACACTGGAGAGACAGCAGCGGCTGTTTCAGGTCGGTTTGCAGGTGCTATTTTTAGCGCAATAGTGCCTGCAAACCGCCTCAGTGTGAAAGGAGCCTTAGTAAATAATCGAGAGCTCTGCTGACTTCCATCATCCAATCATGTGTAAGCAAAAATGTTGTTTTTGTCATTTTCCTTGCACATGATTGGATGATGGGACTCAGCAGAGCTCCCCATTAATTACTAAGCTCTGGAGCAACTGCCCTTGCAGAGTGCAACTGCACTTTCAAAATTGCACAGTCTATTTGCCTTTAGTAAATCAACCCCAGTGTCTCTTAATCCCAGACCATCATACAAAAATGGTTAAATTAGTACAAGCTGCTATTTGTATATACAAAGACAGCAACATTTGAGCAGTAGCACCATGTCAAGGCTTCAACCCTTGCTACTGTCCATGCACAAAAAATGCATTCATAAATTTGAGGAAAGTTATTTATTCCATCAAATGGGTGTCAGTTGTGCACGGTGTGGATTCAGGATGTTCCCAGTAATAGAGAAAACGCTCTCACTTTGCACAGTGGTTAGAGGACAGGATAGTAGGCTGCTGAGCAACCAGGCAAAGAGCAGGCCACATAATTTTCTTACCATCCCAATAGGTAAAAGGGTTCGCTGTAGGAGGCAAAGGCATCATCCAGCTTATGTCTCTGTTGCTGCAAATTACAGACCCTTTCAATCAGTTTTTCTTTCCTTTCCTTTCTTTCCTTTCCTTTCTATGAGTGCCAGTTTACCTTTGATCCTAGGATCACACAGGGAAGCCAGCATGAGTTCAGGGCTTTTGCGGTCATTTAACCGATCTTTTAAGTTGTCTTGTAGCTTTCTGATGAAAGAGACTACATCGACATGAAGTGGGCTGCCATAAAGAGGCTCCCTGTTTTCTAGGAACGATCCCATCTTCTCCATGAGATAGGTAAACAAGGGAATGACCTGTTCTAGGCTGGCATTGCTCTGTCTCAAGTTTTCCATCACATCCCGAAAGGGTTTTAAGACATAAATGAGCTGCCCAATTATACACTAGTCATCACGTCCCAGTGTGGAATCAATCCCAATGCCGTGGTGGGATGATAGATTGGGGATGACTGTCTTTTGCTTCAAAATGCATTCAAGCATTTCCAGGGTATAGTTCCACTGGGTGCTGACATCTTGTTTCAGGTGATGTGTGGGGAGCCCTTATGGTTCTTGCTCCTCCCTCAACAGTTGACTAGACACTACACTGTGGTGGAACAACATATTGTGGAGCAAGGGCATGTATGAGCTGTTTAAATGGCTCCCCTTCAATCATGCGAAAAGAGGCTCCTCCAACAGCAATGAATTGGCCGGTGAGGCGGGTGATCTTGTTGGCCTGTTGTTTTGACATGCCCTTGGAACTAAAGCCAACAAAGCTATCTAGGGTAGGCTGATGATGTCCTTGGGAGGATGAGGAGCCTGATTGGGTCTGCAGTGAAACTACTGCACGTGGATGGTTTGTCTTACTTGAACCCTCTCTATTGACTGTGCTCTGAGTAAGTGGTGTGGTTGAGGAATAAGTTGGCTGTACGTGTGTACTTAGTTCTAGCTATTTTACTGCTCCTCTTCTTTGGTTACAATCAGCCAATAACATTCATCATCATCATCATCATTTTACTTCCCCCACCCATTCCAGCAGTGACCACTAACAGCTCTTTTTTTACTATTGTCTCCTTAATGTTGAATCTTTTCTGTCTGTGTAGAATAATCTTGGACTAATAGAGTTAGGTTAGGCACATTCGCCCGCAGGTTCGATAGACACAGATCACTATTGTTTGTCACTGTCATGTTGAATCTTCTATCTATATCAAACTGTTGTCACAATGATACGAAAATATAATGGACACAAAATAAAGCATTTTTTTTATGTTAGATCTTTCGGATTTCAGATTCTGCGTGTTCGTTATCATTTTGTTAAAACAAACATGAAAATCCCCGAAATTAGACGAAAACAAATGCACATGTCTAGGAGAGACAGGCATTAGGTGTGTTTCTTGAAGACACACTCTGGAAGGATTGTACCACCTCAACGTATTAAAACAGCCACACATTTCACTCCACCTCCTATTCCCCAGATGTTCTAGGACACAAAAGTGTAAATAGAAGCCATAGATTAATCAACAATACAGTAAACAGCATAGAAAGCACATAGCCTAAAGGGACATAAGCCAATATAACAGAAATGAAGTGTCCCATCTCCATTGTCAAGGCAATCAGGAGCCACTGCCAGGCTGCAGTTATAGCAATGGCAACAAGACAGTATTAAAGGCAGAGTCCATGGGTGTAGAGATATGCAAAATGAAATGTAGCCATTGCAAGGGATTAACCAGGGCAACAGTTCTGATCATTGCAACAGACACCGGCCAGATCAGTCATTGTCTGTGTAGGCATCAAGAGAACAGAAACTAAAATAAAATAAAACAAAAGGACAAATGTATTAGGAGGCTCTGATAGTATATACCCATCCAGCAATATGGGAACTAGCAGTTCCAAATCAAACATTGTGTATCACAGGTAGCACGCCTGCGTTGAAATGCAGCTGAGAAGTCTGGAGTCAAGGATATTTTAGTGTTATAAACAATAAGGGCATAACCCGTGGTTCTGGCTTTAGCAAGGATAGTGTCTCTGTCTTTAAAGTTCAGGAGTATAAAGAGGAATAGCATAGGAGGTTCTCCTGGTTGTGGGGGTCTGGCAGGGACCCTGTGAGCTTGTCCCACCACGAACATAGGAGAGAAGGAGTTTCTGCAAAAAAGATTTACAAGCCAGTTTTCAATAAAAGCCCCTCTGCCATTCAGAAATGCCCACTGCACACACGCCATTGTCAGGTCAACTGAGGCACGTGACAAATGCCTGACTGCTCGGGTGGGGCTCTGGGACTGATTGCCTCGGGTGGGGCTCTGGGATGTTCAGGAAAGCAGGTCCTCTGGAGCACCGACATGGATCACACTGGGAGCTAGAGCATGAGATCCCCAGGGCGCGGAGTCTAAGAGCCAGCAGGTGTTCACCAGAGCCCCTAGTGGTGGGGATGGACTTTTTTGCAACTGGCTCCAGGTCGCGGCCCCCAGGGTCTTCCAGCTCATGGTAGGCTACTGAAGGATAGAGAGGAAGCAGCAGACCAGGACAACAAGGGATAGTCAGAAGATAAGCCAAAAGGTCAGGGCAACGAGCAGACAAGGATAATCAAAGAACACGCCAAAGGTCAGGGTATGAAGCAGACAAGGATAGTCCAGAACAAGCCAAGGATGGTGAACAGAATCAGATGTAGGGCACACGGCAAGACACACACAGGAAGCCAAACACACAATATTGATCAGCGAGGCTGGCTTGCAGAGCACAGGTTAATATAGTGTTCCCAGTTGGAGCCATGCTTGAGGGAAGATTACTTAAGCAGACAGGTGTGAGAGTGCTGGCCTCAAGGCTTATACACAACCAGAGGTAAGCAGACAGACAGGGCATGAAATTATTAATGCAGATTCATGACAGTACCCCCCCATGAGGCCGCCCCCTCCCCTGCTTTGGACTAGGCTTGAAGGGGAACTTCAAATGGAACTTCCTCAGAAGACGAGGTGCAAAGATTTTAGATGCAGTGATCTAAGACCTTTCCCCAGGACCAAACCCTTTCCAATGCATGGGGTACTGAAGAATGCCTTTACAGAGCTGGGAATCCAGAACTTGACTAACCTCATACTTTAGATTATCCTGAGAGACCGGAATCAAGGTAGGGAGAGGATGAGAGGACTTATTGAGGACTAAAGGCTTCTTAAGAATGGGCAAGGGCATGAGACGACCAGCAGGAGCCTGAGGAGGGGCCCCTAGACACTTCCACATCCACATCCAGCACAGGACCATCAGACTGGGCAGAGGTCAGTGGATCCATGAGGTCAGGTTGGTTAGCAGGTGACGTATCATAGGAGTCAAGCCTGATAGCTGAAACACAAACAGAATGCAGAGAGTCTTGAAAAAAAGGTTGAACGCCCCACCTGGCCGAAAGAGGCACTCTATCCAAAGGATGGATTGAACTTCTTAGACAGGTTTGAATGGATGTAGTAATAGTAGGGTAAGACCAGGTTATAGAAGGTCCTGAATAAGAAAAAGCAGGAGGCTCAATGGGCATGGGCTGGACTGGCATAAATGGTGCAGAGGCCGACTGAATAGCCTGGCTGTGCATCCAAGGGAGTTAGGAACAGGCAAATGTAAATGTTTATGCAAACTGGAGTAAATGTTCGGCTCAGGTTCGCAGGTGGGCTCCTCATCCAGAGTGTCAGATGACCTAGAGAGTGCATCATCCCGACTATTGCAGAACACATCCCGGAAATCGCTATACGCAGCGGGAAGAGCAGAAGATACTGAGATGGTGACATGTTATCAGCCCAGCTACATCCCAACTTTTAAACTTAACCTCATCCTTTGACCTAACACAATGTTCCTCACTCACTCTGATGGTAATACCCTTGACCTTGTTTTCTCCAATCTTTGCACCCCCTACAACCTCACCAACACCCCCCTTCCTCTCTCTGACCACAACCTCATCACTTTCACAATTTCATTGTCTCCAACCACCTGTCTCTCCAAGCAGAAAACAATTACCGCAGAAACCTTTGTCACTTGTCACTTGATCACCTCCATCACAAAATCTCACCTCTGTCTTGCCCTGAACTGGCCATGTCTGTCTACAACAGTTACATTGTTACATAGTTACATAGTAGGTGAGGTTGAAAAAAGACACAAGTCCATCAAGTCCAACCAATGTGTGTGATTATTTGTTAGTATTACATTGTATATCCCTGCATGTTGCGGTCGTTCAGGTGCTTATCTAATAGTTTTTTTAAATTATCGATGCTCCCCGCTGAGACCACTGCCTGTGGAAGGGAATTCCACATCTTTGCCGCTCTTACAATAAAGAACCCTCTATGTAGTTTAAGGTTAAACCTCTTTTCTTCTAATTTTAATGAGTGGCCATATGTCTTGTTAAACTCCCTTCCACAAAAAAGTTTTATCCCTATTGTGGGGTCACCAGTACGGTATTTATATATTTTGAAATCATATCCCCTCTCAAGCGTCTCTTCACCAGAAAGAATAAGTTCAGTGCTCGCAACCTTTCCTCATAACTAATATCCTCCAGACCCTTTATTAGCTTTGTTGCCCTTCTTTGTACTCGCTCCATTTCCAGTACATCCTTTCTGAGGACTGGTGCCCAGAACTGGACAGCATACTCAAGGTGCGGCCGGACCAGAGTCTTGTAGAGCAGGAAAATTATCATTTTATCTATGGAGTTAATCACCTTTTTAATGCATGCCAATATTCTGTTTGCTTTGTTAGCAGCAGCTTGGCATTGCATGCAATTGCTGAGCCTATCATCTACTAGGACCCCCAGGTCCTTTTCCATCCTAGATTCCCCCAGAGGTTCTCCTCCCAGTGTATAGATTCCATTCATATTTTTGCCACCCAAATGCATTATTTTACATTTTTCTACATTAAACCTCATTTGCCATGTAGTTGCCCACCCCATTAATTTGTTCAGATCTTTTTGCAAGGTTTCCACATGCTGCGGAGAAGTTATTGCCCTGCTTAGCTGAGCATCGTCCACAAATACAGGGATTAAACTATTTAACCCATCCTCCAGGTCGTTTATGAACAAAATAAATAGGACTGGTCCCAGCACAGAACACTAGGGGACCCCACTACCCACCTCTGACCATTCCTAGTACTCTCTATTTAACACCACTCTCTGAACTCGCCCTTGTAGCCAGTTTTCAATTCATGTACTCATCCTATGGTCCATGCCAACGCACCTTATTTTGTACAGTAAACATTTATGGGGAACTGTGTCAAAAGCTTTTGCAAAATCCAGATACACCACATCTATGGGCCTTCCTTTATCTAGATGTCATCTCACCTCCTCATAGAAGGTTAATAGATCGGTTTGGCAAGAATGATTCTTCATGAATCCATGCTGATTACTGCTAATGGTACAGTTCTCCTTACTAAAATCTTGTATATAGTCCCTTATCATCCCCTCCGAGAGCTTGCATATCATTGATGCTAGGCTAACTGGTCTGTAATTCCCAGGGATGTATTTTGGGCCCTTTTTAAATATTGGTGCTACATTGGCTTTTCTCCAATCACCTGGTACCATTCCAGTCAGTAGACTGTCAGTAAAAATTAGGAACAATTGTCTGGCGAATATTTGACTGAGTTCCCTAAGTACCCTCGGATACAAGCCATCTGGTCCCGGTGATTTATTAATGTTAAGTTTCCCAAGACTAATTTTAATACTGTCCTCTGTTAACCATGGAGGTGCTTCCTGTGATTTTTTGATAAGGATAAACCACTGCAATTTTGGTTACTGAAGCCCTCCGATTCCCTCGTGAAGACTGAGAAGAAGAATAAATTCAATACCTTCGCCATCTCCCCATCCTTTGTAACCAGATGTCCTTCCTCATTCTTTATGGGGCCAATATGGTCTGTCCTCCCTTTTTTACTATTTACATACTTAAAAAATTTCTTGGGATTTTTTTCGCTCTGCTCTGCTGTGTCTTTCCTGTTCTATCTTAGCCGCCCTAATTGCACCCTTACATTTCTTGTTGCATTCTTTATTAGGTCTGAATGCTGATGATCCCTCAACCCTGTATTTTTTGAAGGCCTTCTCCTTTGCTTTTATATGCATTTTTACATTGGAGTTAAGCCATCCAGGACTTTTGTTCGCTCTTTTAAATGTATTACCCAATAATCATCCTTTCATCCACACTGGATTCTCTTGCTCCTCTCACTACACAAAGTATCAGGTCCCAAACATTACAAACTTGGCAGACTGACGACACCAGAAACCTGAAGAGACATAACTGCGCACTGGAGTGATTGTGACATAAAACCAAATCCCAGAATGCATTCACCCAATATAAATCTGCCTTCTTAAAAAACAAATTCCTCCCTCCATGCTGCCAAACAAGCCTACTTTGTCACAATTATTAATACTCTGCCCTTTATTCCTCTAGTCCTCTTCTCTACTTTTAACTTTCTACTTTCTCCACCACCATCTCCACCCAGTAACTCACTCACTGCTCGCGAGAATGCCAATCACTTCAAAAACAAGATTGATGTAATTCGTGGGGGAATCTCCACTGCACAGACATCTATCCCACTTAACATACCCTGTACAAATTTACTCTCTCTCCCTCTTCTTAAATCCTTTGCTCCCTTACTCACATTTTCAATCTTTCCCTCTCTATTGGCACCTTACTCTCCCCTTTAAAACATGCCCTGATCACCCTCATACTTAAAAAGCCCTCACTGGACCCCATCAGCCTGACTGAACAACTTAAGACCCATCTCCTTGCTCCTGTTTGCATCAAAACTTTTAGAATGCTTATTCTACAACCGTCTGGGCTCCTACCTTACTGAAAACAACCTTCTTGACCCCTCAAAGTCTGGCTTTTGCTTACTACACTCCACTGAAACTGCCCTGCTGAAACTTACTAAAGATCTACTAACTGTGAAAACCAGTGGCCACTGCTCCATACTACTAGACCTCTCTGCAGCCTGTGATACTGTTGACCACCCCCTCCTCCTCATAAAACTCCATTCTCTTGGCCTTTAAGACTCTGCTCTCTCCTGGTTCTCCTCCTACCTATCACAGCACTCTTTCAGTGTTACCTATAACTCTGTTTCCTACTCTCCACTTTCTGTAGGGGTACCTCAAGGTTCTATCCTCGGACCCCTCCTCTTATCCATTTACACCTCCTCCCTTGATCAATTAATAAACTTCCATGGCATCCAGTACCATCTCTATGCTGATGACACACAAATCTATCTCTCTACTCCTCCTCACCTCATTTCTTCAGTCTCCCCTCATTTTACTAACTGACATATCAGCATAGATGTCACACCCCTTCCTCAAACTCAATATTTCTAAAACTGAGCTTATAGTTTTTTCTCTGGCCCGTGCCCCCTCCCCTAATTTCTCCATCAAGATCAATTATACAACCATCAGTCCCTCCCCTCATGCCAGGGTGCTAGGTGTAATCCTGGACTCTGACCTGTTCTTTCAGCTCCAAATCTAATCGCTGTCCAAATCTTGCAGAATTCACCTCCTTAACATCTCTAAAATACGCCTCTTTCTAACTTTGGAAACCACTATGCAAGTTATTCATGCCTCCGGTTATCAGTAACCATGACTATTGTAACTCTTTCCTCATTGGCCTTTATCCCTGAAAGCTATCCCCTCTTCAGCCTATCATAAATGCCACTGCCAGACTCATCCACCTCACCAACCGGTCAGTGTTCGCCACCCCTCTCTGTCAATCCCTCCACTGGCTTCTCATTGCCCAACACTAACAATAGCATACAAAGCCATTTACAACTCTGCCTCGAGCTACATCATCAAGCTTATCTTCAAATATCACCCAAACCATCCTCTCTGCTCTTCCCATGACCTCCCGTTCCCTAGCTCCCTTGTCTCCTCTTCCCATGCCCATCTCTAGGACTTCTCCAGAGCCTTTCCCATCCTCTGGAACTCACTAACCCAATCTGTCTGGTTATCTCCTACTCTATCCACTTATAGGGGATCCCTGAAAACTCATCTCTTCAGGGAGGCCTATCCTGCATTCAGCTAACAACCAAATCATCTACTTTCCTCATCAGTTCATCCCTCATAGTTTCTACTTTTTGTTTCACCAGCTCCTCCCTATTAGATTGTAAGCTCACAGGAGCAGGGCCCTCCTAACCCTCTTGTATTGAATTGTATTGTTGCTGTATTGTCTCCCTTTATATTGTAAAGCATTTTGCAAACTGTTGGCACTATATAAATCCTGTATTATAATAATAATAATAATAATATACCCTCTATATTGGTAACTGTATAAACTACAGTATGTGCCAGACGCAGTCTCTCTTCAATTTACATAGTACTATATGTAATACATACAGTATACATACCATACCATTTTATTTTAATCTGTTTTTAAATGTGCTCCATTATAATGTTTACTAGAAATAATAAAAAAAACTGAGCAAACATAAAATATTTCTGATGTAACAATAATTGTAGGAGATATTTTATGGGAAAAGTTTAAACAGAATACATCTGTAGAAGACACAACGACATGCATTATTAACATACATACATTTGGCATTATATATCAGACATAATCATAATGTAGCTGTTGACATTTTATTACCAAGGACATGTGAATAAAGAAACCCTGGTCACTTATTGCTTCTAGCAAGCACCCTTCTTAGGAAACAAAGCCTACCGGATGAACAAGTAGTAGATGTAACAAATAGAGAAGCAAAGATTCCTCTTTACAGAGTTCATTTCAAGGACGTTAATAAACAAGAAGCATATCAAAGAATGACTGGCTTTGTTCTAAGAGCATGCATATATAAGGACATAAGTGGGTGTGCAGAATACAATCTTACCTATTTCAAGGTCACAAGCAAAGCAACCTCACAGCACCTATTTTATTTTCACTGATAGAGCTTCTGATTATAACCTTCCAAGATAATTAGTGAGGATAAAACATATTATACTAGTTCACTAAAACTCATTACTGCCATTTTGAATCTTTAAAATAAACTGATCAGGATAAAAAAATATTTAAAAAAGTACCTTTGCTGAGGCGATTAAAGGGTTAAGTCACCTGTGGTTTCACGGTTGCTGACCATTCCATTGAGAGATAGAATGAGAGACTAGAGAGTTGGCCAGCCTGCAATTCCCAGTTTTGGTGACCTCTGTTGAAGTGTCAGACACACAGTAAATGAAGCAAAATAAGATTGACCCAGACTAATATAGTTTCCCTTTAAAGAGTCAAAATGCTTTGAAAAAAAATTAAGGGATCTGCTCACACAGTAACATAACATAAAGCATCTTAAAAGCAGCCCTGTGCCGTTCAAATCATCCACAAAGCCATACCTGTAAAAGAAGATGGTAAACACTTACCTTCCTGCTTCCCACACCACTAAACACCATTCCAGTGCTGCAAAATTGTCCCCAAAGTATGCTGGAAACTGAACACAATAGTGACATGGAGGTCAGCTGGAAGAACCTCTGAGTGCTGCGGGGTACCCAGGAGATCAACACTTCTAGAAGTGTAGGTTTACCAGAAGATTTTAATGGGTAGTTTTGCATCATTGGAGTAGTGTTGGCAAGTGCAGTGGGAAAGGCATTTAACTTCTTCTTTTACAGGCATGTTATTTTGAATAGTTTAATAAAGAGTCTCTTGATATCTTGCTCAGCAATCTTGACTTATAATACTCAGTCACTATTTAATAGAGCATTGTATAGTTGGACCTTTCTCAGTACGAGTACTCTAGTATCAAGAAAAGGGATATGTATTTTTCTGTGTAGCTGTGTAATGTACCAGGCAACTAATATATAACATGGGAGAAACAGTTGTTCTTACATTCTCATGATCGCTAGTCATGATTTCTAAAGAGAGGGATTAACCTATCCTTTTTAAGTTCAATAAAGGAAATGGTGAGAAGTGTACATATTCAGTTTACAACTTTTGATAAAGAAACCAGGTTGAAAACAGTGGGTAGAAAATTATTTGCTTTTCTGTACTCACTCACAGCATAAATACTAAAAAGGTAGTGCTGCGCAAATAAAAGAGTCCTTAAACATCATATATCAGATGTGATGGGTAAATTGGAGGGCAGGAACCACCAGTGGACACTCAGAGTGACAAAAAAATAACTGATAGGTGACTATGATCCCTCCACCGGACATGGATGGCCCCTCACCTTCAATAATCGACCTGAAACAGGTCACACAGCATGAACAGCATACACTGGGTGGATAAATCCTGGTTATGGTGGTATCGCCTTCACACTTCAACATTCAGCAAGTAAGAACGAATGATGCATATGTAATATAAAAGGCAAAAACATAGTGCTCTCCGTAGCAAATTTATTGAATATAAAAGATAATAAAAATATTGCACTCACAGAGACCGGCACTCAGATCCGAGTGCCAGCTAGAAAGCTTGCGATCGTATCAGCCAATGGCCGCGGGTGACGTCATGCGCTCCTGACCCCCGTACGGGTTACGTCCTATGGGCGGGACTTCATCAGCGTGGGGCGGGATGCGCAGTGACGGCCCGCATTGTATATGTACTGTGCCATGGTAATGGCGGCACCAATCAGAGGCGCAAACACACAGATCAAAGGGGGGACAGGAATCCGGCACCTCCCAACAGCTGCATCTGAACTAGTGGTTACCGTCGCACTCAGCCTCCATAGGAGTGAAGAGAAGTAAACACTACCGACCAATAAACAGATAATTCCATACATGAAAAAGGGAAATAAATCTAATGGAAAACAGCTTGCATATAACATAATAAATTTATCATTACGAATATTAAAAAATATATTAAAAAAAAAAAAAAAAAAAACAATTAAACATAAATGATCTATTAGAAATAAAACAATTCAAATCAAAATCGACATTCATTCCAGCTGGGGAGAGGACCTTAGTCTCGTAGATCCAAAATGATTCTCTATGGCTGAGTTGCCTGATGTAATGGCCACCCCTCCACTGACAAGGAACTTTTTCTATCAACCAAAATTTGAGGCATTTAGGGTCCCTCTGATGACAAAGGCGAAAGTGCCTGGACACACTGTGGGTTTTGACCCCCCGCTTAATATTACTGATGTGTTCCCCAACTCTTACGTGTAGTGCTCTTGAGGTCTGGCCCACATACTGGAGGCCACAATCGCACTCCAGCATGTAGACCACCCCCACTGATGAGCACGTAATCAAACCTTCAATTTGATAACTTTTGTGTGTGACATTCAAAATAAAATCCTTCCGCCTTTTGATATTCCTGCTGGCCTTCCTACACGTGGCACATTTGCCACATGCGTAGAAGCCAGATAGAAACCCAAACAGCCTATTGGTCCCTGTTTTGGGTGGATCAATGGCCCCTGGTGCTACCCGATCACGTAAAGATGGGGCCTTACGGTATATAAACCGAGGATGGTCAGGGAGAACCGGTCCAAGAGTCCGGTCCCCTTTGAGAATGGGCCAATGTCTAGCTATTATATGTTCTAGTTTTTTATACTGGATACTATAATCCAGTATAATACGATAGCTTGTGACATTGTCTCCTACTTCCGTGGGTTTGACCTTGTCCGCCACAACAGTATTCCTATCAGTTGCCAATACTTTGGCTATTTCTGCGTCTACCAGAGCTTGCGTGTACCCTTTTTCCTTAAACCTATTTGCCAGCACTTGTGACTGCAATAAGAAGTCTTCATCTGAAGTACAATTACGGTGCAAATGGATAAATTGGCCTCTTGGTATGTTACAGAGCCAAGACTTATGGTGACAACTAGTCAGTGGAATGTACGCATTTCTGTCTGTTGTTTTAAAGTGATTTCTGGTTTGGAAGCCCACCTCGCCTTTAAAGATTTCAAGATCTAGAAAGGTGATCTGTTGTTGATTGATCGTCCATGTTAACTCAATATTTTTGTTATTATCATTCAGCTTATCCATAAAATTTTGTAGGCTCGACATATCACCCTCCCAAACCATGATTAAGTCGTCAATATATCGTCTGTAGCACAACAATTGCGACGGGGGGTCTTGAAATATGGTATCTTCCTCCCAGTGGGCCATAAAAAGATTGGCCACACTGGGAGCAAACCTAGCCCCCATGGCTACACCTCGTGTCTGTAGATAAAAATCCCCATTGAACCAAAAGTAATTGTTCAACAAACAAAACTCTAAACTTTCTAATAAAAAGGAGATATGGTCACTCGAGAGGTCGGAGGTAGCCAAAGCCCACTTTACAGAATCCAGGGCCTGCTTGTGATCGATAATAGTATAAAGAGAACCTACGTCTGCAGTTATTAATATACTAGACGAGGTGCATGGGAGAGTGGTTAAGATCTGAAGAATTTGTTTGGTGTCGCGTAGAGACGCTTTAGTTTTTATGACAAGTGGCTGGAGGAAAAAATCCAGGTATTGGCCTAGTCTCGAGGTTACGGAATCGATTCCGTTCACGATCGGACGACCGGGTGGATGTTCTGAGTTTTTATGTAATTTAGGTAAAATATAGATTATGGGGGTCCTGCAGTAGAATGGATCTAAATAGGCAGCCTCTTTGGGATTTAAAATTCCCTTACTTTTACCCTTTTCAATTAAACAATGTAAGTTGTTCTTGAAAGAAAACATAGGATCACCCCTCAAAAGTTCATAGGTGTTCCGGTCACTCAATAATTTTTCCACTTCTGCCTGGTAGTACGCTTTGCTGGGCACAACCAGCCCTCCACCCTTATCCGCTGGCCGGATTACTATGTCCTTCCTTTGTTCCAGGGAGGCAATGCCTCTTTTAATAGCCTGTGAATCTCTAGCCTTCTTGATCTTGAGTTGATCAAGATCATGACATACCATATTCTTAAATACTTCCAAGTGCCTATTGTCACTACAGATAGGATTGAAAACGGAGCCATTCCGAAGGTTAGAATGTCTAGAGCTAGTATCCAGTGGGGGAATGGTACGTTGCACCGGATTAGAAAGAAAATATTTTTTTCATGTTTAAATTGCGAATATACTTCTGTATACTGATATAAGCTTGAAATTTGTTTAAATTGCGAATTGGAGCAAACTTCAAGCCTCTATCAAGGACCAATGTTTCCTCAGTAGTGAGAGGGGTACCACTCAGATTAAAAATCCCAGTGCCTAGTGGGGTCTTGGCCTTTTGGAATCGTCTTCCCCCCTACACCCTCTCTGTGTTTTCTTTTTAAACTGCCTTGATCTCTCCTTGGGTCTTGCGGGCCTCTCCTTTGATCCTGAGAGTTCGCTTGGTCTGCAGGATCTCTCACCCATGTGGGAGTCCGCGGAGGTCCCCTCCAGGGGGTCCTCACCTGCCCTAAAAAATGCTCCTGATTATATTGCGGTTCGCCCTGAAGATTTTGTAAAGGGGCATAATTCCTGTCCTCCAATTTACCCATCACATCTGATATATGATGTTTAAGGACTCTTTTATTTGTGCAGCACTACCTTTTTAGTATTTATGTCATTGAGGTGTTGTTGAATTAGCCTTAGTGTCTGCTTGTATTTATTCTTTTGTGTCCGTTGATAAGTCAGCGCTGAATTTATATATACTTTTTCTGATTATCATTTAATTCAAGTTAATTCAGCTGCAGATTATGGATGTTTTTACATATGTTGAAAACAGAGAAATTATTTTAACTGATGTTTTTTCAAGGGATGTGGTTAATTCCCAACAAGATGACCTTGGTTTTGCATTTAGGAAACTTGGTCACCTTTTTGAAAAAAAGATTAAGACCTGGTGGGATATTGTTTCTTTTGAACAATACTTATCTGTTAATATTGTCCCCAGGCGCTTAAGGTGGGAATTACCACCTAATGATGGGTTAACTGACAATGAGTCCAACACAGAATGGTGTAACTTCTTTGTTGAGAAAAGTTTTGATCTTCTCCGTTTACTGCTTGCTCGCAAGCAGAGAAAAAAGAAGCAGCTGGAGAATCAGATCAAAGAAATTACTGACCGTATTGAGAGTTATAAGGACTCTAGTGAATTCATTCAACTGTCAGGTGAATTAAAATCTAAACTCATTAAATGGGATAAGGAAACACGAGATAAAAAGAGGAAAACATTTCTGCGGGATGTTAAGGACTTTGAAGGCAAACTTATTTTTAAGTGGCAAACCCAGGATATAATACCAGCTAATAATCCTGTGAGTAAAGCAGCCATGATCCCAGTACCAGAA
The DNA here is from genome assembly GCF_042186555.1 of Aquarana catesbeiana. NCBI lineage: Eukaryota > Metazoa > Chordata > Amphibia > Anura > Ranidae > Aquarana > Aquarana catesbeiana. The sequence goes on from NC_133334.1 coordinate 143,479,645, forward strand.
ACTAATATGCCTCCTCAGGGTTACTTTAATTATGAAGTACCCTCCTCTCAGCAATCCCAAAATGTATCCAATTTGCGAGATACACCCAGAAGGAGCGGGTATGGTCCCCCTAGGACTAACAAACGTGGCCGAGGTAGGAGGAACCATCATCCCCACCCAGTTTCACAGGTTAACGGCTATGATTGCTGACCCCCGTATACTGAAAATTATACGTGGCAAACAGTGCACATTAAGGGAAAAGGCAAGTCCCAGGGAAAAGGTAATTTTACAAAAGGAACACCCGTTTATACTTCTAACAATTATGCCCCTTTACAAAATCTTCAGGGCGAACCGCAATATAATCAGTAGCATTTTTTAGGGCAGGTGAGGACCCCCTGGAGGGGACCTCCGCGGACTCCCACATGGGTGAGAGATCCTGCAGACCAAGCGAACTCTCAGGATCAAAGGAGAGGCCCGCAAGACCCAAGGAGAGATCAAGGCAGTTTAAAAAGAAAACACAGAGAGGGTGTAAGGGGGAAGACGATTCCAAAAGGCCAAGACCCCACTACTACTACTGAGGAAACATTGGTCCTTGATAGAGGCTTGAAGTTTGTTCCAATCCGCAATTTAAACAAATTTCAAGCTTATATCAGTATACAGAAGTATATTCGCAATTTAAACATGAAAAAAATATTTTCTTTCTAATCCGGTGCAACGTACCATTCCCCCACTGGATACTAGCTCTAGACATTCTAACCTTCGGAATGGCTCCGTTTTCAATCCTATCTGTAGTGATAATAGGCACTTGGAAGTATTTAAGAATATGGTATGTCATGATCTTGATCAACTCAAGATCAAGAAGGCTAGAGATTCACAGGCTATTAAAAGAGGCATTGCCTCCCTGGAACAAAGGAAGGACATAGTAATCCGGCCAGCGGATAAGGGTGGAGGGCTGGTTGTGCTCAGCAAAGCATACTACCAGGCAGAAATGGAAAAATTATTGAGTGACCGGAACACCTATGAACTTTTGAGGGGTGATCCTATGTTGTCTTTCAAGAACAACTTACATTGTTTAATTGAAAAGGGTAAAAGTAAGGGAATTTTAAATCCCAAAGAGGTTGCCTATTTAGATCCATTCTACTGCAGGACCCCCATAATCTATATTTTACCTAAATTACATAAAAACTCAGAACATCCACCCGGTCGTCCGATCGTGAACGGAATCGATTCCATAACCTCGAGACTAGGCCAATACCTGGTTTTTTTTTCTCCAGCCACTTGTCATAAAAACTAAAGCGTTTCTACGCGACACCAAACAAATTCTTCAGATCTTAACCACTCTCCCATGCACCTCGTCTAGTATATTAATAACTGCAGATGTAGGTTCTCTTTATACAATTATCGATCACAAGCAGGCCCTGGATTCTGTAAAGTGGGCTTTGGCTACCTCCAACCTCTCGAGTGACCATATCTCCTTTTTATTAGAAAGTTTAGAGTTTTGTTTGTTGAACAATTACTTTTGGTTCAATGGGGATTTTTATCTACAGACACGAGGTGTAGCCATGGGGGCTAGGTTTGCTCCCAGTGTGGCCAATCTTTTTATGGCCCACTGGGAGGAAGATACCATATTTCAAGACCCCCCGTCGCAATTGTCGTGCTACAGACGATATATTGACGACTTAATCATGGTTTGGGAGGGTGATATGTCGAGCCTACAAAATTTTATGGATAAGCTGAATGATAATAACAAAAATATTGAGTTAACATGGACGATCAATCAACAACAGATCACATTTCTAGATCTTGAAATCTTTAAAGGCGAGGTGGGCTTCCAAACCAGAAATCACTTTAAAACAACAGACAGAAATGCGTACATTCCACTGACTAGTTGTCACCATAAGTTTTGGCTCTGTAACATACCAAGAGGCCAATTTATCCGTTTGCGCTGTAATTGCACTTCAGATGAAGACTTCTTTTTGCAGTCACAAGTGCTGGCAAATAGGTTTAAGGAAAAAGGGTACACGCAAGCTCTGGTAGACGCAGAAATAGCCAAAGTATTGGCAACTGATAGGAATACTGTTGTGGCGGACAAGGTCAAACCCACGGAAGTAGGAGACAATGTCACAAGCTATCGTATTATACTGGATTATAATATCCAGTATAAAAAACTAGAACATATAATAGTTAGACATTGGCCCATTCTCAAAGGGGACCATACTCTTGGACCGGTTCTCCCTGACCATCCTCGGTTTATATATCATAAGGCCCCATCTTTACGTGATCGGGTAGCACCAGGGGTCATTGATCCACCCAAAACAGGGACCAATAGGTTGTTTGGGTTTCTATCTGGCTTCTACGCATGTGGCAAATGTGCCACGTGTAGAAAGGCCAGCAGAAATATCAAAAGGCGGAAGGATTTTATTTTGAATGTCACACACAAAAGTTATCAAACTGAAGGTTTGATTACGTGCTCATCAGTGGGGGTGGTCTACATGCTGGAGTGCGATTGTGGCCTCCAGTATGTGGGCCGGACCTCAAGAGCACTACACGTAAGAGTTGGGGAACACATCAGTAATATTAAGCGGAGGGTCAAAGCCCACAGTGTGTCCAGGCACTTTCGCCTTTGTCATCAGAGGGACCCTAAATGCCTCAAATTTTGGGGGATAGAAAAAGTTCCTCGTCAGTGGAGGGGTGGCCATTACATCAGGCAACTCATCAGGCAACTCAGCCGTAGAGAATCATTTTGGATCTACGAGACTAAGGTCCTCTCCCCAGCTGGAATGAATGTCGATTTTGATTTGAATTGTTTTATTTCTAATAGATAATTTATGTTTAATTGTTTTTTTTTTTTAATATATTTTTTAATATTCGTAATGATAAATTTATTATGTTATATGCAAGCTGTTTTCCATTAGATTTATTTCCCTTTTTCATGTATGGAATTATCTGTTTATTGGTCGGTAGTGTTTACTTCTCTTCACTCCTATGGAGGCTGAGTGTGACGGTAACCACTAGTTCAGATGCAGCTGTTGGGAGGTGCCGGATTCCTGTCCCCCCTTTGATCTGTGTGTTTGCGCCTCTGATTGGTGCCGCCGTTACCATGGCACAGTACATATACAATTCGGGCCGTCACTGCGCATCCCGCCCCACGCTGATGAAGTCCCGCCCATAGGATGTAACGCGTACGGGGGTCAGGAGCGCATGACGTCACCCACGGCCATTGGCTGATATGATCGCAAGCTTTCTAGCCGTCACTCGGATCTGAGTGCCGGTCTCTGTGAGTGCAATATTTTTATTATCTTTTATATTCAATAAATTTGCTACGGAGAGCACTATGTTTTTGCCTTTTATATTACATATGCATCATTCGTTCTTACTTGCTGAATGTTGAAGTGTGAAGGCGATACCACCATTACCAGGATTTATCCACCCAGTGTATGCTGTTCATGCTGTGTGACCTGTTTCAGGTCGAGTATTGAAGGTGAGGGGCCATCCATGTCCGGTGGAGGGATCATAGTCACCTATCAGTTATTTTTTTGTCACTCTGAGTGTCCACTGGTGGTTCCAGTCCTCCAATTTACCCATCACATCTGATATATGATGTTTAAGGACTCTTTTATTTGCAAAGCACTACCTTTTTAGTATTTATGTCATTGAGGTGTTGTTGAATTAGCCTTAGTGTCTGCTTGCATTTATTCTTTTGTGTCCGTTGATCAGTCAGCGCTGAATTTATATATACTTTTTCTCACTCACAGCATGCCTAATTTACCAACATTTGTTAAGTGAAGCGGTCTGATCAGAATTGTTACAGATTGACTGGGTTCCTAGCCTTCAGCGGGACCCTCATTGGATAGCACAAAAGGGAGTGGTTATTTCTCCCCCTTTCCGCCTCTCTTTACAGATTGCCATTGGAGATTGCAGCAGGAACCTTGTGTGGCAACAAATTTTGGCAGGCATTGACAGCCCATTCTTTCTGCCTCTTTAAAAGCTGCCATGCACGTGCCGCTGCAGCCTCAGAAGAGAACGGACCACGGCTCGCTGAAGGCCGGCACATCTGCACCATGGAGGAACTTCTGTGTTGCCACGGAAGAATGCTTCCATGGCTCAAACGTTATCCAAACATCAGGATGGCAGATCTATTGATGAAAGGTTTCAGTGAAAGTTTTCTGGTTCCTTCTTTCCAAGGTAAGGGTTCCTCAGTTAAAAATTTGCATTCAGTTTTGTTGCACCCCAATGTTGTTAGGGATAAAATTGAGAAAGAACTTAGGGGAGATAGGAAAGCTGGTCCTTTCACCTCACCACCCTTTGCAAATTTTATATTTTCCACATTTGGTTTAGTTCCTAAAAAGAAATCATGGGCCTTTTGTTAAATTCATCACTTATCTTACCCCCTGATGGGTCTCTCAGTGATGAAGTTTCTGGATTTGAAACGGCAATAACTTACACATCATTTGATGAGGCTTTGAGCTTGCTAAGACGTTTTGGAAAGTCAGCTTTCCTAGCCAAGGCCAACATTAAGTTCGCCTTCTGCTTACTACCAGTTCATGCTCTGGGTTTCAACTCTCTGGGTTTTTACTTTAATGATTCCTTTTACTTCAATAAATGCATGCCTATGGGCTTTTCCCTATAATGCTTCTACTTTGAAGTATTCTCTACCTTTCTTACCTTTCTACAATGGGTTCTATCTGAAATATCACCAACTGGTGGTTGTCTTCACTATTTAGATGATTTCCTTTTTATTTTATTTGCAAATCCCTTTTTTGCTCATTTTGCATGCACCCTAAGCTTCCCATTATATACTCTGCCAATGCGGAAGCAAAAAAGAAGCGAGTGATGGTAGCAGTGAGGGATACAGTAGCTTTCCAGCTTCACAAGGCTCACACAGATCCACATGGCTGCTTTATTATACTCGTGTGTGAAATCAACACCGCTACCTGCACTGTGGCGAATATTTACGCTCCCAATACAAGACAGATCAGGTTCTTCCACAGGATTATGAAAAACATTTGTTGAATACAGAGGGGTATGTTGATGCTTTGCAGGGACTTCAATATTACTCCCGATTCATCCCTTGACTCCACCTCAAAACCGAACCGTCACTAAAATCGAACCTACGAACTGTATGATGCCTGGAGATGCCTCAACGTTAACGAGAAAGACTACTCATTCTTCTCTAATAGCCATAGGTCTTATAGCAGAAATGACTTGTTTTTGGTACACAAATGGTTGTTGTTCAAATGTAAATCTGCCAAAATCAATACTATCACTTGGTCAGACCATGCCTCGGTGAAGCTAGCACCAGGGGACTCTACCACCCTCAACCCTACTTTTATATGGAGGTCACACCCCCGACTTTTAGAGGATGCTCCGACCAAGTCCAAAATTGAACAGCAACTCAACAAGATTTTTAAGAATAATCGCAAATCGGTTACCGATCCATTTACTGTATGGAATGGTCATAAGGCATTTGTGAGAGGTATTATGATTCAACAAGGGGTGAGAATTAAGAGTATAAGGCAGCAGCACACCAGGATGCTAATGTAAAAAATTGACACTCTTGAAAAACAAAATATGACACACCCCTCCCAACAATTGACAGATCAACTGACACACTCCTGTAATTAACTCAGATTGCTCCTCCTAAAGGACTTTGAAAAAGCCTCCAGGAGACTCAAATTGTCCTATTATACGAGTGGCAACAGAGCAGGAAAACTTTTGGCTAACCGGATTAGAGGACACAGATATAAAACCCAAATCCCATACATATTACACCCCAACACCCAAACAAAACAGTACCATCCCCAAGTCATTCAATATTATGGATCACTTCATTCACACACAAAGCAGTACCGACCTTAATCACTTCTTTGTTATGCATATGTTCACCCCCCACCCGGTCACAGTCAGAGCCCTTTAGGGGTGACTGGGGAGAGGTGCGGATATGGTCGATGTACATCTATACATCCAGTAGAGCCCACTACATACGCATACTTCTGGATACAAAATTCCATAGAACTCCTCTTATCCATACCAATCCTATCCAGGATCCCTATACAGAAAGATAGTTCAATTGGTTTAGGATGGTACATGTCACATACTTACTACGATGAAAATAATAAGAAGTCGACCTACAAGGATCCTATTGTTTACTGCATTGTAAGCATCACATTGTTTTTGTCTGATGATATTGTTCAATACGACCCTGATGTGATTAGTGTAAACATGTAAAACATCAATAAAATCTCTTTAACCACTTGACAACTGGGCACTTAAACCCCCCTCGTGACCAGACCAATTTTCATCTTTCAGTGCTCTCACACTTTGAATGACAATCACTCAGTCATGTAATACTGTACCCAAATTAATTTTGTGTCCTTTTTTCATACAAATAGAGCTTTCTTTTGGTGGTATTTGATCACCTCTGGGTTTTTTATTTTTTGCGCTATAAAAAGACCAAAAATTTTGAAAAAAAAAACGCATTTTTCTTAGTTTCTGTGATAAAATTTTGCAAATTATTAATTTTTCTTCATAAATTTTGGCCACAATTTATACTGCTACATATCTTTGGTAAAAATAACCAAAATTAGTGGATATTATTTGGTCTGTGTGAAAGTTATAGAGTCTAAAAGTTGTGGTGCAAATCATAAAAAATTGATCACACCTGATGTACTGGTGGCCTATTTCATTTCTTGTGACCCGAACAAGTCAGGACAGTACAAATACCCCCCAAATGACCCCTTTTTTGAAAGTAGACATTCCAAGGTATTTAGTAAGATGCATGGTGAGGTTTTTGATGTTGTAATTTTATCCCACAATTCTTTGAAAAATGAAGATTTTTTTTTCCTCCCACAAAATTGTCATTGTAATAGGTTATTTCTCTCACATGGCATGTGTATACCATAAATGACACCCCAAAATACATTCTTCTACTCCTCCTAAGTATGGCGATACCACATATGTGGGACTTTTTCACAGCCTAGCCACATAGAGAGGCCCAACATGCAGGGAGCACCATCAAGTGTTCTAGGAGCATAAATGACACATCTAACTTGTTAACTACCTATTACAATTTTGAAGGCCCTGGAGCACCAGGACAATGGAAATGCCCACAAAATGACCCAATTTTGGAAAGCTAACACCCCAACGTATAATCTATGAGGCATAATGAGTCTTTTGAAAGGTTCATTTTTTCCAGAAGTTTTTGGAAAATGTGGAAAAAAATGAAAACACATTTTTTTTTTACATGAAGTTGTCCATTTTTAAGATATTTCCAACACGTAGCATGTACATAGCAAAAATTACACCCCAAAATACATTCTGCTACTCCTCCTGAGTAAGGCAATACCACATGTGTGAGACTTTTACACAGCCTGGCCACATACAGAGGCACAATATTGAAATAGCACCTTCAAGGGTTTTAGGAGCATAAATTACACATCTCATTTCTAAACCACCTATTACAATTTTGAAGGCCCTGGAGCACCAGGACAATGGAAATACCCACAAAATGATCCCATTTTGGAAAGCAAACACCCTAATGTATAAGCTACAAGGCATAATGAGTCTTTTGAACAGTTCATTTTTTTCCAGAAGTTTTTGGAAAATGTGGAAAAAAATGAAAACGCATTTTTTTACACCACAAAATACATTCTGCTACTCCTCCTGAGTATGGCTATACCACATGTGTGAGACTTTTACACAGCCTGGCCACATACAAGGAACACCGTCAGGTGTTCTTGGGACACATAGCATGCACACACCAAGAATTATACCCCAAAATACATTCTGCTGAGCAAAGGGTAAAAAAAAAATTACCTGTGGTTTTAGTAGCACAGTTGTCCACAGGAGCATAGCACTGGTCCAGGCAGCAGGCAGGGATTTGGTCAGCAAAAGCGAACACAATTGTCCAGGCAACAGGCAGGAACACTGTCCATAGTCAGTACAGGCAGCAGGCAGGGATACTGTCCATATACAGTCCAGGGTCAGTGCAGGCAGAGATTGTCAGCAGTGCCAAAATATTGATCCTGGTAGTAGGCAGGAACATGGTCCATCCATGTGGTGTGGTCAGTTCATGCGACAGGCAGAGGCATGATGGCATAGGTCCTACAGGCAGCAGGCAGAAGTAAGGCCTCGTTCAGGACAGAATGGGGACAGGGGTAGAGGCTTCTCCCACTCAAATCTCTTTGAAGCCTCCGAGTCTCCAGACCCTAATCTAGGAATGAGAAAACAAAAAAAAGTTTTCTTCATCCAGAAAAACAATTCTGGAGCCCCTCACATATGTGAGACCCCTGTGTTATGAATCCCACTAGTCCAGTGGCAGGGTACAAGATCAGTCCAAGAGGCAGGCAAAAAGGATAGTCAAACAGTCCAGGGTCAGTTCCAGATCAGGCAGAGTTATGTACAGAATCGGTAGGCAGAAGCGTGGTCGAATAACAAGCCAGGGTTAGTTTCAGATCAGACAGAGATATGAACAGAATCGGTAGGCAGAAGCGTGGTCGAATAACAAGCCAGGGTCAGTTACAGAGCAAGTAGAGGCATAAGGGGTGTGAAGGTAAATGGCAGGAAGTGAGGGTTATGTTTACCATACTTCACTAATAATTTAGTGAAGTATGGTAACGGCGGAAACAGTCAACTATGCAGAGGCCTGGTTGGGAAGGACACTGGGGACAATAAAAAGTGGTGTCTCTTCTCAATCCTCCTTTGGTGCACACCCGGCATTTTTTCTGCCGTTTTTGGCCTGTTGGTCTGGGAGGGATTTTTTCAGGAAAGTGGCGTTCGAAGAGTCTGCTAATCACATCGGATCGAATGGTTTCTGGTGGGCCGTTTGGGAATACAAGGGCAGTGGTGACTTCCTCCTGGTAGCCAAGGAAGGATTTGGGGCTTGCAGTGGATTTGTGATAAATAACATAGCTGTTGTATATGGCCAAATTAAACAAATAAATGGAAACTTTTTTATACCACTGGTATGTTCGTCTCGTGTCAAGGTAGGGTTCGAGCATCTGGTCATTGAAGTCAAAACCCCGATAAACATGTTGTATTCGTGGATACATGTTGGCTTTTGGATTCGGCCATTCCTCCTTGTTATCTCCATGACGGTATTATTGTGGATTGATGAAAGCACGTAGACATCCCTTCTGTCCCTCCACTTCACAGCCAGAATTTCCTCATTCCGTAAACTCGCCATCTCCCCTCTTCTTAGCTTCTTGTTGTCGAAGGTGTTGAGGAAAGCCCTTGCGGTACTTCCTTACGGTGCCACATGCTGGAATCTTCTTTCTGTGAAGGTTGCAGAACAGGGGCAAACTAGTGTAAAAATTGTCCACATACAAATGGTAGCTTTTCTCTAGGAGTGGGTTTATGAGTTCCCAAACAACTTTCCCACTCGATCCAATGTATTCTGGGCAATTAGGGGGATGTAGCTGGGTGTCCTTCTCTTCGTATACCATGAAGGCATAGGTATACCCTGTAGCTCGGTCGCACAATTTATACATTTTCACCCCATAGCGGGCCCTTTTGGTGGGAATAAATTGTTTTATGTCCAACCTGCCAGTAAATTTGACAAGGGATTCATCCATGCAAGCTACAAGTTAGTGTAGTGCGACCTCTGCACAGTGTTCAGCTAAAGCTACAAGTTAGTGTAGTGTGACCTCTGCACAGTCTTCAGCTAAAGCTACCTGTAGAAGATTGGTGGTGTTTTTCTGATCCTATCACTACAACAGGCAGCTACATTATTCACAAGTTAGTGTAGTGCGTCCTCTGCACAGTGTTCAGCTAAAGCTACAAGTTAGTGTAGTGTGACATCTGCACAGTGTTCAGATAAAGCTACAAGTTAGTGTAGTGCGACCTCTGCACAGTGTTCAGCTAAAGCTATGAGTTAGTGTAGTGCGACCTCTGCACAGTGTTCAGCTAAAGCTACAAGTTAGTGTGGTGCGACCTCTGCACAGTGTTCAGATAAAGCTACAAGTTAGTGTAGTAAGACCTCTGCACAGTCTTCAGCTAAAGCTAACTGTAGAAGATTGGTGGCGTTTTTCTGATCCTTTCACTACCGCAGCCAGCTACATTATTTACAAGTTAGTGTAGTGCGTCCTCTGCACAGTATTCAGCTACAGCTACTAGCTAGTGTAGTGCGACCTCTGCACAGTGTTAAGCTAAAGCTACAAGTTAGTGTAGTGCGACCTCTGCACAGTGTTCAGCTAAAACTACAAGTTAGTGTAGTGCTACATCTGCACAGTGTTCATCTAAAGCTACAAGTTAGTGTAGTGCTACCTCTGCACAGTGTTCAGATAAAGCTACAAGTTAGTGTAGTGTGACCTCTGCACAGTCTTCAGCTAATGCTACCTGTAGAAGATTGATGGCGTTTTTCTGATCCTATCATTACAGCAGGCAGCAACATTATTTACAAGTTAGTGTAGTGCGTCCTCTGCACACTGTTCAGCTAAAGCTACAAGTTAGTGTAGTGCGACCGCTGCACAGTGTTCAGCTAAAGTTAAAAGTTAGTGTAGTGTGACCTCTGCACACTGTTCAGCTAAAGCTACAAGTTAGTGTAGTGGGACCTCTGCACAGTGTTCAACTAAAGCTAAAAGTTAGTGTAGTGCGACCTCTGCACAGTGTTCAGCTAAAGCTACATGTTAGTGCAGTGCGACCTCAGCACAGTGTTCAGCTAAAGCTACAAGTTAGTGTAGTGTGACCTCTGCACAGTCTTCAGCTAAAGCTACAAGTTAGTGTAGTGCGACTTCTGCACAGTGTTCAGCTAAAGCTACAAGTTAGTGTAGTGCAAACTCTGCACAGTGTTCAGCTAAAGCTACAAGTTAGTGTAGTGCGACCTCTGCACAGTGTTCAACTAAAGCTACAAGTTAGAGTAGTGCGAATTCTGCACAGTGTTAAGCTAAAGCTACAAGTTAGTGAAGTGCGACCTCTGCACAGTGTTCAGCTAAAGCTACAAGTTAGTGTAGTGTGACCTCTGCACAGTCTTCAGCTAAAGCCACCTGTAGAAGATTGGTGGTGTTTTTCTGATCCTATCACTACCGCAGGCAGCTACATTATTTACAAGTTAGTGTAGTGCGTCCTCTGCACAGTGTTCAGCTAAAGCTACAAGTTAGTGTAGTGCGTCCTCTGCACAGTGTTCAGATAAAGCTATGAGTTAGTGTAGTGCGACCTCTGCACAGTGTTCAGCTAAAGCTATGATTTAGTGTAGTGCGACCTCTTCACAGGGTTCAGCTAAAGCTACAAGTTAGTGTAGTGCGACCTCTGCACAGTGTTCAGCTAAAGCTACAAGTTAGTGTATTGCGACCTCTGCACAGTGTACAGACAAAGCTACCAGTTAGTGTAGTGCGACCTCTGCACAGTCTTTAGCTAAAGCTACCTGTAGAAGATTGGTGGTGTTTTTCTGTTCCTATCACTAACGCAGGCAGCTACATTATTTACAAGTTAGTGTAGTTCGTCCTCTGCACAGTGTTCAGCTAAAGCTACAAGTTAGTGTAGTTCGACCTCTACACAGTGCTCAGCAAAAGCTAAAAGTTGGTGTAGTGCAACCTCTGCACATTGTTCAGCTAAAGCTACAAGTTAGTGTAGTGTGAGCTCTGCACAGTGTTCAGCTAAAGCTAAAAGTTAGTGTATTGCGACCTCTGCACAATTTTCAGCTAAGCTACCTGTAGAAAATAGGTGGTGTTTTTCTGATCCTATCACTACCGAAGGCAACTACATTATTTACAAGTTAGTGTAGTGCGTCCTCTGCACAGTGTTGAGCTAAAGCTACAAGTTAGTGTAGTGCAACCTCTGCACAGTGTTCAGCTAAAGCTACAAGTTAGTGTATTGCGACCTCTGCACAGTGTTCAGATAAAGCTACAAGTTAGTGTAGTGTGACCTCTGCACAGTCTTCAGCTAAAGCTAACTGTAGAAGATTGATGGCGTTTTTCCGATCCTATCACTACCACAGGTAGCTACATTATTTACAAGTTAGTGTAGTGCGTCCTCTGCAAAGTGTTCAGCTAAAGCTACTAGTTAGTGTAGTGCGGCCTCTGCACAGTGTTCAGCTAAAGCTACAAGTTAGTGTAGTGCGACCTCTGCACAGTGATCAGCTAAAGCTACAAGTTAGTGTAGTGCAACCTCTGCACAGTGTTCAGCTAAAGCTACAAGTTATTGTAGTGCGACCTCTGCACAGTGTTCAGCTAAAGCTACAAGTTAGTGTAGTGTGACCTCTGCACAGTCTTCAGCTAAAGCTACCTGTAGAAGATTGATGGCGTTTTTCTGATCCTATCACTACAGCAGACAGCTACATTATTTACAAGTTAGTGTAGTGCGTCCTCTGCACAGTGTTCAGCTAAAGCTACAAATTAGTGTAGTGCGACCTCTGCACAGTGTTCAGCGAAAGCTACAAATTAGTGCAGTGCGACCTCTGCATGGTGTTCAGCTAAAGCTACAAGTTAGTGTAGTGCGTCCTCTGCACAGTGTTCAGCTAAAGCTACAAGTTAGTGTAGTGCGTCCTCTGCACAGTGTTCAGATAAAGCTATGAGTTAGTGTAGTGCGACCTCTGCACAGTGTTCAGCTAAAGCTATGATTTAGTGTAGTGCGACCTCTTCACAGGGTTCAGCTAAAGCTACAAGTTAGTGTAGTGCGACCTCTGCCCAGTGTTCAGCTAAAGCTACAAGTTAGTGTATTGCGACCTCTGCACAGTGTACAGATAAAGCTACCAGTTAGTGTAGTGCGACCTCTGCACAGTGTTCAGCTAAAGCTACAAGTTAGTGTAGTGTGACCTCTGCACAGTCTTTAGCTAAAGCTACCTGTAGAAGATTGGTGGTGTTTTTCTGTTCCTATCACTAACGCAGGCAGCTACATTATTTACAAGTTAGTGTAGTTCGTCCTCCGCACAGTGTTCAGCTAAAGCTACAAGTTAGTGTAGTTCGACCTCTGCACAGTGCTCAGCAAAAGCTAAAAGTTGGTGTAGTGCAACCTCTGCACATTGTTCAGCTAAAGCTACAAGTTAGTGTAGTGTGAGCTCTGCACAGTGTTCAGCTAAAGCTACAAGTTAGTGTATTGCAACCTCTGCACAATTTTCAGCTAAGCTACCTGTAGAAAATAGGTGGTGTTTTTCTGATCCTATCACTACCGAAGGCAACTACATTATTTACAAGTTAGTGTAGTGCGTCCTCTGCACAGTGTTGAGCTAAAGCTACAAGTTAGTGTAGTGCAACCTCTGCACAGTGTTCAGCTAAAGCTACAAGTTAGTGTATTGCGACCTCTGCACAGTGTTCAGATAAAGCTACAAGTTAGTGTAGTGTGACCTCTGCACAGTCTTCAGCTAAAGCTAACTGTAGAAGATTGATGGCGTTTTTCCGATCCTATCACTACCACAGGTAGCTACATTATTTACAAGTTAGTGTAGTGCGTCCTCTGCACAGTGTTCAGCTAAAGCTACTAGTTAGTGTAGTGCGGCCTCTGCACAGTGTTCAGCTAAAGCTACAAGTTAGTGCAGTGCGACCTCTGCACAGTGTTCAGCTAAAGCTACAAGTTAGTGTAGTGCGACCTCTGCACAGTGTTCAGCTAAAGCTACAAGTTAGTGTAGTGTGACCTCTGCACAGTCTTCAGCTAAAGCTACCTGTAGAAGATTGATGGCGTTTTTCTGATCCTATCACTACAGCAGACAGCTACATTATTTACAAGTTAGTGTAGTGCGTCCTCTGCACAGTGTTCAGCTAAAGCTACAAATTAGTGTAGTGCGACCTCTGCACAGTGTTCAGCTAAAGCTACAAATTAGTGTAGTGCGACCTCTGCACAGTGTTCAGCTAAAGCTACAAGTTAGTGTGGTGCGACCTCTGCACGGAGTTCAGATAAAGCTACATGTTAGTGTAGTGCGACCTCTGCACAGTGTTCAGCTAAAGCTACAAGTTAGTGTAGTGTGATCTCTGCACAGTATTCAGCTAAAGCTACCTGTAGAAGATTGGTGGTGTTGTTCTGATCCTATCACTACCGCAGGCAGCTACATTATTTACAAGTTAGTGTAGTGCGTTATTCTGCACAGTGTTCAGCTAAAGCTACAAGTTAGTGTAGTGCGACCTCTGCACAGTGTTCAGCTAAAGCTACAAGTTAATGTAGTGCGACCTCTGCACAGTGTGCAGATAAAGCTACAAGTTAGTGTAGTACGACCTCTGCACAGTGTTCAGCTAAAGCTACAAGTTAGTGTAGTGTGACCTCTGCACAGTCTTCAGCTAAAGCTACCTGTAGAAGATTGGTGTTGTATTTCTGATCCTATCACTACCACAGGCAGCTACATTATTTACAAGTTAGTGTAGTGCGTCCTCTGCACAGTGTTCAGCTAAAGCTACAAATTAGTGTAGTGCGACCTCTGCACAGTGTTCAGATAAAGCTACAAGTTAGTGTAGTGCGACCTCTGCACAGTGTTAAGCTAAAGCTATGAGTTATTGTAGTGCGACCTCTACACAGTGTTCAGCTAAAGCTACAAGTTAGTGTAGTGCGACCGCTGCACAGTGTTCAGATAAAGCTACAAGTTAGTGTAGTGCGACCTCTGCACAGTTTTCAGCTAAGGCTAACTGTAGAAGATTGATGGCGTTTTGCTCATCCTATCACTACCGCAGGCAGCTACATTATTTACAAGTTAGTGTAGAGCGTCCTCTGCACAGTGTTCAGCTAAAGCTACTAGTTAGTGTAGAGCGACCTCTGCACAGTGTTCAGCTAAAGCTACAAGTTAGTGTAGTGTGACCTCTGCACAGTGTTCAGATAAAGCTACAAGTTAGTGTAGTGCGACCTCTGCACAGTGTTCAGATAAAGCTACAAGTTAGTGTATTGCAACCTCTGCTCAGTTTTCAGCTAAAGCTACAAGATAGTGACTTGCGACCTCTGCACAGTGTTCAGCTAAAGCTACGAGTTAGTGTAGTGCGTCCTCTACACAGTGTTCAGCTAAAGCTACAAGTTAGTGTAGTGCGACCTCTGCACAGTGTTCAGATAAAGCTACAAGTTAGTGTAGTGCGACCTCTGCACAGTGTTCAGATAAAGCTACAAGTTAGTGTAGTGCAACCTCTGCACAGTTTTCAGCTAAAGCTACAAGATAGTGACTTGCGACCTCTGCACAGTGTTCAGCTAAAGCTACGAGTTAGTGTAGTGAGACCTCTGCACAGTGTTCAGCTAAAGCTCCAAGTTAGTGTAGTGCGACCTCTGCACAGTCTTCAGCTAAAGCTACAAGTTAATGTAGTGCTACCTCTGCACAGTGTTCAGCTAACGCTACAAGTTAGTGTAGTGAGACCTCTGCACAGTGTTTAGCTAAAGCTACAAGTTAGTGTATTGCGACCTCTGCACAGTGTTCAGCTAAAGCTACAAGTTAATGTAGTGCTACCTCTGCACAGTGTTCAGCTAACGCTACAAGTTAGTGTAGTGCGACCTCTGCACAGTGTTCAGATAAAGCTACAAGTTAGTGTAGTGCGACCTCTGCAGAGTCTTCAGCTAATGCTACCTGTAGAAGATTGATGGCATTTTTCTGATCCTATCACTACAGCAGGCAGCTACATTATTTACAAGTTAGTGTAGTGCGTCCTCTGCACAGTGTTCAGCTAAAGCTAAAAATTAGTGTAGTGCGATCTCTGCACAGTTTTCAGATAAAGCTACATTTTAGTGTAGTGCGACCTCTGCAAAGTGTTCAGCTAAAGCTACAGGATAGTGTAGTGTGACCTCTGTACAGTCTTCAGCTAAAGTTACAAGTTAGTGTAGTGCTACCTCTGTACAGAGTTCAGCTAAAGCTGCAAGTTAGTGTAGTGCGACCTCTGCACAGTGTTCAGATAAAGCTACAAGTTAGTGTAGTGCGACCTCTGCACAGTCTTCAGCTAAAGCTAACTGTAGAAGATTAATGGCGTTTTTCTGATCCTATCACTACAGCAGGCAGCTACATTATTTACAAGTTAGTGTAATGCGTCCTCTGCACAGTGTTCAGCTAAAGCTACAAGTTAGTGTAGTGCGAACTCTGCACAGTGTTCAGCTAAAGCTACAAGTTAGTGCAGTGCGACCTCTGCCCAGTGTTCAGCTAAAGCTACAAGTTAGTGTAGTGCGACCTCTGCACAGTGTTCAGCTAAAGCTACAAGTTAGTGTAGTGCAACCTCTGCACAGTGTTCAGATTAAGCTACAAGTTAGTGTAGTGCGACCTCTGCACAGTCTTCAGCTAAAGCTAACCGTAGAAGATTGATTGCGTTTTTCTGATCCTATCACTACCGCAGGCAGCTACATTATTTACAAGTTGGGTAGTGCGTCCTCTGCACAGTGTTCATCTAAAGCTACTAGTTAGTGTAGTGCGACCTCTGCACAGTGTTCAGCTAAAGCTACAAGTTAGTGTAGTGCGACCTCTGCACAGTGTTCAGATAAAGCTACATTTTAGTGTAGTGCGACCTGTGCACAGTGTTCAGCTAAAGCTACAAGTTAGTGTAGTGTGACCTCTGCACAGTCTTCAGCTAAAGCTACAAGTTAGTGTAGTGCTACCTCTGTACAGTGTTCAGCTAAAGCTGCAAGTTAGTGTAGTGCGACCTCTGCACAGTGTTCAGATAAAGCTACAAGTTAGTGTAGTGCGACCTCTGCACAGTCTTCAGCTAAAGCTAACTGTAGAAGATTAATGGCGTTTTTCTGATCCTATCACTACAGCAGGCAGCTACATTATTTACAAGTTAGTGTAGTGCGTCCTCTGCACAGTGTTCAGCTAAAGCTACAAGTTAGTGCAGTGCGACCTCTGCACAGTGTTCAGCTAAAGCTACAAGTTAGTGTAGTGCGACCTCTGCACAGTGTTCAGCTAAAGCTACAAGTTAGTGTAGTGCGAACTCTGCACAGTGTTCAGCTAAAGCTACAAGTTAGTGTAGTGCGACCTTTGCACAGTGTTCAACTAAAGCTACAAGTTGGTGTAGTGTGACCTCTGCACAGTGTTCAGATAAAGCTACAAGTTAGTGTAGTGTGACCTCTGCACAGTCTTCAGCTAAAGCTACCTGTAGGAGATTGGTGGTGTTTTCTGATCCTATCACTACCGCATGCAGCTACATTATTTACAAGTTAGTGTAGTTCGACCTCTGCACAGTGCTCAGCTAAAGCTACAAGTTTGTGTAGTGCAACCTCTGCACATTGTTCAGCTAAAGCTACAAGTTAGTGTAGTGTGAGCTCTGCACAGTGTTCAGCTAAAGCTACAAGTTAGTGTATTGCGACCTCTGCACAATTTTCAGCTAAAGCTACCTGTAGAAGATAGGTGGTGTTTTTCTAATCCTATCACTACCGCAGGCAACTACATTATTTACAAGTTAGTGTAGTGCGTCCTCTACACAGTGTTCAGCTAAAGCTACAAGTTAGTGTAGTGCAACCTCTGCACAGTGTTCAGCTAAAGCTACAGGTTAGTGTAGTGTGACCTCTGCACAGTCTTCAGCTGAAGCTAACTGTAGAAGATTGGTGGTGTTTTTCTGATCCTATCACTACCGCAGGCAGCTACATTATTTACAAGTTAGTGTAGTGCGTCCTCTGCACAGTGTTCAGCTAAAGCTACTAGTTAGTGTAGTGCGACCCCTGCACTTTGTTCAGCTAAAGCTACAAGTTAGTGTAGTATGAACTCTGCACAGTGTTCAGGTAAATCTACAAGTTAGTGTAGTGCAACCTCTGCACAGTGTTCAGCTAAAGCTACAAGTTAGTGTAGTGCGACCTCTGCACAGTGTTCAGATAAACTACAAGTTAGTGTAGTGCGACCTCTCCACAGTCTTCAGCTAAAGCTACCTGTAGAAGATTGATGGCGTTTTTCTGATCCTATCACTACAGCAGGCAGCTACATTATTTACAAATTAGTGTAGTGCGTCCTCTGCACAGTGTTCAGCTAAAGCTACAAATTAGTGTAGTGCAACCTCTGCACAGTGTTCAGCTAAAGCTACAAGTTAGTGTAGTGCGACCTCTACACAGTGTTCACATAAAGCTACAAGTTAGTGTAGTGCGACCTCTGCACAGTGTTCAGCTAAAGCTGCAAGTTAGTGTAGTGCGACCTCTGCACAGTGTTCAGATAAAGCTACAAGTTAGTGTAGTGCGACCTCTGCACAGTGTTCAGCTAAAGCTACAAGTTAGTGCAGTGTGACCTCTGCACAGTGTTCAGCTAAAGCAACAAGTTAGTGTAGTGCGACCTCTGCACAGTGTTCAGCTAAAGCTACAAGTTAGTGTAGTGCGACCTCTGCACAGTGTTCAGCTAAAGCTACAAGTTAGTGTAGTGCGACCTCTGCACAGTGTTCAGCTAAAGCTACAAGTTAGTGTAGTGCGACCTCTGCACAGTGTTCAGATAAAGCTACAAGTTAGTGTAGTGCGACCTCTGCACAGTCTTCAGCTAAAGCTAACTGTAGAAGATTGATTGCGTTTTTCTGATCCTATCACTACCGCAGGTAGCTACATTATTTACAAGTTGGGTAGTGCGTCCTCTGCACAGTGTTCATCTAAAGCTACAAGTTAGTGTAGTGCGACCTCTGCACAGTGTTCAGATAAAGCTACATTTTAGTTTAGTGCGACCTGTGCACAGTGTTCAGCTAAAGCTACAAGTTAGTGTAGTGTGACCTCTGCACAGTCTTCAGCTAAAGCTACAAGTTAATGTAGTGCTACCTCTGTACAGTGTTCAGCTAAAGCTGCAAGTTAGTGTAGTGCGACCTCTGCACAGTGTTCAGATAAAGCTACAAGTTAGTGTAGTGCGACCTCTGCACAGTCTTCAGCTAAAGCTAACTGTAGAAGATTAATGGCATTTTTCTGATCCTTTCACTACAGCAGGAAGCTACATTATTTACAAGTTAGTGTAGTGCGTCCTCTGCACAGTGTTCAGCTAAAGCTACAAGTTAGTGTAGTGCGAGCTCTGCACAGTGTTCAGCTAAAGCTACAAGTTAGTGCAGTGCGACCTCTGCACAGTGTTCAGCTAAAGCTACAAGTTAGTGTAGTGCGACCTCTGCACAGTGTTCAGCTAAAGCTACAAGTTAGTGTAGTGCGAACTCTGCACAGTGTTCAGCTAAAGCTACAAGTTAGTGTAGTGCGACCTTTGCACAGTGTTCAACTAAAGCTACAAGTTGGTGTAGTGTGACCTCTGCACAGTGTTCAGATAAAGCTACAAGTTAGTGTAGTGTGACCTCTGCACAGTCTTCAGCTAAAGCTACCTGTAGGAGATTGGTGGTGTTTTCTGATCCTATCACTACCGCATACAGCTACATTATTTACAAGTTAGTGTAGTTCGACCTCTGCACAGTGCTCAGCTAAAGCTACAAGTTTGTGTAGTGCAACCTCTGCACATTGTTCAGCTAAAGCTACAAGTTAGTGTAGTGTGAGCTCTGCACAGTGTTCAGCTAAAGCTACAAGTTAGTGTATTGCGACCTCTGCACAATTTTCAGCTACAGCTACCTGTAGAAGATAGGTTGTGTTTTTCTAATCCTATCACTAACGCAGGCAACTACATTATTTACAAGTTAGTGTAGTGCGTCCTCTACACAGTGTTCAGCTAAAGCTACAAGTTAGTGTAGTGCAACCTCTGCACAGTGTTCAGCTAAAGTTACAAGTTGGTGTAGTGCGACCTCTGCACAGTCTTCAGCTAAAGCTAACTGTAGAAGATTGATGGCGTTTTTCTGATCCTATCACTACCGCAGGCAGCTACATTATTTACAAGTTAGTGTAGTGCGTCCTCTGCACAGTGTTCAGCTAAAGCTACTAGTTAGTGTAGTGCGACCCCTGCACATTGTTCAGCTAAAGCTACAAGTTAGTGTAGTATGAACTCTGCACAGTGTTCAGGTAAATCTACAAGTTAGTGTAATGCAACCTCTGCACACTGTTCAGCTAAAGCTACAAGTTAGTGTAGTGCGACCTCTGCACAGTGTTCAGATAAGCTACAAGTTAGTGTAGTGCGACCTCTGCACAGTCTTCAGCTAAAGCTACCTGTAGAAGATTGATGGCATTTTTCTGATCCTATCACTACAGCAGGCAGCTACATTATTTACAAGTTAGTTTAGTGCGTCCTCTGCACAGTGTTCAGCTAAAGCTACAAATTAGTGTAGTGCAACCTCTGCACAGTGTTCAGCTAAAGCTACAAGTTAGTGTAGTGCGACCTCTACACAGTGTTCACATAAAGCTACAAGTTAGTGTAGTGCGACCTCAGCACAGTGTTCAGCTAAAGCTACAAGTTAGTGTAGTGCTACCTCTGTACAGTGTTCAGCTAAAGCTGCAAGTTAGTGTAGTGCGACCTCTGCACAGTGTTCAGATAAAGCTACAAGTTAGTGTAGTGCGACCTCTGCACAGTGTTCAGCTAAAGCTACAAGTTAGTGTAGTGCGACCTCTGCACAGTGTTCAGATAAAGCTACAAGTTAGTTTAGTGCGACCTCTGGACAGTCTTTAGCTAAAGCTACCTGCAGAAGATTGGTGGTATTTTTCTGATCGTATCACTACCGCAGGCAGCTACATTATTTACAAGTTAGTGTAGTGCGTCCTCTGCACAGTGTTCAGCTAAAGCTGCAAGTTAGTGTAGTGCGACCTCTGCACAGTGTTCAGATAAAGCTACAAGTTAGTGTAGTGCGACCTCTGCACAGTGTTCAGCTAAAGCTACAAGTTAGTGTAGTGCGACCTCTGCACAGTGTTCAGATAAGCTACAAGTTAGTGTAGTGCGACCTCTGCACAGTCTTCAGCTAAAGCTACCTGTAGAAGATTAATGGCATTTTTCTGATCCTATCACTACAGCAGGCAGCTACATTATTTACAAGTTAGTGTAGTGCATCCTCTGCACAGTGTTCAGCTAAAGCTACAAATTAGTGTAGTGCAACCTCTGCACAGTGTTCAGCTAAAGCTACAAGTTAGTGTAGTGCGACCTCTACACAGTGTTCACATAAAGCTACAAGTTAGTGTAGTGCGACCTCTGCACAGTGTTCAGCTAAAGCAACAAGTTAGTGTAGTGCGACCTCTGCACAGTGTTCAGCTAAAGCTACAAGTTAGTGTGGTGCGACCTCTGCACATTGTTCAGCTAAAGCTACAAGTTAGTG
The DNA here is from genome assembly GCF_042186555.1 of Aquarana catesbeiana. NCBI lineage: Eukaryota > Metazoa > Chordata > Amphibia > Anura > Ranidae > Aquarana > Aquarana catesbeiana. The sequence goes on from NC_133334.1 coordinate 143,500,623, forward strand.
TAGTGCGACCTCTGCACAGTGTTCAGCTAAAGCTACAAGTTAGTGTGGTGCGACCTCTGCACAGTGTTCAGCTAAATCTACAAGTTAGTGTAGTGCGACCTCTGCACAGTGTTCAGATAAAGCTACAAGTTAGTTTAGTGCGACCTCTGGACAGTCTGTAGCTAAAGCTACCTGCAGAAGATTGGTGGTATTTTTCTGATCGTATCACTACCGCAGGCAGCTACATTATTTACAAGTTAGTGTAGTGCGTCCTCTGCGCAGTGTTCAGCTAAAGCTACAAGTTAGTGTAGTGCGACCTCTGCACAGTGTTCAGACAAAGCTACAAGTTAGTGTAGTGCGACCTCTGCACAGTGTTCAGCTAAAGCTACAAGTTAGTGTAGTGTGACCTCTGCGAAGTCTTCAGCTAAAGCTACCTGTAGAAGATTGGTGGTGTTTTTCTGATCCTATCACTACCGCAGGCAGCTACATTATTTACAAGTTAGTGTAGTGTGTCCTCTGCACAGTGTTCAGCTAAAGCTACAAGTTAATGTAGTGCGACCTCTGCACAGTTTTCAGCTAAAGCTACAATATAGTGACGTGCGACCTCTGCACAGTGTTCAGCTAAAGCTACGAGTTAGTGTAGTGCGAACTCTGCACAGTGTTCAGCTAAAGCTATGATTTAGTGTAGTGCGACCTCTGCACAGTGTTTAGATAAAGCTACAAGTTAGTGTAGTGCGACCTCTGCACAGTGTTCAGATAAAGCTACAAGTTAGTGTAGTGCGACCTCTGCACAGTGTTCAGATAAAGCTACAAGTTAGTGTAGTACGACCTCTGCACAGTGTTCAGCTAAAGCTACAAGTTAGTGTAGTGTGACCTCTGTACAGTCTTCAGCTAAAGCTACCTGTAGAAGATTGGTGGTGTTTTTCTGATCCTATCACTACCGCAGGCAGCTACACTATTTACAAGTTAGTGTAGTGTGTCCTCTGCACAGTGTTCAGCTAAAGCTACAAGTTAGTGTAGTGTGACCTATGCACAGTGTTCAGATAAAGCTACAAGTTAGTGTAGTGCGACCTCTGCACAGTGTTCAGCTAAAGCTATGAGTTAGTGTAGTGCGACCTCTGCACAGTGTTCAGCTAAAGCTACAAGTTAGTGTAGTGCGACCTCTGCACAGTGTTCAGATAAAACTACAAGTTAGTGTAGTGCGACCTCTGCACAGTCTTCAGCTAAAGCTAACTGTAGAAGATTGATGGAGTTTTTCTGATCCTATCACTACCGCAGGCAGCTACATTATTTACAAGTTAGTGTAGTGCTTCCTCTGCACAGTGTTCAGTTAAAGCTACTAGTTAGTGTAGTGCGACCTCTGCACAGTGTTCAGCTAAAGCTACAAGTTAGTGTAGTGCGACCTCTGCACAGTGTTCAGATAAAGCTACATTTTAGTGTAGTGCGTCCTCTGCACAGTGTTCAGCTAAAGCTACAAGTTAGTGTAGTGTGACCTCTGCACAGTCTTCAGCTAAAGCTAACTGTAGAAGATTGGTGGTGTTTTTCTGATCCTATCACTACTGCAGGCAGCTACATTATTTACAAGTTAGTGTAGTGCGTCCTCTGCACAGTGTTCAACTAAAGCTACAAGTTAGTGTAGTGCGACCTCTGCACAGTGTTCAGATAAAGCTACAAGTTAGTGTAGTGCGACTTTTGCGCAGTGTTCAGATAAAGCTACAAGTTAGTGTAGTGCGACCTATGCACAGTGTTCAGCTAAAGCTACAAGTTAGTGTAGTGTGACCTCTGTACAGTCTTCAGCTAAAGCTACCTGTAGAAGATTGATGGTGTTTTTCTGATCCTATCACTACCGCAGGCAGCTACATTATTTACAAGTTAATGTAGTGCGTCCTCTGCACAGTGTTCAGCTAAAGCTACAAGTTAGTGTAGTGTGACATCTGCACAGTGTTCAGATAAAGCTACAAGTTAGTGTAGTGCGACCTCCGCACAGTGTTCAGCTAAAGCTATGAGTTAGTGTAGTGCGACCTCTGCACAGTGTTCAGTTAAAAGCTACAAGTTAGTGTAGTGCGACCTCTGCACAGTGTTCAGCTAAAGCTACAAGTTAGTGTAGTGCGACCTCTGCACAGTCTTCAGCTAAAGCTAACTGTAGAATATTGATGGCTTTTTTCTGATCCTATCACTACCGCAGGCAGCTACATTATTTACAAGTTAGTGTAGTGTGTCCTCTGCACAGTGCTCAGCTAAAGCTACTAGTTAGTGTAGTGAGACCTCTGCACAGTGTTTAGCTAAAGCTACAAGTTAGTGTATTGTGACCTCTGCACAGTGTTCAGCTAAAGCTACAAGTTAGTGTAGTGCTACCTCTGCACAGTGTTCAGCTAACGCTACAAGTTAGTGTAGTGCGACCTCTGCACAGTGTTCAGATAAAGCTACAAGTTAGTGTAGTGCGACCTCTACACAGTCTTCAGCTAATGCTACCTGTAGAAGATTGATGGCATTTTTCTGATCCTATCACTACAGCAGGCAGCTAGATTATTTACAAGTTAGTGTAGTGCGTCCTCTGCACAGTGTTCAGCTAAAGCTACAAGTTAGTGTAGTGCGACCTCTGCACAGTATTCAGCTAAAGCTACAAGTTAGTGTAGTGCGACCTCTGCACAGTGTTCAGATAAAGCTACATTTTAGTGTAGTGCGACCTCTGCACAGTGTTCAGCTAAAGTTACAAGTTAGTGTAGTGTGACCTCTGCACAGTCTTCAGCTGAAGCTAACTGTAGAAGATTTGTGGTGTTTTTCTGATCCTATCACTACTGCAGGCAGCTACATTATTTACAAGTTAGTGTAGTGCGTCCTCTGCATAGTGTTCAACTAAAGCTACAAGTTAGTGTAGTGCGACCTCTGCACAGTGTTCAGCTAAAGCTACAAGTTAGTGTTGTGCGACCTCTGCACAGTGTTCAGCTAAAGCTAAAAGTTAGTGTAGTGCAACCTCTGCACAGTGTTCAGCTAAAGCTACAAGTTAGTTTAGTGCGACCTCTGCACAGTGTTCAGCTAAAGCTACAAGTTAGTGTAGTGCTACCTCTGCACAGTCTTCAGCTAAAGCTACAAGTTAGTGTAGTGCGACCTCTGCACAGTGTTCAGATAAAGCTACAAGTTAGTGTAGTGCGACCTCTGCACAGTCTTCAGCTAATGCTACCTGTAAAAGATTGATGGCATTTTTTTGATCCTATCATTACAGCAGGAAGCTACATTATTTACAAGTTAGTGTAGTGCGTCCTCTGCACAGTGTTCAGCTAAAGCTACAAGTTAGTGTAGTGCGACCTTTGCACAGTGTTCAACTAAAGCTACAAGTTGGTGTAGTGTGACCTCTGCACAGTGTTCAGATAAAGCTACAAGTTAGTGTAGTGTGACCTCTGCACAGTCTTCAGCTAAAGCTACCTGTAGGAGATTGGTGGTGTTTTCTGATCCTATCACTACCGCATGCAGCTACATTATTTACAAGTTAGTGTAGTTCGACCTCTGCACAGTGCTCAGCTAAAGCTACAAGTTTGTGTAGTGCAACCTCTGCACATTGTTCAGCTAAAGCTACAAGTTAGTGTAGTGTGAGCTCTGCACAGTGTTCAGCTAAAGCTACAAGTTAGTGTATTGCGACCTCTGCACAATTTTCAGCTAAAGCTACCTGTAGAAGATAGGTGGTGTTTTTCTAATCCTATCACTACCGCAGGCAACTACATTATTTACAAGTTAGTGTAGTGCGTCCTCTACACAGTGTTCAGCTAAAGCTACAAGTTAGTGTAGTGCAACCTCTGCACAGTGTTCAGCTAAAGCTACAGGTTAGTGTAGTGTGACCTCTGCACAGTCTTCAGCTGAAGCTAACTGTAGAAGATTGGTGGTGTTTTTCTGATCCTATCACTACCGCAGGCAGCTACATTATTTACAAGTTAGTGTAGTGCGTCCTCTGCACAGTGTTCAGCTAAAGCTACTAGTTAGTGTAGTGCGACCCCTGCACTTTGTTCAGCTAAAGCTACAAGTTAGTGTAGTATGAACTCTGCACAGTGTTCAGGTAAATCTACAAGTTAGTGTAGTGCAACCTCTGCACAGTGTTCAGCTAAAGCTACAAGTTAGTGTAGTGCGACCTCTGCACAGTGTTCAGATAAACTACAAGTTAGTGTAGTGCGACCTCTCCACAGTCTTCAGCTAAAGCTACCTGTAGAAGATTGATGGCGTTTTTCTGATCCTATCACTACAGCAGGCAGCTACATTATTTACAAATTAGTGTAGTGCGTCCTCTGCACAGTGTTCAGCTAAAGCTACAAATTAGTGTAGTGCAACCTCTGCACAGTGTTCAGCTAAAGCTACAAGTTAGTGTAGTGCGACCTCTGCACAGTGTTCAGCTAAAGCTACAAGTTAGTGCAGTGTGACCTCTGCACAGTGTTCAGCTAAAGCAACAAGTTAGTGTAGTGCGACCTCTGCACAGTGTTCAGCTAAAGCTACAAGTTAGTGTAGTGCGACCTCTGCACAGTGTTCAGCTAAAGCTACAAGTTAGTGTAGTGCGACCTCTGCACAGTGTTCAGCTAAAGCTACAAGTTAGTGTAGTGCGACCTCTGCACAGTGTTCAGATAAAGCTACAAGTTAGTGTAGTGCGACCTCTGCACAGTCTTCAGCTAAAGCTAACTGTAGAAGATTGATTGCGTTTTTCTGATCCTATCACTACCGCAGGTAGCTACATTATTTACAAGTTGGGTAGTGCGTCCTCTGCACAGTGTTCATCTAAAGCTACAAGTTAGTGTAGTGCGACCTCTGCACAGTGTTCAGATAAAGCTACATTTTAGTTTAGTGCGACCTGTGCACAGTGTTCAGCTAAAGCTACAAGTTAGTGTAGTGTGACCTCTGCACAGTCTTCAGCTAAAGCTACAAGTTAATGTAGTGCTACCTCTGTACAGTGTTCAGCTAAAGCTGCAAGTTAGTGTAGTGCGACCTCTGCACAGTGTTCAGATAAAGCTACAAGTTAGTGTAGTGCGACCTCTGCACAGTCTTCAGCTAAAGCTAACTGTAGAAGATTAATGGCATTTTTCTGATCCTATCACTACAGCAGGCAGCTACATTATTTACAAGTTAGTGTAGTGCGTCCTCTGCACAGTGTTCAGCTAAAGCTACAAGTTAGTGTAGTGCGAGCTCTGCACAGTGTTCAGCTAAAGCTACAAGTTAGTGCAGTGCGACCTCTGCACAGTGTTCAGCTAAAGCTACAAGTTAGTGTAGTGCGACCTCTGCACAGTGTTCAGCTAAAGCTACAAGTTAGTGTAGTGCGAACTCTGCACAGTGTTCAGCTAAAGCTACAAGTTAGTGTAGTGCGACCTTTGCACAGTGTTCAACTAAAGCTACAAGTTGGTGTAGTGTGACCTCTGCACAGTGTTCAGATAAAGCTACAAGTTAGTGTAGTGTGACCTCTGCACAGTCTTCAGCTAAAGCTACCTGTAGGAGATTGGTGGTGTTTTCTGATCCTATCACTACCGCATACAGCTACATTATTTACAAGTTAGTGTAGTTCGACCTCTGCACAGTGCTCAGCTAAAGCTACAAGTTTGTGTAGTGCAACCTCTGCACATTGTTCAGCTAAAGCTACAAGTTAGTGTAGTGTGAGCTCTGCACAGTGTTCAGCTAAAGCTACAAGTTAGTGTATTGCGACCTCTGCACAATTTTCAGCTAAAGCTACCTGTAGAAGATAGGTTGTGTTTTTCTAATCCTATCACTAACGCAGGCAACTACATTATTTACAAGTTAGTGTAGTGCGTCCTCTACACAGTGTTCAGCTAAAGCTACAAGTTAGTGTAGTGCAACCTCTGCACAGTGTTCAGCTAAAGTTACAAGTTGGTGTAGTGCGACCTCTGCACAGTCTTCAGCTAAAGCTAACTGTCGAAGATTGATGGCGTTTTTCTGATCCTATCACTACCGCAGGCAGCTACATTATTTACAAGTTAGTGTAGTGCGTCCTCTGCACAGTGTTCAGCTAAAGCTACTAGTTAGTGTAGTGCGACCCCTGCACATTGTTCAACTAAAGCTACAAGTTAGTGTAGTATGAACTCTGCACAGTGTTCAGGTAAATCTACAAGTTAGTGTAATGCAACCTCTGCACACTGTTCAGCTAAAGCTACAAGTTAGTGTAGTGCGACCTCTGCACAGTGTTCAGATAAGCTACAAGTTAGTGTAGTGCGACCTCTGCACAGTCTTCAGCTAAAGCTACCTGTAGAAGATTGATGGCATTTTTCTGATCCTATCACTACAGCAGGCAGCTACATTATTTACAAGTTAGTGTAGTGCGTCCTCTGCACAGTGTTCAGCTAAAGCTACAAATTAGTGTAGTGCAACCTCTGCACAGTGTTCAGCTAAAGCTACAAGTTAGTGTAGTGCGACCTCTACACAGTGTTCACATAAAGCTACAAGTTAGTGTAGTGCGACCTCAGCACAGTGTTCAGCTAAAGCTACAAGTTAGTGTAGTGCTACCTCTGTACAGTGTTCAGCTAAAGCTGCAAGTTAGTGTAGTGCGACCTCTGCACAGTGTTCAGATAAAGCTACAAGTTAGTGTAGTGCGACCTCTGCACAGTGTTCAGCTAAAGCTACAAGTTAGTGTAGTGCGACCTCTGCACAGTGTTCAGATAAAGCTACAAGTTAGTTTAGTGCGACCTCTGGACAGTCTTTAGCTAAAGCTACCTGCAGAAGATTGGTGGTATTTTTCTGATCGTATCACTACCGCAGGCAGCTACATTATTTACAAGTTAGTGTAGTGCGTCCTCTGCACAGTGTTCAGCTAAAGCTGCAAGTTAGTGTAGTGCGACCTCTGCACAGTGCTCAGATAAAGCTACAAGTTAGTGTAGTGCGACCTCTGCACAGTGTTCAGCTAAAGCTACAAGTTAGTGTAGTGCGACCTCTGCACAGTGTTCAGATAAGCTACAAGTTAGTGTAGTGCGACCTCTGCACAGTCTTCAGCTAAAGCTACCTGTAGAAGATTAATGGCATTTTTCTGATCCTATCACTACAGCAGGCAGCTACATTATTTACAAGTTAGTGTAGTGCGTCCTCTGCACAGTGTTCAGCTAAAGCTACAAATTAGTGTAGTGCAACCTCTGCACAGTGTTCAGCTAAAGCTACAAGTTAATGTAGTGCGACCTCTACACAGTGTTCACATAAAGCTACAAGTTAGTGTAGTGCGACCTCTGCACAGTGTTCAGCTAAAGCAACAAGTTAGTGTAGTGCGACCTCTGCACAGTGTTCAGCTAAAGCTACAAGTTAGTGTGGTGCGACCTCTGCACATTGTTCAGCTAAAGCTACAAGTTAGTGTAGTGCGACCTCTGCACAGTGTTCAGCTAAAGCTACAAGTTAGTGTGGTGCGACCTCTGCACAGTGTTCAGCTAAATCTACAAGTTAGTGTAGTGCGACCTCTGCACAGTGTTCAGATAAAGCTACAAGTTAGTTTAGTGCGACCTCTGGACAGTCTTTAGCTAAAGCTACCTGCAGAAGATTGGTGGTATTTTTCTGATCGTATCACTACCGCAGGCAGCTACATTATTTACAAGTTAGTGTAGTGCGTCCTCTGCGCAGTGTTCAGCTAAAGCTACAAGTTAGTGTACTGCGACCTCTGCACAGTTTTCAGCTAAAGCTACAATATAGTGATGTGCGACCTCTGCACAGTGTTCAGCTAAAGCTACAAGTTAGTGTAGTGCGAACTCTGCACAGTGTTCAGCTAAAGCTATGATTTAGTGTAATGCGACCTGTGCACAGTGTTCAGATAAAGCTACAAGTTAGTGTAGTGCGACCTCTGCACAGTGTTCAGATAAAGCTACAAGTTAGTGTAGTGCGACCTCTGCACAGTGTTCAGCTAAAGCTACAAGTTAGTGTAGTGCGACCTCTGCACAGTGTTCAGACAAAGCTACAAGTTAGTGTAGTGCGACCTCTGCACAGTGTTCAGCTAAAGCTACAAGTTAGTGTAGTGTGACCTCTGCGAAGTCTTCAGCTAAAGCTACCTGTAGAAGATTGGTGGTGTTTTTCTGATCCTATCACTACCGCAGGCAGCTACATTATTTACAAGTTAGTGTAGTGTGTCCTCTGCACAGTGTTCAGCTAAAGCTACAAGTTAGTGTAGTGCGACCTCTGCACAGTTTTCAGCTAAAGCTACAATATAGTGACGTGCGACCTCTGCACAGTGTTCAGCTAAAGCTACGAGTTAGTGTAGTGCGAACTCTGCACAGTGTTCAGCTAAAGCTATGATTTAGTGTAGTGCGACCTCTGCACAGTGTTTAGATAAAGCTACAAGTTAGTGTAGTGCGACCTCTGCACAGTGTTCAGATAAAGCTACAAGTTAGTGTAGTGCGACCTCTGCACAGTGTTCAGATAAAGCTACAAGTTAGTGTAGTACGACCTCTGCACAGTGTTCAGCTAAAGCTACAAGTTAGTGCAGTGTGACCTCTGTACAGTCTTCAGCTAAAGCTACCTGTAGAAGATTGGTGGTGTTTTTCTGATCCTATCACTACCGCAGGCAGCTACACTATTTACAAGTTAGTGTAGTGTGTCCTCTGCACAGTGTTCAGCTAAAGCTACAAGTTAGTGTAGTGTGACCTATGCACAGTGTTCAGATAAAGCTACAAGTTAGTGTAGTGCGACCCCTGCACAGTGTTCAGCTAAAGCTATGAGTTAGTGTAGTGCGACCTCTGCACATTGTTCAGCTAAAGCTACAAGTTAGTGTAGTGCGACCTCTGCACAGTGTTCAGATAAAGCTACAAGTTAGTGTAGTGCGACCTCTGCACAGTCTTCAGCTAAAGCTAACTGTAGAAGATTGATGGAGTTTTTCTGATCCTATCACTACCGCAGGCAGCTACATTATTTACAAGTTAGTGTAGTGCTTCCTCTGCACAGTGTTCAGCTAAAGCTACTAGTTAGTGTAGTGCGACCTCTGCACAGTGTTCAGCTAAAGCTACAAGTTAGTGTAGTGCGACCTCTGCACAGTGTTCAGATAAAGCTACATTTTAGTGAAGTGCGTCCTCTGCACAGTGTTCAGCTAAAGCTACAAGTTAGTGTAGTGTGACCTCTGCACAGTCTTCAGCTAAAGCTAACTGTAGAAGATTGGTGGTGTTTTTCTGATCCTATCACTACTGCAGGCAGCTACATTATTTACAAGTTAGTGTAGTGCGTCCTCTGCACAGTGTTCAACTAAAGCTACAAGTTAGTGTAGTGCGACCTCTGCACAGTGTTCAGATAAAGCTACAAGTTAGTGTAGTGCGACTTTTGCGCAGTGTTCAGATAAAGCTACAAGTTAGTGTAGTGCGACCTATGCACAGTGTTCAGCTAAAGCTACAAGTTAGTGTAGTGTGACCTCTGTACAGTCTTCAGCTAAAGCTACCTGTAGAAGATTGATGGTGTTTTTCTGATCCTATCACTACCGCAGGCAGCTACATTATTTACAAGTTAATGTAGTGCGTCCTCTGCACAGTGTTCAGCTAAAGCTACAAGTTAGTGTAGTGTGACCTCTGCACAGTGTTCAGATAAAGCTACAAGTTAGTGTAGTGCGACCTCCGCACAGTGTTCAGCTAAAGCTATGAGTTAGTGTAGTGCGACCTCTGCACAGTGTTCAGTTAAAAGCTACAAGTTAGTGTAGTGCGACCTCTGCACAGTGTTCAGCTAAAGCTACAAGTTAGTGTAGTGCGACCTCTGCACAGTCTTCAGCTAAAGCTAACTGTAGAAGATTGATGGCTTTTTTCTGATCCTATCACTACCGCAGGCAGCTACATTATTTACAAGTTAGTGTAGTGTGTCCTCTGCACAATGCTCAGCTAAAGCTACTAGTTAGTGTAGTGAGACCTCTGCACAGTGTTTAGCTAAAGCTACAAGTTAGTGTATTGTGACCTCTGCACAGTGTTCAGCTAAAGCTACAAGTTAGTGTAGTGCTACCTCTGCACAGTGTTCAGCTAACGCTACAAGTTAGTGTAGTGCGACCTCTGCACAGTGTTCAGATAAAGCTACAAGTTAGTGTAGTGCGACCTCTACACAGTCTTCAGCTAATGCTACCTGTAGAAGATTGATGGCATTTTTCTGATCCTATCACTACAGCAGGCAGCTAGATTATTTACAAGTTAGTGTAGTGCGTCCTCTGCACAGTGTTCAGCTAAAGCTACAAGTTAGTGTAGTGCGACCTCTGCACAGTATTCAGCTAAAGCTACATTTTAGTGTAGTGCGACCTCTGCACAGTGTTCAGCTAAAGTTACAAGTTAGTGTAGTGTGACCTCTGCACAGTCTTCAGCTGAAGCTAACTGTAGAAGATTTGTGGTGTTTTTCTGATCCTATCACTACTGCAGGCAGCTACATTATTTACAAGTTAGTGTAGTGCGTCCTCTGCATAGTGTTCAACTAAAGCTACAAGTTAGTGTAGTGCGACCTCTGCACAGTGTTCAGCTAAAGCTACAAGTTAGTGTTGTGCGACCTCTGCACAGTGTTCAGCTAAAGCTAAAAGTTAGTGTAGTGCAACCTCTGCACAGTGTTCAGCTAAAGCTACAAGTTAGTTTAGTGCGACCTCTGCACAGTGTTCAGCTAAAGCTACAAGTTAGTGTAGTGCTACCTCTGCACAGTCTTCAGCTAAAGCTACAAGTTAGTGTAGTGCGACCTCTGCACAGTGTTCAGATAAAGCTACAAGTTAATGTAGTGCGACCTCTGCACAGTCTTCAGCTAATGCTACCTGTAGAAGATTGATGGCATTTTTTTGATCCTATCACTACAGCAGGAAGCTACATTATTTACAAGTTAGTGTAGTGCGTCCTCTGCACAGTGTTCAGCTAAAGCTACAAGTTAGTGAAGTGCGACCTCTGCACAGTGTTCAGCTAAAGATACAAGTTAGTGTAGTGCGACCTCTGCACAGTGTTCAGATAAAGCTACATTTTAGTGTAGTGCGACCTCTGCACAGTGTTCAGCTAAAGCTACAAGTTAGTGTAGTGTGACCTCTGCACAGTCTTCAGCTAAAGCCAACTGTAGAAGATTGGTGGTGTTTTTCTGATCCTATCACTAGTGCAGGCAGCTACATTATTTACAAGTTAGTGTAGTGCGTTCTCTGCACAGTGTTCAACTAAAGCTACAAGTTAGTGTAGTGCGACCTCTGCACAGTTTTCAGCTAAAGCTACAAGTTAGTGTAGTGCGACCTCTGCACAGTGTTCAGCTAAAGCTACAAGTTAGTGTAGTGCGACCTCTGCACAGTGTTCAGCTAAAGCTACAAGATAGTTAAGTGTGACCTCTGCACAGTGTTCAGCTAAAACTACAAGTTAGTGTAGTGTGACCTCTGTACAGTCTTCAGCTAAAGCTACCTGTAGAAGATTGGTGGTGTTTTTCTGATCCTATCACTACCGCAGGCAGCTACATTATTTACAAGTTAGTGTAGTGCGTCCTCTGCACAGTGTTCAGCTAAAGCTACAAGTTAGTGTAGTGTGACCTCTGCACAGTGTTCAGATAAAGCTACAAGTTAGTGTAGTGTGACCTCTGCACAGTGTTCAGCTAAAGCTATGAGTTAGTGTAGTGCGACCTCTGCACAGTGTTCAGTTAAAAGCTACAAGGTAGTGTAGTGCGACCTCTGCACAGTGTTCAGCTAAAGCTACAAGTTAGTGTAGTGCGACCTCTGCACAGTCTTCAGCTAAAGCTAACTGTAGGAGATTGATGGCGTTTTTCTGATCCTATCACTACCGCAGGCAGCTACATTATTTACAAGTTAGTGTAGTGCGTTCTCTGCACAGTGTTCAGCTAAAGCTACTAGTTAATGTAGTGCGACCTCTGCACAGTGTTCAGCTAAAGCTACAAGTTAGTGTAGTGCAACCTCTGCACAGTGTTCAGCTAAAGCTACAAGTTAGGGTAGTGCGACCTCTGCACATTGTTCAGATAAAGCTACAAGTTAGTGTAGTGCGACCTCTGCACAGTCTTCAGCTAAAGCTAACTGTAGAAGATTGATGGCGTTTTTCTGATCCTATCACTACCGCAGGCAGCTACATTATTTACAAGTTAGTGTAGTGTGTCCTATGCACAGTGTTCAGCTAAAGCTACTAGTTAGTGTAGTGAGACCTCTGCACAGTGTTTAGCTAAAGCTACAAGTTAGTGTAGTGCGACCTCTGCACAGTGTTCAGCTAAAGCTACAAGTTAGTGTAGTGCTACCTCTGCACAGTGTTCAGCTAAAGCTACAAGTTAGTGTAGTGCAACCTCTGCACAGTCTTCAGCTAATGCTACCTGTAGAAGATTGATGGCATTTTTCTGATCCTATCACTACTGCAGGCAGCTACATTATTTACAATTTAGTGTAGTGCGTCCTCTGCACAGTGTTCAGCTAAAGCTACAAGTTAGTGTAGTGCGACCTCTGCACAGTGTTCAGATAAAGCTACATTTTAGTGTAGTGCGACCTCTGCACAGTGTTCAGCTAAAGCTACAAGTTAGTGTAGTGTGACCTCTGCACAGTCTTCAGCTGAAGCTAACTGTAGAAGATTGGTGGTGTTTTTCTGATCCTATCACTACTGCAGGCAGCTACATTATTTACAAGTTAGTGTAGTGCGTCCTCTGCACAGTGTTCAACTAAAGCTACAAGTTAATGTAGTGCGACCTCTGCACAGTGTTCAGCTAAAGCTACAAGTTAGTGTAGTGCAACCTCTGCACAGTGTTCAGCTAAAGCTACAAGTTAGTGTAGTGCAACCTGTGCACAGTGTTCAGCTAAAGCTACAAGTTAGTTTAGTGTGACCTCTGCACAGTTTTCAGCTAAAACTACAAGTTAGTGTAGTGCGTGCTCCTCACAGTGTTCAGTTAAAGCTACAAGTTAATTTAGTGTGACCTCTGCACAGTGTTCAGCTAAAGCTACAAGTTAGGATAGTCCTTCCTCCTCACAGTGTTCAGCTAAAACTACAAGTTAGTGTAGTGCGACCTCTGCACAGTGTTCAGCTAAAGCTACAAGTTAGTGTAGTGTGACCTCTGCACAGTCTTCAGCTGAAGCTAACTGTAGAAGATTGGTGGTGTTTTTCTGATCCTATCACTACTGCAGGCAGCTACATTATTTACAATTTAGTGTAGTGCGTCCTCTGCACAGTGTTCAGCTAAAGCTACAAGTTAGTGTAGTGCGACCTCTGCACAGTGTTCAGATAAAGCTACATTTTAGTGTAGTGCGACCTCTGCACAGTGTTCAGCTAAAGCTACAAGTTAGTGTAGTGTGACCTCTGCACAGTCTTCAGCTGAAGCTAACTGTAGAAGATTGGTGGTGTTTTTCTGATCCTATCACTACTGCAGGCAGCTACATTATTTACAAGTTAGTGTAGTGCGTCCTCTGCACAGTGTTCAACTAAAGCTACAAGTTAATGTAGTGCGACCTCTGCACAGTGTTCAGCTAAAGCTACAAGTTAGTGTAGTGCAACCTCTGCACAGTGTTCAGCTAAAGCTACAAGTTAGTGTAGTGCAACCTGTGCACAGTGTTCAGCTAAAGCTACAAGTTAGTTTAGTGTGACCTCTGCACAGTTTTCAGCTAAAACTACAAGTTAGTGTAGTGCGTGCTCCTCACAGTGTTCAGTTAAAGCTACAAGTTAATTTAGTGTGACCTCTGCACAGTGTTCAGCTAAAGCTACAAGTTAGGATAGTCCTTCCTCCTCACAGTGTTCAGCTAAAACTACAAGTTAGTGTAGTGCGACCTCTGCACAGTGTTCAGCTAAAGCTACAAGTTAGTGTAGTGTGACCTCTGCACAGTCTTCAGCTGAAGCTAACTGTAGAAGATTGGTGGTGTTTTTCTGATCCTATCACTACTGCAGGCAGCTACATTATTTACAAGTTAGTGTAGTGCGTCCTCTGCACAGTGTTCAACTAAAGCTACAAGTTAATGTAGTGCGACCTCTGCACAGTTTTCAGCTAAAACTACAAGTTAGTGTAGTGCGTGCTCCTCACAGTGTTCAGTTAAAGCTACAAGTTAATTTAGTGTGACCTCTGCACAGTGTTCAGCTAAAGCTACAAGTTAGGATAGTCCTTCCTCCTCACAGTGTTCAGCTAAAACTACAAGTTAGTGTAGTGCGACCTCTGCACAGTGTTCAGCTAAAGATACCTGTAGAAGGTTGGTGGTGTTTTCCTGATCCTATCACTACCACAGGCAGCTAAATAAGCTACAAGTTAGTTTTTTGCGAACTCTGCACAGTGTTCACCTAAAGCTACCTGTAGAAGGTTGGTGGTGTTTTCCTGATCCTATCACTACTGCAGGCAGCTAAATAAGCTACAAGTTATTTTTTGTGAGCTCTGCACAGTGTTCACCTAAAGCTACCTGCAGAAGGTTGGTGGTGTTTTCCTGATCCTATCACTACCGCAGGCAGCTAAATAAGCTACAAGATTTTTTTAGCGAGCTCTGCATAGTGTTCACCTAAAGCTACAAGTTAGTGTAGTGTGTCCTCCTCACAGTTTTCAGCTAAAGCTACAAGTTAGTGTAGTGTGACCTCTGCACAGTGTTCAGCTAAAGCTACAAGTTAGGGAGCGTGGCCAGGCAGCGCATGTAGCAGGACGCACTTCTCCTCAGCTCCGCCGAAAATCCTGGTAATCATCCTTTGGATCACCCATCCAGCCCGCTGATACCTCCGATCGGAACCGCATGCTATCTGGGCCTCAGCAGACCCGTTCACCCGACCGATTTGCGGCCACAAAACATGCCAAAACGGGGCAAGGATGGTGGCGGCCCGCCCGCAGCACAGGCCCAATATGGCGCTTTGCCACAGCGATCACAAAAGGAAAAATATAAGGAGGCTGCACAGAAACTCCTGTTTGGCAATAAATCATCAAAAGAACTACCATCACCCACATCTGACCTCAGTGAAGAAGAAGGAAGCCAGCTGGAGATGGATAACACTATTCCACTGGAGGATGGCGCTGGATCCCCTGCTGACTGGGCTGCAGTGAGTACAGTATCACATTCCTATCAGGGCACTCAGACACCAATCATGCCCCTGGATAATGCAGAACCCACTCTCAGAGACATTCTCTCTGCAGTGACTATATGTAACAGATCCATCTCAACCCTGACTGATGAAGTGAAAGGTGTTAAGGCTGAGATATCCTTTGTGAGACAGGATATGCAAAAGCTAAGAGAGCGCACAGCTGCAGTGGAGAGCAGGGTCAGTGTAATTGAAGATGATTTAGTACACATGCAGAGAGATTTAAAGTATAACTGCCATCTTACAGATCAGCATGCAGCACGCTTAGATGATTTGGAAAATCGCATGCGCCGCAACAATGTACGCGCCTTAGGATTCCCAGAAAGGATAGAGGGTAAAGACCCGGTCACTTTCATCGAACAATGGCTCCTCACTACATTTGGAAAAGAAGCTTTCTCTCCACTATTTGCGGTGGAGAGAGCGCATAGAGTGCCATCTCGTCCACTACCCCCTGGCAATCACCCTCGTGCTTTTCTGTTTAAGCTCTTAAACTACAAAGACAGAGATGCCATCCTTGCTAAAGCCAGAACCATGGGAGGTAAGCTGAATATTGAAAACTCCAAAATTTCCCTGTTTCCGGATTTTTCGGCTGAACTCCAGAAGCAGCGAGCAAAGTTTATGGATGTCAAACGAAGATTAAGAGACCTTAACTTGCCATATGCGATGCTTTTTTGAACGCCCGGACATGGCGGCTCAATGGCTAGATCGTGAGGATAGGGCCCTTAAAGCTGCCAGACCACAAAGAGATGTCCCTGCTTAAGCGATAAGTCCTAGTCATGCAATAACCTGGCAAGACCCGGTCTATTTTTGCTGGAATAGATTCCTGGGCCATGAGGAGGCCTCAAGATTCAAGATTGTTGTTTAAGGAGGACAGTTCCTACTCTCATATCCGATGTTCAGGCGGTCTAGGAGAACTATTTGTTTGTTTCACCCTCCCCCCCACTTTTTTGTTCCTTCTGCCCCCTTTTTTTCCCACATTTTTGTCTGCAACTAATGAAGAAATACGTGCCTACCGTAGCTGTGAAACCCCTACGGGAACTAACCTACTGGTTAACTAGGAGTTTTCAAGGCTTCTACCCCCCCACACCTGTTGTGTGGGAAAAGTTAACACTGCAGCCATGTGGCTGTGCGAACTGCTGACCTTTAGATTCTTGCCATACAGAGTAACATGCATTAAGTCAACAATTTACTGTCTTCTGTACTTATACACTAACCTGCTAGTATATTTCTCTTTGCCTTGCAACATGGTTCCATGTCTACAGATACCTAAATGTTCTCTGAAAGGAGTAACCAAGCATGATTTGGGGAGAGGGGGCTCACCCCCCCTTCCAGATAATATGTTATTGTATAACCTATAAGGTCTGATAAGAGTTATGCTGGCCTGGTCAATGCTCCTGAAACAAGATGGGGATGGCTAAATTGACCATTGTGACTTGGAATGTCAGAGGACTGGGAAATCCAGCTAAAAGAGTGGCGGTCCTTAGACATCTCAAGTCGCTGAATGCGGGGGTGGTTTGCCTACAGGAGACCCATTTCTCTGCGGACCCTCCCCCCAGCCTTAGTCCACGATTGTATACTAACCAGTTTCATGCGACCCACTCCACTTACTCAAGGGGAGCAAGTATACTGTTCAGAAAAGATATTCAATTCAATTGCATTAGAAAACGCATTGACCCGGCTGGTAGATATGTTTTTCTTCTATGCTCAATTACAGGCCTTAGATGTATTCTTGCTAGCATCTATATACCCCCACCGTATAACTCAGAGGTTATCAGACACCTGGCAGGTTTTATGGCCCAATACCCAGAAGTACCCTTACTGGCAATGGGGGACTGCAATAATTTTTTAAATCCTCTCAAGGATAAATTTCCTGTACCTACTGCTAGCACATCTCAGGTGAAAGGTAGTACCCCCTTTGCCAGAATACTTGAAGAAGCGGGGCTTATAGATGTCTGGAGATCCAGACATCCAAACGATAAAAAATACTCCTGCCACTCAGCCTCACATGACGGGTCATCCAGAATAGATTTGGGCCTTGGGAATGACAAGATGCTACACTTAATAGAGGAATCTGGTTATGCAGACGGGCATATATCTGACCACTCGGCACTTTGGGTGACCATCTCATTACCAAGTAGATACAGACGGCCAATATGGAAACTTAATCCCTTCTGGCTCTCGCTGTTTGCCGAGCCAGACCCTATAGGCAGAGCACTTACACTGTTTCTACAGGATAATATTGGTACGGCTAAGCTGGGGGTGGTCTGGGATGCAGCGAAGGCCTTTTTGAGAGGACAACTTATCAAAACAATATCACGGATTAAAAATGACACCAAGGCTTGGGAACTATTGGTATGAAATAGAGTCACCGAGACTGAAAACGATTATATTAATGACCCCACAGGAGACACTAAGAGGGCGTGGTTGAGTGCACAGACCATGTCTGGGCAACTGGCGTTGCAGCTGGTGGAGAACAAACGTTTTTTTCTGCAACAATCACATTTTGAGGAGGGAGAGACGACTGGCCATATGCTTGCAGTAATGGCACGGTCTCAACAATCGTCCTCTCTCATCTCCGCCATCTGCGATGCACAGGGCGCTCTGAAGTGCTCTACTCCTGATATCCTGACGGTCTTTGGTGATTTCTATGCTGATCTCTATACTTCTAAAGTTACACCCACTGACAGTGCAATAACAGACTTCTTAGATAGCTGTGAACTCCCCAGTCTGCCAATAGAAGATAGGATCATGCTTAATGCCCCTTTAACTGCAGAAGAACTAGATATCGCCCTATCTCAAACTAAAAACAATAAAGCACCAGGTATAGATGGTCTCCCATCAGAGATATATAAACGCTACGCTGACTCCATGCTCCCCACACTACTGAAAGTTTACAATGAGGCATTAAAGGAGGGTTCATTGCCCAGCTCGATGAATGAGGCGATCATTATTGTTATATTAAAACCGGGTAAAGATGCGAATTCCCCTGGATCCTATAGACCAGTGGTTCTCAACTCCTGTCCTCAGGACCCACCAACAGGCCAGGTTTGCAAGATAACTGAAATACATCACAGGTAATATCATTTGCTGCTCAGTGATTGCAGTATTCTAGTCTGAATCTCCCCAAGGTAATACTTAAAATCTGGCCTGTTGGTGGGTCCTGAGGACTGGAGTTGAGAACCACTGCTATAGACCCATTTCATTGCTCACATCTGATATCAAGTTGCTGGCTCGGATGTTAGCAAACAGATTGGCCAAAGTAATTCATAAAATAGTACATACAGACCAATCCGGGTTCATCCCCATGAGATCCACGGCCCAAAATATAAGACGATTATTCCTGAACTTACAGCTCCCAGTGGACAATACAGGCAATAGAGCAATTTTCTCACTGGACGCAGCTAAGGCCTTCGACAGTGTCGAGTGGCCTTACCTGTGGAAAACGCTGCAGAACATGGGACTGGGAGATACATTTATTCGATGGGTACAGCTTTTGTATGCTGCGCCCACAGCCAGGATATGGATTAATGGGGAACTTTCAGAACCTTTTCCTTTATTTAGAGGCACCAGACAGGGGTGCCCATTGTCACCCCTGCTGTTTGCCTTGGCTCTGGAACCTCTGGGAGCAAAAATTAGAGGTGACTCTGGAATAGCGGGATTCCAAAGAGGTATGAATAAAGACGTAGTGTCCATGTACGCAGATGATACCCTGCTCTATTTAGGAGACACAAAAGATACACTACAAACAGTTATGTCCCTCATTAAGGACTTTGGGGAATTATCGGGCTTCTCCATTAACTGGGATAAGTCAGTGCTGATGCCGCTTGACCCCCTGAACACCCCATTACCACTAGGTGCAGAGATGATACAATAAGTAAGCTCATTCCGCTACCTAGGGATCCAGGTGACCCCTAACCCAGCCACTTATGTTGAACAGAACCTAACACCCTTGTTAGCTAAATTCCGGGAAAAAAGCAGGGCCTGGTGTAAACTACCCCTGTCCGTTGTTGGTAGAATTAACCTTATTAAAATGGTCTGGGCACCACAACTGCTCTATATTTTTAACAATTCCCCGGTATGGATATCTAAAAAATGGTTTGATAGAATAGAGACCCAATTCAGAGAACTCATATGGAGAAAAAAAATAGCGAGGATAAAACTATCAACATTACAATATGGCAAAGATGAGGGGGGACTTGCAGTCCCTCATCCCAGGATGTATTATCTTGCCTCCCAGCTACAACAACTAGGAGGATGGGGCTTGCTGGATCCGAAAGACCCGATTCGTAGACTTGTAATACTAAAAGACAATGGCTATTCAGCACTGGCAAATTTGGAGGCGGGATTCCTGCACTTAGCTCCGGAAGATCCTACAGTTAAATTATTGATTTCACTTTGGGCCTATGTCAAAAAACTAATAGGCATCACGGGCTTTCTGTCCAGCACACCTCTCTGGCGAAATAGACAACTGAAAGAAATACAAAAACTAAAAGGCTTCAAGAGCTGGGAGGAAGCAGGCATCAAATATATCTCACAATTATACCAAGATAATACTCTTAAATCATTCCAGCAGATTCAGACAGAGTTTGGGATCCCATGCAATAATTTTTATAAATACCTCCAACTGCGACATGCCTTACAAACCCAGAATAGAACTGTCAGGACCCAACAAACAGAACATCCGATTATACAAGATGTATTTATGGATGAAGGTAAAAAGGGCATGATATCTAGATGCTATAATACACTTATAACATGAATACAAGATGACTCTAGACTACCATGCAGACAGCGGTGGGAGGAGGATATAGGAGAAATGGACGGAGACAGTTGGGATATATGCCTTATGAATGCCCCCCTGGTATCAATTTCTGCATCCCAGAAACTTTCACACCTCTACCTACTACATAGGGCGTATAGAACCCCCCTTCAACTTTATAGATGGGGAATTAGGGACTCACCCCTGTGCCCAAAATGTGAACGGGATCATAGAGACTTACTCCACATGATCTGGAAATGCCCCAAGCTATTCAGATATTGGAAGGAAGTACTGGACACGATTTCAGAAGTATATATGATACCTCTTGAGAGAACTCCAGTGGTCTGTGTACTGGGGGGAATAGATGAAGAGCTAGCACCCCCACCTACACGTATAGCGCTTATTCGTCTACTATACATAGCGAAGAAACTAATTGCCCAGTTGTGGATTACCCCGCGAGTTCCCACCAGAAGGCAATGGATAGACAGCGTGAACAGGCTCCTAATAAGAGAAAAAATTACTTACCAACATAGGAAGGCTCCACAAAAATTCCTCTCCATATGGCAAGCGTGGTTAGACGTTCCAGGTTTGGCCCCGCACCAATTAATTAAAGATAGGTTACTCTTGGGTTGAGGTAGACTTGACTACTGTATAGAAACTATACGCATGCAAGGAAGTGTGAACTAAAAAAAGAGACAGCCCCTATGGGATATATGACAATATATATCATGAGGCACTGTATGGCAGGGTTTTGTTCTGCTTTGCTCCTATCTTTCTTTTTCTTTCTCTCCTTTTCTCTAATTTTTCTTTCTTTCTCTTCTATTTTATTTTTCTTTCCACTGATGAATATTATATTGAACTAAACATAACGAATCTAGACAAGGTTGTCGGAATTATAATGTAGTAGAGTTGATTTTGATACTACTGTTAAATAAACAACGGGTTCTCTATTTTTATACTCTAAGATGATCGGAGCTCACTAGAGCTTTCAGCATATAAGGGTAAAATTATTATAACTGGTACTTGCTTAAATTGTACTTTATTTGGAGTCATACTCCTTGCGAATTATATTACATGTTAGATCTACTATAATTAAAAGATAAGGGTACGATAGGTGATATTCCTGATAGGATATAATCGAAACTGTCTTACAATAATCTTAAGTAGCTGATAATTGTTCCCATAAAATGCTTTGAGAGAATTCCGAAATATGTATAGGTTATGCACATTTATCTGTATGCTATATGTATTTGTTTTTTATGCAAAATAAAAACCTTTCTGATTTAAAAAAAAAAGCTACAAGTTAGTGTAGTGCGACCTCTGCACAGTGTTCAGATAAAGCTACAAGTTAGTGTATTGCGACCTCTGCACAGTCTTCAGCTAAAGCTAACTGTAGAAGATTGATGGCGTTTTTCTGATCCTATCACTACCGCAGGCAGCTACATTATTTACAAGTTAGTGTAGTGCCTCCTCTGCACAGTGTTCAGCTAAAGCTACTAGTTAGTGTAGTGCGACCTCTGCACAGTGTTCAGCTAAAGCTACAAGTTAGTGTAGTGCGACCTCTGCACAGTGTTCAGCTAAAGCTACAAGTTAGTGTAGTGCTACCTCTGCACAGTCTTCAGCTAAAGCTACAAGTTAGTGTAGTGCGACCTCTGCACAGTGTTCAGATAAAGCTACAAGTTAGTGTAGTGCGACCTCTGCACAGTCTTCAGCTAATGCTACCTGTAGAATATTGATGGCATTTTTCTGATCCTATCACTACAGCAGGCAGCTACATTATTTACAAGTTAGTGTAGTGCGTCCTCTGCACAGTGTTCAGCTAAAGCTACAAGTTAGTGTAGTGCGACCTCTGCACAGTGTTCAGCTAAAGCTACAAGTTAGTGTAGTGCTACCTCTGCACAGTCTTCAGCTAAAGCTACAAGTTAGTGTAGTGCGACCTCTGCACAGTGTTCAGATAAAGCTACAAGTTAGTGTAGTGCGACCTCTGCACAGTCTTCAGCTAATGCTACCTGTAGAAGATTGATGGCATTTTTCTGATCCTATCACTACAGCAGGCAGCTACATTATTTACAAGTTAGTGTAGTGCGTCCTCTGCACAGTGTTCAGCTAAAGCTACAAGTTAGTGAAGTGCGACCTCTGCACAGTGTTCAGCTAAAGCTAAAAGTTAGTGTAGTGCGACCTCTGCACAGTGTTCAGATAAAGCTACATTTTAGTGTAGTGCGACCTCTGCACAGTGTTCAGCTAAAGCTACAAGTTAGTGTAGTGCGACCTCTGCACAGTGTTCAGCTAAAGCTACAAGTTAGTGTAGTGCTACCTCTGCACAGTCTTCAGCTAAAGCTACAAGTTAGTGTAGTGCGACCTCTGCACAGTGTTCAGATAAAGCTACAAGTTAGTGTAGTGCGACCTCTGCACAGTCTTCAGCTAATGCTACCTGTAGAATATTGATGGCATTTTTCTGATCCTATCACTACAGCAGGCAGCTACATTATTTACAAGTTAGTGTAGTGCGTCCTCTGCACAGTGTTCAGCTAAAGCTACAAGTTAGTGTAGTGCGACCTCTGCACAGTGTTCAGCTAAAGCTACAAGTTAGTGTAGTGCTACCTCTGCACAGTCTTCAGCTAAAGCTACAAGTTAGTGTAGTGCGACCTCTGCACAGTGTTCAGATAAAGCTACAAGTTAGTGCAGTGCGACCTCTGCACAGTCTTCAGCTAATGCTACCTGTAGAAGATTGATGGCATTTTTCTGATCCTATCACTACAGCAGGCAGCTACATTATTTACAAGTTAGTGTAGTGCGTCCTCTGCACAGTGTTCAGCTAAAGCTACAAGTTAGTGAAGTGCGACCTCTGCACAGTGTTCAGCTAAAGCTACAAGTTAGTGTAGTGCGACCTCTGCACAGTGTTCAGATAAAGCTACATTTTAGTGTAGTGCGACCTCTGCACAGTGTTCAGCTAAAGCTACAAGTTAGTGTAGTGTGACCTCTGCACAGTCTTCAGCTAAAGCTAACTGTAGAAGATTGGTGGTGTTTTTCTGATCCTATCACTAGTGCAGGCAGCTACATTATTTACAAGTTAGTGTAGTGCGTTCTCTGCACAGTGTTCAACTAAAGCTACAAGTTAGTGTAGTGCGACCTCTGCACAGTGTTCAGCTAAAGCTACAAGTTAGTGTAGTGCGACCTCTGCACAGTGTTCAGCTAAAGCTACAAGTTAGTGTAGTGCGACCTCTGCACAGTGTTCAGCTAAAGCTACAAGATAGTTTAGTGTGACCTCTGCACAGTGTTCAGCTAAAACTACAAGTTAGTGTAGTGGCACCTCTGCACAGTGTTCAGCTAAAGCTACCTGTAGAAGGTTGGTGGTGTTTTCCTGATCCTATCACTACCACAGGCAGCTAAATAAGCTATGTAACAAGTTATCGGCGCAAAATAGTGACAGTTGTATCCATATAAACAGTTATGTACAGAAATAGATTTAGGAAATTTCCATTGATATTAAAAAGACATGAGTCCGTGTAGTGACACTACAAGTGGAGGAGATAAAAAATGCTGTGTAAAGTCCACATTCAGGGCAGCCATCCAATAGGGGTGAAAGCCTTTATCCCAAAAGTACTGTAAAAACAAGAGAGCAGGAAAACAGGAGAGAGGCTGCAAAGATTGACTACATTGCAGAGGCTGAAAGGCTCCTGTCAGATCACACCACTTACACAAAACTCTCCAAAGATCCCACCAATGATTTCACCTCAGAAGCTGATGGTCTGATCATGACTGCCCTCAAAGACAATATTATCTCCAAGGTGGAGAGCCTCTTCTTCCGTAAATCATTCTATTCCATCCCTTACTTTTACCACTTACCTAAAATCCACAAAAACCAGCATAATCCCCCGGGTAGGCCAATCGTGGCCTCGATGGACAGCATCACTTCAGGTTTCAGCTTATATGTTGACAGATACTTACAGCCCCTTGTACACCAACTTCAGTCCTACATACGGGATGGGACACATCTCATGGAGCAACTCTTACCATACAGGTGGGAACCCACTTATTCTTGGCTATCTTTGGACGTAAGTTCTCTGTACACTTCTATTCCCCACGACTTTGGCATCATGGCCCTCGAGTACTTCCTCTCGAAGGATCCACTCATCAATCCCCGCCAGGCCACCTTCATCATAGAAGCCACCAGGTTTTGTCTAACACACAACTATTTTACATTTAACGGTGACTTCTACTTACAGCTACAGGGGACTGCGATGGGGGGCAAATTTTGCCCCCTCATACGCGAACCTGGCTATGGGGTTTTGGGAACAACACCACATCTACCACAATAACCCCTTTTCGGCTAATATCGTCTTTTTCAGCAGATATATCGACGATATTATAATCATTTGGGATGGACCCTTAGACCTCATTCCATCATTCACCACACACTGTAATAACAACAAGTACGGATTATCTTTTACACATGACAGCAATCAGACCTCTCTTGCCTTTCTAGACCTAGAATTACGACATGAAAACCAGGAGATCTATGCCAAGAACTACACCAAGCCCACTAGTGGCAACTCGTACCTTCATTTTAAGAGTTGCCACTATCCGCCGTGGATTAAAAATATCCCAAAAGGTCAATTTTGTAGGTTGAGAACTAACTGCACCAGACAAGTTGATTACATAGATGCCAGTATTCACCTTAAAAAGAAGTTCCTTGAGAAAGGATATCCGGAAGATTTAGTGGAGACTGCTTACAACCTATATCTTCATGGGAAACCCCCACATAGTAATATACCCCCTACGAATTGCCCCATCAGATTTACTACTACTTTTCATTCCCAACACAAGAAAATGGAGAAGATTCTCCGGAAACATTGGGATATCCTCCAACAAGATCCCCATCTCAGATCCATTCTCCCCACATATCCACAGGTCACCTATCGAAGGGCCCCTAATCTTAAAAATAAAATCGCCCCCAGTAAACTTAAGACCACTCCGGCTTTCCCGTCTATTACCCCACTCATCCTCCTTGTAGGGATGTTTCAATGTCGGAAAAAATTGTGTAAGACCTGTCACTTTGTCCACCATGGCCAAAAATCCTTTTCCACCAAAGGCCAGACATACATCCTCAAAGACTTTTACAATTGTTCATCCGACTATGTGGTGTATGGCTTGATTTGTCCATGCGGTCTCATATATGTTGGCCGCACCATTCGGCCTCTGAGATAAAGGTTTGGGGAACACAGGAGATACATTGAGGGGGGCACTGACCCCCACAGTGTACCGAAACATTTCGCTGTAGCCCACAAGGGCTCCACCCTTGGACTGTCAGTTTGGGTCATAGAACAGATCCCTAGGTCTCTCTCGCCTGCCGAAAGGTTCAAAAATTTATGTGCCAGGGGGACCTATTGGATCTACCGCCTAGATGTCCTCTCGCCTGGAGGAATAAATGAGTGTATTGAAACTTCCACCATTTTGTGAGATTTATATTATATGGTACCTATTCCCTCATTCTCCAACACTTTCACATTATTTTGTTTTAAATAATTTTTTATTAGTTCTCATGTTAAGTGCTATCATGAAAATTTATCCAGCATCTTAGAGTGTAACGAGGATGTTTATCCAGTTCGAGAAATGTTTTTATTTATTTTGTTACATAGATGTTGACAATGTGTAGACATGCTACCCCTACCTCATTTTGACCTGGACCCTGTATGCAGGTGTATACAGGATTTTTTCTCCCCCCCCCTTTTTTTCCCCACTACCATCACCCTCTTCATTAACCATTATAGATTTTTTCTCCCCCCCCCTGAATTTTTCCCTCCCTCCCCCCCCCCCCTTTTGTATCATTATTATTATCATTTTCCCTTTAACATCAATTTTTAAACTATACATCGATTTTGATCCATGTATTAATGGGCTAACATGTACCATTAGGATATGCAATATATGTCTAAATCGCTCCCATATTCCATGTCTGCATATATACTTTTTTTGTGTCTATTTGAAGACACATACAATCATGGTCATCCTCCCCATACATAATTCTCTACACTAATTGCCTTATACACATGTCATTTTTATTTATTCATTTCTTCCTTTCTCTTCTTCTCTTCTTCTTTTTCACTTTGCAGCTATTTTCTTTATTTTCATGGCTTTATTTCTTCTGTCTCTTCTCCTTTATTATTGTTTATTCTTCCCCCCTTATTTCTTCCTTACTCCATCCTGTATCATCTTCTGTTCTATTCCTCCACTGCTGACACTTCTACACACAGGACCTCTGGCCACCTCCCCTCTCCCTCCCCCTCCTCCCCCCTCCAATCATTTCCCATTCCGTTTTCTCTCACATCATTGTCTCACATATAAACACCTTGTCCAGCTCCCAGCCATCAGCTTGACGAAGGAGCGCCGCCGTCACACCACTCACGGCGTGCCAGCTCAGGAAACGCGTTGCATATCGTGTGACGTCATCATCCCTCGACAGGATCGGCTGTAACCCAAGCCTCGTTCTGGTGCCGGTCTCCGCTTTTCAGCCGAGGACATCCAGCGTTTTGAGACTGCACAGATCCCCTGCATCTACCAGCCGAGAGAGATGACTCCACGGACCCCCTGGATTGACCTGGGACATTGCTTTGTTTGATATTCACCACATAAATGTGAGTGTATTACTAGCTGTTGCTACTTTTTAATAAATTGTTTTAAACGTCTGCACCCAGAGGCGTCTCCTCTCTCTTGTTTTTACAGCTAAATAAGCTACAAGTTTGTTTTTTGCGAACTCTGCACAGTGTTCACCTGAAGCTACCTGTAGAAGGTTGGTGGTGTTTTCCTGATCCGATCACTACCGCAGGCAGCTAAATAAGCTACAAGTTATTTTTTGCGAGCTCTGCACAGTGTTCACCAAAAGCTACCTGCAGAAGGTTGGTGGTGTTTTCATGATCCTATCACTACCGCAGGCAGCTAAATAAGCTACAAGATTTTTTTAGCGAGCTCTGCATAGTGTTCACCTAAAGATACAAGTTAGTGTAGTGTGTCCTCCTCACAGTGTTCAGCTAAAACTACAAGTTAGTGTAGTGCATCCTCTGCACAGTGTTCAGCTAAAGCTACAAGTTAGTGTAGTGCGACCTCTGCACAGTGTTCAGCTAAAGCTACAAGTTAGTGTAGTGCGACCTCTGCACAATGTTCAGCTAAAGCTACAAGTTAGTGTAGTGCGACCTCTGCACAGTGTTAATCTAAAGCTACAATTAGTGTAGTGCGACCTCTGCACAGTGTTCAGCTAAAGCTACAAGTTAGTGTAGTGCGACCTCTGCACAGTGTTCAGCTAAAGCTACAAGTTAGTGCAGTGCGACCTCTGTACAGTGTGTAGCTAAAGCTACAAGTTAGTGTAGTGCTACCTCTGCACAGTGTTCAGATAAAGCTACAAGTTAGTTTAGTGCGACCTCTGCACAGTCTTCAGCTAAAGCTACCTGTAGAAGATTGGTGGTATTTTTCTGATCCTATCACTACCGCAGGCAGCTACATTATTTACAAGTTAGTGTAGTGCGTCCTCTGCGCAGTGTTCAGCTAAAGCTACAAGTTAGTGTAGTGCGACCTCTGCACAGTTTTCAGAAAAAGCTACAAAATAGTGACGTGCGACCTCTGCACAGTGTTCAGCTAAAGCTACGAGTTAGTGTAGTGCGACCTCTGCACAGTGTTCAGCTAAAGCTATGATTTAGTGTAGTGTGACCTCTGCACAGTGTTCAGATAAAGCTACAAGTTAGTGTAGTGCAACCTCTGCACAGTGTTCAGATAAAGCTACAAGTTAGTGTAGTGCGACCTCTGCACAGTGTTCAGCTAAAGCTACAAGTTAGTGTAGTGCGACCTCTGCTCAGTGTTCAGATAAAGCTACAAGTTAGTGCAGTGCGACCTCTGCACAGTGTTCAGCTAAAGCTACAAGTTAGTGTAGTGTGACCTCTGCACAGTCTTCAGCTAAAACTACCTGTAGAAGATTGGTGGTGTTTTTCTGATCCTATCAATACCGCAGGCAGCTACATTATTTACAAGTTAGTGTAGTGCGTCCTCTGCACAGTGTTCAGCTAAAGCTACAAGTTAGTGTAGTGTGACCTCTGCACAGTGTTCAGATAAAGCTACAAGTTAGTGTAGTGCGAACTCTGCACAGTGTTCAGCTAAAGCTATGAGTTATTGTAGTGCAACCTCTGCACAGTGTTCAGCTAATGCTATCTGTAGAAGATTGATGGCGTTTTTCTGATCTTATCACTACAGCAGGCAGCTACATTATTTACAAGTTAGTGTAGTGCGTCCTCTGCACAGTGTTCAGCTAAAGCTACAAGTTAGTGTAGTGCGACCTCTGCACAGTGTTCAGATAAAGCTACATGTTGGTGTAGTGCGACCTCTGCACAGTGTTCAGCTAAAGCTACAAGTTAGTGTAGTGTGACCTCAGCACAGTCTTCAGCTAAAGCTAACTGTAGAAGATTGGTGGTGTTTTTCTGATCCTATCACTACTGCAGGCAGCTACATTATTTACAAGTTAGTGTAATGCGTCCTCTGCACAGTGTTCAACTAAAGCTACAAGTTAGTGTAGTGCGACCTCTGCACAGTGTTCAGCTAAAGCTACAAGTTAGTGTAGTGCGACCTCTGCACAGTGTTCAGCTAAAGCTACAAGTTAGTGTAGTGCGAACTCTGCACAGTGTTCAGCTAAAGCTACAAGTTAGTTTAGTGTGACCTCTGCACAGTGTTCAGCTAAAACTACAAGTTAGTGTAGTGTGTCCTCCTCACAGTGTTCAGTTAAAGCTACAAGTTAATTTAGTGTGACCTCTGCACAGTGTTCAGCTAAAGCTACAAGTTAGGGTAGTGCGTCCTCCTCACAGTGTTCAGCTAAAGCTACAAGTTAGTGTAGTGCGACCTCTGCACAGTGTTCAGCTAAAGCTACCTGTAGAAGGTTGGTGGTGTTTTCCTGATCCTATCACTACCACAGGCAGCTAAATAAGCTACAAATTAGTTTTTTGCGAACTCTGCACAGTGTTCACCTAAAGCTAACTATAGAAGGTTGGTGGTGTTTTCCTGATCCTATCACTACCGCAGGCAGCTAAATAAGCTAGAAGTTATTTTTTTGCGAGCTCTGCACAGTGTTCACCTAAAGCTACCTGCAGAAGGTTGGTGGTGTTTTCCTGATCCTATCACTACCGCAGGCAGCTAAATAAGCTACAAGATATTTTTTGCGAGCTCTGCATAGTGTTCACCTAAAGCTACAAGTTACTGTAGTGTGTCCTCCTCACAGTGTTCAGCTAAAACTACAAGTTAGTGTAGTGCATCCTCTGCACAGTGTTCAGCTAAAACTACAAGTTAGTGTAGTGCGTCCTCTGCACAGTGTTCAGCTAAAGCTACAAGTTAGTGTAGTGCGACCTCTGCACAGTGTTCAGCTAAAGCTACAAGCTAGTGTAGTGCAACCTCTGCACAGTGTTCAGCTAAAGCTTCAAGTTAGTGTAGTGCGACCTCTGCACAGTGTTCAGATAAAGCTACAAGTTAGTGTAGTGCGACCTCTGCACAGTGTTCAGCTAAAGCTATGAGTTATTGTAGTGCGACCTCTGCACAGTGTTCAGCTAAAGCTACAAGTTAGTGTAGTGCGACCTCTGCACAGTGTTCAGCTAAAGCTATGATTTAGTGTAGTGCGACCTCTGCACAGTGTTCAGATAAAGCTACAAGTTAGTGTAGTGCAACATCTGCACAGTGTTCAGATAAAGCTACAAGTTAGTGTAGTTCGACCTCTGCACAGTGTTCAGCTAAATCTACAAGTTAGTGTAGTGCGACCTCTGCACAGTGTTCAGATAAAGCTACAAGTTATTGTAGTGTGACCTCTGCACAGTCTTCAGCTAAAGCTACCTGTAGAAGATTGGTGGTGTTTTTCTGATCCGATCACTACCGCAGGCAGCTACATTATTTACAAGTTAGTGTAGTGCGTCCTCTGCACAGTGTTCAGCTAAAGCTACAAGTTAGTGTAGTGCGACCTCTGCACAGTGTTCAGATAAAGCTACAAGTTAGTGTAGTGCGACCTCTGCACAGTGTTCAGCTAAAGCTATGAGTTATTGTAGTGCGACCTCTGCACAGTGTTCAGCTAAAGCTACAAGTTAGTGTAGTGCGACCTCTGCACAGTGTTCAGCTAAAGCTACAAGTTAGTGTAGTGCGACCTCTGCACAGTCTTCAGCTAAAGCTAACTGTGGAACATTGATGGCATTTTTCTGATCCTATCACTACCGCAGGCAGCTACATTATTTACAAGTTAGTGTAGTGCGTCCTCTGCCCAGTGTTCAGCTAAAGCTACTAGTTAGTGCAGTGCGACCTCTGCACAGTGTTCAGCTAAAGCTACAAGTTAGTGTAGCGCGACCTCTGCACAGTGTTCAGCTAAAGCTTCAAGTTAGTGTAGTGCGACCTCTGCACAGTGTTCAGATAAAGCTACAAGTTAGTGTAGTGCAACCTCTGCACAGTCTTCAGCTAAAGCTACCTGTAGAAGATTGGTGGTGTTTTTTGATCCTATCACTACTGCAGGCAGCTACATTATTTACAAGTTCTTGTAGTGCTTCCTCTGCAAAGTGTTCAGCTAAAGCTACAAGTTAGTGTAGTGCGACCTCTGCACACTGTTCAGCTAAAGCTACAAGTTAGTGTAGTGCGACCTCTGCACAGTGTTCAGCTAAAGCTAAAAGTTAGTTTAGTGCGACCTCTGCACAGTGTCCAGCTAAAGCTACAAGTTAGTTTAGTGTGACCTCTGCACAGTGTTCAGCAAAAACTACAAGTTAGTGTAGTGCGTGCTCCTCACAGTGTTCAGTTAAAGCTACAAGTTAATTTAGTGTGACCTCTGCACAGTGTTCAGCTAAAGCTACAAGTTAGGGTAGTGCGTCCTCCTCACAATGTTCAGCTAACGCTACAAGTTAGTGTAGTGCGTCCTCCTCACAGTGTTCAGCTAAAACTTCAAGTTAGTGTAGTGCAACCTCTGCACAGTGTTCAGCTAAAGCTACCTGTAGAAGGTTGATGGTGTTTTCCTGATCCTATCACTACCACAGACAGCTAAATAAGCTACAAGTTAGTTTTTTTGCGAACTCTGCACAGTGTTCACCTAAAGCTACCTGTAGAATGTTGGTGGTATTTTTCTGATCCTATCACTACCGCAGGCAGCTACATTATTTACAAGTTAGTGTAGTGCGTCCTCTACGCAGTGTTCAGCTAAAGCTACAAGTTAGTGTAGTGTGACCTCTGCACAGTTTTCAGCTAAAGCTACAAGTTAGTGTAGTGCTACCTCTGCACAGTGTTCAGATAAAGCTACAAGTTAGATTAGTGCGACCTCTGCACAGTCTTCAGCTAAAGCTACCTGTAGAAGATTGGTGGTATTTTTCTGATCCTATCAGTACCGCAGGCAGCTACATTATTTACAAGTTAGTGTAGTGCGTCCTCTGCGCAGTGTTCAGCTAAAGCTACAAGTTAGTTTAGTGTGACCTCTGCACAGTGTTCAGCTAAAACTACAAGTTAGTGTAGAGCGTGCTCCTCACAGTGTTCAGTTAAAGCTACAAGTTAATTTGGTGTGACCTCTGCACAGTGTTCAGCTAAAGCTACAAGTTAGGGTAGTGCGTCCTCCTCACAATGTTCAGCTAACGCTACAAGTTAGTGTAGTGCGTCCTCCTCACAGTGTTCAGCTAAAACTACAAGTTAGTGTAGTGCGACCTCTGCACAGTGTTCAGCTAAAGCTACCTGTAGAAGGTTGGTGGTGTTTTTCTGATCCTATCACTACCACAGGCAGCTAAATAAGCTACAAGTTAGTTTTTTGCGAACTCTGCACAGTGTTCACCTAAAGCTACCTGTAGAAGGTTGGTGGTGTTTTCCTGATCCTATCACTACCGCAGGCAGCTACATTATTTACAAGTTAGTGTAGTGCTACCTCTGCACAGTGTTCAGCTAAAGCTACAAGTTAGTGTAGTGCTACCTCTGCACAGTGTTCAGATGAAGCTACAAGTTAGTGTAGTGTGCCCTCTGCACAGTCTTCAGCTAAAGCTACCTGTAGAAGATTGATGGTGTTTTTCTGATCCTATCACTACTGCAGGCAGCTACATTATTTACAAGTTAGTGTAGTGCGTCCTCTGCACAGTGTTCAGCTAAAGCTACAAGTTAGTGTAGTGTGACCTCTGCACAGTGTTCAGATAAAGCTACAAGTTAGTGTAGTGCGACCTCTGCACAGTGTTCAGCTAAAGCTACCTGTAGAAGGTTGGTGGTGTTTTCCTGATCCTATCACTACCACAGGCAGCTAAATAAGCTACAAGTTAGTTTTTTGCGAACTCTGCACAGTGTTCACCTAAAGCTACCTGTAGAAGGTTGGTGGTGTTTTCCTGATCCTATCACTACCGCAGGCAGCTAAATTAGCTACAAGTTATTTTTTTGCGAGCTCTGCACAGTGTTCACCTAAAGCTACCTGCACAAGGTTGGTGGTGTTTTCCTGATCCTATCACTACCGCAGGCAGCTAAATAAGCTACAAGATATTTTTTGCGAGCTCTGCATAGTGTTCACCTAAAGCTACAAGTTAGTGTAGTGTGTCCTCCTCACAGTGTTCAGCTAAAGCTACAAATTAGTGTAGTGCGTCCTCTGCACAGTGTTCAGCTAAAGCTACAAGTTAGTGTAGTGCGACCTCTGCACATTGTTCAGCTAAAGCTACAAGTTAGTGTAGTGTGACCTCTGCACAGTCTTCAGCTAAAGCTACAATTTAGTGTAGTGCGACCTCTGCACAGTGTTCAGATAAAGCTGCAAGTTAGTGTAGTGCGACCTCTGCACAGTCTTCAGCTAAAGCTACCTGTAGAAGATTGGTGGTATTTTTCTGATCCTATCACCACCACAGAAAGCTACATTATTTACAAGTTTCTGTAGTGCTTCCTCTGTACAGTGTTCAGCTAAGGCTACAAGTTAGTGTAGTGCGACCTCTGCACAGTGTTCAGATAAAGCTACAAGTTAGTGTAGTGCGACCTCTGCACAGTGTTCAGCTAAAGCTATGAGTTATTGTAGTGCGACCTCTGCACAGTGTTCAGCTAAAGCTACAAGTTAGTGTAGTGCGACCTCTGTACAGTGTTCAGCAAAAGCTATGATTTAGTGTAGTGCGACCTCTGCACAGTTTTCAGATAAAGCTACAAGTTAGTGTAGTGCAACCTCTGCACAGTGTTCAGATAAAGCTACAAGTTAGAGTAGTTCGACCTCTGCACAGTGTTCAGCTAAAGCTACAAGTTAGTGTAGTGCGACCTCTGCACAGTGTTCAAATAAAACTACAAGTTAGTGTAGTGCGACCTCTGCACAGTGTTCAGCTAAAGCTACCTGTAGAAGGTTGGTGGTGTTTTCCTGATCCTATCACTACCACAGGCAGCTAAATAAGCTACAAGTTAGTTTTTTGCGAACTCTGCACAGTGTTCACCTAAAGCTACCTGTAGAAGGTTGGTGGTGTTTTCCTGATCCTATCACTACCGCAGGCAGCTAAATAAGCTACAAGTTATTTTTTGCGAGCTCTGCACAGTGTTCACCTAAAGCTACCTGCAGAAGGTTGGTGGTGTTTTCCTGATCCTATCACTACCGCAGGCAGCTAAATAAGCTACAAGATTTTTTTAGCGAGCTCTGCATAGTGTTCAGCTAAAGCAACAAGTTAGTGTAGTGTGTCCTCCTCACAGTGTTCAGCTTAAACTACAAGTTAGTGTAGTGCGTCCTCTGCACAGTGTTCAGCTAAAGCTAAAAGTT
Source organism: Aquarana catesbeiana (assembly GCF_042186555.1). NCBI lineage: Eukaryota > Metazoa > Chordata > Amphibia > Anura > Ranidae > Aquarana > Aquarana catesbeiana. The sequence continues at coordinate 143,534,035 of NC_133334.1, forward strand.
AGTGTAGTGCGACCTCTGCACAGTGTTCAGCTAAAGCTACAAGTTAGTGTAGTGCGTCCTCCTCACAGTGTTCAGCTAAAACTACAAGTTAGTGTAGTGCGACCTCTGCACAGTGTTCAGCTAAAGCTACCTGTAGAAGGTTGGTGGTGTTTTTCTGATCCTATCACTACCACAGGCAGCTAAATAAGCTACAAGTTAGTTTTTTGCGAACTCTGCACAGTGTTCACCTAAAGCTACCTGTAGAAGGTTGGTGGTGTTTTCCTGATCCTATCACTACCGCAGGCAGCTACATTATTTACAAGTTAGTGTAGTGCTACCTCTGCACAGTGTTCAGCTAAAGCTACAAGTTAGTGTAGTGCTACCTCTGCACAGTGTTCAGATGAAGCTACAAGTTAGTGTAGTGTGCCCTCTGCACAGTCTTCAGCTAAAGCTACCTGTAGAAGATTGATGGTGTTTTTCTGATCCTATCACTACTGCAGGCAGCTACATTATTTACAAGTTAGTGTAGTGCGTCCTCTGCACAGTGTTCAGCTAAAGCTACAAGTTAGTGTAGTGTGACCTCTGCACAGTGTTCAGATAAAGCTACAAGTTAGTGTAGTGCGACCTCTGCACAGTGTTCAGCTAAAGCTACCTGTAGAAGGTTGGTGGTGTTTTCCTGATCCTATCACTACCACAGGCAGCTAAATAAGCTACAAGTTAGTTTTTTGCGAACTCTGCACAGTGTTCACCTAAAGCTACCTGTAGAAGGTTGGTGGTGTTTTCCTGATCCTATCACTACCGCAGGCAGCTAAATTAGCTACAAGTTATTTTTTTGCGAGCTCTGCACAGTGTTCACCTAAAGCTACCTGCACAAGGTTGGTGGTGTTTTCCTGATCCTATCACTACCGCAGGCAGCTAAATAAGCTACAAGATATTTTTTGCGAGCTCTGCATAGTGTTCACCTAAAGCTACAAGTTAGTGTAGTGTGTCCTCCTCACAGTGTTCAGCTAAAGCTACAAATTAGTGTAGTGCGTCCTCTGCACAGTGTTCAGCTAAAGCTACAAGTTAGTGTAGTGCGACCTCTGCACATTGTTCAGCTAAAGCTACAAGTTAGTGTAGTGTGACCTCTGCACAGTCTTCAGCTAAAGCTACAATTTAGTGTAGTGCGACCTCTGCACAGTGTTCAGATAAAGCTGCAAGTTAGTGTAGTGCGACCTCTGCACAGTCTTCAGCTAAAGCTACCTGTAGAAGATTGGTGGTATTTTTCTGATCCTATCACCACCACAGAAAGCTACATTATTTACAAGTTTCTGTAGTGCTTCCTCTGTACAGTGTTCAGCTAAGGCTACAAGTTAGTGTAGTGCGACCTCTGCACAGTGTTCAGATAAAGCTACAAGTTAGTGTAGTGCGACCTCTGCACAGTGTTCAGCTAAAGCTATGAGTTATTGTAGTGCGACCTCTGCACAGTGTTCAGCTAAAGCTACAAGTTAGTGTAGTGCGACCTCTGTACAGTGTTCAGCAAAAGCTATGATTTAGTGTAGTGCGACCTCTGCACAGTTTTCAGATAAAGCTACAAGTTAGTGTAGTGCAACCTCTGCACAGTGTTCAGATAAAGCTACAAGTTAGAGTAGTTCGACCTCTGCACAGTGTTCAGCTAAAGCTACAAGTTAGTGTAGTGCGACCTCTGCACAGTGTTCAAATAAAACTACAAGTTAGTGTAGTGCGACCTCTGCACAGTGTTCAGCTAAAGCTACCTGTAGAAGGTTGGTGGTGTTTTCCTGATCCTATCACTACCACAGGCAGCTAAATAAGCTACAAGTTAGTTTTTTGCGAACTCTGCACAGTGTTCACCTAAAGCTACCTGTAGAAGGTTGGTGGTGTTTTCCTGATCCTATCACTACCGCAGGCAGCTAAATAAGCTACAAGTTATTTTTTGCGAGCTCTGCACAGTGTTCACCTAAAGCTACCTGCAGAAGGTTGGTGGTGTTTTCCTGATCCTATCACTACCGCAGGCAGCTAAATAAGCTACAAGATTTTTTTAGCGAGCTCTGCATAGTGTTCAGCTAAAGCAACAAGTTAGTGTAGTGTGTCCTCCTCACAGTGTTCAGCTTAAACTACAAGTTAGTGTAGTGCGTCCTCTGCACAGTGTTCAGCTAAAGCTAAAAGTTAGTGTAGTGCGACCTCTGCACAGTGTTCAGCTAAAGCTACAAGTTAGTGTAGTGCGTCCTCCTCACAGTGTTCAGCTAAAACTACAAGTTAGTGTAGTGCGACCTCTGCACAGTGTTCAGCTAAAGCTACCTGTAGAAGGTTGGTGGTGTTTTTCTGATCCTATCACTACCACAGGCAGCTAAATAAGCTACAAGTTAGTTTTTTGCGAACTCTGCACAGTGTTCACCTAAAGCTACCTGTAGAAGGTTGGTGGTGTTTTCCTGATCCTATCACTACCGCAGGCAGCTACATTATTTACAAGTTAGTGTAGTGCTACCTCTGCACAGTGTTCAGCTAAAGCTACAAGTTAGTGTAGTGCTACCTCTGCACAGTGTTCAGATGAAGCTACAAGTTAGTGTAGTGTGCCCTCTGCACAGTCTTCAGCTAAAGCTACCTGTAGAAGATTGATGGTGTTTTTCTGATCCTATCACTACTGCAGGCAGCTACATTATTTACAAGTTAGTGTAGTGCGTCCTCTGCACAGTGTTCAGCTAAAGCTACAAGTTAGTGTAGTGTGACCTCTGCACAGTGTTCAGCTAAAGCTACCTGTAGAAGGTTGGTGGTGTTTTCCTGATCCTATCACTACCGCAGGCAGCTAAATTAGCTACAAGTTATTTTTTTGCGAGCTCTGCACAGTGTTCACCTAAAGCTACCTGCACAAGGTTGGTGGTGTTTTCCTGATCCTATCACTACCGCAGGCAGCTAAATAAGCTACAAGATATTTTTTGCGAGCTCTGCATAGTGTTCACCTAAAGCTACAAGTTAGTGTAGTGTGTCCTCCTCACAGTGTTCAGCTAAAGCTACAAATTAGTGTAGTGCGTCCTCTGCACAGTGTTCAGCTAAAGCTACAAGTTAGTGTAGTGCGACCTCTGCACATTGTTCAGCTAAAGCTACAAGTTAGTGTAGTGTGACCTCTGCACAGTCTTCAGCTAAAGCTACAATTTAGTGTAGTGCGACCTCTGCACAGTGTTCAGATAAAGCTGCAAGTTAGTGTAGTGCGACCTCTGCACAGTCTTCAGCTAAAGCTACCTGTAGAAGATTGGTGGTATTTTTCTGATCCTATCACCACCGCAGAAAGCTACATTATTTACAAGTTTCTGTAGTGCTTCCTCTGTACAGTGTTCAGCTAAGGCTACAAGTTAGTGTAGTGCGACCTCTGCACAGTGTTCAGATAAAGCTACAAGTTAGTGTAGTGCGACCTCTGCACAGTGTTCAGCTAAAGCTATGAGTTATTGTAGTGCGACCTCTGCACAGTGTTCAGCTAAAGCTACAAGTTAGTGTAGTGCGACCTCTGTACAGTGTTCAGCAAAAGCTATGATTTAGTGTAGTGCGACCTCTGCACAGTTTTCAGATAAAGCTACAAGTTAGTGTAGTGCAACCTCTGCACAGTGTTCAGATAAAGCTACAAGTTAGAGTAGTTCGACCTCTGCACAGTGTTCAGCTAAAGCTACAAGTTAGTGTAGTGCGACCTCTGCACAGTGTTCAAATAAAACTACAAGTTAGTGTAGTGCGACCTCTGCACAGTGTTCAGCTAAAGCTACCTGTAGAAGGTTGGTGGTGTTTTCCTGATCCTATCACTACCACAGGCAGCTAAATAAGCTACAAGTTAGTTTTTTGCGAACTCTGCACAGTGTTCACCTAAAGCTACCTGTAGAAGGTTGGTGGTGTTTTCCTGATCCTATCACTACCGCAGGCAGCTAAATAAGCTACAAGTTATTTTTTGCGAGCTCTGCACAGTGTTCACCTAAAGCTACCTGCAGAAGGTTGGTGGTGTTTTCCTGATCCTATCACTACCGCAGGCAGCTAAATAAGCTACAAGATTTTTTTAGCGAGCTCTGCATAGTGTTCAGCTAAAGCAACAAGTTAGTGTAGTGTGTCCTCCTCACAGTGTTCAGCTTAAACTACAAGTTAGTGTAGTGCGTCCTCTGCACAGTGTTCAGCTAAAGCTAAAAGTTAGTGTAGTGCGACCTCTGCACAGTGTTCAGCTAAAGCTACAAGTTACTGTAGTGCGACCTCTGCACAATGTTCAGCTAAAGCTACAAGTTAGTCTAGTGCGACCTCTGCACAGTGTCCAGCTAAAGCTACAAGTTAGTGTAGTGCGACCTCTGCACAGTGTTCAGCTAAAGATACAAGTGAGTGTAGTGCGACCTCTGCACAGTGTTCAGATAAAGCTACAAGTTAGTTTAGTGCGACCTCTGCACAGTCTTCAGCTAAAGCTACCTGTCGAAGATTGGTGGTATTTTTCTGATCCTATCACTACCGCAGGCAGCTACATTATTTACAAGTTAGTGTAGTGCGTCCTCTGAGCAGTGTTCAGCTAAAGCTACAAGTTAGTGTAGTGCGACCTCTGCACAGTGTTCAGCTAAAGCTATGATTTAGTGTAGTGTGACCTCTGCACAGTGTTCAGATAAAGCTACAAGTTAGTTTAGTGCGACCTCTGCACAGTCTTTAGCTAAAGCTACCTGTAGAAGATTGGTGGTATTTTTCTGATCGTATCACTAACGCAGGCAGCTACATTATTTACAAGTTAGTGTAGTGCGTCCTCTGTGCAGTGTTCAGCTAAAGCTACAAGTTAGTGTAGTGCGACCTCTGCACAGTGTTCAGCTAAAGCTACAAGTTAGTGTAGTGCGACCTCTGCACAGTGTTCAGATAAAGCTACAAGTTAGTGTAGTGCGACCTCTGCACAGTGTTCAGCTAAAGCTACAAGTTAGTGTAGTGTGACCTCTGCACAGTCTTCAGCTAAAGCTACCTGTAGAAGATTGGTGGTGTTTTTCTGTTCCTATCACTACCGCAGGCAGCTACATTATTTACAAGTTAGTGTAGTGCGTCCTCTGCACAGTGTTCAGCTAAAGCTACAAGTTAGTGTAGTGTGACCTCTGCACAGTGTTCAGATAAAGCTACAAGTTAGTGTAGTGCGACCTCTGCACAGTGTTCAGCTAAAGCTACAAGTTAGTGTAGTGCGTCCTCCTCACAGTGTTCAGATAAAGCTACAAGTTAGTGAAGTGCGACCTCTGCACAGTCTTCAGCTAAAGCTAACTGTAGAAGATTGATGGCGTTTTTCTGATCCTATCACTACCGCAGGCAGCTACATTATTTACAAGTTAGTGTAGTGCGTCCTCTGCACAGTGTTCAGCTAAAGCTACAAGTTAGTATAGTGCGACCTCTGCACAGTGTTCAGCTAAAGCTACAAGTTAGTGTAGTGCGACCTCTGCACAGCATTCAGATTAAGCTACATGTTAGTGTAGTGCGACCTCTGCACAGTGTTCAGCTAAAGCTACAAGTTAGTGTAGTGTGACCTCTCAACAGTCTTCAGCTAAAGCTAACTGTAGAAGATTGGTGGTGTTTTTCTGATCCTATCACTAGTGCAGGCAGCTACATTATTTACAAGTTAGTGTAGTTCGTCCTCTGCACAGTGTTCAACTAAAGCTACAAGTTAGTGTAGTGCGACCTCTGCACAGTGTTCAGCTAAAGCTACAAGTTAGTGTAGTGCGACCTCTGCACAGTGCTCAGCTAAAGCTACAAGTTAGGGTAGTGCGTCCTCCTCACAGTGTTCAGCTAAAGCTACAAGTTAGTTTAGTGTGACCTCTGCACAGTGTTCAGCTAAAGCTACCTGTAGAAGGTTGGTGGTGTTTTCCTGATCCTATCACTACCACAGGCAGCTAAATAAGCTACAAGTTAGTTTTTTGCGAACTCTGCACGGTGTTCACCTAAAGATACCTGTAGAAGGTTGGTGGTGTTTTCCAGATCCTATCACTACCGCAGGCAGCTAAATAAGCTACAAATTATTTTTTTGCAAGCTCTGCACAGTGTTCACCTAAAGCTACCTGCAGAAGGTTGGTGGTGTTTTCCTGATCCTATCACTACCGCAGGCAGCTGAATAAGCTACAAGAAATTTTTTGCGAGCTCTGCATAGTGTTCACCTAAAGCTACAAGTTAGTGTAGTGTGTCCTCTTCACAGTGTTCAGATAAAGCTACAAGTTAGTGAAGTGCGACCTCTGCACAGTCTTTAGCTAAAGCTAACTGTAGAAGATTGATGGCGTTTTTCTGATCCTATCACTACCGCAGGCAGCTACATTATTTACAAGTTAGTGTAGTGCATCCTCTGCACAGTGTTCAGCTAAAGCTACTAGTTAGTGTAGTGCGACCTCTGCACAGTGTTCAGCTAAAGCTACAAGTTAGTGTAGTGCGACCTCTGCACAGTGTTCAGCTAAAGCTACAAGTTAGTGTAGTGCTACCTCTGCACAGTGTTCAGCTAAAGCCACAAGTTAGTGTAGTGCGACCTCTGCACAGTGTTCAGATAAAGCTACAAGTTAGTGTAGTGCGACCTCTGCACAGTCTTCAGCTAATGCTACCTGTAGAAGATTGATGGCGTTTTTCTGATCTTATCACTACAGCAGGCAGCTACATTATTTACAAGTTAGTGTAGTGCGTCCTCGGCACAGTGTTCAGCTAAAGCTACAAGTTAGTGTAGTGCGACCTCTGCACAGTGTTCAGCTAAAGCTACAAGTTAGTGTAGTGCGACCTCTGCACAGCGTTCAGATTAAGCTACATGTTTGTGTAGTGCGACCTCTGCACAGTGTTCAGCTAAAGCTACAAGTTAGTGTAGTGTGACCTCTGCACAGTCTTCAGCTAAAGCTAACTGTAGAAGATTGGTGGTGTTTTTCTGATCCTATCACTAGTGCAGGCAGCTACATTATTTACAAGTTAGTGTAGTTCGTCCTCTGCACAGTGTTCAACTAAAGCTACAAGTTAGTGTAGTGCGACCTCTGCACAGTGTTCAGCTAAAGCTACAAGTTAGTGTAGTGCGACCTATGCACAGTGCTCAGCTAAAGCTACAAGTTAGGGTAGTGCGTCCTCCTCACAGTGTTCAGCTAAAGCTACAAGTTAGTTTAGTGTGACCTCTGCACAGTGTTCAGCTAAAGCTACCTGTAGAAGGTTGGTGGTGTTTTCCTGATCCTATCACTACCACAGGCAGCTAAATAAGCTACAAGTTATTTTTTTGCGAGCTCTGCACAGTGTTCACCTAAAGCTACCTGCAGAAGGTTGGTGGTGTTTTCCTGATCCTATCACTACCGCAGGCAGCTGAATAAGCTACAAGATATTTTTTGCGAGCTCTGCATAGTGTTCACCTAAAGCTACAAGTTAGTGTAGTGTGTCCTCTTCACAGTGTTCAGCTAAAACTACAAATTAGTGTAGTGCGTCCTCTGCACAGTGTTCAGCTAAAGCTACAAGTTAGTGTAGTGCGACCTCTGCACAGTGTTCAGCTAAAGCTACAAGTTAGTGTAGTGCGACCTCTGCACAGTGTTCAGCTAAAGCTACAAGTTAGTGTAGTGCGACTTCTGCACAGTGTTCAGCTAAAACTACAAGTTAGTGTAGTGCGACCTCTGCACAGTCTTCAGCTAAAGCTACCTGTAGAAGATTGGTGGTATTTTTCTGATGCTATCACTACCGCAGGCAGCTACATTATTTAAAAGTTTGTGTAGTGCTTCCTCTGTACAGTGTTCAGCTAAAGCTACAAGTTAGTGTAGTGCGACCTCTGCACAGTGTTCAGATAAAGCTACAAGTTAGTGTAGTGCGACCTCTGCACAGTGTTCAGCTAAAGCTATGAGTTATTGTAGTGCGACCTCTGCACAGTGTTCAGCTAAAGCTACAAGTTAGTGTAGTGCGACCTCTGCACGGTGTTCAGCTAAAGCTATGATTTAGTGTAGTGCGACCTCTGCACAGTGTTCAGATAAAGCTACAAGTTAATGTAGTTCGACCTCTGCACAGTGTTCAGCTAAAGCTACAAGTTAGTGTAGTGCGACCTCTGCACAGTCTTCAGCTAAAGCTACAAGTTATTGTAGTGTGACCTCTGCACAGTCTTCAGCTAAAGCTACCTGTAGAAGATTGGTGGTGTTTTTCTGATCCTATCACTACCGCAGGCAGCTACATTATTTACAAGTTAGTGTAGTGTGTCCTCTGCACAGTGTTCAGCTAAAGCTACAAGTTAGTGTAGTGCGACCTCTGCACAGTGTTCAGCTAAAGCTATGAGTTATTGTAGTGCGACCTCTGCACAGTGTTCAGCTAAAGCTACAAGTTAGTGTAGTGCGACCTCTGCACAGTGTTCTGCTAAAGCTACAAGTTAGTGTAGTGCGACCTCTGCACAGTCTTCAGCTAAAGCTAACTGTAGAAGATTGATGGCGTTTTTCTGATCCTATCACTACCGCAGGCAGCTAAATTATTTACAAGTTAGTGTAGTGCGTCCTCTGCACAGTGTTCAGCTAAAGCTACTAGTTAGGGTAGTGTGACCTCTGCACAGTGTTCAGCTAAAGCTACAAGTTAGTGTAGTGCGACCTCTGCACAGTGTTCAGCTAAAGCTACAAATTAGTGTAGTGCGACCTCTGCACAGTGTTCAGATAAAGCTACAAGTTAGTGTAGTGCAACCTCTGCACAGTCTTCAGCTAAAGCTACCTGTAGAAGATTGGTGGTGTTTTTCTGATGCTATCACTACCGCAGGCAGCTACATTATTTACAAGTTCGTGTAGTGCGTCCTCTGCACAGTGTTCAGCTAAAGCTACAAGTTAGTGTAGTGCGACCTCTGCACAGTGTTCAGCTAAAGCTACAAGTTAGTTTAGTGCGACCTCTGCACAGTGTCCAGCTAAAGCTACAAGTTAGTTTATTGTGACCTCTGCACAGTGTTCAGCTAAACTTACAAGTTAGTGTAGTGCATGCTCCTCACAGTGTTCAGTTAAAGCTACAAGTTAATTTAGTGTGACCTCTGCACAGTGTTCAGCTAAAGCTACAAGTTAGGGTAGTGCGTCCTCCTCACAATGTTCAGCTAACGCTACACGTTAGTGTAGTGCATCCTCCTCACAGTGTTCAGCTAAAACTACAAGTTAGTGTAGTGCGACCTCTGCACAGTGTTCAGCTAAAGCTACCTGTAGAAGGTTGGTGGTGTTTTCCTGATCCTATCACTACCACAGGCAGCTAAATAAGCTACATTTTAGTCTTTTGCGAGCTCTGCACAGTGTTCACCTAAAGCTACCTGTAGAAGGTTGGTGTTTTTTTCCTGATCCTATCACTACCGCAGGCAGTTAAATAAGCTACAAGTTATTTTTTTGCGAGCTCTGCACAGTGTTCACCTAAAGCTACCTGCAGAAGGTTGGTGGTGTTTTCCTGATCCTATCACTACCGCAGGCAGCTAAATAAGCTACAAGATTTTTTTTTGCGAGCTCTGCACAGTGTTCACCTAAAGCTACAAGTTAGTGTAGTGTGTCCTCCTCACAGTGTTCAGCTAAAACTACAAGTTAGTGTAGTGCAACCTCTGCACAGTGTTCAGCTAAAGCTACAAGTTAGTGTAGTGCGTCCTCTGAACAGTGTTCAGCTAAAACTACAAGTTAGTGTAGTGCGACCTCTGCACAGTGTTCAGCTAAAGCTACAAGTTATTGTAGTGCATCCTCTGAACAGTGTTCAGCCAAAACTACAAGTTAGTGTAGTGCGACCTCTGCACAGTGTTCAGCTAAAGCTACCTGTAGAAGGTCAGTGGTGTTTTCCTGATCCTATCACTATCACAGGCAGCTAAATAAGCTACAAGTTAGTTTTTTGCGAGCTCTGCACAGTGTTCACCTAAAGCTACAGGCCATTAGTATGTCTGGAAGGCCAACAAGGAGAGGCAGACAGTCACAAGCCAATAAAAGAGGGCAAGCAGGCTGCACACGCAGCAGAGGGCCATCGATGAGTACCTGTGTGACTATGGCACCAGGACAAGGTCAGGGGAGCTTGTTTTTTCCCACGCCAGTGGGCCATGATCAGGGATGCATGCACTGTCCTGTCACCATTTGAGGAGGCCACGAGGATGGTGAGCAGTGACAGGGCATGCATCAGTGACACTGTCCCCCTTGTCCACCTGTTGGAGCACACGCTGCATGGAATAATGGACAGGGCACTTGAGGCAGAACAGAGGCAGGAAGAGGAGGACTTCCTTAGCTCTCAAGGCCCCCTTTATCCAGACAATGTTCCTGCGTGCCAGCCGATCACACAGGAAGAGGACGAGGAGGAGGAGGATTTTGTCAGTATGGAGGTGGAGCCTGGCACTCAGCATCAGCAGCAGTCTTTAAGGGATCAGTCCCAAGAAACACATGGACTTGTACGTGGCTGGGAGGAGGTGGCATGCAGACCATGTCGTCCTTAGTGACCCAGAGGACTCCGGACCGAATGCCTCAGCAAACCTACGCTGCATGGCCTCCCTGATCCTGCAAAGCCTGCGTAAGGATCCTTGTATTCGTGGTATCAAGGATAAGGACCAATACTGGCTGGCAACCCTCCTTGATCCACGTTACAAGGGTAAGTTTGCGGACCTTATCTTGCTGTTGCAGAGGGAGCAGAGGATGAAACATCTTCGGGAGGCCTTGCAGAAAGGTCTGTGCAACGCGTTCCCAGAGACTGGGAGGTTACAAACTCCTGTTTCTGGACAACGTGTTGCGGAGGCTTCGGTCAGTCAAAGAAGGAGCGGTGGAGAAAGTGGCCGTCTGACCGATGCGTTCAGACAATTTTTTAGTCCGCAGCCCCAAGGTATGATCGGTTCCAGCAACCATCGCCAGCGTCTGTTTTACATGGTGCAGGAATACCTAGGGGCAAGATCTGACTTGGACACCTTTCCCACCGAAAATCCTCTGGGTTACTGGGTCTTGAGGATGGATCACTGGCCAGAACTTGCACAGTATGCAATTGTGCTATTGGCCTGTCCTGCATCCAGCGTTCCAGGAGAACACACATTTAATGCTGCTGGAGGCTTTGTAACCGATCACAGGGTGCGTCTGTCCACCGACTCGGTCGATCGACTGACCTTCATAAAAATGAATCAGTCTTGGATCACCACCAGCTACCAAGCATCTGATGCTGATGTAACCGAATAATTTTTTTTGAAATGTCAGATCCTTTCAAAGACTGCCTATGCTGATGCTGAGTGACTATCCTGAGTAATTATCCTCTTCCTCCTCAAAGATCACACTGGTAACTTGTAAGAACATTTTTGGTTCTGGGTGCCGCCACCAGTGCCTAAGGCCCAATTTTTCAGCCCCTGTTTAACAGGGGCATGTAATTACAATTTTTGATGCAATACTTTGCAGCAGGGCTCGTTCCTGCGTTCCAACTAGAGTATCTGTGAGGGGTTGCAGTGTTGTGGCACCAGCACCAGTGCCTAAGGCCCAATTTTTCAGCCCCTGTTCAACAGGGGCATGTAATTACAATTCTTGATCTAATATTTCACAGCAGGGCCCGTTTCTGCGCCCACCAACAGCGAGTGAGGACTTAAAGTGTTGTGGCACTAGCACCACCACCAACCACCAAAGGCCCAATTTTTCTGCCCCTGTTTAACAGGGCATGTAATTACAATTTTTGATGCAATACTTTGCAGCAGGGCTCGTTCCTGCGTTCCAACTAGAGTATCTGTGAGGGGTTGCAGTGTTGTGGCACCAGCACCAGTGCCTAAGCCCAATTTTTCAGCCCCTGTTTAACAGGGGCATGTAATTACAATTCTTGATTTAATATTTCACAGCAGAGCCCTGAGAGGGCTTACAGTGTTGTGGCCACAACAATAGCTAAGGCACAAATTTCTGCTGAGTATATAGGGCAGGCCCATACTTTCAAACATCCAACTTACAAACTACTCCTACTTGCAAACGGAAGAAGACAACAGGAAGTGAGATGAAATCTACCCCTAGGAAGGGAAATTCTCTCCTGTAAGAGTTAATATGGGAAAAACATTTCTTCTTTCCATTGATGCTTTATCACCAGTCCTTGTTTCACAAAAAACCCCAAATTTTCAAAAAACATTTGTCATTGGGACAAAAAGTGAGGTGAAATCTTCTGAAGAGGAGCACAGACAGCAAAACAAATGTCACAGGGGTGATAACCCTTCCCTATGTTTTCCAAAAAGCTTAAAATAGATTTTTTGGCTGGAGCTAAACACGTCAAAAATGTACCAGTTCAAAATTACAAACAGATTCTACTTAACAACAAACCTACAGTTCCTGTCTTGTTTGCACCGCCTGTATACTGCTGTTCAGAATACAGAGCCTGTATACTGCTGTTTCCTTTTTTAATTTGGGTGTGGGGTTCCCCTTAATATCCATACAAGACCCAAAGGGCCTGTTAATGGACTGGGGGGTACCCATGCCGTTTGTCTCACTGATTTTCATCCATATTGCCAGGACTCGACATTACATTAAAGCCGCAAGCAGTTTTATATTACTTTTTCTCCTTTAAAAATTAGCCTTTCAAATGAGCACTTTTGATTTTGAATGTTTGAGTCCCATAGATGTCAATGGGGTTCTAACGTTCGTGCAAATTTTCGGTCCATTCGCAGGTTCTGGTGCGAACTGAACCGGGGGGTGTTCGGCTCATCCCTACTCAGTATTATTATTTAGTTTCACTGTTTTAACTTGACCAAATTATATGTTATCTAGGTAGCTATGTCCAAACGTTGCTTCCACTCCTGAAGGTACAAAGGTGTAAGGTACAGCCTCTCAGGCACTATGTTGCTAAATAACCCTGATAAGATGGTAAATGTGAATTACTGACCCCCCTCCCCCTCCCCCTTACCTATATTTCGGTATAAAACTATTTTACTGCTTAGAGAATTTGCATGTACATGCTTCATAGCCATTATGTACTCTGTTTTATACTACTGTATTTTGTAAAACTCAATAAATATTTTTCAAAAAAAAAAAATAGATCAAATATGAGATATGAGTTGTAAATATAAATAGTTTTTGTCAGAAAAAATAAATAATAATAATAAAGGTGCTAGTGAGTAAAGATTTATAATGATGAGAAACCGATATAGGGTGCACGTGTGGTTTAGATTTCAGGAAAGGTTTAGACAAGAAGTAGAAAAAGAAAGGAAAAATGAAGAGAAAGCAAGACAAAGGGACTGCTATGCGAGCAGCAACACCTCTCCACGATGGGCGGATGTTTTGGGCAGAAGCACAGACATGGTAGGTCACTATTAAGGCTTCCTTCTTCAGTTTGCTCCGGACCTCCTGTTATCTATGCCACCTGCTTTTCCTTATACCCTGTGACTGTTTGTTTACAGAGTTTTCTCTATGTGCTTCTTCCTGCAGCCAGTGCTTTCACCCTGAGACCTGTCAGAATTACCAGCTATCTATACCTACAGCATTTAATGGTTTTTGCTCTAACTGGATAGCTATTTTGTATACGCGCAACCAAACTTTTCTGCCCATCCATACAGCCCAGCTTCAATAATCCTCTCTACCAGCATATTGTAATTTGGTGAGATCCGTATACAGTATGCGGTGTGGTGATTTTCTGGGATAGTTTTTCTGCAACATATGCCCACCATATGCCCACCAAGAGTAACTGTGAGGACTTACAGTGTTGTGGCAACACCACCACCAAAGGCCCAATTTTTCTGACCCTGTTCAACAGGGGCATGTAATTACAATTCTTGATCTAATATTTCACAGCAGGGCCCTTTCCTGCGCCCACCAAGAGTAACTGTGAGGGCTTACAGTGTTGTGGCAACACCAACACCTAAGGCCCCAATTTCTGCAGAGTATATAGGGCAGGCCCCTACTTTCAAACATCCAACTTACAAATGACTCCTACTTACAAACGGAAGGAGGCAACAGGAAGTGAGATGAAATCTACCCCTAGGAAGGGAAATTCTCTCCTGTAAGAGTTAATATGGGAAAAACGTGTCTCCTCTCCACTGATGCTTTATCAACAATCCTTGTTTCACTAAGAACCCCAAATTGTCAAAATACATTTGTCATTGGCACAGAAAGTGAGGTGAAATCTTCTAAAGAGGTGCACAGACAGCAAAACAAATGTCACAGGGGTGATAACCCTTCCCTATGTTTTCCAAAAAGCTTAAAATAGATTTTTTGGCTGGAGCTACACTTTAAAAATGTACCAGTTCAAAATTACAAACAGATTCTACTTAATAACAAACCTATAGTCCCTGTCTTGTTTGCACTGCCTGTATACTGCTGTTCAGAGTATATAGAGCCTGGGGGCCCCACACCTTTCTTTTTTTTAATTTGGGTGCGGGGTTCCCCTTAATACCCATACAAGACCCAAAGGGCCTGGTAATGGACTGGGGGGGTACCGATGCCGTTTGTCTCACTGATTTTCATCCATATTGCCGGAACGTGACATTACATTAAAGCTGCAAGCAGTTTTAAATGACTTTTATTCCTTTAAAAATGTAATTTTGTGCAGGGACTGTTCTAAGCACGGGAAACATGCGCCACTTTACAGGCACACTATAGACACCTCTCAGGTATGATATTTAAAGGAATATTTCACTTTTTTTCACTTTAAGCATCATTAAAATCACTACTCCTGAAAAAATGGCCATTTTTAAAACTTTTTTTGCATTGATACATGTCCCCTGGGGCAGGACCCGGGTCCACAAACCATTTTTAGGACAATACCATGCAAATTAGCCTTTAAAATTATCACTTTTGATTTCGAATGTTTGAGTCCCATAGACTTCAATGGGGTTCTAAAGTTTGCGTGAATTTTCGGTCCGTTCGCAGGTTCTGGTGCGAACCGAACTGGGAGGTTTTCGGCTCATCCCTACTCCAGACCGCAGCCTGTTCAATACATGTCTGAGATTATTATTTCGAATATCTAAACCAGTATCATGCAAGTGAATCCCATCCTTCTTATACAGACCCTGGATACCATCCTCCAATTCCAGATGAGGATAAGAGAAACCAAATCCTGTTGCCATAAACTTTCCTATAATCCTATTAATACGTTTTCTAATCTTTTCAAGGGGATGAAAAACGACTGAATTTAACCACTTAAACCTAGGAATTATTTCAGAGAACATAATAACCAAATCAGGATTTAATGGTTTAATAGTGTGAATGAACGAGTGTCCAATTATCCACACAATTCAGTGTTTACCTAAATAAGTCAAAAAACAAATCAGATATAATTTATAGGCATCGGACTTACATTTTCCCAATAGCTTAAACTGGAGCTCCACCCACTTTTCCAACTCTTCAGCATCCCTCACTAAACTGTGCACTGTAAACGAATTGGATATTTTTTTTCTCAGCACCTACTGTATATCTGCTGTATTCATTTTTCACATCCTCCTTCCTGGCCGTGGCCCATCACATCATTTCCTGTTTGCAATGCCTTCTGGGAAGGGGCGGCAACTTCCTCTGACACTGTCGTTGCTATGGAAACCTGACCTGAAACCTATTACACTGCTTGTGCTGCACTGAGCACGTGCGAGATCTGCAAGGATGAGATCCAGGAAGAAATACAGTCTGGCTTCAGATGCCCACACTTAAGATGGCCACGGCCTGCTGTAAGTTTATAAAATATCAAACTACTGCTATAAACTAACAAAACAGACCTTAGTTTACAGACTAACTTCACTAGAATACATTAAGCTTATGTATTATAGGGGTATTTTTATTTAAAAAGTATAATTTTGGCCGGAACACCACTTTAATACTACCCGAATCCACACCCATTCTAGCTGCTTCTGTTGCTGCTCCGATGCGGAAAGAATGAGTTGATATAGGGAAATCTCTTAAATTGAGGCGACAGAAAGATTTACGTAGAACAGCTTGAAATTGAAAAACCGTCAAAGGAAGACCATTTTGATGTGTAAATAAAAATCCCCCTATAGGTGGTTTCCTTCTGAGATAAGAGTTCAATAAGAGAACTGGACAAATAGATTGTCTGAGCGTACTACTCTCACCACAACCCATTCAACAAAGTATGAAAGCTTCCAAGATAGGGAGCATCGCATTTGTCGAAAAAATATTGACCTTTAAATTGAAAACCTAGGGAGTTAAAGCTATCCGGGTGAATGGGTAAGTCTCAATGATGATTTAATATCAGTTTTGCAAGCAAAGCTGCATGACCTAACTTCTGTAACTTAATAATGGCCTTCTCAAATGATGTGTAAGAGACTGAACATAAGTCATCCCTAATCTGATCATTAAGAGAATGATCACATTGGTATGACAAGTGATGAATAAGCCTATAAATCCCTGGCTCTTTTTTGGGAACAATGCCCAATGGAGATACATGAAAATTAATGAAAGAAGGGGTATCATAAGGGCCAGATATCCTACCTTCCTGCAATTCTTTGAAAAGTTTTTCTCTAACAATAACAGATAACTCGTGAACTGATCTTAAATTTTCAATGAATGTACAGCCATCACCAACAAATCTGAGCAATTTAAAAACCTCTTGGAAGCCTTTATTAATGAATTGAGCCAACATTTGGTATGGGTACTGACAAAACCATGGCTCCATGTTTGCCACAATCACTGGAGTGTTGGCCTTTAAGAAAGGAATCCTTATTCAGCTGATGTGCATGTGTTGACAATTCTTTAAAACATTTACTATAAGGGTTTGGGACCTAAACAAAAAGCACACTTGTGTTGGAATCTAAATAAATTAGACCATTTGCACTCTTTATCATTAAAAGAAAAGCAAATGCCTTTCTTGTATGCGCTTGTAGGATTTGAGGGTAACAGGTTGTTTTGACGAGGCGCTGGGGGCTTCTGTGGTATGAATAAATTCAACCAAAGTCCTATATCTTTGTTACCCCATTGTATATTAGAATGTACTGCCATTTTATGTCTAAATGATTCATCGTAGAAATACCAAGGCAATCCTCAAAAATTCCTATATGCCTCCAAGATTATACCCATGTGTTGAAAAAGACCAGAGCTCTGCTCTGGAAATTTTTCACATATAAGCCTTGCATATGTAGAAAATGCTTGAAGCCAATTATTAAAAGTTTTAGCAATTGGCTTCCTTTTATCTTCATCACCTTTATCTCTATCTAATCTAGAATAACATTCTTTTTATGAAGGAAGTAAGGCTAGAATATCCATGTACTCTCCATGCCAGATTTTTTCTTTTGTTGGAGCAGGCACATGAAAACCCAAGGGTGATAATATGCAAGGCATAGCCCTGTTCCCATAGCTATCAGGTACTTTATTCCACACTGAAATGCCCTGGGTCGAAACCATAACCAAGGGAACTTCAGGGCCATCAACAGCTAAATTTACATCCTTACTACTCCCATCAGTCCCTGATTTACCCACCTACACAGAAGCTGCAACATTCCTGTTTGACAGCATCTGACTCGCAGGGGTGAATGTAGATAAATTGGAGACCAATTGTAACAGTGTGGAAGATAAAAAAGACAATAGGTTAAGTTGAGCAGACTCACCAGTTCCTCCTACTGCAGCACCACTTGCATTCTGCAATGCTGATGCCCTGGGGCCATGGTCTGACGCATCTGAGACCAATGCTACTGAATACGCTGCTTCACCTTGGCCTGGATTAGAACCCATGGCCACTCAGAGTGCTTCTGACAGCTGCTCCGGCATCTCTGGCTGCCTAGGCAACGATCGTCCATTTAGCATTACTGGGCGGGACCGGTTCCGATGTTGCCCCACCCTTTTCTTGCTGATGTCACCGGCCCTCCTTCAGCGGGCAGGGACAGCTACGTCTTTACTCCCTCTCTTTCTTCTGGAGAGAGCCGAAGGACTGTAAGGCCTGGCCTGGGTCCTCCTTCTTTGCTCCAGGCTCCTGACCTCAGTGGGCCCTCCTCTGGATGATCCTCCGTGCCGACCTGGAACTGGAAGCTCCAGCATCTCCTCTTCCTCCCTGCCATCATCTTCATCCCTGTCCACCACAGCATCTGGTCCTGGGATGGGTCTCCTACCACCATTCTACAGAGCTTCTTCACCCGCAGGTAAGGCGAGACAACTTCTGATCCAGCCTTCACTGCCTTCAGCTTCGGCCCTCGGTCTTTATGCCATTAAGTCTGTTAGTTTTCAACTTACTTCAACACACCAAGCTGTCCAGACAAAGTAGCATTAAGAGTTGAGACAAAATTTTTACCACTTACAGGGGTGCTTACAATGGTCAGCTTTTATTCATTTATATAAAACTTTTATCTCAGAAGGAAAAAACTGTTGCTGTAACTGCTGATTCAGTGTTAGCTGGAGATCAGCTTCAATTTGTCAGTCAAATCCATCTAAAACTGCTAGTCATACATTACCCTCACCTCAAACTGACAATGCTGCTGTCCAAAGGTGCCTGCTTTACTACTTCATCAAGAATGCAGACACAATAATACAGGAAGTGCGTTACTGGCTTGATCACCGGGGGAAAATAAAGAAAATGAATGCAGCCACCACATCTAAGGACTGGAAAGCTGCAACATATTATATTTTTGTTTCTGGGTTAAATACCGCTTTAAACACTTCCCTCCTGGCCTATAGCAGAATGACGGCTGGGCGGTGGTTCTGTTATCCTGACTGGACGTGCCCTAATGAGGGCACGCAGCACGACGATCGGAGGTCTGGTGTGTCAGTCTGAAACACTGCATCTCCGATCACGGTATGGAGCCTCTGACAGAGGCTTCTTACCACGTGATCAGCTGAGACCAATCACAGCTGATCACAGCGTGAACCAGGAAGTGCTGGTAAACGGCTTTCCTTGGTTCGCGCTGACAGGGAGATCAGATCGGCGGCTTTCCCTGTCAGGCGGGGTCCACACTGATAATCAGCACATTGATTATCAGCACAGCCCCCATGAGAGGCGCAGATCAGCTGCCAATCAGTGCCCATCAGCTGCCAGTCAGTGTCCCATCATTAGCACTAGGCAATGCTTATAAAAGTGCCAATCAGTGCCCACACAAGTGCCAATCAGTGCCCATCATTAATGTCTGTCAGTGCCCTTCAGATTCCAATCAGTAATGCCTGCCAGTGCCACCTCATCAGTGCTGCCTATCCAGTGCCATCTATCAGTGCCCATCAGTGCCACCTCTCAGTGTCCATCAGTGCTGCCTATCAGTGTCCTTCAGTGCCCATCAGTACTGCCTATCAGTGCCCATCAGTACTGTATATCAGTGTAGCCTATCGGTGCCCATCAATGCTACATATCAGTGCCGCCTATCAGTGCCCATCAATTCTACATATTAGTGTCTCCTCATCAGTGGCCATCAATGCCACCTCATCAGTGGCCATCAGTGCCACCTGATCAGTGCCCATTAGTGCAGCCTCATCAGTGCCCATCAGTGAAGCAGAAAACAAAATTCAATGGTGATCAAATACCACAAAAATAAATTCCTCTATTAGTGAGAAGAAAATGATAAAAAATGTTGTTTGGGTACAGTGTTGTATGACAGCACAATTGTCATTCAAAGTGTGACAGCGCTGAAAGCTGAAAATTGTCCTGGGTAGGAAGGGGGAAAAGTGCCTGTTATTGAAGTGGTTAGGAAATCCCTGTGTTAAAAAAAAACATGCATTGTAATTAGTTTCTCAGAGAGTTGCATCTGGTTTACATTTTAATGGATAATTTCACCTATTGACAAAAAATAATAAATGCACATTTTTTGCAGGTAAAAAAATGTGCATTTATTATTTTTTGTTGCAGAAGCCTGTAAAGCATTGTGCCAGCGATCAGTAGATTGTTGATGCCATGGAAGTCTACTACCTCTTAAGAGCAAGCCAATACATGCTGACAGGAAGAATCAATGTACTGCCACAGTGCTCATTGAGAACTACAAGCCAACAGCCGCTAAGGCTGTAGGGACTTGTGGTTTTCCATTTACAGAACACTGTGAATGAGTGAATGAGTGACGTGGCCCTAAATACCCCATAACATGTTGTGAAAGGTCAACTTATCTTGAATAACCACTGATGAGACACAGAATAAATTGTCCCCCAGATTAACACATTCAAGTTAATAGATGCAGACTGAAATGTTGAAATCCCTCCTGAGATTTCTACCCCACGTACACTAACCTCAGAGAGTCAACTTTAATGTCACAGAGATTCTCAACCTGAAAGTGCCTTTTTTGAGGGATTGCTTGCCTAGTCCACATAACTTGTTCCTTGAAAGAAGCCAAACATTTAATTGACAGTAACCATAAAAACTGGCATCATTTCCAGAATGACTATTTAGCAGTAGAACAACAAGCTCAAGATGTAATTTGCTACCATGTGCAGCATGAAACCTCTGCTGAAGACAGTACCCTGAGAAAACGTGAGGAATTTCTTGATCTGAATGGCCTATTATGAGTAGGTTGCCTTCTTAGGAAAGCAAAACTAATACAAGATAAGAAGAGTCCTCTAATAATTCTTAGCCATCATCACATCACTTGTTTGATTGTGCTACAGTATGACTATGAAGTCAAACACCTGCTGCTTGTGTTACCATATTATACAATATGGTTGTGGGTTGTGTGGTACTCTGTAGGCCAGTACCTGCATCCCCAATTTTCATAGTTACATAGTAGGTGAGGTTGAAAAAAGACACAAGTCTATCAAGTCCAACCTATGTGTGTGATTATATGTCAGTATTGCATTGTATATCCCTGTATGTTGTGGTCGTTCAGGTGCTTATCTAATAGTTTCTTGAAACTATCAATGCCCACTGCTGAGACCACCGCCTGTGGAAGGGAATTCCACATCCTTGCCACTCTTACAGTAAAGAACCCTCTACGTAGTTTAAGGTTAAACCTCTTTTCTTCTAATTTGAGTGACCATGAGTCTTGTTAAACTCCCCAGTATGGTATTTGTATATTGAAATTATATCCTGAAAATCATATTTTCGATTAAAAAGTAGCACTGTTGCTGTTAAGTGGAACTTTTATGGTGCCATGTCACTCAAATGCAGTCATATATACTGTTAAAAGAGTTACTATTTATTTGTATATTTTATTAAAAATGCTAAAACATGAAAGTGAATTAAACTCCTCCCTCCCAGGTGAAGCAGTGCTGTGTTTTGGCCTAGGCCAACAAGGCCCAGGCCTAGGGCGGCACTTTGTGGGGGGCGGCAAAAAAGCCGCCCCCCCCACCAAAACGGCACCCGCTCTCCTCCTGCACAGGAGCCGTCAAGCCGCCCCATAAAGCCGTGATTCTCTCTCTCTCTCTCTGAATGGCCCTCTGCTGTGGCCAATTATGAGGAGGGAAACAGCGGGGAGGAAGCTGGGCGGCGGCATGGCGAAACCAATTAGAGCCGCTCTCTCTCTTCTCCTTTCAGCTGACAGAAAGGGGAGGGGGGCGAGCGGGGGAGTTCTCTGGTAAATGGAGCAGCAGATCTGTGACAGGGAGAGGAGAGATACGGGCTGTCTGTGTATCTCCCCCACTCGCCTCCCCCTCCCCTGACAGCCCGCATCTCTCCTCTCCCTGTCACAGATCTGCTGCTCCATTTACCAGAGAACTCCCCCGCTCGCCCCCCTCCCCTTTCTGTCAGCTGAACGGAGAAGAGAGAGAGGCTCTAATTGGTTTCGCCGTGCCGCCGCCCAGCTTCCTCCCCGCTGTTTCCCTTACCATAATTGGCCACAGCAGAGGGCCAATCAGAAGACTCTGAGGGCATCATAGGAAAAGTAATCCCTAAAGAATGGCGGCTCCTGTGTGTGTCAGACATCATGCTACAGCCCCCAGCATGCATGCACTCTGCTGGGGGGGTTACAGGAGGAGAAAAAGAGAATACTGTGCTGGGGGAAGCCAGATAGGGAGCCACACTGTACCCCTGTACCCGCACCACCAGAGCCATGCTGTACCCGCACCACCAGAGCCACACTGTACGCGCACCACCAGAGCCACGCTGTACCCGCACCACCAGAGCCACGCTGTACCCGCACCACCAGAGCCACGCTGTACCCGCACCACCAGAGCCACGTTGTACCCGCACCACCAGAGCCACGCTGTACCTGCACCACCAGAGCAACGCTGTACCCGCACCACTGTTGCAGTTTCACCGGGTCTGGTAAGAGAGCCTGTTGGCCATTATACATTACTGTTCCCAGGAACTGAGCCATTAGGAAGTACCTAACCTTATATCCTCTAGGCCAACCCTAGTGACGCCACTGTCCCAGAGCCCACAACAAGTTACAGCACTGAGTTTCGGTAACTGGCCAGACAGGGATGCGCCAGCGTGGGCACCCAGGACATCTGCCGCCCGCAAGACCCACAAGCGGCGATGGGCTTTCCGTAGCAGCCGACACCTCTCTCCCCACTGTCAGCCACACACACTCAGTACACAGCAGGAGGAGGTGGGACACGAGTTCAGTGCAAGAGCCTCCCAAAGCACCCAGCACATATCCCCTTACCCCCCAAATGAAAAGATGCTGTATCGCTCACTGTCCTCCTCCCGCGGTGTCCCTCTGTCCTCCCATGAAGATGACAGGGCGGATCTTAAAAAGGAAGGGGTGTGGCCTTGACAGGAAGGGGTGGGTCATAGTTAAATTAGGGGGTGCGCAAGCTTAGTCAGGCCTAGGGCAGCACAAAACCTAAATACACCACTGAGGTGAAGGTATATGAATCTGACATCATCAAATCATACAATAAGATTAAACATTCAATATGTTTCTCTGGGATCAGGAAGGAATTTTTTTCCCTGCTGTAGCAAATTGGATCCTGCTTTTCTGGGGGGAGGAGGGGTTGCCTTCCTCTGGATCAACTGTGGGTAAATGATTGGGTATATGGGATCGTATGATATTTTTTATTTTATTTATTTATTTATTTTTATGGTTGAACTAAATGGACATGTGTCTTTTTTCAACCTGACTAACTATGTAACTATGTCATCCCAGATTGCACAAGCTTAATCATTTATTATTAGGTGACACAACTGGGAGGAACTCCATTTCTCAATGCTTTTTGAAGACTTTGCATCCACTTCTTCAGGAAATATGTGGACATATAGTTTTTTTTTTTTTTTTTCTCAAAAGGTTTTTTATTGTTTTCACATAAGTAAGGTTACAAACCGGTTGTGAATATACATCTTCCACATAAACAGTATGAACATGAACAGGGAAAACAAGCAGTCAGGCATACAGTAGTACATTGTTCACACATGTAACCGTAATTTTATTGCGTAACTTTAACCGACAGTATGTTTATATTCAGTTAGAGGCTTATTGAGACTGAATGTCAGTAAGGGTTCCCGTGTTAGATTCTTCTCATGGGAAAATCCTTAATTGGGGGTTTAGTAGGAGTGGACCGAGTTATGTATCTATGTATTACCCCGGAGGTATCATCATTTGTCTCTTCTCTCAATATTATGGTGCTGCGACATTTGGTCTAAGTTTGCTCAGGATAGGATATAAGTGGGTTGTGTTGTCGGTGGCATCCTGTTCAGGTCATTAACCTTATGTTATATATTAACTTCTGGGGAATGGTGGGTGGGTAGGAAGTGTAGAAGGTGTGGGGGGTGAGTATGACTCGGGTGTATCCGAGGATGGGGGAACTGATGACATGAGTTTATGAAAGTGGAGAGTATGGTAAAGGGGGTGAGAAGTAAGGGGGGGATATCAGAAAGATATCAGAATGATTAAGATTTGGGGAGTATTCAGTGACATGAAGGTAGCTGTGCGTCTCTCTTGCCTCCCTCCTCAGAAGGGGGCCTGCATTAGATCCATACCAGCTGATCAATGTCATGGGTATCTGATAAGCCTATTCACATAGTAGTTTGGGATTGTGGGAAAAAGGGTAGTAGAGTTGTGCGTATATTTACACTGTGGAATGGTAGGACGGTTTATGTCAAATCTTTACTAGTTTGGAGATAAAAGGAGGGCGTAGTCTGACGTTGATCTGAAGTGTGCCCAACATGCCCATTTGTTATTAAATGCTTTTTTTTTATAATTCAATTTTTATTCAATTTCACAATTATACAAAGGATGTATGACATATTTTATCAATACAGAGTTGGTACAAATACTGATATTCATTATCTATCGTATACATTTTAACTTTTCAATTAACTGTATATACAGTGGGGATGGAAAGTATTCAGACCCCCTTAAATTTTTCACTCTTTGTTATATTGCAGCCATTTGCTAAAATCATTTAAGTTCATTTTTTTCCTCATTAATGTATACACAGCACCCCATATTGACAGAAAAACACAGAATTGTTGACATTTTTGCAGATTTATTAAAAAAGGAAAACTGAAATATCACATGGTCCTAAGTATTCAGATCCTTTGCTGTGACACTCATATATTTAACTCAGGTGCTGTACATTTCTTCTGATCATCCTTGAGATGGTTCTACACCTTCATTTGAGTCCAGCTGTGTTTGATTATACTGATTGGACTTGATTAGGAAAGCCACACACCTGTCAATATAAGACCTTACAGCTCACAGTGCATGTCAGAGCAAATGAGAATCATGAGGTCAAAGGAACTGCCTGAAGGGCTCAGAGACAGAATTGTGGCAAGGCACAGATCTGGTCAAGATTACAAAAAAGATTTCTGCTGCACTTAAGGTTCCTAAGAGCACAGTGGCCTCCATAATCCTTAAATAGAAGATGTTTGGGACGACCAGAACCCTTCCTAGTGCTGGCCATCCTGCCAAAGTGAGCTATAGGGGGAGAAGAGCCTTGGTGAGAGAGGTAAAGAAGAACCCAAAGATCACTGTAGCTGAGCTCCAGAGATGCAGTCGGGAGATGGGAGAAAGGTGTAGAAAGTCAACCATCACTGCAGCCCTCCACCAGTCGGGGCTTTATGGCATAGTGGCCCGACGGAAGCCTCTCCTCAGTGCAAGAAACATAAAAGCCCGCATGGAGTTTGCTAAAAAACACCTGAAGGATTCCAAGATGGTGAGAAATAAGATTCTCTGGTCTGATGAGACCAAGATAGAACTTTTTGGCCTTAATTCTAAGCGGTATGTGTGGAGAAAACCAGGCACTGCTCATCACCTGTCCAATACACTCCCAACAGTGAAGCATGGTGGTGGCAGCATCATTCTGTGGGGGTGTTTTTCAGCTGCAGGGACAGGACGACTGGTTGTAATGGAGGGAAAGATGAATGCGGCCAAGTACAGGAATATCCTGGACAAAAACCTTCTCCAGAGCGCTCAGGACCTCAGACTGGGCCGAAGGTTTACCTTCCAACAAGACAATGACCCTAAGCACACAGCTAAAATAATGAAGGAGTGGCTTCACAACAACTCCATGACTGTTCTTGAATGGCCCAGCCAGAGCCCTGACTTAAACCCAATTGAGCATCTCTGGAGAGACCTAAAAATGGCTGTCCACCAACGTTTACTATCCAACTTGACAGAACTAGAGAGGATCTGCAAGGAGGAATGGCAGAGGATCCCCAAATCCAGGTGTGAAAAACTTGTTGCATCTTTCCCAAAAAGACTCCTGGCTGTATTAGATCAAAAGGGTGTTTCTACTAAATACTGAGCAAAGGGTCTGAATATTTAGGACCATGTGATATTTCAGTTTTTCTTTTTTACTAAATCTAAATGTCAACAATTCTGTGTTTTTCTGTGAATATGGGGTGCTGTGTGTACATTAATGAGGGAAAAAAAACGAACCTAAATGATTTTAGCAAATGGCTGCAATATAACAAAGAGTGAAAAATTTAAGGGGGTCTGAATACTTTCCGTCCCCACTGTATATTAACTGGTAGAGTCAACTGTCGGGTCCACCCCTCTGCCCAAGTCACCCCACTGGGATCTAGCTGCGACCAGGGCAGGGGTGCTTTCAGAATTATTTCTTGCTTTATTGTTTATTACCTTCAGTACGTCTTGCTTGAAGTAGAAGTGTAAATTAGTAACATGTATCTCCAACTTCTATTAATGTTAATAGGAAATTATGGGAGAATAAACTTGGAAGTGGGGTAAAATAAAAACATAAAGAAAACAAAATGAAAAAAAGGAATAAGAAGGAAAATAAGGAACTAAGTTCCTGTGTATTGTGTCATTATTGTTTGTATATTGTATTCGAGTAGCTTATAGTTGTTTATAAGCTTATTATATCTGACTATGCCCATTTGGGAGTTGTTGTCCTGTATGTGTTTTATAGACTTTATACCATTCCATCCATGGTTCCCAGTGTCTAAGGAACTCTGCATATTTCCCTGCTATGTTAGCTAGCATGCCTTCATATGTGTGGTGAATAGCATATATACGTATAACGTCTACAATCTCAGGAAGATTTGAGGATCTCCAGAGCCTAATGCCCCGTACACACGGTCGGACATTGATCGGACATTCCGACAACAAAATCCTAGGATTTTTTCCGACGGATGTTGGCTCAAACTTGTTTTGCGTACACACGGTCGCACAAAGTTGTCGGAATTTCCGATCGCCAAGAACGCGGTGATGTAAACCACGTACAATGAGACTAGAGAAGGCCAGTTCAGAACCAAGCGCGGCACCCTTTTGGCCCCCTTTGCTAATCTCGTGTTAGTAAAAGTTTGGTGAGAGACGATTCGCGCTTTTTCAGACTCGTGGTTTTCAGATCATTTTCTGCTGTTCAGTTTGTGCTTGTGGGTTTGTATCTGCTCTTCAGTGCGTGCAGCAAGCTACGCATGACTTATTTGAGTCATTGTGTTCTTGTTCGTTCGTTACTGTTTTTTAGGTCGCTCTTCACAGGCCTTGCTGTTCTTCAGTGCATTCTGTTACTTCGTTCTGAGCAGCCAACCGTTTTCTAGCCATGTTGCGTATACATACTCCCCGTAGAGTTCGTGCTGTGAGGGGGCTTGGTGTTGGGGTCCTGACCTTGACAAAAGTCCAGTCCATGAACAGGGTGGGGAGGAGTTCATGGACCAAGAATTGGTTGCTTCAGCGTGACCAGTTCTGTCACTTGCCTTTGCTCCGTGAGATCCGTGAGAATAATCCTGATGATTTCAGGAACTTTCTCAGGATGACGGACCCCGTATTTCACCGTTTGTTGGCTTTGCTGACCCCCTATATCAGCAGGCAGGATACCTGCATGAGGCAAGTTATCACTCCGGAGCATAGGCTCGTCGCTACCCTGTGGTACTTGGCGACGGGGAGAAGCCTGCAGGATTTGAAGTTCTCGACAGGCATCTCCCCCCAGGCTCTGGGGATCATTATCCCAGAGACCTGTTCTGCCATCATACAGGTCCTGCAGAAGGAGTATATTAAGGTAAGATTTTTATCCTTTAATATCAAATTTTATTGTATTTATTGTTTGATAATATATTGTATTTCTTTCCTCATTCCCTAATTACCATGATTGGAATATGCTGTGAATGTCCCCTTTGTCCTCATGCATGCTGGATTTTTATGTAATTATTATTTTGCTCCTTCATACATATTTGCCTTCACTTACCTCCCCAGCATGGTCTACAGGCCCTATATTCACCTCATGTAGTCACTTAACAATGTATTTTGTCAGCTCCATAGTAGTGCTTTACCCCAAACACCCCCTAAAATGTTTTAAAATGTGATTGCTGCTTTAAATTCAGGCAGAGTGCCAGAGGCTTTTTTTGGGGGGTCCCCAAATAATTTTTAACCCTCCCTCCCCCCAACTGCTAAGTCAGCTGATACCAATTCTCTATCTATCCTCAATTATCTATATGCTGACTTTGCCAAACCCATACACACTATACCCATCTCTTTTGTGGTCAGATTTATGGATTAATTCCCCAAAGCATGTAGTGCAAGGGCCTGCCTGTATACTTTCAAATGGTACTGTTTAAAGTTGTTGTATCCTATTATTATCTTGATAGGTAATAGCAGAATTTTCAAATGTGCTGAAATGTGTACAGTGTGTATTTATATCTTTGTATTATAGCACTTCTTACCTGTCCAGTGGGCTGCCAATAGTGTAACTAAGGAGGGGCTGTTCAAAATAATACCCATTATTTAGGCATTCATCTCTCAATGAAGTGGAGAGTGTTACCTGTCCAAGAGCTCCCCCCCTATAATGTTAGAAATGGCCCATGAGAGGGGGTGGGGGAGGGGGAATCTGATAGATGTACCTTATACTTTGGTGTTTAAAAATTCCCATTAATAAATGTTATCTTGATGTTGGCCAAGAATGTTTGTGTCTAATCTGCTTTCCATGATTTAATGTGCAAAAAGACAAATTTGTTTTGTTTTCCTACACAGTTTCCTTCCACGCCACAGGAATGGCAGACTGTGGCCTCCCACTTTGCCCAGTGGTGGGACTTTCCTAACTGCGGAGGGGCAATTGATGGGAAACACGTCCACATCGTCCCACCACCCAACTTGGGGTCATACTATTATAATTATAAAGGGTTCAATAGTATTGTGATGTTGGCGGTGGTGTCGGCTAATTATGAGTTCCTGTATGTGAACGTGGGGAAGAATGGCCGGATGTCCGATGGTGGAGTCATCGCCCAGATGGAGTTTTACAGGCATCTCCAGAATGGCAGCTTGGACTTGCCGCCTCCAGAAGACAATGTGGATGGACTCCCATTCAACTTCGTTGCAGATGAAGCCTTTGCACTGGGGGACCACCTTATGCGGCCATTCCCAATGAGGACCCTCCCCCTGGACCAGAGGGTTTTTAATTACCGGCTGGCCAGAGCCAGAAGAGTGGTGGAGAACACATTTGAAATCATGGCCAGCCCGTTCTGCCTATTTCTTACACCCATCCATATGGCGGAGTATAAACTTAATCATATAATCCTGGCATGCTGTGTTCTACATAACTTTTTACGGCAACATTCTGCCAACTATGCTGGCTCAGTTGGGCCGAGGCCGGAATTATAAATGAAACAACCCTGATGGTGCTTGAAAGTGGCGGTCCTGGCTTGCCCTCCCTGAGTGCCCATGATGTCCGGCTAAGATACCTTGAGTTCTTTGCGGGTAGGGGGGCCATCAATATGCCAGACAATTTGTGAAACCTTGATCAAATAAAAAAAATTAAGCAAATCTTTGGTGACATTTACTGCTTGTGTTTGTTTTAGCTGACCCTGACCGAAATGTGGTGAGTCCTGAAAATGGTGTGATTGAGTAACCTTACAAAGCACTATTGGGTGTTATATACTAAAGGCAAAGACACTTTGCACTACAAGTGCACTTGAAAATGCACTGAAACTGCACTTGTAGTGGATTTGCCCTTAGGAAATAACACCCATTGTCACAGAAAGCAGCAATTACATCACCACAAAAGTGTTGTAGCTTTGAGACAATAATCCACACATTCTTGATTAACAATCTTTTTAATACCTGCACAATCACATGTGCATTTAGAACAGGTTTTTAAAACAAACCAACATGTTTGTTGTATAACAATTTTTGGGGTGGCATTATCAAAAATAGAAATGTCCATTTAAGATAAAACAGGCATGTTTCAAAACAACAAGAAAGACACAAATCTTGAACTTACAAAGTTCACATTTGGTAGAACTTGAAGGCAATATCAGACATGAGTATT
This sequence comes from Aquarana catesbeiana, assembly GCF_042186555.1. Classification (NCBI taxonomy): domain Eukaryota; kingdom Metazoa; phylum Chordata; class Amphibia; order Anura; family Ranidae; genus Aquarana; species Aquarana catesbeiana. Next base: position 143,563,398 of record NC_133334.1, read on the forward strand.
TAGGAACTGTGTTTGATATTGCGTTCAGATGGGGTGAAGTCACCCCAGGAAAAGCCAAATTTTGAAGATGCACACCAATTTACGAATGTCAACATGTGCTACCTGCCTTCACGGGGGATCAAGGGGTGTGTTTTGGGGGAGCAACCCCTTCCTCTCAGCTACTTTATTATTGAGGAAGGGGTTGCACCCCCAAAACGCGTCCATTGATCTCCCGTGATGGCACATATTGACACACTGTGTGCATCCTCAAAATATGGCTTTTCTAAAAATCGCTAAAACATTTTTAACATTGTAGCACACAAAAAAACAAAGGGATTTGGAGGGGTTTTAAACTCTCCCCAAAACATCAATGATGTTATTATTTTTTTGAATAACATCATTGATGTTTTTCTTGAGGTTTTCCAATGCTAAATTACACCCCATAATCTCCCCGATCAGGATCTGTGCACTTTCCGAGGTGAAATGCCCTGGATCCACAACATCATGATCACCTTAAAAGGTAGAAACCAAAAAAAAAACAGGTATTATAAATATGCCGGCATCCATCTCTTACCTGAGTCTGTGGTCGCAGACACTCACCTGTTGTGGTGACTAGTTCCACCACGTCTTCTTCCTCCTGCTCTTCTTGTGTTGAGGGTATTTCACATTCTTCCCGAGGTGGGTGTCTCTGGTCTCCTTGGATGAGGGGTGTCCTCTGAGTCTTTTCTCCCCATGTGAAAAAAAAGGTATACTTAGCACACAGATATTTGATGGCAGAACTATAAATATGAAACATTGCTTGGAAGTGGGGTACAATTGTCTGTTTTGCCAGAGTTCCAAGATGTAGAATTTTGAGTGTCCTTTGTCAAGCTTCAATACTTTACCTGTTTGTTACAAGCTTCACAGAGGGAGACACCCCTATAGTATACAATGGAGCACCTGTGTGGGCCCCTAATAAAAAGGGTGTTCTTGTGTCCCACACTAGTGCTCCAGCGTCCAGATGTGAAAACAGCTGCTGAGTGTCCTCTCCTTACACAGAATCTAATTTGCATTTCATTCTAGTAACAAACCCATCTACACAACCAAATTATTTTCATACACGTAGGCCCTAAAAAATGTGGGCAAAAACATATGGCCAAAACAATGGTGTTTTATAGGCCGAAAGAAAAATGTTTGATACGAACAAATAATGTACCCTTGAACATGAAAGTTGCCATTTTAAACTGTACAACACTTAAGAAAAGCACATGGAGCAGCACGAACGTAATAAAGACAAAAAGAATAGGAACACAGCACAACTACTTACTTTTTTGCAGCACTCTCCAGATCTTTCTGTACTGCTCATGTTCTCGTAATTTCAGGTCCGACCACCGCTTCCTGAGCTGATCTTTCAATCGACGTACCCCGAAATTCCGGTGCAGACTTTTGGCCACTTTCGCCATGATCTTGGCCTTTCGGACATTGGGGTTGGGGTAAGGTCCATACTTCCCATCATAGTCGGCCTTCTCCAGGATGTCAACCATCTCCAACATCTCCCCAAAGGACATATTTGAGGCCTTAAATCGTCTCCTTCTGGATCGGGACGTTTCTGGATCCGGGCTTTCCTCCTCCTCCTCGTTGCTATAATTAGCACGCACCTGCTGTGTCTCCGCCATGTGCTCTTCCCCCACTGCGCAGAACGAAAAGGGGCGGGGAATAAACTAGAAAGAACGTCAGGGGCGGGTAGAGTTACATGCATGCGCAGTGTGTATAAAGCGTAACACGCGTGCGAAGTACGTACGATCTGTGAGCGGAGGAAGGAGCATCGGAGGGGCCGATCGTGAGAACGAAGGTAAGATCTAAACTTGGGACTATACTGCTTCTAAATTGAAGCCTATATTGTAACAAGATTAGGAGAGTTTGGCCTGACATTAGGGTTTGTCTTGTGTTGTGTCTTGCAGAGAAAATGGATGGCTTCAAGAACCACAATTTCCTCCCTCTGTTCATAGACAAATACAGGGAGCTGCCCTGTCTGTGGCAGGTGAGACACCCCCATTACAACAATAAACAAAAGAGGCAGGCAGCGCTGGAGAAACTGCTGGAGTTGGTGAAGCCGGTGGTCCCCACGGCAACCATCCCCTATTTAAAAAACAAAATTGATGGCCTGAGGAGCACTTATCTTAGGGAGCGCAAGAAGGTCACGGATTCCCAGAGATCCGGAGCAGGAACAGATGATGTTTATGTCCCCAGGCTGTGGTACTATGAGAGACTGCGATTTCTGTCAGACCACACTGTAGTCAGGGAATCCCTCTCTACTCTTCCTTCCACTCTTCCTTCCACCCCAGCTGAGGCTTCCGATGTCCAACCTGGGCCTTCCAGCCAGGAAGAAATGGAGGAGCCCAGCTTGAGCCAGGTATAGCATTCTTCTACAGATTTCTGGTCAATAAAGAAATGATCTTTACTAGATGTCATTATTGATCACTAATTGCTGATTGAAAAAATTATTTGACATATCAATAGACAGTAGTGGGCACCAAAAATTGGGACAAAATGAAAAATGCTGGGCTCGGAAGGATAGTCTGTTATATTTGTTAACATTCAATTTGCAACAGTCAGGAGGTGAAAATTGTGTGTGATTGATGAATAAAAAACTAAAACTATGTCCCTTTTTCATACACAGGAAGACCTCAGCCAGGAGGAGGCTGTGGAATGTGGCAGCCAGGAGGAGGCGGGGCTAAGTGTCAGCCAGGAGGAGGCGGGGCTAAGTGTCAGCCAGGAGAAGCCTGGGACAAGTCGAAGCCTGACCAAATCGCAGGTTCCTCCCCTCCGCCTTCCATACAAAAGAGCGAGAAAGGCGACTCACATGCAAGATTCAGCGCTCAGGCTCATTCAGGAGGCTTCTGCGTCCCTCAGAGCCTTACCCACTCCTGAAGAGGCCTTTGCCTGCATGGCTGCCACAAAACTGCAGGGCATGCAAGAGGGTCAACGCAAACTATGTGAGGACCTTCTTTATAAAGTCCTAAGTAAGGGGGTGAGTGGTGAATTAACACCCAATACCCACCTGAGTGAGTTGGCCCCTCCTTCTCCTCCTGCTGCTGCCACAACTCCACCACCAGAGCCACAGCATGGAAGGAAGCGTGGAAGGAAGACCATAGAGTGATTGGCCTGGGTTCAGTCTGGTCTGACAAAAGATGCAGTCTCTTGTATGACGACAGCCTGGGGACACAGATGTCATCTGCTGCTTTCCGGATCTCTGGGACTTCTGGACCAGACTGCACTCCCTTATATATGGATTCCTCAGGCCACCAATTTTGCTTGAAAATAGTGGATGTGTGCCCTGGGGGGGCCAAAGGCTTCACCCATTTCTGCTGTTTCTCCAGTGTTGCCTCCCTCTTTGTTTAGTTGTGAGCCCTTAATAAATGAAATTTTCGTTCAATTATATTCTCCTATGTGTGTTTGCATTCAAAAAGGACAGTTTGTTTGGGAGGAGGCAGGTACATTTCAAAATGCAATGTGAAATTAACAAGGGACACCAACACCAAGCAATCTCCTACAGATTATAAATAATACAAGATATTATGGTGTTGTGGTAACTTGACACACAAAAGACACACAAAAATATTATAGAGTAAAACACAACAAAAACAACAATAAAAACACAGCCTTGAAAAAAAAACAAACCCCACAAAAAATACAAAAAACAGCCAGGAAGAAAACAAAAAAAAATTACAAACAACCAAAAACTAATTTGGTCAGATGTGACAAATCTAAATATATTGAGGAAATCCCAATAAATAATAAAGAAATAAGTTTGTGAGATGTCTGTGTGAATATGAGCAGCAAAACTACTTAATTCTTCCCACATTATAAAGAAGAAGAGAATGCGCTGTATTAAACAATTTTTGACATTGCAGCGTGACGAAAGTGCTGTATCCATTCCGAACGCTAATTTTACCCGACCGAGCTGTTCCGTCTTGGAATTTCTTCTGAGCATGCGTGGCACTTTGTGTGTTGGAACTGGCCACACACGGTCAGAATTGATGCGATCAACTTTTGTTGTCGGAAAATTTTATAGCCTGCTCTCAAACTTTGTGTGTCGGAAAATCCGATGGAAAATGTCTGATGGAGCCCGCACATGGTTGGAATTTCCGACAACACGCTCCGATCGGACATTTTCCATCGGAAAATCCGACCGTGTGTACGGGGCATAAGAATTACCAATTTGGCGGCTAGGAATAGGTGGGTAGTGAATTTCCTAAAAAGTGGTGGTATATTTTCTATCCCTAGGTTTAGGATAGCTAATGATGGCAAGCATTGTGTAGAGACTCCTGTGATTTGTTGAAAAATTGCAAATACATTGGGCCAGAATTTAGCTAATTTTCCACAGGTTCTCAATATGTGGAACAGGGTTCCTGTTTATGTGCAATTTCTCCAACACAACGAAGGTGTATTCGTTGTGTTGGAGGCTATCCTGTATGGCGTTAGATACCATCTTTGTGAGATTTTGTGGGATAATTCCCAGAGATTTGTGCATTTAGTTGCTGAGTGGATGTGTTGTAACGCTTTGTGCCACTGTTCTTCTGTATGAGATATGTCTAGGTCCCTTTCCCATGCAATCATAGGTTTTGTTTTCTCTAGACTACATGTATTTTCCAAAATAAATTGTATTGTAGCAGTTTTCTACTTTTGAGATATGAAGTTACCCGTATGTAATTGAATTTTTCTGAAGATGGAAGACTATATTCTGATTGTAATTGTGTGAAGGATTTCAGTTTATTGTCTGTGGACAGATCTGAAATCCATTGTATGCCTCCTGACATTTGGATAAACACAAGTTAGGTACTAATAGTGCTATTACCGCAATGGGTATAGCAAGATGTATATTAGGCGTTGAGATAGATTGAAATAGTATTATTTTTTTTTAGTAGGCCAGAGTCACTAGGATTGCAGGGGATACATTTTTGGTGTTTTTGTTGTGAAAGGGGGAGGCCAAGATGAAATTACTGAGGTTCTTACCTGGTATTTGGGTTTGTTCTAGAAGTCCCCACAGTGGCGTAGGTTGGTTAGGGAACCACCCTCTGGTCTGTGCTAGTACTGAAGCTATGTGATAATCAATGAAAACTGGAGCTCCCACCCCTCCTGCCTTTTTTATTTTGCTGAGTTTAGAGAAGGCACTTCTTGCTTTTTCCTTTCCCATAGGAAGTTGGCGAGTGTACGTTGCAGATTTTTAAAAAAGGTTTTTGGAGATGGTATAGGGACCGTTCTAAAGATGTACAGTACTTTAGGTAATATTTGCATTTTAAATGCTGCCAGCCTACCCGACCATGATAATAAATGTTTGCTTAATTTCTGTGTTCCCTCTTTTACTATGCCTTCAAGCAGTAGATAATTAGCTTTAAACAACTGATCCTTGGGTGGAAAGGAAGCAGGGGCAGCTGCCCCATCAAACACTTTGAGGAGGTGAGGTCCTAAAATTGATTGTAAGTTCTTATAGTAGTCTCCTATAAGCCCATCTGGGCCCGGAGATTTGTTGCTCGTGAGTGTTTTTATTGCTTGTAATAATTCAGTCAGGTAGAAGGGTGAGTAATGTTATTGGATTTGAGTAGGTGTAAGTGTAGGTAGTTTGGTATTGGATAAGAAGTCATTCATAGTTGTTAGTGTAGGTTGTGGTTTTAAGTCGTCTTGGTTCAAGTTGTAAAGAGAGCTGTAATAGTCGCTAAATGTGTCTGCAATGGTCATATATTTTTTGTTTGCTTTTGGGATAAATGAGATGGGTTATTTTGGTCTTAAAGCATTTTCCCTGTATTCTCCTAGCCATTGCCTTCCCTGCTTTGTTGCCAGTAGAGTAAAATGACATTTTGAATTTTTTCTCTGTTTGTTCAAATGTTTGGAGTAGTATAATTCTAAGGTCATGTCTTAAAGCGGTGAGTTTTACACTTGTGGAGGTTGTAGGTCTGGTTTTGTTGAGGGCTTCCAGTGTGTCAATTTCTGTTATTAAGTTAGTAATTTTTTGCTGCCGCTGCTTCCTGTTTCTTGCCCCTAGCTGGATAAATATGCCTCTTACATAAGCTTTGTGGGCATTCCACAAAAGAAAAGCATTATCAGAGGATGATGAATTGATTGAATTGAAAGTATCTGGACAAGTGGTTTTCCAATGTTTTTTTAGTTTCAGGATTTTGTATAATGTGTGAATTAGCGTACCATACGCGTAGTGGTGCTAGGATAGGAATCCTTTAGTGTAAGGAGAATGGAAGCATGGTCTGACCATGCTATTGTAACTATTTTGGCCTGGGACACTTTTTTTTTTTCCAATAAATTTTTATTGAGTTTTACATATTACAGGTTATGAAGTCATAGTAAGGAACAGGAACATGAACATGTAAATGTAAGTTTACAGACTAGATATTGTAAGTATAGTCTGAATAGCGATTTTATGAATAACATTCTATGAGAAAGAAAAAATCGTTAACAAAGTGATTATAAACATAGGGTAGAACAGTTGACCTGAAATGATAGGAGGAGGGGTGGGGTAAGGAGGGGTGCAAGAGGAAGGAGGGGCAAGGAGGGATAAGGGAAGGGGGGGAAGGAGAGCTTCAAGTGGAAGGCGAGTAGAGAGACAGGGCATTCAATTGTTAAACCTTACTTCAATTGTTAATTATTTTTTGAGTACCAAAGGACCCATGGGTTCCAGCGAGTTAGTGTCTTTGTATGGGATTGTTTGCTGCGTGACAAAAGGATTTCATAAGTGAAATGGGTTTGTACTAAGTTAGTAACTTCCGTAAGGGAGGGAATGTTGTCAGATTTCCAGTTTCTAGTGATCAAGAGTTTGGTAGCTCGGAGGACGTGTGTAATCACTGTTCTTTGGTGTATGGGAAAATCTTCTATTGTCAGATAAGGAAGGGCTAAGCGTGGAGTAATTGTAACCGAGCTATGGAGTATGTCTTGGAGTATGGATTCCACATTTTTCCAAAGCTGGGTTACATTTGGGCAAGACCAAAGAATGTGGAGGAGGGTGCCCGTATGGCCACAGTTTCTCCAGCAGTCGTGTGAGGCATGTTTGTGGAATTTGGCCAGTCTGGACGGAGTTAGGTACCATCTCATTAGCGTTTTTTGGGTGATTTCCTAAAGGGAGGTGCAAGTTGTTGCTTTGTAAATAGATGTGATTGCCTGTTGCCATTGGGCATCTGTGAATTGTGTCTGTAGGTCAGTTTCCCAGTCAAGGAGAGGTTTGGTTTTGCTGAACATGTTTTTTTTCCTGTAGGAATGAGTATATGAGGGAAGTCCCTTTAGTGTTAGAGTGTTCTGTAAAGAAGTAGTTTCATAGTTTCAAGGGTAGTTTTCCTTCTAGAGATGTGTGTGCCTTCAAGCAGTTTTGTAATCTAAAGTAGCCGAGGAAGTCTTTGGAGGGTGCATTGAGGTCTTTGCCTATTTGTGAGAAGGATTTGCAGGTTGCAAAGTTCTTGTGTGTATGTTACCCGGTCAGTAATCCAGGATGGGAGTGTTAAGTCAGGAGTAAGAAGCTTTAAGGTGTTTAAAGGAATGTGTAGTGGTTTTGTCAGTATGTGTGACCATTTGGTATTGTGTAGTGTACGCCACACTTTAACTGAGGCTTGGACAGTGGGTGAGTAGTGGAAAATGTGAGGATTATGTGTAGAGGTACTAAATAACCAGTTGGTGAGGTTTGTGCCCGGTGTCTTGTGATTTTCTATATCGCTCCAGAGAGTTTTGGGTGAGGTATTCATCCATTCTTTCATTTGTGATAGAATGGTGGCATTGTAGTAGTCTTTGATGTCTATGTATCCCATTCCCCCCCGCGGATCTGTGTTTAATAAGTTTCGTGTGACTACATCTAGATTTTTTCCCTTGCCAAACAAATTGGCTTAGGATGGATTGGAGAGATTTCAGGTAGGTAGATGAAAGTGGTATAGGAAGCGTGCAAAATATGTAGAGCAACCGTGGCAATACCTTCATTTTAAAGGCTGCCAGGTGGCCTGACCATGAGAATTCATGTTTGGAGAGTTTTGTGGTTTCAGTAAGCATCATCTGTTTGGCGCCTGTGTAGTTGTGTGCGAAAAGACCCCTAGTGGATTTGGTGAGAATAATGCCGAGGTAGGGAATACTATTCTCCGCCCATGGGTAAGGATATTGGGTCTGGAGTAGATTACTAGTGGTTGCATCAATGCCCAGGTCTAGAATGTAGGATTTATGTTCATTAACTTTGTAGTAAGATAAAGTACTAAACCTTTTCAGTAGCGATTGGACCGAAGCCAGGGAAGAGTGAGGGTTTGTGATCATCATTATCACGTTGTCTGCAAATAAATTTATTTTGTGTTCTGTGGTACCAATGGTGAAGCCTGATATTGTAGAGTGGGATCTGACATGTTCTGCTAAGGGTTCCATAATTAGGTTAAAAATGATTGGTGAGAGCGGACAACCTTGTCGGGTGCCATTAGTGATGGAGAATGGCTTAGACAGCATCTCCGACGTATAGACCTGTGCTGATGGGGAGGAATACAGAGCCATTATGGCTGCCAGAATTGGGCCCTGAAAACCAAATTTGCCAAGGGTTGCTTCAAGATATTTCCAATGGACCCTATCGAACGCCTTCTATGCATCCAAGGATAGGAGCAGAGAAGGCGTTCTAGATATCTCAGCGTGATGGATTATGTTGATAATTCTACGAGTGGCATCAGTTGTCTGCCTCCCTTTTGTGAAGCCTGATTGGTCCTTATGTATTAGAAGGGGCATTTGGTTGAGTAATCTGTGGGCTATTAGTTTGGCATAGATTTTTGTGTCCACATTGAGAAGAGATATGGGTCGGAAGTTTTGTACAGAGGTAGGCTCTTTCTCCGGCTTCGGTAGTGTAACAATTAAGGCACTTAGCATTTCTGGGGGGAGAGAGGAGGAGGAGGCAGCGTCATTGTACACTTTGGTCAGATATGGTGTTAGCACAGTTCCAAACTGTTTGTAATACTCTCCTGTAAGACCATCTGGGCCAGGAGATTTGTTAGAGGGAAGTGATGAAATTATATTCTTGATTTCTAGATCTGTAAACGGGGTGTTCAGGGAGTCTAGTTGTTCTGTGGTCAGTTTAGGGAGGTTGATCTCATTGAGAAATGCCTCTATGTCAGGTAGAGATGGCTGTGTGACAGATGTAAAATTGTACAGGTATCCTGGATGATGTAGCGCCCTTCAAACAGAAAACACCTCCACCGCGCCACTAAACCCTAAATAAACCCCAAAAATTGCTAATTGGTGCAACAAATGAATTTCAAATCAAAACAAAATAAAATAAAATATTGAATAGCGTCGAGCTGCCCCTTTAAAATATATACATAAACCAGATATTTAATCCTAAATGTCAGTCCCTCACCCAATAACCCCAAAAAGACACATAGGATAAATATGAGGCGCTCTAAACAACTTAAATGCCACAATCTTAATGACACAATAGTGGTGGCACCCTCTAATAGTGCTCTTTACACCCTCGTGTAATCTACTGTTATTAACAAACCATAAATCATATAACAAATGACAATGAATTAATATATATATATATATGTGACACTCAAGTGAAAAAAATGTGTACAAACACTTCACTCCATGCTGTGAAATATCAAAACTTCACATCAAAGTCCATATATTGAAAAAATCAGCCCAAAAGGAACTGTATGTGACAAAATATAGTTGGTGACGAAATATAAATCAAGTGTCCCACAAAAGATATGTTCTCAATCTTTGATGACCACAAACGAGTGTCTCCGTGTGTCTTCCACCTCACCACCGTGTTCAGTGAATCACACCCTCCAGAAATGCACTCACCGATTTATATTGCCAGCACTCTCATGCAAGGCAAAAAAAGGATCATTGAAAATAGCAGTCTATGGCGATACATTCAGTGAACTACTGCTTATCTACACTGGAGCATATTAATTAGGGAGATGTGTACAGACTTGTTACTTTTACTTAATATATAATTTTTATACTTCTATGCCCGATCCCGAGTATGTTTTGTTCCAATAAACAGTGGTAAATCAGTAGAACGGGGACGCGAGGTGTGCGCATGCGCAGTGCACGGCTGAATGGGCGTCACTCTAGGAGCAAATATAAGGGATGAGTGACAGTAGACACAGCCAATCCCATGAATAAGTCTACCTATGACGAAACATGTCGGGGGGCGTGGCTGTGATACGTGATGTTAGCGCTGTCAGCCACACAGGAGGATAGGAATTCGAGTGCATGGAGGAGCGGAGGTTTACCGAGGGAGGGGTGAGATTGTAACCCAGCAACAGCACACCTCGGGTCCGCCATGACCGCTGGTTATAAGGTTTTATCCACAAAGTTTGAAGATTGATGTGAATTGCACATGGTTTCTGCTGTTTTTATCTTTTAAGAATGTGAGTGCATTATGAGTAGATTGTAGTGGTTTTAATAAAATTTTGTTTGCTGGTTCACACTATTGGAGCACTTTATTTTCTTTTATGTGGATCCATTGAATAACAATCACCATGGACATCGAATGATTTATTTGCCCTGGAGTGTGGTAAATTAAGCATTTTTTGCCTTGCATGAGAGTGCTGGCAATATAAATCGGTGAGTGCATTTCTGGAGGGTGTGATTCACTGAACACGGTGGTGAGGTGGAAGACACACGGAGACACTCGTTTGTGGTCATCAAATATTGAGAACATATCTTTTGTGGGACACTTGATTTATATTTCGTCACCAACTATATTTTGTCACATACAGTTCCTTTTGGGCTGATTTTTTCAATATATGGACTTTGATGTGAAGTTTTGATATTTCACAGCATGGAGTGAAGTGTTTGTACACATTTTTTTCACTTGAGTGTCACATATATATATATATTAATTCATTGTCATTTGTTATATGATTTATGGTTTGTTAATAACAGTGGATTACACGAGGGTGTAAAGAGCACTATTAGAGGGTGCCACCACTATTGTGTCATTAAGATTGTGGCATTTAAGTTGTTTAGAGCGCCTCATATTTATCCTATGTGTCTTTTTGGGGTTATTGGGTGAGGGACTGACATTTAGGATTAAATATCTGGTTTATGTGTGACAGATGTGTCATCTTTTAAATTATAAAGTGTATTGTGGTAGTAACTAAATGCGTCTGAAATAGCTTGTGGATCTATCAGTTTCTGTTTAGTAGCTGGGTGGAATAGATGGGTAATTTTGGTTTTGGAATAGTAACCTTTGATTCTATTGGCCATTGCCTTTCCGGCTTTGTTACCAGTAGAGTAGTGTTGAGCTCTAAAATGCTTATGTGCTCTTTCAAAGGATTCTAGAAGGAGAGATTTTAATTCCTGTCTAAGGGAGTCTAATTTAGTCTTGGTTAATGGATCTGGATCAGTTTGGTTTTGGTGTTCTAGCGTTTTAATATCGGCAGTTAGTGTGTTTAGACGCTGTGATCTCCTCCTCCTCTCTCTAGCAGTAAGTTGAATAAGAATCCCCCTTATGAATGCCTTATGGGCATTCCAAAGAACTGTATTATTGCTAACAGATCCTGCATTAGTATTAAAGTATTCTGTTAAACGCTCTCTAATATATGAAGAATGGATCGGTGAGTGGAGAATCGCAGCATTCGCTCTCCATATCCGTGTACGGGAAATCTTCGGCAAGTCTTCTATGGTCATTGTAACTGGAGCGTGGTCAGACCACGTAATGGTGGATATCTCCATGGAGGAGATTTTGGGCAAAGTCCATTTATCCACTAGGAAGTAGTCAATCCGAGTGTAAGAGTTGTGTCTAGGGGAGAAATAGGAGTAGTCCCTTTCGGTGGTGTGATGGCATCTCCACACATCAAATAGGTCATGAGATCGAATGAACGGTCCCATAGGGGATGTAACTCTGGTTGAGTGGGAAGAAGAGTCGATGGAGTTGTCAGGTACTATGTTAAAGTCCCCACACATGACAAGGTGTCCTTGTTTAACCACTTGACGACCGCCTCACGCCGATGTACGTCGGCAAGGTGGCACGGACAGGCAAAATCACGTACATGTACGTGATTTGCCTTCCGCGGGTGGGGGGTCCGATCGGTCCCCCCCCGGTGCCCGAGGCGGTCGCCATTTCTTCCCGGGCGATGAGAGGTGAGGGGGCGGCCATCCATTGTTGGCCACCCCCTCCCGATCGCTCCCGGCAAATGAAAATGCTTCCTTTCCCTCTGTAATGTAAACAGAGGGAAAGGAAGTGATGTCATCTCTCCTCGAGCGGTCTTTTCGTCGCCGCGCCGAGGAGAGAAGACATCCAAGTAAGTCTGCACAACACTACACATTCAGTAGAACACGCCAGGCACACTTGTCACCCCCCATCACCCCCCGATCACCCCCTGATCACCCCCCTGTACCCCCTGTCACTCTGACACCAATAGCATTTTTTTTTTTTTTTTGCATTGGTGTCAGTTTGTGTCAGTTAAAAGTTTTAGGGCAGTTAGGTTAGCCCCCTTTAGGTCTAGGGTACCCCCCTTAGGTCCAGGGTACCCCCCTAACCGCCCCTAATAAAAGTTAACCCCTTGATTACCCCCCGTCACCAGTGTCGCTAAGCGATCGTTTTTCTGATCGCTGTATTAGTGACACAGGTGACGCTAGTTAGGGAGGTAAGTATATAGGTTCGCTGTCAGTGTTTTATAGCGACAGGGACCCCCATATACTACCTGCTAAAGGTTTTAACCCCCTGATTGCCCCCTAGTTAACCCTTTCACCAGCGATCACCGTATAAGTGTTACGGGTGACGCTGGTTAGCTAGTTTGTTTTTTATAGTTTATTACAGTTTATTACAGTTTATTATAGTTTATTATAGTTTTAGGGCACCCGCCGTTTATTACCCTATAAAGGTTTAAACCCCTAATTGCCCGGCGGTGATAGAAGTTAAGTTTTTAGGATCAGATAAGGTCTGCGTCGCCCCAGGCAGCGTCAGGTTAGCGCCAGTACCGCTAAAACCCACGCACGCAGCATACACCTCCCTTAGTGCTATAGTATCTGAGCGGATCGATATCTGATCCGATCAGATCTATACTCCCCAGCAGTTTAGGTTCCCTGAAACGCAGTGTTAGCGGGATCAGCCCAGATACCTGCTAGCACCTGCGTTTTGCTCCTCGGCCCAGCCCTGCCCAGCCCACCCAAGTGCAGTATCGATCGATAACTGTCACTTACAAAACACTAAGCACACATAACTGCAGCGTTCGCAGAGTCAGGCCTGATCCCTGCGATCGCTAACAGTTTTTTGGTAGCGTTTTGATACAGTCGCCAACAGTCAGGAGCTTTTTTGCCTGTGAGTCTCACTAGTGTACCCCTAAATTTAGAGCCCAAAATGGCAAATACAAGGTACACTAGTGAAGAGGCCTACACGTTTCTGAGTATGACAGATAGTGAAGAGGAAGTCACTCATCTGTCAAGTTCAGGCTCAGAATACGAACCTGTAGAGGACAGCGGCTCCATGACAGATAGCTCTGACGACAGAGTTGTGGTCCCTGCTAAGGTCAGGCGTACCAGACCCCAATCTTCTTCTGTCCTTGAAGTGCAAGAACCGCAGGGCTCTCGAATGGAGCAGAGCAGTACTAGCACCGCTACTCCTTCTGGTGAACTGGCAAGCACCAGCGGCCTAGTACACCCTGGTCGTACATCCAGCACTGCAGTATCACGTGGTGACGTGGCGAGTCCCATAAGTGCAGTTCAAGCTGGTGAGGTGGCAAGCACTAGTAGTGTCCCGCTGCCACCAAGAAGACAAAGACAGGCCCGTCGTGCCCATAGTGCCCTTCCTGCTGCATTGGCCAATCCGAATTGGGAACCTTCCACTTCTGCAGCACCCGTACTTCCCCCTTTCACTGGCCAACCCGGAATTCAGGTGGAAACAGTTGACTTTACGCCACTGGATTTTTATTCACTGTTTTTCACCGAAGATCTCTATAGATCTATTGTGGACCAAAGCAATTTATACGCTGGTCAACACATCGCCGCTAATCCCCAGTCCTCCCTTGCCAGAGATTGGAGACCAATTACGGTCTCCGAATTTCAGACCTTTCTGGGCCTTTCCCTCCTCATGGGGTTGAATAAAAAGAGTAAGTTGCGGTCATATTGGTCCACTGACCCAATTTACCATTCACCCTTGTTCTCTGCTTCCATGGCCAGGGCACGATACGAGCAGATTTTGCGGTTCATGCACTTCAACGACAATGAACTCTGTCGTCCTCGTGGAGACCCTGCATACGATCGGCTCTACAAAATTCGGCCCCTCGTAAACCACTTCAACCAACGTTTTGCAGACTTGTTTACCCCCCATCAAGTTGTCTGCGTTGATGAGTCCCTGATTAAGTTTTCTGGCCACTTGTCATTCAAACAGTACCTTCCCAGCAAGCGTGCCAGATACGGGGTCAAGATGTATAAGCTCTGTGACAGGGCCACAGGCTATACATGTAGATTTATGGTTTACGAGGGAAAAGATAGTCACGTAGAGCCGACAAACTGCCCTGACTACATAGGAAGCGCTGGCAAGATAGTGTGGGACTTGGTGTCACCCTTATTCGGAAAGGGGTACCACTTGTACGTGGACAATTATTATACGAGCGTGCCACTTTTTAGTCACTTGTTTGATCAGCAGATTGGAGCATGTGGCACCGTGCGACCTAATCGCCGGGGCTTTCCCCAGCGGCTTGTAGATTCCCGTCTTAGGCTGGGGGAGAGAGCCTGCTTGAAGTATAATAATTTGCTCGCTATGAAGTGGAGGGATAAGAAGAATGTTTTCGTTCTCACCTCCCTTCATGCAGACACGACGACCCAAATTTCTACGGCGACTGGTGTTGTGGAGAAACCCCTCTGTGTCCACGAATACAACCTTAATATGGGAGGGGTGGACCTCAACGACCAGTTGTTGGCGCCGTACTTAGTTGCCCCTAAGGCCAGACGCTGGTACAAAAAAGTGTCTGTATACTTATTTCAATTGGCTTTGCTGAATGCTCATGTGCTATACAGAGCTTCAGGACAGACTGGATCCTTCCTTAAATTCCAGGAAGAGATCGTCAGAGCCCTTCTGTTTCCAGACGGTGCTCTACCTCACCTTCCCCAACCAAATGCAGTAAGCCGGCTGCATGAGCGGCATTTTCTTTATGCCATCCCGAGTACCCCTACCCAACGAGCCCCCCAAAAAAGATGTCGTGTCTGCAGCAAGCGCGGATTTAGGCGTGACACCCGGTCTTATTGTCCCTCCTGTCCTGGCAATCCTGGTCTTTGCATGGGTGAATGCTTTGAACGCTACCATACATTAGTTGAGTATTAGCGTAGGGTTCAGCACTGCACAGACTAGGCACACTAACACAGGGTCTCCCAAGATGCCATTGCATTTTGAGAGACCCAAACCTGGAACGAGTTACAAAAGTTAAAAGTTACTAAAAAAAAGTGTAAAAAAAAAAATAAAAAAAAAATTAAAAAAAATAAAAACACAAAAAAAAATATAAAATAAAAAAACCAAAAATAGTTGTTGTTTTATTGTTCTCTCTCTCTCTATTCTCTCTCTATTGTTCTTCTCTTTTTTACTCTATTCTATTCTGCAATGTTTTATTGTTATTATGTTTTACCATGTTTCCTTTTCAGATTTTTCATACTTTACCGTTTACTGTGTTTTGTTGGTAACCATTTTATTGTTTTCAGGTACGCCATTCAGTTGCAGCGCGGATTTATTTATCTTGACAGCAACAGCGTTTGCTCCCACGATATATAAAGCCGTGACTCCAGCGCTGTCGGAGGTGATTTCACCACCACAGTTACATACTTCAGCATATATGCCGAAGCGTGGGGGCAGCAGTGGGTGGAGGAGCAATTTGCTCCTGCCTTTTGCGGGAGGATGCCCCCATGCTTCGGCATATATATATTTTAGGTACAGGTTGCGTTAAATGTTTTATTTTTTACTATTTTTTTTTTTGTATTTGCTTTGCAGGTATGGTAAGTCTTACTATTATACTGTAATGTTACTTTGTTTTATTGTTAACCATCATTTGCTTAGCAGGTACGCCATTCAGTTGCAGCGCGGATTTATTTATCTTGACAGCAACAGCGTTTGCTCCCACGATATATAAAGCCGTGACTCCAGCGCTGTCGGAGGTGATTTCACCACCACAGTTACATACTTCAGCATATATGCCGAAGCGTGGGGGCAGCAGTGGGTGGAGGAGCAATTTGCTCCTGCCTTTTGCGGGAGGATGCCCCCATGCTTCGGCATATATATATTTTAGGCACAGGTTGCGTTAAATGTTTTATTTTTTACTATTTTTTTTTTTGTATTTGCTTTGCAGGTATGGTAAGTCTTACTGTTATACTGTAATGTTACTTTGTTTTATTGTTAACCATCATTTGCTTAGCAGGTACGCCATTCAGTTGCAGCGCGGATTTATTTATCTTGACAGCAACAGCGTTTGCTCCCACGATATATAAAGCCGTGACTCCAGCGCTGTCGGAGGTGATTTCACCACCACAGTTACATACTTCAGCATATATGCCGAAGCGTGGGGGCAGCAGTGGGTGGAGGAGCAATTTGCTCCTGCCTTTTGCGGGAGGATGCCCCCATGCTTCGGCATATATAAATGGTGCATGTATGCCCATCATTAGAAGTGGGTGGATGAAGGGAGGTATTCTAATGGTGGGCATACCCACCGATCAATATCTTTTTTTTCGTTCAGCCCACAGGCTGCATGAAAAAAAAGTTTACAATATATGCCTAACAAGGACCAGCAACGTACTGGTATGTTGCTGGACTTTGAGTGGTTATACCAGAATGATGCCTGCAGGTTTAGGTATCATCTTGGTATCATTCTTTTCAGCCAGCAGTCGGCTTTCATGTAAAAGCAATCCTAGCGGCTAATTAGCCTCTAGACTGCTTTTGCAAGCAGTGGGAGGGAATGCCCCCCCCCCCACCGTCTTCCATGTTTTTCTCTGGCTTTCCTGTCCCAACAGGGAACCTGAAAATGCAGCCGGTGATTCAACCAGCTGACCATAGAGCTGATCAGAGACCAGAATGGCTCCAAACATCTCTATGGTCTAAGAAACCGGAAGCTACGAGCATTTCATGACTTAGATTTCGCCGAATGTAAACAGCGCCATTGGGAAATTGGGAAAGCATTTTATCACACCGATCTTGGTGTGGTCAGATGCTTTGAGGGCAGAGGAGAGATCTAGGGTCTAATAGAGCCCAATTTTTAAAAAAAAGAGTACCTGTCACTACCTATTGCTATCATAGGGGATATTTACATTCCCTGAGATAACAATAAAATTAATTAAAAAAAAATAAAAATGAAAGGAACAGTTTAAAAATAAGATAAAAAAGCAAAAAAATAATAAAGAAAAAAAAAAAAAAAAAAAAAAGCACCCCTGTCCCCCCCTGCTCTCGCGCAAAGGCGAACGCAAGCGTTGGTCTGGCGTCAAATGTAAACAGCAATTGCACCATGCATGTGAGGTATCACCGCGAAGGACAGAACGAGGGCAGTAATTTTAGCAGTAGACCTCCTCTGTAAATCTAAAGTGGTAACCTGTAAAGGCTTTTAAAGGCTTTTAAAAATGTATTTATTTTGTCGCCGCTGCGCGTTTGTGCGCAATTTTAAAGCATGTCATGTTTGGTATCCATGTACTCGGCCTAAGATCATCTTTTTTATTTCATCAAACATTTGGGCAATATAGTGTGTTTTAGTGCATTAAAATTTAAAAAAGTGTGTTTTTTCCCCAAAAAATGCGTTTGAAAAATCGCTGCGCAAATACTGTGTGAAAAAAAAATATGAAACACCCACCATTTTAATCTGTAGGGCATTTGCTTTAAAAAAATATATAATGTTTGGGGGTTCAAAGTAATTTTCTTGCAAAAAAAAATTATTTTTTCATGTAATCAAAAAGTGTCAGAAAGGGCTTTGTCTTCAAGTGGTTAGAAGAGTGGGTGATGTGTGACATAAGCTTCTAAATGTTGTGCATAAAATGCCAGGACAGTTCAAACCCCCCCAAAATGACCCCATTTTGGAAAGTAGACACCCAAGCTATTTGCTGAGAGGCATGTCGAGTCCATGGAATATTTTATATTGTGACACAAGTTGCGGGAAAGAGACAAATCTTTTTTTTTTTTTTTTTTTTTGCACAAAGATGTCACTAAATGATATATTGCTCAAACATGCCATGGGAATATGTGAAATTACACCCCAAAATACATTCTGTTGCTTCTCCTGAGTATGGTGATACCACATGTGTGGGACTTTTTGGGAGCCTAGCCGCGCACGGGACCCCGAAAACCAAGCCCCGCCTTCAGGCTTTCTAAGGGCGTAAATTTTTGATTTCACTCTTCACTGCCTAGCACAGTTTCGGAGGCCATGGAATGCCCAGATGGCACAAACCCCCCCCAAATGACCCCATTTTGGAAAATAGACACCCCAAGCTATTTGCTGAGAGGTATAGTGAGTATTTTGCAGACCTCACTTTTTGTCACAAACTTTCGAAAATTGAAAAAAGAAAAAAAAAATACATTTTTTTTCGTCTTTCTTCATTTTCAAAAACAAATGAGAGCTGCAAAATACTCACCATGCCTCTCAGCAAATAGCTTGGGGTGTCTACTTTCCAAAATGGGGTCATTTGGGGGGGGGGGGTTTGCCATCTTGGCATTTTATGGCCTTCAAAACTGTGATAGGTAGTGAGGAGTGGAATCACAACTTAACGCCCTTAGAAATCCTGAAGCCGGTGCTTGGTTTTCGGGGCCCCGTATGCGGCTAGGCTCCCAAAAAGTCCCACACATGTGGTATCCCCGTACTCAGGAGAAGCAGCAGAATATATTTTGGGGTGTAATTCCACATATGCCCATGGCATGTTTGAGCAATATATCATTTAGTGACAACTTTGTGCAAAAAAAAAAAAAAAAAAAAAAAAATTGTCACTTTCCCGCAACTTGTGTCAAAATATAAAATATTCCATGGACTCAACATGCCTCTCAGCAAATAGCTTGGGGTGTCTACTTTCCAAAATGGGGTCATTTGGGGGGGTTTTGTGCCATCTGGGCTTTTTATGGCCTTCAAAACTGTGATAGGCAGTGAGGAGTGAAATCACAACTTTACGCCCTTAGAAATCCTGAAGGCGGTGCTTGGTTTTCGGGGCCCCGTATGCGGCTAGGCTCCCAAAAAGTCCCACACATGTGGTATCCCCATACTCAGGAGAAGCAGCTAAATGTATTTTGGGGTGCAATTCCACATATGCCCATGGCCTGTGTGAGAAATATATCATTTAGTGACAACTTTGTGCAAAAAAAAAAAAATTGTCACTTTCCCGCAACTTGTGTCAAAAAATAAAATATTCCATGGACTCAACATGCCTCTCAGCAATTACCTTGGGGTGTCTACTTTCCAAAATGGGGTCATTTGGGGGGGGTTTGTGCCATCTTGGCATTTTATGGCCTTCAAAACTGTGATAGGAAGTGAGGAGTGAAATCAAAAATGTATGCCCTTAGAAATCCTGAAGGCGGTGATTGGTTTTCGGGGCCCCGTACGCGGCTAGGCTCCCAAAAAGTCCTAAACATGTGGTATCCCCATACTCAGGAGAAGCAGCAGAATGTATTTTGGGGTGTAATTCCACATATGCCCATGGCATGTTTGAGCAATATATCATTTAGTGACAACTTTGTGCAAAAAAAAAAAAAAAAGTGTTACTTTCCCGCAACTTGTGTCAAAATATAAAATATTCCATGGACTCAACATGCCTCTCAGCAAATAGTTTGGGGTGTCTACTTTCCAAAATGGGGTCATTTGGGGGGGTTTTGTGCCATCTTGGCATTTTATGGCCTTCAAAACTGTGATAGGTAGTGAGGAGTCAAATCACAACATTACGCCCTTAGAAATCCTGAAGGCGGTGCTTGGTTTTCGGGGCCCCGTATGCGGCTAGGCTCCCAAAAAGTCCCACACATGTGGTATCCCCATACTCAGGAGAAACAGCTAAATGTATTTTGGGGTGCAATTCCACATATGCCCATGGCCTGTGTGAGAAATATATCATTTAGTGACAACTTTGTGCAAAAAAAAAAAAAATTGTCACTTTCCCGCAACTTGTGTCAAAATGAAAGTATTCCATGGACTCAACATGCCTCTCAGCAAATAGCTTGGGGTGTCTACTTTCCAAAATGGGGTCATTTGGGGGGGTTTTGTGCCATCTGGGCATTTTATGGCCTTCAAAACTGTGATAGGTAGTGAGGAATGAAATCAAAAATTTATGCCCTTAGAAATCCTGAAGGCGGTGATTGGTTTTCGGGGCCCCGTACGCGGCTAGGCTCCCAAAAAGTCCCACACATGTGGTATCCCCATACTCAGGAGAAGCAGCTGAATGTATTTTGGGGTGCAATTCCACATAGGCCCATGGCCTGTGTGAGCAATATATCATTTAGTGACAACTTTTTGTAAATATTTTTTTTTTTTTTTTTTTTGTCATTATTCAATCACTTGGGACAAAAAAAATAAATATTCAATGGGTTCAACATGCCTCTCAGCAATTTCCTTGGGGATTCTACTTTCCAAAATGGGGTCATTTGGGGGGGTTTTGTACTGCCCTGCCATTTTAGCACCTCATGAAATGACATAGGCAGTCATAAACTAAAAGCTGTGTAAATTCCAGAAAATGTACCCTAGTTTGTAGACGCTATAACTTTTGCGCAAACCAATAAATATACGCTTATTAACTTTTTTTTTACCAAAGACATGTGGCCGAATAAATTTTGGCCTAAATGTATGACTAAAATTGAGTTTATTGGATTTTTTTTATAACAAAAAGTAGAAAATATCATTTTTTTTCAAAATTTTCGGTCTTTTTCCGTTTATAGCGCAAAAAATAAAAACGGCAGAGGTGATCAAATGCCATCAAAAGAAAGCTCTATTTGTGGGAAGAAAAGGACGCAAATTTTGTTTGGGTACAGCATTGCATGACCGCGCAATTAAAAGTTAAAGTGACGCAGTGCCAAATTGGAAAAAGACCTCTGGTCCTTAGGCAGCATAATGGTCCGGGGCTCAAGTGGTTAAAGCGATTGATTTTTTTTCATCAATTTGGACAGAAACTGAATCTGTTTCTTGTTGGGGCATATACTGATACAATGGTGTAATTATCGTTGTTTAATGTACAATTCAATGCCAGATATCTACCATCAACATCCTGAAGGCTGTCATGTAGGGTGAATGAGCATGTAGATTTAATGGCTATCATGACTCTGTTTTTTTTGTCAGGACCCGAGGCTTTAAAGATGTTTGAAAAATTCTTATTGGAGCACTGAGGTTCGGCGTTCATTTTAAAGTGCGTTTCTTGGACGCACAGGACATCGCAGTGAGAATCCTGTGCAGTTCGCCACAGAGAGGTCCTTTTGGCAGGGTGATTGAGTCCTTTTACATTCAGTGACAGAAATTTGGGCATTTTGAAGTGGTGCGTATAGGTAGTGGAGTAAGGTACTACTTACAGTTACTCAGATGGGTAAATTGCTCGAGGAGGTTGGTTGTTGTTAGAAGTCCTGGATCTGATGGACTTGAGCTCTCGTGGATAAGGAAGCAAGGGAGAAAAACAGCAAGGTAGTTAGTGATAAACAAGAGGGTAAGGGAAAACAGGTGTCAGCAGTGTGTTAGGGACTGCTGAATGTGGCTGAGGGTAAAGTTCGTAAACTAATTGCAATGAGCAGGCACTGAATCGGAGTGCTTATCTGAGATTGGATTCACAGCATCACTGATTTGGAAGTCATTTGTTGTAGTGGTGAGAATTACCGGTGTTGAAGGATTGCGCATTTGGTTTGTGGGTCACTGGGGTTGGAGTGTCACCGTCAGGAATGATACCCCATGTTTTGATCAATTGTATGCCCTTTTCGACGGTATGGATATTGTGGCATGTTCCATTTCTGGTAACCATCAGCTAGGTTGGGAACCCCCATTGATATGGGATCTTATGATTATTGAGGGGTTTTGTGATTGTTTGCAGTTGACGTCTCTGTTGACGAGTGTATTGAGAGATGTCAGCAAAAAGTTGCAGCTTTGCGTATGGATGTGGGAGCTGTCCCAGGCGTCTGGATTGTGTAAGGAGCATGTCTTTGGTGTGGTAGAAATGGATGCGCATCAGAGTATCCTGAGGTACTTCTGCAGGTAGGTGAGGAGGTTTTGGGAGACGATGGATGCGATCGATGATCGTCTCGATCGGTGGGAGATCTGGGAGAAGTGTTGAGATCAACTTCCTAGAGTAGGAGTTGAGATCTGCTGGTAGGATAGTTTTAGGGATTCCTCTTATCTTGATATTTTGGCTCCGTGAGCGATCTTCAAGATCTGCCATTTTGGCTCGCACCCAGCAGTGTTCTTCTCTGGTATGGTCATGTGCGTCTACCAGGTCATTAACTGTTTCTGTCATGGCGCTCATCTGCTTTGCAATAATCCCCACCTTCTGCCCTGTGTGCAGCATTTCTGTTTTAAATGCTGTAAACATTGAAGAAATGTCAGACTGGAGGGAGCTGTGAAGTGACATCAGCATTTCTTTCAGCATAGTGTCTATAACAGGCTGATTTGTAGCAGGGAAGGCTGCTATGGGGGAAGCTGCAGAAGGCTGTGTGAGCAGATTTTCTAATGCAGGCCTTACCTCCTGTGCCTGATCCGCTGTATCCAGTCGCATCCTTGCTTTTGCAGGGCTGTTGGAGGTGGATGAGGGGCCTGAGGATAGCTGGGAAACTGAGGAGTTGTGCTGGGCTGAAATGGAGGATTCTTCATCATCAGGCAGGTCAGTGTAGGAATCCTCTGTGTGCTGTGCAGTGCCATGGCAGCCATCTTGGATTTTATCTCCCTGAGGGAAGATGAGGAAATCTGTGATTTTTGTGGGAATCCTGTATTCTTTCCTCTTTCTAGAGGTTCTGGTCTGGTTCCCCAGGTTGTGGGGGTCTGAGGATTGCATTTTGTGGGGTCTGAGGCAGTGATTTGAGGTCCGGTTCTCCGTTCAGTGCAGGAGCTGTGAGATCAGGCTTCCATTCAGCTCGGCAGCTAGCCACGCCCCCTCACCTGGGACACTTTTTGAAGTAGCCACTTATGCATCAAGAACAGGTCAATTCTCGTGTACGTATAATGTCTATGTGAAAAGAATGAATAATCTCTCTCACTGGCGTGCAAACAACGCCAAGCATTGTATAGTTCATGCGAACGTAAAAAATTTGTTAATAAGGAAGTCCTTTTAGTGGGTGCTGTGGTAGAGTCCATTAGTGGGTTAGGAACAATGTTGAATAACCAGCACATTATGAGAGACCCTTGTTGTAATTTTTTTACTTTCCGCATGAGTCCATTTAAAAATTTAATTTGGCGTTTGTTGGGGACATATACATTTAGCAGAGTGTATCGGATATTGTTTATATAACAGATGATAATAAGGTAACGTAATGATGGGTCGTTCGTTGCAGAGAGTAGGTTGAAGGAGATTGTGTCTTTAACTGCAATCATCACTCCTCATTTTTTAGCTGGCATGTTGGAAAAGAAAAGGTGTTGGAAGGATTTGTGAGTACACTTAGGAGGTGCATTGTGATGAAAGTGTGTCTCTTGAACACAAATCACATCACATTGAGAAGAATCTGCCTCTTTCCACAGGGAGACCCTCTTAGCTGGGTGGTTTAGGCCATGTGCGTTTATAGAAAGAATTTTAACTGGCATATTGTTTTTTTAGATGGTGTTTTTGTGTCGGGTGGTAAGTGTACTCACTTTTTAAGTCATATGCAGGCAGGCTGTGGTCATCAGTTGTTTGTTTGTTCTGCTTGTGGACGCTCATACAGGGTCTGTGGTTGTCTCGTCCGGGATGCTGATATTTGTTGAGAGAATCTGAATAGAATGGTAGGTATAGTTCCTGTGAGAAAGGAAAAAATTAAAAACAAAAAAGGAACAGCATGAACTGAAACTTAAAAGGAGGGTAATGATAACCCAGGTGCAGATCATGTCTGCTCAGGTTTCGGGAGCTTGTGGTGTGGAGTAAGCTCCAATAGGTGGGGCCCTATATTAGGGCAAGCACTTTGAGGCCTAATGGTAAAGATTAATATAAGTAATGTCATTTGGAGGCTGAAGCTAGTTGCCACTCAGTGGGAGTGGAATGTTCCTCTGGTGTGATCTTCCATTTTTTGAAGCAGTTGGTATCCTTTAGATGGGGATGTGATCACATGATTCACTCCATCTTTAATGACCAGCAATTTAGTTGGGTAGCCCCATCTATATGTGACGTTGTGGTTCCTTAATGCTTTAGTGATATTGTTCAGATTTTTGTGCAATTGCAAGGTGAACTGCGATAACTCTGCGTAGAATTGTAATACAGAGTAATCAGTGTTGCGGTGTTCCCCTCTGCGAGTGACTAACATCAGGCGTTCTTTTGTTTGATAAAAATGCATTCTGAACAGAACATCCTTGGGAGCATTTTCTGGGATGAATGAGGGTTTAGGTAATCTGCGGGTCCTATCTATGGATAGCTCAATGGCAGGGATATCAGGCATGAGGGTAGTCAGCATTGCAGTTGTGTAGGAACACAGATCAGAAGGCTGTACCGTTTCAGGGATCCCTCGAATTTTAACATTATTTCTTCTGGATCTATCCTCTAAATCTGCTAATTTTGCTTTGATCCATGTTTGTTCTTCTTCCGCAGTGTCATGTGCATCTACTAGGTCGTTAATGGTGGTGGCGTACTCCCCCATTCTGGTCTCAATGTGATCAACTCTTTCCCCCACTGCTGTTAGTTCTGTGTTAAAATTCCTCATACATGCCCTCATATCATTGTGAAGAGTGCTTCTTAGAGAAATGAGAATGTCCCTAAGTGTAGTGTCTAACACTGGTTGGTTCAGCGTGGGGAATGAGACTATGGAGTCAGGGAGCTCTCTGGTGTCTTCTTGTGAGTCTGCATTGGATCTTACCTCACATTGCTGCAGCCCTGATTCATCCATCCTGAAGTGTGCCCTAGCTGGGCTTCTGTTGAGTTGTGAGGGGGGTTGTGATGAGTCCCCTGATTCAAAAGCTTGCCTGTATGCTTGTGTGTCGCGGCCCTGTGGATGCCTGTGATCCGACCACTGCGTGGGAGAGGAGCCGGCGCTATCTTTTCCACAAGGCCGCGGTGGCTGTGTGTAGTAGTCCGTCAGCTTTTTCGGGCGATGTTCCGCTTGTCGTTTTCTGGGTATGCTGCCGGGCTGTTGGGGGATCAATCCACCGGTTTGAGCGATGTTTGCGGTGCCTCTAGTTGCCGTGTGCTGCTTTTTTATCCCGCTGTGTGCTGGAGCTCAGGAGTCATACCGCCATCTCGATGGAGTCCAAGCCACACCCCTCATTTGTTATTAAATTTGTGCGGGGAGTCTCTCGCTATATGTATTTATTCTTCCATTTCAGCGATTCTGTTAATTTTGTTGAGCCATTCTTTGATGGAGGGGGGTGTCTGGGATTTCCAGTGTGTGGGAATACACATTTTGCTGCATTGATCATGTGCATTGCAAGCGATTTATGGTATGTTCTGTGTGGTAAGCTTGAGTGATGTAGTAGAAATTGAACTGGGGTTCTATCCAAAGTGTAGGTGGTGAAACGTGGGATTATTTTGTGTACTTCTGTCCAGAACGTTTGGATAGAGGGACAATCCCACCATAAGTGAAGTAGGGTTCCTGGTTGATCAGTACATCTCCAGCATTTTTCTGGGATTGCAGGATTAATTTTATGCAGTAAGGTGGGTGTGCGGTACCAGCGAGTTTGGATTTTGGATCCATTCTCTTGAGTAGTCACATTGATAGATCCCTTGTGGATGTTGAGATAAATTCTTTCCCATTCTTCCTGCGAAAGAGATATAGACAGGTCTCTTTCCCAAGCAGTGCACATTGTCAAATTATTAGGTGTACAGTCTATGAAGGGAGTGTGCAGTTGATATCATGTGTTTTTGCAGTGTTTTCTGGGAGCATAGGCGTTCAAAGGGAGTCAGTTTTCTAGAACAGGAAAATTTCCTTTCTAGGTTTGAAATGAGTAATCATGAGATATGTCCAGTCTGGTATCTGGGGTTTGTCAAACCTAGAAGAGAGTTGAGATGCTGAAAGGATTTTCTCTTGGTTGTAAAAGTCGTGGGCTAGGATCTTTCCGTCAGTCCAGTGTTGCGTAAAGAAGATAGTGTGCATGCTCAGGGGAAAATCTGGGTTCAGTCTGAGTGGGGTTATTGGGCCTTAGATTGTTGAGATGGAGGAGCATTTGCAAGTCATGTGAAAGCTTTGAATTGTTGGTTTGATTAGAGGATGAAGCTTCAGTTCGGTGGGAAAGTGACGTTCTAGAATCCAAGGTAATGATGCTAGGGAGAGGTTCGTGAAAGAATCCTCCAGTCTAACCCAATCTTTTGTGGTTCCGTGAAGATTCCAATCTAGTGTTCTGGTCATATGTACAGCTTTGTAGTAGTTGGTAGGGTCTGGCAAACCTATGCCTCCTAGATGTTTGGGTAAGGCTAACTGTGCATATTTATTTCTAGGTTTGCGGCCCCCCAAGGAAGGTGGAGCTGATGTGTTTGTAGGATTTGAAGAAGGTCAGTGGCACGTGGATCGGGACAGTCTGCATTATATATAGGATTAGTGGAAGATCATTCATTTTTAGAATTGCAGCTCTCCCGAACAACAAGAATACCGGCCTATTCCAATTTTTTAGGTCTTCTGTAAGTTTGTTTAGTATTGATAAATAATTTTTTGTATATAAGTTGGATAGTTTTGTGGGTAGTTGTATGCCTAAATAGGTGATCGCCTCTGGCTGCCATTGAAAGGGGAAGTTTGTTTTGCATTGATCGACCATGGGTGAGGGTAAGGAGACATTAAGGGCAAAGGATTTAGTAAAGTTAATTTTGAGGTTGGATATCAGGCCATATTTTCGAAATTCTTTGACTAGGACCTTGAGTGTGATCTCTGGACGTGTGAGAGATAGGAGTATGTCGTCCGCGTAAGCAGCTAATTTGTATTCTCTTTGGCCAGTGGATACCCCTCTTATGTCTGGGTTTTGACGTATGGAACACAGGAGAGGTTCAAGTGTGAGGACAAATAGAATGGGGGAAAGAGGACACCCCTGTTCATTCCATTGCGGATGGGGAAGGCATTTCACAGGGTGATATTTACTCTAATTCTGGCTGAAGGTTGGGCATAAAGGGAAAATATAAGATTGAACATGTGCGGGCCTATTCCCAGGGCCTTTAGGACAGCGGCCATATAGTCCCAACTGTTGAATGCCTTCTCCGCATCTAAACCCGCATCTAAACCTGCTTGTTTTGAGGATGTCATGAGGTGGTGCAGGTTGATCGCTTTTATAGTGTTGTCCCTGGCCTCCCTTCCAGGGACAAAACTTACTTGGTCTCAGGAGATGATTGATGGGAGTAGTGGAAGAAGTTTATTGGCTAAAATTTTGGAGAGGATCTTAATATCCACATTCAGTAATGAGATAGGCCTATAGTTTGCCGGTTGTGATGGATCTTTGTTGTCCTTGGGTATGACTGTGTGCTTGTAGCATTCCTGGAGTGAGTGGTCTGTATGGTGATAGAGAATTAAAAGCTTTTAAGAAGGGAGCGCTAAGCATGTCAAAGAATGTTTTGAAGTAGACAGAGGATAGACCATCAGGGCATGCCTTCAGGCGTTTAATTGCATCTTTAAGTTACTGTTGAGTAATCAGGCATTCTAGTATGTTGGAGGATTCTGGAGAAATCCTTTTGGGGCAATGCTGTTCTAGGAACTTTTCAATTTTAGTTTGGCGGTCCTCATCAGAGGGTGTGGGTGTATTAGCCTAATCTATATCGTATAGTTTTGTGTATAATTTCTCAAATTCCTGGGCTATAGCTGTATTGCTTGTGTGTGTTTGACCTGTTGGGAGGCATATCTTATGTTGTGTTGTTTTTTTATCTTTCTTCGAATGCAATGCTTGGGCAAGCAAGTGCCCACTTTTGTTTCCTGATTCGTAAAAAAGCTTGTGAGAAAGCATACATTTTTTCCTGGTGTTGCGATTCAGTTCTTTCTGGATTAGTTTGCGAGTGTCTGTGAGGTCCTGGTAGGATTGTTGGGCCAAGGTCTGTTTGTGGTGGGCCTCTAATGTCTTGAGTTTTTGAAATAGGTCTGTGAGATATCGTTGTTTTTCTTTTTTAATTGTCGCCGCCATTGAGATAAGTCTGCCTCTTATCACACACTTGTGTGCTTCCCATTGGGTTAGACTGGAGGTCTCTGGTGTGTCATTTTCTCAAAAGTAATCGTTTAGACATTTGGTAAGAGTTGAGACTCTGGTTTTGTCTGTCAGTATCATAGGAGCTAGTCTCCAAATATTGGTATGTGCGATTTTTGTCAGGGAAGGTCAGTGTTATCGCAATCGGATGGTGATCCAATATGGTCATAGGTTCGATTGTCGCATTCGATAGAAGAGGAAGATCTCTCTGAGTGAGAAACAGATAGTCCAGTCTGGAGTATTTTTTATGTGGTGCTGAAAAAAAAGGTAAAATCCTTTCCCTGTGGTTTGAGGGTGTGCCATGTGTCATGAAGAAGAAGAGATTGGATACTCAATGTTATTTGGCGTAGTGCCCTATATGATAGACTGGATGTTCCTGAAGATGTATCTAGGAGGGGATCGAGGGGAACATTGAGATCTCCTCCCAGTATAAGTATGCCATTTTGGAAAGAGGCGAGGGTCCGCAGAGTTTTACGAATGAATGGGACTTGAGAAACATTGGGACAGTAGATGTTTGCTAGTGTGATTGGTTTGTTATGGATAGTCCCTTTTAGAAAGACAAATCCCCCTGAGCATCAATTAGTGTGTCTGTTATTTTGAGAGAGGAATTCTTAGATATGAGGATTGTGACTCTTTTAGTTTTAGAATTCGGTGTAGATGCATGATAGCTTGTCAGAAAGTCTCGATTAGAGAAATTAGGGATTGCTACTTAGGAGAAGTGAGTCTCCTGCAGGAACACAACATCCGCTTTTTTGCTTCTCATGTAAGTCAGTACCTGGGATCATTTTTCGGGTGTATTAAGACCTTTGACATTAAGTGAGACTATTTTGAGGGGGACATTTTTGGTTGTGGTTTTGGTACCTGCCATGGTCTTTTGGGGGGCCACATCCCCAGGGGCATATCTCCTAGAGGAGGGAAGCAAGAGAGAGACTAAAATTAAAAAAAGGGGGGGTAATGGGTAATAGTGGAGGGGGTGAGTGAGGGGGAGGTATAGGGTAGAGAAGGCAGAGGGAGGTGGTAGGTTGTTTGAGAGCTGTTAATAAAAAGTGTGAGTAGGGAGTAAGTAAGGATTTGTGATCTTAAGTTAACTGGTGGTGATTAGGAACTTTTTCTCTAATAACTTAAAGTGAATCCAGTAGAGGTCAACCGGTACTCTGTGAGTCTGCTGTGTGTGGGTGTGGTTGGGTGAGGTTCCTAGATGGAGAAACACTCAGGAGGTCTTGGTGTTTGGTGTGGTTGTTGCTTGGTCTGTGAGGGTAAATGATCCAGCGTGTAAATGGATGTTTTCCAATTAATACATGCGTGTTGGTAGGAGGAAGGTGGGGAGTAAATTTTGGATAATAAATATGGTTTGAGATCCTAGGCTGAGTAGTTTTAAGCATATATGTGTCATGTGATGTGACATCTGCAATGTTTGTGTGAGGAATAGGTGTGGTCCACATTGTATTCCATAAAAAAGAAGAAAAAGTCATAAACGTATACAACAACAGAGAAATAGTATAGTATAACAGAAGCATTAACCTTACAAAACTTCTGTAATTAGAAAACCAAATGTAAAACTCACAAGGACAGCCCTGCTGCTGCTGCAGCTGCTCTATGATGGTAACCCCAGATAGAGGTGGGAGGGTGGGGGGGGGGTTGTGGACTGATGTCCCTGGTATCAGTTCCCGACTCTGGGATTAACATGTTTGCAATGGGCATAGAAGATCTGCTTGAGGAACTTTTAGTGAGTATGGGAAGTTTGTCTTGACGTCTTTTGCATCTAACAGGCTAAGTGCTCGTGGTATTAGAGCAGTATGGGCTCAATATTAATATTAACGTTAGTGTCGGGCGGTGAGGGGAGTAAATCTTGTGGGAGCACGCTTGTGTTCCAGGTGTGGGAGAAATATAAGGTTGAATGATGTCAGATGATGGCAGCATTAAGACAGAGTGAAGAGTTATTAGGAAAAGGTTTTGGAAAAGATTTTAGTTCTTCTATGTTTACTGTAAAGAGTTCAAGTGTGTGATAGCTCCAATTCATCAGTCCCAGGAAGGGTTCTATAGTAATATGAGTCTATAAAGGAGAATGCCGCCATCATCTGTGTCCCCATAATACATACATTTGATATATTTTCAAGCATGACATTATCATTCCGACCCAACTCTTGTCATTCTGATAGTTTACCGCTAGGAGAAATAGTGGCAGTAGATAGCTGGTGATTAGTGATGCTAGTTGGTATGTTCTTTCCTGTCCGAGGGATGAGAAACATTCAGTACTGGTTACCTTATGTGAGGGTATATCTTCTTACGCTGTAGCGGGCAGTTGTAAAGTCTGTGAAAATAAAGAAAAAAAGAAAAGGAAAGCAACAAATCCACCCCCAGTTCAAACAGTAGAGATAAAGGAAAACACAAAAAAGGGGAAAATTTGAGGTGGTTGAGTATTTGAAGATTTCCATCGGCATCTGAGGTTTTACTAGTATTTCCAGTTCCTAGAGTGTAGCAAGGGAGAGGTAGTCACTTGAAACCGTCTGTGTTCCATTTCTTTGCCTGTTGCGGTGATGTTCCGTGGGGGTGTGCAGATCCGGATGGTGTAATGAGGGGATCGGTGGAGGAATCGTTTGTTCTTCTGAGTACCACGTGATATAAGGCACATATGCTCATGTCCAGTATGGTACATATATGGTTCTTCGTTAACATACAGCAGGGGTACCATTGGGCAGGTAAAACATGGCTAGATTTTCTGAGGTAACTTTATGTGTAAAAACCATTTTGCTAACCGTGGAATGTTTCATCCTCTAACTTATTATTTCCAGATTTTGACCATCGATTGAAGAGGTAGGTGATTAATCACGTTCACAAGTGGTGAGCTCTGCGGTGATCTGAGGATGCCGTAGGACTGCAATTTTTTGAGGACATATAGTCTTTATGTACAGCAGATGTTTTGTAGTTTTTATGTACAGCAAAGGATAGTGCTCTTATAATTAGTCAAGAAGTCACCCCCATAGCCAAATGAATCACTATGGGCACCCAGGGCTACATCCACTGTAATAAACTATCAGATTCCTCAGATCCCTCCCCAAAGGGCTCAATAATGGGTTGGGTGGTGTGGGACTTACCAAACTGTTGTCCAGTCTACACTGGGGAGTCATTTACTATAGTGCCGGGAAGTACTGGGCGCTATTACATGTAATAGCGCCCATTTTAGGCAATTAAGATTTCAACAGGCAAACATGCAAATGAAAAAGAGCGCTATTAGCAGTGAACATACATTAGTAAATTTGGAAATCATCGCTAATTACCGATTCCGCGGATATGCAAATGCAAATTTCTACTAAGTTATTATATAGCACTGCACTGCAACCATGATCCATGTATGTGAAAGAAACATTTTTATGTGAGATGTGCTCTACCTCGTGTGCATCTATTGATGTATATTGCAATTAGTATTCCTAGTTTTTTTCCTTCTTTTGCTATTGAATGCAGTTATGAATGATTATTACAGAGTAATGTCTGCTATTCTGTAAAGTTACATATATTGAACATTTAGGTTACCTATTTGTTGTATGTTGTTTTTTTCATGTTTTTATTTTTATTTTTATTTAGGTGACTATAAAGTGGTAATTATTTATGTTCATTCTTTAATCATACTACACTAATATGCAGGTCTCAGCGTACTTAGCACAATGGCTTGGTGGTCTGCTCAGATGTCTCCACAGCATTCAAGGTATGAGTTAAAATCCCAGCCAAACTACCATCCACCAGCTGTGTTTCTTTTTCAGAGCACAAGCAAAATAAAACAAACAAACAAAGGAATGTAAACTGCCCGTTAACTAGTGTGTGATGTTTGGAATTCCATACCATAATATTATTGAATACTTACATACCATTGCATGCATTTAAAGAGTTAATATAATAGAATCAGCCAAACTAAAATGCATTGGCTAATTGGCATTTGCCTATTTTCAGCATATGCTGCTTTGGCTAATTGACATTCACCTTTTTTTTTTTTTTACACCAATGCAATATTTTAGAATCCCTCTGTGGGATTTGAACCCATGAGTCCTTCAAGGTCTGAGTTTTTCAAGGTAGAAGCAGTGACCACTAGCCTATTCGGCTTAGCACAATTATACATAAAAAATACATTCACTAGTGTTTGATGTTTCCTCTACCTGAGCTGTCTCTCCTGCCGCCACCGTCTTCTCCCACTGCTGTGTTTTTCCGCACAGCCGGTTACCCACTAATAAAAAAGAAAGCCTCTCTTCTTCTGTGGTGGTCTTCCATGGCCATCCGATGATGTCACCCAGAGAGCCCACCCCATGGCTATGTAAGAGATGCCACAGAGAGAGTGACAACACAGCGGAGGAAGACTGCCACAGAAGAAGAGCGGCTTTACTTTTTATTAGCAGGTAACCGGCAGCACTGAAGAACACAGTAGATGGAGAAAAAAACAGCTTTTTTTTTACATTTCACTGCTTTTTTTGGTGAACGGGTAGGGGTACGATGTACCCCATACTCATTCATGTAGGGGGGTCAGGATCTGGGGGCCCTCTGTGTACTTTCCTGCACAGATGTCTAGTGAAACCGCATAGATCCCAGCTGTCCCTGATTTGGAACAAAGTCCCTCGATCCCTCTTTCCTCCTCATTTGTCCCTCATTTTGTTTTGATCTATATAGTTGTATATAAAATGCACTTTTTATCTTTCAAAAAGGGTTTCCCAGTGCTAAACCTTTTATCTAATTTCTAAATTGCTTTGTTTGTAAATTTCCAAAGCCAATCTACAGGAATATTATTGGTAAAAAAAACACTTGGGGGTTTAACTAATCAATTTTTTTTGAATAATTCTCCTGTAAGGAGGCATGTTAGGGTGTGTGTCATATGCCTACATAATTTTGCTAATAGGTGTCCCTCATTCCCATCTCCCAAGTTGGGAGATAAAAAATCGCCCCTGAAGTCGTCCAAAGTAGGACCTACTTTTGGAAATCGGTGCGGCATTGCACCAATTCGGACAGTTCTATTGCCGTCAATAGGCGCCAATTTGACCTGCAATTTGACATGTTAATTCAGAGCTATGTGAACATAAGTGAAGTTGCATAGATATGAATGGAAATCATGGTGGACAACTTTTCATGCGACTCTGAAGTCCCAAGCTGCATGAAAAGTCACCCAAGTGTGAAAGTACCAAATGATTAATTGATAACACCTTTGAATTAGGCCCCATTTGCACTTGTGCGACCTTAAAATTGCACAGCTTTGCCATGACTTGAAGCCTGTGTAATCTTGTGGTGTATGGACCTCAAATCGCATCAGGTCAAACCAAGGTAGTGCAGGGACAAATTCACACCGCTGCGACCTGAAAGTCACACTATTTTGCTGCCACTTTGGTGCTGCAACTTGGCCCCAACTTCTGGGAATGCCTGCGTAATATAGCCACCTATGTACCTCAAGTCGCATGAAAGTCACACCAAAGTAGTACAGAGACTACTTTGAAGTTGCGACTTGAAGTAGCACAGAAATGAATGGTTGTCATTGAGAATCATGGGGTACAACTTGTCATACAACTCGGAGGTCCAAATTTGCTGGAAAAGTCGTCCAAGTGTGAAACAAGCCATATATATATCTTTTTTTAATAATAGGAGCTCTCATTTATATTTGCATAGTCCTTACTGATTTACATCAGCAGAACAAATGCAGAAAGTGATGTGTGCACATGGGCCAGAAGCAAATGTGTGGTGATACCAAACAAATCAATGAACCCCACCCACACCAAATCTAACTACCACATCCACCCCCACATTGAGTAAGCACAAGTATATATCCTACACTTACCAGGCAAATGAGCAGCACCACCTATTTGCTAAAGAGGGACCTCGTCATGTCCACCTAGATGGAGATCCTGACCAACACAGAAACTTCTGGGTGATTACAATGACTCATTTCCGGGTCAGAAGGTGAAACCACGCTCTTTTGATTGCAGCTTTGAATATTTGATCGCAATCACGATTCAAATTTTTTATTTTAGTTCATTTGCAGACATGCAAATCTGTATTTCTACATATAACGATATTTGAAGGCAAACTTAAGGGAGTTTGATAAGAAGTAGTGTCCGTGGGATTACAGCAGGTGAATTACAAAGGCCCAGTTTGAGCCCTGGTTCACATTGACAGCGGGAGGAAATCATGCGAGTTCAGCTGAACAATTTCATTCCCTCATGTCAGTCCCGACTGCGGGGGAATTTCAGAGACATCTGTGCAGAAAGTTTCTGCACAGATGTCATTGGAAATCACACTCCGAAGTCGCCAAAAGTAGTACAGAAACTACTTTTGGAAATTGCGGCATCGCACCGATTATGACGGTGAAATTGCCGCCACTTTGGCATGCGATTTGACTTGTCGCACCAATGTGAACCAGAGCTGACACGTACAACACTGCCTATCCACCAGCTGAATTCATTAGCTGAAATTCTCCACAGTTATATACAAAGATATATTATATGCAGGGCCGTCTTTAACGCAGGGCAAAAGGGGCAGCTGCCCTGGGCCCTGTCATTGTTGTGGGGCCCAAAGCAGCTGCCACTTAAGCCCTGCGCTGCCCGCAGTTTTTCCGGAGTAGCGGGGGGACCCGATCACTCCTGCTCTCCCAAGCGGCGGCCACATTAATTATACAGGAGAGCGGGACAGCTGCGGGCTTCATGTGTTTGAGCCAGCTCATCCCGCTTCTCCCTCTGTCAGGAGCTATGGACCGGAGTCAATGACAGAGCAAGAGCGGCGCTCCGTGTTCCTCCCACCCCCGCCTGGCAGACCTGTGTAGCACACAGCCGAGTGAAGTTTTCTGGCTGTGTGCCTGGTCTGTGTTGCACCGCCGTGTGATCAGGTAAGAAAGAACAAGGTGGAGAGAAGGGGAAGAGGATTCATATGTGCAGACTGCAGAGAATTGCTGGTACAGAGGTGGATATGGGGGGAGGGGGTACAGAAGTGAGAAGACATGGGGGGTACAGAGGTGGACATGGGAGGGTACATAGGTGGAGGGGGTACAGAGATGGACATGGGGGTACAGAGGTGGAGGGGGTACAGAGATGGACATGGGGGGTACAGAAGTGGAGGGGGTACAGAGATGGACATGGGGGTACAGAGGTGGAGGGGGTACAGAGATGGACATGGGGGGTACAGAGATGGACATGGGGGTACAGAGGTAGACATGGGGGGTACAGAGGTGGACATGGGGGGTACAGAGGTGGACATGGGGGGTACAGAGATGGACATGGGGGGTAAATCCTGATTTATTCAGTGATATTTGGTGGTTCTTGGTGGGTGAGTGTAGAATAGTGATGTTACCCTCTTTTTTTGGGGAATTACATTTTGATTTCTGATGTTGGTACACATATCACATTTTGTAGGCTCAAATTATGATTATTTGGAAATAACAAAAAACACACAAAATTGTGACTCATTTTAAATTTGCATCAGCAATGGTATTGTTTGTGGTTTGCAAAGACACCTTTGTGAGTTTGGGTAAATATTTTTGTGAGATTGAGAGTAACATGTGAAAGTGACAGAGAAACATATATTTGACCAAAACATCAAAACATTCCACATTCTAGCATTCTTAAAAACAAAATAGTTGAAGAAGCAACATTGTTGCAAAGGAAAATTTATTTCAGAGAAAGATACATTTCATCTCAACATTAAAAGTATTTATTTAGGGAAGTTACAAATGTACCATTAGAATCAATGGCTGAAACTTGCATTGGACTATATAGCCTCGACTTTCACTATCAAAAGCGCATTTTAGCCCAGCGGTAATTTTGGTATTTACTATAGGGCCCTGTGAAAAAGCCATGGAAGTTAAAATGAGAGTTGTTTGCAGGTCTGAGCATGCTCAGTTGTGCTAGCACCTAGTTGTACAAAAAAAGGGGAATGTATCTCTTCTCTCTTTTAAAGATATTTCAATGTAGAAATCATTTTTTCACACAGTTTAAAAGCAGATTATCTTAAACAATATACCGCATATTTCAGTAGCATTTTGGCAATGATATCATGCTCTAAACATTATTTCCATGTGCACTACTCCAGGTTTTAGCAGAGTTATGCCCCGTACACACGATCGGACATTGATCGGACATTCCGACAACAAAATCCATGGATTTTTTCCAACAGATGTTGGCTCAAACTTGTTTTGCATACACACGGTTGCACAAAGTTGTCGGAATTTCCGATTGCCAAGAACGCGGTGATGTACACCACGTACAACGAGACTAGAAAAGGCCAGTTTAGAACCAAGTGCGGCACCCTTTGGGCTCCTTTTGCTGATCTCGTGTTAGTAAAAGTTTGGTGAGAGACGATTCGTGCTTTTTCAGACTGGTGGTCTTCAGATCATTTTCTGCTGTTCAGTTTGTGCTTGTGGGTTTGTATCTGCTCTTCAGTGCGTGCAGCAAGTGACGCGTGACTCTTGTAATTGTGTTCTTGTTCGTTCATGTTTTTCAGGTCGCTCTTCACAGGCCTTGCTGTTCTTCAGTGCATTCTGTTACTTCATTCCGAGCAGCCGACCATTTTCTAGCCATGTTGCGTATACGTACTCCTCGTAGAGTTCGTGCTGTGTGGGGGCTTGGTGTTGGGGTCCTCACCTTGACACAAGTCCAGTCCATGAACAGGGTGGGGAGGAGTTCATGGACCAAAAAGTTCTGTCACATGCCTTTGCTACGTGAGATCTGTGAGAATAATCCTGATGATTTCAGGAACTTTCTCAGGATGACGGAC
This sequence comes from Aquarana catesbeiana, assembly GCF_042186555.1. NCBI lineage: Eukaryota > Metazoa > Chordata > Amphibia > Anura > Ranidae > Aquarana > Aquarana catesbeiana. The sequence continues at coordinate 143,600,291 of NC_133334.1, forward strand.
CCCGTATTTCACCGTTTGTTGGCTTTGCTGACCCCCATATCAGCAGGCAGAATACCTGCATGAGACAAACCATCACTCTGGAGCAGAGGCTCATCGCCACCCTGCGTGCGGTACTTGGCGACTAGGAGAAGTCTGCAGGACTTGAAGTTATCGACAGGCATCTCCCTCCAGGCTCTGGGGATCATTATCCCAGAGACCTGTTCTGTCATCATCCAGGTCCCGCAGAAGGAGTATATTAATCACTTCAGCCCCGGAAGGTTTTACCCCCTTCCTGACCAGAGCACTTTTTACAATTCGGCACTGCGTCGCTTTAACTGCTAATTGCGCGGTCATGCAATGCTGTACCCAAACGAAATTTGCGTCCTTTTCTTCCCACAAATAGAGCTTTCTTTTGATGGTATTTGATCACCTCTGCCGTTTTTATTTTTTGCGCTATACACGGAAAAAGACCGAAAATTTTGAAAAAAAATGATATTTTCTACTTTTTGTTCTAAAAAAAATCCAATAAACTCAATTTTAGTCATACATTTAGGCCAAAATGTATTCGGCCACATGTCTTTGGTAGAAAAAATGTCAATAAGTGTATATTTATTGGTTTGCGCAAAAGTTATAGCGCCTACAAACTAGGGTACATTTTCTGGAATTTACACGGCCTTTAATTTATGACTGCCTATGTCGTTTCTTGAGGTGCTAAAATGGCAGGGCAGTACAAAACCCCCACAAATGACCCCATTTTGGAAAGTAGACACCCCAAGGAATTTGCTGAGAGGCATGTTGAGCCCATTGAATATTCATTTTTTTTGTCCCAAGTGATTGAATAATGACAAAAAAAAAAAAAAAAAAAAAAAAATTACAAAAAGTTGTCACTAAATGATATATTGCTCACACAGGCCATGGGCATATGTGGAATTGCACCCCAAAATACATTTAGCTGCTTCTCCTGAGTATGGGGATACCACATGTGTGGGACTTTTTGGGAGCCTAGCCGCGTACGGGGCCCCCGAAAACCAATCACTGCCTTCAGGATTTCTAAGGGCGTACATTTTTGATTTTACTCCTCACTACCTATCACAGTTTTGAAGGCCATAAAATGCCCAGATGGCATAAAACCCCCCCAAATGACCCCATTTTGGAAAGTAGACACCCCAAGCTACTTGCTTTGAGGCATGTTGAGTCCATGGAATGTTTTATATTTTGAAACAAGTTGCGGGAAAGTGACAAATTTTTTTTTTTTTTTTTTTTTTTTGCACAAAGTTGTCACTAAATGATATATTGCTCACACAGGCCATGGGCATATGTGGAATTGCACCCCAAAATACATTTAGCTGCTTCTCCTGAGTACGGGGATACCACATGTGTGGGACTTTTTGGGAGCCTAGCCGCGTACGGGGCCCCGAAAACCAATCAGTGCCTTCAGGATTTCTAAGGGCGTACATTTTTGATTTTACTCCTCACTACCTATCACAGTTTCGGAGGCCATGGAATGCCCAGGTGGCACAAACCCCCCCCAAATGACCCCATTTTGGAAAGTAGACACCCCAAGCTATTTGCTGAGAGGCATGGTGAGTATTTTGCAGCTCTCATTTGTTTTTGAAAATAAAGAAAGACGAGAAAAAAAAATTTTTTTTTCTTTTTTCAATTTTCAAAACTTTGTGACAAAAAGTGAGGTCTGCAAAATACTCACTATACCTCTCATCAAATAGCTTGGGGTGTCTACTTTCCAAAATGGGGTCATTTGGGGGGGGGGTTTTGCCACCTGGGCATTCCATGGCCTCCGAGACTGTGATAGGCAGTGAAGAGTGAAATCAAAAATTTACGGCCTTAGAAAGCCTGAAGGCGGTGCTTCGTTTTCGGGGTCCCGTACGCGGCTAGGCTCCCAAAAAGTCTCACACATGTGGTATCCCCGTACTCAGGAGAAGCAACAGAATGTATTTTGGGGTGTAATTTCACATATTCCCATGGCATGTTTGAGCAATATATCATTTAGTGACAACTTTGCGCAAAAAAAATAAAAAAAATAAAAAATTGTCTCTTTCCCGCAACTTGTGTCACAATATAAAATATTCCATGGACTCGACATGCCTCTCAGCAAATAGCTTGGGGTGTCTACTTTCCAAAATGGGGTCATTTGGGGGGGTTTTGAACTGTCCTGGCATTTTATGCACAACATCTAGAAGCTTATGTCACACATCACACACTCTTCTAACCACTTGAAGACAAAGCCCTTTCTGACACTTTTTGATTACATAAAAAAAAAATTTTTTTTTGCAAGAAAATTACTTTGAACCCCCAAACATTATATATTTTTTTAAAGCAAATGCCCTACAGATTAAAATGGTGGGTGTTTCATATTTTTTTTTCACACAGTATTTGCGCAGCGATTTTTCAAACGCATTTTTTGGGGAAAAAACACACTTTTTTAAATTTTAATGCACTAAAACACACTATATTGCCCAAATGTTTGATGAAATAAAAAAGATGATCTTAGGCCGAGTACATGGATACCAAACATGACATGCTTTAAAATTGCGCACAAACGTGCAGTGGCGACAAACTAAATACATTTTTAAAAGCCTTTAAAAGCCTTTACAGGTTACCACTTTAGATTTACAGAGGAGGTCTACTGCTAAAATTACTGCCCTCGATCTGACGTTCGCGGTGATACCTCACATGCATGGTGCAATTGCTGTTTACATTTGACGCCAGACCGACGCTTGCGTTCGCCTAAGCGCGAGAGCAGGGGGGACAGGGGTGTTTTTTTTTTTTTTTTTTTTTTTTCTTTATTATTATTATTTTTTTATCTTATTTTTAAACTGTTCCTTTCATTTTTTTTTTTTTAAATCATTTTTATTGTTATCTCAGGGAATGTAAATATCCCCTATCATAGCAATAGGTAGTGACAGGTACTCTTTTTTGCAAAAATTGGGGTCTATTAGACCCTAGATTTCTCCACTGCCCTCAAAGCATCTGACCACACCAAGATCGGTGTGATAAAATGCTTTCCCAATTTCCCAATGGCGCTGTTTACATCCGGCGAAATCGAAGTCATAAAATGCTCGTAGCTTCCGGTTTCTTAGGCCATAGAGATGTTTGGAGCCACTCTGGTCTCTGATCAGCTCTATGGTCAGCTGGCTGAATCACCGGCTGCATTCTCAGGTTCCCTGTTGAGACCGGAGAGCCAGAAAAAAACACGGAAGACGTTGGGGGGGGGCATTCCCTCCCACTGCTTGTAAAAGCAGTCTAGAGGCTAATTAGCTGCTAGGATTGCTTTTACATGAAAGCCAATCGCTGGCTGAAAAGAATGATACCAAGATGATACCTAAACCTGCAGGCATCATTCTGGTATAACCACTCAAAGTCGTGAATGGCGTACCTGAAGACAAAAAAATGGTTAACAATAAAGCACAGTAAACGGTAAGGTATAAAAAATTGCATATCTGAAAAGCAAACATGATAAAACATAACAACAATAAAACATTGCAGAATAGAATACAGTAAAAAAGAGCAGAACAATAGAGAGAGAATAGAGAGAGAGAACAATAAAACAACAACTATTTTTTTTTTATTTTATATTTTTGTTTGTGTTTTTTTTTTTTTTTTTACACTTTTTTTTGTAACTAACTTTTATAACTGTAACCGGTTCCAGGTTCGGGTCTCTCAAAATGCGATGGCATCTTGGGAGACCCTGTGAAAGTGTGCCTAGTCTGTGCAGTGCTGTACCCTACGCTAATACACAACTAGTGAATGGTAGTGTTCAAAACATTCACCAATGCAAAGACCAGGATTGTCAGGACAGGAGGGACAATAATAAAGGGTGTCACGCCTATATCCGCGCTTGCTGCAGACACGACATCTTTTTTGGGGGGGTTCGTTGGGTAGGGGTACTCGGGAGGACATAAAGAAAATGCCTCTCATGCAGCCGACTGCATTTGGTTGGGGATGTGAATGGGGGAAGTACGGGCGCTGCAGAAGTGGTGGGTTCCCAATTAGGATTGGCGAATGCAGCAGGAAGGGCACTATGGGCACGACGGGCCTGTGTTTGTCTTCTTGGTGGCAGCGGGACACTACTTGTGCTTGCCACCTCACCAGCTTGAACTGCACTTATGGGACTCGCCATGTCACCAAGTGTTACTGCAGTGCTGGTTTGACTACGACCGGGGTGTACTAGGCTGCTGGTGCTTGCCAGTTCACCAAAACGCTACCAAAAAAACTGTTAGCGATCGCAGGGATCAGGCCTGACTCTGCGAACGCTGCAGTTATGCGTTTAGTGTTTTGTAAGTGACAGTGATCGATCGATACTGCACTTGGGTGGGCTGGGCTGGGCTGGGCTGGGCCGGGCGGAGGGGCAAAACGCAGGTGCTAGCAGGTATCTGGGCTGATCCCGCTAACACTGCGTTTGTGGGAACCCTAAACTGCTGGGGACGCTAGTATAGATCTGATCAGATCAGATATTGATCCGATCAGATACTATACCACTAAGGGAGGTGTACGGTGTGTGCGTGGGTGTTAGCGGTACTGGCGCTAACCTGATGCTGCCTGGGGCTGGTGCTTGCCAGTTCACCAAAACGCTACCAAAAAAACTGTTAGCGATCGCAGGGATCAGGCCTGACTCTGCGAACGCTGCAGTTATGCGTTTAGTGTTTTGTAAGTGTCAGTGATCGATCGATACTGCACTTGGGTGGGCTGGGCCGGGCGGAGGGGCAAAACGCAGGTGCTAGCAGGTATCTGGGCTGATCCCGCTAACACTGCGTTTGTGGGAACCCTAAACTGCTGGGGACGCTAGTATAGATCTGATCGGATCAGATATTGATGCGTTCAGATACTATACCACTAAGGGAGGTGTACGGTGCGTGCGTGGGTGTTAGCGGTACTGGCGCTAACCTGACGCTGCCTGGGGCTGGTGCTTGCCAGTTCACCAAAACGCTACCAAGAAAACTGTTAGCGATCGCAGGGATCAGGCCTGACTCTGTGAACGCTGCAGTTATGCGTTTAGTGTTTTGTAAGTGACAGTGATCGATCGATACTGCACTTGGGCTGGGCCGGGCGGAGGGGAAGAACGCAGGTGCTAGCGGGTATCTGGGCTGATCCCGCTAACACTGCGTTTTTGGGAACCCTAAACTGCTGGGGACACTAGTATAGATCTGATCGGATCAGATATTGATCCGTACAGATACTATACCACTAAGGGAGGCGTATGCTGCGTGCGTGGGTGTTAGCGGTACTGGCGCTAATCTGATGCTGCCTGGGGCGACGCATATCACCGCCGGGCGATCAGGGGGCTAAACCTTTATTAGGTAATAAACGGCGGGTCCCCTGACACTATAAAAAATAAACGAACTAACCAGCGTCACCCGTAACGGTTATACGGTGATCAGTGGTGAAAGGGTTAACTAGGGGGCAATCAAGGGGTTAAAACATTTATTAGGTAGTATATGGGGGTCCCTGTCACTATAAAACGCTGACGGCGAACCTAAATATTTACGTTCCTAACTAGCGTCACCAGCGACACTAATACAGCGATCAGAAAAATGATCGCTTAGTGACACTGGTGACAGGGGGTGATCAAGGGGTTAAAACTTTATTAGGGGGGGTTAGGGGGGTATCCTAGACCTAAAGGGGGGTAATATTCACTGCCCTAACACTGTAACTGTCACAAACTGACACCATGCAGTAATCAGAAAAAAAAAAAAAAAAATACTGCTTGCTGTCAGTTTGTGACAGGGGGGGGTGATTGGGGGGGGATCGGGGGGCGATCGGGGGGGGATCGGGGGTGTAAAGTATGCCTGGCATGTTCTACTGTGTGTGTTTGTGTGTGTTGTGCACTTACATGTCTTCTCTCCTCGGCGCTGGACGGAAACTGCCGAGCCGAGGAGAGATGACATCACATCCTCTGCCTGTGTGAAACTACACACAGGCAGGGGAGGATTCCGATTGGCTGGGAGCGATCGCGAGGGGGGGCCACGATCAGATGGTCTCCCCCTCGCCTCCCGACGCCCCCAGTCAAATGCCGACCGCCGCTGGCACCGGGGGGGGTCCGATCGGACCCCCGCCTGCAGGAGGCAGATCACGTACAGGTACGTGATTCTGCCTGCCCGTGCCATTCTGCCGACGTATATATACGTTAGGCGGTCGGCAAGTGGTTAAGGTAAGATTTTTATCCTTTAATATCACATTTTATTGTATTTAATGTTTGATAATATATTGTATTTCTTTCCTCATTCCCTAATTACCATGATTGTAATATGCTGTGAATGTCCCCTTTGTCCTCATGCATGCTGGATTTTTCTTTAATTTTTTTTTGTCCTTCATACATATTTGCCTTCACTAACCTCCCCAGCATGGTCTTCTGGCCCTATATTCACCTCATTTATTCACTTAACAATGTATTTTATCAGATCCATAGTAGTGTTTTACCCCAAACACCCCCTAAAATGTTTTTAAATGTGATTGGTGCTTTAAATTCAGGCAGAGTGCCAGAGGCTTTTTTTGGGGGGTCCCCAAATCATTTGAAACCCTCCCTCCCCCCAACTGCTAAGCCATCTGATACCAATTCTCTATCTATCCTCAATCATCTATCTGCTGACTTTGCCAAACCCATACACACTATACCCATCTCTTTTGTGGTCAGATTTATGGATGAATTCCCCAAAGCATGTAGTGCAAGGGCCTGCCTGTATACTTTCAAATGGTACTGTTAAAAGTTTTTGTATACTATTATTATCTTGATAGGTAATAGCAGAATGTCCAAATGTGCTCAAATGTGTACAATGTGTATTTATATCTTTGTATTATGACACTTCTTACCTGTCCAGTGGGCTGCCAATAGTGTAACTAAGGAGGGGCTGGCCAAAGTAATACCCATTATTTAGGCATTCATCTCTCAATGAAGTGGAGAGGCTTACCTGTCCAAGAGTTCCCCCCCCCATAATGTTAGAAATGGCCCATGAGAGGGGGTGGTGGAGGGGGAATCTGATAGGTGTACCTTATATTTTGATCTTTAAAAACTCCCTCAAATAAATGTTATCTTGATGTTGGCCAAGAATGTTTGTGTCTAATCTGCTTTCCATGTTTATGTGCAAAATGACAAATTTTTTTTCTTGTTTGACTCCACAGTTTCCTTCCACAGGAATGGCAGACTGTGGCCTCCCACGTTGCCCAGCGGTGGGACTTTCCTAACTGTGGAGGGGCAATTGATGGGAAACATGTCCACATCGTCCCACCACCCAACTCGGGGTCATACTATTTCAACTATAAGGGGTTCAATAGTATTGTGATGTTGGCGGTGGTGTTGGCTACTTACGAGTTCCTGTATGTGGACGTGGGGAAGAATGGCCGGATGTCTGATGGTGGAGTCATCGCCCAGACGGAGTTCCACAGGCGTCTCCAGAATGGCAGCTTGGACTTGCCACCTCCAGAAGACAATGTGGAAGGACTCCCATTCGTCTTCATTGCAGATGAAGCGTTTGCGCTGGGGACCATCTTATGCGGCCATTCCCGATGAGGACCCTCACCCCGGACCAGAGGGTTTTTAATTACCGGCCGGCCAGAGCCAGAAGAGTGGTGGAGAACACGTTTGGAATCATGGCCAGCCGGTTCCACCTATTTCTTATACCCATACACATGGCGGAGTACAAACTGAATCATATAATCCTGGCGTGCTGTGTTCTACACAACTTTTTACGGCAACATTCTGCCAACTATGCTGGCTCAGCTGGGCCTGAGGCTGGAATTCAAAATGAACCAACCTTGATGGCGCTTGAAAGTGGCCTTCCTGGCTTGCCCCCCCTGAGTGCCCGCGATGTCCGTCTAAGATACCTTGAATACTTTGCAGGTAGGGGGGCTATCAATATGCCAGACAATGTCTGAAACCTTTTTCAAATAAAAAAAATTACCTACTAAAATCCTTGGTGACATTTACTGCTTGTGTTTCTTTTAGCTGACCCTGACAGAAATGTGGTGAGTCCTGAAAATGGTGTGATTGTGTAACATTACAAAGCATTGTTGGGTGTTATTTACTAAAGGCAAAACTTGAAACTGCACTTGTAGTGCAAAGTGGATTTGCCCTTAGGAAATAACCCCCATTGTCACTGAAAACACCAATTAGAGCACAACAAAAGTGTTGGAGCGTTGAAACAATAATCCACACATTCTTGATTACAATCTTTTTAATACCAGCACAATCACATGTGCATTTAGAAAAGGTTTTTAAAACAAACCAACATGTTTGTTGTATAACAATTTTTGGGGTCACATTAGAAAAAGTAGAAATGTCCATTTAAGGTAAAACAGGCATGTTTAAAACCAACAAGAAAGACACAAATCTTGAACTTACAAAGTTCACACTTGGTAGAACTTGAAGGCAATATCAGACATGAGTATTTACAAACTGTGTTTGATATTGCGTTCAGATGGGGTGAAGTCACCCCTAGAAAAGCCAAATTTTGAAGATACACACCAATTGCCGAATGTCAACATGTGCTAGCTGCCATCATGGGGGATCAAGGGATGTGTTTTTGGGTGCAACTCCTTTCTCACAGCTACTTTATTATTGCGGAAGGGGTTGAACCCCCAAAACGCGTCCATTGATCTCCCGTGATGGCAGATAGCACATGTTGACACACTGTGTGCCTCTTCAAAATTTGGCTTTTCGCAAATATGTCAAAAAATGCTAAAAATTTTTAGCTCACAAAAAGTGCAAAAAAAGGGGATTTTGAGGGGTTTTAAACTCTCCCTAAAACATCAATGATGTTCTTCATTTTTTGTAGAACATCACTGATGTTTTTAAGGATGTTTTCCAAGTCCCTATTACACCCCATGATCTCCCCGATCAGGATCTGTGCACTTTCCGAGGTGAAATGCCCTGGATCCACAACATCACGATCACCTAAAAAGATAGAAACAAAAACACACCATGTATTATACAGTAAATATGCCGGCATCCATCTCTTACCTGAGCCTGTGGTCGCAGACACTCACCTGTTGTGGTGCCAATTTCCACCACGTCTTCCTCCTCCTGCTCGGCTTGGCTTGGGTGGATTTCCCCTTGTTCCAGAGGTGGGGGGTCTGTGGTCTCCTCGGATGAGGGGTGTCCTCCGAGTCTTTTATCCCCTATGTAAAAAAAAATAAGTATACTTAGCACACAGATATTTGATGGCAGAAATAGGAATATGAAACATTGCTTGTTAGTGGGGTACAATTGTCTGTTTTGGCAGAGTTCCAAGATGTAGATTTTTTAGTGTCCTTTGTCAAGCTTGAATACTTAACTGTTTTGTACAAGCTTCACAGATGGAGACACCCTTATAGTATACACTGGAGCACCTGTGTGGGACCCCCTAATAAAAAGGGTGTTCATGTGTCCCACACTAGTGCTCCAGCATCCAGATGTCAAAACTGCTGCTGAGTGTCCTCTCCTTACACAGAATCTCATTTGCATTTCATTCTAGTTACAAACCCATCTACACAACCAAATTATTTGCAGACAAGTAGGTCATAAAAAATGTGGGCAAATGCATATGGACAAAACAATAATGTTTTCTAGGCCGAACGAACAATGTTTTAAATGAACGAATAATGTGCCCATGAACATGAAAGTTGCCATTTTAAACTGGATAACAGTTAAGAAAAGCACATGGAGCAGCACAAACGTAATAAACATAAAGAATAGGAACACAGCACAACTACTTACTTTTTTGCAGCACTCTCTGGATCTTTCTGTACTGCTCGTGCTCTCTTAATTTGAGGTCCGACCACCGCTTCCTGAGCTGATCTTTCGATCGTCGTACCCCAAAATTCCGGTGCAGACTCTTGACCACTTTCGCCATGATCTTAGTCTTTCTGACATTGGGGTTGGGGTAAGGTCCATACTTCCTGTCATAGTCGGCCCTCTTCAGGAAGTTCACTATCTCCAACATCTCCCCAAAGGACATATTTGATGCCTTAAATCGTCTCCTTCTGGATCGGGACGTTTCTCGCTCCGGACTTTCCTCCCCCTCCTCCTCGTTGCTGTAATTAGCACGCACCTGCTGTGTCTCCACCATGTGCTCTTCCCCCACTGCATTGAATGAGAAGGGGCGGGGAATAGAATAGAAAGAACGTCGGGGCGGGCGGAGTTTCGCGCATGCGCAGTGTGTATAAAGCGTAACGCGCGTGCGTAGTACATATGATCTGTGAGCGGAGGAAGAAGTATCGGAGGCGCAGATCGTGATAACGAAGGTAAGATCTAAACTTGGGCCTATACTGATTCTACATTGAGGCCTTTATTGTAACAAGATTAGGAGAGTTTTGCCTGACATTAGGGTTTGTCTTGTGTTGTGTCTTGCAGAGAAACTGGATGGCTTCAATGACCACAACTTCCTCCCCCTGTTCATAGACAAGTACAGGGAGCTGCCTTGTCTGTGGCAGGTGAAACATCCACATTATAATAATAAACAAAAGAGGCAGACAGCACTGGAGAAACTGCTGGAGTTGGTGAAGCCGGTGGTCCCCACAGCAACCATCCCTTATTTAAAAGCCAAAATTGGTGGCCTGAGGAGCACATATCTTAGGGAGCGCAAGAAGGTCACGGATTCCCAGAGATCAGGAGCTGCAGCAGATGATGTTTATGTCCCCAGGCTATGGTACTATGAGAGACTGCGATTTCTGTCAGACCAGACTGGAGTCAGGGAATCCCTCTCAACCCTTCCTTCCACTCTTCCTTCCACCCCAGCTGAGGGTTCCGATGTCCAACCCGGGACTTCCAGCCAGGAAGAAGTGGAGGAGCCCAGCTTGAGCCAGGTATAGCATTGTTCTACAGATTTCTGGTCAATAAAGAAATTATGTTTACTAGATGTTATTATTGATCACTAATTGCTGATTTAATAAAGTGTTTTACATATCAATAGACAGTAGTGGGCAAACATAATTGGGACAAGAATGAAAAATGCTGGGCTTAGAATGATAGTCTTTTATATTTGTTAACATTCAATTTGCAACAGTCATGAGATGAAAATTGTGTGTAATTGATGAAGTAGAAACTAAAACTATGTCCCTTTTTCATACACAGGAAGACCTCAGCCAGGACGAGGCTCTGGAATGTGTCATCCAGGAGGGGGCTATGGAATGTGGTAGCCAGGAGGAGGCGGGGGTTAGTGGCAGCCAGGAGGAGGCGAGGCTAAGTGGCAGCCAGGAGAAGCCTTGGCCCAGTAGGAGCCTGACCGAATCACAGGTTCCTCCCCTCCGCCTTCCAAACAAAAGACCCAGGAAGGGGAGTCACGTGCAGGATTCAGCACTCAGGCTGATTCAGGAGGCTTCTGCGTCCCTCAGAGCCACCCCCACTCCTGAAGAGGCCTTTGCCTGCATGGCTACCACCAAACTGCAGGGCATGCAGGAGGGCCAACGCGAGCTGTGTGAGGACCTTCTTTATAAAGTCTTAACTAAGGGGGTGAGGGGCGAAATCGCACCCAATACCCACGTGATTGAGTTGGAACATCCTCCTCCTCCCTCCACAACTACACCACCACAGCCACAGCGTGGAAGGAAGCGTGGAAGGAAGACCAGAGAGTGATTACCCTGGGTTCAGTCTGGTCTGGCAAAAGATGCAGTCTCTTGTATGACCACAGCCTGGGGACGCAGATGTCATCTGCTGCTTTCATGATCTCTGGGACTTCTGGACCAGACTGCACTCCCTTAGATATGGACTCCTCAGGCCACCAATTTTGCAGTAAAATAATTGATGTCTGCCCTGGGGGTCAAAGGCTTCACCAATTTCTGCTGTTTCTCCAGCGTTGCCTCCCTCTTTGTTTGGTTATGAGCCCTTAATAAAGGTTTTTTGGTTTCAATTAGACTCGCCTTTGTGTGTTTTCCTTAAAAAAGGACAGTTTGTTTGTGAGGATTCAGGTACATTTCAAAAATACAATGTGAAATTAACAAGAGACACCAACACCAAGCAATCTCCTTGAGATTAAATAATACAAGATAATAATGGTGTTGTGGTAACTTGACACACAAAACACACACAAAAATATTCTGGATGTTAAATAACTAAAAAAAACAAGTTCAGCCTTGAAAAAAACACAAACCAAAAAAAATTTAAAAAAATCACATCGGGGTTTAAAAAAAAAAAACACAAAAAAAATTATATAGATTTTTGGTCAGATGTGACAAATCATAATATATTGAGGGAATCACGATAAATAAGAAAGAAAGAAGTTTGTGAGAACTCTGTGTGAATATCAGCAGCAAAACTACTTTGTTCTTCCTGCATTATAAAGAAGAAGAGAGTGCGCTGTATTAAACAATTTTAAAGATTGCAGCATGACGAAAGTGCTCTATCCATTCCGAACACTAACTTTACCAGAACAAGCTGATCCGTCCCAGAATTTCTTCTGAGCATGCGGAATTGTCCACACACGGTCGGAATTGACGCGATCGGATTTTGTTGACACAAAAAAAGAGGAAAGTGCACCAAAAATGAGCCACGTCCATAAATCATTGAGGATTAAAAATAAGGTAGTACTGAGTATCACCAGGGAGGCGGGACTTTTTAGGCTAAGAAACAGTGGAGAAGATATAGCAGTATAAAAAATATAAATTTATTGAAAAATACAGATATCTAAAAACAATGACAATTGTAATATATAGCATCTATGATTATTGTGCAGTGAGCCCTTGTATGTCTACGCGTTTCACCGTTAGGCTTCCTCAGGACACGGCCAAGGTTCACAGATGAGACAGAGAAGGGAATATGTCTCTCTATTTTAAATTGGAATGCAAAATCATGCAAGTCACGGTAGCATGAGAAAGTTCAATCAGCAGTAAGAAAGTATATTAGATATAGCTAAATATCTCAGCAGGGGCATGTAAACAATATTCCTAATTAAGGTAGCAGCCATTAGAGGGAGGAGGGCCAACACCGGATGCATCACTTAGATCCTGGATTTAGTATCAGCAATGCTGAAGGCTCAATACAATCCCATCGCTGCATATTCAAGATACAAATAATCCAGCGTGCCCCTGGGAGACAGGTGTGCAGTGTATTGCTGTCTCCCAGAAAATTTTATAGCCTGCTCTCAAACTTTGTGTGTCGGAAAATCCGATGGGAAAAGTCCGATGGAGCCCACACATGGTCAGAATTTCTGACAACACGCTCCGATCGCACATTTTTTGTCGGAAAATCCGACCGTGTGTACGGGGCATAAGGGTTTGGGCACTATTTGTTTGCAGGGAGCTATAGTAAATTCAATTTTGGGAAGATTTTTTCACCAACTCTAGTGAATACTGTTTTAGCGCTAATTAGCACTAATTAGTGTTGCGGCGCTATAGTAAATGACCCCCATAGTGTATACTTGTTATAGGAAATCAAATACAAGTATAAAATTAAGCAGAGAGTACCCAAAGATGGACTATATATTATGAATGACTTTGTTCCACTTTTTGCACATTTTATTCCAAATTAAATTCTATTTTTGTTACAAAAAAGAACAACCTATATCTATTTTAAACACTTTTTCACTGTGCCTCAAAATGTACACTAATTAATGTAATCTGTGTAAAGCAGTTCAGAAATGAGTTGTAATTACATGTTTAATTACCTGTTTATTTTTAGGCGATTACTGGGACAAATGCTGCAATTCTCTTTGGAAATTAAACATAATTAAATCTGGAAAAATGTGCAAGCAAGTTTCATCAACAAATATTACAAACTTCAATGACACAAGAGAGTCAGCAAAGGATGTCCTACAATACTTGTATCTGTACCACAAATGACATGATATAGTCAAGATACTCTCCATTTAAAGCAGAACTCCAGATAACATTTTTCAAAATCCATAGTGTACACATCCGTTTCAGGAGGTGCATTACATTTTGCATCTTGCTTTTTTTTTCTCTGTAATATTTACACTTTCATTGAGGCAGGATGATGTAGCTATTTGCTGCACTACGACTATGGGAGCTTTTCTTCCCATACGCAGAAGCTTCAGAGTCATTTGTCTGTCCCTCCTCCCCCCTTGCCTATTCGCAGAACAGTTTGTATTCTGTGAACAATTTACAGAATAAAAATCATTCTGGGACTGGGCAAGGGGAGAGAAAGGCAGACAACAATACTTCAGGTTCTGTGTATGAGAGATGAGCTTTTAATACAAGGTACCATAAATGAAGGGGCATACACCTCTTGACTTAAATACACAATGCAGATTTTAACATTATTTTTCCTAGAGTTTTACTTTAAAATTCAGTATAACCTGATTCTAATTTGTTTCTTCAGCTAATTAATAGAGTTGGATGAACGGTTCGGCCCAAGCATGAGTTCAGGCCAAACATTGGCTGTTCACCCGTTTGACGAACACACAAATTATCAGGACGTTTGACCATTTGTTTGGCCTGCCAAATGACCACAATGCATTGAGCTGCCGCTCAGTGCATTGGAGGCCCTGATTGGCTGAAGCAATGAAAGCTTTGCCCAATCAGGGCACAGAGCTCTGTCAGAACCATGATTGGAGAAAGTAAGTACTCTTAGTCCCACCCCACACTATAAAAATATTCTCCTCTGAGCGGTCATTTGCAGTGTGATATTGGCATGAAGAGAGATAGAACAGGGCTCTGTGCAGTGCGAGTTAGTGTGCTATAGTGTGCTATTGTTGTTCTATTGTCAGTGTAGAATATCAGTTTAGTGTAAATCTAGTGATAGTTCAGTGTGAGTGTACTGTGACCATTCATTTTTACTTTAGTGTCAGTTTAATTTATCAGGGCAGGTTTCCTGCAGTATGTATCAGTGCATTACTACATGTTTAACGCAGTATATATCCATGCGTTACTGTACATTTAACACAGTATATATCCGTGTGTTACTGCAGGTTTAACGCAGCATATATAGGTTTGTTACTGTAACGCTTAATGCAGTATACAGTGTCTTGAAAAAGTATTCATACCTCTTGAAACTTTCCACATTTTGTCATGTTACAACCAAAAACGTAAATGTATTTTATTGGGATTTTATTTGATAGACCAACACAAAGTGGCACGTAATTGTGAAGTGGAAGGAAAATGATAAATGGTTGTCAAATTTTTTTACAAATAAGAATGTGAAAAGTGTGGCGTGCAATTGTATTCAGCCCCCTTTACTCTGATACCCCTAACTAAAATCTAGTGGAACCAATTGCCTTCAGAAGTCACCTAATTAGTAAATAGAGTCCACCTGTGTGTAATTTAATCTCATGCCGTGTACACACGAGAGGACTTTCCGACCGGACTGGTCCGACGGAATGAATCCATCGGACAATCCGACCGTGTGTAGGCTTCATCGGACCTTCAGCAGACTTTTTCTGTCAAAAATCAGATGGACTTTATATTTGGAACATGTTTCAAATCTTTCTGATGGAACTCCGCCGGACCCAGTTCCTACTGAGAAATCCGCTCTTCTGTATGCTGGTCCGAAGGACAAAAAGCGACGCGTGCTCTGAAGCAAGTAAGAGACGGAAGTGCTTGGTCTGGTAAAACTAGTGTTCGTATTGGAGCTAGCAATTCCTCACGCTGCAAATTCTGTGATCGTTTAATGCAGCGCATTATTGTCTTCTTTATAATGCTAGAAGAACAAAGTTGTTTTGCTGCTTATATTTACACAGATTTCTCACAAACAGATTTCTGGATTATTTCTCTTGATCTCATGAATGATATTGTATTTTTTAAAAGCCCGATCTCCATAATAATGTTTACAAATGTATTTTTTGAGTCATCTTTTATTATTTTTGATTTCATCAAGATTTTTTTTTATGATTATTTTAAAAATTATTTTCTAGTGATCCCCATATTTTTTTTGTGTGTGTCAAGTTACCACAATAACATTAATAATGTTTTAATTTTTTGTGTGTCAAGTTAACACAATAACAATATGTTTTTGGTCTTTTTGTAACCTCAAGAAGGTTGGTGTGCCTTGTTAATTTGACATTGTCTTTTAGAAATGTATTTGAATAAAAACACATAGGCAAGTATTTTCATAAAATATAATATCCATTTATTCTGGTTAACAAAATAAAGATAAAGGCAATGCTGGAGAAACTTTTGGAATTTGTGAAGCCCCCAGGGCACACATCAAGTCTGTGGAAAAGAAAATTGGGATTTTGAGGAGTCCATAAAATAGGGAGCACAATCTGGTCCAGGAATCCCAGAGATCAAGACCAGCAGCAGATGACATAAATGTCCCCAGGCTGTGGTACTACACAAGCCTGTCTCTTCTGTCAGACCAGACTGAACCCAGGTCATCACTTTCTTCTCTTCGTTGCAGCCTTCCCTCCACGCTGCCCTGCAGCCTTCTCTGCAGCCTTCCTTGGAGGCTGTGGCTCTGGTGGTGGACTTGTGGCAGGAGGAGAAGGAAGAGGATGGGCTTTCTCATATATTTGGCTGTTGGCAGTTAACTCGCCCCTCAGCCCCTTGTGAAGGGCATCAAAAATAATTCTTTCACAGAGGAGGCATTGGCCCTTCTCCAATTCGACCAACCTGCTCGCTATATAACAGCCATAGGCCTCTTCAGTCTGGGGGGGTTGTGAGGACATTCGTAGCTTCTCTAATGAGGCGCAGTGATGCCTCCTCTCTCACCATCCCCATCCTGGGCCTTTTTGTATGAAGGCAGAGGGGAGGCACCTGTGATTGGGTGAGGCTCCTACTGGGCCCGCCCACCTCCTGGCTGACACTGGGCCCGCCCACCTCCTGGCTGACACAGGGCCCGGCCACCTCCTGGCTGTCACTGGGCACGGCCACCTCCTGGCTGTCTCTGGGCCTGGCCTCCTCCTGCCTGCCACTTGCCTGCCACTTTCCAGAACTTCCTCCTGGCTGAGCTCATCTTGTGTATAAAAAAGGGACATAGTTTTAGTTTTTGGTTCATCAATCACACACACTTTTTAGTTCATGACTTGCAAATTCAATGTTAATACATTTAAAAGAGTATCATTCTGACCCCAGCATTTTTACAAGCTGGTGACAAACATTTTTGGCCACTACTGTCAATTGATATGTATACATCATATTTTGGATAAAATCCTTAAAAGTTAATCAATTATGACATCTAGTTAACATCATTAAGTTTAGGACACTAAATATGTCTAAAAATAATATACCTGGCTCCAGCTGGGCGCATCTGGTTCTTCCAGGATGTAAGGCCCAGGTTGCTCCTCGTCAGCCTCTGCTGGGGTGGAGGGAAGAGTGGAGGGAAGGCTGCAGGGAAGGGTGGAGGGAAGGATCGAAAGAGATTCCCTGGCTTCAGTCTGGTCATCAAGAAAACTCAGTTTATCGAAGCACCACAGCCTGGGTACATACGCATCATCTGCTGATACTCCTGATCTCAGGGAAGCCTGGATCTTGTTATGCTCCCTCCTATACATATACCTCAACATCCCAATTTTACGTTCCAAAATCTCCAAGGTCGCTTCTGGGGTCAAAGTCTGCACAAATGCCAGAAATCTCTCCAGCGTTGCCTTCCTTACTGGTTTGTTGTAATATGCACTGTGTTTGACCTCCCACAGATTCCTCATCTCCCTGTACTTGTCAATAAATTGGGACATGAATTCAGGGTCCTTAAACTTATTATTAATTTTTTCTGTAAGACAATTCACAAGACGAAAACACTAATGTTAGTCTAAACTCTCACAATCTTATCCCAACATAGGCCTCAAGCCTATAGGCCTTGAAGCAGTATAAGCCACTGATGTTGCAAATTTAATAAAATTTACGTTCGTTTTGGATGCTTGCAACTTCAGTTTCTCTTTCCTCCGCGCACAGAACGTATGTATGACACATTCGTGTTAGCTTTACATACACTGTGCATGCATGAAAAATCCGCCTGCGTCGCCCATCCCTGACGTTCTTTTTCACGAATATTGCCCACCCCTTCTCTCTACGGTGCGCAGTTAGGAGCAACATGGCGGAGACACAGCAGGTGTGTGTTAATGACTCCAGTAGCGAGGAAAGCCCGGAGCCCGAAACGTCCCGATCTGGGAAGAAGAGATTTAAGGCCTCCAAGATGGCCTTTGATAAAATGGTGGAGATGGTGGACATCTTGCAGAGGAGCGATTATGATGGGAAACATGGACCGTACACCCAGCCAAATTTGCACAAGGCCAAAATCATGTCCAAAGTTGTGAAGACTCTGGAGCAGAATTTTGGGGTACTCCGCTCCAAAGACGAATTGAGGAAATGCTGGTCCGACCTTAAACTGAGGGAGCTGGATCAGTACAGAAGAATAAAAAAAGTGCTTCAAAAAAGTAAGTACTTGTTGTTGGGTCCTATTCTGATTATTAACTTTCATGCTGCTCCATGTGCTTCTTCTTTACTGTTGTACAGTTTTAAATGGCTACTTTCATGTTCGTGGACACAGTATTATTAGTAGGAAACATCGTTCGAAGGAAACATCGTTTGACAATATATACGATGTATTTAGTTGATACAGGGTTTTAAATACATTTTTGGTCTTGCTAATTTGTCTTATTAAAAGAAGTTTAGGACATTGTTGTCTAGATGTCTTTGAAACTTGAATTAATTGCAAACTTGATTCAGTGGAATGTAAGGAGAGGACACTTAGCAGCTGTTTACACATCTGGACTCAGGAGCACTAGTGTGGGAGTATCTCCATCTGTGAAACTTGGCCAAAAAGGTAAGTATTGCAGTTTGGTTAAAAGGGATTTTTAATCATGTCTTCAACTTGTATCTCTTCCCAAATAGATAATTGTACACCACTTCAAAGCAATGTTTCATATTTATATTTCTGGAGTCAAATATCTGTGAGCTAAGTATACCTTTTGTTTCATTCTCATAGGGGAGAAAAGATTTAGACAACAGGCTACCAGGGACCCCCGACCTCACCAGCCTGAATGGGTAGTTAGCCATAGCCCCCCCGAGGATGTGGAGGAAGTGGGCGACATGGGCACCCCACCAGGTGAGTGTCTGACACCCCAGCTTCAGGTAATCTATGTATGCCTGCATATTTCTAAATACATGTTTTTTCATCAATTTTAGGTGATGTGCTGGTTGTGGGAGGGGAAGCGGCCGAGCCTTTTACAACTGACAGCACACAAAGACTGATTGGCGAGATCATGGCCTGGAATGGGGAGACTGATGCCATGCACAATCGGTTGGACATCATGCAGCAGGAAATGAAGAACATGATCAATGTTTTGGGTAGAATTTAAAAGAATTTTAAATTAAATCGATCATGTTCTTCATTTCCTTTTTAGATGCAGAGTTGAGTTCCAGAGTTGTGTGTATGTTATATGTTTTAAGATGTATGTATATTTTTTCAAAAAATTATATTGTTAAAAAAAGATATATATATATATATATATATATATATATATATATATATATATATATATATATTAAAAAAAATTATATTTAAAAAAATACATATTTTAAAAAAATTATATTGTTAAAAAAAATAAAAAAAATATATATTTAAAAAAATATATATTATAAACGCACATGTGAATGTGCACTGATTAAAAAGTTTACTAATCAACAATGTGTGGCTTCTTCTTTCAATGCTCAATACCAGTTTTGTAAGTAATTTTGTGTTTACAGTGACAATGGGGATTATTTACTAAAGGAAAATCCACTTGGCACTACAAGTGTACTAGGAGAACCTAGGAGACAGCCAAAAAGAAAAGCAATAAATAAATTTCAAGATTTTATTTGATCATTATTTTTTTTATTAAGAAAAATCAGACATTGTCTGGCATTGCAATGTTCCCCCCACCCATAAAATAAGTAACACATTTCTCCTTAACTTCACAGGCGCTTTGGGGGGCCAAGCCAGTACGGACAGTATCCAGGCCTGTCAGAGGATTGTCTGTAAGTCCGGCCTCATGCCCAACTGATGAAATATAATTTCTGGCATTTTTCCTTAAAAAATTGTGCAGGATGCAGCATGCTAGGACAATATGATTAAGTTTGTATTCCGCCAGATGGATTGCTGTCAGAAACAGGCGGAACCGGCTGGCCATTGTCCCAAAGGCATTCTCCACAACTCTTCATGCTCTGGTCAATCCTCCTCTCCGGGGTGAGGGTCCTTTGTGGGAATGGCCTCATCAGGTGCTCGCCCTGAACCGAAGGCTTCATCTGCAATCCCAGGCCACCACTCTGGAGACGCTGGTAGAACTCCGACTGGGCGAAGACTCCTCCATCCGACATCCGGCCATTCTTCCCCACATCCACATACAGAAATTCATATTGTGCCCGCACCACCGCCATTAACACAATACTACGAAACCTCTTATAATTAAAATAGTATGACCCCAAATGGGGTGGTGGCACAATGTGGACGTGCTTCCCATCTATAGCTCCTCCACAGTTGGGAAAGTCCCATTGGGTGGTAAAATGAAATGCCACAGTCTGCCATTCCTGTGGCGTTGAAGGAAACTGGAGAGTGAAATAAGAAAAAAAAAATATAAGTACTTTTGCACATAACATTGCAAGCAGATTACACAAAAAACATTCTTGCCCAACATCAGTATAACATTTATTTTAATTATTATTTAAAGAATAAAATATAAGGCCCACTTATCAGATTCCGCACATCCTCTGATGGCCCATTGCTAAAATTTAAGGGGGTGGCTTATAAATTAATTTAAGGACACACATACCATTTGGACATATTTTAAGGGGGGCTTATAAATTAATTTAAGGACACACATACCATTTGGGCATATTTTAAGGGGGGGCTTATAAATTATTTTAAGGACACACATACCATTTGGACACATTTTAAGGGGGGGCTTATAAATTATTTTAAGGACACACATACCATTTGGACACTTTTTAAGGGGGGGGGGGCTTAGAAACTAATTTAAGGACACACATACCATTTGGACACATTTTAAGGGGGTGTTTAGGGTAAAGCACTACAATGGAGCTGACAAAATACATTGTTAAGTCACTAGAATAGGTGGATATGGGCCCAGCATTGCATGCTGGGGAGGTTAGTGAAGGCAAATATGCATCAAGGACAAAAAAGGAGCATATTGCAATCATGGTAGTTAGGGATTGAGGAAAGAAATACAATACATTAGCAAACATTAAATACAATAAAATGTGATGTTAAAGGAATAATCTTACCTTAATATAGTCCTTCTGCAGGACCTGAATTATAGCAGAACAGGTCTCTGGGATAATGATCCCCAGAGCCTGGGGGGGAGATGCCTGTCGAGAACTTAAGTTCCTGCAGGCTTCTCCCAGTCACCAAGTACTGCAACGTGGCGACTAGCCTCTGCTCCAGAGTAATGGCTTGCCTCATGCAGGTATCCTGCCTGCTGATATAAGGGCTCAGCAAAGCCAACAAATGGTGAAAACGGGGTCTGTCATCCTGAGAAAGTTCCTGACATCATCAGGATTATTCTCACAGATCTCATGAAGCAAAGGCATGTGAGAGAATTGGTCATGCTGGAGCAACCAATTCTTGGTCCATGAACTCCTCCCCACCCTGTTCATGGACTGGGCTTGGGTCGAAGAATTAACTACAACACCAAGCCCAAGCAAAGCACAAACTCTACGATGAGTACGTACACGCAACATGGCTTCAAAACGGCCGGCTGGTCAGAACGAACTTAAACAGAACGCACTGAAGAACAGCAAGGCCTGTGAAGAGCGAGCTGAAAATCAGCAACAAGCGAACAAGAACGCACTGAATAAACGAATGTGAACTGACTACACGCACTGAAAACCAGATACAAACCTCACAAGCACAAACTGAACAACAGTTAAATGATCTGAACCAAACTTCTACTAACACAATGTAAACATGAAATTAGCAGAAGGGGCCCAAAGGGTGGCACACTTGCAATTAAACTTTATAGTCTCATCGGACCTGTTGTACATCACCGCGTTCTAGAAGGTCGGACTTTGGTGTGATCGTGTGTAGGAAAGTCCGTTTCAGAGGAACTCCATCGAAAAGTCCTTCGGACTTTCATCGGACTCAAGTCCGCTCGTGTGTACACGGCATCAGTTTAAATACAGCTGTTCTGTGAAGCCCTCAGATGTTTTGTTGGAGAACCTTAGTGAACAAACAGCATCACGAAGGCCAAGGAACACACAAGACAGGTCAGGGATGAAGTTGTGGAGAAGTTTAAAGCAGGGTTAGGTTATAAAAAATTATCCCAAACTTTGAACATCTCACAGAGCACTGTTCAATCCATCATCCGAAAATGGAAAGAGTATGGCACCACTGCAAACCTACCAAGACATGGGCGTCCATCTAAACTAACAGGCTGGGCAAGGAGAGCATTAATCAGAGAAGCAGCCAAGAGGCCCATGGTAACTCTGGAGGAGCTACTGTGATCCACAGCTCACATGGGAGAATCTGCCCAACTATTAGTTGTGCACTCCACAAATCTGGCCTTTATGGAAAAGTGGCAAGAAGAAAGCCAATGTTGAAAGAAAGCCATAAGAAGTCCCATTTGCAGTTTGTGAGAAGCCATCTGGGGGACACATCAAACATGTGGAAGAAGGTTCTCTGCTCAGATGAGACCAAAATTGAACTTTTTGACCTAAAACCAAAATGCAGTGTGTGGCGGTAAACTAACACTGCACATCACCCTGAACACACCACCCCATCGTGAAACATGGTGGTGGAAACATCATGTTGTGGGGATGCTTTTCTTTAGCATGGACAGGGAAGCTGGTGAGAGTTGATGGAAAGATCGATGTAGCCAAAATACAGGGCAATCTTAGAAGAAAACCGTTAGAGTCTGCAAAAGACTTGAGACTGGGGTGGAGGATCACCTTCCAGCAGGACAACGATCCTAAACATACTGCCAGAGATACAATGGAATGGTTTAGATGAAAGCATATTCATGTGTTAGAATGGCCTGGTCAAATTACAGACCTAAATCCAATTGAGAATCTGTGGCAAGACTTGAAAATTTCTATTCACAAGTGCTCTCCATCCAATCTGACAGCTATTGAGCTATTTTGCATAGAAAAATGGGCAAAAATGTCACTCTCGAGAGGTTCAAAGCTGGTATGCCGCGTACACATGAGCGGACTTTCCGGCATACTTGGTCCGGCGGACCAGAGTCCGCCGCACAATCCGATCGTGTGTAGGCTCCCGCTGACTTTTTTGTTCCCAAAAGTCCGCCGGACCTAGATTTGAAGCATGTTTTAAATCTTTCTGCCAGACTCAGTTCCCTGACGGAAAGCCCATTTGTCTGTATGCTGGTCCGACGGACCTGACACAATGCAAGGGTAGGGTACTGCATCTCGCGCTCGATGCAATAGAAAAAACAAATTTTCCTATTGCGGCGAGCGCAGGGCATACCAGGCCCTTAGGTCTGGTATGGATTTTAAGGGGAACACCCTACGCCAAAAAAAAATGTGGGGTCCCCCCTAAAATCCATACCTGACCCTGATCCGAGCACGCAGCCCGGCCGGTCAGGAAAGGGGGTGGGGAACAGCGAGCACCCCCCCTCTTGAACCGTAGCAGGCCGCATGCCCTCAACATGGGGGGTGGGTGCTTTGGGGGAGGGGGCGCCCTGCGGGGCCCCCCACCACAAAGCACCTTGTCCCCATGTTGATGAGGACAAGGGCCTCTTCCCGACAACCCTGGCCGTTGGTTGTCGGGGTCTGCGGGCAGGGGGCTTAACGGAACCTGGGAGCCCCCTATAATAAGAAGGCCCCCAGATCCCGGCCCCCACCCTATGTGAATGAATATGGGGTACATGGCTTCGGGGGTCCCTCCGGTTCCTCCGGTCACCGGGTGATGTTGACCACGCCCCCTAAAATGTCACAGTCCCAGCATGTCCAGGGACTGTGACGGCATAAAGGGGCGGGGTCTCCGCCTATATAAGTCACATTGGAGCGCTCAGAGAGCATTCCAGCTGGAGAGACCATCGTGTCAACATCGGAAGAAGAGAAGAAGCCAAAAAGCCCAGAAGCCCAGAAGCCAGAAGTCCGGGCCCCCCGCTAACAAAAGAGCGGCATGAAGATAGTGGAGGAGCCAGCAGAAGAACTGGAACACCGGGAGAAGAGGCCAGAGAGAGCGGAGAAGAACCAACCGGACGCCGGGAGAAGAGGAACCGGAGGGACCCCCGAAGCCGGAAGAAGACCCCCCGGAGCTGTCTAATAAATTACTTTTTCAAAACCTGTGTAGTGTGTTTTATTATTGACACTTTTTCCCTAGGTGAATGGGTAGGGGTACCATGTACCCCTACTCATTCACATAGGGTGGGGGGCCAGGATCTGGGGGCCCTCTTATTATAGGGGGCTCCCGGATTCCGATAAGCCCCCCCGTCCGCAGACCCCG
Source organism: Aquarana catesbeiana (assembly GCF_042186555.1). Lineage (NCBI taxonomy): Eukaryota > Metazoa > Chordata > Amphibia > Anura > Ranidae > Aquarana > Aquarana catesbeiana. The sequence continues at coordinate 143,624,547 of NC_133334.1, forward strand.
ACAACCAATGGCCAGGGTTGTCAGGAAGAGGCCCTTGTTCTCATCAACATGGGGACAAGTTGCTTTGTGGTGGGGGCCCCACAGGGCACCCCCTCCCCCAAAGCACCCACCCTCCATTTTGAGGGAGGGCATACGGCCTGGTACGGTTCAGGAGCGGGGCGCTCGCCCATCCCCACCCCCTTTCCTGACCGGCCGGGCTGCATGCTCGGATCGGGGTCGGGGTCTGGTATGGATTTTAGGGGGGACCCCACACTGTTTTTTCAGCGTAGGGGGTTCCCTTAAAATCCATACCAGACGTAAAAGCCTGGTATGCCCCGCGACGGGGCTCGCAAGGTGTCAATCTCGCTGATAAAAGCGGCGAGATTTACTTCCTTTTCTAGTCCCGTCGTGCCGGAATGTCCGGTCGTGTGTAGGCAAGTCCGTCTGATCAGGTAGTCCGCTGGAAAGTCCGGCGGGAAGAACGTCGGACCAAGTCTGCCGGAAAGTTCACTCGTGTGTACCCGGCAGTAGAGACATTCCTAAAAAGACTTGCAGCTGTAATTGCAGTAAAAGGTGGTTCTACAAAGTATTGACTCCGGGGGGGCTGAATACAAATGCATGCCACACTTTTCACATATTTATTTGTAAACAATTTTGAAAACCATTTATCATTTTCCTTCAACCTCACGATTATGTGCCACTTTGTGTTGGTTGATCACATAAAATCCCAATAGAATACATTTACGTTTTTGGTTGTAACATGACAAAATGTGGAAAATTTTAAAGGGTTTGAATACTTTTTCAAGGCACTGTATATCAGTGCATTACTTTAATCTTAACGCAGTACATATCCATGCGTTACTGCACATATAATGCAGTATATATAAGTGCATTACTGTACGTTTAACGCAGTATAAATCTATGCATTACTGCCCGTTTAATGTAGTATATTTCTGTGCGTTACTGCTCATGTATTTATTTATTTATTTTAACTATTTTTATAAAATTTTTATTAAAAGGACAAAACATAACATAACATAACATAACATAACATAACATAACATAACATTCAAAATCACATATATGTGTGACATTCCTATAATATGCATACTACAAAATATTCTAAACCCCCCTAATATGCATATAATTCCTAGATTTTCTCGGCCTTCCTCCTCATTTACAAGAAACCGTCCATCTTCTCCATCAAAACCCATCCTCCCCCCCAAAAAAGAGGGGGTGAAATAAATAATAACTAAATATTTAAATATTGCTAATTAAGAAGGGAGAACCAGGGGGCCCTAGATCTCCAACCAACAAACTCGCTAAAAACATAACTACACCTCCTTATTAACAGTGAAAAACCATAAATACCTAAAACTTTGTGAATTCTTTATTTGATTAAGGGGTGAATCTAGAGATAACTGCATATAGCTGCTGCCCCAATTCCACCCTAATTACTGTGTTCCCTTGCCCTTCACCCCTATCTCCCCAAGTCTACTTATCAAAACCCCCTCCCTCCCCCCTAAATCTCCAACCATCCAACTCACTGCAAATAATAACACTCTCCCTTGTTAACCCTGAAAAACCATAAACATCTAAAAATTCCAAAATCTAAAGGTTACTGCACGTTTAACGCAGTATATATCCATGCGTTCCTGTACGTTTAACACAGTATACAGTATATCAGTGCGTCACTTTACATTTACTACAGAATATATCCGTGTGTTACTGCACGTTTTACGCAGTATAAATCAGTGCATTACTGGACATTTAATGCAGTATATATCAGTGCATTACAACATTTTTAATACAGTATATATCCGTGCGTTACTGCATGTTTAATGCATTATTTATCAGTGCATTACTGCACGTTTAATGCAGTATATATCTGTGCGTACTGCACGTTTAACACAGTATATATCAGTGCATTACTGTACATTTAACACAGTATATATCATATATCAGTGCGTTACTGTTTGTTTAACACAGTATATATCAGCGCATTACTGCGCGTTTAACGCAGTATATATCAGTGCGTTACTGCACATTTAACCCAGTATATATCTGTGCGTTACTGCACGTTTAACACAGTACATATCATTGTGTTACTGTATATTTATGCAGTATATATCAGTGCATTACTACCCATTTAACGCAGTATATTTGAGTGCGTTACTGCACATTTAATGCAGTATATTTTATCAGTGCGTTACTGCACATTTAAAACAGTATATATTAGTGCGTTACTGTACATTTAATGCAGTATATTTGAGTGCGTTACTGTACGTTTAATGCAGTATATATCAGTGCGTTACTGCATGTTTAATGCAATATATATTAGTGTGTTACTGTACCTTTAACGCAGTATATTTGCGCACGTTACTGCACATTTAACGCAGTATATTTCAGTGCATTTATCCACTTTTACAACAGTATATTGCAGTGCAGTTTTACTGCAGTATATTGTAGTGTGTCAGTGGAGTGCGTCTGTGCAGTGCATACCTAAGTTAAAGTGCACCAAACACCCCTTTTCATTGAACTTTCCAACTACTTAAAGGGGTTGTAAAGTTATTATTTTTTTTTTTTTAAAATAACAAACATGTTATACTTACCTTCACTGTGCAGCTCGTTCTGCACAGAGTGGCCCCGAACCTGGTCTTCTGGGGTCCCTCGGCGGCTGTTTCAGCTCCTCCCCGCAAGCATTTACCACCTTCATGCGAGCTCCCTCGCACGGTGGTGAGTGCTTGTGGGCGCGCTCCCGTGATACAGCCGGCGGCTATAGCCGCTCGCTGTATCACTCGGCCCCGCCCCCCGGCGCGCCGCGTCATCGGATGTGATTGACAGCAGCGCGAGCCAATGGCTGCGCTGCTTTCAATCCATCCACTGCAGCCAATCAGCGACCAGGCTGAGCTGCAATGAAGATGACGAGCACGAGCAGCGAAGATTCGAGGCGTCAGGTAAGTAAAACGGGGGGGGGCTGGGGGCGGCGGTACTGTCAAAAGTTTTTTCACCTTAATGCATAGAATGCATTAAGGTGAAAAAATTTTTACCTTTACAACCCCTTTAAGGATCGGGCCTATTTTTCAGACTTGGTGTTGAAATCATTACTAAGAACCCCCAAACATTATATATATATTTTTTTCAGACACCCTAGAGAATAAAATGGCGGTCGTTGCAATACTTTCTGATACACCGTATTTGCACAACGGTCTTACAAGCGCAATTTTTTGGTAAAAAATACACATTTTTTAATTAAAAAATAAGACAACAGTAAAATTAGCCCAATATTTTTTAAAATTGTAAAATATAATGTTACACCGAGTAATTTCATACCCAACATGTCACGGTTCAAAATTGTGCCCGGTCGTGGAATGGCGACAAACTTTGACCCTTAAAGATCTCCATAGGTGACGTTTAAAAATTTCTACAAGTTACCAGTTTTGAGTTAAAGAGGAGGTCGAGTGCTAGAATTATTGCTCTCACTCTAATGCCGCGTACACACGGTCGGACTTTTCGTCTACAAAAGTCCAACGGACGCTGACGGACTAAAGCTGGCTGGTAATCCGATCGTGTGTGGGCTTCTCCGGACTTTCAACGGACTTTTTCAGCCTCAAATCCGACGGACTTTAGATTTGAAACATGCTTCAAATCTTTCCGACGGACTCGAGTCCGGTCGAAAAATCCGCTCGTCTGTATGCTAGTCCGACGGACAAAAACCCACGCTAGGGCAGCTATTGGCTACTGGCTATCAACTTCCTTATTTTAGTCCGGTGTACGTCATCACATAAGAATTCGACGGACTTTTGTGTGATTGTGTGTAGGCAAGTCTGTTCGTTAGAAAGTCCGCCGCAAGTCCGTCGAAAGTCCGTCGAAAGTCTGTCGGACAGGCTGTTGGACTTTTGTAGCTGAAAAGTCCGACCGTGTGTACGCCCCATAACAATTGCGGCAATACTTCACATGTATGGTTTAAACACCATTTTCATATGGAGGCGCGACTTATGTATGCATTCGCTTCTGTGCGCGAGCTCAGTGTGACGGGGCGTTTTAATTTTTTTCTTATCTTTTTCTTATTTATTTTACTTTTTATTTTTTTATTTTTACACTGTTGCTTTTATTCCTATTACAAGGATTGTAGAATGCATGACCTCTTAAATGTGAGATCTGGGGTCAAAAAGACCTCAGATCGTACATTTACACTAAAATGCAATAAAAAAAAGTATCTAAAAAAAAAAAAATTCCCCTTTAAGAACATTGGGCAAAAGTGACATTTGATGTCGCTTCCGCCATCCAATGGTATGGAACCGAGTGGGGGCCATCTTTCCCTCACTTGGCTCCAGGCTGTTAAGGGGAGAGGACCCGATCGTCCCCGATAAAAGTGATCTTGCAGCGTATCTGCCGCAGAGACCACTTTAATCTGAAATCTGACTGCTCTCTGTTGAAGAGCATACTGGGGTTATGGCAGCTGCCATAACAACGGTATTCCACTTCAAATAGCCGACACACAACAACGGCGGGCGGTCCGTAGGTAGTTAAAGGGGAAGGAGGGAGAGGGGATATAAAGGAGAGAAAAAAGGAAAAAGGGGAAGAATTCTTTTTTTTTTTTTTGGGGGGTTGTTAGTTATAATATGTAAATTATTGATGTCGGGATAGGTAGGGGTAATTGTGGAATGATGTAATGTAATTTGTGTCTTTTTTTTTTTGGGTGGAAAAAAGGGGTATAGTATGTTGTATGTTGTATAACTGGTGTAATCATATAAACGAAATAAAAAAATTTTGATTATAAAAAAAATAACAATGGTATTCCACTTCAAATAGCCAACACACAATGACGGCAGGCGGTCCGTAGGTAGTTAAAGTGCATCCACATACACATTTTCCCATCTTTATTACATTTTGTTAATAAGCCCCCCAATCATGTCTGGGAGGCCAATAAGGAGAGGCAGATGTTCCCATGGCACTGTGAAGGGACCAGCAGTATCTGTGTCCACAGGCAAAGGTGGATGTGGTCCGTCCTCAGGCAAGACATAGTTTCCTTTGTTTAGTGATGTTGCCCATGCTATCCAGTCACAGCAAGCAGAGGTGGTGGTGTTCTGACGCTGCCACTGTGCCATCAAATGTTGCCAGTGTGCCCATCAAATGCTGCCAGTGCGCCCATCATATGCTGCCAGTGTGCCCATCAAATGTTGCCAGTGTGCCCATTAAATGCTGCTAGTGTTCCCTTGAATGCTTCCATTGTGACCCCCGCCCGCTCGCCATCTGTCCGGCACTTACTCTGTCTTGGTGGGGCAGCAGGTGACAGCGACGAGCGAGGTGCTCCATGCGTCTCCTGCCATCCTCATTTCCTGTTCGTGTCCTATAGATTTTAATGGTGTTCGCGTGTTCGCACAAATTTTTTGCCTATTCGCATGTTCTGCTGCAAACCGAACCAGGGGGGGGTTCAGCTCATCCATAATGGTGAGCCATGCCAATGCATGCATCAGTGACACAATGCCTGTTGTGTTCCTGCTGGAGCAGACTCTGCATGGCATTATGAACAGGGCACTTGAGGCAGAGCAGCGGGAGGAAGAGGAGGACTTCCTTTCCTCCCAAGGCTTGCTTTATGCAGACACCATTCTTCCTATGCCACATAACACATAAGAGGATAGGGAGGAGAAGGAATCTGTCAGCTTTGGAGGTATTGAAGCAGAGCAAGACATACGTCAACCCTTTACAGATCGTTTTCCGTCCCCTATAACCTTGGGAGTTGTACATGGCTGGGAGGAGGCAGTTCCAGATACTGTGATCCTCATTGACCCCGATCAGTGTTAATTTTGGCAGCAAATTTCGATTCAGTTTTAGTCTTACTCTTAGGACTAAAATGGCATTTTAGTTTTAGTCCCATTTTATTCTTCTTGAATTGTTTTAGTTTTAGTCGTATTTAGTCGACTAAATCTCCAGTACATTTTAGTCGACTAAAATGTCTTATGTTTTAGTTGACTAAAATCTCCAGTACATTTTAGTTGACTAAAACTCATTTTAGTCGTCTAAAATAGAATGGGTATAATTAAATTGTAATGCCTTAGTTAAACATTTCTCTACAAATTCTAAACTCATTATATACTGTTAGAGTAAAAAATTTAATATGTTATTATTTATGGTATTGAGGTATGAACATGCACTACAGACCAGTGTTAATTTTGAAGTCAAATTTCAATTTTTTAGTCTAATGCCCCGCACACACGGTCGGACATTGATCGGACATTCCGACAACAAAATCCTAGGATTTTTTCTGACGGATGTTGGCTCAAACTTGTCTTGCATACACATGGTCACACAAAGTTGTTGGAAAATTTTTTGTTCTGAATGCGGTGACGTAAAACACGTATGTCAGGACTCTAAACGGGGCAGTAGCCAATAGCTTTCATCTCTTTATTTATTCTGAGCATGCGTGGCACTTTGTGCGTCGGATTTGTGTACACACGATCGGAAATTCCGACAACGGATTTTGTTGTCGGAAAATTTTATAGCCTGCTCTCAAACTTTGTGTGTCGGAAAATCTGATGGAAAATGTGTGATGGAGCCTACACACGGTCGGAATTTCCGACAACAAGGTCCTATCACACATTTTCCGTCGGAAAATCTGACCGTGTGTACGGGGCATTAGTCTTTTGACTAAAATGGCATTTTAGTTTTAGTCCCATTTTAGTCTTTTGTTTAAAATGGCATTTTAGTTTTAGTCGTATTTTAGTCATCCTAATTGTTTTAGTTTTAGTCATATTTTAGTTGACTAAAATAGTATTCATTTAGTGGACTAAAATGTTTTAGTCCTTTTAGTAGACAAAATTAACACTGGCCCCGATCAGTCTGCTTCTCATTGTAGTAATATGCCCAAACCATTGTGACTGATATGCTTTGATATGCTCTGCTTTTTAGTATACAGAATGGCTTAAATTTTCAACTATAACAGAATGCTTAGGAAGATGCATGCGCAAGCACTGTACTATGATGTATATATACATCATTGTGGGTTGGTAGGCCATGAGACAAGATGCATGACTTATGACTCATAACCAGACAACCTGTTGACCCGTGTTAACTCATGATGAGGTATCTTGGAGGATCACTGACTTGTTCAACCATATAACTATATATTTCTATACAAATACATCATTTACTAACCACTTCCCCCTCCCCTCTTTCTATGGGTATGTTGAACCATATATAAGCTGTAACACACCTAAAAAAGGCAGACATTTTAAGAATGCATAACTTGCTTCTCATTTCATGGTGTCTTAAATTTGCAACTATAACAGAATGCTTAGGAAGATGCATGCACAAGCACTGTACTATGATGTATATATACATCATTGTGGGTTGGTAGGCCATGGGACAAGATGCATGACTTATGACTCATAACCAGACAACCTGTTGACCCGTGTCAGACAGACATTTTAAGAATGCATAACTTGCTTCTCATTTCATGGTGTCTCCAGATATCTAAGGGCACTGTTGGTCTACCTAATAGATGGGTGGTCCTCCAGAATACCTGCTATTTCCTTTCAGATGGGGGCTCGTCTGGGGTAAAACAATCATCTGCAGTGGGATGGACCTTTGTCTGATTTAACACAGGAGTGTAACATTGAAGGGTCTTTGGGAGACCCGAGTCTTTATTTAAGACTCAGTTCAGTATCCTTTTGGGAAGGGTATTTAGGTAACCAACAGCGCCCGTTAAATTTTTGCTTCTCTTACTATTGCATAGAAGTAATAAGCTAACTTGTGATTGCTAATTGGTATTGGTCGATTACTTGCTGTAGCAGCTTGGGGTTTCTATAATGTTGTGCCCAGGTTGGCTTTAAGCATTTTGGGAACGCTGTAGAAGCATTTTGGGAATGCTGTGGAAAAGTGTTCATGCCCATTGGAAGCTTGGTGGTCATGGGAATAAAGGTGATTGATCAGGTAGGTGGGAATTTTAGTCAGAAATAGGGACAAAGTAAATTAAAAATTTCCCTTGCTTATATCCAAATATCGTGAAAGTGGTGAGTACTTTTGTATAATCTGCTAAGTTTTCTTTAAAGAATAAAAGAAGGTATGGGGAAAATTCAAATGTGTGTATGTCATTACTTAAGGTGTTAAAAATAAATTAGGAAATGTTGTTGTGTGGTGCATATGGGAAAAAGGGGTTTTGGCTATGCAATTTAAATTTGGAACGGATATTTATATTTTTACTGAGTGTCAACAAATATCTTAAGAGAACAAAATAGACATACAGTGTATAAAGAGAATGAATATTAAACGGCCAGTCAGTACAGTGAAAATACAATAGTATATGAGTTATATGAGGTCTCCTTACTAATATTTGTTTATAGAATTGTAATTAAAAGTGCTTAATTTGTTTGCAAGATGTGTAATTGTTTGAAGTACCGTACACGTTTAAATACATGTTTAACATGTTTGATGACTCTTTGAAGTTAAAAAGAATAGTATTTTGAAGGTTGCAAAAGAATGTGTTAGATGGGCTGGGGGGTTCTGTAAAGAGAGGGAATGTTTTGATGTAAACACCCTACTGGTAAGGATTATGGAAACATCCTACATTGTAGAGGGTAAAGCAAGTTAAATTTTGAAGGCGTAGAGTGAGAGAGGAGTTATTTATTAATGAAATTAATAATAATGGGATTGCAGTGGAAAAGGTAATAGAACTTTCCACTTCTGGGGCAAGGTAGAGCTCACATCTAGAAACTTAGGGACACTGGGGCTGATTTACAAAGCATTTGCGCCATGACTTGCAGTGCACGCCGATGCGCAAATGACATTTTCGTACTTACAAAGCATTTGCGCCGGAAACACAGCACGATCTCCCATTTACTATTCTCTTCCCGGCGTACGGGAAGAGGTGATCTTTACGCCACTATAGACCTGGTGCATGGCATCTTTAACTTCAAATTTAAACAAGCGGGAAGTGCCAATAATATGGGGGTGATGTGGGGTGATGTGGGGAATCGTAGTACTAACTGTCCAAGTCACAAATATGGCCAAAATAGAATGAAACAGTGACTTTCTCTGAATAAGCCGGCAGCACCGGCAAATACATTTAAACTGCGGGAGGGGAATTTATACACTGCGCATGCTCAAACGGCATTTGCGCTTGTTCAAAGACTCTGGTTCACTGCGCCGGCAAAATATTAGTAAATGTCAGGCAACGTAAAAGCATTTGCATAGGTTGAACGGGCGCACCTCTAGACTTTTTTTTTTAACGCTGGTTCACTTCGTGCAGCTTTAATGAAATGTCGGTCCGACAATACACATAAAAGTTCATTGATAAAAACAGCATTAAGAAAACAAACAAAATTCAGAAAAAAAATGCGTGGGGTTCCCCCGAAATTAAATACCAGGCCCTCCAGGTCTGGTATGGATATTAAGGGGAACCCCGCGCTAAAATTTAAAAAAAATTGGTGTGGGGTCCCCCTAAAAATCCATACCAGACCCTTATCCGAGAACACAACCTGGCAGGCCTCAGGAAAAGAGGGGGGGACGAGAGAGCGGGCCCCCCTCCTGAACCGTTCCAGGCCACATGCCCTCAACATTGGGAGGGTGCTTTGGGGTAGCCTCCCAAAACACCTTGTCCCCATGTTGATGAGGACAAGGGCCTCATCCCCACAACCCTTGGCCGTTAGTTGCAGGGGTCTGTGGGCGGGGGGCTTATCGGAATCTGGAAGCCCCCTTTAACAAGGGGACCCCCAGATCCCAGCCCTCCCCCCCTGTGTGAAATGGTAAGGGGGTACTCCTACCATTTCACAAAAAAACTGTCAAAAATGTTAAAAATGACAAGGGACAGTTTTTGACAATTCCTTTATTTAAATGCTTCTTTTTTCTTTCTTCTTTCTTCCTTTGGTTTCTTCCTCCATCTTCTTCTTCTGGTTCTTCTGGTTCTTCCTCCAGTGTTCTTGTCCAGCATCTTCCTCTGCGGCGTCGGCGTCTTCTTCCCTTCTTCTCCTCGGGCTGCTCCGCATCCATGATGGCATGGAGGGAGGCTCCCGCTGTGTGATGCTTCTCTCTTCATCTTCTTCTCTTCATCTTCTTCTCTTCATCTTCTTCTCTTCATCTTTTTTTCGGGTCGCTCCGCATCCATGATGGCATGGAGGGTGACTCCCGCTGTTCGACGCTTCTCCTCTTCTGACAGTTCTTAAATAACAGGGGCGGGGCCACCCGGTGACCCCACCCCCTCTGACACACCTGGTCTTGACGGGGACTTCCCTGTGGCATTCCCCGTGACATCAGAGGGGGCGGGGTCACCGGGTGGCCCCGCCCCACTGTTATTTAAGAAACGTCAGAAGAGGAGAAGCGTCACACAGCAGGAGCCTCCCTCCATGCCATCATGGATGTGGAGCGGCCCGAGGAGAAGAAGATGAAGAGAAGAAGACGCCACATGGAAGGTGCCGGACGAGAACACTGGAGGAAGAACCAGAAGAACCAGAAGAACCAGAAGAAGAAGATGGAGGAACAAACCGAAGGAAGATAGAAGATAGAATAAAGAAGATAGAAGAAAGAAGATAGAAGAAAGAAGAAGCATTTAAATAAAGGAATTGTCAAAAACTGTCTCTTGTCATTTTTAACATCTTTGACAGTTTTTTTTGTGAAAAGGTAGGGGTACTTTTGTACCCCCTTACCATTTCACACAGGGGGGAGGGCCAGGATCTGGGGGTCCCCTTGTTAAAGGGGGCTTCCAGATTCCGATAAGCCCCCCGCCCACAGACCCCCACGACCACCGGGCAAGGCTTGTGGGGATGAGGCCCTTGTCCCCATCAACATGGGGACAAGGTGTTTTGGGGAGCTACCCCAAAGCACCCTCCCAATGTTGAGGGCATGTGGCTTGGTACAGGGGCGCTCTCTCAACCCCCCTCTTTTCCTGCGGCCATGCCATTTTTTTTAAATTTTGTCGCGGGGTTCCCCTTAAAATCCATACCAGACCTGGAGGGTCTGGTATAGATTTTGAGGGGGACCCCACGCCATTTTTTTTTATTTTGGCGTGGGGTTCCCCTTAATATCCATACCAGACCTGAAAGGGCCTGGTATAGAATTTGGGGGGACCCCACGCCATTTTTTAAAAAAAAATTTGGCCGGGGTTCCCCTTAATATCCATACCAGACCTGAAGGGCCTGGTATGGAATTTAGGGGGACCCCCACATCATTTTTTTTTTCATTTTGGTTCGGGGTTCCCCTGTGGGGAATTTCCATGCCGTTTTTATCAATGAACTTTTATGTGTATTGTCGGACCGGCAATTCATTAATAGCTATGAATAGTTTTAAATGACTTTTTTCCTTTGAAATGTCATTTTGCTGTCAGACTGTTCTAAACACAGGAAACATGCGCCCCTTTACAGGCATACTATAGACACCCCCAGGTATGAAATTTAAAGGCATATTACACTTTTATTGTTTCACTTTAAGCATTATTAAAATCACTGCTCCCGAAAAAACTGATGTTTTTAAAACTTTTTTTGCTTTGATCCATGTCCCCTGGGGCAGGACCCAGGTCCCCAAACACTTTTTATGACAATAACTTGCATATAAGCCTTTAAAATTAGCACTTTTGATTATTCATGTTCGTGTTCCATAGACTTTAACGGTGTTCGCGTGTTCAAACTAACTTTTTGCCTGTTCGCAAGTTCTGGTGCGAACCGAACAGGGGGGTGTTCGGCTCATCCCTAATTGCCGGACCGACATTTCATTATAGCCGCGAGTAGTTTTAAATACCTTTTATTCCTTAAGGGCCAGTTCACAAGACATGCAAAAACGCACGGAAAGTAGGTTATATGGTTTTCAATGGTATAGTTCACACCAGTGCTTGCAGTTCCAGTGCGTTTCCAGTTCCCAAAAAAAAGTAGAACATGCTGCATTTTTTATGCACTGGACTGCACTGGAATGCTGTAAAATGCATCAAAAATGCACTGGAATGTACCTAAATGCACCAAAAATGCACTGCAACACACTGGTCCTTATTTAAGGTTAAGAAAAAAGAGGGGGGAAAGCACTGGACTGCATCAAAAATGCACCAAAAATGCACTGGAATGCATAAAAAACGTGCATGCAGAAAATCACCTGGAACGCATCCGGACTGCGTTTCTATGGTGTGATCTGGCCCTTAGGGCCCTTAGGGCCAGTTCACACCATAGAAATGCAGTCTGGACGTGTTCCAGGTGCTTTTCTGCATGCACGTTTTTGGTGCGTTTTTGATGCAGTCCAGTGCTTTTTTCCCCCTCTTTTTTTCTTAACCTTAAATAAGGATAAGTGTGTTCCAGTGCATTTTTGATGCGTTTTACAGCTTTCCAGTACAGTCCAGTGCAGAAAAAATGCAGCATGTTCTACTTTTTTTCTGGAACTGGAACACACTGGAATGGCAAGCACTGGTGTGAACTATGCCATTGCACACCATATTACCGAATTTCCATGCATTTTTGATGCAAAAAAAAATACACTGGACTGCATTGGTGTGAACTGGCCCTTAAGCAATTTGGCATATTTAAAGGCATTTCTCCTTGTTTCATTTTTGGGGTTGTCCAATTGGTGACATTGATATATGTCCCTTAGGGTGGGACCTGGGCCCCATACCCATTTTAAGGCCAATAACTAGAAGATAAGCCAGCCAAGTGGGGACTAGTAAAATTGCCAAGTCAGTTCCCTTAGACTGCAATGGTATTTGTTGTATAACTTTTGCACATGTTAGGCTCTTTAGTTGCCCCCCTGGACTGGGGGGTGTTTTTTCCCATCTGTAATTTTGGTGCATGCAAGATGATGTGCTTAATTTTGGACAGTGGGGTGGCTTATTTTGTGCTAGCTGCATTTGGGTTGTTCTGGGCATGCTCGGGACCTTGTTTTTTTTTTTTGGTGGTGCTTTTTGTGTGTGAACATTACTTGGATGTTTCTGGGCATGCTCAGAGTGTGTTTTTGGGTTAGTAATTTAAGGACATCCTTAACAGGTGTACCCATTTTGAAGTTCAGTCTCTACATTGAACTTGCATTTTGTGTGTTCAATGGACTGTCCATGTGTTTGCAATTGCCTCATTAGCACACAAACCTATGTCATATAAAGCTTGCAATCTTTACTTTGCCCTGAAAAGAGCCAGGAGCGTGAGTGGGGCTGGCAAGAGAGTACATTTGGGTGTCCTTATTGAGTTTTTAACACATGTATTTTCTATTTGTATTTTGTGTGTTATGTTGTTGCAAAACAGATGTGTTTTTATGCAATTTATTTGTTACTTTGGTTTGCTGTTTTTTATGGGTGGTGTTTATTTTACCATGAAATATTTTTAATGTTGGCAATTTTTGTTGTTTTTACGTTGTTCACTTTGATTTAACTGTCTGTGCTGCCTTATTTTTAAAATGCTTTCTCAAGATGTTGTGCCTAATGTTGTTTTAATCCTTAATAGATGTCCATTTGTGGGTGCATGCCTTTTAACTCCTGTTCATTTACACTGCAAAAGGGTCAAACCTCAAAACTATTCTGTTAGTGTCTCATATTAACATACATGTGTGTATTTTGCTTTCCTTGCTTCTTTTCCAAGTCGTGTGTGTGTGTGTGTGTGTGTGTGTGTGTGTGTGTTTGTGTGGGTTTTTTTTTTTTTTTTTTTTTTTTTTTTTTAAATAACAATAAAAGGGTTTCAAACTCTTTGTTTTATGTCTGTTCTTTTCATGCAACGGATTTCCCAGCTGCAGCTGAACTACGTAGGCTGATTGGCATGTCTTGGACAAATCCCTTTTTTTATTTTTAAGTTACTTTCCTGGTGCCTTCATGGTAGCACATGCATGGATTGTGCGTATGCTGCCATGGATAGTGACCAGGAAAGTAACATTTCAGAGTGGTAAGTATTCAGTTTTCTCTTTTGAGCAGTGGTTTTCAGTCTCAGCCCTCAAGTACCCCCCTGACAGGACATGTTTAGGAAATTTTATCTTATCTAAAATAGCTGTCCAAAATACAAAGCCATTGACTTTTTGATTTAAAGCACCTGTGCAAGATGAAGAAAAACCTGCAAACAAGGCCTGTTGGGGGGTACTTAAGGACAGGGTTGAGAAGCACTGAACTAAAATCAAGCTGAAGACAATCCTATTCTAACTGTGGACATTTGAGGGAAATCAACATTTTTTTTTTTTTTTTTTAAAGTTGGGCTTTATGTCCCTTTTCTTAAAATTGGCTTCACTTTCTGTCACATAGCCTAACAGGAAGTGAGAGTAAAACACTAATATTTGTCCTTGGGGACACACAGGTCACTCTAACTAGTGCCCCCATTATGCAAATTGCACTCTAGCACTTTGTGTACACCCCAAATTATTAGGTATTTTGTAGTTTATTAAAGGCAAATCCTTTCTGCAATACAAGTGTAGTTGATGAAAATCAGAGGGGTAGCATTGGTGATTTTTTCATCCAATCATGTAGAGGCAAAGGTGCTGTTTTTTTTTTTCTTTTCCTTGTATGTCCCCCTCGGATCTCCAGCAACTGCTCTTCTAAGTGCACTTGTAGTGCAAAGTGCATTTACCTTTTAGTAAATAAACCCCAAGATACATAATAATTTGGGATGTACATGGCAAAATGCTAGAGTGCAATTTCCCGAATGGGGAAACTATTTAGATTGACCTGTGTGTCCCCAAGGACATACATTGGTAGGGTTTTACCTTCACTTCCTGTTTGGCTATGTGACAGGAAGTGAATCATTTTGAATGTGAAATTGGCAAAAGTTGGAAGGTGTCTTCATCCTATCAGGGGTGTAGACATCCCCCAAAACTTCCCTCTGCAGTCTATCCCCAAGCAAATATAAGAAAGGATTTTAATGAGTTTAACATTCAATAGTGATGCATGTTAATGGCCCATTTAGACCTTTAATAGAAAGTCATCAGTTGCCTTTGACTCTAAACATTATTTTTTTCCAGTCCTAGAAATCTGCATCTGTTTTTCTATTATCCACTTGGTGTCTGTGCTATAGCCAAACGACGGCCACAGCATGTACCTGAATTTCTGGGAGGCTGTCATAGGACGGGCTCCCCATATGCTCCCTGCTGTGTGCCCACTGAGTCACTGAGACTCAGGTGATCACAGATCGAAGTAATGGCCGATCTGTTTATTTTTTCTACTCATGCTGACAGCATGAGGATAAAAATAAAAGCTGATCACCGGCTTAGGTGCAAGGGACATTGGTCCCGAAGAGGCAATTCTGCCTCATCTGTGCCTACCAGTACCACCTTCCAGTGCCACCTATCAATGCCCACCAGTGATCCCAAGCAGTGCTGCCTATCAGTGTAACCAATCAGTGCCGCCTCATCAGCGTATATCAATGAAGGAGAAAAATTACCTGTTTGCAAAACTTAATATCAAAATATACAAAATTATTTTTAAAAATCTATCTTTTCTTTTGTTTTAACAAAAGAAAAAAACACACAAGTGATCAAATACCACCAAAAGAATGCTCTATTTGTGGGAACTCAAAAAAAAAACAAACATTTGGATAAGTATGACCGTGCAATTGTCATTTAAAATGGATCAGCGCTATAAATTGGTCAGGACTGCAGGGGGCTTTAAGTGCCCAGTAAGCAAGTGGTTAATTTCCATGCCAAATATGGATTTCTGTAATAAAGATGTGTGCCCGCTGTTTATACGGCATGTGCGTAAGCAAGTCGCACACATTTGAACAGTACTCATTGTAAATCATGGGGTACAACTTGTGATGCAACTTTTCAGTCCCAAGTGGCCTTAGGCTCTCTTTCCACTACTGCGACTTGTGCGATTTGACACATGTGAAGTCGCAGGACAAGTCAAAACACATGTATTTCAATGTTCCCCCGTTCTAATTGGTGCAGCTCCAAAAAAAGGTTCTTGCACTACTTTGTTCCAACTTCAGTGCGACTTTTTCTCAGATGTTTTGAATTAGTCGCATGACATGTCCTTAAGGCTCGGTTTCCACTATTGCAAGTCCAAAGTTACGTGTTTTTTGCTGCGAGTTTCTTGCAACATTTTGCCAAAACTTGAAGCAATGCCTGTGTATTTTTGAGGTCTATGGACCTCAAGTTGCATCAAAGTGGGACCAAAGTAGTGCAGGGACTACTTTGAAGTTGCTGCGACTTGAAGTTACACACATATGAACAGTACTCATTGTAAATCATGGGGTAGAACTTGTGATGCAATAGTGGAAAACAAGCCGAAAAAGCACATTGTGAATCACGCAACTTTGGGGTTGAAATAGTGGAAAGACAGCATTAGGCTAAAGCGGTAATAGGAAGATGCACTGTAAGAATTACTTCTAATTTAATCAAACAGGTTCTTGCACTGAATCTAATTTATGGAAGATCAAACTGATTGGCCAGTGTATGGTGACCTTTAAAGATATGAAAACTTGAATTTCTGATGTTTAAGCCTCATACACACGATGGGACTTTGTACCCCGTGTACGGAGCTCCGTCGATCCCCGCTGGGCAGGCAGATGACAGGTCTGTCTCTGCACACTGTGCAGGGACAGACCTGTCAGAGTGCTGCTCTCCTCTATGGGGGATCGGATGATGATGGACCGTAGAGTCCGTTGTCACCCGATCCGATCCACAGATGGATGGAAAAATAGGTTTTTCCTCCGTTACACTTTTTAGGATTGGAGTGGGTCAGATGTCAGCGGACATGTCACCACTGACATCTGACCCTCCATAGAGGTCTATGGAGTGTCCGTTCAGGTCCGAGGCGGACCTGAAAGGTCTGTCTGTGTGAGGGGAGCCTTAGACCCCTTTCACACTGGGGTGGTGAGGGCAGCAGCGTTAAAACTGCGCTATTTTTTGCTCTGCTTTACCAGCGGTATTCGGCCACTAGCGGTCTTAACCCCCGCTAGCGGCCGAAAAGGGGTTAAATCCGCCCGCAAAACGTCACCGCAGTGGCGTTTTGTCAGCGGTATAGCCGCGCTGTCCCATTGATTTCAATGGGCAGGAGCGGTTTATACACTGCTCCAAAGATGCTGCTAGCAGGACTTTTTTTAGGCCCCTTTCACACTGTGATTGTTTTTAGGCGCTACGGCACTAAAAATAGCGCCTAAAAAACGCCCTAAAGAAGCGGCTCCATTCACTCCAGTGAGGGCTTTCACACTGGAGCGGTGCACTGGCAGGGCATCACAAAAAGTCCTGCCAGCAGCTTCTTTGGAGCGGTGAACTCACTGCTCCTCCCCATTAAAATCAGTGGGGCAGCGCTGTGATACCGCTGGCAAAATGCCGATCCAGCAGGGTTTTGAGGGCGGATTTAACCTCTTTTTGGCCACTAGCAGAGGGGTTAAAACCGCCCCGTGGGGGGTTAAAACCGCCCCGCCAGCAGCCGAATAACGCAGCTAAAATGACAGTAAAGAGGCGCTAAAAATAGCGACTCTTTACCGCAGACGCCCCCTGCCCCAGTGTGAAAAGGGCCTTAGGCTCTATTCACACTAATGCGTTTTTTGATGCATTTTGCAGAAATGCATGGGAATTTTTTAACATGGGTTCCTATGGAACATGTTCACATCAATGCATTTTTGTGCCTCTGTGTTTTTGGAAAGGGGTGGGGACTTTTTTCCCGCAAAATGCAGCGTTTTGCTTGTAATAGATTTCAATGGACCTGCATCCAAAATGCAAGTACCGCGTTTTGCTTTTTTTAATTTCTTTTTTTTACACTGTATATAGCTGGTTGCTAAGAAGGAGGCCGGGAAACTGGCCACCGCGTCCTTAACAACCTATGAGTCATCAGCTGTCAGCTGACTTCCCGCTCAATGTAAAAAAAAATGCCAGTTAAAAAAAAAATCGTGAAAAAAACAGCGTGGGGTCCCCCCAGGTCCATACAAGGCCCTTGGGTCTAGTATGGATTCGGAGGGGACCCCCATGCCAAAAATAAAAAAAAAATGGCATGGGGGTCCCCTCAAAATCCATACCAGACCCTTATCCGAGCATGCAGCTCAGCAGGTCAGGAAAGGGAGGGGACGAGCGAGCGCCCCCCTCCTGAACCATACCAGGCCGCATGCCCTCAACATGGTGGGATGGTTGCTTTGGGGCAGGGGGGCTCTGCGCCCCCCACCCCAAATCACCTTGCCTCCATGTTGATGGCGACAAGGGCCTCTTCCCAACAACCCTTGCCCAGTGGTTGTGGGGGTCTGCGGGCAGGGGGCTTATTGGAATCTGGAAGCCACCTTTAACAAGGGGGCCCCCAGATCCCGTCCCCCCCATGTGAATGAGTATGGGGTACATTGTACCCCTACCCATTCACCTTTAAAAAGTAGTGTAGTGTTAAAAAATACAAGGGCCTGGTATGGATCTGGGGGGGACCCTATGCTGTTTTTTTTCTCAATTTTTTTTTTTAGCCGGCATTTTTTTTTTTATATTGAGCGGGAAGTTAAGGACGCGGCGGCCGGCTTCCTGGCCCCCTCCTTATCAACTGGCTATATACAGTGTAAAAAAAAATGCAAATCGCAGAAAAATCGCGGTAAAAACGCCGGTCCAAAAATGCGGCAAGCACCGCTAAAAGCACTGCAGAAACACTCAAAAGCAACATGCATAGATGCGAATCGAGCCTTACTGTCCTGCTAGCACACTGCTCCAGTGTGAAAGCCCGATTCACACTGGAGTGAATAGAGCCACTTCTTTAGGGCGTTTTTCAGGCGCTATTTTTAGCGCTATAGCACCTGAAAAACACCCCAGTGTGAAAGGCGCCTTAGGTGCCTTTCACACGGATGGCTATTCTGCCACAGTTAAAAGCATGTTTTTTTTCTGTGAAATTTAAGACTCCGGGCACTGAGATCAGCTGCATTGGTACAGTGCGATTAGCTGCGGTTGCGTTCAGCTGCGGTTTGCCATTTCCATAGCAACTGACTGTATTGAACGGGAATCTGATTTGAATCGCCGCCTATGCCCGGCACTGTTTGGTATGAATCTTGAGGGGGAACTCCACGCCAAATTTTAAATAAAAAACCGGCATGGGTTCCCCCCAGGGGAATACCAGGCCCTTCGGTAGAGTATGGATTTTAAGGGGAACCCCCTACGCCAAAAAACGGCATGGGGTCCCCCTCAAAATCCATACCAGACCCTTATCCGACCACACAGCCCAGCCGGTCAGGAAATGGGGTGGGGACGAGCGAGTGCCCCCCCTCCTGAACCGTGCCAGGCCTTTCCTGACCGTCTGGGCTGCGTGCTCGGATAAGGGTCTGGTATGTATTTGGGGGACCCCCACGCTGTTTTTTTCGGTGTAGGGGGTTACCCTTAACATCCATACCTGACCGAAGGGCCTGGCATGCACCCAAAGGGGGAACCCATGCCAGTTTTCTCATGCTGCTTTGATAAGAAGATGTATTTTTCCTATTGCAGCGAGCATGAGATGTACCTCGCCGAGAACCAGCGCGATCCTATCACGCTGGAAACATTCTCGCGTGCAGGTACTCCTGTGTGTGCGCTGGTTCACACGCTGGATTAAGGATCTATCCAGCGCACCAATTAAGGTCTGAACCAGCGCAGTGCATTCATCTTAGTAAATGACCCCCACCGTGTCTGCAGTTAAATCCATTATCAAAGGTGAATTAGTATGCTACCGATATGTCCACCATACAGTTCAGAGACCAGATACGCAGGAGTAAAATTTAGTCTTAAAAACAGGAAGTAACATTAAAGATCTTTTAGAGGTTTAAAGGGACAATGGAAAACATTAATGGCGAAGTGTACCAATCCTGGCAAAGTGTCCATGTTTGCTGTAGCATCGTGGGAAAATTAATTTTCATGTATTTATTGATTATGAAAAATATTTGAACCAAAGGATGGTCAGGAATTACATGAAATTGTAAAGGACTGTCTAGATTGATAGCTGGCTTAATATGAGGAAGTTAATTTTTTTGCAGCCTGTCTCAAATCAATGCAGTAGATATTGAGAAATTTTGAGATATGTGTAAGCCCATGTATTAATATATATATATATATATATATAAAAAAAGGGGGGAACTTGCCATTCAGCATAATATTGTTACTTGTTTTAAATGATTAGCCAAATACAGAATAAAGTGTTTTAACACATAAAACATTGCCATCTTTGTTCTGGTAATTCAATAATAAAGGTTGGAACAGAAAGGTAAGAGTTAAGAGGTTAACTCAAACATAGCTTAAATGTAATAAGTATTGTATAACAGAGCTTTGGAGTGTGTAAGTGGTATCACTGGTAGCATTTTTTGAAGCTTGTGATCTACTGGTGAATTACTGTTTATTAGGTAAGGGAAAGTTGTTGTTAATAGACAGAAATGCTTAATTTTATGTGTATGTGAATTTTTGTCTTGTCTTGGAATTATAATTTAGAGTTTAAGTTGTTTTTTCTTCTGAATGCAAATGGATTGTTAGGTAGTTGATATGTGTCCTATGATCCTGCCAAGACGGAGAGCATTGCTAAAGTGGGCAGGTGAGAGGGACAGAGTAGGGTATTCATCTGTGTGTGGTGCTTTAAGAGGATTGAATCACGGATATGGACAAGGACAGGTTACTATTTGCGTGATTCCTCCTATCCAAAGTATTGTTTAGCACAATACACAGAGGTACATATCCGCTTGCACTATGTTGCTTCAAGTGAAAAAAGGGGATCAAACCGCCGACCATTCCTTCGCCACCGCTTTTGCATCACATATTCAGTGAGTCCGAGAGACTTGCTGAGGTGGGGAGTGAATGTTAAAGAAGGATTTGATTCAGAAAAGTTATCTATAAAAAGACATATTTATTGTTAAAACTATTGTCAGTCTATCCATGAAATGTGTTGGGCACATGTATAAGCCCATGCCCAATGCATAGTTAATTGGGAACATTAAAAGGGGAATGTGACACGTCGATGATAATTTACATGTATGCGCTGGTACCAAATTTTTTTTTTTTTTTTTTTTTGAGGAATCTGATCAGATACAAATTTTTAAGAATATAATTTCAATTTATGTATAGGGTATTTTGATTATTTCAGTTAGAGTCTGATTTTAAGGACTGTTTTATTTGTAATTGCCTATCCTTACATTATTGAAGTTAAAATGTGTTTTTTTTTTTCAATGGCAGCAAATGTGCTATATTTGTGCAAATGGTTTTAATTGTGTTTGGGCTATATTAACAAGGGCTGGGGATTTTAAAATGTTTGATTCTATCTTTTTTTGGTTAAATACAAGTTTAAGAATATTATGATTAATAAGTATATGTCTATGCTATGAAAAGAATAAGGAAGTTATGTATTCCAGGCTCTATGCCAGATGAATTTTGCTTAGGTAGATAAAAAACTGGGTTGTGTAATCCTATGCACTAGGGAAAATATATACTTCAGGTGAGATAAGAATTTAAAAATATGGAAAAAGGTGTTCAAAGGTGTTCGAGGGAATAATATGGAAAACAGGTCTAAATGAAGAATGAATGAAATGGCCAAATGAATGTGGAATGAGAAAGTGGTTGTATATATTTTAATAAATGCACAGGGTATTATTATCTTAAAGTGTTTGTTTAAAATGTACACAAGGACTTGTCTCATATTGTGTATTCTTGTTTTGGGAGTAGAGGTTATTAGGCCCATGTTCCTGATAATGTATATTTCCCTAAAAGTTTGGGGTTAAATTAAAATTGATAATTGGATTTTGGTAAAAAAGGGTGAAACTATAAATGTTTGAAGAGTTACTGAAATTAAGTATCCAGGACCAAAATAAATTGCTGCATGTGTTGAGTCCATGAGATACTAAAATATTGAGGGGAAAGTTTGTTTAAATAACAGCCAGAGTGACTATTCTGGATATATTTACCTTTTGAATTCCCAGAGTATCAATCGTGAAATGTTAATGATGTAATGTGGTTTATCCATCAATGTTTTGTTTGTTGCTGATGATCAGATATATTTGCAAAGTTGGAAGACTGACTTCTATGTCAGAATATGTGTTTGTAAAATGTTCTGTTCAGAACGTAGAAGAGCTGAAAGAGCATGGAGAAGAAATGCTACCAAGGAAAACCATACAAAATACAAAGTACTCACTGTGAAATACCACAAAGCAATCTTCCAAACCAAAAAAGAACATTTTTCAAACACCATCTCAACTGCTTTAAACCGATCGCGGGAACTCTTCAAAATAGTCGCCCAATCAATGAACCCTACCTGCTTAGAGCCCCCAGCAAACAATACGCAAGAATTCTGTAATGAGCTATCAAAGTTCTTCATTGACAAAATCGACAATATTCGGAAATCAATTCACCACAAAAAAACAACTCACCCAAAGCAAGAAGAGGATATCGACACGAACATCACAAAACCACCAGATCTCTCTTTAACACCAGTCTCCACTGACACGACTAGAAACATCATGAGATGTCTTCGAGACAACACATCTCCAAATTACATAATCCCCACAAAACTCCTGAAAGAGTGTTCCGACATTCTGGCCCCTACTATAACACACCTCATAAATCAGTCATTCAAAGAGGGGATTGTGCCAACCACTCTCAAGGGATCATCAAACCCCTACTAAAGAAACCCAATCTCGACCCTAAGGACCCCAACTACCGCAGACCAATAACAAGCCTCAACACCATCTCCAAGATTATGGAGAAAGCGGTAGTACAACAGCTACAGTGCCACCTAGACACACACCAACTCCTGGATCCTCTGCAATCAGGCTTTCGCCCAGGGCATGGCACAGGAACAGTACTTCTCAAAATATGGGATGATGCCCTCGAAGCAGCAGATGACGGAGAATCATGTCTCTTGGTACTATTATACCCCGTACACACGGTCGGACTTTGTTCGGACATTCCGACAACAAAATCCTCGGATTTTTTCCGACGGATGTTGGCTCAAACTTGTCTTGCCTACACACGGTCGCACAAAGTTGTCGGAATTTCCGATCGACAACCACGCGGTCACGTACACCACGTACGACGAGACTAGAAAAGGCCGGTTCAGAACCAAGCGCGGCACCCTTTGGGCTCCTTTTGCTAATCTCGTGTTAGTAAAAGTTTGGTGAGAGACGATTCGCGCTTTTTCAGACTCGTGGCTTTCAGATCGTTTTCTGCCGTTCAGTTTGTGCTTGTGGGTTTGTATCTGCTCTTCAGTGCGTGCAAGCAAGTTCCGTGTGACTTTAGTCACTGTATTCTTGTTCGTTCGTTACTGGTTTTCAGGTCACTCTTCACAGGCCTTGCTGTTCTTCAGTGCGTTCTGTTACTTCGTTCTGAGCAGCCGACCGTTTTCTAGCCATGTTTCGTATGCGTACTCCTCGTAGAGTTCGTGCTGTGCGGGGGCTTGGTGTTGGGGTCCTGACCTTGACACAAGTCCAGTCCATGAACAGGGTGGGGAGGAGTTCATGGACCAAGAATTGGTTGCTTCAGCGTGACCAGTTCTGTCATATGCCTTTGCTCCGTGAGATCCGTGAGAATAATCCTGATGATTTCAGGAACTTTCTCAGGATGACGGACCCCGTGTTTCACCGTCTGTTGGCTTCGCTGACCCCCTATATCAGCAGGCAGGATACCTGCATGAGGCAAGCCATCACTCCGGAGCAGAGGTTGGTCGCTACCTTGCGGTATTTGGCCACAGGGAGAAGTCTACAGGACTTGAAGTTCTCGACAGGCATCTCCCCCCAGGCTCTGGGGATCATCATCCCAGAGACCTGTTCTGCCATCATCCAGGTCCTGCAGAAGGAGTATATGAAGGTAAGATTTTTATCCTTTTATATCATATTTTATTGTATTGAATGTTTGCTAATATCTTGTATTTCTTTCCTCATTCCCTAATTACCATGATTGTAATATGCAGTGAATGTCCCCTTTGTCCTCATGCATGCTGGATTTTTATGTAATTATTATTTTATGTCCTTCATACATATTTGCCCTTCAATAACCTCCCCAGCATGGTGTCTCCTGCCCTATATTCACCTCATGTAGTCACTTAACAATGTATTTTATCAGCTCCATAGTAGTGCTTTACCCCAAACACCCCCTAAAATGTTTGTTAATGTTATTTTAGATTTAAATTCAGGCAGAGTGCCAGAGGCTTTTTTTGTATTGTCCACAAATTTTTGGTAACCCTCCCTCCCCCAACTGCTAAGTCAGCTGATCCCAATTCTCTATCCTCAATCATCTATCTGCTGACTTTGCCAAACCCATACACACTATACCCATCTCTTTACTGGTCAGATTTATGGATGAATTCCCCAAAGCATGTAGTGCAAGGGCCTGCCTGTATACTTTCCAATGGAACTGTTTAAAGTTTTTGTATCCTATTATTATCTTGATAGGTAATAGCAGAATGTTCAAATGTCCTCAAATGTGTACAATGTGTATTTATATCTTTGTATTCAGACACTTCTTACCTGTCCAGTGGTCTGCTATTAGTGTAACTAAGGAGGGGCTGTTCCAAGTAATACCCTGTATTTAGGCATTCATCTCAAAGTGAAGTGAAGAGGGTTACCTGTCCAAGAGTCCCCCCCCTATAATGTTAGAAATGGCCCATGAGAGGGGGGGAGGGGGAATATGATAGGTGTACCTTATACTTTGGCCTTGTTAAATTCCCCTTATTAAATGCTATCTGGAGGTTGCCCCATAATGTTTGTGTATAATCTGCTTGCCATGTTTCTGTGAAAAAATAGTAATGTTTATTGTTTTTTCCTCAACAGTTTCCTTCCACGCCACAGGAATGGCAGACTGTGGCCTCCCACTTTGCCCAGCGGTGGGACTTTCCTAACTGCGGAGGGGCAATTGATGGGAAACACGTCCACATCGTCCCACCACCCAACTCGGGGTCGTACTATTATAATTACAAGGGGTTTAATAGTATAGTGATGTTGGCGGTGGTGTCGGCTAATTACGACTTCTTGTATGTGGACGTGGGGAAGAATGGCCGGATGTCCGATGGTGGAGTGATCGCCCAGACGGAGTTCTACAGGCATCTCCAGAATGGCAGCTTGGACTTGCCACCTCCAGAGGACAATGTTGAAGGTCTCCCATTTGTGTTCGTTGCTGATGAAGCATTTGCGCTGGGGGACCACCTGATGCGGCCATTCCCGATGAGGACCCTCACCCCGGAACAGAGGGTTTTTAATTACCGGCTGGCCAGAGCCTGAAGAGTGGTGGAGAACACATTTGGAATCCTGGCCAGCTGGTTCCGATTATTTCTGACACCCATCCATATGGCGGAGTATAAACTGAACCATATAATACTTGCCTGCTGTGTTCTCCATAATTTTTTAAGAAAACATTCAGCCAACTATGCTGGCTCAGTTGGGCCTGAGGCCGGAATCCCAAATCCATCAACACTGATGGCGCTTGAAAGTGGCCGTCCTGGCTTGCCCTCCCTGAATGCCCGTGATGTCCGGTTACGCTACCTTGAGTTCTTTGCGGGTGGGGGGCTATCAATATGCCAGAGAATCTGTGACACCTTTGTAAAATAAAAAACAAACAAAAGAAATTCTTGGTGGACATTTACTGCTTGTGTTTGTTTTAGCTGACCCTGACAGAAATGTTTTGAGTGCAGAAAATGTCGTGATTGGGTAACCTTATAAAAAATAGTGTTGGCTGGTACTTCCTAAATGCCAAAACACATTTCACTACAAGTGCACTTGCAACTGCACTGAACCTGCACTTGTAGTGCAAAGTGTAATTGCCCTTAGGAAATAACCCCCATTTGTGCATAAAACAGCAATTACATCACCCCAAAAGTGTTGTAGTGTTGAGACAATAATCCACACATTCTTGAGTAAGGCACTTTTTTATAGCTGCACAATCACATGTGCATTTACGCAAGGTTTTTAAAACAAACCAACATGTTTGTTGTATAACAATGTTTGCAGTAGCATTATCAAAAATTGAAATATCCATTTCAGATAAAACAGGCCTGTGTAAAACCAACAAGAAAGCCAAAAAACTTGAACTTACAAAGTTCACATATGGTAAAACCTGAAGGCTATATCAGACATGAGTATTTAGGAACTGTGTTTGATATAGCGTTCAGATGGGGGGAAATCACCCCTGGAAAAGCCAAATTTGGAAGATGCACACCAAGTTCAGAATGTCAACAT
The DNA here is from genome assembly GCF_042186555.1 of Aquarana catesbeiana. Classification (NCBI taxonomy): domain Eukaryota; kingdom Metazoa; phylum Chordata; class Amphibia; order Anura; family Ranidae; genus Aquarana; species Aquarana catesbeiana. The sequence goes on from NC_133334.1 coordinate 143,650,538, forward strand.
GTGCTATCTGCCATCAGGGGGGATCAAGGGACGTGTTTTGGGGGAGCAAGCCCTTCCTCAATGCGACTTTATAATTGAGGAAGGGGTTGCACCCCCAAAACGCGTCCATTGATCTCCCGTGATGGCAGATAGCACATGTTGGCACACTGTGTGCATCCTCCAAATTTGGCTTTTCTAAACATTGTAAAAATTTTAGTAACATAAAACAGGTGATTTTGTGGGGTTTAAATTCGCCCCAAAACATCAATGATGTTATTATTTTTTTTAATAACATCAGTGATTTGTTGCTGGATGTTTTGCAAATGGATATTACACCCCATGATCTCCCCGATGAGTATCTGGGCACTTTCAGATGTAAAGCGTTCTGGATCACGATCACCTAAAAAGAGATAAAGAACAAAAAAAAAGGTCTCAAAAATCTGCCACCATCCATCTCTTTTACCTGAGTCTGTGGTCGCAGACACTCACCTGTTGTGGTGCCAATCTCCACCACATCTTCTTCTTCCTCCTGCTCAGCTTCTTGGGTTGGTATTTCCCCTTCTTCCAGAGGGGGGGGGTCTCTGGTCTCCTGGGATGAGGGGTGTCCGAGTCTTTTCTCCCCTATGTAAAACAAAAATGGTATAATTAGCACACAGATATTTGATGGCAGAACTAGAAATAGGAAACATTGCTTGGAAGTGGGGTACAATTATCTATTTTAGCCGAGTTCCAAGATGTATATTTTTTAGTGCCCTTTGTCAAGCTGCAATACTTTACCTGTTTGGTACAAGCTTCACAGATGTAGCCCCCCCTATAGTATACACTGGAGCACCTGTGTGGCCCCCCTAATAAAAAGGGTGTTCTGGGGTCCCATACTAGTGTTCCAGTGTCCAGATGTGAAAACAGCTGCTCAGTGTCCTCTCCTTACACACAATCTAGTTTGCATTTCATTCTAGTAACAAACCCATCTACACAAACAAATATTTGGCATCCAAGTAGGCCCCCAAAAATGTGTGAAAATGCAATGGTGTTCTAGAGGCCGAAAGAAAAATGTTTGATACGAACGAATAATGGGCCCATGAACATTAAAGTTGACCTTTTGAAACGTTACAATTACTAAAAGCATATGGAGCAGAACGAACGGAATAAAGACAGAAAGAATAGGAACACAGCACAACTACTTACTTTTTTGCAGCACTCTCCGGATCTTTCGGTACTGCTCTGGCTCTCTCAACTTCAGGTCCGACCACCGCTTCCTGAGCTGATCTTTAGACCTTCGTACCCCGAAATTCCGCTCAAGACTCCTGACCACTTTCGCCATGATCTTGGCCTTTCTGATGTTGGGGTTGGGGTAAGGCCCATATTTTCCGTCATAGTCGGACTTCTTCATGATGTCGACCATCTCCAACATCTCCCCAAATGACGTATTTGTGGCCTTAAAACGTCTCCTTCTGGAAAGGGACGTGCCTGGATCCGGGCTTTCCTCCTCCTCCTCCTCGTTGTTCGAATTAGCACGCACCTGCTGTAACTCCTCCGTGTGCTCTTCACCCACTGCGCCGAACGAAAAGGGGCGGGGAATAGACTAGAAAGAACGTCAGGGGCGGGCGGAGGTACACGCATGCGCAGTGTGTATTAAGCGTAACACGCGTGCGTATTATGTACGATCTGTGAGCGGAGGAAGGAGCATTGGACGCGCCGATCTTGTGAAACTTGTGCCTATACTGCTTCTAGATTGAGGCCTATATTGTAACAAGATTAGGAGAGTTTTGTCTGACATTAGGCTTTGTCTTGTGTTGTGTCTTGCAGTGAACATGGATATCTTAATGAAAGATAATGACTTCATGTCAGTATTCATAGAGATGCTAAGTGAGCTGCCCTGTCTGTGGGAGATTACCCACCCCCATTTCAAGAACCAAGCAAAGAGGAAGGCAGCACTGGAGCAATTGTGTGAAATTGTGAAGCAGGTGATCCCCACGGCAGACATCACTTATTTAAAGATTTTCATTGGTGGCCTGAGGAGCACATATCTAAGAGAGCGCAAGAAAGTCCTGGATTCACAGAGATCCGGAGCAGCAGATGACATCTATGTCCCCAGGATGTTGTACTATGACAGGCTGCACTTTCTGGCAGGCCAGACTGATCCCAGGCCATCCCTCTCCAGTCTTCCTTCCACGCTTCCTTCCCCCCTGGCTGAGGCTTCTGACGCCCAACCTGGGCCTTCCAGGCCATATGTGGAGGAGCCCAGATTGAGCCAGGTATAGCATTCCTCTAAATATTTCTGCTTGTCCAATCAATGATGATAACTAGATGTTAGTTGGGAGTACTAATTTAGGATTGTGATTGATGATGCAAAACATTACAACCATGTCCCTTTTTCATACACAGGGAAGTCTCAGCCAGGAGGTGGCCGGGCCGAGCCAGCTGGCTGATATCAAGGTCCCTCCCCTACACCTGAAAACAGAAAGTGGCAGTAGGACGAGTGCCCTAGAGGAGGCGGCTATAGCATTCTTTTGGAGGGCTACAGAGGTCCTGGGAGCACCCCACACCAGGCAGGAGAACATTGCTGCATTCATAGCATATAAAATGCAGAGGATGGAGGAGGGCCAAAAAGCCATGTGTGAGGCCCTCATATCAGAGGCTCTGGAGGAAGGTATGAGGGGCCAAATTACACCTCACACACAGCTTTGGGATGGTCCTCCTCCTCCTCCTCCCTCTCCTCCAGGTCCTCCCAGTCCTCCTCCTCCTCCTCCTCCAGGTCCTACTCCTCCTCCTGCCACATCTCCAACTGCACAGCCACAGCCCGGAAGGAAGCGTGGAAGGAAGACCATACAGTGATTGCCCTGGGTTCAGTCTGGTTGGCCAAAAGATGCAGCCTCTTGTGGTACCACAGCCTGGGGACACAGATGTCATCTGCTGCTATCCGGATCTCTGGGACTTCTGGACCAGACTGCCCTCCCTTACATATGGACTCCTCAGGCCACCAATTTTGATGTTGAAGAATTGATGTCTGCCGTGGGGGTCCCAGGCTTTGCTAATTTCTCATGTTGATCCAGTGTTGCCTTCCTCTTTGTTTGGTTCTGATCCCTTAATAAAGGATTTTTGTTTTGAATTATACTCTCCTATGTGTTTTACTTCAAAAATGACAGCTTGTTTGTGAGGATTCAGGTACATTTCAAATATACAATGTGAAATGAACAAGGGACACCAACACCAAACAATCTCCTGGAGATTAAATAATAAAAGATATCAATGGTGTTGGGGTAACTTGACACACAAAACACACACAAAAATATTCTGGAGTAAAAATAAAAATAACATTGAGCAAAGATCAGCCTTGGAAAAAATCCAAACATTAAAGAAAAAAAAAGGCTGAAAATCCAAAAAAACAAAACAAAAAAAAATTAAACTGTCAGATGTGACAACTAATAACAATATATTGAGGGAATCCCACTAAAAAAACACAAATAAAACTTTGTGAGAAGTGTGTATGAATATGAGCAGCAAAACGACTTAATTCTTGTCACATTATAAAGAAGAAGAGAGTGCGCTGTATTAAACCATTTTTAACATTGCAGCGTGACGAAAGTGCTGTATCCATTGCGAACGCTAAGTTTACCAGAACGAGCTGTCCCGTGTCGGAATTTCTTCTGAGCATGCGTGGCACATTGTGCGTCGGAACAGGCCACACACGGTCGGAATTGACGCGATCGGATTTTGTTGTCGGAAAATTTTATCTCCTGCTGTCCAACTTTGTGTGTCGGAAAATCCGATGGAAAATGTCCGATGGCGCCCACACACGGTCGGAATTTCCGACAACACGCTCCGATCGGACATTGTCCATCGGAAAATCCGACCGTGTGTACGGGGCATTAGACCTCAGTGCAGCATTTGACACAGTGGACCACAACACTCTACTCGCCCGCCTCACAGAAGTAGCAGGAGTCATAGACTCTGGGCTAAAATGGTTTGCATTCCTCTTAGAGAATTGCTCTCAGATAGTGAAACTTGGAGCATTAACCTCTGAAACCTGGGCAATCTCCTGTGGAGTCCCACAGGGTTCACCCCTATCACCAGTCCTTTTCAACATCTACATCCGCCCACTCCTCAAAATCATCAGAAAATCGGACCTCTCCTTCCACTCATATGCTGATGACACCCAACTGTACCTTCGCATCACCGGACAAAAAGACCACCATCAACAACTAGAAAAATGCCTCACTATGATAGATGACTGGATGACCGTTAGCTCCCTCAAACTCAACGGGTCAAAAACAGAACTTCTTCTCCTACACGCTAACCAAAATGCCAAAAACAAGGCTCTGTGGATACCTCCCACCATCTTAGGACAGACCATCTCTCTGAGCACCAAAGTCAAGAGTCTCGGAGTTATCTTTGACTCAGAAATGTCAATGGATGCACAAATAGGATCGGTAGTCATTGGATCCCACCATCTCCTCCGCCTGTTACGTAGACTTATCCCCTTCATCCCAGAGGAGGACAAAGCAGCAGTACTTGGAACAATCATCAATTCCCGACTCGATTACGCTAACTCGCTCTATATAGGATTAACCCAATATCAGCTTGCGCGCTTACAACTCATCAAAAATACGGCGGCAAGACTGTTAACAGGAAAAAAACCCTGGGAGTCAATCTCCCCATCCCTGAGGAGCCTACACTGGCTAACCATAAAGAATCGGATCACATTCAAGACCTTCTGCCTCACCCACAAATGCATACAAGGAAACGCGCCTCAATACCTTCGAGAGAAAATAAAACACTACACACCCAATCGCAATCTTCGATCATCTAACCAAAGCCTCCTTCTCATTCCCAAATACCGCTACAAAGCAAAGGGAGAACGAAGGTTTGCAGTCCAAGGACCTCGACTATGGAACGCACTTCCGCCCCACATACGCATGGAAGAAAACCATCTGGCTTTCGGGAAAAAACTAAAGACCTTCCTCTTCTAGAAGCTGTCAACACCAACGCATTAGCGCCTTGAGGCGATTCAGTTCGCATTTGCAGCACTCTATAAATTTTTAATTCATTCATTCATTCAGAGTCCCTCGGGTCCACTTGGGTCCCGGGGATAGAAGGAACTAAACGGTGTTTAAGTTTTGTTGAAATACTGGACTTGAAGGAGAAAAAAAGGTTAAGTTAAATATATTAAATCTATATAATGAAAACTCTTGCTGAGAACAATTTTTATTTATGCATGCTTTACTTATGTTTGAGACAATGAGGAATATTATTTTTAATACCTCCAATGGTTAAGGCCTGAAATGATCAGGTAGATTCTGGGAATTTTCATGTTGGATGAGGAGTATCTGCCCCAGCCAGCCAGCATTCACCCCTAGCCCCATGCACATGAAGAAATATCCACCCCATTCATACCCTATACCCCATTCATACCCTACCCTGTACCCCATCCGGGTGAAGAGATGACTACAGTTTTTACATGGAAATCTTCATTGTTTATCTTTGTTGTTCAAATACCATAGGAGGGGCTGAGATGAGTAAAGGTGGACTCCTGCTGGAAAATGTTCCTGGGAATGACACCTTGAGGGTTAGCCAATGACGCACGCCCAAGGTCTGAGTAATTCCAGTGAGCATCACAAGGGAGAGATCCAGATACACCAGCCCGAAGACCCAAGTCTAGCCCAAGGCATCAGTTCCAGTCTGTCTGTGGATATTGAGTTCTGTCCTTACAAAGAGAGGCAGGGTTTTTGGGGTGGAGGATCTCTGTAAAATATGGGTGAGCACAGAATCGAATCAAACATTTTGGGAAAAGTTTAGGAGAATAAGAATTATAATGTGGACATTTCCTTTTCCTTCCTTTTTATGAATTTAATGGACATTGAGAAGCCATACAAGAGACTTTTTTTGTGCTTTTCTTTGGGACTATTTTTATTTGGCCTAAAGTCTGTCATGCCCCTCCCACTTGCTTTTATGGACTGTCACGCCCCTCCCCCTTTATATTTCATGGACAATTGCTATGCAGCTGAGATTATGTGTTTATTGTTTTCTATTTTTACATGCTTATGCCCCGTACACACGATCGGACATTCCGACAACAAAATCCATGGATTTTTTCAGACGGAAGTTGGCTCAAACTTGTCTTGCATACACACGGTCACACAATGTTGTCGTAAATTCCGAACGTCAAGAATGCAGTGACGCACAACACATACGACGGCACTATAAAAGGGCTCCTTCTACTAATCTTGTGTTTATCTCATGTTAGTAGAAGTTTGGTGAGAGATGATTCGCGCTTTTTCAGCCTCGTGCTTTTCAGATCATTACTGCTCTTCAGTTTGTGCTTGTGGGTTCGTATCTGGTTTTCAGTGCGTGTAGTCAGTTCGCATCTGTTTTTTCAGTGCGTTCTTGTCCACTCCTTTCTGATTTTCAGCTCTCTCTTCTCAGGGCTTTCTGTTTTTCAGTGCTTTCTGTTAGTTCATTCTGACCAGCCGACCATTTTGAAGCCATGTTGCATTTACATACTCATCGTAGAGTTTGTGCTGTGCAGGGGCTTGGTGTTGAGGTTCTTACTTTGACCCAAGCCCATGAACAGGGCGGGGTAGAGTTCATGGACGAAGAGATGGTTGCTCCAGCGTGACCAATTCTATCATATGCCTTTGTTGCGGGACATCCATGAGAATAATCTTGATGATTTCAGGAATTATCTCCGGATGACGGACCTCGTTTTTCACCATTCGTTGGCTTTGCTGTCCCCTTATATCACGAAGTAGGACACCTGCATGCGGCAAGCCATCACCCCCGAGCAGAGACTAGTCGCCACGTTGTGGTTCTTGGCATCAGGGAGGAGTCTGCAGGACATCAAGTTCTCGACAGGCATCTCCCCCCAGGCTCTGGGGATCATTATTCCAGAGACCTGTTCTGCCATCATTCAGGTCCTGCAGAAGGACTATATTAAGGTAAGATTTCTGATTTAACATCACATTCTATGTATTTAATGTTTGCTAATGTATTGTATTTCTTTCTTTGTTCCCTAATTACCATGATTGTAATATGCTGTGAATGTCCCCTTTGTCCTCATGCCTGCTGGAAGTTTTTACTGCTCCTTTTTTGTCCTTTATGCATTTTTGCCTTCACTAACCTCCCCAGCATGCTATCCTGTGCCCATACCTACCTAGCCTAGTCACTTAAAAATGTATTTTGTCAGCTCCATAGTAGTGCTTCATGCTAAACACCCCCTAAAATGTGTTTACATGTTATTTGTGTACTTAATTCATGCAGAGTGCCAGAGGCTTTTTTTGGGGTCCCAAAATCATTTGGAACCTTCCCTCCCCCAACTGCTAAGTCAACCTATACCAATCCACTGACTTTGCCAAACCCATACACACTATGCCTACCTCTTTTGTGTTCATATTTATGAATGAATTCACCAAAGCATGTAGTGAAAGGGCCTGCCTGTATACTTTCAAATGGTACTGTTTAAAGTTGTGTTCTCCTATTATCTTGATAGGTAATTGCAGAATGTAAAAAAGTGCTTCAATTTGTACAGTGTGTATTATTTGTATTTTATTATGACACTTCTAACCTGTCCAGTGGGCTGCCAATAGTGTAAGTAATGAGGGGCTGGCCAAATTAACACACATTATTTAGGCATTCAATGAAGTGGAGAGGGTTACCTGTCCAAAACATACCCCTCTAATTTTTTTTACAATGGGCCATCAGAGGGGGTGAGGAATCTGATAAGTGGACCTTAGATTTTTATCTTTAAATACTCCTTAAAATAAATGTTATACTGATGTTGGCCAAGAATGTTTGTGTCTAATCTGCTTGCAATGTTATATGGAAAATGAATTTTTTTTTTTCTTGTTTGACTCCACGGTTTCCTTCAATACCATAAACAAAAACCAGGGAACGGGAAGAAAGCAGGAAAGGAACCCCCGAGGGGCTGGAAAAAGGATTCTTCAAAGAGGAACACCCATCAAATATAATAAACAGGATTCTTTATTTAGAAAAAACAAAAATTCCACCCACAATAAATATAATGAGATACCACAATACCTCCACCATAAAATTAAAATTTAATGACAACGTTATCATGAAATAGGTGATCACCACGAACAACACCCCTCAGTCAGTCAAACATTCTCCCACTATTGACAGCTGATAATACAAACTGAAGAGAAATAATGCAAGTAATCGACTGTGATGAATATCAATGAGCTAAATAATAAATCTTCAGTTCATAGAGAGCAACTTTGGTTAATACACTAAATGATGCAGTGCCTGCCCTGATACAATGACCAGGGGGGAGCAGACAAAAATAAACAAGGGGCTGCAGAAGTAGTCTTGAATAGTAGTGAAAGTCCCCTAGTATGGAAACAATTATGAAAAGTAGAAAAGCACAATGCAGCAGCACTATTGAATAGGTGAGTTTACTGTTTGTGAGGAGAGCAGATGGATGGGGGGGATGCCAAGGTCCATGTGACTGGATTTCAATGGAAACTTACTTATTGAGAAGAGCACCACCACCAACAATAGGGAGGCTTACCGGAATGTTTGAACCCAAAGGAACGTACGTTTGATGGGTCAAACGAGCTTGTGTTGTAAAGCGCCTGATATGGTTCTATGGAGGATGCAAGGAAGACCTGCGATAATCCGTAGACCAGTGTACGGATCATCGCAGGTCTTCCTTGCAACTTCCATAGTACGAAATCGGCCACTTTACAACACAAGCTCGTTTGACCCATCGAACGTACGTTCCTTTGGGCTCAAACGTTCCTGTAAGCCTCCCTATTGTTGGTGGTGGTGCTCTTCTCACTTCAGGATTTCACGTGTATATTGTCATTATCTACGTATAAAGTTGCATATATATATATGGACTCAAATTACTCAATTTGATGTCTTTTTTTTGTCTTTTCTTTTGGCTTTGTTTTTCAACTTTGATGATGCAATGGTCTTCACTGTATATATAATGTGGTCATTTCACTACTCATATTAGCGCTACACTTTTGGTGGTCACTGTAAAAACAGGGGCGTCTAACTGACGCATTTCATTCGACAGGTGAATTTAATCAGAGCTAGATGTGTGTTGGATTTCAGTCCATTAAATACTAAGTTAATTAATCTAATTGGCTACAACATGTTCCATTCAGACTGCCCACATTTGTTATTTAACCCCAAGCACTCAGAATCACTGTGGAAACGCTCACCTTCCATGCACAGGGATCTGGTATATCCTAACCTATGGCATGGTATATCTTAACCTATGGCAGAAAACCTATAAAAAATAATAATATATGATAAATAAATAATAAATAAACAAAAAAGTATAACAGAATAATAAACAAGTATGTCAAAATTAAGAAAATAATGACAGAAGTTAGTGAGTTTTTTCCTTCAGTGTACGCACTCACTCATTTCTATCATTATTTTCTTCATTTTTATGTACCTGTTTATTATTCTGTGCATGGATTCCTATTTATGATTGCAGCTCAAACAGCCAGCACTCTCCACGGATGAGCTGACTTTCTAATTCCATGAATGAATCTGTTCTGGGTTCAGTGATCCTGAAGGAGATCTAAAAACTTGAATGGGACTATTAAGCTTTCACACACCTGGACACCAGAGTACTGTTGATGTGAACTGAGTCTCCGCCTGGAACCCTATCACGTGGGCTTCTCCTCCAGTGCTGCATGGCTGGTGTGTGCTTCTACCTGTGAGCTGAGCGGTCCGGTCCCGGTGAAACTGCTAACCACTCCTGCACGGACCGGTAAGTTTTCCACCTGGAGCCATATCACGCGGGCTTCACCTCCAGTGCTGTACGGCCGGTGTGTGCTTCTGCCTGTAAGCTGAGCAGTCCGATCCCAGTGAAACTGCTGACTACTCCTGCATGGACCAGTAAGTTATTAATATTTGACACTGTCTGGATACACTTAACTGGAACCTTCAAAGGGATATTTATCTGCGGGTGTTCAACATACCACCTACCTTTGTATTTGTGTGTGTGCAGAAGCCGGATAATAAAGTAAGTTTCCATTGAAATCCATTCACACGGACCTTGGCAAGGGAAGGGATTTTACCCCCCCATCCATCTGCTCTCCTCACAAACAGTAAACTCACCTATTCAATAGTGCTGCTGCATTGTGCTTTTCTACTTTTCATAATTGTTTCCATACTAGGGGACTTTCACTATTATTCAAGACTACTTCTGCAGCCCCTTGTTTATATATTTTTTAAACAATAAGCTTTTATTGATGCTTAGAGATAGCAATTGTACAATCATACTAACATTTGTACAGAAATATCATATAAAAATATAACAATGTATAATTGAATTCAGTGGTAGAGTATTTTATTGGTAAAACCAACAAGATGGCTTTGTCATCAGCCAATCATTACCACGATAATCTATTTAGAAATACACTGAGATATATAAAAAATCTACTCCTTAATATGGGAAAAAGAATTAAATTTAATTATAGGTCTCCAAGGAATACTCTTAGAAATAAGTATAGTAACAGAAATGAAAATAAAGAGGAAAAGGAGGATAGGTAAAAAATGGGAGAGAGATGTTAACTATTCACGTTATGTATTCAAGGTCTATCTCTATATGAAAGTGGCATAAGAATCAAGAGTATTTAAAGATGGTCCATGGCTGCCATATTTTGTTAAAATTTTCTGCATTCCCCTGTGCTGTTGTCCTGATCTCCTCCATTCCTCTGAGGAGGTGTATCTCTTCCAGCCATTCCTTAATTGTGGGGGCGGTGGTACTTCTCCAGTGCCTCAGTATCACTGTTTTTGCTGCTGTGATTAAAAATCTAATCAAGGAGTGTTTATATTTTCTCAAGGTGCAATTGGTGATGCTTATAAGACAGCAGGCAGCGTCTAAGTGAATTTTCGTTTCTGTAATATGTTTTATAATCTTGATTATCTGGTTCCAAAAGGGTTTAATCAAGTCACATTCCCACCATATGTGATATAGAGTGCCTTCTTCCCGGTTTCAGCGCCAACAATGTCCAGGAACTGTTGAAAACCATTTATGTAATTTATTTGGTGTAATATACCAGTTTGTTAGGATTTTGAATGATGTTTCTTGCAATCTTACACTGATTTCACATTTATGTGCGAATATACATGCTTGTAGCCATTGGTCTCTTGTAAAGGATCTGTTTAGGGTTGTTTCCCAAAAAGTCTTGTGTTTGTTAGGTTCCTGTAAATCATAGGACTGCAACCAATTATATGTTAAGGAGATGTTCTTAGTGGTTGTTGTGGCTAAGAAGCATTTAGTTTCAAAGGGTGTTAAGGGTCTAATGAAATGTTTTTGTCTCTGAGTGTTTGTGATGAAGTCATGTATTTGTTGATACTCCCTGTGGTGTAGTGTTTCCTAATTCTTTTTGTAAGTCTGTTTGGGACCTCATTTTGTTGTTCTTTAGGCAGTGTGCAACTAGAAGTGGTGTGTTCCTGTTGCTAAGAGATTGGATAGAACCATCCATTCCCGGAGGAAAATCAGGATTTGTCATCAATGGTGTTAATGGTCCTAGTGAAGAGGTGAGTGGTTGTCTCTGAGTAATTGTTTGTAGGTTTTTTAGTGTTGCCCCTATGAAGGGATGTTGTTTCAATTGTTTTGGAAATATATTCCAAGGTATCCATGGGGTATGTGATATCGGGATAGGTCCTAGGTCATTTTCTAAACCCACCCAACCTTTGTTCTCTTTGTGGCAAGTCCAGTCTATGATTCTGGTTAGGTGAGTGGCTAGGTAATAATTTTTAAAATTAGGGAAACCCATGCCTCCATTTTGTTTGTTCATGGTAAGCAGTTTTAAGCTGATTCTAGGTTTTTTGGAGGCCCAGAGGAATTTTCTTAGCACGGTGTGTAGGGATCTAAAGAAGCTTGAGGGTAGTAATATGGGTATTGTTTGAAAAAAGTATAATATTCTGGGTAAAATTGACATTTTAATTATAGCTGCCCTACCAAACCACGAAAATTACCTCAGTGTCAATTTCTCTAAGTCTTTGGTAATATTTTGTATAAGTGGTTGAAAATTGGCTTTGTACATTAAATCTAACTTTGGGGTTAATTGTACTCCCAGATATGTAAGGGATGTTGTTTCCCATTTAAATTTACAGTTGTTTTTTGTATTGTTTAATGTGGTTTCTCGGAGTGTCAGATTCAGTGCTTCTGATTTTTTTGTAATTAATTTTGAAGTTTGATATAAAGCTATATTGAGAGAATATGTTACATAAATTGGGCATAGTTATGTGTGGTTGGGAAATGAAGAATAGTAACTCGTCAGCATATGCTGCGCATTTGTATATTTCATTTTTGACATTGAAACCATGAATATCAGGTAGTTTATTTACCATATGGATTAGTGGTTTCAGGGTGAGAATGCATAGTAGGGGTGATCCCTGTCTTGTCCCATTTTGAATCCTTACTTTGTCAATTAATGTTCCATTTATTTTAATTTGGGCTGTCGGGTTGTGGTATAAGGCCTTTATCCAAGTCAGCATGCGTGTTTTTAATCCGATGTGAGAACATGTGGCGAATAAGAAGTCCCACGACACTCGGTCGAAGGCCTTCTCCGCATTGGTTGATAATAGCATGCTTTCGTGTTTATCTATGTGTGTCTTATCTATGAAATTCATGGCTTTTATCACATTGTCCTTGGCCTCTCTGCCAGGCATGAATCCCACCTGTTCTGGTCCTATTAGTTGATTCAGTAGTGGTCTTAGTCGGTTTGCTAGTATTTTTGCATGTATTTTCAAGTCAAGGTTAAGTAGCGATATCGGTCTATAATTGGCACAGTCTGTAGGTTCTTTATTTAATTTTGGCATTACTGTTACATGTGCTCTCAGAAAATCTTCAGGAATGTCAGAGAATGTCTTGTAATAGTGGGCTGTAAGGCCGTCTGGTCCTGGGCTTTTCCCTGGTTTAAGGGATTTGATGGCTTCAGTGATTTATAGTCCTGTTATCGGTTCCTCTAGTGCTTGTGTGTCTATGTCGTTCAAAATTGGGAGGCCACTATCTGTAAGCAATTTGTGAATTATTTCTGCTCTTGATCCTATAAGTTCTTTGGGTTTATGTGTAGGTGGTAGGTTGTATAAGTCTGTGTAATATTTTTGGAATAGTTGGGCAATCTGTTGGGTATCATTAGTTATTTGATTTTGTTTAGTTTTAATGGCCAGTATGTTTGTGGATAGCAATGTTTCTTTCAATGCTTTTGCTAAGAATTTACCTGTTTTATCGCCATGTTCATAGAAGAACCCTTTTCTGGAAAAGAGGATCTTTTGGGCTTTGAGGTTTAGGATGGACTGTAGTTTTTTCCGTAATTCAAGTAGAGCTGTGGCTGCATCAATCGCTAGAGATTGTTTATGTTTGGCTCCTTGTTTATATTTTTGTCTGCTCCCCCTGGTCATTGTATCAGGGCAGGCACTGCATCATTTAGTGTATTAACCAAAACTGCTCTCTATGAACTGAAGATTTATCATTTAGCTCATTGATATTCATCACAGCTGATTACTTGCATTATTTCTCTTCAGTTTGTATTATCAGCTGTCAATAGTGGGTGAATGTTTGACTGACTGAGGGGTGTTGTTCATGGTGATCACCTGTTTCATGATAATGTTGTCATTAAATTTTAATTTTATGGTGGAGGTATTGTGGTATCTCATTATATTTATTGTGGGTGGAAATTTTGTTTTTTCTAAGTAAAGAATCCTGTTTATTATATTTGATGGGTGTTCCTCTTTGAAGAATCCTTTTTCCAGCCCCTCGGTGTTCCTTTCCTGCTTTCTTCCCGTTCCCTGGTTTTTGTTTATAGTATTGGTCTGATTCAGAGGAACTTGCCTCAATAGCCTCATTTACTTAATTACTTGGGCTATAGGCAATAGGCCCCTTGCCTCTGGGTGGGTGTAGTGCTTACATAACAATTACTTCTGTCAAGATATTGTTACACTCCCCTCCCATGGGATTATTTTCACAGACGCCATCTCCTTGACTACTCAACCCATTTTTTCTACAGTTTCCTTCAATGCCACAGGAATGGCAGACTGTGGCTTCCCAATTTGGACTTTTCCAACTGCAGAGGGGCAATTGATGGGAAACACGTCCACATCGTCCCACCCCCCAACTCAGGGTCTTACTATTATAACTATAAGGGGTTTAATAGTATTGTGATGTTGGCGGTGGTGTAGGGGACATATGAGTTTCTCTATGTGGAAGTGGGGAAGAATGGCCGGATGTCGGATGGTGGAGTCATCACCCAGAGTTTTATAGACGGCTCCAGAATGGTGGCTTGGGATTGCCACCTGCTGAAGAGAACGTGGAAGGACTCCCGTTCGTCTTTGTCGCTGATGAAGCGTTTGGCCTGGGTGAACACCTGATGCGGCCGTTCCAGATGAGGACCCTCACCCCGGACCAGAGGGTTTTTAACTACCGGCTGGCCAGAGCCAGAAGAATGGTGGAGAGCGCTTTCAGGATAATGGCCAGCAGGTTCCACCTATTATTCACTACAATAAACATGGCGGAATATAAAATCAATCACATGGCTCTTGCATGCTACATATTACATAACTTTTTAAGAAAAAATGCATCCAACTATGTGGCCTCAGTTGGGATTGAGGCCGGCTTATTATCGGATCCAACACATCTGATGGCTCTTGAAGCTGGCTGTCCTGGCTTGCTCCCCAAAGCGCCAGTGAAGTTCGCGTAAAGTATCTAGAGTACTTTGTGTGTAGGGGGGCCATTGATATGCCAGACGATGTTTAAGAAACATTTTAAAAATAAATTTTTTGGTTAAACTGAAATAATATTTCCTTTGATTTAATGCTTGTGTTTCTTTTAGCTGTCTCCTAGGTTCTCCAATGGGAATTTCTTTTTGGCCATTTTCTTCAATAGTGCAAACGTAATTTATTTGATGAGGTGACAATCTCTTCTTCAGTGAACTATTATGTTGTGGGTCTGCTACACACACACCTTGTTTTTGTTGTTAATGTATGTAATGCATTAATGATAAAAAGATTCATCATTTTCAGCACCATGAATGAATTTTTGTGAGTCCAGAAAATGGCGTGATTGTGCCAAATTATAAAGCGCTCTGGGAGTTATTTACTAAAGGAAAATCCACTTTGCACTCCAAGTGCACTGCAAAAGTACAATTGAAACTGCATTAAAAGTGCACTTGTAGTGCAAAGTGGATTTGCCTTTAGTAAATAACCCCCATTGCCACTGTAAACACCAACTTAGTACCAAAACTGCTATTGAAAGAAGAAGCCACACATTGTTGATTTTAAATTTTTTTACTCTGTGCATATTCACATGTGCTTTAGAAAAGGGTTTTTGAATAAACCAACATATTTTTGCAATAACATTTTTGGTATAGACAGTACAAATAGCCTTTTTTGTATTAAAAAAACATGTTTAAAACCATAAAACAACACACAACTCAGGAACTTACAAAGTTCAACTTTGACAAAGTGAACACAATATCAGACATTAGTATGTCCAAACTGTGTTGATCTTGCCTTCATCGGATGGGGTGATGTCACCCCTGTGAAAGCCAAATTTTGAAGATGCACACAAATAGAGAGTCAAAATGGGGATTTCCCTCCTGATCCCATGCCTTATGTAAACATGTGCTAGCTCCCACCATGGGGGATCAATGGACGTGTTTCGGGGGTGCAACCCCTTCCTCTGAGCTACTTTAGTTGTGAGGAAGGAGTTGCACCCCCAAAATGCGTACCTTGATATCCCGTGATGGCAGATAGCACATGTTGACACACTGTGGGCATCTTAAAAATTTGGCTTTCAAGATACTTAAAAAATTGGTGTTTTTTAAATTCGGCCTAAAACCTCAATGATGTTTTTGAGTCTTTTTTCAATATCATTGATGTCTTCCTTGATCTTTTGTAAATCACGATTGCACACCATGATTTCCCTTATGAGGACGTGTGCACTTGCACTTGTGAAATGTGAATCTTCTTCCACAACATCCACATCACCTAAAATAAAAAAACACACCATGTATTATAAATATGCAGGCATCCATCTATTACCTGAAGTTGTGGTCTCAGACACTCACCTGTTGTGGTCACTATTTCACCCACTTCATAAACCTTTCCTTCCTCCACATCTTCTGGTTGTGGTGTGGGGATTTGCTTTTCTTTCAGAGGTGGGGGGTCCCTGGTGTCCTCTGATGTCCCGAGTCTTTTCTACCCTATGTGAATAAAAAAAGGGTATACTTAGCACATTTGAGGGCATAAATAGGAATATGAAACATTGCTTGGAAGTGTCGTACAATTGTCTTTTTGGGCAGAGTTCCTTAAGACATTATGTTTTCCTTGTCAAAAGAAGTTTATTGAGTATACAATGTTATAAAGATACATAAAGTAAGTTTACAAGGATCTATAAAGTAAGCTCATTGTTTTACAGTAGGGTTTATATAGGTAAATATCATGAAATTTCAAATATTAAACATTGGGTTCACGTAAACCTAAATTAAAGATATATATCATTTCCTTAGTTACTTTTGTAGGTATTTAAATGATTTATACCTACTATACATATTGTTTACAAGTAGAGTGTATATAGGTCAAATAAATTCTGATAATGAGCTTTAATCGTAAGGTGGAGAAAAGGAAAGAGAAAGAAGAAAAAGGGTTGAAAGGTAGAGGTATGGTCCACAAGGAGGTCCCGCTCGTCAGTTTATTATTCTTTTTAGTTCTCTTTGAAGCCTTAGAATGGGTGTCTCTGTAAGTCATTTAATCTGTTACCATGGCAACAGGGCAGAATCATTGAAGTTTGACAGGAACTGTTGTTTTATCCAAGGATGCCAAAGTTTTTCAAATTTTGGAATTTGATTTTGATCGATGGCTACCATCTTAGCATGGGACATTGTATTATTCATTTTGTGAATTGTTTCTGCTAGTACCAATGTAGGAGATTTCCATGCCTTGGCCACTGTTTGTTTTGCAGCCGTTATTAGTTGGATCATAAGTTTGAATTGAGAGAGTGTTAACCATTCCAGTTTTAGATTAAGTAAAGTTAAATATGGATCTGGTTGTATTATTTTTTTAAATATTTTAGATGCAATCACGAAGACTTCCTTCCAGAAGGTTTAGATTACTGGGCACGTCCACCATATGTGTAAATATGTGCCTATTTCTGGGCATCCTCGAAAACAAAGAGCTGAGGTATTAGGTGAAAATTTTGCCACTCTAGCGGGTACAAGGTACCAGAGAGTTAGGACTTTATAATTTGTCTCCAGTGCTAAGATGTTGGGTGAAGATGACTTAGATGTGAGCCATATTTTAGACCAGTCCGTGTCTTCTAAAGTTCGTCCCAGGTCCTCCTCCCACCTCTGAACGTAAGAGGGTCTATTAAGATTTGCTACTCCATATAATTGATTATAAAGTGATGAAATTGTACCTTTAGCAAATGGATCTTTTGTACAGATTGATTCAAAAATGGATAATTGGGATAATGGTGTATCCCCCTTTAGGAATGGTGTATAGAAATTTTTGATTTGGAGATATCTAAATATCTCAGAGTTTGGTAGATCATATTTTTCTCTAAGCGATGGGAATAAAAGGAATGATTTAGATGCTATGAAGTCATTTAGTGTCTGAATGCCTGATGTTGTCCAAGCTTTAAAAGAATTTGGGTAGATCCATGCCGGATAAAAGGCCGGATTTCTGATACAAGAAAGGAGAGGATTGTGTGGAGATTGTAACTGATATTTGGTTTTTAGTTTATCCCAGAGAGATAAGAAGTGTTTAGTTATGGGATTATGAATTTTAAAGCGGTCTTTAGGATCAAGCCATAATAAATTTGATATTAATAGAGGGTCATTTTCTGAAGCCTCTATAAATACCCATAATGGGATTTCCTGTTTTGCATGGTATTTGGACAGACTGGCCAAATGTGCTGCTCTGTAGTAGGTAGTAAAATTAGGGTATCCCAGGCCTCCTTTATTTTTGGGAAGATGTAGTGTGTGTATAGGTATACGTGGTTTAGAAGAGCCCCATATAAACGAAGTTGCTCTTTTTTGTACTATTCTCAAAAAATAGGAAGGAATTGGAATAGGGAGGACTCTGAATAGATAAAGCAATTTGGGTAGAATAGTCATTTTGATTGCATTAATCTTCCCTATCCAGGATAAAGGAAGTTGCGACCATTGTTTTATTAGATTTGTGATCTGTCTTAATACAGGAGGATAATTGGTTGAGAATAAGTCAGAATGAGATGCTGTTAAATGAATTCCAAGATATGGGATTGATTTTTCTGCCCATGTGAATGGGAGTGCAGCCCTAGCCGGGATCAATTCCATGTTTGTGAGTGAAATATTAAGCACTAGGCATTTCTTAGGATTAATCATAAGGCCGGATAGGGCTGTAAATCCATCAAGAGCTGGTATTAAGTTAGGACCAGAGACCTGTGGTGATGATAGAAAAAGTAATATATCGTCTGCAGATATACATAATTTGTGTGTAATACCTCCTACTTCAATGCCAGTTATAGTTTGGTTTGTTCTGATGTATTGGGCCATGGGTTCGAGTATAAGGGCAAATAATAAGGGAGATAATGGGCAACCCTGTCGGGTACCTCTTTCGATATTAAAGGCTTCAGATTTGTATCCAGCATATTTTATATAGGCTTTGGGTTTATTATATAATGCTTTGATCCATGTTAAAAAGTGGGGTCCAAAACCCCATTTTTGTAATGAATATTGCATATATTGCCAGGATACTGTGTCAAATGCCCTCTTAATATCGAGAGATAGAAAACATAAAGGGATTTTCCTTTTTTTAGCAATACGTGCCAATAACACTGCCCTGCGTATATTATCGCCTGCCTGTCTATTTGGCATGAAGCCTACTTGATCTCTATGTATTAATTTTCCTATAATGCTATTGAGGCGTTTTGCTATTATTTTTGCTAATAATTTAATATCGAGGTTTAACAGAGAGATAGGCCGATAATTCACACAGGAAGTATCATCAGAAAGGGGTTTTGGGATCATACAAACAATTGCCATTAGTGTTTCTTGCCGAAAAGAATGTCCATCTAGAAGTTTGTTAAAAGTTTCAGTGAGAATGGGAGAGAGTATTTCTGAGAATGTTTTATAGTATAAAGCCGAGTAGCCGTCTGCGCCTGGTCTTTTGTTAAGTTTTAGGTCTTTTATGGCGTTAGCAACTTCATCTATAGTTATAGGCTCATCCAAACTGCTTTTTTGATTCTGAGATAACTCAGGTAAGGTTATTTTTGAGAAGAAGGATTCAGCCTCTGTAGGATTAAATTCATTGTTTGTCTTGTATAAAGTTGGGAGATGTGAGTGAAATTTATGGACTATTTTAACTGGATTACAAGTGTAAACATTTTTTGATAATTTCAAACGTATTGGTTTGAAAGATTTGTTAGTTGAATTTAATGCCCGAGCCAAATATGTACCTGGTTTGTTTGTATTCATGTAGAAATTGTGTTTGGAGCGTTTGAGGGATTTATCAACTGACTCAGTGAGAAATAGATCGTATTCCAATCTAGATTTTTCCAGATGAGATTTTGTACTCTGAGATGGATTATCTTGAAATGATATGTAGGCTGCATTAAAATTGAGTTCTAGTTTTTTTGCTAGATTTTTGCGTTCCCGTTTAAATAGTGCCATTTGTCTTTGTATTGTACCACGCAAGACAGGCTTATGAGCTTCCCACAGTGTTATTGGGGAAATGTCTGTTGTATTATTAATTGTTATGTATTCCTTTAAAGCTTGTTCAATGGCCATCTGATGTAGTGGGTGTTTGAGCATTATGTCCGGTAAGTACCACGTTGGGTCATGCGCTTTTGGTATGGCTGAGGCTATAGTAGTGTATACTGCATTATGGTCAGACCACGGAATCGGAATTATATCTGATGCAATAATTTCTGGTATCATTCCTATTGTTAGAAAAATATGATCTATTCTGGTGAAGGTTTGATGAGGGTGCGAGAAATAAGTGAATTTCTTTTTCATTGGGTTAATTTCTCTCCATGAATCTACCAGATTGTATTTGGAAAGAAGTTGAGAAAAAGGTAATCTAGAGGTTATTTTGGATGGTGTAAAAGGTGATTTATCTAGAAATGGGAGGAGGACCTGGTTCGAATCCCCGCACATTATCACTGTTCCTATTTTGTGTGTATTAATCACTTGTAATATATGTGAGAGGAATGGTGTAGGTTGTTTGTTAGGAGCGTAGTAGGAAATCACTGTGATTGCTGTATCCATTATATAACCCATGAGTATCAGGTATCTACCTTCTGGGTCTTTAATTTCTGATGATAAGGTGAATGGTGTGGATCGGTGAAATGCAATTAGAGTTCCCCTTTGCTTGGTACAGGCAGAAGCCGTGTAAATTTGTTGATAAAAAGGAGAAATATATTTTGGAGTAGAATCTTTGGTGAAGTGTGTTTCTTGGAGGCATACTATGTGAGCCTTCTTGTTATGGAAAGTACGGAAGGCTTTGGTCCTTTTTTGAGGGACATTTATTCCCTGAACATTCAGGGAAAGTATATTCAGTGGTGCCATGGCAATAGATCAAATAGTTTTGACTTACTTTTTGTAATGCAGAGCTGACTGCGCAGATCAACCTGTGTGGACTGAAGAGATGAATAGATAGAAAAGAAACCAGTGAATTCTGGAGTAAAGAGTAAACAAAAAACATATGAGATTAGATGATACATTGTATAAATTATTTTTTGCAAGTAATCACAATTTACCCATGAAAGAGAATAAATATCTCTCTCAGGGGAATAAGTGCCTTCGTCACACTCCCTCATAATATGGTTGGGAGAATGAGGAGGGCTAATGGGGGTACACGGATCTTCCGCTTACAGGAGAGAAGTGCTATGTCAAAAGACATCAAAATGATGGTTCATTAATTGGAGTGCAGAATATAGTTTTTGTTGAAATTATTTATTCCAGGGTGGTTGTATATGGTTAGTCTTGCCCTAGGCTAAATAATTCAGTTAGAAAGGTTCTGTTAATAACTTTGGTATTGATGAAGATAGTTTGAATTATTTTGGGATTTTAACCCTTTTAGAGTAAACAATTACATATTTTATTCATATGTAACTGTTTAGATATGTTAACTCATAAAATTGAGGTTGTATTGCCTCAGATTAGAATAAACAAAAACATAATTCTAGGAACTAGTTAGGTAATAATATATTTGTTTTAAGAAAAGAAAGAAAAAGCTTCCATTACTTCTGGATTATTGAACATATTTGTCCTAAAAAGTAATAAATCTATTGTTATTACCTGATAATATATAACTGAACATGAATTTCCTTATTTCACTTATATATTCTAAGGCTATATGAATCAGAAGTAATAAGAAATATAACTGGAATGTAACATGATCCCACACAGTGTGTGACTATCAGAATGCAGTTACATTCAGTTATAAATATAGGTTTTTTATAGAGAACCATCTCTTAGTATAATAAATGAAGAGATATTAGGAATTAGGATGTCAGTCCATTGAATCTTCTTGGTCCATGGATGATGTGGCATAACGGCCTCTTTTGTGAGAATGATGATTCCCATTTTGTTCTGAAATTTTCTGGGTGCTGCCTGAAGGTGAAGATGATGCCATTCTTCTGCGTGTGGGAGAGTTGCTGCTTGTGGGTTCTGTCAGATTTAATTTTAAAAGGGTTTGTTGTAGTTCATCTGCTGATCTGCTTCTGTAAATTGTACCTTGGTAGTTAAATCTGACTGAAAAGGGGAAGCCCCATTGATACATAATGTTGTGGCGTTGCAGTTCCATTAGTTGGGGTTTCATGGATCGTCTTTTAGTAATAGTAAGTTGGGATAGGTCAGCAAAAATTTGATAATTGTGTCCTTGAAAATTAAGTTCCTTTTTTTCTCTTGCAGCAATTAGTATTTGTTCTTTCGTTCTGTAATAATGAAATTTTGTGAAATTTTGTGATTATATCACGTGGGGGTCCATCTTTCTTTTTGGCTGTGAGGGCTCTGTGTACTCTGTCCAGTTCTAAACGTTCAATAGATTGCAGGTCTGTCACAGTTTCAGGTATTCCCCTTATGCGCAAGTTTGAACGTCTGGCTCTATTTTCGTAATCTTCGAGCTTAGTTTGAAGTATTAAATTCTCTTCTTTTAATTGTTCCAATTCTGTTATATTTTCTTGGGTTGTAATTTCAATTTCATCCATTTTTATTTCTAAGGCTGCGGTGCGGTTTCCCAGCTCTCTTATTTCTTTGGTTAGGCTTTTTGTTATTTGGTCTGAGGTTTGTTTTAAAGCCTTATGAAGCATCTTTTCAAATTGTAATAATATTACTGGGGATGCTGAGGAGGCTTGTGGAGAAGTTTGTGAGAGGATTTGTTCTGTATCTGACTCAAATGGAGAGTCTTGCTGTGACATTTTCTGTCTGTGAGAGCGCCCTGATGCTGTATATTGTGAGGTGACTGGAGCTGCTTCAGCTGCAGTGAGTGCCTGTGAGCTCTTTGTGAGGTGATTTTTATTTCTGCCACGGTTTCCTCCCAGTACCATATTTCCTGCCCAAACTTTCACAGTTTGTTCCCTGGGGCAAAAAGGTTCAAATGGATACCTTTTGAGCCTGCAGGCTCCGCTTTGTCCTTCTCTTCTCTCCTCAGCGGTGTGGAGCTCTAACAATGCATGTCTGCTCCGCTAGGCTCCGCCTCCTGCCCCTCCAAGACATTATTTTTTTACCTTTCTAAAGCTGGAATACTTACCTTTTTTGTACAATTTTCACACATGGAGACACCCCTAGTATCCACTGGAGCACATGTGTGGGACACCCTAAAAAGTTTGTTCTGGTGTCCCACACTAATGCTCCTGCATCCAGATGTGTAAACAGCTGCTAAGGGTCCTCTCCTTACACTGAATCAAGTTTGCATTTCATTCTCGTTACAAACCCATCTAGACAACAATGTACTAAACTTCTTTTAATACAAATAGGCCTGTACAAATGTAGTTAACCTGGATCTGCCAAAAACATCGTATGAGTGGGCGAACAAATAATGTTTACTATGAACGATTACTGTGCCCACAAACCTGAAAGTTGCCATTTTAAACTGCACAGCATTAAAGAAAAGCACATGGAGCAGCATGCAAATAATAATAATAATAGGAACACACGACAGCTACTTACTTTTTTGAAGAACTCTCTTGATCTTTCTGTACTGATCGTGATCCCTCAATTTCAGGTCTGACCAGTGTTTCCTCAGTTGATCCTTGGATAGTTGTATCCCAAAATTCCTCTGCAGACGTTTCACAACTTTAGTCATGATCTTGGCCTTTCTCACATTTAGGTAAGGTCCATACTTCCCATCATAGTCGACCCTCTTCAAGATGTCCACCATCTGCACCATCTCTACAAAGGACATATTTGAGGCCTTAAATCTCCACCGGGATCGGGACGTTCGTGGCTCTGGCCTTTTGTCGTTGCTGCTCTCCTCTGCATGCACTTGCTCTTTCTCCACCATGTGCTCTCCCACTACGCCGATAGACAAGGGGCGGGGAATAGACTAGAAAGAATGTCAGGGGTGGGCGGAGTTTCACGCATGCGCAGTGTATATAAAGCGTAACACGCGTGCGTTGTACGTACAATCTGTAAGCCAAGGAAGGAGTAGCTGAAGCGCCCATCATGGTAACAAAGGTACAATTTTAGCTTGGTGCATCAGTGGCCTATACTGCTTATAGATTGAGGCCTATATTGGAACAAGATTAGAAGAGTTTAGCCTGACATTAGGGTTTGTCTTGTGTTGTGTCTTGCAGAGAAAATGGATCTATTCAATGATAAGGAATTTCTACCAATATTTATTGACATGTTCAGGGAGCTGCCCTGTCTGTGGCCGGTGAACCACCCATTTTTTAATAAGATAAGAAAGAGGAAGGCAGCGCTGGAGAAACTGCTTGAATTTGTGAAGCCGATGATCCCCACTGCAGACATCACCTATTTGAAGGCCCTAATTTGTGGCATGAGGAGTACTTATCTTAGGGAGCGAAAGAAGGTCCAGAATTCCCAGAGATCAGGAGCAGCAGATGACATTTATGTACCCAGGCTGTGGTACTATGACAGACTGAACCCAGGCCAGCACTCTCCAGTCTTCCTTCCACCTCAGCTGAGGCTTCCCACGTCCAACCTGGGCCTTCCAGGCAGGAAGATGTGGAGGAGCCCAGCTTGAGCCAGGTATAGCCAGGGCTTTTTTTCTCAGACAATAAGTGCAGGCACTCCCCCTTTCCGAGTCACTCCTTTTCTCTGCCCTTACCCACCTCCCAGTACCGTCCCTTTTAGACAATATAGAACCAAGTATCATTTTGATGTGCTAAGTAATTTGTATGGAATTTGGTAATGATATTAAGAAAAGCAGTAAAATAGATCCCCTGCAACCAGCAACAATAGATCCCCCTAATAACAATGGACCAACCACAACAAAAATTCCCCGCCAGCAACAATAGACTCCCAATAGCCTCAACAGATCTATGCACAGCCAGCATTAATAGTCTGTCTGGCTGCTATCAACAGTAGACCCCCCCAACAGTAGATCTCTTTCAACAACAACAGACTCCCCAGCAACATAAGACCCCCCCAGCAACAATAGGTCCCCCACCAGCAACAATAGACCTTCTCAGCAACGATAGACCCCCTTGCAAAAATAGATCCCCTGCAGTGAGCATCCATACCCCGCAGCACACCCCAGCACCCCTTGCCATTACATACAGTCAGTCCAAGAGGTGCCAAAACTGCACTCCCCCGCGTTCCCGCTGAAAAAAACCCCTGGGTATAGCATTGTTCAACATATTTCTTGTCATAAAATGAATGATGTTAAGTAGATGTTATTATTGATCACTAGGGATGGGATTTATGTTCAGGTCGAACAATTTGGGTTGTTCGTGGCAAATTCGACGCGGAACACCCTTTAAAAGTCTATGGGAGAAATCAAAAGTGCTAATTTTAAAGGCTTATATGTATGTTATTGTCATAAAAAGTATTTGGGGACCTTGGTCCTGCCCCAGGGGACATGTATCAATGCAAAAAAAGTTTTAAAAATGTCAGTTTTTTCGGGAGCAGTGATTTTAATAATGCTTAAAGTAAAACAATAAAAGTGTAATATTCCTTTAAATTTCATACCTGGGGGGTGTCTATATTATGCCTGTAAAGGGGCGCATGTTTCCCGTGTTTAGAACAGTCTGACAGCAAAATTACATTTCTAAAGGAAAAAAGGCATGTAAAACTACTATTGCTAGCGCCGGCTATAATGAATTGTCGGTCCGGCAATACACAAGTTAATTGATAAAAATGACATGAAATTTCCCCACAGGGGAACCCCGAACCAAAATTTAAAAAAAAATGTGTGGGGATCCCCCTAAATTCCATACCAGGCCCTTCAGGTCTGGTATGGATATTAAGGGGAACCCCGCGCCAAAATTAAAAAAAAAATGGTGTGGGGGTCCCCCTCAAAATCCATACCAGACCCCTCAGTTCTAGTGTGGATTTTAAGGGGAACCCCACAGCAAAATTTTTTAAAAATGGCGTGGGGTCCCCCCAAAAATCCATACCAGACCCTTATCCGAGCATGCAACCTGGCAGGCCACAGGAAAAGAGGGGGGGATGAGAGAGCACCCCCCTCCTGAACCGTACCAGGCCACATGCCCTCAACATTGGGAGGGTGCTTTAGGGGAGCCCCCCAAAGCACCTTGTCCCTATGTTGATGAGGAGAAGAGTCTTATCCCCACAACCCTTGCCCGGTGGTTGTGGGGGTTTGCGGGCGGGGGGCTTATCGGAATGTGGAAGCCCTCTTTATCAAGGGGACCCCCAGATCCCGCCCCCCCCGTGTGAAGTGGTAATGGGGTACAAATGGACCCCTACCATTTCACAAAAAAAGTTTCAAAAAGGTTAAAAAACACCGACGGTTTTTGACAAGTCCTTTATTAATTTCTTCTTCTTCCATCTTCTTTCTTCTGGTCTTCCTTCGGTGTTCTTCTTCCTCCATCTTCTTCTTCTCAATCTTCTTCTCATCTTCTTCTTCCTCCGCTCTTCTCGTCCCGCATCTTTCTCCGGCTTCTTCTTTACTCCGTCCGCATGATCCGCCTCAGTGGGAGTCTTCCGCCATGTGACGCTTCGGTTCTTCTGACACTTCTTATATAATGGAGGGTGGAGCCACCAGGAGACCCCACCCTCCTCTGACGCACGGGGACTTCAGGGGGGCTTCCCTGTGGCTTTCCCCGTGTTGTCAGAGGGGGGCGGGGTCACCCGTTTACGTTTACATTATTATTATTATACAGGATTTATATAGCGCCAACAGTTTATGCAGCGCTTTCTGACAGTTTTGTGTTTTCGTGTTGATTGGCCAGTCATGTGGTGTTCACTGTGTTTCCTTTGTGACGTTTCATCTACAATTTTTACAAGGGAGTCTTTTTGGCACAAGCTGCGTGAAGTTGGAAGTATATACACCCCCCAGGGTAAGCGAGCCTTCACTTTGGCCTGCTACCTCTGGGGTTTCACACACCGGTTGGATTTCTTGCTTGCTGGTGTGGTTTTTAGGCAGCATCATGGTAGGTTTACTTTGGTCTGGTGCATCTATTCTGGTGGTCAGTTCTTTCCTATTTTATCACCATTTCTTTCTTTTTTTGGAGCACATCTCACTATTTATGTTCATACCTAGGTTATCTCAGTATTTATTTCTACACATGGGTTCACCACCATCTTTTTCATTTCTTTCACCACTTTCCAGGACCAATACTGGGTTCAACACTGTTTACACCCATATAATATTTACCAATGATATACTCACACACAAATTTATAATTTGTTCCCATAGGTCCTTATAGAGGAGTTACATTCCATTACTTCTCTTCACGTGGGGAACACATTCCCTGACACACCTTATCTTTTAACACCACCTGATGCTAAGCCGTGGCATATTTCCGCCTCAGCTCCCGTGAGATGTGATGTTCTCGGTCCACCTTGTGCCTGCCACTACATGCCACACCCACTGTCCATTTTTGTGAGAATGGGCAGATGGGGTTTATTACTTCTATCTGCCTTTTTTATACCTCTTCCCTTTTTTAGTCAGACTGATGTTTATTATATCTATATATACTCTATAGATATTCCTGTCGCATACGCTCCTGATGAGTGGACATATCCATGAAACGCGTCAAGCTTTCTCTGATGACACAGCTACATCATCATATACAACTTCATTGATATGATTTTTACCAACTATGTCTGATAATGCTACATCTTGCCAATTATATTTTGTGCTATATCATGTGTAACATGGATGTTGATAATGGTTTGATACTATTCGTACCTGCATGTTATGTTACTTTGTGTGCATATTGAATCTTATGTTACAGCTATACTTATTTTACCTGCATTGTGGTTTTATTTTATCTGTATTAGTATATGTTATTAAGAACACTTTACAGACCCACAGTGCATTTTTGCGTCCAGGTACATGCTTCATCTAAAGTTCCCTCTTTCTTTGCCTCGCATTTTAGGGATGGAGGCATTGGACTTACACATCCTACACCTGTTTTAACCACTTGCTGACTGCTGCACGCCCATATATGATGGTACAATGGCAGCGGTGGGCAAATGGGCGTACCTGTAAGTGCCCTTTAATTGGCGGGGCAAGTGGACGCTCGCGTGCAGCCGACGGCACGTGCGCACCCGATGCATACAGCGTGACAATGCCCATGGGTCCCACGGACTCGATGTCTGCCGGTGTCCTGCGATTGTGTCACGGAGCCGCAGAATGAGGAGATGCCTAAGTAAACAAAGCATTTCCCCATTCTGCCTAGTGACATGACAGGGATCTATTGCTCCCTGTCATCTGGAGCAGTGATTGCTGTCATGTCAGTGGTAGCCCATCCCCCCACAGTTAGAATCACTCCATAGGACACACTTATCCCCTTGATCGCCCCTAGTGTTTAACCCCTTCCCTGCCAGTGTCATTTACACAGTAATCAGTGAATTTTTTATAGCACTAATCGGTGTATAAATGACAATGGTCCCAAAATAGTGTCACAAGTGTCTGATGTGTCCGCCATAATGTCGCACTGATGATAAAAATCGCAAGTTCGCCACCATTACTAATGAAAAAAAATTTATAATAAAAATACCATAAATCTATCCCCTATTTTGTAGACGCTATAATTTTTGCGCAAACCAATTAATATACGCTTATTACAAAAACAAAAAGCAATCGGCGCAAACACAATGCAAGAATGTGAAAAATGCAAGCTGAACACTATAAGCAATCACATACCCTACAAAATAATTCATAAAACAGTGGTTTTCCCGTGGCAAGCGTATTTGGGCTTATGTGGTAAAGGAATTGTCACGTAAGATTGTTTTTTTTATACATTTTTTTGGGGATATTTATTATAGCAAAAATTATCGCTCTTTTTTGTTTCACCACTTGCCGACCGCCTAACACATATATACGTCAACAAAATGGCACGGGCAGGCAAAATCACATACCTGGTACATGATTGCCTTCTCACCGGCGGGGGGGTCCAATCGGACCCCCCCGGTGCCAGCGGCGGTCGGCTTTGGTCTGGGAGCATTGAGAGGCGAGGGGGAGGCCATCCGATCATGGCCCCCAGCTCGCGATTGCTCCCAGCCAATGAGAAACATCCCCTGCCTCTGTATAGTACACAGAGGCAGAGGATGTGATGTTATCTCTCCTCGACTCGGCAGTTTCCGTTCCGGCGCCGAGGAGAGAAGACATCTGAGTAAGTGTAAAACACACACACAGTAGAACATGCCAGGCATACATTACACCCCTGATCCCCCCCGATCGCCCCCCGATCCCCCCCAATCACCCCCCCCGTCACACTGACACCAAGCAGGTTTTTTTTTTTTCTGATTACTGCATTGGTGCCAGTTTGTGACAGAAGTGTTAGGGCAGTTAGTATTAGCCCCCTTTAGGTCTAGGATACCCCCCTAACCCCCCCTAATAAAGTTTTAACCCCTTGATCACCCCGTCACCAGTGTCGCTAAGCGATCATTTTTCTGATCGCTGTAATAGTGTTACTGGTGACGCTAGTTAGGGACGTAAGTATTTAGGTTCGCCGTCAGCGTTTTATAGCGACAGGGACCCCCATATACTATCTAATAAAGGTTTTAACCCCTTGATTGCCCCCTAGTTAACCCTTTCACCACTGATCACTGTATAACCGTTACGGGTGACGCTGGTTAGTTCGTTTATTTTTTATAGTGTCAGGGCACCCGCCGTTTATTACCGAATAAAGGTCTAGCCCCCTGATCACCCGGTGGTGATATGCGTCGCCCCAGGCAGCGTCAGATTAGCGTCAGTACCGCTAACACCCACGCACGCAGCATACGCCTCCCTTAGTGGTATAGTATCTGAACGCATCAATATCTGATCCGATCAGATCTATACTAGCGTCCCCAGCAGTTTAGGGTTCCCAAAAACGCAGCGTTAGCGGGATCAGCCCAGATACCTGCTAGCACCTGCGTTTTGCCCCTCCGCCCGGTCCAGCCCAGCCCACCCAAGTGCAGTATTGATCGATCACTGTCACTTACAAAACACTAAACACATAACTGCAGCATTCGCAGAGTCAGGCCTGATCCCTGCGATCGCTAACAGTTTTTTTGGTAGCGTTTTGGTGAACTGGCAAGCACCAGCCCCAAGCAGCATCAGGTTAGCGCCAGTAGCGCTAACACCCACGCACGCACCGTACACCTCCCTTAGTGGTATAGTATCTGAACGGATCAATATCTGATCCGATCAGATCTATACTAGCGTCCCCAGCAGTTTAGGGTTCCCAAAAATGCAGTGTTAGCGGGATCAGCCCAGATACCTGCTAGCACCTGCGTTTTGCCCCTCCGCCCAGCCCAGCCCACCCAAGTGCAGTATTGATCGATCACTGTCACTTACAAAACACTAAATGCATAACTGCAGCGTTCGCAGAGTCAGGCCTGATCCCTGCGATCCCTAACAGTTTTTTTGGTAGTGTTTTGGTGAACTGGCAAGCACCAGCCCCAGGCAGCGTCAGGTTAGTGCCAGTACCGCTAACACCCACGCACACAGCATACGCCTCCCTTAGTGGTATAGTATCTGAACGGATCAATATCTGATCCGATCAGATCTATACTAGCGTCCCCAGCAGTTTAGGGTTACCAAAAACACAGTGTTATCGGGATCAGCCCAGATACCTGCTAGCACCTGCGTATTGCCCCTCCGCCCGGCCCAGCCCAGCCCACCCAAGTGCAGTATCGATCGATCACTGTCACTTACAAAACACTAAACGCATAACTACAGCATTCGCAGAGTCAGGCCTGATCCCTGCGATCGCTAACAGTTTTTTGGTAGCGTTTTGGTGAACTGGAAAGCATCAGCGGCCTAGTACACCCCGGTTGTAGTCAAACCAGCACTGCAGTAACACTTGGTGACGTAGCGAGTCCATAAGTGCAGTTCAAGCTGGTGAGGTGGCAAGCACAAGTAGTGTCCCGCTGCCACCAAGAAGACAAACACAGGCCGTCGTGCCCATAATGCCCTTCCTGCTGCATTCGCCAAACCTAATTGGGAACCCACCGCTTCTGCAGCACCCGTACTTCCCCCATGCACATCCCCAACCAAATGCAGTCGGCTGCATGAGAGGCATTTTCTTTATGTCCTCCCGAGTACCCCTACCCAACGAACCACCCCAAAAAAGATGCTGTGCCTGCAGCAAGCGCAGATATAGGCGTGACACCCTCTATTATTGTCCCTCCTGTCCTGACAATCCTGGTCTTTGCATTGGTGAATGTTTTGAACGCTACCATACACTAGTTGAGCATTAGCGTAGGGTACAGCATTGCACAGACTAGGCACACTAACACAGGGTCTCCCAAGATGCCATTGCATTTTGAGAGACCCGAACCTGGAACCGGTTACAGTTATAAAAGTTACAGTTACAAAAAAAGTGTAAAAAAAAAAAAAAACACAAACAAAAATATAAAATAAAAAAAAATAGTTGTCGTTTTATTGTTCTCTCTCTCTCTATTCTCTCTATTGTTCTGCTCTTTTTTACTGTATTCTATTCTGCAATGTTTTATTGTTATTATGTTTTATCATGTTTGCTTTTCAGGTATGCAATTTTTTATACTTTACCGTTTACTGTGCTTTATTGTTAACCATTTTTTTGTCTTCAGGTACGCCATTCACGACTTTGAGTGGTTATACCAGAATGATGCCTGCAGGTTTAGGTATCATCTTGGTATCATTCTTTTCAGCCAGCGGTCGGCTTTCATGTAAAAGCAATCCTAGTGGCTAATTAGCCTCTAGACTGCTTTTACAAGCAGTGGGAGGGAATCCCCCCCCTCCATCTTCCGTGTTTTTCTCTGGCTCTCCTGTCTCAACAGGGAACCTGAGAAATGCAGCCGGTGATTCAGCCAGCTGACCATAGAGCTGACCAGAGACCAGAGTGGCTCCAAACATCTCTATGGCCTAAGAAACCAGAAGCTACAAGCATTTTATGACTTAGATTTCGCCGGATGTAAACAGCGCCATTGGGAAATTGGGGAAGCATTTTATCACACCGATCTTGGTGTGATCAGATGCTTTGAGGGCAGAGGAGAAATCTAGGGTCTAATAGACCCCAATTTTTTCAAAAAAGAGTACCTGTCACTACCTATTGCTATCATAGGGGATATTTACATTCCCTGAGATAACAATAAAAATGATTTAAAAAAAAAATGAAAGGAACAGTTTAAAAATAAGATAAAAAAGCAAAAAAATAATAAAGAAAAAAAAAAAAAAAGCACCCCTGTCCCCCCTGCTCTCGCGCTAAGGCGAACGCAAGCGTCGGTCTGGCATCAAATGTAAACAGCAATTGCACCATGCATGTGAGGTATCACTGCGAAGGTTAGATTGAGGGCAGTAATTTTAGCAGTAGACCTCCTCTGTAAATCAAAAGTGGTAACCTGTAAAGGCTTTTAAAGGCTTTTAAAAATGTATTAATTTTGTTGCCACTGCACGTTTGTGCGCAATTTTAAAGCATGTCATGTTTGGTATCCATGTACTCGGCCTAAGATCATATTTTTTATTTCATTAAACATTTGGGCAGTATAGTGTGTTTTAGTGCATTAAAATGTAAAAAAGTGTGTTTTTTCCCCAAAAAATGCGTTTGAAAAATCGCTGTGCAAATACTGTGTGAAAAAAAAAAAATTAAACACCCACCATTTTAATCTGTAGGGCATTTGCTTTAAAAAAATATATAATGTTTGGGGGTTCAAAGTAATTTTCTTGCAAAAAAAAATAATTTTTTCATGTAATCAAAAAGTGTCAGAAAGGGCTTAATCTTCAAGTGGTTACAAGAGTGGGTGATGTGTGACATAAGCTTCTAAATGTTGTGCATAAAATGCCAAGACAGTTCAAAACCCCCCAAATGACCCCATTTTTGAAAGTAGACACCCCAAGATATTTGCTGAGAGGCATGTCGAGTCCATGGAATATTTTATATTGTGACACAAGTTGCGGGAAAGAGACAAATTTTTTTTTTTTTTGCACAAAGTTGTCACTAAATGATATATTGCTCAAACATGCCATGGGAATATGTGAAATTACACCCCAAAATACATTCTGTTGGTTCTCCTGAGTATGGGGATACCACATGTGTGGGACTTTTTGGGAGCCTAGCCGCGCACGGGACCCCGAAAACCAAGCACCGCCTTCAGGCTTTCTAAGGGCGTAAATTTTTGATTTCACTCTTCACTGCCTATCACAGTTTCGGAGGCCATGGAATGCCCAGGTGGCACAAAACCCCCCAAATGACCCCATTTTGGAAAGTAGACACCCCAAGCTATTTGCTGAGAGGTATAGTGAGTATTTTGCAGACCTTACTTTTTGTCACAAAGTTTTGAAAATTGAAAAAAGAAAAAAAAAATGTTTTCTTGTCTTTCTTCATTTTCAAAAACAAATGAGAGCTGCAAAATACTCACCATGCCTCTCAGCAAATAGCTTGGGGTGTCTACTTTCAAAAATGGGATCATTTGGGGGGGTTGTGCCACCTGGGCATTCCATGGCCTCCGAAACTGTGATAGGCAGTGAAGAGTGAAATCAAAAATTTACACCCTTAGAAATCCTGAAGGCGGTGATTGGTTTTCGGGGCCCCGTACGCAACTAGGCTCCTAAAAAGTCTCACACATGTGGTATCCCCATACTCAGGAGAAGCAGCTAACTATATTTTGGGGTGCAATTCCACATATGCCCATGGCCTGTGTGAGCAATATATCATTAAGTGACAACTTTGTGCAAAAAAAAAAAAATTTGTCACATTCCCGCAACTTGTGTCAAAAAATAAAATTTTCCATGGACTCAACATGCCTCTCAGCAAATAGCTTTGGGTGTCTACTTTCCAAAATGGGGTCATTTGGGGGGGTTTGTGCCATCTTGGCATTTTATGGCCTTCAAAACTGTGATAGATAGTGAGGAGTGAAATCAAAAATGTATGCCCTTAGAAATCCTGAAGGCGGTGCTTGGTTTTCGGGGCCCCGTACGCGGCTAGGCTCCCAAAAAGTCCCACACATGTGGTATCCCTGTACTCAGGAGAAGCGGCTGAATGTATTTTGGGGTGCAATTCCACATATGCCCATGGCCTGTGTGAGCAATATATCATTTAGTGACAACTTTTTGTAAATTTTTTTTTTTTGTCATTATTCAATCACTTGGGACAAAAAAAATAAATATTCAATGGGCTCAACATGCCTCTCAGCAATTTCCTTGGGGTGTCTACTTTCCAAAATGGGGTCATTTGAGGGGGGGTTGTACTGCCCTGCCATTTTAGCACCTCAAGAAATGACATAGGCAGTCATAAACTAAAAGCTGTGTAAATTCCAGAAAATGTACCCTAGTTTGTAGACGCTATAACTTTTGCGCAAACCAATAAATATACGCTTATTGACTTTTTTTTTACCAAAGACATGTGGCCGAA
Source organism: Aquarana catesbeiana (assembly GCF_042186555.1). NCBI lineage: Eukaryota > Metazoa > Chordata > Amphibia > Anura > Ranidae > Aquarana > Aquarana catesbeiana. The sequence goes on from NC_133334.1 coordinate 143,684,457, forward strand.
TACATTTTTGCCTAAATGTATGACTAAAATTGAGTTTATTGGATTTTTTTTTATAACAAAATGTATAAAATATCATTTTTTTTCTAAATTTTCGGTCTTTTTCCGTTTATAGCGCAAGAAATAAAAACGGCAGAGGTGATCAAATACCATCAAAAGAAAGCTCTATTTGTGGGAAGAAAAGGACACAAATTTCGTTTGGGTACAGCATTGCATAACCGCGCAATTAGCAGTTAAAGCGACGCAGTGCCAAATTGTAAAAAGTGCTCTGGTCAGGAAGGGGGTAAATCCTTCCGGGGCTGAAGTGGTTAATAAAAACTGCAGAAGTGATCAAATACCACCAAAAGAAAGCTATTTGTGGAAAAAAAAGGATGTCAATTTTTTTTTGGTGTAACTTTGCACGGCCGCTCAATTGTCAGTTCAAGCGACGCAGTGCCGAAACGCAAAAAGTGCTCTGGTCAGGAAGGGGGTAAAATCTTCCGGGGCTGAAGCAGTTAAAGTCCCAAACCTTTTCCTTGGTATACATACAAAATAGAACACAATTATATACAGAACTTTCTAATTTCCTTTACAGGTAGACAGAGAGATAGCTTGATTCAGATTAAGCAGGCAGGTTATTCAGTTAGTGGCAGTTATTTGATATATATATGAAGTCAGACTAGTATATACAGTTGGGAAGGAAAGTATTCAGACCCCCTTAAATTTTCGCTCTTTGTTATATTGCAGCCATTTGCTAAAATCATTTAAGTTCATTTTTTTTCCTCATTAATGTACACACAACACCCCATATTGACAGAAAAACACAGAATTGTTGCAATGTTTGCAGATTTATTAAAAAAGAAAAACTGAAATATCTCATTGTCCTAAGTATTCAGACCCTTTGCTCATTATTTAGTAGAAGCACCCTTTTGATCTAATACATCCATGAGTCTTTTTGGGAAAGATGCAACAAGTTTTTTGCACCTGGATTTGGGGATCCTCTGCCATTCCTCCTTGCAGATCCTCTCCAGTTCTGTCAGGTTGGATAGTAAACGTTGGTGGACAGCCATTTTCAGGTCTCTCCAGAGATGCTCAATTGGGTTTAAGTCAGGGATCTGGCTGGGCCATTCAAGAACAGTCACAGAGTTGTTGTGAAGCCACTCCTTCCTTATTTTAGCTGTGTGCTTAGGGTCATTGTCTTATTGGAAGGTAAACCTTTGGCCCAGTCTGAGGTCCTGAGCACTCTGGAGAAGGTTTTCATCCAGGATATCCCAGTACTTGGCCGCATTAATCTTTCCCTCGATGCTGCCACCACCATGCTTCACTTTTGGGACTGTATTGGACAGGAGCAGTGCCTGGTTTTCTCCACACATACCGCTTAGAATTAAGGCCAAAAAGTTCTATCTTAGTCTCATCAGACCAAAGAATCTTATTTCTCACCATCTTGGAGTCCTTCAGGTGTTTTTTTAGCAAACTCCATGCGGGCTTTCATGTGTCTTGCACTGAGGAGAGGCTTCCGTTGGGCCACTCTGCCATAAAGCCCAGACTGGTGGAGGGCTGCAGTGATGTTTGACTTTCTACAACCTTCTCCCATCTCCCGACTGCATCTCTGGAGCTCAGCCACAGTGATCTTTGGGTTCTTCTTTACCTCTCTCACCAAGGCTCTTCTCCCTCGATAGCTCAGTTTGGCCGGACAGCCAGCTCTAGGTAAGGTTCTGGTCATCCCAAACATCTTTCATTTAAGGATTATGGAGGCCACTGTGATCTTAGGAACCTTAAGTGCAGCAGGAATTTTTTGTAACCTTGGCCAGATCTGTGCCTTGCCACAATTCTGTCTCTGAGCTCTTCAGGCAGTTCCTTTGACCTCATGATTCTCATTTGCTCTGACATGCACTGTGAGCTGTAAGGTCTTCTATAGACAGGTGTGTGGCTTTCCTAATCAAGTCCAATCAGTATAATCAAACACAGTTGGACTCAAATGAAGGTGTAGAACCATCTTAAGGATGTTCAGAAGAAATGGACAGCACCTGAGATAAATATGAGTGTCACAGCAAAGGGTCTGAATACTTAGGACCATGTGAAATTTCAGTTTTTCTTTTAAATCTGCAAAAATGTCAACAATTCTGTGTTTTTCTGTCAATATGGAGTGCTGTGTGTACATTAATGAGGAAAAAAATGAACTGAAATGATTTTAGCAAATGGCTGCAATATAACAAAGAGTGAAAAATTTAAGGGGGTCTGAATCCGAATACTTTCCGTTCCCACTGTATATATATATATATATATATATATAATCTGCATGTAGCATAGACTATATATTCAGTGTTTACTTGATATTCAGGCAGTGCAGGCAGTGTATTAGTATATACAGTATCTCACAAAAGTGAGTACACCCCTCACATTTTTGTAAATATTTTATTATATCTTTTCATGTGACAACACTGAATAAATGACACTTTGCTACAATGTAAAGTAGTGAGTGTACAGCTTGTATAACAGTGTAAATTTGATGTCCTCTCAAAAAAACCCAACACACAGCCATTAATGTCTAAACCGCTGGCAACAAAAGTGAGTACACCCCTAAGTGAAAATGTCCAAATTGGGGCCAAAGTGTCAATATTTTGTGTGGCCTGGCCACCATTATTTTCCAGCACTGCCTTAACCCTCTTGGGCATGGAGTTCACCAGAGCTTCACAGGTTGCAACTGGAGTCCTCTTCCACTCCTCCATGATATCACAGAACTGGTGGATGTTAGAGACCTTGCACTCCACCACCTTCCATTTGAGGATGCCCCACAGATGCTCAATAGGGTTTAGGTCTGTAGACATGCTTGGCCAGTCCATAACTTTTACCCTCAGCTTCTTTAGCAAGGCAGTGGTTGTCTTTGAGGTGTGTTTGTGGTCCTTATCATGTTGGAATACTGCCCTGCATCCCAGTCTCTGAGGGGAGGGGATCATGCTCTGCTTCAGTGTGTCACAGTACATGTTGGCATTCATGGTTCCCTCAATGAAATGTAGCTCCCCAGTGCCGGCAGCATGGAGTTCACTAGAGTTTCACAGGTTGCCAATGGAGTCCTCTTCCACTCCTCCATGATGACATCAGGGAGCTGGTGGATGTTAGAGATCTTGCATTCTTCCACCTTCCGTTTGAGGATGCCCCACAGATGCTCAATAGGGTTTAGGTCTGGAGACATGCTTGGCCCCCCCAGTGTCGGCAGCACTCATGCAGCCCCAGACCATGATGCTCCCACCACTATGCTTGACTGTAGGCAAGACACACTTGTCGTTGTACTCCTCACCTGGTTGCCGCCACACTTGACACCATCTGAACCAAATAAGTTTATCTTGGTCTCATCAGACCACAGGACATGGTTCCAGTAATCCATGTCCTTAGTCTGCTTGTCTTCAGCAAACTGTTTGCAGGCTTTCTTGTGCATCATCTTTAGAAGTGGCTTCCTTCTGGAACGACAGCCATGCAGACCAATTTGATGTAGTGTGAGTGTGCGGTGTATGGTCTGAGCAATGACAGGCTGACCTCCCACCCCTTCAACCTCTGCAGCAATGCTGGCAGCACTCATACGTCTATTTCCCAAAGACAACCTCTAGATATGACGCTGAGCATGTGCACTCAACTTCCTTGGTCGACCATGGCGAGGCCTGTTCTGAGTGAAACCTGTCCTGTTAAGCCGCTGTATGCTCTTGGCCACCATGCTGCATCTCAGTTTCAGGGTCTTGGCAATCTTCTTATAATCAAGGTCATCTATATGTAGAGCAACAATTTTTTCAGATCCTCAGAGAGTTCTTTGCCATGAGGTGCCATGTTGAACTTCCAGTGACCAGTATGAGAAAGTGAGTGAGATAACACCAAATTTAACACACCTGCTCCCCATTCACACCTGAGACCTTGTAACACTAAGGAGTCACATGACACCGGGGAGGGTAAATTGCTAATTGGGCCCAATTTGGACCTTTTTACTTAGTGTGTTGAGTTATTTTGATGGGACAGCAAATTTACACTGTTATACAAGCTGTACACTCACTACTGTACATTGTAGCAAAGTGTAATTTCTTCAGTGTTGTCATGTGAAAAAATATAACATATTTACAAAAATGTGAGGGGTGTACTCACTTTTGTGAGATACTGTGTATATATATATATATATATATATATATATATATATATATATATATATATACAGTGGGGATCGAAAGTTTGGGCACCCCAGGTAAAAATGTGTATTAATGTGCATAATGAAGCCAAGAAAAGATGGAAACATCTCCAAGTGGCATCACATTACAGATTAGACATTCTTATAATATGTCAAAAAAAGTTAGATTTTATTTCCATTATTTACACTTACAAAATTACAGAAAACAAAAAAATGGCGTGTGCAAAAGTTGGGCACCCTGCAGAATTTATAGCATGCACTGCCCCCTTTGCAAAGCTGAGACCTGCCAGTGTCATGGATTGTTCTCAATCATCGTCTGGGAAGACCAGGTGATGTCAATCTCAAAGGTTTTAAATGGCCAGACTCATCTGACCTTGCCCCAACAATCAGCACCATGGGTTCTTCTAAGCAGTTGTCTAGAAAACTGAAAATAGTTGACGCTCACAAAGCTGGAGAAGGCTATAAGAAGATAGGAAAGCGTTTTCAGATGTCAATATCCTCTGTTCGGAATGTAATTAAGAAATGTCAGTCATCAGGAACAGTGGAAGTTAAAGCAAGATCTGGAAGACCAAGAAAAATATCAGTCAGAACAGCTCGCAGGATTGTGAGAAAAGCAATTCAAAACCCACGTTTGACTGCACAATCCCTCCAGAAAGATCTGGCAGACACTGGAGTTGTGGTACACTATTCCACTATAAAGAGATACTTGTACAAATATGGTCTTCATGGAAGAGTCATCAGAAGAAAACCTCTTCTATGTCCTCACCACAAAAATCAGCGTTTGAACTTTGCAAATGAACATATAGACAAGCCTGAGGCATTTTGGAAACAAGTTCTGTGGACCGATGAGGTTAAAACAGAACTTTTTGGCCGGAATGAGCAAAGGTACGTTTGAAGAAAGGGCACAGAATTTAATGAAAAGAACCTCTGTTAACCTCTGAAAACTGTTAAGCATGGGGGTGGATCAATCATGCTTTGGGGTTGTATTGCAGCCAGTGGCACAGGGAACATTTCACGAGTAGAAGGAAAAATTGATTCAATAAAATTTCAGCAAATTTTGGATGGTAGCTTGATGCCATCTGTGAAAAAGCTGAAGTTAAAGAGAGGATGGCTTCTACAAATGGATAATGATCCTAAACACACCTCAAAATCCACGGGGGATTACATCAAGATGCATAAACTGAAGGTTTTGCCATGGCCTTTACAATCTCCTGACCTCAACATTATTGAAAATCTATGGATAGACCTTAAAAGAGCAGTGCGTGACAGACAGCCCAGAAATCTCAAAGAACTGGAAGACTTTTGTAAGGAAGAATGGGCAAAGATACCTCAAACAAGAATTGAAAGACTCTTGGCTGGCTACAAAAAGCGTTTACAAGCTGTGAAAGGGGGCAAGATATTAACTCTGCAGGGTGCCCAAACTTTTGCAGATGCCATTTTTTTGTTTTCTGTAATTTTGAAAGTGTAAATGATGGAAATAAAATCTAACTTTTTTTGTGTTATGCTCTAATGCAGTATGTACAGTTTCTACTACACGTCTGGTGGTGTACACAGTAAATAGTACAGTGCAGCCGTAGTACAGTTTCTACTACTTTTCTGGTAGTGTACACAATAACTAATACAGTGTGTACAGATTCTACTACACTTCTGGTGGTGTACACAGTACACAATACAGTTCAGCTGTAGTACAGTTTCTAATATAGTGCAGGCAGTGTACACAGTATCTACTGTAATACAGTGTGTACAGTTTCTACTACATTTCTGGTGGTGTACACAGTACACAATACAGTGCAGCCATAGTACGGTTTCTACTACTTTTCTGGTGATGTACACAGTATCTAATACATTGTGTACAGTTTCTACTACACTTCTGGTGGTGTACACAGTACACAATACAGTGCAGCCGTAGTACAGTTTCTACTACTTTTCTGGTGGTGTACACGGCATCTAATACAGTGTGTACAGTTTCTAATACACTTCGGGCAGTGTACATAGTACACAATACAGTGCAGCCATATTACAGTTTTTACCACTTTTCTGGTGGTCTACACGATATCTAAGGCCCCTTTCACATGAGGCGGACTCCGTTTCTACAGAGCCCGCCTCAGTCCGCCGGCTCAGCGGGAGATCTGTCCATTGATCTTTGCTGAGCCGGCGGATGACAGGTCCCTCTCTGCTCACTGAGCGGGGAGGGGCTTGTCAGGAGCCGCTGCCGCCTATGGAGGGATCGGATGAAAACGGACAGCATGTCCTTTTTCATCAAATCTCACCCGATCCGATCCTCCAGCAACAGACCTGGACATAGGGCCATCCGTCTGCTTTTAGGACATGTCTCCGCTGACATCCGACGCTCCATAGACTAACATGGAGCGCCCGTTCAGGTCCACCGTCAAAACTGACAGGCGAACCTGAACGGTCCGATCGTGTGAAAGGGGCCTAATACAGTGTGTACAGTTTCTAATACACTTCAATTGGTGTACACAGTATCTAATACAGTGTAGTGTGGTGTTGCAAAACAAAAAATAAATCATGTCCGGAAGGCCACCAAGGAGAGGCAGACACTCACAGGCCACTAAAAGAGGGCAAGCAGCCTCTGTGTCTACAGTCAACAGTGGTGGTCATGGACATGGTGCATCCTCTGCAGGTGGCCATGTGGCACACTTGTCCTTTTTTTCTGCTGCTAGCCATGTTATTGAGCCAGAACATGCAGAAGAGTTGGAGTGGATAACAAAGCTGTCCTCATCTTCCTCATCCTCTGTCACCCAGGCTCAGAGTAGTTTGCCTTCCAACACAGCTGCCAAAGCAGCCTATTGCAGCGGCACTTTGTCCACAGTCACCCCTTTCATAGCCCTACCATCATGCAGGGAGAGGTCCCCAGAATTATTCAACCACAGTGTTGGGTACATGCTGCTGATGTGCAGTGATTTGAAGGCTCCGATGTTGGTTCTCAGGTTGAGGAAGAGAGTGACGTGAGTCTAGAGAGAGGGGTAGCCAAGAAGGACAAGAAACTGTCAGTCATGTTCCCCAAGCTGCAGCATACTACCAAGTTTGCTCCAGTGGCGAGGAGAGAGGGGATGATGAGGTCACTGGCTGTACTTGGGTGCCTGAGAGAAGAGATGTGGAGGAGTAGGAGGCACAACTCCAATGAGGCAGGATGTCCTCTAGGGGGCAGCTTAAGGGCATCCACCCTATTGCATAACACCGCAGAGGTCTGCAGGTGCAGGGCGCTGCTGACTCCCCGCTCACTTTTAAAAGTTCCTTGGTGTAGGCCTTTTTCAGCACATGTGCAGCAGATTGCACCATTGCTGTTTGCAACCTATGTCTGAAGTGGATCAAGCATGGCCAGAACAGCAGAACATGCTTGACCAGACATATGACGACCTGCCATGCAGTCTGTTGGCAACGGCACTTGAAGGACCCACATCAAAGAAAAAGGCGGACTTCTCCTTGCTCCTCATCTGGGATCTCCAACTTTACTATACCTCCAGTCCTCTCAAAAACCTGCACTGAGAGGAATGAAGGTATAGCAATAGGTGTCCCAAGTACTTGCAGCCAATCTGCTACAGTAGCAGTACACTACTATCTAATTTTAGCAGGCAAATTTACCTACCCCAGTTGCTGAACCGTAAAAAGAAATTTGGTCCCAGCCATCCACATGCTCAGCGTCTAAATGATAGCTTGGCCAAATTTCTAGCACTGCAACTGCTGCCTTTTCAGCTGGTAGACTCTGTATCAGGAACCATGAATCAGACCGAGACAGAAGTATAGTTAAATCACACTTGTTTAATAATAATATAATAAGGTAAACAGAGTAAGCGTAGTCAAAACAAGCCAGAGTTCAGTAACTGGATCGGGTAGTCAGCCAAGCAAATGTCAGATAGCCAGAGATAAACGTAGTAGTACAGCAAGCAGGATCAGGAGCCAGAAGGAACATCAGCCGAGCAAGTCTTCAACAGGAACGCAGGAGAAAGTCTCTGAGATGTGACCAAAGGTGAAGGCAGAGATGAAGTGAGCTGGGCGGCTTTAAGTAGCCAGGACTGACGAGCAGATCATAAACAGCTAAGTCACTGTGGAGAGAAAGGAGCTGGCAAGTAGCCGACAGCTGAGCTGCCAGCTCATAGAAGGAAGGGCTGAGCCCAGCCTTGACAGTACCCCCTCCTCAATGACCCCTTCCCCTCGGAGGACCACCGGGGTTGAGGGGAAAACATCTATGGAAATCACGGAGGAGGACAGGGGCATGTACGTCTGAGGATGAGACCCAAGAGTGTTCCCCCGGACCGTACCCCTTCCAATGCACCAGGTGCTGTGTATGCCCACGGAACCTATGGGAGTCAACAATAGATTGTACTTCATACTCCTCATGGTTCTTAACCTGTATAGGGTGAGGACGTGGCACCGAGGTGGTAAAGCGATTGCAGACCAAAGGTTTCAATAAGGAGACATAAAACACGTTTGAGATGCACATAATAGGGAGGAAGGTCCAAGGCGTAAGCCACTGGGTTAATCCTGCGAAGGATATGAAAAGGCCCAATAAACCAAGGTGCGAACTTCAAAGAAGGAACACAAAGTCGGAGGTTGCGAGACAACAGCCAGACTCTGTCCCCAACCTGGTAGGAAGGTGCAGACAGGCGTCTGCGGTCAGCATGGAGTCTGGAGTAAGCACCCTGCCCACAGACCCCCACAACCACCGGCATAAGGTTGTGGGGATGAGGCCATTGTCCTCATCAACATGGGGAAAAGGAGCTTTGGGGGGCCCAATGTTGAGGGCATGTGGCCTGGTACGGTTCCGGAGGGAGGGGGTGCACTCTCGTCCCCCCCTCTTTTCCTGTGGCCTACCAGGTTGCGTGCTTGGATAAGGGTCTGGTATGGATTTTTGGGGGGACCCCATGCCATTTTTTTTCTTAATTTTGGAAAGGGTTCCCCTTAAAATCCATACCAGACCTGAAGGGCCTGGTATGGAATTTAGAGGGACCCAAACGCCATTTTTTTTAAATTTTTGGTTCGGGGTTCCCCTGTGGGTAAATCCCATGCCGTTTTTATCAATGAACTTTTATGTGTATTGTCGGACCGACAATTCATTAATAGTCGCAAGTAGTTTTAAATGACTTTTTTTGCTTTGAAATGTCATTTTGCTGTCTAAACACGGGACTGTTCAAGTAGTTTTAAATGACTTTTTTTGCTTTGAAATGTCATTTTGCTGTCTAAACACGGGACTGTTCTAAACACGGGAAACATGCACCCCTTTACAGGTATACTATAGACACCCCCCAGGTATGAAATTTAAAGGAATATTACACTTTTATTGTTTCACTTTAAGCATTATTAAAATCACTGCTCCAGAAAAAACTTCAGTTTTTAAAACTTTTTTTGCATTGATACATGTCCCCTGGGGCAGGACCCAGGTCCCCAAACACTTTTTATGACAATAACTTGCATATAAGCCTTTAAAATTAGCACTTTTGATTATTCATGTTCGAGCCCCATAGACTTTAACGGTGTTTGCGTGTTTGAACAAATTTTTTGCCTGTTCGCATGTTCTGGTGCGAACCGAACAGGGGGGTGTTCGGCTCATTCCTACTGACCAGTTGTTATGATGGTCAGAAATATAGCAATGTAAGAATTGCTCCAAGGACTGATTGGCTTGTTCTGCTGCCCCATTAGACTGTGGGTGATACACAGAGGAGAAAGCAAGCTGAATTCCCAACTGACTACCCCTGCCCGAGACAATCACCTAGGGTAGCCCATGTAAGAGAAAGATCTCCCGAGCAAAAATGGAAGCCAGTTCCTTAGAAGTGGGCAACTTCTTAAGAGGAATACAATGACACATCTTTGAGAACCGGTCAACCACCATAATGATAACAGTGTTGCCTTGGGAGTTGGGTAACTCCACAATGAAATCCATAGACAGTTGGGTCCAGGGCCTCTCTCTATTGGGTATGGATTGTAGGGGGCCCACTGGAAGGTGTCATGGAGTCTTACTCTAAGCACACACGGAACAGGCAGCTATGAAGGCAGTTACATCAGCCCCTAGACTAGGCCACCAGAATTGTTGTGAAATGGCCTAAATGAGTTGATTCTTCCCAGGGTGGCCAGCTGGGAGAATGGTAAGTCTGAAGCACGGCAGTATGGAGACTCTCTGGGACAAAGCAGCGGTCACAAGGTTTTTCAGGAGGAGCATTGACCTGAGCTGCAAGAATTTTGTCACCCAAAGGAGAAGTGAGCCTGGTGCGAACCGTAGCCAGAATATGATCAGGAGGAATCACAGGAACCGGAACCGACTCCAACTTGAAGTGGAGGAAAATTGTTGTGACAAGGCATCAGTCCTTACATTCTTAGTACCGGGTAAGAATGAGACAATGTAATTAAAACTCGATAAGAAAAGAGCCCGTTGCGCCCTTCTGGGAGAGAGGCGCTTAGCCTCAGACAAGAATGTGAGATTCTTTTGGTCAGTAAGAATGAGAACCGGCACAGTGGTACCTTCAAGGAGATGTCTCCATTCTTTCAGGGCTAAAATGATCGCCAACAGCTCTTTTTCACCAATCTTGTAATTGCACTCTGCAGGTGACAATTTCTTGGAAAAGTAGCCACACAGATGCATAGCGCTCTCAGAGTTAAGACGTTGAGACAGAAGGGCGCCAACTCCAGTCTCAGAAGCATCAACTTCTAGGATAAAAGGAAACATAGGATCAGGATGTGCCAACACAGGAGCAGAAAAAAAGGCAGCCTTGAGACTCTCAAAGGCCTTAATGGACTCCGGAGACCAACTCTGTGGGTTACTGTCCTTTCTGGTCATATCGGTCAGGGGCTTGACCAGAGACGAGAAGTTATGAATAAACTTCCGATAATAGTTGGCAAAGCCCAGGAAACACTGCAGAGGATGTAAACCCACGGGTCGGGGCCACTGTAGGACTGCCGAAAGTTTCTATGGGTCCATCAAAAAAACAGCAATGGAAATGACATAGCCCAGGAATTTAGCCTGTTCCCGATGGAACTCGCACTTCTCCAGTTTACAATAGAAATTGTTTTCTCTTAGTTTCTGAAGCACGCGACAGACATCTGTGTGGTGGATCTCCAGGGACTTGGAAAATATGAGGATATCATCGAGATAAACCACCACACCTAACTGCAACAAATCTCGGAGGACATCGTTAATAAATTCCTGGAAAACTGCTGGGGCATTACAAAGGCCAAAAGTCATTACGAGGTACTCATAATGGCCTGTTCTGGTATTAAATGCAGTTTTCCACTCATCGCCCTCCTTAATCCGCATGAGATTGTATGCCTCTCTCAAATCAAGCTTTGTGAAAACCGTTGCCCCCTTGAGGTGATCAAATAACTCTGTAATCAACAGAATTGGGTAGTCATTCTTAATCGTGAAACAATTGAGACCCCTATAATCAATACAAGGTCTCAGTTCACCGCTCTTCTTCTTCACAAAGAAGAAACCAGCACCAGCAGGAGACAAGGATTTGCGGATGAAACCTCGAGAAAGTGCATCTGCAACATACTCCTCCATGGCCTTATCCTCCAAGATCGACAAAGGGTAAACCTGGCCACGAGGGGGTATGACACCAGGTTGAAGGTCAATTGCGCAATCATAAGGCTGGTGTGGAGGCAAACTACCGGCTTGACCTTTGCCAAAGACATCGCTAAAATCGCGGTACTCCTCCGGCAGGGAGGAGAGTGAAGAGGTACACAGAACCTTGGCTACCTTCTGGAAGCATGTCTCACTGCATTGTAGTGACCAGGAGAGAACCTCAGCATGGAGCCAATCAAAAGAGGGGTTGTGCCTCTGTAACCAAGGATAACCAATAACCAGTGGAAACCTAGGTGAGGAAATAACTTGGAAGTGGATTATCTCATGGTGAAGAGCCTCTAAGGCCATGGACAACGGAACCGTCTCATTAGTCACATTGGCAGGCTGTAGAGGTCTCCCGACAAGAGCCTCAATGGCAAGTGGAGTGTCACGCAGCTGCAGCGGAATCAAGTGTTGCGATACAAAGGCAGCATTAATGAACAGGCCTGCAACCCCAGAGTCGATTAGAGCCTGTATTTCAATGGACGACTCAGCCCAAGAAAAGGTGACCAAAACCAGGGGCTTATCCTTCTGGATAACTGGGGACGAAACAACGCCACCTAAGGTCTGTTCATAACAGGACCTCAAGGTTCGGGCGTTCCCAGGACAGGTAGGACAAGACTACAAAAAGTGACCTGCCTGGCCACAATAAAGGCACAATCTCTCCCTCCTCCTAAAGGCTCCCTCATCTGCAGAGAGACGCATGAAGCCCAAGTGCATTGGTTCACTGACCGACTCGGTACCAGGAGGCATGGGAGGTGAGGGAGGCATGGGTGGGGCAAGCGCTCCTTAAAAGAGAATCTTTATCTGAGTCTGGAGTCAATGAGGATGGCAAACGTCATCAACCCCAGCTCAGTGGGTATATCTCGGGCTGCTATCTCATCTTTAATGGAATCCGAGACCATTAGAAAAAGCAGCCACGAGGGCCTCATTGTTCCAAGCAACCTCTGCTGCCAGAGTACGGAATTCAATGGCGTAGTCGGCAACAGTTCTCGTACTCTGTTTGATGGACATGAGGCACTTGGAAGCAGAAGCGGAGCGTGCAGGAACGTCAAATACCCTTTTAAAGGAGACCACAAACTCAGGGTAACTCAAGACAACAGGTTTTTGCATCTCCCATAGAGGGTTTGCCCAGGCCAAGGCTCTCTCAGAAAGCAAAGATATCACAAAACCTACTTTGCTTCTGTCTGTGGGAAACGCCTGGGGCAGCATCTCAAAGTAAATCTCAACCTGGTTGAGAAACCCTCTGCATTGAACTGGATCACCCCCAAATCTCTGGGGAAGCAGAACGGAGCCAGACATACCTCTTATAGAGGTACGACTCAAGGTGGGTGCCTGCACAGAGACTGGCGCAGCAGCAGGATTTGCCTGCAAATCAGGTTGTACCGGAGCAGCCACAGTGGGAGTTTCCAGGTGAGCCGTGGGACTCAGGAGCGTTTGTAACACTATGGCAAAATGATCCATGTGGTGATCTTGCTCATCCAATCTGGAAAAAATATTACCAACAAGTGGATTGACTGTATCTTCTGAATTCATGGCCTTCGCCTACTATTAGGAACCATAAATCAGACCGAGACAGAAGTATAGTTAAATCAAACTTGTTTAATAATAATATAATAAGGTAAACAGAGTAAGCGTAGTCAAAACAAGCCAGAGTTCAGTAACCGGATCGGGTAGTCAGCCAAACAAATGTCAGAGAGCCAAAGATAAACGTAATAGTACAGCAAGCGGGATCAGGAGCCAGAAGGAACGTCCGCTGAGCAAGTATTCAACAGGAACGCAGGAGAAAGTCTCTGTGATGCTGACAAAGGCGAAGGCAGAGATCAAGTGAGCTGGACAACTTTTAGTAGGCAGGACTGATGAGCAGAATCAACAACAGCTGGGTAACTGTGGAGAGAGATGGGAGAAGGCAATTAGCCGACAGCTGAATGGCCAGCTTAGAGAAGGAAGGGCTGAGCCCAGCCCTGACACTCTGCCCCCTTTCGTGAATTTGTGGAATGTGCTGTACCTCAGGGGCAAGTTCCAAAATGCCATTTCTTTTCACGGAAGGCCATTCCAGCTTTCTACCGGGATGTGGAAGGCAATGTTTTGGCCTCTTTGGACAGGGCGGTCAGCTGCACTGGGTAACTCTGCTGGCAGCTGGGAAGGATACAGGACAGAGTTCAGTGTTATTGGAGCTTGTTCCACCACCATGCCTCCAAAATGCTAGTGGTGATTCTGTCACAGCTCTCTCCTCCACCCCCTCCTCTTCTTCTTCCTCTATGGCCTCTTCTGGAGATTTGTCCTCTGAACCAGCAGTGCTCCGTAAGCGTTCAAGGGGCAAGCAGTCAGGCTAAAAGATGCCATGCAGTGCTTGAGTTGATCTGCCTGGGGGACAGTAGCCACACTGGGGCAGAGATTCTGTCAGCTCTGCAGGGGCAGGCTCAGAGGTGGTTGATGCCATGCCAGCTTCAGCCAGGAATGGTTGTATGCGACAATGGCACCAACCTTCTCTCCACCCTCCAACAGGGACACTTGACCCATGTTCCATGTTTAGCACATGTCCTGAATTTGGTGGTGCAGCGGTTCTTGAGCAGGTACCCAGGCTTACAGGATCTCCTGAGGCAGGCCAGAAAAGTCTGTGGTCATTTCCGCCGGTCATACAATGCCAGTGCTCGGCTGACATTCAAAGGGAATGCAACCTGCCCACCAACCGCCTCATTTGTGACATGCCCACCAAGTGGAACTCAACATTGGCAATGCTTTAGCGGCTGCACACACAGCAGAGGGCCATCAATGAGTACCTGTGTGAGTATGGCACCAGAACATGGTCAAGGAGCTTTTCTTCTTTTTGCCACGCCAGTGGCTATGCATTAAGGATGCATGCACTGTTCTGTCACTATTTGAGGAGGCCACAAGGATAGTGAGCAGTGACAATGCATGCATCAGTGACACTGTCCCTCTAGTTTTCTTGTTGGAGCACACGCTTCGTGCAATCATGGACAGGGCACTTGAAGCAGAACAGTGGGAGGAAGAGGAGGATTTCCTTACCTCTCAAGGCCCCCTATGTCCAGATAGCATTCCTGCGGGCCCACCAAACACACAGGAAGAAGAGGAAGATTGTGTCAGCATGGATGTAGAGGATAATACTCAGCAGCAGTCTTCAAGGGATGGTTTTCAGTCCCCAGAAACCCAAGGAGTTGTATGTGACTGGGAGGAGGTAGTTACGGATCATGTGATCCTTAGTGACCCAGAGAACTCAGAATCGAATGCCTATGAAAACTTATGCTGCATGGCCTCCATGATTTTGCAAATCTTGTGAAAGGACCATAGGACTCATGGTATCAAGGAGAGGGATTATTACTGGCTGGCAACCCTTCTTGATCCACGTTACAAGGGTAAGGTTGCAGAACTCATCCTGCCTTCGCAGAGGGAGCAGAGGATGAAACATCTTCAGGAGGCCTTGAAGAAAGGTTTGTGCAGACCCTGGGAGGTTAAAATTTCCTGGTGCTGGACAACGTGTTGATGAGGCTTCTTTGAGTCAGAGGAAGAGCGGTGGAGAAGGTGGCCAGCTCACCGATGCCTTTAAACAATTTTTCAGTCCTCTGCGCCAAGGTCTGATCAGTTCAAGAAACCATCGCCAGCGTCTGCATTACATGGTGCAGGAATATCTAGGGGCAAGAGCAGACTTGGAGACCTTTCCAACAGAGCATCCACTGGGTTACTGGGTCTTAAGGATGGACCACTGGCCAGAATATACAATTGAGCTACTGGCCTGTCCTGCATCCAGTGTGCTGTCTGAATGCACATTCAGTGCTGCTGGAGGGTTTGTAACAGATCAAAGAGTGCATCTGTCCACAGACTCCGTTGATAGGCTGACATTCATAAAAATGAATCAGTCTTGGATCAGCAGCTATCAAGCACCTGATGCTGATGTAACCAATTGAATTTGCTATGGATGTGGGATTCCTTGAATACTGGCTATGCTGACTATCCTATTCCTTCTCAATCTTGATAATGCTAGCTTCCAACAATATTTTTGGTTTAGGGCACCACCACCACCCAAGGCCCAATTTTTCTGCCCCTGTCTGTTTAACAGGGGCATGTAATTACAATTTTGTATCTAATATTTCACAGCAGGGCCCATTCCTGTGCCCAACAAGAATATCTGTGAGGGGTTACAGTGTTGTGGCACCACCACCCAAGGGCCCAATTTTTCTGCCCCTGTTTAACAGGGGCATGTAATTACAATTTTTGATACAATATAATATTTCACAGCAGGGCCCGTTTCTGCACCCAACAGGAGTATCTGTGATGGCTTACAGTGTTTTGGAACCACCACCACCAAAGGCCCAATTATTCTGCCCCTGTTTAACAGAGGCATGTAATTACAATTTTTAATATAATATTTCACAGCAGGGCCAGTTCCTGCTCCCAACATAAGTAACTGTGAGGGCTTACAGTGTCCTGGTACCACCAATGCCTAAGGCACAATTTTCTACAGAGTATGTAGGGAAGGCCACATAGTATATATACTGCTGTTCAGAATATATAGTGCCTGGGGGCCTGAGGGACCCCCACGCCATTTTTTAAAAAATTTGGGTGCATGGTTCCCCTTAATATCCATACCAGACCTGAAGGGCCTGGTATGGATTTTGGGGGTGACATCCACGCCATTTTTTTTTTTTTGGTATTTTTGGTCTATATTGCTGGGATCCAACAATACAATACAGCGACGAGCAGTTTTAAATGACATTTTTTCCTTTAGAAATGTCATTTTGCTGTGGCACTGTTATAAATATGGGAAAGATGCGCTACTTTACAGGCATACTAAGGACACCCTCCACGGCACGATATTTAAAGGAATATTTAATTTTTATTGTTTCACTTTATTAAAATCACTGCTCCCGAAAAAACGTCCGTTTTTACAACTTTTTTTTGTATTGATACATGTCCCCTGGGGCAGGACCTGGGTCCCCAAACACTTTTTTTGTTCCAAAGTATTTTATTGAAGAGTATAAAGTCTTTACAGCAATCGTTAGACATTGAACATGAATGATGAAATTATGAAATACACAATAACAAAATGTCCCAGCTAGTATTGATATTCACTTCAATACTGGGTTAATTACGAAGGAGGTATTAACCCAACTTATATCTTTATTTGGGCTTTAAATGCCAGTTAACTGATGCACCAAAGGAAGTTTATTCTACTTGCAGTGAGAGTACCGATATATACAGGTCTTGTAGGGTGAGATTCGAGTAAGAACTCTGTCGGAAGTGTGTTGTAATTGTCACTAAAAATATGTGGACCTGGTCAGTGAGCATTCATAGTAGTTTCGTGTATGTCTTAAGTTCGTCTTTTAGGTTGGGTATTTAATTAGTTAGTATGTGAAGTGGGTGAACTGTGTGCCTGTGTGGGTGTCTAGATAGAGGGCGTCGGGAAAGGAGGAGGAGAAGAGGGGAGGGGAAGTGGGGGGTTGGGAAGCCGGGAAGGGGGAGGAAGAGAAGGCGGGAGAGGGAGAAAAAAAAGGGGGGGAGGATGAGAGGTCTCTGACTTCCCTTGTTAGATGGTGTTTGGCCCTGGTGTTTTAAGGGAGCTTTGAATAAGTTAGGGGGGTAATCCCCAAATGAATGGAAAAGTAATGGTGAGGAAATTTGGGTTGTAGGGAGGTTAGATCATCAGGTATAAATCTCCTTTATGTGGGCGGATTTAGTATGTCCTTGTATTCAGGTAGTGTTTGGTAATGTGTCCAACAGGCCCACTTACTACTGAATTTTGTCGGCGTGTCTCTTGCAATATGTATAAGTTGTTCCATTTCTGCTACTCTGTGTATTCTGGCAAACCATTCTTTGAGAGTGGGTATTTGTTTTGAATTCCAGTGTACGGGGATACATTGTTTTGCTGCATTAATCATGTGCATCATTAGAGATTTGTGATAAGTGGTATGTGGTAAAGATGAGAGGTGTAAGAGAAATTGGGCTGGAGTGAAGTCCAGATTGTAAGTGGTAACTTGCGTGATTATGCGAAGGACCTCTGACCAAAAGGCCTGCAAGGGGATGCAAGACCACCAAATATGAAGAAGGGTACCCTTTTCTTGATGGCACCTCCAGCATGTATCGGGGATATCGGCTTTAAATTTATGTAACAGTACTGGGGTATAGTACCATCTAGCCTGAATTTTGAACCCATTTTCCTGGGTGGTGACGTTGGTTGAGCCCTTATGTATGTTCAGAAATATTTGTTCCCATCTCTCTTCCGTGAGTTGAATGGATAAGTCAGCCTCCCATTTTCTGCAGTACTGACTTTCATTTGCTTTAAGATCAGCGAAGATGAAGTTGTATATGTAGGAGATAAGATGTGATTGGGGTGAGGTTTTGGTACATAATAATTTGTACGGTGTGAGCTGTCTGGAACATTGGCCACTTTTGTCTAGGATTTTGAGGTAATGGGCTATCATTATGTATGTCCATGGGGGAATAGGTGTCTTTTCTACCCTGGCCGTAATTTGAGTTGCAGTGAGTAATTTGCCCTGTTGATTTGTTCCTGTGGCCAATTGTCAGAGAGGAATTGGTGATGCATGCCTGGCGGGAAGTCGGGGTTTAACTTTTTTGGAGTCAAATGACTGGGGGTGGAGGAGATGGAGGTTTTCTTACACGTCTGGTGAAAGCATTGTATGGGGGGTCCTATCGTCGGGTGTGTGTGAATGTCTGGTGGGAGTTGGTTTGGGGAAATCCAAGGGAGTGAATTCAGGGTTAACTTCGTGAAGGAGGCTTCTAAAGAGACCCAATCTTTCTGTTGGATATGGACATTCCAGTCCACTATCCTGGCAAGGTGGGTGGCGGTGTGGTAGTGAAGGATGTTCAGAAGGCCTATGCCCCCTAGATTTTTCGGGCGAGTGAGAAGAATGTAACCGATTCTATGTCTGTGTTTTCCCCACAGGAAACTGGAGCATATCTGTCTGTATGTTTTGAAGAAAGAGGGAGAGATCTGTATCGGGATCGTCTGTAGGAGGTATAAGATTCTTGGAAGAGCGTTCATTTTCAGTATGGCCGCTCTACCGAACCAGGAAAATGTTGGTTTGTTCCATGATTTGAGGTCTGAAGTTAGTCTATTTAAGAGGGGGAGGAAATTTTTGGTATATAAGTCTGAGAGTTTGGAGGGGATTTGAATGCCTAGGTATGTGATCGAGTCTTGTTTCCATTGGAAGGGGAAATTCTCCTTGCATTGGTCTACTTGACATTGGGTCAATGATATGTTAAGAGCAAAAGATTTAGTGAAATTAATCTTCAAGTTAGAAAGGGTCTGAAAGTGCTTAAATTCGGATAGCAGTATTGGTAAAGTAGTTAATGGTTGTGTAAGGAACAACAGTATGTCATCTGCGTATGCAGCATATTTGTACCCCTTCTCCGGTGATCTGATTCCCTTTATGTCTGGGTAAAGTTTGAGTTTGCGGAGGAAGGATTCGAGGGTAAATAAAAAGGGCATCCCTGTCTTGTTCCGTTGCGGATAGGGAAGGCGTCTGACAGAGTGCCATTGACCCTCACTTTAGCTGAGGGATTGCCATATAGCCATAGAATCAGCCCAATCATATGGGGACCAAGTCCTATGGCTTGTAAAACTGCCGTCATGTAATCCCAGGACACTCTGTCAAATGCCTTCTCCGCATCTAGTGACAGGAAGAAACCACTTTGCTTTGTTTGGGTTATCAGGTGGTGTAAATTGATTGCTTTGCTAGTGTTGTCCTTGCTTCATGACCAGGGACAAAGCCTACTTGATCTGGGGAGATGATGGAAGGTAGGAGAGGTAACAGTCTGTTGGCTAGTATTTTGGAGAAGATTTTATGTCCACATTTAACAGTGAGATTGGTCTGTAGTTTCCTGTTTGAGAGGGGTCTTTACCCTCTTTGGGAATGACCACACTGTGAGCTTCCAACATTCCCCTTGTAAGGGGATTTGAGGGGGAGAGATAGTTAAAGGTTTCGAGAAAAGGGGTTTGGAGAGTGTTTGAAAATGTCTTATAATATACTGCTGGAAGACCGTCTGGACCTGGGCTCTTTCCGGGTTTAAGCTGTTTGATTGCCTGTTCCCATTCTGTGGAGGTGATTGGTGAGTCAAGGGTTGCTGCTGTATCTAGGGGTATTTTCCATGGGGCATATTGTTCTAAGAACGAGTTAATGTTTAGAGCTCTCAGGGATACTTGGGTTGAGGCGGGATCAGAGGTGCGTAAGTCGTAGAGGGAGGAATAATATTTTTCAGATTCCTTTGCTCTGTCTTCGTTGTGTGTGAGAGATTTGCCATTAGTAGAGTGTAACTGATAGATTGTATTATTGGCTTTTTTCCTATGTAGTGCCCTTGCAAGTAGATGGCCACTCTTGTTTCCAAACTCGTAAAAGAGTTTGTGAGATAGAATGAATTTTTTCTTAAGATTATGGTGCAGCTCTTCCTTAATAAGTGTGCGGATCTCAATAAGCTCGGAGTGAGTTTGTTGAGCTAGTGTTTGTTTATGTAGGGCTTCAAGTTTCTTCAGTTTCGTGAATAAGTTGGATAGTGTAGCTTTTTTCGCTTTCTTGACAGATGCTGCTAGGGATATCAGTTTTCCTCGTATGACACATTTGTGAGCCTCCCATTGTGTCAGGGTGGATGTGTCTGGGGTGTCGTTTTCAACGAAATAGTCCTTTAAGCAGGAACGAACCTCTTCTACATTAAGTGCGTCCGTTAAAAGCGTAGGATCTAACTTCCATATGTACGATTGGTGGAGTGTATGTGGAAAAGTGAGTGTCATGGAGATGGGATGATGGTCTGAAAATGTCATAGGATCTATGGTTGCAGCTGTCAAGGTCGGAAGGTCTTGTTGTGAGAGAAACAGGTAGTCAATGCGCGAATATCTGTTGTGGGGGCAGAGAAGAAGGTAAAGTCTTTGTCTTTTGGGTGAAGGGTACGCCATGCATCATGGAGAGATAGTTCTTGAAGGTAGCTTCTGATTTGCTTCAGGGCCCTGTACGGCAAGTGAGATTTACCAGTAGAGGTGTCTATTAGGGGGTCCAGGGGGACATTGAAGTCACCCCCCAAGATTAAGAGACCTTCCTGGAAGGTCGTCAGCTTCCTTGTCACTGTTCGGAGAAAGGGGACTTGGGAAGTGTTGGGGCTATATATGTTTGCCAGGGTAATTGGCCTGTTTCTAAATGTGCCTTTAAGGAAGATGAACCTGCCCTGTTCATCTAGCGGGGTTTCCGTAATTTGCAAGGGTACATTTTTGGAGAGGAGTATGGAAACTCCTTTCGTTTTTGAGGTTGGGGAAGCAGCATGATAATTGTGGGGGAAAGAATGGTTTGCCAGTTTAGGGATATTTTTACAGCAGAAGTGGGTTTCCTGAAGAAAAACCACATCTGCCTTCACACTGCGCATATGGGCAAGCAGCTGCGAACGCTTTTCAGAGGTATTTAATCCTTTCACGTTAAGGGAAAGTACTTTCAGAGATAAAGTAGCGGGCGGTGTTCGGTGGGGAGCCATTGTTTCCTGGGCAAGATGTTAGTTACCGAGTCAGTGGCTTTCCAATGGGGAAGTCAGAAAAGGAGGGTAAATGATGACAGGGCAGGGGATGGGAGGGGTGGGGGGTAGAGTTAAAGGGATGAAGGTGGGTAGAGAGGGTAATGAAGGGCAGAGAGTGTGTGTGATGGGTATGAGAGGGGTAAGCCGGGGGATGTACCGGTTGTGGGGAGAGGCCTGCAGTCCCACTTACCGACTCTGTGGGAAACCGGTATAGGTCAGCGGTATCTACCTGAGTGCGCTGGTAGTGGGGGTGGTAGGTGACGTTCAACCAATGGAAGAAGTCCTGTGTCCCAAAGAGGTCATAAAAGCTACATGTGCAACTTCTAGGTTATTTTGTCTGGGTTCCGATAGATAGGATGAGTTAACCCTTGGACGTCCCCGACAATAAGAGCGTAGTTTCTTACTATGGTGAGGGAATATGTCCCTGGATCAGAGAGGTATGACAGGTGTGTAAAGTCCGTATATTGCAAGGGATATTAGGGGTATTGAGCATCTATCTGGTAAAGGCTCAGAAGAAGAGTTCCGTATGATATCTGATCCGTACATAGGTGTCATGTGATTGGGGAACGTTGTGTATGACAAGTTACCTCATGTGTTAGATGTTGGATTACTACTGTATAACTAAGTAGCTGAGACATAGTATGTATTATCTATTATGAGTATTAAAAAAAAAAAAAAAAAATGTTAACTGGGGGTATACAGTCCACATGACACAGGATGGGGTAGGAGACGTAGATTGTAGTATTCCTAGCATGTTCAACTGTAACATTAAAAATTAAACAAATTAACAATTAAATGCATACCTGTGAGAGAAATAGAAAATCCTCTATAGAACCTCTCTGGGACCAAGGGGGATGCGCCCAGCTGTGGTCTATTGATATTTACTCGGTGTGTAGAACCCCTTGAATCGGGAGTAAGGATGAACGTTAAGTTCTGGGAAGGAGGACAAATTTGATCCTCTGGGCATTACGTGCATGAGGGTGGATTGTGCAGGTGCGACTTGCTTACCTGCGCACGTCCCTCTCGGCCTCCAGATATTCTTGCACATACCATGTTTCTAGTGGTCTAAACTATAAAGATATCTAGAACGGGAGAAAGAGGGAGAGTAAATGCATGTTGAGTGAGCATATTGTGATTACTCTAAGGTACGTTATTTGAGAGAAACAGTAAGAAAGGCAGATGGGGTGTGGATAAGGAAAGTGGCTGGTGTGGGGTGATGTTTCCTAGTAGAGAATACTAGAAGGGGGCACATGAAGATGAGGAGGAATAGAGGAAAGTGAAAGAAAAGAAAGGAAGGGGAGAGGAGGAATTGTAGATGGGTATGTAAACATTACAAATGTCCTTGAGGAAATTTTAAAGAAGATCTCTTATCCTTGTTGCCGTTGAGGTCTGGAATCCTGGGGGGATGTAAAAGCTGTTGGGTGCTATCAAGCTCCACTTCTTGGTTGTTCAGCAGAAGGACAAATTTTGCACTCCAGCAACATGAACCGAACAGGGTGATTGACTAGATTCGGATGACTGTTTCTCCACTTGTAGAGGAAGAGAAGGAAGGGGGTAGAACGAAGGCTAGGGGATTGTGTCCTCTCTCAGTGCAGGGTGATCCACCACAGAGTGCAATGTCAATATCTCCATCTGGCTGATTTGTGGGGATGGTGATAAAGATATAGGTGATCATATCTCCCGTGAACGGTATCTAGATATTATCTGGGGTCTCGATAATGCATTAGAGTGTCTGGCAGCAGATTGGCTTGCCTCTCACAGGCATTTGTGGTTTAAAAAGGGGAAGGAGTGTAGAACTGGGTGTTCACCATCCCGTGTCATGTATCACTGAAAAACAGAGAAGGCATGGTTGCCCATTTAGGTGATAGGGGCTCTGCGATGTGCAGGGGAGGCTGTGGGGCTACCATTCCGTGGCATTCCTGGGTCTCATAGCGGGGAGTGAGGAGGTGCTGGGTGAGGGCGGTGGTGATCAAGATTGAAGTTGCCTGCTTCAGCGATGCCATCCATCGATGTGGCTCTTCACATCAGGGGTAAGCGAAAATCGCTATACTAATCGGGCAGCGCTACTGCTGGAATGTCCAGAGTTGAGCAAAAATGTTCCAGGTCTTCTGGGACGCTGAGAAGAGCTGTGCGGCCTAGGTGCGTTGCTGAAAGGCCAAAAGGAAACTTCCATCTGTAAATAATAGATCTGGCCTTTAGTATGTCCAGCAATGGTCTCAGTTCGCGTCTCCTTTGCAGAGTGATATTGGAAAGATCTTGGTATATCTTGATGCTTGAGCCTTGGAAAGTTAGTTGGTTGCAATTTCTGGATGCTCACAGGATTTCTTCTTTGAGTGAGAAATCTAAGAGGCAGCAGACCGTGTCCCTGGGGGATCTGTGTCTCTTCCCCTTGGGCGTAGTGCCCTGTGAATGTGTTCAAAAGCGACCGGGGCATCTTGGGGCCCCTCAAGTAGTTCATTTAAGATGGATGCGACTGTTTGAGAAAGTTGATTGGGGTCGATTGATTCTGGGACCCCTCTTATTCGGAGGTTGCGGTGTCTCCCGCGGTTATCGAGGTCTTCCATATGTCGATTTATATCTCTCAAGTGGACTGCGTGGGACTCAGTAACCTGCTGTACATGGCAGAGGGATGCTTCCTGGCGTGTCTGCGTTACTTCTACCTCCTCTACTCTGAGAGAAATGGCATGCAGGTAGGACCTCATGTCCGAAATGGCTGCCATAAGAGTGTTCTTGATATCAGCAACCACACTGTGTAGATCGTCAAGGCTAACAGTGGGAGGATGCCTCTGTGTTGTCCCCGTTCCTGACAGACTCTAGGCTCCGGAGCGGTGGGGGCTGTCACTCGGGGAGTGTGCCGTACTTGAGGAGGCTGGATATGAGGCCTGCATCCTACCTCTAGGCCGGGATCGAAAGATCTCAGGAATGTGCCTGTCACACTGGGTTTCTTGGCTCCGTGGGGATCGGGACCTGGTAGCTGAGGCACTGCGGGATGTTCTCACCATAGCAGTGGGGTTTCAGAAGCTAATAAGCTGAAGAAGCTGGACCTCGTGGATGGGAGCTGCAGAACTACGCGTCCATCTTGGAGCGGCACCAGACCACGCCCCCCCAAACACTTTTTATGGCAATAACTTGCAAATAAGCCTTTAACTATAAGCCAGCACTTTTGATTTTTCACGTTCATGTCCCATAGACTTTAACGGTGTTCGCGTGTTCGAACAAATTTTTTGCATGTTCTGCTGCAAACCGAACTGGGTGGTTGTTTGGCTCATCCCCAGTTAGCAGCAGCTATCAAGCCCCTGATGGCGATGTCAGTGATTAAGTGCTTTCTGGAGGGGCTGTAGGCTTCATGGGCACAATTAACACCCAGGGACCAATTTTTCTGTGCATATAATTTAACTGCAAGGTGAATTCTTGCTTTCATTAAGAGTACCTCTATAGGGTTATGTTGTGAAGGCACTACTGACACCCAAAGACCAATTTTTCCACACCTGTTTGACAGGTGCATATCATTGCAATTTTTGACTGCAAGGCCAATTCTTGCTTTCATCAAGAGTACCTGTATAGGGTTATGGTTTGAAGGCACCACCAACAACCAAAGACCAATTTATCCACACCTGTTTGACAGGTGCATAATATTGCAATTTTTTACAGAAAAGCCAATTCTTGCTTTCATCAAAAGTACCTTTATAGGGGGACGGTGTGAAGGCACTTCTGACATCCAAAGCCACATTTTTCCGCACCTGTTACTTCTTTTCAAAGTCTGCAAAACAGACAACAGAATTTATTCAAAAAATCTTGAATCCTGTTCCTAATGCACTAAATTGTGTCCTCATCATACAGACCCCCCCCCCCCCAGCTGTTGTTTATAAAATCAAGAAAGATTGAATGAAAAAGTTATTTTTCTGTCTTTATAAATGTCATTATGGCTGCAGCAGGCTCTGTACATGGCACAGATGTGCCACATTATAGGCAGACTAAGGGGACCCCCCTGGTACTATATTTAAAGGAATTTTTCATTTTTATTGTTATTTCTCATTTTGATGGTTTCACTTTAGGCATCAGTAAATCACTGCTCATTTAAAAATAATCAATTTTTCATTGATACTTGTCCCCCAGGGCATTACCCAGATCCCCATAACCATTGTATGCCCAATTACTTGCATATAAGCCTTCAAAATAGGCACTTTTGATTTTTCCGGTTTGGGTCCCATAGACTTCTATGGGGTTGGTTATTCGGTTCTGAATTTTTGCGATGTTCAAAAGTTCTGCCACAAACCAAACATGAGAGTCATTCGGCCCATCTCTACCAATTAACAGCCTTAGTCAGCTACCTTCCTAGGACTGCAGCATTATATACTGTATTTCTACAGATTTTCTTAACAAGGAGGTACAGCGTATATTATTTTCTCTTGTGAACTTCAAAGGACATAGACAACAAATGTTATTGTATTTATTTGTATCAAGTTACTGTTTAAAAAACATTGAGTTACAGAACAGTGTAAAAATCATCTATATATAATAAATTTATGTGAGTCCACCTTTTCTTTTTAAATATATAAACAGTCCATAAATAAATGATTCAATGTCCGTGAAAAAAAATATGTGCAGTCCCATACACCAGAAACTCTTCAGTAATTGCCTCTGATCACCACAGTGCCCTTTACCCCACCTATGGACCTCACTAAAACAGGGGGTCTATATGCACTTTGCAGTGTTATAAGTGGCAGTGTTCCCACTGGTTTTACACTCCAAATCCGTGTCTCTCAGCATGGTGTCAATCATATAGGAGGCAAGAGGAAGGAACCATAATGAAAATCGCTAATAAAAAGTATTTATTTCCATAAAAGAATCCACTTACATTTCAGAAGTAAAAAAACGAGCATTTCACAATACAATCCCCAGCATACACAGCTCCACCTAGTCCCAGCACGATTACGTCACTGAGCACTTCGCGCGTAGTGCCCAATGGGCTTTCTCAAAGGTTCAGGCTTTTTTCACATATCTGTAAATATATGTACTGATAATGTTACTGTTACACTTACTGTAAAGCAGAACTTTAACAATAATCGTTTGATAACAATTAATGTTTTTTAACAAAAGATCATACAAAAATTAATATTAATAAATATGCTACCAAAATTATTTTATGCTGTAAATTGCCTCCACCATGGACTGCTGTTTCTTCTTGCTGGAAGCTGCCATTTTGTTGAAGCTCACTTCCTTACTGGGAAATCTTCCCTCTCTTTGGTCTCAAAAACTATATGTCACTTTCTTCAATCAAAATATGTACATTTCCAGCCTTGATTGTATGTCTTACTCAGATAGAGAGGAAGACTGGCAAAAGCTTGAGAGTGTTGAGGTTCACAGGCTGCAATGAAGGAGAAAGAAAAGAATTTTAGGAAGATAAGATAAGACACTATCCTTGTAAGTTTAATTCTTTTTTATCTCCCTAGCAGCAGAGTTTTCCTGTCACCTCTCCTGATTTTTTTCACTCCCTTCCTAACCTGTGTTCCCTCCACACAGTCTGTATAATTCCTGTTTTTTTCTCCCCCTTCAGCAACAGTAAATTTTAAAGCAGTTACTTGATCTGCCCCTCGTGTCTCTGATTTTAGGCACAGTGTCAAAAATAGAAAGAGAGAAACTGAACATGTGCAGTATAGGCACCTATTGTTAATGTTTTACATACAGTAGTTATACCTGCAAAAGGGGCCAGCCTGAAGTAATCTATCAGGGTTTAATTGTGTGACTAAAGTTTCACTTTACTGTAATTTGAGCAGAAAAAAAATCTGCATTTAAATTTATTTAGGTAAGCAGCTTTAATTTTCTTCCTGTCATCCACTATGTGCACTTTCCCCAGCACCTGCTGGGATTCTTAATTCCTGAATCGCTGGCTAATTATTGGCCAACTAAGTGTTTTTAATTATTGCTTCAACCAGAATTTTATGTTTTGATTGGAATGTTTTTTTTTATTGCAATATTGATTTTTTTTGTGTGGTTACCTTTATTGCAAACCCTAATAAAACTTACCTCAATAAGCTTGTTTTTAAGCAGTTAGTTTTAACTTTCAGTGTTTTTCAGAATAATTCAACCTACATTATATACGCCACTAACAAATGTCTACATGTATTTGTTGTGTAATATCTGTCCCCAAAGCCAATTTCTATTTAGTGTGTGCTTAGAATCTAGAAAATGTTTAGCTTGCCTTATATTTTCTCTCACAGCTGTCTAAAAAATAAATAGGCAAATAGAAAAAAATAGTAATATGCCGGATGTGCTTATGGATTTACTAACCTCTATTCATAGCATCTCAACATTGCTAGCTTAGTTTGATTGGTCCTTAGCCAGTTATAATAAGTACTATTACATAGGCATGTATACACTAATGCCCTGTACATACGATAGGATTTTCCGATAGAAAATGTGTGATAGGACCTTGTTGTCGGAAATTCCGACCGTGTGTAGGCTCCATCACACATTTTCCATAGGAATTTCCGACACACAAAGTTTGAGATCTTGCTCTAAAATTTTCTGACAATAAAATCCATTGTCAGAAATTCCAATCGTGTGTACACAAATCCGACGCACAAAGTGCCACGCATGCGCAGAATAAATTAAGAGATGAAAGCTATTGGCTACTGCCCCGTTTATAGTCCCGACGTGTTTTACGTCACCGTGTTCAGCACGTTCGGATTTTCCGACAACTTTGTGCGACTGTGTGTATGCAAGACAAGTTTGAGCCAACATCTGTCGGAAAAAATCCATGGATTTTGTTGTCGGAATGTCTGATCAATGTCCGACTGTGTGTACAGGGCATAACAGCATTTTAATCTCTCCTGGCAAGTGATGGAAATTTCAAAACTGCAACATGGAGGCAGATTGTACTTTTCGTCAAACAATAGGTGGATAGGGAGGATAACTTTCAGAGTAGTTATCTTAAATAGAGAATTTAAACCTCTTTAAAAAGCCCCACACACACACACACAAAATCACAATACACAGAAAATATAGACACTATACAGTAAATATGGCTGTTGATCTTTTCTGTGCATAGTTGTCTACAATTAAACTAGATATAGAAGCCATATATAGAAATGTGATTATAGGTTTATCATGTTTTGTTTTACTTTCATTTGAACAGTATTCAAACACGTGCATGCATAACCCCCCTGAACTTTATTTGCAAGTAACTGCTATACATTTTATTGCAGCTTTACTACTATATTTTCATTTTTTTTTAATATATATATATATTCGAGACATATTACTTATGCTACATTTTTGTATCATTTTTTAATCTTGATAATGGAGACAAAGATCTCCAAGATGTGTTGACTTTCTACTATTTGAATAAAATGGCATAAGCCTTCATATACAGGTACATCTCAAAAAATGTGAATATCATCACAAAGTTTATTTATTTAAGTAAATCAATTCAAAAAGTAAAACTCATATATTATATAGATTCATTACACATGGAGTGATATATTTCAAGCATTTCTTTCTTTGAATTTTGATGATTATGGCTTACAGCTAGTGAAAACCCAAAATTCAGTATCTCAGAAAATTTGAATATTGTGAAAAGTTCAATATTGTAGACTCATGGTATCACACTCTAATAACCTAATTAACTCAAAACACCTGTAAAGGTTTCCTGATCCTTTAAATGGCGAAGCAAAGGCCATTCACAAGGAGTGGACTATGGCTGGTGTCAGTGCTTCAAGAGCCACCACACACAGACATATCCAAGACATGGGATACAACCGTCGCATTCCTTGTGTCAAGCCACTCCTGAACCAGAGACAACGTCAGAAGCATTTTACCTGGGCTAAGGAGAAAAAGGACTGGACTGTTGCTCAGTGGTCCAAAGTCCTCTTTTTGGATGAAAATCACGGTCCCAGAGTCTGGAGGAAGAGTGGAGAGGCAAAGAATACAAGTTGCATGAGGACCAGTGTGAAGTTTCCACAGTAAGTGATGATTTAGGGAGCCATGGCATCTGCTGGTGTTGGTCCACTGTGTTTTATCAAGTCCAAAGTCAGCGCAACCCTCTACCAGGAAATTCTAGAGCACTTCATCCTTCCTTCTGCTGACCAACTTTATGGGGATGCTGATTTCATTTTCCAGCAGGACTTGGCATCTGCCCACACTGCAAAAAGTACCAATACCTGGTTTAATGATCATGGTATCACTGTGCGTCATTGGCCAGCAAACTCGCCTGACCTAAACCCCATAGAGAATCTGTGGGGTATTGTCAAGAGGAAGATGAGAGACACCAGACCCAACAAAGCAGACAAACTGAAAGCTGCTATCTAAGCAACCTGGGATTCTATAATACCCTTAACAGTGCTACTGAAATAAATTAACTTTTTGATGGTATTCAAATTTTTTGAGATGCACCTGTACTTTCATCCAGTAGGCATTTATGTTCTTTCCCCTGGGCTACTTTGCTGCTCTTCTTGAGAGGCACTTGGATTCTTCATCTCTTTTAGTTGAAGTTTTTATTACTGCCTATGTTCGTACTTGGAAGATTTCCCCCTTTCTTTTTGACTTGTTAACCATTGTCAGTAGTACAGAAATTGATAGTAAATTTTACAGTTATCAAACAGCGAAAATCTTCCAATGGGTATGCCTGCAACGGCCTGATTCACACCTATACATATTTAGTGCTTTTTGCATTTTGCAGATTTGCACTACAGTCCATTTAACATGGTTTCCTATGGAACACGCTCTGGAGTACAAATCTGCAAAATGCAAAAAGCACTAAAAATGCATAGGTGTGAATAAGGTCTTAGAACTATTAGAACTATCCAGAGCGTCAACAGCTGCAAAGACTGTCGGTACTAGTAACACTGTGAATGAATGATGCGGCCAGGTGGACATTTAAAATTGTGACACAGAGCTGGATAAGATCCCCCACTTGCTGTCAAAATGGGGGATGGGGGGGGGGGTGCGGAAGCTGATGCATCTGTAACATGTTACACCCTAAATATGGGTGTATCATGCTACAAAAAGTGAAACGTATCTTTTAGCAGCTCAATATGATGAATAACACAATAACTTATGTGAATATTCTTCTGTAGAGGTGTCAGATGTATGGTTCCTCTGCTGCACCATGTGGTTCCATCCATGCTCCATGCTATTGTGGGGCACCTTACAGTAATTACAAAGAGTCTTGTGGATATAACTGCAGCTGTCAGTGGCAGGCCTGGCTTCTGACACACTTTGCTCTGGACATATTCAGCAGATGCCCTGTGTGCATGCTACCTCTTTGCTCGAAGCTGCCCCTGCTGTCACAGTGTTAATAGATAAACTGGGTATCCAAAAATCCGAGTGTAACTGACAATTGTAGTTTTTATCAGTGACCTTTAAATCTTACTGCATTATCAGAGGTTATTATTCCACTATATATTGATATTCCCTAAAATATCATTATCTTCTAGGTTGTCTATCCCTAAATAACACTAGCTATTGTCAAGTAGTAATATTGGGGTTCCATGATTTTTCTGTAGAGAAAATTTTGACTGTCTTTTCAGAAAATGGAGCAATTTGAGGTGGAGATAAAATCCTTATTATTGAAAAATAAAAGTTTATAAATGGCTAAATTTCTATTTGATATGAAATAAATAAATATCAAGAGTAAAAAAAATAAATAAAAAGAATTCACTAGAGTTGTCTGTATTGTGCAGGAACTAGAAAAGACCAAAATGACATCTCACTGAGTGTCAACAGGATTTGGTCTTGCTATCATCTACTTGGCTGTAGCAATCAGGTATTGAAATACTGTATAATAGATATAAAACATTTTTCCAGCAGCAAATACACTTTGTTAACAGAAGAAATGGTAACACTCCAACGAATCCAATGAGTAAAATATATAGTCAGCAAGTGGTATAGTCATCATATATTTTGATACGTTGCACTTCTGATGGACTACTTATTCCCTGCAACTAAGCCTATTGGCTGAGGCAGTGTGTGATGTGTACACCATTTGCTGAATAAATCTTTACTCATTGGATTCACTGAAGTATGGCTGTTTCTTCTGTGGACATTGTGTGTGGAAATTATACCAAATCATTTACGGCTAAACCACATGTCTGACTGGAGAAGGAGCCAGAAAGGCTTAGAGGCATCATTGTTTCTTTCTGTATAGCAAATCCATATTGATGGAGATGCGAAAAGGAAGCTGCCACATTATTTCATATACAGTGCCTTGAAAAAGTATTCATACCCCTTGACATTTTCCACATTTTGTCATGTTACAACCAAAAATATAATTATTTTATTGGGATTGTATGTGATGGACCAACATAAAGTGGCACATAATTGTGAAGTGGAAGGAAAATGATAAATGGTTTTCAATTTTTTTTTACAAATTAATATGTGAAAAGTGTGGCGTGAATTTGTATTCAGCCCCCCCCAAACCAATACTTCACAGAACTACCTTTTGCTGCAATTACAGCTGCAAGTCTTTTTGGGGATGTCTCTAGCAGCTTTGCACATCTAGAGAGTGACATGTTTGGTCATTCTTTGCAAAATAGCTCAAGCTCTGTCAGATTGGATGGAGAGCGTCTGTGAACAGCAATTTTCAAGTCTTGCCACAGATTCTCAATGGGATTTAGGTCTGGACTTTGACTGGGCCATTCAAACACATAAATATGCTTTGATCTAAACCATTCCATTGTAGCTCTGGCTGTATGTTTAAGGTTGTTGTCCTGCTGGAAGGTAAACACCCACCCCAGTCTCAAGTCTTTTGCAGACTCTGATAGGTTTTCTTCCAAGATTGTCCTGTATTTGGCTCCATCCATCTTCCCATCAACTCTGACCAGCTTCCCTGTCCCTGTTGAAGAAAATCATCCCCACAACATGATGCTGCCACCACCATGTTTCACGATGAGGATGGTGTGTTCAGGGTGATGTGCAGTGTCAGTTTTTTGCCACACATAGCGTTTTGCTTTTAGGCCAAAAAGTTAAATTTTAGTCTCATCTGACCAGAGCACCTTCTTCCACATGTTTGCTGTGTCCTCCACATGGCTTCTCGCAAACTGCAAATGGGACTTCTTATGGCTTTCTTTCAACAATGGCTATCTTCTTGCCACTGTTCCACAAAGGCCAAATTTGTGGAGTGCACGACTAATAGTTGTCCTGTGGACAGATTCTCCCACCTAAGCTGTGGATCTCTGCAGCTCCTCCAGAGTTACCATGGGCCTCTGCTTCTCTGATTATTGCCTTCCTTGCCCGACCATATCTTGGTAGGTTTGCAGTTGTGCCATACTCTTTCCATTTCCGGATTATGTAGTGTACAGTGCTCCGTGAGATGTTCAAAGCTTGGGATATTTTTTTTATAACCTTACCCTGGTTTAAACTTCTTCAAAACTTTATCCCTGACCTGTCTGATGTGTTCCTTGGCCTTCATGATGCTGTTTGTTCACTAAGGTCCTCTAACAAAGCTCTGAGGGCTTCACAGAACAGCTGTATTTATACTGAGATTAAATTACACACAGGTGGACTCTATTTACTAAATAGGTGATTTCTGAAGGCAATTGGTTGCACTAAATTTTAGTTAGGGGTATCAAAGTAAAGGGGGCTGAATACAAATGCACTCCACACTTTTCAGATATTTATTTGTAAAAAATGTTGAAAACCATTTATTATTTCACTTCCTCTTCACAATTATGTGCCACTTTGTGTTGGTCTATCACATAAAATACCAATAAAATACATTTACATTTTTGGTTGTAACAAAATGTGGAAAATTTCAAGGGGTATGAATACTTTTTCAAGGCACTGTAATATAGACAAAAAAGGTATCCAGGTACCAGAATGCCTACGTATTTACATCTGAGCAATGTAAATGTGAACGTTTAGAGATTCTCTATACTCATGCAAATAAAACCAAAGTCTGAAATCAAGCTTATGCTCTGACAGTCAGAGAATTCTGGGTTCAACTTAACCAGGTAAGTGAAATTGAAGACTTGATCCTGTCTATGCAAGACACAGACAAACAATTTCAAAGCACATTAATTTCTAATTCTCTGACCCTTATTTGTTTGGTGCTTCATAGCAGTAACCTCTGGCATATACTGTAACAAACTTTCATTACAGTAATGTGTTTGTATAGGGAATACCCCTCATCTCTCTTTCCAGAAGTTAAGCAGGCAGACTGTCTCCTTTCTCCTTTTTTATTCTTCTTATTGTTTCCCCTTTGTTGATATATATATATATATAAAAGTACAGCTACCATATACATACATTTTTTTGTAAAAAAAGATATAATATATATATATATATATATATATATATATATATATATATATATATATATATATATATATATATATATATATATATATATATATATATATCTATCTTTTTTTACAAAAAAATGTATGTATATGGTAGCTGTACTTTTGGTTTACGCAAGAGAGATCAGTCCTATTATTACTACTTAATGCTACAATTGCGAACGCATCAATATTTCATTTGAGTCATATAGACTTCCAATTCATAAACTACTTTGTAGGTAGTTATTGTTATGGGCCAAACTCCCCTCATCTTACCAGCAACTTGACAAAAGTCTCCCCATATGTAAAAGCCATGTCTGGAAAAAAAGTGAATCAGCTGTGTTTGGCTGTAAGTGGGGCAGATAAGCACCATATCTCCTAAAGGTTTCAGTAACAGAGGGTGACCCCAGACAACTCAATAAACTTGTTCTCAAAATTGTGGTAATTTTAACAGTTGTGCTTTGTACATAAGTATTAACTACATGGAATTCTCTTAATGAATGCGAGGGATTGACATTAGTGACATGGAAAATGGTATTGAAGGCTGTTGGTTTATGATACAAGGTCATCTTTATCACATTGTTGTTCTTATAGAACCTCACATCTAAAAATACATTCATTCAAATCACAAATTGCAGTAAATGTATGTGTTTTAATTCAACCTACCTATGAATTCTCGTAGTTCCTCAGCATGTAATGACCAATATAGATACTCAAGGTGTACTTCAGTTCCTCATTGCTGAGCTGGCAGTGTTATAGGGGGGGGGGGGTGGGGGCAGTATTTTGAAGATGTGTGTATGTGTACTTCTGACCACTGCACTGTGCATTACATACTACTGACCGCTGAACATCATTACTTATTCCTGACCCCTGCGGTGTGCATTATTAATGTCCTATGAACACTGCAGTACATACTACTGACATCTGTGTTACTTATTCTTGACCCCTGAACTTTGCATTACTTACTCCTGGTCCCTGTACTCTGAATTACTACTGAGCTCCAAACTCTTAGTTACTTACTCCTAACCCCTGAATTCTACCTTAGTTACTACTGACATCTGTCTGCATTACATACTACTGACTTCTAAATTCTGAGTTACTCCAGACCCTTGCTGTATGTGACTCACATCAGATCCCTTTACATTAAATACAACTGACACCTGCACTCTGTACATTACAGGCTCAAGTTTTTCTGCCCTCGAACTGTTATCACACTTTTGTGGCTATTTTGGTCACACTCACAATTTGCCTCACCATGCTGTGTGTGCTGCCTCATTCCTCCCCTCACACAGATTTGGATGGTATGAACTATGAATTGCTTTGAGATATAATGACAATGTGTGAATGTATGTTTTTATGCATATGTATGTTATTCTTCTGTATTTATATACATGTATATACTTTATTCTACTTGATTAGAGATCACTATGCTATGCAATAATGCTTTCTGTTGAAGTGCAACCTCCAAAATTGTCTCTATCGGATGTTCTTGATCCATTTTGGGTGGTGACAACTGGTGAAATGAAGGTACAAGTTGCCACCTGTGGGCTTGAAGTGATTCTTGGTGATGATGTTGCATCAATCAGAGTCTAGTTTCAGGTCTAGGAAGACTAATGTAGATTTATCACTTACATGTGTAAAGGATACGCTGAATTGGTTGTTATTGCAGAACTGTATGGAATCGGGAACCAATATGGTGGGCCTGTTCCAGATGATAAAATTATTGTCTATATAATGACCATCATACAGTAGACCCACAATATTGTCATCTTAATCTCACCAGCTGCCACCAACTGAAATGAGTCAAGAAAATCCCAAAGAGATCCGGGATAATGCAAAAGTCCTGTGCCACGCCAGATGAACTTGTCTAGATTGCCTTTATTGAGAGCGAATTCAAGTGGTGCTAAGCACAGCCTGTCTGTGGATAAATGTAAGAAAAGAAATCCAGAATTTTTTGCACTCCTCAATGCCTTTATTGGAAATATCACATGCACATCATACACTGTTTGAGGATAATGAAAGTTAATGCATTTTGCTGTGCTGGGACCTACACCACCCAAGCCTGACTTTGATTATAAGCGAACCTTTATTGACAATATGAGTTGCCAATTTGCTGTTTTTTTATTATTTAGGCCCCTGAGGAGGCACAATTGTGTGAAATGCATTGGGCAGAGCTTAGAGCGTGATGTCACACCACCACATCGGAGGCCCGAGTGTCAGTGGCTTACTGTAGGATTTTGGTCTTATGTATTTGGATTCTATCTGTATACTCATGCTGCTGTTCTTAAAGAAGTTGTAAACTTAAAAGTGAAACAATGCTTGTGCTGTCTAATCTGTCCCTCTATGCTGTAAAAAACCTGGTTGATCCTACCTGTTCCTGTGCCCCCTTTAGTGTGCTGACCACTATAATCCTGGCTGCTGATCCATGATTACCGTGGTCAGGTTATGTGTCTCTGTCATCCTGCTGCTCTCCTCTCTCCCTCTCTTTCTCCCTCTCTGCTCCTGTGTGTGTGAGCCGTCTCCTCTGCCCCCCTCCCCTTCTGCTGCTATTAGTAGCTGGCAGTAAAGTAAAAATAAATATTACTGCCAGCTACTCTGTACTACTAAGCAACCCTAAACTGTGAACACGTTTTTATAAAATTGTCCCTAAAATACCTTATTTCATATCGTTTCTAGCTGATCACATGACCTCCGGCCGCTCTCCTCCCCCGGTCTAAGGGCTACAGTGGGAGGGGCAGAGCGTAGAGCACAGCAGTCACATGACCTCCCGGCTAACATCAGAGGGGGATCTCAGCCCCTCCCGCTGTTGCCCTTAGTTCGGGGGGAGGAGATTATTCACAATTTTATACAAACATGTACACAGTGTAGGATCGCTTAGTAGAACAGAGGGGCTAGCAGTAACATTTATTTGACTTTACAACCACTTTAATTTTAATAAATACTGCACTATACAGCACTTTCTTTGCACAGTGTGGCACTAATTTCACAGGAGTAACCTCTTATTTGCTAGTTGAAAACCGTGCTACACTATATGTTTTTTTTCTTTTTTTCGATGTTTCCGGAGTCCCAGTTACAGAAAAGACACATGGATCATGTGATTGGCTGAAGGGGATAGAAGTCTTTCCAGTGCTTGTGGTCTTGTATATGCATTTATGCTGCACTTATTTGGGCAGCCTGGGTCTATGGTGAGTTGTTAGTTCATCTGACTGGGACACAGGAGAATTTTTATCACCATCATCTTTTTTATTGAACTTGGTCACTCATTTTACATTTATTTATGAAACCACTATATCACGAATTTATGTTTTGGTTTTTAGAGCGCTGCACTTATCTATTTACTGTTTTTATTATTAAATGTACCTTACCTACTACACTCAGATCACACTCTCTTAGAGATCCTTCCATTTCATAGAGGTGCTGCACAGAGTGTTTGGAGGTCAGCAAGAATTCACCCTGGAGTTTCCATTTGAGGACTTTATGCTTTTCCTGATGAACTCACAAACGTGTTATACATACCGACTCTATATTAGTCTGCCATAACCACTATCTAAAATATTTGTAATCCAAGCTTATTCTCCAAAACATACTATTATTTTCCTTAAAGAAAAAACAGTCTTAAAAGCTAAGTTTACTTTTTTTAACCACCCTGGCGGTATGATTATGTCAGATTTTTGCGTCTCAAAGCGGTACATTGTTTTGCATAGAAATTTGCCGTTTTATATTTTAGGCCTGTAATTCTTAGTAATAACACACTTAAATCTGTCCAAACAAGAATCTAGTAGACATTCTGGGTATGATAAAGTTTGAAACATGAAATCATAAATTATAATATAATAAATAACTATAAATAATTATAAAAAAATAATAATATAATAATAATAAAATTAATTTCCCCGTGATTCCCTATCACTCAATTCTGCAAGTGTTCTAATTTACTATTGCTGTTTTCTAGCTGGTCTCAAACCACTTTTGACGTAAAGGGACACTTTTTCGTTGCCATGGACAATCTCAAGTTCTCAGGCAGAAAAAACAGTATATAATATAAAACTGCATGCAGGACACTGGAGAAAGCATTAGGGACAAAAGGGAGGTGAAATGATTTGATACAATAAGTATTATGTAAGAATAAAGTCTACTGTATGTTATGTATTGTGTACTTTTTGAATTTGCCGCCTGGCTCCGCACCCATGCGTCGCAGCGCTCGCAGGGAATGGAGCCCGGCACACAGAGGCATTGGGTGGAGGACACAGCCCACAAACACAGCAGGGGGACAATGCAGGATCCTGGGGACAAGGTAAGTAACCTAGACCAGGATCCTGCAAAGCAATCCCGAGTGTGGCTCGGGGTTACCGTTAATGGTATTGAAATTTAACCCCTGAGCCACACTCGGGGAATACCATCAGGGAGGTTAAATTAAATTCCAGCTTCCCTATGTACCAATATATCATTAATGTACCTCTGTTGCAGAAAAGAAAAAGCTTTTTCTATCTTCTAGGACAAGCCTAACCAAGTCTCCTATAGAAAACTCCCCCATTACTTCCTGCTACCCATCCTGGTATTTGAGATTTGGGATTGGAAAACTGTTTGTGTATTAAGGAAGTAGTTCAGCAGCTGACCTCATTAACACACACCCTGCACCTGCCCTTCCCCCTCCAGGAATTTGTGCCTACCCATCCCTGTAGTTTCATGTTTCTCCAATGCAGGCAATGTCACTGAGCACTGCTCTCACTTAATACACAGCCATTGATTGTTTTGTACCTTCTTCTTGCATAGATCATTCAGTGTGCAGGACCTGAGTGATTACAGCCTATGTGGAGCAGAGTTGTTAGTATTGAACACGGGAGAAGTGAGCCCCTGGAAGTCTGAAAAGCTCACCATCCACTATACAATCTGATTGTACAATCTCCTTTAGATTTACCATTAAAGTGTTTTTAAAGGATCCATTTTTTTTTGAATAACAAACATATTATACTTACCTCTTGGCCCCGATCCTCCTTTTGTGGGGTCCCCCAGCGGCGCTCCTGGCTCTTCCTCTGCATCAAGTGCCACCACAGAGGGGCACTCGTGCGGGCGTGCTACCGAGTCCTGCTGCTGTGTCCATTGACACAGACAGCAGGACTCCGTCTGGCTCCTGTGTCATTGGATTTGATCGACAACAGCGACAGCCAATGGCTCCTCCTGCTATCAATACATTCAATGAGGACTCAAGACAGTGGCTGTAGCTGCTGGGCTTGTTCTCGATGCTGGAAAGATCAGGTTCAGGTAAGTAAAAGGAGGACTCTGGGGGGCAGCTGCACCACAAAAAGTTTTTTAACTCTAATGCATAGAATGCATTAAGGTAAAACATTTTGAGACTTTACAACTCCTTTAACTATGTAGTGTAACGGCCTGCCTGATTGGATACAGAGTTGTTGGATAGATAGGTGTTTCCTCCTATTATATAGTTTTTGCGATCAGTTTGTATAGCGTATGGCCACTTTTATACCACCAAAATAAACTAGATGCACTTTTGTATATTGTTGACAGCACCCAAAAGTAAACATGCTTTTTGTTGAGTGCATAAGAGAGCTACTTTGAGAGCTACTTTACTGTGTTTTTCGCATGTTGGGCATCCTATCAATGGGCTGCCCTATGCGTGTCATGGCCAAAAACGCACCAAAAAAAATGCACTTCTACTATGCTGTGTGAATGGGACCTCAAGGTGTAATTGGTGTGTTTACACCCTCCTTGAGCTGGAGCTGGATTACAAGAACATTGACAGCTGAATGTCTCCCTCCCATTTACTTGTATAAAACTGGCCATATATTATGCAATCTGATTGTACAATCTCTGCACAATTTCCTTTAGATTTACCAAAACTATGTAATAGGAGATCCCAGCTGAACAATCCATTCAATCAAATCAAATCAGGCAGGCCCTTGCACCACATAGTTGATGATAGATCTAAAGAAGATTGTACAAAAATAATTTTGTGGTGTATGGCCACCTTGAAGAAAGATGTAGGAAAGTAAGTGGAAATAAAAAAGAAGTGGTATAGTAATGAAGGAGGTATGGTCCAGAGTATTAAAACACACCCTATTGTAATGCAGTAAGGTATAGCATGATAGGATATGAAGTTTCCTGGAAGGTCACATAATAATACAGAAAGTCAGGTCTCAGAAAGCATTTTTTGAAATTTTGAACTGAGAGGTGAAAATTAAAGCTTCAGTAGACTGGGTAAGTGAGAGATAAACATTAAAAACACAAATTGAAGTGCTAAAACCTTGAAAATAAATTATACAATTCTTCACTGTATTTAATAATACAAGGTCATATAGACCAACCCAAAACATAGGTGACCTTAAATATGAAGTAAACAAATACATGTGCTAACATACACCACACTTATGCCCTGTACACACGATAGGATTTTCTGATGGAAAATGTGTGATAGAACCTTGTTGTCGGAATTTCCGACCGTGTGTAGGCTCCATCACACATTTTCCATAGGAATTTCCGACACACAAAGTTTGAGAGCTTGCTATAAAATTTTCCGACAACAAAATCCGTTGTCGGAAATTCCGATCGTGTGTACACAAATCCGACGCACAAAGTGCCACGCATGCTCAGAATAAATTAAGAGACGAAAGCTATTGGCTACTGCCCCGTTTATAGTCCCGATGTACGTGTTTTACGTCACGGCGTTTAGAACGAAAGGATTTTCCGATAACTTTGTGTGACCGTGTGTATGCAAGACAAGTTTGAGCCAACATCCGTCGGAAAAAATCCATGGATTTTGTTGTCGGAATGTCCGATCAATGTCCGACCATGTGTACAGGGCATAAATGTGCAAGCTAATGTACAAAAGTGCAACACAAATATCATAAAGTGCAAATGCCATGAACATCAATGGCACACGTAAAAAAAAAAAAAAAAAAGTAAGAAAAAAAGTATGTGAAGATACAGTGAAATATGTTATCATTTACTTTTTTTAGCACTGCAATGTGTTTTTTTAATGTTTGTATACTTTGTATTGGAGTATTGTGTCAGCTGTTGGTAAGCTTTTTTCTCCCAAGCGCAGATTTCTTTACAGTATTATTCAAGTGAGAGATAAGCACATTGAGAGGGCTTGGGCAGAAAAGACATCAAAAAGGCCTCCATTTATTATGAAAAGCTAAATTGTGTCTGAAAAAGGGAACTTATGCCGCGTACACACGAGCGGACTTTCCGGCATACTTGGTCCGGTGGACCAGAGTCCGCCGGACAATCTGACCGTGTGTAGGCTCCGGCGGACCTTTCTGGCGGACTTTTTCCCAAAAGTCAGCCGGACCTAGATTTGAAACATGTTTTAAATCTTTCCGTCGGACTCAGTTTCTGACGGAAAGTCCGCTCGTCTGTGTGCTGGTCCGACGGAAAGCCCGTTCGTCTGTATGCTGGTCCAACGGACCAGATACGACGCAAGGGCAGGGTATTGCATTTCACGCTCGCTGCAATAGGAAAAACAAATTTTCCTATTGCGGCAAGTGCGGGGCATACCAGGCCCTTAGGTCTGGTATGGATTTTAACGGGAACCCCCTAGGCCGAAAAAACGGCGTGGGGTCCCCCCTAGAATCCATACCAGACCCCGATCTGAGCACACAGCCCGGCTGGTCAGGAAAGGGGGTGGGGACGAGCGAGCGCCCCCCTCCTGAACCGTAACAGGCCACATGCCCTCAACATGGGGGGTGGGTGCTTTGGGGGAGGGGGCCCTGCAGGCCCCCCCTCCCCCAAAGCACCTTGTCCCCTTGTTGATGAGGACAAGGGCCTCTTCCCGACAACCAACGGCCAGGGGTCTGCGGGCGGGGGCTTATCGGAATCCGGGAGCCCCTATAATAAGAGGGCCCCCAGATCCCAGCCCCCCACCCTATGTGAATGAGTATGGGGTACATGGTACCCCTACCCATTCACCTAGGGAAAAAGTGTCAATAATAAAACACACTACACAGGTTTTTAAAATAATTTATTAAACAGCTCCGGGTCTTCCTCCGGCTTCGGGGGTCTTCTTCTGGCTTCGGGGGTCCCTCCAGTTCCTCTTCTCCTGGCGTCCGGTTGGTTCTTCTCCGCTCTCTCTGGCCTCTTCTCCCAGTGTTCCAGTTCTTCTGCCGGCTTCTCCGCTGTCTTCATGCCGCTCTTTTGCCAGCGGAGGTCTGGACTTCTGGGCTTCTTGTCTTCTTCCCTCTTCTCTTCTCCAGATGTTGACATG
This sequence comes from Aquarana catesbeiana, assembly GCF_042186555.1. Lineage (NCBI taxonomy): Eukaryota > Metazoa > Chordata > Amphibia > Anura > Ranidae > Aquarana > Aquarana catesbeiana. Next base: position 143,726,207 of record NC_133334.1, read on the forward strand.
ATGCTCTCTCCGGCTGGACTGCTCTCTGAGCGCTCCGTTGTGACTTATATAGGTGGAGACCCCGCCCCCTTATGCTATCACAGTCCCTGGGCATGCTGGGACTGTGGCATTTAGGGGGCGTGGTCAACATCACCCGGTGACCACGCCCCTAAAACATCACAGTCCCAGCATGCCCAGGGACTGTGACGTCATAAGGGGGCGGGGTCTTCACCTATATAAGTCACAGCGGAGCGCTCAGAGAGCAGTCCAGCCGGAGAGAGCGTCGTGTCAACATCTGGAGAAGAGAAGAGGGAAGAAGACAAGAAGCCCAGAAGTCCGGACCTCCGCTGGCAAAAGAGTGGCATGAAGACAGTGGAGGAGTCGGCAGAAGAACTGGAACACTGGGAGAAGAGGCCAGAGAGAGCGGAGAAGAACCAACCGGATGCCAGGAGAAGAGGAACCGGAGGGACCCCCGAAGCCGGAGGAAGACCCCCCCGGAGCTGTTTAATAAATTATTTTAAAAACCTGTGTAGTGTGTTTTATTATTGACACTTTTTCCCTAGGTGAATGGGTAGGGGTACCATGTACCCCATACTCATTCACATAGGGTGGGGGGCCAGGATCTGGGGGCCCTCTTATTATAAGGGACTCCCGGATTCCGATAAGCCCCCCGCCCACAGACCCGACAACCAATGGCCAGGGTTGTCGGGAAGAGGCCCTTGTCCTCATCAACATGGGGACAAGGTGCTTTGGGGTGGGGGGGCCCCGCAGGGTGCCCCCTTCCCCAAAGCACCCACCCCCCATGTTGAGGGCATGTGGCCTGGTACGGTTCAGGAGGGGGGGCTGCTCGCTCATCCCCACCCCCTTTCCTGACCGGCCGGGCTGCGTGCTCGGATCGGGGTCTGGTATGGATTTTAGGGGGGACCACACGCCGTTTTTTCAGCGTAGGGGCTTCCCTTTATAATCCATACCAGACCTAAGGGCCTGGTATGACCCGCGACGGGGCTCGCAAGGTGTCAATCTTGCCGATAAAAGCGGCAAGATTGACTTCCTTTTCTAGTCCCGTCGTACCCGAGTCACGTTCAAAATGAACAGACTTGTCCGTGTGTGGACGTAACTCCGGCGAAAGTCCGTCGGAAAGACGGGCGGACTTAGCCCGCCGGAAAGTCCGGTTGTGTGTGGGCAAGTCCGTCCGTTTTTAAGTCCGGCGCACCTGGCGGACAAAGTCCGTCGGAAAGTCTGCCGGACCAAGTATGCCAGAAAGTCCGATCGTGTGTACACGGCATTAGCCTTTAAACACTTCCCGACTGCGCTACAGCCAAAAGATGGCTAAAGCATTGGCCATCTAGTTCTCAGGGGTGTCCATGGTCCCCCAGAACCACGCCCCCCCCGCTGGCGCGCTCTGTGATCGCTGTGTCAGCTGATACAGCTGATAAAAGATTGAGGTAAAGGGCCAATCACAGTGGCCCTTTACCATGTAATCACCTATGTCCAATCACAGCTGATCGCATGTAAACACACTTGCCGGTTATTGGCATTCCTTTCCTCACACGCTGTCACAGCGTGAAGAGAGGAAAGCCGGTAACCAGCAATTGTGACAGGGACTTTTTTCACTGATAATCAAGGTACTGATCATCAGTGCCCTGATTATCAGTGCAGCCCCAACAGTGGCCATCAGTGCCACCTATCAGTGTTCATCAGTGCCATCTATCAGTGCCACCTATCAGTGCCCATCAGTGCCGCCTATCCATGTCCATCAGTACCACCTTCAGTGCCCATCAATGCCACATATCAGTGCAGCCTTACCAGTGCCCATCAGTTCAGCCTATCAGTGCCCATCAGTTCAGCCTATCAGTGCCCATCAGTGCATCCTCATTAGTGCACATCAGTAAAGGAGAACATTTACTAATTTGCTAAATTTTATAACAGAAACTAAGAAAAAAGTTTTTTCAAAATTTTTGGTCTGTTTTTATTTGTTTGGCAAAAAATAAAATAACCCAGTGGTGATTAAATACCACCAAAAGAAAGCTCTATTTGTTTTGTGTTGCATGACAGCGCAATTGTCATTCAAAGTGCAACAGCTGAAAATTGGCCTGGTCAGGAAGGGGGTGAAAGTGCCCGGTATTAAAGTGGTTAAGTAAAAACATGAAGCGGTATTAAACCTCAAAACCAAATCATTAGATGTGGGAACTGCATTAGTTTTCTTTTCTTAGGTTTTTTTCTCTGTTTTCATCTGGTTATCTGGTCAGTAACACTCCTGTATTAGAGTGCCCCCACTCTGGATGAATGAGCAAAGGGACATCTTTGGACAGCAATATTGTCAGTCTAGGGGGAGATTCCCCCTGATGAAGGCACGTGGTCCCGGTGCCGAACACGCGTAGGGGAGGGGCCTGGACGGAGCTGTCAGCAGAGAGGGAGAAGGAGAGTTTCAATACACACACCGTATCGCATGCCACACCGCGAGATTGACCGTTCTGTGTTTGTTAATGATGGTGCACTCACGCACCCATAGTATGTGAGTACCCCAGCAAGGGGAGAGAAACTTTTTATTAAAATCCTTTTTTACACTTGCAATATTGCGCTATGGAGTTTTTTTCTTTTGCATATACTAACTTCATTTGAGAGCATTGGAGGTCTGCACAGCTGGTTCCAAACGAGCACAGGAGTGGCTCCAAGGCTTTGTTTGACATAGTTTAATCGCTGTGTCACACACAGGAAGGTGAGCATATACACCTGTGGGGGTGGCTGGAAGACACTACATCATGTTTCTTGGTGACACACTTTTGGAAAGAAGGATATGCGAATTTCACTAAATCTCCGGACTTTGATTTTTTCTGGGCACTCTTATATTTCTGGATATATACTGTTTTGGACTTTATTTCATTCACCAGTAGTTATATCCCTTCACATTTCATTTGATTCAATATCTATGTGATATGTTTTTTGATTAATCACTCACATTGTGTGTTTTACATAGCACTGTGCACTTTACACTTTAGCACTTAGTGGTATTTTCACTCAAGTGTATTATTTGTTAAACACCCATGTTGCTTATGTTTATTATTGCTGCACTTTTGATTGATGTGATTTTTTTCTAGCGCAGACACATTATTTTATTTTTATATTTAAATACCTGCATGAGGCCAAACTCCTTTATAAACAGTTACAGCAAACAGTTTTTCTTCCTGTTGGGATAAAAGTTTTACATAAATAAAAATGAATTACTGTAAGCACCCCTGTCAGTATTCAATGGTATTTATCATCTCTGTAAATAATACACTTTGCTGAAGAGCTTATTCTTTTGAAAAACAGACTTACTGGTTGGATCACCAGTTCAGTTTTGGACACCAGTTCTCAAAAAGGATATCGGGGAACTGGAGAAAGTGCAGAGAAGGGCAACCAAACTGATAAGAGGCATGGGGGAGCTCAGCTATGAGGAAAGATTAGAGGAACTGAATTTGTTCACTCTTGAGAAGAGGAGAATAAGGGGGGATATGATCAACATGTTTAAATATATAAGGGGTCCATATAGTGAACTTGGTGTTGAGTTATTCACTTTACGGTCAACACAGAGGACAAGGGGGCACTCTTTACGACTGGAGGAAAAGAGATTTCATCTCCAAATACGGAAAGGTTTCTTCACAGTAAGAGCTGTGTAAATGTGGAATAGACTCCCTCCAGAGGTGGTTCTGGCCAGCTCAGTAGATTGCTTTAAGAAAGGCCTGGATACTTTCCTAAATGTACATAATATAACTGGGTACTGACATTTATAGGTAAAGTTGATCCAGGGAAAATCCGATTGCCTCTCTGGGATCAGGAAGGAATTTTTTCCCCTGCTGTAGCAAATTGGAGCATGCTCTGCTGGGGTTTTTTGCCTTCCTCTGGATCAACTGTGGGTATAGTATTGGGTATATTGTATTGTACGTTTTTTTTTTTTTTTTTTTTATGGTTGGACTGGATGGACTTGTGTCTTTTTTCAACCTGACTAACTATGTAACTATGACACAAGAAGAAAGAAATCCTAATGCCCTGTACACACGGTCGAATTTTCAGATGGAAAATGTGTGATAGGACCTTGTTGTCGGAAATTCCGACAGTGTGTGGGCTCCATCACACATTTTCCATTGGAATTTCCAACACACAAAGTTTGAGAGCAGGCTATAAAATTTTCTGACAACAAAATCCGCTGTCGGAAATTCCGATCGTGTGTACACAAATCCGACGCACAAAGTGCCATGCATGCTCAGAATAAATAAAGAGATGAAAGCTATTGGCTACTGCCCCGTTTAGAGTCCCGACTTACGTGTTTTATGTCACCGCGTTCAGAACGATCGGATTTTCCGACAACTTTGTGTGACCGTGTGTATGCAAGACAAGTTTGAGCCAACATCCGTCAGAAAAAATCCATGGATTTTGTTGTCGGAATGTCTGATCAATGTCTGACCGTGTGTACAGGGCATTAAGAGGAAAATGATTGCAGCCATAACATCTAAGAAATGGTAAGCTGCAACATATTAAATGTTTGCTTTTGGGTTTATTACCACTTTAAGCAAAGAGAAAACCTATATCAAGTTACCAAACACACACACTTGCACAACACAGAGGTATGTGCTACTCATCGGTTATTGAATTTACAGTGCTTAAATAATTCTTTAGCTTCTACAGTCTTTGAACTGCTCCAATTTATTTTTACCGCATGTCTACATTTTCTAGTAAGTGCTAAAATGGCTCTGTGTTGAGCTTACAACTCATGAGTCATAAGATATTAAAAGGCAGAGCATTATACATAATAGGACAGCTAACTTTTGTGTGAGTGGTTTATAACAAGCCATATGTGTTAGGATATCTGTGTCTTTCAGTTGTTTCAGTTCAGTTGTCCCCTCAAACATCATGGAGGTGGTTGAAGCTGTCAGGACTGCATGAAGTTGCATGCATCATATAGACAGGTATAAATATTCATGAGGTTTCATGAGATTGTGAACACACTGCTAACTTCATTCATAGGTTAACTTGTATATCATTTTAACACCTACGTATATGGTTACTGGCTGGTACACAGTGTACTTGGATTCAATTTTTATCTATGCAAGATCAAGTATTACTTTAAAAAACTAAAAGGGTAGATTTAATTTTAGATTTCCATTTTTTTTGTAATTGAAAAACTTCCTATAAATACAGAGGCAAAACTGCTTGACCATACATTTCATAGTAGTCAAAAAAGATCACCTCTGTATACAGAAATGCCAGAACTACCAAACACACATAAGATCAGATGATCCAAGACACTGATAATTAAATAAGGCCTGATCTACTGTTCCATAGCAACCATTAGCAAATGTAGTGCTGGAGCAAGAAAGTTTGCCTTAATGTTCTCATGAACCTCAGTGCCTCTGACACCCACGGTTGAGTGTACAAACACACAATATCACAGGAAAGCACTGAAAGTAATACTTAGCACAAAAAAGTAGTGCTATATTAAAAAAAAAAAAAAAATGTACCAAACCATGTTGTAAATGTAAACTTGATATATGGTCACCTAATATGATTGGTAACTAGACAAGCATAAATGGATTAACTATGGTAATAACACAATTTAGCACACAATGTGATTAATAGTAAGGACTAGGCATAAGATAACACTAGGTGTCCAGATCAGCATAAACAGTTGCAAGGCCACCTCAAGTGCAGCATTGAGTAGTAGTAAAGTTTAATCTACCGAGTCCTGGAACTATACTGCCAGAGCACATTTAAGGCAGCAATGCTAGTCCTAGACCAACATGGACCAACATGCACTGTCCGTAGCAGAGGGGGACAGGGGAACAAAGGGGGCTTGAAGAATAATTATGGGATCGTAGTCAGAACTTATTAACAATTGTTATTTAAATAAAATATTCCATTAGTTAAATAATGAAAAAACACTTCAATCAATACCTATGGTTTAAATTGGCTGTGGCCCTTTATTTTTAGGTATAAATATTAAACCAATTTATATCAACTTTCAATAAATTTATAAATAATCAATACACATAGCATATATTAAAATCTTCTTAATAACCATATATATATATATAAAAGCTCAGCCATTTAAGCTCAAGCTATAACTGTAACATCAACTATAATGTCCCATACGCCAGGCTCAATCCTTAATGAGCCAGGCATCCCACCATGGCAACAGCCAATTCAACACAGGTTTGAAAATCAAAATTTAAGATATCAAGAGCAATATCAGATGAATGCACATTGTCTGGTCTATAGAAACGACACACCATGAACCAAAGGCATGAATTTATCCATAGTCCTATTAATATTTTTAAAAATCTTTTCTAAATACTTACGCTCAGAGCATAACAACCAATTAAGTCGAGGGATTATGTCAGAAAAAAACTAAGACAGTATTAGGTAAAATAGCATGCAAGCATAACAGATAAACCTTAATCTGAGTAATTAACTCTAACGTTTTGCGTTTACCAAGATCATTACCAGATAAATGTAGGATAACGACCCGAGGTATGGGCCAGCAATCATGGAAATGAGACAAAACAGGACATAAATCGCTACAACGCATACCCCGTCTTCCATACCAATGTATATTAAAACCTGTAGAAGGTAATCCTGAATTATTGCCATAGACTCTCCTCTCAGCTCTCTTCTGAGCCCAAAAAACATAAGAGTGTCCAATAATCCAGACGTTACAGAGAGCATTTAAAAACAAAAATTAGGTCTAACATATGCTCTATAACAATTAGACCACCAACCTCCAATCTTAATAACAGATTCATTAAGACCAAATCATAGCTGTTTCAGTGGCTGCAGCTATATGAAATGAGTGAGGTGAAATTTGCACATGCTATAAACGTAATGCTTTAACCACCTCAATACAGGGCACTTACACTCCCTTCCTGCCCAGACCAGCAGCTTTCAGCTTTCAGCGCTCTCACACTTTGAATAAGAATTACTCAGTCATGCAACACGGTACCCATATGAAATTTGCATCCTTTTTTCACACAAATAGAGCCTTCTTTTGGTGGTATTTAATCACTAGTGGGTTTTTTTATTTTTTGTGCTATAAAAAAAAAGACCGTAAATTTTGTGAAAAAAATGCATTTTTATTTGTTTCTGTCATAAAATTTTGCAAATTAGTAATTTTTCTTCATAAATTTTGGCCAAAATTTATACTGCTACATAGATTTGGTAAAAATAACCCAAATTAGTGTTTATTATTTGGTCTTTTTGAAAGTTATAGAGTCTACAAACTATGGTGCAAATTACTGAAAATTGATCACATCTGATCAGGCCTTCAGTACATCAGGTGTATCGCATTTCTTGAGACACTAACAAGTCAGGAAAGTACAAATACCCCCCAAAATGACCCCTTTTTAGAAAGTAGACATTCCAAGGTATTATGTAAGTAGCATGGTGAGTTTTTTTAAGTTGTAATTTTTTCCCACAATTCTTTGCAAAATGAAGATTTTTTTTGTTTTGTTTTGTTTTTTTTACAAAATTATCATATTATCAGGTTATTTCTCACACACAGCATATGCATACAACAAATTACACCCCAAAATACATTCTGCTACTCTTCCCGAGTATGGCGATAGCGCATGTGTGAGACTTTTACACAGCCTAGCCACATACAAAGGCCCAACATTGAAGTAGCACCTTCAACCACCTATTACACTTTTGAAGGCCCTGGAGCACCAGAACAATGGAATTGCCCACAAAATGACCCCATTTTGGAAAGCAAACTCCCGAACATATAATCTATGAGGCATAATGAGTCTTTTTAACAGTTCATTTTTTTCCAGAAGTTTTTGGAAAATGTGGGAAAAAAATGAAAACACATGTTTTTTACACAAAGTTGTCAATTTATAAGATATTTCTAACACATAGCATGTGTATAGCAAAAATTACACCCCAAAATACATTTTTCTACTCTTCCTGAGTATGGCGATACCACATATGTGAGACTTTTACATAGCTTGGCCACATACAGAGGCCCAACATTGAAGTAGTACCGTCAGGCGTTCTAGGAGCATAAATTACACATCTCATTTCATTTCTACCTATCACACTTTTGAAGGTCCCTGAGCACCAGGACAGTGGAATTACCCACAAAATTACCCCCATTTTGGAAAGCAAACACCCCAATGTATATTCTATGAGGCATGGGCTGCAGATAAGTACTCGGGTACTCTGATGGGCTGCAGATAGGTACTTGGGTACTCTGATGGGCTGGAGACAGTTACTCAGATATTCTGATGGGCTGGTGACAGGTACTTGGGTACTCTGATGGGCTGGTGACAGGTACTCTGGTACTCTGATGGGCTGGTGACAGGTACTTGGGTACTCTGATGAGCTACAGATAGGTACTTGGGTACTCTGATGGGCTGGTGACAGGTACTCGGGTACTCTGATGAGCTACAGATAGGTACTCGGGTACTCTGATGGGCTGGTGACTGTTATTCGGGTACTCTGAAGGGCAGTGACAGGTACTCGGTACACATATGAACTGTGACAGGTACTCAGGTGCACAGATGGACTGTGACAGGTACTCGGGTACTCAGATGAACTGGGACAGGTACTCAGATACTCGGGTACTCAGATGAACTGTGACAGGTACTCGGATACTCAGATGAACTGTGACAGGTACTCAGGTACTCAGATGGACTATGACAGGTACTCGGGCACTCAGATGGACTGTGACAGGTACTCATATGGACTGTGACAGGTACTCAGGTACTCAGATGAACTGAGACAGGTACTCAGGTAATTGGGTACTCAGATGAACTGTGACAGGTACTTTGATGGGTGGTAACAGGTCCTCTTTATTGGGAGGGGCAATCAGTGTGGTTGGTGTACACTGTAAGCAGTAACAAGATGTTACTGCAATCTCCTTCTCACACATGATCGTTGTGTGAGGAGAAGAACCCGGTAACATCTCGTTACTGCTCTATGTTTACATTTAGTGATCGGCTGTGAAAGGATCACAACTGATCACGTGGTAAACAGCCACCGGCCAATGGCTGTTTACCAGCGTCGGTGACGAGCAGTGTTCCTGGGAACATGCTGCCACCAATGTGCATGCACAGCGAGCTTGCGATTGCGCGCATGCACCATGCAAAGTGGGGCGGTACCATCTGTGATTGGCCGTGACTTCATTGCGGCTGATCACGTGGCAGACAGCCATGCCCAATGGCTGTTCACCCTCCTCGGTGGTGAGCGGTCCCTCCGTGACATGCCACCACTGAAGATACAAGGCTGCGCGCACACGATCCCGCGCATGCCCTGTTTAAATGGACGGACATCATATGACGCCTGCCCAGAACAAGAGCCGCGTCTTGTCTCGTCATATGATGGCTGGCGGGTGGCACGCGGTTAAAGCATCTTTGCAGAACAGTCTTGAATTGATAAATAGTCACCGGTGCACCCGTGATATGAATCAGAGAATTTTTATGAGACACAGGTCTTACTTCCAAAAATTGGCGCATCAACGAGAAAACACAATAGCGAGCACTCGGATTAGCTCATAAAGTAATCCATCGACCATGACCCAGAGGATCAGTCTTATGCCGTGTACACACAAGCGGTTTTGCCGTCGGAATAAACTCTGAAGGTTTCTCCGACAGAATTCCTAAGGAGTTCCGCTCAAGCTGTCTTGCATACACACGGTCACACCAAATTCCGCCTGTCAAGAACGCGGTGACGTACAACATGTATGACGGGACTAGAAAAAGGAAGTTCAATAGCCAGTGCGCCACCCTTTGGGCTCCTTCTGCTAATCTCGTGTTTATCTCATGTTAGTAGAAGTTTGGTGAGAGACCATTTCGCGCTTTTCAGCTTTTGTGCTTTTCAGTCTGCTACTGCTCTTCAGTTTGTGCTTGTGGGTTTTTATCTGCCTTTCAGTGCGTGTAGTCAGTTCGCATCTGTTTCTCAGTGTGTTCTTGTCTGCTCGTTTCTGATTTTCAGATTGCTCTTCACAGGCCTTGTTGTTCTTCAGTGCGTTCTGTTAGTTCGTTCTGACCAGCTGACCGTTTTGAAGCCATGTTGTGGGTACGTACTCGTCATAGAGTTCGTGCTGTGGGGGGGCCTGGTGTTGGGGTTCATACTTGGACTCAAGCCCAGTCCATGAACAGGTTGGGGAGTTCATGGACCAAGAATTGGTAGCTCCAGCGTGACCAATTCTCTCATATGCCTTTGCTTCGTGAGATCCAGGAGAATAATCCTGATGATTTCAGGAACTTTCTCAGGATGACGGACCCCGTTTTTCACCATCTGTTGGCTTTGCTGACCCCTTATATTAGCAGGCAGGATACCTGCATGAGGCAAGCCATCACTCCGGAGCAGAGGCTAGTCACCACGTTGCGGTACTTGGTGACTGAGAGAAGTCTACAGGACCTCAAATTCTCTACAGGCATCTCCCCCCAGGCTCTGGGGATCATTATCCCAGAGACCTGCTCTGCGATTATTCAGGTCCTGCAGAATGACTATATTAAGGTAAGTTTTCTCCTTTAACATCACATTCTATGTATTTAATGTCTGCTAATGTATTGTATTTCTTTCATCATTCCCTAATTACTATGATTGTAATATGCTGTGAATGTCCCCTTTGTCCTCATGCATGCTGTAATCTTTTAATGCTCCTTTTTGGCCTACATGCATATTTGCCTTCACTAACCTCCCCAGCATGCTATCCTGGGCCCATATACACTTAGCCTATTCACTTAACAATGTATTTTGTCAGCTCCATTGTAGTGCTTTACCCTAAACACCCCCTAAAATGTCTCCAAATGTTATTGTTGTCCTTAAATTCAGGCAGAGTGCCATAGGCTTTTTTTTGGATCCCAAACTCAGATCGAACCCTCCCTCCCCCCTAAAATTTTTACAATGGGCCATCAGAGGGGGGGGATCTGATAAGTGTGCCTTATATTTTTGTCTTGAAATACTCTTAAAATAAATGTTATACCGATGTCAACCAAGAATGTTTGTGACTAATCTGCTTGCAATGTTATGTGCAAAAGTACTAAGATTTTTTTTCTGGTTTGACTCCACAGTTTCCTTCAATGCCACAGGAATGTCAGACTGTGGCATTCCATTTTGCTGACCGTTGGGACTTTCCCAACTGTGGAGGGGCTATAGATGGGAAGCACATCCATATCGTGCCACCACCCCATTCGGGGTCTTACTATTATAACTATAAGGGTTTAATAGTATAGTGTTAATGGCGGTGGTGTCGACACAATATGAGTACCTCTATGTGGACCTGGGGAGGAATGGCCAGATGTTGGATGGAGGAGTCTTCGCCCAGACGGAGTTTTCCAATGTCTGCAGACTGGTGGCCTGGCATTGCCACCTGATGCAGACAACATTGAAGGACTCCCGTTCATCTTTATTGCTGATAAAGCATTCGGTCTGGGCGAGCACCTGATGAGGCCATTCCCCCAGAGGACCCTCACCCCAGAGAGCAGGGTTTTTAACTACCGGCTGGCCAGAGCCTGAAGAGTCGTTGAGAATGCCTTCGGGATAATGGCCAGCCGGTCCCGCCTGTTTCTGACAACAATACACATGGCGGAGTACAAGGGGGCCCATTGCTATGCCAGACAATGTGTACATTTTTTTTTATAAAAAAAATATATATATACCTATGAAGCACATGTGTATATTCACCCATGTCCTTATAGCAGCACGCCTAACCATTACCTCAAAATGGAAAACAGACGCAGTACCTAGCATAACCGATGTAATAAACAGAGTAAAAACCCAATATCTCTATGAAAAGTTCTTCACATACTCATCTAATTCACTGCCTCAATTCACAGTTAGTTGGCTACTATGGTTCACAAGATTACCAGAGACTCCTCCTTGATACACTGTTTACTCAACCAGCAATAAAACTTAATGATACTGATATGCTATTCAATGGTAGTAATTTATGTTCGTTACTCTTTTTTTTCCTTATTTAGTTCCTTTAATACTTTATTATTTTGATTCCTATGCTTTGACCTTGTTCAGAAGTATAATCATATGTATATATACCGTACTGCATAACCGACAAAAAGGTAGCAGATGATAGGTATCTCTTCTGTCGTCCCATGTGCATAGGTAAACTATAGGGTGAGTTGTGTTGTCCTCTCCCCAGGCACAGTTTGTCCCCAGATGGGGTGCCTGGAAATGGGAGGACGTCACTCTCTATCCCATGTTTAATATTAGATATAAAATGTACCAGTCACCTACCCTGTTTCCCCGAAAATAAGACCTAGCATGATTGTCAGTGATGGCTGCAATATAAGCCCTACCCCCCAAATAAGCCCTACCCTGTTTCCCCAAAAATAAGCCCTACCCTGAAAATAAGATCTACAAGGACTTTAACTAGGGCTTATTTGGGGGGTAGGGCTTATATTGCAGCCATCACCGACAATCACGCTAGGTCTTATTTTCGGGGAAACAGGGTAGGTATAGCTGTTTGTTTACTATGTCATGCAGTTTACCTATAAGAAATATTGGAAATATGTTATAATGTATGACAACTATGTCCAAGTGTACTTTCTAGTTGTTTATGTGAAAACTTTAATAAAAAACATTGAAATGAAAAAAAAAAATATCTGATAAAATCTAAAATTTTCTTTATTGCTTGTGTTTGTTTTTGGCTCCTAGGTTCTCCTAGTGCACTTGTAGCGCCAAGTGGATTTTCCATAAGCCCCATTGTCACTGTAAACACAAAATTACTTAAAAAACTGGTATTGAGCATTGAAAGAAGAAGCCACACATTGTTGATTAAACTTTTTACTCTGTGCACATTCACATGTGCGTTATAAAAATTTGATGTAAAATATTTTTTTTCTCAAGTTTTTTACAATTGTTTTTTTTTTTGGTATAAACACGCATGTTTCTAAACATAACATACACACCTCTGGAACTTACAAAGTTCAACGTAGAAAAACTGAATACAATATCAGACATTATAGTGTCAAAAATGTCTTGATATTGCCTTCATCAGATGGGGTGATGTCACCCCTGTAAAAGCCAAATTTTGAAGATGCACACAATTTGGGAGTCAAAATCTGTATTTCCCTCCTGATCCCATGCCTAATGTCAGCATGTGCTATCTCCCATCATGGGGGGATCAATAGACGTGTTTTGGGGGTGCAACCCCTTCCTCTCACCTACTAGAGTTATGAGGAAGGGGTTGCATCCACAAAACACATACATTGATAGTCCCTGATGGCAGATACCACATGGTGACACACCGTGTGCATCTTCAAAATTTGGCTTTTAAAATGTCAAAAAAAAGTTTTTGTAAAGTCCAACAAATGTTAAAATGGTGGCATTTGGAAGAAATTCAGATTCTCCCCAACACATCAATCATGTTCTTCATTTGTTGTTCCATAACATTGAGTTTCTTCCTTATGATGTCAATTTCACCATTCCACACCATGATGTCGTTGATTAGCCTTTGTGCGCTGTCACTTGTGAAATGTTCAGCTTGCTCTTCAACAACCAGCACATCACCTAAAAATTTGAGTAAAAACATGTATTAGAAATATGCAGGCATACATATATTACCTGAAGCTGGGGTGTCAGACACTCACCTGTTGTGGTGACAATCTCACCGACTTCCTCCACCTCTTCTTCCTCCAGATCCTTGAGGTGTGTTGTTGTTCTGAGTTCCCCTTCTTACTTAGGTGGGGGGTTCCTGGTGTCCTCTGAGTGGTGTCCTCCAAGTCTTTTCTCCCCTATGAGAATGAAACAAAGGTATACTTAGCACACAGATATTTAAGTCCAGAAATAGGAATATGAAACATTGCTGGGAAGTGGGGTAGAATTGTCTGTTTTGGGCAGAGTTCCAAGCTGAAGACATGATTTTTTACCTTACCAAAGCTGGAATACTTACCTTTTTGCGACAATTTTCACAAATGGAGACACCCCAAGTATTCACTGGAGCACCTGTGTGGGAAACCTTAAAAAGTTTGTTCTTGTGTCTCGCACTAGTGCTCCTGAGTCCAGATGTGTAAACAGCTGCGGAGTGTCCTCTCCTTACATTACATGGAATCAAGCTTGCATTTCATTCTAGTTACCAACACATCTAGACAGCAATGTACAAAACATATTTTTATACAAATAGGCATGACCAAATGTATTTAACCTGTATCTGCCCAAAACATTGCATTTAACCGCTTCAGCCCCGGAAGATTTTACCCCCTTCCTGACCAGAGCATTTTTTGCAATTTGGCACTGCGTCGCTTTAACTGACAATTGCGCGGTCGTGCGACGTGGCTCCCAAACAAAATTGACGTCCTTTTTTTCCCACAAATAGAGCTTTGTTTTGGTGGTATTTGATCGCCTCTGCGATTTTTATTTTTTGCGCTATAAACAATATAAGAGCGACAATTTTGAAAAAAACACATTATTTTTTACATTTTGCTATAATAAATATCCCCCAAAAATATATAAAAAAACATTTTTTTTCCTCAGTTTAGGCCAATCGTATTCTTCTACATATTTTTGGTAAAAAAAAAATCGCAATAAGCGTTGATTGATTGGTTTGCACAAAAGTTATAGCGTTTACTAAATAGAGGATAGTTTTATAGCTTTTTTATTAAATTTTTTTTTTTTACTAGTAATGGCAGCGATCAGTGATTATTATTGTGACTGCGACGTTATGGCGGACATTTTTGACACATTTTTGGGACCATTGTCATTTATACAGCGATCAGTGCGATTAAAAATGCATTGATTACTGTGTAAATGACAGTGGCAGTGAAGGGGTTAACCACTAGGGGGTGGGGAGGGGTTAAGTGTGCCCTAGGGGAGTGATTTCTAACTGTCAGGGGAATGGGCTGGTGTGTGACGTCACTGATCTCTGCTCCCAATGACAGGGAGCAGAGATCGAGTGACACTTGTCACTAGGCAGAACGGGGAGATGCTGTTTACATCAGCATCTCCCCGTTCGTACTCTCTGTGGGGCGATCGTGGGTATCCCTGTGGCAATCGAGTCCGCGGGACGCGCGACCCGACTCCCGGAGCTCCCGGCCGGCGCGCACGCAATGGCATTTGCCCAGCCGTGCCATTCTGCCGACGTACATAGGCGTGCGTGGGTTGGGAACCGGTTAATGAGCGAACAATGTTTCCTATGACCGATTAATGTGCCCACGAACATGAAAGTCGCCATTTTAAACTGTACAACAGTAAAGAAAAGCACATGGAGCAGCATGCAAGTAATAATAATCGGAACACATGACAACTACTTACTTTTTAGAAGCACTTTCTTGATCCTTCTATACTAATCCTGCTCCCTCAGTTTCAGGTCTCTGACCAGCGTTTCCTCAATTGCTCCTTGGATCGCCATACCCCAAAATTTCTGTGCAGACTCTTCACAACTTTAGTCATGATCATGGCCTTTCTCACATTTGGGTTTAGGTATAGTCCCATCCCATCATAATCAGTCCTCCTCAAGATGTCCACCATCTCCACCATCTCTACAAAGGCCATATTTGAGGTCTTAAATCTTCTCCTCTGGGATCGGGACTTTTCTGTCTCCGGGCTTTCCTCCTCCTCGTTAGTGGAATTAACAGACACCTGCTCTGTCTTCGCCATGTCGCTCCTACTGTGCGCCGAATGAGAAGGGGCGGGGAGTATTCTAGAAAGAACGTCAGGGGCGGGTGACGCGGGCAGAGTTTCATGCATTTGCAGTGTAAATCAAGCTAGCACACATGTGTCGTACGTACGATCTGTGTGCGGAGGAAGGTGGAACGGAAGTGGAGAGCGTCCTAAACAAAGGTGAAATTTGAACTTGGCCCATCAGTGGCCAATACTGCTTCAAGATTGAGGCCTATATTGGGATAAGATTATGAGAGTTTAGGCTGATATTAGTGTTTTTGTCTTGTATTGTTTTAAAGGAAATATGAATCACTTTAATGACCCAGAATTCATGACCAGTTTCATAGACAGATACAGGGAGATGAGGAATTTGTGGGAGGTGAAACACAGCTTATATCATAATAAACAAGCTAGGAGGTCAACACTGGAGAAACTTCTGGAATTTGTGAAGACTCGGGTCCCCAATGCAAGCATCCTGTTCTTGGAAAAGAAAATTGGGATCTTGAGGAACATGTATAAGAGGGAGCATTGTAAGATCCAGAAATCACTCAGATCAGGAGCAGCAGCAGAGCAAGTGTATGTACCCAGGCTGTGGTACTTCAACAAACTGCAGTTTCTGGACGACCAGACTGAAGCCAGGGAATCACTTTCTACCCTTCCCTGGAGCCTTCCCTCCACCCTTCCCTCAACCCCAGCAGAAGCTGACGAGGACCAACCTGGGCCTTCCATCCTGGAAGAAGTGGATGCGCCCAGCTGGAGCCAGGTATATTAGTTTTATACGCATTTATTGTCCTAATATTAATGATGTTAACTAGATGTTATAATTGATAACAAATTAATGATTTAAAATAAAGAGATTCACATATAAATAGATAGTAGTGGCCAAAAATGTTTGGGACAAGAATGAAAAATGCTGGGGTCAGAATCATAGTCTTTTCTATTTATTAACATTCAATTTGCAAGTCATGAGCTAAAAATTGTGTGTGATTGATGAAGCAAAAACTAAAACTATGTCCCTTTTTTATACACAGAATGAGCTCAGCCAGGAGGAGGGTCTAGAAAGTGTCAGCCAGGAGGTAGCCATGCCCAGTGTCAGCCAGGAGGTGGCCGTGCCCAGTGTCAGCCATGAGGTGGGCGGGCCCAGTGTCAGCCAGGAGGTGACTGGGCCCAGTAGGAGCCTCACCCAATCCCAGGTGCCTCCCCTCCACCTTACAACAAAAAGGCCCAGGAAGGGGACAATCATGGAGGAGTCAGCACTGGGACTCATTAGGGAAACAAGTGATGTCCTCAGAAGCCCCCCTGATGCTGAAGAGGCCTATGGCTGATATCTAGCCACTAGATTGATGAAATTGGAGGAGGGACAACGCTTCCTCTGTGAGGGAATTTTTGGTGAGGCCCTTCAGATGGGGTTGAGGGGCCAGCTTACTGAGAACAGCCACGTATATGAGCTTGCCCATCCTCCTCCTCCTCCTGCCACAAGTCCACCACCAGAGCCACAGCCTCCAAGGAAAGCTGCAGGGAAGGCTGCAGGGAAGCGTGGAGGGAAGGCTGCAGTGAAGAGAAGAAAGTGATGGCCTGGGTTCAGTCTGGTCTGACAGAAGACGCAGGCTGGTGTAGTATCACAGCCTGGGGACATATATGTCATCTGCTGCTGGTTCTGATCTCTGGGAGTCCTGGACCAGATTGGGGTCCAAATTATATGGACTCCTCAAGATAACATTTTTTTTTCCACAGACTTGATGCCCTGGGGGCCAAAAGGCTTTGCTAATTCCAAAAGTTTCTCCAGCGTTGCCTTCCTCTTTATTTTTTACCCATAATAAATGGAGATTTTATTTTCTGAAAATACTTGCCTATGTGCTTTTCTAAAAATAGGAGAGTTTGTGATTGGCAGGTACATTTCAAAAATACAATGTCAAATTATCAAGGAACACCAACCTCCTCGAGGTTAATAAAAAATACAAGATAATAATGTTATTGTGGTAACTTGACACACACAAAAAAAAAATAATTATGGAGATCACTAGAAAATAATTTTTGAATAATCCAAAAAAAGGAGATCTTGATGAAATAAAAAGTAATAAAAAAAGATGACTATAAAAAATAATTCAAAACATTATTAAGGAGATCTGGCTTTAAAATAATAAAAGATTATTCATGAGATCATGAGAAATAATAAAGAAATACGTTTGTGAGAACTCTGTGTGAATATCAGCAGCAAAACAATTTCATTGGTAAACAGCAAAGTGCAGCGCTATAAGTATATATGTGACATATAAAAAATGGTCCCACCAAGTGACGTAATATCAATCAGTAGATAGATAAACAAAATCAATCAATCAAAAACAAACTTTGTTCACAAATGCGTGTGAAAAAAGTATATAAAACAATATAAATAAATAGTCCAAAGCATAATATTGCGTCCACAAAAAGATAGGGAAAAAACACCCATCCAGGAGAAATGTGATAAGGAGGAGCCTACGACGGTGACGTCATCACGTTCTCGGACGGGCTTTGCAGTACAGGAAGTGAATAGCGGTACACGGAGACACCGCCGCTGTGTCTAATATCTCTCATGCTACATTTTTTCTGCTAAATTGTAAGTGCAATTCCTTTATTCTATTAAATCCTTTTATCATACGTTATTGCGCTATGGATGTGTTTTGCTTTCTATTTCCGGTTGTGATCGAGTGTTAAAGCTACTGGTCCCGCTTTGTACCTGTGGTTTTGGGAGACCATAATCCCTATGCTGGGCGAGACTGCCGTAATAGCGGTCATCGCCGTCCGGTAAGCAGACTCTATTCACACACTCCTTGGTGGATCATCTACTAATTCTCCTTATCACATTTCTCCTGGATGGGTGTTTTTTTCCCTATCTTTTTGTGGACTCAATATTATGCTTTGGACTATTTATTTATATTGTTTTATATACTTTTTTCACACGCATTTGTGAACAAAGTTTGTTTTTGATTGATTGATTTTGTTTATCTATCTACTGATTGATATTACGTCACTTGGTGGGACCATTTTTTATATGTCACATATATACTTATAGAGCTGCACTTTGCTGTTTACCATACTTTAGGAGTCAGATACTGGACTTTTTAGGTGCTGGCAGCTTTTTTTCTTTACCATTTATTTTTTTGTTTCTTTAGATCTGAGCGCAGCTTTGACTCTAGTTTGGGTTTTTTTATATATATAAAACAATTTCATTATTCTAGCATTATAAAGCACAAAAGAATGCGCTGCATTAAAAGATCACAGAATTTGCAGCATGAGGAATGTGCTATCTCCATTACCAACACAAGTTTTACCAGACCGAGCCCTTCCGTCTCGTACTTGCTTCAGATTATGTGTTGTTTTTGGTGCGTCGGAACAGCATACAGACGAGCAGTTTTTCCAATAGTAATTAGTTCCGTCTGTAAAATATAGAACATGTTTTCTATCTAAATCCGTCTGAATTTTCAACGGAAAAAGTCCAATGGGGCATACACATGGTCGGTATATACAATGAAAAGCTCCCATCTGACTTTTTCTGTCGGACATTCCGCTCGTGTGTACGCAGCATTACTTTTACGTAACAAAACCTGAATAGAATCCATTCTAATAAAGATATCCCTAAACAATAGACTAGTGTCTACAGCAATTTTATGTGGCAGTAATTCAGAAATCCGAAAGGCCCCAAAAACATAAACAAAAGGCTAAAGTAAACAATAAGGATTCATAAGGGGAATAGCATACATCCTTAGAAATGTCACAAAGACGACCCAAAAAGATCATAGAGACTGACAATCTTGTATCATCAACCAAGTATTTCCTTCTGTAACTCTTTAAAGCATGTTTAACAGAGAAAAAGGACATACAGGATCTTCCACCCTGCATACGTATAAAAAAGGAAACACCCGAGTTTTAACAATATGAGAATGTGAATAACCATGAGACATTAAAACATTAAGAAAGGAGAAAAACAATCCTTCAGAAAAGAGGGTTTTACGTTGCCCAGAAGAAAACAAGGAGGAAAACTATAAGGACCACGCAGCTTTACCCACGTGGAAGGTGCCAAAGAAGCCTTAATAGCAACGAAGACAGGATTCACCGAAGGTCCCATAAGTGTCGAGGGCGTAACTGGCCAATTGGATCCGCATCCGGGACCAGTCGCTTGAATTCTTGAATCTGATAGCAGGACAAAGTATCAGCAATTAAGTTATCCTTACCAGGAATGTATTTGGCTTTAAGCCATATGTTAAGGTCTATACATTTAAACACCAAGTTTAAGTACAGCAAGAACAGGAAGAGATTTAGATGATAAACAATTAAGAGCAAAAACAACACCCTTATTGTCAGAATAAAGTAGAATTTGATGATTCCTAAGATTAAAACCCCACAATTCCAAAGCTACTAAAACAGGAAAAATCACCAATAAAACAATATTGGATGTTAAACCCGAATCTTTCCAAAAATCAGGCCACAAATCAGCAGACCAATGCCCATTCCAATAAGCACCATAGCCACAAGATCCAGAGGCATCAGTATACAGATGAAGTGTAGAAGCCGCACAAAAAGGAGTCTGCCATAAACAACAATCGTTAAATGTTGATAAAAAACAACGCCATACCTTAAAATCATCCCTAACCCCACATGTAATCCGCATGAAATGAGAAGGAGAGGAAATTACAGAAATAGCAATCTTTTCGAAAAAAAACGTGACCCATTGATAAAGCTCTGGATGCAAACGCCAATAATCCAAGGAAAGATTGCAAGATTTTCAATCAAACTTTACATTTAGAAAGAACCAAGTCTAATAATATCCGAATTTTAATAATCTTTTCTTCTGGTAGACAAAATTCCATCGAAACCGTGTCAATTTGTATAGCCAAAAATTCCAGGCAAGACGTATGGTAGACAGACTTCTCATGAGCTAATGGAATACCAAATTCACTACACACAATCTTAAATTTGGTAAATAAATACAAACAAACAATCGGTCAAACTAGCCTTACCAATAAAAAGAAAATCATCCAAATAGTGCAATACGTTATTTGAACTCGTACAAAAGCTAACAACCCATTTAATAAATGTAGTAAAAATTTCAAAATAATGACACGAAAGCGAACATCCCATCGGGAGACACTTATAAAAGTAATATTCGCCCTGAAAATTAATACACAAAGAGTTAAATGCTGATGGGTGAATAGGAAGTAGCCGAAAAGCAGACTTAACATCAGCTTTAGCAAGTAAAGCAAAAGCACCAACTTTTCTAATTTTGAAAAGCACGTCATCAAAAGAAGAATATTGCACAGAACACCATGTCAGATCAATATCATCGTTTAACCACTTTCCAACTTCTGCACGCCGATATACATTGGCACAATGGCAACGGTGGGCAAATAGGCATACCTGTATGTCCCCTTTAATTGGCAGGGCTAGCAGGCGCACGAGCCCACCGTATACAGCGTGACTGTGCCTGCGGGACCAACAGACTCGATGCCCAACGGTGTTCCGGCGATCGTGTCACGGATCCGCAGAATGGGGAGATGCCTATGTAAACAAGGCATTTCCCTGTTCTGCCTAGTTACATGACAGAGATCATTGCTCCCTGTCATCGGGAGCAGTGATCGCTGTCATGTGAGTGGTAGCCCATCCCCCTACAGTTAGAATCACTCCCTAGGACTCACTTAACCCCTTGATCACCCCCTAGTGTTTAACCCCTTCCCTGCCAGTGTCATTTACACAGTAATCAGTGCATTTTTATAGCACTGATCGATAAATGACTGTGGTCCCAAAATAGTGTCAAAAGTGTCCGATGTGTCTGCCATAATGTCGCAGTCATGATATAAATTGCAGATCGCCTCCAATACTAATAAAAAAAAATAATAATAAAAATGCCATAAAACTATCCCCTATTTTGTAGATGCTATACCTTTTGTGCAAACCAATCAATATACGCTTATTGCAATTTTTTTGTATGTAGAAGAATAAATATTGGCCTAAACTGAGGAAATTTTTTTTTATATATATTTTTTGGGGGTATTTATTATAGCAAAGTAAAAAATATTGATTTTTTTTTCAAAATTGTAGCTCTTTTTCAATTGTCAGTTAAAATGACGCAGTGCCGAATCGCAAAAAGTGCTCTGGTCAGGAAGGGGGTAAAATCTTCCGGGGCTGAAGCGGTTAAAGAAAAAACAATGGGAAAAGATAGATGGTGTATAAATTGAAAAGTGTTTGTTCCTTTTTCGGAACAATACCTAGTGGCGAAACACGAAAATTTACAAAAGGAGGAGTAGAAACAGGACAGAAACAGGACCCGCAATCCTACCTTCATGCAATTCCTTCTTCAATTTCTCACGAACAATAGCCATGTGAAAAGAAACTGAAGGTAGATTTGGAAATACGTGGCAACCTATTCCACAAAAGAAGGCATATGAAAGCCAAATAAAAAAACCATCATGCCAGACAATCGCCGTCTGAGGCTCTGGATATATTTGAAGCCACGGCAACATGCCTAGTATTCTCGCTGGCATTGTTGCTTTTAAAAAAAAGCTCCTTAGATGGAGTAGAATTACTGGATGACAATTTCTTAAAGCAGCGGGAAGCCGGGTGTGAACCAGCACAGTAACTACACTCATGCTTATATTTACAATTGTTAGGCCATTTGCATAAATGACAACACACCCTTCGTCGATACAGGCTAGTGTTAGTGGAAGTATTATCCTTAACTGTCGTTTGTTTTTGAGGCAATAAAAGGTTGAGCCAGAGGTCGACATCCTTTGTACCCCACTTCATTGATTTTTTTTCATTGAATTTTTTGGCGAAAGGCCTTGTCGTAATAAAACCATGAAAAACCTGGAAAATTTTGTATGCCTCCAGAATAATCTCTACATGCTGGAATAAACCAGAACACAGATCAGGAGCTTCTCACACGCTGGCATAAATGCAAAATGCCGGGGGCATGTCCAGACTTGCAGCTGGAGAGATGTGCGCGAGCTGAGCTCCTCATACCCAGCACCAATCTAGTGCCATCTGCTGCTTTTCTCCACACTGCCACTGCCACAGAGTATATATTTCTGTTCCCGGACCCCTTCTGCTCTGATCCCAGTGCTTATTTGGGACTTTTGTCGGCTAGATCCCCTTCTTTACTGAGGTTTCCTCTGTGCCACCGAGGCCCTCCACCATCTTGGGGTCTATAGATTGTCCGGCGATTCCTACAACCTGAGCCCACGATTTGGAGCGTGTACAGATAATCTACACACCGGACAGCAGACCCACCTCCGGAGAACACACGGAATGGCTCATCAGCTCGGGGAAGCCACAGGAGTTCTCCCGACGACATATGAAAGCCAAATAAAAAAACCATCATGCCAGACAATCGCCGTCTGAGGCTCTGGATATATTTGAAGCCACGGCAACATGCCTAGTATTCTCGCTGGCGTTGTTGCTTTTAAAAAAAAGCTCCTTAGATGGAGTAGAATTACTGGATGACAATTTCTTAAAGCAGCGGGAAGCCGGGTGTGAACCAGCACAGTAACTACACTCATGCTTATATTTACAATTGTTAGGCCATTTGCATAAATGACAACACACCCTTCGTCGATACAGGCTAGTGTTAGTGGAAGTATTATCCTTAACTGTCGTTTGTTTTTGAGGCAATAAAAGCTTGAGCCAGAGGTCGACATCCTTTGTACCCCACTTCATTGATTTTTTTTCATTGAATTTTTTGGCGAAAGGCCTTGTCGTAATAAAACCATGAAAAACCTGGAAAATTTTGTATGCCTCCAGAATATTCTCTACATGCTGGAATAAACCAGAACACAGATCAAGAGCTTCTCACACGCTGGCATAAATGCAAAATGCAGGGGGCATGTCCAGACTTGCAGCTGGAGAGACGT
Organism: Aquarana catesbeiana; assembly: GCF_042186555.1. NCBI lineage: Eukaryota > Metazoa > Chordata > Amphibia > Anura > Ranidae > Aquarana > Aquarana catesbeiana. The sequence continues at coordinate 143,749,663 of NC_133334.1, forward strand.
GCGCAAGCTGAGCTCCTCATACCCAGCACCAATCTAGTGCCATCTGCTGCTTTTCTCCACACTGCCACTGCCACAGAGTATATATTTCTGTTCCCGGACCCCTTCTGCTCTGATCCCAGTGCTTATTTGGGACTTTTGTCGGCTAGATCCCCTTCTTTACTGAGGTTTCCTCTGTGCCACCGAGGCCCTCCACCATCTTGGGGTCTATAGATTGTCCGGCGATTCCTACAACCTGAGCCCACGATTTGGAGCGTGTACAGATAATCTACACACCGGACAGCAGACCCACCTCCGGAGAACACACGGAATGGCTCATCAGCTCGGGGAAGCCACAGGAGTTCTCCCGACGACAAGCTCCAGCATCCCGCGGCCTATCGCTCTGTCACGGCCTGCAGACTGGATTACAGATGCTCTCCTGGGACACAGTGAGTAGTGCATACAACACAATGATCCGCAGTCGAGTCCCCAGGAGGCGTTAGACTACTTGGATCTCTATCTCTGCCTTTCCCAGGAGGGTTCTAGGGACTGTAAACGGCTACATTCACCCACCCGGCAGCAGTCCCTTAGGATAGTCTGCGGCTTCGGCCTACCTCTGGAAGACGGTGGCCATCTTGCTACTCCTTGCTACTCCAGGGACACTCTCTCTCACTTATTCCCACTACTTCTGCCGCACGGCTCTCCTTCATCTATTAAAGCTTATTATATCATCTGAATCACCATTCAATCTATACAGTAATAATATCAGTCTCAGATAATTATTAGCCTTGCAACATAATCGCTACTGTACCGATGATCAGCTTTTAAAGGGACAGTCCCCCCCCTTACAATTCCTTTTACTCATGTCCTCACAGATCCAAATGATGAACGTATAAGGTCTCTGAACATGACAAACAAGTAAAAACGGGACTCGGTCTCTAGCCATTTCTCCAAGACCCCCCGCTGACTAATCTATAGCTACAATACACACGGGGGTCACCCCTTTAGCTTTCTGTGGAAGCCGTACATCCCATGGGCAAAATTGGGGATCAAAGGCACATCTACTCTACAACCCTTAAACCCCAAAACTCTTTTATGATGGATCATTTTTTTAAGCAGACCATCGTCCACAGCTTCGGGAGCCCTAGAAGACATGCAGACCGTATTGGAGCAATCAGACCTAAACAATGGTACTCTTTTTGATATTACTCCCAATCCTGCACCAGGTTCTTCCCCTCCACTGACAGTGGAAGTCCTAGATGTTAAACTACAATCCTTACTCCAGGCTATTACCCACAACATTGCACTCGAAGTTGGAAGACTAGCCAAAGAATTAAGAGGGGAAATTGACCAACTAGGAGAACGCTCTGATTCTCTGGAATATAAATTCGATGAGATGGTGCAGTATGTTCAGGTGCTGGAGGAGGATAAAGCCACCATAAAAAATATGGTTACCCAGCTCTAGGCCCAGCAGGAAAAACAGAGAACGCAGGCAAAATTTGTATTCCTGAGACCATGGAGGATAGAGATCTCCGTTCCTACCTCTTAAATCTTTTCAATGTGGTTGCCCCCAGTATCCCCGACATCGACTGGTGCCTAGACAGAGCTCACAAGTCTCTTGCCCTTAAACCTCCACCTGGGGCCAACCCAAGGGATGTGATCGTCCGATTCCATTACTATGATAGTAAAGAAGTTCTGTCACTGGCAACCCGCAACCAATCCAGAATTGAATTTAAAGGTTCCAAGATCCAAATTTTCAGTGATCTTTCACCTATTACTCTAACTAGGCAAAGAAATCTGTGCCCACTAACCCTGCACCTTCAATCCCACAAAGTAATATATCGATGGGGCTTTCCCTTTCGCCTCTCCCCATCCCGCGATGGCGTACAATATTCCTTACGAGATCTACAAGAAAGTGACACAATTCTACGTAACCTTGGGATACCACCCCTTCCTGATGAGGATCCACCGCTGCTCCCAAATACTCCTAAACCACCAAGGGCACCAAGTCGCGTCTGGACCCCAGTGAGACAGAAATCAGCCAAATCAAATTTCACACCTCAGAAGCGCCAGACCTCAAGACTTCCAACCCCCAACACTCTCTTCACTGGCTGAGGCTAAATACATCATTCTCAGTAACCCCCAGTTACTGTGTTTTTTGAGTGGTCTATTACCCCTTAGTGGGTTCATGCACCCCCTGGTCCGGAGGTTGTGCGGCTAGTTACACTACAGCTGCCCTGAATTAGAGGTTTGTTAACAGTTCATATCTTTTGTTTTTGGATTCCTGGTCTTGACGTTCTAAACGTACATTTATGAATTATTAACCATAAGATATGAGGTTGGTTAAATAAGGATTCTCATAGCCAGAAGTGAAAGCTTAAATATAATAACATTTATTAAAGAAGTGTTAAAAGTCTACCTAATACACAGACAATATCTATAGTCTTAAGGGAGAAAATATTAGGTTATAGTACAAGAAGACAAAGTATAATCATTACAATACAAAGGGTAAACAAACAAGCATGACAAGCAGGTATACCTTTAAGTGCTGGAAGATGTTCTGATAATTACCTATATTATGAATGTTCCGGGGCCCAGGTCAGCTTTCATCTCCTCCACTACTCTCTTTGGAATACCTTCTTATAGGCCCATCTCTCATTGAATTGAATAGGGCCAATATGATTGGTTTATTCTGTTAGCCCTCTATTCCCACCAGGCATATCTCCTAATTTGGGCAACTTCCTCCTGTTGTGGTAACGAGCTGGGGATAAGTTGTTTGAAGAGGGATTAAGGTGAGAGTCATCACCTTCTCTTGAAAGGGGTACTTAACTTATGCATGGCCTTAGCCAGGGCAAAACCTCCTTTCCTGAACAGATGAAAGAAATATTTGTCATCCTCTCAAACACCCCTTTGAAATGGACAAATGGTTGATTAGCATGGAGGAATACAAAGGCCTTTATTGACCTAATGAATTTGGCCCTTTAACAATTAAACTTCAGATGGTATCTGTCCTTGACCCTTTGAACATCAAATATACGTAATCAGCTGATTGTCTTCCCAGCACATCCTTCTCGCATACTACAAGTAGCTGTTAAATGCATTAGCTCTTTTCAGCCAGATCCTGTCGCGTATTCACATCTAGCTAAATTACCCCTTTACTGAAACCCTGTCACATACACACAACTATTATTTCTTATCCAAAAATATATATACACATCTATATACAGATATTCTCAGTTGCTAATGGAGATTACTCATAAACTCCTCATAAGGCAACAGATGACCCCTTGTGGCAAGTTGAGACAGATGAGACGAGGCCACACTTAACTGAGTAATTGTTTATGTCTAATCTCCATTAGTGAGTTGAGTTTCTCCCTCTGCCATTTTAGAAGTCGGCCCAGATATATTACCATGCCCGTCATAAATAACAGTACCCCACACTGCAATATGAGAAGACCTTTTATCCCCATTTCCACCCAGGTCCTAGTGGTGACTAAGCTGAAATCCCCATCATGTAAAAGTTCATTTAACCTTTTCTCTGTTTTCACCATATCATTACTGATTTGAATTATATGGGTATCCTTCCTTGCAAGCAGATTGTGAAGGTTTACTGACAGAGTATCAATTTTTATATCAAAATGGGGTATGTAGTTTCTAGGATCTGGGACATCAGGGGGACTCTCAATGATATAGTCTTCTGTTAGCACTGGTATAGGAGTTACTACAGTTTCCCCAATAATAGAGTACTCATGTGGAATGAAGCAGAAATTTGGATAGGGTATCGGACATGACTGACCCCCATAGAGAAATGTCTGGTGGTTGGTAACGACACAGTACAGTCCATCCATGTGGTAGGTGACCCTTGTGCTGGGTGTTCTCCATTTTGACAACTTCACGGGGCAGTTAGCTTCCATCTTACTTGGACTAGTTTCTTGAGGTGGTTGGCGTGGACTTTCCAGTTGGGGGTCCCTGGCTACTTTGGCTGTGGGATCCGGGTCATTGCTTAGACCACAGACTGGAGTGTCAATTTCGAACACATCACAACGGCATAAGTACCTATTGTCTTTGACAGTGCAGCAGGCAGTGTGTGGTGCTTTCCATCGCCCTTGAACTTGAATGAGCATTTCGGGGAGGTGCAACCTTTCCTTGTACACGTCGTTTTCGAGGTACCCGAGGGAGTGTATGGACGCCATCGTGTTAAAGTAGTCGTCTTGGGGATGGAACACTGGCAGTGACATGGTGAAGGACACATACATTAGGTCACGGTAGGCGCACAGCGACTGGCTCTTCTTGCAAGCAAATGGCCCTCTATTGGGGTGTGGTGTCACTATCCCTATGTTTCGAATTGTGGAAACCGGCAAAGGTTTGCACTTGTCTCCAGAATGTACATTCATTCCACCACTAATATTAGTGTGAGTACAATACCATTGGGTAAGGTCTGTATCTTTTAATATATCAGGGATTTTACCTGCTTGAATATCTCTGATAACATTAGTGACTTTGGTTAAAACAAAATTCCCATATGCCGTGCATATCACCTCTTTGCCCATACCATCCTCTCTAGCTTTCTTATTATTTATATTTATGATTTCGTTTATTTTCTGTTGTGTTTTTTCAAACAACTGGGCAATGTCTTTCATGTTATAGACCGTAAACCTTTCCTCCTCTGCAAGCCCCTCAACACCCTGCAGAACCGGTTTCAGCACTTGCCGACCCTCTTTCTGTTCAAAATTTCCGATATGCCTGCGAATCGCTGACAAATCGGCTCGGTTCCAAATTGACATGCCAGATCCAAAAAGTCCTGGGATGGACCCAAGTATGTTGTCCAAGCCCTTTAACTTTCTGGATCTGAAAATGCCCCTGTGCGGAGTGAGGTTTGGTTCTGCAAATGGATCATGAGTTCGGCTTGCATGGGAGGCAATCAAATCTACCAGCAAGGAAGAATAAAACAAAGACACATTTGTCCGGGCACATGAGCCGAATTCAGCCATGTTCCACTGGGACAAATTAAGTACCACAGGTACATGAATGAACTTCACATTATTGAACAATATTCCCGGGATTGATGTTGCCGTTAGGCCACTAGGTGGTCCCTCTTGCAGTGATGGGCATTCCAATGATGTTGGTTTGTAATACGGGATTGCAGCTGTAGTTTTGGGCAAATTTGTAGAAGCAGGGGTGGTGTTACTCTTTGGGGACACATGCAAAGTAACTTTTCCTGGGACGTACTGAAGAGTGGATGCATGTGTGTTGCTGGCCAAGGGGATGGAGATAACAAAAGAATATTTCCACTCTCCGGCATCACTCAACCGTGTCTCTTGAATCAACAAGGATCCGTTTTGAAAGCTCATGACTCTATCCCGGTAGTCAGTGATATTCCCAGCAACGCCATTAACCCAGACTAAATGATTATCAATGGGACTCCACCACTAAACTTGCTTCCCCACAGTTCCTACAATGGCCACAGGCAATAAGACAGGTTCCCCCTCTATGCAGTAGACCGGATTCTTCTCCACGATCACGCTGATGAGTGGTCCAGTCTCCTCTCCCTTGGTATGTCCGAACAGATGGAGCAGGATAACAATCCACATTGACTTCATGGCTCTAAAAGGGAAGAAAGCAGCACATTTTAGTTGATTTCTTTGGCTCCATGGAACTGTTTCAGTTGGTTCGCATGAACCCATTTATCTTGTGTCTTTTTGCCCGCTTCTATTCTGATTTTATATACAGACGGACTTAATTTATCAATAATGTAAAATGGGCCTCTCCATTTTTGACATAAACTGTTATCCAGGGGACGTAGCTCCAAGAACATAACTCGGTCTCCTATGGCCCAAGTGCATTCTCGAACCCCTTTGTCAAAATACGCCTTGGCTTTCTTTTGACTTTTACCCATTTGTGCTGCTGCAAATACATGGATCTCTTTTAACGCTTTTTGGAGTTTAAGGAGGTATTGGTCCATTGACAGTCTGTCTATTGTAGGGGTATGCATCTCTAGCCAGAGATGTTCAGGGAGTCTCATCTGTCTACCTGTCAGCACTTCAAAGGGTGTCAACCGGGTAGCATATGAGGGAGTTGCTCGGATGGCCATGGCCAGTAATGGCAACAGATTATCCCAGTTCTTACCATTGATGTGGACAAATTTTTTTAGCATTGTCTTAATCTGCCGATTGGCTCTTTCAACCTGACCTGAAGATTCTGGGTGATATGGAATGTGAAACTTTTGCTCCACCCCTAACATCTCTAGGCAGGTTTTTACCATCTTTCCCGTAAAATGGGTCCCCTGATCTGACTCTATTGATGCTGGGAGCCCCCATCTACTGAACACCTGTTCCACCAAAATCTTAGCCGTAGTTTGTGCAGTGTTACTTTTGGTTGGGAAAATCTCTACCCATTTCGAAAATAAATCTGTGACTACCAAAATGTATCGGTTGTTTCTAGAAGTGACTGGCAAGGGTCCCATGTAATCCATTTGTAAGGCATTCCATGGCCCTTCTTTCAGTCGGATTCGTAAAGGGGCATTGATCTTCCTTGGTGCGGGGTTAACCTGTGCACAGACAATACAATTGTCACAATACTGCTTCACATCTGTCATCATGGAAGGCCACCAATCTATGTTCTTGAGCCGCTCACCTGTTTTCTCTGACCCTTGATGACCCCCAGTAGGCAGGTCATGCACTATGTAAATCATTTCATTCTGGTATTTTTCAGGAACCACCCACGTTACTTCATCTCCCTGATGCAACAATACCTTTTTATCTTCTGATAATTTGAGGTGTTTTATGTACTTTGCCAAAGTATTCCCCTCCGAGAGTTCCCCAGTCTCATTTTGCAGTTTTTGCATGATTTCCTTAATGTTATCATCCTGCCTTTGTATGTCCGAAATATCCGGAACTTCTATGCAGGATTTTGTGAGGGCACAAACAATGGGGCACAAGACTGGGTCTGGCAAATTCGAAGGAATTTCCCAGATCTCCCCTCCCTGTGCTCCTTGTTTGGCCAAGCAATCCGCCACCTCATTTTGTTCCCAGTATGGGGCAGTACCTGAATGACCTTTTACTTTGCACACCCATGGTTTGACTGGCAACTTTTGCACCAATGATACAATATATTTCAACAGGGATGCATGTTTAAGTGGAGACCCATCTGAGGACATGTACTGGTGGGTGTGCCAGAAGGGCAGAAATTCTGTAAGAGCATTACAGACCCACGCAGAATCTGAGTATAAAACAATTTCTTGGTCCCCTTTCATCAGTTCTAGGGCATGAGCGATTGCAGCCATCTCAGCAAATTGTGCTGATTTGACTTGACATGACCGAAAGATTGATGTTTGGGTTTTTGCTTGTGGATTGATAAAGTATATTCCAAATCCTGCATGTGGGGACCCCTCCACGTAAAAACATGATCCATCTGTGAAAATTTGGACTGCGTTTTCAGGGACTGTTTCCTTTGCTGACAAAGGTCTAAAGAATTGTTGCGCAGATGATTGGGGGGTGATCTCACATTCATGTGGTACTCCCTGGTAAAGGAGGCCATGGGCCCTAGTGGACGGATTATTTGTGTGTTGGACTTTAATGTCTCGGTCTTGAAGCAACAGTGCCCAGTGGGCTAATCTGGCATTAGATACATTGCCATCCTTCACTCGGTCTGTAAGTAAAAATTTAGTGGGAGTGTGCGTTGTGTGCAGGATGACTGGGTTAAGCCCTATGATGTACGTGAAGTATTTCACTGCCCAAAACGTAACTAGGAGGTGTTTTTCACATAGAGAGTACTTCATTTCCACAGGAGACAAAAGTTTAGATGCATATGAAATGGGTCTCTGTTGCCCATGGATTTCCTGTGACAGAACAGCTGACATGGCTGTCTCTGATATGGCAGTCTCAATGTGAAAGGGCAGTTGGTACTCTGGGTTGGCTAACGCTGGCGCTTGCGCTAAAGCTTTTTTAAGCTCCTGCACTGCATTGGTGTGTTGCTCAGTCCAGTGCCATTGGGTATCCTTTTTTAACAAATCATACAGAGGTGCAGACTTTTGGGCAAAATCAGGGACGAAAGCCCGTGAATAATTTACCAATCCTAGAAAAGATCTCAGAGTAGGGATGCTCACTGGCAGAGGTAATTGTAGAATGGCTTTTACCTTTTCGGTTGCTATCTTACGCCCGTTTGCTGTCACTGTAATCCCAAGAAAAGACACAGATTCCTTCAACAATTGTGCCTTGATGGGATTACACTTCAGTCCCGCCTTTCCTAGGATCTGCAGAAGTTCCTCCAATAACCGCAAATGCTCTTCTTTGTCGCATGTGGCTAGCAACAAATCATCAACGTACTGGAAAAGATTCTTTGGAGAAGAAAAATCAATTAAAATATCTCTCATGGTTGCATGAAATAACGTAGGAGAGTTATGGAATCCTTGAGGGACAGAATTGAACGTATACTGTTTTCCCAGAAACGTGAATGCAAATTTGTATTGACATTCTTCTGACAAAGGTAATGACCAAAAACCGTTCGATATATCCAATACGGTGAAATATTTGTGTTTGGGATTCAACATGCTCAAGACATCCGGGACAGATGCAACTGTGGGGGCGCAATTGTTTGTAACACTGTTCAATTTGCGGTAATCAATTGTTAATCTCCACGAATTGTCAGTACTTTTGCGAATTGGCCATATTGGCGCATTTGTTGTGGATACACATGGCCTGATGACCTTTTGGTCAAGCAGTGAATCTATGGTTTCCTGTATGTAGCTGATAGCTTCCTGTGGAAAGGGGTATTGTTTTTGCGGAGGTGGGTCTGGCCCACTGATGTGTATTACCGTATTTACCTTTCCACAGTCATGTTTATGTGTTGCAAAGGATCCCTGCTGTCTTTCTATCACCGGCTGTAGAAGCTGATGTTCTGGGTGATCTTTAATGATCTCCAGTATGTTATATTTTGAATCATTGAGTTTGATGGCTGCAATTGTGTGAGAATCAGGTATCACTATGGTGCTACCCTGATCAGTCGGAGCCCCTTGCAATAGTAAAAGGTTGGTCAGATCTAACATACATCCATTTGGAATTAAGAAGTCTGAACCCAGGAGGCTGGTTTCATTTGGCAAACACATTAATGCTACTGGCTGTTTTAGGGATAACTCACCAATTTGGATTGTCAGTGGCTTGGACAAGGCAGACTCAACATTATGTCCAGCAAAGCTCTGGAGATTCAACGGCTTTCCTGAAGATAGTGATGAGTTTAAGGGATCTTTGTCATGAATAATTGAAATGGCCGCACCCGTATCTAGAAGCATAGTACATTGACGGCCCCTAATCAATGCTGACACTACAGGGCGCCCACACCTATCCAGAGAAATAGGTGCTAAAATTTTGGGGCCTTGTGGTTGTCACCATTGACGACGGTCAGCCTCTGTCTGAGAAGCTACCTGTACTTCCTTTCCAGGGCCTCCTTGAAAGGCCTGTAATTGTTGTCGTAACTCTGCATAAGTAGGAGCTCTTTGTGTCTCACTGACATGCTTGCCCTCTGATGGGTGGCTATAAGAGTTTCCTCTTCCTCTGCCTCTGCCTCTGTAACCTGACTTCCCCCTATATCCCCTACCCCTCCCTTGTAAACTTTTGTCCCAGTTAGGGTTGTATGGAGGATTTGATTCTCCAGGGGCGTGGGGGCCTTCTATGGTGGTAGTCCTGCATTGTAATGCAGCCACCTTCTTAAACAGCTGTTTCTCTTCTCTTTCCTTAAGCCTGTGCTGTTTATATGCTTGAATGGCATGGAATGATCTATGTATTAATCCAATGACCTCCTCATAGCTGTGTTTTCTTGGATCTATCAAATGCTCACATTTTATGCGAATAGCTGGATGGGCATTATGAATCAATAAATTCTTATATTCCATGTCCTCTCTAGTGGTATTACCATTGTTAGTGTTATATGCTGCCCACAATCTATTGGCATACACTAAAGGGTTTTCCTCATTACTTTGTGTAATTTGATAGGCCACCATCAAACCTATAGCTGCGGGGTTTATGACTTTTTGCAATTCTGCTACGGTTGCTTGGTAGCTACCTTTGCCCTCCTTAATTTGATCTGGGAGTGCATTCCAGGTGTGGGCGTCAAGGGTTAATTGTAACACCTTAACCTGGTCACTAGGACTTTCCACACCTAAAAGCGCACACCTCTGTTGTACATTGTTCGCATGTGAAGTAATGTGTTCATTCGTTTTAATTTTGCCGATGAAATCAGCCACACTCATGAGGGTTTTTACAGGTTGAATTGGATATACTTTAGAGCTTACCTCATTCCCTTCACTATCAAACCCCAAAAGTGTTTGATTTCCTTCAGGAGAGGAGAAGATCTGGGTCCTACCCATGATGGGGAACTTGTCTTGCTCCTCACTTGTGGATAGCTGGTCCCCATTGTCTGGTGGGTCTGTGCCCATGGTGGCTTCTCGATTTTCCTGTGGCTCTGCGATTTCTCCCATCGCCACAGGAAAAGTAGAATTAGGACCCATATCTTCCTCTCCCCAGTACTCTTCATATTCCTCTGTGTCCCCAATCTCATAGGCACAAGTAGGTGCTGTAGCATTAGTATGTTCACATCTGCTAGCCACAGCCGCCTGTCCTTTAAGCATAGAAATTGTTTGTAGCAACTGTGACTCTGTTTGCGTGCAATGTGTGTGATCTATACTTTTTCCTTGCTTAGCTTCATGTAACTGATTTTGGACTACTTTGTATGCAATCGTTATGTGGTCCAGTTCAGTCTCAACTTTAGTCAGCATGTTTTTATATTGTACCACTTCGTTTTGAGCCAATTTGCAATTTTTAACATTTTCCTCCTGTGAGGCATTAACCATTTGATTAAGAGTGGTTAAGGTTTGTATTTGGTTATGTAAAGCTGTATTCTCCTTTTCCCTCTCTGAAATTGTAATATTTTTATTATTGACTATATCTTCCAATTGCTGTATTTTAGCATTCATAGCCATACAAGCCGCATACATGCCTGCTACAGCTAAACTTTTGAGTTTTTTACTCTTTTTGGTTGTTTTAAATTGTTCTTCAAATAATTCCTGCACGTATACCCAAGGGGATAAATGCAGTTTAGCATCACAGGCAAATTCATTGCTTTTATGTTTTAGAGTATACGTTGCTACAAACTTTTCTAGACAGGACATGGCTGCCATTATTACCAATTAATATGCACAAATTGTAAGGTAAATTACGTTAACTGTTCCCTTGTACTATACAGTCAATTTTGAGATTACCGTATAGAAGGAGGGAGAAAAAGACAATAAACAGAAACTCAAATACAATTCAGAAAATATAGTAAAGTTAGGAAAATAGCATATATTTTCAGATCTCTATAAAACAATCTTTTAGCTTAATGGAGACACGCTAACAATAGCCTGTAGCCTACACAGCATAGACAATAGCAACAATAGAATGGTAAACACAGCCGTGTTTACATCAATCTCTGTTAAAGGCCACTTAGTTTAAAGAAAAAAAAAAAACAAGAAACTGCCAAATAAACAAAAAAAACAAAAAAAAAACCAAGAAACAACAATTTGAGTTTGTCAAACTATTGAATAATAGCGCATGATATACTATATTAAATAATCTTTATCAGATATTAGATTCAGTACCAAGACGTCCACCGTTTTGTACTTTAACTGACAACAATGAGAATGTTACTGCTTATAAATTCCCACAGTTAAAACAACTAGCAAGGCAAACAAACAAAATAAAAAAAAAATGCAAAACAAAGCAAAAAAAAAAAAAAAAAAAAAAAAACGCAAAATCAAAGCAAGAATAAAAAAAAAAAAAAAAATTCCTTAGTAGGTTAGTTTCAATGTCCATAAACCAATATCATCCCTTTTAGTGGACATACAATTTGACCACCAACCAAACCTATGAACCTGTTTCAACCTACACACAACAGAAAACAAGCACGTTTTTGCACGTTTTTGTGTCTTAGACCTAAAGCATCAAACTAAACCAGTTCAAAAAAAAAAAAAAAAAAAAAAAAATTCAAAAACCAAATTAATACAAAAAATTATTAATTATGAGGAGAAAAAAAAAATTATTATTTTTTTTTTTTTTTCACAAAACGAAGGACCACTCTTTCAGTGTCCTCTTTCCATAAAACAACAATATTAAAAAAAAATCAAAACAGAATATTTCCCAATCTGTACTTCCTCCCCCTCAAATTTTACCGGTTTCTAAGGGTACATCCAAAGTACTATTTTCAAGTATAATTTTGGGATATTAAACAAAAAAAAAAAATTCACAAAATATCTGTGGTGTAAAGTCTCTCCTTAGAGTTACCCACTAATAAAAACACAAAAAAATATTTACCTATATTTTTCCCTAGATAGATTGGATAAGCTGACTCAGCTTCAATTCCCCCTCATAACGTTAATCTCTAATACAAAAAATTTTGGTATTATATTAAATACTTTCAGTCCTGTGCTGGCTTAGTGGTCGCCACTCTTGACGTTCTAAACGTACATTTATGAATTATTAACCATAAGATATGAGGTTGGTTAAATAAGGATTCTCATAGCCAGAAGTGAAAGCTTAAATATAATAACATTTATTAAAGAAGTGTTAAAAGTCTACCTAATACACAGACAATATCTATAGTCTTAAGGGAGAAAATATTAGGTTATAGTACAAGAAGACAAAGTATAATCATTACAATACAAAGGGTAAACAAACAAGCATGACAAGCAGGTATACCTTTAAGTGCTGGAAGATGTTCTGATAATTACCTATATTATGAATGTTCCGGGGCCCAGGTCAGCTTTCATCTCCTCCACTACTCTCTTTGGAATACCTTCTTATAGGCCCATCTCTCATTGAATTGAATAGGGCCAATATGATTGGTTTATTCTGTTAGCCCTCTATTCCCACCAGGCATATCTCCTAATTTGGGCAACTTCCTCCTGTTGTGGTAACGAGCTGGGGATAAGTTGTTTGAAGAGGGATTAAGGTGAGAGTCATCACCTTCTCTTGAAAGGGGTACTTAACTTATGCATGGCCTTAGCCAGGGCAAAACCTCCTTTCCTGAACAGATGAAAGAAATATTTGTCATCCTCTCAAACACCCCTTTGAAATGGACAAATGGTTGATTAGCATGGAGGAATACAAAGGCCTTTATTGACCTAATGAATTTGGCCCTTTAACAATTAAACTTCAGATGGTATCTGTCCTTGACCCTTTGAACATCAAATATACGTAATCAGCTGATTGTCTTCCCAGCACATCCTTCTCGCATACTACAAGTAGCTGTTAAATGCATTAGCTCTTTTCAGCCAGATCCTGTCGCGTATTCACATCTAGCTAAATTACCCCTTTACTGAAACCCTGTCACATACACACAACTATTATTTCTTATCCAAAAATATATATACACATCTATATACAGATATTCTCAGTTGCTAATGGAGATTACTCATAAACTCCTCATAAGGCAACACTGGCAACTTTTTCCTTGGAGAATGGTGGTAGTCCCTTCCGGTCCCTATGTCCAGAGACTCCCGTGCTCTTTTTTACGACCCATAGCTCTGACCTGGGCTTCCTGGTGGCACCCGGCCTTCCAGGTTTCTACTTAATAGACATTGAGTTTTTTATTTCCTTTTTGACTTTTGTTTTCTTTTTTTTGTCTTCTTCATCTTTCTTGCACTCTCAGGTTATTTTTTAAAATTTTTTTAACCTGGGACTGTTAATCTTCCCTACATCAATACCTTTCAGTCACTTTGCTGCCACTGCTGCACAGATTCCTATGATACTTGATATGTTTTTCTTTTATCAAACATCAAAAAATGTATCCCCTATTGTGTACGGTATAAAATGTCTAACGCTTTTTCTTTTGTCTAGGTTGTTCTGGCACTGAAATTTTTGACATATAATGTTAAAGGTTTAAACTCCATTCAAAAAAGATGGTTGGCTTTGAAGGAGTCTAAAGCTTCCAAGGCAGACATAATCCTAGTTCAGAAGACCCATTTCAGCCCTGGGGGATCCCTCAAATTCGCCAGCAAACATTTCCCGACGTCTTTTCTGGCTTCCGACCCGTCTGGTAAGGCAGGCATAGCAATTTTGATTCACCGAACGTGTCCCTTACGGGTCAAATCTTCCCTCCTGGACCCCCAGGACAGATATATCATCCTAGATTGCTCATATCTCACTCAGTCCCTCACTATTCTTAATGTATATGCTCCTAATTCTGGTCAGATTAGCTTTCTTCCATGTTTGACACTATAGATAAGTTCTCCCAACCCTTTATAGTGATTGGAGGAGATTTCAATGTAACTATGTCCCCAGATAAAGATAGATGTACATTGTTTTCCCCTGCTACATCTGCTACAGCCAACCATCTCTCTAAATCATTTCAGAAACTAATAAGAGCTAAAAATCTCCTAGACATTTGGAGGATCAAACACCCCACTCACAAGCAATACACGTTCTACTCACACCCCCACAAACTCTATTGATCATTTTTCATTTCTACACCCCTCCTGACATCTACGTTTACTCGGAAATAAACCCCATAACATGGTCGGACCATTCATCCGTCCATCTCGACATTCATCTCTCCTCTGCTTCCCCTAAAACATGTCACTGGAGATTTAATGAGACATTTCTTCGCACCCCTGAACCTAAAGACCTCCTGTTAAAAGCCCTGAAGGAATATTTTCAACTTAACGTAGGCACGGTTTCGGAGCCCTCCACTCTGTGGGAAGCACATAGAGCTGTTTTTCAGGGACAATGTATAGCTATTGGCTCCCGTCTCAAAAAAGAAAAAACATTACAATACTCTGCTATTATGTCTAAACTCTGTTCAGCTGAGAAACTATTGTTAACTTTCCCCACGGTGGTTGGGCTCCGGACTGTAGTATCATTACGAAACCAACTTAGATCCTTGATGATGAGCAAAATAGATAAATCCCTTTTATGGTCTAAACAAAAATTCTACAAGTATTCCAATAAACCCCATAAAATGTTGAAACCTCGTCCCTTCCAATCTTCCCCTGATTTTCTCAGACAAACTGATGGAACTCCCACCTATTGCCCCTTTACTATGACTAAACTTTTTGAGAAATTTTATCAACAATTCTATAATTGTCTACAGACAGATCCTAACTATAATTTTTCACAGGAGAAATTCGATCAATTCTTTGAACACCTACAACTACCAAAAATTACGCCCAAACACCTTGCATCTCTAAATTCGGCAGTCACACCGGAAGAGCTGGAAGAGGTAGTTAAACATCTCCCCACCCAGAAAGCTCCCAGCCTGGACGGCCTACCCTACTCTTATTACAAAACTTTCCTACCAATTCTAAGCCCCCATATGATTTCACTATATGCTTCTTTTTTCAAAGGGACTGCACCACATCCACAATTCCTTCATGCTCATATTTCCATGATCCCGAAACCTGGCAAAGATCCCTCCCTTCCCGATAATTACAGGCCCATTGCATTACTTAATTTTGACTACAAGATATTCACGAAAGTGCTGGCTAACAGGCTTTCTCATATAATCCCTAGACTTATACATAAGGATCAGGTAGGCTTTGTTTGAGCCAGACATGCAGGAGACAATACAAGATGCACAGTTGATCTCATAGCTCTCTTAAACAAGACTTCCCGTCCAGCCATAGTCTTAAGTCTTGACGCGCAAAAAGCCTTTGACCGGCTTAGCTGGCCATATCTGTTTGCAACTCTCTCCAATTATGGATTTGATGGCCCTTTCATAGCAGCCCTAAGTGCCCTATACTCTCGTCCTTCATCCCAAGTCCAATTAGCTTCTTATTTATCACCACTTTTCTCATTAACTAAGGGAACCAGACAGGGTTGCCCTTTATCCCCTCTCCTTTTCATTCTTTGTCTGGAACCACTAGCTGCAGCTATTCGCACCCACCCTGATATAAAGGGAGTCCTACTACGCCAAAAAGAATATAAGCTGTCTTTGTTTGCAGATGATGTCCTTTTAACTCTGACCAGGCCTCATATCTCTCTCTCTAATCTCATGGCCTTGTTGAAAGACTTCAGCTCCATATTGGGATACAAAATAAATACTAGTAAAACAGAAGCTTTACCACTACACATTCAGCCTTCAGATCTCATTAATCTCTAACAAAACTACTATTTTCATTGGTGTCCATACTCCCTTAAATATTTAGGTGTAAACATAACCTCCTCGTATTCAACTTTGTATCAAGCTAATTATCCCCCACTCTTTAGGGACATTGACCGACTCCTGCGACAATGGGATATATATCCCATTTCCCTCTTGTGTCGCATCAATGTCCTGAAGATGTCTATTATGCCAAGACTCCTTTACCTATTTGACACGCTCCCAATTTCCATTCCAATGTCACAACTTAAAGCTATGCAGAGAACATTTCTTAATTTCATCTGGCACTATAAAACACACAGGATAGCGAGCTCAGTAATGTTTGCCCCCAAATCACGGGGTGGGATGGGGATCCCAGATCTTAAGACGATCATCACTTGGTCCTCCAGAATGGCACCTAACATATGGGCAGAGATTGAAATGAGCATCACTAGACCGGTACACCCCTGTGCCATGATATGGGCAGATTTGGACTCCTCCATGTGCCAACTTAGAAACATATGCCTAGGCCCAATGCTATTCTCCCTTGCCATATGGAGGAAATGTTCACATCAATTCCCTCTTGTATCCCCATGTCCCCCGTTGTTAAATATACTGTTCAATCCTGATCTACCGGACAGCCTATCATACCATAGAATGCTTCCATGGACACAGGCAGGCATTTTCCAGCTCCGAGACCTCGTACATCCTCTTACTTATACACTTTTGTCTTTTGAAGAACTACAAAAGAAACACCAGATACCTAAACAATTATTCTATTCCTACCTTCAGTTTAGGAATTACATTGCCTATAAATCCCCTAATTTAAGCCTTAATAGACCTACCCCATTTGAACTCCTATGTGCTCAATGGCCACATCAGAATCATCTCATTACTGACATTTACAAACTCCTACATAACGCAACCCCTATTACTAACATATCCCATTCCTACATGCAGAAATGGTCCCAACTGATATCTCACTCTATTTCTCTCTCTCAATGGCAGAAGATTTGGGAAGCTATTTCTAAATCATCACAATGTGTGGAACAAAAAGAGACTTCTTATAAAATATTATTTTTCTGGTATAGAACCCCTGAAATTCTACATAGGTATAATTCCAAGAATTCTCAGCTATGTTGGAGATGACAGGGAGACACTGGCTCACATTTCCACATCTTTTGCGATTGCCCTTTGATACTCCCATTTTGGATAGCCATTCAGACCTTTATACAAGATTTGTTTAAAATTTCGCTCTCGCTAGACCCTACCCACTTTCTGTTAGGTCTACCGATCTCTGGACTCTCCAAACATGCCCAAAAATTAGCCACCTTTATTTTGCTTGCTGCAAAAAGGGTTATACCCTTGAGAAGGCTGTCCCCTTCCCAACCTACTCTTCCACAGGTATTACAAACATTGGAGCAGATATGTAGAATGGAACGCCTTACTGCAATAATACACGAATCCCTCCTGCAATTCTCCAAAACATGGGACCTATGGGATCATTCAAATCTTAACTCTGGTGTTAGTTACCTAACATTCTCTGATGTACCACCCCTCTGAAATGCTCATCCATTGATTGCCCATTCATTGGCCTAATGCCTTTTTATTATATCATTATTGTCTCGGTTTCTTTTTTTACTTTTCTTTCTTACCTGACCCTATCCATCTACTTATACCTTCATTAAATATATAGCTTAAGTCTAATTGCTTGCAGTATTGGTAGGGTCGCGACTGTTTTTGAAACAACTTTTTTTTCTTTTCTCGAAATATGTTATAAGTTGTATACAAACTTGAATGTTTTTTACATATGATTTTGTCTGTATGGATAATTTTTCTTTATGTTTTCTTCAATAAAAATCACAATTTAAAAAAAAAAAAAAAAAATGCAAAATGCCTGCAGCCAGAACGTGGGGCATTTCTCCTTTTGTCGTCATCCTTGCGATCACATTCTTTCTTATCTGTTCATGAGTGGATGGAAATTCCAAATTCTTTCTTTTATCGCCCCAGGCAAATGAAAGCCTAGAGGAGACAATTTGCATGCCAAAACTTCTTTTAAACAAGATTCTGGGACAAGCAAAGAAATCCCCACAACAGGGACATCCTGAGCTACAGTTGTTGTAGCAATTGAGGGCAAGGCAGGAAGCTGTCCAAGAATAGAGGAAGATCCAGGAAGAGAGAGGCATTGACGCATCCAGCTATCACCATCTTCAGCCGCGGCCCAGTCCATCACTAGGCGAAGTAAATGCTCCATGGCAGGTAAGCACAGATATATTTTTTATTATTTAATTGCCTTAACTGACATTAATGAATTAAACTTATAGGTCTGCCACAATCCCATAGATGGTGGGGGCGGAGACATTTCATGCCCCGCCCTTCACTTTTATTACAGGAGGGGCAGTCCTTTGAGATGTTCTTCTGCCGATTATCAGTGGAGCCTTTTAAGAGCGTCTTTGCACTTAACGACAGTATCAGTTGAACCTGCATGTAGTATAGGCACAGTATAGATATGGTATAGTCTCAGCACAGGTGCAAGGTAGATGTGGTTCAGATGTGGTAAAAATTTGGTATAATCCATACACCCATACACTTGGTGTTCTGTTCTTAGTGGCCCAGTCCCTGCTAGCAGTATCAGAAATGGGTATATAGCCCTCTCACCAGTCCCCAAGATGCTGCAGTGACTTCTCACTGTAAAGGGGGGTCCCCTCGGTCTCTCCCCGAAAGCCTCCAGTGATCAGTGTTTGTAAGCAGAGGGTGAGTGCACACTCCAGGCTCCCTGCTGCAATGCTATAGATGCTGTTATGTGGGCAGTGCTGTGCTGCCCCTGGGTAGCCATACTCCCAGTCTCTGACTCTGATCTCTGCTGGCATGGTCTCCCACAGGGAGAGAAATATCCAGACAGAGGTGCTGTCTCTATAACTTCCTCTGTGCCAAAAGGAAGAACCTTCCCAGACAGTTTAATAAAAGTCCTCTTTCCACTCCTCCTACTGCACAGTGCATATCGGGATCTGAAGTGTAACCATTATAGTGTAGCCAATATATGGCTGCCATCTCAAACTACAACTTCCAGGATTCTACGCACTCTGCATAGAAGACTATGGGCTTGCTTGGCTTTAGCTCTCCACCTGCTGGCCAGAGGGAGATGGTGCAGCATAACATTAGTATCACAGTATAGGGAGAGAGAGGCAGATAAAGAGCAATGTTTCCTTCTCCATGTTGTTGTAGCCCAGCACCTGGCTACACAAATAAGTGGGCCCTTCATGCAGTTCATCTCTATTTCATAAATAAACCTTATGTGCATATTACAAATAACAAAAATTGCACTATAATAAAAAAACTAAAATATGGCATTCTACCACAAGGATACCATCCATGTGGCACATTTGTACAAGATTATAAGCACTAAAATATTTAAAATAATATCAGTTAAAATGCTGCTGCTATCCTACCCATTACCTACTCTCTACCATCCTGTCCGCTACCCACTCTCTACAACCATACACCTTTCTTTTATTTTTTGACTTTGAGGACAGTCAAATACATACTCGCTTGACCCCTTATCAATCCAAATCACTTGGATACACATCTGCATTTTAGCCACTAGACGCTCAATTATAAAATAATCGAACTCGACCAACTCTCCAACCATCACTGATGTCAAAACTGCCATTCAATATGTCTACCTAAATGAAAACCTTCAGCTGAATTAAACTCTCACCTATCATCTCCTTGTTAGGATTATCTTATATGACCGAGAGCAGGATGGACTTCTTACCCTCCCACATATTGATCCAAATAATCTCCTCACTCAACAAATGCCCTGCTTGTGTTGCATTGTCTTCAACCTTAGCTGATCCAGTTTCCCTCTTTTCCTTCCAGATATGGACATATTTGCATATCTTGTTATGTGTTTCTGTCATAGTTCTGTCATAATCTCCATTGTTCCCTCTCCTTCCCCCTTCCCTCTCCTCCATCCACCACCCCCCACCTTTTCTCTCTTCATCTGGATACCTAACCAAACAAGCTCACCATGTCTCCAACAGCTTCCTATTTCTCAGGGATTACATTGATTCTTACCAGAGGTCATCTATGACTTATGTTTACAAATTATCTGCGATTACAAAGCTGATTGTTTTTGTCATACTTGACAATCCCTTTTACCTGATATGAGCATTATTTTTTTTTGTCTGATCTTTTATGTACTCTATGTTGATGTTTATTTCTGAAAACAATTAAAAAAAATATGTTTAAGAAAGAAAGTTGCTGCTATAGGGGTGTACGTAAGTTAAAGTGGAACTTCACTCTCTCAATCAACATTGACTATTTTGAATCCTTATACTGCTAGCATTAGTAAATAGATAGAAACGTATATGCTATTTACTTGTTTTATACTTTTTTTACATTTTCCCAGTTACGTCCTGTTTTCCACGCCTGGGGGAATTATGTCATACATCCCAAGAGTCTTCAGGAGGGGCGGAGGTGCTTTCTCAGCTAAGCACATCCTCCTGCCTGCATGCCTCCGCTAAGGGTGGATGGATTCCAGGAAGTAAATGCTACACGAATCATCTACTCCTACTCAAGATGGCCACAGCCAGAAATGCTAGGGGGAGTTTTTCAAAGTGATTTCTCAGCAAAGCACGGAGATATGAATGGATGGATGGATGGGAGGTTTGCTTTAAATATTAAATGAGTTAAATAACATTTCTGGTTTGTAGTGTTCAGATGCAATGTAGTTCCACTTTAATTATCCATAATGCAAGCGTAGAAGACCATGGCACACATACATTTCATGGTGTTATATTTAACAAATTCAATTCTAAAAGTGCAACTAAAGGCTCCTGAATGCCAGTCTAAACAAGTACCAAATCCCATTACTACGTGATGAACAAACCTCATAAATAAAGAGACATTTTCTCCTTTACCTTACTTGAGTGAGCCAAATCCTCTATCCTTTATGTCTCACATGCCCCCCCCCTCCTCCCCGACAATGTAGCTCACAGTTGGAGGGTTTCAGCAACAATGGTAGGGAAGGATTATGTTTCATCAAGTACTGATAGACAAGCTACAGGCTTGTAAATTAACAGTGACAGTGATGATAGCCATGCCCGCTGCATTATTATCCCACTATAGTGCTGGCACAGCCTACATGCGAGCGGCAACTAAATTCAGGAGCACACATGCACAGACAAACTACAGATAGAGTTGGGCGAACAATTTACTCGACCCAAACATTGGCTGTTCGCCCCACTCGGGGAGCACCCAAATTTGCAAGGTATTCAGTGGGTGTTCGATCCTCCAAACGTCCTGCAATGCACTGCATGCAGCATAGTGCACTCTGCGCCAGTGCAGTGAACAGTGAATAGCTGGTTGTTAAGGAGTGGGCTGGGAAGCCGGTCAAGGCATTCTTAACAACCAATGAGTCTTCAGCTATCAATGTGATTTCCCGCTGACAGCTGAATAAAAAAAAACATTGGCTGCAATAAAAAAAGTAAAAAAAAAAATGGCCCTTTGGGTCTGGTATGGTTTTTAAGGGGAACCCCACTCAAATTTTTTTTTAAGAAAATGACATGGGGCCCCCCAAAATCCATAACAGACATTTATCCAATCATGCAGCCTGGCAGGCCAGGAAAGGGGGGGGGACAAGCTAGCGCCCCCCTCCTGAACCATATGAGGCCACCTGCCTTCAACATAGGGGGTGGGTGCTTTGGGGCAGGGGGGGTTTGTCCTCCCCACCCCAACGCACCTTGTCCCAATGTTGATGAGGGTAAGGGCCTCATCCCCAAAACTCTGGGCTGGGGTTGTGGGGGCAGGCAGGGGGCTTATTGGAATTTGAAAGGGGGCCCCCAGATCTCGTCCCCACTCCTATGTGAATGAGTGTACATTGTAACAACATGAGGACAGAGCCCCCTCTGCCCCAAAGCACCCACCACCCATGATGTGGGCATGGGGCCTGGTATGGTTCACGGGGAGCACTCACTCATCCCCTCCTTTCCTGGCCTGCCATGCTGTATGCTCGATAAGGATAAAGATCTGATATGTATTTTGGGGGGACCCCACACCTTTTTTTTTGGTGTGGGATTCCCCTTAAAATCTATACCAGACCCAAAGGGCCTGGTATTTGAATGGGGGTGGACCCCACACTGTTTTTCTTTTCCTTACATTTTTCTATTGCCTGCAATGGTATTGTATTGCCGGCACTTTAAATGTCAATTTAAATGTCAATTCATTCATTTTTTTTCTTTAGAAAATTTAATTTTTGCTGCAGCATGTTCTATATGTGCTACAGATGTGCCACTTTACAGGCAGACTATGGGGACCCCCCAGGCACTATATTTAACTATATTTAATGGTATTTTTGATTTTTATTGTTGCACTTTAAGCATCATTAAAATCACTGCACCAGTAAAAACAATCTTTTCTTAGATTTTTTTTTTTGCATTGATACATGCCCGCCAGGGCAGTACCTGGGCCCCCATACCCTTTTTATGATCAATTACTTAAATATAAGCCTTCAAAATTGAAATTTTTTTCCAAGTTCAGGTTCCATAGACTTTAATAGGGTTCGCCGTTCGGGTCAGAACTTTTTTTCTCTGTTCCAGAGTTTTAGTGCGAACTGAACAGGGGGGTGTTCAGCCCATCTCTAACTACAGACTGTAGCCTGTACTTTGACTACAGTATTAGATGTTAGTTTCTAATAATCAGGCAGAAAAGTACAAGCAACAGAAAATCGTCATGGGAGGAGGACCGCAGGTATGGTTAAAAGTGATATTAAACCCAAAACAAGTAAGGTATTGCAGCTTACCAATCATTAGATGTAGTAGTTGCATTTATTTTTTTGTTCTTTTTTCCCCTGGTGATCTAGCCAGGAGTGCATCCACCCTGGACGGATGAGCCCAGGGGGTACCTTTTGACAGCCGCATTGTCAGTCTGGAGAGAGGGGAGTGTTAGATATACTAGCAGATTTAGATACACTAACAAATTGAAGCCAAACTCCAGATCTCTAATTATCTACAGCAAAAAGTTGTTTTCCCCTATAGAATAAAGGTTTTACATGAAGAAATGAAAGCTGATCATTGTCATTTTAAGCACCCCTGAAAGTAATAAATCTGCAAGGCAGCTTGTTCTTTTGAAAAACATCAGACTTATTGGCCAGATCACAAGATGAAATAAAAGGAAAGAAAGCCTAAAAAAGAAAACAAATGCAGCCAACACATCTAAAAATTGGTAAGCTGAAATAAAATAAATGTTTGCTTTTAGGTTTAATACTGCTATAAATGTGCAAAAGATAATGCAAGGATGCTGAGATACTATAAATAGCCAAATTTTAACTCAAGAGAGATTTTAATGTGCAACTGATCAATGTCATAAATGCAACATTTTAGCTTCTTATGATTTGCTAAGGTATGTAAAACAAAAGTTATTGACTCCACAGGAGGTGTATATATCTTTGGGGTGAGGGAAAGGGGTTACGGGGGAGTTAGTCTACATAGAAACAGAGCAAGTGAAGATAAACAAATTTCAACAAAAGAAACACCTGAATACAGCTTATTTTCTTATTCCTCTCATGTGAAATGAGTAGCAGGTTAATGGGAGAGAAGATACCTGGGGTGGTTCAGGAATATCCATTAAATTGCCTCATTAGAACTGATAGGCCTCTGTATAATGTAAATGCTTTATTTGTATGTTTTGACTTTTTTGCTGGACTGTATGCTTTACTTCAGGGGTTCCGAACCACTGGGCCATGGGTGCGGCAGGCAGCGTGAGAGAGCAAGGCAGGTGGACGGTCAGATGAGAGAGTCGGGTGGATCAGAGAGGCAGGTGGGAAGATGAGAGAAGCGGGCTGGGCGAGCAGAGATGACATCATCTCTCTCTGCCAGCACCACATCATCACTCTCCCGCCCTCACTCATAACAACCACTGCACAGAGGCCTGCTAAACTAACCAGTGCTGCCACCAATGCAGTGACAATCTGCATCTGGTGGCAGGCATCGTGACAATCTGCAACCTGTGGCAGGCGATGTGGCAGGTGACATTCTTCATCTGGTGGCAGGCAACGTGGCAGGTGACAATCCGCATCTGGTGGCAGGTGATGTGGCAAGTGACAATCCGCATCTGGTGGCAGGCGACATGGCAAGTGACAATACACATCTGTTGGCAGGCGACGTGGTAAGTGACAATCTGCATCTGGTGGCAGGTGATGTGGCAAGTGACATTCCGCATCTGGTGGCAGGCGACATGGCAAGTGACATGCTTAGGGCTCCCACTGATTCTGCATTATGGTGAGTTGAACTATTTCATTTTATATTACAATGTAATAATAGAAATAATGCGCTTCAATCATCCTGACACCATATCAACCATGGTGCCCTGATGATTGAAGTGCCAACACCAGCCACTGCCCAGCCAATTGCCAGCGAAAAATCGCTTACCACCGCGTAAAACCCTCCTCCCCCCGGCATTGGTACAATTATCTGATGTTATCTGATGCAGGGAGGAGCCACGAGAGCCGCAAAGGGACCCCAGAATTCGGTGTTTGGGGCCACTCTGTGCAAAACGAACTGCCCAGTGGAGGTATTTAAAAACAAAATATCTAAAGCTTTACAATCACTTTAAAAATGTATTTTGTCATGGATACGATTAAAAACAGTCTTTGGTTTAAAATGAAAATGTATGAACTCAGGTTAGATTGGAAAATGATAGCCATTCTTTTTCAAAAGAGTATGAAGGTCATCCAAGTCTTGTTGATCTAGACCAATGTTTCTGAACTACAGTCCTCAAGTACAGGTCATGTTCTCAGGCTTACCATCATTTTGCACAGGTGATTTGATCAGTTTCACTGCCTTAGTAATTACCACAGCCGTTTCATCGGAGGGAAATCCTGAAAACATGACCTTTTGGGGGTACTTGTGGAGTGGAGAAACATTGATCTAGATCATACAGGATGTAATCCTGTAATTCTGGGGGCTAAAAGATAAATCAGTCTTGGCTGTGGTATGTTTAGCAAAATGCCTTTTGAGAGTCAATATTTCTAAATCTTTGCAGATCTTTGAAAATGATTTAAAATATTGGGGCTTGTGGTAGGAACAAATTTGAACCATTTGGACAAAAATCTAAAGTCATAGGACCACAATATCAGCCTTAATTGGCAGATAAGAATTTGCAGTTCATATTTGACAATGATTTAATGTGTGCTATATTTGTTCTATTTAGCTAATCTGTAGTGTAATTGAACACTATAAATGATATCTGTTCTCTTGGGGTTAATTATCAGGTATACAACTATTCACTATTCAGCATGGGGATTTTTTTTTAAATAAATATATTTGTAGGGTTACAACTCTCATTTATTATTATATTGCTTTTGAAGAGTGAGCAATGTTTACTCTCAAATGCGTTGAGTTTTTATAACCATACAAATCTAATAAATTGAAATTTTGTTTTATGAATCTTTACTGGATCTAATTTCCTTGGAGCTCATACTTCATGGATATCACAAGTAATCAGCTTGGTAGTCGTCGTGATATACTACACCTGGCATTTTAATCATGTGATCCTTTTCCATGTGAATGCCTCTCTGGTGTTTTATTCTTCTGCACTTAGATGTAATCTGTTTCAATTCAAGTAGCAGTTGAAGGCTTGAAATTGTGAAGACTACCTACACTGGAGCTATGAACTCTTAAGATGGAAATGACTAGCATTCTAGTGTGATTGCTGTGATACACCCTTGTGTTTTCCCAGCCATTTAAAGAGGTGAGCAATTTGCATCATATCATATGTAATGGAGGCAAGCTTGAGTGCATGCATGACATTACCCAGCATGCCCACATGAACAAACATATGGTGCTAATGTAGCACAACCCCCATAAGGGTTGCTGATGTCCGAGTTCCCACTGCTGCACAGACAGTCACACAGCATTTCCTTAATTCACTCAGATGCAGTAAACAGTCCTTGGCTTGTTTTTGATGTTTTATTAGGGGACGATAACTTGATGAGCTAAAGAATTATGGGATGCCCAACTTGAAAATGTCCAGAACACAGAACAAAAAGGGGACAACTTCCTCACTATTTACACAAGAAATCCTCTTCCTCCTTCCTCCTGCACAAACTTGGCAAACCACAGTCTACAAGAGAGCACTGAGCTGACAGTCTTCCCACTTGTCTTGTCCTTGCACCATGCTGATCTACTCACTGTCTCTTCTTGCTCTCTCCCGCTGATTCTCTGGCATGAATCCCTCCTACTGCCTCCTGTGTTTGGATCCTTCCAGGTCAGCTTTCCCGAGCTCCAGCCTGAGGTAAAACCCCTCCCAGCAGGAATTCCTCAAGCACCACCAACAGCACTGCTTCTCTATCTTCCACGACTCCCCTGCTGGCATGGCCCATGTCTATTTATGGGCTTCCCAGTCCCCTACCAGGCCCACTCCTGGGGATTGGCTGAGGGCCCATAAATATTCAAGGCAGCATTACAGACTCATCAGTTAACAGAGTATAGTTTGCCTACTCTCACTACTAGTAGGCTGTAGCACACACTAGAGGGTGCTACACCAATGTCAACGGCAAAGACTTAGAACCCAGCTAGCCTCAAAACCAAATTGGCAGGAAGAGAATACCATAAGGAAAGAATAAGTGTAATATGTAAGAAAAGGGTGAATGAATCAATTGGTTTCAAAGAAAGAAAATAAAGCTGCTAGAATGACCCAGCCAATCACCTAACTTGAATCCAATAGAAAATCTATGGAAATAACTAAAAATCAGAGTTCACAGAAGAGGCCCACAGAACCTTGAAGACTGTGTGGAAGAAGGGGCCAAAATCACACCTGAGAAATGCATGCGACTAGTTTCTCAATACAGGAGGTGTCTTGAAGCTGTCATTACCAACAAAGGATTTTGTAGAAAGTTTTAAATACATTTCAGTTAACGTGTTCAATTCTTTTTTCCTGTCTCATTCCATTTTATTACACAACTTCATTTCTGAACATATTTGTTTTGGTTTCTTTGTATGTATGGATTGCATGGGTTGTTATCGACATGTGGTAAAAATTTAATGTCAATAGCACCTTTAGAAATATATTTACCTAGAAAAATGGTGACATGTTCAATACTTATTTTATCCGCTGTATATATAAATATATATATATATATATATATATATATATATATATATATATATATATATATATATATATATATATATACTGTATATACAGTATATTGTGACATGTTAGGGTTTCTTAGCTCAATGGTAGCGCCAAAACAGTGTATTCACTCAGCACCCGATATCATTTTCAGGGCTCTCCTGTCCATTTTTATTTAAACAAACATCAAAACTTCACACAGGTACGTCTTTCCACGTGGGGGGTTCTCACCATTACTGCAAAAACATAACATTTAGCCTCCTGGCTCTCTTGTGGCAGCTTTACTGATCCAAGTACCTCTTCAGGATATTCCTGACTATCAGTACCTTTTTGGTCCTTCTCACCATGAAACGCGTCCCAGTGTTTATGCACAGACACTGCACCTCAGCTCTGCATCTTACTTACAGTTTCCTAGCTGCTCTGTCCCTCATGGACTCTCTCTCAGGCTTGGGCCTTGGCCTGTCCCGACCTGGACACCATGGTGCACACCAGCACCTCTCACGGCTCCCTTCACCCACTGACCTCCCTTGGGAGGGTGGGGCTCTGAGCTCTACGTCTGGCTCTCATATGAAGCCAGCACACACCTACACCATTACTGTGCTTGCTTCTCGCAACGTAATCCACCATTTTAAACCATGGCACAGGGTCAGCCTGCTACAATATATATATATATATATATATATATATATATATATATATATATATATATATATATATACAGTACCTCACTGTACAACCCTCACATTTTTGTAAATATTTTATTCTATCTTTTCATGTGACAACACTGAAGAAATGACACTTTGCTACAATGTAAAGTAGTAAGTGTGCAGCTTGTATAACAGTGTAAATTTGCTGTCCCCCAAAATAATTAAACACACAGCCATTAATGTCTAAACTGGTGGCAACAAAAGTGTGTACACCCCTAAGTGGAAATGTCCAAATTAGGCACGGTTAGCCATTTCTCCTCCCCGGTGTCATGTGACTCATTAGTGTTACAAGGTCTCAGGTGTGAATGGAGAGCAGGTGTGTTAAATTTGGTGTTATCGCTCTCACTCTCTCATACTGGTCACTGGACGTTCAACATGGCACCTCATGGCAAAGAACTCTCTGAGGATCTGAAAAAAAAATGTTGCTCTACATAAAGATGGCCTAGGCTATAAGAAGATAACCAAGAAGTCCCTGAAACTGAGCTGCAGCACGGTGGCCAAGACCATACAGTGGTTTAACAGGACAGGTTCCACTCAGAACAGGCCTCGCCATGGTCAACCAAAGAAGTTCAGTGCACGTGCTCAGCATTATATCCAGAGGTTGTCTTTGGGAAATAGACGTTTGAGTGCTACCGGCATTGCTGCAGAGGTTGAAGGGGTGGAGGATCAGCCTCTCAGTGCTCAGACCTTACGCTGCGCAGTGCATCAAATTGGTCTGCATGGCTCTCATCCCAGAAGGAAGCCTCTTCTAAAGATGATGCACAAGAAAGCCCAAAAACAGTTCGCTGAAGACAAGCAGACTAAGGACATGGATTACTGGAACCATGTTCTGTGGTCTGATGAAACCAAGATAAACTTATTTGGTTCAGATGGTGTCAAGCATGTGTGG
Source organism: Aquarana catesbeiana (assembly GCF_042186555.1). Classification (NCBI taxonomy): domain Eukaryota; kingdom Metazoa; phylum Chordata; class Amphibia; order Anura; family Ranidae; genus Aquarana; species Aquarana catesbeiana. The sequence goes on from NC_133334.1 coordinate 143,778,472, forward strand.
CGGCAACCAGGTGAGGAGTACGAAGACACGCGTGTCTTGCTTACAGTCAAGCATGGTGGTGGGAGTATCATGGTCTGGGGCTGCATGAGTGCTGCCGGCACTGGGGGGGCCAAGCATGTCTCCAGACCTAAACCCTATTGAGCATCTGTGGGGCATCCTCAAAAGGAATGTGGAAGAGTGCAAGGTCTCTAACATCCACCAGCTCCCTAATGTCATCATGGAGGAGTGGAAGAGGACTCCATTGGCAACCTGTGAAACTCTAGTGAACTCCATGCCCAAGAGGGTTAAGGCAGTGCTGGAAAATAATGGTGGCCACACAAAATATTGACACTTTGGACCCAATTTTTACATTTTTACTTAGGGGTGTACTCTCTTTTGTTGCCAGCGATTTAGACATTAATGGCTGTCTGTTGAGTTATTTTGAGGGGCAGCAAATCTACACTGTTATACAAGCTGTACACTCACTACTTTACATTGTAGCAAAGTGTAATTTCTTCAGTGTTGTCACATGAAAAGGTATAATAAAATATTTACAAAAATGTGAGGGGTGTACTCACTTTGTGAGATACAGTATATATGATATATATATATATATATATATATATATATATATATATATATATATATATATATATATATATATATATATATGCCACTAGACCTTTGAAGGTATGCTGTGGTACCTGGCACCAAGCCATCAGTAACAGATCCTTTAGGTTCTTTAAGCTGTGAGAGTGAGATGGGACTTCAATAGATGATGGATTGGATCTGGAGAAATGTTGTCAAAACCTCAAACTCATTGTTGTGTTGTGTTCATCAAACCATTCTTGAACCATTTTTGCAGTGTGGCTAAAAGAGGCCACTGCCATCAGAGAATATCCTTTCAATGAAAGAGTGTACTTGGTCAGCAACAATGTTTACGTAGGTGGTATATGTTAAGTGATATCCACATGAATGGCAGAACCCAGGGTTTCTCAGCAGAACATTGCCAAAAACATCACTCTGCCTTTGCTGACTTGCCTTTTTCCCATAGAGCAACCTGGTGCCATCTCTTCTTCAGGAAAGTGATGCACACGCACTTGGCCATCCTCATGAAATGAAAGAAATAAAGATATCTAATACTGTATACAGTTCAGACAAGTGTAAAGAAATGCTGTAAAATAAGAATGATTTCAGAAATATATGTTTTAATTGTTTGTATCAATTTACAAAATGTAAAGGGAGCGAACAGAAGAAAAATCTAAATCAGATCAATATTTGGAGTGATTACCCTTTGACTTCAAACCAGCATCAATTCATACACTTGCACGCTTTGTATACTTGTACAAAGTCAGAGATTTTGTAGGATTAGAGTCACGTGTATGAATAAACAATTATTCCAAGCAGGTGCTAATGATCATCAATTTCATATGTAGGTTGAAAGACAGTCATTGGTGTAGGAGGCTTAAAACTGGGTGGGGAACAGCCAAGCTCTGCTACTAAAGTGAGGTTGCGGAAGACAGGTTAATGTCACAGGTCATACACTATGGCAAGCCTGAGTACAGCAACAAAAACCAAAATAGTTATACTGCATCAAAAAGGTCTCTACCAGGCAAAAAATTCAAAGCAGACTGTGGTTTTAAGATCTGCTGTTTAAGCTATTTTAAGGAAGCACAAGGAAACAGGCAATGTTGAGGACCGAACTGAAAGAAACCAGTGGGACCCAGGTACATGCACCTACTGTCTGGAGAAGTGTGGCCAGAAGTAGTCAGCGGTGGACAAGTTGTGACCAATAATCTATACCTTCGACATGGAAACAAGGCAAAGCGATTCAACTATACATGACATGGGATGAAAAAAAAAGCAGCAAGTTCTCTGAAAAGATGAGTCAAAATTTGAAATTTGGAATATGGGGAAGAGCCCGGGCCCCGTCGGATACTCCGCAGCATATTATAAAAAAAATTTCTGAAATACTTGCACCCAAACTGTGCGATTATTTGAATGCCCTTGGGGAGAATGAAGAGTCCCGAGAAGAGTCTCTATTAGCATATATTACCCTGATCCTGAAGGAAGGAAAGGATCCATCCTCCCCTGGAAGATATAGACCAATCTCGCTCTTAAATGTAGACACAAAAATCTTCGCTAGAATACTCGCAGACAGGTTGAAAATTGGATTAAAACGGGGGCAGGAGGCGGAGCCTAGCGGAGCAGACATGCATTGTTAGAGCTCCACACCGCTGAGGAGAGAAGAGAAGGACAAAGCGGAGCCTGCAGGCTCAAAAGGTATCCATTTGAACCTTTTTGCCCCAGGGAACAAACTGTGAAAGTTTGGGCAGGAAATATGGTACTGGGAGGAAACCGTGGCAGAAATAAAAATCACCTCACAAAGAGCTCACAGGCACTCACTGCAGCTGAAGCAGCTCCAGTCACCTCACAAGATACAGCATCAGGGCGCTCTCACAGACAGAAAATGTCACAGCAAGACTCTCCATTTGAGTCAGATACAGAACAAATCCTCTCACAAACTTCTCCACAAGCCTCCTCAGCATCCCCAGTAATATTATTACAGTTTGAAAAGATGCTTCATAAGGCTTTAAAACAAACCTCAGACCAAATAACAAAAAGCCTAACCAAAGAAATAAGAGAGCTGGGAAACCGCACCGCAGCCTTAGAAATAAAAATGGATGAAATTGAAATTACAACCCAAGAAAATATAACAGAATTGGAACAATTAAAAAAAGAGAATTTAATACTTCAAACTAAGCTCGAAGATTACGAAAATAAAGCCAGACGTTCAAACTTGCGCATAAGGGGAATACCTGAAACTGTGACAGACCTGCAATCTACTATTACTGCTCTATTACAAGAACTAAAGCCAGATATCCCTATTGAACGTTTAGAACTGGACAGAGTACACAGAGCCCTCACAGCCAAAAAGAAAGATGGACCCCCACGTGATATAATCACAAAATTTCATTATTACAGAACGAAAGAACAAATACTAATTGCTGCAAGAGAAAAAAAGGAACTTAATTTTCAAGGACACAATTATCAAATTTTTGCTGACCTATCCCAACTTACTATTACTAAAAGACGATCCATGAAACCCCAACTAATGGAACTGCAACGCCACAACATTATGTATCAATGGGGCTTCCCCTTTTCAGTCAGATTTAACTACCAAGGTACAATTTACAGAAGCAGATCAGCAGATGAACTACAACAAACCCTTTTAAAATTAAATCTGACAGAACCCACAAGCAGCAACACCCCCACACGCAGAAGAATGGCATCATCTTCACCTTCAGGCAGCACCCAGAAAATTTCAGAACAAAATGGGAATCATCATTCTCACAAAAGAGGCCGTTATGCCACATCATCCATGGACCAAGAAGATTCAATGGACTGACATCCTAATTCCTGATATCTCTTAATTTATTATACTAAGAGATGGTTCTCTATAAAAAACCTATATTTATAACTGAATGTAACTGCATTCTGATAGTCACACACTGTGTGGGATCATGTTACATTCCAGTTATATTTCTTATTACTTCTGATTCATATAGCCTTAGAATATATAAGTGAAATAAGGAAATTCTTGTTCAGTTATATATTATCAGGTAATAACAATAGATTTATTACTTTTTAGGACAAATATGTTCAATAATCCAGAAGTAATGGAAGCTTTTTCTTTCTTTTCTTAAAACAAATATATTATTACCTAACTAGTTTCTAGAATTATGTTTTTGTTTATTCTAATCTGAAGCAATACAACCTCAATTTTATGAGTTAACACATCTAAACAGTTACATATGAATAAAATATGTAATTGTTTACTCTAAAAGGGTTAAAATCCCAAAATAATTCAAACTATCTTCATCAATACCAAAGTTATTAACAGTACCTTTCTAACTGAATTATTTAGCCTAGGGCAAGACTAACCATATACAACCACCCTGGAATAAATAATTTCAACAAAAACTATATTCTGCACTCCAATTAATGAAACATCATTTTGATGTCTTTTGACATAGCACTTCTCTCCTGTAAGCGGAAGATCCGTGTACCCACATTAGCCCTCCTCATTCTCCCAACCATATTATGTGGGAGTGTGACGAAGGCACTTATTCCCCTGAGAGAGATATTTATTCTCTTTCACGGGTAAATTGTGATTACTTGCAAAAAATAATTTATACAATGTATCATCTAATCTCATATGTTTTTTGTTTACTCTTTACTCCAGAATTCACTGGTTTCTTTTCTATCTATTCATCTCTTCAGTCCACACAGGTTGATCTGCGCAGTCAGCTCTGCATAACAAAAAGTAAGTCAAAACTATTTGATCTATTGCCATGGCACCACTGAATATACTTTCCCTGAATGTTCAGGGAATACATGTCCCTCAAAAAAGGACCAAAGCCTTCCGTACTTTCCATAACAAGAAGGCTCACATAGTATGCCTCCAAGAAACACACTTCACCAAAGATTCTACTCCAAAATATATTTCTCCTTTTTATCAACAAATTTACACGGCTTCTGCCTGTACCAAGCAAAGGGGAACTCTAATTGCATTTCACTGATCCACACCATTCACCTTATCATCAGAAATTAAAGACCCAGAAGGTAGATACCTGATACTCATGGGTTATATAATGGATACAGCAATCACGGTGATTTCCTACTACGCTCCTAACAAACAACCTACACCATTCCTCTCACATATATTACAAGTGATTAATACACACAAAATAGAAACAGTGATAATGTGTGGGGATTCGAACCAGGTCCTCCTCCCATTTCTAGATAAATCACCTTTTAAACCATCCAAAATAACCTCTAGATTACCTTTTTCTCAACTTCTTTCCAAATACAATCTGGTAGATTCGTGGAGAGAAAGTAACCCAATGAAAAAGAAATTCACTTATTTCTCGCACCCTCATCAAACCTTCACCAGAATAGATCATATTTTTCTAACAATAGGAATGATACCAGAAATTATTGCATCAGATATAATTCTGATTCCGTGGTCTGACCATAATGCAGTATACACTACTATAGCCTCAGCCATACCAAAAGCGCATGACCCAACGTAGTACTTACCGGACATAATGCTCAAACACCCACTACATCAGATGGCCATTGAACAAGCTTTAAAGGAATACATATCAATTAATAATACAACAGACATCTCCCCAATAACACTGTGGGAAGCTCATAAGCCTGTCTTGCGTGGTACAATACAAAGACAAATGGCACTATTTAAACGGGAACGCAAAAATCTAGCAAAAAAACTAGAACTCAATTTTAATGCAGCCTACATATCATTTCAAGATAATCCATCTCAGAGTACAAAATCTCATCTGGAAAAATCTAGATTGGAATACGATCTATTTCTCACTGAGTCAGTTGATAAATCCCTCAAACGCTCCAAACACAATTTCTACATGAATACAAACAAACCAGGTACATATTTGGCTCGGGCATTAAATTCAACTAACAAATCTTTCAAACCAATACGTTTGAAATTATCAAAAAATGTTTACACTTGTAATCCAGTTAAAATAGTCCATAAATTTCACTCACATCTCGCAACTTTATACAAGACAAACAATGAATTTAATCCTACAGAGGCTGAATCCTTCTTCTCAAAAATAACCTTACCTGAGTTATCTCAGAATCAAAAAAGCAGTTTGGATGAGCCTATAACTATAGATGAAGTTGCTAACGCCATAAAAGACCTAAAACTTAACAAAAGACCAGGCCCAGACGGCTACTCGGTTTTATACTATAAAACATTCTCAGAAATACTCTCTCCCATTCTCACTGAAACTTTTAACAAACTTCTAGATGGACGTCCTTTTCGGCAAGAAACACTAATGGCAATTGTTTGTATGATCCCAAAACCCCTTTCTGATGATAGTTCCTGTGGGAATTATCGGCCTATCTCTCTGTTAAACCTCGATATTAAATTATTAGCAAAAATAATAGCAAAATGCCTCAATAGCATTATAGGAAAATTAATACATAGAGATCAAGTAGGCTTCATGCCAAATAGACAGGCAGGCGATAATATACGCAGGGCAGTGTTATTGGCACATATTGCTAAAAAACGGAAAATCCCTTTATGTTTTCTATCTCTCGATATTAAGAGGGCATTTGACACAGTATCCTGGCAATATATGCAATATTCATTACAAAATGGGGTTTTGGACCCCACTTTTTAACATGGATCAAAGCATTATATAATAAACCCAAAGCCTATATAAAATATGCTGGATACAAATCTGAAGCCTTTAATATCGAAAGAGGTACCCGACAGGGTTGCCCATTATCTCCCTTATTATTTGCCCTTATACTCGAACCCATGGCCCAATACATCAGAACAAACCAAACTATAACTGGCATTGAAGTAGGAGGTATTACACACAAATTATGTATATTTGCAGACGATATATTACTTTTTCTATCATCACCACAGGTCTCTGGTCCTAACTTAATACCAGCTCTTGATGGATTTGCAGCCCTATCCGGCCTTATGATTAATCCTAAGAAATGCCTAGTGCTTAATATTTCACTCACAAACATGGAATTGATCCCGGCTAGGGCTGCACTCCCATTGACATGGGCAGAAAAATCAATCCCATATCTTGGAATTCATTTAACAGCATCTCATTCTGACTTATTCTCAACCAATTATCCTCCTGTATTAAGACAGATCACAAATCTAATAAAACAATGGTCGCAACTTCCTTTATCCTGGATAGGGAAGATTAATGCAATCAAAATGACTATTCTACCCAAATTGCTTTATCTATTCAGAGTCCTCCCTATTCCAATTCCTTCCTATTTTTTGAGAATAGTACAAAAAAGAGCAACTTCGTTTATATGGGGCTCTTCTAAACCACGTATGCCTATACACACACTACATCTTCCCAAAAATAAAGGAGGCCTGGGATACCCTAATTTTACTACCTACTACAGAGCAGCACATTTGGCCAGTCTGTCCAAATACCATGCAAAACAGGAAATCCCATTATGGGTATTTATAGAGGCTTCAGAAAATGACCCTCTATTAATATCAAATTTATTATGGCTTGATCCTAAAGACCGCTTTAAAATTCATAATCCCATAACTAAACACTTCTTATCTCTCTGGGATAAACTAAAAACCAAATATCAGTTACAATCTCCACACAATCCTCTCCTTTCTTTTATCAGAAATCTGGCCTTTTATCCGGCATGGATCTACCCAAATTCTTTTAAAGCTTGGACAACATCAGGCATTCAGACACTAAATGACTTCATAGCATCTAAATCATTCCTTTCATTCCCATCGCTTAGAGAAAAATATGATCTACCAAACTCTGAGATATTTAGATATCTCCAAATCAAAAATTTCTATACACCATTCCTAAAGGGGGATACACCATTATCCCAATTATCCATTTTTGAATCAATCTGTACAAAAGATTCATTTGCTAAAGGTACAATTTCATCACTTTATAATCAATTATATGGAGTAGCAAATCTTAATAGACCCTCTTACGTTCAGAGGTGGGAGGAGGACCTGGGACGAACTTTAGAAGACACGGACTGGTCTAACATATGGCTCACATCTAAGTCATCTTCACCCAACATCTTAGCACTGGAGACAAATTATAAAGTCCTAACTCGCTGGTACCTTGTACCCGCTAGAGTGGCAAAATATTCACCTAATACCTCAGCTCTTTGTTTTCGAGGATGCCCAGAAATAGGCACATATTTACACATATGGTGGACATGCCCAGTAATCCAAACCTTCTGGAAGGAAGTCTTCGTGATTGCATCTAAAATATTTAAAAAAATAATACAACCAGATCCATATTTAACTTTACTTAATCTAAAACCGGAATGGTTAACACTCTCTCAATTCAAACTTATGATCCAACTAATAACGGCTGCACAAACAGTGGCCAAGGCATGGAAATCTCCTACATTGGTACTAGCAGAAACAATTCACAGAATGAATAATACAATGTCCCATGCTAAGATGGTAGCCATCGATCAAAATCAAATTCCAAAATTTGAAAAACTTTGGCATCCTTGGATAAAACAACAGTTCCTGTCAAACTTCAATGACTCTGTCCTGTTGCCATGGTAACAGATTAAATGACTTACAGAGACACCCATTCTAAGGCTTCAAAGAGAACTAAAAAGAATAATAAACTGACGAGCGGGACAACCTTGTGGACCATACCTCTACTTTTCAACCCTTTTTCTTCTTTCTCTTTCCTTTTCTCCACCTTACGATTAAAGCTCATTATCAGAATTTATTTGACCTATATACACTCTACTTGTAAACAATATGTATAGTAGGTATAAATCATTTAAATACCTACAAAAGTAACTAAGGAAATGATATATATCTTTAATTTAGGTTTACGTGAACCCAATGTTTAATATTTGAAATTTCATGATATTTACCTATATAAACCCTACTGTAAAACAATGAGCTTACTTTATAGATCCTTGTAAACTTACTTTATGTATCTTTATAACATTGTATACTCAATAAACTTCTTTTGACAAGGAAAATTGGATTAAAACAATGGATACACAATGACCAGGTGGGATTTGTCCCGGGTAGGGAGGGGAGAGATAACTCCTTAAAAACATTTCTCCTCATGCAGGAAGCAATCAGGAGCAATACCCCAGCAACCCTGCTATCAATCAATGCCGAAAAGGCATTCGATAGAGTGGATTGGGGATTTATGACGGAAACTTTGAAACATCTAGGACTAGGAGAGAGGATGATGAAATGGATCCCCTCATTGTATAGGCACCCCAAGGCAAGGATTAGAGTAAATGGAGCCCTGTCTTGTCCCCTTGAACTTTTTAACGGGACAAGACAGGGTTGCCCCCTCTCCCCAATTTTGTTTGTCTTATCCCTAGAGCCACTCCTAGTGGCCTTTCATAGGAATGAAGACATTCGGGGAATCAAGGTTGGATTGAAGGAATACAAGATAGCAGCATTTGCTGACGATTTGCTATGCTTTATTACTTGCCCCAGAACAACAATCCCCATGGCGCTCAAGGAATTTGAGCGCTATGGGGGTTTGACAAACTTCAAAATAAACATGAACAAGTCAGAGCTCCTTAATATAACAATCCCAAAGCGAGAGCAGAGAGCACTGCAAGCTGGGCTCCCATTTGTGTGGTGCGAGAGGGAGCTGGCCTACCTAGGTACAAAAATACCATCCTCACTGGGAGATCTATTTGCCGCTAACTATATACCCCTACTTAACAAAACTAAAGATCTATTAGGTAGGATGAGATACAAAGCCCTGTCATGGATCGGCAGGATAAATGCGATTAAAATGTTCGTGCTGCCCATGCTATTATATACCTTCCAAATGGTCCCAATAGAAATCCCCCCTAAATTTTTTGCTAAACTGCAATCTTTAATTTTGAGATTTATATGGGCACGTAGGCACCCTAGGGTGGCATACGACACTTTGACGAAGGATAAAAAACTGGGAGGGTTAGGTGCATCGGATTTTAAAAAATATTATAAGTCGGTCATGGTTGCTAGGATAATTGACTGGCTACACAATAAACAGGAGAAAAGTTGGTTGAACATAGAAGTAACACTGAGTGGGGTGGATATAGAAAAATTAATATGGAACCCACCACAATATAGGGACTTGGGAGATAGAGTTAATTTCTTGACTAGAAACACTTTTAGAATATGGGATAGGGTAGGCAAGAGTTGTCACTGGGAATTTAACTCACCTTTATTATCATTATTAAACACGGATTATTTTTTACCGGGGAAGGAGGAATATTTATATTTCACGAGATGGGCAAAAAAAGATGTAATACAACTTCAAGATGTAATGAGAGGAAACAGACTGTACACTTACACTGAAATCACACAGGCTTGGGGGAACAAACCACCAGACAAATGGAGGTACGCCCAGATACAGCATTTTACACGTTCACTACCACAACCATTAAGAGGAAAAGACCAGCTAAGGGCCATAGAAAAACTATTAAGCTCCCCAACGTGTGTGAAAGGAAGCATCTCAAAATTATATTACGTTATAAGGGGGGAAGCTAGTAAAGGATATCCCACTTTCCTGGAGAAGTGGGAAAAGGAAATAGGGGGATTAGAAGGTGTAGAACACAGAAGTAAGATCCTAAAGATGGTGTACTTAATGGCAAAAGACTCCCGGACACATGAAATGGCCTATAAAACGATAGCAAGATGGCATAGGACGCCATAAAAGGTGCATGAATATGATAATGAGACTCCTCGAACTTGTTGGAGAGGATGCGGAAAAGTTGGCACTCTTGCCCACTTATGGTGGGAATGCCCTAAAGTCCAGAAATATTGGGGAGAAGCCTTAGATGAAATACAACAGATAACGGGGGAGCAGGTTAATAAAAACCCGTGGTCGTGTATGTTCCATGACACGGAAAGAGAGATCCCCCAATACATAAAGTCAGTAATCCCATTCCTTTTAAACGCAGCCAAAGCACTGATCCCGTGTCATTGGAAGGGTATAGAAACCCCAAGGATGAAGGAATGGATAACAAGAGTAGAATGGGTCAGAGGAATGGAAGAAGCAAGACACTTAATGGAAGGGCGACGAGACAAATATACTAAGACGTGGGCAAGATGGCATGAGTATAGGAATACAGAAAGATACGTGACAATTATGGATGCCTGAGGGGGAGAGAGAGAGGGAGGAGGAGGTGGGGGGGGGTTTGGGAGGGGGGGGGATGAGGGGAGAAAAATAGATAGGTAAATATTGGTATCCTCAGTGGATATAAGGGAAAGGAAAAATTTATTTTAAAATTTTTGTATTAAAGTTAGTATAATACTCTTTAAGTCACAATGATGCGAAAAAGAGAGGGGGCGCAGCGTAAATGACGCAGCTGACTTAAAAACTCTCTAAAAGCTTGCTGATGTGGAAAAAAAAAAGAAGAAGAAGAAAAAAAAAAAAAAGGAATATATTGCTCGCTGTAGCAGGAGGCAGTTTGTTCATCGAAGGGTTAGAGAGCCGTACAATAATGAGTGTCTCCAGGCAACAGTGAAGCATGGTGGAGGTTCCTTGCACCTTTGGGGCTGCATTTCTGCAAACAGAGTTGGAGATTTGGTCAGGATCAATGATGTCCTCAAAGCTGAGAAATACAGACAGGTACTTATCCATCATGCCATAACATCAGGGAGGCATTTGATTAACCCCACATTTATTCTGCAGCAGGACAACGACCCTAAACATATAGCCAATGTCATTAAGAACTCTTAGCGTAAAGAAGAACAAGGAGTCCTGGAAGTGAAGGTTTGGCCCCATAGAGCCCTGATCTCAACATCATTGAGTCTGCCTGGGATTGCATGAAGAGACAGAAGGATTTGAGGCAGCAAACATCCACAGAAGATCTGTGGTTTGTTCTACAAGATGTTTGGAACATCCTAAATTATAACAAATTCAGTGTAGCGCAGCTCCTTATGTGTCAAGATTCAAAACCTAAAAATTATGTAACTCTAAATATACCTGTTGCCAAAAAACATTCAAACGATGAAATGAATAATAGTCCAGTGTTCATGAATAAAAAGAACAAGATAAATAGGTGTAACATAACCCCTTATGTAGTAAAATCGAAACCAGAGATTATATACCTGTAACTCAAAATATATCTATTATACCACATGATCACTGCGCTAAATAGCCACAAAAGTGAGCACCTCTACTTAATATACAGTGGGGACGGAAAGTATTCAGACCCCCTTAAATTTTTCACTCTTTGTTATATTGCAGCCATTTGCTAAAATCATTTAAGTTCATTTTTTTTCCTCATTAATGTATACACAGCACCCCATATTGACAGAAAAACACAGAATTAATGACATTTTTGCAGATTTATTAAAAAAGAAAAACTGAAATATCACATGGTCCTAAGTATTCAGACCCTTTGCTGTGACACTCATATATTTAACTCAGGTGCTGTCCATTTCTTCTGATCATCCTTGAGATGGTTCTACACCTTCATTTGAGTCCAACTGTGTTTGATTATACTGATTGGACTTGATTAGGAAAGCCACACACCTGTCTATATAAGACCTTATAGCTTACAGTGCATGTCAGAGCAAATGAGAATCATGAGGTCAAAGGAGCTGCCTGAAGAGCTCAGAGACAGAATTGTGGCAAGGCACAGATCTGGCCAAGGTTACACAAAAATTTCTGCTGCACTTAAGGTTCCTAAGAGCACAGTGGCCTCCATAATCCTTAAATGGAAGATGTTTGGGATGACCAGAACCCTTCCTAGAGCTGGCCGTCCAGCCAAACTGAGCTATCAGGGGAGAAGAGCCTTGGTGAGAGAGGTAAAGAAGAACCCAAAGATCACTGTGGCTGAGCTCCAGAGATGCAGTCGGGAGATAGGAGAAAGTTGTAGAAAGTCAAACATCACTGCAGCCCTCCACCAGTCGGGGCTTTCTGGCAGAGTGGCCCGATGGAAGCCTCTCCTCAGTGCAAGACACGTGAAAGCCCGCATGGAGTTTGCTAAAAAAAACACCTGAAGGACTCCAAGATGGTGAGAAATAAGATTCTCTGGTCTGATGAGACAAAGATAGAACTTTTTGGCCTTAATTCTAAGCGGTATGTGTGGAGAAAACCAGGCACTGCTCATCACCTGTCCAATACAATCCCAACAGTGAAGCATGGTGGTGGCAGCATCATGCTGTGGGGGTGTTTTTCAGCTGCAGGGACAGGATGACAGGTCGCAATCGAGGGAAATATGAATGCGGCCAAGTACAGGGATATCCTGGATGAAAACCTTCTCCAGAGTGCTCAGGACCTCAGACTGGGCCGAAGGTTTACCTTCCAACAAGACAATGACCCTTAGCACACAGCTAAAATAACAAAGGAGTGGCTTCACAGCAACTCAGTGACTGTTCTTGAATGGCCCAGCCAGAGCCCTGACTTAAACCCAATTGAGCATCTCTGGAGAGACCTAAAAATGGCTGTCCACCAACATTTACCATCCAACCTGACAGAACTGGAGAGGATCTGCAAAGAGGAATGGCAGAGGATCCCCAAATCCAGGTGTGAAAAACTTGTTGCATCTTTCCCAAAAAGACTCATGGCTGTATTAGATCAAAAGGGTGCTTCTACTAAATACTGAGCAAAGGGTCTGAATACTTAGGACCATGTGATATTTCAGTTTTTCTTTTTTAATAAATCTGCAAAATTTCAACAATTCTGTGTTTTTCTGTCAATATGGAGTGCTGTGTGTACATTATTGAGGAAAAAAATGAACTTAAATGATTTTAGCAAATGGCTGCAATGTAACAAAGAGTGAAAAATTTAAGGGGGTCTGAATACTTTCCGTCCCCACTGTAAAACTATCAACAATAAATACAATTGTTTTTCTGCAGCCTCCTTAGCTATATAAATGAAATTAACACATCTTTAGAAAGTCCATAGAATAAGAGGTGCAGGATATCTTAAAACATTTAATATATATATACCCCATGCCCCCTTAGTGGTAATGACTCACCAGACTTTTTTTTACTTCCATTAAAGCTTAGCTAACTCAGTTTCATTAATAACCTACCTCTTGGTATACGGCTTGGCTCACAGGTGATCCGCTTGTTTAGGTAATGGAATCTTACAACAATCCTGATGCTAGCGTGCATCCCCTTGCTTCCCAGTGTAATACAGTCCCGTCCTCTCACCCGCCTATGCGGCGTGCCAGACTAAGATGCGCGTGATGTTATCAAATGACATAGTGCGGCTTCACTCTGATGTAGTATTTCATCACACTGACTTTCTCAATGGGCAAAGCCACACGGCCCGGCAATCAAACAATTAATAGCTCTCCCCTTACGGGAGTAAATTGTTTCTTATTTAACTGTTTCATTCACTGCAGCTTGCACCGCAGAGAATCAGCTACAGATATGCACCATAGACAGCTGTTCCAAACTAATAAAACATTACAAATAAAGTAAAACACATTAATTAAAATCATGGGAGGTAGGCACTGATAGGCTGCACTGATAAGCTGCACTGATGACCATTGATGAGGCGGCACTGATGGCCACTGATAAGGCTGCACTCATGGCCATTGATGAGGTGGACTGATATGCTGCACTGATGGGGCTGTACTGATAAGACAGCACTGATATGCTGCACTGATGGGCACTGATGAGGCTCTGATGAGGCGGCAATGATGGTTACTGATAAATTGCACTGATGGGCATGAATGAGGCTGCACTGATAATGCAGCACTGATATGCTGAACTCATGGGCACTGATGAAGCTGCGCTGATGGCCACTGATGAGGTGGCACTGGTAAGCTGCAATGATAGGGCTGCACTGATAAAGCAGCACTTATATTCTGCACTGATGGGGACTGATATGCTGCACCGATGCGCACTGATAGGCTGCACTGGTGGTCCCTGATGGGGCTGCACTGATGAGGTGGCAATGATGATCACTGATGAGACGGCACTCATGGGCACTAATAAGCTGCACTGATGGGCACTGATGGGGCACTGGGAAGCACGGGGACGCATGCTAGCAGCAGGATTGTTGTAACCTGTGTGGATAAGTGAAGCCCATGTTTTTAATATATTTGTGAGAATGCGCTATAGGAGCTTTTCTTTTTAACATTTGAGATGTTTCATGACCTGAACAAACGGATCACCTGCGAGTCAAGCTGTATATCAGGAGGTACATTATTAATAAAGCTGAGTTTGCCTAGCTTTAACATCTGGTGAGTAGGGATGAGCTTCGAGTTCGAGTCGAACTCATGTTCGACTCGAACATCGGCTGTTCGCAAGTTCGAACAGCGAACAATTTGGGGTGTTCGTGGCAAATTCGAATGCCGCGGAACACCCTTTAAAAGTCTATGGGAGAAATTAAAAGTGCTAATTTTAAAGGCTTATATTCATGGTATTGTCATAAAAAGTGTTTGGGGACCTGGGTCCTGCCCCAGGGGACATGGATCAATGCAAAAAAAAGTTTTAAAAAGGGAAGTTTTTTCGGGAGCAGTGATTTTAATAATGCTTAAAGTGAAACAATAAAAGTGTAATATCCCTTTAAATTTCATACCTGGGGGGTGTCTATAGTATGCCTGTAAAGGGGCGCATGTTTCCCGTGTTTAGAACAGTCTGACAGCAAAATGACATTTCAAAGGAAAAAAAGTCATTTAAACTACTCGCGGCTATTAATGAATTGCCAGTCCAACAATACACATAAAAGTTCATTGATAAAAACGGCATGGGAATTCCCCACAGAGGAACCCCGAACCAAGATTTAAAAAAAAAAATGACGTGGGGGTCCCCCTAAATTCCATACCAGGACCTTCAGGTCTGGTATGGATATTGAGGGGAACCCCGGCCACAATTAAAAAAAAAAATGGCGTGGGGTCCCCCTCAAAATCTATACCAGACCCTTCAGGTCTGGTGTGGATTTTAAGGGGAACCCCGCGCCAAAATAAAAAAAAAAAACAGCGTGGGTCCCCCCAAAAATCCATACCAGACCCTTATCTGAGCATGCAACCTGGTAGGCTGCAGGAAAGGAGGGGAGACGAGAGAGTGCCCCCCCTCCTGAACCGTACCAAGCCACATGCCCTCAACATTGGGAGGGTGCTTTGGGGTAGCCCCCCAAAACACCTTGTCCCCATGTTGATGAGGACAAGGGCCCCATCCCCACAACCCTGGCCAGTGGTTGTGGGGGTCTGCGAGCGGGGGGCTTATCGGAATCTGGAAGCCCCCTTTAACAAGGGGACCCCCAGATCTCGGCCCTCCCCCTGTGTGAAATGGTAAGGGGGTACAAAAGTACCCCTACCATTTCACTATAAAACTGACAAAAATGTTAAAAATGACAAGAGACAGTTTTTGACAATTCCTTTATTTCAAGGTTCCTCAAACTACGGCCCTCCAGCTGTTGCGGAACTACATATCCCATGAGGCATTGTAAAACTCTGACATTGACAGACATGACTAGGCATGATGGGAATTGTAGTTCCTGAACAACTGGAGGGCCATAGTTTGAAGACCCCTGCTTTATTTGAATGCTTCTTCTTTCTTCTATCTTCTATCTTCCTTCGGTTTCTTCCTCCATCTTCTTCTTCTTCTGGTTCTTCCTCCAGTGTTCTCGTCCGGCATCTCCTCCGCGGTGTCTTTTTCCCTTCTTCTCCTCGAGCTGCTCCACATGCATGATGGCATGGAGGGAGGCTCCCGCTCTTCTCTTTGTCTTCTTCTCTTCATCTTCTTTTCAGGCCGCTCCGCATCCATGATGGCATGGAGGGAGGCTCCCGCTGTGTGACGCTTCTCCTCTTCTGACGCCACAGGGAAGTCCCGTCAAGTTACCATGCATCAGGGGGGCGGGGTCACCGGGTGGCCCCCCCGGTTATTTAAGAACCGTCAGAAGAGGAAAAGCGTCACACAGCGGGAGCCTCCCTCCATGCCATCATGGATGCGGAGCAGCCCGAAAAGAAGATGAAGAGAAGAAGATGAAGAGAAGAAGATGAAGAGAAGAGCGGGAGCCTCCCTCCATGCCATCAATTAATGCGGAGCGGCCCGAGGAGAAGAAGGGAAGAAGACGCTGACGTCGCGGAGGAGATGCCGGACGAGAACACCGGAGGAAGAACCAAAAGAACCAGAAGAACCAGAAGAAGAAGAAGATTGAGGAAGAAACTGAAGGAAGATAGAAGATAGAAGAAAGAAGAAAGAAGAAAGAAGAAACATTTAAATAAAGGAATTCTCAAAAACTGTCTCTTGTAGTTTTTAACATTTTTGACAGTTTTTTAGTGAAATGGTAGGGGTACTTTTGTACCCCCTTACCATTTCACACAGGGGGGAGGGCTGGGATCTGGGGGTCCCCTTGTTAAAGGGGGCTTCCAGATTCCGATAAGTCCCCCACCCGCAGACCCCCACAATCACCGGCCAGGGTTGTGGGGATGAGGCCCTTGTCCTCATCAACATGGGGACAAGGTGTTTTGGGGGGCTACCCCAAAGCACCCTCCCAATGTTGAGGGCATGTGGCCTGGTACGGTTCAGGGGGGGCACTCTCTCCCCCCCCCTCTTTTCCTGCGGCCTGCCAGGTTGCGGGCTCGGATAAGGGTCTGGTATGGATTTCTAGGGGGACCCCACGCCGTTTATTTTTTAATTTTGGCGCGGGGTTCCCCTTAAAATCCATACCAGACCTGAAGGGTCTAGTATAGATTTTGAGGGGGACCCCACGCCATTTTTTTTTTAAATTTTGGCCGGGGTTCCCCTTAATATCCATACCAGACCTGGAGGGCCTGGTATGGAATTTAGGAGGACCCCCCACATCATTTTTTTTTTAAATTTTGGTTCGGGGGTTCCCCTGTGGGGAATTCCCATGCCGTTTTTATCAATTAACTTTTATGTGTACTTCTACACTTCTATTGTATAGTTTTAAATGACTTTTTTTCCTTTGAAATGTCATTTTGCTGTCAGACTGTTCTAAACACGGGAAACATGCTCCCCTTTACAGGCATACTATAGACACCCCCAGGTACGAAATTTAAAGGGATATTACACTTTTATTTTTATTGTTTCACTTTAAGCATTATTAAAATCATCCCATTTAGAGATCCGGTAAGCAGGATCTCCTGAAGGTTTGCTGCTGTTTTCTACCTGGTGTTTTTTCCATGCATGGTGATTAATCTCTGGCTTGATTTACCCCGCTCACTTGGTTTTTTCTATCTGGTAAGCAGTGTGCACGTATGATTTGCTGCACCTAGAGGATTCATGTCTTTCCCTGGGTGATCATTATATGCCTAATTTTCTTCCTTTTTCTGGTAAACAGATCTGGGTGTCATTCACGTTTTTTGTTTTCCTATTTTTGTTTTTGTTTTATTTTATCTTTTCATTCCAGCATTTATATTTTGCATGTTGGTCTGACACTTATACAATCACCCCCAGTTGTTATCCCTTACACTGGATTCTTATGATCACATATGATTTTTTTGGGTTCAGATTGAGTGTTGCACTATTCTGTTTTTGAGGTGTTTTACGTATCAGGATTACACTATGTTTGCTTTTTATATTTTTTGCTAAACTCTGTGGACTGTATACACGGGACGAGCGTGTTTATCCTGCCTCCCCTGGACTGATCATCTCAAGGCCCAGGCTGGGTTTAAGCCACTTGCCCCGATTTGGCTTACTTCTGGTATGTACATTACCGTACTAAGGGTTCCAGATATATGTTTTGTTCATCACACATTTACTCAGGAGGACTATCACGTCACTTTTTTATGATAAGACCTATTCTTATTTTATAAGAGACAATTTTTTGCACATGGGACTATACTTCACAGTGCTGATTTTCACCTTGTTTTTTATTTAATTTTATTTTTATTTTTAGCGCGGTTTCTTTGTTATAAATTTATTGTGGTGTGGCTCACTTGTAACCGCAGCTTGCCAAATTTTTTTCCAAGCGCAGTTTTTTTCTTTTATATATTAAAATCACTGCTCCCGAAAAAACGGCCGTTTTTAAAACTTTTTTTTGCATTGATCCATGTCCCCTGGGGCAGGACTCAGGTCCCCAAACACTTTTTATGACAATAACTTGCATATAAGCCTTTAAAATTAGCACTTTTGATTATTCATGTTTGTGTCCCATAGACTTTAACGGTGTTCGCGTGTTCAAACAAATTTTTTGCCTGTTCGCATGTTGTGGTGCGAACCGAACAGGGGGGTGTACGGCTCATCCCTACTGGTGAGTCATTCCCACTAAGGGGGAATGTAAATTAGGGAGTGTACAGCTTGTATAACAGTGTAAATTTGATGTTCCCTCATGTTCCTTCAAGATAACTCAACACACAGCCATTAATGTCTAAACCGCTGGCAAACAAAAGTGAGTACATCCCTAAGTGAAAATGTCCAAATTGGGCCCAAAGTATCAATATCAATATTAACCCTCTTGGGCATGGAGTTCACCAGAGCTTCACAGGTTGCCACTGAAGTCCTCTTCCACTCCTCCATGGTGACATCAGGGAGCTGGTGGATGTTAGAGACCTTGCACTCCTCCACCTTCTGTTTGAGGATGCCCCACAGATGCTCAATAGGGTTTAGGTCTGGAGACATGCTTGGCCAGTCCATCACCTTTACCCTTAGCTTCTTTAGCAAGGCAGTGGTCGTCTTGGAGGTGTGTTTGGGGTCGTTATCATGTTGGAATACTGCCCTGCGGCCTAGTCTCCAAAGGGTTGGGATCATGCTCTGCTTCGTTATGTTACAGTACACGTTGGCATTCATGGTTCCCTCAATGAACTGTAGCTCCCCAGTGCTGGCATCACTCATGCAGCCCCAGACCATGACACTCCCACCACTATGCTTGACTGTAGGCAAGACACCCTTGGCTGTACTCCTCACCTGGTTGCCGTCTCACATGCTTGACACCATCTGAACCAAATAAGTTGATCTTGGTCTCATCAGACCACAGAACATGGTTACAGTAATCCATATCCTTAGTCTGCTTGTCTTCAGCAAACTGTTTGCGAGCTTTCTTGTGCATCATCTTTAGAAGAGGCTTCCTTCTGGGATGACAGCCATGCACACCAATTTGATGCAGTGTGCGGCATATGGTCTGAGCACTGACAGGCTGACCCTCCACCCCTTCAACCTCTGCAGCAATGCTGGTAGCAGTCATACATCTATTTCCCAAAAACAACCCATGGATTTGATGCTGAGCACATGCACTTGAACTTCTTTAGTTGACCATGGCAAGGCCTGTTCTGAGTGGAACCTGTCCTGTTAAACCACTGTATGGTCTTGGCCACCATGCTGCAGCTCAGTTTCAGGGTCTTGGAAATCTTCTTATAGCCTAGGCCATCTTTATGTACAGCAACAGTTCTTTTTTTCAGATAGTCAGAGTTCTTTATCATGAGGTGCCATGTTGAACTTTCAGTGACCAGTATGAGAGAGTGAGAGCGATAACACAAAATTTAACACACCTGCTCCCCATTCACACCTGAGACCTTGTAACACTAATGAGTCACATGACACCAGGGAGGGAAAATGGCCAATTGGCCCCAATTTGATAATTTTCACTTGGGGTGTGCTCACTCTGTTGCCAGAGGTTTAGACTATAATGGCTGTGTATTCAGTTATTTTAAGGGGACAGCAAATTTCCTGCGCCTCTTATTCTATGGACTTTCTATAGATGTGTTTATTTATTAAAAACCCTGTAATAAAATACACTTACAAAATAATAATAACAGCACTATATGAATACTGTCATTAGCCTGCTCACCACCGAATTTTGGCAAGACAGTGGTGTGACATCACGGGCCCAGCTCCTCCCTCCTAGACACGTTGCACCCTTTGGGTTTCGTCAGTAGGGGGCTTCTTTAAAGGCCATTCTGAAGAACTTGACCTCCAGAAGATTTACCCCCTTCATGACCAGGTCATTTTTTGCGATATTCCACTGCGTCAATTTAACACAATTGCACAGCCGTGCAACGCTGTACAAAAATTTATTTGTTTATGTCCTTTTTTCCCACAAATAGAGCTTTCTTTTGGTGGTATTTGATCACCACTGCATTTTTTATTTTTTGCACTATGAACAAAACAAGATTGACAATTAAAAAAAAATATTTTTTTTTTTTAACTTTCTGCTATAACACATATCCGATTTTTTTTTTCAAAAAATCAAATGTCTTCATAAATTTAGGCCAATATGTATTCTACTACATATTTTTGGTAAAAAAAAAAAATCCAATGAGCATATATTGATTGGTTTGCGCATAGGTTATAGCAGGTACAAACTATAGCATATTTTTATTTTATTTTATTTATTTTTATTAATAATGGCATCAATCAACAACTTCTAGCTAGACTGAGATATTGCGGCAGACATTCTGATACTAACTGACACTTTTGACACTTTTTGAGGACCAGTGACACTAATACAGGGATCAGTGCTAAAAAATATACACTGTCAGTGTACTAATGACACTGGCTGGGAAGGGGTTAACTGTGTGCCTAGCCAGTGTTTATGTGTACTGTGGGTGGTGCTTTTAATAGGGGAAGAGATGGAATTTATTTGCAGGGTCAAAAATTCCATCACTTCCCTCCTATCAGAACTATCTTGTTCTCTGCCTTATGATTTGCAGGTGTTGGCGAGCTGTTGCTGGTGCGCTTGTGTGCCCCCTACCCAGAAGAGGCGGATCACGTATATATTTGTGATCCGGCACAGAGGTGCCACCCTGTTGCAATAAAACCACCCTTCAGTGGTTAATGACACCATCATGCTAATTAAATTAGGTCCGGTCTGCATTAAAATAAGTTTCAAAAGCAAACTTTAAATACCGCAAAATAAAAAAATTAACTCATGCAGTGTTTAACATGTGTTTTTTTGTGAATTGCATGTTCCTGAACTAAATATCACATGAGTTATTTAAATGCAAATACTCATGCGGAATTTAACTCTTAGTGAATTGAGTCCTATGTGTGTGTTTTGCAAAAACAAAAAAACAAATGCTTCTTGGTTGTAATGACACCCCGAGTATGACAGGGGTTAAAGCCATTTAAGACATTCCACTTCCGAACACAAAGGCAGCTACCGAACACTTCAATCAGCTGAACAAGAAACGAGGCTGTGTCTTGAGGTTCAAACAGGAATGACTCTTTATTTTGAGTTCTCACACAAATATATACAGGATGAAAATACAAGCTCTCACCAGAAACCTAATTAACATGAGCTAATTATCTAATCATTTACCCAGACTAGGTGACTCAGAGACATGACCTTTAGGACAGACTTGTGGTCACCGAGCTTCACATATTAGTATAAATACAGGACTCCTTCATACAATTGCAGGGTTAATTAGCCCAGACAACAATGGCTGAAAGAGAAGCCACACTAGACTCATTTACATTATAGAAGACAACAGTCAGAGACATGTGGCTGAAATTGACATCAGCATCTCCTCACAGTATGTGTCCCAACAGTATGAATCAGTCACTATTTCTAATATGGCATATCCAGGGTCCCCAGAGTCTGTGTGTCTTGGGGACATGGACCCGAATCTAAAGTAACGCCACCTCAAGGGTCCCCAGGCATACAGCTCACAAAGAGCACCGTTCCCCCAAATGCCAGGGCCCATAATTGGTTGGCAAGAGGTGAGCATTCAGTCCCCTCCAAAAGCCTCTGTCCCGGCTAGGTCTGTCACATTGGTGTTTAAACATTTAAATCAATACTCCCCACATATAATCTTATTTTAAGAAACACACTTGAAAGGCTCTATAGAATAAAATGGCAGTCATTGCAATACTTTTTTTCACACCATATTTGCGCAGAGGTCTTACAAGCGCACTTTTTTTGGGAAAAAATTAACTTTTTTGAACAAAAAAATAAGACAACAGTAAAGTTAGCCCAATTTTTTTATATTGTGAAAGATAATGTTACAATGAGTAAATTGGTACCCAAAATGTCATGCTTCAAAATTGCGCCCGCTCGTGGAATGGCGTCAAACTTTTACTCTCAAAAATCTCCATAGGCGACATTTAAAAAATTCTACAGGTTGCATGTTTTGAGTTACAGAGGAGGTCTAGGGCTAGAATTATTGCTCTTGCACTAACGATCGCGGTGATACCTCACATGTGTGGTTTGACCACCGTTTTCATATGCGAGCTCTACTCACGTATGCATTCGCTTCAGCGCACGAGCTCGTCGGGATGGGGCGTTTAAAAAAAAAAAAATTCTTATTTAATTTACTTGATTATATTTATTTTTACACTGTTTAAAAAAAAAAAAATTGGGTCACTTTTATTCCTATTACAAGTAGGGTTGTCCCGATACCGATACTAGTATCGGTATCGGCACCGATACCAAGCATTTGCCCAAGTACTTGTACTCGGGCAAATGCTCCCGATGCTTCCCCCGATACCTTGACTGTCAGCGGTGATCGGCGCATGGGGGAGTTACAAGCTTCTCCCCCCGCGGCTTTCAGCTGCTTTAGTGACATACAACGGTGATCGGTGCTTGTAACTCCCCCACACACGATCACCGCTGACTGTCACCTCATCCCCCTTAGTCCCCCTCCGTTCCTCTGTCCCCCTCCGCTGTCCTGCTCCGTTGCTCTGTCCCCCTCTGTTCCTCTGTCCCCCTCCGCTGTCCTGCTCCGTTGCTCTGTCCCCCTCCGTTCCTCTGTCCCCCTCCGCTGTCCTGCTCCGTTGCTTTGTCCCCCTCCTTTCCTCTGTCCCCCTCCGCTGTCCTGCTCCGTTGCTTTGTCCCCCTCTGTTCCTCTGACCCCCTCAGCTGTCCTCCTTCTTTGCTCTGTCCCCCTCCGTTGCTCTGTCCCCCTCCGCTGTCCCCATCCATTCCGGCTTTCCGCTGTCCCCCTCTCTCTTCCTCTGTCCCCTCCGTTCTGCTGTCTCTCTGCTGTGTGAATGGACAGAGTCAGCTGACTCTGTCTATTCACATAACTGAAACATTGTAATCTCCTGTGATTACGATGTGTCAGTTTATGAATGGAGAGGAGCTGCTGTCTTCTCTCCATTCATTGTCAGTGCAGCTGAGGCTGGAGAGAAAGGAACTGGGGAATCTCTATCCTCGGTCTCTTTCTCTGTCTCAAGGGGGAGATATCAGAGGTCAGTTAAGACCCCTGATATCTCACCAAAGCCCCCCAACAGGGCTGATTAAAAAAAAAAAACACACACATAGTGCAATAAAGAATAAAAAAAAATTAAATTGTAAAAAATAATAAATGTAAATGAAAAAAAAAAAACACACACACACCGTTCACTCCCCCCCCTAAAAAAAAAAAAAAAAAAAAAAACACTGTCACGTGACATTAAAAAAAAGTATCGGTAATCGGTATCGGCGAGTACTTGAAAAAAGTATCGGTACTTGTACTCGGTCCTAAAAAAGTGGTATCGGGACAACCCTAATTACAAGGAATGTAAACATCCCTTGCAATAGAAAAAAAATGGCAGATCCTCTTAAATATGAGATCTGGAGTCAATAAGTCCTCAGATCTCATATTTGGACTTAAATGAAAAAAAAAAAAATGTTGTCATTTGAAAAGCACTGCTCTTCTTGTATTTATATTATATATATATATATATATATATATATATATATATATATATATATACTGTATATATATGTATATATATATATATATATACACCGTGGGGACAGAAAGTATTCAGACCCCCATAAAATTTTCACTCTTTGTGATATTGCAGCCATTTGCTAAAATCATTTAAGTTCATTTTTTTTCCTCATTAATGTACACACAGCACCCCATATTGACAGAAAAACACAGAATTGTTGACATTTTTGCAGATTTATTAAAAAAGAAAAACTGAAATATCACATGGTTCTTTGCTGTGGACCCTTTGCTATGACACTCATATATTTAACTCAGGTGCTGTCCATTTCTTCTGATCATCCTTGAGATGGTTCTACACCTTCATTTGAGTGCAGCTGTGTTTGATTATACTGATTGGACTTGGTTAAGAAAGCCATACACCTGTCTATATAAGACCCTACAGCTCACAGTGCATGTCAGAGCAAATGAGAATCATGAGGTCAAAGGAACTGCCTGAAGAGCTCAAAGACAGAATTGTACTTAAGGTTCCTAAGAGCACAGTGGCCTCCATAATCCTTAAATGGAAGACGTTTGGGATGACCAGAACCCTTCCTATAGCTGGCCGTCCGGCCAAACCGAGCTATCGGGGGAGAAGAGCGTAAGAGAGGTAAAGAAGAACCCAAAGATCACTGTGGCTGAGCCACAGAGATGCAGTGTATATATATATATATATATATATAGAAATGGTTGGTGTTTTACTGTCTGTCTCTGGATATGAGCAGCTGCTTCTTCAGCCTGAGTACTATAAACTATTCTCTAGGTATTATCTAGCCTTACTGCACTCTAAAGCTGGGTATACACTGAGAGGTTTCTTTTTCATACTATCATCAGTTTGAAAAAAACCCAAAAACTCACAGATTCCCTTTTCCACACGAGCGACATGGAAGATGAAATTTCCCCTGCTGAACTATTGTGTTTTGAGAGTAAGGACTTCTCCGATCAGAAGACACAGACCAGCACTGCTGCCGTTGGCTGCAGTGGCTGATCAAATGCTGGTTTTCCAGCAGGATCATTTGACAGAATACAGTCATTAAATTGGCTTCCGTTGAAAAGAGAGGGATACATATAGATCAAAATTCATCTGGTTCCTGCTGAGCCAGCCAAATTTCATTACATGTATAAAAAATTTAGCCAGACCAAATCTCAATTGAAGAAAGATGTACCAACCCACAGGAGGATGCAAGGCAGGACATTATAAATTTGCTCTTGATCTAGGTCATTTCCTCTAAAGATAAAGTAATATAGGTGAAATACTTTCACTGTATTATACACCACTTGTATTGTTCAAAATGGGCAAAATACCTTCTCTTTATTGCCTTAAATGTCTGACAGACACAAACAGCTTCCTTCATATGATCTGGGCTTGCCCTATAATAAGAGACTTCATCACTGACTTCTCCGCCTCTCTTTTGAATTCACTCAATATTTGTGACCTAGCCAAACACCATTGAGATTATTTAGATTACTCCAGTGTGCAAAAAAACTCCTTTTGCATTTAATATTCTTCTATGATCAAAAAGTATTATATATTCAATGGAAATCTTCTGACCCTTCTGAGAGTTATTAAATGGGGGCTGATCAATCAAGCACTCCTCCTATGCAAACTAACATATGAGGCGAAAGGTTGACCATGTAAGATTGATAAGATCTGGTTTCCCTAGCTGGAAATGCAATTGACTAGTCCTTGATATTCTCTTTATAGTATGTTTGTTGTATTGTGAGGTATAATGATACAGTGTGTAAAAGTAGACATGATTTTAAATGATGAGACAAAAACCCAAAACAAAAAAATGGTGTGACCAAAAAAAACAGCTCAGTGTACCCTATGCAGATTCTCCCATATAAAGGCCATTCAGGAGAGTTATCAAGGTGTATATAATATAATATCATTTAACACCTCTGCTGCTTTTGTCACTATTCACTGTTATCGTGAGTTATTTTTTTAGGCATATTGTCATGTGATCTTAAGTGGATACCATTGCTGGATTCGCTATGTTTATGTGAACATTTTACTTTGTTTAACACTTTCAAATTAATAGCAATTCCCTTAAAAAAAGCAAAGATATTAAGAAAAAACACAAACACCTTTAAAAAGGTTTTATTAATCTATTGTAGCTAATATGTATCTTGCCAAGTTTCAGCAATGTTAGGAGATGTCCTACATCATCTATTCAGTATTGGTAGGTGAGAGGAAGGAGAAGTGTAGTTCCCTTTCTTCTCTGCATAATTTCCATTTAAGCAATGGCAAATTCCCTGTGTGCCAAGGGAACTCTGGGGATGCGTTTCCTGTGATACTATTGCCATTATTTGGGTTTAAAAGGACTTCCAGTGTCACATTTTACAACTGCTTGTTAATCCCCTAAATGTTTCTATATGGCTTTTTTTAGCGTGGTGGTTATGGCTGGGTAGAGGTCTGTACAGCAAGTTGGATGCACTTTATAAAGGTTTTCTGACTTCATCTGGACAGCTAGAAGCAAAGGGTTTTCTGAAAGTTCTGTTGTTGAACCTGATAAATAAATTACAAGAGTATACTGCGCTATAGATCTATAGATTAAACAGCTGCAAACACAAAAATTTGACAAACGTGCGCGATTACAGAACGTTAAAAAGTGCTGCGCTATACATGTACATTGATATACAGCGACTTATTCAGAAAGTGACATATATTGATCAGCCAAATGGTGTATCATACAATCCTATCCAGATTGGACCATTCACTTATGTATATAAATTATAGTCTATATGTGACATCAAAAAAGAAAAATGTTCATAAATATAAAAAGCCCAAAGTGTATCAAACTTCCATATTGATAGAAGAAAGCCTTTATATTCCAAAGATCACCACGGTGTGTAAGCCGTCACCAGTATATAGGTTGAAATGCGCCAACTGGATAGTGTGGACTCAAATGTTATTAATATAGCGTCAGATGGGCATCAGGAGACTAAGCTCTCCCAGACTTTAAAACTGTGTAGCAGATCCAGCATCCGTTCCCACATCAGTCACGGTAAACGTCTCACTCAGTAGGTCAATTGTCATAGAAACAAAAAAAAATCTCCACATAGTGTAAATGTCAGGGCTGGGCTCAGCCCTTCCTTCTCAAAGTTGGCCGCTCAGCTGTCAGCTAATTGCCAGCATCTTTATCTCCACAGTGACTCACCTGTTGATGATATCCTGCTCGTCAGTCCTGCCTACTTAAGCCGTCTAGCTCAGATGATCTCTGCCTTCACCTTGGTCACATCTCTAGAGATGCTCTCCTGTGTGCCTGTTAAAGACTTGCTTGGTTGACATTCATTCCTTCTGTTTCAACGTCCTACCTCTTTGAGCACTATGCATCCTTGCGGCTAGTTTTTCAAGAAATTGTCATCTGCGGAGTGCAATTAGGAGATTGGTGACAGAGAGCTGTTAGCAATCATTTTAGCCCTGAAAGAATGGAGACATCTCCTCGAAGGTACCACTGTGCCAGTTCTCATTCTTACTGATCATAAGAATCTCACATCCTTGTCACACCTGGGCTCTTTTCTTATCTAGTTTCAATTACATTGTCTCATTCTTACCCAGTACTAAGAATGTAAGGGCTGATGCATTGTCACAACAATTTTCCTCCACTTCCAAGATGGAGTCGGTTCCGGTTCCTGTGATTCCTCCTGATCGTATTCTGCCTACGGTTCGCACCAGTCTCACTTCTCCTTTGGGTGAAAAATTCTTGCCACTCAGGTCCATGCTCCTCCTGAGAAACCTTGTGACCGCTGCTTTGTCCCAGAGAGTCTCCGTACTGCCGTGCTCCAGACTTACCATTCTCCCAAGGCTGCTGGCCACCCTGGGAAGAATCAACTCTTTTGGGCCATTTCCAACAATTCTGGTGGCCTAGTCCATGTGCTGATGTAACCACCTTCGTAGATTGCTTTTCCGAGTGTGCTCAGAGTAATGCCCCGTACACACGGTCGGATTTTCCGATGGAAAATGTCCGATCGGAGCGTGTTGTCAGAAATTCCGACCGTGTGTGGGCTCCATCGGACATTTTCCATCAGATTTTCCGACACACAAAGTTGGACAGCAGGAGATAAAATTTTCTGACAACAAAATCCGATCGCGTTAATTCCGACCGTGTGTGGCCTGTTCCGACGCACAAAGTGCCACGCATGCTCAGAAGAAATTCCGAGACGGGACAGCTCGTTCTGGTAAACTTAGCGTTCGCAATGGATACAGCACTTTCGTCACGCTGCAATGTTAAAAATGGTTTAATACAGCGCACTCTCTTCTTCTTTATAATGTGACAAGAATTAAGTAGTTTTGCTGCTCATATTCACACACACTTCTCACAAACTTTTATTTGTGTTTTTTTAGTGGGATTCCCTGAATATATTGTTATTAGTTGTCACATCTGACAGTTTTATATTATTATTTATTTATTTTTTTTGGATTTTCAGCCTTTTTTTTTCTTTAATGTTTTGATTTTTTCCAAGGCTGATCTTTGTTCAATGTTATTTTTATTTTTACTCCAGAATATTTTTGGGTGTGTTTTGTGTGTCAAGTTACCCCAACACCATTGATATCTTGTATTATTTAATCTCCAGGAGATTGTTTGGTGTTGGTGTCCCTTGTTCATTTCACATTGTATAGTTGAAATGTACCTGAATCCTCACAAACAAACTGTCCTTTTTGAAGTAAAACACATAGGAGAGTATAATTCAAAACAAAAATCCTTTATTAAGGGATCAGAACCAAACAAAGAGGAAGGCAACACTGGATCAACAGGAGAAATTAGCGAAGCCTGGGACCCCCACGGCAGACATCAATTCTTCAACATCAAAATTGGTGGCCTGAGGAGTCCATATGTAAGGGAGGGCAGTCTGGTCCAGAATTCGCAGAGATCCGGATAGCAGCAGATGACATCTGTGTCCCCAGGCTGTGGTACCACAAGAGGCTGCATCTTTTGGCCGACCAGACTGAACCCAGGGCAATCACTGTCTGGTCTTCCTTCCACGCTTCCTTCCGGGCTGTGGCTGTGCAGTTGGAGATGTGGCAGGAGGAGGAGTAGGACCTGGAGGAGGACTGGGAGGACCTGGAGGAGGACTGGGGGGACCTGGAGGAGAGGGAGGAGGAGGAGGAGGACCTGCAGGAGGAGGAGGAGGACCATCACAAAGGTGTGTCTGAGGTGTCATTTGGCCCCTCATACCTTTCTCAAGAGCCTCCAATATGAGGGCCTCACACATGACTTGTTGACCCTCCTCCATCCTCTGCATTTTATATGCAATGAAGGCAGCAATGTTCTCCTCCATGGTGTGGGGTGCTCCCAGGACCTCTGTAGCCCTCCAAAAGAATCCTATAGCAGCCTCCTCTAGGGCACTCCTCCTACTGCCACTTTCTCTTTTCAGGGGGGGGTGGAGGGACCTGCAGATCAGCCAGCCGGCTCGGCCCGGCCACCTCCTGGCTGAGACATCCATGTGTATGAAAAATGGTCATTGTTGTAATGTTTTGCTTCATCAATCCCAATCCTAAATTAGTGCTCCCAACTAACATCTAGTTAACATCATTGATTGGACAAGCAGAAATATTTCAAGGAATGCTATACCTGGCTCAATCTGGGCTCCTCCACATGTGGCCTGGAAGGCCCAGGTTGGGCGTCAGAAGCCTCAGCCGGGGGGGAAGGAAGCGTGGAAGGAAGACTGGAGAGGGATGGCCTGGGTTCAGTCTGGCCTGCCAGAAAATGCAGTCTGTCGTAGTACAACATCCTGGGGACATAGATGTCATCTGCTGCTCCGGATCTCTTTGAATCCAGGACTTTCTTGCGCTCCCTTAGATATGTGCTCCTCAGGCAACCAATTAATATCTTTAAATAGGTTATGTCTGCTGTGGGGATCACCTGCGTCACAATTTCACACAATTGCACCAGTGCTGCCTTCCTCTTTGTTTGGTTCTTGAAATGGGGGTGGTTAATCTCCCACAGACAGGGCAGCTCCCGTAACATATCTATGAATACTGACATGAAGTCATTATCTTTGAGTAGCATATCCATGTTCACTGCAAGTCACAACACAAGACAAAGCCTAATGTCAGACAAAACTCTCCTAATCTTGTTACAATATAGGCCTCAATCTAGAAGCAGTATAGGCACAAGTTTGTCTCTTACCTTCGTTCTTACGATCGGCGCGTCCAATGCTCCTTCCTCCGCTCACAGATCGTACGTAATACGCACGCGTGTTACGCTTCATACACACTGCGCATGCGTGTAACTCCGCCCGCCCCTGACATTCTTTCTAGTCTATTCCCCACTCCCTTTTCGTTCGGTGCAATGGGTGAAGAGCACATGGCGGAGTTAGAACAGGTGCATGCTAATTCTAGCAACGAGGAGGAGGAGGAGGAAAGCCCGGATCCGGACACGTCCCGATCCAGAAGGAGACGTTTTAAGGCCACAAATATGTCCTTTGGGGAGATGTGGGAGATTGTCGACATCATGAAGAAGTCCGACTATGACGGAAAGTATGGGCCTTACCCCAACCCCAACATCAGAAAGGCCAAGATCATGGCGAAAGTGGTCAAAAGCCTTCACAGGAATTTCGGGGTACGAAGATCTAAAGATCAGCTCAGGAAGCGGTGGTCGGACCTGAAGTTGAGAGAGCCAGAGCAGTACCGAAAGATCTGGAGAGTGCTGCAAAAAAGTAAGTAGTTGTGCTGTGTTCCTATTCTTTCTTTCTTTATTACGTTCGTGCTGCTCCATATGCTTTTATTAATTGTAACGTTTAAAAGGGCAACTTTAATGTTCATGGGCCCATTATTTGTTCGTATCAAACATTTTTCTTTCGGCCTCTAGAACACCATTGTTTAGGCCATATGCATTTTCCCACATTTTTTTTGGGCCTACTTGGATGCCAAATATTTGTTTGTGTAGATGGGTTTGTTACTAGAATGAAATGCAAACTAGATTGTGTGTAAGGAGAGGACACTGAGCAGCTGTTTTCACATCTGGACACTGGAGCACTAGTGTGGGACACAAGAACACCATTTTTATTAGGGGGCCACACAGGTGCTCCAGTGTATACTATAGGGGGGTCTCCATCTGTGAAGCTTGTACTAAACAGGTAAAGTATTGCAGCTTGACAAAGGGCAATAAAAATACATCTTGGAACTCGGCTAAAATAGACAATTGTACCCCACTTCCAAGCAATGTTTCCTATTTCTAGTTCTGCCATCAAATATCTGTGTGCTAATTATACCATTTTTGTTTTACATAGGGGAGAAAAGACTCGGAGGACACCCCTCATCCGAGGAGACCAGAGACCCCCCACCTCTGGAAGAAGGGGAACTTACACCAACACAAGCTGAGCAGGAGGATGAAGAAGATGTGGTGGAGATTGGCACCACAACAGGTGAGTGTCTGCGACCACAGGCTCAGGTAAAAGAGATGGATGGTGGCAGATTTTTGAGACCTGCTTTTTTTTTTCTTTATCTGTTTTTAGGTGATCGTGATGTGAGGGATAGAGAACGCTTTACTTCAGAAAGTGCCCAGATCCTGATCAGGGAGATCATGGGGTGTGATGCCGAACTGCAAAACATCCAGCAAAAAATCCATGATGTTATTAAAAAAAAAATAACATCATTGATGTTTTGGGGCGAATTTAAAACCCCACAAAATCACTTTTTGTATTGTGGTTCAATCTTTTAAATTTTTTTGCAATGTTTTGACAAGCCAAATTTGGAGGATGCACACAGTGTGCCAACATGTGCTATCTGCCATCACGGGAGATCAATGGACGCGTTTTGGGGGTGCAACCCCTTCCTCAATTATAAAGTCGCGTTGAGGAAGGGCTTGCTCCCCCAAAACACGTCCCTTGATCCCCCCTGATGGCAGATAGCACATGTTGACATTGGGAAATTGGTGTGCATCTTCCAAATTTGGCTTTTCCAGGGGTGATTTCCCCCCATCTGAACGCTATATCAAACCCAGTTCCTAAATACTGATGTCTGATATAGCCTTCAGGTTTTACCTAATGTGAACTTTGTAAGTTCAAGTTTTTTGGCTTTCTTGTTGGTTTTACACAGGCCTGTTTTATCTGAAATGGACATTTCAATTTTTGATAATGCTACTGCAAAAATTGTTATACAACAAACATGTTGGTTTGTTTTAAAAACCTTTGGTAAATGCACATGTGATTGTGCAGGTATAAAAAAGCGGCTTACTCAAGAATGTGTGGATTATTGTCTCAACACTACAACACTTTTGGGGTGATGTAATAGCTGTTTTATGCAAAAGTGGGGGTTATTTCCTAAGGGCAAATCCTCTTTGCACTACAAGTGCAGTTTCAGTGCAGTTGCAAGTGCACTTGTAGTGAAATGTGTTTTTGCATCTAGGAAATAACAGCCAACAGTGCTTTGTGCATTTTCTGCACTCAAAACATTTCTGTCAGGGTCAGCTTAAACAAACACAAGCAGTAAATGTCCACAAAGATTTTCTTTTTTTTTTTATTTTAAAAAGGCTTCACATATTGTCTGGCATATTGATAGCCCCCCTACCCGCAAAGAACTCCAGGTAGCGTAACCGGACATCACGGGCACTCAGGGAGGGCAAGCCAGGACGGCCACTTTCAAGCGCCGTCAGTGTGGTTTGATGTAGGATTCCGGCCTCAGGCCCAACTGAGCCAGTATAGTTGGCCGAATGTTTCCGTATAAAGTTATGGAGAACACAGCACGCAAGTATTATATGGTTCAGTTTATACTCTGCCATATGGATAGGTGTCGGAAATAGGCGGAACCGGCTGGCCAGGATTCCAAATGTGTTCTCCACCACTCTTTGGGCTCTGGCCAGCCGGTAATTAAAAACCCTCTGTTCCGGGGTGAGGGTCCTCATCGGGAATGGCCGCATCAGGTGGTCCCCCAGCGCAAATGCTTCATCAGCAACGAACACAAATGGGAGTCCTTCCACACTGTCCTCTGGAGCTGGCAAGTCCAAGCTGCCATTCTTGAGACGCCTGTAGAACTCCGTCTGGGCGATGGCTCCACCATCGGACATCCGGCCATTCTTCCCCACGTCCACATACAAGAAGTAGTAATTAGCCGACACCACCGCCAACATCACTATACTATTAAACCCCTTGTAATTATATTAGTACGACCCTGAGTTGGGTGGTGGGACGATGTGGACGTGTTTCCCATCAATTGCCCCTCCGCAGTTAGGAAAGTCCCACCGCTGGGCAAAGTGGGAGGCCACAGTCTGCCATTCCTGTGGCGTGGAAGGAAACTGTTGAGGAAAAAACAATAAACATTACTATTTTTACTCTGAAACATGGCAAGCAGATTAGACACAAACATTATGGGGCAACCTCCAGATAGCATTTATTAAGGGGAATTTAACAAGGCCAAAGTATAAGGTACACCTATCATATTTCCCCCCCCCCTCATGGGCCATTTCTAACATTATGGGGTGTGTGGAAATCTTGAAAAGGTAACCCTCTTCACTTCATTGAGAGATGAATGCCTAAATAATGGGTCTTACTTGGAACAGCCCCTCCTTAGTTACACTATTGGCAGCCCACTGGACAGGTAAGAAGTGTCATAATACAAAGATATAAATACACACTGTACACATTTGAGGACATTTGGACATTCTGCTATTACCTATCAAGATAATAATAGGATACAAAAACTTTAAACAGTACCATTGGAAAGTATACAGGCAGGCCCTTGCACTACATGCTTTGGGTAATTCAGCCATAAATCTGACCACAAAAGAGATGGGTATAGTGTGTATGGGTTTGGCAAAGTCAGCAGATAGATGATTGAGGATAGAGAATTGGGATCAGCTGACTTAGCAGTTGGTGGAGGGAGGGTTACTAAAAATTATTTTGGGACACCACAAAAAAAAGCCTCTGGCACTCTGCCTGAATTTAAATCAAAAATAACATTACGAAACATTTTAGGGGTGTTTGGGGTAAAGCACTACTATGGAGCTGATAACATACATTGTTAAGTGACTACATGAGGTGAATATAGGGCAGGAGACACCATGCTGGGGAGGTTATTGAAGGGCAAATATGTATGAAGGACCTTAAATAATAATTACATAAAAATCCAGCATGCATGAGGACAAAGGGGACATTCACAGCATATTACAAGCATGGTAATTAGGGAATGAGGAAAGAAATACAATATATTATCAAACATTAAAGACAATAAAATGTGATATAAAAGGATAAAAATCTTACCTTCATATACTCCTTCTGCAGGACCTGTATGATGGCAGAACAGGTCTCTGGGATGATGATACCCAGAGCCTGGGGGGAGATGCCTGTCGAGAACTTCAAGTCCTGCAGACTTCTCCCTGTGGCCAAATACCGCAGGGTAGCGACCAGCCTCTGCTCCGGAGTGATGGCTTGCCTCATGCAGGTATCCTGCCTGCTGATATAGGGGGTCAGCGAAGCCAACAAACGGTGAAACACGGGGTCCGTCATCCTGAGAAAGTTCCTGAAGTCATCAGGATTATTCTCACGGATCTCACGGAGCAAAGGCATATGACAGAACTGGTCACGCTGAAGCAACCAATTCTTGGTCCATGAACTCCTCCCCACCCTGTTCATGGACTGGACTTGTGTCAAGGTCAGGACCCCAACACCAAGCCCCCGCACAGCACGAACTCTACGAGGAGTACGCATACGAAACATGGCTAGAAAACGGTCTGCTGCTCAGAACGAAGTAACAGAACGCACTGAAGAACAGCAAGGCCTGTGAAGAGCGACCTGAAAAACAGCAACGAGCAGGCAAGATCACACAGAAATCTCTGATACGAACTGACTGCACGCACTGAAGAGCAGATACAAACCCACAAGCACTAACTGAACGGCAGAAAACGATCTAAAAGCCACGAGTCTGAAAAAGCGTGAATCGTCTCTCACCATACTTTTACTAACACGAGATTAGCAAAAGGAGTCCAAAGGGTGCCGCGCTTGGTTCTGAACCGGCCTTTTCTAGTTTCGTCGTACGTGGTGTACGTGACCGCGTGGTTGGCGATCGGAAATTCCGACAACTTTGTGCGACCGTGTGTAGGCAAAACAAGTTTGAGCCAACATCCGTCGGAAAAAATCCTAGGATTTTGTTGTCGGAATGTCCGAACAAAGTCCGGCCGTGTGTACGCCCTATAAGACTCCACGACACCTTCCAGTGGGCCTCCTACAACCCATACCCAATGGAGAGAGGCTCTGAACCCACCTGTCTATGGATTTCATTGTTAAGTTACCCGACTACCAGGGCAACAGTTATCCTTATGGTGGTTGACCGGTTCTCGAAAATGTCCCATTGTATTCCACTTAAGAAGTTGCCCACTTCTAAGGAACTGGCTTACATTTTTGCTCGGGAGATCTTTCGCTTACATGGGCTACCCAAGGTGATTGTCTCGGACAGGGTTAGTCAGTTTGTGTCCCGGTTCTGGTGAGCCTTCTGTGCACAGTTGGGAATTCAGCTTGCTTTCTCCTCTGCGTATCACCCGCAGTCTAATGGGGCCGCAGAACGAGTCCAATCAGTCCTTGGAGCAATTCCTATGTTGCTATATTTCTGACCATCATAACAACTGGTCAGACCTCTTACCGTGGGCGGAGTTTGCTCACAAAAGTGCCGTTTATGGCGAACTATGGTTTCCAGCCTTCCATGTTGCCTGAGTTTGTTCCACAGAGTATTCCTGCGTTAGAGGAGCATCTCCGTGGTCTTCGTTCCACTTGTGCACAAGTCCAGGGGGCTTTGCGACATGCTAATGATAGGTACAGACTCCATACTGACAGCAGATGCCAGCCTGCGCCTTCCTACCAGGTTGGGGAGAGGGTCTGGCTGTCATCTTGCAACCTCCGACTTCGTGTTCATTGGGCCTTTCCATATTCTTCACAGGATTAACCAAGTGGCTTACGCGTTAGACCTTCCTTTTAATATGCGTATGTCAAATGTATTTCATGTCTCCCTATTAAAACCTTTGGTCTGCAACCGCTTTACCACTTCAGTGCCTCGTCCTCACCCTGTACAGGTTGAGAATCATGAGGAGTATGAAGTACAGTCCATTGTTGACTCCCGTAGGTTCCGTGGGTGCATACAGTACCTGGTGCATTGGAAAGGGTACGGTCCGGATGAACACTCTTGGGTCTCATCCTTGGACGTACATGCCCCTGTCCTCCTCCATGATTTCCATAGACGTTTTCCCCTCAAGCCTGGTGGTCCTCGGAGGGGGAGGGGTCATTGAGGACGGGGTACTGTCAGGGCTGGGCTCAGCCTTTCCTTCTCAAAGCTGGCTGCTCAGCTGTCGGCTAATTGCCAGCTTCTTTCTCTCCACAGTGACTCACCTAATGATGATATCCTGCTCGTCAGTTCTGCCTACTTATGCCGTCCAGCCCAGATGATCTCTGCCTTTGTCTTGGTCACATCTCTAGAGACTCTATCCTGTGTTTCTGTTAAAGACTTGCTTGGCTGACATTTCTTCTAGCTCCAGATCCTGCTTGCTGTTCTACTACACTCATCTTTTGCTCCCTGATGTTTTGGCTTGTCTGACTTTCCGTTCCGGTTCGTGAACTCTGACTACATTTACTCTGTTTACCTTATTATTATTATTATTAAACAAGTGTGATTTAACTGTACTTTTGTCTCAGTCTGATTCATGGTTTATGACAGTAAAACCATTTATATCAAATTTATTAAAAGAATATTGCACTTACATCCAACAGAAAGAAAACAGGCATGTCATCATAAAATCCAATAATCATAGTAATTGAATGCAGGTGATCATCAACTTGACAAGTTTTGCATGCTGATGTCACAGTCCCAGCATGCCCCGGGACTGTGACGTCATAAAGGGCGGGGTCACCCTGTGACATCACACGGTGACCACGCCCCATGCCTATATAAGTCGGCGCACACCTCGAAGACGGCATTACAGTGGGAGAGAGCATTGTGTCAACATCAGAAGAAGAGAAGAGGGAACAAGACGACGGAGAAGACTGGGCCACTGCTAGCAAAAGAGCTGGAAGAAGATAGCGGGGGAGTCCGGCAGAAGATACCGGAGAGCGGAAAAGAACCGGACAGTGACAGAAGAACCAGACAGCAACAGAAGAACCAGACAGCGGGAGAAGAGAATGGAGAAGACCGGGCCACCGCTAGCAAAAGAGCAGCAAAAGAGCAGAAGATAGCAGAGGAGCCCGTCAGAAGAACCGGAGAGCAGGAGAAGAACCGGAGGCCTGGAAAAGAGGCCAAAGAGCAGGAGAAGAACCGGACACCGGGAGAAGAGGCCGGAGAGTGCGGAGAAGAACCGGACACTGGGAGAAGAACCGGAGAGCGCGGAAGAGACCCCCGAAGTCGGAAGAAGACCCCCGATGCTGCCTAATAAATTACTTTAAAAACCTGTCTAGTGTGTTTTTTTCTTGACACTTTTTTCCCCCAGGTGAATGGGTAGGGGTACCATGTACCCCATACTCATTCACATAGGGTGGGGGGCCGGGATCTGGGGGCTCTCAAGGGGCTCCCAGATTCCCATAAGCCCCCTGCCTGCAGACCCCGACAACCAACTGCCAGGGTTGTCGGGAAGAGGCCCTTGTCCTCATCAACATGGGGACAAGGTGCTTTGGGGTGGGGGGCCCCCTCCCCAAAGCACCCATCCCCCATGTTGAGGGCATGCGGCCTGGTACGGTTCAGGAAGGGGGGTGCTCCCTCATTCCCAGCCCCTTTCCTGACCAGCTGGGCTGTGTGCTCATATAAGGGTCTAGTATGGATCTTGGCGGGACCCCCACGCCGTTTTTTCAGCGTAGGAGGTTCCCCTTAAAATCCATACCAGACCGAAGGGCCTGGTATGCTCCTGGAGGGGAACCCATGCAAGTTTTTTATTTAAAATTTGGCGTGGAGTTCTCCCTCAAGATTCATACCAAACAGTGCCTGGCATTGGCGGGGATCCAAGTCGGATCCCCGTGCTTGTCGCTCATTGGGAAAGGAAAAAACATTTTTTTCCTTTCTCGATGAGTGAGCCAGCTCGGCGCTGCTATCTGCAGCTGACACAGTGCACTGCGATTACCTGCGGTTATGTACAGATAGCTGCGCTAAATCGCTCCTGGACGCAGTCAATTCTAATTTTTCTATCCGCACCAAACCGCATGTAATCAAAACGCAGCTAAACGCAGTGTGTGAATGGGGCCATAGGAAAGCATTGTGTGCG
The DNA here is from genome assembly GCF_042186555.1 of Aquarana catesbeiana. Taxonomy (NCBI): domain Eukaryota; kingdom Metazoa; phylum Chordata; class Amphibia; order Anura; family Ranidae; genus Aquarana; species Aquarana catesbeiana. The sequence continues at coordinate 143,816,742 of NC_133334.1, forward strand.
TTTAGCTGTGGTAGAAAATGCAGCTAAAAGCACAATTCTATCCGTCCGTGTTAAAGGGATCTAAGGCCTCTTTCACACTGGGGAGTTTTTCAGGCGCTATAGCGCTAAAAATAGCGCTTGAAAAACGCCCTAAAGAAGTGGTTCCATTCACTCCAGTGTTGGAGCGGTGCGCTAGCAGGATGGTAAGTCCTGCTAGCAGCATCTTTGGAGCGGTGAAGGAATGGTGTATAAACTGCTCCTGCCCATTGAAATCAATGGGACAGCGCGGCTATACCACTGCAAAACACCGATGCGGCGGCGTTTTGTGGGCGGATTTAACCCCTTTTCAGCCGCTAGTGGGGTCTAAACCTGCTAGTGGCCGAATACCGCTGCTAAAATGACAGTAAAGCGGGGCCGTTTTACCGCTGCCACCCGCACTGCCCCACTTTTGTACCCCATTACCATTTCACACGGGGGGGGCGGGATCTGGGGGTCCTCTTGTCAAAGGGGGCTTCCAGATTCCGATAAGCCCCCTGCCCGCAGACCCCCACAACCACTGGCCAAGGGTTGTGGGGATGAGGCCCTTGTCCTCATCAACATGGGGACAAGGTGCTTTGGGGGGCTACTTCAAAGCACCCTCCCAATGTTGAGGGCATGTGGCCTGATACAGTTCAGGAGGGGGATGCTCTCTCGTCCCCCACTCTTTTCCTGCAGCCTGCCAGGTTGCGTGCTCGGATAAGGTTCTGGTATGGATTTTTGGGGGGACCCCACGCCATTTTTTAAAAAATTTTGGCCTGTGGGGAAATCCCATGCCGTTTTTATCAATGAACTTTTATGTGTATTGTCAGACCGACTATTCATTAATAGCCGCTAGTACTTTTAAATGACTTTTTTTTCCTTTGAAATGTCATTTTGCTGACAGACTGTTCTAAACACGGGAAACATGCGCCCCTTTACAGGCATACTATAGACACCCCCCAGGTACGAAATTTTAAGGAATATTACACTTTTATTGTTTCACTTTAAGCATTATTAAAATCACTGCTCCCGAAAAAACGGTCTCCATTTTTTGTTGGATCAAACTGTACCACGCAGATCTCTCTCTACACTACTCTCAGCATCAGCTGAGGCCACCGATACTGAGCCTGATCCTACACAGGATGAAGAGGAGGAGGAGCTCAGCTTGACCCAGGTATAGCATTGTTTAAAAGCTTGCCTAAAAAATATAAATTATTTAATTAGATGGTAGTAATGCATATTAATTTGTTGTCTTAAAAAAGTGAGTTCCATATCAATAGACAGTAGTGGCCAAAAAGGATTAGGACAAGAATGAGAAATGCTGGAGTCAGAATGATAGTCTTTACTATTTGGACACATTCCAAATTAAAAAGTCATGACCTGAAAAGTGTTTGTGATTGATGTCCAAAAATTAAAATGATGTTGTTTTTACACACACAGGAACTTTTGAGCCAAGAAGAGGCTGGGCCCAGCAGCCAGATGACAACTGAGTGCAGAATCCCTGTCCCTGCGTCCTCCCAAAAAAAGGGCCAGGAAGAGCCAACACCTGGATGAGGCCACAGCTGAGTTCTTAACTGGGGCTACATCTGTGATCACCACATCACCCGATAGTGCTGAAGGGTTTGGCTGTTTTACTGCTAATAAGCTCCATGAGCTTGACGCAGATCAAAGGGAGCTATGTGAGGGTCTAATCATCCAGCTCTTCAGCAAGGCCAGGAAACGAGAGCTAAACACTAAATCTCATGTGTGTCATTTGGACCACACACCTCCACCTCCTCCACAACAAGCCTACCCACCTCAGCAAACCTACCCACCCCAGCAAGCCCACCCACCCCAGCAAGCCTACCCACCTCAGCAGCATGGTGGTTAGTGGCAAAATCAGCCCCAGGATCCACAACAAGGCCAGTGGTTTGGGGAGTTTAGGGGTTACTAATTTATCATCTTGTATTTTTTTATTTGAGTATGATTTAATAGGCTATATTTTTTATTTTTCTGTGTATCATTTGCTCTTTTGGTTTCTAATTTTTAATTGTGATGACAGAGAATATGTCTAATAATTTACTAATTTTATTTATGTTGTGAATGCACAATAAACAAAATGGCCAAAAAAAAGACAACATTTTTTTATTGATATCACTAGAACACAAATCCTATGTAAAATATGTTTGTCTGTACTCTTTCAGTATCACCAGCAAAGCAGATTTATTATTAAGCCATTAAAAAGAAGAAGAGAATGGTGCGCTGCATTTAGAAATTTCATAATTTGACACGTCATGAATGGGCTATCTCCATTACAAACGCTAGTTTTGCAAGACCCACCTCTTCGTGCTGGTCCTTGCTTCCAAGCATGTGTGTTTGTACTTTGGACTAAAGTCCGATGGTTTTTGTGTACACACAATCGGACTTTGCTCCATTGGACTTTTTTTGCCAGAAAGTTTGTCCGTTCGCACAGCCAACAAAAGTCAGATGAAAACAGAAAAAGTTTGTCCGATGGAGCGTACACATGATTGGATGTTGCTCCAAAACAGCTAATTTGCATGTTTGTTGTCAAAAAGTCAGATCGTGTGTACGGGCCTTTACAGAGCATCTTCCTATTACCGCTTTAGCCTAATGCTCTGTTTCCACTATTTCAACCCCAAAGTTGCGTGGTTTACAATGTGCTTTTTCGGCTTGTTTTCCACTATTGCGACTTGTCATGCCACTTGGGACTGAAAAGTTGCATCACAAGTTCTACCCCATGATTTACAATGAGTACCGTTCATATGTGTGTGGCTTCAAGTCGCAGCAACTTCAAAGTAGTCCCTGCACTACTTTGGTCCCACTTTGATGCGACTTGAGGTCCTTAGACCTCAAAAATACACAGGCATTGCTTCAAATTTCTGCAAAAAGTTGCGGGAAACTCGCAGCAAAAAACACGTGACTTTGGGCTTGCAATAGTGGAAACCGAGCCTTAATTCCATGTCATGTGACTAGTTCAAAACATCTGAGAAAAAGTCTCACTGAAGTTGGAACAAAGTAGTGCAAGAACTTTTTTTGGAGTTGCACCAATTAGAATGGGGGAACATTGAAATACATGTGTTTTGACTTGTCCTGCGACTTCACATGTGTCAAGTCGCACAACAACTCGCAGTAGTGGAAAGAGAGCCTAAGGCCACTTGGGACTGAAAAGTTGCATCACAAGTTGTACCCCATGATTTACAATGAGTACCATTCATATGTGTGCGACTTGCTTACGCCCATGCGTACATGCCATATACATAGCGGGCACACATCTTTATTACAGAAATCCATATTTTGCATGGAAATTAACCACTTGCTTACTGGGCACTTAAACCCCCCTGCTGTCCAGACCAATTTTCAGCGCTGATGCACTTTGAATGACAATTGCGCGGTCATACTTAGCCAAATGTTTGTTTTTTTATTTTCCCACAAATAGAGCATTCTTTTGCTGGTACTTGATCACCTCTGTGTCTTTTTTCTTTTGTTCAAAAAAAGAAAAGACAGATTTTTATAAATAATTTTGTATATTTTTGGATATTTTATTATTAAATTTTGCAAACAGGTAATTTTTCTCCTTCATTGATGTACGCTGATGAGGCCCCACTGATGGGCACTGATAGGCAGAACTGCTTGGGAGCACTGGTGGGCATTGATAGGTGGCACTGGCAGGTGGTACTGGTGGGCACAGATGAGGCAGAATTGCCTCTTCGGGACCAATGTCCCTTGCACCTAAGCCGGTGATCAGCTTTTATTTTTATCCTCGTGCTGTCAGCGTGAGGAGAAAAAATAAACAATTACCGAGCTTTAGTTTACATCATGTGATCAGCTGTCATTGGCTGACAGCTAATCACGTGGTAAGGGGCGGGGATCGGCCCTTACTTCGATCTGTGATCACCCAAGTCTCAGTGACACCCTGCAGGGAGCACATGGGGAGCCCGTCCTATGACAGCCTCCCAGAAATTCAGGTCCACGCTGTGGCCGTCGTTTGGCTAGAGCACAGACACCAAGTGGTTAAAAGAAAAACAGATGCAGATCTCTAGGACTGGCCAAAAATAATGTTTAGAGTCAAAGGCAACTGATGACTTTCTATTAAAGGTCTAAATGGGCCATTAACATGCATCAGAATTGAACTTAGGAATGTGTCTTTACAAAGTTAAGTTAATTTTTTTATTTTTCATTTTTTCAACAAATATAAATTGGTATAACAAAAATATATAAAAAAATTATGACAATTTAACATTGAAGCAATCAAAAGCTAAGTACAAACAGTGTAAATAAGCTTGATGGGGATATCTGTACAGGTAGATGTCAGCTTCTTCCCGTATTGGGTCATACAAACAAAAAAGAAGTTCTATACAGTATCCATGCTTCTGTATCAACTACAGGTTCAAACAAAAGGATGCTCAAGGAGTAGTGCTAATTGGAATCAAAAAGAGGCAGAATTGAGAGAATCAGGAGAAAATATTGAATCATCCCAAGGTTTCCAAATTTTTTCAAATTGGGGAAGTTTACGTTCAATTTTTGCTGTTAAGTGTTCCATTTTACGCATATCTGTGACAATGGAAAGAGCGTGGTGTAAAGTGGGAGCGGAGGTAGATAGCCAAAGTCTAGGGATGGCTCTTTTTGCTGCTAGGAGTACAAAAGACCCTAGTTTCTGTAGTGATTTAGGGATGCCCGGGAAAGGTAGGCCCAGAAGAAAGTGTATGGGGTTTAATGGGATAGATGTGGTGAAAAGTGATTGTAATAAATTTTATATCTCGGTCCAATACGTACTTAAAACATGACAGTCCCAGAAGATGTGAAGGTGCGTACCTACGGACTGTCCACACCTCCAGCACAAATCAGAAAGAGAAGGGTTTTGGGCATGTAACAACTCAGGAGTTTTGTACCAAAAAAATATTATCTTAATAGCGGTCTCCTTTTGTGCCACACATCTGGAAACTTTGAAAGCCGACTCCCAGATTTTACCCCAATCTAACAATGAGATTGATCTATTTAACATTCTGGACCATTTTGTCATGTATTTATGTGTGGAGTCAGTTAGAAGGGGTACTGCATGAAGTATTTTATATATAGATTAAATTAGTTTTGGTTCATATGGGCCATTTGTACACAATATTTCAAAATCTGTGGGTTTTTCTAAGGATAATGAGGGGAAGTTGGATTGGAAAAAATGTTTAATTTGTAAGTAAAAGTATTCTATAGAGTTTGGTAAAGCATGTTTTTCTTTGAGAACTGAGAATGATAAAAGCTTACGTGTTACCGGGTGAACCAGATGTCGCAGTTGAAATATGCCTGCATGAGTCCATGGAAGTGTTCGCAGGTAAGATAGTCCATCTGGGATGTCTGGGTTAAAGAGAATATTCTGGAGAGGGGAGCAAGGTAAGGAAAGAGAAAATTTGTCCATACATCTTTTCCAGATAGATAGCATAAAAAGCATCGGGGATAGACATAAAGACCTTAGTTGGGGAATGAATTTCTTTGAGGATGACCATAACATATAGCAAGGATGTACTGGGGCAGTAATCCCCATTTCAATTTCAGCCCATCTACTTGCGGCTTTTCTTGAGGTCCATGTAGTCAGTATCCTAAGGTGAGAAGCATAATAGTACTTAATGAAATCGGGGGCGGCCAATCCGCCTTTAGCTCTAGGGGAGAGGAATACCGATTGAGCAATTCTATGGGATGCATTATTCCAAATAAAGTTAAGGCACTTTCTCTGGAGATTTTTCAATTGGGACTGAGACCGGCAGCGTTTCAAATAGATACAATAATTTGGGCAGTACCGACATTTTGAGAACATTAATTCTGCCAAGGAGGGAGATTGGGATGGAAGACCAATGTTGCAGGAGTTTAGCAATTTCTGCAAACAAAGGAGGAAAATTAGCTTGGTAAAGTGAGTGATAAGAGGGGGTAAGATGAATTCCTAAATATTTCAGTGAGGTCTGGCACCATCTATACTCAAATCTGTTTTGCAAGGAGCTGAGCATGTCTGAGGGTATATTGATAGGGAGAGCTTCTGTTTTGGTCTGATTAACACGAAAACCTGATAAGGACCCAAATATGGAAAGCGTTTCTTGTAAGGAGGGTAGAGAAGTGTCGGGATGTGTGATGGTTAGTAAGATGTCGTCTGCGAATAGAGAGAGTTTGTAATCCTGTTGTTGTAGTGGAATTCCCCTGATATTAGGATGAGATCTAATAGCGGCTGTTAAAGGTTTGAGACTTAGTATAAATAATAAGGGTGACAGAGGGCATCCTTGTCTGGTGCCATTTCTGAGAGTAAATCGTTGTGAGATATAGGAGGACAACTGGACTTGAGATGTAGGGAGGGAATATAGGGTTCGTAGAGCCTGTATAAAGGGACCTGAGAATCCGAATCTGGTTAAGACTGCAAACATGAAGGGCCAACTTAATCGATCAAAAGCTTTTTGAGCATCTAAGCTCAAAACTATGGTGGGACGTTTGGTTCTAGTTATTAGGTCTATCAAATCTATGGTTCTTCTTGTATTGTCTCCAGCATGTCTTGTGGGGACAAATCCTACCTGGTCCCTGTGGATCAAGGATGTTAATAGAGGGGATAATCTATTGGCTAATATCTTAGTAAAAATTTTGTAATCTGAATTTAATAAAGCAATAGGGCGGTAGTTGTCGGGTAATGCGGGGTCCTTACCCGGCTTGGGAATTACTGTTATGTTTGCATGTAAGAATTGTGAATGCGGAATGGATCCTCTGAATAAAGAGGAAAATAGGGATTGTAGGTAGGGGGTTAAAGTTTGTGAAAAAGTTTTATAATAAATGTAAGGAAGACCGTCAGGGCCTGGGGATTTGTGGGCTGGAAGATTTTTAATCACCTCTCCTATTTCTTCCACAGTGATTGGAGAGTTAAGAGAGATTATATGATCGGCAGAGATTTTTGGTAGCGGTAGGGAATCCATGAATTTATCAAACTCAGATTGTGAGAATTGAGGATGCGAATAAGGGCCTAAACAGTTATATAACCGACTATAGAAGTCTCCAAGGACTTTTGACATAGCTTTCGGGCAATATGTGGGGGTACCATCAGGTTGTATCAAGTGATCGGGGATCGATAGAAAGGGCCATGGTTTTAATTTGTTAACCAGCATCCTGTGTGGTTTGTTTGCATAATCATAAAATTTTTGCTTGGCCCATAGCATAGATTTGGAAATTTGGTTCAGGTCAAAAGATTTGATCCGATCCTGGATTGAGGTGACATTTCTCAATTTTTCCACCGTGGGAGAGGCCAGCAAGTGTCCTTCAGCTGTGTGCAGTTGGGTAATTAGGTCATTTTTGAGTTGTACAGAATCTTTTTTTAGGCGAGAGCCCATAGCTATACATTCACCTCTAAAAAAGGCTTTGTGGGCCTCCCACAAGGTGGAAATCTCTGAAACAGAACCATCATTAATCTGGAAAAATTCAGTTAGTTTCTGCTGTAGTTGGGTTTGAGATAAAGGGTTTTTAAGCAACGATTCATTGAGACGCCAGTGGCAGGATTTAGTAAAAGACTTCGTCAACAGGACATTGAGTTCAATAGGTGCATTATCCGACCAGGTAATAGGATTTATTTCAGAAGAAACTACATAGGGTAGTAGAGGACCTGTAACAAGGAAATAGTCTAGTCTAGAATATGACTTGTGAGGGTGAGATGAGAATGTATAATTTTTTTGGATTGGGTGTTTTATCCTCCAAGTGTCAAAAAGATTATGGGATCTAACTAGTTTGCGAAAAGAGGTTGATAATTTCTTAGAGGCAGATTGTGGAGTGGTTTTGAATAAAGTTTTCCTATCCCTGGTCGGGGACATGCACGCATTGAAGTCGCCTCCTATGATCATAAAAGGCTGGGAGAAGGGTTGTAATATCTCAAAAACTTTTGTAAGGAAACCGATTTGTCCTACATTTGGTGCATATATGTTTACCATAGAGAAGGAAGTATTTAGGTGACTACACTTCAGGAATATGAATCGACCTTGGGGGTCTAAGTAGGAAGAGAGTATGCTAATTGGGCATGAGCGTTTAATAAGAATTGCCACTCCCACTTTTCCAGAGGGATCAGAAGCGATATATGCTACGGGAAAGTGTCTGGAAGCGAATTTAAAGGAGCCCCCAGATTTAAAATGAGTTTCCTGAACCATAATCACCTCTGCTCTGGATGATCTAAATTCTTTCAAAGCCTGCCATCGTTTGCCGATGGAATTTAATCCTTTAACATTACATGAATAAACCTTAAGGGCCATATTTTGTCATAAAGAGAAATGCTAGTTTAGTATAAAAACTGTGAACATATAAATGAGCATCCTTAAAATAGAACATTTGAAAACATATATATCTTGCAGTTGGTACAATATTGTAAATATAGCAATGAAAAAACATATAAAGGTCAAGAAGGAGAAAAAAGAAAAAAGACCTGCAAATGAAAACATCAAAGGAGATAAAAAAAACAGGTAAAAAATTGAATGAAGAGAAAAAAAAAAAACAGTAAAAAAAAAGAAAAAGGAAAAAATGATTTTTGAAAAGCCTGAGAAAAAATTTCAGGCTGCCCAGGCAAAAGCCTTGGGTCATAGTGGGGGGCATGTTAGCCTGCAGGAACTAATGGAGGAGGGGGGAGGTGGGGAGGTCCTCATCTCTGCTTTTTGTAAAAAGAAAAACAAACAGACAGGAGGAAAAAGGTACTTGGCACTAGGTACTAGGAAAAATCCTAGACAAGCTAATAAAAGAAAATGGAAAAAATATTAAAGGCGGAAAACGGACTCCAAAAAGACATCAGGTGGAGCCATCATTAAGAGGTGTGTACTCTCAATAAAGTGACCTAGTTACAGTGAGGTCACTGAGGTAGCCATGACAGGTGTTATCTGGTCATGGAAAAATAAAGGGGGAAAAAAGGACAAAAATTGAAAGTAAGTAAGTCACTTCAGGTTGGATATCTGTGGTTATTGGCTCGTTGTGGAGTAGAGAAGGTCTTCTGGGATCTTCGTTGAACTGGGGTCCAGATTTTGGCTGGTGTGGTGAGTGGTTTGGGGTTTGGAGCTTGGGGTGGAAAATCTTCCTCGGGCAGAGGCAGAAGGCCTAGGCTGCGGATAAAAGCTTCACTTTCGTAAAGGTCTCTCAGGGAATGTTGAACTCCATGTTTAGAAATGGATAAGCAAAAGGGGAATCCCCAGCGGTAAGGAACCTGGTGATTTTGTAGATGAGCAGTGACAGGACGGAAACTGCGCCTTTTGGCCAGAGTGATTGGGGGGAGGTCATTGAATATCTGAATCTTGTGTTGTTTATAGTCAATGCGTGACTTGTTACGCATTGCAAATGTGAGGGCTTCTTTGCTCTCATAGAAGTAGAAGCGGATAATAACATCCCTGGGATTAGCATTAGGAGGAGGTTTTGGGGCAAGAGACCTGTGCGCCCTGTCCATACGTCAGTCTATGTCCGGGATGTGTGGGGCTAAAGTAACAAATAGGCCTAAAAGATAGGAACGAAGCTCCTTGTCACTCACCGCCTCAGGGATTCCCCTAATCCTCAGGTTCTGACGTCTTTCACGGTTTTCCAAGTCTTCCTGTTGAAGCTGGAGTTGGGAGACTGTATGTTTCAAGCTGGAGTTGTCCTCTTCGAGAACATGTACATATTGGGTCAGTTCATCGAATTTATTCTCCAATGTGTTGGTGCGTTCTCCTAGCTGGTCAATTTCACCACGTAATTTGTGCGCTATTTTGCCCACCTCTTTAGCGATGCTGCGGGTTAGATCATGTAGTAATGAGTTCAACTTTGTATCTAGAACAGCTACTGTCACTACATCTGTGGGATGGTCAGGTGGGAGAGAGTGTTGGGATAATTGGGATCTATTATCATCCTGGGTCAAGCCTTCAGGCAGGGCATGAGAGTCAGCAGTGTCCGAGGATCCCAGCTGTTCGCTTGAGGCCGGGGATCGTTGTTTATATAAAAAACGCTCTATGTTATTGGGAGTCCGCGACGGTGGCGGTGGGATAAAGCCTCTATATATTGCCAATCTTCCCCATGCAGTGTTAGGGGGATCAGGTAGCCTGTTGTTGTATTGCTCCTGTAATTAATAAGGATCCGCTAGCTTTGTAGGAGCATCTAATAAAGAGACGGGGACCAGAGTTCTCCTCTTACATGTCTGCTATCCTGCACGCCAAACTGGAGGTGGTTACATCAGATGTCAGAGAGAGCTGAGAGAACTAGTAGTTATGATGTTTGCAGTGACAGGAGCTATGTAATTAATGGATTACAGGAATTAGGCTGGAGGGGTACTTGGAGTACCAAGATGGCTGCCGGCTTCCAAGACTAGGCCGGAGCCGCTGACTTTCCTAGTGGCAGGGGCCAGTCGGGTGAGTACCGCTCTTTGCAGGCCCGAAACGGACCTTTGGGGCATAGAGTTAGGGTCTTCGGGGGTCAGTCACTATTGAGGGTACCAGCGGAGAGAGGATCAGGCAAACGCCTTATTACTCACGGTGTCCAGGGCTGGAGACGACCAGATGATAGGCTGAAAGATGGCATTCTCCTCCACTGAACGGGCGTCCAGCACTCCCCGGCGGTGTCCCGGGTGGAAGATCCTGATAAAGGCCCTCGCTGATCCCACGGTCCGCAGCGATGGAAGGTGATAGGCTCCGGACGAGCCGTAGGCCCCAATATGGCGGCGAGCGTCCGTAGTTCGGGACAGGCAGTGGGCCCAGAGATGCCAGACGTGGCTTAATTTCAGTCGAGATCCGGCCGGATCTGTAGCGGAAGGGGCCTAGACTGTTTTTTGCTATGTATATCTTTTCCTCGAGGAAAAATGAGGCAAGGATGGCAGTGGATATTATTTGTCTGGACGGAGCACAGCGTTCACACGTCCTCCCTGTATCTCGTCCAGCCACGCCCCCTATAATCCTTTCTTATTTTTGCTTGGGGATAGACTGCAGAGGGATTAGAAGTTTTGTCAGATGTCTACACCCCTGATAGGGTGAAGACAACTCCCAAATTTTGCCAATTTCTCATTCAAAATTACTCACTTCCTGTCACATAGCCAAACAGGAAGTGAGGGTAAAACCCTACCAATGTATGTCCTTGGGGACACACAGGTCAATGCAAATAGTTTCCCCATTCGGGAAATTGTACTCTAGCATTTTGCCATGTACATCCCAAATTATTATGTATCTTGAGGTTTAATTACTAAAAGGTAAATCCACTTTGCACTACAAGTGCATTTAGAAGTGCAGTTGCTGGAGATTCGAGGAGAACATGCAAGGAAAAGAAAAAACAGCATCTTTGCCTCTACATAATTGGATGATAAAATCACCAGTGCTTCCCCTCTGATTTTCATCAACTACACTTGTATTGCAGAAAGGATTTGCCTTTAATAAACCCCAAAATACCTAATAATTTTGGGGTGTACACAACAAAGTGCTAGAGTGCAATTTGCATAATGGCAACACTAGTTAGACTGACCTGTGTGTACCCAAGGAAAAATATTGTTAGGGTCTTACTCTCACTTCCTGTTTGGCTATGTGACAGGAAGCAAAGCAAATTTTAAGAAAAGGGACACAAAGCCCAACCTAAAAAAAAAAAAAAATTCTTGATTTCCCTCAAATGTCCAAAATTAGAATAGGATTGTCTTAAGCTTGATTTTAGTTCAGTGCTCTAAATCAGTGCTTCTCAACCCTGTCCTCAAGTACCCCCAACAGGCCATGTTTGCAGGTTTTCCTTCATCTTGCACAGGCGATTTAAATCAAAGTCAATGGCTTTGTGTTTTGGACAGCTATTTTAGATAAGATACATTTCCTAAACATGTGCTGTTGGGGGGGTACTTGAGGACTGAGGCTGAAAACCACTGCTCAAAATGAAAATTGAATGCTTACCACTCTAAAATTTTACTTTCCTGGTCACTATCCATGGCAGCATACGCACAATCCATGCATGTGCTACCATGAAGGCACCAGGAAAGTAACTTAAAATTAAAACTAAAACTAAAAAAGGGATTTGTCTAAGACATGCCAATCAGCATAGTTTAGCTGCAGCTGGGAAATCCGTTGCATGAAAAGAACACACATAAAACATAAAAAATTTGAAACAATTTTATTGGTCCAAAAAAAAAAAAAAAACAGGACTTGGAAAAGAAGCAAGGAAAGCAAAATACACACATGTATGTTAATTTGAGATACTAACAGAATATGTTTGAGGTTTGACCCTTTTGCAGTGTAATTTAACAGGAGTTAAAAGGAGTGCATCCACAAATGGACATCTATTAAGGATTAAGACAACATTAGGCACAACATCTTGAGAAAGAATTTTAAAAAGAATGCAGCACAGACAGTTAAATGAAGGTGAACGTAAAAACAACAAACATTGCCAATATAAAAAAAAAATTCATGGTAAAATAACCACCACCCAAAAAAATACAACAAACCACAAGTAACAAATAAATTGCATAAAAACACATCTGTTTTGGCATGAGGTCCCCCTCAAAATCCATACCAGGCCCTTCAGGTCTGGTATGGATTTTAAGGGGAACCCCGCGCCAACATTTTTTTAAAAAATGGCGTGGGTGTCCCCATCAAAATCCATACCCGGCCCTTCAGTTCTGGTATGGATTTTAAGGGGAATCCCGTGCCAAAATTTGAAAAAAATGGCGTGGGGGTCCCCCCTACAAATTCATACCAGACCCTTATCCGAGCATGCAACCTGGCAGGCCGCAGGAAAAGAGGGGGGACGAGAGAGCGCCCCCCCTGAACCGTACCAGACCCCATGCCCTCAACATTGGGAGGGTGCTTTGGGGTCCCCCCCAAAGCACCTCGTCCCCATGCTGATGGGGACAAGGGCCTCATTCCCACAACCCTTGCCCGGTGGTTGTGGGGGTCTGCGGGCGGGGGGCTTATCAGAATCTGGAAGCCCCCTTTAACAAGGGGACACCCAGATCCTGCCCCCATGTGAAATGGTAATGGGGTACAAAAGTACCCCTACCATTTCACAAAAAAAGTGTCAAATATGTTAAAAATGACGAGACCGTTTTTGACAATTCCTTTAAAGTCTTCTTCTTTCCATCATCTTCTGGTCTATTTCGTTCTTTCTTCTTCCTTCGGTTTCTTCCTCCAACTTCTTCTTCCTCTACTTCTTCCTCTGATCCTCTGCTTCTTGCTCCGGTGTTCATGTCCGGCATCTTCCTCCGCGGCGTCTTCTTCCCCGCTTCGTTCTTGGGCCGCTGCGCATCCATGGGAGGCTCCCGCTGTGTGACGCTTCTCTTCTTCTGACACTTCTTATATAAAGGAGGGTGACCCTGCCCCTTCTGAAGCACAGTTCCATTATATAAGTGTCAGAAGAAGAAAAGCGTCACACAGCGGGAGCCTTCCATGGATGCGGAACAGCCCAAGAACGAAGTGGAGAAGAAGACGCCGCGGAAGAAGATGCCAGACGAGAACACCGCAGCAAGAAGCAGAGGATCGGAGGAAGAACCAGAGGAAGAAGAATATGGAGGAAGAAACCAAAGAATGAAGGAAGGAAGAAGACCTGAAGAAGATGGAAAGAAGAAGACTTTAAATAAAGCAATTGTGAAAAACTGTCTCTTGTCATTTTTAACATTTTTGACACTTTTTTTGTGAAATGGTAGGGGTACTTTTGTAAACCTTTACCATTTCACACAAGGGGGGCTGGGATCTGGGGGTCCCCTTGTTAAAGGGGGCTTCCATATTCCGATAGGCCCCCCGCCTGCACACCCCCACAACCACCGGGCAAGGGTTGTGGGGATGAGGCCCTTGTCCCCATCAACATGGAGACAAGGTGCTTTGGGGGGAACCCAAAGCACCTTCCCAATGTTGAGGGCATGTGGACTGGTACAGTTCAGGAGGGGGGCGCTCTCTCGCCCCCCCTCTTTTCCTGTGGCCTGCCAGGTTGCGTGCTCGGATAAGGGTCTGGTATGGATTTTTAGGGGGACCCCACGCCATTTTTAAAAAAAAATTTGGCCTGTGGGGTTCCCCTTAAAATCCATACCGAACCTGAAGGGCCTGGTATGGATTTTGAGGGGGACCCCCACGCTATTTTTTGGGGGGGTGTGGGGTTCCCCTTAATATCCATACCAGACCTGAAGGGCTTGGTATGGAATTTCGGGGGAACCCCATGCATTTTTTTTCTTAATTTTGTTTTTTTTCTTAATGCTGTTTTTATCAATGAACTTTTATGTGTATTGCCGGACCGACATTTCATTATAGCCGCGAAGTGAACCAGCGTTAAAAAAAAAAAGTTTAGAGGAGCGCCCATTCAACCTATGCAAATGCATTTACGTTGCTTGACATTTACTAAGATTTTGCCGGTGCAGTGAACCAAAGCATTTGAACAAGCGCAAGTGCCGTTTGCGCATGTGCAGTGCATAAATTGACCTCCCGCAGTTGTAAATGTACTTGCCGGCACAGCAGGCTTGTTCAGATAAAGTTAGTTTCTCATTCTATTTTGGGCATGTTTGTTACTTGGGCAGTTATTACATCACATCACCCACCCACTTCCTCACATCACCCACATCACCCCCATAATATTGGCACTTCCAGCTTGTTTAAATTTTAAGTTAAAGATGCCGTGCGCCATGTCTATAGTGGTGTACCGATCGCCTCCTTCCATGCGCCGGTAAGAGAATAGTAAATGGGGAATTGTGCTGTTACCGGCGCGAAAAAGTCCTTTGCGCATCGGCGTGCGCCGTAACTCATTGCACAAATGCTTCATAAATCAGCCCCATTGTGTTGAACACATTACAGATAAGGACACAAAGAAATAGCATTTTGGAAATATTTACTGTGCGCATGAAATGATTGAATAGCAGCAAGTATATAGAGACAGTGTTCTGTTTACATGCTATGGTTGATACAGTTTGTTTTAGGTTTAAAACAGATGTTTAAGCTATTTCATATGATAACTCTGGGTAAAGGTGATAGATCACTCATATATAATAACCTGAAAGGGGTTGTAAAGGTTTGTGTTTTTTTCACCTTAATGCATCCTATGATTGATTGATAGCAGCGCAGCCACTGGCTCCCATTGTTGTTAATATAAATCCAATTATGCAGGCACCTGGGGGGGCGGGGCCACATTATACACTCGGCGGCTATGGCCGCCGAGTGTATGACACCGGAGCGTGCCCACAAGGTAACCCCCTCGGGAGAGAGCTTCCCAGAGGGGGTTATCTATTGCGGGGAGGAGCAGCGAGAGCCACGGTGGGACCCCAGAACAGGTGGATCGGGGCCACTCTGTGCAAAGTGAACTGCCCAGTGGAGGTAAGTATGACATGTTTGTTATTTAAAAAAAAAAAAAACTGTACCTTTAGTGTCACTTGAAACTTGTTTAGTCAAATCTTTAGATGTTGCAAAATAACAACAACAACAAACTTACCTATATGGGAACCTAACCCCTTGCTTACTGGGCACTTAAACCCCCTTCCTGCCCAGACCAATTTCCAGCTTTCAGTGCTGTCACTCTTTGAATGACAATTGTGCTGTTTTTAACAAAGATAGAGTTTTCTTTTGGTGGTATTTAATTACTGCTAGGTTTTTTATTTTTTGCTAAATAAAACAAAAAAGGACCGAAAATTTTGAAAAAAAAAACAAAGCTGTTTCATAGTTTGTTTTAAAATTTTGAAAACAGGTAATTTTTCTCCTGCACTGTGCGCTGATGAGGCTGCACTGATGGGCACTGATAGTCTGTGCTGATGGGCACTGATAGGCGGCACTGATAAGGCAGCACTAATGGGCACTGATAGGTGGCACAGATAAGCACTGATGAGGCTACACTGATAGGTGGCACTGAGAGGTGTCACTGATGGGTTGCACTGATGGTTGGCACTGATGGGTGGCACCGAAGGGCACTGATAGGTGGCACTGAAGGGCACTGATGATTGCTGATGGCTGGCACTGATGGGCGCTGGTAGACACTGGTAGGTGACACTGATAGGCAGCATTGATCTGTGGCACTGATTATGAGACACTGATGGGCATTGATTGGCAGCACTGGTGGGCATTGATAGGTGGCACTGTGGGCATTGATAGGTGGCACTGTGGGCACTGGTAGGTGGCACTGTGGGCACTCGTAGGTGGCACTGGTGGGTAGTGATAGGTGGCACTGGTAGGTGGCACAGTGGGCACTGGCAGCTGACACTGGTGGGCACAGAAAATGCAGCCGCGGCTTTCTGTGTGAGGGACCAATGTCCATCTGACAGAAGCCGGTGATATGCTTTTTTTTTCCCCTCACGCTGACAGCATGAGGAAAAAAAATACTGATTACCAAGCTTGTGTTTACATCACGTGAACAGTGTCATTGTCCATGGATGCTCTCCCAGCAATTAAGGCCCACGCTGCAGCCGTCTTTCGGCTATAGCGTGGGCGGCAAGTAGTTAATATACCAAACTGCAAAATAATTATAATTCTATCTGGTAGAATTATTGGCTGAATAAATGAACTATGAGCTCCCATCTTAAAAACAAATCTCAACACCATTTTATTGTTTATATAATGTAATATATTATATCATAATATAGCATTTGTTTCAATATATACAGTACAACAATACTGATAATAATTACAATCCTTGTTAATACTGTGAGATTTGGGTGATTAAACACAAGCAGTAGGCGCATTTGCAATGAGTTGTGCCAGTCCAAATCTGTATTTTAGGGCGTGGCAGCCCACTTTTATTCATTAAATGGAAAGTTGACATGTACATCAGTTGCCCATGCAGGGGTTTCTTCCACACAATGTGCACAAATAAAAATACCAAGCCACCTGGCTCACTTGTTAGCAGCACTGCTGCTCCTCTTGCCAGTCCCTTTGACTGTGTTGTCCAGCTCTCCTAGAAAACTTTGCTCTCTAGCCTTTAGAAGAAGCACCCCGTTGCACGACCCACCTCTGGACTATGGATTGGGGTTCTCATGACACCCCCAATAGGAGCTGACCTGACTCCTGGAACTGAGATCTGCTTTCTCTTTGATAAGACCTCTGTCTCATGGCTTCTGGCTGGGGCCCCCTGACCCCGGGTGAGACCTTCCATCTCCCACACTGGGAGCGGTTTCCTAACTGGAAGCTGTCTCCAAACTGGAAGCTCTGAGCTACCCTCAGACCTGAGTAAATAATGACCCTGCACACTTGTGTAGTCAGCCAGGTTGCAGGCGTCTTGAAAAACCTGGACACAGAATTGAATGTTCTGATCCAGAACTACAGAATCTGGAGAAAGCCAAAAACACATCTTTCTCCACTTAGAACATATAGTTCTGAACCTTGCATTAACCCTAAATGCAAATCCTGTGTCACATTTTCCTATATTCTTACAGTGACAGAGCCTCCCTCTGTCACAATACCTATTAGTATTCATCTGCTCTGTGCATTCTAATACTAGATTAATAATACTAAATAATTAAAAAGGGATGAATAGCAGAAAAGCTATAAAACTGTAATGATGACATGAATACAAGGATGTAGAGGTTGTTGCAATGGTGTGGATCAGGTTAGGATTAAAAATTGTTATGACCGATTCATATTTAAAGGGTTTTATATAGCATGCCA
Organism: Aquarana catesbeiana; assembly: GCF_042186555.1. Lineage (NCBI taxonomy): Eukaryota > Metazoa > Chordata > Amphibia > Anura > Ranidae > Aquarana > Aquarana catesbeiana. Next base: position 143,834,276 of record NC_133334.1, read on the forward strand.
ACTGCAGAGCTGCTACCCCACATGTTATCAAGTTTCAGCAGCACCTAAAATCATGCTGACATTTACACATGCAGTAAATGTAAAAAGTATATCCGCGCTAGGAACTGAAAACAGACAGCAGCTGTGTACTATAACCTAGATACCAGGCACAAATAATAATGTATAAATAGAGTGCAGCGCTAAAGAGAAAAAATGCAATTCGTACAGATAACACAATGCACGTGATATGTGCAAAATTCAAACAAATTACAGATTATGTACTAAAGTTTAGTCTGTGCAGTCAATTGCATAAAAAGTTATAAAGTTCAAGCTTGAAACATAGCAATCCAAACAGATCAATTTCCTTGTGGGTTTTCAAACGGCGATGCATGTACATGTGCAGCAGCGTGTGCACGTGACTATCCCGATGATCGTTTCATCATAAATTATGTCAACAGGGTTACGTACACACACCTAGTGCTGCGCTATAAATAGTCCCATTAGGAGACAAGGAAGCATTAATATAGGTCAGATGAAAGTGACCTATACATCCACTGGTAAACTAAACATATCCCACCATGGGTTAAATAAAAGAATGACCTGTGCAGCCATTGGTGAAAGAATATGCCCGTCAATCTTGGTGAGCAATTTTTTCTAATAAGTTAGAAAAGAGGACTGAATGCACAGCGTCATCTTGTGGGTCATAACAAAATCCCCTAAAAAGGGATATAAATCATAAATCGGATATATAAAACAAAATCAAAGTTAAAATTAAAATCAAATTGGATAGACACAATTCCTCGTCATCCCAAAATGTTATACACAGTATTCACAAATTTAATGAAATCGATACATATTATATACTGATAAGATCAATGTAATATTGATTCAGAAAAATAATAAAATTGTTAAAAACAATATTCAGAACATTATAGAGTTTATAAAACCAAAACACATATGCATGTGCAACATATGTATCCCTAAGGGCATTTGAATCATCTTGTTTGACCTCAAAATGATAACTATAAAGTGGAGGGGACACCAACTGTTATTAATGAAACAGTTGATGTCCCAGTCCACATTCAAGCCATGGGGCACATGAGAACCCAGTTTATAGATCCAATTGGTTTTGGCTCTGGAATACTCCGCTTTCCATTGCTACCATGCCAATGGGGAACAAATTTTTCAAGAGCAACAAAAGTAGTGCCCTTGGGGTCCCTGTTGTGTTACAAGTCATAATTTTTAGAAAAATTATCTTTGTCAAAACCCTTTCTGATGTTGGCTATATTTTCCTTCAATCTAATATGTAGCATTCGTGTAGTGCGCCCTACATATTCCAAGACACAAGGGCACCTAAGATGATATATAACAAATTTAGTCATACATGAAATTAAAGACTTAATGGGATAAGTTACTCCTGTGGCAACTGAGATAAATTCAGTGATTTCCCTCCCCCGATGTGTATTAATTCTACAGGCCTGACATTTTCCAGAGGTAATAACCCTTCAGATCACCAAAAAAGGTAGGCCTGGTGGCAGGGGGGTTTAGAATGTTAGGTGCTACTGTATTTCTTAGATTCCCCTGAAGATGGCCCGAGGTTGATCAGGTACTAGAGAACCAAGAACACAGTTATTCTTTATGACTGGCCAGTGTCTCTTGATTATCTTTCAATTTCCCAATGGTGTCTCGAAAAGGTGGTAAAGAAATTTGAATCAAAGTCGTCTGAATTGCCACCCCGATGGGGGTTATCACCTATTAATTGCTGATGATTCCTGCTCCCAACTTCTTGTATAAGGGAGTCTAAAAGTCTTTTCATTATAACCTTTGGCCAGGAACCTAGTTTTGAGAATAGATGCTTCCCTCAGATAATCATCCGAATGGGTGCAAATGCATTTTAAATGTATAATTTGGCCGTTAGCCAGGAGGGATGGTGACAGGAGTCTAGTGGAATGTACCCATTCCTGTCTGTCTGTTTAAAGAGGGTAGAGGTGACAATTCTACCCTCTTAACAGATAATAACGAATACTAATGCGGAAACCACACCATACGGACAAAAGATCAAAATGGGGGTACCTGACAAAGCTGCCACCATAAGGGTGTTCCCACACCAATAAAAGGAGATACGAAAAATAAAGGGATAGGTGGCGCTCAATCAAATCAATTAAAAATGTAAAACAACTAAATATAAATGGAAATAAAATAACCAAATATCCACTCAATATTTGTGTCTTTTACCCATTAATAGTCCATCACATTGTGTAACCAAGGATAATGATAAATCAATGTTACTTCAATAAATGGATCCAAAATAACCTACTCCTAAATTGACCAATAATGGAGCTTCTCAATGGGAGATAAATATTAACCGGGAGAACAAATCTTCTAAAAAAATAATTACTAAATAGAAAGGTAGAATAGCAAAAGTGCAAATAGTGTAACAACAATAGGTGCCTAGGTGTACTTTGGCTATAAGATCCCCAAACATGTTAATTTTATAGTTATTTATCCAAAGAAAAAAAAAACTCAGGGGATAGTTTTTATCTCCAGATCTTTGCATTTTGTGCTCCAATCTTCGATTGCTCACAAATACAAAAATGGCATTGCAGGCCCTGAAACTTACTGTGCACATTACAATCTAATGTACAGTTTAATTTAGACTACTAACAACTATGTAGCAAAATGGCCTTTCTGATTAGGTACAAATTAATTTACAAATTTGAGAAATCCAAAGGAGACTTATAAGCATCGTACAATCAAATTATCATGCACAGTCAGCTCAATACTGCCCACGGAAGGGCAGAAATCTTACTAAAAGCAATGGTCAAGGGCATATTAGCCCACCCTTAAATGAGCTTTGTGATAATTGGCTAATGATAATAAAGGATGGGAGCTGATTGTAATATTATTTAAACTTTTCTAATTGCATTTCAAAGAGGTAAGAAATTAGCTATATTCATGGAAATTTTCCAAGTTAAATTTATTCTGTACATGATAATTACAGCTGTCCATACATGGATCGAAATTTGGATGGTTCAGCAGACTGGTTGCACACAAGTCAACCTATCGATCAGTGTCGCTGGCTATAGCCAGCATTGCCTATGAGCGTATTCTGATGGTGGGGAAATCTCCCCACTGTCAAAATACAAAGGCTCAGTGGGAAGGATTTACTCATTCATATTGAGTGTGTGGGGGACCAAATAATTTTCTTTCATCCAATGGGTTGAACAAAAGAAAATTACTCATGTATGGCCAGCCCGAACCACCAATAGAAGTAAAAGGCATGTCATAGAAAATTTAAAAAAATCTCCAAATACTATTAGTGCTATTTAGAAAACCATGATAATCTCATAAAAAACATTTTCCAACCTTTTTTCCATTCCAGGAAGTGGGCAGACTTTAATGCTCCTAAGCTACCTCTCTGCAGTGTAGAGGAGTAGAGGATCTGTAAGCCTGTGGGTGTGGTATGTATTCTGTCCTGGTTGACGACACCTGCTTTATGATGAAAACAGTGGTGTGATGATGTCACCACTGTGTTGAATCAGGAAAAGCAAATCTGAGTACCAACATTTTTGCAGTTCTCAGCATGGCATTGTTGGGTCAACACAGGAAATGAGGTCACCACAGGATGACTGGCAGGATGAACAGGTATACACTTAAAATAATGTAAAAAAAAAAAAAGACACAGATTTAGGAGATTAATAATAAAAGCAAAATCTTGATTGTAAGAGAAGCTCCACTTTAGTGGGAAAAAAATATAGCAAATAAAAAAATAATAATAATATAGCATAGACAACAGCAACACAGTAAATGAAAGTAATTGAATGTTATTAAAAATTACCTTTCTTTTTGAATAGATGGCTCTGTAATTGTCTGTAAAATCTAATGCTATATGGAACACGCCCTGACATGTCATTTTCTGCTTGTGTGATTGCCTCACAGATTTTTTCAGGAGTCTACACTAAGATACAAGTCTGATTTTAGGCATCATCTGCAACACATATTTCATTTTTGGTGAGATTATATCCCAAAAGGTTAAAGTGTTACTAAACCCATAACAGTAAAATCAGTCTGTGTATGCAGTAACACATGCTTGTTATACTCACTGTGGAACCTAAGGGGTTAATGTAAATTGTTTGATCCTGTCTTCTCTGATCCTCCCCTTCTTCCAGAGTCCCCAATCCATATACTGACAGTACAGAGTCTTGGGGTCACTCTGGACATGCTCAGTTTGGTGTGCATTGCTAGAGAGTTTTTTTTCTAGGGAGGGTGCATGTGATCAGCACAGGGCCAATCATCACTGTCCAGACAGAGGGTCAGGGGTCCTGCAGCCTCATAGGACAGTCAGAAGAGAATGAAAACTCCTTCTACTCACTTTAACCAGACACTGATAGAAGTCATAAGACTGCTACATACTGCTGATTAGTAGAGGGAGAGCCCACCCCCTTGGGACTCCTGTGCCATGTATAGTTGAACTGTGAGGAATATTGCCATGGTTATGCAATAGAGTTGTCTGTCAGCTTACCTGTCTCCATGTGTTCATCTCTAGAGACCAGCTGACCCTCACCTGACTGCTTTTGTAAACTCTCCTCTAGCATGGCTCCACCCCAGCTCCTATCAGGGAACCCTATATTAACCTGTGCACTGCAAGCCAGCAGTGCTGATCAACCATTGTGTGTTAGCTTTCATGTGTGCTTGCTGTGTTTCCTACGTCTGATTCCAGTTACCGACTGGCCTGTTCTTAACTATTCCTGCCTGCTCGTGACCCTAACCTTTGGCGTGTCCCCGACCATCCCTGTTTACCTGTGACCCTGAACCTTGGCGTGAACTCTGTTGTCCTTGTCTGCTTGTGGCCCCGACCTTGGCTTGTCCCTTACTTTCCTTGTTGTTCCAGCCTGCTGCCTCCTTCCTCTTCTCCTGTAGTCTACCGTGAGCTGTGAGACCCTGGGGGGCCACGACCTGGAGCCAGACTGCAATGCAGTCCATCCTCACCACTAGAGGCTCTGGTGAACACCTGCTGGCTCTTAGACTCCGCGCCCTGGGGAACCTATGCTCTAGCTCCCAGTGGGATCTGTGTCAGTGATCCAGTAGACCTGCTTCCTGAACCTCCCAGGGTTCAATCCGCAGCAGTCAGTCCTAGGGTCCACTATCTAGCGGTGCACTTCTGACTCCTACAGAGTGCATCTGTCACCTAGCCTCAAGGTGACCTGACAGTTTGATCAGCCATGGACCCGGCTGATGTGCCGTTACCCGCAGATGATCAGCACAGGGCCAATCATGCAGGGCTTAGTTCGCAGACTTGAGACCCAGAAATTGCATCAGACCCAAGTGATGTGATTCCTTGAGGATTTGGCATCCCGTTTTGAACAGGTTCAGGCCTCATTAGGACCCCCGGTTCAACAACCTCAACCGCTATCTGCTGCTGCACCTATCACACCAGTCGCAGCCAGGGGCGTTGCTAGGTGGCAAAAAGACCAGGGGCTTCAGCCCGAAGTCCAAGGCCGGACCCGGGGGGGGGGGGGGGTGTTGTACACGTGATGCAGGCTTTTTTTTTGGCTGGGCCGTGACTTACCTGACCTACATACACTGACGGTAGTGAACACTGACCTTTACATTCACTGACCTACCTACACTGACCGTAGTGACCTACCTACACTGACATTTACCTACACTGACATTTACCTACACTGACATTTACATACACTGACCTACCTACACTGACCTACCTACACTGACATTTACCTACACTGACCTACCTACACTGACCTACCTACACTGACATTTACATTCACTGACCTACCTACACTGACCGTAGTGACCTACCTGCACTGACCTACCTACACTGACATTTACCTACACTGACATTTACATTCACTGAAATTTACATTCACTGAAATTTACATTCACTGACCTACCTACACTGACCGTAGTGACCTACCTACACTGACCTACCTACACTGACATTTACCTACACTGACCGTAGTGACCTACCTACACTGACATTTACATACACTGACATTTACCTACACTGACATTTACCTACACTGACATTTACATACACTGACCTACCTACACTGACATTTACATACACTGACCTACCTACACTGACATTTACCTACACTGACATTTACCTACACTGACCGTAGTGACCTACCTACACTGACATTTACCTACACTGACCGTAATGACCTACCTACACTGACATTTACATACACTGACATTTACCTACACTGACATTTACATACACTGACATTTACATACACTGACCTACCTACACTGACACTTACCTACACTGACACTTACCTACACTGACATTTACATACACTGACATTTACATACACTGACCTACCTACACTGACATTTACCTACACTGACATTTACCTACACTGACATTTACATACACTGACCTACCTACACTGACCATAGTGACCTACCTGCACTGACATTTACCTACACTGACATTTACATACACTGACATTTACATACACTGACCTACCTACACTGACACTTACATACACTGACCTACCTACACTGACCGTAGTGACCTACCTACACTGACCTACCTACACTGACATTTACCTACACTGACCCACATACACTGTCTGACCTACCTCAGCTCAGCCGTGGTGTGCGGTGTCACAGCAGCCAGGCAGTCAGAGGACGAGGAGGAGCCGAGGAGGAGAGGAGAGCGGGCCGCCCGAGCGCTGAGCGGGGATCTTACAGTGGCGCGGCGGCCGCATTAAAATTCCCGCCTTCTGGAGCCTGCAGCGCCTATGATGGACGTCACACGTCCCGCGGTCCGAGCATTGGACCAGGGGGACGTCCATCATAGGCGTTGCAGGCTCCAGAAGGCGGGACCTGCTACGGCACTCGGCCAAACTCGGCCAAATTCGACGGCGCTCGGGATCAGATCGGTCCTGGCGCTCGCCGCTCGGGGCTTGTAATGAAGAGCTGCATGCCTGAGGCTCGGGGCTTTTCGGGGGCACATTCGGGGCTTCAGCCACGGCTAGCCACCCCCTCCCGACGCCCCTGGTCGCAGCCACACATTCATTACATCTGCCAGCTCCGGCCCATTTCTCTGGGGACTCCAAGGCCTGCAGGGGGTTCCTTAGCTTCTGCCCCAAAACTTCCTGTCCGAAGTTTTTTCCTGGGCAAAGGTAGCCTATATTATATCCCTCCTGTCCGGCAAGGCGTTAGTCTGGGCTGCCTCTCTGTGGGAACTAAATAATCCAGTGGTTTCTAGCCTGTCTGATTTCTTGAAACTTTTTCGGAATATCTTCGAGGAACCAGGTCGTGTCTCCTCAGCGGCCAGTGCCCTTTTACGTCTCTGTCAAGAGTCCGCTTCTGTGGGACAGTACGCTCTTCATTTTTGTACTTTGACTGCTGAGCTGATTTGGAATAATGAGGCCCTAGTTGCAACCTTTTTACATGGCCTCTGATAGAGTGAAGGATGAATTAGCAGGAAGATCTCTCCCTGCTGATCTGGATGGTGTCATCACCTTGTGTAACCAGATCGATATTAGCTTTCAGGAGAGGGCCCTGGAAAAAAGACACCAGCACTCCCTATTCTTTAGGCAGCCTGAGCTCCATGTCCCTTCTCTTTATTCCGAGGAGCACCTCCTGCCTGCTGAGGAACCTATGCAGCTGGGCCATACCAATTTGTCTCCCGAAGAACGCACTAGGCGCAGAACTCTGGGCCTGTGCCTCTACTGTGGCGTCAAAGGTCATTTTCGTGATACTTGTTCTCTTCGTCTGGAAAAACGCTCAGGGCTAATACATCTGGAAGGTGGAGTATTGGACCCTGAAATATCAACTTCACCTTCTCGTCTTCTCCTTTCTGTGTTCCTTCATGTTGGCGCTTCCTCTCGTTCGGTCTCGGCATATCTGGATTCCGGAGCCGGTGGCAATTTCATATACTGGGGAACTGCGTCTTCCATGAGACTTACCCTTTTTCCCCTCACACCATTGGTGGTCTTGGCGATTGATGGCACTGTTCTCCCAGGGGGCCCTATCTGCCTCCAGACCCTCCCTGTTAAGATGTCGGTAAGGACACTCCACCAGGAGTGGATATCCTTCCTTGTCTTACCTAAGGCTTCATCTCCTATCATATTTGGTCTTCCTTGGTAATGGCTCCATTCTCCACATGTTGACTGGACTGCTGGACAGATCTTGACTTGGGGTTCCTCCTGTTCCTCCTCCTGCCTACTCAAGGTTACCCCAAAAGAGAAACTTCCTGTTGCCACCATCCCAGTATCTTCTGCTCTTCCTGCTGCATATAGCGATTTCTGGAATGTCTCCTGCAATAGTCGGGCTGAGGCACTCTCTGGGTCGTGTGGCACTCTGGATGAGGAGCCCACCTGTGAACCTGAGCCAATCAGTCACTCCAGTTTGCATAGCCATTTCCCTTTGCCTGTCCCTGGACCCCTTGGACACACACCCAGGCTGACTCATCCACTAGTTCCACAGTCGCTACGCCCTGCAAAGCAATTCTGGTGGTCGCTGCACCTGGTGATGCTGTTCAGTCGGCCTCTGCACCAGTCCAGCCTATGCCCAGTGAGCTTCCTGCTTCTTGTTCAGGACCTTCTGTAACCTGGCCTCACCCTACTGCTACTACGTCAGTTCAAACCTGTTTAAGAGGCTCAATCCATCCTTTGGATAGACTGCTTTATTCGGCCAGGTGGGATTTTCAATCTTTTGTTCAGGGCTCTCTGCATTCTGTTTGTGTTTCAGCTATCCAGCTTAACTCTTGTAACACGTCACCTTCTAACCAACTTGACCTCAGGGATCCACTGACCTCTACCCAGTCTGATGGTCCTGTGTTGGATGTCCAGCTCATCTTTAAGGGTCTGGGGGACCCTGCTCAGACTTCTGATGGTCTTCTCATGCCCTTACCCATTTATAAAAAGCCTTTAGTCCTCAATAAGTCCTTTCGTCCTCTCCCTACCTCGGTTCCGGTTTCTGAGGATAATCTAAAGTACGAGGTTAGTCAAGTTTTGGATTCCCGGCTCCGTAAAGGCATTCTTCAGTACCTTGTACATTGGAAAGGGTATGATCCTACGGAGAGGTCTTGGATCACTGCATTTGAGGTCTTTGCTCCTCGTCTATTGAGGAGGTTCCATCTGGAGTTTCCCTTTAAGCCTAGGCGGGGGAGGGGGAGGCCTCATAAGAGGGGGGTACTGTCATGGTTATGCAATAGAGTTGTCGGTCAGCTTACCTGTCTCCATGTGTTCATCTCAAGAGACCAGCTGACCCTCACCTGACTGCTTTTGTAAACTCTCCACTAGCATGGCTCCACCCCAGCTCCTATCAGGGAACCCTATATAATCCTGTGCACTGCAAGCCAGCAGTGCTGATCAACCATTGTGTGTTAGCCTTCATGTGTATCATAGGGATGGCGCTCAAGGGAATGGGGTGTATTATTCCCCTAAACCTCAAAGAGTGAGATATGATAGACCATCACAAGATCAGTATGAGGTGCCCGTCTACAACAGCTATCAACCCTTACAAAATATCACAGATCAACACCAGGATGGTTCTTTTTTAGAGAAGAGCTGGGTGGAATCCACCCGGGCAATAAGAAACCCAGGAAAAGAGGAGGAAGAGCTGAATGAAAGTTACAACAAAAAAAGAAGAAGGGAAGATTAGGGGAGGGTATTTAGAACCTAAGCAGTATTGAACTATCAAAGGAAGAAATATCAACCCTGGATAAGGGTATTAAATTTGTACCCAAAAAGGGACTTAACAAATTTGAAACTTATATAGGAGTACAGAAATTCATCAGAAAATTAAATATTAAGAAGTACTATGCCCTTAACCCGATCGAGAGAACGGCCATGGAGAATAATTTTATGAATTTAAGGAACAACTCTGTGTTCAATCCTCACATAGCCAACAACAAACATGTGGACCTCTTTAAGAAATTGGTGATAACTAAACTGGAACAGTTGCCTATTAAGAAGGTTTATGAGCAGAAGGACCTCAAAAAAGGTCTAGAGGCACTGCAAAATAGAACTGACATAGTGATCTGTCCGGCGGATAAAGGGGGGGTATTGTTATCCTATCCATGGACTAGTATAAGAGAGATATGAATAGAATATTGGAAGATAGGGACACATATAAACAGCTTAATTCTAACCCCTCTAAGCTTTTTAAGGATGAACTGGAGTCAGTTGTACAGTATGATATTGATAACAAACTACTTAAAAAACATGAAGCTAAATTATTATTATTATTATTATTATACAGGATTTATATAGCGCCGACAGTTTATGCAGCGCTTTACAACATTAGGGCAGACAGTACAAGTACAATACAATTCAATTCAATACAGGAGGAATCAGAGGGCCCTGCTCGTTAGAGCTTACAATCTAGGAGGGAGGGTCAAGTTATACAAAGGGTAATAGCTGTGGGGGATGAGCTAATGGAGAAAATAGTGCAGTTGTTAGATGGAGGCAGGATAGGCTTCTCTGAAGAGGAAAGTTTTCAGGGATTGCCTAAAAGTGGATAAAGTTGGAGACAGTCTGACAGATTGGGGTAGGGAATTCCAGAGGATGGGCGAGGCTCGGGCGAAGTCCTGGAGGCAGATATGGGAGGAGGTGATGAGGGAGCTAGAGAGCAGGAGATCTTGGGAGGAACGGAGAGGGCGATTAGGTTGGTATTTTGAGACTAGGTTAGTGATGTAGCTGGGGGCAGAGTTGTGGATGGCTTTCTAACTTATTACAAATTTATTGCAGACAGAGCGGGTGTTCCAGAGGGCACAGGAGAGAGGGAGTACAACTGACACTCCCCCTATTCAAATCTACTACTACAAGGTCAAGGGTGTTGCCATTAGAGTGAGTAGAAGCCTGTACCCATTGCTTCAGGTCAAATGAAGAGGTTAGAATAAGAAGTTTAGAAGTAGCAGGAGTGTTTGTATTAGCAGGGATGTTGAAATCACAGAGAAGGATTGTGGGAATATCCAAAGAGAGAAAGTAGGGTAGCCAGGCAGAAACCTCATCAAGGAAAGTCGATAGTGGTCCAGGGGGCCGGTAGATCACAGCAATTCTTAGGGAAGTAGGAGAGAATAGACGTATACAGTGGGCTTCGAATGATGAGAGGGAAAAAGAGGGAGGAGGGTGAATAACCTGGAAGGTGCTCTGGGGGGATAGGAGGAATCCCACTCCACCTCCCTTGCGTCCATTAGGCCTAGGGGAGTGAGTCCAGTGAAGGCCACCCTGGGAGAGGGAAGCAGGAGAAGGGGTGTCATATTCGTGGAGCCAGGTTTCGGTGAGAGCAAGTAGATTAAAGGAATTAGTGACAAAGAGGTCATGAACAGCAGTGAGTTTGTTGCAGACAGAGCGGGCATTCCAGAGGGCACAGGAGAGAGGGAGGCTGGCATTGGAAAGAAGAGGAATGGAGACTAAATTGTGTAGATTGCGACTACTGCCAGAGGGTGTAGGGTGATGGTGATGGGTGTGTTGGGCACAGTTAAATAAGGGAGGCCCAGGGTTTGGGGAAATGTCTCCAGCGATTAGGAGAAGCAGAAGAGTGAGGGAGGTAATATGAGAATATGATTTGTATGAGGGGACATGCTTTAGTATCCTGGGGGGTATGTTAGCAAGTGGGCTTAGAGTTAGAAAGAGGTGATGAGTGCAGTAGTAGGGGGAGGGGAGAAGTGAGGGTGATATGTACAGATTGTGTGGTGGAGCAGAGGGATGTAGAAAAGGGAGCTTGAGGAGAGAGGCTGCAATTGTGAAGAGGAGGAGAGGTAAAGAGAGCATGTTTCAGAGAAGGTGAGATAATATGAAAATGAGATCACCTGCAATCTGCTATGGTTAGCTTTGTGCAAATCGCTGAAGTGCAAGAGCAGAAGTGTCACTTATTTTCAGAACCCCACTTCTTTGGAAGAACCCCCTGTATGTGCAGCCCCCTGTATGTTCCCCCGTAAAGAAGGCCTTGTTATATACTGTGTTGGGTGTGGATGGAATCTGGCAATTAATCAATTAGGAGGGCATATTAGGAACACAGCAAGCAGGGCATAACTTTCACACCACAATCAAACTGCAAGGGGACTAAAAGGCCAAAATTGTAAAGATAAGGAAACCCATAATTTAGGTAAGACTTAATGGCTAAATAAACATTGAAATAATGTGAGCATGGCTACAGATGTAGTTGAGACAGCGGTGACAAACAGATTTACCAAAAATGTATATAAGCGGTCAGTCAATTTTCAGTTTGCAGGACATGGGAATATAAACGCAGATTACCAAAAATGTATATAAGCGGTCAGTCAATTTTCAGTTTGCAGGACATGGGAATATAAACGCAGAATACCAAAAATGTATATAAGCGGTCAGTCAATTTTCAGTTTGCAGGACATGGGAATATAAACGCAGATTACCAAAAATGTATATAAGCGGTCAGTCAATTTTCAGTTTGCAGGACATGGGAATATAAACGCAGATTACCAAAAATGTATATAAGCGGTCAGTCAATTTTCAGTTTGCAGGACATGGGAATATAAACGCAGATTACCAAAAATGTATATAAGCGGTCAGTCAATTTTCAGTTTGCAGGACATGGGAATATAAACGCAGATTACCTGCGAAGAGAGAAGAAAATGTTCAGATGGATGCTGCAAGAGCAGAAGTTTCAGTTATTTTCAGAACCCCACTTCTTTGGAAGAACCCCCTGTATGTGCAGCCCCCTAAATACTTGGTTCCCACAGCCAGCAAAATTCTGGTGATTTATTATTTGCCAAAAATACATAAGAACAGTACAAATCCCCCTGGAAGACCAATAGTGAGTGGGATTGAGTCATTAACATCCAGGCTGGGAGAATATATTGATCTCCATTTGCAACCCCTAGTGAGAAATACGCAGACTTTTCTTAGAGATACTAAGCATACGTTACAATTGTTGAGGGAATGTACTATCAATGATAACATTATTATGGCCACGGGAGATGTGGCTAGTTTGTACACCAATATTGACCACAAGGGGGCCATGGATGCTGTTACGTGGGCCTTAGAGAATGGCAAAAGTAAGATGGAGGATAATCTATGCATATTTATTCTGTAGTGTTTAGAATTTTGTTTACAACACAATTTTTTTTGGTATGATAATAAATTTTATTTCCAAATAAAAGGAGTCACTATGGGCGCTAGATTTGCCCCGTATGTAGTGAACCTCTATATGACCAAATGGGAGGCAGAAGGTGTTCTGGGTGAGAACCACACAGGCATCATGTTGTATAAGAGATTCATAGACGATCTGTTGATCATTTGGAACCATATGGAATCCTTGATGGGATTATTGGAGTCTATGAACAACAATGATCGAAACATCTCTCTCACTTGGGACATCAGCAAAAACAAAGTACACTTCCTAGATTTGGAAATATGTAACACCTCACAAGGAACTAAACTAAACCAAAACCTTCTTTAAGGCCAATGACCGCAACTTGTACATTCCGACTACGAGTTGCCATTTCAGGCCATGGCTGGATAACATACCTCGAGTTCAATTTATAAGAATAAAGACAAATTGGACACTGGATGAAGATTTTGAAACTCAATCCGGCATGTTGAACGAGATGTTTACAAATAAAGGATATCATAAAGAATTTCTGACCAAGGAAAGAACCAAGGTCAGGCATCTGAACAGGGAAGACTTGCTAAAGGAAAAAGCTGCTAATAGAGATACTAATGATGATACGGGTTTGTGCATAGTGCTGGATTACAACCTACAAAATAAGGAGGTGGAAAGGATTATACATAAATACTGGAACGTGTTGAAACAAGATATCCATCTTAAAGGTTGTCTATCATTAAAACCAAAGATTGTTTACAAATGAGCACCCAATCTATGAGATAGATTGGTGCATAATGTTGTAGAACCACCCCCTCCGAAACCCATGATGTTGGGATTTAAAAGGCTTTCATGGATGTGGTAGATGCTATAGCTGCATAAGAGTTCCGACTAACATAAGGAAAGTAAAGGAATTCTGCAATCCTCTGACTAGTCAAACTTATAGCATTAGGGATTTTATATCATGTGATACAGTGGAAGTTGTATATGAGGTCAAATGCCCCTGCAATTTATTGTATGTTGGCCGCACTATAAGAGCTCTTAAAGATCGTATGGAAGAACATGTTAGAAACATACATAAAGGTTTCGACAAGCATTATTTATCCATACATTTTAGAGATGTTCATAATCAGAGCACGATTGGGATGCGATTCTGGGGTATAGAGGCGCCCAAGCGTCACTGGAGGGGTTCTAACTATACCAGAGAGATAAGTAAGTGAGAATCTTGGTGGATACACCAGTTTGGCTCATTATCACCTGGTGGTTTGAACAAAGAGTTCGACCTGGGATGTTTAAGCAATCACTAATAGTCAGTCAGTATACCATTGTTATTTAGTTCTTTGATTCATACTTGCGATCTATTCATGTTTTAGGGGGTGTTCCATAAATCTCATAATATAGTAGCACACGTGATAAGGGCGCTACATACATATATATTATATATATTTTTTATGACTAGCGCCCATGGTCTATGTTTACTACCCATATACACCTTATGAGCATGTTGGTTGGCTCTATGTGTATTATGTACCCATGTCTTTTTTACCATATATGCTGTATGGGTGTGATACAGTTAAGCATGTGTGTGTATATATATAAGTATATATATGCTTAACTGTATTATTTACATTTATTTTAATTTAATTTGGTTTTATATGATTTTAAACAATAAGCTTTTATTGATGTTAAAAGATAACATTTGTACAATCATATTAACATTTGTACATGAGTATCATATAGAAATATAACTGTATATAATTGAATTTAATGATAGAGTATTTTACTAGCGAAACCAACAAGATGGCTTTGTAATCAGCCTATCTTTACATCAATTGTTTATTTGAAATACTGGTTTTATATGATTTTATATGGGTTGTTTAGTTAGTTATTTGTAAAGGTGGCTATAACCCCCCTTTTTAACATTATTTAGCACACATATCTTAATGTGAATAAAGATTGAGCATTTTTAAATGTTCCCCTGGGCGGTGCGTTATGGGGCATCGCATGACGTTTAGGTAGTGACTAATTATAATCACATACTGTTTTTTACTCATATATTTTGGAATACTATTCTGGATTTAATACGAATACTGGCGATTAGCACTCATTACATTGTGCTTACTGATTAATACATTGAGACCAGTTGGTTATCAGCTGTGCCTGAGTTTCACTTAGCTCATATATCTTGTAGCCTAACACTAGAATGTCTGCTGACCACAGCAAAATGGCCACAGGGATTGTATTTAAAATGATAGATCGGCCGTCCAATCAGTATCCCCCTGATGATGACACGTGATCCCTGTGTCGAACTTGCGTAAGGGAGGGGCCAGGATAGAGCGAGAGACAGCTGAGCTGCCTATTGAGGAGACGCACACCATACCCTCACGAAAAGTATCATACTTGCCATGTTTAGAGTGGTGCATTGACCCACCTATATATTGTGAGTACCCCTTTTGGGGAGAGTATCTATATCTTTTAATACATTTTAAAACGGTAATATACTATGTAGTTTTTTCTTCCCATCTATATACTCTTTACTGCATTGGAGCCTGGGATCCTGTGATCTACTTATAACCCGGGGTGGTTCACAAGCGTGGTTTGACTTTGTCTAGCGACTTGGTCACACGTTCTGAGGTGAGCGCATTACCTTTGGGTCACCGAATCACACCATTGCATGGTCTGTGGCACTTTGAGAGTTACTAGCAAGTTTGATTGTATCACCAGTGGACATCACGTTTAGGCACCTTTATACCTTTTGTAGGACTTCATAGTGAACTATATTTTTTGGTTCCATTGAGGACTTTTTTACACATGAACTGTGTGACACCAAATTACTTTTTGTTTTGTTTTTTGCACTTAGCACTTTTTACATGCTCATATATATATATATATTTATATTGTAATAAGTATGTTTATTTGCACATTTGCACTTTATGCATTTACTGTATTTATTGGCGTATAACACTCACTTTTTCACCATTAAAATCAGGTGCAAATAGCTTGTGCGTGTTATACGCCAATACTTTAATCTTAGCTGCCTCGGAGGGGACAGGGAGGGGGGGCAGGAGGAGTGCCGTCAGATTACATACAGCGAGAATCTCCTGTTTACTTGGCGGCATCTGTAATAAGAAGTCCCGTCTCTTGGGTCGCCTTTGGACCACTGTTCTGTCGATCATAGGAGATTCTCACTGTATGTAATCTGACGGCGCTCGTCCTTTCCCCCTCCCTGTCCCCTCTGGGCTGCAGATGGGCATCGATCAAGCTGCACTGAGGGCAATGGTGAGGCTGCTGCATTGATGGCAATGGTGAGGCTGCATTGATGTGGACTGATGAGGCTGCATTGATGGCACTTGTGAGGCTGCAGATGGGCATTGATCAGGCTGTATTGATGGCAATGGTGAGGCTGCAGATGGGCACTGACCCTTATTTTGCTTCAAAGTTCCCTATTTAAAATTGAAGTTTTTTTCCTGAAACTTCCCTCTTAAAATAAATGTGCGTGTTATACGCCCGTGCGTGTTATACGCCAATAAATACAATATATTTTGCACATTTGAGTAATATTGTTATTTAGTTATGCATATTGGCACATTTGCACTTTGATGCATTTATATTAATTTATTCATTGCACTAGTAATGCTGTGATTCAGTTATGCTTATTGGTACTTGTGCACTTTGATGCGTTTATCTGTCATATTTCACATTTGAATTTGCATTTATTACTTTGATGCGTTTATATGTATTTGTCATATTTCACATTTGTATTCATATTTATTAGTATTCATCTATTATTAGGTCCACTTACCTTGTAGAGGTATTTTGTTTCCCTCATCCACATGCGTTTATTTAGACGCAGTTGTTCTATCATGCTATAATTTAGTAGCATGTTTAACACACTCTAGCGCAGCGTAATCTTTTTTACATTTTTTACACAAGCAAAAGTTCAGCCCTAACATTGCATGTTCGCCCGTTAGGTGAACACCCGAATTTGTGGGGAGCTTAGTGGGATGTTCGCCCACCGAGGACTCCACAATGCACTGCATGCTTCACAGTGCATTCTAGGGCCCTAATTGGATGATGCCTTGCACCTGACCGCAGGTGTAGTGTTAGTATAGTGTGTGAGCATAGTGTGTGAGTAACAAAAGGAGAGGAGGGATTTTGGGACTTTGAGTGAGGCATATATGTGGTGTGCCTCCATCCCTAATTCAAAAGTAAAACTGGGAAGGTTGAGACTTTAAATGAGGCCATGGACATAGTGGAGGTGATTTGGATAAAAGTACATATTTATTGATCATAATGAGATGCATAAAACAAATCAAAGACAGAAACCACATATAGGAAAGACATTATAATAAATATCATTTCATAAGTATTTACAAACACATATGTATGTGCATATGTAATATGACATCAAGGGTACATCAAATATATAGAAACAGAACACCTCTCACCTTTCAGTCATGGTTTTACTGTGTTCATTTTATTCCCTCTGCAAATTCTGCTATAATGTCACATGTACATATATGAAATTTTTGAATGTATAATCCATCAGTTGATACCACTATGTGGCGCCAAGTTGTTATATATTTGATGTACCCTTGATGTCCGTATTACATATGCACATACATATGTGTTTGTAAATACTTATGAGATGCTACTTATTATAATGTCTTTCCTATATGTGGTTTCTGTCTTTGATTTGTTTTATGCATCTCATTATGATCAATAAATATGTACTTTTATCCAAATCACTTCCACTATGTCCATGGCCTCATTTAAAGTCCCAACCTTCCCAGTTTTACTTTTACTAATAGTGTGTGAGTATAGTGTAGTGTTACTGCAGTGTGTTAGTGTAGTGCAGTGTTTAACACAGCATTACATAACATTTAGTGCTGTATAGTGGTGGGCGCAACAGTTGGGCCTGAGCAGGAGTTCGGGCTGCACATTGGCTGTTCACCCATCCGACAAACACCCGAATAGTCTATTTGTGCAGCCCACAGAGTGCCACACAATGCATAGTGCGCCGCACAGCGTGCCACACAATGTACTGTGTGCCGCACAAAGTGCCAGACAATGCACTGTGAGCCGCACAGTGCATTGGAAGCCCTGATTGGCTGAAGCAATGAAGAATTTGCCCAATCAGGGCACAGAACACCGTCAGAGCCATGATTGGAGAAAGTAATGGTGACTGTGCCCAATCATGGTTCATTGCTCTTAGACCCACCCCACACTATAAAAGGTTTATTTCCAGAGCAGCCATTTGCAGTGTGATATTGGAGTGGAGATAGAATAGGGCTCTGTTCATTGCTACTAGTTATGCCCCATACACACGGTCAGATTTTCTGACGGAAAATGTTCAGTGGGAGCCTTTTGTCGGAAATTCCGACCATGTGTAGGCTCCATCGGACAGTTTCCATCGGATACTGTCCGATGGAGCCTACACACAGTCAGTTTCCATCGGAATTTCCGTCACACAAAATTTGAGATCTAGTTCTCAAATTTTCCGACAACAAAATCCGTTCGTGTAAATTCTGATTGTGTGTACACAATTCCGACGCACAAAGTGCCATGCATGCTCGGAATCAAGCAGAAGAGCAGCACTGGCTATTGAACTTCATTTTTCTCGGCTTGTCGTACGTGTTGTACGTCACCGTGTTCTTGACGTTCGGAATTTTCAACCAACTTTGTATGACCGTGCAAGACAAGTTTGACCCAACATCCGTCGGAAAAAAAACATAGATTTTGTTGTCAGAATGTCTGATCGTGTGTACGAGGCATTAGTGCGCTATAGTGTGCTGTTGTTATTCTATTGTGAGTGTAAAGTATCAGTATAGTGTGAATATAGTGACAGTGCAGTGTGAGTGTAGTGTGACCGTTCATTTTTACTGTAGTTTCAGTTTAATGCTTCAGGGCAGGTCACCTGCAATATATTGAAGTGTTTCAGTGTAGAGTGTCAGGGCAGTTTTACAGCAGTATAGTATTGCATTAGGGCAGTTTTACTGCAGTATAGTAATGCGTCAGGGCAGTTTTACTGCAGTATATTAAAGTGCATTAGTGCACTTTTAATGCAGTATATTGAAGTGTGTTAGTGCACATTTACTGCAGAATATTGATGTGCATTAGTGCACATTTACTGCAATATATTGAAGTGTGTTATTGTACATTTACTGCAGTATAATGAAGTGCGTTAGTGCACGTTTACTGCAGTATATGTAATTGCCTTAGTGCACATTTACTGCAGTATATTGAAGTGTGTCAGGGTACTTTTACAGCAGTACATAGAAGTGTGTTAGTGCACGTTTACTGCATTATATTGAAGTGCGTTAGTGCACGTTTACTGCTGTATATTGAAGTGCATTAGTGCACGTTTACTGCTGTATATTGAAGTGCGTTGGTGCACATTTACTGCAGTATATTGAAGTGCGTTGGTGCACATTTACTGCAGTATATTGAAGTGAGCCTGTGTAATTTTACGGCAGTATATTGAAGTGCATTAGTGCACTTTTACTGCAGTATATTGAAGTGCATAAGTGCAGTTTTACTGCAGTATATTGACTTGCATTAGTGCACTTTTACTACAGTATATTGAAGTGTGTCAGTGCCGTTTTAATGCAGTATATTGAAGTGCGTCAGTGGAGTGTGTCTTTGTAGTGAGTACTCAAGTTAAAATGCACCAAACACTACTTTCCATTGATTAAAGTGCATCCAAGTACACATTTCCCTGTCTTTATTACATTTTGGTAATAAGCCCCACATCATGTCTGAGGAGGCCAACAAGGAGAGGCAGACGTTCCCATGACACTGTGAGGGGGCCAGAGTCTGTATCCACAGGCAAAGGTCCTCAGGCAGGGCGCCATTTCTTCTGTTTAGTGATGTTGCCTGTGCTATCCAGCCACAGCATGCAGAGGAAGTAGTGGACTGGCTTAGTAAACCTCATCCTCATTATTATATTATTATACAGGATTTATATAGCGCCAACAGTTTACACAGCGCTTTACAATAAAAATGGGGACAGTACAATTACAATACAGTACAATACAGAAGGAATAGGAGGGCACTGCTCATGGAGCTTACAATCTAAGCTATCGCCCAAGCTGATACTAGTGCACAGTCCACTGCAGCTGCCAGAGTAGCTTATTCCGCCTCCTTCTCCACAGCTACTCCTACCATAGCTCCAGCATCATGCATAGAGGAGTCAACTGAGTTATTTGATCACAGTGTCAGCCACTTGCTCCTTGACAATGCACAGGCATTACTTGATTCTGATGTTGATTCTGAGGTTGAAGAAGGTAGGAACATGAGCCTACAGAGAGGGGAGAACACTGGCAAACAACAAATTGGCAGTCATGTTCCCCCAGCCACAGTGTATTGCCAATTTAGTTTCAGTGATGATGAGGATGGAGGAGATGATGATGATGAGGTGACTGATGTGACTTGGGTATCGGATAGAGCAGAGAAGGAAAGTGAGGCACAACCCCAATGAGGTAGCCATCATGGAAGAGTAGAGAGCAGCCACCCTATTTCATCACATTTTGGAGCTGTTATCTCCCGGCCCACTTCCCACAGCTGAGCTGTCTGGGCCTTTTTTAGCACATGTGCAGCTGATCGAACTGTTGCAATTTGCAAACGTTGCCTCAAGCAGATCAAGTATGGCAAAAAAAAAACAGCCATTTGGGTACCACATGCTTGACAAGGCATTTAACCTCCCACCACTCAGCCCATTGGCAAGAGCATCTGAAAGCCACACAAAAGGGATGCAATTATGCTCCTCCTCAATCCTCACCTTTCAGGTCTACCCCCGCCATATCTTATGACCTCTCAGCAGCCTCCACTGACAAGGATGATGGTATAGTGAAGGGTGTCACAGGTCCTTGCAGCACATCTGCCAGCAGCACACCACCAGCTGTAGACTATAGCCGGCAAATTTCTCTGCCCCATCTGCTGCAGCGAAAAACAAATACAATCACTGCCACCCACATTCCCAACGTCTAAATTCTAGCTTGTCAAAGCTGCTGGCTTTACAACTCCTGCCATTCCGTCTGGTGGATTCTGTCCCTTTCTGTGATTTTGAAAGATGTGCTGTACCGCAATGGCAGGTTCCTAGTCGCTATTTCTTTGCACGTAAGGCCAATCTAGCTCTGTACCATCACGTAAAAGGTAATGTGGTGGCACTGTTGGGCAAAACAGTCAGCTGCAAGGTCCACATCACTGATGACACGTGGTCCAGCAAGCATGGTCAGGGGTGATATATTTCGTTCACAGCACGATGGGTAACTCTGCTTGCAACTCGGAAGGATGCAGGACAGGGCTCAGTGCTGCAGCTTGTTTTTCTGCCACATCTCCATACAGCTGGTGGTG
The DNA here is from genome assembly GCF_042186555.1 of Aquarana catesbeiana. NCBI lineage: Eukaryota > Metazoa > Chordata > Amphibia > Anura > Ranidae > Aquarana > Aquarana catesbeiana. The sequence goes on from NC_133334.1 coordinate 143,855,675, forward strand.
ATGATGTGAGATCTGTAAGCTTCACCCCCTCCTCCTCCTCCTCCTCCTCCTCTTCCATGCCCTCTTTGGCTGAATTGTCCTATGAACCACTAGTAGCCCCTAAGCATTCAAAGGCTATTTAATGAGTCAGACTAAAAGATGCCATGCAGTGCTTCAGCTGGTCTATCTAGGGGACAGGAGCCACACCGGAGCAGATATTCTTTCAGCTCTGCGGGGACAGGCCCAGAGGTGGTTCACGCCATGCCAGCTGGAGCCAGGAGTGGCTGTGGTGGTTTGTGATAATAGCACTAACCTCCTGTCTGCCGTTAGACTGGGAAAGTTGACATACAGTATCTCACAAAAGTGAGAACACCCCTCACATTTTTGTAAATATTTAATTATATCTTTTCATGTGACAACACTGAAGAAATGACACTTTGCTACAATGTAAAGTAGTGGAAGGAATTATGAACACGAATACTCACAATAAAGACTGGCACCACATCCCATATAGTAAGAGTAGTAGATGGAGGAATTGTGGGATTTTTTTAGGTGCAAAAAACAGGAAATTATCAATTGTATATAAAAAAAATATATATTTATTTAACAAATAGAAAAGTAGAAATTCATCCAGTAAAAATACCAAAATAGGACATAAATTGTGGCAAGTACAATTTGGTACATAGACAGTGATACAGCAGTATAGAATGAACTTCCCTACATGTTTAGCCCTTATATCGGGCTTCTTCAGGGGATGATGGTCACATGCACGGTACAGTGCCTTCTGACAAGAAATAAGTAGACAATTGAATAGATTAGAATAGTTCAAAGGTCTATACATGTGATTGACAATTAACAAAATAATACAAAAGATAAATATGCAAGTGCGTCTCCCAAGATTAGGGCACTGCTGCTTACCCGTATCTCCTATAGGTAGGGGACAGGTTTCTACTGCCAGAATGACTAGTGGTAACTGCTACGTCAGATTGCCCAAGTGCTGCAGGTGACCATAGACGGCAAAACAGACCAACTATAAATAGAGAAATAGAACAGTACTAACCCCTACTGGCTGAGGAAGAGCATAAGGCAAAAATGAATAAATAAGAGCCTGCTGTATAACAACAGCGGGACAAGGACATAGTCTTCATCATAGAAAAAAAGGGGGAAAGCGAATGTTTACAGATAGCTTCTGTGATGGTAAGGATAATCTGGGTAAGATAGCTTGGAATGGTTACCTTGATGGAGCAAACTGGTGTGCATAAGTCCCACGAATCCTGCAGCGTCTCCATGCTGCTGGTGATGGCTATTTATGCTGTCCATCCGGTCATGGGACCGGATGCGGATGTAATAGCTGCACTGCGCATGCGCGCGCATTGCCATGACAAAGGACGCCTATCGCCTCTGCCGAGTACTAGGATTCGGTCAGAGAAAAAGCAGAAAGGGTCCCTCTGGTGGTGGGAGGGGAGAAACCAGCCTGTCGTGAGACAAGCAAGATTTCTAAAGCAGGGCAGCGCTTGCGCTGAGCGTGAAGAGGATCGGGTGCCGTGCTAAAGGGACAGCGGCACCCTGGGTATCCATATGGTCACCCAAAAGTGCACATAAGGGCCAGGACAAGCAGAGTACACCCCTAAGTCAAGGGGGCAGGCCAGAGGCAAATCTCAAGATGAAAAAACACTAAGGGGACATGCGTAGCCATAGAAGAGGGAGACGCAGATGCACTTACAATGATGCATAAATCAATATGTGTAGAAACATAAAAAAAATGATAAAAATGAAAAAAAAGAGGCATACATGAATTAGATAAATATTTATGTAGTGATTAATATTAATATGGTATGATTAAATATAAATAACTAGTAATGACAATTTTGTATATATTTCTATGAGGAAGGGGTATTGCTTAAATTTAAAAAAATCAACATTAATTCCAACAATAATTAAAAATATACTATTCACAGCCAAATATTTGTTGGAAAAAGGAAAGGGGGGGAAGAAAAGAGAAAAAAAAAAGGGGGCGGGGGAAGGGGGGGAGAAAAGGGGAAGAAAAGAGGGGGGATAAAGAACAGCAGAGGCCAAGGGGACAGCAAGGACCAATTAATTATAAAAAGGGTTTGTAGCTAAGCATATCGTTTATTCCAGGATATACTGTGGCTTTAAGTAAATAAATCCAACGCGATTCCAGTTGTAGCAATTTTCGTTCGTTACTACCTCCTCTAATGTCTGGGGGAATGTGCTCAAGAGCCATAAATTTGGTGGTATTGAGACTAAAAGCATGAAAAAGACCTACATGGTAACTAATTGGTGTTTCCATTCTGTGTTTTTTTATGAGAGAAATGTGATCATTAATTCTCTTATGAAATGGACGTTTTGTTTTGCCTACATAAAAGCATTGGCATATACATTGCATGAGATAAACAACGCCTTGAGTTTGACAGTAGGGATGAGCCGAACACCCCCCGGTTCGGTTCGCACCAGAACCTGCGAATGGACCGAAAATTTGCACAAACGTTAGAACCCCATTGACGTCTATGTGACTCGAACGTTCAAAATCAAAAGTGCTCATTTTGAAGGCTAATTTTCATGGTATTGTCCTAAAAAGGGTTTGGGGACCCGGGTCCTGCCCCTAGGGACATGTATCAATGCTAAAAAAACTTTTAAAAAACGGACGTTTTCTCGGGAGCAGTGATTTTAATGATGCTTAAAGTAAAAAAAAAAAGTGAAATATTCCTTTAAATATCATACCTGGGGGGTGTCTATAGTATGCCTGTAAAGTGGCGCACGTTTCCTGTGCTTAGAACAGTCCCTGCACAAAATGACATTTTTAAAGGAAAAAGAGTCATTTAAAACTGCTTGCGGCTTTAATGTAATGTCGGGTCCCGGCAATATGGATGAAAATCAGTGAGACAAACGGCATGGGTACCCTCCAGTCCATTACCAGGCCCTTTGGGTCCTGTATGGATATTAAGGGGAACCCTGTTGTCTCCTTCCGTTTGCAAGTAGGAGTTGTTTGTAAGTTAGATGTTTGAAAGTAGGGGCCTGCCCTATATACTCAGCAGAAATTTGGGCCTTAGGCGTTGTTGTGGACTCAACACTGTAAGCTCTCACAGGGCCCTGCTGTGAAATATTAGATCAAGAATTGTAATTACATGCCCCTGTTAAACAGGGCCAGAAAAATTGGGCCTTTGGTGATGGTGGTGGTGCTGGTGCCACAACACTGTAAGTCCTCACAGTTACTCTTGGTGGGCACTGGAACGGGCCCTGCTGTGAAATATTAGATCAGGAATTGTAATTACATGCCCCTGTTGAACAGGGGCTGAAAAATTGGGCCTTTGGTGGTGGTGGTGGTGCTGGTGCCACAACACTGTAAGTTCTCACAGTTAATCTTGGTGGGTGCAGAAACGTGCCCTGCTGTGAAATATTCAATCAAGAATTGTAATTACATGCCCCTGTTGAACAGGGGCAGATAAATTGGGCCTTTGGTGGTGGTGGTGGTGTTGGTGCCACAACACTGAAAGTCCTCACAGTTAATCTTGGTGGGCGCAGAAATGGGCCCTGCTGTGAAATATTAGATCAAGAATTCTAATTACATGTTCCTGTTGAACAGTGGCTGAAAAATTGGGCCTTAGGCACTGGTGCCACAACACTGCAACCCCTCACAGATACTCTAGTTGGAGCGCAGGAACTAGCCCTGCTGCAAAGAATTGCATCAAAAATTGTAATTACATGCCCCTGTTAAACAGGGGCTTAAAAATTGGGCCTTAGGCACTGGTGGTGGCGCCCAGAACCAAAAATGTTCTTCCAAGCTATCAGCATGATCATTGAGGAGGAAGAGGATAATTACTCAGCATAACAGGATAGTCACTCAGCATCAGCATAGGCAGTCTTTGAAGGGATCTGACATTTCAAAAAAAATATTCGGTTACATCAGCATCAGGTGCTTGGTAGCTGGTGGTGATCCAAGACTGATTCATTTTTATGAAGGTCAGTCGATCGACCGAGTCGGTGGACAGACGGAACCCTGTGATCGGTTACAAAGCCTCCAGCAGCACTGAATGTGCGTTCCGAAAGAACGCTGGATGCAGGACAGGCTAGTAGCTCAGTTGCATACTGTGCAAGCTCTGGCCAGTGATCCATCCTCAAGAACCAGTAACCTAGAGGATTTTCGGTGGGAAAGGTGTCCAAGTCAGATCTTGCCCCTAGGTATTCCTGCACCATGTAAAACAGACGCTGGCAATGGTTGCTGGAACCGATCATACCTTGGGGTTGCAGACTAAAAAATTGTCTGAACACATCGGTCAGACAGCCACCTTCTCCACCGCTCCTTCTTTGACTGACTGAAGCCTCAGCAACATGTTGTCCAGAAACAGGAGTTTGTAACCTCCCAGTCTCTGGGAACGCATTGCACAGACCTTTCTGCAAGGCCTCCCGAGATCTTTCATCCTCTGCTCCCTCTGCAACGGCAAGATAAGGTCCGCAACACTACCCTTCTAACGTGGATCAAGGAGGGGTTGCCAGCCAGTATTGGTCCTTCTCCTTGATACCACGAATACGAGGATCCTTAAACAGGCTTTGCAGGATCAGGGAGGCCATGCAGCGTAGGTTTGCTGAGGCATTCGGTCCGGAGTCCTCTGGGTCACTAAGGACGACATGGTCCGCAGCCACCTCCTCCTAGCCACGTACAAGTCCATGTGTTTCTTGGGACTGATCCCTTAAAGACTGCTGCTGATGCTGAGTGCCAGGCTCACCTCCATACTGACACAATCCTCCTCCTCCTCCTCGTCCTCTTCCTGTGTGATCGGCGGGCACGCAGGAACACTGTCTGGATAAAGGGGGCCTTGAGAGCTAAGGAAGTCCTCCTCTTCCTGCCTCTGTTCTGCCTCAAGTGCCCTGTCCATTATTCCATGCAGCGTGTGCTCCAACAGGTGGACAAGGGGGACAGTGTCACTGATGCATGCACTGTCACTGCTCACCATCCTCGTGGCCTCCTCAAATGGTGACAGGACAGTGCATGCATCCCTGATCATGGCCCACTGGCGTGAGGAAAAAAAAAACAAGCTCCCCTGACCCTGTCCTGGTGCCATAGTCGCACAGGTACTCATTGATGGCCCACTGCTGTGTGTGCAGCCGCTGCAGCATGGCCAACGTTGAGTTCCACCTGGTGGGCATGTCACAGATTAGGCGGTTCTTGGGCAGGTTAAACTCCTTTTGGAGGTCTGCCAGGCGAGCACTGGCATTATATGACCGGCGGAAATGCACACAGACTTTCCTGGACTGCCTCAGGACATCCTGTAAGCCCGGGTACCTGCCCAAGAACCGCTGCACCACCAAGTTAAGGACGTGAGCCAAACAGGGCACATGGGTCAGTTGTCCCTGTCGGAGGGTGGAGAGGAGGTTGGTGCCATTGTCACAAACCACCATTCCTGCCTTAAGTTGGTGTGGCGTCAACCACCTCTGAACCTGCCCCTGCAGAGCTGACAGAACCTCTGCCCCAGTGTGGCTCCTGTCCCCCAAGCACACCAGCTCAAGCACCACATGGCATCTTTTGGCCTGCGTACTTAAGTAGCCCCTTGAATGCCTACGGAGCACTGCTGGTTCCGAGGACAAAGCAGAGGAAGAGGCCATGGAGGAAGAAGAAGAGGAGGGGGTGGAGGAGAGAGGTGTGTCACAATCAGTAGTGGCATTTTGGAGGCGTGGTGGTGGAACAACCTCCAACATTACTGCACCTTGTCCTGCATCCTTCCCAGCTGCCAGCAGAGTGACCCAATGCGCCGCAAAACTTAGGTAACGTCCCTGTCCATGCCTGCTGGACCATGAGTCAGCGGTAATATGCACCTTACTGCTGACTGCCCTGTCCAGCGAGGCCAAGACATTGCCTTCCACATGCCGGTAGAGAGCTGAAATCGCCTTCCGTGAGAAAAAGTGGCGTTTGGGTACCTGCCACTGAGGAACCGCACATTCCACAAACTCACAGAAGGGGGCAGAGTCTACCAACTGAAAAGGTAGCAGTTGAAGTGCTAGCAATTTTGCCAAGCTAGCATTCAACCACTGGGCATGTGGATGGCTGGGAGGGAACTTCTTTCGGCGGTGCAGCAGCTGGGGCAGGGAAATTTGCCTGGTACAATCTGACGTCGGTGTACCGAAAGCAGATTGCCCACAAGTACTTGGCTGTGACACACCTAATTCTACACCTTCATTCCTCTCAGTGCAGGTCTAAGAGAGGACTGAAGGTATAGTGGGGTTGGAGATCTCAGCTGATGAGGAGCAAGGAGAGGTCCTCTTTGTTCTTTGGTGTGGGTCTTTTAGATATGCTTGCCAACTAACTGCATGGCAGGTCAACATATGTCTGGTCAAGCATGTGGTGCCCAAGCGGGAGATGTTTTGGCCACGCGAGATACGCTTGAGACATATGTTGCAAATAGCAGCGGTGCGATCTGATGCACTCATCTCAAAAAAGGCCCACACCAAAGAACTTTTAGAATAACGCGCAGAGACAGCAGCGCCCTGCACATGTGGAGCTTTGCGGTGTGATGTAGTCAGTGTGCTACCCTTAGGCTGGCCCCTGGAGGGCATCCTGCCTCATTGGTGATGTGCCTCCTCCTCTCTCCTATCAGGCACCCACGTTGAGTCAGTGACCTCATCATCCCCTCCCTCCTCATCACTGGAGCAAACCTGGCAGTATGCTGCAGCAGGGGGAGCATGACTGCCAGATTGCTGTCCTTCTTGGGCACCCCCTCTGTCCGTGCTCATGTTACTGCCTTTATCTAGCTCAGTATCATCATCAGAGCCTTCTAAACGCTGGGCAACCTCCTGGAGCATGTACCCAACACTGTGGTCAAACAGTTAGAGGGACTCCTCAGGGGGACATGGTGGGGCTAGGGAAGGAGTCACTGATGCCATTGAGCCGAGGGAAGAGGCCACGTTGGCAACTGCTTTGCCAGACAAAGTACCCTGAGCATTAGTGAGAGGAAGAAGAGGATGAGGACGGCTTGGTAATCCACTCGACCAAGTCTTCCGCATGTTGCGGCTAAACACGGCCAGCTGCTGAAAAAAAGGCCAAGCGTGTCCCACGGCCACATGCTGATGAGGATGCACCGTCTCCACGACCAGCACTGTTGCCTCTAGACACAGAGCCTGCTTGCCCTCTTCTATTGGCTTGTGACTGTCTGCCTCTCCTTGTTGGCCTTCCAGACATAATAATGGCCTGTAGCTGCACTAAGCTGGGATATATATATATATATATATATATATATATATATATATATATATATATTGATACTGCAGCTAGCAAAATCAACTGCCTGCCTGTGTATGAGAACACCACCAACCTTCTACAGGTAGTTTTAGCTGAACACTGTGAGGAGGATGCACTACACTAACTTGTAGCTTTAGCTGAACACTGTGAGGAGGATGCACTACACTAACTTGTAGCTTTAGCTGAACACTGTGAGGAGGACGCACTACACTAACTTGTAGCTTTAGCTGAACACTGTGAGGAGGATGCTCTACACTAACTTGTAGCTTTAGCTGGACACTGTGAGGAGGTCGCACTACACTAACTTGTAGTTTTAGCTGAACACTGTGAGGAGGATGCACTACACTAACTTGTAGCTTTAGCTGAACACTGTGAGGAGGATGCACTACACTAACTTGTAGCTTTAGCTGAACACTGTGAGGAGGACGCACTACACTAACTTGTAGCTTTAGCTGAACACTGTGAGGAGGATGCACTACACTAACTTGTAGCTTTAGCTGGACACTGTGAGGAGGTCGCACTACACTAACTTGTAGTTTTAGCTGAACACTGTGAGGAGGACGCACTACACTAACTTGTAGCTTTAGCTGAACACTGTGCAGAGGTCACACTACACTAACTTGTAGTTTTAGCTGAACACTGTGAGGAGGACACACTACACTAACTTGTAGTTTTAGCTGAACACTGTGAGGAGGACACTAACTTGTAGCTTTAGCTGAACACTGTGAGGAGGATGCACTACACTAACTTGTAGCTTTAGCTGAACACTGTGCACTACACTAACTTGTAGCTTTAGCTGAACACTGTTCAGAGGACGCACTACACTAACTTGTAGCTTTAGCTGAACACTGTGCAGAGGTCTCACTAAACTAACTTGTAGCTTTAACTGAACACTGTGAGGAGGACGCACTACACTAACTGTAAATAGTCTAGCTGCCTGACTGTGGTTCTAATAGGATCAAAAGAACACTAACAATTTTCTTCAGGTAGCTGTAAATACTGTAACAACACAAGTCTGCCTGTCAGTAGCAAGATAACAGGAACAGATCTAGCTAAACTGAATACAGTCTGTATACAGTCCCTGACAAAAGTCTTTTCGCTTGTGTACAAATTGACCTAAAGTGCCGCTAAAATATATTTCTAATCAAGATTTTGTTACAAGAAATGGGTCATTTTAATCCCAACAGCTTTTGTAATGTTTCAGTGCAAAACGAAACTGACAAAAAGTATTCTAATATTCACAGCTTGGTAAAGCCCATTGAGTCAATTTTTGCCAAGACATAAGTGTTGTCGCCTTGTTATATGAGCTTCACCTGTGACTAATAATGGATCAATTAGGTCTCAGGTGTGTGTAAAAAGTATACCAGTACACTAGACCTTCTCAACTGCAACTAGACCTCTGCAAACATGCCTAAGATTCACCCGGAGACTAAAGTGTTGATTATCAAGAGGCTGAAGATCAGATCCACTGCTGATTTGGCAGACACCTTCAATGTGTCTCAACGTCAAGTTCAGAGGATAAAAAAAGATTTGAAGAGACTGGAGATGTTTTGGACAAGGCCAGGTCAGGCGACCCCGCAAGACAACTGCTCGAGAGGACCGTTTGTTGGCTCGAAAATCCAAGGCCAGCCCATTTTCCGCTGTAGCAGAGCTCCACAAGACCATTGCATACTTCCATCTCCACATCAAAGTTCCTTAAGGCAAAGAAGATCGAGATGCTCCAGGATTGGCCAGCCCAGTCACCAGACATGAACATCATTGAGCATATGTGGTGTAGGATGAAAGATGAAGCATGGAAGACGAAACCAAAGAATATTGATGAACTCTGGGAGGCATGCAAGACTGTTTTCTTTGCTATTCCTGATGACTTCATCAATAAATTGTATGAATCCTTGCCAAACCGCATGGATGCTGTCCTTCAAGCTCATGGAAGTCATACAAGATATTAAATTTGGATCTCACAGCACCACTACTTAATTTGCTGACATATTTTTGGATTTTCAGTAAAGTTGTTCAATTTCTGTATAGGCGTCAAAACTTTTGTCTTGCCAAAATTTGACCTGTCTGTCTTGATTAAATGATAAATCTTTTTTCAGTGAAATTTATTTTAAGTGCATTAAATATCATTTGGGAGGGCTTTAGCTTTTCATATGAGCTATTTCTAACACCAATTGATTAATTAAAAGTCAGGTTAATAGCAGGAGTTTCTACAAAATAGGGAAGCGACAAGACTTTTGTCAGGGATGTATATATACACACACACACACACACACACACACAAAACACCTGGGATGCATATATATATATATACACACAATACACTGTAAGTGCTGCTAACTCACTGACTGTCCTGCCTAATCTATCTAACTTAAATCAAATGACACTGTCTCTCTGTCTATCTCTCTCTCAACGCCGGAACACACACTACACAGGGCCTCTCTGTTCAGACGGCGCTGTGATTGGCCAAGCATGCGGGTCATGCTTGGCCAATCATCAGCTAGCAATGCACTGCTATGCTGCAGTGAATTATGGGCCATGACGCGCCACACGAATTTGGTGTGAACGGCCCATATCGTTCGCAATTCGGCGAACGGGCGAACAGACGGTGTTCGAGTCGAACATGGGTTCGACTCGAACACAAAGCTCATCCCTATTTGACAGGTAACTCTGTGTGTAATTGAGTGGATCTGTACGTTTGGTAATCTTACCTCGTTGTTGTTGGGCATAAAGCAACATTTGTCGCATTTACCACATGAAAAAGTACCTGGGAATTTATTGGATAATGAAGGAATTTGATAAGGACTTCGGGTCAGATGATCTTTAAGAGATTTAGCATGTCTATAGGTAATTCGGGGTTGTTTCTCGACATATTTTGTGCCAATTGGATCTGCCAATAAAAGTGGCCAATACTTTGAAATGATTTGTCTAACTTGTTTATGCAGTAATAATTCTAACCTGGCCTCAGACCATCGGAGAGGCCAGATCCATATCGGATAGTATTAAGTCATGTAATAAAAATAGAAACTCTAATCGTATAAATCCTTTAAACTTTAATATTAAATGTCAAAAACACACTTACATAAACAATTAAATGCCTTAATACTATCCAATATGGATCTGGCCCCTCCGATGGTCTGAGGCACGCCACAGCCCAGCAGTCCAGCACGGGATTCTGACTTACCAACATAAGCTGTTATGCTGTCTATGATCCTCTGTAATGGGGGATCATTTACATCTGGTAAGAAGTAACCCCTTCTACACTGGTGGCGGATCACACATTTTTCTTCACTAATCTATAGCCAAACATCCTGCGTGTGGACTTTACCTAAGGTTCCAGTACCTACACGGGTGGATCTTCCCCTTTATTTCCTTCACATGATTTTGAGAGACTTTGCATATTATTTTTTCACTTTGGATTATTGGTGTTGAGACTTTATTTATTTAGTGTCTACAATATTCTTTTTTGTTAGATCATATTATTGGGGTTGCTAGAGCACTTTATTCACATTACTTGTCATGGATGGGATTGTGTTTACCCCATACACTTCATGAGGTCTTACTAGTGATTTGATTATTCACAAGGGTTTAGCTAGTGCGATTCAAGATTTTTTCTGTTATTTATGTTGTATGTGTGTCATATATTTTTAAATTGCAGCTCTTTTAGTCACAATTTATTCCTTAGCGCAGTTTTATTTTGCTTTTTACCTCCTGAATAGGGATGAGCTTCAAGTTCGAGTCAAACTCATGTTCGACTCGAACATTGGCTGTTCGCAAGTTCGCCGAACAGCGAACAATTTGGGGTGTTCGCGGCAAATTCGAATGCCGCGGAACACCCTTTAAAAGTCTATGGGAGAAATCAAAAGTGCTAATTTTAAAGGCTTATATGCAAGTTATTGTCATAAAAAGTTTTTGGGGACCTGGGTCTTGCCCCAGGGGACATGGATCAATGCAAAAAAAAGTTTTAAAAACGGCCGTTTTTTCAGGAGCAGTGATTTTAATAATGCTTAAAGTCAAACACTAAAAGTGTAATATCCCTTTAAATTTTGTAGCTGGGGGGTGTCTATAGTATGCCTGTAAAGGGGTGCATGTTTCCTGTGTTTAGAACAGTCTGACAGCAAAATGACATTTCGAAGGAAAAAACCCATTTAAAACTACTCGCGTCTATTGCATTGCTGCCTGACAATACACATAAAAGTTCATTGATAAAAACAGCATGGGAATTCCCCACAGGGGAACCCCGAACCAAAATTAAAAAAAAAAAATGACGTGGGGGTCCCCCTAAATTCCATACCAGGCCCTTCAGGTCTGGTATGGATATTAAGGGGAACCCCGCCCAAAATTAAAAAAAAAATGACGTGGGGGTCCCCCTAAATTCCATACCAGGCCCTTCAGGTCTGGTATGGATATTAAGGGGAACCCCGCCCAAAATTTAAAAAAAAAATGACGTGGGGGTCCCCCTAAATTCCATACCAGACCCTTCAGGTCTGGTATGTATTTTAAGGGGAACCCCGCGCCAAAAAAAAAACAGCGTGGGGTCCCCCCAAAAATCCATACCAGACCCTTATCCAAGCACGCAACCTGGCAGGCCGCAGGAAAAGAGGGGGGACAAGAGTGCGCCCCCCCTCCTGAACCGTACCAGGCCACGTGCCCTCAACATTGGGAGGGTGCTTTGGGGTAGCCCCCCAAAACACCTTGTCCCCATGTTGATGAGGACAAGGGCCTCATCCCCACAACCCTGGCCGGTGGTTGTGGGGGTCTGCGGGCGGGGGCTTATCGGAATCTGGAAGCCCCCTTTAACAAAGGGACCCCCAGATCCCACCCCCCCTGTGTGAAATGGTAAGGGGGTACTTACCCCTACCATTTCACTAAAAAACTGTCAAAAATGTTAAAAATGACAAGAGACAGTTTTTGACAATTCTTTTATTTAAATGCTTCTTCTTTCTTCTATCTTCCTTCATCTTCTTCTTCTGGTTCTTCTGGCTCTTCTGGTTCTTCCTCCGGCATTCTCGTCCAGCATCTCCTCCGCTGCGTCTTCTATCTTCTTCTCTTCGGCCCGCTCCGCACCCATGGCATGGGGGGAGGCTCCCGCTCTTCTCTTCATCTTCTTCTTCTCTTCTTCTCTTCTTCTCTTCTTCATTTTCTTCTCCGGGTCTCTGGTTAAGAGCACTATATGATAGAGAAGTAGTTAATGCAAAAGATACAAAATAATTTATGAAAAAAAGTGTTTACTGTTAAAAAATGGAGATTCGTGATCATGAAGGGGGGAATGGTGTGCTATAACACCTAGTAAAGTGAAAGGAATTATGAACACGAATACTCACAATAAAGACTGGCACCACATCCCATATAGTAAGAATAGTAGATGGAGGATTTTTTAGGTGCAAAAAACAGGAAATTATCAATTGTATATAAAAAATATATATTTATTTAACAAATAGAAAAGTAGAAATTCATCCAGTAAAAATACCAAAATAGGACATAAATTGTGGCAAGTACAATTTGGTACATAGACAGTGATACAGCAGTATAGAATGAACTTCCCTACATGTTTCGCCCCTATATTGGGCTTCTTCAGGGGATGCTGGTCACATGCACGGTACAGTGCCTTCTGACAAGAAATAAGTAGACAATTGAATATATTAGAATAGTTCAAAGGTCTATACATGTGATTGACAATTAACAAAATAATACAAAAGATAAATATGCAAGTGCGTCTCCCAAGAGTAGGGCATCGCTGCTTACCCGTATCTCCTATAGGTAGGGGACAGGTTTCTACTGCCAGGATGACTAGTGGTAACTGCTACATCAGATTGCCCAAGTGCTACAGGTGACCATAGACGGCAAAACAGACCAACTTTAAATAGAGAAATAGAACAGTACTAACCCCTATTGGCTGAGGAAGAGGTGGAATAATCACCTAGAAAATAGGGGCATACAGCATAATAATTAAAAAAAAAAACTTACAAGGCAGATGTAGCAGTTAACTTGATACTATGGGGCAACACACCAACAGATAGTGGATCACTAAGCGAGCATATCTAATAAAAAAGCATAAGGCAAAAATGAATGAATAAGAGTATACCAACAGCGGGACAAGGACATAGTCTTCATCATAGAAAAAAAGGGGGAAAGGGAATGTTTACAGATAGCTTCTGTGATGGTAAGGATAATCTGAGTAAGATAGCTTGGAATGGTTACCTTGATGGAGCAAACTGGTGTGCATAAGTCCCACGAATCCTGCAGCGTCTCCATGCTGCTGGTGATGGCTATTTATACCATCCATCCGGTCCACGGGACCGGATGCGGACGTAATAGCTGCACTGCGCATACTAGAGCTGCACGATTCTGGCTAAAATGAGAATCACGATTTTTTTGCTTAGAGGATAGATCACGATTCTCTCACGATTCTCGCGGCGTAACATCATCTTTCACATTAAAACAAAAAAAATTGAGCTAACTTTACTGTTTCTTTTTTGTTATTTATTGAAGTGTATTTTTTCCCAAAAAATTACATTTGAAAGACCGCTGGGCAAATACAGTGTGACATAAAATATTGCAGCAATTGCCATTTTATTCCCTAGGGTCTATAAAAAAAATTATTATATATATATATATATATATATATATATATATATATATATATATTATCTATCTATATATCTATCTCTAATGTTTGGGGGTTCCAAGTAATTTTTTTTTAGCAAAAAATATTGATTTTAACTTAAGAAAGAAGTGTCAGAAAAAGTTTTAGACTTTAAGTGGTTAAACTTCCTGCATTTACATGTTGTTTAAAGCTTGGCAGATTGCCCAGGTTATTTGTTTACACAGAGAAGTTTATTCCTTTGATCTAAGAAGGAAGTTAGATACAATGTTTCAAGTTCTAAACTTGGCAGACTGCCTGGATGTTTTCTTTTGACAGCTGAGTGAGCAGATAATCTCTCCACTTGTTTATATGAAAGAATCATCAAACTCAGCAGGAGAGATCGTCAGGGGAGGTGAATCGAGATCACAATTTTTTAACGATTAATTGTGCAGCTCTAGCGCATGCGTGCCCATTGCCATGACAAAGGACGCCTATCGCATCCACCGAGTACTAGGATTCGGTCGGAGAAATAGCAGAAAGGGTCCCTCTGGTGGTGGGAGGGGAGAAACCAGCCTGTCGTGAGACAAGCAAGACTTCTAAAGCAGGGCAGTGCTCAGGCCGAGCGTGCAGAGGATCGGGTGCCGCGCTAAAGGGACAGCGGCACCCTGGGTGTCCATATGGTCACCCAAAAGTGCACATAAGGGCCAGGACAAGCAGAGTATACCCCTAAGTCAAGGGGGCAGGCCAAGTCAAGAGTCGATCTTGGCTTTTAATAAATGTGTTTAGTTAAATGTTTTTAACGCTATGGGAGGTGTTTTCTTTATCCCTATATAATCACTGAAAATACATTGGAACCACCTACCGTTTGGGAGTTTTGGAGTCAGTAACATTATTGGAGATCGGGAACTGGGTCCAGGACCACCAGTAATTGGAGTGATTGAGCGGGATTTAAAGATGGAGATTCGATCTATCCCTAGGAGATCGTTAAGGCGGTTTATACTCCTCATTGAGGTAAGAGCTCTGGGAGCCTAAAGTTCACAAGAATCACAAAGATTTTGCATAGAAGAATTACAGAACACAAGAATTTATTAGAATAGTTTATTATAGTAATTGGTATTACAGGATTTAGTTGCAGAAATTTGACAGACTTGTTGAAAAGACATTTAGCACAAGTAATTTATTTATCACAGTTACTTATCACCATTTTTAGAATAGGAAGTTGCGCTAATCATTATTTATATATACTCCCACCACCATGCTAGACTGTAAGCAAGACAAACCCTTGTCTTTGTACTCCTCACCTGGTTGCCGCCACACGCTTGACACCATCTGAACCAAATAAGTTTATCTTGGTTTCATCAGACCACAGGACATGGTTCCAGTAATCCATGTCCTTGGCCTGCTTGTCTTCAGCAAAGTGTTTGTGGGCTTTGTGCATCATCTTTAGAAGAGGCTTCCTTCTGGGACGGCAGCTATGCAGACCAATTTGATTCAGTGTGCGGTGTATGGTCTGAGCACTGACAGGCTGACCTCCCACCCCTTCAACCGCTGCAGCAATGCTGGCACCACTCCTACGTCTATTTCCCAAAGACAACCTCTAGATATGATGCTGAGCACGTGCACTCTTTGGTCGACCATGGCAAGCCCTTTTCTGAGTGGAACCTGTCCTGTTAGACCGCTGTATGATCTTGGCCACCGTGCTGCAGCTCAGTTTCAGGGTCTTGGCAAACTTCTTATAGCCTAGGCCATCTTTATGTAGAGCAACAATTCTTTTTTTCAGATCCTCAGAGAGTTCTTTGTCATGAAGTGCCATGTTGAACCTACAGTGACCAGTATGAGAGAGTGAGAGCGATAATACCAAATTTAACAGACCTGCTCCCCATTCACACCTGAGACCTTGTAACACTAACGAGTCACATGCCATCGGGTAGGGAAAATGGCTAATTGGGCCCAATTTGAATACTCACTTTTGTTGCCAGCAGTTTAGACACGTGTTGAGTTATTTTGAGGGGACAGCAAATTTACACTGTTATACAAGCTGTACACTCACTACTTTACATTGTAGCAACATTTCATTTCTTCAGTGTTGTCACATGAAAATATGTAATAAAAAATTTGAGGGGTGTACTCACTTTTGTGAGATACTGTATGTGCCATGCCTGGCACATGTCTTCAATTTGGTGGTGCATAGTCTATTAAACAGGTACCCAGGGTTGGAAGATCTGCTAAAGCAGGCCAGTAGAGTCTAGCCATTTCAGGTGGTCATACACAGCCAGTGGTTGGTTGGCTGAAATTCAGCATGAATTCCACCTGCCCATAAAGGGCTTAATTTGTGACATGCCTACCACATGAAACTCAACTTTGGCAATGCTGCAGTGGCTGCACATGCAGCAGGGGGACATCAACGAGTACCTGTGTGAGTATGGCACAACGACAGGCTCAGGCCAGCTCTGCTTTTTTTCCCCACGCTATTGGCTGCTGATAAAAGGTACCTGCACTGTACTGTCACCATTTGAGGAGGCAACAAGGATGGTGAGCCGTGACAATGCATGCATCTGTGACACATTTCCTGTTGTGTTCCTGCTGGAGCAGACTCTGCCTGGCATTATGGACAGAGCACTCGTGGCAGAGCAGCGGGAGGAAGAGGAGGACTTCCTTTCCCACTTCAGAGGGCCTTTCTTGCAACGCCACAGAACACACAAGAGGAGGTGGAGGAGGATTCTGGCAGTTTTGGAGGCATTGAAGCAGAAGAAAACATATGTCAAACCTTGAGAGATGGTTTTCCTTCCCCAGAACCCTTGGGAGTAGTATGTGGCTGGGAGGAGGCAGTTCCATATACTGTAATCCTCAGTGACCGCGAGGACTTCAAAGCCTGCGAAAGGACCCAAGAATGTGTGTCATCAAGGAGAAGGATCACTATTGGTTTGCAACCCTCCTTGACCACTGCTACAAAGGAAAAGTCTCGGAATGCAACCCGTTCTCACAGAGGAAACCTTAAAGAGGAGTTTATATAATGCCTTTCCAGACTCTGTCTCAGTCTGATTCATGGTTCCTGACAGTAGGCAAAGGCCATGGATTCAGAAAATGCAGGCAATCCAGTTGCTGATAATATTCTTTCCAGATTGGATGAGCAGGATCACAGCATGGATCAGTTTGCCATAGCGTTACAGATGCTCCTGATTCGCACTGCTCACCTGCATCCTCCCACTGTGGCTGTCCTGGTTCAGCCTGTGTTGCAGGCTGTCCCTGCTGCTGCTCCAGTCTCTGTGCAGGCACCAGCCTTGAGTATTATCTCTATAAGAGGTATGTCTGGTTCCACCCTGCTTTCCCAACGATTTGGGGGCAATCCAGATCAATGCAGAGGGTTTCTCAACCAGGTTGGGATATACTTTGAGGTGCTGCCCCAGGTGTTCCCCACGAATAGAAGCAAAGAAGGCTTTGTGATATCTTTGCTTTCTGAGAGAGCCTTGGCCTGGGCAAACCCTCTATGGGAGACGCAAAAACCTATCATCCTGAGTTACCCAGAGTTTGTGGCTTCCTTTAAAAAGGTATTTGACGTTCTTGCGTGCTCCACTTCTGCTGCCAAAAGAATCATGTTTGTCAAACAGGGTACGAGAACTGTTGCCGATTACGCCATTGAATTCTGTACTCTGGCAACAGAGGTTGCTTGGAACAATGAGTCCCTCATGGCTTCTTTTTCTCATGATCTCTCAGATAACATCAAAGATGAGATAGCAGCCCGAGACATTCCCACAGAGCTGGAGAAGTTGATCACGTTTGCCATTCTCATTGACTCCAGACTCCTTTAAGGAGCACTTGTGGAAGCCTCCTGTACGCTTGGCCTCGATCTTTGTAGTCCCACCCTTGCCTCCCTCACCTCCCATACCTCTTGGTCAGTGGAGGTGCGTCCATAAGGGCGCGTGGGCACCACACCCTCTCCCCGGCCCCCTTCTCTATCACCGATAGATAGATTTATGCATTGCATTGCACACCCCTTATTCAGGCGCCCAGCCCCTTTTTGGGCGCCTGAATTAAAGTGGCGGGGGGGTGTTTTTGAAGCACCTGATTAGAGCCATAGGCTCTAATAGGCGTCTAAAAAGGTAAACAGCGAGTGCCATGCTTGGCGCTCGCAGTTCACCTAGCTGTGTTAGAAAAGCAAATGAATATTCACTTTCCTAACCCTGAACCGCCTCTCCGACAATCAGGTGCTTGGGTCTGTTACCTGTCACCTGATTGGCTGAAATGACAGGTGCTGTGATTTGACGCCTATCAGGCGGGATGAGAGGAGAGGATGGGAGAAGAAGACATCGAGGACATTGCTTGTTGCCCACCGCCGTCACCCGCTGCCCCACCGAGACAGAGTAAGTGCCAGGCAGACGGCAGGCGAGGGGCACAGTGGCAGCATTTGATGTGGCACAGTGGGAGCATTTGATGGCACAGTAGGAGCATTTGATGGCACAGAAGGAGCGTTTTATGGGCACAGTGGCAGCTTTTGATGGGCACAGTGGCAGCGTTTGATGGGCACAGCGGCTGCGTTTGATGGGCACAGTGGCTGCAAATGATGGGCACAGTGGCTGCAAATGATGGGCACAATGGCTGCAAATGATGGGCACAGTGGTTGGGTTTGATGGCACAGTGGCTGCTTTTGATGGTACAGTGGCTGCGTTTTTAGGTACAGTGGCTGTGTTTGATGGGCGCAGTGAGGCTGCAATTGATGGAGTTTTTTTTCAGAATTTTTCAGTTTGTTTGCGCCCCCCAAAAATTTTGAGCACCAGCAGCCACTGCTCCTGGTACCAAGTCTACCAGTGAGGTAGAACCCATGCAGTTGGGCTTCACACATCTCTCTGCGGATAAGAGGGCCTTTAGGAGGAGGGAGAGATTGTGCCTTTATTGTGGCCAGGCAGGTCACTTTTTGAAGTCTTGTCCTACCCATCCGGGAAACTCCCACACCTTGAGGTCCTGTAGGGGACAGACCTTAGGTGGCGTTGTTACATCCCCAGTTATCCAGAAGGATAAGCCCCTGGTTCCGGTTACCCTTTCTTGGTCTGAGTTGTCCATCGAGATACAGGCTCTAATCGACTCTGGGGTTGCAGACCTGTTCATAGATGGTGCCTTTGTGTCTAAGCACTTAATTCTGCTGCAGCTTCGTGCCACTCCACCTGCCATTGAGGCTATTGATGGGAGACCTCTACAGCCTGCCCAGGTGACTCATGAGACTGCTCTGTTGACCATGGCCATAGGGGCTCTTCACCATGAGATAATACAATTCCAAGTCATTTCCTCACATTGTTTTCCAGTGGTTATTGGTTATCCTTGGTTACAGAGGCACAACCCCTCTTTTGATTAGCTTCATGCTGAGGTTCTTTCCTGGTCGCCTCAATGCAGTAATACATGTTTTCAGAAAGTGGTTAAGGTTTTGTGCACCTCTTCACTCTCCTCCCTGCTGGAGGACTACCACGATTTTAGCAATGTCTTTGACAAAGGTCAAGCCTCAATTAGATTGTCTCCACACCGGTCGTATTATTGCACAGTTGACCTTCAACCTGGTGCCATACCCCCTCATGGCCGTGTTTACCCTTTGTCTGTTTCAGAGGACAAAGCCATGGAGGAGTATGTTGCTAACGGACTTTCTCATGGATTCATCCGCAAATCCTCATCTCCTGCTGGTGCTGGTTTCTTCTTTGTGAAGAAGAAGAGTGGTGAACTGAGACCTTGTATTGATTATAGGGGTCTCAATCATGAAACGACTAAGAATGCTTATGCGATTCCATTGATTACGGAGTTATTTGACCGCCTCAAGGGAGCAACGGTTTTCACGAAGCTCGTTTTGAGAGGGACACACAATCTCACGCAGATCAAGGAGGGTGACGAATGTAAAGCTGCGTTTAATACCAGAACAGGCCATTACGAGTACCTCATAATGCAGTTTGGCCTTTGCAAAGCTCCGGCAGTTTTTCAGGAATTTATCAAAAATGTCCTCTGAGATTTGTTGCAGCTATGTGTGGTGGTTTATCTTGATGATATCCTTATATTTTCCAATTCCCTAGAGGGCCACCACACAGATGCCTGTCATGTGCTGCAAAAGGCTGAGAGAAAATAACCTGTATTGTAAATTGGAGAAGTGCGAGTTCCATCGTGAACAGGTTAAATTCCTGGATTAAGTCATTTCCACTGCTGGTTTTTCGATGGACCCAGATAAATTTTTGGCAGTCCTACAGTGGCCCCGACCCATGGGTTTATGTCCACTGCAACGTTTTCTTGGCTTTTGCCAAATATTATCGGAAGTTTATTCGTAATTTCTTGTCTCTGGTCAAACCCCTGACTGATATGACCAGAAAGGACAGTAATCCACAGAATTGGTCTCCAGAATCTATTAAGGCCTTTGAGAGTCTCAAAGCTGCCTTTGTTTCTGCTCCTGTGTTGGCACATCCTGATCCTACATTACCCTTTATCCTTGAGGTTATTGCATCTGAGACTGAAGTTGGCGCCCTTCTGTCTCAATGTCCTACCTCTGAGAGTGCTATGCATCCTTGTGGCTACTTTTCCAAGAAATTGTCAACTGTGGAGTGCAATTATGAGATTGGGGACAGAGAGTTATCAGCAATCATTTTAGCCCCTAAAGTATGGAGGCATCTCCTTGAAGGTACCACTGTGTCGGTTCTCATTCTGACTGACCATAAGAATCTCACATTCTTGTCTGAGGCAAGAAGGGTGCAATGGGCTCTTTTCTTTCAAGCTTTAATTATATAGTCTCATTCTTACCCGGTACTAAGAATGTAAGGACTGATGCATTGTCGCAACAGTTTTCCTCTGCTTCCAAGATAGTCTGTTCCTGTGATACCTCCTGATCGTATTCTGGCTATGGTTTGTACCAGTCTCACTTTACCTTTGGGTGACAAAATTCTTGCCGCTCAGATCCATTCTCCTCCTGAGAAACCTTGTGACCATTGTTTTGTCCCTGAGAGTCTTTGCACCAGACTTACCATTCCCCAAATTCTGCTGGCCACCCAGGGAAGAATCAACTCATTTGGGCTATTTCCCAATAATTCTGGTGGCCTAGTCTCCACGTGGATGTAGCCGCCTTCGTAGCTGCCTGTTCTATGTATGCCAAGAGTATGACACCATGACACCTTCCAGTGGGCTTCCTATACCCAATGGAGAGAGGCCTTGGTACTATGGATTTTATTGTGGAGTTACCCAATTCCCAGGGCAACACAGTTATCCTTATGGTGGTTGACCGGTTTTCGAAAATGTCACATTGCATTCCACTTAAGAAGTTGCCCACGTCCAAAGAACTGGCATCCATTTTTGCTCAGGAGATCTTTCGATTACAAGGGCTACCCAAGGTTATCGTCTTGCATGGGGATAGCCAGCTTGTATCCAGGTTTTGACAAGTCTTTTTTGCACAGTTGGGAATTAAGCTTTCTTTTCTGCCTATCACCCGCAGTCTAATGGGGCCGCAGAGCAAGCTAACCAGTCCTTGGGGCAGTTTCTACTTTGCTATATTTCTGAGCTCCATAACAATTGGTCAGACCTCTTACATTGGGCAGAGTTTGCTCACAATAGTGCCAATAATACCGCTTCCTGATTGTCTCCGTTTATGGCTAATTATGGGTTCCAACCATCCATGTTGCCTGACTCATTTGTTCCTCAGAGCATTCCTGTGTTAGAGGAGCATCTCTGTGTCCTTTGTTCCACTTGGGTACAGGTCCAAAAGTCCTTGTGATGTGACAGTGATAGCTACAGACTCCACGCTGACTGCAGATGCCAACCTGTGCCTTCCTACCAAGTTGGGGAGAAGGTCTGGCTGTCATCTTGCAACCTCTGACTCCATGTTCCCTCACTGAAATTGGCACCATGGTTTATTGGGCCTTTGCATATTCTCCGTGGGATTAACCCAGTGGCATACGCTTTAGACCGTCCTTCTAATTATTGTATCTCAAATGTATTCCATGTCTCCTTATTAAAACCTTTGGTGTGCAACCACTTCACCACCTCGGTGCCACGTCCTCACCCAGTACAGGTTGAGAACCATGAGGAGTATGAAGTACAGTCCATCATTGACTCCCATAGGTTCCGTGTGCGCATACAGGACCTTGTTTATTGGAAAGGGTACACTCTGGAGGAGTGCTCTTGGGTCTCATCCTCAGACGTACATATCCCTGTCCTCCTCCGTGCTTTCCATAGACGTTTTCCCCTCAAACCTGGTGACCCTCTGAGGTGGAGGGGTCATTGAGGAGGGGGTACTGTCAGGGCTGGGCTCAGCCCTCCCTTCTCAGAGCTCAGGCTGCTCAGCTGTCGGTTAATTGCCAATACTCTTCATTCCACAGTGGCTCACCTGATGGTCATATCCTGCTTGTCAATCAACCTGCTGGCTATTTAAGCTGCTTGCATCAGATATCCTGTGCTTTCGCTTGGTCAACATATCTGGATATTCTCTGCTGTGTTTTCCTGTTAAAGACTTTTGCCTGACTGACTTCCCTTCTGGTTCCTGATCCTGTTTGCTGCCTCTGACAATGCTGATCTCTGGATTCCTGTTTTACTGGCTTGTTCTGACTACCTGCTCTGGTTACCAAACCCTGGCTATGTTTTGACTACATTTGCACTATTTGTACCATTTTACATTTTTATTAAAGTGTGATTTTTACTGCACTTCTGTCTCAGTCTGATTCATGGTTCCTGACAGAGAGGAGTGGTGGAGAAGGGGGCCGCCTCAGTGATACATTTCAAAATTTTTTTAGTCTGCTTCCACATCTCATCGGCAGTGTCTGCATAATATGTTTGGAGATTATCTAGGGATGAACACAGACATGGAGAGCTTTCCAGTTGACGATCCACTGGGTTACTGGGTCATGAGAATAGACCACTGGCCAGAACTTTCCCAGTATGCAACTGAGCTGTTGGCCTGCCCTGCATCCAGCGTGCTTTTTTATCTTGAAGTAATTTTTTGGTATAGGTTTCATGGGCACAATTATTAAAAATGTAAATCTATTGTGCTTGAGCTATAAATCTAACATATAGCAACTAGCACGGTATTGCTGATACAATACAAGTGATTGATAAAATTGGTGCAGCGATTAGCTAAGTAAGGCCAATTCTTGCTTTCATCAAGAGTATCTCTAGAAGGTTACAGGGTGAAGGCACCACCGACACCCAAAGACCAATTTTTCTGCAACTGTGTGACAGAGGCATCACATTTAAATTTCTTACAGCAAGGCCAATACTTCCTTTCATCAAGAGTACCTCTAGAAGGTTATGGGGTGAAGGCACCACTGACACCCAAAAACCAATTTGTCCACAACTGTTTGACAGGGGCATCAAAATTAAATTTTTTACAGCAAGGCTAATTATTGCTTTTATCAAGAGTACATTTATAGGGTTATGGTGTGAAGGCACCACCAACACCCAAATCCTAATTTTTCCGCACCTGTTACTTTTATCCAAAGTCTGCGAAAGTGACACCAGACTTTATCTAAAAAAAATTGGTAATCTTGGCCTGAGTGTACTATAATTTAGCTTCTTCACATAAGGTTTGCTCAAGTGGTGCAAAAATGTGTTATTTCCATCCAAGGTCTGCCAAAGAGACAACAGAATGTATCCAAAAAATCTCTGATCTTGTTCTGAGAGCACTAAATTGTGGCTTCATCATACAGATTGGCTCCCCAAGCTGTTATTTACAAAACAAAGCTTGCAATGAAAATCTGCTGCAACAGGTTCTAAACACGGTACAGATGTGCCACTTTACAGGCAGACTAAGGGGACACCCCCCCCCCCCCCCCCAGGCACTATATTAAAAGGAATTTTTCATTTTTATTATTTCACTTTAAGCATAATTAAAATCACTGCTCCTTTAAAAACACTTTTTAAAAGTTTTTTTGCATTGGTACATATCCCCTAGGGCAGTAGCCAGGCCCCCATATGCTTTTTATTGCCAAAAAACTTGCATATAAGCCTTCAAATTGGGGACTTCTGATTTTTCAAGTTCAGGTCCCATAAACTTCAATGGGGTTTGCCGTTCAGGTCTGAACTTTTCCAATGTTCAAGAGTTCTGGCGTCAACGAACCAGGGGGTGTTCGGCCCATCTCTACTGATGAAAAGGAAAGGTATTTAGCAGTTTATATTTACTAAAAAAATTGCATTTCCATGTTCTGTGTACTTTGGGAGACCAGATATAGTGAATTCAGGGTCCCGGGTTTAGTAACGCTTTAATCATTTACAAAGGTATGCAAGGATGACAACTTTTCTCGTTAGAGCACTGCAAGTGCATCAGCTGATCAATTATGAAAAAGTCACTCCCATTCAGAATCAGCATCCAAAAGAAACTGAAGAATAAACAGCTTTTTCTTTAAAACAAAAACTGGTAGAAATCTGCAACACAGTTTGGTAAAATCTATGCAACGTACATAACCCAAACGGAATTTTTTTTTTCTCAACAAAAGTGGAGTTACTCTTTAAAGGAACTTTGTATTTTTCCCAGAGGTTCACTTTAAACATAGTGTGGTGACTACTTCTTCAATAAACATCACGGAGAATAGTTATTGCTATGCATTTATAGTCAATAATCACATGGATCCATTAATATCTCTAAAGTAAAAAGAAAACTACTATAGTTACAGTAACTTGTTCTACACTTTGTAATAGTTAAAAAATAAAAAAGATAAAGTATGACATATTGACATTTTGTAAAGGCCTCACTCATGAGAATATTTTCTAAATATGTATGCCCCAAGAAAGGCATGCTAGGACATATCAGAGTAAAAAATGTAATCTATGGTGCTTGTGTCTTATTGGATTTTGTAACAGTTTTATTCATCCTATTATGAATACACTTTCACCATTGCCTAGGACTGCTCAGTTCTTTTGGTCTAGTGCAAAGCAGGGTCATAGGGCTTAGGTTCCCAATAAATAAATTGACTGAGGGGTGATACCATGTAGCAGTTTTAGCCTATAAATTATTTTTGAGCTGTGATCAAAGGTAAAACAATTGCTCCCTATTAATTTACATTTGTCTGGCAGACAAATGCCTGAGCGAAACATCTAGAAATCCAGATGAAATGGCAATTCTGTGAGTTACAAATTATTTGCATCTCGTGAATATATGGAGACAGATTTGTCCAGTCGCAGGTATAATAAGTACTTAATTTGTTATTTTACCAATTTTATCATACTTTGTCTAAGCGAATATAATAGCCTTTTGAAAAGGGCTCATTATTTCTGATATTATACAGCAAAATTCCAAAGTAACTCTTATAATTAATAATAACAATAATAATTTGAAAAAATTAGGCTAAGTAATTATCTTTTCACCAGTATTATGACTAGACCATTTGATTTTGAACAATTATCCATATAGTTTTTTTTACGATGTTAGCCTAACAATTAATTAAAGATCATCATGTTGGAATTTGAAAGGAAAGTTTATATAGCATGTTATTGTGGTAAAAGATGCAATATGACATATTGAAAGCTGGGTCAAAACATTCTTTCCATTGAAGCATGAAATACTATTATCCAGGTCATATAAACTGTGGCTAAGAAAAGCTAAAGTCATACTGTCATACTTTTAAAGTTATCTTGAAAAAAAAAAACAAGGCTGAAAAAGTTTATCAATATTTTTTTCATGGAACGCAGAGCTAAAGCATTTACCTTTTATTTGTGAAAATATTGTCTCACTGGGTAGAATGTAAACATTAAGTAACAAAGCTTTTAGGGAAAAGTACAGCAAAATATCAAATGGGTGATATACCACAGCAGAAAGTAAATATGAAAGGATATAACTAATTGTCACAGTCAGAGGTCAGGCTGGGAGATAGGTAGCTATAGCAGTAGAGAGGCTCCCACCGACCAACAGGATAGGTAACCTGTGAGTGACTACAAACATGGACTTTATCAGCACCAATCTTAGTTAAAAACATATATGTTAATTCATGCTCTGTTAACAACATTTAAAAAAAAGGCATATACTGTAAGTATAAAACATCATAAAAATTCACCCTACATCATCACATACAAGACCCTATTAACCACTTTATTACAGGGCACTTATATACCTTCCTGTCCAGACCAATTTTCAGCTTTCAGCACTGTCGCACTTTGAATGACAATTGCGTGGTCATGTAACACTGTACCCAAACTCAATTTTTATTATTTTGTTCCCACCAATAGAGCTTTCTTTTGGTGGTATTTCATCACCTCTGGGATTTTTATTTTCTGCTAAACAAATAAAAAAGAATGAAAATTTTGAAAAAAAATGCTTTCTTATTTCAGTTACAAAACTTTGTAAATAAGTAAGTTTTCTCCTTCACTGATGGGCACTGATGGGGCTGCACTGATGGGCACTGATAAGGGGGCACTGATGGGCACTGATGAGGTGTGCAACAATGAGGTGGCACTGATGATGGGGACTAATGTGCGGCACTGATGGGCACTGATAGGTGGCACTGATATGTGGCACGGATGGGCACTGATAGGTGGCACAGATAGGCACTGATAGGTGGCATGGATGGGCATTGATAGGTGGCACGGATAGTCACTGATAGGCGGCACGGATGGTCACTGATAGGCGGCACAGATAGTCACTGATAGGTGGCATGGATGGTCACTGATAGGTGGCATGGATGGGCACTGATAGGTGGCATGGATGGGCACTGATAGGTGGCACTGATGTACTGTTATGTATGGTACTGATAGATGCTAATCAGTGCCAAACAATAATGCCTGCCAATCAGTGATGCCCCTTTGTGGGCACTGATTGGCAGGCATTATTGTGGGCACTGATTGGCATCCCTGGTGGTCTAGGGATGCTAATCAGTGCCAAACAATAATTCCTGCCAATCAGTGATGCCCCTTTGTGGGCACTGATTGGCACTCATTGTGGGCAATGATTGGCATCCCTGGTCGTCTAGGGTGGCATACCTGGTGGTGGTGACATCCCTGGTGGTCCTAGTGGTGTACCTGGTGGTGTCCCTGGTGGTCCAGTGTGGGCATCCTCAGAGAGGCTGCGCTGATAATCGATCAGCACAGACCACCCTTGTCAGAGGAGCAGCCGATCGGTTCTCCTCTACTCTCATCTGACAGACACAAGTGAAGAAAAGCCGATCACCGGCTCTTCCTATTTACATCATGATCAGCCGTGATTGGACACAGCTGATCACATGGTAAAGAGTCTCCATCAGGGACCTGCCACTCTCTGGAGACTCTTGATACACTTTACTGAGACCTGCTGCATTGTGACCACTTGCAATTTCGGCTCTCCAGACTGTGTAGCAGCTCTGTTCCCCTGTTTCCACCGACTCTGATTGTTTCAGTCAACCTAGATCCTCCAATTCATTTTTGGGCCTCAGTACATGTGTCAGACTGTCGCTGATCTGGTTCTACAGATTCGGCGGAGCTGTTGGGTGATTGGAAGGGGAGAGTTCTCCCTCCCCCTCCTTTTCCTTTTTCATACCATTTTTTGATTATAACAATTGCCTCTCAGTGGATTGAGCTTACTGGGGACCCCCTGCTCCGGTTCTTCCTCACATTCTTTTAAAATTGTGAAAGCATTTTTTATACCTGTCTAATCACTGTGATACACTGTGCCTCCTAGAAAAATCCCTGATGAAGGAGACTACAGTCCATCTCTGAAATGTAAGGTTTCTGGATTGTGTATCCTATGTCGCATGTCTGTACAATTAGTATGCATCCTTTGTTTTGTATATTTCTTCCTTGTACTACATATATTTCTTATGATTAATAAACTTTATATACCTTTTATATTGTTGTTATGGTAGTGCCTTTAAAATCTCACCCCTAGGGGGTCTCTCTTGTTTCAGAGTTTCCATCAGAGACTCTTTATTGAGATCATAGTTGCGGTGTGTCAGACTGACACACTGCAACAGCGATCGCCATGATGCACGCCCCCAGGGGTGTGCAGCGGCTCAATATCCTGAAGATGTCATATGACGTCCAGTCAGGTTATTGAAACCACTTTGCTGCTGTCATTTTGCTATATGGCGGGCGGCAAGTGGTTAAGTAGGATGTTCCTGTGCACGGTGACCATGGATATAGACCATGGCAGGGTAACTTGATGTGTTGGGGCTTGTAGGGCATTTTATTTTAAAAAAAACTTTTCTTATCTTGTCTGGTTGCTTTATCTGATCTGCAAGTCAAAGTTTATTTCTGTGATCTACAGATGAATGAACAGAAAGATACAATATGCGTTATATTGTATATTTCTATAGCAAAACACTGTCAGACTACTACTTTTTTTTTTTTTTTTACAGCTAAACCTGCCAACATTCTCTGTGTACACAATAATGCTAGCTTTGACAAATCAGAGCCAAATTACTGTGTACTGGGAGGGGGGAGCAGGGCAGAAGTACTGGACATGCTACACATATCCTGAATACTTTTTTGGGCTTATGTAGCATGCCCAAAGTCTGAAACTGGTAAAATAAGAAGTTCATGGGAGCAGTAAGGGGTGCAAGAGAAACAAGACACAAAGCAATGTTGTCTAAGGAATTAGGCAGGGAGCGGTTCAGAATCTCAGGTGGGTGGCTCAACAAGAAGAGACACCGCCAAACACAGCAGATCAGATCCGGGTCCTGTACTCATCTCTGTGACTTTAAAAAACTGCTAAACAGTCCCTTTCTAAAAGGGGTTGTAAACCCTCAAGATTTTTCACCCTAATGCATTATATGCATTAAGGTGAAAAACCTCCTGTGATACAGCAGCCCCCCAGAGCCCCCCTTTTACTTACCTGAACCCAGTCTTTCCAGCGATGGGGAGAAGCACACCAACTCCAGCCGGTGTCTCGGGTCCTGATTTGATAGATTGATAGCAGTGCAGCCATTGACTCCCGCTGCTGTCAATCAAATCCAATGATGCAGACCTGGGGGGCAGGGCCCAGTCCTGCTGTCTGTGTCAGCAGGACATGGGAGCACACCCAAATGAGTGCCCTGAGGGAGAGCGGCTCTTCAACTGGGCACTTGAAAAGCAGCAGAGCCAGGACCTGAGGGACCCCAGAAGAGGAGGATTGGGGCCATTGTGCAAAACCAACTGCACAGAGGAGGTAAGTATGACGTGGTTTTTTTTTGGGGGGGGGTAAACAAACCTTTGCTTATCCTTTAATCTATTTCAGGAGAGTCATACATCTATGCAAATTTGTGTTATTTTATTTTGGGGATCTCACAAACAAAAGTGTCTGAATGTGGAAATGTTTTTTATTGAAAATAATAAGAATGTTGCCAATGTAACAGCCACTTACTATAATTTGGCAGTTTTTGTTGACTATAGTTTAACAATCATTGCTTTGGGGGTGTCAAAACATAATTAAAGGAGCAAAGTGCATATCCATGAGACTGCAGGTGGAGCCCAGGATAATGTAGATCGTTTAACTGCAAGATATGCCCCAAGCTGAACTCAGGATTACCTGGCTGATGACAGTGGACAGAGAGGAACAGGTGAAGTACCAGTTGTGAAGCAGGATGTTAAGTTTGCAATGAGAGTAAGGACAATATGCAGAAGGATGTAGGCAGGGAACCTGGTGAATAATGATCAAGAATCAGAACTCAAAAGCCACTACTGGTCATGTCAGTAGCATGAGGCCAAATGTAGAAACTTACGGGAGTTGAGAGATTGAGTCAGTACAAGCTAACACAATTAGATCATGGTCAGTTTATGCCCTGTAAGGCAAGGGTGGAAAGCTTGAAGATACACCCTGGAGACAAATTCAAAGCAGAACTCCAGACACAAAGACTCAGATTCATAGCTCAGTTTACGTTCTGGCACAGTGCCTGTGTGCTGGGATGAATACACTCCTGCACATAGAATTTTACACCAGTCAATTAAGGTGGCTGAAGATGATTGGCACCTGGAAGCAGCTGGGGAGAAGATGTGGCATCAGCAAAGGGGGCGTCAGACAGTAGTTGGAAATAGTTCTGCTTTAAGTTGTGGTCACATGACATTGCAGTACCAAGACTTCTTCTCTTTTACTTACTTCTTGCTAGAGGTGGGCCAAACACCCCCCCCCATTCAGTTTGCAGCAGAACTCCTGGACAGGGGAAAAGTTCTGCCCACAGAACTCCATTAAAGTCTATCAAAGCTGAACACGGGAAATCAAAAGTGCCCATTTTAAAGGGTTATATGCAAGTGATTGGCCATAAAAGGGGTATGGGGTCTGGGCACTGCCCTGGGGGACATGTATCAATGCAAAAAAAAAAAAACAATAGTTTTTTCAGGAGAAGTGATTTTAATGATGCTTAAAGTGTAACAATAAAAATGAAAAATTCCTGGGGGGTCCCCTTAGTCTGCCTGTAAAGTGGCACATCTGTAGCCTGTATAGAACATGATGCAGCAAAAATTAAATTTTAAGGAAGAGTCAAAACACATTTAATTTGACTCACGGTTGCAATTGCCAGCCTGGCTATTTTAAATAAAATAAAAAAACAGCCACACCAAAAGTAAAAAGAAATCGCTGTGGGGTCCCTCCCAAAATCCACACCAGACCCTTACTTGAGAACGCAGCCTGGCACCCATACCATGCCCTCAACATAGGGGGGGTGCTTTAGAGTCAGGGGAGCTATGCCCCCCACCCAAAAGCAACTTGTCCCCATGTTGATGGGGACAAGGGTCTCTTCCCCACAAACCTGGGCTGTGGTTGTGGGAGTATGCGGGCGGGGGCTTATCGTAATCTGGAAGCCCCCTTTAATAAGGGGACCCCAAGATCCAGGCCCCTCCCTATGTGAATGAGTATGGGGTACATTGTATCCCTACCCATTGGCCAAAAAAGTGTCAAAAAGTAATAAAAAAACACAGACAGTTTTTTAATGAAAAAAAATCGCTCCGCCCACCCTGAAGGCAAACCGCTGAATGGCTGGCTTGCCATTTGACAGTTCTTATATAGGTAAGGGTGGGGCCACCTGGTGATGTCACCAGGTGGCACTGCCCCCTTGCAACATCATCAACCCAGAATGCACCGGTTGGTGACATCACAAGAGGGCGTGCCACCAGGTGACGTCACGTCCTTACTTATATAAGAACTGTCAAATGGCAAGCCAGCCATTCAACGGCTTGACTTCATGGCGAGCAGAGCGATTTTATTTTTTCCTTTTTTGGCTCGGTGGGCATCGTGATTGATGATGCATTTATTTCTATCTTCAGCAATACAGTATAATCAGAACACAATGCATTTACATCGGAGGGACACTGTTTTTTTATTTTTCAATAAAGGAATTTTCAAAAACTGTCTGTGTTTTTATTACTTTCTGACACATTTTTGGTGAATGGGTAGGGGTACTATGTACCCCATACTAAGTCACATAGGGGGGGTCGGGATCTGGGGGTCCCCTTGTTAAAGGGGGGCTTCCAGATTCTGATAAGCCACCTGCCTGAAGATCCCCACAACCACAGCCCAGGATTATGGGGAAGAGACCCTTGTTCCTATCAATATGGGGGCAAGGTGCTTTGGGGGTGGGGGGGGGGATGTCAAGGGCATGTGGCTTGGTATGGTTCAGGAGGGGGGCCGCTCGTTTGTACCTCTCCTTCCTGGCCTCCCAGGCTGCATGCTTGGATAAGAGTATGGTACAGATTTTGGGAGGAACCACGCCATTTTTTTTCTTTGGCTTGGGGTTTCCCTTAAAATCAGGTCTGGTATGGATTGGGGGGACCCCAACGCCTTTTTTTTACTATGTTTACCAGCAAATGTCTTTTTTATTCAGCTGTCCCCGGGGAAGCCCATGACTCATCGGCTGTTAAGGATGCCATGACCAGCTTCCTTGACAACCGACTTTTACTGCATCCTGATTGGGCAAAGCTTTGCCCAATCAGGGCACAGAATGTACTGGGCAGCGTTCAATGGGGCAAACACCCTGCAAATTTGGCCCAAACTCATGCTCGCTGTTCACCCAACACTACTTCTTGCATAGGGTTCTTATTTGGCTGTCCATGTTAGTGCTTGTGAGGCATGAATACTCCCTATTAAATGGCCACTGGCGTAGTCCCCACAGGGGAGAGAAGATGAATGACATTTCAACTGAGAGATGGCAGTGAACCGGTTGTCTCAGTGTGCCATCACAGCGTTGGATTAAAGGGTCCCGTGCACTTGAACTGGCGACCTGCAGGGGGTGGGGGGTTTAGGCGAGTATTTCAGGCTTTACAAGGTAAGGGGTAAAATAAATTGTCAGTATGAGTTAGAGATGGGAGGGAGTGGTGTAAAAAGAATATATCTTGTCTGGAGTGCAGCTTTAAAACAGAACTAAACTCCTCTTAATCAGTATTATCTATTTGTAATTTTTATGCTGCTAACATTAGTTAGTAAATAAAAAGGTTTATAATATTTACGTGTTTTAAACGTTTATTTACATTTCTTCAGTTGCTTTCTGGTTTCCGGCCTAGAACAAAATGATGTTATATCCCAGGAGACTTCATGGTCATTTTATTTTTCATCTGGAGAAGGCAAGGAGAGTATACCCTCCTGCTTGCCTGCCTGAGCTAAGGGCAGATGAATTCCAGGTAGTAAATGCTACATGAATCTGCCCTTACTGCAGCTGGCCACAGCTAGAAAGGCTAGGGAGGGCTTTCAAAGTGTAAGTGTAAAAGTGTAGTGCTATTAGACCATGTAGAAATTATTTAGTGTAACCATAGAAGGTAATATGAAGTTAAATTTCTATTTGTGGAGTAGAACTCCACAATGTAGGTGCTAAAAAATACCCTAATATGCAAAAGGATACATATGAAGGTACATAAAAAGTCTACCCTAATGAGAGAGTGACACGTGCTAAATAGACAATACAATATATAAAAATTCCGTGAATAACCAGCTATAAAAAAAATCATAATAAATTCAATAAGAAGTGACTAAATAAGTGCATAAACTGGTCATACCACAATATATAATGATTATAATGTGGATAAGTGTCAATAGTGACAAAATCAGTACTTAAACACAAAAATGCTTTGTGAAAGGCAAAGTCCGGAAATAGCTGGCAAGTATGTTTTAAATTGGCAAGTTATAGGTTAAACAGGTCCAAGGATGATCCAAAACACACTTGGGCAGATATTCGTACAACGTTGACACTCCAAAGGAACTGTGATAACAAGTGAGCCACCACCAATGAACAAAGGGAGGCTTACCAGATGTCGATGACCTGGAGAGGCTTATGCCCCCCCAAGTCAAACAGGCTTTTAAGTCAGCTAGCTTGATGGATACACTGGGCTGGACAGGCACAATGGATCTTGGATCAGACCAACAGCTTGGCACAGACGTTTTCGGACATCAACATAAGGATAGTATTCCAATAAGAGCCAGAGGCTCGGTGTTCACAAACCATGCAGACATAGATTAAAAATTTTCAAAAAAAAAAAATGTAAACTCATATGTTAAAGGATCATCAAAAAGGCTTGATATAAGTACAGGAGGCCACTGTGCTCTTAGGAACCTTAAGTGCAGCAGACTTTTTTTGTAACCTTGGTCATATTTGTGTGTGGCTTTCCTAATCAAGTCCAATCAGTATAATCAAACACAGCTGGACTCAAATGAAGGTTTAGAACCATCTCAAGGATGATCAGAAGAAATGGACAGCACCTGAGTTAAATATATGAGTGTCACAGCAAAGGGTCTAAATACTTAGGACCATGTGATATTTAATTTTTTCTTTTTTAATAAATCTGCAAAAATGTCAACAATTCTGTGTTTTTCTGTCAATATGGGGTGCTGTGTGTGTACATTAATGAGGAAAAAAATGAACTTAAATGATTTTAGCAAATGGCTGCAATATAACAAAGAGTGAAAAATTTAAGCGGGTCTGAATACTTTCCGTCCCCACTGTATGCTTAGAGATAAGTTGCTGAAATGAAAGCTTCGGGGAACAGGAGGAGGGAGAAGGGGGAGATCTATCCAAGAAGTTAAAAATAACTTGGTTTGAGTCTCCAATTAATATCACTATACCTAACTTGTGTGAATCAATTATATGAAAAAGATAGAAAATGAATGATAATGGATGTTTATTAGTAGCATAATATGATACAATGGTTACAGCAACATCAGGAATGTGCCCAAGAAGAACGAGGTAGCGGCCTTCAGGATCTTTAATTTCAGATGAAAGTACAAATTGAGTTGTATGGTGAATAGCTATAAGAACACCTCATTGCTTAGTAGCTGCTGAGGCTGTATGTACCTGTGGATAAGAGGAGCGGAAAAACATAGGAGTAGATTGTTCAGTAAAATGGGTCTCCTGTAGGTAAAGAAAGTGTATTTTGTGGTATATTAAGACTTTGGACATTTAGGGTCAAAATGTTTAAGGGGTAATTGGTAATATAAGGCATTGCATAATAAAAACTTTAAGTTCTGACAGTAGGATCGCATTCAATTCAGTATAGGGGGTAGGAAAAAGGAAAGGCTGGAAGAAAAGGAAAGGAATTGGCTCTCGTCGAGTATATATTACTAAGATTTGTAAAATAATAAAGAGAGCTAATAGCCAACGTACTGGGGGAGCAACAAGCGGTCCACCAGAGGCCAAAGAGCTACCGTTAGAAGCCCACATAATAATGGGGATCTGAGGGTAGTAAACTGGAGGCACAAGAACACCACGAAAGGGTACACTGCCAACAATAAAATGTGATACATAAATAGAAATGATACCATTATCCTATTGTCACAAAAAGTTCCATACCCATCAATGTGTCATGAGTAGGGATGAGCTTTGTGTTTGAGTCGAACCCATGTTCGACTCGAACATCGTCTGTTCGGTCATTCGCCGAATTGAGAACGATATGGGCCATTTGCTCCAAATTCGAGTGGCATGTCAAGGCCCATAATTCACTGCGGCATCGCGGTGCATTGCTGGCTGATGATTGGCCAAGCATGCACTATGACCCGCATGCTTGGCCAATCACAGCACCGTCTGTACAGAGAGCTGTAATTGGCCAAAGCCAGGGTGACTTTGGCCAATTATGGCTCAGGGGGTTAAGTACACGACGCACACTATATAAGGCCGCCTGCACGTCGGCCCAGTGTAGTGTGTTCCGGCGTTGAGAGACAGAGAGACAGTGTAATTTGATTCAAGTTAGATAGATTAGGAAGGACAGTCAGTCAGTTAGCTGCACTTACAGTGTATTGTGTATATATATGCATCCCAGGTGTTGTGTATAACAGGGGAAACACGCGCCACTTTACAGGAATACTATAGACACCCCACAGGTACGATATTTAAAGGAATATTTCACTTTTTTTTCCACTTTAAGCATTATTAAAATCACCGCTCCCGAAAAAACGGCCATTTTTAAAACTACTTTTTGCATTGATACATGTCCCCTGGGGCAGGACCCGGGTCCCCAAACCCTTTTTAGGACAATACCATGCAAATTAGCCTTTAAAATTAGCACTTTTGATTTCAAACGTTCGCGTCCCATAGACTTCAATGGGGTTCTAAATTTCGTGCGAATTTTCGGTCTGTTCGCAGGTTCTGGTGCGAACCGAACCGGAGGGTGTTCGGCTCATCCCTAGTCATAATAAAGCATATGAAGATAGATAGAAGGTATGGGGTAAGGTGTATACAAGTAACAAAAAACATCACAGAAAACATTCAAAAATTGAATATTAGCTTGAGGCTACAGTATGCAAAGAAATATAGCGAACAACTCAAAAAAAAAACAACAAAAAAAAAAATAGACCAGCAGTAAAGTAAGGAGGTAAACAATAGAAAAAAGTTTGCATCGAGTAAATTTTAAACTGGTAAGAAAAAAAGTTTACCAAACATCTAGTTAGTTGGAAGTTAAAGATATAAGAATACCTGACGTCAAGTCAAACAAAAAGAAAAACGTCAGTCCATAGAGTGCTCAGGAGTCGGCATAGGAAAAGAAAAACAACCATGTTTTGATTGCCCGTGGTGACTTTTATTTCTTTCAGCACCAGCTGAATTTTGCAGGGAGCAGGGAACCATTCGATTTTGTGCATTGCTTTGGTTCAGAGGGCATTCTAGAAGCTGGATGTTTTGTAAAGAAGACTGGAGTTCTTTAGCAGAACGGCAGACATATTTAGATTCTTGGTAAGTGAAGCAAATTGAAAATGGAAAGCCCCTAAGATAAGTGATTTGATGTTGTTGTAAAACTTGAAGAAGTGGCTTTAAAGCTCAAAGCTTAGAGATGGTGAGCTGAGATAGATCAGCAAAAAGTTGATAGGTATGTCCCTAAAAAATCAGTGAATCTTTTGCTCTAGCTCATAGGTGTGCGTAGGGGGTGTGCCAGGTGTGCCTGGGCACAACCTAATCACTATGTGTGGTGCCGATTCCCCCTACAGCCCAGGCCCCTCACCTACCCCGCAGTGCTGCTGGCTTCCCTCCTCTCCTCTCCCCCAGCTGCTGCCAGGGGGGGATGTTTCAGGATGAAAACTGGGGGGGGGGAGGGGCTAGTAAATATGTCATTTACCAACCTCTTCCTTTTCTAAATAACACAGTAAACACACTTGCTCACTGTGCCCATTCATAACTGAAGCAAAGTAAATGGTTTACTATGCTTCAGTTTGGGAATGAACAGGAAGCCGCTCAGTACAGAGCACTTCCTTCACTGTCCAGTGCAGCTGAGGCTGCAGAGAAAGGCAGATGTGTTTGAGCTTTGGGGTGCACACCCTAACGCACCAGGCTGCACACACCTATGCTCTAGCTGCAGCTAGAATTTGTTTCTTGGTACGGAAATAGTGAAATTTGGCAATAATATCACGCGGAGGTCCATCAGCTTTGCAAGGTGTGAGGGCTCTATGAACCCTACCATCTCCATTTGTTCAACTGGTATGGAAGCCTGTAGTTCTTGAAATAGGGATAGCATAGTGGCCTGCAAATCAGTTACAGATTCAGGTATTCCACGCATATGGATATTGGAATGCCGGGCCCTATTTTCGTAATCTTCTAAACAAGATTGAATGACTAAGTTTTGCTCTTTGAGGTTTTCAAATTCAACTGCATGAGCCTGGGTGTTATTTTCAAGTTCATCAACCCGCAGTTCAAGATTTGCAGTGCGTTGGCCCTGTTCTCTGATTTCCCTATTCAGACTGTCTGTAATATGATCTGAGGTCTGTTTAAGGGCTTTGTGAAGCATTTTTTCAAATTGCCTCAGAACAGAAGAATGAGCAGGATCTGTAATGGAAGTAATTTGTGAAGTTTGTATAGATGAATCTGAGTCATATTCCCCCTGTGTTGCCACGGATACCTTAGCCTGCTGAAAGGATTTCACTGAGTGTGAGGTACCAGGGGGAGGGGATGGAGCTAGTGCCATTCTGACTGAAGCCCGAGACAGCGCTTCTTTGTTGTTTTTTTGCTTCATTTTCAGGCGAGAACTCCCAAGAACCATTACATTAAGTGGCAGGGCTTATTAGCAGACCGAGTAACAATATTTACCGGGTGAAGCTGAGCCGGGGCACGGTATAATACGGCAGAAATGTCCCTTCAGGTGCGGAGCTCTAAGCTACCATGTCTGCTCAGTCAGGCTCCACCCATGTGCCGGATAACACCTTTTTTCAAATAATGCATTCTAAAATGTATGAACACATAATTTATTGTATGTAAGGGTATAAAATTTTGACTTTAACACATCACAGGTAAAAAATTAAACCACAGCGGGGGACTTCAAAATGTTAGCGTGTTTCAAGCTACACAAGCGCTTAGTCATAACCACAATAAAGCTGATGGGAATTGCAGCTATCCTGACTGCTTCTTTATTCTAAGGGTGTAAACTTTATTTGCTATGCACCACAGTCAGCTCCAGGTCCATCAGCGTTGCGTCCCCAAACTTCCTGTCGGTGAGAGTGTTTGCTTAGTATAAGATAATTGCCGAACAACGCAGATGCCTGCAGTGGTCCCTTAAATAGCTTGAAGGAGGGACGAAAGAACATGGGAGTGGCTTGCCGTGTGTCTGTGTGCTTCCATTAACACACACAGCCAACTGAGAACATGCACTGGACCCTGCAAGGAAAAGAATACAAGCATTAAACAGGAAAGTGGAAGCAGCAATAATGGGACCAGCTGAATATGGAAGTTTTAAAAGGGTGAGAATCAGCTACTATGTAAGCATAGACTTGCGTGCCTAAACTCTGCACTGGACACTTTTTTGATTATCAGCACTAGATCACATAAGGGATTGTAGCACTTTTGATCATTATTATTATAAGTGACTAATATTGCACAGGGCTCTTTTTATGAAATTTTTTTTTCATCTATTCATAATTTTGCTTGCAAATTAATCATTGCATCATTTGCACATAATAAAGGTGAAGGGCAGGGCATGAAATGTCCCTGCCACACCACCTATGGGATCGTGTCAGACCTATTTTAAGTTATAATTTTAAATTAAGTTATTTTAAAAAAAAAATTAATAAAATAAAATAAATAATTATTAATACTTACCTTTGGTTGGTTGCTGAGTTTGACAGTTGCCCCAAATGGTCCTCTGGCAATAGAATGTAGCCTATAAAAGCAAGAGGATGCGTCATTAGGGCAGAAGACGGCGAAGATTTCAAGAAGAGCACATCCCACCCTCCCTCCTTGTCGTGGCCTGATTTATGAGGTTTTATGTCCTTTTTTCAGGAAAGGGATAATTGTTTTGGTTTTTATTATATAGCTTGAGCTTAAATGGTTGAGCTATTTATATGTTTTTTATATTGATATGTTTTTATTATATATTTATTTTAACTCACGATACGTGTGTTAAATATTTCTGTTTTATTAAAAGTAAATATGATTAGATTAATAATTTATACCTATAAATAAAAGGCCACGGCCAATTTCAACCACAGGTATTTTGTATGAAGTATTATTCATTCAAAGATTATTTTATATTAGTTATTGGTTATGACTGCGATCCCATTAATTTAAGGTATGTAAAAGTTACGTATGTGTATAAAATGCTAGTTACAAGGGAACATATTATTACTGGTGATGTACCCTTTTAAATAACAGTAGGGATTTTAATACAATAGCTGGATTTGAGGGTTTTTCATTGGACACAGATACACTGGTTTGTTTTTCTAATTACTGTATTGATAGTTTTATTTGAACATTATTTATTGTGTTAATTTGCACACAACCATGTAGAGGTTTGTAAAATATATAAAAATGAAGTGTTTGCTATAAGAGAGCCATACCATATTGCCACTAGTGTTGCACTCTTAAAGTGGTTGTAAAGGCAGAAGTTTTTTTTAATGCATTCTATGCATCAAGATAAACTGCCTTCTGTGTGCAGCAGCCCCCCTCAGCCCACCTTATTCATACCTGAGCCCCCTCTCGATCCAGTGATGTTGCACGAAAAAACTTGGCTGTCTAGGACTCTCCCTCCTTATTGGCTCCTGCTGCTGTTAAAGTCGTGAGCCACTGAGGAGAGAGAGGGGACAGGCTGGGCCACAGTTACGTGTCTGAATGGACACAGGGAGCTGCGGATCGGCTCGGGTGCCCCCATACCAAACTGCTTGCTGTGGGGGCACTCAACAGGAGGGAGGGGCAGGAGAAAACCACTGCACAGAGCAGGTAAGTATAACATGTTTGTTATTTTTAACAAAAAAAAAATCAAGACTTTAGTATCACTTTAATATTTAACTCCAACGGAATTCCGCTCAAGCTGTCTTGCACACACACGGTCACACCAAAGTCTGAACGTCCAGAACGAGGTGACAAACAACACGTACAATGGGACTAGAAAAAGGAAGTTCAATAGCCAGTAGCCAATAGCTTCCATCTCGTACTTGCTTCAGAGCATGCGTTGTTTTTGGTCCGTCGGAACAGCATACAGACGAGCGGTTTTCCCAATAGGAATTGGTTCCGTCAGAAATATTTAGAACATGTTCCATTTCTAGGTCCGTCAGAATTTTTGAAAAAAAAAGTCTGATGAGGCATACACATGATCGGAATAGACAATGAAAAGCTTTCGTCTGACTTTTTCTCTTGGACATTCCACTCGTGTGTACGCGCCTTTACTGTGATATAAGCATGTCACCCCTCAACTGTGATATAAGCATAAGATATGAACCATGACCACAGGAGGCTCCCTCAGTGTTCAGACCACTGAAATGAAGGGAGACTGGTGAGTGGTCAGAGATGATTAAGTCTTTAATATTGTTATATTAGTCTTTAATATTGGAGGAATGTGCTTTCAGGAGGAGGTCATGGTAGCCAAAAACATATCTCTGGATATCTCACTCTGAATAGAGATACACTTCAAAACAACTCTACTTTGGGACTTTAAAGGTACATTACCATGCATACAATAACTTAATCTAATTAAAAGTAATATTATATTTTAATAGCATAAAATCATATGAAAAATGTTGATGCATGTGATGAAGTTACTGCACATCAACATCATGGGGCGTCGCCTTACCACTCATGTGTGTAGTGTTGTGAGGTCATTACGCATGTCTGGTGTGGTTTTAGCACTATCTTGCCGCATGGTTTAATGGTGTGTTTGGGCTGCCTAATCCTTTGGCAGCCTGATAGCAGTCCCATGATGTTGGGGGTATTGGGGCTATAAATGGGAGAGGCATGTGGTCTGCAGCAATGTGAAAGACTCATTATCAGTTATCGCAAGCACTTGATTTCAGTTGTTGCCGCCAAGGGTGGCACAACCAGTTATTAAGTTTAGGGGGCAATTACTTTTTCACATAAAGCCAGGCAGGTTTGGACAGCTTTTTTGCCTTAATAAATGAAATCATTTAAAAACTGCATTTTGTATTAATTTATTTTGGGTTATCTTTGTGTAATAATAAAATTAGTTTGATGATCTGAGTCATTTAAGTGTGTCAAAAAATTTAAAAAAAATCAGAAAGGGGGCAAATACTTTTTCACAGCATTGTATATGCATGATGCTCTATATCTCCGTGGGATATTTCATAATTAAAACGCATAATATATCAGCTATTAAGCCCCTTTTGTATCTCAATGGGATGCTTTTGTCATTTACAAATATAATTTAGAAGCTATTTTGGCTATTATTGGTGTTTTTTGTATCTTTTAGGTTCAACCATCACACATGAATTATTTGTTGGTTTCTTTCTGTGGTTCTCTTGATATTTTAACTTCACTATTCCTCTTGCTTCCCTGTTTGGGGCCTCCAATTCCCCCATGACTCCTGGGGCAGACCACCTTGGTGTTAGTCCACCAGGAGATTTTCATTTTTTACCTGTGCTGATTTGTAAGTGATATTGTAACTGTCCCATATATTGACTACATTTGGTCTGGACAGTTAAAATGCTGTATATTACCTCCGGTTCTGGTGCCACATGGAGTAGAGCTAGGAGACATCAGCTCCCGCCACGCTCCTCCAAAACCTGCCTCCAAGCCACATAGCTCCCGAGGTGCTCCCCTCCACTGCCTCCCCCCCTACCTGGGGAACCCCCATGGATCACTTAGTTGAGCGATCCTTGGCCTGAGCAGCCCCTGCTCCTAGCCTGGACACTGGGAACACGGCACACGCTGCAGCCAATATGGCACGCACTCCCTCTGCTGACTCGTGTGCTGCAGATGCACACACGGCCCCTCCAGCACTCACAGTGCTTCCTCAGGTGGACCCTGCCTCTCCAGCTGGCATAGCCCAGGCTGTGGTGTCTCTCTTCACCCCTATGGTCACAGAGGTTGTGGACAAAGCAGTTCTTAAAGGGCTAGATCAACTACACAAATAACTCCAGCTCCAAGCCCTCAGAATTGATCACATGGAGGAGCAAATCTCCTCTGTGGAAGATGATGCTGCTGCACTCTCTGCTGCTGTAGCCAGGCTCTCCACATTACAAACAAAGCTCCAGGAAAAAGTGGACGACCTGGAAAATTGGTACAGGTGCAACAATCTATGTATCATTGGCCCACCAGAATCCTATTCCTCTTCTGCGCTAGCCACCATCTGCTCCACTATCATCCTGGAACAGCTGGGACTATGTACCCCCTGCCTGGTGGATGGCATCGGTCAACCGTCAGAATCTCCAAGACCAGACCTATGATTGTCATATATCTTAACTATGCAGACAAACACGCCAAACTTCAAAAAAAATTTGCCAGGCGCAACTTGACCGTCAATGACCATCCACTGCTACTCTTTGCTGACTACTCTATTGAAGTTATGGGCCAGCGCAAGGCCTTCTCAGCGATCTGCTCCACACTTCATATCAACCATGCTAAATTTACTCTGGCACACCCAGTGATCCACCACATCCAACCTGCCATGGGTGAGCGTGTCTCCTTTACCCCTACCTAATCTTAACACGGCAAACCTTTGGCTATGGAACAGGAAAATTCCTCTCCTTCTCATGAGCCTGTGACCCGCAGAAGATCTGCACTGTCCTCCAGAAACCAGCAAAGCCCTCAGAAACCTCCCTTTTAGCAGGTGAGCTTTTGTCTCCCAGATGAACATTGTGCGTACTGTTAATCCCACGCTCAAGTTTATACATACAGTTTGCTCTCTTATTTTTTGTTCCTGTACTTTTTCTACTAGCTCCACACTATATAAGGCTGCTTACACAGTGGCCATATATAGTGAATGAATGGAGATTAGGCAGGTAGTTAGTGTAGTGTGCAGTCAGTCAGTGTAGAATATATAATACAGTGGAGAGTATATAGTGGAGTCAGTGAAGTAT
This sequence comes from Aquarana catesbeiana, assembly GCF_042186555.1. Taxonomy (NCBI): domain Eukaryota; kingdom Metazoa; phylum Chordata; class Amphibia; order Anura; family Ranidae; genus Aquarana; species Aquarana catesbeiana. Next base: position 143,898,071 of record NC_133334.1, read on the forward strand.
ATATAATACAGTTCAGAGTATATAGTGCAGTCAGTGTAGTATATATAATACAGTGGAGAGTATATAGTGCAGTCAGTGTAGTATATATAATACAGTTCAGAGTATATAGTGAAGTGAGTGTAGTATATATAATACAGTGGACAGTTTATAGTGCAATCAGTGTAGTATATATAATACAGTGGAGAGTATATAGTGCAGTCAGTGTAGTATGTATAATACATAGGGATGAGCTTGATGTTCGGGTTCTCGCCCGTTCGCTGAACAGCAAACATTATGGGGCATTCGCAAAAAATTAGAGCGTTGCGAGATCGCAGTGCATTGCTGTATGATGATTGGCCAAAGCATGCACCTGACCTGTATGCTTTGGCCAATTATGGCTTAGGGGAATTAGGTCCACACCCAAAACTATACAAGGCTGCTTACACGGCGGCCGTGTGTAGTGTTGCTGGCATGGACAGAGGGATAGCTTTATTTAGATTAAGCAGGCAGGTTATTCATCAGTTAGTGGCAGTGCATTTAATTATATATATATGTATATAGTCTTGTATATCTATATATATAGATTTATATATATATAGATTTTTATATATATATATATATATATATATATATATATCTATATATATAGATATATATATATATATATATCTATATATATAGATATATATATATAGATTTATATATATATATATATATATATATATATATATATATAGATCTATATATATAGATCTATATATATATATATATATATATATATATATATATATATATATATATACTCTGCATCCAGTATATATACAAGACTATATATATATATATATATATATATATATATTTTATATTTATATATATATTCTGTGGTGTACTGTTTCTAATACACTTCATGCGGTGTACACAGTATTTAATACAGTGTGTACAGTTCTACTACATTTCTTTTGGTGTGCACAATACAGTGCAACCATAGTACAGTTTCTACTACTTTTCTGGTGGTGTACACAGTATCTAATATGGTGTGTACAGTTTCTACACTTCTGGTGGTGTACACAGTACACAATAAAGTGCAGCTGTTGTACAGTGCAGGTGGTGTACACAGTATCTAATACAGTGTGTACAGTTTCTATTACACTTCTGGTGGTGCACACAGTACACAATACAGTGCAGCCGTAGTACAGTTTCTAATACACTTCAGGCAGTGTACACAGTATCTAATACAGTGTAGTGTGGTGTTGCAGTGCAGTGGTGTTGCAGTGGTGTGTGGTGTTGCAAAAAAACAAAAAAAACACATCATGTTCGGAAGGCCAGCAAGGAGAGGCAGACCCTCACAGGCCACTAAAAAGGGCAATCAGCCTCTGTGTCTACAGTCAACAGTGGTGGTCGTGGACATGGTGCATCTTCTGCAGGTGGCCGTGGGGAACGCTTGTCCTTTTTTTCTGCTGCTGGCCACGTTATTGAGCCAGAACATGCACAACAGTTGTTGGAGTGGATAACAAAGCAGTCTTCATCCTCCTCATCCTCTGTCACCCAGGCTCAAAGTAGTTTGCCTTCCAACGCAGCTTCCAAAGAGGCCTATTCCACCAGTCTCCGTCCACAGTCACTCCTTCCGTAGCCCCACCATCAAGCAAGGAGAAGTCCCCAGAATTATTCAACCACAGTGTCAGATACATGCTGCTGGAGGATGCACAGCGATTTGAAGGCTCCAATGTTGGTTCCCAGGTTGAGGAAGAGAGTAACGTGAGCCTAGAGAGAGGGGGTGTCCAAGAAGGACAAGAAACTGGCAGTCATGTTCCCCCAGCTGCAGCATACTGCCAAGTTTCCTCCAGTGACGAGGAGGGGGGGATGATGAGGTCACTGACTGTACTTGTGTGCCTGAAAGAAGAGAGGAGGAGGAGGAGGAGGCACAACTAGAAAGAGGCAGGATGTCCTCTAGGGTGCAGCTTAATGGCAGCTACCTCATTGCATCACACCGCAGAGCTCCGCAGGTGCAGGGCGCTGCTGACTCCCCACTGACTTTTAAAAGTTCCTTGGTGTGGGCCTTTTTCGACATGTGTGCAGCAGATTGCACTGTTACTGTTTGCAACCTGTGTCTGAAATGGATCAAGTGTGGCCAGAACAGCAGCTGCTTGGGCACCACATGCAGTCCATTGGTAACAGCACTTGAAAGACCCACATCAAAGAAAAAGGCGGATTTCTCCTTGCTCCTCATCTGGGATCTCCAACCCTACTATACCTCCCGTACTCTCAAAAACCTGCACTGAGAGGAATGAAGGTATGGCAATAGGTGTCCTAAGTACTTGCAACCAATCAGCTAGCAGTATACCGCCATCTGATTTTAGCAGGCAAATGTCCCTACCCCAGTTGCTGAACCATAAAAAGAAATTTGGTCCCAGCCATCCACATGCTCAGCGTCTAAATGCTAGCTTGGCCAAATTGCTAGCACTGCAACTGCTGCCTTTTCAGCTGGTAGACTCTGCCCCTTTAGAAAATTTGTGGAATGTGCTATACCTCAGTGGAAGGTTCCAAAACGCCATTTCTTTTGTCTTAGGGCCATTCCGGTTCTCTACCGACATGTGGAAGGCAATGTTTTGGCCTCGTTGGACAGGGCGGTCAGCAGTAAGGTCCCTTTTACCGCTGACTCATGGTCTAGCAGGCATGGGCAGGGACGATACCTTTCCTTCACAGCGCACTGGGTAACTTTGCTGGCAGCTGGGAAGGATACAGGATAGAGTTCAGTGTTGTTGGCGCTTGTTCCGCCACCACGCCTCCAAAATTCTAGTGGCGATTCTGCCATAGCTCTCTCCTCCAACCCCTCCTCTTCTTCTTCCTCTATGGCCTCTTGTGGAGATTTGTCCTCTGAATCAGCGGTGCTCCGTAAGTGTTCAAGGGGCTATGCGAGCAGTCAAGCTAAAAGATGCCATGCGGTGCTTGAGTTGGTCTGCCTAGGGGACAGGAGACCCACTGGGGCAGAGATTCTGTCAGCTCTGCAGGGGCAGGCTCAGAGGTGATTGACGCCACGCCAGCTTCAGCCAGGAATGGTTGTATGCGACAATGGCACCGACCTTCTCTCTGCCCTTCAACAGGGACACTTGATTCGTGTTCCATGTTTGGCACACATCCTGAATTTGGTGGTGCAGCGGTTCTTGAGCAGGTACCCAGGCTTAAAGGATCTCCTGATGCAAGCCAGAAAAGTCTGTGGTCATTTCCACCGGTCACACAATGCCAGTGCTTAGCTGGCTGACATTCAAAGGGAATGCAACCTGCCCACCAACCGCCTCATTTGTGACATGTCCAACTGGTGGAACTCAGCGTTGGCAAAGCAGCAGAGGCTGCACACACAGCAGAGGGCCATCAATGAGTACCTGTATGGCACCAGGACAGGGTCAGGGGAGCTTGGCTTCTTTTCGCCACGCCAGTGGCTACTGATCAAGGATGCATGCACTGTCCTGTCACCATTTTAGGAGGCCACAAAGATGGTGAGCAGTGACAATGCATGCATCAGAGACACTGTCCCTCTAGTCTTCCTGTTAGAGCACACGCTTCGTGGAATCATGGACAGAGCACTTGAGGCATAATAGCGGGAGGAAGTGGAGGACTTCCTTACCTCTCAAGGCCCCCTTTATCCAGATAGCATTCCTGTGGGCTCGCCAAACACACAGGAAGAAGGAGGAAGAGGAGGATTGTGTCAGCATGGATGTAGAGGATAAAACTCAGCAGCAGTCTTCAAGGGATGGTTTTCAGTCCCCAGAAACCCAAGCAGTTGTATGTGGCTGGGAGCAGGACCCAGAGCACTCAGAATAAAATGCCTCTGCAAACTTACGCTGCATGGCCTCCCTGATTCTGCAAAGCCTGTGAAAGGACGCTAGGATTCGTGGTATCATGGAGAGGGATTATTACTGACTGGCAACCCTTCTTGATCCACGTTACAAGGGTAAGGTTGCAGAACTTATCCTGCCTTCTCATAGGGACTAGAGGATGAAACATCTTCAGGAGGCCTTGAAGAAAGGTTTGTGCAATGCATTTCCAGACCCTGGGAGGTTACAATTTCCTGGTGCTGGACGTGTTGCTGAGGCTTTGTTCAGTCAGAGGAAGAGCGGTGGAGTAGGTGGCCGGCTGACCGATGCGTGTGTGTGTATATATATTTATTTACATTAAATATCCCCAAAAAATATATAAAAAAAACAAAATTTCTTTCTCAGTTTAGGCCGGTATGTATTCTTCTACATATTTTTTGAAAAAAAAAAAATCGCAATAAGCGTATATTGATTGGTTTGCACAAAAGTTATAGCGTCTACAAAATAGGGGTTAGATTTCTGGCATCTTTATTATAATTTATTTTTATTAGTAAGGGCGACAATATGCAAGTTTTATCGCGACTGCAACATTATGGCGGACACATCGGACACTTATAGCAATCAGTGCTATAAAAATGCACCGATTACTGTGTAAATGACACTGGCAGGGAAGGGGTTAAACACTAGGGGGCGATCAAGGGTTTAAGTGTGTCCTAGGGAGTGAGTCTAACTGTGGGGGGGATTGTTTCACTATAACATGACAGAGATCACTGCCCCCGATGACAAGGAGCAGTAGATCTCTGTCATGTTGCTAGGCAGAACAGGGAAATGCCTTGTTTACATTCTTCTGTTCTGCCATCCTGTGACACAGGACCCGTGTGCACAGTCACAGAGTATGTGGCGGGGACATACCCATACGCCCATTTGCCCAGCCATGCCATTGTGCTATCGTGCGCTGGTCGGCATGTGGTTAAACAATTTTTCAGTCCTCAGCACCAAGGTCTGATCAGTTCAAGCAACCATCACCAGCGTCTGCATTACAGGGTGCATGAATATCTAGGGGCAAGAGCAGACTTGGAGACCTTTCCAACAGAGCATCCACTGGGTTACTAGTTCTTGAGGATGGACCACTGGCCAGAACTTGCTCAATATGCAATTGAGCTACTGGCCTGTCCTGCATCCAGCGTGCTTTCTGAATGCACATTCAGTGCTGCTGGAGGGTTTGTAACGGATCAAAGAGTGCACCTGTCCACAGACTTCATTTATAGGCTCACATTCATAAACATTAATCAGTCTTGGAACAGCAGCTATCAAGCACCTGATGCTGATGTAACTGATTGAATTTGCTATGGATGTGGGATCCCTTGAAGACTGCCTATGCTGACTATTCTATTCCTCCTCAATCTTGATGATGCTAGCTTCCAACAATATTTTTGGTTTATGGCACCACCACCCAAGGCCCAAATTTTCTGCCCCTCTTCAACATGGGCATGCAATTACAATTTTTGATCTAATATTTCACATTAGGGCCCGTTCCTGTGCCCAACAAGAGTATCCGTTAGGGGTTACAGTGTTGTGGCACCACCAAAAGCCCAATGTTTCTGCCCCTGTTTAATAGAGACATGTTATTACAAGTTTTGATATAATATTTCACAACAGGGCCAGTTCCTGCACCCAACAAGAGTATCTGTGAGGGGTTACAGTGTTGTGGCACCACCACTAGGGATGAGCTTCGAGTTCGAGTCAAACTCATGTTCAACTCGAACATCGGCTGTTCGCCGAACAGTGAACAATTTGGGGTGTTCGTGGCAAATTCGAAAGCCGTGGAACACCCTTTAAAAGTCTATGGGAGAAATCAAAAGTGCTAATTTTAAAGGCTTATATGCATGGTATTGTCTTAAAACGTGTTTGGGGACCTGAGTCCTGCCCCAAGGGACATGTATCAATGCAAAAAGAAGTTTTAAAAATGGCTGTTTTTTCGGGAGCAGTGATTTTAATAATGCTTAAAGTGAAACAATAAAAGTGTGATATTCCTTTCAATGTTGTACCTGGGGTGTGTCTATAGTATGCCTGTAAAGGGGCGCATGTTTCCGTGTTTAGAACAGTCTGACAGCAAAATGACATTTCAAAAGGAAAAAAAGTAATTTAAAAATAACTCGCAGCTATTAATGAATTGTCGGTCCGACAATACACATAAAAGTTCATTGATAAAAACTGTATGGGATTTCCCCACAGGGGAACCCCGCGCCAAAATTTTAAAAAAAAATGGCGTGGGGGGTCCCCCTCAAAATCCATACCAGACCCTTCAGGTCTGGTATGGATTTTAAGGGGAACCCCGCGGCAAAATTAAAAAAAAAAAAGAACGCCCCCCCGAACTGTACCAGGCCACATGCCCTCAACATTGGGAGGGTGCTTTGAGGTAGCCCCCCAAAGCACCTTGTCCCCATGTTGATGAGGACAAGGACCTCATCCCCACAACCCTTGGCCAGTGGTTGTGGGGGTCTGCGGGTGGGGGGCTTATCGGAATCTGGAAGCTCCCTTTAACAAGGGGACCCACAGATCCCCCCCTGTGTGAAGTGGTAATGGGGTACAAAAGTACCCCTACCATTTCACAAAAAAAGTGTCAAAAATGACAAGAGACAATTTTTGACAATTCCTTTATTTAAAGTCTTCTTCTTTCCATCTTCTTCTTCCTTCTTCCTTCCTTCTTCCTTTGGTTTCTTCCTCCCTCTTCTTCTTCCTTTGGTTCTTCCTCCGATCCTCTGCTTCTTGCTCCGGTGTTCTCGTCTGGCATCTTCCTCTTCTTCCCTGCTTCCTTCTTGGGCCACTCCACATCCATGGGAGGCTCCCTCAGTGTGACGTTTCTCTTCTTCTGACACTTCTTATATAACGGAGGGCAGGGTCACCGGGTGGCCCCGCGCTCTATTATATAAGAAGTGCCAGAAGAAAAGCGTCACACAGCGGGAGCCTCCTATGGATGCGGAACGGCCCAAGAACGAAGCGGGGAAGAAGACACCGGACAAGAACACCGGAGCAAGAAGCAGAGGATCGGAGGAAGAAGACGATGGAGGAAGAAACCGAAGGAAGGAAGAAGACCCGAAGAAGATGGAAAGAAGAAGACTTTAAATAACGGGATTGTCAAAAACTGTCTCTTGTCATTTTTAACATTTTTGACACTTTTTTTGTGAAATGGTAGGGGTACTTTTGTACCCTATTTCCATTTCACACAGGGAGGGGTGGGATCTGGGGGTCCCCTTGTTAAAGGGGGCTTCCAGATTCCGATAAGCCCCCCACCTGCAGACCCCCACAACCACCGGGCAAGGGTTGTGGGGATGAGGCCCTTGTCCCCATCAAAATGGGGACAAGGTGCTTTGGGGTGCTACCCCAAGGCACCCTCCCAATGTTGAGGGCATGTGGCCTGGTATGGTTTGGGAAGGGGCTGCTCTCTCATTCCCCCCTCTTTTCCCGTGGCCTGCCAGGTTGTGTGCTCGGATAAGGGTCTGGTATGGATTTTGAAGGGGACCCCCACGCCATTTTCTTTTTAAATTTTGGTGCGGGGTTCCCCTTAATATCCATACCAGACATGAAGGGCCTGGTATGGAATTTCGGGGGACCCCATGCATTTTTTTTTCTTAATTTTGATTCGGGGTTCCCCTGTGGGGGAATCCCTTGCTGTTTTTATCAATGAACTTTTATGAGTATTGACAGACCGACAATTCATTATAGCCGCGAGTAGTTTTAAATAACTTTTATTCCTTTAGAAATGTAATTTTGCTGTCAGACTGTTCTAAACACGGGAAACATGCTCCCCTTTACAGGCATACTATAGACACCCCCCAGGTAGGAAATTTAAAGGAACATTACACTTTTATTGTTTCACTTTAAGCATTATTAAAATCACTGCTCCTGAAAAAAACGTACGTTTTTAAAACTTTTTTTTGCATTGATACATGTCCCCTGGGGCAGGGCCCAGGTCCCCAAACACTTTTTATGACAATAACTTGCATATAAGCCTTTAAAATGAGCACTTTTGATTATTAATGTTCGAGTCCTATAGACTTTAAAGGTGTTTGCACAAATCTTTTGCCTATTCGCATGTTCTGGTGCAAACCGAACAGGGGGTGTTCAGCTCATCCCTAACCACCACCACCACAGGCCCAATTTTTCTGCCCCTGTTTAACAGGGGCATGTAATTAAAAATTTTGATCTAATATTTCACAGCAGGGCCCGTTCCTGCGCCCAACAAGAGTAACTGTGAGGGCTTACAGTGTTCTTGTACCACCAACACCTAAGGCCCAATTTTCTGCAGAGTATATATGGCAGGCTGTATAGTATATATACTGCTGTTCAGAGCATATAGGGGAGTTGGGACTTTAAATGAAGCAAATAAACAGTGGAGGTAAAAATCAATATGAATTGTTTTATTGATGTCATGGACATAAAAACAAAAACAATGGAAGAATAATTTCATTTATATACATAAAGCGTGCACAAGGCATGAACATGATAGATAAAAGAGTACATATATAACAACACATGATCATAGTGAATACATGGTAATTAATGTAGATATATACAGTAGCGTCACACACCATCATTATTTGCCATATGGAGATTATTGATATACTCTGCACTCTCCCACACAGTCCGGTGTCGCATCCTTATATATTGCAACCTCAGCTCCTGTGACAAAGCTATGTCTTAGCTCACCTGGTGCCAATTACCACATTCCGCATTCGCTGTCTCGGTTGGTAAGTGTGGTTGGTTAACCACCTTTATACAACAAACACCCATCTTCCTTGATATATATTCATATATTCCATAGGAGTCCCTGCTGCATCTGCTCCTGATGAGTGGACATATCCACGAAACGCGTCAAGCTCTACTTGATGCCACAGCTACACCACACATGGAATGTTACCTATCTACTACCCATCATGCTTGATGGTGTTGCTATTATACCATTCAGTGGATGCACACATATCATGTGGGCACAGACGCCGGTATCAAGCATGTTGTCGTTGGCTCTTGTATGTCATGCTACTGTATATATCTACATGAATTACCATGTATTTGCTATGATCATGTGTTGTTATGCATGTACTATTTTATCTATCATGTTCATGCCTTGTGCATACTTTATGTATATAAATGAAATTATTCTTCCATTGTTTTTATGTCCATGATATCAATAAAACAATTCATATTGATTTTTACTTCCACTATTCAATTTCTTCATTTAATTGCTTCATTCAATTGCTTCATTTAAAGTCCCAACTCCCCTTTATTTTTCAGATTGAACCAGGGATGGAGGCACTTCATTGTGCTTCATTTGAAGTCCCAAATCCCCCCTGGGGATTAAAAAATTAGGGTGTGGTGTTCCCCTTAATACCCATACCAGATCTGAAGGGCCTGGTATGGATTTTGGGGGTGACATCCAAACCATTTTTTTTAAATTTTTCATATTTTTAGCTATAATGCCAGGATCCGACAATATATTACAGTCGCAAGCAGTTTTAAATTACATTTTTTTCCTTTAGAAATGTCATTTTGCTGTGGCACTGTTATGAACGTGGGAAAGCTGCGCAACTTTACAGGCATACGAAGGACACCCCCTAGGCACGATATATAAAGGAAAATTTCATTTTTTATTGTTTTACTTTAAGCATTATTAAAATCACTGCTCCCAAAAAAACAGCAGTTTTTAAAACTTTTTTTTGCATTGATACATGTCCCCTGGGGTAGGACCTGGGTCCCCAAACACTTTTTTATGGCAATAACTTGCATATAAGCCTTTAAAATTAGCACTTTTGATTTCATGTTCGTGTCCCATACATTTTAACAGTGTTTGCGTGTTCGAACAAATGTTTTGCCTATTCGCATGTTCTGCTGCGTACTGAACCAGGGGGTGTTCAGCTCATCCCTAATGATACAGTGGAGAGTATCTACTGGAGTCGGTGTAGTATATATATAGTACTGTTCAGAGTATATAGTGCAGTCAGTGTAGAATATATAATACAGTGGAGAGTATATAGTGCAGTCAGTGTAGTATATATAATACAATGCACAGTATATAGTGCAGTCAGTGTAGTATATATAATATGTGCAGGGTATATAGTGACATCAGTATAGTATATATATAATACATTGCAGAGTATATAGTGCAGTGTTGTATATATAATACAGTGGAGAGTATATACTGCAGTCAGTGTAGTAGATATAATACAGTGGAGAGTATATAGTGCAGTCAGTGTAGTATATATAATACAGTGGAGAGTATATAGTGCAGTCAGTGTAGTATATATAATACAGTTCAGAGTATATAGTGCAGTCAGTGCAATATATATAATACAGTGAAGAGTATATAGTGACATCAGTGTAGTATATATAATACATTGCAGCGTATATAGTGCAGTCAGTGTAGTATATATAATACAATGAATTGAAGTAGTTAAGGGGAACCCTATGTCAGAATTTTTTTTAAAAATGGCGTGGGGTCCCCCCCAAAATCCATACCATTCCCTTTGGGTCTGGCATAGATTTTAAGGGGAACTCCACTCCAAAATGTAAAAAAAAAAAATTGCATGGGGTACCCCCAAAATCCATAGCAGGCCCTTATCTGAGCATACAGCCTGGCAGGCCCCTTCTAAACCATAGCAGCCTGCTTGCCCTCAAAAAGGGAAGGGTGCTTTGGAATGACCCCCATGCACCTTGCCCCCATATTGATGGGGACAAGGGCCTCTTCCTGACAACCCTGGCCGGTGGTTGTCGGGGTCTGCAGGCAGGGGGGCTTTAAAAAGGGGGCCCCCAGATCCCACCCCCCCCATGTCAATGGGTATCGGGTACATAAAAAAAGTGTCAAAAATAAAAACCACAAGAGACAGTTTTTGACAATTCCTTTATTAGAAAAGAAAAAAAAAGTGTCCCGCAATTTACATCCATCATCAATCACGCCGCCTGACAGACTCGAAAAATAGCAAAAATGAAAAAAGCTCCGCCACTATAAGTGGCCTCCCGGTGACTGCTGTCTCTTCAAACAACATAATTAGTTATCAGTTGCTATATAACTATTAATGTTTTCAAGTCATGCTCTCTTATCTTATCTTTCTATTGTTTTACACTGTGAAGGCTGTTTTATTTGCCCCTTTGCCTTCATGGATATATTGTTCTTGTTTATGGTATTTTATACTTTTGCATCAAAATTTCAATAAACATATTTAACACCTTGCCACTGGGCACTTAAACCCTCTTAATAACCAGACCAATTTTCAGCTTTCAGTGCTCTCACAATTTAAATGACAATTACTCAGTCATGCAACACTGTACCCATATGAAATTTTCGTCCTTTTTTTCACAAAAATAGAGCTTTCTTTTGGTCGTATTTGATCACCACTGGGTTTTTTATTTTTTGTGCTATAAATGAAAAAAGACCGAAAATTTTGTAAAGAAATGCATTTTTCTTCATTTCTATTAAATATTTTTGCAAATAAGTAATTTTTCTTCATAAATTTGGCCAAAAATGTATACTGCTACATATCTTTGGTAAAAATAACCCAAATTAGTGGATATTATTTAGTCTATGTTAAAGTTATAGGGTCTACAAGCTATGGTGCCACTCACTGAAAATGTATCATTTTGATCACACCTGATGTACTGACAGACATTTCTTGAGACCCTAACAAGCCAGTAAAGTACAAATACCCCCCAAATGACCCCTTTTTGGAAAGTAGACATTCCAAGGTAGTTAATACAAGGCACAGTTAGTTTTTTGAAGCTGTCATTTTTTCCCACAATTCTTTGCAAAATGAAGATTTTTTTTTTTCACTCCAAATTGTCATTATAACAGGTTATTTCTCTCACATGACATGTACAGTCCACAAATGAAACCCCAAAATATATTCTGCTGCTCCTCCTGAGTATGGCGATACAACATGTGTGAAACATTTACACAGCCTGGCCACATACAGAGGCCCAACATTGAAGTAGCAACTTCAGGCATTCTAGGAGCATAAATTACACATCTAATCTCTCAACCACCTATTACACTTTTGAAGGCCCTGGAGCACCAGGACAATGGAAACGCCCACAAAGTGACCCCATTTTGGAAAGCAAACACCCCAACGTATAATCTATGAGGCATAATGAGTCTTTGGAACGGTTCATTTTTTTCCAGAAGTTTTTGGAAAATGTGGCAAAAAAATAAAATTGCATTTTTTTTTTACACAAAGTTGTCCATTTATAAGATATTTCCAACACATCGCATGTTCATAGGAAAAATGACACCCCAAAATATATTCTGCTACTCCTCCTGAGTATGGCGATACCACATGTGTGAGACATTTACACAGCCTGGCTACATACATAGGCCCAATATTGAAGTAGCAACTTCAGGTGTTCTAGGAGCATAAATTACACATCTAATCTCTCAACCACCTATTACACTTTTGAAGGCCTGGAGCACCAGTAAAATGGAAATGCCCACAAAGTGACCCCATTTTGGAAAGCAAACATCCCAACGAATAATCTTTGAGGCATAATGAGTCTTTTGAAAGGTTCATTTTTTTCCAGAAGTTTTTGGAAAACACAAAATTGTCCATTTATAAGATATTTCCAAAACATAGCATGTACAAAATGCAAAAATGACACCCCAAAATATATTCTGATATTCCTCCTGAGTATGGCGATACCACATGTGTGAGACTTTTACACAGCCTGGCCACATAGAGGCCCAACATCCAAGAAGCACCATCAGGTGTTCTAGGGACATAAATTACGCATCCAATTTCCTTACAATCTATCACATTTTTGAAGGCCCTTCATATTTCTAACACAGCATGTACATACCAAGAATTACACCCTAAAATACATTCTGCTGAGTAAAGGGTAAACAAAAGATTACCTGTGATTTTAGTAGTGCAATTGTCCACAGGAGGAGAGCCCTGATCTAGGCAGCAGGCAGGGATGTGGGCAGTGACAGTGAATGGAATTGTCCAGGCAGCAGGCAGGAATATTGTCCATATTCAGTACAGGCAGGGATACTGTCCATATACAGTCCAGGGTCAGTGCAAGTAGAGACTTTGCCAGCAGTGCCAAAATATTGGTCCTGGTAGTAAGCAGAAACACCATCCAAGTAGCAGGCCAGGAAAGAATGGGAACAGGGGTAGAGGCTTCTCCCACCCATATCTCTTTGAAGCCTCCGAGTCTCCAGACCCTAATCTGGGAATGAGAAAACTAAAAAATCAGTTTTCTTCATCCAGAAAAACAATTCTGGAGCCCCTCACATATGTGAGACCCCTGTGTTCCCACTAGCATAGCAGGGTAAAAGATCAATCCAAGAGGCAGGCAAAAAACATGGTCAAGCAGTCCAGGGTCAGTTCCAGAGCAGGCAGAAGTAGGTACAGTTTTAGCGTTAGGCAGAAGCGTGGTCATATAACAGGCCAGGGTCAGTTCCAGAGCAGGCAGAGGTAGGTACAGTTTAGCGTTAGGCAGAAGCTTGGTTGTATAACAGGCCAGGGTCGGTGCCGGAGAAGGCAGAGGTATGTTTAGCGTTAGGCCGAAGCCTGGTCGTATAACAGGCCAGGGTCGGTTCCGGAGAAGGCAGAGGTATGTACATTTCAGTGCAGTGGCATAAGGGGTGTAGAGGAAAATTACAGGAAATGAGAATTAAGTTTGCCATACTTCCCTAATAATGTAGAGAAGTATGGTAACGGCGGAAACATTCACCTATACAGAGGCCTGGTTGGGAAGGACAATCAGGATAATAATACGTGGTGTCTCTTCTAATTCCTCCACTGGAGCACACCCGGCATTTCTTTTGACGTCTGCGGCCTGATTCGCGGGGGGGGGATTTTGTCAGGAAAGTGGCGCTCGTGGAGTCTACTTATGGAATCAGAGTGAATAGTTTCTCGTGGGCTTTCAGGGTACAAAAGGGCAGAAATAACTTCTTCTTGGTAGTGGAGATAGGATACGGGGTTCTCTGTAGATTTTTGGTAAATAACATAAGTGTTATACATGGCCAAACTGAAAAAATAAATGGACACTTTTTTATACCAGTGTCGGGATTTTCTTGTGGGAAGGTAGGGTTCAATCATCTGATCGTTGAAGTCCACTCCCCCCATAAACAAATTATAATCGTAAACACAAGATGGTTTCTGGACTGAGCCGTTTCTTCTGGGGACTTCCACGTAGGTGTCATTATGAATTGTCGTCAGCATGTGGACGTATCGTCTGTCCCTCCACTTGACAGCCAACAACTCCTGGTTCCGCATTGACAAGTTTTTTGCGGGAAGCCCTTTCTATTGGCTCTTACTGTACCACATGCTGGGGTGTCTCTCCGGTGAAGATTGCGGAAGAGGGGCAAGCTGGTATAAAAATTATTCACATAAAGGTGGTATCCCTTTCCAAGGAGTGGATAGATAAGCTCCCAGACCACTCTTCCGCTGGCTCCAGTGTACTCCGGGCATTCAGGGGGATGCAGTTGGGAGTCCTTCCCTTCGTACACCAGGAAGGCGTAGATGTACCTCGTGGCTCGGTCGCAAAGTTTGTCCATTTTTACCCCATATTGGGCCCTTTTGCTGGGGATGAATTGTTTGATGCCCAGCCTGCCTGAAAATTTTACAAGGGACCCATCCACAGAAATATTCTGTTCGGGGGTGTATAACTGGGGAAATTCTTCAGAGAAATAATTTAGGAGTGGCCGAATTTTAACCACTAAGCCACCGCCCACCGTCATATGACGGCGGGACGAGGCTTCTGTTGTTCTGGGAGGACGTCATATGACGTCCTCGCCCTCCCGAGCCACTAGGGGGCGCGCGCGCCGCCGGCGGCGCGCGCGTGTGCCCGCTGTGTCGCTCGGGACCCGGTGCGCGTGCCCGGCGGCCGCGATGTCCGCCGGGCACCCGCGATTGCCGGGTAACAGAGCAGGAGCGTGGATCTGTGCATGTAAACACAGATCCACGTCCTGTCAGAGAGGAGAGGAGAACGATGGCGTGTCCCTTGTACATAGGGACACCGATCGGTCACCTCCCCCAGTCAGTCCCCTCCCTCCACAGTTAGAATCACCTCCTTAGGTCATACATTAACCCCTCGAGCGCCCCCTAGTGTTAACCCCTTCCCTGCCAGTCACATTTACACAGTAATCAATGCAATTTTATAGCATTGATCGCTGTATAAATGTGAATGGTCCCAAAAATGTGTCAAAAGTGTCCGATGTGTCTGCCGCAATATCGCAGTCACAATAAAAATCGCAGATCGCCGCCATTACTAGTAAAAAATAAATAAATAATAAAAATGCTATAAATCTATCCCCTATTTTGTAGACGCTATAACTTTTGCGCAAACCAATCAATATACGCTTATCACAATTTTTTTTTACCAAAAATATGTAGAAGAATACATAATGGCCTAAACTGAGGAAAAAATTTGTTAAAAAAAAAAAAATTGGATATTTATTATAGCAAAAAGTAAAAAATATTGTGTTTTTTCAAAATTGTCCCTCTTCTTTTGTTTATAGCGCAAAAAGTAAAACCGCAGAGGTGATCAAATACCACCAAAAGAAAGCTCTATTTGTGGGGAAAAAATGATAAAAATTTCATTAGGGTGCAGTGTAACATGACCGCGCAATTGTCATTCAAAGTGCGACAGCGCTGAAAACTGAAAAATGGCTTGGGCAGGAAGGGGGTGAAAGTGCCCTGTATTGAGGTGGGTAAATAGTTTGTCAAAAGCTGGGTCATTTCGGGGAGGGCACTGGGTGTTGTCATTGTAGTGGAGGAACAGCATAATCATTAGGTATCTGGATCTTGGCATAAGGGATGAGAAGAGTGGCATGTGGTGGATGGGTTTGGTAGACCAATAGGAGTACAATTGTTTTTTTTTGTGAGTCCCATAGAAAAAGTTAGGCCTAAGAAAATTTTGAATTCCTCTACGGTTAGTTCTCCCCACTCAAAGGGACAGGCGTAATTAGAGCCAGGGTTGCTTACTATGTGCATAGAGGTTGCACTGGGCCACAATGGACGATAGTAAGTCTTCAGTGAAAATCAAATGAAAAAAATCAAGCATGGCAAAATCATCGGTGTTCACCTGGACACCTGGCTGGGCGGTGAAAGGGGGGCTATTTGCTGCTCTGGAATTAGAGGGAAGCCACAGGGGGTTTTGAAGGGCATAGGGAAGGCTGGCATGGCCTCTATCCCTTTGGGGCTGAGATGACACCCTACTGGTGCCTGGCCTTTGTTGTAGTGGCTCTGCTCTCGAGGTGGACGGCACTGCTCTCAAGGTGGATGGCACTGCTCGCGAGGTGGACGGCACTGCTCGCGAGGTGGATAGCACTGCGCTGCTGGTAGTAAGCTGCTGCTCCACACCAGAATGTCTTCTTTTCACGGGCACACATTCCTCTTCCGATTCTGTATCAGAACAGCTGCTTATAATGGGTTCATAGGCCGAATCCAAATCGGAATTGGACTGAGACTCAGAGAGCTCCCCACTGCTCTCATCGGTCATGCTTAGACGCTGGTAGGCCTCCTCGCTAGTAAAATATTTTTTTGCCATACTGGTGGCTGATGAGGCTGCACTGCAGAGCACTGTGGTGGAACTGGTGGGCACAAGTGGCACTGGTAGGCACAGGTGGCACTGGTGGGCACAGGTGGCACTGATGGGCACAGGTGGCACTGATGGGCACAGGTGGCACTGGTGTACTGGTGTGACACTGGTGTGCATTGTAGTGGCACTGGTGTGGCTCTGGTGTCACTGATTAGCACACAGGTGGCACTGGTGGGCACAGGTGGCACTGGCGGGCACAGGTGGCACTGGTGGGCACAGGTGGCACTGATGGGCACAGGCGGCACTGGTGGGCACAGGCGGCACTGGCGGCACAGGCGGGCACAGGCTGCAATGATGTGGCACTGCAGTGGCGCAGATGAGCACTGATGGGCACAGGTGGCACTGATGGGCACAGGTGGCACTGACTGGTGTGGCACTGTAGTGGCTCTGGTGGCACTGGTGTGGCACAGAGATGGCACAGGTGGTACAGATGACAGATGGCACTGTTGTGGCACTGTTGTGGCACTATTGTGGCACTATTGGACACTGTTGGGCACTGCTGGGCACTGCTAGAATAATAAAACTCACAGTTTGGCACACGATCTGCTCTCCTCTCCTCTCACACTGCATTAGTGTGAGGAGAGCAATGAACTTGTGATGACCCCGTTTGACAGTCTTTGTTGACATTTGTGATCGTTCCGTCATTGGACGGATCGATCACGTGGTAAAGGGCCGCTGTCATTGGCCCTTTACTGCGATCCGTGTAGTGCCGGGTCCCGTGAACCCGGCGAGCACGGATGTTCCCGTGTGCGCACCCCAGCGGGCGCGTGGGAACGATTCTCAGGGAGGACGTCACTGTACGCCCTCCCAGAGTTAACAAACCAACCTGTAGCCTTCATTTGGCTATGGGCCGGTTATTAAGTGGTTAAAAAAAATGCTGTATATTTTATTGTGGTCACATGATTTAAACAAATACTTGTATTTTGTAGATACTCTGACAATTCTGCTCCTGCTGAAGTGAACTTTTAAAACATTTTTGTAGTTGTTAGGTGCAGTTCTCAACTGAATTGCCTCTAGTTTATATTTCTTTGCCAAATTTAGCTATCAAAGAAGTAAGACACAGAATCAAGAGTTTCTGTATATCAGATCCGAGCCTTAAAGGTCCCGTACTGTCAACTGCCTTGTCGGCTCTTTATTGGGGCTTTTTATAAGGCTTGGTTACACAAGCATCAGTTTGAGCAAATTTCCATATATGGTAACAAGCAGTATTTCAACATACATGACGCTGGACACATCTGGAAAAACTTAAGCTAATCTTACAACATATACTGACACGTACACATTATGTAGAGAAATGAAAATCTACTTAAGTAGAACTCTAACCTATTATTTCCAACCTTATCAATTTCCCCCTTTGACATCATCCCCTCCACGATTCTGGGTCCTTGCAAACAAGTGAACAGCCGATACTTCAAAGAGTACTATCCCTGACCGCGGGTTGTCAGAGGAGGATAAGTCTTCTCTATTTACCCTCATCCCTCAAATCCATACCTGCATCTTATAAGCAAAGAGAATAGAAAAGGGGTGATGTCAAGTTACCCTTTTTGTCATTAGAGTTCCTAATACCTTTCTCTTTCCATTCTGTCTGCTCGTGCCTTAATCTTCCTATATAAGCAACAGTTTATCACGGTAAGCAGTACAAAAACTAAAATTAGAATAAGTATCGGATTGAGCATCCAATTAAAAATTGCCGTAGCAGTGGGTGACCATCCAGCAAATACATCATACCAATGATGTGTTGTTTCATCTCTTATTTGTGAGGATAAATGTATTCCCTTTATCTATAACCGCAGATATTAGATTATTTTGAAGGGTATGTTCTTGTGTCTCTATGTGTTTTCTAAGTATTTCGGACTCATTTAAGATTTGCCGTAAGGGCTCTAATGATATTATAAAAGGTGTAGTATCAGTAAGATTATCTACCGTCCATTCTAGATTAAATATTTTATGTGCATCTGGTTCAAAAAGTTACATTTTGCCATTTAAGCATTTTAACATTCTTTACGCATCCTGAAAAAGGGGCCATTTTATTTAAACTTTCCATAGTTTCCTGATCATTTGTGACTAAACAAATATGTTGTGGTCCTATCTCCATAAATCTGTTTCCTACACCTACTGGTAATCTCTGAAACTTACATATGTTAGATTGATGTTTCAATAAGCAAAGTTCATAGACTAGAGAACTTCTTCCACAGACTATTCCCTTATTAGTTTTAACACATAGACTTAGATCATGAGTCATGTTTTGTGTATCTACATAGTGTCCATAAATCTCAGGATACCAAAATTCAGGTAGATCCTTTCCTATCAGGAGTGGTATCACTATTAACTTACACATTACCTGGACCTCCTCCACTTTGTATACATCAAACCTTCCAGCACACCATCTTTCCTCACATTCAACTTCTTTTCCTGGTACTTCAAACCATGTACTTTCTAAATTTAAACCCTTAAAATAGTTCATCCAAGTGCGATAATTCCCTAATCGTAGCTCATCTCGAGCTCTATTAATTTGAATGTGATAAGATAAGGTAGAAAAAGCACATTAAGTAATGTTTATGAACTCCTAATTTTCTTTCCACAACTCCAGACTGGCTAGTGCTGTGTGATTAACCATAATATTGAGATATTTAGTTAATTGTACCTGGCTAATTTGTGTTTCGAATGTTGTAGGTAACCATTTGCTTGTGATTATTAAACTATCAGCTATGTGACTTCCTGCACGTTTCCACTTATTTTGTATCATTTCCATCTGTATCCCATTCATTATTCCCATTCCAGTTCCTGCAGCTCCCAGAACTCGGCGATACCTACATTCTGGTAGCTGGGGAAAAGTTACATTAAATTTGATTTTTGTTTTCTGTTGTGATACCGAAACATTTATGCAAGATCTAGGAATAGGAGTTAATACAGAGGATTCGAAGATGGTGGGTAGAGCGTCTTCTATCTTTATATTGAAACCATAATGTTGCCATTGTATATATATCCTCCTGTTGTGTTTTCCCATTTTCTTACTGGTACAAAATACCATTCGTAGTAAGGATATTGTGTTATACTCTTATCCTGATTTACCCATCTAAGATCAGTACTATTTTCATGAACTGTTACATTAATACCCGGAGTCCAAGTATAAACAAACATTTGAAAACATTCAAGCACTATTATCATAGTTAGAAGGATCTTCATTCTGTTTCTCTCGGTTCAAGACTCTTTTTGCAGTGTGATGCGTGGATCCAGGCTGCTTTTCCTTCCAATTTCACTGAAGTGGCTGTGGTCAAAAGCACTTCATAAGGACCTTCAAATCTAGGTTCCAATGTCTTTCTGGTGTGTTTCTTAACATATACATATTCTCCTGGTAGCAGTGTATGTGTACCTGCTATTGAGTTAGGGTCTGGAAGAGAAGAATACACACTTTTGTGGATCTTAGTTAGACGTTGTTGTAATTGTATCACATATGCAGTCAAACTATCACATTGCAATTGCATACTCTGTGGAAAGTATAGACCTAATCTAGGTGCATTCCCAAAAAGTATTTCATATGGGGACAATCCTGTTTTCCCTGTTGGAGTGTATCTTATGGAGAACAAAACCAAAGGCAGGCATTCTGGCCATGGCTTGTTTAACTCTTGCATGGCTTTTTGTATTTTCAACTTTATTGTCCCATTTACTCTTTCCACTGACCCTGAACTCTGTGGGTGGTAAGGGGTGTGGAAACTTTGTTGAACCCCTAACATGGTCATCACATTCTGCATGATTTCTCCTGTAAAGTGTATCCCCCTATCTGATTCTATGGTTTCAGGAAGACCAAACCTAGGTATTAACTCAGTGATCAGTTTCTTGGCTGTGGCTTTTGCTGTAGCTGATTTTACTGGATAGCTTTCGGGCCAACTTGAGAATAAATTGATACACACGAGGACAAATTCAAAAGGGCCGCTCTTAGGCATTTGTATGTAGTCAATTTGCAGTCTCTGGAAGGGGTATTGGGCACGAACCTGGTGTTTTCGTGGGGTTTTTACTCTCTGTCCTGGATTATTCAGGAGACAGATTTGGCAGGCTGCACAGTAGTTTCTCGCAGTACTACTGAATCCAGGGGCGAGCCATCCTTGGTTCACAATCCTATACATGGAATTGGAACTGACATGTGTGGGTAGGTAAACTGCCGCTGCCATTGCTGGGTACAGAGAGGCAGGTAGGCATACTTTGCCTCCTTCCCTCCATACATTGTCATGGTCTGGTGCTGCTCCCATCCTGACCCACTTATCTTTCTCGCTCTCCCCTGCTTGCTCCTGTAATTTACTCAGCTGCTGCCATGTTGGTTCTGGGATACTCACCTCTACCGCTGCTAAAGTCTCAGGGCTTCCTTCCCCTAGAGCTGCCTGTTTTGCAGTCAAATCTGCAAATGCATTTCCTTTTGCCTCAATTGTTTTTGCGCTCGTGTGTGCCGCTATCTTCATAATGGACACTCGTTTAACCTTTTGAAGATTGTTCAGAACTCTCTTAATCCCTTCTCCATGTTTTACAGGTGTACCTGCTGCTGTCAGATAACCTCTAGCCCTCCATATGTGGCCATAATCGTGCGCTACACCATAAGCGTAGGCAGAGTCAGTATAAATATTCCCTTCTCGTCCTTTTAAGTATTCTAGGGCTTGTTCTAAAGCTTTTAATTTTGCTTCTTGTGCTGACATGTGGGCTGGTAAGGGCTGTGCTTCAATTACCTGTGTATCAGCCACTACAGCATACCCTGTGTGATATTTACCCTTGTCATCAGCAAACCTACTACCATCTATGTACAAAGTGTGCTCAGCGTTTAAGATTGGTGTATCTGTAACATGTACCTTTAAGAAAAAATGTACTCTGTCTTAATTAACACCAGATGTTCCTTCTAACTAGAATTACTCTATTGTAGGGATGTTTAACCCTTTCAACTCTGAAAATACACTATATATGAATGTAAAAAATGATGTGTAAAAAATATCTCATCTTGATATAATAAACATGTGGGAATCCCATTGTCTCCTGTTCCATGAGCTGAAAACAATCGTGCTATCTCTTTAAACAGAAGGGTGTCAGTTTCCTCATCTCCTTCCTTATTAGCACTATTATTCCCCCTTGCCAAATCTGGTGACTGAAGAGGCAAAAAGGTGGCCAAATTTAAGGTTGTACAGCGCTGAAAAGTGACATTTGGAGGTAAAAGTAAAGTACACTGTAACCTTAATTGCCTAGCCATTGAAATGTGTTTGGGCTAAACTTGAGGCAAGATTGCATGTATGTCATGTGTGGTGTGCACTACAACTGGATTGTCTAGAACAATTTCTGATGACTTATCTAAGATTATCGACACCGCTGCTACCGCCCATACACAGGACGGTGAACCTCTGGACACTGGATCTAATACTGCTGAAAAGTAAGCAACGGGTCATTGTTTTACATGTGCCTGTGTCAAAACACCTGTGGCGTGTCCAGTGATTTCAGCAATGTACAAATAAAATGTCTTGGTGTAATCTGGAATATTGATAGCCAGGGCAGAAATCAACAACTTTTTCAAAGTGACAAATGACTCATAAGCTACTTCTGTAAGCATATATACGGTACAATTTTCAAACAATCGTATAATGGCTGCATCAAAGCGCTAGCATGTGGTATCCATTGTCTACAATATGACACAATACCTAAAAACATATGCAATTGTTTGAAATTCCGTGGGGGTAACATTCCCTTTATCACTTGAACCCTCTCCTCAGTGAGATGTGTTGTACCCTGTGATATACAATGTCCCAAAAAGATAACTTTTTTCTGACATACTTGCAACTTTTTCTTATTAACCTTGCAACCTTTTTCTGCCAAAAATCGCAACAAATTAAGGGTGGTATGCAGGCTTTCAGTCTTTCACTTATCTGTGGAATTAATCCTTCCATAAACTGTCTATTGAAGGCTCGGATCGTGACTGGCAGAGCCAAATCCAATCCCTCATCTGCCATCATACTTTCCATAGATAAGTAAAATTCCGATACAGTCTGTCCTGGCATTTGTTTCATGGGTGATATTGACCCCCTCTCTTGTTGTTTTGCCTGACAGAAAGCTTCTAATCTAGCAATAAAAGGAGCCCTTGAGTCTATGTGTCTGACGTCCTGTCTCTAGATTGCCATCCCCCTCAGCTCAGTCTGCAGGTCGGTCATAAACTGGTTAAACAGGGTCAGAGTCATTTTATGTCTGCATAAATCCTCCCCATCCTGCCAGGTTGCTTCATGTGTATTCATTAACTGTGTCACAAATCTACAGAAAGCAGCTGGCTTTGCTATAATGCGTGTATCAGTGCGTACAGGGGCTACAGTTTCTGAATGAGATTTTTGTGCTCCACAAACCTGACAAACCCATCCTCTACCCTCAAGTACAGGATATATCTTGTGTGGTTTACGTTCTATGTCAGTATATGGGGGTGGGATGGTTGAACTAAGATTATTTAAAATTTCAACATTTTTTTTGTTCTTCTGTCTTTCATATCCCAACCATCACAATCTGGATTATATTTCCACCCCTCTTCTTTTGCTCTATTTGAGACTTTAATTAAGCATTGAACCTGACGCATCCATTGCTTCTCTAACACCTCTCCTTGTCTGTCCCTTTTTATTTCACTCCATACATCCGGGTCTAAACCCGCTGCTCCTTTCACCTTAAATTTACGAAGGACATCCTTTAAGTCCTATGCTTCATCTTTCCCATAGATGTTTTTAATTATCTGTGGCACCGTATAATGCGCCACAATTCCCTGACGGGGTTTCGTGTTCTGCTGGCCCATTCTGACAGTCCGTGCCTAGGTAGCGTGTGGGACACTTAGTGTACAGTACTAAATACTAAAAAAGCTACACTAGTTCCTCATTGCCTTCCTCCTAGGGTGCCAGAATACTAAAAACCTCTCCGGATGAGATTTCTGAAATCGAATTACTTTATATGCTAGCCAACTGTCAAATATTATGACCAGACTGACAGCTACAACATATACAAGCATTCCTTTAAGTGACCAGGTATCCGACTAGATCTCCGGGCTTATGGAGACCTTATTCCCCCCCCCCGTATCTGGGATCCCTCTCATACACTCTTATCCCTGCTTTATGGAGCAGACAGGGCTTATACTTTCAACCCGTCTATGGTTTATGAGTTAGATGTGAGGTTAAGCATAAGCGTCAGACCCCCAAAACTCATGTGAGTGAGGTAAGGGTGCATTCCGTTGCTTAGTTCGGCAATCCCCTTCTAACTCATACCATCCTTGACAAGGCTCATTCACTTTCTCAACAAGACAGACAAGACAACAAACAACAAATAATTCCAGCAATATAAACCAAAATATGCAGTAATTCTAGACTCACCACTACAGAGGCTGGTGTTTTAAAACCAGGAGAACCGTAACTGACAGAACGGATAGGCACAAATCAGGGGAGCACAGAATATAAGAAAAATAAAGCTTTTTCTTACCTGCGCAGGTTTTCAATCTGTGGTTCCCGGAATGCCTGTCCTTTTGTTCCGTCAGTCCAATTCATCCACCTCTTGTAGTATCATCGGTGTGTCCCTACTTCCGGGCGCCAGAAATGTTAGGTGCAGTTCTCAACTGAATTGCCTCTAGTTTATATTGCTTTGCCAAATTTAGCTATCAAAGAAGTAAGACACAGAATCAAGAGTTTCTGTATATCAGATCCGAGCCTTAAAGGTCCCGTACTGTCAACTGCCTTGTCGGCTCTTTATTGGGGCTTTTTATAAAGCTTGGTTACACAAGCATCAGTTTGAGCAAATTTCCATATAAGGTAACAAGCAGTATTTCAACATACATGACGCTGGACACATCTGGAAAAACTTAAGTTAATCTTACAACATATACTGACACGCACACATTATGTAGAGGAATGAAAATCTACTTAAGTAGAACTCTAACCTATTATTTCCAACCTTATCAGTAGTGATAAAATGTATTATCACTTTTAATCAAATGAAGTTATTAGGAATGAGCCAAACACCACCAGAACATGAGAACAAGCAAAAGGTTTGTGCGAACATGAGAACACCATTAAAGTCTATGGGACACGAACGTGAAAAATCAAAAGTGCTCATTTTAAAGGTTTATATGCAAGTTATTGCCATAAAAAAAAGTGTATGGGGACCTGGGTTTCAATGCAAAAAAAGTTTTAAAAACATCCGTTTTTCCAGGAGCAGTGATTTTAATCATGCTTAGCCACTTGCCGACCGCCTAACGCAGATAAACTGCGGCAGAATGGCACGGGCAGGCAAAATCACGTACCTGGTACCCCGGTGCCCGAGGTGGTCAGCTTCATTAGGGGAGCGATCCAGGCTGAGGGGGAGACCACTCATTTGTGGCGACCCCCTCGCGATCGCTCCCAACGAATGAAAATATTCCTCTGCTGCTCTATAGTAAATAGTGATGTCATCGCTCCTCAGCTCGGTATTTTCCGTTCCAGCGCCGAGGAGAGAAGACATCTGTGTGAGTGCACCAACACAACACACACAGTAAAACACACCAGGCATACTTTACACCCCCCCATCACCCCCCGATCACCCCCTGATCACCCCCTAATCACCCCCCGTCACAGTGACACCAAGCAGTTTTTTTTTCTGATTACTGCATTGGTGTCAGTTTGTGACAGTTAGTGTGGTAGGGCAGTTAGTGTTAGCCCCCTTTAGGTCTAGGGTACCCCCTAACCCCCCTAATAAAGTTTTAACCCCCGTCGCCAGTGTCACTAAGTTATAGTTTTTCTGATCGCTGTATTAGTGTCACTGGTGACACTAGTTAGGGGCCCAGCCCACCCAAGTGCAGTATCGATTGATCACTGTCACTTACAAAACGCTAAACGCATAACTGCAGCATTCGCAGAGGCAGGCCTGATCCCTGTGATCGCTAACAGTTTTTTTGATAGCGTTTTGGTGAACTGGCAAGCACCAGCGGCCTAGTACACCCTGGTTGTAGTCAAACCAGCACTGCAGTAACACTTGGTGACGTGGCGAGTTCCATAAGTGCAGTTCAAGCTGGTGAGGTGGCAAGCACAAGTAGTGACCAAGAAGAAGACAATCGCCAATCCTAATTGGGAACCCACCACTTCTGCAGCACCCATACTTCCCCCATTCACATCCCCAAACAAATGCAGTCGGCTGCATGAGAGGCATTTTCTTTATGTCCTCCCTAAGTACCCCTACCCAACGAACCCCCCAAAAAAGATGTTGTGTCTGCAGCAAGCGCTGATATAGGCGTGACACCTGCTATTATTGTCCCTTCTGTCCTGACAATCCTGGTCTTTGCATTGGTGAATGTTTTGAACGCTACCATACACTAGTTGAGTATTAGCGTAGGGTACAGCATTGCACAGACTAGGCACACTTTCACAGGGTCTCCCGAGATGCCATCGCATTTTGAGAGACCCAAACCTTGAACTGATTACAGTTCTAAAAGTTACAGTTACAAAAAAAAATGTAAAAAAAAAAAAAAAAAAAAACACAAAAAAATATATGAAATAAAAAAACAAAAATAGTTGTCGTTTTATTGTTCTCTCTCTCGCTATTCTCTCTATTGTTCTGCTCTTTTTTACTGTATTCTATTCTGCAATGTTTTATTGTTATTATGTTTTATCATGTTTGCTTTTCAGGTATGCAATTTTTTATACTTTACTGTTTACTGTTTTTTATTGTTAACCATTTTTTTGTTTTCAGGTACGCCAATCAGCTGCAGCGCAGATTTATTTATCTTGACAGCAACAGCGTTTGCTCCCACGATATATAAAGCCGTGACTCCAGTGGAGGTGATATATGCCGAAGCATGGGGGCAGCAGGGGCGGAGGAGCGATTTGCTCCAAACTTTTGGGGTGGATGCCCCCATGCTTCGGCATATATAAACAGTGCATGTATGCCCATCATTAGAAGTGGGTGGATGAAGGGAGGTATTCTAATGGTGGGCATACCCACCAATCAATCTCTTTTTTTTGTTCAGCCCACAGGCTGCATGAAAAAAAAGATTACAATATATGCTCAACAAGGACCAGCAACGTACTGGTATGTTGCTGGACTTTGAGTGGTTATACCAGAATGATGCCTGCAGGTTTAGGTATAATCTTGGTATCATTCTTTTCAGCCAGCGGTCGGCATTCATGTAAAAGCAATCCTAGTGGCTAATTAGCCTCTAGACTGCTTTTACAAGCAGTGGGAGGGAATGTCCCCCCTCCCACCATCTTCCATGTTTTTCTCTCCTAACCCAACAGGGAACCTCAGAATGCAGCTGGTGATTCCGCCAGCTGACCATAGAGCTGATCAGAGACCAGAATGGCTCCAATCATCTCTATGGCCTAAGAAACCGGAAGCTACGAGTATTTCATGACTTAGATTTTGCTGGATGTAAACAGCGCCATTGGGAAATTGGGAAAGCATTTTATCACACTGATCTTGGTGTGGTCAGATGCTTTGAGGGCAGAGGAGAGATCTAGTGTCAAAAAAGAGGACCTGTCACTACCTATTGCTATCATAGGGGATATTTACATTCCCTGACATAACAATAAAAATGCTAAAAAAAAAAAAAAAATGAAAGGAACAGTTTAAAAATAAGATAAAAAAGCAAAAAAAAAATAATAAAGAAAAAAAAAAAAAAAAAAGCACCCCTGTCCCCCCTGCTCTTGCGCAAAGGCGAACGCAAGCGTTGGTCTGGCGTCAAATGTAAACAGCAATTGCACCATGCATGTGAGGTATCACCGCGAAGGTCAGATTGAGGGCAGTAATTTTAGCAGTAGTCCTTCTCTGTAAATCTAAAGCGGTAAAATGTATGTAGTTTGTCGTCACTGCACGTTTGTGTGCAATTTTAAAGTATGTCATGTCCCCAAACACTTTTATGACAATAACTTACATATAAGCCTTTAAAAGTAGCACTTTTGATTTTTCATGTTTGTGTCCCATAGACTTTAACAGTGTTCGTGTGCTCTTCCAAATTTTTCACCTCTTCGGTATGTTCTTGTGCGAACCGAACCGGGGGGTGTTCAGCTCATCCCTAATACCCACAAATACAGCAGGGTTAAGAGGCTGACATTGGAGCAATTTGTGAAATAAAGTAACTATGCCTGCTGTGCATCCCTTAGCTAGGGCTCCCACTGCAGTGCTGACTCATGATTTTTGCTTTAGGCACATGTGGTTTTTGGGAGTGTGTCTCCTGAAGCAGAGTCAAATTTGCTTTTAGAACCTTTTCTTGGCAATCTGAGACTTTTAAAATTCCAGGTTTCAATGCATATATGGCATAATTAAGAGCAGAATAGGGTAGTAGTCATATGGTATCGGTGAACTACTGTGCTGGGGGGGGGAGTGGTGTCCCAGTTCCAACAACAGTTTACCCCAATGAATGAGTATATTGGTAAAAAGGAATAAAGCAGGCTAGATGATGTCCTTGGGAATACCTGTGAATATCTCTGGGGGAGAGGTTGGCTGGCAGCAAGTCATAGAACACAGAGAATGGAACAATAAACCAGAACAGGAGGAAACAGCGGTAAATATCAATAGAAGCAGTGTTTACGGCCTCCCTTTTTCTTCCAAAAGACAAATGGTAAAGGAAATTGATGAAAGTGGTCTCATCTGTAATTTAAATCACTGACACCTGTCTTTGGGAAGTCACTGCGGGAGCAATCATCCAGGCCTGCCATTTTGTGCTGTGGTCATCTGTGGAAACAATTCTTAGATACAGCCCAATCAATGCAATGGTTTAGTGAGAAATCAGTCCATTGAGGTTTCTTCTGTGATGCCAGACATTTGTAGATTTGTTGTCCAGGGACAAACCATGTGCTGAGTGTGAAGGAGGGGGTGGAAAAGCTGAGCTTCAACACACGCGGCTTAGGTGGGGGAATTGGAAGTGTATCACTCATTGACTATCTTTATATATGTTAATTTAATACCTACTAATCAAGTCAGTCTAAATTTGAAGAAAGGTTTTTACTATTTGAAATATTTTAGCTGTAGTATAAGCTAGTATTTTTTATATTCATTCAATGTAGGTTCATAATACTAATTATTTAGTTCCCCATTGTGTGTACACACAATTGTATGATTTGAGTTTTCATCAACTAACATGTTATGTAGAGATTGCTGATCCCCAGCAACCCTCAGCAATAGACGCATTCCCAGCCACAGACCAACCAATCTCTGAGATGACAACGAAGAACATGCTCATCTCACTGAAGCACACTCTGTATACAGATCTGTCTGCCTCAGTATCCTCCTTAGCTACTGTAGTACATGCACAAGACCAGCGTTTATTACACGTAGAAACCAAAATGGCAGATCTCTACACTGCGCACAATGAGCTGATTGACATATATACAGAACAGGAGGATGAATTACACTTTAATTAAACTTAAACTGGCAGATTTAGCAGACCGTTCCCGTTGGAACTTTTCTCTAACACTACCCACACAAATCCTAGCTATCTCAGCACACCAAAGATTCAGAATATTATACATACCTGGGGGGTGCGTGGCTTGCACGTGATCAAGATGGCCACCTAAGCCAACAGCTCTGACAGGAATCCGGGGACAGAGCGACTTAACCAGAGGTATACTGCTCATCGAGAGCCTTAAGGGAGCTCCACAGCACGGCAGGAGCCCGATCAATGCAGTCCTGCAAACGGAAGGAGGAACGACAGCCCAAGAAGCTCACAGACTTCTTTACCATGCCAGCAAAAGACAGAGAGGCCTGGCAAGATTGCGCCAACAGGGATCGATCACAGGCCTCATCCTCCTACACTGATCTCCCTGATGACAATCCTGGATCATGGGAGGTAGAAACTGGTCAACATCACACCCAAAGATCACCTCCTCACAGCCCGGAGCCTAAAAGCCCAGCAAAGGTGCGGATGCGCATGGATCCAGCGGCACAGGCCTCAAGCACTGTGAACTCTGTTTCCTATCCGGACCAAGTAGGCCTAAACATCCCATCCTCAATTGCAAACTAACCCACGTCTGGCCAACCAGTCCTATATACAACGATGAAGGACATGCTCCTCTCCCTACAAACGTCCTTAATGCTAAACGTATCCACCATGATTGGCAACTTTACTTCTGAAATGCAGGGACTAGGGGAGAGAGTACAACATATTGAACATAAAATGGATGCCTGCACCTCCACTGTAAACGACCACATAGATGCTTACAAAGATCAATCTGATGCTTACAAAGATCAATCTTGGATAAAAGCGAAGCTCGCGGACCTCGAGGACCGCTCGAGGAGAAATAATGTTAAGCTTAGGGGGTCCCAGAGTCGATTTCCCCAATCGCTCTACAGAAATATGCAGGTGACATGATTGCCTAACTGCTACCCGAGGTATCGCCGATCGAACGAATCATCGATCGTATACACCGCATACCAAAACCTAAACATCTCGAGGCATCAATTCCCAGAGATGTACTGATGAAAATCCACTTCTTCCCCACAAAAGAGAAACTGCTGGCAAAGGCCAGATCAGCTCCTGAACTCCCAGCTCCATACACTGGGATACACGTATATGCTGATCTCTCCCAATATACTCTCGCCATGTGACGTCAGATGAAAATGATCACTAAAGCCCTTAACAACCACAAACTCCCATACAAATGGTGGCACCCAGCCACTGTAGTGATCACCAAGAATGGGACGGCACACACGGTATCCAATCCTAAAGATGGCCTACAGCTCCTGCAATTCTGGCGAATAACCCTGAGCCCCCTAACATTGAGATGAAATCGTCTGCTGGACCTCAGAAGTCAGGACACCAGCACAAAGAATTTCACAACTCCAGAGGAAAATGAGTTTCCCCACTGCAATTCACTTCAACTGCAACTTATATCCCCAGTCCTACGTCTAGGATGACACCATTTCTGAACTATACCCCCACATTTGGTCAGTATTGCCCAATCCATGTACTGACTCTTGAGTTATGGTTAAACATTTTTATCGTTCTCAATTTTTGTTTTTATTTTCTCTACCCACAACTGTGGGACACAGTGCCTGCTAGATTACCAGCAACACAGCCCATCTACTACCCAGGGTAAGAGAAGGGACCTGATATGGTCTAAACACATCGCATCTGTGCTATAATTTCTCTCTTTCTCTCCTTACCACCACAGACTATACAGGGCGCACCCACTACCTTTTTCAAGCCTCCTGAAACCCCAGGTCGCCTACAGGACTCCACCATCCGGTAACCTACTGAGAAGCAAAACGCGGACCGCCTACAGTGAGTTTTTCTTTAACACAGTCATATTAACATCCACAACTCATAATGACTATAAACGTATTGACCATTAATTCCAAAGGCCTGAACCATCCGGCCAAGAGAGCCTCCTTATGGAAAACGGCACTATCACATGGCAGAGACATCTTATGCGTCCAAGAAATGCACTTCTCCCAGGAGGCTACCCCTTATTGCCAACATAAGGCGTTCCCACACATCTACAAAGCATGTTACTCATGGAAGCAAAGAGGAGTGCTAATTGCTATTAGGGATACTGTGTCTTTCCAACTACACAACTGTTCACTAGATCCAGAAGGACGATTTATATTAAGATGTACCATAAATAACGTTGCATATACTATAGCAACCGTATATGCCCCGAACCACAGACAAATGCAATTCCTCAAATCTACCCTAAAGGCAATAAAAGAAATACAATAGGGACTACTGCTAATATGCAGAGACATTAATTTAGTTCCAGACAACAAGATGGACTCCTCTTCTGGACCCAACAGATTTACATCTCCACTAAACTCTTTTTTCACAGCCAATGACCTAAACGATACTTGGAGGTGTTGTCACACGGCTGAAAGGGACTATACCTACCTTTCCCCACGTCACAACACACACTCTCGCATAGATCTGTTTGTCGCAGACAAGTGATTATTGCAAAATATCCATGATTCCCAAATCCACACCATCACCTGGTCAGACCACACACATGTTAGCATTAAAATTACAAATAAAACATCCAACCCCAACTCTTACATTTGGCGGGTAAACAACTCTCTCCTTCAACACCCACCCAATGTCACGTATCTGTCCTAAAAATTGGAAGAATTCTTCCTCAATAACACTGGTTCAGTGGCTGACCCGGCGGTCCTGTGGAATGCTCACAAATCCTACATGAGAGGATTCTTTATTCAACTTGGTTTCACAATGAAAAAAAGGAGGATGCAGACGTTGGAAGAACTGACTGCAAAAATAGCTGCAGTGGATCTTCAAAACAAAACAAACTCCTCACCTTTGCTACAAACCCAAATTCTCAAATTGCGCCATGAGCTTCGCTCGCTGCTACTAGAGGGTTTTGAATTGAACCTTAGGAAACTAAAGACTAGATCTTATGTAACAAACAATAAAGCAGGAAAAGCTATGGCCCGCCGTATCAAGGGGCAAAGACTAAAAGCCAGAATTGCTTATCTACTCCATCCTATTACCAAAGACAAAATCATTAATCCTCAAGCCATAGCTGATGCTTTCAGCTCCTATTATAGCGACCTATACAACCTTAAGACAGACAGCAATACTCATCAACCCACACAGGAAGAGATGCAATTCTTCCTCAATCATATTAATCTTCCCTCATTATTGACTGACCAATTGTCGTCCCTGAATAATCCCTTCACAGAATCCGAACTACAATTGGCTATTGAAAATGTACCTTATTCCAAATCCCCTGGGCCAGACGGATTTACCGGGCAATTCTTTAAAGTGTTCAATACAACACTGACCCCACATCTTTGCAGACTATTCAACCACTCTGCTTACTCCTCCTCCTTTCCCTCCGAAATGTTATCTGCACTTGTGATCACCTTACCTAAACCTGGCTAACACCCCCCAGAACTTCCGCCCTATATCACTACTAAACCTAGTTCTCAAATTATATGCCAAACTGCTGGCAAATAGACTTATAGACATCCTTCCATCTCTACACAGACCAAACAGGTTTCACCAAAGGGCGGCAGCCAGAAGACTGATCAATATTATACATCACTCTAACTCAACAGGAACGCCTTCTCTGCTTCTATCTTTAGACGCAGAGAAGGCGTTCGACAGGGTAAACTGGAAATACCTATCCATGATACTCCAAAAATTTGGCTTTGAATGACATATCCTCCAGGCCATATTAGCCCTTTACACTACTCCATCAGCAAGGGTATATACCTCTAATCTCCTATCAACTCCATTCCACATCACTTATGGAACGAGGCAAGGATGCCCTCTATCCCCCTAATTTTTAATCTAGTAATGGAACCCCTAGCTGAGCATATTAGGACTAATACCAAAATCACAGGCATCACCATAGGAAATACAGAGCACAAAATAAGCCTATTTGCGGATGACATAATCCTAATGCTATCTAACCCATCATCCTCCCTTCCAGAAGTTCAGAAGCTCCTAACCTGGTTTGGAGAAGTCTCCTACTATAAAACCAACCCAACAAAATCTTACATTCTTGATTTAGGAATGGACGCAGTAATAAATCACCTTTTACAACAGCAGTTCCCATACACTTGGGCATATACAAATATACCCTACTTAGCTATTCAACTTACAAGATCCACAAAATCTTTATTTTCACACAACTACCTGCCCATACAAGCTAAAATTCAAACTGACCTTCAAAATATGTCCAAACATGAGTTTTCATGGTGGGGCAGACTAGCTGCGTTCAAAATTATTCACCTCCCACAAATCCTCTACCTATTCAGAACTCTCCCTATCCCCATACCTTCCAGCTTCTTTAAATCCCTCCAAGCAAAGTTATCACATTATGTTTGGAATGGGAAGAAATCCAGATGCTCACATTCTAAACTTATCACGCATAGAATGTATGGTGGAATGGGTTACATAGACTTTCAAGATTACTTCTCAGCCTCTATTCTAACCCAGTTAAAGGAATGGTTCCTTCCCTCTCCAACAATTTGGGGATCCATTGAGTCCACATACAGCACCTATGGCCCAACAAAACTATGGCTATTTGCCACTCAGTTTGGAGCAAAGACTCCATCATATTTACCCCCAACCATGAAAATATCTATTGCAACATGGCTAAAACTACTGACCCACAAACATATGAACATGCCAAATATAACTTTGCAAATTCCTTTATCAGCTCTGAACTTCATTATAGACCAAATTTCCCTCACCTCCTGGAACAAAAAAGGAATAAAATTTCTACATAACCTGTACTCCAGTTGCTCACTCAAAACTTTTTCTACCATCCAGAAGGAATTCAACATTCCTCAAACAGACTTCTACCAATATCTACAAATCAAACATTGTCTACACAAAATACTAAACACACCCTATTTCATTCCCACATCGGCATGGTCCTTCCTGACATCTTCCACTCCACTCCGAAAGGGAATCACACTATTCTATAACATATTCCAACAAAAACAAACCTTTGTTAAATCTCCCTCTCGCATTCAATGGGAAACAGTTTTACAACAATCTTTCATACCGCTGCAATGGTACAAAGCATGTAAAATCACCCAAAAAGCTTCGAGTTGCTCCACTTTGTGGGATCTATCGATTAAAATTACTCTTCGATGGTACTACACTCCTGCCTCGCTGTCAAAATTTAACCCCCAACTCCCAGATAGATGTTGGAGGCATTGCGATTTTCGTGGTGACCTCTTACATGTCCTATGCAGCTGCCCTAAACTGCTCTTATACTGGAGGAAGGTATTTGACATCATCTCTGACATTGCTCGACAACAGGTCCTACCGAACTCAGCCTTGGCAATCCTATCTCTAGGAATAGAGCGATTTCCTCCCACCTTGCAACACACAATTTCTCACTTACTTCTAGCAGTGAGATTAACAATTACCAGAAAATGGAAAAATACTATTCCTCCCACATTAGCTGAATTAATAGACTTAATACACCTACATTACACATATGAACGGATGATGGCGTCCTCCTCAGGACATCTCCACATCTCCCTTAACCACTGGTTGCCTTGGATATCCTGGTACACAAACACTGATTTGATACTTTCTTCTTAAAAGTATATAACCAACTCATGATTCACAATGGGATGGCCGCGCTCCCTCTCAGACACAGATTGCTCCCATAGGGATGTCCGGGGGGAGAAGGGCCAGCTCAGCTACTACTGGCCAGCTCTTCCATCCTCCGAGATGGAAGGTGGAAACGTACTCAAAACAACTGACTTATAGACTAGACATATATGTTTGTTGCAATGTTTCCCCGCAATGTTGGGTATACCTTATATATCTTATCTTGTTTACGTTATTGTGTAACTGATATACAACAGATATGTTTTTTTTATTTCTGTCTTTTATTTGGATGTTATTGTACTGAAATACCAATAAAAATCTATTGAAACAAACAAAAAAAAAGGATTATTATACATACCTGAAGCACAACATGCCTATCAAGATCGTCTCTCTAAACGTCAGAGGCTTAAATAGCCCACAGAAAAGAATGACGCTGCAAAAAGAAACTACGAAACAGCTGACATAATCTTTGTACAAGAGACGCACTTTGCTTCAGCAAAAACCCAGACAATCAAAATTAAAGGATATAACCAACTTTTTCTTGCCTCAGGCCCAAAAAAGAAAAACGGCATCCTAATAGCGATTAAATACAGCCTCCAGTTCAAACTTCACCAATCTTACGAAGACCCCCATGGTCGCTATCTAATTTTGATTTGTGATATAGGACAGCCCACCTACACCCTGGTCAATCTATATGGGCCAAATACTAAACAACTCGACTGTATAGAAAACTTAAAAACATGCGAAGAAGATGCCTTATCCTAGGGGGGCGATTTCAACATAGTTGGGGACCCCTCCATGGACACTTCTACACACAAACAATGGCAGCGAGAGGCACTAAACCCCTTTCTTAAAACAACAGACCTCTTTGATGTATGAAGATGCCAGCATGGGTCCAAAAAAAGACTACACGTACTTCTCCCCTTCACAGATGACCTACTCACACTTAGATATGTTTGTGGTCGACAAATGGACTCTACAAATTATCAAGAGCTCTGAGATCGATATAATTTCCTGGTTGGACCACGCCCCAATATCTATCAATATCTTCTATAACCTAATTTTGGGGTGTGCAGCTCTTTTTAATCTCTTTTATATGTGTCCTTCCTTTATTGTAGCCCCAATATCTATAACCATGGATGATCACCGAAGAGGTCCTCCACGAATATGGAGACTTCACCCCACCCTACTAGCGGACAAAGAAATTTGTCAAGAACTCATTCAAGAGCATTATGCCTTCTTCGAACTGAACGCTCTGCCTAACACTAATACCTTTACACTTTGATCAACGTACAAGGCCTATATGCGTGGAAATCTTATTAAGCTAAATAAGAGACTGAAGAACCAGAGGAACAGACAAATTGATGAGATCATGCTACAAATTGAAAATTTAGAGAAACAAAACAAAACAAAACCCATCCTTCTCACAAACTATCCAGTGAACTCCTAGAGCTGAGACAGACACTCAGGTCATTACTCCTGTACAAATATGAAAACAACCTTAAATACACTAAAGCCAACCATTACGCACTCGGTAACAAACCAGGAGCTCTATTGGCTCGAACAGTCAAAGTGCAACGTTTGAAAACTAAAATGTCCTTTCTCTTCCACCCCACCTCTAGACAACTCCTAACAGACCCGCAAGACATTGCAAATGCCTTTAGCGAATATTACTCCTCTTTATATAATTTAAAAATGACCCATTGATGCAGCAACCATCTGAATCTGCTATTCAAGAATTTTTAAGTTCTATAACCCTACCCACTATCTCAGCACACCCAACTTGAGTCTCTGTCTCAGCCCTTCGCCATAGAGGAAATAACCAAAGCTATCAAAGAACTACCTCTACATAAGTCACCTGGAGAAGATTTTTCAAATGAATTTTATAAGCAATTTAAAGATATACTAGCACCCCAATTAATGACCCTCTTCAACTATGCCCGTTCCTCTTGGTCCCTACCAATAGACTTGCTACGTTCAACTATTGTAACCATACAGAAACCAGACAAAGATCCTTCATCAACTGAAAACTACAGGCCAATTTCTCTCTTAAACACTGACATAAAAATACTAGCCAAGGTCCTTGCCAAAAGATTAATTGCATACCTCCCATCTTTAGTTTATTCCAGGCCCCCAGGCACCGGATGCCACGAGAAGGGTATTGAATCTCATACACCATGCAACCCAAACACAAACGCCTTCTCTGCTCCCATCTCTGGATGCAGAGAAGGCGTTTGATAGAATATATTGGGGTTTTCTCAAAGAGGACCTAGTCAAATTTGGAATCACAGGATGGTTCCAAAATGCAATACTTTCTCTCTACTCTAATCCCTCAGCAAGAGTACTCACAGGAGGAGCCCTATACACCCCATTTACCATAACGAATGGCACACACCAGGGATGTTCCCTCTCTCCACTTATTTTTGCCTTGTTAATGGAACCCCTAGCGACCAAAATCAGAACTGATAGACAAATCTCAGGAATTAAAAGTGATAACACAGACCATAAAATACATTTATTCGCAGATGAGATGATACTAATCATTACTAATCCAAAGCAATCCCTCCAGAAGATACAAGAAATTATCCTTCAATTTAGCAAGGTCTCCTTTTATAAGCTCAATGTATCAAAATCTGTGATAATGCCCTTGTGCCTCCTCACACAATTAGAATCCCACCTTCGAA
The DNA here is from genome assembly GCF_042186555.1 of Aquarana catesbeiana. Taxonomy (NCBI): domain Eukaryota; kingdom Metazoa; phylum Chordata; class Amphibia; order Anura; family Ranidae; genus Aquarana; species Aquarana catesbeiana. The sequence continues at coordinate 143,935,180 of NC_133334.1, forward strand.
AATCGCTCCATTCACTTGGGTAAACAACTCTATCCCTTACCTAGGAATACAAATAGCACCCTCTCTAAAACAATTATTTACACTTAACTACCATAACTTTCTCCAAAATCTCCCTCAATTACTCCGCTCACTACGCTCAACAGGACTCTCCAAAATAGGTAGGATCTCTATCCTTAAGATGATAATACTACCAAAACTCTTGTACCTATTCCGCACACTAATACCCCTCCCTCAATCCTTCTTAACCTCCATCCAAAGGCAAATCTCAAAATTTATATGGGAAAAAGACCTCCTAGATGTGCGAACTACATCTTAACCAGACCGTATAAAAAGGGAGGAGTTGGCCTCCCCCCACATTAGCAGTTCCTATCATGCCTCCGTCTTAGACCAAATATACTACTGGTGGCACCCAACACCCGAAAAAATCTGGTCAATCATGGAAACTATCTCCCCAAAATAAATATCCCCTAGACACTCTCCTCCTAACAGCAGCAGGATGCCCTCCTCCAAAGCACGACACACCCCAATCAGTTACAGCCTCAATAACAACATGGAAAAAACTTTATCCAAACAAACCTCCAGCCCCCCTACCTGCTCTATACCTATCCCCCTTAGAGCCCTAACCAAACATCTCATGGACCTTAACCTCTCAACATGGCACAAACAAGGCATCACAAACATTTGCGACCTTGCCAACCACAAGTCGTTAAAATAATTTGAGATACCCAGGAAGCCCACCATGCTATTGGAGGAATTGCAGCAGCATAGGTTCCATAGCCCACATACTATGGTACTGTAAATCCCTTACTTCATTCTGGAGGCAAGTATTCACATTAATCTCTGCCTTCTACTCCTACCCCTGCATTAGCGCTGCTCCATGTAGGACTAGAAAAATATCCCTCAAACACCAGAACTGTCATAACACATCTCCTGCTAGCAGCTAAGCTAAATATCACTAGGTTATGGAAAACCACAGAAACACCATCCATAGCTAATACAATCACAGATCTCAATCAACAATGTGAATTGGAAAAGATAATAGCTAGGAAAAATTTGCAAATAAATACATTTTCTGTACAATGGCTGACACATCCAAAATGTAAAGTACACACGTGAAATGCTATGTAATAGACTGGTCTATAGCTTATGTTCTATGCTGATCTGAAAATTCCTCATTTGATGTGCTGGTGACCCCCCCTTAATCTGTATCCTCACTTCCCCCACTCCCCAGTTTACCCTCCCTCATTTCCCTCCCCACCCTTCACCACCTTCCCCCTCCCTCCCCCCATCCTACCCTTCCTATCTCCCATTTCCTCCCCGCCTGCTCCTTAATTTAAAATCTAAATTAAGGCAAATGTACCATTACATATGTTAACAAACATAACCATATTTGTTGCTTGTTAAAGCGGGATTCCGGCCAGCCAAATTTTTTTTTTAAGTCAGCAGCCAAAAACACTGTAGCTGCTGACTTTAAATAAGTACACTTACCTGTCCTGGGTGCCCGCGATGTCGGCCGCCCGAGGCCGACCCATCCCTCGGCTCTCGGGTCCCGGCACTGCCATCCTAACTAAGGGAAACAGGCAGTGGAGCCTTGCGGCTTCACTGCCAGTTTCCTACTGCGCAAGCGCGAGCGACGCTCTGTGAATGGCCCCGTGGTTTTCTGGGAACACACACAGTTCCCAGAAGGCAACGGGGCCGCTCACCGAGGAACAGGACACGCCGCGGAATAGGAAGAGGCAGATTAGGAAGACTGCCTAGCAACAAGGGTTCAGGTAAATTTAATTTTTTTTTTTTCAAATTTTTTTTTTAATTTTTTTTTAGGATTTTTGGTGCAAATTTTTTTTTCAGGGTGGCCCTCCACTTTAAGATTAAAACTAGACTCACATAAGGCGGATCCTCTGTTTTTGTAACAACTGAATTGTTTTATTACAGTTTTTGTATTCAAAAACTCAATAAAAATCTATTGAAATTAAGTGTCTTCTGAAAGAGGAACTTAACCTGGGATTGTTAAAAAAAAAAAAAAAGAAAAGTCAGCAGCTACGAATACTGTAGCTGTTGACTTTTAATAAACAGCTACTTACTAGTCCATGGAGTCCTGTGTTGTGTTCTCTTTAAGCATTTTTCAGATCCCTGGTGCAACCATCTTGGACTTGGAAGCTGATTGTGGCTTCTTGATGTCACATACCACAAATTCCTGTTAGAAAGTTACCCAATCTGCAAAAAGAAAAAAGAAAATGCGCAAATTGGTTAGGGGCTGTGGGAGGAAGGGAATAAGTGGCACCTCAATTTTGGGGTGAAGGTATGCGTTAGGGTTCTTGTCAGGACTGGGATCAGCACTAGGGATGAAGAAGCATTTAAATAAAGGAATTGTCAAAAACTGTCTCTTGTCATTTTTAACATTTTTGACAGTTTTTTAGTGAAATGGTAGGGGTACTTTTGTACCCCCTTACCATTTCACACGGGGGGGCCAGGATCTGGGGGTCCCCTTGTTAAAGGGGGCTTCCAGATTCCGATAAGCCCCCCACCCGCAGACCCCCACAACCACCGGCCAGGGTTGTGGGGATGAGGCCCTTGTCCTCATCAACATGGGGACAAGGTGTTTTGGGGGGCTACCCCAAAGTACCCTCCCAATGTTGAGGGCATGTGGCCTGGTACAGTTCAGGAGGGGGGCCGATCTCTTGTCCCCCCCTCTTTTCCTGCGGCCTGCCAGGTTGCGTGCTCGGATAAGGGTCTGGTATGGATTTTTGGGGGGACCCCACGCTGTTTTTTTTTTTTTTTTGGAGCGGGGTTCCCCTTAAAATCCATACCAGACCTGAAGGGTCTGGTATGGAATTTAGGGGGACCCCCACGTCATTTTTTTTTTTTTATTTTGGTTCGGGGTTCCCCTGTGGGGAATTCCCATGCCGTTTTTATCAATGAACTTCTATGTGTATTGTCGGACCGGCAATGCAATAGCTGCGAGTAGTTTTAAATGGCTTTTTTCCTTTGAAATGTCATTTTGCTGTCAGACTGTTCTAAACATGGGAAACATGCGCCCCTTTACAGGCATACTATAGACACCCCCCAGCTATGAAATTTAAAGGGATATTACACTTTTATTGTTTGACTTTAAGCATTATTAAAATCACTGCTCCTGAAAAAATGGCCGTTTTTAAAACTTTTTTTTGCATTGATCCATGTCCCCTGGGGCAGGACCCAGGTCCCCAAACACTTTTTATGGCAATAACTTGCATATAAGCCTTTAAAATTAGCACTTGTGATTTCTCCCATAGACTTTTAAAGGGTGTTCCGCGGCATTCGAATTTGCCGCGAACACCCCAAATTGTTCGCTGTTCGGCGAACTTGCAAACAGCCAATGTTCGAGTCGAACATGAGTTTGACTCAAACTCGAAGCTCATCCCTAATCAGCACCCATGACCTCTGCTGCATCCTTGCTAAGCCACCTGAGATGCTGGCTGCACAGCATCCTGTCTGAACACTTGGATAATCTTGATTTGTACCTTGTTTTTGGTGAACCTTGAACTCCTTGCTACTCCCATGAATTTACTATTAAGGCCATGCCGTTTCACTTCCTGTTTGCCAGATTATTGTGTTGTCTCCAGCCAATATCTTGCTTTCTTGTGTACCTGCATTTGTCCTTATCTCCACTTGTTACTGACCTTTGGTTTGTTCCTCGACTATGCTGAGGCTTATTCCCTACTTGCAACCACTTGTTAGTGACCTTTGGCTTGTTTACTGACTATGCTTCTGCTTGGTCCCTATCTGCTACAGAACCGCAGCTTATCCACCACCTGGTGAGACGATCCTGAGGACCGCAACCTGGTACAAACACAAAGCAAAACCATCAGGAGCTCTGGTAAATACCTGTTAGTGCTTAGACCCTCAGGTGAGCCTGCATCATCTAACAGGGTGACCTGTTTATGTCCAGCTGAGAGCCGCTCTAATGCTATTGCTACTAGTCACTGTGCCTGACCCCTGACCATGAGAGAATAATCTGACCCAAACATGGAGGCTGCTATAGCAAATGTTGTGGCTCCTTTCAGACATCAAATTGCAGAGCTTCAGGAGTTCAGTATTACCTACCTAGAGAATAATGGCAAATTAGAAAGTGTTTAAAAGGTAACAAGAGTGATGGGTAAATTATCTATTTTATATTTCCCTAACATAGCCAAATTAGATTTTCTGTACAGGTAAATCAGACAGGGAAAGTACACTTTAGATTAGATACACTTCAGATCCCCCATTTTCCATTTAAGGTAAACCAGTGGGGTGGGTGTGGGACATTAATTATTATTTTTGTTTACAATTAGCGGGTGCTTATCTTCCAATGTTGATATGTTGCCTTTATCTACAATTGGAGGCATTATATGATATTTGTGAGCCGGGGGGAAGTGATGGGGAAATTGTATATTTTATATTTCCTTATGATTGTTGGCTCATGTTGTGGCTCACTGATGAATTCTAAGCCTCCAAATCTTGGTTAAGGGGCCATACAAGTCATACAAGGACAAAGTCTGCTTACTTATACCGAAGCAATGTGTGATTGTAAATTGACCGAGTCCTTGAGGGGCCATATTGTTGCTTACAAATGGAGTTGGCTTGGGGGGTGGTCTATTCCTTACATAACACAGAACAGAACAGAAGTCTAAATACTACAGTTATCACTTGGAAAATTTAGTCTCACTCAGAACTGCCATGAGGCATGTGTCTGAACCTGGTCAATGGCCTCATTGCATATGCAAATGGGACTCCCTCCTGGGTGATCTATGTAGATTGCAAGGATTATAACAACGTTTGTTGCAGATTCCTACCTTTTCTTATTCTAAAGTAGGGATGAGCCCGCGGTTCAAAACGAACGTAAATTCGACTCGAACATCAGGTGTTCGTTAGTTCACAAACAAACCGAACATATGGGGCATTCGCGGGAAATTTGAGCCCTGTGGATTGCCCCATAATGCACTGCAAGATCACAGTGCATTGATGTCTGATGACTGGTCAAAGCATGCACCTGACCTGCATGCTTTGGCCAATCACAGCGTGCTCTGGTGCGAGAGCCATAATTGGCCAAAGGCAGGGTGCCTTTGGCCAATCATGGCTCAGGGGGACCAAGTCCACGACCCACACTATACAGTATCTTACAAAAGTGAGTACACCCCCTCACATTTTTGTAAATATTTTATTATATCTTTTCATGTGACAACACTGAAGAAATTACACTTTGCTACAATGTAAAGTAGTGAATGACACCTTAAAGGCTTTTCTTAGGGGTGTCCTAATACAACAAGTGGCCAAATACAATAAAAATGGGAGGGTCTGGGAGGAAAAAATCCGAAGGGAGGTGCTTGAAGCTGACAATAGCTATATAATAGATCCAACCCACGGGAGGGAAACAACATGGCTTGAAAAACAACAAGAGTATAAGTTGGCAATTTTGTAGAAGAAGGAGACTAGGTGACTCCTCCAGTGGCAATCCTCTTTTTTAGAGGGCGAAAGTGTAGGAAAAATGTTGGCGCAGTTGGTGAAGATCAAATCCCCTTCATCTACCATTCTTTCTATTAGGTGCTCGAGTGGAGAGATAATATCAAACACTACAAAGATAGTGCATATATTTAGGGATTATTATAAAAACCTTTACACCACCCAGAAAAGAAGAGTGGAGGGCGTGATGGAGGATTTCCAGGGGAACCTGGAAATCCTGGCCATCTCGCAGGAGGAAAGGGATGATTTACAATCCCCAATAACCCTTGTAGAACTCCAACAGGCAGTAAGTAGTATGGCAAACCAAAAATCCCCTGGTCCAGATGGGCTCCCGACTGAGGTGTATAAATATTATGGGGATATATTAATCCCAGAGTTGCTAAAGACACCGGAGGGGGCAGCCAAGGAGGGGCATTTGCCCACTTTAATGCTAGAGGCAACTATTATAGTGCTACAGAGAGAAGGAAAGGACCCCCTAGATGTAGCTGCATATAAGCCAATTTCTCTCTTGTGCTCTGACTCTAAAATCCTGGCCAAGGTTCTGGCGGCAAGGTTAAACAGAATTATCCCTAAACTGATTCATCCAGACCAGGCGAGATTTATAGCTAATAGATATACAAGTACGAATATAAGAAGGGCTTTTTTAAATTTACAATCCCCATTGGGAAATGGGGGATCAAGAGCTGTATTGTTACTGGATGTGACTAAAGCGTTCAATAGCGTGGAATGGGGATATATCTGGCGGGTGTTGGGGAAATTTGGTTTTGGTCCCTCTTTTATCGGATGGATCAAAATGCTCTACGACAGGCCAAGTGCAAGATTAAAAATTAATAATGAACTCTCAGACAGGTTTGTACTATTAAGGGTGACAAGACAGAGGTGCCCACTGTCTCCTTTGCTTTTTGCATTGGCAATGGAACCCCTGGCTATCTCTATAAGAATGAGCTCGGGGATAACAGGCTTTCAGAGAGAGAGAGGTGAAGAAAGGATTGCGCTTTATGCAGATGATATTCTGCTTTTCCTGGGGGATGCGAGCCAGTCCTTGACCAGAGCAATGAGTATTATAGAAGAATTTGGTAGCTTCACAGGGTTGGAGATAAATTGGGAGAAATCAGAGCTTTTACCAATTGACCTCATTAGTGACTCAGTAATTCCAGGATTGCCACAGCTGGCAGTAGTGGATACTTTGAAATACTTAGGAATTGCTTTGATGAAAGACCCTACTCATTATATAAGTAAAAACCTTGTCCCACTTCTGTCCAAATTTAAACAATAAATTAGTATTTGGAAGCGGCTTCCTTTGTCAGTGGCTGGAAGGTGCAGTTTAATTAAAATGATCTAGATGCCACAATTGTTGTATATCTTGCACAACTCTCCAGTATGGATATCTAAGAATTGGTTCAATAAAATTGAGAGCCTTTTTAGGGAGCTTATATGGAAAGGGGGACAGGCTAGGATCAGACTCAGTACACTTCAGCTCCCGGTGGGGGAAGGCGGTTTTGCACTGCCCCACCCGGGGCGCTATTATATATCATCTCAACTACAGCAGTTACTGGGGTGTGGTGTCCCGTATGGAGGTGCCCCCAATGGAAAAATATTATTAACAGGGGCTCTACATAATACCATAATTGAAGCGCTTGAGGCAGAATCATTTCAATATAAATATCCAACACTTAAAATGTTAATTAAAATATAGAAAACAGTGAAAAAGCAGATAAGATATAATGGGTTCACTATATATACTCCCATTTGGAACAACAGCAACTTGCAGGAAATTCTTAAGATAGGAAATGCCAGAGAGTGGAAAAAAACAAGGCATCAAAAGGCTAAGACAACTTTATATGGGTAAAGCTCTTAAAAAACTTCCGGAGTTGAAACGAGAATTTAATCTACCGCAGAGTATGTTTTACATTTATCTACAGCTGAGACATGCCCTTGAAGTCCAATTTAGGAATTACCCCCTAGAATGGAAAGAAACACCCAATTTTCAAAGTATATTGCAGGTGGGCCCTGCTAAGGGTCTAACCTCTGTAATATATGGGCAAATAAGTAAAGAAGGCAACAATGGGGGGGAAACTCCACTCTGTAAGAGCAAGATGGGAAGAAGATATTGGGGTAATTACACAGGATCAGTGGAAGAGAATCTTAGAGTTGAGTCCATTGGTGTCCGTATCTCCCCCTCAGAAGATTTCAAATCTGATGATGTTAAATAGAGCCTATTACACACCTAAGCGGCTCTTTAGGTTTGGTTGTAGATCTAATGACAGATGTCCCAGATGTTGGGGGTCTGGGGATCTCATGCATATTTTTTGGAGATGCCCCAAGCTGTTCCAGTACTGGGAGGGGGTGATCAACAACATGAGAGATATATTTGGAATTACATTAGAGAGGGAGGCTATAGTATGTATACTGGGATATCGGCGGGAGCAGGGGGAGAAGAAGAACACCACAGTAGCAATTCAGAGATGTCTGTTCCAAGCCAGGAAAATGATTACATCTAGATGGCAATCAAAGATACCCCCCACTGTAAGGGACTGGATTAGTACAATAAATGAAACCCTTTGCAGAGAAAGAGCAGTGTATATAAAAAGAGGTCATTATAAGGAATTTGATGAGATGTGGAGGCTGTGGTTGGAAAAAATGAGACCCACCGAATAAAGCGGAAAGAGTATATGCAAACTGGAAAATATATAGAATAGTTAACTGCTAGCGAAAGGATATACTAGACTAAAATTGGAATGATGTGTTTGCTAACCCCAACAAGATAATGTATAGGTAAAATCAAGAATAGTTTGATAAACCTATTTTAAGAACGTAGATCTGAGTATAGTGGTTTGGGAGGGGGGAGGGTGGGTAAAGATTGGAGGAATTAAGGGGTTCACACTAGTTTTGCAATGTTGGAAATAGGGATAGAAGGGGGGGCTTGGGGAGACCCTACCCATATGGTTTCTGTCTTGTTTTTTTCTTTGTTTTTTTACAGTATTTGTCCTCTTTTTGGACCCCTGCTTTGGTATAATTATTAATCCATATGGTGCTGCTGTGATAATGTTTAATTGACTTTTTTTGAACAATTGTATGGTAAAAAAAAAAAATCTTTTTAAAATTGAATAAAGAATAAAGTTAAAAAAAAAAATAGTGAGTGAACAACTTGTATAACAGTGTAAATTTGCTTTTTCCTCAAAATAACTCAACACACAGCCATTAATGTATAAACCACTGGTGTGTCTTGCCTACAGTCAAGCATGGTGGTGGGAGTGTCATAGTCTGGGGCTGCATCAGTGCTGCTGGCACTGGGGAGCTACAGTTCATAGAGGGAACCATGAATGCCACCATGTACTATGACATACTGATCCCCTTCCTTCGGAGACTGGGCCGCATCCTCAAATGGAAGGTGGAGGAGCACAAGGTCTCTTACATCCACTAGCTCCGTTATGTTGTCATAGAGGAGTGGAAGAGGACCCCAGTGGCAACCTGTGAAGCTCTGGTGAACTCCATGCCCAAGAGTTTAAGGCTGCTGGAAAATAATGGTGGCCACACAAAATATTGACACTTTGGGCCCAATTTGGACATTTTCACTTAGGGGTGTACTCACTTTTGTTACCAGCGGTTTATACATTATTGGCTGTGCATTGAGTTATTTTGAGGGGACAGCAAATTTACACTGTTATACAAGCTGTACACTCACTACTTTACATTGTAGCAAAGTGTCATTTTTTCAGTGTTGTAACATGAAAAGATAATAAAATACACACACACACACACACACACACACACACACATATATACACTCTTCATTTAGTGTAGACTACATATTCAGTGTAGACTCTATATTCAGTTTTATATATATATATATATATATATATATATATATATATATACACACACACACACACACACATACAGTGCATTCGGTGGTGTATAATATATAATACAATTCAAGAGGTGTGTATATATATATATATATATATATATATATATATATATAGTCTTGTATATATTGTAAGGTTTGGGGAATTGTAAATTGTAGCTCCAAAGGACTGAGTGCAAAGTCGATAAACTTTAAACAAAAAGGCTTTCATTTTTCAGCAATCAAATTAAAAAAAAAAGGCTTCCAGCAGCACACAAGCAAAAGTACAAAATAAAGTCTGCTTATGTTCAGCACAAAGTAAAAGTAAAAAAAGGCACAGTTTGTGGATGGGTCTTCACCCCAAGGTTTTAACAGTCATTGTTAAATCTTTAAGCAACCTCCAGCAGACTCACAGCTCACCAACTCCTTAAGAACTGCTTCCTGGAGGCTCTTAACCCCCTGTGTGTTGGAATCCCTGTAGTCAGGGGTGGAGGCTCTTTCCCACCCGAATATCACTTCAGAGACTCCAAAATTCCGGGTCCCAAATATCTCTCTATTAACACAGAGAGAACTGTGAGTCAGTCCTCTCTCAATTAAAGCTATTCCCAGGATCTCATCCATTCTGGGTGACACCCTGAATACACCACACTTCCCTTAAAGGGACCATAACCCAAATATTGGTGCTATATAGCTCCCATCCAAGACCCAACCTTGGTGTCATCCAGGACCCAACCCTCCCATCCTCCCCTCTGCCTCAATGCGGAGGTGTTGGAGACACATACAATGGACTCGGGAGAGGGAATCAGCATTCTGATGTTGTCTCCCAGGTCTGTGCTCTACCCTGAAAGGAACCACCTTGTCACCCTGGCATTGGTGTACTTCTTTTGTCTCATCCAGGTTAATGGGGCATGGTCTGCCCTCACGCGAAACCTCCTACCTAGGAGAAAATATTGTAGGGAGTCCAGAGACCACTTGATGGCAAGACAATCTCTCTCTACCACAGCGTAGTTTTTCTCCGCGGTCGTCAGCTTCCTACTCAAAAAACTACTGGGTGCTCTTCCCCAGTGACCTCTTGAGACAACACTGCTCCTAAGCCTTCACTTGAGGCATCTGTCTGCACCACAAACTCTTTCGCAAAATCGGGAGCCACAAGCCCTGGATGCTAGTACAATGCCACCTTAAGGTTCTGAAATGCTTCTTCGGCATCCGTATTCCATTTGATCATTACTGACTTCCTGCCTTTTGTTAAGTCAGTCAATGGTGCAGCGATGGTGGCAAAGTTGGGGACGAACCTTCGTTAGTAACCAACTATGCCCAGAAATGCTCTGACCTGCTTTTTGGTTAGTGGACGGGGCCAGTTCTGTATGGCTTCTACCTTATTCAACTGAGGTGTCACTAGCCCCTACCCACAATGTACCCTAGGTACCTGGGCTCCTCCACCCCAACCGCACGTTTCTCAGGATTAATTGTGAACCCTGCTTTCCTCAGAGAGTCTATGACTGCCAGAACCCGGGGAAGATGGAACTCCCAATCAGTGCTAAAAATTACAATATCATCGGGGCGTGGCTTGGACTCCACTGAGATGGCGGCGTGATTCCTGAGCTCCAGCACACAGTGGGATAAAACAGCAGCTCGCGGCAACTAGAGGCGCCGCAACCATCACCTGAACCAGTGGATTGTTCCCCCAACAACCTGGCAGTATGCCTAGAAAGCGGCAGGCGGAACATCATCCGAAAAAGCTAACGGACTACTACACACAGCCGCCGCGGCCTCGTGGACAAGGTGGCCCTGGCTCCTCTCCCTCACAATGAGGGGCTCAGAGGCATTCACAGGGCCGCGATGAACAAGCTTACAGGCAAGCTTTTGATTCAGGAAAATCATCACAACCCCCCTCACCACTCAACAGAAGCCCAGCTATGTCACGCTTCAGGATGGATGATTCAGGGATGCAACAATGTGAGGCAAGATCTAATGCTGACTCACAAGAAGATACAAGAGAGCTCCCTGACTCCATACTCTCATTCCCCACGCTGAACCAACCAGTGTTAGACACAACACTTAAAGACATGCTAATTTCTTTAAGGAGCACTATTCACAATGACATGATGGCATGCATGAGGAATTTCAAAACAGAACTAACAGCAGTGGGAGACAGAGTTGACCATATTAAGACCAGAATGGGGGAGTATGCTACTACCATTAATGACCTGGTAGAAGCACACGATACTGCAGAGGACGAACAAACATGGATCAAGGCAAAATTAGCAGATTTGGAGGACAGATCCAGAAGAAATAATGTTAAGATTCGAGGGATCCCTGAAATGGTACAATCTTCTGATCTGCGTACCTACGCAACTGCAATGCTTACTACCCTCATGCCTGATATCCCTGCCATTGAGCTTTCCATAGATAGGATCCACAGGTTGCCTAAACCCTCATTAATCCCAGAAAATGCTCCCAGGGATGTTCTGTTTCTAATGCATTTTTACCAAACAAAAGAATGCCTGATGTTAGCCACACGCAAAGGGGAACACCGCAATACTGATTACGCTGCGCTACAGTTCTATGCAGACCTGTCGCAATTCACCTTGCAACTGCACAAGAATAGATAGGGGGTTATCCAACTAAACTGTTGGTCACTAAAGATGGAGTGAACCATGTGATCACATCTCCATCCAAAGGCTACCACACCAGGAATTTCAACAAAATTCCCCCTGAGTGGCAACAGGCCTCAGCCTCTAAATGACAAGACTCATATCAACTCTTTGTCATTATGCCTCAAAGTCCCAGCCCTGACATAGGGCCCTGCCTATTGGAGCTTATTTCACACCACAAGCTCCCACAACCTGAGCAGACATGATCTGCACCTGGGTTATCATTACCCTCCTTTTAAGTTCCAGTTTATGCTGTTTTTTTTTTTTTGTTTTCCATATTTTCTTTTTTCACAGGAACTATACCTACCATTTTATTCAAACCCTCCCAACACCTATCAACATCCCAGACAAGCCAACCACAGATCCTGTATGAGCTTTAACAAGCAGAACAAACGAATAATCGATGAACACAGCCCGTCTGCATATGATTCCAACAGTAAGTACACTTACCACCTGACACAAAGCACCGCCTAAAAAAGCCATTATGCTAGTTAAAATTCTTTCTATAAAACGCACATGGTTTAAATCCCCCAGCTAAGAGGGCTTCCCTATGGAAAGAGGCAGACTCATCTCAGTGTGATGTGCTTTGTATCCAAGAGACACATTTTCATCACCATGCACCTCCTAAGTGTACTCACAAATCCTTTCAGCACTTTTTCTTTTCCAACATGCCAGCTAAAAAAAAGAGGAGTGATGATCGCAGTCAAAGACACAATCTCCTTCAACCTAATATCAGCAACAACTGATCCATCAGGAAGATACCTTATTGTCATCTGTGACATAAATAACATCCACTACACTCTGATGAACATCTATGTTCCCAACAAACATCAAATTAGATTTCTAAATGGACTCATGCGGAAAGTAAAGAAAATACAACAAGGAGCTCTTATAGTATGCGGGGACTTTAACATTGTCCCTAATCCACTAATGGACTCTACTACTGCACCCTCAAAAAGGACCTCATCCTTAGCTATTTTTTTACGTTCCCATGATTTATACGATGTTTGGCATTGTACGCACGCCAGTGAAAGGGATTATTCATTTTTTTCACAGACATTGTACATACACGAGAATTGATCTGTTCTTGATGGATAAGTGGCTGCTTCAAAAAGTGTCCCAGACCAAAACAGGCACAATAGCATGGTCAGATCATGCTACCATTCTCCTTATACTAAATTATTCCTATCCTAGCACCACTACTTATGTATGGCACGCTAACTCACACATAATACAAAACCCTAAAACTAAAAAAACACCGGAAGATCACTTGTCCAGTTACTTTCAGATCAATTCCTCGTCCACTGATAATGCTTTTTTTATTGTGGAATGCCCACAAAGCGTATATGTGCGGGATATTTATCCAGCTAGGGGCGAGAAGCAAGAAGCAGCGGCAGCAGAAAATTACCAATTTGATAACAGAAATTGACACACTGGAAGCTCTCAACAAAACTAAACCTACCCCCTCCACTAGCGTAAAACTCACTTCTCTGAGACATGACCTTAGAATCATCCTACTACAAACATTTGAATACACAGAGAAAAAGTCGAAAATGTCCTTTTATTCTACTGGTAACAAAGCCGGGAAAGCAATGGCCAGGAGAATACAGGGACAACGCTTCAAGACCAAAATAGCTCACCTCACCCATCCCAAAAGCAAAGAAAAAATATATGACCCACAAGGCATCGCAGATGCATTTAGCAACTATTATAGCTCTCTCTACAACTTGAACCAAGACGACCTAACACCACAACCTACACCAACGACTATAAATGACTTTTTATCTAACGTCAAACTACCTACACTTACACCTACTCAACTCCAAGAGCTTAGCTCACCCTTTTCCCTGACTGAATTATTACAAGCAATAAAAACGCTCCTGAGCAACAAATCCCCAGGCCCAGATGGACTTATAGGAGACTATTACAAGAGCTTCTAGTCAATTTCAGGACCGCACCTTCTCAAAGTATTCGATGGTGCAGCTGCCTCTGCTTCCTTTCCTCCTGAGATGCTCGAGGCACTCATTGTGACACTGCCTAAACCTAGGAAGACACCAGATCAGCCCCATAATTTTAGACCAATATCATTATTAAATAATGATTTAAAAATCTACGCCAAAATGATTGCACTTCGAATGGTGGATATTCTCCCCACCCTGATTGACCCTGACCAATCGGGCTTTACAAAGGGCAGACAAGCCTCTGATGCAACAAAACGCCTAATCAACATAATTCACATAGCCAGGGGGGCTCGTACACCTTCTCTGCTCCTAGCTTTGGATGCAGAGAAGGCGTTCGACAGGGTACACTGGCTCTATCTTTCGCAAACCCTAAGAAAATTCGGATTCACGGGACATATATTGTCCGCGATCCTAGCCTTGTATACCTCACCATCAGCTAAAGTGTACACATCAGGGATGCTTTCTAAATCCTTCAGGATTACGAATGGCACAAAGCAGGGCTGCCCTTTGTCCCCTCTCATCTTTAATCTCTTAATGGAACCTCTCGCTGCATACATTAGACAATCACCTGACATACAGGGCTTCATGTTCAATATTAGAAAACATGTCATTAGTCTTTTTGCCCATGATGTAATTCTAATGCTCACAGATCCGGTGTCTTCCCTAGGTAAAGTGTCTTCTGTACTCCAAGATTATGGCAAAGTGTTATACTATAAAGTAAATGAAACCAAGTCATATATACTAGATTTGGGCCTATCTCAACAAAACAAAATAGATTTACAAGCTAACTTCCCATATATTTGGAGTAACCATATGATTAATTACTTGGGGGTTAGGCTCGGTTCACACTGGGGCGACTTGTCAGGCGACCTAGTCGCCTGACAAGTCGCCTCCCGTTCTGTGCTATGGAACCGTTCTAATCGGAGCGACGCAAGTCGCTCCGACTTAGAAAAAGGTTCCTGTATTACTTTGGGGGCGACTTGGGGCGACTTGCATAGACTTCTATGCAGAAGTCGTCTCGCAAGTCGCCCCGGCAGTCGTTTGCAGGTCGCCTCGCTGAGGCGACCTGCAAGTCGTGCCGCCCATGTGTGAACCGAGCCTTAACCTTACTTCTCATCCTGACCAGCTGTTCAAAGCTAATTACCTCCCGCTTGAAGGTAAAGTAAAAGAAGGAACGCACAAATTAAGCAAACATACAGTATATTATCATGGTCAGGCAGGCTAGCAGCATTTAAAATGCAAGTATTACCGCAAGTATTGTATGTCTTTAGAACGGTCCCTATACCAGCTCCAAAAACCTTTTTTAAACATCTGCAAAGCACACTCGCCAACTTCCTTTGGGAGGGTAAAAAAGCAAGAAGCGCCTTCTCTAATTTACAAACTAAAAAAGGCAGGAGGGGTAGGAGCACCAGTCTTCACTAATTATCACAAAGCTGCAGTACTGGCACAGGCCAAAAGGTGGTTTCCTAACCAAACAACACCACTTTGGGGTCTCCTAGAACAAATTCAAATACCAGGTAGGAATCTCAACAATTTCATCTTAGCTTCCCCCTTTTATAATAAAAAAATAAAAAATGCATCTCCCACAGTCCTAGTGACTCTAGATTATTGGAAAAATTAATAATATCCAAATCTTCCTTAACGCCCACTATCAATCTTGCTATACCCACTGCTGTAATAGCATTGTTAGTACATAACTTATGTTTATCCAAATGGATATCTGGAGTCATACAATGGACTTCAGATCTATACATAGACAACAAACTGAAAACCTTTACACAATTACAATCAGAATATACTCTTCCATCTTCTGAACAATTTAACTACATACGGGTAACCTCATATCTCAAAAGTAGACAACTGTTACAATACAATCTATTTTGGAAAATACATGTTTATGTTACTTCTAAAGAAGACCGCAAAGGTGGAATATCACTTTTCTACAACTTTCTTGATCATAAATCTATTCAAGAAAACAACTCCCATGCTTGCATGGGAAAGGGACTTAGACACATCATACACAGAAGAACAGTGGCACAAAGCGCTACAACACATCCACTCAGCAACTAAAAGTAAAAATCTTTGGGAATTATCCCACAAAATCTCACAGAGATGGTATCTATCGCCATACAGAATAGCCAAATTTGACCCCTCTACACCTTCGTTATGTTGGAGAAACAGCACACAAACAGGAACCCTGTTCCACATATTGTGGACCTGTGGAAAATTGGCTAGGTTCTGCCCAATGTATTTGCAATCTTTCAACAAGTCACAGGAGTGGCTACACAATGCTCACCTTCATTGGCTATCCTAAACCTAGGAATAGAAAATATACCACCACTCTTTAAGATATTTACTACCCACCTATTCTTAGCCATCAAATTGGTAATTCTTAGGTTCTGGAGATCCCCTGTTCTTCCAGAGATTGCAGACGTTATCCGCACACTAAC
Organism: Aquarana catesbeiana; assembly: GCF_042186555.1. Taxonomy (NCBI): domain Eukaryota; kingdom Metazoa; phylum Chordata; class Amphibia; order Anura; family Ranidae; genus Aquarana; species Aquarana catesbeiana. The sequence goes on from NC_133334.1 coordinate 143,951,570, forward strand.
AATTCACCACACTTATGAAGGCATGCTAGCTAACATAGCGGGGAAATATGCAGAATTTCTTAGTCACTGGGAACCATGGATGGAATGGTATCAAATCTATAATACACGTACAGATTGGCAACTACCAAATGGGCATAGCCAGATAAAATAAGTTTATAAACTACCCGAATATAATTTATAAAATATAATGGCAACAAATACAGGATTATAGTTCCTTAATTCCTTTCTTTTCTCTCCTTTCTTTTTTCTTACCCCACCTCCAAGTTTATTCTTCCACTATTCTCTATTAACACAAAAAAAGAAGTTGGAGATACATATTACTAATTTACATGTACATCCAAAACCAGAAGTACTGGATGTGATAAACAATGAAGTAAGAAAGTTTCTTTTTTTTTGGATGGCACCCCAGCCTGGTCGCAGCTAGATCCCAATAGGGTGAGCTGGGTAGAGGGACGGACCTGACAGTTGACACTATTAGTTGATATATATACAGTTAATTGAACAAGTTAAAATGTGTACTATGGAGAATGAATATCAGTATCGATACTATATGTTATACATCTTTGTATTACTGTGAAAATGAATAAAAATTTAATTATAAAAAAAATTTAAAAATTACAATACCATCCAGGTAGACAGAGATGTATTGTTAATGGGGGTGTAATGTTTTGTCCATTGACCTTTGGAACATGGCAGGGGCTGAGTGTAAACCAAATGGCATCCTCTTATACTGGAAGTGGCCTTCAGGAGTGGAAGAAGCAGTTTTCTCTCTGGCTTCTTTGGTGAGGGGAATCTGCCAGTACCCTTTTGTGAGGTTTAATGTGGTGATGTATCGTGTGGGACCCAACCTTTCAATTAACTTGTCTACCTGGGGTATCGGATAGGCATCAAACTTGGACACTTCATTAAGTCTCCTAAAGTCATTACAGAAACGCAGGATGCCATTGGGTTTCTGTACCAAAACTATTGTACTCAAGTTCAAGCTTCCTTCTCACCTCTTTGGAAGCACTGCCTTCCTATGAGCTTCTGGGATGCGATATGGTTCAAATCGGACTCTTACATTGGGTTCTGTTATAATGTCATGTTTAATGACATTGGTGAGACCAGGTAACCCTGAAAACATTGCTCTGTTTCTCTGCAGAAACTCCTTCGTTTGTTGGGTTTGAGGCTTAGAGAGGGTAGCAGCAACCTGCACCAGGTCAATTCCGGCAGGGTCTCCTGCATTGACACGTACCACAGACAGTGGTTCCCAATCTCTCCAGGGTTTTAACAAATTGATGTGATAAATTTGGTATGGTTTCCTTTTACCAGGTTGGTGCACCCTGTAGTTCACCTTACCCACTTTTTCCACCACCTCAAAGGAACCCTGCCATCTGGCTAAAAATTTGCTCTCTACTGTGGGAATCAGAACAGCCACCCGGTCCCCCAATTGAAACTGCCTGATGTTAGCGGACCGGTTGTACACCCTCCTCTGGGCATCCTGGGCCTTCTGGAGATGCTCCCTCACTAATTGCATCACTCTAGCCACCCTCTCCTGCATTTCAGTGATATGTTTCACCACTGTTTTGTGTGGTGAGGACTCACTTTCCCAGGTTTCCTTCACTAGATCCAGCAGTTCACGGGGTCTTCACCTGTTACAGCCTGTATACTAGTTCAAATAGTGAGAAGCCCATGGATGCCTGTTGAACTTATTGGATGGCAAATAACAGGCCAGGGAGCAACAAGTCCTTTTAATGTTGACTTTAGGGTCTTATTAAACCTCTCAACGAGGCCATCTGTCTGAGGGTGAGAGACGGACTTCTGCAACTGCTTCACTTGAAACCGTTTGCACAAGTCCGCCATCACCTTTGACATGAAAGGGGTGCCCTGGTCAGTCAGTATCTCCTTGGGGAACTCAGTTCATGAAAACATTTGAAACAACTCCCAGGAAATGGCTTTAGAGGTATTTTTCCTTAAAGGGACCGCTTCAGGATACCTAGTTGCGTAATCCAGGACTACTAATATATTTTGGTGTCCCCTGGCTGACTTTACTAAGGGCCCCACCAGATCCATAGCAATCCATTCAAGCGACACCTCAATTATGGGCAGGGGTACCAGGGGGTTTCTGTAGTGGGACACCGGGGCGGTTAACTGGCAAGTGGGACAGGACGCACAGTACCTTTTCACCTCAGCCTTTACCCCTTGGCCAGTAAAACCTGTTAGTTATCCTGGCTTCCATTTTTTTAGCCCCCAGGTGTCCCCCAGTGCATCGTTGTGGGCTAAATCAAGGAGCATCCGCCGATACGACTGGGGAACCAGCAACTGCTTAAGGGTTTCCCCTCTGCTTCCAGCTACTCTATAAAGCAAGTTCTCATTCAATGCAAAGTGAGGAAACCCTTGTTCAGCACCGGGCACTTGTGGGACTCCATTAATAACCGATACCTGCTCCCAAGCATTGACCAAAGTGGGGTCCTATAGCTGCATGGTGCCAACCCGTGGACACCCCAAAATCTGGGTGCACTAGCCTAGAGGAAGTTTCCCTCTCACCCTCCTCAATCAAGGTCTGCAATGGGGAAGATTCCTCTTCGTCCTCCCCCAACATGACCTGTAGCGGAGAGATTGCCCCCCCCGAGGTCAACTCAGTCTTGAGACCTGAATGATGAGCATTATCATCTATATTCATATTTTCTGAAATGTCATTATCAGTGACAGGTATCCCAACATTATGGGTGTGTGTTGTGGGTGGTTCTGGACCAGACCCCTCACGGTTTGGCCCCAAAAGGCCCAGTGTCCCCAGTTCTCCTGGCTGTCCTGGCAGCCCCGTCTGTACCTGGTTCCACAGTTCAATAAACAACAGGCAGTCACGCCCCACTATGATGTCATGTACCAGACCTCTTACCACCCCAACCTCTTGTGTCACTCAGGTACAGCCATAAGAAACAGTCACCGGAACCAGGAGGTACTACCTAGTGTCCCCATGTATACACACTACCCATAGAGTCTTACTTATGGGGCCGAGTCTCCCGATCACCCCGGCATGTACCAGCCTCACCATGCTACCGAAGTCCAGTATAGCCCCGGCAGTAAGGTGGTTCACCCACACTTCACACTCAAACCGTCCTGCAGCAAGATCAAGATGAGTGGCACATGCTCTTTGCACATAGAAGGAGCTTCTCCAACCAGTCCCGCAATCCATAGGCTCCTCCTAAAGTGGGCATTGTGCCCAGGTATACCCCCAGGACCTACATCGTCAACACTGTATGTCCCCCATCCTTGGGACAGGAACCAATCTCCGTGGTTCTGCGGAAGATGATGCAGGTTTGCGAGCTCCAACGTCTGGCAGGGCTTCTCTCCTAGGTGCTGTGGCTTGTCTGGTTGCCCTTGGTGTGGGTTCCCGACGCTTGGCAGTCCCGAGCAGGTCCTCCACCACGGTGTACCTTTTGACCAACTCTACCAGCTGGTCAGCAGTTGCAGGGTCTCCATGGCTTACCCAGCGCTGTAGGTCATCTGGCAGGGACCGCAGGTACCAGTCCATCACCGCCCGTTCCACCATTTGCGGGCCTGTCAACTTCTCTGGTGAGAAAAGCCTCTACATCATCACTGGGTGTTAGTTTTTGCAAGAAATGGCTAGCTCTCACCTGGTTGCCAGCGGCGATGACCGCTTGCTCTTGTCCCTGAGCCAGATGCTGTACTGCCTCGTGCAAGGTAGCCACCTGTGCTTGAGTGGACTCCTGCAGGGCAGTAAACTTGGCGGCTAGCAATCGCGTGCTTTCCTGTTGTGCAGCCACAGCCTGTGCCAGGGCCTGCTGCTGCTGAGCCATCGCTTCCTCATGGCGATGGTTTGCCTCTGCTGAGGCTTGCTGCTGGGTCACGGTGGCTTGCACCAATGCCTTGATGACCACCTCCATGGTTTTTTTTTCTGCTGTTTGTAGTGTCTGAGCTGATTTCACCCAAGACATGCCATAGGTACACTGTCTCTTTACATGTCAGTTTTCAGTTTTAAATGGCAGTTTTCAGTTTTAAATGGCTTTTGTAAGCCGTTTCCCCAAAACGTAAGGTTTGGGGGATTGTAGCTCCACAGGACCGAGTGCAAAGCCGATAAACTTTAAACAAAAGTGCTTTTCTTTTTCAGCAAGCAAATCAAAATAAGGCTTCCAGCAGCACACAAGCAAAAATACAAAATAAAGTCTGCTTATCTTCAGCACAAAGTAAAAGTAAAAAAAAAAGGCACTTACAGTTTGTGGATGGGTCTTCACCCCCAAGGTTTTAACAGTCCTTGTTAAATCTTTTAGCAACCTCCAGCAGACTCACAGCTCTCCAAGACAGGTGTATTCAACAACTCTTCCTCACCACCACTCCTAGCACTACTTCCTGCCTTTAAGAACTGCTTCCTAGCTCTTAACTCCGTGTGTTCTGGAATCCCTGTAGTCAGGGGTGGAGGCTCTTTTCCACCCAAATATCACTTCAGAGCCTCCAAAATTCCGGGTCCCAAATATCTCTCTATTAGCACAGAGAGAACTGCGAGTCAGTCCTCTCCTGATTAAAGCTACTCCACGGGAATTCCTCACCCATCCTGGGTGACCCCCTGAATACTACCACACTTCAATTAAATGGACCATAACCCAAATATTAGTGCCATAGGGGGCGTGGCCTGGCTGCTCGGGAAGATGGACGCTTGAGAGACTAGCTCCCGCTACTTCACAGCCTCTCCGCTCCAGCCAAGCGCCTAAACACACTGCCAGACTCTGAAAGATGGGGACAGCTTCGAGGACATCCTCCGCCTCCCACTCCCGTTCACCAAGAGGACACCAGCAGAACGGTACGAGCCAGAGTATCCCCGAACTGTTCCGCTCCCAGAGATCTAATATGGCGGCGTCCCGCCACACTCCCTCACAGCTCTCAACACCGCCACTGCCTGGAATGCCTGGAGCGACTCCCAGCCTCATCGCCTCAGATTCCGGAGCCCACAGCGCGCTCGCACAGCAACACCCAAGCCTCCTAAACAGTGGCGGCTGATATTAAAGATACTCTGGCAGCTGCCATAGCTGACCTGTGCATTGATTTAAGCGCCATGGCTGACAGAGTGCAAGATGTGGAAAAAACTACAGCCCAGCACATCACTGTCCTCCGCAAAGTGACCCACAAAATTGATGCACACACCATTCAATTGAGAGACCTACAGAGACATGTGGAAGATTTGGACAATAGGGGCAGAAGACACAACCTCCGTGTCAGAGGAATGCCCGAATCTGTTGAAAATGACCAGCTTCCTGCCGCCATTACATCCCTATTCAACAACATATTAGACCGGCCAGCAGAGACCAACATAGATATGGAGAGAATCCACCGTGCACTCAGACCCAAAGGTAAAGAATCTGACCCCCCCAGAGATGTGGTGTGCTGCCTGGTGGACTACAGGTTGAAGGAAGACATACTCCGCAAAGCGAGAACTAGAATCCAATCCACCCATGGTGGCTCGGAGATACACATATACCAAGATCTATCTGGCATTACCCTGCAAAACAGACGGGACCTGAAACCACTCCTAGACGCACTTCGCGCCAAAGCCATACCATACAGATGGAAGTTCCCCTTCGGTCTCTCCGCTACCTACCACGGCCGCACAGCACTACTTAGAGTACCCAAAGACCTGCCGCCTTTCTGCGACGCCATGGGCATCCCTATGATGGAAGTCCCTAACTGGTACGCCGAATTCCGCCTCCCCCCACCCAAGAGAGATCAACGGCACGAAGAATCTATGGAAACGCAGGAAGCCAGATATCGCAGACGCAGATCACCGTCGGGCAACAGATCGCACACATCCTCCAGTGGGAACCGCAATGACATCAGTCCAACCGGCTCTCCGTGATCAAGACGAGCCAGAAGAGATTTTGGCCCGACTCACGATCGCTCTCCACCTATCTGAACAGAGGCTCGCCGCATGCAAAGAAAAGTTACCAGGTGTTTCTGTTTTCCTTTTTGTTTTTTCTCTTTTTTCTTTTAGGAACGTTTAAGCTCACGCATTCCACAGTTGGACAGTTCCCGACGTTCACTTTTGCGACCTCTAGATCTGATTAGGTAAGCAACACTCGATCGCTTTTGAGGACTCAATTTTTTTACCACTCAAAAGTCTCTGCTCATTTTACTCCTATGATCTGATACGAGACTATTTTACCCAAAAAGGAAATGTATTCTTTGCCCCATCACTTTCTTATCGATCGATTTAACAGGTTGTACATTGGAACTGTTTCTTGCTTTGCTCAACTATTTAATCTGCCTATAGATAATACATGTGGTATGTTACTCATGTTATCCACATACATCACATTTAAATGTTCTAACGTAACTAACTCACTGCCATACGTAACAAGAATGGTATATGTATGCAAGGTGTGTTGATATGAGCTGGCCGGGGCTTCCCTACTGCCAATCACACTTTAAACTCGCCCCCAATGTCTCTAATTATTCACGAACCTCCCAGACATAAGCCTGCTTATCTCTGACTAATGCGCCTCATCTGGCACTTCGCATACCTACCGCCCCTCCCATTCTATCTATGATTCACATACCCGGAGATGCTAATAGCAGTGGCGGAGACCAAGGCTAGCTCATTTCATTTCTTTCCTAAATCTGACCTTGTTTCACATACATAACACTAACTAGCAGGGAGTACCTCATAACTTACCCAGCAGATGAAGATAGGTCACACGTGCTATAGGGACTCATAACATAACTCTCCCTTGATCAACTATGACCCCATTTTCCACGAACAATAAGGTAAAATCTTATACCCCGTTCTATAGAAAACACTCCTTCGTCCCATACGTAAAATGGAGAAACCTCAGATCCCGTAACTCCTACTCTTGGTCTCACCTGGGACAGGAGTCAGAAACCTCAGGACATTCTCATGTTCAGATTAAGTTCTTAATATACATACCAAGTTCTGTTTGTTGTTGGGTTTTACCAATTGTTGAATTTCTTTCTGCAAGGCCTTAATGTTTGAACTCCATTGCACCTGATCTCCATGGCTGGTCCGGCCATACATAAATACACATACAGCGGTTAACAAAACTGGGCACCTATGGTGGACTGCGATTTCCTTCCTTTTTTTTTTAATAATCAAAATTTTATTCATTTATATGATACAAAATACATACTTATACATTTATACGGTACATCATACAATAGCATTCGTTCAACTTACTATACCCCTAATTTCAACCCACGATCCAATAACAAAACACCAATTACCCCATATATCCCATTTAACCAGGGTAGGACAAGACAAAAAAAAAAAAAAAAAAAAAAAAAAAGAAAAAAGGGATCCACAATCTTCCTCCTTGTTAATATCTCCAACCACCCCTATCCTTATATTGCTCCAACTCCCTTTCCCCAACATACAAACGTGAATAACAATATTATAAATTATAAGTGACTTCCCCAAACTATAACACAGAAAAAAAAAAAAAAAAAATAGATAACCCCTTTCCCCTTCCCCTTTCCTCTCTCCCTCTTCCCCCTTTCTTCCCCTCCCCCTCCCTTCCCCTCTGTGATTCTCCCCTCTCATCTTTAATACCACTTTACTCAACTCCTCCCCCCATATCCAAACGTGCTTATTACTTTAAATCAGTGAGTTTCCCCTTCATTCAATACGTGTCTTAGATCACTATAGACCATAATCAATAAATTGTGCCTCTTTCCCTCCCCCCTTTCTTAGTATTGGTTTAATTCTACTCATCCCCCCGCTGTGTGGACTTAATAAACTGAATTATGCAGTGAAATCCCCTTTCTTCTAAATCGTGTTATAAATCATTGTGGTCCTTATAATTCCTATTTAAGAAGAAAGAGAAGAGAGGGGGAGAAGAAGAAAAAAAAAAAAAAAAAAAAAACAAACCCCCTACCCCACCTTACCCTCACCACTCCGTGTTAATTAAGGGAATCAGGGTGAATGGAAGACAAAAAAAAAAAAAAAACCTCCCTCGGAAAAATGAGACTATATATCCATACATTATCTTACCCCCCCCCCCTTTACTTAATTGGCATTGGAGAAGTCATGTTAATGTTTAATTCTTTCTTTCTGGGTTTATCTTATTTCTTAATGACTATACAATTTCTACTTCCATTATCCATTATTAGCTCCCCTCTTCCGTTATCTCACTGTCGCACTGTTCCCATTTTGCCCATATAATTTCAAATTTCTTTTTTTGGTTTTTAACCACATGAACCCACCTCTCAGCTTCCTTTATTATGTTAACCTCATTTCTCCACTCCATGACTGACGGGCTCCGATCCTGCCTCCAGTATTTCGGGATCAGTTTTTTTGCTGCGTTTAATAAGTGTGGGGTTATGCTTTCCCTATACTTTTTGACAGGTCTAGGGTTCCCATGGAACAAATATTGTATGGGTCCGAATTCCAAGGGATCCGCTGTTAGTTTCTCAATCCATGGGGCCACTGATTCCCAAAATGATTTAATTATTGGGCATGTCCACCAAATATGGAGAAATGTTCCCCTCTGTCCACACCCCCTCCAACATCTATCGCTAGATACTGAGAAGATTTGTGCTAGTTTTACTGGTGTCCTATACCATCTCGCCAGGAATTTATATGCCGTCTCCTGCACTTTTGAGCTTATAGATGTTGTGAATGTTAACGATATCATTCTATTAATTTGTTTATCTGTCCATACTTGGCCTAGCTCCTTCTCCCACTCTTTTACAAAGTATGGGGGCTTCCTTTCTTGTTCCTTTGAAATCATTCTATACATTCGGGATAGCATATGTCCAGACTCTAAAGTCTGTACACACTGCCTCTCAAATGTTGTGAGTGAATTCATGGGTCTTAATGGTTTAGATTTCTTGAAAAAGCTCTTCATTTGGTGATGTTTCCATTCTGCCATTCGTATCTTACCGAATTTCATGACCATTTCTGTCAGTGATAAAAGGGCTCCATTGGGTGCAAACTTGCCACATCTAGTATTCCCATCCTGACCCCATGCCCCCAGACTACCCGTCTCCTCCCCCGGGGGGAACCAGGGAAATCCCTCTAGAGGAGCCAGAGGGGAGGTCTGGGGGGCATATCTACCCTTACTATTCACTCTATCCCATACTTCTAATGAGTTCAGGGTCATCGGTGATGTCCATTGTGACAGCCCCCTCGATGACCCTTGGATCCATGGGGCTCCTGCCAGGTTTCTTCCTGCCATTGACATTTCTGCCTGTACCCATGGTTTCCTCTTTAAGTCCTGGCACCAGTCTACTATTCTTACTAGAGTCATGGCCTTATAGTAGGTGGATATGTCCGGGAGTCCTAGGCCGCCCTCACTTCTGTTTCTTCTTAAAATATCATAGGCTAATCTAGGCCTCCTGTCGTTCCATACAAAGGACACAAATAGCCTACGCACTTGCTTAAACAGAGTCACTGGCAACTTGATTGGCACTGTGCGCAGTACATAAACCATTCTGGGCAGTATGCTCATTTTTATGGCACTGATTCTTCCGAACCAAGTCAGGAATTTACCCTTCCATTGCTTTAGCTCTTCTGTTATTTCTTTCAGTAGTGAGCCATAATTACGTTCATACAGTAGTTCATAGTCTGCGCTAATTTGTACCCCCAAGTATGTCAGTGATTCCTTATTCCATATAAATGGATACATCTCTCTCAGCGACCTCTCCATCTCCGTTGATATATTACTAGGGAGGATGACTGATTTCTCAAAATTGATCTTGAAACCAGACACCCCTCCGAATCTTTGTACTTCCTCCATCAATGCGGGTATAGATGTCTGAGGAGCGGAGAGAAAAAATAGCAGATCATCTGCATATGCTGCTACTTTATGTTCCATATGTCCTATGTATGTCCCCACTATATCCTCGTTCTTCCTAACTCTGCGTAGAAATGGTTCCATCACTAACGCAAATATCAAGGGCGACAGTGGACACCCTTGCCTAGTACCGTTTTGTATGTTGAAGCAATCGGATACTGTCCCATTAACCTTAATTCTTCCTCTTGGTTTCCCGTATAGTGACATAATCCATCCTAGCATTTTTCCCCCCAGCCCTATCCTACCCAATACTGCTCTCATAAAGCCCCAGTTCACTCTGTCAAAGGCCTTCTCGGCATCCATCGACAGAGTGATACCTGGGGCTCTATCCGGACCATATCGCGTCCAATGCAATACATGGAGAGCGCGGATGGTATTGTCCCTGGCTTCCCGTCCTTTTATGAACCCCGTTTGATCTGGATGTACCAGATCACCTATGTATTCCCGAAGTCTCAATGCCAGGATTTTTGCCAGTAGTTTTGTGTCGGAGTTCAGCAGAGAGATAGGCCTGTAGTTAGCACACACCTGGGGATCTTTTCCCTCTTTTGGTAATACCGTTATATATGCCATTAATGCTTCTGGAGAGAGTGGGTTCGCAGCGTTAATGGAGTTAAAATAACTGCAGAGAGGTTTTACCAGAACTGGGAGAAGTTTCTTATAATATGAGTTTGTCAGCCCATCTGGCCCTGGGCTTTTCCCGGGGGGCAAGTCTGCTATTGCTTTACTCAACTCTTCAACCGTGATTGGACGCTCCATATCCTCTGATACCTCTTTAGGTATTGTGGGCATAACAGCACTCTCCATGTATTCATCGATCTCATTCCTCCTTCGATCCTCGCTTTCCCCTCCCTCAGACGGTTCTGTTTTATCAATGTTATATAATTCTTCGTAAAATTTACCAAATTCTTTCGCTATAGCTTTTGTGTCCAGTATCTTCTTGCCTTGTACTAATAAGCTATGCACGTGTCTAGAGTCCTGTTGTTTTTTAAGTTGTTTTGCTAACAGCTTTCCACATTTGTTTCCTTGTTCGTATGCTCTGTTAGCAAAAAACCTAATCTTGTTCTTTGCTCTATATTCTAAGCATTGTGAAAGCTCTACTCGTAAGCTTTCCAAACACCTACCATCTGTTTGGTTGAGATTTTCCTTGTGCTTTATCTCTAAGGCCTTAATCTTCTCTAGTAGTTCGTCTATCTCTCTTTTATCTTCCCTTTTCTTGTGCGCACCAATGGCGATTAGCTCCCCTCTTACAACTGCCTTATGGGCTTCCCACACCAATTGGTCTGACATTCCTTCTATTTTATTTATTTCAAAATATTCCTTTATCTTAATACTTAGATTCTCCACTGTTTCCTCCTTATCTAGCAATGACTCGTTCAGCCGCCATATTCGTTCTGAACGAGCCATTTGAGTTGGTCTAATAGTCAGAGTTATTGGAGCGTGGTCGGATATAGTTATTGGTTCGATTGTACTTGTGTTGATATTTCCCAGGTAGTATTGGTCCACCAGAAAAAGGTCCAGCCGTGAGTACATATCATGTGTTTTAGAGTAATAACTAAAATCCCTAGTCCCTGGATGTAGAGCTCGCCAGCTGTCCACAAGATGTTGTGCGCATAAGGTTTGTTTAATTCTTTTTATAGCTCCAAAAGACAAAGCGGATCTACCCGTGGATGTATCAGTACTTGGATCTAGCACCATATTGAAGTCTCCTCCCACCACTACACATCCCTCCTTAAATTCTTCCAGTTTTTGAAACATTTTAACCAAAAAATTAACAGTCCCTTCATTGGGTGCATATATCGAAGCAAAGGTATATCGTCTCCCCTGTATTTCTCCTTTTACAAACAAATACCGACCTTCTGGGTCGCTTTGTAGATTCTCCAATATCCAGGGGCATGTTTTCTTAAATGCAATTGAGACCCCTCTTGCCCTAGCTACTGGGGATACCGCATGATACCATTGCTTCAGTATATTCTGGGGCAGGCCTAAAATCGGGCCGCCCCCGAAGTGGGTCTCTTGTAAGAGAATCACATCAGCTCCCAGATGTTGCAACTCCACCCATAGTCTCCCTTTCTTATTTGGGGAGCTCAACCCCCTCACATTATATGAAAGTATTTTCAATATTGTTGTCATTTCCTTTTATCCCAGAAACCCCCTGCTCCCTTGCCCTTAATCTCTGTCTTCCCCTCTGCCACTCCCACCCCCCCCTTACCTCCCCCTTTCCAACATTCAGTGCCCCATTAAACACATACTTATGCATAACATAACAAAAAGAAAAAAAATAAATCACCTTTGTGTTATAAACATAACCCTTACATACTCTTCCCCCATACAAAAAACCTCTCTTTAGGGGTATATCTAAAAATCGGGCGGGGAGCCTGCACATATCAACACCTCCCATGTGCATGCTACCCCCCTTCCCTGCATTCCGCAGGATTATTCTCCCCTTTAATTGGGGTTGGCCTATTGACCTACACAAGGTCCTCATTTTCCCTCAAGTCCCCCCCTCTATTCCCCCCTCCTCCCGGGCTTCACCCTGTAGAACTCTTCCCAGCGAGGGAAAAAAAAAAAAAAAAAGTCCTCTAAGTCCTTCTTTGGGTTCCACCCCTGTTAGCCCTTGCTAACCTTGGGCCTTGAAGATTTTATTCTCCAGTCCATAAAGTCCACCTTTGGGAGGTCTAGTTTCTCTATAAATGAATTTAAATCATCCTTTGTTCGCAGGGTTGCAGTTTTTCCATCCCTAGAAGCTGTTAGGCTAAAGGGGAACCCCCACCGGTATTTAATATCGGCCTTTCGTAGGGTTTCTAGCAACGGGCGGACCGACCCTCGTTTAAAAAGAGTTCTTTTTGAGATATCTGGATACAGTGCTATGTTTGAGCCTTCAAATGTAATTGTGGGAATATTACGAGCTGTCTTCATTATGTTTTCTTTCACGGTGTATTTGTGAACTTTACAAATTACATCTCTAGGTGTATCAGCTTTTGTGTTCTGGAGAGGGACCCGGTGTGCCCGATCTATTTCAATAATGCTTGGAGCTTGATCCCCCAGAATCTGTCCAAAAATTTTTTGTACTGCTGGGGCTAGTTCTGTCGCTGTAATTGACTCCTTTAATCCTTTTATACGTATATTTTGTCGCCTGTCCCTATTCTCAAACTCGTCCAGCTGGTCTCTGTATGAATTTAATATCTCTTCATATTTTTTCATGGACTCTTGTACATCAACCACTGCCTGTGTGATGGTTTCTTGTTCTTTTTCTGCCCCCTCTACTCTGTATCCCAGATCCCTGACGTCCTCTTTTAGACTTGCCACAGCTTGCATACATGATTGTTCAACTGCTTTTATTAATTCCTGTATGTCATTTTTGGTGGGGAGGGCCTTCAACAACTCCCAGATATCCCTTTCTGGTTCTGTATTTGCTCCGTTCTGCCCCTGTGGGTTCCCCTTGCCATCCTGAGCGCTCTCCTGGTCTTGCTCATATCCGTGCGGCACCTCTTTTACTCCCTTATCCCACCTTGTGATTTCTATATGTTCCTGTCTGATGCTTTGGTCCATACCGGGGCTTAGATCTTCTCCTCCTCTTCCAACTACGGTCTCTGTATCTGGTGCCTCTTCTAGTGACCACCTGCTATTTTCCCGTTGCGTCATAGTTTCCCGGCTTTCTACTAGTGGGCTTTGCATGCCCCCTGGTTGAAGTCCATTATCAAGTATATGTTGGCCCTTGTTCTTAACCCCAATTACCTTGGGACTCCCAACACTTCCGGGGGGGCTTGGCTCTGGGGTCTTCCTCCCTCTCCCTGCTGTAGGGGATCTCTTGCCGTTTCCTACGACACTGTCGTTTGTCATTTGGGTCATCTGGGTGCTTGCCTGCTTTACCCGGGATTCTCGTTCTGTTATTTCTACAGAGCCCATGACATTACCTCCGCTTCGCTTCCTTGCATCCGACCTTCCTATTTGTTCAGGTATGCGGGGGGATAGGTACGCTTTAATGCCTTCTATCGATTTTCTGCCTCTCCCTGCTGTTGGTTGCAAGGCTGCTTGTCTGCGCGTTGTCATCTTTAAGGAGAAAACAAAAAAGTTCTTTCCCTCTTTCTTTTCCCTTTTCGCTCTTCCCTCTTCACACTCCACTCGAGTAGAATAGAGCAGGGGGTTGGGGGGTGGGGGAGGGGTTGCAGCCCGTCAGGGCAGCCACTCTTTTCAATACTTCTCTCTCTCTCCCACTCCAATTAGCCTCCCTTCTGTCTTCTGAGGGATGCCAGTGTGCTTTTGTTTTACTGTACGGAGGGGCTGTGAGCCGGCATACAGCCTGTCAGAGACCTCTCTCTCTATAACTGTTTTTTACACTGTGAAGTTTGCCTAATTGGAGTAAAGCGATGAGATGCAGCAGTGGCCGTTTCTCTTTCTCTCCTCACCTCAGCTGTCCACCCGTCTGCTATTAGGGAGAGTGTCAGTGTGTGGCTGTCTTGTTATACTGAGAGGTTTGTAGGCATGTAACCAGGCTAGCAAAACAAATGAAGCCCTCTCCCCCTTACTCTGCTTTTTCAGTTTATTCAACTCTCAGCTTTAATCAAGTTTGTTTTACCTTGCCACGCCGTCCATCCGTCCGTCTGTCCGTTTATCAAGGAAGCTCCGTGATGTAGTCACTCTCCTGTACCGTAAGGCCAGGTACTGCTAGACACCGATGTGGGTAGAGCAGATGGAACAGCCGGTGGGTAGAGACGCTGGAACAGCCAGTAAGTAGAGCAGACTGGAACAGCCAGTAAGTAGAGTCGATGGAACAGCCGATGAACAGAGCAGTATAACAGCCAGTGGGTATAGCAGATGGAACAGCCAATGTGTAAAACAGCCAGTAGAATCCGTTGCTTTTCCCTTCCCAAATGCCAGCGTATCGTTACTGCACTAAGCTGACTGAATACACGCAGCAGACGAGATGAGCTCTCTCATGTGTGCGGCTTCACAGCAGTCAGCCGAATGATTGTCCATTAGCCCGGGACTTGGAGGAGGGGGGAGGAGCACTCACTTACTCACTCTCACACACCCACACCCATCACCACCACACTCTGCATTGCGATTTCCTTCCTGACCTAACGGTCCGCCCGACTTACCAATATATAAACATACCCATTTATTCCATTCACATATCCAACACCAAAGACAGGAACATAAGGAAAACCAAAACAGAAATGGCACAAACACACACAACGCTTCCCAAAAACATATATTCATCCCGTCTCTGGCTTAGACAGTAGCGGTATACCACAATCCTACTTCACTTCTCATCTTTCCCGTGTAGACTTTCTCAACCCCCACACAGTAGTTTGGACAGGTGAGGACCTCTCTTAGACAGGTTCACGCTGCCCTCACTCTGTACCTTACCGAACATATTAACACAGGTATTGGATTTGATTCCAGGCCTGCTCGGTTTACGGTTTAGGAGTATCAACCTCCTAATATACCCCCTTTCCCTTATCCTCTCCTCGTCTACCCCATCCCCCTCGCTCCCTTACGCAACACCTACACCACTTACACATACACACAGTGTAAGCACTTGATAGCGAAATGCCACCCCCTAGAAGAGGTGACACCCCCCAGGTCAAGCTATACTCCTTAAACATACGGGGACTCAATACCCCCGAAAAAAGATCACAATTACTTCTACTACTACGGAAAGCCAAAGCAGATATAGTGTTTCTTCAAGAAACACACTTCAGATCGGACGCCATTCCCAAACTTTTTAACTCATCTTACCCAACAGTATACCATGCCACAAATAAAGATGCCAAATCTAAGGGAGTTTCCATCCTAATTTCCAAAAATTGTCCCATTCAGATATACGACACAATGATTGACAGCAACGCACGATACATCTTTCTGAAAGGCAAATTGCACAACAAGCCTGTTACATTGGCTAACCTATACGCCCCCAATAGGCAACAGGTCCCCTTTTTGCGCGACACCCTACAACACTTCTCCACGTTTTCAAAGGGTCTGTTGGTTGTTGGGGGTGACTTCAACTTAACCCTTAACCCCTCCATGGACGCATCTTCAGGTGCATCCTCTATTACCTATCGTGCACTCCGCGCAATAAAAACGCAACTGGCCAACCTAACTCTACACGACGCATGGCGCACATTGCACCCAAATACTAAAGACTATACATTCTACTCATCACCTCACAATAGGTATCCAAGGATAGACTACCTTTTCCTGTCACAATACGACCTAAATTCACTTCTGACCGCTACAATCGACCCAATGGTAATATCGGACCATCATCCTATTTCCATCACAATTACATTCCCAGCCTCCTACCCGAGATATCCGAACTGGCGATTAGATAACTCTATCCTCACGGATCTTGCACATCAGAAGAGACTTAACGATTGCTTGTCCCATTACTTTCGAGAAAACGCTTCCCCCGACACCAACTCAGTGACCCTATGGGCGGCTCATAAATGCGTCATTAGGGGAGAATTAATTTCAATAACTTCGCAACAACGCAAAGCCAGGCAAACACTTCTAAACAAACTATCTGACAGAGTTCGATCTCTAGAAGGAAAGCACAAGCAATCGTTAACGGATCAAAATCTCCAAGAGCTATTGAAAGCCAGAGAGGATCTCCTAGAGGAAATAGGGAAATCAACCAGACGTAAATTCGCCCTATCGCAAAAATTTTTTTACGAATTTGGGAACAAATCTGGTAAAATGCTCGCCAGAGCCCTCCAATCCAAAAGAGCAAACTCAACTATCCACAATCTCCTAGACCCACAAGGGAACAAAATAGAATCTTCAATCGATATAGCAAACCAGTTTCAACAATTTTATTCCAAATTATATAATTTGAAGACTCACCCAACGACTGACCCAACTGATTACAGGAAAAAACTGATAGAGGACTTCCTATCGCAATTTGGGCCACATCCCATCACTACTGCAGAAGCCGATGAGTTAGATAAACCTTTCACAAAGGAGGAACTCATAGCTGCCCTTAAACAACTAAAACCAGGCAAAAGCCCTGGTCCTGATGGTCTACCTGTCGACTACTATAAGACCTTCACTGATACACTCCTGCCACAGTTACTAAACACCTTCAACTCACTATATACCCAACCTGACAAATGTAAGGACCTTCTCGAAGCTCACATTGTGATGATACCAAAACCGGGTAAAGACACTACCATAGTTTCCAATTACAGACCTATTTCGCTTATCAATGTAGATATGAAACTCTACGCAAAAATTTTGGCAAACCGTATACTCCCCCTACTCCCCTCGCTGATTTCCCTAGATCAAGTAGGATTCATCCCCGGGCGAGAGGCCAGGGATAATACCCTGAAAGCTATTAATATTCACCACTGGTTATCGTCCTCCAACACCCCGGGTTTCTTCCTTTCCCTCGACGCGGAGAAGGCATTCGACAGGGTGGCCTGGGACTACATGACAGAAGTCTTACGCAAATTGGGGTTTAAAGAACGCATGCTTCAATACATTTTAACCCTCTATTCGTCCCCAACTGCAAAAATCAGGGTTAACGGTGTTCTGTCGGATGCCTTCTCCGTGTCGAACGGAACCAGACAGGGGTGTCCCTTATCCCCCCTCATATTTATACTCACAATGGAACCAATACTCCGCAGGATTAAGGCGAATCAAACCATCAAAGGAGTCGAAATAGCCAACAAACAATACAAAATTGCAGCATACGCTGATGACATTCTCCTATTCCTAACAGACCCCATCACCACACTTCCTAATTTATTAAAAGACGTTTCCCTCTTCAAGGAACTGTCCAATCTCCAAATAAATTTCTCCAAATCTAAAGCCCTTAACATTTCCCTACCAGATTCCACAGTGACCCTCTGTAAAGCCAACTTTCAGTTTGGATGGGATGCACAAGCCATTACATACTTAGGGATCCAGCTTCCCAGCAACCTAAGTGACCTCTACCCTAAAAATTATGCTCCCATTCTGCAAACAATAAGGAAGGACGTCCAAAACTGGAATAGAGGCACATTCTCATGGTTTGGAAGAGCAGCAATTATAAAAATGAACATCCTCCCCAGACTCCTCTATCTACTTCAAACAATCCCGATTAAATTACCACAGACATTCTTTGATACATATAAAAATCTTTGCCTACAATTTCTATGGGCTGACAAACAGTTACGTATACACTGGAAAAAATTGGTAATCCCTAAATTGAAAGGAGGAATCGGCCTCCCTGACATACAAAAATATTATTGGTCGTGCCACTTAGCTAGAATCATAGACTGGCACTTACATTCAGGGACTAAAGTGTGGATTGATATAGAGGGAAACTTTTCCTCTCTGCCTATTCACCACTTACCATGGATAAGCCCACCCAAAACACCGCACGAAAACAAATCACATCCCCTAACAGGCCCCACGTTACAAATATTTTGCACAGTCTGTAAAAAAGTGAACATTGCCTCCTCACCCGGTCCACTGACCCCACTTAACTGGAACCCGGACTTTCCCCCAGGCATCACACATCTTGACACTGATAATGAACCCACACCGAGGTCCATCAGAGCAGAATCCTTCTTTGACAAAGGAAAATTATTATCCTTTCAACACATCCGAACTCGACTTCCTGACACGGACATACACTTCTTTAAATATCTCCAAATTCGTCATTTCTTACAGAGCTCTAATCCACAATCCCAATGGTACAGAGACCATACCCCGTTCGAAGCCCTATGCAGGAGTCACAGCCCCCAGAGACACATCATCTCAGACATGTACTCTCTGCTGTTCCCCGACACACCGTCCATGGAAGCAACGACACGCCAAAAATGGGAGAGAGAATTATCCATAAACCTTACACAAGAAGACTGGCATAACATATATACTCACATTCATAAAGGATCTATAAACGTATCCGCACAAGAGAATGGATACAAACTATACTCTAGATGGTATAGAACACCAGACAGAATCCACAAATTCCTCCCTCAGGTATCTCCGCTTTGTTGGAGATGCAACACCGCTCACGGCTCTCTACTGCACATTTGGTGGGAATGTCCCCTAATCACACCATACTGGACAGAAGTTCACCGACTTATCTCGCAGATCACAACGTATGCCCCTGACTTCTCGCCGGCCCAATATCTCTTACACCATACATCTATACCACCATCGACCTATAAAAAAACTCTTACTATACATCTCATAAATGCGGCGAAACTCTGCATTCCCACGCATTGGCGGACTACTTCTCCTCCCACCATTGCTGAATGGCTCCGTAGAATAGGGAAAATAGCTGAGATGGAAGATATAATACACCAAGCTAGGGATACGCCGACTAAATTTTATACAACATGGGCTTGTTGGTTACATTTCAAAGAAACGACAGACTACAACAACATCATGTTGAAACCTGCATAGCTTGACCTGGGGGACGAGATGGTACATACTGCCTCACGTACCAGCACCACACTCGGTCTCGAACTTCCCACCCCCTCCTTCCTTCCCTAACACCCCTTTTTGTTTTTATTTTTAATCGTTGCCTCTCCACATACATTCACTATCCACATAGACAGATCTTAGTAAACAGGATTCACATCGACTATCCACAGTAACAACAGGACCTACACCCAAGATGACTATACCGGAGAGACCGGCTAGTTAAAGGTATGATCCTAATGCATTTCCAACCTTGCCCACGCACAGTTAGTTCCCGCTGGGGGTGCGTGTGGCACAGGTTTAACACCCAGTCCCTAAGAATAATTCCAGGCCTTATGCCTTAGTTTCAGTCCGAAACTTTGTGCCACGTATATACGTGCCCTAGAGTGTTATAAATATAACATTTTGGTTCATGCTCCTGCTTTTGTTTGTAACGATGTATTACAAGTGTATATGCAGTGTAATTCAATGTTGAATTATTTGTAACCTGCTATTTCTTCAATAAAAATATTGAAACAAATATTAGTGCCATATAGCACCCATCCAGGACCCAACCTTGACATCCTGTAAAAAAAAAAAAAATATATATATATATATATATATATATATATATATATATATATATATATATATATATACACTCTGCATTCACTGTAGACTATATATACAGTGCATTTGGTGGTGTAAAGTATATAATACACTTCAGGTGGTGTATATATATATATATATATATATATATATATATATATATATATATATATATATATATATATATATGTATATATGTATATATATATATATATATATATATATACACATTGAGGGGAAAAAAGTATTTGATCCTCTGCTGATTTTGTATGTTTTCCCACCAACAAAGAAATGATCAGTTTATTTTAACAGTGAGAGACATTATAACAACAGAAATATCCAGAAAAATGCATTTAAAAAAAAGTAATAATTGATTTTCATTTTAATGTGTGAAAGAAGTATTTGATCCCCAATCAATCAGGAAGATTTCAGGCTCCCAGGTGTCTTCTATACAGGTAACAAGCTAAGATTAGGAGCATTCTCTTAAAGGTTGTTACCTGTATAAAAGACACCTGGCCACAGAAGCAATCAATCAGATTCCAATCTCTCCACCATGGCCAAGACCAAAGAGCTGCCCAAGCATGTCAGGGACAAGATTGTAGACCTACACAAGGCTGGAATGGGCTACAGGACCATTGCCAAGCAGCTTGATGAGAGGGAGACAACAGTTGGTGTGATTATTCGCAAATGGAAAAAGCACAAAATAACTGTCAATCTTCCTCAATCTAGGGCTCAACGCAAGATTTTACCTCCTGGAGTTTCAATGATCATGAGAATGGTGAGAAATCAGCCCAGAACTACACATGAGAATCTTGTCAATGATCTCAAGGCAGCTGGGATCATAGTCACGAAGAAAACAATTGGTAACACACTACGCCATGAAAGACTTGAATCCTGCAGCGCTCGCAAGGTCCCCCTGCTCAAGAAAGCACCTGTACAGGCCCGTCTGACGTTTGCTAATGAACATCTGAATGATTCAGAGGAAAACTGGGTGAAAGTTTTGTGATCAGATGTGACCAAAATTGAGCTCTTTGGAATCAACTTAACTCGCCGTGTTTGGAGGAGAAGGAATGCTGCCCATGACCCCAAAAATACCATCTCCACCCTCAAACATGGATGTGGAAGCATTATGGGGGTGTTTTTCTGCTAAGGGGACAGGACAACTTCACTGCATCAAAGGGACGATGGACAGGGCCATGTACCATCAAATCTTGCGTGAGAACCTCCTTCCCTCAGCCAGGGCATTGAAAATGAGTTGTGCATGGGTATTCCAGCAGGACAATAACCCAAAACACACAGCCCAGGCAACAAAGGAGTGACTCAAGAAGAAGCACATTAAGGTCCTGGAGTGACCTAATATACGGTAAACGTTCCGCGCTACCCCCAACTGTGATAAACCAATGTGAAATTTAAATTAGTGAAAATCTATTTTAAAAGTGCATAAAAAACACACAAAATCGCAAATATATGAAACATAATGTAACGAGCCCCTTGCTCGCTCGGTTCCACTCTCCCGACACTCCTCTGCTGCTATAGAATCAGATTGTAGATCGCAACATCTGATTGCTCAGGCATACCATGCTCCGGGATTAGAACTACAGGCAGGCTGTATGTAAGTTCAACCAGGAATCTCCTTTATTCAAAAATACAGGCTCTTTTATACACAAACAGTGGAGGTGCATACCTCCGGCTCATATTACTCTAACAATACACCTGTAACCTAATTAGCCTAATTAACCAGTTCAATACCGGGCCTTTTCACCCCCTTCCTTCCCAGACCAATTTTTAGTTTTCAGCACTGTCACACTTTAAACGACAATTGCGCGGTCATGCAATGTTGTACCCAAACAAAATTGACGTCCTTTTTTTCCCCACAAATAGAGCTTTCTTTTGGTGGTATTTGATCACTTCTGCGGTTTTTATTTTTTGCGCTATAAACAAAAGAAGAGCGACAATTTTGAAAAAAACACAATATTTTTTACTTTTTGCTATAATAAATATCCCAATTTTTAAAAAAACAAAACAAATTTTTTCCTCAGTTTCAGCCGATACATATTCTTCTACATATTTTTTGTAAAAAAAAATCGCAATAAGCGTATATTGATTGGTTTGCGCAAAAGTTATAGCGTCTATAAAATACGGGATAGATTTATGGCATTTTTTTAAAAAAAAATATTTATTTATTTTTTTAACTAATAATAGCGGTGATCGCGATTTTTTTTCGTGACTGCGACATTATGGCGGACACATTGGACACTTTTGACACATTTTTGGGACCATTCACATTTATACAGCGATCAATGCTATAAAATTGCATTGATTACTGTGTAAATGTGACAGGCAGTGAAGGGGTTAACCACTAGGGGGACACAAGGGGTTAAATGTGTTTCCTAGGGAATGCTTCTAACTGTTGGGGGCAGGGACGTACAAGGGGAGGAGACCGATCAGTGTTCTGCTGTTCTGGGAACACAGATCGCTCTCCTCTGAGTTGACAGGACGTGGATCTGTGTGTTTACACACACAGATCCACGGTCCGGCCCGGCTAACGGGCAATCGTGGGTGCCTGGCGGACATCGCGGCCGCCGGGCACACGCACCGGGTCCCGAGCAACGCGGCGGGTGCGCGCGCTCGCCCCCTAGGCAGCCAGGAACCCGAGGCCGTCATATGACGTCCACCCAGGATGGGAGATCCCATTTGTGGACGTCATTTGACTATAGGCGGGTAGGGAAGTGGTTAACATGGGCTAATTAACTAATCCCTTTAGACAGCCTAGATGACTCAGACATGACCTTTAGGCCAGACTGGCCGTCTTGTAGCTTAGAACCCCCAATCAACATTATCACAATAGCAGAGTTGAATAAACACAAACCACAATGGGGATCTAATGACTCTTAGATCCCATACTAGAGACTTATTTACAATACACATTTTAGCAGACAATAGACAGGTAGCTGGAATTGATGACATTAGCATTTAACAGTAGGAGTCCCAACGGTATGAATCAGTCACTATTCCAATATGGCAAATCCAGGGTCCCCAGAGTCTGTGTGTCCTGGGGGACCAGGACCCGAATCCACAGTAATACCACCTCAAGGGTCCCCAGGCATACAGCTCACAAAGAACACCGTTCCCCCAAATGCCAGGGCCCATGATCAATCGGCAAGAGGCTAGCATACAGTCCCCTCCAAAAGTCTCTCTCCCGGATAGGTCTGTCACATTTCTCCTCTTTCGGCAGGAGACTAACACAGGAGGAGACACCAGACGGGTTGACTCCGAAGTTAGTCAGTAGTTCCAGTCCTCTAATGCCTGTACCCACACAGTACCCCAAATAAATTGTTCCAAACAAAGCATTACTCACCCAGCCAACCTCTGCCTCTCTCAGAGAACATATCTGCCGCTGGGGAGAGGCCTGGACTGGCCCCATCTCCCTGGAGTCCTTTCTGCCGCTGGAGAGACGACAGGGTGTCTGGGCTCACTCCGTCATGCTGTTGGGGATCTGGGCCGAATGCCCAGCATCCCTGGGGTATATAGGTGGAGACTGAAGTCCCATCCACCTCCACAGGAAATCCATCCTCTGTTAGTTGAGGGCAGAGTCCAGCAGTACTTAGCCCTGTTGCCAGCCCTTCTGCTGGAAACCCCACACCATCTGCTCCGGCTAACTGTTGGGGAGGGACAACACACACCTCCTCTCCCTTCTCCCCCTGTATCTGCTGCTGGGAAGTGATTGCCACCTTCTCACACTGAGCCTCCGAAACTGCCACAGGTGTGGGGCAGAGGTCTTGGACCCTCTGTCCGGTTGCCAGCGCTTCAGCTGGGGAAGTTCCTTGTAACTTCACAGATACTTCTGTTGGTGCTGGGCAGAGCACAGTGAAGTTTGGCCCTAATAACAGCTCTTCTTCTGCTGGAGGCTCACCAGGATGTTCTTCCTCAGCAGAAAAGTCTATCAAATCCTCTGTCTCTGCAACTGTTGTCTGGGGATAAAGGTTCACCATCTCCTCTCCGTGGAACCCAGAAGATGCTATCAGTGCTGGGCAGAGCACAGTGAAGTTTGGCCCTAATAACAGCTCTTCTTCTGCTGGAGGCTCACCAGGTTGTTCTTCCTCAGCAGAAAAGTCTATCAAATCCCCTGTCTCTGCAACTGTTATCTGGTGATAAAGGTTCACCATCTCCTCTCCGTGGAACCCAGAAGATGCTATCAGTGCTGGGCAGAGCACAGTGAAGTTTGGCCCTAATAACAGCTCTTCTTCTGCTGGAGGCTCACCAGGTTGTTCTTCCTCAGCAGAAAAGTCTATCAAATCCCCTGTCTCTGCAACTGGTGTCTGGGGATAAAGGTTCACCATCTCCTCTCCGTGGAACCCAGAAGATGCTATCAGTGCTGGGCAGAGCACAGTGAAGTTTGGCCCTAATAACAGCTCTTCTTCTGCTGGAGGCTCACCAGGTTGTTCTTCCTCAGCAGAAAAGTCTATCAAATCCCCTGTCTCTGCAACTGGTGTCTGGGGATAAAGGTTCACCATCTCCTCTCCGTGGAACCCAGAAGATGCTATCAGTGCTGGGAAGAGGTTAGCAGAGCTCTGCCCTGTTGTCAGCACTTCAGTTTTGGGGACGGCAATCTTTAGATTTTCCACTGCCAATTCTCTGGCATTCTGCTGGACAGGCACATTCCTCCATCCAAGATCATCCAATGCAGAAACAGGTTCATCAAGGTCAGTCAGCAGTTGCTGCATCCGCCATAAGACCTCCGCCTCCATAGCTGCGGGGCCAGGTTGGCAAAGCACACTGTTACTCTGCCACATTGTCAACTCTTCAGCCAGGATTTCAGAGTTGTCAACTGGTATTTCCTGATAGTCCCAGGCAAAGGGAGCCCCACCATGCTGCTGAGCAGAGTCTAACAGCTGTCTGTAGGCAATCTCAAGCTCCCATTCCTGAACGGCCAGAAACTCCAAATCTTCCTGTGCCCAGTGCACTTCTGAGACATTCAGTCTTCGCTCTCTGTGCTCCATTATTTCCTCCAAACGCCACTCCCGATCACTCCCAAAGTCAGGGTCCCTGGACAGCCTCCAGTATAACAATCCCAGGCCATCGTAGTCAAAGCCTTCCGTGGGGCTGTCATCCGCTGTCCACGGGCACACTTGGGCTACATACCACTGGAGGGATCTGTAGCTCTCGTCCAACCGCATTTCTGCCCAGATCAGCCTGCTTAACTCGGCTGTCCACTCCTGGTTTGGCTGTTCCCCCAAAAACAGCATTCGCCCTTCATACTGCGACCAGTACCTCACATGAATGGAGGGGAGAACTTTTCCCTGGTGTCGCTGCTCACGGGCTAGCGCTTCCTTCCAGAGTTCACAGCGGATACAGTCCTCTGTACTGTATCTATTTCTCTCCTAACCTCCTTCTGAATTCCTCATCCATGGTGGCTGGTATCTCTCCTCTCCTGCTATCTGGACCTTGGATCCAGTTGATGGTTTGGATGTGTTCACGGCAAGGAAGCACGATCCCACCATTCCCTCCACGGCTCTCAAGTAAGTCTTTCAGCGTGGCTCTCCTGCAGGTTGGTTTGGAGTGTCCCAGTAACTGGAGAGCAAATCCCACTGCTGCCAACCAATGTAACGAGCCCCTTGCTCGCTCGGTTCCACTCTACCGACACTCCTCTGCTGCTATAGAATCAGATTGTAGATCGCAACATCTGATTGCTCGGTCATCCCATGCTCCGGGACTAGAACTACAGCTATGTGCCGTTCTAATCCAGTTGTGATAGCTCAGAACAAACACCAGGCAGGCTGTATGTAAGTTCAACCAGGAATCTCCTTTATTCAAAAATACAGGCTCTTTTATACACTAACAGTGGAGGTGCATACCTCCGGCTCATATTACTCTAACAATACACCTGTAACCTAATTAACCTAATTAACATGGGCTAATTAACTAATCCCTTTAGACAGCCTAGATGACTCAGACATGACCTTTAGGCCAGACTGGCTGTCTTGTAGCTTAGAACCCCCAATCAACATTATCACAATAGCAGAGTTAATTAAACACAAACCACAATGGGGATCTAATGACTCTTAGATTCCATACTAGAGACTTATTTACAATACACATTTTAGCAGACAACAGACAGGTAGCTGGAATTGATGACATTAGCATTTAACAGTAGGAGTCCCAACGGTATGAATCAGTCACTATTCCAATACGGCAAATCCAGGGTCCCCAGAGTCTGTGTGTCCTGGGGGACCAGGACCCGAATCCACAGTAATACCACCGCAAGGGTCCCCAGGCATACAGCTCACAAAGAACACCGTTCCCCCAAATGCCAGGGCCCACGATCGATCGGCAAGAGGCTAGCATACAGTCCCCTCCAAAAGTAATTAATCCTGAGTGCTGCAACTAAAAAACCTTGAACATGAGGTTTTATACAGTATAAAGAAAAAAGTTCAGTGCGCTACTCAAATAATAATGTGAATATAAAGAAATGAAAAAATTATAGTTCATATGGAAAATGATGGTATCATAAACCGGAGGTGTGATTCCTCTTTAAATCTTCAGTAAATCTTCTGTGGATCCTCTAAGACAGTGCAGAAATAGGAAAAGGGGGCTGCTTACCAGATTTGATGGCTCCCCACCACAGAGATCATGCAAGCCTGAACAAACTCCTCTCGGGGTCAGGAACAGCTGGTCTTTGAGTAGAGACAGACTTCCCTCCACGCCTGGTAGTTGAAATTTCAGAGGCGGCAATCTGTCTCTATCTCTCCTCCATTAGCTGCTCTAGCAAGACCACTCATAGCAGGAAATAGTATATTTTAAAAGAAAAAGAGGCGCTTCAATGTGCAGTAGTTTAAAATGCTTTAATCCATGAATGGACAACTGACATCAAAGCATTGGCAGGGTAAAACACCGTAGCAATTAAAAAACACAGCCGACGCCGAACGTGTGTTTTTTTAATTGCTACGGTGTTTTACCCTGCCAATCAAATCAATTTATAACTTTTTTGAAAATGTGTTTTTTCTGGATTTTTTTGTTGTTATTCTGTCTCTCACTGTTAAAAGAAACCTACCATTAAAATAATAGACTGATGATTTTTTTGTCAGTGGGAAAATGTACAAAATCAGCAGGGAATCAAATACTTTTTTCTCTAACTGTATATATATATATATATATATATATATATATATATATATATATATATATACTCTGCATTCAGTGTAGACTACATATATAGTGCATTTGGTGTTGTACAGTATATAATACACTTCAGACGGTGTACACAGTATATAATACAGTGTTTACAGTTTCTAATACACTTCGAGTGGAGTACACAGTATATAATACAGTGCAGCCGGTGTACAGTTTCTAATACAGTGCAGGCGGTGAACACAGTATATAATACAGTGTGTACAGTTTCTAATACACTTTAGGTGGTGTACACAGTATATAATACAGTGTGTACAGTTTCTAAGTGTACACAGTATATAATACAGTGCAGTGGGTGTACAGTATATAATACAGTGTAGTGTGGTGTTAAAAAAAATCCCCATCATGTCTGGAAGACCACCAAGGAGAGGCAGACGCTCACAGGCCACTAAAAGACAGCAAGCAGCCTCTGTGTCTACAGTGCTGGTCGTGGACATGGTGCATTCTCTGCAGGCGGGTCATGCTTGTCCCTTTTTTCTGCTGCTGGCCGTTTTATTGAGCCACAACATGCAGAAGAGTTGGTAGAGTGGAAAGCAGTCCTCATACTCCTTATCCTCTGTCACCCAGGCTCATAGTAGTTTGCCTTCCAATTCACCTACCAAAGCAGCCTATTCCACCGACTCCTTGTCCACAGTTACTCCTTCCATAGCCCCACCATCATGCATGGAGGAGTCACCAGAATTATTCAACCATAGTGTCGATTACATGCTGCTGGAGGATGCGCAGCAATTTGAAGGCTCTGATGTTGATTTCCAAGTTGAGGAAGGGAGTAACATGAGTCTAGAGAGAGGGGGGTGCCACAGAAGGACAAGAAACTGGCAGTCTTGTTCCCCCAGCTGCAGCATACTGCCAAGTTTGCTCCAGTGACGAGGGGGGGAGGTCACTGACTGTACTTGGGTGCCTGAGAGAAGACACGAGTAAAGGAGGAGGAGGCACAACTCCAACGAGGTAGGACGTCCTCCAGGGGTCAGCTAAAGGCCAGCCAGTGTGGGAATTTTTTGACATGTGTGCAGCAGATCGCACCATTGTTATTTGCAACCTATGTCTGAAGCAGATCAAGCTTGCCCAGAACAGCAGCCGCTTGGGCACCACATGCTTGACAAGACATATGACGACCTGCCATGCAGTCCATCAGCAACAGCACCTGAAAGACCCACATCATAGAAAAATGGTGGACTCCTCCTTGGTGGTTTCCTTGCTCCTCATCTTCTCCTTGCTCCTCATCTGGGATCTCAAACCCTACTATACCTCCATTCCTCTCAAAAACCTGCACTGAGAGGAATGAAGGTATAGCAATAGGTGCCACAAGTACTTGCATCCAAACTGCTAGCAGTACACCACCAGTTGATTTCAGCTGTCAAATTTCACTACCCCAATTGCTGAATTGTAAAAAAAAATCTGTCCCAGCCATACACATGCTCAGCGTCTAAATGTAAGCTTGGCCAAATTGCTAGCACTGCAACTGCTGCCTTTTCAGCTGGTAGACTCTGCCCCTTCTGTGAATTTGTGGAATGTGCTGTATCACAGTGGAAGGTTTTAAAACAACATTTTTTTCACGTAAGGCCATTCCAGCTCTCTACATTTATGTGGAAAGAAATGTTTTGGCCTCGTTGGACAGGGCCATCAGCAAGGTTCATATTACCACTGACTCATGGTCCAGCAGGCATGGGCAGGGATGTTACCTTTGCTTCTCGGTGCACTGGTACCTCTGCTGGCAGCTGGAAAGGATGCAGGACAGGGTTTAGTGTTGGAGCTTGTTCCACCACCACACCTCCAAAAAGCTGGTGGTGATTCTGCCACAACATCTGTATGATCCCCTCCCTCCTCTTCTTCTTCCTCTATGGCCTCTTCTGCAGAATTGTCCTCTGAACCAGCAGTGCTCCGTAAGTGCTCAAGGGGCTACGCAAGCAGTCGGGCTAAAAGGTACCATGCGGTGCATCAGTTGGTCTGCCCAGGGGACAGAAGCCACACTGGGGCAGAGATTCTGTCCGCTCTGCTTGGGCAGGCTCAGAAGTGGTTGATGCCACGGCAGCTTGAGCCAGGAATGGTTGTATGCGACAATGGCACCAACCTTCTCTCCGCCCTCCGACAGGGACACTTGACCCATGTTCCATGCTTGATACATGTCCTGAAGTTGGTGGTGCAGAGTTTCTTAATCAGATACCCAGGCTTACAAGATCTCCTGAGGCAGGCCAGAAAAGTCTGTGGTCATTTCTGGTGGTCATACAATGCCAGTGCTCAGCTGGTTGACATTCAAAGGGTATTTACCTTGCACACTAACCTCCTCATTTGTGACATGCCCACCAGGTGGAACTCAACATTGGCAATGCTGCAGCGGCTGCACACACAGCAGGGGGCCATCAATGAGAACCTGTGTGTGAGCACCAGGACAGGGTCAGGAGAGCTTGGCTTCTTTTCGCCACGCTAGTGGCTACTGATCAAGGATGCATGCACTGTCCTGTCACCATTTGAGGAGGCCACAAGGATGGTGAGCAGTGACAATGCATGCATTAGTGACACTGTCCCTCTAGTCTTCCCGCTGGAGCACATGCTTCATGGAATCAAGGAGGGCACTTGGGGCAGAACAGTGGGAGGAAGAAGAGGACTTCCTTTCCTCTCAAGGCCCCCTTTATGCAGATAGCATTTCTGCGGGGCCACCAAACACACAGGAAGAAGAGGAGGAGGAAAAGGATTGTGTTAGCATGGATGTAGAGGATAACACACAGCAGTCTTCAAGGGATGGTTTTCAGTCCCCAAAAACCCAAGGAGTTTTACATAGCTGGGAGGAGGTAGTTCATGATAATGTCATCCTTAGTGACCCAGAGGACTCAGAATCGAATGCCTCCGCAAACTTACGCTGCATGGCCTCCCTGATTCTGCAAAGCCTGTGAAAGGACCCTAGGATTCGTGGTATCAAGGAGAGGAATCATCACTGGCTGGCAACCCTTCTTGATCCATGTTACAAGGGTAAAGTTTCAGAACTCATCCTGTCTTTGCAGAGGGAGAAGAGGATGAAACATCTTAGTGAGGCCTTGAAGAAAAGTGTGTAAAGCCTTTCCAGACCTTGGAAGGTTACCAGTTCCTGGCGCTGGACAACGTGTTTCGGAGGGTTCGTTCAATCAGAGGAAGAGCGGTGGAGAAGGTTGCCGGCTGACCGATGCCTTTAAACTATTTTCTAGTCCTCAGTACCAAGGTCTGAGATGAATGGACACTTACAGTTAAGCAGCTAAAAACAGACATAAAAAAATCGAGCCAGCTGGCCTCAAATACAGTCCGTGGCTTCCAGGACTAAGCATATAGCGGTGACGTCAGTACGTCGCTCCTCCTCCCTATACGTTTCGTCATCAACAGGATGTGTCTCTAATACTTGAATAGATGTGAAGGGTTTTACACTATGTGAGCCTCTGTTGTTTTATGGGGATTTCAATACCGGGCCTGATTTGACCTACCTGCGGACCATCGCTATTGAGGCTGAGGAGTTCATTACGTGTCACAGAGATCCCGGGCTGGGGTAATAGCCATCTGCTCAGTGTGGTCCCCTTTAATAAGGGACCACCATGTACCGGTAAGCGGCAGTGTTTGCTGTGGTGGAGGCATTTTCTATTTGTCACTTTTCCTGGGACGTCCTGTGTTGTATCACCATAGAAGAGTCACCAGTCAATTTGCATGGACTTTTGTTATTTCATTTTTAATGCACGTTGCGATCCTTGATTGATTCTGTATGATCACTATTATCACATATCGACTTTTGTTCATTCAGTCACATGAGTTGTTTTAGTTTTTCACAGTGTTTAACATTTTTAGTTATATTTAGGTGGTGACATCTATTCATTTGAGTGTCAGCATTTATTTACTTATTGATATCACATCATTATTAATTTATTCATTGACATCACATTAATATTTTTTCACTATAATTATTCTTCACTGGCATATTGTTGTTTTTTCACTTACTTCCAAGGATTTTTTATATCTCACAATCCCACTTGTTGCAGCATACACTCTGCTCACCTTGTGAGGATATGGAATATTACTTCATATCATTTTTTCGTTAGCGCAACGATATTTAAAGGAATATTTAATTTTTATTGTTTCACTTTAAGCATTATTAAAATCACTGCTCCTGAAAAAAACGGCTGTTTTTTTTTGCATTGATACTTGTCCTCTGGGGCAGTACCCGAGTCCCCGTACACTTTTTATGGCAATAACTTGCATAGAAGCCTTTAAAATGAACACTGTTCATTTTTCATGTTCATGTCCCATAGACTTTAACGGTGTTCGCATGTTCTGGTGGTGTTTGGTTCATCCCTATTCTGAAGAAACTAATGTGTGTTTGTCTGTGTCTCTGGGCTGAGTGAGTCTAATGGAAGTGGTTTCATAATTATCAGTCAGCTGTAGCACCGGCAGAGCACTAATGAGGAAAGCTGTTGGGCCTGCATCCCTTTAGATGTGTTCCTATTGGAAACATCTCACCAAAATGAACATTTTTGTTGCAGGGGATGCCTGAAATATGACTTGTATTGTAGGAAGACTTCTGGTGAAAATTGGTGAGCCAATCACACAAGCAGGAAATTATGTTTCTAGGAAGTGGTCAGTTCACATTCTGTGTACAGAACAACTCCATGTAACCATATTGCATTGCTTTCACAGAAATTTACAGTGGCTGCAGATTGAAAAGGAAAGGTCATTTTTAATAACAATTACAATATGACTTGTATCGCAATTGTACATATTACTATATTATTTTTTCTTTATTTGCTATTTTTTTCTCCATGAAAATTACTAAGTATTCTTGTTCGATTTACTTTTTATCTGTATCTGTCATTATCTTTAACTGGTTGGCGCCTGCCCGCTTTCAAATGATGGCAGGGCGGGGTGGTGCGACTTTCGTTCTGGGATGCCGTCATATGACGACGTCCCTGGACGGCCGCTCCATGCGGGGGTGCACGGTGATTGTGGCAGCGCTGTGTTGCTAGGACACAGAGCGACCCCAATCTCTGTAAAGAGCCGCGTCCTTGGCTCTTTAACCATGTGATCGGCTGTGTCCAATCACAGCTGGTCTCATGTAGACACAGAGATGCCAGTAATCGGTGCTCCTCGCCCCACACTGACAGAGTGTGTGGCGAGGAGAGGCGATCAGCGGCATCTCCACGCAAACATCTACACATGTAATCAGGGCACTGATCATCAGTGCCCTGATTACAATATAGCACCACCATTGTCAGCAATCAGTGCCCACCAGTGGCAGCAATCAGTGCCCACCACTGCCTACAAGTGCCACCAATCAGTGCCCATTAGCGATGTTGGCTATCAGTGCCGCCTATCAAGGCTGCCCATCATTGCCCATCACTGCTGTCGAACAATACCCATCAGTGTCGTCCATCAGTGCCACCCATCAATGCCCATCAGTGCCCATCAGTACCGCCTATCCATGCCACCTATCAGTGCCCACCAGTGCCACCTATCAGTGCCCACCAGTGCCCATCAGTGCCACCTAGCAGTGTCCATCAGTGCCGCCTATCAGTGCTCATCAGTGCCACTTATCAGTGCTACCTATCAGTGCGGCATATTAGTGCCTCCTCATCAGTGCCACCTAATCAGTGCCCACAAGTGCTACCTCATCAATGCCCACCAGTTTAGCCTATCAGTGCCCATCAGTGCCACCTCATCAGTGCACATCAGTGAAGGAGAAAAATTACTTAGTTACAAAATTTACTGACAGAAAACTATGTAAAAAATATTTTTTTTTCAAAATTTTTGATCTTTTTTTTTTTTTTTAAATCAAAAAGGTTTTTATTTTGCATAAGAAATGAAATTATACAGCGTACAGGTTAGAGTACTGAATGCATACACATCTTAGAGTTCTAACACAATCTGTTAAAGATACAGTTATCAACATTTTAAGATTGCCAAAAGGAGGTTCTATTTACATTCTAACAGGGGTATAGACTATTGCACTATTATCCTTTAACAATAGAATTAGCGTGTAATATGACTCGTATAGAGTATGTATCCAGATGTCAGATAATATGATCAGATTCCGACTGCAACAGTGTCTCCCTTATACAGAAAGAACTCCAATGTTATATTATATCCTTAGGCTATAAAAAGGGGAGACAAGATGATCTTCTAGCAGAATTAGTGGGATCAATCTCAGTGCATTATAACTCTATTATCCTTGCCTACATTCATTATATTTAGTGCAATATAATATTCTCTGATAAAGAGAAAAAGAAGAAAACATTAATCAATATAAAGAAAGAAGAAAGAAAAGAGAAAAAGAAAGAAACCGTAGCAAAACAAAGCAAATTCCTGCCATACATTGCAACATTATACACTCGTCCTTATACCTCACAGGGAACGTATTGCTCTATATACCCCTTTCCTTTACATACGTTTATTTTCCGTATAATAGTCATGTCTACATCAACCCAGAAGTAGCCTATCCTTAATTAATTGGTGTGGGGCTAGACCGGGGACATCCAACCACGCTTGCCATATCGATAGGAATTTTTGTGGGACTTTTTTATGTTGGTAAGCAATCTTTTCTCTTATTAAAAGCCTATTAACACTGTCTATCCATTGCTTCTTGGTGGGTACTCGCAGAGTAATCCACCACTGAGCAATTAATTTCCTTGCCATGTATAATAGGTGAATGAGCACTATACGAGTGGGTGGGGGTATCGACTCATCATCTATTCTTCCCAATATACATGTTACTGGTGTTCTCTCAAGAGGTATCATATATATTTCTGTTATTGTGTCTAGTACATCCTTCCAGTACCTAAATAATTTGGGGCACTTCCAAACCATATGGAGCAAGTCCCCATGATCACGTTCACATTTTGGGCACAGGGGAGTGTCTCTAATTCCCCATTTATATAGTTGAAGGGGAGTTCTGTATGCTCTATGTAGTAAGTATAGGTGTGAGATTTTCTGTGATGCAGATAATGAAACCAAGGGGGCATTCACCAGGCATATATCCCAACTATCTCCGTCTATTGCCCCTATGTCCTCCTCCCAGCGCTGTCTACATGGTAGTCTAGAGGAATCTTGTATTCGCGTAAGAAGAGTGTTATAGCATCGAGATATCATCCCCTTTTTAGTTTCTTCCATAAAAACTTCCTGAATAATCGGATGTTCTGTGTGGTGGATCCTGACAGTTCTGCTCTGGGTTTGTATAGCATGTCTCAATTGGAGATACTTATAAAAATTGTTATGTGGGATCTCAAACTCTATTTGAATCTGCTGGAATGATTTGAGGGTATTATCTTGGTATAGTTGTGAAATATATTTGATGCCTGCATCCTCCCAGTTCTTAAAACCTTTTAATTTTTGTATTTCCTTAAGTTGTCTGTTTTTCCAAAGAGGTGTGCAGGACAAAAAACTTGCAACGCCCAATAATTTCTTAACAAAAGACCATAGCATAATCAACAATTTAACCGTAGGGGCCTCAGGGTCCAAATGTAAGAACCCCGCCTCCAAGCTTGCCAGTGCTGAATAATTATTTTCATCACATGATGTAAGCATCCGAATCGGGTCTTTGGGATCCAATAGGCCCCATCCCCCTAGCTGTTGTAGTTGGGATGCTAAGTAGTACATTCTGGGATGAGGAACAGCAAGTCCCCCCTCCTCCTTACCATGTTGTAACGTGGATAATTTTATCCTTGCTATTTTTTTCCTCCAAATAAGCTCCCTAAATTGGGTTTCTATCCTATCGAACCATCTCTTAGGTATCCATGCTGGGGAATTATTAAAAATATATAGCAGTTGTGGTGCCCAAACCATTTTAATAAGGTTAACTCTACCAGCCACAGACAAGGGTAGCTTACACCAAGCTCTGCATTTTTCTCGGAATTTAGTTAAGAGGGGTGCCAGGTTCTGATCAATATAGGTGGCCGGGTTCGATGTCACCTGAATCCCCAGGTAGTGGAATGAGCTCACCTGTTGTATCATTTCTGCACCCAGGGGCAGTGGAATATTCAGGGGGTCAAGTGGCATCAACACCGACTTGTCCCAATTAATGGAAAAGCCTGATAGTTCTCCAAAATCCTTACTGAGGGACATAACCGTTTGTAATGTATCTTTTGTGTCTCCTAAATACAGCAAGGTATCGTCTGCATACATGGATACCACATCTTTATTCCTTCCTCTCTGAAAACCTACTATTCTTGTGTCCCCTCTAATTTTTGCCCCCAAGGGCTCTAAGGCCAGGGCAAACAGCAGGGGCGACAGTGGGCACCCCTGTCTGGTGCCCCTAAATAAAGGAAAAGGTTCCGAAATCTCCCCATTAATCCATATCCTGGCAGTGGGCGTGGCATACAGAAGCTTTATCCAGCGGATAAAGGTGTCCCCTAGTCCCATGTTCCGTAGTGTCTTCCGCAGATAAGGCCATTCGACACTGTCGAAGGCCTTAGCTGCATCTAGTGAGAAAATTGCCCTATTGCCTGTGTTGTCCACTGGGAGTTGTAAGTTCAGGAATAGCCGTCTTATATTTTGGGCCGTGGATCTCGTGGGGATGAACCCAGATTGGTCTCTATGCACTATTTTATGGATTACTTTGGCTAACCTGTTTGCTAACATCCGTGCCAGCAACTTAATATCGAATGTAAGCAATGATATGGGCCTATAAGAACCAGGGGAGTTTGCATCTTTACCCGGTTTTAATAGGACAACAATGATCGCCTCGTTCATCGAGTTTGGTAGGGAGCCCTCTTCTAGTGCCTCATTATAAACTTTCAGTAATGTGGGAAGCATAGAGTCAGCATAGCGTTTATATATCTCTGACGGGAGGCCATCCAAGCCTGGTGCTTTGTTATTTTTAGTTTGGGATAAGGCAAGGTCTAGTTCTTCTGCCGTTAAAGGGGCATTAAGCATGGTCCTATCTTCTATTGGGAGATTGGGGAGCTCGCAACTTCCTAAAAAATCTTCTATTG
This sequence comes from Aquarana catesbeiana, assembly GCF_042186555.1. Classification (NCBI taxonomy): domain Eukaryota; kingdom Metazoa; phylum Chordata; class Amphibia; order Anura; family Ranidae; genus Aquarana; species Aquarana catesbeiana. Next base: position 143,987,499 of record NC_133334.1, read on the forward strand.
CACTGTCAGTGGGTGCCACTTTGGAGGTATAAAGACCAGCATAAAAATCGCTAAAGACTTTTAGGATATCAGAGGTAGAGGTTTTCAGAGACCCCTGCCCATCGCAAATGGCGGGAATAAGAGAGGATTATTGCTGAGACCTTGCCATTACTGCGAGCATATGTCCAGTTGTCTCCCCCTCCTCAAAGTGTGATTGTTGCAGGAAAAAGCATTTATTTTCCGCTAACTGCAGTGCTAGTTGGCCAGACATTGTCTACGCGCTTAACCATGCTCTTCTAGTATCTTCTGTGGGGTCATTGGTATAAGTGTTCTCAGTCTCGGTGACCATATTCCGTACCAACAATTCCCAGGCCTTGGTGTCAGTCTTAATCTGTGAGATTGTTTTAATAAGCTGTCCTCTCAAAAAGGCCTTCGCTGTATCCCAGACCACTCTTAATTTAGCAGTGCCAATATTGTCCTGTAAAAACAGCCTAAGTGCTGTATGTATAGGGTCAGGTTCAGTAAACAGCGAAAGCCAGAAAGGATTAAGCTTCCAGATTGGGCGCCTGATCCTATCTGGCAATGAAATGGTCACCCAGAAAGCAGAATGATCAGAAATATTCCTATCTGCATATCCTGATTCCAAAACTAGATGTAGCATCTTATCATTCCCCAAACCCAAATCTATTCTAGACAATCCGCCATGAGAGGCCGAGCAACAGGAGTATTTTTTGTCACCAGGATGTTTACACCTCCACACATCTATCAGTCCTATTTCTTCAAGCATTTTAGCAAAAGGGGTATTACCCTGTATTTGACATGTACTAGCAGCAGGTATAGGTAACTTATCCTTAATAGTGTTTAAAAAATTGTTATAGTCTCCCATTGCCAGCAAGGGTACTTCTGGGTATTGGGCCATGAAACTTGCCAGGTGTTTAACAATCTCGGAGGTATACAGTGGGGGAATGTAAATACTAGCGAGAATACATCTTAGGTTTGATATTGTGCATAGAAGAAATATATATCTGCCATCTGCGTCTATACGTTTTTTTATACAGTTGAATTGAACATCCCTCCTGATCAAGATACTTGCTCCTCTAGAATAGGTGGAGTGGGTTGCATGATACTGGGTCACATACAATCGTGGGCTGAAGCTGGGGGTAGGATCCGCAGAGAAGTGAGTCTCCTGCCGGCAGACCACCCCCGCATTCAACTACTTGAGATGCCTGAGGACCGCCATCCGTTTTATTGGACTACACAGCCCTCTGACATTCCAAGTCACAACTGTCAGTTTAGCCATCCCCATCTCACTTTAGAGACATTAGTCAGTCTAGTATATCCCTTATTAGCCCCCACAGGTTGTATATCAGCATGACACCAATGAAACAAAAGATAAACCATATTATTCTTAATTTCCTCCTTCTGGAGACAGTTAGGTATCTGTAGACATGGAATCAGAATGCAAAGCAAGGATTTGATCTTTTTTTTAATAAAAAATAAAAAACCCAGCAGTGATTAAATACCCCCAAAAGAAAGCTCTATTTGTGTGAAGAAAATGAAATTTGTTTGGGTACACTGTAGCATGACCGCGCAATTGTCTTTTGAAGTGCGACAGCGCTGAAAGCTGAAAAATGGCCTGGGCAGGAAGTGCCCTGTAGGCAAGTGGTTAATAAATGTTATACTTATAAGTATTTGTGTTGTCTCTCCTTGCACATATCGAATACAAACCCAAAACTGTAAACTATCACGTGACTGTGATACAACAAATGGGGACGAGGATGGGATTCGATTTGTGTAAACAAAAGATACAAGTAATGATGCAGAATTGTGCTACATTGTTTGTGCTGGGTTTAATGTTTTGCTCTTGTATTGTAAGCCATAGCACATTCAGAAAGCATAGAAAATGTATACTTAGCTGGCTTAACCACTTTCCGCCCGCCATATAGCAGAATGACGGTGGCAAAGTCGTTTCAATACCCTGACTGGGCGTCATATGACGTCCTCAGGATATTGAGCCGATGCGCGCCCCCGGGGGCGCGCATCGTGGCGATCGTTGTTGCGGTGTGTCAGTCTGACACCTCGCAACACCGATCTAGGTAAAGAGTCTCTGACGGAGACTCTTTACCACGTGATCAGCCGTGTCCAATCACGGCTGAATACAATGTAAATAGGAAGAGCCGGTGATTGGCTTTTCCTCACTCGCATCTGACAGACGCGAGTAGAGGAGAGCCGATCTGCTGCTCTCCTGACAGGGGGGTCTGTGCTGATTGTTTATCAGCACAGCCCCCCCTCAGATCCCACCCAGGAACACCAGGGAAGCCGCCCAGGACCACCAGGGAAGCCGCCCAGGACCACCAGGGAAACCAGCCACACTGGAACACCAGGTATGCCCCCTAGACCCCCAGGGAAATACTAATCTGTGCAAAGGCAGCTGCCAATCAATGCCCAGGCAGCTGCCAATCAGTGCCCACTCCAATGCCTACCACTGCCAGTGCCACCAGGGATGCCTGTCAGTGCCCATCAGTGCCACGTATCAGTGCCGCCTATCAGTGCCCAGCAGTGCCGCCTATCAGTGCCCATCAGTGCCCAGCAGTGCCGCCAATCAGTGCCCATCAGTGCCCATCAGTGCTGCCTATCAGTACCCATCAGTGCCACCCACAAGAACCCATCTTTGCAGCCTTTCAGTGCCCATCAGTGTCGCCTATCAGTGCCCATCAGTGCCCACCAGTGCCACCCAATGCCACCCATGAGTGCCCATCAGTGCCGCCTATCAATGCCCATCAGTGCTGCATATCAGTGCCGCCCATCAGTGCTGCCTACCAGTGCCCATCAGTGCCACATATCAGTGCCCATCATCAGTGCTCATTGGTGCCACCTCATCGCTGCCGCCTTATCAGTGTCTATCAGTGCCACCTTATCAGTGCCCATCAGTGAAAGAGATAACTTACTTATTTACAAAATTTTTAAACAGAAACAAAAGCAAAACTTTTATATTTTTTTCAAAATTTTCGGTCTTTTTTTAATTGTTTCGCAAAAAATAAAAACCGCAGAGGTGATCAAATACCACCAAAAGAAAGCTCTATTTGTGGGAACAAAATGATAAAAATTTAGTTTGGGTACAGTGTAGCATGACCGCGCAATTGTCATTCAAACTGCGACAGCACTGAAAGCTGAAAATTGGTCTGGGCAGGAAGGTATATAAGTGCCCTGTATTGAAGTGGTTAAAGTGATTGTAAAGGCTTGTTTTTTATTTTTTAAAAATAACAAACATATCTACATATCTATATATAGTTACCTCCACTGTGCAGCTCGTGCACAGAGTGGCCCCGATCATCCATTTCTGGGGTCCCCCGGCGGCTCTCGCAGCTCCTCCCCACCTCAGTAACCCCCTAGGAGAAGCGCTCTCCCAGTGGTTACCTTGTGGGTACGCTCCCGAGTCCAGCGTTTGCGTCCATAGACACGAATGCCGGACTCAGCTCAGCCCCCCCGGTGCCTGCGTCATTGGATTTGATTGACAGCAGCGGGAGCCAATGGCTGTGCTGCTATCAATCTATCCAATTAAGAGCAGGGACCCTGTGGAGAGAGGGACAGCGTAATAAAAGGTAAATAAAATGGGGGGCTAGGGGGCCGGTCACTGCCAGGTGTTTTTTCACCTTAATGCATAGGATGCATTAGAGCCCATTCACACAGGGGCAACACGACTTCCAGCACGACTTTGGGAGGCAACTTGGACACGACTTGAGTATGAATCACAGCACGACTAGGGGCAACTTACAACACAACTTGAAGTCGCCTCCAGGACAGGGAACTTTACAAGTGGCCAATCAGAGCTTATCAGCTGTGTGTGAGAAGGAGGGGGCTGGCTGTTTAGTGGAGGAAATTACTTTCTGTTTCTTTTCTGCTTCCTGTAAAGTTGCCTCAGTATGAACAGTGATCAGACTTGGAGGCAACTTCCATTGAAATCAATGGGTACAAGTTGCCTTCAAGTCGGATTGAAGTAGTACAGGAACCTTTTCTGAAGTCGGAGCGACTGCAGTAGTGTGCATTAAGACAGATCCATTCACTTACATTGATTTTTTCGTGTAGCGCGACTTGAGGCGACTAGGGGCGACTTGAAGTCGGATCCAAAGTTGCCCCTGTGTGAATGGGCTCTTAAGGTGAAAAAGCACAAGGGTTTACAACCCTTAATTGAAACGCTTGTAGGTGATCAGGTGCAAAGCCCATTCTGAGTTGGCCTGCAATTTTGTTTTAGTTTGACAAATTGGGAGAGAGACTGATATACAAGTAGAAAGATTGTATTTTCAGGAAGCTTCAGTTTGTAATAGTAAATGCATTGGTCTCTGAACTGTAGGCAAGTTTCACAACAATTTGGGGAAAGAGATCTTTGTCATGTCCCAGGCAGCACATCCCCCCTACAGTTAGAAAACACCCAGGGAATATAGTTAACCCCTTGATAGCCCCCTAGTGTTAACCCCTACCCTGCCAGTGTCATTTTTACATTGATCAGTGCATTTTTATAGCACTGATCAATGTAATAATGTTACTGGTCCCCAAAAATGTCATATGGGGTGAGATTTGTCCCCCGTAATGTTGCAGTCCGGCTAAAAAATGCAGATCGCCGCCATTACTAGTAAAAACAATAAAACATAAATCAAAGTACCTAAATCTATCCTATAGTTTGTAGACACGATAACTTTTGCGCAAACCATCAATATACGCCTATTGCGATTTTTTTACTAAAGATATGTAGAAGAATATATATTGGCCTAAATTGATGAAGAAATTAGTTTTTTTACATTTTTTTTTATATATTTATTATAGCAAAAGTAAAAAATATTGTTGTTTTTTTTTTCAAAATTGTCGCATTTTTTTGTTTATATCACAAAAAATAAAAAACACAGAGGTGATCAAGTACCACAAAAAGAAAGCACTATTTGTGGGGAAAAAAGGACATCAATTTTGTATGGGTACAGCATCGCACGACTGCGCAACTGTCAGTTAAAGTGACGCAGTGCCATATCACAAAAAATAGCCTGGTCATTAAGGGGGCAAATCCTTTTGGTCCTTAACTAGTTAATAAAAGTCAGTTGAACAAGATAGTTGACTAGTAAAAATCAGGCTTAGAATATTTTTACTTAACAGCATAAGATAGGACAATAGTAAACAATCACTGGAAATGTATATCTACTTTATATTGTCTTTATTGGTGATTTCAATGAAGAAGTGTGATATTTTAACCACTTCAGCCCCAGGATTTGCCCCCTTCATGACCAGGCCATTTTTTTGCGATATGGCACTGCATCGCTTTAACTGACAATTACGCGGTCGTACAACGCTGTACTCAAACAAAATTGATGTCCTTTTTTCCCACAAATAGAGCTTTCTTTTGATGGTATTTGATCACCTCTGCGTTTTTTCTTTTTTGCGCTATAAACAAAGAACGACAATTTTGAAAAAAAATAAATTGTTTTAACTTTTTGCTATAATACATAACCAAAAAAAAAAAAAAATACAAAAAAACACATTTATTCATCAGTTTAGGACGATATATATTCTTCTACATATTTTTGGTAGAAAAAAATCGGAATAGGCATATATTGATTGGTTTGCACATAAGTTATTATGTCTACAAATTATGGGATAGATTTAGGGACTTTTATTTTTTTATTGTTTTTACTAGTAATGGCGGCAATCTGCGATTTTTAGCGAGACTGCGACATAGGGGTAGACAAATCTGACCCCGAATGACACTGTTTGGGGACCAATAACATTATTACATTGATCGGTGCTATAAAAATACACTGATCAATGTAAAAATGACACTGGCAAGAAAGGGGATAACACTATGGGGCGATAAAGGGGTTAAGTGTGTTCCCTAGCTGTGTTCTAACTGTAGGGGGATGAGCTCACTGGAACATGACACTTGCAGATCCCCGTTCTGTCTCTGTACTAGGCGATTGCGGGTCGCCGGCGGACATCAAGTCCGCCCAACCCTCGGGCATGCTCCCGCAGCATGCAGTGGGAGCTAGAGCGTGCCACCGCCGATGCGTGCCCGCAACTGTGCCTGTGCAGGTACGGCAATTCATGCAGCGCTGCCAGCCTGCCGCAGTATATCTGCTGGTTGGCAAGTGGTTAAGAATACAACACTAATGCTTTTGTAAAGTTCTCCCATTAAAACAGAAGGAACCAGATCTGTTCCTAAAATTTTCCAAGATCTCTATAGTTGGGATTGAATAAGGCCTCTGAAATCGTTAAAGAGTAACTTCACTTTTGTTGAGAAAAAAATATTCCCAACTCTGGGTGATTTATGTACATTGCAAGGATTATAACAACCTTTGTTGCAGATTCCTACCTTTTGTTATTCTGAAGTAATCACTGTATATTCCTCTGAGCCTCAGTGATGAGTGGGTCTAATGGGAGTGGTTTCCTAATTATCTATCAGGTGTGCACCTGCAGGGCACTAATGAGGAAAGCTGCTGGGCCTGCGTCCCTTTAGACGTGTTCCTACTGGGAGCATCTCACCAAAAATGACATTTTCGTTGCAGGGGATGTCTATAATCTGACTTGTATCTTAGGCAGACATCTGGGAAAATTGGTGAGCCAATCACACAAGCAGGAAATTATGTTTCTGGGAGTGGTCAGTATACACTCTGTGTACAGAACAACTCCAGGTAGCCATATTGCAATGCATTCTCAGCTAGGGAGAACTACTAGAACTTTCAGTACCAGAGTTGGAGAACATTGTAAGAGCATTAACGTTTGTTCCTGGAGTTTTTATTCCTTCACCTCCCTCACCTGGTTTCCACTTACTCAACATCTCTGGTTCAGTCTTGAGTCCCCCATTTAACATCTCAGAGCTTCTTTCTCCATCACATGTTTTGGGCCCCTGTATGTAGCTGTTAAGGAAACGTCAATCACATCCCGGGCTCCCTAATTCCATATATATTGGTCCTATACAAACTTTCATTCCTCATTGACATCAATGATGTATTAAAAAAGCCATAAATATACTTGTTACAGCTGTCACTGGTATGTTCCAATATTGATAAAAATACACTTATATATAAATGGTCCCTTTCACGTTGGTCTTTTATTAACTTTATTTCTCAAGTCATCTTCCAGGACGGCACACCTGAGAGATGAGAGGCTCCTCCCCCCAGGAAACACAATCAATCAACAGCTGTTTTAAGTCCACACCCTTCCCCTTGATCCTCAGTTTTTGATTGTGTTTCTCCCTATGCAGTGAAACTGTTTGTTTTTTTCCAAATGACCGAAGCCTGGGGCTGGTGGTCTCCCCCTGGGAGCCGGACCAAATGCCTGGGAAGCCTCTGGGTCTGGCAGGATATATTTATCCTTCCCGGGGTGTTCCCCTATCCTTTCTTCAGGGGGGGCAGCAGAAACTGGGAAAGCCCCCCTGAGAGCTGAAGGCCCTTGGGTACAGTGGTGTACCCAGAACTTCAGGGGCCTTTATCCTGTCTTCCCCCCTTACCTGTCTGGACGTCCGTTCAGACGGGGGTGCTGGCCGTCGGTTCTTTCCAGGGGGATCGTATCCCCTGACTCCTGGGCCCCTGGTAGCTCGTGTGGGCTGCTGGGGAGGGCACTGCCTCAACGACCTGTGTTCTTACCCAGAAGGGAAGGCTGAGATTCAGCAGGAGCAGGCGCCCACATCCCTTTCGAGGAGGCACCAGTTCACTATGGTGAATGTCTGCCTAAACCACCTCAGATGGGAATGAGGAACGTACGGCATTGCCCCCCCCATGTGTATATACTGACTGGACAGTGCAGGACACAGCCTAACCTTGCAGCTCCCTAAAGGGACAGCAGTTGGAGGGGGCAGTTTGGCGGCTATCCTACTTGCGTGTGGACCATAAGGATGGAAAAGCAAGCCCGGTGGCTGTGGCAAAAGGGGGAAGATGACAACGGTGAGTCAAAAATCCCCAATCCCAGCCAGATGGTTTCTGGGCATTTGAGATAATCTCCCCTGGGGTCTGGATTCAAATAGCCCAGAAGCTTTTGCTAAAAACACCAGCCATAGCTCCCTCTTACATCAGAGATGCTGTATGGTGGACAAGTGGTGCAGAGGAGCGAGTGTGCCTAAACCACCTCAAATGGGAAAGAGGTAGGTAAGGCATTTTTTCCCCTTCCACCTATATTTACTGAGTGGTGCAGTGCAGGACCTGGGGTCTCCATAACAAAATAGCCCAGAAGCTACTGCTAAAAACCACCAGCCACAGCTTCCTCTTATAGCAGAGACACTGTGGTTATCACAACAACAGGTTGCCAGCCTCTCCCTACATACCCGGTTGTGGTACATTAGTAGGGGTGAATATAGCAAAGAGGGTGACCTGGTAGAACAAAGAGTTCCTTACTGGCCAGGTATACCACTGAACAAGTTATTAATGGTGCAATGGTTGAAGGATTCAGGAGTAAGCTCCCCTGCTCAGCAGGTGCACTAGGTTATCTGGCCCTATTAGCCCAGCTGCTAGGAATCTGAAGTTGCTCCAAGATGCTTAAAAGCTGACCTAACTTTCAACAATGTGGCAGGGACCAAGCTTCTGTGTGGCACAGTAGGGGTTCCCTTGTGACAGATCCTCCTTTTGGGGGTTGCTTGCTATGGGTAACTTTTCATAAGCTCCAACCTCCCACTCCACCCTTACATTGTGGTTATATTTTAATGCAGGAGGTAAGAAAAACCTTTTTGTTGGTTTGGGCTACAGTCCACTCAGTGACAGATCTAAAAGCGATTTACCATAAATCATTTTCCTATATCCTTTGATTAAGGATTTTCTGTGCAAACATATGCAAGAGCTATATGATTGCTTGTTTAAGGCCTGCAGGTGGCTATTTACCTCCAGGCTAAATTGGTAACCACCCTTTCTAGAGGTCTTAAATTGGTCTCTAGGGCTGGGCTCATTGAGACTTTTGTTACTAATCAGCCCCACCCGTGTATGAGCTGGCTAGCGTTTGCTCAATCTACGGAGGTAAGGTAGGACAACAGCTACTATAGTAAAGTGTCCAACCATTTTAGGATTAGTATCTACAGCCCAGGCTAGGCCTATGAAATAAATTGCCCCTGTTTGGTTATTTCATAAAGGGATACACCATGACTCCTTGGCTGCTCACCAGTAGACCCCAGTAGTGAAGGTTTGTCCTTGCTGGGGTGTTTGGTGGCATAACACACATACACATTGAGATTTGTGACATCTCTGCTGAAGCTTGTTGGGTGTCCTTTATATCCTAAAGGTACTGCTTTGTTTGGCTACAGATCAGAAAAATACAACAGGGAAGGTGGTCTGTACTTTCTGGTTTTGTGCCGCATGCCAGAAACGCACATCATTGAGTCTGGTGATGACATCTCTGCTCATAATTATTATATTGCTGCACATCAGACCTACACAAGATTGAGGTCTGCCTGTGGGGTTTTTGTGTCCTGTATTACTGCCTTATTGGTTGCTTATCAGAAAGGCAGCAGGAAAGATTGATGGTCCTCATTTGTCGGGCTCCATAACAGAAGTACAAATTGAACCTGTGCCAGGGGTAGTACATATACTGCCTTTGGTAATTGGTACAGCACCACAGGGTGGTGTCATGCTGATTCAGACAGTACTATTAACGGCAATGGCTGCCGATTTTAGGCATGCGATTTGACATGTTGAGTCGCATGCCAAATCGCTTCAATATGGATTTGCTATCTCTATTCAGAATTGTTAGATTGTTGCACATCAGAGATATACACGATTGAGGTCTGTCTGTGGGTCCTGTATTACTGCCTTATTGGTTGCTTATCAGAAAGGCAGCAGTGAAGATGGATGGTCCTGATTTTGTTGGAAAATACAAATTGAACCTGTGCCATGGGTAGTACACATACTGCCATTGGTAATCGGTGCAGCACCACAAAGTGGTTCGTGCTGATTCAGACAGTGCTATTAACGGCAATGGCTGCCGATTTTAGGCATGCGATTTGACATGTTAAGTCGCATGCCAAATCACTTGAATATGGATGTGTTATCTCTACTCAATATTGTTGTTGCACATCAGACACATACAAGATTGAAGCTTGTCTGTCCTTTATGTCTTACATTTACTGCCTTATTGGCTGCATATCAGAAAGGACACAACAGTGAAGGTTGTTTGTCTTTTTCTGATTTGTTTTTGCTGCTCGGCAGGGAGACACATTGAGGGTGATGGCATCTCTGCTCAATATTGGTATATGCTACACATCAGACATACACAAAGATTGAACATTGTTTGTGTCTTGTATGTCCTAAATTAAAGTAAGTGGTGTTTCTCATTGATCTTCCTTGCTGTTTCTTAAGTATACACAGTAGGGGGTTGTTGGCTGCACTCCTCCAGGGAGCCACAGCATGGGGACCCCTTGTTCGACCTGAAAACTGCTTTTCCTGTGGCCTGTGTAATCTTGAGGTCTGTGGTTTCCGTAAGCAGGGACTCTGGAGACGCTGCGACCTGGAGTCGCACAGTCATGAATGGTACCCTTTGGAAGCCATAGTATATGACTTCTCATGCGTCTTGCAGTCCCAAGTGGCAGGTTGGGTCGCACGGGTGTGGGAACCCTAAGCTTATCTGTCCCTTCTGGTTGAGGTTTTGCTACGCAGCAGGAATACTCATTGTGGAGTTATTGCCTTATTTTGCAGTAGACCAGAAAAATTGCAGCTGTAAAGGCTGTCTGTTGTTTCTTTGTTTTTATGTTGCTGCACAGCAGAAATACTCAACATTGAAGCTTGTTGGTGCTTTCTGTTTTATATTGCCTTACCTTATGGCACTTCAGAAAAACACAATGCTGTAGGTTGCTTGTGTTCTTTCTGTGTTGGTTCTATGTAACTGCACTACAGAACTGCATAACAGGAAGGATTGTCTTAGAACTGTACTTGGTGGTTCGTCATAAATACGCAACATAGAAGTTTGGGTCTTTCTGTCTTCTCTTTATGGCCTTGTTTTGCTGTACATCAGTAAAACACCATTGAATATATAGATGGATGGTGCTGCGCTAGTCCTAAATGTAAAAACCAAAGTGGTTTAAATGTTGATCATAATTTGTATCACCAAAATATATATTAACAATTGAGAAAAACAGTGGTTGTATCCGGCGAGCTCGTAAGCTTCTCAGTGTGTACAGCCTATCCCGTCCCTATGCGTGATGTCACACCACACGTGACTTCTTCAGGGGATACAACCACTGTTTTTCTCAATTGTTAATGTGAGTACCTGCATTTGTCTAATAAAAACAAGTTACCTTAAGTAAACGGAATTACACTATGGGGTTTCTTTCTGCTCTATTATCCTTATAACCCCCCCTCACTACATCTGAGGGAACCATATCCTAGGACTTAGGACGGTGAGGGATGCGCAGGAGCCCCTAGGTGGATGAAAAAGCCCTTTTTGGTCATATGCTGTTGCCCCATTACTTTAAGGTAAGGGGCCACTACCCACTGAAGTGTCTGCACACGAAGATGCACGAGATTTGATTTACCAAGCACTTTAACTGACACGTGTGCATGCCAGCACGTTATTGTCACAGATTTCATTTTAAAAAGGACATTTTTTTTGTGTGAAATACTTTTTTCATTATATATATTTTTTTTTGGGACATTAATTACTGTATTTATTTCTGGAGTTTTTTTGCACATTTTGCACTTTATATGAAGTTTTTAACACCGTATGCAATTAGAGGTGTAGCCATTTTACATTGTGCACATTGTTTGCACAATGCACATTGTCACTTTTGGACTGTATATGCATATAGTCTAAATCACTTTGCACCAGTGAGTCCAGTGAGACGCATCACCTGTAGGAGTCATCCTAACAGTCTTTGTAATACTCTTTATTTATATATATTTTGGTGACACAAATTATGATCAACATTTAAACCACTTTGGTTTTTACATTTAGGACTAACGCAGCACCATCCATCTATATATTCAATTAAAAGGTCAGGTGTTTACCCGAATAGGTGCATGCAGCTTCTCCACTTTCAGCCACTTCCATATTTGATAGCGCAGGAATATTTCTCTTAAATATTAGTAAAACACCATTGCAAAAGGGGGTTCCCGTCCTTTCTGTATTTACCAGTTATGACCTAGCTAGCTGTACTTCAGAAATGCTCAGCATTTAAGGTGTGTTTGTGTCTTAATGCTTACATATTGGCCGCACATCAGAAAACCAGACTGTGAGGTTCAGATTTGGGTCTCTTCCCATATTTGATATGTTGGTTTAGCTAGTCACACTCAGATACACAACATTGTTGTCTATGCTTGTGTCCTTTGTGTCTAAATCTATTGTGCTATGTCCACAATCTATGATTTTTTTTATTTGTGATATTAATAATACATGTATCACCTTTTTGTATTTCAGCCTTCTCTTCCGTGGAAGGGCCAGGAGTTTTGGCTGCAGATGTCACATGTCAGAAAGCCTCGACCCCTTACTTTCAGGGACGCCAGAGCCATTTCCTAGGGTTGAAGCCCAGTAGAGTTATGGGTCACTGGAGGAAGGCGATAATGAGTCGCCCTGTTTAATAAGAACTTAGGAAGTTCGGTTCAGAGGAGTTTTATGGCCTGAAGATGAAGTATAAAGATGTATACCCGACCAAATAGGTTACAGCTCGGTGCATGGCCTTCATTTTGCCCTTCTAGCAAAACTAGATGTAGCAGTATGAGTGTTCTTCTCCTGCTACGGATGTTAATCTCCTGAGTAGGCTCTCAGGCGTAAGTAAAACTATAGATTGGGCATGCCTTAAACCCAGGGATTAAGTTTTTGTTTATCTATTTCCCTTAAGTAGGTTTCACTTCAGTCTTTGCTGACGTAAAGATAAAATTGAACAAAAAAGGTTGTCTGTCAGGGGCCCCCTTTTTTGGCAGTCTTATTTCCCTGGACAGGGTTGTGTTAAGACAGGCCCCCTTATTGATCAATGTAGTGTCCTTGTCTTACAACACAGGTCTCTGATTAATCTTTTTAGTGGTTCTAAGCAGCACCTATAGGCAGAATAGGCCATTGTTGTTAGATGTATGACAGGCAACATTGATAACCTACAAGTTTAACATGTTTTCTGATTCCATCTTTAAGAGCCCACTCCACCTAGATCCTGCATCCGAAGCAGAGAAGGCAGGGACACCGGTGGAGTAGACCAGCAGATCAGCCACATGATCCAGCTAAGATACCTTCATCAAGCATATGGAGTGAAGGTAAAGCTTACTGCAGAACCGAGGTTCGCCAAGAGGGTCTTGCAGTGGTCCCACCCTAAAGGTAGGCCTGAGTTACTTGATTATCCTCTCAGGTGTGCTACCGGTAACTGTCTTTCTGGGAAATCTTCCAGGACGGCAGGCCTACTTCCCACCCGTTGGAGGAGGGAAAAAATTTAGAACACTAGAAGGTGAGTGCCTATGAGGAATGATTTCCCTTGTGAACCAGGTTCAGGAGTTACTTCTCTACAAACTGAGGATCAAGGGGAAGGGTGTGGACTTAAAACAGCTGTTGATTGTGTTTCCTGTGGGGAGGAGCCTCTCATCTCTCAGGTGTGCCGTCCTGGAAGATTTCCCAGAAAGACAGTTACCGGTAAGTAACTAGTACTTATTAAAGTGTTACTAAACCCAGGACCCTGAATTCACTATAGCTGGTCTCCCACAGTACACAGAACATGGAAATGTGACCATGTCATTAAATATAAACTGCTAAATACCTTTTCTCATCAGCACTATATAGCAGTCTTGTGACTTCTATCAGTTCCTGGTTAAAGCTTGTAGGGGGAGTTTTCATACTACACTGAGCCATCCTATCAGGATGCAGGACTCCTCGCCCTCTGGCTGGACAGTGCTGAATGGCTCTGTGCTGATCACATGAACTCTTCCAAGAAAAACAAAACTCTCTAGCAATACACCAAACTGAGCATGTGCAGCCTGACTCCATTAACTGTCTTATCCGGACCTGTTTTTGAGTCAGTGGAAGAAGAAGAGGATCTGTGCATACAAGATCAAACAGTCTTTTTACACAATGCAGAGAATTAACCCCTTAGGTTGCCTAGTGAGTATAACAAGCTTTACTGCATATACAGACTGATTTTACGTTTTACTAACCTGGATGCTGCCACACCTGTAACCAGGTGAAAGGTGAGTCGGGTGGAAGTAGAGAGGAGACCTGGAAGTGGCGGCAAAGAAAGGTTTGACCATCATTTCCAAGTTCGAATTGGATTGCTGTTTTCCCTGACCATTCACAAGATCATCAGTCTGGTAGTGGTGTATGGAGGCTGTCTGTAGTTCAATCTACCATTCTTTGCGGTTCCTAGAGGAAAAGGCCCTGGCTGGGTGTAATGCTGGCCATACACTATACGAAAAATCGGCCGAAAAATCGTTCGTATAGACACTTCATTCATTTTTCGGCAAGTTAATGGGCACAAATCGATAATCGTTTGTGACATTTTTGTGGGAAAAAAACGAACGAGAAGTTTGGAAAATTTCTGCCGAACGTACGATAAATTGCAAGGTTAATGTGTTTCCCGTCCGAACTGTCTGCACTAGGTATATGTAAAAAAACGAACAAAAAATGATTTATTCATGTCCACTGAACAATTTATCGGTCATTACATGATGCCACGATCGTTTGCGGTCACGGTCGAACGTTCGTTTTTCGAAAATGTGTTCGGCCGATTTTCTGTATAGTGTATGGCCAGCATTAGCCACAAGCTTTAATTGCTTTTGCAGCTGGTAAGCGTGCACTCTTCATTATGGTGGTGGATTCACTATTGTCTGTCAATACCCAGCCCTAGTCACAGGAAGAAGTTACAGCACAGTGCTTTTGGTCCATTCACCTTCCTTCAATTTGGAGGATTTTCAAGTTTTGTAATTTAACTTGGAGGACTCACTTGATTTTTGTCACATGGATCACAATTGGGACTTGTTGATATTTACTTTATAAGTGAATTTATATTGTATTTTATATTATAGTAAACAGCAAAGTGCAGCGCTAAAGATGCATATATGACATAAGAAGAAGTGAAGTCCCACCAAGTGACATAACATCAATCAGTAGATATAAATTAGCAAATCATTCAATGATAAACAAAGAACATAAATCACAAATGCATGTGAACTAAAAAAGGTATATGAAAAAGAGTCCAAACAAGTATGATAAGTCCACAGATAAATAAAAAGCACCCATCCAGGAAAGATGTGACAAAAGTGCCAGTAGATGATCCACCAAGAAGTGTATAAGTAGAGTCTGCTTACCGGACGGCGATGACTGCTATTACGGCAGTCTCGCCCAGCATAGGGATTATGGTCTCCCAAAACCAAGGGTACAGAGCGGGACCAGTAGCTCTTCCACTTTTAGTATGACTGTTTTGGGAGAAGTCTTTCTTTCACTTTCTGCATGCACACGAAAAGCCACAAAACCCAGACTGGTGGGGAAAGCTACCAATTTCACTGCCTTAGCAACAGCAAAGGCCCTAGCAACGCGTCCTCCCAGAAACGCCACACTACGGAGACCCACATGGGACAAATCTCAGGCGCTTCTACGGCGAGGGACTACGGGGCTCGAGGGACTTAGGAGCTCCGGGTGAGCAGATGTGGGAAGGGGAAAGTGTAAAACACCGACAGGCTGTGGAGGAGGCGGCCTTTGCTGTTGCTAAGGCAGTGAAATTGGTAGCTTTCCCCACCAGTCTGGGTTTTGTGGCTTTTCGTGTGCATGCAGAAAGTGAAAGAAAGACTTCTCCCAAAACAGTCATACTAAAAGTGGAAGAGCTACTGGTCCCGCTCTGTACCCTTGGTTTTGGGAGACCATAATCCCTATGCTGGGCGAGACTGCCGTAATAGCAGTCATCGCCGTCCGGTAAGCGGACTCTACTTATACACTTCTTGGTAGATCATCTACTGGCACTTTTGTCACATCTTTCCTGGATGGGTGCTTTTTATTTATCTGTGGACTTATCATACTTGTTTGGACTCTTTTTCATATACCTTTTTTAGTTCATATGCATTTGTGATTTATGTTCTTTGTTTATCATTGAATGATTTGCTAATTTATATCTACTGATTGATGTTATGTCACTTGGTGGGACTTCACTTCTTCTTATGTCATATATGCATCTTTAGCGCTGCACTTTGCTGTTTACCATACTTTTAGGAGTCAGATACTGGACTTTTTAAGGTGCTGGCAGCTTTTTTTCTCCTATATTTGGCTTTTGTTTATTTAGATCCGAGCGCAGCTTTGACTCTGTTTTGGGTTTTTTATATATTTTATATTATATTTTGGTTAGAGTGCAGCTCCCACCATTTACTCATCTTGGAGATGTGTTTGGGGTCGTTATCATGTTGGAATACTGCCCTGCGGCCCAGTCTCCAAAGGGTTCCCTCAATGAACTGTAGCTCCCCAGTGGCGGCAGCACTCATGCAGCCCCAGACCATGACACTCCCACCACCATGCTTGACTGTAGGCAAGACACACTTGTCTTTGTACTCCTCACCTGGTTGCCACCACACATACACCATCTGAACCAAATAAGTTTACTTTGGTCTCATCAGATCACAGGACATGGTTCCAGTAATTCATGTCCTTAGTCTGCTTGTCTTCAGTAAACTGTTTGTGGGCTTTCTTGTGCACCATCTTTAGAAGAGGCTTTCTTCTTGGACGACAGCCATGCAGGCCAATTTGATGCAATGTGCGGCATATGGTATGAGCACTGACAGGCTGACCCCACCCCTTCAATCTCTGCAGCAATGCTGGCAGCACTCATACATCTATTTCCCAAAGACAACCTCTGGATATGACGCATAGCATGTGCACTCAAATTCTTTGGTCAATCATGGCGAGGCCGGTTCTTGACCACCATGCTGCAGCTCAGTTTCAGGTTCTTGGCAATCTTCCTATAGCCTAGGCCATATTTTCAGATTTTTTTCAGATCCTTAGAGAGTTCTTTGCCATTAGGTGCCATGTTGAACTTCCAGTGACCAGTATGAGAGAGTGAGAGCGATAACACCAAATTTAACACACCTGCTCCCCATTGACACCAGAGACATTGTAACCATAATGAGTCACATGACACGCTGAGGTAAAATGGCTAATTAGGCCCAATTTGGACATTTTCACTTAGGGGTGTACTCACTTAAGTTGCTAACAGTTTAGACATTAATGGCTGTGTGTTAAGTTATTTTGAGGGGACAGCAAATTTACACTGTTGTACAAGCTGTACACTCACTAGTTTACATTGTAGCAAAGTGTCATTTCTTCAGTGTTGTCACATGAAAAGATATAATAAAATATTTACAAAAATGTGAGGAGCGTACTCACATTTGTGAGATACTGTGTATATATACAACCTGCTCTACATTTTACAGGGCTGCCAAGTAGTGACACAGGAAGCAGAGGACATAATTCATCTGCTTCCTCCTCACATTGCAGCCATTTCTCTCTTTTCTCTCTGCTATCTCCACCTCTTAGGTGGAGAAGCAGGGAGAGAAATAATTTACACAAATGGCCAGCCAGCCCTGGCTTATCTCAGTTTAATAAACAAGCACCATAATTGGGTATTTAAAGTGAACAGAAATTTTCTTTTCACGTTATTGGATTTACAATAATTTATTTTCACACAAGATGATGAATGGACTGAAACCCTTCTTTCATAGATTAAGTTTTATTCATAGCATTGGGCATTAAGGGCAGGCATAATCGAGTACTCTTGATGAGTGCCTGTCACAGCTCTATTAAATCCCTTTCAGCAGAACATTATGGTGGTAAGGCTAGGGGGCATCAGAAAAGAAAGGTTTCACTTTAACCAGGAGACAGCAGCACAAGGGACACGTCACACTGATAGTAAGTAATTGTTAGGGCTGGTCTCAGCCCTTCCTTCTCAAATCTGGCCGCTCAGCTGTCGGTTAATTGGCAGCTTCTATCTCTCCACAGTGACTCACCTGTTGATGATATCCTGTTCGTCAGTCCTGCCTACTAAAGCCGTCCAGTCCAGATGATCTCTGCCTTCGCCTTGGTCACATCTCTAGAGACTCTCTCCTATATTCCTGTTAAAGACTTGCTTGGCTGACATTCCTTCTGGCTCCAGATCCTGCTTGCTGTTCTACTAAGCTCATCTCTGGCTCCCTGACATTTTGGCTTGTCTGACTATCCCTTCTGGTTCATGAGCTCTGGCTATGTTTTGACTATGTTTACTCTGTTTACCTTTTTTTATTACTAAAAAAGTGTGATTTAACTGTACTTCTGTCTCAGTCTGATTCATGGTTTCTGACAGTAGGCAAAGGCCATGAATTCAGAAGATGCAGTGAATCTACTTGTTGGTAATATTTTTTCCAGATTGGATGAGCAGGATCACCGCATGGATCAGTTTGCCATGGTGTTACAAACACTCCTGATTCGCACGGCTCACCTAGAATCTCCCACTGTGGCTGCTCCGGTACAACCTGTGTTGCAGGCCATCCCTTCTGCTGCTCCCGTCTCTGTGCAGGCACCAGCCTCGAGTATTACCTCTATAAGAGGTATGTCTGGTTCTGCTCCGCTTCCGCAGCGATTTGAGGGTGATCCAGTCCAATTCAGATACACTTTGAAATGCTGCCCCAGGTGTTTCCTACGGACAGAAGCAAAGCAGGTTTTGTGATAGCTTTGCTTTCTGACAGAGCCTTGGCCTGGGCAAACCCTCTATGGGAGTGGCAAAAACCTGTTGTCTTGAGTTACCCTGAGTTTGTGACCTCTTTTAAAAGGGTATTTGAGGTTCCAGCGCACTCCGCTTCTGCTGCCAAGTGCCTCATGTCCATCAAACAAAGAACGAGAACTGTTGCCGATTACACCATTGAATTCTGTACTCTGGCAGCAGAGGTTGCTTGGAACAAGGAAGCACTTGTGGCTGCTTTTTCTCATGGTCTCTCGGATACCATCAAGGGTGAGATAGCAGCCCGAGATATACCCACTGAACTGGAGAGGTTGATCACGTTTGCCATTCTCATTGACTCCAGATTCAAAGAAAGACTCCCTTTTAAGGAGCGCTTGCGGAAGCCTCCTGTACACTTGTCTGAACTTTGCAGTCCCACCCTTGCCTCCCTCACCTCCCATGCCTCCTGGAACCGAGTCTGTGAAGATGAACCCATGCACTTGGGCTTCATTCGTCTCTCCACAGATGAGAGAGCCCTTAGGAGGGAGAAATTGTGACTTTATTGTTGCCAAGTAGGTCACTTTTTGAAGTCTTGTCCTACCCATCCAGGGAACGCCTGAACCTTGAGGTCCTGTCAGACAGACCATAAGTGGCATTGTTTCGTCCCCAGTTATCCAGAAGGATAAGTCCATGGTTATGGTTACCCTTTCTTGGGCTGTGTGGTCTGTCGAGATACAGGCTCTAATCAACTCTGGGGCTGCAGGCCTGTTCATTGATGATGCCTTTGTATCGAAGCCCTCGATTCCACTGCAGCTGCGTGACATGCCACTTGCCATTGAGGTTCTTGACGGAAGACCTCTACAGCCTGCCCATGTGACTCATGAGACTGTTCCATTGTCCATGGCTGTAAGGGCTCTTCACCATGAGATAATCCAAGTCCAAGTTATTTCCTCACCTAAGTTTCCGCTGGTGATTGATTATCCTTGGTTATAGGGATGAGCTTCGAGTTTGAGTCGAACTCCTGTTCGACTCGAACATCGGCTGTTCGCCAGTTCGCTAAACAGCGAACAATTTGGGGTGTTCGCGGCAAATTCGAAAGCCGCGGAACACCCTTTAAAAGTCTATGGGAGAAATCAAAAGTGCTAATTTTAAAAGGCTTATATGCAAGTTATTGTCATAAAAAGGGTTTGGGGACCTGGGTCCTGCCCCAGGGGACATGGATCAATGCAAAAAAAAGTTTTAAAAAAGGCTGTTTTTTCAGGAGCAGTGATTTTAATAATTCTTAAAGTGAAACAATAAAAGTGTAATATCCCTTTAAATTTCGTACCTGGGGGGTGTCTATAGTATGCCTGTAAAGGGGCACATGTTTCCTGTGTTTAGAACAGTCTGACAGCAAAATGACAGTTCAAAGGAAAAAAAGTCATTTAAAACTACTCGCAGCTATTAATGAATTCCCGGTCCGACAATACACATAAGTTCATTGATAAAAACGGCATGGGAATTCCCCACAGGGGAACCCCAAACCAAAATTAATAAAATGACGTGGGGTCCCCCTAAATTCCATACCAGGCCCTTCAGGTCTGGTATGGATTTTAAGGGGAACCCCGTTCCAAAATTGAAAAAAAAAAATGGCGTGGGGTCTCCCCAAAAATCCATACCAGACCCTTATCCGAGCACGCAACCTGGCAGGCCACAGGAAAAGAGGGGGGACGAGAGCGTCCCCCCTCCTGAATCGTATCAGGCCACATGCCCTCAACATTAGGAGGGTGCTTTGGAGTAGCCCCCCAAAACACCTTGTCCCCATGTTGATGGGGACAAGGGCCTCATCCCCACAACCCTTGCCTGGTGGATGTGGGGGTCTGCGGGCAGGGGGCTTATCGGAATCTGGAAGGCCCCCTTTAACAAGGGGACCCCCAGATGCCAGCCCTCCCCCCTGTGTGAAATGGTAAGGGGGTACTTTTGTACCCCTACCATTTCACATAAAGTGTTAAAAATGACAAGAGACAGTTTTTGACAACTCCTTTATTTAAATGCTTCTTCTTTCTTCTATCTTCTTTTTTCTATCTTCTATCATCTATCTTCTATCTTCCTTCAGTTTCTTCCTCCATCTTCTTCTTCTGGTTCTTCTGGTTCTTCCTCTGGTGTTCTCGTCCGGCATCTTCCTCCGGAGCCGGCGTCTTTGTCCCTTCATCTTCTGGGCTGCTCTGCATCCAGCATGATGGGATGGGAGGCTCCCACTGTGTGACGCTTCTCCTCTTCTGATGGTTCTTAAACAACGGAGGGGGGGCCACCCGGTGACCCCACCCCCCTCTGATGCATGGGGACTTCCCTGTGACATTCCCCGTGATGTCAGAGGAGGCGGACAGGGAAGTCACTGTGCATCAGATGGGGCGGGGTAACCGGGTGGCCCCGCCTTCCATTATTTAAGAACCATCAGAAGAGAAGCGTCACACAGTGGGAGCCTCCAATCCCATCATGCTGGATGTGGAGCGGCCCAGAAGACGCCAGCACCACGGAGGAAGATGCTGGACGAGAACACCGGAGAAAGAACCAGAAGAAGATGGAGGAAGAAACCGAAGGAAGATAGAAGAAAGAAGAAGCCTTTAAATAAAGGAGTTGTCAAAAACTGTCTCTTGTCATTTTTAACATTTTTTGACACTTTTTTTGTGAAATGGTAGGGGTACTTTTGTACCCCCTTACATTTCACACAGGGGAGAGTGCTGGGATCTGGGGGTCCCCTTGTTAAAGGGGGCTTCCAGATTCCGATAAGCCCCCCGCCCGCAGACCCCCACAACCACCGGGCAAGGGTTGTGGGCATAAGGGCCTTGTCCCCATCAACATGGGGACAAGGTGTTTTGGGGGGCTGCCCCAAAGCACCCTCCCAATGTTGAGGGCATGTGGCCTGGTACGGTCCAGGGGGGGCGCTCTCTTGTCCCCCTCTTTTCCTGCGGCCTGCCAGGTTGCGTGCTCGGATAAGGGTCTGGTATAGATTTTGAGGTGGACCCCACACCATTTTTTTTTTTTTTTTTTTTAAATTTTGGCCGGGGTTCCCCTTAATATCCATACCAGACCTGAAGGGCCTGGTATGGAATTTAGGGGGACCTCCCACGTCATTTTTTTATTAATTTTGGTTCAGGGCTCCCCTGTGGGGAATTCCCATGCCGTTTTTATCAATGAACTTTTATGTGTATTGTCGGACCGGCAATTCATTAATAGCTGCAAGTAATTTTAAATGACGTTTTTTCCTTTGAAATGTAATTTTGCTGTCAGACTGTTCTAAACACGGGAAACATGCGCCCCTTTACAGGCATACTATAGACACCCCCCAGGTATGAAATTTAAAGGGATATTACACTTTTATTGTTTCACTTTAAGCATTATTAAAATCACTGCTCCTGAAAAAACTGCCTTTTTTAAAACTTTTGCATTGATCCATGTCCGCTGGGACAGGACCCAGGTCCCCAAACACTTTTTTATGACAATAACTTGCATATAAGCCTTTCAAATGAGCACTTTTGATTGTTCATGTTCGTGTCCCATAGACTTTGACGGTGTTCGATTGTTCGAACACATTTATTGCCTGTTCGCATGTTCTGGTGCGTACCGAACTGGGGGTGTTCGGCTCATCCCTACTTGGTTACAGAGGCACAATCCCTCTTTTGCTTGGCTCTGTGCTGAGGTTCTCTCCTGGTCGCCATAATGCAGTAAGACATGCTTCCAGAAGGTAGCCAGGGTCCTGTGCACCTCTTCACTCTCCTCCCTGCAGGAGGAGTACTGCGATTTTAGCGATGTCTTTGACAAAGGTCAAGCTGGTAATATCAACAGTTGAAGTCCTTTAGGATGAAACGCATCGGACCTGCTACACTTGCTCCTTACATTGCTTTTTATACTTTTATATTTTCATGCTTGTGATCACCAGTACTTGTACTCATTGATTTTTGATGTACTGCAATTTTAAATAAATACCTTTCCGTTTTTCTTTTGCCCTATACCATATGGAGTCTCTCCATTTTCTCTTATTTTTATTCCGGTTCGATTGAGTCCATTTTTATACATCAACAACCTCCAGACGGCTACCCCATAGGGTGAAAGTTTTGTATTGTGTTGAAGAGTGATAAGGATCCAGGAACTTCAGCTGGACCATCACGGATGAGGAGTGGAACCATTCTGCTTGGAGTGATCGTTTTCCTGTCAATCCTAACCCTGTGGCACTTGGCTCACATAAGCTCTATTGGTCCACTACCGCCCGGTATGTGGGTACACCACATCCGGTAACAGTACCCACCTTTGTTCCTTTTGACAGGGTATTTCTTCACATCCACAACTGCCCAGCTAGTTGTATATTGTTTATGCTGTCCTTGCTTAATTGAGGATTCTCCATTTTGCACAAGATGGACATGATTTTTTGAATTTTCATTATTTAGCTCACCCTTAGTGAATATTGGACTTTATCAGCTCACTTATTGTGTTCTAATGTTACACATATTGGATATCACAGTTCATTGTTTTTTTTCACTACACTACACTATATGTTTATATTTTGTCTGGACTTTGTTTGTTTGAGCATTAGCTGCTTTGTTTTGACACTGTTATGGTTTAGCACAGTAATTTCCCCAATTTCCCTGCACGTGGAGGAGTATGTTGCAGACGCGCTTTGTCGAGGTTTCATCCGCAAATCCTCGTCTCCTGCTGGTGCTGGTTTTCTGGTTTCCTGTGAAGAAGAAGAGTGGTTAACTGAGACCTTGTATTGATTATAGGGGGGTCTCAATTGTTTCACGATTAAGAATGCATATCCGATTCCATTGATTACAGATTTATTTGAACACCTCAAGAAGCAACGGTTTTCACAAAGCTTGATTTTAGAGGGGCATACAATCTCGTGAGGATTAAGGTGCGCGACGAGTGGAAAACTGCGTTTAATACCAGAACAGGCCATTATGAGTACTTCATAATGCCTTTTGGCCTTTGTAATGCCCCGGCAGTTTTCCAGGAATTTATTAACTATGTCCTCTGAGATTTGATTCTCGACGATATCCTCATATTTTCCAAGTCCCTTGAGAGCCACCACACAGATGATTGTCATGTGCTTCAGAAACTAAGAGGAAACAATCTCTAATGTAAATTGGAGAAGTGTGAATTCCATCGTGAACAGCTTAAAGTCCTGGGTTATGTAATTTCCACTGCTGGTTTTTGGATGGACCCAGAGAAACTTTCAGCAGTCCTACAGTGCCCTGACCTGTGGGTTTACGTCCTCTGCAGCATTTTCTTGGCTTTGCCAACTATTATCGGAAGTTTATTCGTAACTTCTTGTCTCTGGTGAAGCCCCTGACTGATATGACCAGAAAGGACGGTAACTCACAGAGTTGGTCTCCGGAGTCCATTAAGGCCTTTGAGAGTCTCAAGGCTGCCTTTTGTTTCTGCTCCTGTGTTGGCACATCCTGAGCCTATGTTACCTTTTATCCTTGAGGTTGATGCTTCTGAGGCTGGAGTTGGCGCCCTCCTGTCTTAACGTCCTACTTCTGAGAGCACTTTACATCCTTGTGGCTACTTTTCCAAGAAATTGTCACCTACGGAGTGCAATTACGAGAATGGTGACAAAGAGCTGTTAGCAATCATTTTAGCCCTGAAAGAATGGAGACATCTCCTCGAAGGTACCACTGTGCCGGTTCTCATTCTTACTGACCATAAGAATCTCACATTCTTGTCTGAGGTTAAACACCTCTCTCCCAGAAGGGCGCGATGGGCTCTTTTCTTGTCTAATTTTAATTACATTGTCTCATTCTTACCTAGTACTAAGAATTGTCACAACAATTTTCCTCCACTTCCAAGATTGAGTCGGTTCCGGTTCTTGTGATTCCTCCTGATCATATTCTGGCTACGGTTCACACCAGTCTCACTTCTCCTTTTGGGTGATAAAATTCTTGCTGCTCAGGTCCATGCTCCTTCTGAGAAAACTTGTGACAGCTGCTTTGTCCCAGAGAGTCTCCGTACTGCCGTGCTCCAGACTTACCATTCTCCCAAGGCTGCTGGCCACCCTGGGAAGAATCCACTCTTTTGGGCCATTTCCCAACAATTCTGGTGGCCTAGTCTACGTGCTGATGTAACCACCTTCGTAGCTGCCTGTTCCATGTGTGCTCAGAGTAAGATTCCACAACACCTTCCAGTGGGCCTCCTATAACCCACACCCAAGGCCCTGGACCCACCTGTCTATGGACTTCATTGTGGAGTTACCCAACTCCCAGGGCAACACAGTTATCCTTGGTGGTTGACCGGTTCTCAAATGTCCCATTGTATTCCACTTAAGAAGTTTCCCACTTCTAAGGAACGGGCTTCCATTTTTGCTTGGGAGATCTTTCGCTTACATGGGCTACCCAAGGTGCTTGTCTCGGACAGGGGTAGTCAGTTTGTGTCCCGGTTCTGGCAAGCCTTCTGTGCACAGTTGAGCATTCAGCTAGCTTTCTCCTCTGCGTATCACCCGCAGTCTAATGGGTCCGCAGAACGAGCCAATCAGTCCTTCGAGCAATTGCTATGTTGCTATATTTCTGACCACCATAACAACTGGTCAGACCTCTTACTGTGGGCGGAGTTTGCTCACAATAGTGCCTTGAATTCTGCTTCCCGATTGTCCCTGTTTATGGCAAACTATGGTTTCCAACCTTCCATGTTGCCTGACTTATTTGATCCGCAGAGTATTCCTGTGTTAGGGGAGCACCTCCATTGCCTTTGTTCCACTTGGGCACAAGTCCAGGAGGATTTGCGACATGCTAATGATAGGTACAGACTCCATGTTGACCGCAGACACCTGCCTGCACCTTCCTACTAGGTTGGAGACAGGGTCTGGCTGTCATCTCGAAACCTCCAACTTCGTGTTCCCTCTCTGAAGTTCGCACCTTGGATTATTGGGCCTTTCCGTATTCTTCGCAGGATTAACCCAGTGGCTTAGTCATTAGATCTTCCTTCTAATATGAGTATTTTGAATGTATTTCATGTCTCCTTAATAGAACCTTTGGTCTGCAACCGCTTTACAACCTCGGTGTCTCATGAGGATGACGTACATACCCCTGTCCTCCTCCATGATTTCCATAGACATTTAACCCTCAAGCCTGGTGGTCCTCCGAGGGGGAGGGGTCATTGAGGGTTTACTATCAGGGCTGGGCTCAGCCCATCCTTCTCAAAGCTGGCCGCTCAGCTGTTGGTTAATTGCCAGCTCCTATCTCTCCACAATGACTCACCTGTTGATGATATCCTGCTCTTCAGTCCTGCCTATTTAAGCCGTACAGTCCAGATGATCTTTGCCTTCGCCTTGGTCACATCTCTAGAGACGCTCTCCTGTGGTCCTGTTAAAGACTTGCTTGGCTGAGATTCCTTCTGGCTACAGATCCTGCTTGCTGTTCTACCTACGCTCATCTCTGGCTCCCTGACGTTTTGGCTTGTCTGAATATCTGTTCTGGTACCTGAACTCTGGCTATGTGTTGACTACATTTTACTCTGTTTACCTTTTTTTATTATTATTAAACAAATGTGATTTAACTGTATTTCTGTCTCAGTCTGATTCATGGTTTCTGACAGTAATATCCCCTGTGCTTTTTTTTTTTTATGCTAATGCCGCGTACACATGGTTTTTCGGCCGGAATTCCGCTCAAGCTTGTCTTGCATACACACGGTCACACCAAATTCCAACCATCAAGAACGTGGTGATGTACAACACGTACGACTGGACTAAAAAACGGAAGTTCAATAGCCAGTGCGCCATCCTTTGGGCTCCTTCTGCTAATCTCGTGTTTATCTTGTGTTAGTAGAAGTTTGGTGAGAGACGATTTGCGCTTTTCAGACTCGTGCTTTTCAGTCCGTTACTGCTCTTCAGTTTGTGCTTGTGGGTTCGTATATGTTTTTCAGTGCGTTCTTATCCGCTCGTTCTGATTTTCAGCTCGCTCTTCACAGGTCTTTCTGTTCTTCAGTGCGTTCTGTTTGTTTGTTCTGACCAGCTGACCGTTTTGAGTTCTCTACTCATCCAGTTTCCATCCTAGATCACTTATCAATTCCATTCCATATGGACAATATTTACGCATCAAGTGTAATTGTTCCAATTATCTTGATTTCAAACATGAAGCCAATAATCTTAAGAGTCTACTGGAACGTGGATGCAGCCATAAATGCCTCAAAAAGGCATTCCAACATGCGGATGCCAGCAATAGGCATGAATTGTTAGTCCCAAGAAAGGTTAAAACTTCTAATGAAAGCCACAGAATAATCACTACATATACTAATGACCATGACAGACTTATGCAAATCTATAAAAAGTATCGGCACTTGTTAACATCAGACCCCACAATAGGTCCCTTTGTACCCCCAACTCCGCTAATCACCTACAGATGGGCGACCTCTGTGTGTGTGATATGTTGGTTCAAAGTGAATTTGAAGGCTCCAATAGAGGTGATCCATGTAAAACAGTGGGGACATTCACCTGTGGAACATGCTCCTACTGTAAATATATGGATACCAGAAAAGACATCTATTTACCAAATGGCATGCACTTCAACCCTAGACACTACTCTAATTGTCAGACCATGGGAGTGGTCTACCTACTTTTATGCAGTTGTAGCTGCTTCTGTGTAGGAAAAACTACAAAAATTATGGCAGAGACTATATCGCCATATCAGGGCCATACAAACTGCCAATCCTGACCTCCCATTAGGCAGACACGTTGCTCAGACTCATGGTGGTGTATGCCCAACATGGTCTGTTCTAGTATTAGACCGTATACACCCAAGCCATTGCGGCGGAGACTTTAACAAACATCCCCTGCAGCGGGAGCTTCAATGAATATCCAATCTAAATGCCACCTTTCCGCCTGGCCTCAATGAGGCGTTTAATTTAAAACCCTTTCTGCCAGGCTTTTCGACAGGAGGTTATGACAAGGAGCTATAGGCCCATTTTTCAGAGTTTCTATATTTTTCCTATTTTTATTATTTTCCTTTCTGTTTTTACCATTCAAAAGCAATTCTCCCCCCCCCCCCCCTTTTTTTTTTTTTTCTTTGTCATCTTTTGTTTGCTAAAAGTCAATACCATATTGATCTATTATTATTTTTTGTCTTCATAATTTTTGAAATCGCTTAGTTGTTACAATATTGCATGCATGCATGGCTTTTTTTGCTTTAATGCTATCCATGTTTCTTTCTTTTTTCATAGATTGCATTATTCTTGAATTGCATAATATGTACGGATGGTGGTCCCACGTCCTCACAGTCTAACGTCTGTGCATTGTTGGGTTCACCCTGTTTGTATTATACTTCACCATGTAGTTACATATATTTTGTTTAATATTTGATGTATTTGAGGCGGCCGGATTGTGCTCACTTCCCCCCTGTGATATGGCTCATCGGAGCTCCCCGGCACAAAGGGGCCTCCATACCGCACTGTACTGTTGGTTGGAGGCATCCCCTTGTTGTTGGTCATGACATCTGCGCAACTGATGGGACATTTCATGTCCCGCATATGCGCACAGGCTTTTGCATCTGCCAGTAGTTGCTGGCCACTTGATGTGTCTGCGGCCTGCGTCGACATCTGACATCATCACGCTATCAACGCGGTGGTGCCGGACATCATGTCGGCCGAGGGGCCACCATTGGAGGGTGGCGTGCATGAATGCAGGAACAGCAGCTTAACACCAATGTGCGGACACCAACTCCGGACATTTGGTGTACTACTTTATTACACCTGCCGGTTTTTGCACGCCTCCTATCTATAATCAGCCGGGATTGGCTGGCACCCTTTCTCCATCCTCAGCCTGAAGCTATTTAATCTTGACATGTGCAGCGTATGATTGCTGCACAGCCTAGGTGGTCATTTCAACTGCATGAACCCAAGAGGAACACTACCATAGGTAAGAGACAAACATTTTGTCTGTCTGCCTCCCATTTATGCTTCACATACTATCCCACCCATTTTTTTCTTTAAACTTTGTCTTTTTTGCCATATAGCCTTGCAGCTTTTTGTCCACCCGCCGTCCCGATGCTGGGAATTGACCCCTGTTTAGCCTACATCCCGGCACCTTAGTAGATATGTATATGCACATATGTATCTGTGTGTGTGTGTGTGTGTGTGTGTGTGTGTGTGTATATATATGTATGTATGCATGTGTGTGTGTGTGTGTGTGTGTGTATATATATATATATATATATATATATATATATATATATATATATATAATTTTGTTTTTTTTCTATCTGCTAGATCTGCATTTCCTGTGCACGCCTCCCCTCTGTTCTCTTGGTGGTTCCTGTGAGCTCTGACCTGCCGCCCTGTGGGGGTGGAGTGTTTCCGGCCTCCCATACAAATCCATTCCATATTCGATCCACGATATACCCAAGTGGGCAATAGGATCCTAGTGATTAGGACAGCACCTTCTCTGCCCCTACCCCAGGGCTGCTACATATAGCTCAGTGGATCTCTGGACGTGGGATACCATCCACCTGCAATGATGCTGTGTACCATCTCTTTTTTTAAAAAAAAGGAACATGTGATTTGTGAGTATTTATTTGTATTAACACTATATGTATCTTGCCTTTCTGCAAACTATAGCTGTATGTTATATTACTGTTTATAAATTGTTTACTTACACATACATATTTACTTTAATAGAAATATATCAGCATGCTCTCATCCAATCCCTGAAAAAGGAAGTATACACTCTACAAAAAGAAAAAATCTTTTTGTGTTTTCCGAAACATGTAAGGTTCCTTTTGCAGCATTCAAAGTTTAATAATTCTTCTGACTTAAAGTCTATAAATGTATTGTGTGCTACATTATTGAGCAACTGTATTTCTATATTGATATCTCTGTTCCACTCTATGCTTTTATATCTATGATGTCTATATTGTTGTCTATATCCAGTAAAATTTATATTTTTTATACTTTTTGCATCACTTTTCCAATCATCCTGGTTTTGGTTCCTTGCCTGTATTATCCCTTGGGGCATCCACCTATTTCTAGCCGACCGTTTTGAAGCCATGTTGCAGGTACGTACTCATCGTAGAGTTCGTGCTATGCGGGGGGTTTGGTGTTGGGGTTCTTGCTTTGACCCAAGCCCAGTCCATGAACAGGGTGGGGTGGAGTTCTTTGACCAAGAATTGGTTGCTCCAGCGTGACCAATTCTCTCATATGCCTTTGCTGCGGGAGATCCAGGAGAATAACCCTGATGATTTCAGGAATTTTCTCCAGACGACGGACCCCCTTTTTCACCATCTGTTGGCTTTGCTGTCCCCTTATATTATGAAGCAGGACACCTGCATGCGGCAAGCCATCACCCCGGAGCAGAAGCTAGTCGCCACATTGCGGTACTTGGCGACGGGGAGAAGTCTACAGGACCTCAAGTTCTCTACAGGAATCTCCCCCCAGGCTCTGGGGATCATTATTCCAGAGACCTGTTCTGCCATTATACAGGTCCTGCAGAAGGACTATATTAGGGTAAGTTTTCTCCTTTAACATCACATTCTATGTATTTAATGTATGCTAATGTTTTGTATTTCATTCATCTATCCCTAATTTCCATGATTGTAACATGCTGTGAATGTCCCCTTTGTGCCCATGCATGCTGTAAGCTTTTAATGCTCCTTTTTTGTCCTTCATGAATATCTGCCTTCACTAACCTCCCCAGCATGCTACCCTGGGCCCATACACACCTTGCCTAGTCACTTATCAATGTATTTTGTCAGCTCCATTGTAGTGCTTTACCCTAAACACCCCCTAAAATGTGTTCAAATGTTATTGTTGTCCTTAAATTCAGGCAGAGTGCC
This sequence comes from Aquarana catesbeiana, assembly GCF_042186555.1. Taxonomy (NCBI): domain Eukaryota; kingdom Metazoa; phylum Chordata; class Amphibia; order Anura; family Ranidae; genus Aquarana; species Aquarana catesbeiana. The sequence goes on from NC_133334.1 coordinate 144,017,871, forward strand.
AGAGGCTTTTTTTGGAGTCTAAAATTCATTTATAACCCCCCTAAAATGTTTCCAATGGGCCATCAGAGGGGGTGAGGAATCTGATAAGTCAACCCTATATTTTTGTCTTTAAATACTCCTTAAAATAAATGTTATACTGATGTTGGCCAAGAATGTTTGTGTCTAATCTGCTTGCAATATTATGTGCAAAAGTAGTAATTTTTTTTTTTTTTCTTTTTTGACTCCACAGTTTTCTTCAACGCCACAGGAATGGCAGACTGTGGCTTCCCAGTTTGCTCTGCATTGGGACTTTCCCAACTGTGGAGAGGCAATCGATGGGAAGCACGTCCACATCGTCCCACAACCCCACTCGGGGTCATACTATATTAACTATAAGGGGTTTCGTAGTATTGTGTTGATGGCAGTGGTGTCGGTGACATACGAGTTTCTCTATGTGGATGTGGGGAAGACTGGCCGGATGTCGGATGGTGGAGTCTTTGTCCAGACGGAGTTCTACACATGTCTCCAAAGTGGTGTCTTGGGATTGCCACTTGCTGAAGAGAACGTGGAAGGACTCCCATTTGTTTTTATCGCTGATGAAGCATTTGGTCTGGGTGATTACCTGATAAGGTCATTCCCCTAGAGCAGTGTTTCTCAACTCCAGTCCTCAAGGCGCCCCAACAGGTCATGTTTTCAGGATTTCCCTCAGATGAAATGGCTGTGGTAATTACTAAGGCAGTGAAACTGATCAAATCACCTGTGCAAAATAATGGACATCCTGAAAACACGACCTGTTGGGGCGCCCTGAGGACTGGAGTTGAGAAACACTGCCCTAGAGGACCCTCACCCCAGAGAAGAGGGTTTTTAATTACCGGCTGGCCAGAGCCAGAAGGGTCATGGAGAATGCCTTTGGGATAATGGCCAGCCGGTTCCGCCTATTTCTTTTGGCAATAAATATGGCAGAGTACAAACTGAACCACATAGATCTAGCATGCTGCATACTTTACAACTTTTTAAAGAGAAATGCTCTGAATTATGTTGCCTCAGGTGGGCCCGAGGCTAGACTTCCAGAAACTACAATGACGGCCCTGGAAGCTGGCCATCCTGGCTTGCCCCCCCCCCCAAAGCGCCCGTGAAGTGCGTCAAAAATATGTCGATTATTTTACGGGTAGAGGGGCCATTGCTATGCCAGCACATTTGTAATTATTTTAGATATTAAAAAAAAATTTGATCTGATAAAATCTTGATTTTGATTTACTGCTTGTGTTTCTTTTAGCTGTCTTCTAGGTTCTCATAGTACACTTGTAGTGCCAAGTGGTTTTTTCATTATTAAATAACACCCAATGTCACTGTAAACACCAAATTAATACAAAAACTGGTATTGAGCATTGAAAGAAGAAGCCACACATTGTTGAGTATAAAACCTTTTAATCCGTGCACATTCACATGTGTGTTGTAAAACTTTTTTTTTTATAAAGTTTTACCTTGAAAATATGTTTTTAGTACATAAACAGGCATGTTTCAAAACATAACATACACAACTCAGGAACTTATAACATTCAAAAACTGAAGGCAATATCAGACATTATAGTGTCAAAAAGGTGATAAATAAATGCAGCGCATAAGTGTCATTAACCATGCGTTTTTCTGTGGTTAAAAAAACGTATAATCAAACATGCCTTTTCAGTGATTATACAAACATATAATCAAACATATCACCTTTCATAGGTAATAAGGATGTTCATCCGAAAAAATGTGATGGTGATTAAAAAAATATAAGCGAAAATAAACAACAAATTATAAGTGCAGTGTCTACACACATGAATCATCTAATTAGAATAATATATATCACCCTATATCACAGTAGTGTATAGTGGTATATAAAGGAATAAAGTCCATACATAAAAAACTCTAGCGATAACGCTGTGCAAACTGTGGCACTGATGAGATCCCGTAGTGATTGTTACATCTGGTGGGCAATCTTCCTGCATACAGATTTCATATAGAAATAGTAAGGTGGATGCGCTTACCAGAAGGGATGGACACTCTCACCGTATGGCGGGGTGTCATAAGGGCTTGTGGATCCAGATGATCCTATGGGTGTTCACTGGAAACTCGGTGAGGCGTGCCAATGGACAGTACCGGAAATTGCATAAACAGCGACTTCAGAGACAAGGTAGACTGTAGGTCATCGGATGGATGGATGGATTCACCTCTCGCAATACGCTGGTGGCCGAAAGGATGTAGTTCTCACCACGTCACAATGTCATCCACATAGGGAAAAAAAGGGAATCTCCACATGGTGCATGAACCGATAAAAGCAGGTTTATTTGAAATCATCAGCGGTACAGCAGACGTTTCACAAGCATCAGATAAAAAAGTTGAACAAGTGATCACAAGTTGAATAAAAATAGGATCGGAAATTAGCGTGATAACAGAGTAACAGCAGTCAGCAACCCGACATGTTTCGGACGATTGTCCATCTACAGGGGCATATAGCTGGATATCTGAAACCACGCTGTACATATAGCCATACTAATACATCTAATAGTAGTCAGCTGTGTGACTTTTGTCTCATGGCCGCTACTTGGCCAATCAGAGACAGGCAACCGTGTCTACCATAACACAGACCATCTGTGTAAAGCACTCCCCAAGCTTCCTCTCAGCCAAAGACCGGCATCAGGTACCTGTCATCTCACAGGACACATGACCACTGCGGGTCACGTGACACCTCCGACCAATCACCGCTTCTCGGGCCGGATCATGTGACTTTCCCAGAAGGGATTCTGGTTAATGGAGGCTACAGGGATATAATCATCTAGTGCACTTAATGATGACATCATCGCACGGCCACGGCTGGGCTCCAAACCTCTCTCTCAGTTCAACCAACCGAGAGAGAGAGGGGATAGGACAGGAGGAGGACTAATTCCACCTGACTGTCTCCAATCTATGTCATTGCACAAGCCAGATCAGCGCTCCTCTCCTGGTTACCTCCTGTGTCACCAGAAGCACCAATGGATTACTAATAGGCACAGGGGACACCAATGACAATAAAAATAATAGTAAAATTGCTATAAAAAATCTTGAAAATATTAAAAATTGTAAGGCTGAGCACCACAACCATTTGAATGGCCCTCTTTTACAGAAACATAGATTATATTAATTATGTAAATATGTCAACCTTACAGTACATTCATATATCAAAATAGCCCGTTGTTTCCAAATCACCCCTCAACAGGAAACAACAAGTAATCAGTGGACATTTCATTATCACTATTTTTAAAATGTCCCAGGTCTGTGGTTATAAAATGGAAAAGGAAAGGAAAAAAGGAAAAAATAAAAAAACCTCGATATTAGATCTTATATACCATCTTATATACCAACCAACAAACTTCCATATTCATGAGACCCTATGGAGGACTTGTCGGACGGCCCCGGGGGTAAACACAACCCGGGATCGTACGAACAAGAACTGTAAATACCACCGAAAAACCTCTGTAAGGACTTTAAGACTTATTGATAAATGCATTCATAACCCATTCAACGTTTAACCCATAAGGGGAATTGCTCTTTAACTGGAAGATCCAGAAGGTTTCCAGCTTAGACACTCCTCTCATGCGTGGGCCACCCCTCCAGTGTGGAACAAACCTGTCTATAATCTGAAATTTAGTACCTCTGGGGTCCCTATCGTGGAACTGAAGGAAATGGCGAGGTACGCTGTGGTTGGTACGCCCCAGTTTGATGGCAGTAATGTGTTCGTTAACCCTAGTACTGAATGTTCTAATTGTCCGTCCTACATACAGTATTGTTTATTACATGAACATGTAATAAGATACACTATGTAACGTGTGGCACACGTCACAAAGTGTTTCAGATGGTAAATAGTTGAAGTCACTGTGGATTGGAATGTCTCAGATTTTTTTCTCAAGAGATTGTGCGTGCATTCGTTGCACCTCTTGTAGGGATGGTAACCCTTCGTTTCAGGAAAGAACGAAGGTTTAACAGGGGCCTCAATCACATTATGTGCAATACGGTTTCTTAGAGAGGGAGCTCCTCTAAACGTAACACTGGCTCTAGGGGGAAGGACCGGGCCCAAAATGGGATCGTTTGTCAGAACATCCCAGTGACGGTTCAAGATACGTTTTATACATTTATGCTGGACCGAGAATTGTGTAAATAGCGACCATTTAAACTTGTCATCTGGAAGAAGTTTTGGTTTTTCCATGATGAGTGTCTCTCGATCAATAGACAATATTCTACTAATCTCCTGGTCAGTCATAGATGGTTGGTAGCCCTTTTCAATAAAGCGTTCTTTTAAGAACTGAGCTTGTTTAGTAAAGTCAAGGGGATTAGTGCAGTTTCTGCGAATACGCAGTAGTTGACTGCGTGGGACCGAATCCAGCCATGGACTGTAATGGCAGCTATCTGTAGAGATATAGCTGTTTCTGTCCGTAGGTTTGAAAAACGTGCTGGTGACGATCTGACGGTCTGCTATAGAAATCTCCAAGTCAAGAAAATGAATAGAGGTTGTGCTCAGTTCGTATGTGAGAACTATACCCCTATCATTGTTATTAAGGGTTGTCATGAAATCGTGGATGTCATCTATATACCTGGCCCAAAGACAGACCTCTGGTTGCCGTAACAAATAGACGACATCCTCCTCCCACAGAGCCATAAATAGGTTGGCGAGGTTGGGGGCAAATTTTGCCCCATTGCCACGCCCTTCCTCTGCAAGAAAAATTGATTGTCATACCAAAAATAGTTTGATTATGTGGCAAAACGAAGGAGGTCCATGACAAAAGATTGCGGTCTTGGTGGGATGTTCCTATTTATTGACAGGTAGTGCTTTACAGCAGCCCATCCCAGTGAGTGTGGAATGCAGGTGTACAGACTAGTACCGTCCGCCGTAACCAAGATGAGATCATCGTGGTAATCGATGGATTTGAGGCGACGAATAGTGTCACCCGTATCTTTGAGATATGACGGGACGTTACGGACTAGAGGCTGGAGGAAGAAGTCTATATAGCGGCCAATCCTAGAGGTTATAGAATCTATGCCACTTATAATGGGTCTCCCTGGGGGGCCTGGTTGCATTTTTGTGTATTTTTGGGAGGTAGTACATCACTGGTATCCGGGGGCATACCGGAACCAGGAATTCCTTTTTGTTTAAAATACCCTGTCAAAACCCTGAATCTACTAAATCTGTTAAATGTTTTTTGAAAACTCTAGTAGGATCTTGGGTGAGGGCTGTATATGTTTTGTCATCGCTCAAAATGTGACACATTTCCAAATGGTAATCCTTTTTGTCAAGGATCACCAGACCCCCACCCTTATCCGCAGGATGGATCACTATGTCTTCATGTTCGCATAAAGACTTTAAACCAATTTTAATATTGGGATGATCAAAAAGTTGTTTTAATGGTAATCTTTCCAGATCCTTATTTACCAAATCGAAAAAAACTTTGATCGATGGGGCAGTAGCCCCTGGAGGGTTGAAGAGAGAGGGATTTGCTAATCCCGAATGTAGGATCGACAGATTACTTTCTGCCATGTTGCCAACGGCTTTCACTCTGGGGGCAACAGGATTGGCTAGAAAGTAACGCTGAATATTCAATCTCCTTTTAAATTTTTGCATATCCATAAAGGTCCCAAATCGGCTCAATCCTTTAGATGGGGCAAACTTGAGACCTTTATCCAATACGTGGAGTTCCGTATTAGAGAAGGATTTCTGGCTCAAATTAAAGATTCCGCTAGATTTCAATATCGCCTTCTTTTTCCGGGCCCTCCATCCCCCTCGGGAGCCTCGTTTGTGCTTGCTCTTCGTTTTGGGCCTGGAGAGCCCCTGGAAAAATCCTCGGGGTGTGGAGGGTTAGGATACGAGTTGTTATAAGTATATGGTGATCTATCATATTGTGTATATTCATTTTCCCTATGGCTAAGTTGTGTATTGTAGTGATTACCATAGGGTTCCTCTCGAAGAGGTGGAAACCTGTTGTATGTCCTAACGGGAGTACGATAAGAATATTGCTGTTCTGGATAGTTTCTGGCATAGTAATCATGACGGGGTGATCTATCTCGTGTAGATGGACCTGAATATTTATAGTTCTCATTCCTACCACGAGAAGACCCCCTACCTCTTTGTGTACCACCTCTTCCTCTATGAGGATATTGGTTATTATTTTTCGGGGGGTGGTTCGGAATCTGGTCTTGTGCGTTAGGTCTGTTAAGATTCCTCGGAGTCTTAGGATAGTCTTTGTTCCTTACATCGGTACGTGTGGTGTTCAGTGGAGGGGCTGTGAGAGCCTCTCCTGTAGTGGGGTCCGGGGGGGGGGGGAGTATCCATTCCCATCTGACCTGGGACCTCCGCAGATGGGTTACTATCCTTTTTTTGCCAGGTAAACACCAGGTTATTTATATAATCGGAAATGTCACGGGTATACTTCTTTTGTTTCTTTGTACGTTGCTCCCTTTCCTCCTTTTCCAATTGATTTTTCAGATTGGCTGAGAGGGAGATGTCCTCAGAAGTGGTTTTGTGAGGAAGGAGTTTTTCTTTCAGGTCCTTGATTTCCCTGTCGATCTGGGATAATTTGCTCCTCTTTTTATCGACCAGGAACCCAAGGAAGCTAATACCCACTTCATTAAAATAATGAAACCAAGCTTGCACTTCCGTATCGTCTTGCTGGGGGTGAACATCCCATCTCAAACCTCTAGGGACCATGCGCTCCTTAGAGTATTGCTCCAGAAACGTAATGTCCCATAGAAGGTGGATTTCAGAAATCATGAGATTTTCTAATCGCATAAACAAACAGCCCACTTGAGTGTTAATATTCACAACTACAAACACTCCCTCCGTGGTGATGGAACGGGTGGTGCGGTATTCAAATATATCCATAGTGATATGGAGAATAGTGGCAGCAACAAAAAATGAAATAAAGTGTAAACAAGAAAGAGAGAAAAGTATTGTTGCGCTACTAAAAAAATTTTCTCTTAAAAGTGTAAATCAGCAGCCAGCATCACCAGTATGATAACCGTATACAAAATGTGATAAATAAATAAATGCAGCGCTAAGTGTCATTAACCATGCGTTTTTCTGTGGTTAAACAAACGTATAATCAAACATGTGTTTTCAGTGATTATACAAACATATAATCAAACATATCACCTTTCATAGGTAATAAGGATGTTCATCCAAAAATATGTGATGGTGATTCAAAAAATATAAGTGAAAATAAACAACAAATTATAAGTGCAGTGTCTACACACATGAATCATCTAATTAGAATAATATATATCACCCTACATCACAGCAGTGTATAGTGGTATATAAAGGAATAAAGTCCATACATAAAAAACTCTAGCGATAATGCTGTGCAAACTGTGGCAGTGTCAAAAAGGTGTTGATATTGCCTTCATCAAATGGAGTGATGTCACCCCTGTAAAAGCCAAATTTTAAAGATGCACACAAATTGGGAGTCAAACTGGGGATTTCCCTCCAGATCCCATGCCTAATGTCAACATGTGCTATCTCCCATGATGGGGGATCAATGGACGTGTTTTGGTGGTGCAACCACTTCCTCTCACTTGAGTTACGAGGAAGGGGTTGCACCCACAAAACGCGTACATTGATATCCCCTGATGGTAGATAGCACATGTTGACACACTGTGTGCATCTTCAATATTTGGCTTTTAAAATGCATCAAAAATTAGTTAGAAAAAATTGGTCACCAAAAATAGAAAATTGTGTCATTTTATTGTTATTTAGATTCTTCCTAGTACATCAATAATGTTCTTCAGTTTTTGTTCTATGTCATTTGCTTTTTGCTTTATGATGTCTAAATCCTGACTACAAAACATTATGTCCTTGATTAGCCTTTGTGCACTGTCACTCATGAAATGGCAAGATTGTTCTTCCACAACATGCACATCACCTAAAAGAAAAAATACACACCATGTATTATAAATATGCAGGCATACATCTATTACCTGAATCTGTGGTCTAAGAAACTCACCTGTTGTGGTGACAATTTCAACCACCTCTCCTTCCTCCACATCCTCTGGTTGTGGTGTCCTCTGTTCCCCTTCTTCAGGAGGTGGGGGGTTCCTGGTATCCTCAGACGTCCGGAGTCTTTTCTCCCCTATGATAATGAAACAAAAGGTATACTTAGCACACCGATATTTGAGGCCAGAAATAGGAATATGAAACATTGCTTGGAAGTGGGGTACAATTGTCTGTTTTGGCAGAGTTCCAAGCTGAAGACATGATTTTTTTCCCTTACCAAAGCTGGAATGCTTACCTTTTTTGGACAAGTTTCACACATGGAGACACCCCAAGTATCCACTGGAGTACCTGTGTGGGACACTCTAAAAAGTTCGTTTTTGTGTCCCACACTAATGCTCCTGAGTCCAGATGTGTAAAAAGCTGCTGAGTGTCCTCTCCTTACATTACACTGAATAAAGTTTGCAATACTTTCTAGTTTCAAACACATGTAGACAACAATGTCCTAAACTTCTTTTAATACAAATTAGCATGACCAAATGTAGTTAACCCTGTATCTGCCCAAAACATTGTATTTAGTTGGCAAACGAACAATGTTTCCTAGGACCGATTACTGTGCCCATGAACATGAAAGTAGCCATTTTAAACTGTACAACAGTAAAGAAAAGCACATGGAGCAGCGTGCAAGTAATAATAATAGGAGCACACGACAAGTACTTACTTTTTAGAAGCACTTTCTTGATCCTTCTGTACTGATCCTGCTCCCTCAAATTCAGGTCTGACCAGCGTTTCCTCAATTGCTCTTAAGATCGTTGCACCCCAAAATTCTTGTGCAGACTCTTCAACTTTAGACATGATCTTGGCCTTTCTCACATTTGGGTTTAGGTAAGGTCCATACTTCCCATCATAGTTGGCCCTCTTCAAGATGTCCACCATCTCCACCATCTCTACAAAGGCCATATTTGAGGCCTTAAATCTCCTCCTGGATGGGGACGTTTCTTGCTCTGGGCTTTCCTCCTCTTCGTTACCGCTATTACGCACCTGCAGTGTCTCCGCCATGTTCCTCTCCCACTGCGACGAAAGAGAAGGAGCGGGGAATATTCTAGAAAGAACGTCAGGGGCAGGCGAAGCGGGCAGAGTTTCACGCATGTGCAGTGTATATAAAGCTAACACGCATGTGTCATACGTACGATCTGTGAGTGGAGGAAGTGCCGATCGTGAGAATGAAGGTAACATTTTAACTTGGGACATCAGTGGCCTATACTGTGATAAGATCAGAACAAAGTGTTTTTTCTTGCAGAAAATATGAAACAATTCAAAGACCCAGAATTCATGGGCCAGTTCATAGACATATACAGGGATATGAGAAATTTGTGGAAGGTTAAAAACCCCTTATATCGAAATAAACCAGCTAGGAAGGCATCGCTGGACAAACTGCTGCAATTTGTGAAGATGCAGGTCCCCGACGCAGACATCGAGTTTGTAGATAAGAAAATTGGTAGCTTGAGAAGCATGTATAATGCCCTGTACACACGGGCAGACTTTTTGACCGAACTTGTCCACCTGAACAAATCTGTTGGACAATCCGACCGTGTGTGGGCTTCATCAGACTTCCGACTGGCCTTTTCAGTCAAATCCAATGGACTTTAGATTTGAAACATGTTTCAAGTCTTCCCGCCGGAACTCCGCCGGAGCCAGTTCCTCTCGGGAAATCTGCTTGTCTGTATGCTGGTCCGACGGACCAAATACAACACAGGGGCAGCTACAGCACCTGCCCGTGAGAATGTTTCCAGTGCAATCCTATTGTGCTGGTTCTCGGCGACAAAGTAACATCTCGCGCTCGCTGCAATAGGAAAAACACATTTTCCTATTGCAGCGAGCATGAGAAAGAGGCGACAATGTCCCTTCGGTCTGGTATGGATTTTAAGGGGAACCCCCTACGCCAAAAAAAATGGCATGGGGGTCCCCCCAAAATCCATACCAGACCCTTATCCTAACACGCAGCCTGGCTGCTCAGGAAAGGGGGTGGGGACGAGCGAGCGCCCCCCTCCTGAACCATACCAGGCCGCATGCCCTCAACATGGGAGGTGGGTGCTTTGGGAAAGGGAGGTGCCCTGCACCCCCCCACCCCAAAGCACATTGTCCCCATGTTGGTGAGGACAAGGGCTTCTTCCTGACAACCCTGGCCGTTGGTTGTCGGGGTCTGTGGGTGGGGGGCTTATCGGAATCCTCAAGACCCTTTTAATAAGTGGGTCCCCAGATCCCAGCCCCCCACCCTATGTGAATGAGTATGGGGTACATCGTAATCCTACCCATTCACCCAGGGAAAAAAAGTGTCAATAAACACACTAGACAGGTTTTTAAAGTAATTTATTAGGCAGCTCTGGGGGTCTTCTGACTTCGGGGCCCTCTTTCGACTTCTCCGCTCTCTCCGGCCTCTTCTCCCACTCTCCGGCCTCTTCTGCTGGTGTCCAGTTCTTCTCCCGCTCTCTGGTTCTTCTGCCAGGCTCCTCTGCTATCTTCTGCTCTTTTGCCGCTCTCTTGCTAGCGTTGGCCCGGTCTTCTCCATCATCTTCTTCCGATGTTGACACAATGCTCTCCGGCTGTAATGCTGTGTGCACGGTGCGCAACAACTTATATAGGCATGTGGAGTGGTCACTGGGTGATGTCACCTGGTGACCCCGCCCCTTATGACATCACAGTCCCAGGGCATGCTGTGACTGTGACGTCATAAGGCACCCAGTGACCACGCCCCATGCCTATATAAGTCGCTGCACACCGTGCACACAGCATTACAGCGGGAGAGAGCATCGTGTCAACATCGGAAGAAGAGAAGAGAGAACAAGACGATGGAGAAGACCGGGCCAATGCTAGCAAGAGAGTGGCAAAAGAGCAGAAGATAGCGGAGGAGCCCGGCAGAAGAACCGGACATCGGGAGAAGAACCGGACATCGGGAGAAGAGGCCGGAGAGCGGGAGAAGAGGCCGGAGAGAGCGGAGAAGTCGGAAGAGACCCATGAAGTAGGAAGAAGACCCCCAGAGCTGCCTAATAAATTACTTTAAAAACCTGTCTAGTGTGTTTTTTTTATTGACACTTTTTTCCCCAGATGAATGGGTACGATGTAGGGGGCTTGAGGATTCCGATAAGCTCTCCACCCACAGACCTCAACAAACAACGGCCAGGGTTGTCGGGAAGAGGCCCTTGTCCTCATCAACATGGGGACAAGGTGCTTTGGGGTGGGTGGGGCGCAGGGCGCCCCCCTTCCCAAAAGCACCAACCCCCCATGTTGAGGGTATGCGGCCTGCTACGGTTCGGGGGGGGGGGGGCGCTCGCTCGTCCCCACCCCCTTCCTGACTGGCCAGTCTGCGTGATCGGATAAGGGTCTGGTATGGATTTTGGGGGGACCCCCACGCCATTTTTTCGGCATAGGGGGTTCCCCTTAAAATCCACACCAGACCTAAGGGCCTATGCTCTGCGCTGGCTCCCGCGACGGGGCTCACAAGGTGTCAATCTCGCCGATAAAAGCGGCAAAATTGACTTCCTTTTCTAGTCCCATCGTACCTCATCACGTTCAAAATGAACTGACTTTAGTCCGTGTGTGGGCAAGTCCGTTTGTGCACAAGTCCGCCAAAAGTCCGTCGGGAAAATTGTCGGACCTAGTCTGCTGGAAAGTCCGGTCGTGTGTGAGCAAGTCCGTTTGTTCGGAAAGTCCATCGGAAGTCCGCCGAAAGTCTGTCGGGAAGATCGTCGGACCTAGTCTGCCAGAAAGTCCGGTCATGGGTACGCTGCATTAGAAGTAGCTTAATAAGGTCCAGGCTTCCATGAAATCAGGAGCAGCAGCAAAGGATGTATATGTACCCAGTCTATGGTACTACAACAGGATGCGGTTTCTGGAAAACCAGATTGAAGCCAGGGAATCACTTTCTTCACTTCCATCCACCCTTCCCTCAATACTTCCCTCAACCCCAGCTGAGGCTTCCGAGGACCAACCTGGGCCTTCCATCCTGGAAGAAGTTGAGGAGTCCAGCTGGAGGCAGGTATAGTATTTTTGAACATATTTATTGTCTGAAAATTATTGTTGTTAACTAGATGTTATTATTGATAACATGAATGATTGAACAAAAAGTGTTTGACATATCAATAGACTGTAGAGGCCAAAAATAATTGGGACAAGAATGAAAAATGCTGGGCTCAGAATGATAGTCTTTTCTATTTATTAACATTCAATTGCAACAGTCATAAGCTGAAAATTGTGTGTGATTGATGAACCAAAAACTAAAACGATGTCCCTTTTTCACACACAGGAAGACCTCAGCCAGGACAAGGTTCTGGAATGTGGCAGACAGGAGGAGGCGGGGGTAAGTGTCAGCCAGGAGGTGGCTGGGCCAAGTAGCCTCACCCAATCCCAGGTGCCTCCCCTCCGCCTTACAACAAAAAGGGGAGTAACATGGAGGAGGCAGCACTGGGCCTCGTAAAGGGTTCTAATGCAGCCCTGAAAACACCCCCCGATGCTGAAGAGGCCTATGGCTGCTATGTAACTGCAAAATTGCAGCAAATGGAGGAGGGCCAATGCCTCATGTGTGAGAATATTATTTTTCAGGCCCTTCAGAAGGGGTTGAGGGGCCAAATTAGTAAGAACATGCACTTATGTGCGCTCGCCCATCCTCCTCCTCCTGCCACAAGTCCACCTCCAGAGCCACAGCTTCCAAGGAGGGCTGAAGGGAAGGCTGCAGGAAAGCGTGGAGGGAAGCCTGCAAGGAAGATATGAAAGTGATGGCCTGGTCTGACAGAAGATGCAGGCTGTTGTAGTACCACAGCCTGGGGACATATATGTCATCTGATGCTGTTTCTGATCTCTGGGAGTCCTGGACCAGATTATGCTCCCTATTATATGGACTTCTCAGGCTACCAATTTTTAGTTACAAAGAGTTAATGTGTGCCCTGGGGTACAAAGGCTTCACAAATTCAAGTAGTTTCTCCAGCGTTACCTTCCTCTTTATTTTGTTATAAGCCAGAATAAATGGAGATTTTTTTTATATGAAAATACTTGCCTATGTGTTTTTCTTCAAAAAGGACAGTTTGTTTGTGAGTAGGCAGGTACATTTCAAAAATACAATGTCAAATTAACAAGGGACACCAACCAACCTCCTCAAGCTTTAAAAATACAAGATAATAATGCACCTTTTGTTTTTAGATAAATAATTTGAAAAGTTAAAATCTCCCATTGAGAGGTTATTAATATTGACATACTACATTGCTTTTGGCCATTTTCTTTCAGCCACTGCAGTTCATCATTTTGCTTTTATTGCAGAATTATTTTAAATGCTCTCTATATTTTCAAAACTCTTCTGCTTGCTTTTGCAGTCACTTGATCTTGTATTTTAATACTTACTTGCTCACCTGCTGCACCCTGGCATCTGGATGCAAGACTAGTCTCTTCATGAAGGGAAGGTCTGCTTGTATCAAGCATCAAATGTTTCTGTTCTTTGGGTCAATAACCTTGTTTTGTAGTTGGATAGTGACAATTTTTCATAGAAAAATCAGTAAGGTTAAAGCAATGTGTAGGAACATTTAATTAAATTTACTCACAACAAGACATACAACAAATTATAACATGACTAAAAGAAGTGATGACCACTTCAGGCACTACAGTGTGACACACAAACATTTTACCCTCAGTTATATTATAGCCAGGTTGTCTTTAATAAATAGTGCATCATATGGAAGTACTGTAGATATCATACAAGGTCCATAACGTTCTTTTTACTGGCACCTTCACACATGAGGCCAAATGACAATAAAACATGCTATATAGATTGAATACATATCAGCCAAATGCAAGAGAGACAACTATACATTTTGCAATACATGTAGTAGCCTCCTAGCTAGATCTCTAAGAGAACAATGTCCCTCTCCATGCATGTTCACATACCAGATTCCTGTCAAACGAAACAATACACAATCAAAGCCATTGAACACTATTCTAAATCCTATTATGAACAAATTCTGTAATTTACTGTCTTCACATTCCTTCCTTCATTCTCAACCCAATGGTCCCAAAATTCAAGACTATCTAACATCTATTGAAATTCATAAATTATAACCAGAAGCTGACAACAGATAACTCAAGCTCAAATAGGAGAGCAACCAGTGGTTAAAAAGATCTATGGAGCAGCCAGCTAGGAGACAGCCTAAATCCTCCAAAAGCAGCACAAATCAAACACTATAAATAATTCCTGCAGTGCTCACACACAAATCCTTCCTGCAAAATTAAACATAACGTAATAAATAACATGTATAACAATAATCTTGTTTTATTGTTATACATGTTATTTACTGTATTCCTTTATGTTCATTTTTGCACAAAGGATTTGTGTGTGAGCGCTGCAGGAATTATTTATAGTATGACCAAAAGCTGTTAATGTATTGGAAGCTCCAATTTCTGAAAAATAATATATCCATATAGTCTCCGGACTTAAAAGAGGCAAATTCATAGGTACCAACAGTTATGACCTTCTCTATTACAAAACATCCCACCAGATTTTAGCTCCCCATCTCAGCAATGCATTTAACTGTCTTACTGATCCTTACCTGCAGCAAAGCTCTTTAACTCACAGTTCCCTTACCTCAACCATAACACTGATACCCAAACCCCAGAAGGATTCAACTGATTTCACCAGTTGTAGACTGATTTCTCTGTTCAACATGGACTTAAAAATATTTTCAAAAAATCCTAGCAAACAGAATGAGCAAATACCTGTCGTGCCTCATCCACACAGACCAAACAGGATTTAACACATCCAGGGAATCCAGGGACAATACCAGTGGTGGCTGGTGCTTTTCTTTTTCTGGAGGGAGGCAAACGACAACCCCCCCGGTCGGCCGGCGGCACCCCCCCCTACTGACGGTCGGTTGGTCATCCAACCCCACACTTACCCCATCTAGGTCATGGGTGGGCAGCGCTCCTATGGGCAATGAGCGGCATCTTCTCCTCCTCTACATCACGGTGGCATCTCCTCCCTCCTCCTCCTCCTAGGCGTTCAATAGGATCACCTGTCCTTTCAGTCAATCAGTTGATGGGTCTCAGGACCCGCTTCCTGATTGGCTGGGAGGAGAATCAGTGTGACAATAGTGAATATTCATTCACTATTGACACACAACTGGATTGGCTCAGGATGCAGTGCTCTGCACCCTGAGCCCACCCTTTTTTGAAGCCTATTAAAGCCTCTGGCTCTAATCACTGGCTTAAAAAAAAAACATGGTAATCCATGCGTCTGGTGCCCTCCATGTAGATTAGGGGCTACACGCATGGATAGGGGGGGTGCCCGTGCTCCCCTAATGGACGGGCCACCACTGGACGATACTCTGCACACTAACAATGCCATACACTGGGCTCACCACTCCAATACTACCATGATGCTCCTCTTTACTGATGCTGAGAAGGCATTTGATAGGGTGGCCTGGCCATTCATCTTGAATCACTCAAATATATCAGCGTGGGCCTTTGGGCACGCCACTAAATTATATTATTGTCCTAATGCAAAGGTCATAGTCAATGACAGATTTTTATTTAGTTTCCCCATATCTAATGGCACATTACAAGGATGCTTCCTCTCTCTACCAATATTTGCCCTTAGCTTGGAACCCTATTTATGCCACCTTAGATCCCATCCAGATATTATCGACCTTTGAGTTAACTCAGAAACCCATAAAATAGCAACATACACAGATGACTTATCATTTTGGATCATACGCCCACACATATAATTTTTGGACCTGTTGAAAGAGTTCTCTTTCCCACCTTAAAATAAACTATTATAAACGGTAAGCCATATCACTGAGTGACTCTGTTCCCTAGGTAATCTTTCCCTTTCTGCTTGATCTCTTTTGGTTTAATGTAAGCTTATTAATAAGCTATTATCTACCTTTTTTGGAATCTACCAAACAAGATCTTATAAAATGGGATATTTTTTCCCCATACCTGCTTTGTTAAAATGTTGTCAAAATTGTAATCCTTCCTACATTTTGCTTTCTCTTTCAAACCTTACCAATTATCCTTGGTCTCTCCCTTCCAGCAACTAGCATGGATTATATCAAAATTAATTTGGAGTCATAAGCCCCCAAGGAAACACTTTAAATTACTGGCCTGTGTTAAAGACTTAGGTGGCCTGGGTGCCCCGAAGCCTCAGTGTTACTGTTCTCTGGCAGGCCTACTTAGAATTTTAGTCTGGTTGTGCCGAATGACATTTAAATGCTAGGTCTCCCTGGAGCATTTTTTGCTTGGAATTTTCACTGTCTTGGTCTTCACTATCAGAATCTCACTGACTTCACACATATTGGTCAATGGTGAGAAAATAATATTGTATCCTTGTGATCTGTCTACTTTTGGACCAGCCTTCTATTACCAAATAACTCACAGTAAGAATTTGGGTGACAAGGATTAAGAAGAATAAAAAAAGGTATAAAACTCAGATCCAGGTGAAAAATAACAATTGGGGAGCTGAGGGGTGGAGCCAAGCAGAGCAGACATGCTTGCCTGAAGCTCTGCTCTCTGAGAGAAAGATAAAGCCGAATAAAAGCGGGTGTTCACCAAGCATCCGCACATAAAATATATAAATTTGTGCCCACAGCACTCCTGAATTTGGAGGTCTCGGTCCCAGTGTTGCTGGACAGAGTATGGGTCCCAAAATCAACAAAACAGCACCACCTCACAGCACAGCCACAACGGCGCTGCAGTAGTCTGCCTCAGGTACCTCCAGCAGTGATGATATCAACTTAAGAGCATATACTGTCACACAGACTGCACCATATGATTCTGAAGTACACTGTTAGTATTTGGAAGATTCTCCTCAGAATGAAATTACCTCACCAGTTACACTGAAACAAATAGAAAAAATGCTTCAAAAAGCATCGAAAAGCCCCTCTGACCATATTACTACTAGCCTTACTAAGGAAATAAGAGAGTTGGTTCAGTGCTTATCCACACTTGAAACCAGAGTAGATGACTTAGAAATTAACAATGTAGAATGCTATAATGAAATTGACAACCTTAAAGAGGAAAATGCAACATTACAGACAAGATTGGAAGACTATGAAAATTGTGCTAGACGCTCTAATTTGCATATTAGAGGTATTCCTGAAACTGTAATTGACTTACAAGCTACAATGAAAGCACTTTTTCAGGAACTACAACCAGCCATCCCGATAGACCATCTGGAAATGGACAGGGTTCATAGAGCTCTAAATTCTGATGGTCCACCCCGCGATATCATTGCAAAGTTTCATTTCTACAGAACAAAAGAACAACTACTATCTGCAGCAAGGAATAAAGAAACTCTTAACTTCCAAGGACTTAATTACCAGCTTTTTGTAGACTTGTTCCAACTTACAATAAATAAAAGAAGGGCCTTAAAACCCTTAAGTATTACAACAGAATCAAATTACATATCAATGGGGATTCCCCCTTTCAGTGCGTTTCACATTCCAAGGCTCTAAATTTACATGTTGTTCTGCTAACAAACTCCAAACTACCCTTCAAGATATGTATCTGCTGAACTCGATACAGAATCAAGAAACCGCTCAAAAAAGACCGACATCATCTTCTCCAAACAAATCTTCTGTGTTGCCAAGAAGAAATGAGCACCAGAGCTTACATAAAAGGGGCCAATATCGATCTGATCAAGCCCCTGAAGACTCTATGGACTGAAGATTACTATATACTCATATTTCTCTCTCTACTTGATGGTTAAGTTCACCAATCCTTACTGTCTATTTCACATTTTGCATCTAATTAATTCTTATTATATTTAGACACACTCGGTTATGATAATGTGAAAATGTGCTATTTTTTCCATTTTCATAACTTCATACTTTTAGGATCCACCCTTCATCTATCTCTTGATTAATAAGACAGCTAAACAGTCTTATTATCTTTATTATCTTTTTTTGTCGTTTATCGCCTCAAGGAGATACTTTAATTGTCTTAACAACTTTAATTGTCTTAACAAGTTCTTAATATAACATATTGTAACAACTGCTTTACTCCAGATCCAAGATAAATGGCTTAATGGTCAAAATGGATCAATTTTGAATATCCATGTTTCTTTTCCATTATTTGTCCCCCAGTTTTTGCTAGTGATAAAATATTCTCGTTACTTATATACTTATGGAAATTTGCTACTAGTAGGCTTTGTTGTTCTTTCAGGAATGTTTCTTGCGCTCCTTTTTTTCTACTCTCGGTTAGTTCATTGATATAGTGGACAATGCACAGTTGCCAATGTACCCTTGGGGGGAGTTTTTTACCCCCCCCAAAAGTGTTATGAGATTATATATGTTTTATTTACTATTTAAAATGAAGAATATTTATGTTTTATTATTAAATCTTCTACCCTTTTCTTTTCTATCCTTCCCTACCCCCCCCCCCCCCCCCCTTTCCGGAGGCAGTTCTATCTACACAATGTTTTGGAAAACATGATATCTTACCTCATGCATTCATAACCCTATGGCTCTGTTAAATATACTATCCCTGAATGTTCAGGGCCTGAACATTCCACAAAAACGCACCAAAGATTTTTGCTCCTTTGCCACTAGAAAAGCACATATCTTGTGCCTTCAAGAAACCCACTTCACACCACAATCCACTCCTAAATTTTTCAGCAAACTGTACTCACAGGTCTACACAGCCTCAGCTTCAACTAAACAGTCAGGCATACTTATTGCATTTCACCGCAATAACCCATTTACATTATTAAAGGAGATTAAAGACCCAGAAAGGCGATATCTGATTCTAACAGGATATTTGCATGATACTGCCATAACAGTAATTTCATATTATGCCTCCAACAAAAGTCCTACTTCGTTCCTCTCTCACCTTTTACAGGTAATCAAATTACATAATATAGGAACGTTACTTTTTTTGTGGAGATTCCAATTTAGCTCTCTTTCCCTTTCTAGACAAATCACCTATATCTCAATCAAATGTCCCTAACACACACTTTTTTACAACTTATTACAAAACATAATTTAGTAGACTTCTTGCGTGAACTGAATCCAACTAAAAGACAATTTACCCATTATTCACATCCCCATCACTCATTCTCACAAATAAACCACATATTCCTAACTACAGGTACGGTGCCTGAAATCCTAACATCCAAAATTTTACCAAGCTCATGGTTGGATCATAGTGTAATGGGGCGTACACACGGTCGGACTTTTCAGCTACAAAAGTCCGACAGCCTGTCCGACAGACTTTCGACGGACTTTCGACGGACTTGCGGCGGACTTTCTAACGAACAGACTTGCCTACACACGATCACACAAAAGTCAGTCGAATTCTTACGTGATGACGTACACCGGACTAAAATAAGGAAGTTGATAGCCAGTAGCCAATAGCTGCCCTAGCGTGGGTTTTTGTCCGTCAGACTAGCATACAGACGAGCGGATTTTTCGACCGGACTCGAGTCCGTCGGAAAGATTTGAAGCATGTTTCAAATCTAAAGTCCGTCGGATTTGAGGCTGAAAAAGTCCGTTGAAAGTCCGGAGAAGCCCACACACGATCGGATTACCAGCCAGCTTTAGTCCGTCAGCGTCCGTTGGACTTTTGTAGACGAAAAGTCCGACCGTGTGTACGCGGCATAATACTTACCATTATAGCCTCTACCATTCCAAAAGCATATGGTCCAACTTGGCTTCTTAGGGATTACATACTTAACAATCCAACACATAAACTTAATATTGAACTTGCACTGAAAGAATACATTGTAGACAACTATACCCCTGATATATCCCTGCTCACTCTGTGTGAAAATCACAAACCAGTTTTACGTGGTAAATGTATGAGACAAGTGGCTCTATTTAATTGAGAACGTAGAGCATTATATAACAAATTAGAAACAAACTTTAACACTTTCTACATGACATTTCAATCCTTCCCTTTTGTTACAATTGCAATTGGGTAAGGCGAAACTTGAATTTGACCTGTTTCTCACAGAATCAGCAGATAAAACTATCAATTGATCACGCCACAATTTTACATGAAAGCTAATAAACCAGAAACTCTATTAGCCCGCATGCTCAAATCTCACAACTCTTTAAAGTAAATTTGTCCAAATCAGAAATTCTTAATGTCTCTCTATCACCACGTCAAGTTCAAGCTCTAGGGAATAATTTCCCATTTAAGATCTGTACTTCGACACTTCAATACTTGGGCATAAAAATTCCACAAGATCTTACTAAGCTATATATGGAAAATTATTATCCTCTTATGCAGCGTACAATACAGGACATTAAGAAATACGAGCGAGCCCATTACTCATGGTTTGGGAGGATCAATATATTAAAAATGGATATAATACCACGCTTTCTGTACCTTTTCCAAACCATACCTATAGCGGTCCCCCGTTCCTTTTTTACCATTCTACAATCTACCTTTACAAGGTTTATCTGGGGATGTAATAGACCTAGATTGCAAAGGAGAATTTTATCTCTCCCCAAAACAAAGAGGGGCGCAGAGGCACCCGACCTATATTACTACCACGCTGCAGCAGTGTTAACTAGACTAGTAAATTGGTTCCATCACTCCCATCTTAAACAATGGGTACACATAGAACAGTCAATTGCTCCCTTGGATCTCCAGGCGCTTCCCTGGCTAGATATCTCTGCCCGGGGCCCACTTTCCTCGTTATCCTTTCTTACAGCACATTTATTGCGTACCTGGGATAAACTACAAACCCAATTAGGACTTTCGCCTAAAGTGGGATTAATGACACCCCTGTTTGGTAACCCAGGGTTCTTACCGGCAATGGCACGGAGACATTTTCTGGCATGGAGTAAGGAGTCAAATCGTCGAATATCCCAAATTATTTATCAGGGAGATCTCCCATTGCTTTCAGATTTGATCCCTACTCAGCAACAATCAATTAAACATTGGTTGGAATATCGGCAAATAACGTCTTTTTCTTTCTTCTTTTCCATCTATAGATGTGTTTAATAGAGAGCCAGATACCTTTGAGTCTCTTCTGTTACAACAAAATACACCAGAACATATTCTGTCTGCAGTGTTTGGGGTTCTTATTCTTAGACTCCATACATGCCTCCCAGAGTTCACAAATAAGTGGAAAATGGACTTGAATGTTGAAATTAAGCCAGAGGAATGGGAAAAAGCATTTACTCTTACACATAGTATGTCGTTAGCAATCAAGGCCCACGAGACAAATTTTAAGCTTCTCTCTCGGTGGTATAGATGTCCGTTGTTGCTTCACCGGATATATCCAAATGTTTCAGACCTGTGTTGGCGCTGTCATTCTGCCAAAGGTTCTTTATTACATATTTGGTGGGAATGTCCTTCGGTACATAATTTTTGGGACATGATACTGCAGCTTCATACCCGTGCAACTGGGGTGACTATTCCCAACATACCTCAAATTACTTTGTTATCCATCTTACCTGGCTCGTACAAAAGCATTAAAAAAGGCCTTTTAAGACACTGGTTGACAGCTGCAAGGGCAGTAATACCGCGCCACTGGCGGTCAGCACATGCTCCATCGTTGACTGATTGGATTCTAGAGATGGACCATATTGAGCGGATGGAGACTCTTCTATCACAGGAATTGGACACGTACGAACAATGTTGTCAAACTTGGCTTCCTTGGAAAGTGCTAAGGGAGTCCCCTGAACTACGGAATCTGTATGTGGTTGGGAGGTAGGTTATGAAACTGGTGGAGAGGTGGTTTGAGTGAGGCGACCCTGGTTTGATAACTACTTCGGGTAGTGTATTTAATTTTTTTTTTTTTTTCTCTTCATATACTTTTTTTGTGTTGTGTCTGTGTGTGTGTTTTGTGTGATTATAGCTAATATTACTGTGGGGGTCGAAGAAAGGGAGTAGGAAATTCTATATTTTATTTTTCTAAATGGATGAAAGAAAATAAGGCAGGGATATCCCTATTAGGGTTTAGGGATATATGGTCTTGGGCGGTGGTGGCGGAACTTGGTGTAGGGGATGTTTTGGGACCATGCCTCCCTTGAGTGTGGGGAGGATAGGGGAGTGTCTGGGGTCCCGGGGTCCGCCATCACGGGTCTGGAGTATGATCAGGGGTTGTCTCTCTCCCTTGTTTGTTTATGATTTATTTATTTTTTTCTCTTCTCTTTTCAGAGACCCCTTCAGTGTGTTGGTATATCTTTGTTTTATGTTTTATATATTATTGTAATGTGGTATATATATATATATATATATATATATATGTGTATGTGTTTATGTTTATATGTATATGTGTATATATATATGTATGTATATATATGTGTGTGTATATGTATGTATGTATATATATATATATATATATATATATATATATATATATATATATATATATATATATATATATATATATATATATATATATATATATATATATATATATATATATATGTTAACGCTTGTCTTTTCTTTTTTTTCTCCTTTTTTTTGTTATGTAAATTTAAAATTTTCAATAAAAATGGAATGCTGTAAATGAGGGAAGAAGGGAGAGGAAGGAAAAAAAGAAGAAAGAAAAAAGGAAAAAAAAAAAAATCTCACAACTCTCCCACTAAACCTATTCACCTCAGAATATCTAAAGATGTATACTCCAATAACCCAAGGAAAATACTCCAAAAATGCAAAACACATTTAAACAAATTATATTCTTCTGACACTGAGCTAGATACATCCAAAGCAGATGAGTTTTTTTCCCACATCCCCCCCCCCCCCATTATCCACAACACAGTTAGAGCTGCTAGAGAAACCTGTATCAGTTGAAGAGGTGTTCAGTGCTATCAGAACACTGAAAATAAACAAAAGACCTGGCCCTTATGGATTTTCTGCACTATATTATCGTACATATATTGAAACATTATCACCCACCTTAACTGATGCCTTCAACTCTATACTATCAGGTCACTCATTTAGACAGGAAACATTAACAGCAATTATTTCTATGCTTCCCAAACCAAACTCGGACGATATAATCTGTTTGAACTATCGTCCTATCTCTTTACTAAATGTAGATATCAAAATATTAGCCAAAATCCTTGCTACAGACGTAATACATTCATTGGTGAAATTATACATAAAGATCAAGCAGGATTTATCCCTATCCGACAAGCAAATGATAATATTAGACGTGCCACCCTTCTATCACATGCTGTATCCCAGCCTGTTTCCTCTCATTAGATATAAAAAAGGCATTTGATTCCATTTCATGGTCATAAATGCACTATACTCTTAGTAAATGGGGTTTCAGCCCCCATTTCTTACAATGGCTCTCAGCACTTTACTGCAAACCTAAAGTGTACATTAAATATGCAGGTTACAAATCTGAAACATTCAACATAGAAAGGGGTACACATCAAGGATGCCAGCTCCCACCTTTTTTATTTTCTTTGCTTATTGAGCCTTTAGCACAAACAATAAGAATGGAACCTTCTATAACAGGCATAGAAATGGGAGGTTGTCACCACAAGATATGTTTATTTGCAGATGACATCCTTCTATTTTTATCTTCACCTCAAATTTCAGCTCCTAACCTTATAAATATACTAACAAAAACTATTCGATCATCTCAGGCCTTACGGTTAATACTCAAAAATCTTAAAGCGCTGAACATCTTGTTAACCACTGCAGAAAAATTAATTGTACAAGAATCTTTACTCTTTAAATGGGCTACACATAGCATTCCTTATTTGGATATCCAGCTCACTGCCAGCCACTTGGATTTATTTTCCAACAACTATCCTTCTTTACTAAAATTAACTACAAACTTGCTTTTAAAATGGTCATCTATACCGACTTCATGGGTTGGGAAAATAAATATAATAAAGATGGTCATACTTCCTAAATTCCTGTACCTTTTCAGAGTTCTTCCAATACACATCCTGGCCTATTTCCTTAAAATAATACAACAAAATTTTATCAAATTTACTTGGGGGAAACTCAAACCACGAATATCTAGAGAAACCTTATTCCTTCCCAAAATCCATGGTGGCCTAGGATTTCCAAACATTTCATTATATTATAAAGCCGCTCAACTAGCACAATCCATAAAATATCACTCCAAAACTGAGATTCCCATGTGGGTTACCATTGAAGCAATAGATTGTGACCCTCTCTCCATACACAATATTTTATGGTTACGTCCCATAGATTGTAAAACTTTAAAAAACCCAATCACTAAACATTCTCTAGCTATCTGGGATAGACTCAAAATCTCTCATGATCTGCAATCCAAACATAATCCACTTCTATCTTTTCTCAAAAACTCAGCTTTCTATCCAGCATGGACTTATCCCAGATCTTTTCGGGCTTGGTCCAAAGCAGGTATAACATGTTTACTTCACATGATCCTAAATACAACAATCGGTCCCTTCCCAGACTTATGCAAGTCTTTTGGGCTCCCCTAATCAGAAATATTTTGTTACCTTCAAATTAAGAACTTTTGTTTTCCTTTCCTAAGCATTGACGACTCTGTAGATGATTTTACTAAGTTTGAAAATATATGCATGAGAGACCCTCATGCCAGAGGTCTCATATCAACAATATACTCCACATTGCTTGTTAATTCAGATATTAAATTACCATCTTATGTGGTGAAATGGGAAAAAAGATCTTGATCAAACTATATATAAAACTGAATGGTCTGCAATCTGGTCCAATATCAAATCTTTTTCTCCTAATGTGACAGATATTGAAACCACCTACAAGGTACTCTCACACTGGTATTTGGTTCCTGCTAAAATAGCTAAATCCGTGCCTGATCACTCAGGACTCTGCTTTCGTGGCTGTTCAGAACAAGGAACAAATATACACATGTGGTGGAATTGTTCAATTATAAAAAAATTCTGGAAAAAGGTTTTTTTACCCGCTTCAGAAATGTTTGAAATAACAACAATACCAGATCCAGAAATTGTCCTTTTAAATATAAAACCTGATTACATGACTTGTAAACAATTCAAGCTATTCAACTTATGACGGCCGCGATACAGACCATAACTAAAGCATGGAAAACTCCCTTACTAAACATAGCAGAAACCAAGCACAGAATGAATCGGTCATTGTTGCATGCAAAAAATGGAAGCCCTAGATAAAGAAAATCTGAAAGGATATGAAGGTCTATGGAAACCATGGATCACACATTGTTTACCTATAAACTTTGACCACCCGGTACTCCAGTCATGGTAAATAACATTTTTATATGCAACAATTATAAAACTATAAGAATAGATTATGCCTCCTTGCCCCCTATCCCCCCACCTTTCCTTACCTTTATTTTATTTATTTCTTTTTTCTTCTCTTCCTTATTTCTCTCTTATTATCATTTCATAAGGTACCTAACAGCAACAGGTGATATTGAATATATTTAAAATATGACAGTCAGTAGTTTGATACATATACTTTTATCAAATGTTTAACACAAATAAGAACTCAGACACAAATAGACCTAATTTTCTTTCATTAACTGACAATGATCCTCTAAATATTAATGTAAGCTAATATTGAAACAGTCTGAAAACGCTGTATCATTTTGATAAAAAGGGAACTTATCTAACATTAATTTTACCATCTGTGTGTTATAGTAATACAATGCCGTAAACCTGCTTCTTTATTTTACATGTAACTACTAAAATACTTTTAATTGATACATTATACTTATTACCATATGTTGATCTTTCAATAAAAACCCTTGAACGAGAAAAATAACAATTGGGCAGTAGGAACTGCAACTTATGGAGAATCCCAGATACCCATGAATAGGGATGAACCGAACACCCCCCCGGTTCGGCTCTATGGGACACAAACATGAATAATCAAAAGTGCTAATTTTAAAGGCTTATATGCAAGTTATTGTCATAAAAAGTGTTTGGGGACCTGGGTCCTGCCCCAGGGGACATGTATCAATGCAAAAAAAAGTTTTAAAAACTGCCGTTTTTTTCAGGAGCAGAGATTTTAATAATGCTTAAAGTGAAACAATAAAAGTGAAATATTCCTTTAAATTTCGTACCTGGGGGGTGTCTATAGTATGCCTGTAAAGTGACGCTTTTTTCCCGTGTTTATAACAGTCCGGGAGCAAAATGACATTTTTAAAGGGGAAAAAAAGTCATTAAGTAATAGCGGTGTCGGCTATAGTGAATTGTCTATGGGAGAAATAAAAGGGCTAATTTTAAGGGTTAATATGCAAGTTATTGTCATAAAAAGTGTTTGGGGACCTGGGTGTTGCCCCAGGGGACATGTATCAGTGCAAAAAAAAGTTTTAAAGACGGCTGTTTTTTCGGGAGCAGTGATTTTATTAATGCAAAGTGAAACAATAAAAGTGTAATATTCCTTTAAATTTCATACCTTGGGGGTGTCTATAGTATGCCTGTAAAGGGGCGCATGTTTCCCGTATTTAGAACAGTCTGAAAGCAAAATGTCATTTCTAAAGGAAAAAAAGTAATTTAAAACTACTCATGGCTATAATGAATATGCCTGTAAAGGGGTGCATGTTTCCCATATTTAGAACAGTCTGACAGCAAAATGACATTTATAAAGGAAAAAAGTCATTTAAAACTAGTCGCGGCTATAACGAATTGTCGGTCCGACAATACACATAAAAGTTCATTGATAAAAACAGCATGGAATTTCCCCACAGGGGAACCCCGAACCAAAATTTAAAAAAAAATGCGTGGGGTCCCCCTAAATTCCATACCAGGCCCTTCAGGTCTGGTATGGATATTAAGGGGAACCCCGCGCCGAAATAAAATAAAATGGCGTGGGGGTCCCCCTAAATTCCATACCAGGCCCTTCAGGTCTGGTATGGATATTAAGGGGAACCCTGCGAAAAATCTATACCAGACCCTTTTCCAAGCACGCAACCTGGCAGGCTGCAGGAAAAGAGGAGGGGTGAGAGAGAGCGCCCCCCTCCTTAACCGTACCAGGCCATATGCCTTCAATATTGGGAGGGTGCTTTGGGGTAGCCCCCCAAAGCACCTTCTCCCCATGTTGATGGGGTGGAGGGCCTCATCCCCACAACCCTTGCCCGGTGGTTGTGGGGGTCTGCGGGTGGGGGGCTTATCGGAATCTGGAAGCCCCCTTTAACAAGGGGACCCCCAGATCCCGGCCCCCTCTGTGTGAATTGGTAATGGGGTACAAATGTACCCCTACCATTTCACAAAAAAGTGTCAAAAAGGTTAAAAAACACAAAAGACTGTTTTTGACAAGTCCTTTATTAATTTCTTCTTCTTTCCTCTTCTTCTTCCATCTTCTTTCTTCGGTGTTCTTCTTCTTCCTCCATCTTCTTCTTCTCCATCTTCTTCTTCTCCATCTTCTTCTTCCTCCGCTCTTCTCGTCCCACATCTTCCTCCAGCTTCTTCTCCGCTCTCTTGTCCCACCTCTTTTCCTGCGGCCTGCCAGGTTGTGTGCTCAGATAAGGGTCTGGTATGGATTTTTGGGGGGACCCCACGCCATTTTTTAAAAGATTTTGGTGCTGGGTTCCCCTTAAAATCCATACCAGAACTGAAGGGTCTGGTATGGATTTTGAGGGGGACCCCCACGCCATTTTTTTTTTAAATTTTGGTGTGGGGTTCCCCTTAATATCCATATCAGACCTGAAGGGTCTGGTGTGGAATTTAGGGGGGCCACCACGCCATTTTTTTTTAAATTTTGGCGCGGGGTTCCCCTGTGGGGAAATCCCATGCCGTTTTTATCAATGAACTTTTATGTGTATTGTCGGACAGACAATTCATTATAGCCACGAGTAGTTTTAAATGACTTTTTTTCCTTTACAAATGTAATTTTGCTGTCACACTGTTCTAAATATGGGAAACATGCACCCCTTTACAGGCATACTATAGACACCCCCCCAGGTACGAAATTTAAAGGAATATTACTCGACCCAGGTCCTCAAACACTTTTTATGACAATACCATGCATATAAGCCTTTAAAATTAGCACTTTTGATTTCTTCCATAGACTTTTAAAGGGTGTTCTGCGGCTTTCCAATTTGCCGTGAACAGCCAATGTTCAAGTCGAACTCATGTTCGACCCGAACATAAAGCCCATCCCTACCCATGAACATACTCATTCTGGCTATTTTGATATGCCTCATATTGTTTCACTAATGCCCCGTACACACGGTCGGACTTTGTTCAGACATTCCGACAACAAAATCCTAGGATTTTTTCCGACGGATGTTGGCTCAAACTTGTTTTGCGTACACACGGTTGCACAAAGTTGTCGGAATTTCCGATCGCCAACCACGCGTTCACGTATACCACGTACAACGAGACTAGAAAAGGCCAGTTCAGAACCAAGCGCGGCACCCTTTGGGCTCCTTTTACTAATCTCGTGTTAGTAAAAGTTTGGTGAGAGACGATTCGTGCTTTTTCAGGCTCGTGGCTTTCAGATCGTTTTCTGCCATTCAGTTTGTGCTTGTGGGTTTGTATCTGCTCTTCAGTGCGTGCAAGCAAGTTCCGCGTGACTTTAAGTAGTCATTGTGTTCTTGTTCGTTCGTTACTGTTTTTCAGGTCGCTCTTCACAGGCCTTGCTGTTCTTCAGTGCGTGTTGTTACTTAGTTCTGAGCAGCCGACCGTTTTCTAGCCATGTTTCGTATACGTACTCCTCGTAGAGTTCGTGCTGTGTGGGGGCTTGGTGTTGGGGTCCTGACCTTGACACAAGTCCAGTCCATGAACAGGGTGGGGAGGAGTTCATGGACCAAGAATTGGTTGCTCCAGCGTGACCAGTTCTCTTATATGCCTTTGCTCCGTGAGATCAATGAGAATAATCCTGATGATTTCAGGAACTTTCTCAGGATGACGGACCCCGTATTTCACCGTCTGCTGGCTTCGCTGACCCCCTATATCAGCAGGCAGGATACCTGCATGAGGCAAGCTATCACTCCGGAGCAGAGGCTCGTCGCTACCCTGCGGTACTTGGCAACAGGGAGAAGCCTGCAGGACCTCAAGTTCTCGACAGGCATCTCCCCCCAGGCTCTGGGGATCATTATCCCAGAGACCTGTTCTGCCATCATCCAGGTCCTGCAGAAGGAGTATATGAAGGTAAGATTTTTATCCTTTAATATCACATTTTATTGTATTGAATGATTGATAATATATTGTATTTCTTTCCTCATTCCCTAATTACCATGATTGTAATATGCTGTGAATGTCCCCTTTGTCCTCATGCATGCTGGATTTTTAGGTAATTATTTTTTTAGGTCCTTCATACAGATTGGCCTTCAATAACCTCCCCAGCATGCTCTCCTGCCCTATATTCACCTCATGTAGTCACTTAACAATGTATTTTATCAGCTCCATAGTAGTGCTTTACCCTCCAAACACCCCCTAAAATTTTTAGAAATGTGATTTGTGCTTTAAATTCAGGCAGAGTGCCAGAGGCTTTTTTTGTGGTGTCCTCAAATCATTTTTATTAACCCTCCCTCCCCCCAACTGCTAAGTCAGCTGATCCCAATTCTCTATCTATCCTCAATCATCTATCTGCTGACTTTGCCAAACCCATACACACTATACCCATCTCTTTTGTGGTCAGATGTATGGATGAATTCCCCAAAGCATGTAGTGCAAGGGCCTGCCTGTATACTTTCAAATGGTACTGTTTAAAGTTTTTATATCCTATTATTATCTTGATAGGTAATAGCAGAATGTCCAAATGTGCTCAAATGTGTACAGTGTGTATTTATATATTTGTATTAGGACACTTCTTACCTGTCCAGTGAGCTGCCAATAGTGTAACTAAGGAGGGGCTGTTCCAAGTAATACCCTGTATTTAGGCATTCATCTCTCAATGAAGTGAAGAGGGTTACCTGTCCAAGAGTCCCCCCCCTATAATGTTAGAAATGGCCCATGAGAGGGGGGGAGGGGGAATATGATAGGTGTACCTTATACTTTGGTGTTGTTAAATTCCCCTTAATAAATGCTATCTGGAGGTTGGCCAAGAATGTTTGTGTCTAATCTGCTTGCCATGTTTATGTACAAAAATATTAATTTATTTTTGTTTTCCTCAACAGTTTCCTTCCACACCATAGGAGTGGCAGACTGTGGCCTCCTACTTTGCCGAGCGGTGGGACTTTCCTAACTGCGGAGGGGCAATTGATGGGAAACACGTCCACATCGTCCCACCACCCAACTCGGGGTCGTACTATTTCAACTATAAGGGGTTCAATAGTATTGTGATGTTGGCGGTGGTGTCGGCTAATTACGACTTCTTGTATATGGAGGTGGGGAAGAATGGCCGGATGTCCGATGGTGGAGTCATCGCCCAGACGGAGTTCTACAGGCATCTCCAGAATGGCAGCTTCAGAGGACAATGTGGAAGGACTCCCATTTGTGTTTGTTGCTGATGAAGCGTTTGCGCTGGGGGACCATCTAATACGGCCATTCCCGATGAGGACCCTCACTCCGGAACAGAGGGTTTTTAATTACCGGCTGGCCAGAGCCAGAAGAGTGATGGAGAACACATTTGGAATCCTGGCCAGCCGGTTCTGCCTATTTCTGACACCCATCCATATGGCGGAGTATAAACTTAATCATATAATCCTGGCGTGCTGTATTCTCCATAACTTTTTACGCAAACATTTTGACAACTATGCTGGCTTAGTTGGGCCTGAGGCCGGAATGATCCATGAAACAACACTGACGGCGCTTGAAAGTGGCCGTCCTGGCTTGCCCTCCCTGAGTGCCCGTGATGTTCGGTTACGATACCTGGAGTTCTTTGCGGGTAGGGGGGCCATCAATATGCCAGCAAATTTGTGAAGCCTTTATCAAATAAAAAAACAAAAAAAAAGAAAATCTTTGTGGACATTTACTGCTTGTGTTTGTTTTAGCTGACCCTGACAGAAATGTGTTGAGTCCAGAAAATGGCGTGATTATGTAATCTTATACAAAGCACTGTTGGGTGTTATTTACTAAAGGCAAAGACACTTTGCACTACAAGTGCACTGAAACTGTGCAAAGAGGATTTGCCCTTGGGGGTTATTTCCTATTTTCACAGAAAACAGCAATGACATCACCAACAAAGTGTTGTAGCGTTGACACAATAATCCACACATTCTTGCTTAACAATCTCTTTAATACCTGCTCAATCACATGTGCATTTAGAAATGTTTTTTCTAACAAAACAACATGTTTATGGTATAACAATGTTTGGGGTGGCATTATAAAACAGATAAATGTCCATTTAAGATAAAACAGGCATGTGTAAAACCAACAAGAAAGCCACAAATCTTGAACTTACAAAGTTCACATTTGTTAGAACTTGAAGGCAATATCAGACATGAGTATTTAGGAACTGTGTTTGATATTGCGTTCAGATGGGGTGAAGTCACCCCAGGAAAAGCCAAATTTGGAAGATGCACACAAATTTCCCAATGTCAACATGTGCTAGCTGCCATCACGGGGGATCAAGGGACGTGTTTTAGGGGAGCAACCCCTTCCTCACTGCTACTTTATTATTGAGGAAGGGGTTGCAACCCCAAAACGTGTCCATTGATCTCCCGTGATGGCAGATAGCACATGTTGACACACTGTGTGCATCCTCCAAATTAGGCTTTTCGACAAATCTTTCAAACATTTTGAACATTGAAGCACACAAAAAACAAAGGGATTTGGAGGGGTTTTAAACTCGCCCCAAAACATCAATGATGTTTTTATTTTTTTGAATAACATCATTGATGTTTTTATTGAGGTTTTCCAATTCTAAATTACACCCCATGATCTCCCCGATCAGGATCTGGGCACTTTCTGATGTGAAAGGATCTGGATCCACAACATCACGATCACCTAAAAAGAGAGAAACCCCAAAAAAAAGGTATCAAAAAAATGCCGTCATCCATCTCTTACCTGAGCCTGTGGTCGCAGACACTCACCTGTTGTGGTGACTATTTCCACCACATCTTCCTCCTCCTGCTCTTCTTGGGATGGTGGGATTTCACCTTCTTCCAGAGGTGGGGGGTCTGTGTTCTCCTCGGATGAGGGGTGTCCTCTGAGTCTTTTCTCCCCTATGTCAAGAAAAAATGCTATACTTAGCACACAGTGATTTGATGGCAGAACTATAATTAGAAAACATTGCTTGGAAGTGGGGTACAATTGTCTATTTTGGCAGAGTTCAAAAATGTGGCATTTTCAGTGTCCTTTGTCAAGCTGCAATACTTTACCTGTTTGGTACAAGCTTCACAGATGAAGCCCCCCCCATAGTATACACTGGAGCACCTGTGTGCCCCCCCTAATAAAAATGGTGTTCTTGTGTCCCACACTAGTGCTCCAGTGTCCAGATGTGAAAACAGCTGCTGAGTGTCCTCTCCTTACACAGAATCTATTTTGCATTTCATTCTAGTAACAAAGCCATCTACACAACCAAAATAGTTTATGAGAAGTAGGGCATAAAAATTGTGGCCAAATGCATATGGCCTAAACAATGGTGTTTTATAGGCCGAAAGAAAAATGTTTGATACGAACGAATAATGTACCCATGAACATGAAATTTGCCATGTAAAAATGTAGACTTGTAAGAAAAGCACATGGAGCAGCACGAACGTAATAAACATAAAGAATAGGAACACAGGACAACTACTTACTTTTTTGCAGCACTCTCCGGATCTTTCTGTACTTCTCATGTTCTTGTAATTTCAGGTCCAACCACTGCTTCCTGAGCTGATCTTTTGTTCGTCGTACCCCGAAATGCGGTGCAGACTCTTGACCACTTTCGCCATGCTCTTGGCCTTTCGGACATTGGGGTTGGGGTAAGGTCCATACTTCCCCTCATAGTCGGCCCTCTTCAGGATGTCCATCTCCAACATCTCCCCAAAGGACATATTTGAGGCCTTAAATCTCCTTCTGGATCGTGACGTTTCAGGCGTCAGACTTTCCTCCCCCTCCTCCTTGCTATAATTAGCATGCACCTGCTGTGTATCCGCCATGTGCTCTTCCCCCACTGCGCTGAACAAAAAGGGGCAGGGAATAGACTAGAAAGAACGTCAGGGGCGGGCAGAGTTACACGCATGCGCAGTGTGTATAAAGCGTAACACGCATGCGTATTACGTACGATCTGTGAGCGGAGGAAGGAACATCGAAAGCGCCGATCGTGATAACGAAGGTAAGATCTAAACTTGGGCCTATACTGCTTCGAAATTGAAGCCTATATTGTAATGAGATTAGCAGAGTTTGGCCTGACCTTAGGGTTTGTCTTGTGTTGTGTCTTGCAGAGAAAATGGATGGCTTCAATGACCACAACTTCCTGTTCATAGACAAATACAGGGAGCTGCCCTGTCTGTGGCAGGTGAGACATCCACATTATAATAATAAACAAAAGAGGCAGGCAGCGCTGGAGACACTGCTGGAGTTGGTGAAGCCGATGGTCCCTACAGCAACCATCCCCTATTTAAAAGCCAAAATTGGTGGCCTGAGGAGCACTTATCTTAGGGAGGTCATGGATTCCCAGAGGTCCGGAGCTGCAGCAGATGACATTTATGTCCCCAGGCTGTGGTACTATGAGAGACTGCGGTTTCTGTCAGACCACACTGAAGTCAGGGAATCCCTCTCCACCCTTCCTTCCACTCTTCCTTCCACCCCAGCTGAGGCTTCCGATGTCCAACCTGGGCCTTCCAGCCAGGAAGAAGTGGAGGAGCCCAGCTGGAGTCAGGTATAGCATTCTTCTACAGATTTCTGGACAATAAATAAATGATGTTTACTAGATGTTATTATTGATCACTAATTGCTGATTGAAAAAAGTGTTTTACATATCAATAGACATTAGTGGGCACCCAAAATTGGGACAAGAATGAAAAATGCTGGGCTCAGAAGGATAATCTGTTAAATTTGTTAACATTCAATTTGCAACAGTCAGGAGGTGAAAATTGTGTGTGATTGATGAATAAATACTAAAACT
Organism: Aquarana catesbeiana; assembly: GCF_042186555.1. Classification (NCBI taxonomy): domain Eukaryota; kingdom Metazoa; phylum Chordata; class Amphibia; order Anura; family Ranidae; genus Aquarana; species Aquarana catesbeiana. Next base: position 144,051,748 of record NC_133334.1, read on the forward strand.
ATGTCCCTTTTTCATACACAGGAAGACCTCAGCCAGGAGGAGGTTGTGGAATGTGGCAGTCAGGAGGAGGCGGGGATTAGTGGCAGCCAGGAGGAGGCGGGGCTAAGTGGCAGCCAAGAGAAGCCTGGGACCAGTCACAGCCTGACTGAATCGCAGGTTCCTCCCCTCCGCCTTCCATATAAAAGAGCGAGGAAGATGACTCACATGCAGGATTCAGCACTCAGGCTCATTCAGGAGGCTTCTGCGTCCCTCCGAGCCTTATCCACTCCTGAAGAGGCCTTTGCCTGCATGGCTGCCACCAAACTGCAGGGCATGCAGGAGGGTCAACGCCTCCTGTGTGAGCAACTTATTTATAAAGTCCTAACTAAGGGGGTGAGTGGGTAACTAACACCCAAGACCAACGTTATTGAGTTGGACCATCCTCCTCCTGCTCCTCCTGCTGCCACAACTCCACCACCAGAGCCACAGCGTGGAAGGAAGCGTGGAAGGAAGACAAGAGAGTGATGACCTGGGTTCAGTCTGGTCTGACAAAAGCTGCAGTCTCTCGTATGACCACAGCCTGGGGACACAGATGTCATCTGCTGCTTTCCGGATCTCTGGGACTTCTGGACCAGACTGCACTCCCTTAGATATGGACTCCTCAGGCCATCAATTTTGCTTGAAAATAGTTGATGTGTGCCCTGGGAGTCCAAGGCTTCAACCATTTCTGCAGTTTCTCCAGCGTTGCCTCCCTCTTTGTTTAGTTGTGAGCCCTTAATAAAAGTTATTTTTTGGAAAATTATACTCTCCTGTGTGTTTTCATCCAAAAAGGACAGTTTGTTGGTGACGATTCAGGTACATTTCTAACATAAAATGTGAAATTAACAAGAGACAACAACACCAAACAATCTTCTACAGATTAAATAAAACAATATATCAATGGTGTTGTGGTAACTTGACACAAAAAACACACACAAACATTTTCAGGAGTACAAATAAAAATCACAAAAACAAAAAATAAGTCTTGAAAAAAAGACAAACACAAAAAAAAATCGGCCTTAAAAACCAAAAAAAAAATGTTGTCAGATGTGACAAATCAAAATATATTGAGGGAATCCCGATAAATAGTAAAAAAATAAGTTTGTGGGAAGTGTGTGTGAATATGAGCAGCAAAACTACTTAATTCTTGTCACATTATAAAGAAGAAGAGAGTGCGCTGTATTAAACCATTTTTAACATTGCAGCGTGACGAAAGTGCTGTATCCATTGCGAACACTAAGTTTACCAGACCGAGCTGTTCCGTGTCGGAATTTCTTCTGAGCATGCGTGGCACTTCGTGCGTCGGAACAGGCCACACACGGTCGGAATTGACGCGATCGGACTTTGTTGTCGGAAAATTTTATCTCCTGCCCTCCAACTTTGTGTGTCGGAAAATCCGATGGAAAATGTCCGATGGAGCCCACACACGGTCGGAATTTCCGACAACACGCTCCGATCGGACATTTTCCATCGGAAAATCCGACCGTGTGTACGGGGCATTATAGTATCATAAAAGAGGAACTACTATTTCTCACCAGTTGTTGAAGCTAGAAATAGCAATTTTTTTTCAGTTTTAGGACATGTAGCTACTGAATACTGGGTGAAGAATAAAATACTATTTTTTATATTTTTACTTTTTATATTTATAAATTAGCAACAACAGAAAGCTTAAACCAATGGAAATAAATAAAATATATGCACTATACGTATTTATATAAATATATTGGGTGCCTGTATCAAGCTACTGTGGTGCTATGTGTTCTGTTACTGATGTTGGTAGCAAAGGTAGGGGAGGATTACTACTTTAGGGTGTTCAGAGGGGTGTCATCTTATGATCATTGTCAAACTGGATAATGGCATTGCAAAAATACATTCCTCTGCCCATATTAGCTTTAATAAATATTTTTGTTTTTTAATAGGTATCGGCAAACACCTGGTGATCCTGTCAGTCCCCATGTGTTTCTTCACCATCATGATCATGGCAAGCACAGAAGCAGATCCATACTGCCATAATCAGTTTGCCAACCCATGTCATGAATGTTTCATGCATGTAGTCCTGTAGTTAGCCTGGCTGACACATCTCCTGCCCAGCCTTGCTCATTTTAATTGACAGCTTGCTGTCTAATGTAATAGCACTGACAGACAGCAGGGGAGCCACTAGAATAACACTTGCCCTTCTCCAGAGTAGCATGTAGAGAGTAAATATGGTCATGTGGTTACAGGATAAAAACGTTTTTAAGGTATTTAAAGGTATTTAATTTTTTTGTGGGCAATATGGAGTTTTAAAGTTTTGCTATTCAAATTACCGTATTTATCGGCGTATAACACGCACTTTTTTCCCCTTAAAATCAGGGGAAAGTCACAGGTGCGTGTTATACGCCGATCCCCGCCGATCCCGAGCTGTCCAAATTTCAAAATCGCGGACCGCGATTTGAAAATGGCGCCGCCGGAGCCAAAGTACACAGAGCCGGTCCTCGGCTCTTTCCGGCGGCTCTCGTTTACTTTCGGCTCCACTCATAGTCCCGAGCGGAGCTATCCGAACCTACCGAAAAGAGCCGAGGACCGGCTCTGTGTACTTCGGCGCCAGCGGCGCCATTTTCAAATCGCGGACCGCGATTTTGAAGCCCTGGAAGCAGGGACAGGGGATCCCAGGCTGCACTGGGGCAAGGCTGCACTGGGGAAGGCTGCACTGGGGAAGGCTGCACTGGGGAAGGCTGCACTGGGGAAGGCTGCACTGACAAGGCTGCACTGACAAGGCTGCACTGACAAGGCTGCACTGGGGAAGGCTGCACTGACAAGGCTGCACTGACAAGGCTGCACTGACATGGCTGCACTGACAAGGCTGCAATGAAGGGCATTTAAATGTAAGTTTTTTTCCCTTCAACTTCCCTCCTAAAAGTTTTTTTTCCTTAAAATTCCCTCCTAAATTGGGGTGCGTGTTATACGCCGGTGCGTGTTATACGCCGATAAATACGGTATGTGATGGCTTGCTTTTGATTTATATATATTATATTTTAAACATGATAACTAGCCAGTCAGCCAGCATTTCCAAGTTTGTAACTTCATAATGTGTTGGTTCATCTTCTCTTTTGGAAGCCTTCAAAAATTCCCTTGTGTTGTAAATCTACTTCAAGACTATTCAGCTATCCGGTGGCCACCCCTTTGTTTAATATCTGATATGCTTTTCAATCTGGAAACAAGCACAAAGCTACACAGTAGTCATTCTACAGCTTAATATTGATTGTCAGACTGAAAAGAGGTGAGCTCTATGTGGTTTTTGTTATCGCCCTAAACAACAAACTATGGAAGTATTTTAAAATGCTATAGCTAGTGCTGAGTATTTCTGCAGTCCATTGACAACAGCAGATATTGATTCTCCAGCAGTTCAGTCCTTCAAAGCAGCACTTTATTGCAGTTGTTGATGTATGAATCATTCATGTGCAGATAAAACAAGAACCAGTACCAAGCTTCTATTAACAAACTTGTAGCTGATGTACTTACTATAATATGTACATTTTGGTAGAGAGATAATTAGCAATAACAAAAGCTGCCAAAGTTACCAAAGCCTTTTCATAGGCCAATTATTATAAGATAATTTTCAGCTGACTGTAAACCAATCTATTATTGAAAGAGAATAAATCTTATGGCTTTTAAAAGACTAAATATAATTAAATGGGTATCAAAAGTAGATAAGTAAGACACTACTACTTGAGAAATTATTAAAGCAGTATTAAACCCACATGCAAACATTTATTATAATGCAGCTTACCAATTCTTAGATGTGGTGGCTGCATTAACTTTCTTTTTTAGGCTATCTTTCTTTTATTTTCATCTGTAATCCTGCCAGTAATTATGTTGCTTTTCAATAGAACAAGCTGTCCTTCAGATGTAGCAGTTAGAGTGCTGAGACAAACCATTTACCACTGACAGGGGTGCTTAAAATGGTCAGCTTTTATTTAATTATGTAAAACCTTCATCTGAAAATGAACAAAACTGTTTGCTGAAACTACCGTATTTATCGGCGTATAACACGCACAGGCGTATAACACGCACATTCATTTTAAGAGGGAAATTTCAGGAAAAAAACTTCAATTTTAAGTAAGGAACTCTGAAGCAAAATAAGGGTCAGTGCCCATCTGCAGCTTCACCATTGCCATCAATGCAGCCTGATCAATGCCCATCTGCAGCCTCACAAGTGCCATCAGTACAGCCTCGCCATTGCCATCAATGCAGCAGCCTCGCCATTGCCTTCAATGCAGCAGCCTCACCATTGCCTTCAATGCAGCAGCCTCACCATTGCCTTCAATGCAGCAGCTTCACCATTGCCATCAGTGCAGCCTGATCGATGCCCATCTGCAGCAAGAGGGGACAGGGAGGGGGGCGGGATGAGTGCCGACAGATTACATGCAGTGAGAATCCTATGATAGACAGAACAGTGGTCCAATGGTGGCCCAGGAGACGGGACTTCCTATTACAGAGGCAGCCAAGTAAACAGGAGATTCTCACTGCATGTAATCTGACGGCGCTCGTCCCTCCCCGCTCCCTGTCCCCTCCGAGGCAGCTAAAATTTAAGTATTGGCGTATAACACGCACATGCTATTTGCACCCGATTTTCATGGTGAAAAAGTGCGTGTTATATGCCAATAAATACAGTACTTAAAAAGTATTAGCTGGAGTTTGGCTTTAATGTAGGAGGTGTGTTACTGGCCAGAATACCTGGTAAAAACAGAGGGGAAAAGGCCTAAAAAATGCAAACAAATGCAGCCACCACATCTAATAATTGGAAAGCTGCAAAATATTACATTTTTGGATGTGGGTTTAATACCACTTTAAGTTGAGCAATGCAATAGATATATTGTGAGAGTGTAGTTTTCCTATGGTAGTCATGGCCAAAAATATTGGCACACCTGCATTTCTGTCAGATAATGTTCGACTTTGCCCAGAAAATTGCTGCAATTACAAATGTTTAGGCATTCTCATGTTTATTTCTTTTGTTTGTATTGGTATGACACAAAAAAGTGGAAAAACAAAAAGCCAAATCTGACACATTCCACGCAAAACTTCACAAATGGACTGGAGAAAATTATTGGCACCTTCTCGAAATTGTAAAAATAATTGCATTCCAAGATTGTGATGCTCCAGAGATCTTAACGTTCCTGTGCCCACTGTGCACAACATTGTCAACAAGTTTACAGCCCATGGCACTGTAGCTAATCTCCATGGATGAAAGAGAAAATCTGATCAAAGAGTTTGCCAAAATTTACCTTAGGAAGCCAAAATCCTTTCGAGAGAATGTGCTGTTCACAGCTTTTTAGTAAAGCCCATCATTCTACTGTTTTCAGAAAAAGAAATGAGGCCTTTAAAGAAAAGAATACAGTCCCTACAGTCAAACATGGTGAAGGTTCACTGATGTTTTGGGGTTGGTTTGCTGCTTCAGGCACTGGATGTCTTAACCATGTGCATGGCATTATTAAATATGAAGACTACCAAAGAATTCTGAGGTGCAATGTAGGGCCCAGTGTCAGAAAGTTGGGTCACTGTCAGAGGTCATGGGTCTTACAGCAAGACAATGACCCAAAGCACACATCGAAAAGCACCTTGAAATAGTTTAAAGTGATTGTAAAGTCTTGTTTAAAAAAAACAATTATGTTATAATTACCTGCTCTGTTGCAGTGAATTTGCACAGAGCAGCCCGGATCATCCTCTTCATGGGTCCCTCTTCTGTGCTCCTAGCCAGTCGCTCCTGACGAGTGCACCCACAGCCCAGCAGATTTCTATGGGGGCACCCAAGCCAAGCTGCAGCTCTGTGTCCAATCAAACGTGCAGCTGTCATTCGGCCCACCCCCTCTCTCCCCTGATTGGCTAACTGACTTTGATTGCCAGCCACAGGAGCCAATGGTGCAGTGGCTGTGCCCCAGCCAGTCAAGAGGAAAGTCCCGGATGGCTGAGGGAATTGTGGACATCGTTGGATAGAGATGGGTCTCAGGGTAAGTATTAGGGTGTGCTGGGGAGGCTGCTACACACAGAAGGTTTTTTTTATCTCAATGCATAGAATGCATTAAGATAAAAAAAAAAACTTCTGCCTTTACAAGTCCTTTAAAACAAAGTGCTGGAAAATACTGAACTGGCCAGCAATGAGTTCAGATCTAAATCCCATAGAGCACCTGTGGAGAGATCTCAAAACAGCAGTTGGGAAAAGGAACCCTTCCAATCTGAGAGACCTGAAGCAGTTGACAAAAGAAGAGTGGTCCAAAAGAAGAAAGAAGAGAGGTGTAAGAAGACAAAAGAAGAGAGGTGTAAGAAGACAAAAGAAGAGAGGTGTAAGAAGACAAAAGAAGAGAGGTGTAAGAAACTCTTTAATGGTTACAGGAAGCAAATGATTTCAGTTTTTTTTTTCTAAGGGGTGTGCTACCAAATATTAAATTGAGGGTGCCAATACTTTTGTCCAGTCCATTTTTGGAGTTTTGTGTGAAATGTGTCAGACGGCTTTTCGCTTTTTTGTGTCATACCAATACAAACAAAAGAAATATACATGAGAATGCCTAAACATTTGTAATTGTAACGATTATGTAACAAAATGTAGATTCACAAGTGTCTATTTACCAAAGAGTAAATGAAAAGAAACAAACATCAAAGAAAAACATGTTTGGCACTAAGCATTTTTGAAAAAGCTTAAACTTCTACCAAGCTTCTATTAACAAACGTGTAGCTGATGTACTTACTGTAATCTGTACATTTTGGTAGAGAGATATTTAGCAATAACAAAAGCTACCAAAGTTTTGCCATGCCTTCCATAGACCAATTATTATAAGATCATTTTCAGGTGACTGTAAAACAATCTATTATTGGAAGAGAAGATATCTTATGGCTTTTAAAAGGCTAAATATAATGAAATGGGTATCAGAGGTAGGTAAGCAAGATAACCAATTAATGCAGATAAAGATGTGGACCAGACAGAGATAAAATTATTTTTTTATTATAAAACCAATAGTGTTGAATAGTCTGGATTTTATTGATATTGTAAGCGTGTGAAATCAACACGTTTCATTATAGTAGCTTCCTCAGGATTTCCGCTTAGTGATGGACACTGAAACAATAAAGAAACATTTGACAAAGAAATTAAAAATGAGAATGCTAAGAAAATATATATATATACAGTGAAAAACAGCAGGAGGCCTAGCAACCATCATTTCAACTACAGATAGCCATCACAAGAACTAGCCCATGAAGATCAGACTATCACAAACTGTCAAGGAGACCTGGACAGTACTATCATAGAGCCCACCCTAGAGCCCAGCCTAGTTTGTCGGTAAAGAGATGTGTAGTCCTAGAGAATGAGATCAAGCTTAAACTTCCAAAGTATAAGATAGAAGCAGTATAGGTATCGCAGAAAAAATTATATACAAGCCTGCAACATAAGTGGCAAAGTTCAGCTTCTAAAAGCATAAACGGAGTCATAGATCATTCAGCGCCACAGAGATATATATATATAGTGGGGACAGAATGTATTCAGACCCCCTTAAATTTTTCACTCTTTGTTATATTGCAGCCAATTGCTAAAATCATTTAAGTTCTTTTCTTCTTTTTTTTTTCCTCATTAATGTACACACAGCACCCAATATTGACAGGAAAACACAGAATTGTTGACATTTTTGCAGGTTTATTAAAAAAGAAAAACTGAAATATCACATGGTCCTAAGTATTCAGACCCCTTAGCTCAGCCACAGTGATCTTTGGGTTCTTCTTTACCTCTCTCACCAAGGCTCTTCTCCCCCGATAGCTCAGTTTGGCCGGATGGCCAGCTCTCGGAAGGGTTCTGGTCGTCCCAAACATCTTCCATTTAAGGATTATGGAGGCCACTGTGCTCCTAGGAACCTTAAGTGTAGCAGAATTTTTTTGAAACCTTGGCCAGATCTGTGCCTTGCCACAATTTTGTCTCTGAGCTCTTCAGGCAGTTCCTTTGACCTCATGATTCTCATTTGCTCTGACATGCACTGTGAGCTGTAAGGTCTTATATAGACAGGTGTGTGGCTTTCCTAATCAAGTCCAATCAGTGTAATCAAACACAGCTGGACTCAAATGAAGGTGTGGAACCATCTCAAGGATGATCAGAAGAAATGGACAGCACCTGAGTTAAATATATGAGTGTCACAGCAAAGGGTCTGAATACTTAGGACCATGTGATATTTCAGTTTTTCTTTTTTAATAAATCTGCAAAAATGTCAACAATTCTGTTTTTCTGTCAATATGGGGTGCTGTGTGTACATTAATGAGGAAAAAATGAACTGAAATGATTTTAGCAAATGGCTTCAATATAACAAAGAGTGAAAAATTTAAGGGGGTCTGAATACTTTCCGTCCCCACTGTGTGTGTGTGTATATATATATATATATATATATATATATATATATATAATTGATCAGAAGGATTCCTGATTGGAATTTGTGGACTACATGTCTATTGCACCTGTATGCGATATTTTTATCTACATGATGAATGAAAATATGTCTATATGGAATTATTGATGTTTTGATTGTGACACTATTGCCCCGTACACACGGTTGGATTTTCCGATGGACATTGTCTGATCGGAGCGTGTTGTCGGAAATTCCGACCGTGTGTGGGCTCCATCGGACATTTTCCATCGGATTTTCCGACATACAAAGTTGGACAGCAGGAGATAAAATTTTCCGACAACAAAATCCGATCGCGTCAATTCCGACCGTGTGTGGCCTGTTCCGACGCACAAAGTGCCACGCATGCTCAGAAGAAATTCCGACACGGGACAGCTCGTTCTGGTAAACTTAGCGTTCGTAATGGATACAGCATTTTCGTCACGCTGCAATGTTAAAAATGGTTTAATACAGCGCACTCTCTTCTTCTTTATAATTTGACAAGAATTAAGTCGTTTTGATGCTCATATTCACACACACTTCTCACAAACTTCTTTCGTTACTATTTATCGGGATTCCCTCAATATATTTTGATTTCTCACATCTGACAACATATTTTTTTTTTTTTTTGTTACTTTAATGTAGAATCTTTTTTTGTGTTTCTCTTTTTTAATTTTTTTTTTGGTGATTTTGATTTGTACTCCCGAAAATGTTTGTGTGTTTTTTGTGACAAGTTCCCACAACACCATTGATATGTTGTTCTATTTAATCTGTAGGAGATTGTTTGTTGTTGTCTCTTGTTAATTTCACATTTTATGTTAGAAATGTACCTGAATCGTCACCAACAAACTGTCCTTTTTGGATGAAAACACACACAGAATTTACCGAAAAATATTTTATTAAGGGGTCACAACTATAAACAAAGAGGGAGGCAACGCTGGAGAAACTGCAGAAGTGGGTGAAGCCTTGGACCCCCAGGGCAGACATCAATTATTTAAAAGCAAAATTGGTGGCCTGAGGAGTCCTTATCTAAGGGAGGGCAGTCTGGTCCAGAAGTCCCAGAGATCCGGAAAGCAGCAGATGACATCTGTGTTCCCAGGCTGTGGTCATACGAGAGACTGCATCTTCTGTCAGACCAGACTGAACCCAGGGTCATCACTCTTTGGTCTTCCTTCCACGCCTCCTTCCAGCCTTTGGCTGTGGTGGTGGAGTTGTGGCAGGAGGAGGAGGAGGAGGAGGAGGATCGTCGTTCTCAATGACATCCGTCTTGTGTGTCAGTTCCCCACTCTCCCCCTTACGTAGGACTTTATAAATCAGGTCCTCAGAGATCTTGCGTTGGCCCTCCTGCATGCCCTGCAATTTGGTGGCAGCCATGCAGGCAAAGGCCTCTTCAGGACTGGGGAAGGCTCTGAGGGACGCAGAAGCCTCCTGGATCAGCCTGTATGCTGAATCCTGCACAGGACTGGGAGTGGCCTTCCTGGCCCTTTTGTATGGCAGGTGGAGGGGAGGAACCTGAGACTCAGTCAGGCTGCGACTTGTCCCAGGCTTCTCTTGGCTGACACTTAGCCCCGCCTCCTCCTGGCTGACACTAATCCCCGCCTCCTCCTGACTGCCACATTCCACAGCCTCCTCCTGGCTGAGGTCTTCCTGTGTATGAAAAAGGGACATAGTTTTAGTTTTTTTTACATCAATCACACACAATTTTCACCTCCTGACTGCTGCAAATTTAATGTTAACAAATATAACAGACTATCCTTCTGAGCCCAGCATTTTGCATTCTTGTCCCAATTTTGGGTGCCCACTACTGTCTATTGATATGTAAAACACTTTTTTTAATCAGCAATTAATGATCAATAATAACATCTATAGTAAACATCATTTCTTTATTGCCCAGAAATCTGTAGAAGAATGCTATACCTGACTCCAGCTGGGCTCCTCCACTTCTTCCTGGCTGGAAGGCCCAGGTTGGACATCGGAAGCCTCAGCTGGTATGGAAGGAAGCGTGGAAGGAAGAGTGGAAAGGGATTCCCTGACTTCAGTGTGGTCTGACAGAAATCGCAGTCTCTCATAGTACCACAGCCTGGGGACATAAATGTCATCTGCTGCAGCTCAGGACCTCTGGGAATCCGTGACCTTCTTGCGCTCCCTAAGATAAGTGCTCCTCAGGCCACCAATTTTAGCTTTTAAATAGGGGATGGTTGCTGTGGGGACCACCGGCTTCACCAACTCCAGCAGTTTCTCCAGCGCTGCCTGCCTCTTCTGTTTGTGGTTATAGTGGGGGTGTCTCACTTGCCACAGACAGGGCAGCTCCCTGTACTTGTCAATGAACAGGGGCAGGAAATTGTGGTCGTTGAACCCATCCATTTTCTCTGCAAGACACAACACAAGACAAACCCTAATGTCAGGCCAAACTCCCCTAATCTTGTTACAATATAGGCTTCCATTTCGAAGCAGTATAGGCCCAAGTTTAGATCCTACCTTCGTTAGCACGATCGGCGTCTCTGATGCTCCTTCCTCCGCTCACAGATCGTACGTAAGACGCGCGCGTTACAATTTATACACACTGCGCATGCGTATAACTCCGCCCGCCCCTGACGTTCTTTCTATTCTATTCCCCGCCCCTTTTCGTTCGGCGCAGTGGAGGAAGAGCACATGGCGGATAGACAGCAGGATCGTGCTAAGTACAGCAACGAGGAGGAGGAGGAGGAAAGGCCGGAGCCTGAAACGTCCCGATCCAGAAGGAGATTAAAAGACTCAAATATGTCCTTTGGGGAGATGTTGGAGATGGTGGACATCCTGAAGAAGGCCGACTATGATGGAAAGTATGGGCCTTACCCCAACCCCAATGTGCGAAAGGCCAAGATCATGGCGAAAGTGGTCAGGAGTCTGCACCGGAAATTCGGGGTACGACGATCGAAAGATCAGCTCAGGAAGCGGTGGTCGGACCTGAAATTACGAGAACATGAGCAGTACAGAAAGATCCAGAGAGTGCTGCAAAAAAGTAAGTAGTTGTGCTGTGTTCCTACTGTTCTTGTGTTTATTACGTTCGTGCTGCTCCATGTGCTTTTAGGAACTGTTGTACAGTTTAAAATGGCAACTTTCATGTTCATGGGCACATTATTCGTTCGGATCACACATTTTTATTTCGGACTATAAAATAACATTGTTTAGCCCATATGCATTTGGCCACCATTTTGAGGCCCTATACTTGTCTTCAAAGAATTGGGTTGTGTAGATGGCTTTGTTACTAGAATGAAATGCAAACTAGATTCTGTGTAAGGAGAGGACACTGAGCAGCTGTTTTCACATCTGGACACTGGAGCACTAGTGTGGGACACAAGAACACCATTTTTATTAGGGGGGGCACACAGGTGCTCCAGTGTATACTATAGGGGGGGCTACATCTGTGAAGCTTGTACCAAACAGGTAAAGTATTGCAGCTTGACAAAAGACACTAAAAAAGCTACATCTTGGAACTCGGCTAAAATAGATCATTGTACCCCACTTCCAAGCAATATTTCATCTTTATAGTTCTGCCATCAAATATCTGTGTGCTAATTATACCATTTTTGTTTTACATAGGGGAGAAAAGACTCGGAGGACACCCCTTATCCGAGGAGACCAGAGTCCCCCCCCTCTGGAAGAAGGGGAAATCCACCCAACACAAGATGAGCAGGAGGAAGAAGACGTGGTGGAACTAGTCACCACAACAGGTGAGTGTCTGCGACCACAGGCTCAGATAAGAGATGGATGGCGGCATTTTTTTTAGACCTAATTTATTCTGGGTTTCCTCTCTTTTTAGGTGATCGTGAGGTTGTGGATGAAGATCCTTTCACATCAGAAAGTGCCCAGATCGTGATCGGGGAGATCATGGGGTGTAATTTACAATTGGAAAACATCAAGCAAAACATCAATGATGTTATTCCAAAATATAAAAACATCATTGATGTTTTGGGGCGAGTTTAAAGCCCCTCCAAATCACTTTCTTCTTTTGTCTGCTACAATGTGCGAAATGTTTTTGTGATTTTTCCCAAAGCCAAATTTGGAGGATGCACACAATGTGCCAACATGTGCTATCTGCCATCACGGGAGATCAATGGACGCGTTTTGGGGGTGCAACCCCTTCCTCAATAATAAAGTAGCGGTGAGGAAGGGCTTTCTCCCCCAAAACACGTCCCTTGATCCCCCGTGATGGCAGCTAGCACATGTTGACATTGTGAAATTTGTGTGCATCTTCCAAATTTGGCTTTTCCTGGGGTGATTTCTCCCCATCTGAACGCAATATCAAACACAGTTCCTAAATACTCATGTCTGATATTGCCTTCAAGTTCTACCAAATGTGAACTTTGTAAGATCAAGATTTGTGTCTTTCTTGTGGGTTTTACACAGGCCTGTTTTCCATAAAATGCACATTTTGATTTTGGATAATGACACCACAAAAATTGTTATACAACAAACATGTTGGTTTGTCAGAAAAACCTTTGGTAAATGCACATGTGATTGTGCAGGTATTAAAAAGATTGCTCATCAAGAATGTGTGGATTATTGTCTCAACACTACAACACTTTTGGGGTGATGTAATTGTTGTTTTATGAGAAAATGGGGGTAATTTCCTAAGGGCAAATCCACTTTGCACTACAAGTGCAGTTTCAGTGCAGTTGCAAGTGCACTTGTAGTGAAAAGTGTCTTTGCATTTAGTAAATAACAGCCAACAGTGCTTTGTATAAGGCTACACAATCACAACATTTTCTGCACTCCACACATTTCTGTCAGGGTCAGCTCAAACAAACACAAGCAGTAAATGTCCACAAAGAAGAGCCTGGGGGGAGATGCCTGTCGAGAACTTGAGGTCCTGCAGACTTCTCCCTGTGGCCAAATACCGCAAGGTAGCGACCAACCTCTGCTCCGCAGTGATGGCTTGCCTCATGCAGGTATCCTGACTGCTGATATAGGGGGTCAGCGAAGCCAACAAACGGTGAAATACGGGGTCCGTCATCCGGAGAAAGTTCCTGAAATCATCAGGATTATTCTCACGGATCTCACGGAGCAAAGGCATATGAGAGAACTGGTCACGCTGAAGCAACCAATTCTTGGTCCATGAACTCCTCCCCACCCTGTTCATGGACTGGACTTGTGTCAAGGTCAGGACCCCAACACCAAGCCCCCGCACAGCACAAACTCTACGAGGAGTACGCATACGAAACATGGCTAGAAACCGGTCGGCTGCTCAGAACGAAGTAACAGAACGCACTGAAGAACAGCAAGGCCTGTGAAGAGCGACCTGAAAAACAGCAACGAGCGGGCAAGATTGCACAGAAAACTCCGATACGAACTGACTGCACGCACTGAAGAGCAGATACAAACCCACAAGCACAAACGGAATGGCAGAAAACGATCTGAAAGCCACGAGTCTGAAAAAGCGCGAATCGTCTCTCACCAAACTTTTACTAACACGAGATTAGCAAAAGGAGCCCAAAGGGTGCCGCGCTTGGTTCTGAACCGGCCTTTTCTAGTCTCGTAGTACGTGGTGTACGTCACCGCGTTGTTGGCGATCGGAAATTCCGACAACTTTGTGCGACCGTGTGTAGGCAAAACAAGTTTGAGCCAACATCCGTCGGAAAAAATCCTAGGATTTTGTTGTCGGAATGTCCGAACAAAGTCCGACCGTGTGTACGGGGCATATGAGTTGAAAAATTTGTTTCATCTCTTTCTCAATCTATTTGGCTTGTGCAGGCATTTGTTTGCCTAGGTAGGAAACAAGTTGGAACTGATATGGGGTTAATGTCTTTCTCCCAGGGCCTTTCATTTTGGATGCATGGGACACACCTGTGGGGTAAGACCCACTTGTACTAGAGTTTTTGAACAAAAGAGGTAATCACTAGAATTTTCACACAAAGCCATACAGCCTGAGGAAGAGCAGGGATGCTCGCAACTGTATACAGTAGCTGCAATTGATGTACATGATGATTTTGATGATTTGAAGATTCAGTAAATATATTTGCGTTGGAGAACGTGTCCCTTCGTTTATGTTAATGGATATCGGTGGAGAAGAGGGAGTCCACCTTGACACCATTCCAGTCTAACAGCAAGGACAAAGAAAAGGCAGTAACCCACCCAAAGTTTGAATCTAAATACTCCTTGTGTGCAAGTTACGTGCCATAGAATGGAAGCCAGCGACTCTACTTTCTCTTATACACAGGAGGAATCCTCACAGATAATGTCCCAATTATCTGGATCAAGAAATTTTCTGATTGGAAACACCTCTATACACAACACCCGAACATGGGAAAAATTACAGAAGAAGCACATGTCTTTAGAACTACATGGACTAACCCTTGCCGAGTACCATTGGGTACAGCGGATACCTAGGGGCTTACGGGTGAGGTTGACCCTACACTGTTTAATGACAATGATGAATATAAAAGCACCTTTATGCAGATCCTGAACATCTTTCGATCTGATGACACTCACCATTTCTTAAATACACAAGGAATTGGCTATATTATCTGACCAATTATTTAAGGTTGAACAGGATTTAAAAGCCTCGGTGACATCTGATGAATTTGTCAAATTGAAGGATTCGGTGGATGAAACTATCAACAAACATAGAACTGATCTGGCAATCAAAAAGAGAAACAAATTCGATAGAGATGTCGAGGACTATGAAAGAAATCAAGTATATTGTTGGCCCAGATCCTATAATCGACGTGGTCGGTCCGACTATGGAGGTATTAGGAGAGAGACATCGGACAACTCATCAGCCAACACTGACACAGACTCCTCGTCCAATTTTTTATCACAAGGCCGGAGAGGGGGACACTCTCATATGCAAACGAGGTCCCAGATGAACAGAGAGGGGATACCCGGTCAGGACCACTACCATCAACCACGAGGCAATCGAGGTCAATCCCGGGATCCCTAGTCCACAACATCTTATGATGCGTCTTATCTTCGGACAGGGTAGGACTGATTAATCGTGGTCTCTCTTTCTGTCCTAAAAGCCATCTTGACTCTTTCTTACTTGACCAAGATTTATATAATTTATTTCGGAATATCAGATGGAAAGTTAATTTTGCTCATAAACCCTTTTCTGACGGGGATGCTACAGATAGTGCCTTGACCTGTAAATCTTTGGGTTTAAAAAATAGAAGTAAATCAGTACCACCCACTACCTATGCCCCTGTTGAAACCTTTGTGAAAGAGGTATCCCAGGAAATAAAGGAATTGGTCTCTCAAATTGATTATAGAGATCATGTGTCCAATAACCTGTCACACACAGAACGATCTGCTTTGAGAAGTCTCAGCCGACGGGAGGACGTTATAGTAAAGCCGGCAGATAAAGGGGGTCAGGTAGTGGTGATGGACCCACAACTGTATGAAACTGAAATCCTACGTCAGTTGAGTGACCAAACTGTCTATAAAAAGGTACCGAATGACCCCAACTGGCAAATTAGGAAGCAACCAAAAAGTGTCTTAAAACCAGCTTTAAAAGAGGGAATGATCACACGTGACTTTTATGACTTTTTGTTACCTGCTCATACCCGGATTCCCATTTTTTATACCTTACCTAAAACACACAAAGACAGCTATTTGTGTCAGGTAGTGTCAGGACGCGATTCTATTTTTGTTCCAACTGCAAAGTTTTTAGACAAGATCTTGGCACCCCTTGTGAAGAACACCAGAGCATATATCAAGGACACTAATGATTTTTTGTGTAAAATCAAGGAAATTTCCCAGTGTTCTGGAAATGAAATTTTAGTCACTTGGGATGTCAATAATTTGTACACATCCATCCCACATCAACCTGGTATTGATGCGGCAATGGATCTGATTAGAGGATGTAATAACTTTTCAGACATGCAAATCTCTCTTTTTGAAAAATTATTTAAAATAATATTATCAAACAACTACTTTCTGTTTAAGGATCAGTTTTTCATGCAACTGAAAGGAGTTGCAATGGGTTCTAATGTTGCCCCGCCATATGCCTGTACATTTATGAATGACTTTGAACACAGGTACATCTTTCAGAATGAATTATTTAAAAGCCATTGTGCCACCTGGTGGTGATACATTGATGATGTTTTTGTCATATGGCGGGGCAACATGGAATCGCTACTTGTCTTTGATGTGATGCTGAACGATTTTTCTCATGAGATTCAATTCAAAATCAACATTGGGGGGAAATCGGTTCCATTTTTGGATACCAGGATTTACACTGATAACAATCGGATGGAATCCGATTTGTATATCAAGCCGACTGATAGGAATTAGTTACTATTGTTTGACAGCTTTCATCCCCCCATGTCTTCCGTTCCATTGAAAGAAGCCAACTATTATGGGTCAGGAGAATAGTTAGTAATGAAACCGTAAGGAATTTATGAATGAAGGAAATGTGTTCTAAGTAGTGAGCCGAACACCCCCTGTTCGGTTCGCACCAGAGCATGCGAACAGGAAAAAAGTTAGTTCGAACACGCGAACACCGTTAAAGTCTATGGGACACGAACATGAATAATCAAAAGTGCTCATTTTAAAGGCTTATATGCAAGTTATTGTCATAAAAAGTGTTTGGGGACCTGGGTCCTGCCCCAGGGGGCATGGATCAATGCAAAAAAAAGTTTTAAAAACGGAGCAGTGATTTTTAATAATGCTTAAAGTCAAACAATAAAAGTGTAATATCCCTTTAAATTTCATACCTGGGGGGTGTCTATAGTATGCCTGTAAAGGGGCGCATGTTTCCCGTGTTTAGAACAGTCTGACAGCAAAATGACATTTCAAAGGAAAAAAAGTCATTTAAAACTACTCGCGGCTATTGCATTGCCGGTCCGACAATACACATAGAAGTTCATTGATAAAAACGGCATGGGAATTCCCCACAGGGGATCCCCGAACCAAAATTTTAAAAAAAAATGACGTGGGGGGTCCCTCTAAATTCCATACCAGGCCCTTCAGGTCTGGTATGGATATTAAGGGGAACCCCGGCCAAAATTTTTAAAAAAATGATGTGGGGGTCCCCCTAAATTCCATACCAGACCCTACAGGTCTGGTATGGATTTTAAGGGGAACCCTGCGCCAAAATTAAAAAAAAAAAAACGGCGTGGGGTCTCCCAAAAATCCATACTAGACCCTTATCCAAGCACGCAACCTGGCAGGCCGCAGGAAAAGAGGGGGGGACGAGAGAGCGGCCTTCCCCCTCTTGAACCATACCAGGCCACATGCCCTCAACATTGGGAGGGTGCTTTGGGGTAACCCCCCAAAACACCTTGTCCCCATGTTGATGAGGACAAGGGCCTCATCCCCACAACCCTGGCAGGTTGTTGTGGGGGTCTGCGGGCGGGGGGCTTATCGGAATATGGAAGCCCCCTTTAACAAGGGGACCCCCAGATCTCGGCCCCCCCTGTGTGAAATGGTAAGGGGGTACAAAAGTACCCCTACCATTTCACTAAAAAACTGTCAAAAATGTTAAAAATGACAAGAGACAGTTTTTGACAATTCCTTTATTTAAATGCTTCTTCTTTCTTCTATCTTCCTTCATCTTCTTCTTCTTCTGGTTCTTCTGGTTCTTCCTCCGGTGTTCTCGTTGAGCATCTCTTCCACGGCGTCTTCTTCCCTTCTTCTCCTCGGGCCGCTCCGCATCCATGATGGCATGGAGGGAGGCTCCCGCTCTTCTCGTCATCTTCTTCTCTTCTTAATCTTCTTTTCTTTTTCTCTTCATCTTCTTCTCTTCTTCAGCTTCTTCTCTGGGCCGCTCCGCATCCATGCTGGCATAGAGGGAGGCTCCCGCTGTGTGCCTCTCTCTATGCCAGCATGGATGCGGAGCGGCCCGGAGAAGAAGATGAAGAAGAGAAGAAGCTGAAGAAGCTGAAGAAGAGAAGAAGCTGAAGAAGAGAAGAAGATGAAGAGAAGAGCGGGAGCCTCCCTCCATGCCATCATGGATGCGGAGCGGCCCGAGGAGAAGAAGGGAAGAAGACGCCGTGGAGGAGATGCTGGACGAGAACACCGGAGGAAAAAACAGAAGAACCAGAAGAAGAAGAAGATGAAGGAGGATAGAAGAAAGAAGAAAGAAGAAGCATTTAAATAAAGGAATTGTCAAAAATTATCTCTTGTCATTTTTAACATTTTTGACAGTTTTTTAGTGAAATCCCTTCCATTTCACACAGGGGGGAGGGCCGGGATCTGGGGGTCCCCTTGTTAAAGGGGGCTTCCAGATTCCGATAAGCCCCCCCACCCGCAGACCCCCACAACCACCGGCCAGGGTTGTGGGGATGAGGCCCTTGTCCCCATCAACATGGGGACAAGGTGTTTTGGGGGGCTACCCCAAAGCACCCTCCCAATGTTGAGGGCATGTGGCCTGGTACGGTTCAGGAGGGGGGCGCTCTCTTGTCCCCCCCTCTTTTCCTGCGGCCTGCCAGGTTGCGTGCTCCGATAAGGGTCTGGTATGGATTTTTGGGGGACCCCACGCCGTTTTTTTTTTAATTTTGGCGCGGGGTTACCCTTAATATCCATACCAGACCTGAAGGGCCTGGTATGGAATTTAGAGGGAACCCCCACGTCATTTTTTTTCTTTAATTTTGGCCGGGGTTCCCCTTAATATCCATACCAGACCTGAAGGGCCTGGTATGGAATTTAGGGGGACCCCCCACGTCATTTTTTTTTAAATTTTGGTTCGGGGTTCCCCTGTGGGGAATTTCTATGGCATTTTTATCAATGAACTTCTATGTGTATTGTTGGACCGGCAATGCAATAGCCGCGAGTAGTTTTAAATGACGTTTTTTCCTTTGAAATGTCATTTTGCTGTCAGACTGTTCTAAACACGGGAAACATGCGCCCCTTTACAGGCACACTATAGACACCCCCCAGCTATGAAATTTAAAGGGATATTACACTTTTATTGTTTGACTTTAAGCATTATTAAAATCACTGCTCCTGAAAAAACGGCCGTTTTTAAAACTTTTTTGTGCATTGATCCATGTCCGCTGGGGCAGGACCCAGGTCCCCAAACACTTTTTATGACAGTAACTTGCATATAAGCCTTTAAAATTAGCACTTTTGATTTCTCCCATAGACTTTTAAAGGGTGTTCCGCGGCATTCAAATTTGCCGCGAACACCCCAAATTGTTCGCTGTTCGGCGAACTTGCGAACAGCCGATGTTCTAGTCGAACATGAGTTTGACTCGAACTCGAAGCTCATCCCTATTTCTTAGTTTCAGGAATGAGGATATCCCAATTACATTATTTCACAAGAAGTAAAAAAGATAGAGCAGGAGGAGATGGGTACAGCTCCAGTGAGACCACAGACGAGACGATTACCGTTTTTGATGCAATTGCACAGTTACAGCGAGCAGGTTTTTAGAGTCATCAAGAAACATTGGCACCTTTTAAAACGCTCCTATCCACAGATTGAGGTCTTTCAACAAACACCATTTAAAGCCTTTAGAAGGAATAAAACGAGATGCATTGATGAGATCAGAATATAGACCAAGGGAAAACTACATTTCTGGGTAAGAAAAGGAAAGGGTGCTTTCCCTGCTTGAGTTGCATTCAATGTAAGCTTTTACTTAAAGGTGACCAGTATGTCCATCCTGAAAATGGAGATAAGGTTGCGATTAAAGGATTTTTTACATGCCAATCCTCCTATGTGATCTATATTCTGACCTGCCCATGCAAATTGTTGTATGTTGGTGAAACAACCCAAAAGATTAAAGACCGAATAGCACAGCATCGCAGCACCATTAGATTGAAACAACCAAGGCTGCCAGTATCAAGACATTTTTTGGAGAAAGGGCATCAGGACTCAGATTTAAGATTTATGGTGCTTGAGGAGGTTCCCCCGAGACAGAAGAGGGGGTGACAGAATATTGAGACTTAAGCAGCGAGAGGTTTGGTGGATCAACAGGTTACGATCCCTCTATCCAGATGGGATGAATAGGGACTATGATTTGTACCTATTTTTATGACGATCCAGTTAGCGACTTTTTTACATTGTCTATTTTCAGATAGTCGCATCTATTTTTATGATGATCCAGTTAGCAACTTTTTTACATTTTCTATTTTCAGATAGTCGCATCTTGACACATGGGAATTAGTGGGAATTGATCAGAAGGATGAAAATCCTATGAAGTCCTGATTGGAATTTGTGGATTATGTGTCTATTGCACCTGTATGCAATTTTTTTTCATTTACGATATTTTTATCTAGATGATGAATGAAAATATGTCTATATGGAATTATTGATGTTTTGATTGTGACACTATGAGTTGAAAAATTTGTTTTATCTCTTTCTCAATCTATTTGGCTTGTGCAGGCATTTGTTTGCCTAGGTAGGAAACAAATTGGAACTGATATGGGTTTAATGTTTTTCTCCCAGGGCCTTTCATTTTGGAAGCATGGGACACACCTGTGGGGTAACACCCACTTGTACTAGAGTTTTTGAACAAAAGAGGGAATCACTCATAGAATTTTCACACAAAGCCATACAGCCTGAGGAAGAGCAGGGATGCTCGCAACTAAATATATTTGCATTGGAGAACATGTCCCTTTGTTTATGTTAATATATATATATATATATATATATATATATATATATATATATAGCAAAAATCCAAAATCCACACACCTTGTCAGTGTCAGGCAGAATCACAAACCCTTGTAAAAGGGGGGTGGGGTTCACATCAAATGCAGAGGGGTGTAGGGGATGAGAATCTCCACAGCATGAGGGGACTCCACACCATATGCTCTAAATATACAAAAAGAGACAGGAACTCTGATTATATAAATCTGGAATGATTAACCTCTCAGAATTTAAAAGAGGGAAGGAGTAGAGATGTCCACATACCAGATCCCAATATGTCCACCAGTACTGCTGTCTGTCTCATCAGAAAAATTGAGGCTGGAAAGTCTCACTAAATACCTCCTCCAATTAGGGGAAATTGGTTGGTCCCCCCGCGTCCCACCAAAAGAGGGGTCCATGTGTGGGAACACAGATGCCATCCTGCAAAACACTCACATCCATATTTTATCTAAAGATCATAAAACAACATCACTTCCTGGTAAAACTGGAAGTAGCCATGGCCGCCATCTTGGAACACCTATGTTGGTGGAATATGAAGTGCCATCTTGGTGTACCCTGAGTGTGCAAGTGAACGGCAACAGATGACGGACGCCATTTTTGAACACCCAGGGAGGAGGCGCCATGATGGTACAACTAAAGCGCGAGCCATATATTAAACAGGATCCACAGCCATCATCTAAAATTATCCCCAAATCTACAAGAGGGAGGGAAGAGTATAAGTCTAACATATGTACCTCTTATATGTAAAGTCGCAGCA
Organism: Aquarana catesbeiana; assembly: GCF_042186555.1. Classification (NCBI taxonomy): domain Eukaryota; kingdom Metazoa; phylum Chordata; class Amphibia; order Anura; family Ranidae; genus Aquarana; species Aquarana catesbeiana. The sequence goes on from NC_133334.1 coordinate 144,073,484, forward strand.
AGACCCACTCTTTATTGCAACAAGGGACACCATAACTTAATACCCACCAACAAGAAAAACGAATACTACATCCTGAAACCAGGGAGATAAAAACTATACAATATAAATGATATGTGAATATTACCAATAATCTATCAGAGGGGCGTGCATGAATGACCAAAGCAAAATAAAAAAACAACACCAAATCACAAAAAAAAAAAATTAAAAATAAGAGAAGAAAATATAATAAATAATAATAATAGTAATAATAATAATAAATAAAAAATATGAAGAAAAAAATAACAAAATACAGAAAACGCCTCTAACAAAATATGTGCAAACCAATTTGTTAAAAAGTGAAATAGTGAAAAAAGGAAAGGAATGAAAATGGAGGTACAAAAACGGCAATAAGGTAAGTTTGTGCTGCTTTCTAAAATGTTTTTGTATTTTGACAGTTTGAGGTGACATTTATGAGTGGTAGGCTAAGTGGTTTCATATGGAAGAGATAGACAGCCAAAAACAACCAAAGCCAAAAACAGAAATATGTATTTGAGCAGACTTTTTATAAGTTACAATTCATCAAGTATAAAAAATATATTCTGATTCACTGACGCACACTGTTAACATCTTTATTATAGGACAGAGTAACCTGGGGTTTATTATGAAAGCAACATAAGAAGCTTGGGGAATGGAAAACATTTTCTTTTTTGCAGTGACAGATATTTGACAGAAGAACAATCAATCATTCTCATTAGGAACCAGTCAGTCTAAGAAACCTTCGGCAACAGAAAAAAAATCTTTATCGGTTATTAAGGTTGTTAAATGCAGAAACCTAACAGGGCACTTCCCCAAAGTTCTAGTTTTGCTTGTTGTCATTTTATTTACTAAGAGACATTCACTCTCTCCTGATATCCCCTGTGTGCCTTTAGTCATCTTAGAAATAACTACAGTATACAAGTACTGACAAGCTGTAATAATACTTGCATGACAAGTGAAAACTTCCCTATCCAGATACAGTTTTGTGGTATAGAAAACTTTCTCCTAGTCTTAAGTGAGCAGCACTAGCTAAATTTACTCATAATAAGGACAATTGCTGTGATCTGCAATGCTTTGAACCTAACCACCTCACGGCTTTTGTAAATTTAGACATACCCATGTGTTTTGGGCAGCACTGACAATACCATAAATACTAAGAAAGAAACACTAACACCAAACAAATCTGGATATACAATACTGTGCAAAAGTTTTAAGCAGGTGTGAAGAAATGCTGTAAAGTAAGATTGCTTTCAAAAATATATATATTTTAAGTATTTAATTGCATCAATTTACAAAATTAAAAGAGAGTGCACAAAAGAAAAATCTAAATCAAATCAATATTTGGTGTGACTACCCTTCAGCTTCAAACCAGCATTGATTCTTAAGTTTACAAACTTTGTACACTCGCACAAATTTAGCAATTTTGTAGGATTAGAATCAGGTGTATTATAAACTAATTATACCAAGAAGGGGCTAATAATCATCAATTTCATATGTAGGTTGAAACACAGTCATTAACTAGAACAGAAATAGCTGTGCAGGAGGCTTAAAACTGGGTGGGAACAGCCAAACTCTGCTACTAAGGTGAGATTGAGAAAGACTATTTCAAGTCACAGGTCATACACATGGCTAGGGAAGGGCTGAACACCCCCTGGTTCGGTTCGCACCAGAACATACCGAACAGGCAAAAAATACGGCACAACACACGAACACCGTTAAAGTCTATGGGATACGAACATGAATAATCAAAAGTGCTCATTTTAAAGGCTTATATGCAGTGATTATTATATGCAGTGATTTTTTTAATGCTTAAAGTGAAACAATAAAAATGAAATATTCCTTTAAATATCGTGCCTGGGGGGTGTCTATAGTATGCATGTAAAGTGGTGCATTTTTCCTGTGTTTAGAAAAGTACCACAGCAAAATGACATTTCTAAAGGAAAAATTGTCACTTAAAACTGATTGTGGCTGTAATGTACTGTCAGGTCTCGGCAATATAGATAAAAATCATTGAAAAAAAGCATGGGATTCCCCCCAGTCCATTACCAGGCCCATTGGGTCTGGTATGAATATTAAGGGGAACCCCGAACCAAAATTAAAAAAAAAATTGCGTGGGGGTCCCCCTAAAATCCATACCAAGACATTCAGGTCTGGTATGGATTTTAAGGGGAACCCTGCACCAATTTTTTTTAAAAATGGCGTAGGGGTCCCCCTCAAAATCCATACCAGACTCTTATCTGAACACGCAACCTGGCAGGTCGCAGGAAAAGAGGGGGGATGAGAGAGTGCCCCCCTTCCTGAACCATACAAGGCCACATGCCCTCAACATGGGGAGGGTGCTTTGGGGTAGCCCCCCAAAGCACCTTATCCCCATGTTGATGGGGACAAGGGATTCATCCCCACAACCCTTGCCCAGTGGTTGTGGGGGTATGCGGGTGGGGGGCTTATTGGAATTTGGAAGCTCCCTTTAACAAGGGGACCCCCAGATCCCGCCACCCCCCGTGTGAATTGGTAATAGGGTACAAGTATCCCTACCATTTCACAAAAAAAGTGTCAGAATGGTAAAAAAAGACAATAGCAGGTTTTTGACAATTCCTTTATTAATAATGTCTTCTTCTTTCCCCCGCTTCTTCCTCCATCTTCTTCTTGTCTTCCTTTGGTTTTCTCCTTCTTCCTCCATCTTCTTCTTCCCCCGCTTCTTCCTCCATCTTCCTCTGCTTCTTGCTCCGGTCCTCTGCTTCTTCCTCCTGTCTCCAGCATCTTCCTCTGGCTTCTTCTTCCCCGATTTGTCCTCCGGACGATCTGCCTCAATGGGAGGCTCCCGATGTGTGACGCTTCTGTTCTTGTCACAGTTCTTATATAACTGAGGGCAGGGCCACCCGGTGACCCCACCCCCCTCTGACGCACGGGGACTTCCCCATGGTTTCCCCGGTTTTCTTCTTCTTCCTCCATCTTCTTCTTCCCCCGCTTCTTCCTCCATCTTCCTCTGCTTCTTCTTCTGGTCCTCTGCTTCTTCCTGTGGTCTTCGCCATCTTCCTCCTACTTCTTCTTCCCCGCTTCGTCCTCCGGATGATCCGCCTCAATGGGAGGCTCCCGCTGTGTGTCATCCTATGACCACGCCCCCTTATGACCTCACAGTCCCAGCATGCCCTGGGACTGTGATGTCATAGGGGGTCACCCCCTATATAAGTCATAGCAGAGCGCACAGACAGCATTACAGCCGGAGAGAGCGTCGTGTCAACATCTCTGGAAGAGAAGAGGGAAGAAGACGAGCCAGATGTCCGGGCTCCTCTGCTAGCAAAAGAGAGGCAAAAGAGCAGAAGATAGTGGAGGAGCCCGGCAGAAGGAAGAAGGCACCGGAGAAGAACCAAAGAGTGCGGAGACGACACCAGAGAGAGGGAGAAGACACCGGAGAGACCCCTGAAGTCGGAAGAAGACCCCCGAAGTCGGAAGAAGACCCCGGAGCTGCCTAATAAATTAATTTTAAAACCTGTGTAGTGTGTTTTATTTATTGACACTTTTTTCCCTAGGTGAATGGGTAGGGGTACGCTGTACCCCATACTCATTCACATAGGGTGGGGGGCCGGGATCTGGGGGCCCCCTTATTAAAGGGGGCTCCCGGATTCCGATAAGCCGCCCTCCCACAGACCCCGACAACCAACGGCCAGGGTTGTCGGGAAGAGGCCCTTGTCCTCATCAACATGGGGACAAGGTGCTTTGGGGTGGGGGGCCGCAGGGCGTCCCCCTCCCCCAAAACACCCACCCCCCATGTTGAAGGCATGCAGCCTGCTACGGCTCAGGAGGGGGGCCGCTCGCTCGTCCCCACCCCCTTTCCTGACCGGCCGGGCTGCGTGCTCGGATAAGGGTCTGGTATGGATTTTGGGGGGACCCCCACGCCGTTTTTTTAGGCGTAGGGGGTTCTCCTTAAAATCCATACCAGACCTAAGGGCCTGGTATGCCCCCAGAGGGGAATTCCCTCTCACGCTCGCCGCAGTAGGAAAATGTGTTCTTCCTATTGCAGCCAGCGCGAGATGTACAGTACCCTGTCGCCGAGAACCAACGCGATGGGTTCGCGCTGGAAACATTCTCACGGCCGCGTACTGTAGTTTGTACAAAAGTCTGATGCTTTTGTGTACACACGATCGGACTTTGCTCCATCGGACTTTTGTTGCCGGAAAGTTTGTCCATTCGCACAGCCAACAAAAGTCCAATGGAAACAGAAAAAGTTTGTCCGATGTAGCATACACACGGTCAGATATTGCTCCAAAACAGCTCACTTGCATGTTTGTTGTCAAAAAGTCCGATCGTGTGTACGGGCCTTAAGTGTGTCTCAAAGGGCGAAGGAGTTGGACAGGGAGAGAGCTAGGATTGGAGGACGGCATCTGGGGGGACACCAAAGGAGAAAATCCAGCGTATAGTGGAGAATAGGGATGAGCCGAACACCCCCTGGTTCGGTTTGCACCAGAACCTGCGAACGGACTGAAAGTTTGCGCGAACTTTAGAAATCAAAAGTGCTAATTTTAAAGGCTAATATGCAAGTTATTGTCCTAAAAAAGGTTTGGGGACCTGGGTCCTTCCCCAGGGGACATGTATCAATGCAAAAAAAGTTTTAAAAATGACCGTTTTTTCTAGAGCAGTGATTTTAATGATGCTGAAAGTGAAATAATAAAAGTGAAATATTCCTTTAAATATCATATCTGGGGGGTGTCTATAGTATGCCTGTAAAGTGGCGCGTGTTTCCCGTGCTTAGAACAGTCCCTGCACAAAATGACATTTTTAAAAGAATAAAAGTCATTTAAAACTTCTTTCGGCTTTAATGTAATGTTGGGTCCTGGCAATATGGATTAAAATCAGTGAGACAAATGGCATGGGTACCCCCCACCCCCCAGTCCATTACCAGGCCCTTTGGGTCTTGTATGGATGTTAAGAGGAACCCACACCCAAATTAAAAAAAGGAAAGGCCCTATATACTCTGAACAGCAGTATACAGCTGGTGCAAACAAGACAGGGACTGTAGGTTTGTTGTTAAGTAGAATCTGTTTGTAATTTTGAACTGGTACATTTTTAAAGTGTAGCTCCAGCCAAAAAATCTGTTTTTAAGCTTTTTGGAAAACATAGGGAAGGGTTATCACCCCTGTAACATTTGTTTTGCTGTCTATGCACTTCTTTAGAAGATTTCTCCTCACTTTCTGTCCCAATGACAAATGTTTTTTGAAAATTTGGGGTTTTTATTGAAACAAGGATTGGTGATAAAGCATCAGTGAAGAGGAGACACGTTTTTCCCATATTAACTCTTACAGGAGAGAATTTCCCTTCCAAGGGGTAGATTTCATCTCACATCCTGTTGTCTCCTTCCTTTTGCAAGTAGGAGTCATTTGTAAGTTGGATGTTTGAAAGTAGGGACCTGCCCTATATACTCTGCAAAAATTGGGGCCTTAGGTGTTGGTGTTGCCACAACACTGTAAGCCCTCACAGTTACTCTTGGTGGGTGCAGGAACGGGCCGTGCTGTGAAATATTAGATCAAGAATTGTAATTACATGCCATTGTTGAACAGTGGTAGAAAAATTGGGCCTTTGGTGGTGGTGGTGGTGGTGGTGCTGGTGCCACAACACTGTAAGTCCTCACATTTACTCTTGATGGGTGCTGGAATGGGCCCTGCTGTGAAAGATTATAAAAAAGAATTGTAATTACATGCACCTTTTGAACAGGGGCAGAAAAATTGGGCCTTTGGTGGTGGTGGTGTTGCTACAACACTGTGAGCCTTCACAGTTACTCTTGGTGGGCGCAGGAACGGGCCATGCTGTGAAATATTAGATCAAGAATCTCGAAACACCCGAATACGAGGACAATATGCGACCAGTCTAAACTATGTGGCATGTTCACCAATGCCAGGAGCATGGCGGACAAGATGGGTGAACTAGAGATACTGTTGTATGAGGAGGATTTGGATTTTGTGGGAATTTCAGAGACCTGGTTCAACAGCTCTCATGATTGGCTGGCAAACATTCAAGGGTATACCCTTTACCGCAAGGATAGAGAGGGTAAAAAACTACAAACCTTGCTAAAAGGCATAAATTGGGATAAAATATTAGGAACAAAGAACACGGAGGAGAGATGGGTTTGCTTTCAAAGCATATTAAATAAGGGCATTAGCCAATGCATCCCATTGGGTAATAAATTTAAAAGAGCGAACAAAAGTCCTGGATGGCTTAACTCCAATGTAAAAATGCATATAAAAACAAAGGAGAAGGCCTTCATTAAATACAAGGTTGAGGAATCATCGTCAGCATTCAGACTTTATAAAGAATGCAACAAGAAATGTAAGGGTGCAATTAGGACGGCTAAGATAGAACATGAAAGACACATAGTGGAGGAGAGCAAAAAGAATCCCAAGAAATTCTTTAAGTACGTAAACAGTAAAGAAGGGAGGACAGACCATATTGGCCTCATAAAGAATGAGGAAGGACAGCTGGTTACAAAGGATGGAGAGATGGCAAAGGTATTGAACTTATTCTTCTCCTCAGTCTTCACAAGTGAATCGGGGGGCTTCAGTAACCAAAACTGCAGTGTTTATCCTCATGACACAACACAGGAAGCACCTCCATGGTTAACAGAGGACAGAATTAAAATTAGACTTGAGAAACTTAACATTAATAAATCACAGGGACCAGATGGCTTGCATCCGAGGGTACTTAGGGAGCTCAGTCAAGTGATTGCCAGACAATTGTTCCTAATTTTTACAGACAGTCTATTGACTGGAATGGTACCAGCTGATTGGAGAAAAGCCAATGTAGCACCAATAATTAAAAAGGGCCCAAAATACATCCCTGGGAATTACAGACCAGTTAGCCTATCACTCTTGGAGGGGATGATAAGGGACTATATACAAGATTTTAGTAATGAGAACGGTATCATTAGCAGTAATCAGCATGGATTCATAAAGAATTGTTCTTGCCAAATCTACTAACCTTCTATGAGGAGGTGAGTTGCCATCTAGATAAAGGAAGGCCCGTAGACGTTATGTATCTGGATTTTGCAAAAGCATTTGACACAGTTCCCCATAAACGTTTACTGTACAAAATAAGGTCCGTTGGCATGGACCATAGGGTGAGTACAAGGATTGAAATCCTAGAGTATGCTGTCCAGTTCTGGGCACCAGTCCTCAGGAAGGATGTACTGGAAATGAAGCGAGTACAAAGAAGGGCAACAAAGCTAATAAAGGGTCTGGAGGATCTTAGTTATGAGGAAAGGTTGCGAGCACTGAACTCATTCTCTCTGGAGAAGAGACGCTTGAGAGGGGATATGATTTCAATATACAAATACCTTACTGGTGACCCCACAATAGAAATAAAACTTTTTCGCAGAAGAGAGTTTAACAAGACTTGTGGCTACTCATTAAAATTGGAAGAAAAGAGGTTTAACCTTAAATTACGTAGAGGGTTCTTTACTGTAAGAGCGGCAAGGATGTGGAATTCCCTTCCACAGGCAGTGGTCTCAGCGGGGAGCATTGATAGCTTTCAGAAACTATTAGATAAGCACCTGAATGACCGCAACATACAGGGATATACAATGTAATACTGACACATAATCACTCATAGGTTGGACTTGATGAACTTGTGTCTTTTTTCAACCTCACCTGCTATTTAACTATGTAACTATGTAAGAATTGTAATTACATGCCATTGTTGAACATTGGTAGAAAAATTGGGCCTTTGGTGGTGGTGGTGGTGGTGGTGGTGTTGCCACAACACTGTAAGCCTTCACAGTTACTCTTGGTGGGCGCAGGAATAGGCCCTTCTGTGAAATATTAGATCAAGAATTGTAATTACATGTCCCTGTTGAACAGGGGCAGAAAAATTGAGCCTTAGACACTGGTTCCACAACACTGCAACCCCTCACAGATGCTATAGGTGAAGCGCAGGAATGAGCCATGCTGCAAAGTATTGCATCAAAAATTGTAATTATACGCACCTGTTAAACAGGGGCTGAAATTTTGGGCCTTGGGCACTGGTGCAGGTGCCACAACACTGCAACCCCTCACAGATACTCTAGTTGGAGTGCAGGAATGAGTCCTGCTGCAAAGTATTGCATCAAAAATTGTAATTACACGCCCCTGTTAAACAGGGGCAGAAAAATTGGGCCTTAGCCACTGCTGCCACAACACTGCAACCCCTCAAAGATGCTATAGTTGGAGCGCAGGAATGAGCCCTGCTGCAAAGTATTGCCTCAAAAATTGTAATTACAGTGGGGCAAAAAAGTATTTAGTCAGCCACCAATTGTGCAAGTTCTCCCACTTAAAAAGATGAGAGAGGCCTGTAATTGTCATCATAGGTATACCTCAACTATGAGAGACAAAATGTGGAAACAAATCCAGACAATCACATTGTCTGATTTTTGAAAGAATTTATTTGCAAATTATGGTGGAAAATAAGTATTTGGTCACCTACAAACAAACAAGATTTCTGGCTCTCATAGACCTGTATCTTCTTCTTTAAGAGGCTCCTCTGTCCTCCACTCATTATCTGTATTAATGGCACCTGTTTGAACTTGTTATCAGTATAAAAAACACCTGTCCACAACCTCAAACAGTCACACTCCAAACCCCACTATGGTGAAGACCAAAGAGCTGTTGAAGGACACCAGAAACAAGACCTGCACCAGGCTGGGAAGATTGAATCTGCAATAGGCAAGCAGCTTGGTGTGAAGAAATCAACTGTGGGAGCAATAATTAGAAAATGGAAGACATACAAGACCACTGATAATCTCCCTCGATCTGGGGCTCCACGCAAGATCTCACCCCGTGGGGTCAAAATGATCACAGGAACGGTGAACAAAAATCCCAGAACCACATGAGGGGACCTAGTGAATGACCTACAGAGAGCTGAGACCAAGGTAACAAAGGCTACCATCAGTAAGACACTATGCCGCCAGGGACTCAGATCCTGCAGTGCCTGACATGTACCCCTGCTTAAGCAAATACATGTCCGGGCCCGTCTGAGGTTTTATAGAGCATTTGGATGATCCAGAAGAGGACTGGGAGAATGTCATATGGTCAGATGAAACAAAACGAACTGTTTGGTAGAAACACAACTCGTCGTGTTTGTTGGAGAGAGAATGCTGATTTGCAGCCAAAGAACACCATACCTACTGTGAAGCATGGGGGTGGCAACATCATGCTTTGGGGCTGTTTCTCTGTAAAGGGAACAGGACGACTGATCCGTGTACATGAAAGAATGAATGGGGCCATGTATCGTGAGATTTTGAGTGCAAACTTCCTCCTATCAGCAAGGGCATTGAAGATGAAACGTGGCTGGGTCTTTTAGCATGACAATGAACCCAAAAACACTGCCTGGGCAATGAAGGAGTGGCTTCGTAAGAAGCATTTCAAGGTCCCGGAGTGGCCTAGCCAGTCTCCAGATCTCAACCCCTTAGAAAATCTTTGGAGGGAGTTGAAAGTCCATGTTGCCCAGCGACAGCCCCAAAACATCACTGCTCTGGAGGAATGGGCGAACATTACAGCAACAGTGTGTGACAACCTTGTGAAGACTTACAGAAAACGTTTTAACCTCTGTCATTGCCAACAAAGGCTATATAACAAAGTTTTGAGATGAACTTTTGATATTGACCACTTATTTTCCGCCATAATTTGCAAATAAATTCTTTCAAAAATCAGGCAATGTGATTGCCTGGATTTATTTTCACGTTTTGTCTCTCATAGTTGAGGTATACCTATGATGACAATTACAGGCCTCTCATCTATTTAAGTGGGAGAACTTGCACAATTGGTGGCAGACTAAATACTTTTTTGCCCCACTGTATACGCCCCTATTAAACAGGGGCTGAAAAATTGGGCCTTGGGCACTGGTGCTGGTGCCACAACACTGCAACCCCTCACAGATACTATAGTTGGAGCACAGGAATGAGCCCTGCTGCAAAGTATTGCATCAAAAATTGTAATTACACGCCCCTGTTAAACGGGCAGAAAAATTGGGCCTTGCCCACTGGTGGCGGTGCCCAGAATCAAAAATGTTCTTACAAGCTATCAGCATGAAAATTGAGGAGGAAGAGGATAGTCACTCAGCATAACAGGATAGTCACTCAGCATCACCATAGGCAGTCTTGAAGGGATCTCACATTTAAATAAAAAATCAATTGATTACATCAGTACCAGGTGCTTGGTAGCTGGAGATCCAAGACTGATTCACTTTTATGAAGGTCAGCCGATCGACCGATTCGGTGGACAGGCGCACACTGTGATCGGTTACAAAGCCTCCAGCAGCACTGAATGTGCGTTCTGAAAGAACGCTGGATGCAGGACAGGCCAGTAGCTCAATTGCATACTGTGCAAGCTCTGGCCAGTGATCCATCCTCAAGACCCAGTAACCCAGAGGATTTTCAGTGGGAAAGGTGTCCAAATCTGATCTTGCCCCTAGGTAACCATGTGAATCAAACACTGGTGATGGTTGCTGGAACCGATCAGACCTTGGGGCTGCGGACTAAAACATTGTCTGAACGCTTGGTCAGACGGCCACCTTCTCCACCGCTCCTTCTGTGACTGACCGAAGCCTCAGCAGGAGGACCAGGAAATTGTAACCTCCCAGGCTCTGGAAACGCGTTGCACAAACCTTTCTGCAAGGACACCCGAAGATGTTTCATCCTCTGCTCCCTCTGCAATGGCAAGTTAACCTTACCCTTGTAACGTGGATCAAGGAGGGTTAACAGCCAGTAATCATCGCTCCCCTTGATACCATGAATATGAGGATCCTTCCGCAGGCTTTGCAGGATCAGGGAGGCAGCGTAGGTTTGATGAGGCATTTGGTCCAGAGTCCTCTGGGTCACTAAGGACGACATTATCCGCAGCCACCTCCTCCCAGCCACGTACAAGTCCATGGGTGTCTTGGAACTGTAAATGATCCCTTAAAGACTGCTGCTGATGCAGAGTGCCAGGCTCCATTTCCATGCTGACACAATCCTCCTCCTCCTCCTCCTCCTCCTGTGTGATCGGCCGGCACGCAGTAACACTGTCTGGATAAAGGGGGCCTTGAGAGGTAAGGAAGTCCTCCTCTTCCTGCCTCTGTTCTGCCTCAAGTGCCCTGTCCATTATTCCACGTAGCGTGTGCCCCAACATGTGGACAAGAGGAACAGTGTCACTGATGCATGCACTGTCACTGCTCACGATTTTTGTGGCCTCCTCAAATGGTGACAGGACAGTGCATGCATCCCTGATCATGGCCCACTGGCGTGGTAAAAAAAACAAGTTCCCTGACCCTGTCCTGGTGCCATAGTCATATAGGTACACATTGATGGCCCTCTGCTGCGTGTGCAGCCACTGCAGCATGGCAAATGTTGAGTTCCACCTGGTGGGCATGTCACAGATTAGGCAGTTCTTGAGCAGGTTAAATTCCTTTTGGAGGCCAGCCAGCCGAGCACTGGCATTATATGACCGGTGGAAATGCACACAGACTTTCCTGGCCTCAGGACATTCTGTAAGCCCAGGTACCTGCCCAAGAACCGCTGCACCACCAAGTTAAGGACGTGAGCCAAACAGGGCACATGGGTCAGTTGTCCCTGTCGGAGGGCGGAGAGGAGGTTGGTGCCATTGTCGCAAACCACCATACCTGGCTTAAGCTGGCGTGGCATCAACCACCTCTGAACCTCCCCCTGCAGAGCTGACAGAATCTCTGCCCCAGTGTGGCTCCTGTCCCCCAAGCACACCAGCTCAAGCACCGCATGGCATCTTTTTTCCTGCATGCTTGCGTAGCCCCTTGAACGCCTACGGAGCACCGCTGGTTCTGAGGACAAATCAGCACAGGAAGAGGAAGAAGAATAGGAGGGGGTGGAGGAGTGACGTGTGGCAGAATCACCACTAGTAGAATTTTGAAGGTGTTGTGGCGGAACAACCTCCAACACTACTGCACCCTGTTCTGCATCCTTCCTAGCTGCCAGAAGAGTCACCCAGTGTGCGGTGAAAGATAGGTAACGTCCCTGTCCATGCCTGCTGGACCATGAGACAGCGGTAATATGCATCTTATCGCTGACCGCCCTGTCCAGCAAGGCCAAGACATTGCCTTCCACATGCCGAAAGAGAGCTGGAATCGCCTTCCGTGAGAAAAAGTGGCGTTTGGGAACCTGCCACTGAGGAACCGCACATTCCACAAACTCACGGAAGGGGGCAGAATCTACCAACTGTAAAGGTAGAAGTTGAAATGCTAGCAATTTTTCAAAGAAAGAATTCAACTGCTGGGCATGTGGATGGCTGGGAGCAAACGTCTTTCAGCGGTGCAGCAGCTGGGGCAGGGAAATTTGTCTGGTACAATCTGACGTCGGTGTACCGGTAGCAGATCGCCCGCAAGTACTTGGCTGTGACACACCTAATTGTACACGTTCATTCCTCTCAGTGCAGGTTTCAGAAAGGACTGAAGGTATAGTGGGGTTGGAGATCCCATCTGATGAGGAGCAAGGAGAGGTCCTCTTTGATCTTTGGTGTGGGTCTTTTAGGTACGCTTGCCAACGAACTGCATGGCAGGTCGACATATGTCTGGTCAAGCATGTGGTGGCCAAGCGGGTGATGTTTTGGCCACGTGAGATACGCTTGAGACATATGTTGCAAATAGCAGCGGTGGGATCTGATGCACTCATCTCAAAAAAGGCCCACACCAAAGAACATTTGGAATAAAGTGCAGAGATAGCAGTGCCCTGCACATGTGCAGCTCTGCAGCTTGATGCAGTCGGTGTGCTGCCCTTAAGCTGGCCCCTGGAGGGCATCGTGCCTCGTTGGAGATGTGCCTCCTCCTCTCTCCTATCAGGCACCCATGTGGAGTCAGTGACCTCATCATCCCCTCCCTCCTCATCACTGGAGCAAACCTGGCAGTATGCTGCAGCTGGAGAAACATGACTGCCAGATTGCTGTCCTTCTTGGGCACCCCCTCTCTCTGGGCTCACGTTACTGCCTTCCTCTAGCTGGGTACCATCATCAGAGCCTTCAAAACGCTGGCCATCCTCCTGGAGCATATACCCAAAACTGTGGTCAATCAGATCAGGGGACTGCTCAGGAGGACATAGTGGGGGTAGGGAAGGAGTGACTGATGCCATTGAGCCGAGGGAAGAGGCCGCGTTGGCAGCTGCTTTGCCAAAGTACCCTGAGCCTGGGTGAGAGAGGATGAGGATGGCTTGGTCATCCACTCTACCAAGTCTTCGGCATGTTGCGGCTCAACGCGGCCAGCTGCTGAAAAAAAGGACAAGCATGTCCCACGGCCACGTGCTGATGAGGATGCATCGTCTCCACGACCAGCACTGTTGCCTATAGACACAGAGCCTGCTTGCCCTCTTTTATTGGCTTGTGACTGTCTGCCTCTCCTTGTTGGCCTTCCAGACATGCTAATGGCCTGCAGTGAGATGTAGCTACACAAAGCTGGGATGTATATATATACTTATACTGCAGCTAGCAGAATCAACTGCCTGCCTGTAGTATTATTAGTATGAGAACACCAGAAATTGTCTTCAGGTAGCTTTAGGTGCACACTGTGCAGAGGACGCAGTACACTAACTGTAAATACTGCAGCTGCCTGCCTGTGGTATTAGTAGGATCAGAACAACAGCAATTGTCTTCAGGTAGCTTTAGGTGCACACTGTACAGAGGATGCAGTACACTAACTGTAAATACTGCAGCTGCCTGAATGTGGTACTAATAGGATCAGAAGAACACCACCAATTTTCTTCAGGTAGCTTTAGGTGCACCACTGTGCAGAGGACACGAAACACTAACTGTAAATACTGTATCTGCCTGCCTGTGGTATTAATAGGATCAGAACAACAGCAATTGTCTTCAGGTAGCTTTAGGTGCACACTGTGCAGAGGACACAGTACACTAATTGTAAATACTGCAGCTGCTTGCCTGTGGTACTATTAGGATCAGAACAACAGCAATTGTCTTCAGGTAGCTTTAGGTGAACACTGTGCCGAGGACACACTACACTAACTGTAAATACTGCAGCTGCCAGCCTGTGGTATAGGATCAGAACAACAGCAATTGTCTTCAGGTAGCTTTAGGTGCACACTGTGCAGAGGACGCACTACACTAACTTTAAATACTGTAGCTGCCTGTCTGTGGTACTAATAGGATCAGAAGAACACCACCAATTTTCTTCAGGTAGTTTTAGGATCACACTGTGCAGAGGACACAGTACACTAATTGTAAATACTGCAGCTGCTTGCCTGTGGTATTAATAGGATCAGAACAACAGCAATTGTCTTCAGGTAGCTTTAGGTGCACACTGTGCAGAGGACGCACTACACTAACTGTAAATACTGCAGCTGCCTGTCTGTGGTACTAATAGGATCAGAAGAACACCACCAATTGTTTTCAGGTAGCTTTAGGTGCACACTGTGCAGAGGATGCACTACACTAACTGTAAATACTGCAGCTGCCTGCCTGTGGTATTAATAGGATCAGAACAACAGCAAATGTCTTCAGGTAGCTTTAGGTGCACACTGTGCAGAGGACGCACTACACTAACTTTATATACTGCAGCTGCCTGCCTGTGGTACTAATAGGATCAGAAGAACACCACCAATTTTCTTCAGGTAACTTTAGGTGCACACTGTGCAGAGGATGTAATTCACTAACTGTAAATACTGCAGCTGCCTGTGGTATTAATAGGATCAGAACAACAGCAATTGTCTTCAGAGAGCTTTAGGTGCACAATGTGCAGAGGACACACTTCACTAACTTTAAAAACTGCAGCTGCCTGCCTGTGGTACTAATAGGATCAGAAGAACACCACCAATTTTCTTCAGGTAGCTTTAGGTGCACACTTTGCAGATGATGCACTACACTAACTGTAAATACTGCAGCTGCTTGCCTGTGGTATAGGATGAGAACAACAGCAATTGTCTTCAGGTAGCTTTAGGTGCACACTGTGCAGAGGACGCACTACACTAACTTTAAATACTGCAGCTGCCTGCCTGTGGTACTAATAGGATCAGAAGAACACCACCAATTTTCTTCAGGTAGTTTTAGGTGCACACTGTGCAGAGGACACAATACACTAACTGTAAATACGGCAACTGCCTGTCTGTGGTATTAATAGGATCAGAACAACAGCAAATGTCTTCAGGTAGCTTTAGGTGCATACTGTGCAGAGGACACACTACACTAACTTTATATACTGCAGCTGCCTGCCTGTGGTACTAATAGGATCAAAAGAACACCACCAATTTTTTTCAGGTAACTTTAGGTGCACACTGTGCAGAGGATGTAATTCACTAACTGTAAATACTGCAGCTGCCTGTGGTATTAATAGGATCAGAACAACAGCAATTGTCTTCAGGGAACTTTAGGTGCACACTGTGCAGAGGACGCACTACACTAACTTTAAAAACTGCAGCTGCCTGCCTGTGGTACTAATAGGATCAGAAGAACACCATCAATTTTCTTAAGGTAGCTTTAGGTGCACACTGTGCAGAGGATGCACTACACTAACTGTAAATACTGCAGCTGCTTGCCTGTGGTACTAATAGGATCAGAACAACAGCAATTGTCTTCAGGTAGCTTTAGGTGCACACTGTGAAGAGGACGTACTACACTAACTGCAAATACTGCAACTGCCTGTGGTATTAATAGGATCAGAACAACAGCAATTGTCTTCAGGTAGCTTTAGGTGCACACTGTGCAGAGGACGCAGTACACTAACTGTAAATACTGCAGCCACCTGCCTGTGGTATTAATAGGATCAGAAGAACACCACCAATTTTCTTCAGGTAGATTTAGGTGCACACTGTGCAGAGGACACAGTACACTAACTGTAAATACTGTAGCTGCCTGCCTGTGGTATTAATTGGATCAGAACAAAAGCAGTTGTCTTCAGGTAGCTTTAGGTGCACACTGTACAGAGAACGCAGTACACTAGCTGTAAATACTGCAGCTGCCTGCCTGTGGTAATACTAGGATGAGAAGAACACAACCAATTGTCTTCATCTAGCTTTAGGTGCACACTGTGCAGAGGACACAGTACACTAATTGTAAATTCTGCAGCTGCTTGCCTGTGGTATTAATAGGATCAGAACAACAGCAATTGTCTTCAGGTAGCTTTAGGTGCACACTGTGCAGAGGAAGCACTACACTACCTAAATACTGCTGCTGCTTGCCTGTGGTACTAATAGGAGCAGAACAACAGCAATTGTCTTCAGGTAGCTTTAGGTGCACACTGTGCCGAGGACACACTACACTAACTGTAAATACTGCCGCTGCCCGCCTGTGGTATAGGATCAGAACAACAGCAATTGTCTTCAGGTAGCTTTAGGTGCACACTGTGCAGAGGACGCACTACACTAACTTTAAATACTGCAGCTGTCTGCCTGTGGTACTAATAGGATCAGAAGAACACCACCAATTTTCTTCAGGTAGTTTTAGGTGCACACTGTGCAGAAGACACAGTACACTAACTGTAAATACGGCAGCTGCCTGCCTGTGGTATTATTAGGATCAGAACAACAGCAATTGTCTTCAGGTAGCTTTAGGTGCACACTGTGCAGAGGACGCACTACATTAACTGTAAATACTGCAGCTCCCTGCCTGTGGTACTAATAGGATCAGAAGAACACCACCAATTGTCTTCAGGTAGCTTTAGGTGCACACTGTGCAGAGGATGCACTACACTAACTGTAAATACTGCAGGTGCCTGCCTGTGGTATTAATAGGATCAGAACAACAGCAATTGTCTTCAGGTAGCTTTAGGTGCACACTGTGCAGAGGACACACTACACTAACTTTATATACTGCAGCTGCCTGCCTGTGGTACTAATAGGATCAGAAGAACACCACCAATTTTCTTCAGGTAACTTTAGGTGCACACTGTGCAGAGGATGTAATTCACTAACTGTAAATACTGCAGATGCCTGTGGTATTAATAGGATCAGAACAACAGCAATTGTCTTCAGGTAGCTTTAGGTGCACACTGTGCAGAGGACGCACTACACTAACTTTAAATACTGCAGCTGCCTGCCTGTGGTACTAATAGGATCAGAAGAACACCACCAATTTTCTTCAGGTAGTTTTAGGTGCACGCTGTGCAGAGGACACAGTACACTAACTGTAAATACGGCAGCTGCCTGCCTGTGGTAGTATTAGGATCAGAACAACAGCAATTGTCTTCAGGTAGCTTTAGGTGCACACTGTGCAGAGGATGCACTACATTAACTGTAAATACTGCAGCTCCCGCCTGTGGTACTAATAGGATCAGACGAACACCACCAATTGTCTTCAGGTAGCTTTAGGTGCACACTGTGCAGAGGATGCACTACACTAACTGTAAATACTGCAGCTACCTGCCTGTGGTATTAATAGGATCAGAACAACAGCAATTGTCTTCAGGTAGCTTTAGGTGCACACTGTGCAGAGGACACACTACACTAACTTTATATACTGCAGATGCCTGCCTGTGGTACTAATTGGATCAGAAGAAAACCACCAATTTTCTTCAAGTAACTTTAGGTGCACACTGTGCAGAGGATGTAATTCACTAACTGTAAATACTGCAGCTGCCTGTGGTATTAATAGGATCAGAACAACAGCAATTGTCTTCAGGTAGCTTTAGGTGCACACTGTGCAGAGGACGCACTACACTAACTGTAAATACTGCTGCTGCTTGCCTGTGGTACTAATAGGATCAGAACAACAGCAATTCTCTTCAGGTAGCCTTAGGTGCACACTGTGCCGAGGACACACAACACTAACTGTAAATATTGCAGCTGCCCGCCTGTGGTATAGGATCAGAACAACAGCAATTGTCTTCAGGTAGCTTTAGATGCACACTGTGCAGAGGACGCACTACACTAACTTTAAATACTGCAGCTGCCTGTCTGTGGTACTAATAGGATCAGAAGAACACCACCAATTTTCTTCAGGTAGTTTTAGGTGCACACTGTGCAGAGGACACAGTACACTGACTGTAAATACAGCAGCTGCCTGCCTGTGGTATTATTAGGATCAGAACAACAGCAATTGTCTTCAGGTAGCTTTAAGTGCACACTGTGAAGAGGACGCACTACATTAACTGTAAATACTGCAGCTCCCTGCCTGTGGTACTAATAGGATCAGAAGAACACCACCAATTGTCTTCAGGTAGCTTTAGGTGCACACTGTGCAGAGGATGCACTACACTAACTGTAAATATTGCAGCTGCCTGCCTGTGGTATTAATAGGATCAGAACAACCGCAATTGTCTTCAGGTAGCTTTAGGTGCACACTGTGCAGAGGACACACTACACTAACTTTATATACTGCAGCTGCCTGCCTGTTGTACTAATAGGAACAGAAGAACACCACCAATTTTCTTCAGGTAGTTTTAGGTGCACACTGTGCAGAGGACACAGTACACTAACTGTAAATACGGCAACTGCCTGCCTGTGGTATTATTAGGATCAGAACAACAGCAATTGTCTTAAGGCAGCTTTAGGTGCACACTGTGTAGAGGACGCACTACATTAACTGTAAATACTGCAACTGCCTGTGGTATTAATAGGATCAGAACAACAGCAATTGTCTTCAGGTAGCTTTAGGTGCACACTGTGCAGAGGACGCAGTACACTAACTGTAAATACTGCAGCCATCTGCCTGTGGTATTAATAGGATCAGAACACCACCAATTTTCTTCAGGTAGCTTTAGGTGCACACTGTGCAGAGGACACACTACACTAACTGTAAATACTGCAGCTGCCTGCCTGTGGTTTTAATAGGATCAGAACAACAGCAATTGTCTTCAGGTAGCTTTAGGTGCACACTGTGCAGAGGACGCACTACACTAACTTCATATACTGCAGCTGCCTGCCTGTGGTACTAATAGGATCAGAACACCACCAATTTTCTTCAGGTAACTTTAGGTGCACACTGTGCAGAGGATGTAATTCACTAACTGTAAATACTGCAGCTGCCTGTGGTATTAAAAGGATCAGAACAACAGCAATTGTCTTCAGGGAGCTTTAGGTGCAAACTGTGCAGAGGACGCACTACACTAACTTTAAAAGCTGCAGCTGCCTGCCTGTGGTACAAATAGGATCAGAAGAACACCACAAATTTTCTTCAGATAGCTTTAGGTGCACACTGTGCAGATGATGCACTACACTAACTGTAAATACTGCAGCTGCTTGCCTGTGGTACTAATAGGATCAGAACAACAGCAATTGTCTTCAGGTAGCTTTAGGTGCACACTGTGAAGAGGACGCACTACACTAACTGTAAATACTGCAGCTGCCTGTGGTATTAATAGGATCAGAACAACAGCAATTGTCTTCAAGTTGCTTTAGGTGCACACTGTGCAGAGGACGCACTACACTAACTTTAAATACTGCAGCTGCCTGCCTGTGGTACTAATAGGATCAGAAGAACACCACCAATTTTCTTCAGGTAGCTTTAGGTGCACACTGTGCAGAGGACACAGTACACTAACTGTAAATACTGCAGCTGCCTGCCTGTGGTATTAATAGGATCAGAACAACAGCAATTGTCTTCAGGTAGCTTTAGGTGCACACTGTGCAGAGGATGCACTACACTAACTGTAAATACTGCAGCTGCTTGCCTGTGGTACTAATAGGATCAGAACAACAGCAATTGTCTTCAGGTAGCTTTAGGTGCACACTGTGCAGAGGATGCACTACACTAACTGTAAATAAAGCAGCTGCCTGCCTGTGGTATTAATAGGATCAGATCAACAGCAATTGTCTTCAGGTAGCTTTAGGTGCAACCTGTGCAGAGGACACAGTACACTAACTGTAAATACTGCAGCTGCCTGCCTGTGGTACTAATAGGATGAGAAGAACACCACCAATTGTCTTCAGGTAGCTTTAGGTGCACACCGTGCAGAGGATACAGTACACTAACTGTAAATACTGCAGCTTCCTGCCTGTGGTATTAATAGGATCAGAACAACAGCAATTGTCTTCAGGTAGCTTTAAGTGTACACTGTGCAGAGGATGCACTACACTAACTGTAAATTCTGCAGCTGCTTGCCTGTGGTACTAATAGGATCAGAACAACAGCAATTGTCTTCAGGTAGCCTTAGGTGCACACTGTGCCGAAGACACACTACACTAACTGTAAATACTGCAGCAGCCCGCCTGTGGTATAGGATCAGAACAACAGCAATTGTCTTCAGGTAGCTTTAGGTGCACACTGTGCAGAGGACGCACTACACTAACTTTAAATACTGCAGCTGCCTGCCTGTAATACTAATAGGATCAGAAGAACACCACCAATTTTCTTCAGGTAGTTTTAGGTGCACACTGTGCAGAGGACACAGTACACTAACTGTAAATATGGCAACTGCCTGCCTGTGGTATTATTAGGATCAGAACAACAGCAATTGTCTTCAGGCAGCTTTAGGTGCACACTGTGTAGAGGACGCACTACATTAACTGTAAATACTGCAACTGCCTGTGGTATTAATAGGATCAGAACAACAGCAATTGTCTTCAGGTAGCTTTAGGTGCACACTGTGCAGAGGACGCAGTACACTAACTGTAAATACTGCAGCCACCTGCCTGTGGTATTAATAGGATCAGAACACCACCAATTTTCTTCAGGTAGCTTTAGGTGCACACTGTGCAGAGGACACACTACACTAACTGTAAATACTGCAGCTGCCTGCCTGTGGTATTAATAGGATCAGAACAATAGCAATTGTCTTCAGGTAGCTTTAGGTGCACACTGTGCAGAGGACGCACTACACTAACTTCATATACTGCAGCTGCCTGCCTGTGGTACTAATAGGATCAGAACACCACCAATTTTCTTCAGGTAACTTTAGGTGCACACTGTGCAGAGGATGTAATTCACTAACTGTAAATACTGCAGCTGCCTGTGGTATTAAAAGGATCAGAACAACAGCAATTGTCTTCAGGGAGCATTAGGTGCAAACTGTGTAGAGGACGCACTACACTAACTTTAAAAGCTGCAGCTGCCTGCCTGCGGTACAAATAGGATCAGAAGAACACCACAAATTTTCTTCAGATAGCTTTAGGTGCACACTGTGCAGAGGATGCACTACACTAACTGTAAATACTGCAGCTGCTTGCCTGTGGTACTAATAGGATCAGAACAACAGCAATTGTCTTCAGGTAGCTTTAGGTGCACACTGTGAAGAGGACGCACTACACTAACTGTAAATACTGCAGCTGCCTGTGGTATTAATAGGATCAGAACAACAGCAATTGTCTTCAAGTTGCTTTAGGTGCACACTGTGCAGAGGACGCACTACACTAACTTTAAATACTGCAGCTGCCTGCCTGTGGTACTAATAGGATCAGAAGAACACCACCAATTTTCTTCAGGTAGCTTTAGGTGCACACTGTGCAGAGGACACAGTACACTAACTGTAAATACTGCAGCTGCCTGCCTGTGGTATTAATAGGATCAGAACAACAGCAATTTTCTTCAGGTAGCTTTAGGTGCACACTGTGCAGAGGATGCACTACACTAACTGTAAATACTGCAGCTGCTTGCCTGTGGTACTAATAGGATCAGAACAACAGCAATTGTCTTCAGGTAGCTTTAGGTGCACACTGTGCAGAGGATGCACTACACTAACTGTAAATAAAGCAGCTGCCTGCCTGTGGTATTAATAGGATCAGATCAACAGCAATTGTCTTCAGGTAGCTTTAGGTGCAACCTGTGCAGAGGACACAGTACACTAACTGTAAATACTGCAGCTGCCTGCCTGTGGTACTAATAGGATGAGAAGAACACCACCAATTGTCTTCAGGTAGCTTTAGGTGCACACCATGCAGAGGATACAGTACACTAACTGTAAATACTGCAGCTTCCTGCCTGTGGTATTAATAGGATCAGAACAACAGCAATTGTCTTCAGGTAGCTTTAAGTGTACACTGTGCAGAGGATGCACTACACTAACTGTAAATTCTGCAGCTGCTTGCCTGTGGTACTAATAGGATCAGAACAACAGCAATTGTCTTCAGGTAGCCTTAGGTGCACACTGTGCCGAGGACACACTACACTAACTGTAAATACTGCAGCAGCCCGCCTGTGGTATAGGATCAGAACAACAGCAATTGTCTTCAGGTAGCTTTAGGTGCACACTGTGCAGAGGACACACTACACTAACTTTAAATACTGCAGCTGCCTGCCTGTAATACTAATAGGATCAGAAGAACACCACCAATTTTCTTCAGGTAGTTTTAGGTGCACACTGTGAAGAGGATGCACTACACTAACTGTAAATACTGCAGCTGCATGCCTGTGGTACTAATAGGATCAGAACAACAGCAATTGTCTTCAGGTAGCTTTAGGTGCACACTGTGCAGAGGATGCACTACACTAACTGTAAATAAAGCAGCTGTCTGCCTGTGGTATTAATAGGATCAGATCAACAGCAATTGTCTTCAGGTAGCTTTAGGTGCAACCTGTGCAGAGGACACAGTACACTAACTGTAAATACTGCAGCTGCCTGCCTGTGGTACTAATAGGATGAGAAGAACACCACCAATTGTATTCAGGTAGCTTTAGGTGCACACCGTGCAGAGGATACAGTACACTAACTGTAAATACTGCAGCTTCCTGCCTGTGGTATTAATAGGATCAGAACAACAGCAATTGTCTTCAGGTAGCTTTAAGTGTACACTGTGCAGAGGATGCACTACACTAACTGTAAATTCTGCTGCTGCTTGCCTGTGGTACTTATAGGATCAGAACAACATCAATTGTCTTTAGGTAGCTTTAGGTGCACACTGTGCAGAGGATGCTTTACACTAACTGTAAATACTGCAGCTGCCTGCCTGTGGAATTAATAGGATCAGAACAACAGCAATTGTCTTCAGGTAGCGTTAGGTGCACACTGTGCAGAGGACGCACTACACTAACTGTAATTACTGCAGCTGCCTGCCTGTGGTATTAATAGGATCAGAAGAACACCACCAATTTTCTTCAGGTAGCTTTAGGTGCACACTGTGCAGAGGATGCACTACACTAACTGTAAATACTGCAGCTGCCTGCCTGTTGTATTAATAGGATCAGAACAAAAGCAATTGTCTTCAGGTAGCTTTAGGTGCACACTGTGCAGAGGACGCACTACACTAACTTTAAATAATGCAGCTGCCTGCCTGTGGTACTAATAGGATCAGAAGAACACCACCAATTTTCTTCAGGTAACTTTAGGTGCACACTGTGCAGAGGATGCACTACACTAACTGTAAATACTGCAACTGCCTGTGGTATTAATAGGTTCAGAACAACAGCAATTGTCTTCAGGTAGTTTTAGGTGCACACTGTACAGAGGACACAGTACACTAATTGTAAATACTGCAGCTGCTTGCCTGTGGTACTAATAGGATCAGAACAACAGCAATTGTCTTCAGGTAGCTTTAGGTGCACACTGTGCAGAGGACGCACTACACTAACTGTAAATACTGCTGCTGCTTGCCTGTGGTACTAATAGGATCAGAACAACAGCAATTGTCTTCAGGTAGCTTTAGGTGCACACTGTGCCGAGGACACACTACACTAACTGTAAATACTGCAGCTGCCTGCCTGTGGTATAGGATCAGAACAACAGCAATTTTCTTCAGGTAGTTTTAGGTGCACACTGTGCAGAGGATGCATTGCACTAACTTTAAATACTGCAGCTGCCTGCCTGTGGTACTAATAGGATCAGAAGAACACCACCAATTTTCTTCAGGTAGTCTTAGGTGCACACTGTGCAGAATACACAGTAAACTAACTGTAAATACGGCAGCTGCCTGCCTGTGGTATTAGGATCAGAACAACAGTAATTGTCTTCAGGTAGCTTTAGGTGCACACTGTGCAGAGGACGCACTACACTAACTGTAAATACTGCAGCTGCCTGCCTGTGGTACTAATTGGATCAGAAGAACATCACCAATTTTCTTAAGGTAGCTTTAGGTACACACTGTGCAGAGGATGCACTACACTAACTGTAAATACTGCAGCTGCCTGCCTGTGGTATTAATAGGATCAGAACAACAGCAATAGTCTTCAGGTAGCTTTAGGCGCACACTGTGCAGAGGACGCACTCCACTAACTTTATATACTGCAGCTGCCTGCCTGTGGTACTAATAGAATCAGAAGAACACCACCAATTTTCTTCAGGTAGCTTTAGGTGCACACTGTGCAGAGGACGCACTACACTAACTTTAGAAACTGCAGCTGTCTGCCTGTGGTACTAATTGGATCAGAAGAACATCACCAATTTTCTTAAGGTAACTTTAGGTGCACACTGTGCAGAGGATGTAATTCACTAACTGTAAATACTGCAGCTGCCTGTGGTATTAATAGGATCAGAACAACAGCAATTGTCTTCAGGGAGCTTTAGGTGCACACTGTAAAGAGGACGCAGTACACTAACTGTAAATACTGCAGCCGCCTGCCTGTGGTATTAATAGGATCATAAGAACACCACCAATTTTCTTCAGGTAGCTTTAGGTGCAAACTGTGCAGAGGACGCACTACACTAACTTTAGAAACTGCAGCTGTCTGCCTGTGGTACTAATAGGATCAGAAGAACACCACCAATTTTCTTAAGGTAGCTTTAGGTGCACACTGTGCAGAGGATGCACTACACTAACTGTAAATACTGCAGCTGCCTGCCTGTGGTATTAATAGGATCAGAACAACAGCAATAGTCTTCAGGTAGCTTTAGGCGCACAATGTGCAGAGGACGCACTCCACTAACTTTATATACTGCAGCTGCCTGCCTGTGGTACTAATAGAATCAGAAGAACACCACCAATTTTCTTCAGGTAGCTTTAGGTGCACACTGTGCAGAGGATGCACTACACTAACTGCAAATATTGCAGCTGCTTGCCTGTGGTTCTAATAGGATCAGAACAACAGCAATTGTCTTCAGGTAGCTTTAGGTGCACACTGTGAAGAGGACGCACTACACTAACTGTAAATACTGCAGCTGCCTGTGGTATTAATAGGATCAGAACAACAGCAATTGTCTTCAGGTAGCTTTAGGTGCACATTGTGCAGAGGACACAGTACACTAACTGTAAATACTGCAGCTGCCTGCCTGTGGTATTAATAGGATCAGAACAACAGCAATTGTCTTCAGGTAGCTTTAGTTGCAAACTGTAAAGAGGACGCAGTACACTAACTGTAAATACTGCAGCTGCCTGCCTGTGGTAATACTAGGATGAGAAGAACACAACCAATTGTCTTCAGGTAGCTTTAGGTGCACACTGTGCAGAGGACACAGGACACTAATTGTAAATACTGCAGCTGCTTGCCTGTGGTATTAATAGGATCAGAACAACAGCAATTGTCTTCAGGTAGCTTTAGGTGCACACTGTGCAGAGGACGCACTACACTAACTTTAAATACTGCTGCCGCTTGCCTGTGGTACTAATAGGATCAGAAGAACACCACCAATTTTCTTCAGGTAGCTTTAGGTGCACACTGTGCAGAGGACGCACTACACTAACTGTGAATACTGCAGCTGCCTGCCTGTGGTATTAATAGGATCAGAACAACAGCAATTGTCTTCAGGTAGCTTTAGGTGAACACTGTGCAGAGGACGCACTACACTAACTTTATATACTGCAGCTGCCTGCCCGTGGTACTAATAGGATCAGAAGAACACCACCAATTTTCTTCAGGTAACTTTAGGTGCAAGAAAAAGAGAAAAAAAGAGAGCGCACCAGCCTAGTGCATTATCCTTGGCATGTTTATTAAGTTAAAAACAAGATAAAAACTACTCACAAAAGTCGTAGGTAAAATTGCATATCGAACGCACAGAGGCAATAGTTCCAGTGGTAGGCAGCCGTCCAGGTCCCAGGGGGGAGGCACACGGACCGCCGCTGGCTTACGCGTTTCGAAGGTTTAACCTTCTTCCTCAGAGCCTTAGTGGTGGCAGTCTCATGCCGGCTTTATATACACATGTCAAACTGAAGCAGACTGATCAGGCTGGTATCAGGGCTCCTCCCTTAATTGGTGGGCGGTCCTCTAGGGGGGGGGTTTGAATCTTGGCTCGGTTAACAATATTAAAGGGCCATACCATGTTAATTTATTGATTACATTTAATAGTTGGTTAATTTGCTTCTATTCCCATTGTTGTTATCGCTGGTAAGTTTATCTAACCCATAGTAAGTGAGCTGAAAGGGTCGTATCAATAGTTACCCATAGACTATCTGCTCATTCGCCCTCACATCCATAAAACACACAGATGATAGAGAGCAATGTACAGTGTTCAGAGGATTAGAAGTATGAAATAGGGGTGTACCTTGTTGTCTGTGGATCTGATGGCATCTCTTCTGCTTGAGTGCGTTTGTCTTCTGCAGGGGCTATGTCTGTGTGGGCTATCATTGCTGACAGGTTCGCTCCTATGCCCCGCGGGACCGGGTGGAACGCACGCCGCCGATTAACTTCCGGGTTGCGGTCCACAGGGCGGAAGTGCGGTCGTGATGTCACATCCCGTGCGCCTTTCGGCGCCTGGGATGTGACTCAATAAGGTAAGCAGTGGCCTCCATCTTGCTGTAGGCGCAGATAGAGGTCGAAGTCAGACTGATAGCGTCTGACTTCAGACTAGAGGGAAAGGGACTGATTAAAATGTGTAATTATAATAAAAAATATTAATAATAGAAAATTATATAATAGTAAGTGATAGTGGTAACAGGGAAATTCAAAGGGGACCAGGGGAGGGGAGTGGTGAGGTCCGGTCTGAAACAGTAGCTAGAGAAAGCAATGCTCAGAACATGTGTATTTAGAAGCCGGCAGGAGACACACTTATATTGTATTTAAAAAGTAGTAAAATACGTACAAACAGTATACCTTCTATAAAAAAAATAAAAATAATAAATATATATATACACATATATATAGAAAGTAAAGACCTTATACACATCAATCGCATATCCATATACGTGCATACGGTAATTATTTAAAAAACAAATGTTGTTAAAAATAAAAATAAAATCCGTATATAAGTACAACGAACTGTGTACTTTGCCTATATAATATAGAAAGAGAGGGGGAGGGGGGGGAAAGGAAAAAGAACATTTTTGTTGTTGTCACCTCATATCGACATTCAAATAGTGGTTTTGTATATTATAGCAAATAGCCCAGAGGTTTTTTAGTATACATCAGTGAACGAGATATTGTATGAATTATAAAAAAAAAAAAAAAAAAAAAAAAAAAGGCCATCCTCAGTACTTGATGCCAGTATTATTATACTATTTTATGTACTTCTGGATCCTCATTTAGGCCTCCTGGAGCGAGACTACCAAGGGTAAAGATCCAGAAGGCTTCTCTTTTGCAAAGCCTCTGGTACCTTCTTCCTATATCCAACTCCCTTCCAATCGACTCAATCCCAAATACTTTCATGCCTGCAGGGTTCCCTTGGTGGACTTCTACAAAGTGTCTAGGAACTGGGTATTTGTCTCTTAGGTTTATAATACCGCATTTGTGTTCACCAATTCTCACTCGCATTGGGCGTTGTGTGCGGCCTACGTATAGACGGCCACAAGGACATACTATACCGTATACCACATACTCTGTTCCGCAGTTGATAAATTGCTTAATTGGGTGGATTTTTCCGTCTCTCCCTACTACCGTCTTTTTCCTATGCCACATGTACATGCATGTGCCACAGTTCTTAATGCCGCATCTATAGCAACCTTTTTGGTCAAAAATTGTAGCCCAGCTATTGGTTGGTTTGCTGGTACAGGTTTTTACCCTGCTTGGGGCTATCAGGCTCCTAAGATCTTGGGGTTTCCGAAAAACTATATTAGGGTGATCGGGGAGTGTTTTACCCAAAACAGGGTCATGCTTCAGAATATTCCAATTCTTTTTGATAATATTCTGAATTTCGAACGCTTTGCTTGTATATTGGGTAGAGAAGCAGGCCTGTTGAATAGTTGGGGTGGTCTGGTGCCGGGATTCTGTGTTGTTCGAATCACTACTAGATGGATCGTCGTAGAGAGCCAGATATTTAGAAAAGGCTGATTCTATGTGGTTAGCTTCATAGCCTTTCTCACTAAATTTCTGCATAAGAAGTTTGCTCTGTTCTAAATAATCCTCTTTCTTAGTACACGTCCTTCTGAGACGGCAAAATTGGCCAAAGGGGACATTCTGTATCCACCTGGGGTGGTGGTTACTTTTAGCATGTAAGTATGAATTGCCCCCGCTAGGTTTAAAATGAGTTTTGGAAAAGATGTTACCATCTTGGTCACTCTGTAGTTCTAAATCCAGGAAGACTAGACATTTCTCATCTAGGACATGAGTGAAATCTATTCCAAATGGGTTGTTTTTGCAATGTTCTAGAAAGCTCTGGAGACTTGAATCCGACCCATCCCAGATGATCAAGATGTCATCAATATATCTTGCATATAGAACCAGGTTTGCCCCAAAGGGGTTATTCTTCCATATGAAGTGTTCTTCCCAGAATCCCATAAAGATATTCGCATAACTGGGGGCAAACCTGGCTCCCATAGCTGTACCTTTTATTTGCAAATAATGGTCACCTAAGAAGGAAAAATAATTGTGTGTGAGGGAGAATTCCACACAATCCAATAGGAATTTGGCCTGCCGAGGATTCATCCTGTCATCCTTTAGTAAAAAATGGTTAATGGCTCTTAGGCCGAATGTATGGTTTATTGATGTATATAATGAAGCTACATCCAAAGAGAGCCATCTATAGCCAGGTAGCCATTTGTAGTTTGACAGTATCTCCAGCACGTGGCCAGAGTCTTTAACAAAGGATGGCAACTCGACCACTATATCCTGCAAGAAGTGGTCAATGTAGCACCCCAAGTGACTAGAGAGGCTGTCAATCCCAGATATTATAGGTCTACCTGGAGGATTTAGAAGGCTTTTATGTACCTTCGGTATGTGATAGAAATGCGGGGTGGCGGCATGTTTATTATATAAAAAAAGGTACTCATTTTTAGTGAGGACCTCTTTGGATAAAGCATCATCTAGAAGTAATTTGAGCTCCTTAGTGTATTCCAGAGTGGGATCTCTTTTTAATACAGCATATGTTTGGGTATCACCCAGGAGTCTTCTTGCCTCAGATAGATATTCGTCTCTATTTTGAATGACTAGACTCCCACCTTTATCGGCCTTCCGGATGATTATATCCTTATTTTGTTTGAGGGCATCTATAGGTACAGCATTTTTGTCTATATTGGTATTGGTCTTCATGGGTTTATCGAACTTTGTTTTAAACGTGTTAAAAACCGTATCATATATTTATGGTGCACACTGTGCAAAGGATGTACTACTCTAACTGTAAATACTGCAGCTTCCTGTGGTATTAATAGGATCAGAACAATAGCAATTGTCTTCAGGTAGCTTTAGGTGCACACTGTACAGAGGACGCAGTACACTAACTGTAACTACTGCAGCCGCCTGCCTGTGGTATTAATAGGATCAGAAGAACACCACCAATTTTCTTCAGGTAGCTTTAGGTGCACACTGTGCAGAGGACACAGTACACTAACTGTAAATACTGTAGCTGCCTGTCTGTGGTATTAATAGGAACAGAACAACAGCAATTGTCTTCAGGTAGCTTTAGGTGCACACTGTACAGAGGACGCAGTACACTAACTGTAAATACTGCAGCTGCCTGCCTGTGGTAATACTAGGATGAGAAGAACACAACCAATTGTCTTCAGGTAGCTTTAGGTGCACACTGTGCAGAGGACACAGGACACTAATTGTAAATACTGCAGCTGCTTGCCTGTGGTACTAATAGGATCAGAACAACAGCAATTATCTTCAGGAATCTTTAAGTGCACCCTGTGCCGAGGACACACTACACTAACTGTAAATACTGCAGCTGCCTGCCTGTGGTATAGGATCAGAACAACAGCAATTGTCTTCAGGTAGCTTTAGGTGCACACTGTGCAGAAGACGCACTACACTGACTTTAAATTCTGCAGCTGCCTGCCTGTGGTACTAATAGGATCAGAAGAACACCACCAATTTTCTTCAGGTAGTTTTAGGTGCACACTGTGCAGAGGACACAGTACACTAACTGTAAATACGGCAGCTGCCTGCCTGTGGTATTATTAGGATCAGAATAACAGCAATTGTCTTCAGGTAGCTTTAGGTGCACACTGTGCAGAGGACGCACTACACTAACTGTAAAAACTGCAGCTGCCTGCCTGTGGTATTAATAGGATCAGAACAACAGCAATTGTCTTCAGGTAGCTTTAGGTGCACACTGTACAGAGGACGCAGTACACTAACTGTAAATACTGCAGCTGCCTGCCTGTAGTACTACTAGGATGAGAAGAACACAACCAATTGTCTTCAGGTAGCTTTAGGTGCACACTGTGCAGAGGATGCACTACAATAACTGTAAATACTGCTGCTGCTTGTCTGTGGTACTAATAGGATCAGAACAACAGCAATTATCTTCAGGTAGCTTTAGGTGCACCCTGTGCCGAGGACACACTACACTAACTGTAAATACTGCAGCTGCCTGCCTGTGGTATAGGATCAGAACAACAGCAATTGTCTTCAGGTAGCTTTAGGTGCACACTGTGCAGAAGACACACTACACTAACTTTAAATACTGCAGCTGCCTGTCTGTGGTACTAATAGGATCAGAAGAACACCACCAATTTTCTTCAGGTAACTTTAGGTGCACACTGTGCCGAGGATGTAATTCACTAACTGTAAATACTGCAGCTGCCTGTGGTATTAATAGGATCAGAACAACAGCAACTGTCTTCAGGGAGCTTTAGGTGCACACTGTACAGAGGACGCAGTACACTAACTGTAAATACTGCAGTCGCCTGCCTGTGGTATTAATAGGATCATAAGAACACCACCAATTTTCTTCAGGTAGCTTTAGGTGCACACTGTGCAGAAGACGCACTACACTAACTTTAGAAACTGCAGCTGTCTGCCTGTGGTATTAATAGGATCAGAAGAACACCACCAATTTTCTTCAGGTAGCTTTAGGTGCACACTGTGCAGAGGATGCACTACACTAACTGCAAATACTGCAGCTGCTTGTCTGTGGTACTAATAGGATCAGAACAACAGCAATTGTCTTCAGGTAGCCTTAGGTGCACACTGTGAAGAGGACGCACTACACTAACTGTAAATACTGCAGATGCCTGTAGTATTAATAGGATCAGAACAACAGCAATTGTCTTCAGGTAGCTTTAGGTGCACACTGTGAAGAGGACACAGTACACTAACTGTAAATACTGCAGCTGCCTGCCTGTGGTATTAATAGGATCAGAACAAGTGCAATTGTGTTAAGGTAACTTTAGGTGCACACTGTACAGAGGACGCAGTACACTAACTGTAAATACTGCAGCTGCCTGCCTGTGGTATTAATAGGATCAGAACAACAGCAATTGTCTTCAGGTAGCTTTAGGTGCACACTGTGCAGAGGATGCACTACACTAACTGTAAATACTGCTGCTGCTTGCCTGTTGTACTAATAGGATCAGAACAACAGCAATTATCTTCAGGTAGCTTTAGGTGCACCCTGTGCCGAGGACACACTACACTAACTTTAATTACTGCAGCTGCCTGCCTGTGGTAATACTAGGATGAGAAGAACACAACCAATTGTCTTCAGGTAGCTTTAGGTGCACACTGTGCAGAGGACACAGGACACTAATTGTAAATACTGCAGCTGCTTGCCTGTGGTATTAATAGGATCAGAACAACAGCAATTGTCTTCAGGTAGCTTTAGGTGCACACTGTGCAGAGGACGCAGTACACTAACTGTAAATACTGCAGCCGCCTGCCTGTGGTATTAATAGGATCAGAAGAACATCACCAATTTTCTTCAGGTAGCTTTAGGTGCACACTGTGCAGAGGACACAAAACACTAACTGTAAATACTGTAGCTGCCTGCCTGTGGTATTAATAGGAACAGAACAACAGCAATTGCCTTCAGGTAGCTTTAGGTGCACACTGTACAGAGGACGCAGTACACTAACTGTAAATACTGCAGCTGCCTGCCTGTGGTAATACTAGGATGAGAAGAACACAACCAATTGTCTTCAGGTAGCTTTAGGTGCACACTGTGCAGAGGACACAGGACACTAATTGTAAATACTGCAGCTGCTTGCCTGTGGTATTAACAGGATCAGAACAACAGCAATTGTCTTCAGGTAGCTTTAGGTGCACACTGTGCAGAGGACGCAGTACACTAACTGTAAATACTGCAGCCGCCTGCCTGTGGTATTAATAGGATCAGAAGAACATCACCAATTTTCTTCAGGTAGCTTTAGGTGCACACTGTGCAGAGGACACAAAACACTAACTGTAAATACTGTAGCTGCCTGCCTGTGGTATTAATAGGAACAGAACAACAGCAATTGCCTTCAGGTAGCTTTAGGTGCACACTGTACAGAGGACGCAGTACACTAACTGTAAATACTGCAGCTGCCTGCCTGTGGTAATACTAGGATGAGAAGAACACAACCAATTGTCTTCAGGTAGCTTTAGGTGCACACTGTGCAGAGGACACAGGACACTAATTGTAAATACTGCAGCTGCTTGCCTGTGGTATTAATAGGATCAGAACAACAGCAATTGTCTTCAGGTAGCTTTAGGTGAACACTGTGCAGAGGACGCACTACACTAACTTTAAATACTGCTGCTGCTTGCCTGTGGTACTAATAGGATCAGAAGAACACCACCAATTTTCTACAGGTAGTTTTAGGTGCACACTGTGCAGAGGACACAGTACACTAACTGTAAATACGGCAGCTGCCTGCCTGTGGTATTATTAGGATCAGAACAACAGCAATTGTCTTCAGGTAGCTTTAGGTGCACAATGTGCAGAGGACGCAGTACACCAACTGTAAATACTGCAGCTGCCTGCCTGTGGTAATACTAGGATGAGAAGAACACAACCAATTGTCTTCAGGTAGCTTTAGGTGCACACTGTGCAGAGGACACAGGACACTAACTGTAAATACTGTAGCTGCCTGCCTGTGGTATTAATAGGATCAGAAGAACACCACCAATTTTCTTCAGGTAGCTTTAGGTGCACACTGGGCAGAGGACACAGTACACTAACTGTAAATACTGCAGCTGCCTGCCTGTGGTAATGCTAGGATGAGAAGAACACAACCAATTGTCTTCAGGTAGCTTTACGTGCACACTGTGCAGAGGATGCACTACACTAACTGTAAATACTGCTGCTGCTTGCCTGTGGTACTAATAGGATCAGAACAACAGCAATTATCTTCAGGTAGCTTTAGGTGCACCCTGTGCCGAGGACACACTACACTAACTGTAAATACTGCAGCTGCCTCTCTGTGGTATAGGATCAGAACAACAGCAATTGTCTTCAGGTAGCTTTAGGTGCACACTGTGCAGAAGATGCACTACACTAACTTTAAATACTGCAGCTGCCTGCCTGTGGTACTAATAGGATCAGAAGAACACCACCAATTTTCTTCAGGTAGTTTTAGGTGCACACTGTGCAGAGGACACAGTACACTAACTGTAAATACGGCAGCTGCCTGCCTGTGGTAGTATTAGGATCAGAACAACAGCAATTGTCTTCAGGTAGCTTTAGGTGCACACTGTGCAGAGGACGCACTACACTAACTTTAAATACTACAGCTGCCTGCCTGTGGTATTAATAGGATCAGAACAACAGCAATTGTCTTCAGGTAGCTTTAGGTGCACACTGTGCAGAGGACGCACTATACTAACTTTATATACTGCAGCTGCCTGCCTGTGGTACTAATAGGATCAGAAGAACACCACCAATTTTCTTCAGTTAACTTTAGGTGCACACTGTGCAGAGGATGTAATTCACTAACTGTAAATACTGCAGCTTCCTGTGGTATGAATAGGATCAGTACAAAAGCAATTGTCTTCAGGGAGCTTTAGGTGCACACTGTGCAGAGGACGCACTACACTAACTTTAAAAACTGCAGCTGCCTGCCTGTGGTACTAATAGGATCAGAAGAACACCACCAATTGTCTTCAGGTAGCTTTAGGTGCACACTGTGAAGAGGACGCACTACACTAACTGTAAATACTGCAACTGCCTGTGGTATTAATAGGATCAGAACAACAGCAATTGTCTTCAGGTAGCTTTAGGTGCATACTGTGCAGAGGACGCAGTACACTAGCTGTAAATACTGCTGCCGCCTGCCTGTGGTATTAATAGGATCAGAAGAACACCATCAATTTTCTTCAGGTAGCTTTAGGTGCACACTGTGCAGAGGACACAGTACACTAATTGTAAATACTGTAGCTGCCTGCCTGTGGTATTAATAGGATCAGAACAAAAGCAATTGTCTTCAGGTAGCTTTAGGTGCACACTATACAGAGGACGCAGTACACTAACTGTAAATACTGCAGCTGCCTGCCTGTGGTAATACTAGGATGAGAAGAACACAACCAATTGTCTTCAGGTAGCTTTAGGTGAACACTGTGCAGAGGACACAGTACACTAATTGTAAATACTGCAGCTGCTTGCCTGTGGTATTAATAGGATCAGAACAACAGCAATTGTCTTCAGGTAGCTTTAGGTGCACACTGTGCAGAGGATGCACTACACTAACTGTAAATACTGCAGCTGCTTGCCTGTGGTACAAATAGGATCAGAACAACAGCAATTGTCTTCAGGTAGCTTTAGGTGCACACTGTGCAGAGGACGCACTACACTAACTGTAAATAAAGCAGCTGCCTGTGTGACAGACTCACCCGAGACAGAGGCTATTGGAGGGGACTGAACGCTAGCCTCTTGCCAACAGATTATGGGCCCTGGCATTTGGGGAAATGGTGCTCTCTGTGAGCTGTATGCCTGGGGACCCTGGGGTTGGTGTTACTTTGGATTCAGCTCCATGTCCCCCCAAAACACACAGACTCTGGGGACCCTGTATTTGCTATTGTGACTGAGCCATACTGTTGGGGCTCATACTGTGAGAAGATGCTAATGTCATCAACTCCACTCACCTGTCTGATGTCAGCTATAATGTGTTTAATGTAAATAAGTTTAGTCTAGGTTCTAAGGGTATTCAACTCATTGTTGTTTTTTCTAATTAACGCTGTGTTGATGTTTATGGTAATGTGTGTTAATTGAATGAGCTGATTACATTGTCCTCTATACAATGTAGGAGACGGGACGACTCCTATTGGAGCTCATGTTAATTAGGTTAATTAGGTTATGTTTGTATTGTTAATTGTAATTAGCTCCAGCTATTGTGTTTATATTACTGTGTGAAGCTCGGTGCCCACAAGTCTGTCATCTGGTCTGGGTAAATTTTGTAGTAAATTAGCTCATGTTAATTAGGTTAGCTTTGAGTCATCCTGGTGTATAAGTGTGTGGGAGATCTCAAATAAAGAGTAGTCCTGATTTACTCCAAGACTGGTGTTGTCTAGTTCTTGGGGGTTCCTATAGCCAGATCCATTGGACTCGTGTTCCAGAACTTAGGAAGTGATATACTGACGGAAGCACTCAAGCGGAGTGTGGGACGTTCCGTGACATTGGTGGCAGCGGTGGGATTGCTTCCTGCAGTCTGGGACATCCAAACCTCCAACTGGATCCAAGATCAGCATAGCAGACTTCAGTCACCCCAGCGGAGATATGGACCTGGCATCAGAGTTCCCGGGGCTGCTGCGGATCATCCTTTCAACATACACCAGAACGGTGTCTGAGGATGAATACCTGGAGCTCGGGCAGCTGATTTGTGTGAAGCTCTGGATTGGTGCCCTTCAGCTCGCTGGTATAAAACAGGGCAAGTGCTTTCCATCTCAAGAGCAACGGGCCAGTGACCAACGGGCATTGCGGATGGCATTCCTGGGAGAGCGGCCCCAGGAGCAATGGGTGACTGAGTTGGACAGGCTGGTCCAGCAGGAGATAGAGCTGGACAATCGTTATCGGGCTCTGCAATGGCACGCAGAGGAGGGATATTTAGGGGAGACAACAGAATGCTCTCCGGAGGGATATGACTTTGGCGGCCCTGGATTGCTGTGGGAGAGCCTTACAGATCATTTTATGTTTGGCGATGAAGGGGAACCTGACCTTGAGGACCTGAGAGAATATAGAGAGTCTATGCTCGGTCTTGCAGGGGTCTCAGAGCTCAAACCTGATCTGGACCATTTGCTAAGGAAGGAACAGCATCTGGAAAGGGCATACAGGAAACTGCTAGAACAAGTTCAGCAGCATGCCAGAGAATCGGCAGTGGAAAATCCAGAGATTGCCGTCCCCAAACCTGAAGTGCTAACAACAGGGCAGAGTTCTGCTAATCTCTGCCCCGAAATGATAGCATCTTCTGGGTTCCATGGACAGGAGATGGTGAACCTCTATCCCCAGACATCAGTTGCAGAGACATGGGATTTGATAGACTTTTCTGCTGAGGAAGAACAACCTGATGAGCCTCCAGCAGAAGAGCTGCTATCAGGGCCAAAGTTCACTGTGTTCTGCCCAGCACCAACAGTGGCTTAGGCCTTCTTGAGAGAAGAGGTAGTCGGCCTTTCTCCCACAACACTGACAGGGACATGTGATTTTCTGCCAGCAGCATCTATGGAGTTAAAACAAACTTCTCCAGCTGAAGATCTGGTAACTGAACAGAGGGTCCAAGACCTCTGTCCCACACTTTTAACAATTCCAGAGACTGGGGATTTAATAGACGTTTCTGTAGAGGAGGAACCACCTGGCAAACCCCCAGCAGAAGTGCTGCCAACCGGACAGAGGGTCCAAGACCTCTGCCCCACACCTGCAGCAATTGTGGAGGCTCAGGGTGATAAGATGGCAATCACTTCCCAGAAGCAGATACAGGGGGAGAAGGGAGAGGAGGTGTGTGTTGTCCCTCCCCAACAGTTGGCAAGGGTGGAGGAAGCGGGCTTTTCTCCCCAGCAAAGATCCATGCACCTGGGAGACAGTACCATTGACATGTCGTCCCAGCAGCCAGATGAGGGAATGGAAAAGGAAGCAGCCGGCTCACCTCCCCAATGGCAGCTACACAGTTTGGGAGTGGAGGAAGCCAGCCTCCTGCCCCAACGGTTAGCCGGAGCGGAGGATGCGGAGTCCCCAGCAGAAGTGCTGGCAACAGGGCAGAGTGCTACCAACCTCTGCCCAGCACCGGCAACAACTGTGGAGATCCAGGGAGCTGGGGCAGTTAGCCCTTCACTCTGACGACAAGCTGATGTAGTGGAGCTGCTATTCCCAGCTGAATCGCTGGCAACAGGGCAGAGCACCACTGGCCTCTGCCTAGCACCTAGTGTCTCTCTACAGCTTCAAGAAGCAGGGGTGATTGGCCCCTCTGCCCAGCAGCAGACCGAGCCCAGGAATGTTAAAAACAATCCAGCTGAAGCCCTGGCAGCCAGACAGAGAGTAAATGACCTC
Source organism: Aquarana catesbeiana (assembly GCF_042186555.1). Taxonomy (NCBI): domain Eukaryota; kingdom Metazoa; phylum Chordata; class Amphibia; order Anura; family Ranidae; genus Aquarana; species Aquarana catesbeiana. Next base: position 144,110,813 of record NC_133334.1, read on the forward strand.
TGCCCCACACCTACTGAGGTCAACTATTCCTTGCAGCCAAGAATGGAGATCATGCGGGAAGACTATGTGAGATCACTCTGCCTGACTAACAAATTTCCAGACCAGGTGGAGGTCTGGGACCTTGTTAGTCAACCTTTGATGGGGGAGAAATGTGACAGACTCACCCGAGACAGAGGCTATTGGAGGGGACTGAACGCTAGCCTCTTGCCAACAGATTATGGGCCCTGGCATTTGGGGAAATGGTGCTCTCTGTGAGCTGTATGCCTGGGGACCCTGGGGTTGGTGTTACTTTGGATTCAGCTCCATGTCCCCCCAAAACACACAGACTCTGGGGACCCTGTATTTGCCATTGTGACTGAGCCATACTGTTGGGGCTCATACTGTGAGAAGATGCTAATGTCATCAACTCCACTCACCTGTCTGATGTCAGCTATAATGTGTTTAATGTAAATAAGTTTAGTCTAGGTTCTAAGGGTATTCAACTCATTGTTGTTTTTTCTAATTAACCCTGTGTTGATGTTTATGGTAATGTGTGTAAATTGAATGAGCTGATCACATTGTCCTCTATACAATGTAGGAGACGGGACGACTCCTATTGGAGCTCATGTTAATTAGGTTAATTAGGTTATGTTTGTATTGTTAATTGTAATTAGCTCCAGCTATTGTGTTTATATTACTGTGTGAAGCTTGGTGCCAACAAGTCTGTCATCTGGTCTGGGTAAATTTTGTAGTAAATTAGCTCATGTTAATTAGGTTAGCTTTGAGTCATCCTGGTGTATAAATGTGTGGGAGATCTCAAATAAAGAGTAGTCCTGATTTACTCCAAGACTGGTGTTGTCTAGTTCTTGGGGGTTCCTATAGCCAGATCCATTGGACTCGTGTTCCAGAACTTAGGAAGTGGTATACTGACGGAAGCACTGAAGCGGAGTGTGGGACGTTCCGTGACAGCCTGCCTGTGGTATTAATAGGATCAGAACAACAGCAATTGTCTTCAGGTAGCTTTAGGTGCAACCTGTGCAGAGGACACAGTACACTAACTGTAAATACTGCAGCTGCCTGCCTGTGGTACTAATAGGATGAGAAGAACACCACCAATTGTGTTCATGTAGCTTTAGGTGCACACCGTGCAGAGGATACAGTACACTAACTGTAAATACTGCAGCTTCCTGCCTGTGGTATTAATAGGATCAGAACAACAGCAATTGTCTTCAGGTAGCTTTAAGTGCACACTGTGCAGAGGATGCACTACACTAACTGTAAATACTGCAGCTGCTTGCCTGTGGTACTAATAGGATCAGAAAAACATCAATTGTCTTCAGGTAGCTTTAGGCGCACACTGTGCAGAGGATGCACTACACTAACTGTAAATACTGCAGCTGCTTGCCTGTGGTACTAAAAGGATCAGAACAACAGCAATTGTCTTCAGGTAGTTTTAGGTGCACACTGTGAAGAGGACGCATTACACTAACTGTAAATACTGCAACTGCCTGTGGTATTAATAGGATCAGAACAACAGCAATTGTCTTCAGGTAGCTTTAGGTGCACACTGTGCAGAGGATGCACTACATTAGCTGTAAATACTGCAGCTGCCTGCCTGTGGTAATACTAGGATGAGAAGAACACAACCAATTGTCTTCAGGTAGCTTTAGGTGCACACTGTGCAGAGGACACAGTACACTAATTGTAAATACTGCAGCTGCTTGCCTGTGGTATTAATAGGATCAGAACAACAGCAATTGTCTTCAGGTAGCTTTAGGTGCACACTGTGCAGAGGACGGACTACACTAACTGTAAATAAAGCAGCTGACAGCCTGTGGTATTAATAGGATCAGAACAACAGCAATTGTCTTCAGGTAGCTTTAGGTGCAACCTGTGCAGAGGACACCGTACATTAACTGTAAATACTGCAGCTGCCTGCCTGTGGTACTAATAGGATGAGAAGAACACCACCAATTGTGTTCATGTAGCTTTAGGTGCACACCGTGCAGAGGATACAGTACACTAACTGTAAATACTGCAGCTTCCTGCCTGTGGTATTAATAGGATCAGAACAACAGCAATTGTCTTCAGGTAGCTTTAGGTGCACACTGTGCAGAGGACGCACTACACTAACTGTAATTACTGCAGCTGCCTGCCTATGGAATTAATAGGATCAGAAGAACACCACCAATTTTCTTCAGGCAGCTTTAGGTGCACACTGTGCAGAGGATGCACTACACTAACTGTAAATACTGCAGCTGCCTGCCTGTGGTCTTAATAGGATCAGAACAAAAGCAATTGTCTTCAGGTAGCTTTAGGTGCACACTGTGCAGAGGACGCACTACACTAACTGTAATTACTGCAGCTGCCTGCCTGTGGAATTAATAGTTTCAGAAGAACACCACCAATTTTCTTCAGGTAGCTTTAGGTGCACACTGTGCAGAGGATGCACTACACTAACTGTAAATACTGCAGCTGCTTGCCTGTGGTACTAATAGGATCAGAACAACAGCAATTGTCTTCAGGTAGCTTTAGGTGCACACTGTGCAGAGGACGCACTACACTAACTGTAAATATTGCAGCTGCCTGCCTGTGGTATTAATAGCATCAGAACAACAGCAATTGTCTTCAGGTAGCTTTAGGTGCAACCTGTGCAGAGGACACAGTACACTAACTGTAAATACTGCAGCTGCCTGCCTGTGGTACTAATAGGATGAGAAGAACACCACCAATTGTCTTCAGGTAGCTTTAGGTGCACACTGTGCAGAGGATACAGAACACTAACTGTAAATACTGCAGCTTCCTGCCTGTGGTATTATTAGGATCAGAACAACAGCAATTGTCTTCAGGTAGCTTTAGGTGCACACTGTGCAGAGGACGCACTACACTAACAATAAATACTGCAGCTGCCTGCCTGTGGTACTAAAAGGATCAGAACAATACCACCAATTTTCTTCAGGTAGCTTTAGGTGCACACTGTGCAGAGGACGCACTACACTAACTGTAAATACTGCAGCTGCCTGCCTGTGGTATTAATAGGATCAGAACAATAGCAATTGTCTTCAGGTAGCTTTAGGTGCAACCTGTGCAGAGGACACAGTACACTAACTGTAAATACTGCAGCTGCCTGCCTGTGGTACTAATAGGATGAGAAGAACACCACCAATTGTCTTGAGGTAGCTTTAGGTACACACTGTGCAGAGGATACAGTACACTAACTGTAAATACTGCAGCTGCTTGCTGTGGTATTAATAGGATCAGAACAACAGCAATTGTCCTTAGGTAGCTTGAAGTGCACACTGTGCAGAGGATGCACTACACTAACTTTAGAAACTGCAGCTGTCTGCCTGTGGTACTAATAGGATCAGAAGAACGCCACCAATTTTCTTCAGGTAGCTTTAGGTGCACACTGTGCAGAGGATGCACTACACTAACTGCAAATACTGCAGCTGCTTGCCTGTGGTACTAATAGGATCAGAACAAGAGCAATTGTCTTCAGGTAGCTTTAGGTGCACACTGTGAAGAGGACGCACTACACTAACTTTAAATACTGCAGCTACCTATGGTATTAATAGGATCAGAACAACAGCAATTGTCTTCAGGTAGCTTTAGGTGCACACTGTGCAGAGGACACAGTACACTAACTGTAAATACTGCAGCTGCCTGCCTGTGGTATTAATAGGATCAGAACAACAGCAATTGTCTTCAGGTAGCTTTAGGTGCACACTGTACAGAGGACGCAGTACACTAACTGTGAATACTGCAGCCTCCTGCCTGTGGTATTAATAGGATCAGAAGAATACAACCAATTGTCTTCAGGTAGCTTTAGGTGCACACTGTGCAGAGGACACAGGACACTAATTGTAAATACTGCAGCTGCTTGCCTGTGGTATTCATAGGATCAGAACAACAGCAATTGTCTTCAGGTAGCTTTAGGTGCACACTGTGCAGAGGACGCACTACACTAACTTTAAATACTGCTGCTGCTTGCCTGTGGTACTAATAGGATCAGAAGAACACCACCATTTTTCTTCAGGTAGTTTTAGGTGCACACTGTGCAGAGGACACAGTACTCTAACTGTAAATACGGCAGCTGCCTGCCTGTGGTATTATTAGGATCAGAACAACAGCAATTGTCTTTAGGTAGCTTTAGGTGCACACTGTGCAGAGGACGCACTACACTAACTGTAAATACTGCAGCTGCCTGTCTGTGGTATTAATAGGATCAGAACAACAGCAATTGTCTTCAGGTAACTTTAGGTGCACACTGTGCAGAGGATGCACTACACTAACTGTAAATACTGCAGCTTCCTGTGGTATTAATAGGATCAGAACAACAGCAATTGTCTTCAGGTAGCTTTAGGTGCACACTGTACAGAGGACGCAGTAAACAAACTGTAAATACTGCAGCTGCCTGCCTGTGGTAATACTAGGATGAGAAGAATACAACCAATTGTCTTCAGGTAGCTTTAGGTGCACACTGTGCAGAGGACACAGGACACTAATTGTAAATACTGCAGCTGCTTGCCTATGGTATTAATAGGATCAGAACAACAGCAATTGTCTTCAGGCAGCTTTAGGTGCACACTGTGCAGAGGATGCACTACACTAACTGTAAATACTGCTGCTGCTTGCCTGTGGTACTAATAGGATCAGAACAACAGCAATTATCTTCAGGTAGCTTTAGGTGCACCCTGTGCCGAGGGCACACTACACTAACTGTAAATACTGCAGCTGTCTGCCTGTGGTATAGGATCAGAACAACAGCAATTGTCTTCAGGTAGCTTTAGGTGCACACTATGCAGAAGACTCACTACACTAACTTTAAATACTGCAGCTGCCTGCCTGTGGTACTAATAGGATTAGAAGAACACCACCAATTTTCTTCAGGTAGCTTTAGGTGCACACTGTGCAGAGGACACAGTACATTAACTGTAAATACTGCAGCTGCCTGCCTGTGGTATTAATAGGATCAGAACAACAGCAATTGTCTTCAGGTAGCTTTAGGTGCACACTGTACAGAGGACGCAGTACACTAACTGTAAATACTGCAGCCGCCTGCCTGTGGTATTAATAGGATCAGAAGAACACCACCAATTTTCTTCAGGTAGCTTTAGGTGCACACTGTGCAGAGGACACAGTACACTAACTGTAAATACTGTAGCTGCCTGCCTGTGGTATTAATAGGATCAGAACAACAGCAATTGTCTTCAGGTAGCTTTAGGTGCACACTGTACAGAGTACGCAGTACACTAACTGTAAATACTGCAGTTGCCTGAATGTGGTAATACTAGGATGAGAAGAACACAACCAATTGTCTTCAGGTAGCTTTAGGTGCACACTGTGCAGAGGACACAGTACACTAATTGTAAATACTGCAGCTGCTTGCCTGTGGTATTAATAGGATCAGAACAACAGCAATTGTCTTCAGGTAGCTTTAGGTGCACACTGTGCAGAGGATGCACTACACTAACTGTAAATACTGCAGCTGCTTGCCTGTGGTACTAATAGGATCAGAACAACAGCAATTGTCTTCAGGTAGCTTTAGGTGCACACTGTGCAGAGGATGCACTACACTAACTGTAAATAAAGCAGCTGCCTGCCTGTGGTATTAATAGGATCAGATCAACAGCAATTGTCTTCAGGTAGCTTTAGGTGCAACCTGTGCAGAGGACACAGTACACTAACTGTAAATACTGCAGCTGCCTGCCTGTGGTACTAATAGGATGAGAAGAACACCACCAATTGTCTTCAGGTAGCTTTAGGTGCACACTGTGCAGAGGATGCACTACACTAACTGTAAATACTGCTGCTGCTTGCCTGTGGTACTAATAGGATCAGAACAACAGCAATTATCTTAAGGTAGCTTTAAGTGCACCATGTGCCGAGGACACACTACACTAACTGTAAATACTGCAGCTGCCTGCCTGTGGTATAGGATCAGAACAGCAGCAATTGTCTTCAGATAGCTTTAGGTGCACACTGTGCAGAGGACGCACTACACTAACTGTAAATACTGCAGCTGCCAGCCTGTGGTATTAATAGGATCAGAACAACAGCAATTGTCTTCAGGTAGCTTTAGGTACACACTGTGCAGAGGATGCACTACACTAACTGTAAATGCTGCAGCTGCCTGCCTGTGGTATTAATAGGATCAGAACAACAGCAATTGTCTTCAGGTAGCTTTAGGTGCAACCTGTGCAGAGGACACAGTACACTAATGCCCCGTACACACGGTCGGACTTTGTTCGGACATTCCGACAACGAAATCCTAGGATTTTTTCCGACGGTTGTTGGCTCGAACTTTTCTTGCATACACACGGTCACACAAAGTTGTTGGAAAATCCGACCGTTCTAAACACGGTGACGTAAAACACGTATGTCGGGACTATAAACGGGGCTGTGGCCAATAGCTTTCATCTCCTTATTTATTCTGAGCATGCGTGGCACTTTGTCCGTCGGATTTGTGTAAACACGATCGGAATTTCCGACAACGGATTTTGTAGTCGGAAAATTTTATATCCTGCTCTCAAACTTTGTGTGTCAGAAAATCCAATGGAAAATGTGTGATGGAGCCTACACATGGTCGGAATTTCCGACAACAAGGTCCTATCACACATTTTCCATCGGAAAATCCGACCGTGTGTACAGGGCATAACTGTAAATACTGCAGCTGCCTGCCTGTGGTACTAATAGGATGAGAAGAACACCACCAATTGTGTTCATGTAGCTTTAGGTGCACACCGTGCAGAGGATACAGTACACTAACTGTAAATACTGCAGCTTCCTGCCTGTGGTATTAATAGGATCAGAATAACAGCAATTGTCTTAAGGTAGCTTTAAGTGCACACTGTGCAGAGGATGCACTAAACTAACTGTAAATACTGCAGCTGCTTGCCTGTGGTACTAATAGGATCAGAAAAACATCAATTGTCTTCAGGTAGCTTTAGGTGCACACTGTGCAGAGAATGCTTTACACTAACTGTAAATAATGCAGCTGCCTGCCTGTGGAATTAATAGGATCAGAACAACAGCAATTGTCTTCAGGTAGCTTTAGGTGCACACTGTGCAGAGGACGCACTACACTAACTGTAATTACTGCAGCTGCCTGTCTGTGGTATTAATAGGATCAGAAGAACACCACCAATTTTCTTCAGGTAGCTTCAGGTGCACACTGTGCAGAGGATGCACTACACTAACTATAAATACTGCAGCTGCTTGCCTGTGGTACTAATAGGATCAGAACAACAGCAATTGTCTTCAGGTAGCTTTAGGTGCACACTGTGCAGAAGACACAGTACACTAACTGTAAATACTGCAGCTGCCTGCCTGTGGTATTAATAGGATCAGAAGAACAGAAATTGTCTTCAGGTAGCTTTAGGTGCAACCTGTGCAGAGGACACAGTACACTAACTGTAAATACTGCAGCTGCCTGCCTGTGGTACTAATAGGATGAGAAGAACACCACCAATTGTCTTCAGGTAGCTTTAGGTGCACACTGTGCAGAGGACACATTACACTAACTGTAAATACTGCAGCTGCCTGCCTGTGGTACTAATAGGATCAGAAGAACACACCAATTTTCTTCAGGTAGCTTTAGGTGCACACTGTGCAGAGGACGCACTACACTTACTGTAAATACTGCAGCTGCCTGCCTGTGGTACTAAAAGGATCAGAAGAACACCACCAATTTTCTTCAGGTAGCTTTAGGTGCACACTTTGCCGAGGATGCAATACACTAACTGTAAATACTGCAGCTGCTTGCCTGTGGTACTAATAGGATCAGAACAACAGCAATTGTCTTCAGGTAGCTTTAAGTGCACACTGTGCAGAGGATGTACTACACTAACTGTAAATATTGCAGCTGCCAGCCTGTGGTAATAATAGGATCAGAACAACAGCAATTGTCTTCAGGTAGCTTTAGATGCACACTGTGCAGAGGACGCACTACACTAACTGTAAATACTGCAGTTGCCTGCCTGTGTTACTAATAGAATCAGAACAACAGCAATTGTCTTCAGGCAGCTTTAGGTGCACACTGTGCAAAGGACGCACTACACTAACTGTAAATACTGCAGCTGCCTGCCTGTGGTATTAATAGGATCAGAACAACAGCAATTGTCTTCAGGTAGCTTTACGTGCACACTGTGCAGAGGATACAGTACACTAACTGTAAATACTGCAGCTTCCTGCCTGTGATATTAATAGGATCAGAACAACAACAATTGTCTTCAGGTAGCTTTAAGTGCACACTGTGCAGAGGATGCACTACACTAACTGTAATTACTGCAGCTGCCTGCCTGTGGTATTAATAGGATCAGAAGAACACCACCAATTTTCTTCAGGTAGCTTTAGGTGCATACTGAGCAGAGGATGCACTACACTAACTGTAAATACTGCAGCTGCCTGCCTGTGGTATTAATAGGATCAGAACAAAAGCAATTGTCTTCAGGTTACTTTAGGTGCACACTGTGCAGAGGACGCACTACACTAACTTTAAATACTGCAGCTGCCTGCCTGTGGTACTAATAGGATCAGAAGAACACCACCAATTTTCTTCAGGTAGCTTTAGGTGCACACTGAGCAGAGGATGCACTACACTAACTGTAAATACTGCAGCTGCCTGCCTGTGGTATTAATAGGATCAGAACAAAAGCAATTGTCTTCAGGTTGCTTTAGGTGCACACTGTGCAGAGGATGCACTACACTAACTGTAAATACTGCAGCTGCCTGTGGTATTAATAGGATCAGAACAACAGCAATTGTCTCCAGGTAGCTTTAAATGTACACTGGGCAGAGGACACACTACACTAACTTTAAATACTGCAGCTGCCTGCCTGTAGTACTAATAGGATCAGAAGAACACCACCAATTTTCTTCAGGTAGCTTTAGGTGCACACTGTGCAGAAGACACAGTACACTAACTGTAAATACTGCAGCTGCCTGCCTGTGGTATTAATAGGATCAGAACAAAAGCAATTGTCTTCAGGTAGCTTTAGGTGCACACTGTACAGAGGATGCAGAAAACAACTGTAAATACTGCAGCTGCCTGCCTGTGGTACTAATAGGATCACAAGAACACCACCAATTTTCTTCAGGTAGCTTTAGGTGCACACTGTGCAGAGGACACAGTACACTAACTGTTAATACTGTAGCTGCCTGCGTGTGGTACTAATAGGATCAGAAGAACACCACCAATTTTCTTCATATAGCTTTAGGTGCATACTGTGCAGAGGACACAGTACACTAACTGTAAATACTGTAGCTGCCTGCCTGTGGTATTAATAGGATCAGAACAACAGCAATTGTCTTCAGGTAGTTTTAAGTGCACACTGTGCAGAGGATGCACTACACTAACTGTAAATACTGCAGCTGCTTGCCTGTGGTATTAATGGGATCAGAACAACAGCAATTGTCTTCAGGTAGCTTTAGGTGCACACTGTGCAGAGGACGCACTACACTAACTTTAAATACTGCAGCTGCCTGCCTGTGGTACTAATAGGATCAGAAGAACACCACCAAATTTTCTTTAGGTAACTTTAGGTGCGCACTGTGCAGAGGATGCACTACACTAACTGTAAATACTGCAGCTGCCTTCCTGTGGTATTAATAGGATCAGAACAACAGCAATTGTCTTCAGGTAGCTTTAGGTGCACACTGTGCAGAGGACGCACTACACTAACTGTAAATAAAGCAGCTGCTTGCCTGTGGTACTAATAGGATCAGAACAACAGCAATTATCTTCAGGTAGCTTTAGGTGCACCCTGTGCCGAGGACACACTACACTAACTGTAAATACTGCAGCTGCCTGCCTGTGGTATAGGATCAGAACAACAGCAATTGTCTTCAGGTAGCTTTAGGTTCACACTGTGCAGATGTCACGGGCAAGTACTCACCGAGGCCGAGATGCCGAGAGCGGCTCGCCCTTACGACCACGCGCACCCAGACCCCTGAAATGGGTACAGGAGGCTGAGGGCACGCGGAGGCACGGGCTTCCGGAAGGATAGTAGGTTCAGAAGCTGGAAGCGGGTGTCCTGGGATCCGCAGGGAGCAGGGCTGGAAACACAAGCAGAGGTTAGGGAACAGGCAGGTAATAATCAGGGTGTCACAAGATCCAACAGCGCGGTGGTTAAGCAGTCCAGGGTTCGGTGCACGGGTCTGGCAGGTTAAATCAAGATAGTCCAGCAGAGTAGTGGTTAAACAGGCCAGGGGTTTGGTACACAGATCAGGCAGGTTATTGATAGGATTGTCCAGCAGAGTAGTAGTTAAACAGGCCAGGGTTCGGTACACAAATCAGGCAGAGGTACAAGGGACAATCCGGGAGAGTAGTGGTTAACAGTCAGCAGAGGTTTGGTACACAGATCAGGCAAAGGTACTTAGGGACAATCCGGGAGAGTAGTGGTTAATCAGACTAGCAGAGGTTCGGTACACAGATCAGGCAGAGGTACAAGGAAACACGGGCTCAGAGAACTGGGGAGAGCTGACGACAAACCAGTAACCCGACTGGGTGCTGGAGCCGTCAGATATAGCCCCCCTGCCCGGCGAGCGCGTCAGTGTGACGCGCTACCGGGCACCCGCACGGGCTACGGCGCGCACACGGGGACCGCCGTGCACCCGCGCGCGCCGCACCATCAGGCCGCGGACGGGTGTGCGGCGAAGCGCTCGTCCTGTGCGCATGCGCACCGGAGCCCGGCGAGCGGAGACGCTCCCTGGCTCCTGACATTGCCCCCCTCCTAAGGGCGGACACTGGACGCCTAGGCTGGCCATTAGTTCCGGATGGTCTTGATGAAACGCTCGAATTAACTGTGGAGCGTGCAGATTCCTGGCGGGCTCCCAGGAATTATCTTCGGGGGGGTACCCCTTCCATTGAATCAGGTACTGTAACTGTCTGCCCCTCTTCCGGCAACCAAGAATGGATTCCACTTCGAATTCATTCTCGCCATCGATTCTGACTGGCGGAGGAGGAGGTTCTTTTCTTCCTGGAAAAGGGCTGGGTACCACAGGCTTCAATAGCGACACGTGGAAAACGGGGTGAATCCGATATGTCTTGGGAAGTGTCAATTCCACAGCCACCGGGTTGATAATCCTCCTGACTTGGAAAGGCCCAATGAATTTAGGCCCGAGCTTTCGAGATGGCAGCGGTAATCTCAGATTAACGGTGGACAGCCAGACCTCGTCTCCTATGTCAAATCTTGGGTTCGCTTTTCTGCCCCGGTCGTACTGTTTCTTGTAGTCCTCCTGGGTTCTGCGTAATGTGTCTTGAATTTTTTGAAAGTTGGATTGTAACGAAGTTATCCTATCCTGGACTGCAGGAACTGCCGTTTCGGGGATGTTGTTAGCGAAGGATGTGGGATGGAACCCGCAATTGGTCCAGAAAGGAGTCTGGTTGGTGGAGGCATGGATAGAGTTATTGTACGCAAATTCAGCGTAGGGGAGGAGGCTCGCCCAATCATCCTGAGAACCCGAGCAGAAGCATCGGAGGTACTGCTCTAGCGTCTGATTGGTCCTCTCTGTCTGGCCATTGCTTTGGGGGTGATAAGCTGAAGAAAGACAAATGTTGATACCCAAAGCCTTGCATAGTTCCCTCCAGAATTTGGACGTGAACTGGACGCCTCTGTCCGACACGATGCTCCTTGGTATCCCATGGAGCCTAACAACCTCCTTTAGAAAGATGTTGGCCGTGTCTACGGCAGAGGGAGTACCCCTCATGGGCAGAAAGTGGGCCATTTTGGAAAGGCGGTCGACAACAACAAGGATGGTGGAGAAACTCTCTGAGTTGGGTAGGTCAACGATGAAGTCCATGGACACATCAGCCCATGGTCGTTCCGGAATGGGCAAAGGTCTGAGCAGACCCCAGGATTTGGTGTTTTGGCCCTTGTTTCTCTGGCACAGGGGACAGGATGCCACATATTCCCTACAATCCCTTCTCCAACCTGGCCACCAAAAAGAACGAGAAAGGAGCTCAGCCGTCTTCTTATTCCCAAAATGTCCTGCCATCTTGTGATCATGACACATCTGAAGGGCTAAGGGCCGAGTCACTTGTGGTACAAATATTTTTCCTTTAATCCAGAAAAGATCTTCATATCTTTTCAGGGAATGCACAGCTGGTTCCGTACATGCGCCTGATGAAGATTTGATGGAGGATATTAAGTCTGCTTGAGTTAGTCCGAGGAAATTTTGAGGAGAGAGGATCGTGCTGGGTGTTGGTATTTGGGAATCTGCGGAAAACATCCGTGAAAGGGCATCAGCCTTCCCGTTCTTTGCCCCAGGTCTGTATGCTATGTGGAAATTAAAGCGAGAGAAGAATAGGGCCCAACGGGCTTGGCGGGGTTTTAACCGTCTTGCTGTTCTGAGGTACTCGAGATTTTTGTGATCCGTAAAGATCATCACCGGATGAACTGCCCCCTCCAGCAGATACCTCCATTCCTCCAAAGCAAACTTTATAGCCAACAGCTCTCTGTCACCCACGTCGTAATTGAGTTCCAGTGGGCTGAGTCTCCGAGAAGCGAAAGCTACTGGATGTAGGATGGCCTTTGGTCCCTGTCTCTGGGAAAGAATTGCTCCGGTTGCGATTTCCGATGCGTCTACCTCCAGTACGAAGGGTTGAGTCGGGTCAGGATGGCAGAGGATTGGAGCGGAACTGAATAGTTCTTTTAACTTAAGGAAAGCCTCTTGAGCAGCTGCGGACCACTGGAAAGAATGATGCTGCCGAGTTAGTTGGGTAATAGGTGCCACAATGGCCGAGAATCCCACGATAAATTTCCGATAGAAATTGGCGAATCCTATAAACCTCTGTACTCCTTTTTTATTAGATGGAGCTGGCCACTCCTGAATTGCCTGAACCTTCTGGGGGTCCATTGCAACCCCATTGGTGGAGAGTATGAATCCCAAGAATTGTATGGTTGATCTCTCAAACTCACACTTTTCGGCTTTCAAGTATAGCTTGTGTTGCAGAAGAATAGCAAGAACCGTTTTAACGTGCCTCTTGTGCATCTCTAGCGTGGGGGAAAAGATGAGGATATCGTCCAGATATTCCACAAGGAAGTCATCTAGATATTGTCGAAATATGTCGTTCACTAGATGCTGGAAGGTGGCTGGAGCATTGCAGAGGCCGAATGGCATCACTAAATATTCAAAGTGACCGAATCTGGATCTAAAGGCCGTCTTCCATTCGTCTCCAGCCCTGATCCTGACGAGATTGTAGGCCCCTCGGAGGTCGAGTTTAGAGAACACCTTGGCCGATCGGAACCTCTGGAATAACTCAGGAATGAGCGGCAACGGGTACCGGTTCTTAATTGTGATGTTGTTAAGTTGTCGATAGTCTACGCAGGGTCTTAGGGTACCATCTTTCTTCCCAACGAAAAAGATACCCGCTCCGGCGGGTGAGGATGAAGGGCGGATGAAACCTTTCTCAAGATTTTCGTCTATGTACTGCTTTAGAGCCTCCAGCTCGGTTTCAGAAAGGGGAAATATCCGGCCAAATGGAATCTCGGAACCAGGAAGAAGGTCAATTGGACAGTCGTAGGCCCTGTGAGGTGGTAGGCGGTCAGTCATTTGTTTACTGAAAACCTCTTGAAACTCGAGATACTCGGAGGGGACGTGTTGGAGGTTGTTTGGCGGTACCGCCATTGTGGCGCAAACCTTGGAATCCGGAAGCAGGCAGTGTTGAGAGCAATACTGAGAAGAGAAGGATACTGACTTGGTGCTCCATTTGATTAGTGGATAGTGAGCTTGTAACCATGGTAAGCCAAGTATGATGGGAAAGATTGGTGAACGAATTAGGTCAAGCCGTAAGAACTCCCGGTGGCCGGAGTCTGTGACTACTGAAATAGGTTGGGTCTCCTGGGTGATGGGACCAGAGCAAGGAAGGGATCCGTCGGCCAGATGTATTTGTAGATCCTGCTCTTTGGTTTGTAGAGGGATCTTCAATCTGTGTGCCAAGGTGGAATCTATGAAACAACTGCAGGCCCCGGAATCAACGATGGCCTGCAGGCGAGTCTCCCTTTCCGGAAGCTGCAGAGAAACAAACAACATCACATAAGCCTTGGGAATGTTATTGTTAGGAAAGTTCAATATGTTTGACTGAGGAAACTTACTAGGCCTGATCGGACAGCTGCGCAGGAAGTGTCCGGTTCCTCCGCAGTAGAGGCAAAGGTTAGACTGCCGTCTGCGCTGTTTCTCCTCGGAGGTCAACGGACCTCGGACCAAACCGAGCTGCATTGGTTCGACCTCAGGGACCGATGCAGTGGTAACTGAAGATGAAGTTGAGGGTACCGTAGAGTGAGGTCTTGGCGACGCCCAGGCAGGGCGAGGCAGCTGAAACCGTTCTGAGCGCCGCTCCCGAAGACGCCGATCGAGCTTAGTAGCTGCTTGAATGAGTTCCTCTAGGGAAGCAGGGGTCTCCATCCTAGCTAACTCATATTTGAGTAATTCAGACAAGCCTTGACGGTATTGATAACGCAGGGCCGGCTCATTCCAGTTGGTGTCGGCCGCCCACTTACGGAACTCCACTGTATAGTCCTCAATAGGTCTTCTTCCTTGGGACAAATGGTGCAAGATAGCTTCGGCGGTGGCCATGCGTTGTGGATCATCATAGAGCTGGGTCATGCTCTCAAAGAAGGCCTCGATAGTGTTCAGGGCAGGGCTGCTCTGTTCCATCAAGCTGTGGGCCCAAGCCTGGGGTTCTTCAGATAGCAGGGAAATGACAAACCCCACCTTGACGATTTCTGAGGAGAAGGTTCTTGGCTGTAGGGCGAAGTAGAGGGAACATGCGTTTTTAAACGCCCTAAACTTCTTGCGGTCTCCCGAGAACCGTTCAGGTATAGGGACCCTGGGCTCAGGAAGAGCCATGACCACAGTGGGGTTGGCCGGAGCTTGGGGAAGCGGACCCCCACTGCTGGGTGCAGGAGCTGCGGCTGCGGAGGGTAGTAACCCGGAGATCTGCTGCAGACGGTTATCAATTTGTGTATAACCTTCTTGTAACTTCTGTACGGAGTCCGCAAGGGTAGACACTTGTTGGCACAGGATCTCCAGAGGAGAGCGCGCTCTGTCGGCCTCAGACATCTGGCTGGTTTGTACTGTCACGGGCAAGTACTCACCGAGGCCGAGATGCCGAGAGCGGCTCGCCCTTACGACCACGCGCACCCAGTCCCCCGAAATGGGTACAGGAGGCTGAGGGCACGCAGAGGCACGGGCTTCCGGAAGGATAGTAGGTTCAGAAGCTGGAAGCGGGTGTCCTGGGATCCGCAGGGAGCAGGGCTGGAAACACAAGCAGAGGTTAGGGAACAGGCAGGTAATAATCAGGGTGTCACAAGATCCAACAGCGCGGTGGTTAGGCAGTCCAGGGTTCGGTGCACGGGTCTGGCAGGTTAAATCAAGATAGTCCAGCAGAGTAGTGGTTAAACAGGCCAGGGGTTTGGTACACAGATCAGGCAGGTTATTGATAGGATTGTCCAGCAGAGTAGTAGTTAAACAGGCCAGGGTTCGGTACACAGATCAGGCAGAGGTACAAGGGACAATCCGGGAGAGTAGTGGTTAACAGTCAGCAGAGGTTTGGTACACAGATCAGGCAAAGGTACTTAGGGACAATCCGGGAGAGTAGTGGTTAATCAGACTAGCAGAGGTTCGGTACACAGATCAGGCAGAGGTACAAGGAAACACGGGCTCAGAGAACTGGGGAGAGCTGACGACAAACCAGCAACCCGACTGGGTGCTGGAGCAGTCAGATATAGCCCCCCTGCCCGGCGAGCGCGTCAGTGTGACGCGCTACCGGGCACCCGCACGGGCTACGGCGCGCACACGGGGACCGCCGTGCACCCGCGCGCGCTGCACCATCAGGCCGCGGACGGGTGTGCGGCGAAGCGCTCGTCCTGTGCGCATGCGCACCGGAGCCCGGCGAGCGGAGACGCTCCCTGGCTCCTGACAGCAGAAGACGCACTACACTAACTTTAAATACTGCAGCTGCCTGCCTGTGGTACTAATAGGATCAGAAGAACACCACCAATTTTCTTCAGGTAGTTTTAGGTGCACACTGTGCAGAGGACACAGTACACTAACTGTAAATACGGCAGCTGCCTGCCTGTGGTATTATTAGGATCAGAACAACAGCAATTGTCTTCAGGTAGCTTTAGGTGCACACTGTGCTGAGGACGCACTACACTAACTGTAAATACTGCAGCTGCCTGCCTGTGGTATTAATAGGATCAGAACAACAGCAATTGTCTTCAGGTAGCTTTAGGTGCACACTGTGCAGAGGACGCACTACACTAACTGTAAATAAAGCAGCTGCTTGCCTGTGGTACTAATAGGATCAGAACAACAGCAATTATCTTCAGGTAGCTTTAGGTGCACCCTGTGCCGAGGACACACTACACTAACTGTAAATACTGCAGCTGCCTGCCTGTGGTATAGGATCAGAACAACAGCAATTGTCTTCAGGTAGCTTTAGGTTCACACTGTGCAGAAGACGCACTACACTAACTTTAAATACTGCAGCTGCCTGCCTGTGGTACTAATAGGATCAGAAGAACACCACCAATTTTCTTCAGGTAGTTTTAGGTGCACACTGTGCAGAGGACACAGTACACTAACTGTAAATACGGCAGCTGCCTGCCTGTGGTATTATTAGGATCAGAACAACAGCAATTGTCTTCAGGTAGCTTTAGGTGCACACTGTGCTGAGGACGCACTACACTAACTGTAAATACTGCAGCTGCCTGCCTGTGGTATTAATAGGATCAGAACAACAGCAATTGTCTTCAGGTAGCTTTAGGTGCACACTGCGCAGAGGACGCACTACACTAACTTTATATACTGCAGCTGCCTGCCTGTGGTACTAATAGGATCAGAAGAACACCACCAATTTTCTTCAGTTAACTTTAAATGCACACTGTGCAGAGGATGTAATTCACTAACTGTAAATACTGCAGCTTCCTGTGGTATTAATAGGATCAGTACAAAAGCAATTGTCTTCAGGGAGCTTTAGGTGCTTACTGTGCAGAGGACGCACTACACTAACTTTAAAAACTGCAGCTGCCTGCCTGTGGTACTAATAGGATCAGAAGAACACCATCAATTTTCTTCAGGTAGCTTTAGGTGCACACTGTGCAGAGGATGCACTACACTAACTGTAAATACTGCAGCTGCTTGCCTGTGGTACTAATAGGATCAGAACAACAGCAATTGTCTTCAGGTAGCTTTAGGTGCACACTGTGAAGAGGACGCACTACACTAACTGTAAATACTGCAACTGCCTGTGGTATTAATAGGATCAGAACAACAGCAATTGTCTTCAGGTAGCTTTAGGTGCACACTGTGCAGAGGACGCAGTACACTAGCTGTAAATACTGCAGCCGCCTGCCTGTGGTATTAATAGGATCAGAAGAACACCACCAATTTTCTTCAGGTAGCTTTCGGTGCACACTGTGCAGAGGACACAGTACACTAACTGTAAATACTGTAGCTGCCTGCCTGTGGTATTAATAGGATCAGAACAAAAGCAATTGTCTTCAGGTAACTTTAGGTGCACACTGTGCAGAGGACACAGTACACTAATTGTAAATACTGCAGCTGCTTGCCTGTGGTACTAATAGGATCAGAACAACAGCAATTGTCTTCAGGTAGCTTTAGGTGCACACTGTACAGAGGACGCACTACACTAACTTTAAATTCTGCAGCTGCCTGCCTGTGGTACTAATAGGATCAAAAGAACACCACCAATTTTCTTCAGGTAGCTTTAGGTGCACACTGTGCAGAAGAAACAGTACACTAACTGTAAATACTGCAGCTGCCTGCCTGTGGTATTAATAGGATCAGAAGAACAGAAATTGTCTTCAGGTAGCTTTAGGTGCAACCTGTGCAGAGGACACAGTACACTAACTGTAAATACTGCAGCTGCCTGCCTGTGGTACTAATAGGATGAGAAGAACACCACCAATTGTCTTCAGGTAGCTTTAGGTGCACACTGTGCAGAGGACACATTACACTAACTGTAAATACTGCAGCTGCCTGCCTGTGGTACTAATAGGATCAGAAGAACACACCAATTTTCTTCAGGTAGCTTTAGGTGCACACTGTGCAGAGGACACACTACACTAACTGTAAATACTGCAGCTGCCTGCCTGTGGTACTAAAAGGATCAGAAGAACACCACCAATTTTCTTCAGGTAGCTTTAGGTGCACACTTTGCAGAGGATGCACTACACTAACTGTAAATACTGCAGCTGCTTGCCTGTGGTACTAATAGGATCAGAACAACAGCAATTGTCTTCAGGTAGCTTTAAGTGCACACTGTGCAGAGGATGTACTACACTAACTGTAAATATTGCAGCTGCCAGCCTGTGGTAATAATAGGATCAGAACAACAGCAATTGTCTTCAGGTAGCTTTAGATGCACACTGTGCAGAGGACGCACTACACTAACTGTAAATACTGCAGTTGCCTGCCTGTGTTACTAATAGAATCAGAACAAGAGCAATTGTCTTCAGGCAGCTTTAGGTGCACACTGTGCAAAGGATGCACTACACTAACTGTAAATACTGCAGCTGCCTGCCTGTGGTATTAATAGGATCAGAACAACAGCAATTGTCTTCAGGTAGCTTTAGGTGCACACTGTGCAGAGGATACAGTACACTAACTGTAAATACTGCAGCTTCCTGCCTGTGATATTAATAGGATCAGAACAACAGCAATTGTCTTCAGGTAGCTTTAAGTGCACACTGTGCAGAGGATGCACTACACTAACTGTAATTACTGCAGCTGCCTGCCTGTGGTATTAATAGGATCAGAAGAACACCACCAATTTTCTTCAGGTAGCTTTAGGTGCACACTGAGCAGAGGATGCACTACACTAACTGTAAATACTGCAGCTGCCTGCCTGTGGTATTAATAGGATCAGAACAAAAGCAATTGTCTTCAGGTTACTTTAGGTGCACACTGTGCAGAGGACGCACTACACTAACTTTAAATACTGCAGCTGCCTGCCTGTGGTACTAATAGGATCAGAAGAACACCACCAATTTTCTTCAGGTAGCTTTAGGTGCACACTGAGCAGAGGATGCACTACACTAACTGTAAATACTGCAGCTGCCTGCCTGTGGTATTAATAGGATCAGAACAAAAGCAATTGTCTTCAGGTTGCTTTAGGTGCACACTGTGCAGAGGATGCACTACACTAACTGTAAATACTGCAGCTGCCTGTGGTATTAATAGGATCAGAACAACAGCAATTGTCTCCAGGTAGCTTTAAATGTACACTGCGCAGAGGACACACTACACTAACTTTAAATACTGCAGCTGCCTGCCTGTAGTACTAATAGGATCAGAAGAACACCACCAATTTTCTTCAGGTAGCTTTAGGTGCACACTGTGCAGAAGACACAGTACACTAACTGTAAATACTGCAGCTGCCTGCCTGTGGTATTAATAGGATCAGAACAACAGCAATTGTCTTCAGGTAGCTTTAGGTGCACACTGTACAGAGGATGCAGAAAACAACTGTAAATACTGCAGCTGCCTGCCTGTGGTACTAATAGGATCACAAGAACACCACCAATTTTCTTCAGGTAGCTTTAGGTGCACACTGTGCAGAGGACACAGTACACTAACTGTTAATACTGTAGCTGCCTGCGTGTGGTACTAATAGGATCAGAAGAACACCACCAATTTTCTTCATATAGCTTTAGGTGCATACTGTGCAGAGGACACAGTACACTAACTGTAAATACTGTAGCTGCCTGCCTGTGGTATTAATGGGATCAGAACAACAGCAATTGTCTTCAGGTAGCTTTAAGTGCACACTGTGCAGAGGATGCACTACACTAACTGTAAATACTGCAGCTGCTTGCCTGTGGTATTAATGGGATCAGAACAACAGCAATTGTCTTCAGGTAGCTTTAGGTGCACACTGTGCAGAGGACGCACTACACTAACTTTAAATACTGCAGCTGCCTGCCTGTGGTACTAATAGGATCAGAAGAACACCACCAAATTTTCTTTAGGTAACTTTAGGTGCGCACTGTGCAGAGGATGCACTACACTAACTGTAAATACTGCAGCTGCCTTCCTGTGGTATTAATAGGATCAGAACAACAGCAATTGTCTTCAGGTAGCGTTAGGTGCACACTGTGCAGAGGACGCACTGCACTAACTGTAAATAAAGCAGCTGCTTGCCTGTGGTACTAATAGGATCAGAACAACAGCAATTATCTTCAGGTAGCTTTAGGTGCACCCTGTGCCGAGGACACACTACACTAACTGTAAATACTGCAGCTGCCTGCCTGTGGTATAGGATCAGAACAACAGCAATTGTCTTCAGGTAGCTTTAGGTTCACACTGTGCAGATGTCACGGGCAAGTACTCACCGAGGCCGAGATGCCGAGAGCGGCTCGTCCTTACGACCACGCGCACCCAGACCCCTGAAATGGGTACAGGAGGCTGAGGGCACGCGGAGGCACGGGCTTCCGGAAGGATAGTAGGTTCAGAAGCTGGAAGCGGGTGTCCTGGGATCCGCAGGGAGCAGGGCTGGAAACACAAGCAGAGGTTAGGGAACAGGCAGGTAATAATCAGGGTGTCACAAGATCCAACAGCGCGGTGGTTAAGCAGTCCAGGGTTCGGTGCACGGGTCTGGCAGGTTAAATCAAGATAGTCCAGCAGAGTAGTGGTTAAACAGGCCAGGGGTTTGGTACACAGATCAGGCAGGTTATTGATAGGATTGTCCAGCAGAGTAGTAGTTAAACAGGCCAGGGTTCGGTACACAGATCAGGCAGAGGTACAAGGGACAATCCGGGAGAGTAGTGGTTAACAGTCAGCAGAGGTTTGGTACACAGATCAGGCAAAGGTACTTAGGGACAATCCGGGAGAGTAGTGGTTAATCAGACTAGCAGAGGTTCGGTACACAGATCAGGCAGAGGTACAAGGAAACACGGGCTCAGAGAACTGGGGAGAGCTGACGACAAACCAGCAACCCGACTGGGTGCTGGAGCCGTCAGATATAGCCCCCCTGCCCGGCGAGCGCATCAGTGTGACGCGCTACCGGGCACCCGCACGGGCTACGGCGCGCACACGGGGACCGCCGTGCACCCGCGCGCGCCGCACCATCAGGCCGCGGACGGGTGTGCGGCGAAGCGCTCGTCCTGTGCGCATGCGCACCGGAGCCCGGCGAGCGGAGACGCTCCCTGGCTCCTGACAGTGCCCCCCTCCTAAGGGCGGACACTGGACGCCTAGGCTGGCCATTAGTTCCGGATGGTCTTGATGAAACGCTCGAATTAACTGTGGAGCGTGCAGATTCCTGGCGGGCTCCCAGGAATTATCTTCGGGGGGGTACCCCTTCCATTGAATCAGGTACTGTAACTGTCTGCCCCTCTTCCGGCAACCAAGAATGGATTCCACTTCGAATTCATTCTCGCCATCGATTCTGACTGGCGGAGGAGGAGGTTCTTTTCTTCCTGGAAAAGGGCTGGGTACCACAGGCTTCAATAGCGACACGTGGAAAACGGGGTGAATCCGATATGTCTTGGGAAGTGTCAATTCCACAGCCACCGGGTTGATAATCCTCCTGACTTGGAAAGGCCCAATGAATTTAGGCCCGAGCTTTCGAGATGGCAGCGGTAATCTCAGATTAACGGTGGACAGCCAGACCTCGTCTCCTATGTCAAATCTTGGGTTCGCTTTTCTGCCCCGGTCGTACTGTTTCTTGTAGTCCTCCTGGGTTCTGCGTAATGTGTCTTGAATTTTTTGAAAGTTGGATTGTAACGAAGTTATCCTTTCCTGGACTGCAGGAACTGCCATTTCGGGGATGTTGTTAGCGAAGGATGTGGGATGGAACCCGCAATTGGTCCAGAAAGGAGTCTGGTTGGTGGAGGCATGGATAGAGTTATTGTACGCAAATTCAGCGTAGGGGAGGAGGCTCGCCCAATCATCCTGAGAACCCGAGCAGAAGCATCGGAGGTACTGCTCTAGCGTCTGATTGGTCCTCTCTGTCTGGCCATTGCTTTGGGGGTGATAAGCTGAAGAAAGACAAATGTTGATACCCAAAGCCTTGCATAGTTCCCTCCAGAATTTGGACGTGAACTGGACGCCTCTGTCCGACACGATGCTCCTTGGTATCCCATAGAGCCTAACAACCTCCTTTAGAAAGATGTTGGCCGTGTCTACGGCAGAGGGAGCACCCCTCATGGGCAGAAAGTGGGCCATTTTGGAAAGGCGGTCGACAACAACAAGGATGGTGGAGAAACTCTCTGAGTTGGGTAGGTCAACGATGAAGTCCATGGACACATCAGCCCATGGTCGTTCCGGAATGGGCAAAG
The DNA here is from genome assembly GCF_042186555.1 of Aquarana catesbeiana. Classification (NCBI taxonomy): domain Eukaryota; kingdom Metazoa; phylum Chordata; class Amphibia; order Anura; family Ranidae; genus Aquarana; species Aquarana catesbeiana. The sequence goes on from NC_133334.1 coordinate 144,133,096, forward strand.
GTCTGAGCAGACCCCAGGATTTGGTGTTTTGGCCCTTGTTTCTCTGGCACAGGGGACAGGATGCCACATATTCCCTACAATCCCTTCTCCAACCTGGCCACCAAAAAGAACGAGAAAGGAGCTCAGCCGTCTTCTTATTCCCAAAATGTCCTGCCATCTTGTGATCATGACACATCTGAAGGGCTAAGGGCCGAGTCACTTGTGGTACAAATATTTTTCCTTTAATCCAGAAAAGATCTTCATATCTTTTCAGGGAATGCACAGCTGGTTCCGTACATGCGCCTGATGAAGATTTGATGGAGGATATTAAGTCTGCTTGAGTTAGTCCGAGGAAATTTTGAGGAGAGAGGATCGTGCTGGGTATTGGTATTTGGGAATCTGCGGAAAACATCCGTGAAAGGGCATCAGCCTTCCCGTTCTTTGCCCCAGGTCTGTATGCTATGTGGAAATTAAAGCGAGAGAAGAATAGGGCCCAACGGGCTTGGCGGGGTTTTAACCGTCTTGCTGTTCTGAGGTACTCGAGATTTTTGTGATCCGTAAAGATCATCACCGGATGAACAGCCCCCTCCAGCAGATACCTCCATTCCTCCAAAGCAAACTTTATAGCCAACAGCTCTCTGTCACCCACGTCGTAATTGAGTTCCGGTGGGCTGAGTCTCCGAGAAGCGAAAGCTACTGGATGTAGGATGGCCTTTGGTCCCTGTCTCTGGGAAAGAATTGCTCCGGTTGCGATTTCCGATGCGTCTACCTCCAGTACGAAGGGTTGAGTCGGGTCAGGATGGCAGAGGATTGGAGCGGAACTGAATAGTTCTTTTAACTTAAGGAAAGCCTCTTGAGCAGCTGCGGACCACTGGAAAGAATGATGCTGCCGAGTTAGTTGGGTAATAGGTGCCACAATGGCCGAGAATCCCACGATAAATTTCCGATAGAAATTGGCGAATCCTATAAACCTCTGTACTCCTTTTTTATTAGATGGAGCTGGCCACTCCTGAATTGCCTGAACCTTCTGGGGGTCCATTGCAACCCCATTGGTGGAGAGTATGAATCCCAAGAATTGTATGGTTGATCTCTCAAACTCACACTTTTCGGCTTTCAAGTATAGCTTGTGTTGCAGAAGAATAGCAAGAACCGTTTTAACGTGCCTCCTGTGCATCTCTAGCGTGGGGGAAAAGATGAGGATATCGTCCAGATATACCACAAGGAAGTCATCTAGATATTGTCGAAATATGTCGTTCACTAGATGCTGGAAGGTGGCTGGAGCATTGCAGAGGCCGAATGGCATCACTAAATATTCAAAGTGACCGAATCTGGATCTAAAGGCCGTCTTCCATTCGTCTCCAGCCCTGATCCTGACGAGATTGTAGGCCCCTCGGAGGTCGAGTTTAGAGAACACCTTGGCCGATCGGAACCTCTGGAATAACTCAGGAATGAGAGGCAACGGGTACCGGTTCTTAATTGTGATGTTGTTAAGTTGTCGATAGTCTACGCAGGGTCTTAGGGTACCATCTTTCTTCCCAACGAAAAAGATACCCGCTCCGGCGGGTGAGGATGAAGGGCGGATGAAACCTTTCTCAAGATTTTCGTCTATGTACTGCTTTAGAGCCTCCAGCTCGGTTTCAGAAAGGGGAAATATCCGGCCAAATGGAATCTCGGAACCAGGAAGAAGGTCAATTGGACAGTCGTAGGCCCTGTGAGGTGGTAGGCGGTCAGCCATTTGTTTACTGAAAACCTCTTGAAACTCGAGATACTCGGAGGGGACGTGTTGGAGGTTGTTTGGCGGTACTGCCATTGTGGCGCAAACCTTGGAATCCGGAAGCAGGCAGTGTTGAGAGCAATACTGAGAAGAGAAGGATACTGACTTGGTGCTCCATTTGATTAGTGGATCGTGAGCTTGTAACCATGGTAAGCCAAGTATGATGGGAAAGATTGGTGAACGAATTAGGTCAAGCCGTAAGAACTCCCGGTGGCCGGAGTCTGTGACTACTGAAATAGGTTGGGTCTCCTGGGTGATGGGACCAGAGCAAGGAAGGGATCCGTCGGCCAGATGTATTTGTAGATCCTGCTCTTTGGTTTGTAGAGGGATCTTCAATCTGTGTGCCAAGGTGGAATCTATGAAACAACTGCAGGCCCCGGAATCAACGATGGCCTGCAGGCGAGTCTCCCTTTCCGGAAGCTGCAGAGAAACAAACAACATCACATAAGCCTTGGGAATGTTATTGTTAGGAAAGTTCAATATGTTTGACTGAGGAAACTTACTAGGCCTGATCGGACAGCTGCGCAGGAAGTGTCCGGTTCCTCCGCAGTAGAGGCAAAGGTTAGACTGCCGTCTGCGCTGTTTCTCCTCGGAGGTCAACGGACCTCGGACCAAACCGAGCTGCATTGGTTCGACCTCAGGGACCGATGCAGTGGTAACTGAAGATGAAGTTGAGGGTACCGTAGAGTGAGGTCTTGGCGACGCCCAGGCAGGGCGAGGCAGCTGAAACCGTTCTGAGCGCCGCTCCCGAAGACGCCGATCGAGCTTAGTAGCTGCTTGAATGAGTTCCTCTAGGGAAGCAGGGGTCTCCATCCTAGCTAACTCATCTTTTAGTAATTCAGACAAGCCTTGACGGTATTGATAACGCAGGGCCGGCTCATTCCAGTTGGTGTCGGCCGCCCACTTACGGAACTCCACTGTATAGTCCTCAATAGGTCTTCTTCCTTGGGACAAATGGTGCAAGATAGCTTCGGCGGTGCCCATGCGTTGCGTATCATCATAGAGCTGGGTCATGCTCTCAAAGAAGGCCTCGATATTGTTCAGGGCAGGGCTGCTCTGTTCCATCAAGCTGTGGGCCCAAGCCTGGGGTTCTTCAGATAGCAGGGAAATGACAAACCCCACCTTGACGATTTCTGAGGAGAAGGTTCTTGGCTGTAGGGCGAAGTAGAGGGAACATGCATTTTTAAACGCCCTAAACTTCTTGCGGTCTCCCGAGAACCGTTCAGGTATAGGGACCCTGGGCTCAGGAAGAGCCATGACCACAGTGGGGTTGGCCGGAGCTTGGGGAAGCGGACCCCCACTGCTGGGTGCAGGAGCTGCGGCTGCGGAGGGTAGTAACCCGGAGATCTGCTGCAGACGGTTATCAATTTGTGTATAACCTTCTTGTAACTTCTGTACGGAGTCCGCAAGGGTAGACACTTGTTGGCACAGGATCTCCAGAGGAGAGCGCGCTCTGTCGGCCTCAGACATCTGGCTGGTTTGTACTGTCACGGGCAAGTACTCACCGAGGCCGAGATGCCGAGAGCGGCTCGCCCTTACGACCACGCGCACCCAGACCCCCGAAATGGGTACAGGAGGCTGAGGGCACGCGGAGGCACGGGATTCCGGAAGGATAGTAGGTTCAGAAGCTGGAAGCGGGTGTCCTGGGATCCGCAGGGAGCAGGGCTGGAAACACAAGCAGAGGTTAGGGAACAGGCAGGTAATAATCAGGGTGTCACAAGATCCAACAGCGCGGTGGTTAAGCAGTCCAGGGTTCGGTGCACGGGTCTGGCAGGTTAAATCAAGATAGTCCAGCAGAGTGGTGGTTAAACAGGCCAGGGGTTTGGTACACAGATCAGGCAGGTTATTGATAGGATTGTCCAGCAGAGTAGTAGTTAAACAGGCCAGGGTTCGGTACACAGATCAGGCAGAGGTACAAGGGACAATCCGGGAGAGTAGTGGTTAACAGTCAGCAGAGGTTTGGTACACAGATCAGGCAAAGGTACTTAGGGACAATCCGGGAGAGTAGTGGTTAATCAGACTAGCAGAGGTTCGGTACACAGATCAGGCAGAGGTACAAGGAAACACGGGCTCAGAGAACTGGGGAGAGCTGACGACAAACCAGCAACCCGACTGGGTGCTGGAGCCGTCAGATATAGCCCCCCTGCCCGGCGAGCGCGTCAGTGTGACGCGCTACCGGGCACCCGCACGGGCTACGGCGCGCACACGGGGACCGCCGTGCACCCGCGCGCGCCGCACCATCAGGCCGCGGACGGGTGTGCGGTGAAGCGCTCGTCCTGTGCGCATGCGCACCGGAGCCCGGCGAGCGGAGACGCTCCCTGGCTCCTGACAGCAGAAGACGCACTACACTAACTTTAAATACTGCAGCTGCCTGCCTGTGGAACTAATAGGATCAGAAGAACACCACCAATTTTCTTCAGGTAGTTTTAGGTGCACACTGTGCAGAGGACACAGTACACTAACTGTAAATACGGCAGCTGCCTGCCTGTGGTATTATTAGGATCAGAACAACAGCAATTGTCTTCAGGTAGCTTTAGGTGCACACTGTGCTGAGGACGCACTACACTAACTGTAAATACTGCAGCTGCCTGCCTGTGGTATTAATAGGATCAGAACAACAGCAATTGTCTTCAGGTAGCTTTAGGTGCACACTGTGCAGAGGACGCACTACACTAACTGTAAATGAAGCAGCTGCTTGCCTGTGGTACTAATAGGATCAGAACAACAGCAATTATCTTCAGGTAGCTTTAGGTGCACCCTGTGCCGAGGACACACTACACTAACTGTAAATACTGCAGCTGCCTGCCTGTGGTATAGGATCAGAACAACAGCAATTGTCTTCAGGTAGCTTTAGGTTCACACTGTGCAGAAGACGCACTACACTAACTTTAAATACTGCAGCTGCCTGCCTGTGGTACTAATAGGATCAGAAGAACACCACCAATTTTCTTCAGGTAGTTTTAGGTGCACACTGTGCAGAGGACACAGTACACTAACTGTAAATACGGCAGCTGCCTGCCTGTGGTATTATTAGGATCAGAACAACAGCAATTGTCTTCAGGTAGCTTTAGGTGCACACTGTGCTGAGGATGCACTACACTAACTGTAAATACTGCAGCTGCCTGCCTGTGGTATTAATAGGATCAGAACAACAGCAATTGTCTTCAGGTAGCTTTAGGTGCACACTGCGCAGAGGACGCACTACACTAACTTTATATACTGCAGCTGCCTGCCTGTGGTACTAATAGGATCAGAAGAACACCACCAATTTTCTTCAGTTAACTTTAAATGCACACTGTGCAGAGGATGTAATTCACTAACTGTAAATACTGCAGCTTCCTGTGGTATTAATAGGATCAGTACAAAAGCAATTGTCTTCAGGGAGCTTTAGGTGCTTACTGTGCAGAGGACGCACTACACTAACTTTAAAAACTGCAGCTGCCTGCCTGTGGTACTAATAGGATCAGAAGAACACCATCAATTTTCTTCAGGTAGCTTTAGGTGCACACTGTGCAGAGGATGCACTACACTAACTGTAAATACTGCAGCTGCTTGCCTGTGGTACTAATAGGATCAGAACAACAGCAATTGTCTTCAGGTAGCTTTAGGTGCACACTGTGAAGAGGACGCACTACACTAACTGTAAATACTGCAACTGCCTGTGGTATTAATAGGATCAGAACAACAGCAATTGTCTTCAGGTAGCTTTAGGTGCACACTGTGCAGAGGACGCAGTACACTAGCTGTAAATACTGCAGCCGCCTGCCTGTGACATTAGTAGGATCAGAAGAACACCACCAATTTTCTTCAGGTAGCTTTCGGTGCACACTGTGCAGAGGACACAGTACACTAACTGTAAATACTGTAGCTGCCTGCCTGTGGTATTAATAGGATCAGAACAAAAGCAATTGTCTTCAGGTAACTTTAGGTGCACACTGTGCAGAGGACACAGTACACTAATTGTAAATACTGCAGCTGCTTGCCTGTGGTATTAATAGGATCAGAACAACAGCAATTGTCTTCAGGTAGCTTTAAGTGCACACTGTGCAGAGGATGCACTACACTAACTGTAAATACTGCAGCTGCTTGCCTGTGGTACTAATAGGATCAGAAAAACATCAATTGTCTTCAGGTAGCTTTAGGTGCACACTGTGCAGAGGATGCTTTACACTAACTGTAAATAATGCAGCTGCCTGCCTGTGGAATTAATAGGATCAGAACAACAGCAATTGTCTTCAGGTAGCTTTAGGTGCACACTGTGCAGAAGACGCACTACACTAACTGTAATTACTGCAACTGCCTGCCTGTGGAATTAATATGATCAGAAGAACACCACCAATTTTCTTCAGGTAGCTTTAGGTGCACACTGTGCAGAGGATGCACTACACTAACTGTAAATAATGCAGCTGCCTGCCTGTGGTCTTAATAGGATCAGAACAAAAGCAATTGTCTTCAGGTAGCTTTAGGTGCACACTGTGCAGAGGACGCACTACACTAACTGTAATTACTGCAGCTGCCTGCCTGTGGTATTAATAGGATCAGAAGAACACCACCAATTTTCTTCAGGTAGCTTTAGGTGCACACTGTGCAGAGGATGCACTACACTAACTGTAAATACTGCAGCTGCTTGCCTGTGGTACTAATAGGATCAGAACAACAGCAATTGTCTTCAGGTAGCTTTAGGTGCACACTGTGAAGAGGACGCACTACACTAACTGTAAATACTGCAACTGCCTGTGGTATTAATAGGATCAGAACAACAGCAATTGTCTTCAGGTAGCTTTAGGTGCACACTGTGCAGAGGACGCAGTACACTAGCTGTAAATACTGCAGCCGCCTGCCTGTGGTATTAATAGGATCAGAAGAACACCACCAATTTTCTTCAGGTAGCTTTCGGTGCACACTGTGCAGAGGACACAGTACACTAACTGTAAATACTGTAGCTGCCTGCCTGTGGTATTAATAGGATCAGAACAAAAGCAATTGTCTTCAGGTAACTTTAGGTGCACACTGTGCAGAGGACACAGTACACTAATTGTAAATACTGCAGCTGCTTGCCTGTGGTATTAATAGGATCAGAACAACAGCAATTGTCTTCAGGTAGCTTTAGGTGCACACTGTGCAGAGGATGCACTACACTAACTGTAAATACTGCAGCTGCTTGCCTGTGGTACTAATAGGATCAGAACAACAGCAATTGTCTTCAGGTGTCTTTAGGTGCACACTGTGCAGAGGACGCACTACACTAACTGTAAATAAAGCAGCTGCCTGCCTGTGGTATTAATAGGATCAGAACAACAGCAATTGTCTTCAGGTAGCTTTAGGTGCACACCGTGCAGAGGATACAGTACACTAACTGAAAATACTGCAGCTTCCTGCCTGTGGTATTAATAGGATCAGAACAACAGCAATTGTCTTCAGGTAGCTTTAAGTGCACACTGTGCAGAGGATGCACTACACTAACTGTAAATACTGCAGCTGCTTGCCTGTGGTACTAATAGGATCAGAACAACAGCAATTGTCTTCTGGTAGCTTTAGGTGCACACTGTGCAGAAGACGCACTACACTAACTGTAATTACTGCAACTGCCTGCCTGTGGAATTAATAGGATCAGAAGAACACCACCAATTTTCTTCAGGTAGCTTTAGGTGCACACTGTGCAGAGGATGCACTACACTAACTGTAAATACCGCAGCTGCCTGCCTGTGGTCTTAATAGGATCAGAACAAAAGCAGTTGTCTTCAGGTAGCTTTAGGTGCACACTGTGCAGAGGACACAGTACACTAATTGTAAATACTGCAGCTGCTTGCCTGTGGTATTAATAGGATCAGAACAACAGCAATTGTCTTCAGGTAGCTTTAGGTGCACACTGTGCAGAGGATGCACTACACTAACTGTAAATACTGCAGCTGCTTGCCTGTGGTATTAATAGGATCAGAACAACAGCAATTGTCTTCAGGTAGCTTTAGGTGCACACTGTGCAGAGGACACAGTACACTAATTGTAAATACTGCAGCTGCTTGCCTGTGGTATTAATAGGATCAGAACAACAGCAATTGTCTTCAGGTGTCTTTAGGTGCACACTGTGCAGAGGACGCACTACACTAAGTGTAAATAAAGCAGCTGCCTGCCTGTGGTATTAATAGGATCAGAACAACAGCAATTGTCTTCAGGTAGCTTTAGGTGCAACCTGTGCAGAGGACACAGTACACTAACTGTAAATACTGCAGCTGCCTGCCTGTGGTACTAATAGGATGAGAAGAACACCCCAATTGTGTTCATGTAGCTTTAGGTGCACACCGTGCGGAGGATACAGTACACTAACTGTAAATACTGCAGCTTCCCACCTGTGGTATTAATAGGATCAGAACAACAGCAATTGTCTTCAGGTAGCTTTAAGTGCACACTGTGCAGAGGATGCACTACACTAACTGTAAATACTGCAGCTGCTTGCCTGTGGTACTAATAGGATCTGAAAAACATCAATTGTCTTAAGGTAGCTTTAGGTGCACACTGTGCAGAGGATGCTTTACACTAACTGTAAATAATGCAGCTGCCTGCCTGTGGAATTAATAGGATCAGAACAACAGCAATTGTCTTCAGGTAGCTTTAGGTGCACACTGTGCAGAAGACGCACTACACTAACTGTAATTACTGCAACTGCCTGCCTGTGGAATTAATAGGATCAGAAGAACACCACCAATTTTCTTCAGGTAGCTTTAGGTGCACACTGTGCAGAGGATGCACTACACTAACTGTAAATACTGCAGCTGCCTGCCTGTGGTCTTAATAGGATCAGAACAAAAGCAATTGTCTTCAGGTAGCTTTAGGTGCACACTGTGCAGAGGACGCACTACACTAACTGTAATTACTGCAGCTGCCTGCCTGTGGTATTAATAGGATCAGAAGAACACCACCAATTTTCTTCAGGTAGCTTTAGGTGCACACTGTGCAGAGGATGCACTACACTAACTATAAATACTGCAGCTGCTTGCCTGTGGTACTAATAGGATCAGAACAACAGCAATTGTGTTCAGGTAGCTTTAGGTGCACACTGTGCAGAGGAAGCACTACACTAACTGTAAATATTGTAGCTGCCTGCCTGTAGTATTAATAGGATCAGAACAACAGCAATTGACTTCAGGTAGCTTTAGGTGCACACTGTGCAGAGGACACACTACACTAACTTTAAATACTGCAGCTGCCTGCCTGTGGTACTAATAGGATCAGAAGAACACCACCAATTTTATTCAGGTAGCTTTAGGTGCACACTGTGCAGAAGACACAGTACACTAACTGTAAATACTGCAGCTGCCTGCCTGTGGTATTAATAGGATCAGAACAACAGCAATTGTCTTCAGGTAGCTTTAGGCGCACACTGTACAGAGGATGCAGTTCATTAACTGTAAATACTGCAGCTGCCTGCCTGTGGTACTAATAGGATCAGAAGAACACCACCAATTTTCTTCAGGTAGCTTTAGGTGCACACTGTGCAGAGGACACAGTACACTAACTGTAAATACTGTAGCTGCCTGCCTGTAGTACTAATAGGATCAGAAGAACACCACCAATTTTCTGCAGGTAGCTTTAGGTGCGCACTGTGCAGAGGATGCACTACACTAACTGTAAATACTGCAGCTGCCTTCCTGTGGTATTAATAGGATCAGAACAACAGCAATTGTCTTCAGGTAGCTTTAGGTGCACACTGTGCAGAGGACACACTACACTAACTTTAAATACTGCAGCTGCCTGCCCGTGGTACTAATAGGATCAGAAGAACACCACCAATTTTCTTCAGGTAGCTTTAGGTGCACACTGTGCAGAGGATGCACTACACTAACTGTAAATACTGCAGCTGCCTGTGGTATTAATAGGATCAGAACAACAGCAATTGTCTCCAGGTAGCTTTAAATGTACACTGCGCAGAGGACACACTACACTAACTTTAAATACTGCAGCTGCCTGCCTGTGGTACTAATAGGATCAGAAGAACACCACCAATTTTCTTCAGGTAGCTTTGGGTGCACACTGTGCAGAAGACACAGTACACTAACTGTAAATACTGCAGCTGCCTGCCTGTGGTATTAATAGGATCAGAACAACAGCAATTGTCTTCAGGTAACTTTAGGTGCACACTGTACAGAGGATGCAGAACACTAACTGTAAATACTGCAGCTGCCTGCCTGTGGTACCAATAGGATCACAAGAACACCACCAATTTTCTTCAGGTAGCTTTAGGTGCACACTGTGCAGAGGACACAGTAAACTAACTGTAAATACTGTAGCTGCCTGCCTGTGGTATTAATGGGATCAGAACAACAGCAATTGTCTTCAGGTAGCTTTAGGTGCACACTGTGCAGAGGACGCACTACACTAACTGTAAATACTGCAGCTGCCTGCCTGTGGTATTAATGGGATCAGAACAACAGCAATTGTCTTCAGGTAGCTTTAGGTGCACACTGTGCAGAGGACGCACTACACTAACTTTAAATACTGCAGTTGCCTGCCTGTGGTACTAATAGGATCAGAAGAATACCACCAAATTTTCTTCAGGTAACTTTAGGTGCGCACTGTGCAGAGGATGCACTACACTAACTGTAAATACTGCAGCTGCCTTCCTGTGGTATTAATAGGATCAGAATAACAGCAATTGTCTTCAGGTAGCTTTAGGTGCACACTGTGCAGAGGACACACTACACTAACTTTAAATACTGCAGCTGCCTGCCTGTGGTACTAATAGGATCAGAAGAACACCACCAATTTTCTTCAGGTAGCTTTAGGTGCACACTGTGCAGAGGACGCACTACACTAACTGTAAATACTGCAGCTGCTTGCCTGTGGTACTAATAGGATCAGAACAACAGCAATTGTCTTCAGGTAGCTTTAGGTGCACACTGTGCAGAGGACGCAGTACACTAAATGCTGTAAATACTGTAAAAACACATGCCTGCCTGCCTGTCAGTAGGAAGAGAATAACAGGAACGGATCTAGCTAAACTGAATATATATATATATATATATATATATATATATATATATATATATATATATATATATATATATATATATATATATATATATATATCACCTAGGATGCATATCTATACACAATACACTGTAAGTGCAGCTAACTAACTCACCTGTCTACTCTATCTAACTTAAATCATATGACACTGTCTCTCTGTCTATCTCTCCACCACCACAACACACTACACAAGGCTGTCACGGAGGCGGCCTTATATAGTGTGGGGCGTGTACTAAACCCCCTGAGCCATAATTGGCCAAAGCCACCCTGAGGAGGCAAACTGAAGCCTCCTCATAAGGTTTTGACCTGAATCCGGGGCAAAAATCCCCCCTGGAGTTCTTGTCAAACAAGTAGTGTCTGATCCACAAGGAGCAGACGACCTACCCCCCGAGACAAAAAGGGTCTGAGGGATAGGCTGAGGCACATGTTCAGCACTCAGGACTTAGGCACCCTTAAAAACTTAAAAAAACAATAATAAAGAATAAAGTTGTTTTAAACATAGCAAAGAAGATCTATAGGTAGGCTCTGAAATGAACCCTGGGGATCCCTCCTCCTCCACTCCTGAAGGATGGAGAGTCCAGGAGACCCCAGGGCAAAACTCAGTCTCATGATAAGGCTAGCAGTCTATACATGTTGGATTGTATAATCTGGAGCAGGCCCATAACTTGGGCCTGTTTCAAGTCTATCGGCTAAATGGTGTGGGGATAACAGTCCACCTGAAGACTATATAGTGAAAGCAAAAAATGTTTTGAGAAGAAAAAAATTGAACACGGAGTCCAAGGTAGTCCCAAGTTCAAATCGACTCGGGACCTACGGGGACACCATTGACAAACCTTTAAATTAGGTCCTCTCTCGGGCAAGAGGAACAAATAAGGAACTGTAAGAAAAGAACAACCTGTCCTATGGAGCAAGGACCCACTCAAATAAATGAGGAGAAACAAATTACTTCAACCTGAAGGAGGTGTGGGAGAACGGGACTGCAGCCGCAGTAGTCTCCCCGCTTCAGGTCGGGCCTTTGTCTTTCGTTCTCTTGGTCCTTGGCTTGTTCTACAGGGGCGTTATAGGGCTCATGGGCAATAGTCGTTTCGCAGCGTTGAGATTATAGTTGGATATGTCCATGTCCACTTCCTGCGAGATGAGCTTCAGAGAGAGAAGGACTCTCTCTCCCTCCTGGATAGTTGAGAAGGAATACTGCTTGCTCTTGAGGTAGAACTTAACAGCAAATGGGAAGACCCACCAGTATTTTATCTCCTTTTGCGATAAGACTGTGAGGAAAGGTTTCAAGGCCCGTCTTGTCTGGATCGTAGATGGGGACAGGTCTGCAAAGATTAGGATTGAGTGACCCCGGCAAGTTATCTGTTTCACCGCTCTGGATTGCTTCATTATCTCTTCCTTAACCGAGTAGAAGTGTGGTTTAGCGATGATGTCCTGAGGGGAACCGTCCTTCCGTGGAGGTCCCAGAGCTAGATGTACTCTATCCAATGCCAAGCAGTGCTGTGGAATGTTAGGGATTAAGGCCTTAAAAAACTTTTGGGCAACCTGGGGTCCGTCTGTGATGGACTCAGGGAGCCCCCTGATCTCTAAATTGTATCTTCTGGATCTGTTTTCAAGTTCGTCAATCCTGGAAATGACTAGATCTAGACTGTCCTGCAGAGTCTGAATATGGTCAGAGTTCTGGTTAGTTGTAGCCACAGTCATATCTACTTTGTTCTCGATTGCTTCCATTCTGTGTCCCAGGTTTTGTAATTCAGCTTTGATATCTCCTGTTATTCTCACAGTCGTGGAGGCCAAACCCTTCTCTAGTAGTTCAGAGAATTTCAGGAAGAGGTCTTCTGAGTGGGGGTATATATCTTGTGCTGGGGTGGACATGACCAAGGCTCCCTGGTGTGGGTGGAGAGTAGGCCCTGCTGGGGAGAAAGCACTGTACCCAAAGTCGTGGCCCAGTAGAGATTCTGTGGATGCTGGGGAAGGTGTCATCCTCTGTTGGAGGCCATGTAGGCTTGCAGGGGTGTATGTGAGGGATGCTGGGGCAATCACTTGCCTGTGTTCTGGATGTCCTTCAGCGCTTGGTCTACCAGGTCTGGTATGGATTTTAAGGGGAAACCCATGCCAAAATAAAAAAAATGACCTGGGGGTCCCCCCAAAAATCCATACCAGACCTTTATCCGAGCACGCAACCTGGCAGGCTGCAGCAAAAGAGGGGGGACAAGACAGCGCCCCCCCCTTCTGAACCGTACCAGGCCACATGCCCTCAAAAGCCCCCCAAAGCACCTTGTCCCCATGTTGATGGGGACAAGGGCCTCATCCACACAACCCTTGCCCGGTGGTTGTGGGGGTCTGCGGGCAGGGGGATTATCGGAATCTGGAAGCCCCTTTAACAAGGGGATCCCAGCCTCCCCCCCGTGGGAAATGGTAATGGGTTACAAATGTACCTCTACCATTTCACAAAATAAGTGTCAAAATGGTAAAAATCACAAGACACATGGACAAGTCCCTTATTAAAAAATAAAAAAATTAAAATGTCCCATGAAGTCCATTCTTCTTCTTCTCTTGCTCCGCCAACAGACTGAAAAAAAAACACGACCGATACCCCTCCATGGGAGGCTCCCGCCATATGACGTGTCTTCGCTTTGACAGTTCTTTTATAACTGAGGGCGGAGCCACACCATGATGTTCCCGGGTGACCCTGCTCACTCTGACACATGGGGAGTTCCCTATGGCTTTCCTGGGGTGTCAGAGGGGGGCGGGGCCACACGTTTATGTAACCGGGTGGGGGTGGCCCCCTCTGATGCCCCGGGAAAGCCATAGGGAAGTCCCTGTGTGTCAGAGGGGGGCGGGATCACCCAGGAATGTCACGGTGTGGCCCCGCCCTCAGTTATAACAGAACCGTCATAGCGAAGGCGCGTCATACGGCGGGAGCCTCCCATGGAGGCGGGTCGGTCAGGTTTTTTTTGGTCCGTCGGCGGAGCAAGAGAAGAAGAAGAATGGACTTCATGGGACATTTTTCTTTTTTTCTTTTTTAAGAAAGGAATTGTCCCAAGCGGTGTCTTGTCATTTTTACCATTTTGACATTTGTTTTGTGAAATGGCATGGGTACATTTGTACCCCGTTACCATTTCACACAGGGGGGAAGCCAGGATCTGGGGGTCCCCTTGTTAAAGGGGGCTTCCAAGTTCTGATAAGCCCCCCGCCCGCAGACCCCCACAACCACCAGGCAAGGGTTGTGGGGATGAGGCCCTTGTCCCCATCAACATGGACTTCATGGGACATTTTTTTTTTTTAAGAAAGGAATTGTCCCAAGCGGTGTCTTGTCATTTTTACCATTTTGACATTTGTTTTGTGAAATGGCATGGGTACATTTGTACCCCGTTACCATTTCACACAGGAGGGAAGCTGGGATCTGGGGGTCCCCTTGTTAAAGGGGGCTTCCAGATTCCAATAAGGTACCCGCCCGCAGACCCCCACAACCACCGGGCAAGGGTTGTGGGGATGAGGCCCTTGTCCCCATCAACATGGGGACATGGTGCTTTGGGGGCTACCCCAAAGCACCCTCCCCATGTTGAGGGCATGTGGCCTGGTATGGTTCAGGTGGGGGGGGCTCTCTCGTCCCTCCCTCTTTTCCTGTGGCCTGCCAGGTTGCATGTTCGGATAAGGGTCTGGTATGGATTTTTGGGGGGACCCCCACGCCATTTTTTTTTTAATTTTGGTGCGGGGTTCCCCTTAATATCCATACCAGATGCAAAGGGACTGGTAATGGACTGGGGTGTCATAAACCAGATGTGACCAGAACTGTGTGACTGCGACAGAGTGAACCAGACATAAATAGGTGAAAGTAAGTTTATTAAGGTAAATGCATATACATGTGAACCCACCACCAATACAGAGTGAACAAACCAAACAACCAAACAGTGATAATAAACCAACCAGCATATGTAGAAAAAGGGAGTACCAGAATCATAGTCAAGCCAGGCCGGGGTCATAAACAGGAGATCAGTAGCTGGGAACAGAAACAAACAGGACAAGAGAGGATGGATGGATCACAGGAGGGACAGGTCAGGTACAAGGCTCAGGGTCCAGGGTTCAGGATTCAGGTAACAGACAGGAAACAGGATCAACAGGTTTCAGGAATCAGATTTCAGGTTCGGGAATCAGGTTTCAGGATCAGAGTAACAGGATGCAGGCTGCAGGCTGCAGGTCAGGGCTCAAGGATAATACCAGGGCAAGATGAGTGTGCACTTGCTGGGTATTTATAGTGCAGCTGCTAATCTGCAGAGGGGAATACCTGCTCCATACTGCCAGGATTCCTCCGCTGGTGGATGCCAGTACTGCGGCCCAAAGGTGACAGAATACCAGCAGGAAAAAGCTCTTCTGACAGCTCCAAACTGCCAGGAGACACCTGCTGGTGGACCTCAGTACTGCACGCCAAATGATCGATATTACCAGCAGAGGGGACCTTTCCTGACAGTCCCCCCCCCTCAAAGGAGCGGCCTCCGGATGCTCCAACTATCCGTTGCTGGGGAAAGTCCATGGTGTCCAGCCGGGCAGCAGGCACCTCAAGCTGGGCAGTGGGCACTTCAAGCTGGGCAGCGGGCAGTGGCCAGCAGACAGGAACACATCAGGCTGGGCAGCAGACAGGAACACATCAGGCTGGTCAGCAGGCACTTCAAGCTGGGCAGCAGGCACTTCAAGCTGGGCAGCAGGCACGGGCACTTCAACCTGAGCAGCAGGCACATCAAGCTGGGCAGCAGGCACTTCAAGCTTGGCAGCAGGCACGGGCACTTCAAGCCGGGCAGCAGGCACGGGCACTTCAAGCCGGGCAGCAGGCACATCAAGTGGGGCAGTAGGCATGGGCACTTCAAGTGGGGCAGCAGGCATGGGCACATCAAGCTGTCAGCAGGCACATCAAGCGGGGCAGCATGCATGGGCACTTCAAGCTGGGCAGCAGGCACGGGCACTTCAAGCCGGGCAGCAAGCACTGGGACATCAGACTGGGTAGCAAGCACTGGGACGTCAGACTGGGTAGCAAGACTGGGACGTCAGACTGGGTAGCAAGCACTGGGACGTCAGACTGGATAGCAAGCACTGAGATGTCAGACTGGATAGCAAGCACTGAGATGTCAGACTGGATAGCAAGCACTGAGACGTCAGACTGGATAGCAAGCACTGGGACGTCAGACTGGATTGGATTAGCTGGTGCGGAGGCAGGTTGGGTTACCGGCAGGATCGTCTTGGTTGGAAAAAACTTTAGTTTTTTCTTTGGTTTAGCCACTGAAGCTCTGTAGGTGAGGGGTGCAGTAGACTGAAAAGGAGCATTGGGATATGGCAGAGAAGAGGTAACAGTAGCTGGGGAAAGTTCCTGTGGGTTTGTAGGCAGCTGAGAAGAGGCAGGTGGGTTGAATGCAGGATAGGTACAGGGAGCAGAGACCAGATATGAGTATTTGGTTGGGAGCAGCGTATACTGAGCTGCAACTGAGGTTGACATGAGTGATGGGGAAACATACATTTGGGTAAACTGGTGTTTGGTGGCAGAGGTGTTTTTTTTTGGCTGGAGCTGATTGCACCATGTCAGACCATGCTGAAAGTATAGGTTGTACAAACTGTGCTTTTAAATATGCCTGTCTAACAAAAGACTGAGCAGACACAATGCACTCAGCAATCAACTGTGGGGAACAGGCTGAGTAGTGCTCACAAAAATCGGCGGGATCATCTTCAAAAAGCCATACTAGGAATACAACCTGATTCATATCAAAAGGAGTGAAATCATCATAGCCCTCTGGAATACAGGGCAGGGCAGCTCAGTACAGATCTTGATCAAAGGCTGCACCTCCGCAAACAATATATAACCCTGATCGACCAGGGAGTAAGCCAAACGTATAGTTTCAAACAACTGGTCACTAGACCATGCTTTCAAAGCCTGGCGGCAATAATCACCATTTTCAGAAGCCAACAAAAAAATAACCTCATCGGCATTCATGTTTGCAACCAAACTGAATCAAAATGGTTCCCCTGTGCAGCCACTTCCGGTCAGGGATGGCCCTGGTATTCTGTCATAAACCAGATGTGACCAGAACTGTGTGACTGCGACAGAGTGAACCAGACATAAATAGGTGAAAGTAAGTTTATTAAGGTAAATGCATATACATGTGAACACACCACCAATACAGAGTGAACAAACCAAACAACCAAACAGTGATAATAAACCAACCAGCATATGTAGCAAAAGGGATTACCAGAATCGTAGTCAAGCCGGGCCAGGGTCATAAACAGGAGATCAGTAGCTGGGAAAGGAAACAAACAGGACAAGAGAGGATGGATGGATCACAGGAGATACGGGTCAGGTACAAGGCTCAGGGTCCAGGGTTCAGGGTTCAGGTAACAGACAGGAAACAGGATCAACAGGTTTGAGGAATCAAGTTTCAGGTTCAGGAATCAGGTTTCAGGATCAGAGTAACAGGATGCAGGCTGCAGGTCAGGGCTCAAGGATAAGACCAGGGCAAGATGAGTGTGCACTTGGCAGGTATTTATACTGCAGCTGCTAATTAAGGTCAGGTGACACCTGTCTGCAGAGGGAAATACCTGCTCCATACTGCCAGGATTCCTCCACTGGTGGATGCCAGTACTGCGGCCCAAAGGTGACAGAGTACCAGCAGGAAAAAGCTCTTCTGACAGCTCCAAACTGCCAGGAGACACCTGCTGGTGGACCTCAGTACTGCACGCCAAATGATCGATATTACCAGTGGAGGGGACCTTTCCTGACATGGGGGGATCCCATGCCATTTTTTTCAATGACTTCTTTTATCTGTATTGCCGGGACCGACAATTCATTATAGCCGCGAGTAGTTTTAAAAAACTTTTT
The DNA here is from genome assembly GCF_042186555.1 of Aquarana catesbeiana. NCBI lineage: Eukaryota > Metazoa > Chordata > Amphibia > Anura > Ranidae > Aquarana > Aquarana catesbeiana. The sequence continues at coordinate 144,150,729 of NC_133334.1, forward strand.
TCCTTTAGAAATGTCATTTTGTGCAGATATTGTTCTAAACACGGGAAACATGCGCCACTTTACAGGCATACTATAGACACCCCCCAGGTACGGAATTTAAAGGAATTTTTCACTTTTATTGTTTCACTTTAAGCATTATTAAAATCACTGCTCCCGAAAAAACAGACGTTTTTAAAACTTTTTTTTGCATTGATACATTTCCCCTGGGGCAGGACCCAGGTCCCCAAACACTTTTTATGACAATAACTTGCATATACAGTAGGTGATCGCGATATTGTGTCAATCTCGCCACTGTTATCGGTGAGATTGACACCTGCAAGCCCCGACACGGGAGCCAGCGCCGAGCTGGCTCGCTCATCGGGAAAGGGAAAATGTGTTTTTTCCTTTCCCAATGAGTGACAAGCATTGCTGACAGGAGTTTCGTATGAATCATGAGGGGGAACTCCGCGCCAAATTTTAAATAGAAAAACGGCATGGGTTCCCCTCCAGGAGCGTACCAGACCCTTAGGTCTGCTATGGATTTTAAGGGGAACCCCTATGCCGAAAAAATGGCGTGGGGGTCCCCCCCAAAATCCATACCAGACCCTTATCCGAACATGCAGCCCGGCCGGTCAGGAAAGGGGATGGGGACGAGCGAGCGCCCCCCCTCCTGAACTGTACCAGGCCACATGCCCTCAACATGGGGGGGTGGGTGCTTTGGGGAAGGGGGGCACCCTGCGGCCCTCCCACCCCAAAGCACCTTGTTCCCAAGTTGATGAGGACAAGGGTCTCTTCCCGACAACCCTGGCCATTGGTTGCCAGCGTCTGCAGGCGGGGGGCTTATCGGAATCCAGGAGCCCCCTTTAACAAGGGGACCCCCAGATCCCAGCACCCCCGTGGGAATTGGTAATGGGGTACAAATGTACTACTACCATTTCACAAAAAAGTGTCAAAAATGTTAAAAAAAAGGACAATAGACGGTTTTTGACAATTCCTTTGAGGAGGATCGGAGGACAAAGCAGAGAAGAAGATGCTGGACGAGAAGACAGAAGGAAGAAGCAGAGGAAGATAGAGGAAGATAGAGGAAGAAGCGGGGGAAGAACAAGATGGAGGAAGAAGAAGAACACAGAAGGAAGACCAGAAGAAGAACAAGATGGAAGAAGAAGCGGGGAAAGAAGAAGACATTAATAAAGGAATTGTCAAAAACCGTCTATTGTCATTTTTTATCATTTTTGACACTTTTTCATGAAATGGTAGGGGTACATTTGTACCCCATTACCAGTTCACACAGGGGGGGCAGGATCTGGGGGTCCCCTTGTTAAAGGGGGCTTCCAGATTCCTATAAGCCCCCCGCCCGCAGACCCCCACAACCACTAGGCAAGGGTTGTGGGAATGAGGCCCTTCTCCCCATAAACATGGGGACAAGGTGTTTTGGGGGGCTACCCCAAAGCACCCTCCCAATGTTGAGGGCATGTGGCCTGGTACAGTTCAGGAGGGGGGCTGTTCTCTTGTCCCCTCTCTCTTCCTGCGGCCCTCCAGGTTGCGTGCTCGGATAAGGGTCTGGTATGGATTTTTGGGAGGACCCCACGCCATTTTTAAAAAAAAATTGTCCCGGGGTTCCCCATAATATCCATACCAGACCTGAAGGGCCTGGTATGGAATTTGGGGGGACCCCCACGCATTTTTTTTTAAATTTTGGTTTGGGGTTTCCCTGTAGGGGAATCCCATGCCGTTTTTATCAATGGACTTTTATGTGTACAGGCAGTACCCAAGTTACGAACCTCCGACTTGCAAACGACTCCTACTTACGAACGGGAGGCGGCGTGACGTTCTTCGTGACTTTTTGACTGCAAGCACCTCGGAAAACATGGGAAAACGACGTCTGCGCATGCGTGGCTACTTGACAGAACATCGGAAAACATTGGAGAACGATGTCTCTGCCGTTCTGCACATGCGCTTCCGACTTACGAATGACTTAGGAACAAACCGGCAGTCCCTAACTCGTTCGTAACTCGGGGACTGCCTGTATTGCCGGACCAACAATTCATTATAGCCATTGTTCTAAACACAGGAAACATGCGCCACTTTACAGGCATACTATAGACACCCCCCAGGTACGGAATTTGAAGGAATTTTTCACTTTTATTGTTTCACTTTAAGCATTATTAAAATCACTGCTCCCGAAAAAACAGACGTTTTTAAAACTTTTTTTTGCATTGATACATTTCCCCTGGGGCAGGACCCAGGTCCCCAAACACTTTTTATGACAATAACTTGCATATACAGTAGGTGATCGCGATATTGTGTCAATCTCGCCACTGTTATCGGTGAGATTGACACCTGCAAGCCCCGACACGGGAGCCAGCGCCGAGCTGGCTCGCTCATCGGGAAAGGGAAAATGTGTTTTTTCCTTTCCCAATGAGTGACAAGCATTGCTGACAGGAGTTTCGTATGAATCATGAGGGGGAACTCCGCGCCAAATTTTAAATAGAAAAACGGCATGGGTTCCCCTCCAGGAGCGTACCAGACCCTTAGGTCTGCTATGGATTTTAAGGGGAACCCCTATGCCGAAAAAATGGCGTGGGGGTCCCCCCCAAAATCCATACCAGACCCTTATCCGAACATGCAGCCCGGCCGGTCAGGAAAGGGGATGGGGACGAGCGAGCGCCCCCCCTCCTGAACTGTACCAGGCCACATGCCCTCAACATGGGGGGGTGGGTGCTTTGGGGAAGGGGGGCACCCTGCGGCCCTCCCACCCCAAAGCACCTTGTTCCCAAGTTGATGAGGACAAGGGTCTCTTCCCGACAACCCTGGCCATTGGTTGCCAGCGTCTGCAGGCGGGGGGCTTATCGGAATCCAGGAGCCCCCTTTAACAAGGGGACCCCCAGATCCCAGCACCCCCGTGGGAATTGGTAATGGGGTACAAATGTACTACTACCATTTCACAAAAAAGTGTCAAAAATGTTAAAAAAAAAGGACAATAGACGGTTTTTGACAATTCCTTTGAGGAGGATCGGAGGACAAAGCAGAGAAGAAGATGCTGGACGAGAAGACAGAAGGAAGAAGCAGAGGAAGATAGAGGAAGATAGAGGAAGAAGCGGGGGAAGAACAAGATGGAGGAAGAAGAAGAACACAGAAGGAAGACCAGAAGAAGAACAAGATGGAAGAAGAAGCGGGGAAAGAAGAAGACATTAATAAAGGAATTGTCAAAAACCGTCTATTGTCATTTTTTATCATTTTTGACACTTTTTCATGAAATGGTAGGGGTACATTTGTACCCCATTACCAGTTCACACAGGGGGGCAGGATCTGGGGGTCCCCTTGTTAAAGGGGGCTTCCAGATTCCTATAAGCCCCCCGCCCGCAGACCCCCACAACCACTAGGCAAGGGTTGTGGGAATGAGGCCCTTCTCCCCATAAACATGGGGACAAGGTGTTTTGGGGGGCTACCCCAAAGCACCCTCCCAATGTTGAGGGCATGTGGCCTGGTACAGTTCAGGAGGGGGGCTGTTCTCTTGTCCCCTCTCTCTTCCTGCGGCCCTCCAGGTTGCGTGCTCGGATAAGGGTCTGGTATGGATTTTTGGGAGGACCCCACGCCATTTTTAAAAAAAAATTGTCCCGGGGTTCCCCATAATATCCATACCAGACCTGAAGGGCCTGGTATGGAATTTGGGGGGACCCCCACGCATTTTTTTTTAAATTTTGGTTTGGGGTTTCCCTGTAGGGGAATCCCATGCCGTTTTTATCAATGGACTTTTATGTGTACAGGCAGTACCCAAGTTACGAACCTCCGACTTGCAAACGACTCCTACTTACGAACGGGAGGCGGCGTGACGTTCTTCGTGACTTTTTGACTGCAAGCACCTCGGAAAACATGGGAAAACGACGTCTGCGCATGCGTGGCTACTTGACAGAACATCGGAAAACATTGGAGAACGATGTCTCTGCCGTTCTGCACATGCACTTCCGACTTACGAATGACTTAGGAACAAACCGGCAGTCCCTAACTCGTTCGTAACTCGGGGACTGCCTGTATTGCCGGACCAACAATTCATTATAGCCATTGTTCTAAACACAGGAAACATGCGCCACTTTACAGGCATACTATAGACACCCCCCAGGTACGGAATTTAAAGGAATTTTTCACTTTTATTGTTTCACTTTAAGCATTATTAAAATCACTGCTCCCGAAAAAACAGACGTTTTTAAAACTTTTTTTTGCATTGATACATTTCCCCTGGGGCAGGACCCAGGTCCCCAAACACTTTTTATGACAATAACTTGCATATACAGTAGGTGATCGCGATATTGTGTCAATCTCGCCACTGTTATCGGTGAGATTGACACCTGCAAGCCCCGACACGGGAGCCAGCGCCGAGCTGGCTCGCTCATCGGGAAAGGGAAAATGTGTTTTTTCCTTTCCCAATGAGTGACAAGCATTGCTGACAGGAGTTTCGTATGAATCATGAGGGGGAACTCCGCGCCAAATTTTAAATAGAAAAACGGCATGGGTTCCCCTCCAGGAGCGTACCAGACCCTTAGGTCTGCTATGGATTTTAAGGGGAACCCCTATGCCGAAAAAATGGCGTGGGGGTCCCCCCCAAAATCCATACCAGACCCTTATCCGAACATGCAGCCCGGCCGGTCAGGAAAGGGGATGGGGACGAGCGAGCGCCCCTCCTCCTGAACTGTACCAGGCCACATGCCCTCAACATGGGGGGGTGGGTGCTTTGGGGAAGGGGGGCACCCTGCGGCCCTCCCACCCCAAAGCACCTTGTTCCCAAGTTGATGAGGACAAGGGTCTCTTCCCGACAACCCTGGCCATTGGTTGCCAGCGTCTGCAGGCGGGGGGGCTTATCGGAATCCAGGAGCCCCCTTTAACAAGGGGACCCCCAGATCCCAGCACCCCCGTGGGAATTGGTAATGGGGTACAAATGTACTACTACCATTTCACAAAAAAGTGTCAAAAATGTTAAAAAAAAAGGACAATAGACGGTTTTTGACAATTCCTTTGAGGAGGATCGGAGGACAAAGCAGAGAAGAAGATGCTGGACGAGAAGACAGAAGGAAGAAGCAGAGGAAGATAGAGGAAGATAGAGGAAGAAGCGGGGGAAGAACAAGATGGAGGAAGAAGAAGAACACAGAAGGAAGACCAGAAGAAGAACAAGATGGAAGAAGAAGCGGGGAAAGAAGAAGACATTAATAAAGGAATTGTCAAAAACCGTCTATTGTCATTTTTTATCATTTTTGACACTTTTTCATGAAATGGTAGGGGTACATTTGTACCCCATTACCAATTCACACAGGGGGGGCAGGATCTGGGGGTCCCCTTGTTAAAGGGGGCTTCCAGATTCCTATAAGCCCCCCGCCCGCAGACCCCCACAACCACTAGGCAAGGGTTGTGGGGATGAGGCCCTTCTCCCCATAAACATGGGGACAAGGTGTTTTGGGGGGCTACCCCAAAGCACCCTCCCAATGTTGAGGGCATGTGGCCTGGTACAGTTCAGGAGGGGGGCTGTTCTCTTGTCCCCTCTCTCTTCCTGCGGCCCTCCAGGTTGCGTGCTCGGATAAGGGTCTGGTATGGATTTTTGGGAGGACCCCACGCCATTTTTAAAAAAAAATTGTCCCGGGGTTCCCCATAATATCCATACCAGACCTGAAGGGCCTGGTATGGAATTTGGGGGGACCCCCACGCATTTTTTTAAAAATTTTGGTTTGGGGTTTCCCTGTAGGGGAATCCCATGCCGTTTTTATCAATGGACTTTTATGTGTACAGGCAGTACCCAAGTTACGAACCTCCGACTTGCAAACGACTCCTACTTACGAACGGGAGGCGGCGTGACGTTCTTCGTGACTTTTTGACTGCAAGCACCTCGGAAAACATGGGAAAACGACGTCTGCGCATGCGTGGCTACTTGACAGAACATCGGAAAACATTGGAGAACGATGTCTCTGCCGTTCTGCACATGCGCTTCCGACTTACGAATGACTTAGGAACAAACCGGCAGTCCCTAACTCGTTCGTAACTCGGGGACTGCCTGTATTGCCGGACCAACAATTCATTATAGCCATTGTTCTAAACACAGGAAACATGCGCCACTTTACAGGCATACTATAGACACCCCCCAGGTACAAAATTTAAAGGAATATTACACTTTTATTGTTTCACTTTAAGCATTATTAAAATCACTGCTCCCGAAAAAACGGCCATTTTTAAAACTTTTTTTTGCATTGATACATGTCCCCTGGGGCAGGACCCAGGTCCCCAAACACTTTTTAAGAAAATACTATGCATATAAGCCTTTAAAATTAGCACTTTTGATTTTTCATGTTCATGTCTCATAGACTTTAACGGTTTTTGCGTGTTGGAACACATTTTTTGCCTGTTCACGTGTTCTGGTGCAAACCGAACGGAGGGGGTGTTCGGCCCATCCCTATTCATTACCTTATTGCTATGGCCTTTACATAGATAAAAGAGCATATTCCTTTTATAGCCAGCATAGGGCTGTCTCCCCACTGGTGGACGCAAGCTGATCAAAATCCAGGATCACAACCAATGTTTAACCAGTTGCCGACCGCCGCATGCCAATGTACGTCAGCACAATGGCACGGGCAGGCATAAGGGCTTACCTGTTTGTCCCTGCCTGCCCGCAAGTGGGGGGTCTGATTGGACCTCCCCAGTGCCTGCGGCGGTCGGATTAGCTCCAGGAGCGATCTGTGCTGAGGGGGAGGCCACTGATTCATGGCCACCCCCTCATGATCACTCCTGGCAAATGAGGAGCTTCCTCTGCTTCTGAACTGTAAACAGAAGTGGAGGAAGTGATGTCATCGCTCCTCGTGAAGCCTTTTCGTTCCGGCTTCTGAGGAGAGAAGACATCAAGTAAGTTTGCACCAACACTACACATTACAGTAGAACGTGCAGGCACACTATTCACCCCCCAGTCACCCCCCCCCTGCACCCCCTGTCACAGTGACACCAATAGCAGTTTTTTTTTTTTTTTTTACTGATTGCTGCATTGGTGTAATTTGTGACTGTTATAAGTGGTAGGGCAGTTAGTGGTAGGCCCCTTTAGGTCTAGGGTACCCCCCTAACCCCCCTAATAAAGGTTTAACCCCTTGATCACCCCCCAGTTAACCTCTGCCACCAGTGTCACTAAGCGATCTTTTTTATGATCGCCGTATTAGTGTCACAGGTGACGCTAGTTAGCCAGGTAAGTATTTAGGTCCAGCATCAGGTTTTTATAGCATCAGGTACCCCTATATACTATCTAGTAAAGGTTTTTACCCCCTGATTGCCCCCAGTTAACCCTTTCACCAGTGATCACCATATATCTGTTACGGATGACGCTGGTTAGTTTTTTTTTTTTTTATAGTGTCAGGGCACCCGCCATTTATTACCTAATAAAGGTTTAACCTCCTGATCGCACGGCGGGTGATATAAGTTAGGTTTTAGGGTCAAATAGGGTCTGCGTCATCCCAGGCAGCGTCAGGTTAGTGCCAGTACCGCTAACACCCACGCACGCAGCATACACCTCCCTTAGTGGTATAGTATCTGAACGGAACAATATCTGATCCGAGCAGATCTATACTAGTGTCCCCAGCTGTTTAGGGTTCCCAAAAACACAGTGTTAGTGGGATCAGCCCAGATACCTGCTAGCACCTGCGTTTTGCCCCTCCGCCCAGCCCAGCCCACACAAGTGCAGTATCAATCGATCACTGTCACTAACAAAACACTAAACACATAACTGCAGCATTCGCAGAGTCAGGCCTGATCCCTGCGAACGCTAACAGTTTTTTTGGTAGTGTTTTTATACAGTCGGTGACAGTCAGGAGCTTTTTTACCTGTGAGTCTCACTACTGTACCACTACATTTAGAGCCCAAAATGGCAAATCGAAGATACAGTAGTGAAGAGGCCTACACGTTTCTGAGCATGACAGACAGTGAAGAGGAAGTCACTCATCTGTCAGATTCAGGCTCAGAACGAACCTGTAGACAGCAGTGGCTCCATGACAGATAGCTCTGACAACGGAGTTGGGGTCCCTGCCAAGGTCAGGCATAACAGACCCCAATCTTCTTCTGCTGTTGAGGTGCAAGAACCGCAGGGCTCTCGTATGGAGCAGAGAAGTACTAGTGCCGCTATTCCTTCTGGTGAACTGGCAAGCACCAGCGGCCTAGTACACCCTGGTCGTACATCCAGCACTGCAGTAACACTTGGTGACGTGGCGAGTCCCATAAGTGCAGTTCAAGCTGGCGAGGTGGCAAACACAAGTAGTGTCCCGCTGCCACCAAGAAGACAAAGACAGGCCCGTAGAGCCCATAGTGCCCTTCCTGCTGCATTCGCCAATCCTAATTGGGAACCCGCCACTTCTGCAGCAACCATACTTCCCCCATTCACTGGCCAACCCGGCATTCAGGTGGAAACAGTTGATTTTACGTCACTTGATTTTTATTCGCTTTTTTTCACTGAAGATCTCTATAGATCTATTGTGGACCAAAGCAATTTGTATGCTGGTCAATACATCGCCACTAATCCCCAGTTCTCCCTTGCCAGAGATTGGAAACAAATTACGGTTTCCGAATTTAAGATCTTTCTGGGCCTATCCCACCTTATGGGCATAACCAAAAAGAGTGAGTTGTGGTCATATTGGTCCACTGACCCAATTCACCATATGCCCGTGTTCTCTGCTTCCATGGCCAGAGCACAATACAAGCAGATTTTGCGGTTCATGCACTTCAACAACAATGAACTCTTTCATCCTCGTGGAGACCCTGGATACGATCGGCTCTACAAAATTCAGCCCCTCGTAAACCACTTCAACCAACGTTTTGCCGACTTGTTTAGTCCCCATCAAGTTGTCTGCCTTGATGAGTCCCTGATTAAGTTATCTGGCCACTTGTCATTCAAACAGTATCTTTCCAGCAAGCGTGCCAGATACGGGGTCAATATGTATAAGCTCTGTGACAGGGCCACAGGCTATACATGTAGTTTTATGGTTTACGAGGGAAGAGATAGTTACGTAGAGCCGACAAACTGCTCTGACTACATAAGAAGCACTGGCAAGATTGTGTGGAACTTAGTGCCACCCTTATTCGGAAAGGGGTACCACTTGTACGTGGACAATTATTACACGAGCGTGCCACTTTTTAGTCACTTGTTTGATCATCAGATTGGAGCATGTGGCACCGTGCGATCTAATTGCCGGGGCTTTCCCCAGCGGCTTGTAGATTCCTGTCTTAGGCTGGGGGAGAGAGCCTGCTTGAAGTGTAATAACTTGCTCGCTATGAAGTCGAGGGATAATAAGAATGTTTCCGTTCTTACCTCCCTTCATTCAGACACGACGGTCCAAATTACTATGGCGACTGGTGTTGTGGAGAAACCCCTCTGTGTCCACGAATATAACCAAAATATGGGAGGGGTGGACCTCAACGACCAGTTGTTGGCGCCGTACCTAGTTGTCCGTAAGGCCAGACGCTGGTATAAAAAAGTGTCTGTATACTTATTTCAATTGGCTTTGCTGAACACTCATGTGCTATAGAGAGCTTCAGGATGGACTGGATCCTTCCTTAAATTCCAGGAAGAGATCGTCAGGGCCCTTCTGTTTCCAGACGGTGCTCCACGTCACCTTCCCAATACAAATGCAGTAAGCCGGCTGCATGAGAGCTATTTTCCTTATGTCCTCCTGAGTCCCCCTACCCAACGAGCCCCCAAAGAAAATGTTGTGTCTGTAGAAAGCGCGGATATAGGCGTGATACCCACTATTATTGTCCCTCCTGTCCTGACAATCCTGGTCTTTGCATTGGTGAATGTTTTGAGCACTACCATACACTAGTTGAGTTTTAGCGTAGGGTACAGCATTGCACAGACTAGGCACACTTTCACAGGGTCTCCCAAGATGCCATCACATTTTGAGAGACCCGAACCTGGAACTGAACCGTTACAGTTACAGTTACAAATAAAAGTGTAAAAAAATAAAATTAAAAAATACATTAAAAAAATATAAAATAAAAAACAAAAATAGTTGTCGTTTTATTATTCTCTCTCTATCGTTCTGCTCTTTTTTACTGTATTCTATTCTTTGTTTTATTGTTATTATGTTTTATTATGTTTGCTTTTCAGGTATGTCAATTTTTTATACTATACTGTTTACTGTGTTTTATTGTTAACCATTTTTTTGTTTTCAGGTACGCCATTCAGCTGCAGCGCGTATTTATTTATCTTGCCAGCAACAGCGTTTGCTCCCACGATACATAAAGCCGCGACTCCAGTGCTGTCGGAGGTGATTTCACCACCACAGTTAAAAAAAAGAGCATATATGCCAAAGCATGGGGGCAGCAGGAGTGGAGGAGAGATTTACTCCTAACTTTTGGGGCGGATGCCCCCATGCTTTGGCATATATAAATGGTGCATGTATGCCCATCATTAGAAGTGGGTGGATGAAGGGAGGTATTCTAATGGTGGGCATACCCATCGATCAATCTCTTTTTTTCGTTCAGCCCACAGGCTGCATGAAAAAAAAATTACAATATATGCCCAACAAGGACCAGCAACGTACTGGTATGTTGCTGGGACTTTGAGTAGTTATACCAGAATGATGCCTGCAGGTTTAGGTATCATCTTGGTATCATTCTTTTCAGCCAGCGGTTGGCTTTCATGTAAAAGCAATCCTAGTGGCTAATTAGCCTCTAGACTGCTTTTACAAGCAGTGGGAGGGAATGTCCCCCCCACCGTCTTCCATGGTTTTCTCTGGCTCTCCTGTCCCAACAGGGAACCTGAGAATGCAGCTGGTGGTTCCGCCAGCTGACCATAGAGCTGATCAGATACCAGAATGGCTCCAATCATCTCTATGGTCTAAGAAACCGGAAGCTACGAGCATTTCATGACTTAGATTTCGCCGGATATAAACAGCGCCATTGGGAAATTGGGAAAGCATTTTATCACACCGATCTTGGTGTGGTCAGATGCTTTGAGGGCAGAGGAGAGATGTAGGGTCTAATAGACCCCATTTTTTTTTCAAAAAAGAGTACCTGTCACTACCTATTGCTATAATAGGGGATATTTACATTCCCTGAGATAACAATAAAAATGATAAAAAAATATATAAATGAAAGGAACAGTTTAAAAATAAAATAAAAAAGCAAAATAAATAATTAGAAAAAAAAAATCACCCCTGTACCCCCCTGCTCTCACGCAAAGGCGAACGCAAGCTTCGATCTGGCGTCATATTTAAACAGCAATTGCACCATGCATGTGAGGTATCACTGCGAAGGTCAGATCGAGGGCAGTAATTTTAGCAGTAGACCTCTAAATCTAAAGTGGTAACCTGTAAAGGCATTTAAAGGCTTTTAAAAATGTATGTAGTTTGTTGCTGCTGCACGTTTGTGCGCAATTTTAAAGCATGTCATGTTTGGTATCCATGTACTCGGCCTAAGATCATCTTTTTTTATTTCATCAAACATTTGGGCAATATAGTGCGTTTTAGTGCATTCAAATTTTAAAAAGTGTGTTTTTTCCAAAAAATAATGCGTTTGAAAAATCGCTGCGCAAATACTGTGTGAAAAGAAAAAATGAAACACCCACCATTTTAATCTGTAGGGCCTTTGCTTTAAAAAAATATATAATGTTTGGGGGTTCAAAGTAATTTTCTTGCAAAAAAAAATATTTTTTCATGTAAGCAAAAAGTGTCAGAAAGGGCTTTGTCTTCAAGTGGTTAGAAGAGTGGGTGATGTGTGATGATACAAGCTTCTAAATGTTGTGCATAAAATGCCAGGACAGTTCAAACCCCACCCCCCCCAAATGACCCCATTTTGGAAAATAGACACCCCAAGCTATTTGTTGAGAGGCATGTCGAGTCCATGGAAAATTGTATAATTTGACACAAGTTGCAAGGAAAAGACAATTTTTTTTTTTTTGCACAAAGTTGTCACTAAATGATATATTGCTCAAACATGCCATGGGCATATGTGAAATTACACCCCAAAATACATTCTGCTGTGAGATATTAGTTTAAGAATTGTAATTACATGTCCCTGTTGAACAGAGGCAGAAAAATTGGACCTTAGGCACTGGTCCACAACACTGCAACCCCTCACAGATACTCAAGTTGGAGCGCAGGAATGAGCCCTCCTGTAAAATATTGCATCAAAAATTGTAACTACACGCCCCTGTTAAACAGGGGCTGAAAAATTGGGACTTAGGCACTGGTGCTGGTGCCACAACACTGCAACCCCTCACAGATACTCTAGTTGGAGCACAGGAACGAGCCCTGCTGCAAAGTATTGCATCAAAAATTGTAATTACACGCCTCTGTTAAACAGGGGCTGAAAAATTGGGCCTTAGGCACTGGTGCCACAACACTGCAAACCCTCACAGATACTCTAGTTGGAGCGCAGGAACAAGCCATGCTGCAAAGTATTGAATCAAAAATTGTAATTACACGCGCCTGTTTTTTTTTTTTTTGCACAAAGTTGTCACTAAATGATATATTGCTCAAACATGCAGTGGGCATATGTGAAATTACACCCCAAAATACATTCTGTTGCTTGACTTTGGTAAATTGATGATAGGCAACTCCTATCCTCATATTGATTAGTGGTTCCAAATTAATAATAACTACTGCAGTAGTGAACAGACACAAAAGATACGCTCAGCATCTTTCCAAATAACTGTTCTGCTTTATTATGACGCAATTGAAGGTTTTTATACACACGATTACGTAGGTATCACATTACTATTACAATTGTACGTTTATGGTAACAAGGGGCGTTACATAGTCAGGCTAATTCTAATCAGGACTCGAAAGAATGTAAACATGTACTGAAAACATTATTAGTGCCATGTGTACAGTGAGGGCAGTGTGCAATACATACAAAATAGAATACAATTATATACACAACTTACAAATTTCCATTACAGTCTCACCTCTTTTGTTCAATATTTTGATCACTAACCATACCTGTTATCACCTTTAACCTGGAACCACCACACGCTTAGGTGGAGATAGTCCTGGCCAAAGAGGCAAAAACTCCATTGTGGAGAAAATAATAGCTGAGCAGCTTTTTTTCTTCACAAAATGACTTTTCATTGTGAAAAACAAATGATTGATAAGACATATTTACAGAGTACTGGCTGTACACTCCTGTGGCCAGAATGGCCTTCTAGCTGAATTGTTGGCATGCTGACTTCTCAGTACATGAAAACACAGACAATTCTACATAAAATGGAAGATGTACAAAAGACAAATATGACTTCAACATGGCTAAACTACTTTTCAAATATATATATATATATATATATATATATATATATATATATATATATATATATATATATATATCCTTTACAATTAAAGTAATTGAATCAAAAAGTACCCTAGACTGTGATCACAAGAGGGAAACAAATCAAACGGAGATTTCTTTAATTTAGTCATTTTTGCAGTGTCTGGTGTGGATCCAGGTGACTTTTCCTTCAAGTTTTGCAAAAACTGTACATGAAATAGATGCTGTTTTGAGTCCCCAAACATTTCCTTATATATAAATGTCTCTTAACAATCCACAAGTCACCTGGCTTTAGTTTTAGATCCTTCCAAACTTTTAGGATCAGGAATTGGGGAGAAAACACATAAATGAGTTTGTCAAAAACCTTAAAAGATCAGCAACATTCTCTCTGTGAGATCCAAATGGAGGACTTCAGCTGCTGAGACAAAATATAAGCAAGTGAGTAACACACTCCCAAACCAAATTCCATAGGGAGAGAGTCCAACATCCCCCTTAGGGGCTTGATAAAATATAAGAAGGCAAAAGTTTTCTAGTTTCTTACTCTACTTTGTCCACTACATTGTAGACAATAGGGAGTGTAAAAATAAAACCTCAAAACTTCTAGTAAGGACTCTCCTATAAAAATGATTAACTCTGTTACTCTCTGTACTTTCTGGCACTCTGTACTTACAAACTACTTCTAATAACACTTTTTCTGTGGCCTTTGTAGTAGCATTTGCCACTGGACATCCAGAAAACATGTCCATACAGATAAAATGCATACTCGTAAGATCCTGACTTGGGCATCTGGATATATCTTTTTGTAATCTCTGGAAGGGATGTTCAGCTTTTGGTAACACCTTTGGTAACAGGTAAAACAAAAAGTGGTATGTTATAAAAACAACTGTGGAGAGCCGTGGCTCTATCTCACGCTCATTTACTAAGGCAGCCATAACTGCTTGTGACTGATGACACAGTCCATGTGTCAAGCTGGAGGGTAAAGAGTGGCTGGCAGACATAAATGATCACCTTTTCCAAAGTACTGTTTCATAATAAGTTGCTCCCATGTGGACCACTTGTTCTTCTCCTTCTGGGGTCCTTACAGTTGAATTATTAATCCCAGCTATACTGGGCCAGAACTGGGGTGGAATCTGTGAGTTGCACACACCCATAAAGTGTCCGGGGCTGTAATGCAGCATCCTTAGTCACCTGGTCTGCTTCCATGTGTGAGTTTTAAAGTTAATATGGCTACCTCAGCAAGAAACTAGAAGGCTGAAAACAGCCAATCAAATTAACTTAGCATGCTTGGTTGGCTTACCTGCCAAAGTAAAAACAAACTTCTGGCCCTTCAAATGGAACCAAAAGCTCTCGATATCTTGACTATCTATATAAATTTATATTCTTTTTATAGCTCACAGGCTTTACTAAAATATGGAGCTCTGCTTCTTCAGCTGGGGAAAAAGGATCCAATGATTTAAATACAGAGTATCCTTCTGGGTGATAAACTGAATACTCTTCAGGGAGTGTGTCCTGCACTGGCCTCGCAGCAGCTGATTCCTACACCATCAATTTAACACATGTGGTTTTTCCTTTCTTTTGAATAAATGTACGCGTTTTTCATTGTTAGATTTGTACATAAACAAACTCATATTTTAAACCTTTCATTAGACAAACATTTAGTTAGCTGTATATTTGCTGTGCAGAATGTCGCACCATTAAAAATTAAATGTTTGACCAAAACAATATCTAACCTTGTCTAATAGCACCTTTGCATAAAAGCTACAGCTCTGATATATCAGGATTAGGGATGAGCCGAACACCCCCCAGTTCGGTTCACACCAGAACCTGAGAACGGACCGAAAATTTGCACGAACGTTAGAACCCCATTGAAGTCTATGGGACTCGAACGTTCAAAATCAAAAGTGCTAATTTTAAAGGATAATTTGCATGGTATTGTCCAAAAAAGGGTTTGGGGACATGTATCAATGCAAAAAAAAGTTTTAAAAACGGCCGTTTTTTCGGGAGCAGTGATTTTAATACTGCTTAAAGTGAAAAAAAAGTGAAATATTTCTTTAAATATCGTACCTGGGGGGTGTCTATAGTATGCCTGTGGCGCGTGTTTCCCGTGCTTAGAATAGTCCCTGCACAAAATTACATTTTTAAAGGAATAAAAGTCATTTAAAATTGCTTATGGCTTTAATGTAATGTCCGGTCCCGGTAATATGGATGAAAATCAGTGAGACAAACAGCATGGGTACCCCCCCCAGTCCATTACCAGGCCCTTTGGGTCTTGTATGGATATTAAGGGGAACCCCGCACCCAAATTAAAAAAGGAAAGGCGTGGGGCCCCCAGGCCCTCTGAACAGCAGTATACAGGTGGTGCAAACAAGACAGGGACTGTAGGTTTGTTGTTAAGTAGAATCTGATTGTAATTTTGAACTGGTACATTTATAAAGTGTAGCTCTAACCAAAAAAATCTATTTTTAAGCTTTTTGGAAAACATAGGGAAGGGTTATCACCCCTGTGACATTTGTTTTGCTGTCTGTGCACCTCTTCAGAAGATTTTACCTCACTTTTTGTCCCAATGACAAATGTTTTTTGACAATTTGGGGTTTTTAGTGAAACAAGGATTGGTGATAAAGCATCAGTGGAAAGGAGACGCGTTTTTCCCATATTAACTCTTACAGGAAAGAATTTCCCCTACTAGGGGTAGATTTCATCTCACTTCCTGTTGTCTCCTTCTGTTTGCAAGTAGGAGTCGTTTGTAAGTTGGATGTTTGAAAGTAGGGGCCTGCCCTATATACTCTGCAGAAATTGGGGCCTTAGGTGTTGGTGTTGCCACAACACTGTAAATCCTCACAGTTACTCTTGGTGGGCGCAGGAACGGGCTTTTCTGTGAAATATTAGATCAAGAATTGTAATTACATGCCCCTGTTGAACAGGGACAGAAAAATTGGGCCTTTGGTGGTGGTGGTGGTGGTGCTGGTGCCACAACACTGTAAATCCTCACAGTTACTCTTGGTGGGCGCAGAAACGGGCCCTGCTATGAGATATTAGTTCAAGAATTGTAATTACATGTCCCTGTTAAACAGGGGCTGAAAAATTGGGCCTTAGGCACTGGTTCTGATGCCACAACACTGCAACCCCTCACAGATACTCTAGTTGGAGCGCAGGAACAAACCCTGCTGCAAAGTATTTCATCAAAAATTGTAATTACACGCCCCTGTTAAACAGGGGCTGAAAAATTGGGTCTTAGGCACTGGTGCTGGTGCCACAACACTGCAACCCCTCACAAATACTCTAGTTGAGTGCAGCAACGAACCCTCCTTGCAAAATATTGCATCAAAAATTGTAATTGCACGCCCCTGTTAAACAGGGGCTGAAAAATTGTCTTTAGCCACTGGTGGCGGTTCCCAGAACCAAAAATATTCTTACAAGCTATCAGCATGATCATTGAGGAGGAAGAGTATAGTCACTCAGCATAACAGGATAGTCACTCAGCATCAGCATAGGCAGTCTTGAAGGGATCTGACATTTAAAAAAAAAATATTTGGTTACATCAGCATCAGGTGCTTGGTAGCTGGTGGTGATCCAAGATTGATTCATTTTTATGAAGGTCAGTCAATTGACCGATTCGGTGGACAGGCGCACCCTGTGATCCGTTACAAAGCCTCCAGCAGCACTGAATGTGCGTTCCAAAAGAACGCTGGATGCAGGACAAGCCAGTAGCTCAATTGCATACTGTGCAAGCTCTGGTCAGTGATCCATCCTCAAGACCCAGTAACCCAGAGGATTTTCGGTGGGAAAGGTGTCCAAGTCAGATCTTGCTCCTAGTTATTCCTGCACCATGTAAAACAGACGCTGGCAATGGTTGCTGGAACCGATCATACCTTGGGGCTGCGGACTAAAAAATTGTCTGAATTCATCGGTCAGATGGCCACCTTCTCCATTGCTCTTTCTTTGACTGACCCAAACCTCAGCAACACGTTGTCCAGGAACAGGAGTTTGTAACCTCCCAGTCTCTGGGAACACGTTGCACAGACCTTTCTGCAAGGCCTCCCGAAGATGTTTCATCCTCTGCTCCCTCTGCAACGGCAAGATAAGGTCCACAACCTTACCCTTGTAACGTGGATCAAGAAGGGTTGCCAGCTGATATTGATCCCTCCCCTTGATACCACGAATACGAGGATCCTTCCGCAGGCTTTGCAGGATCAGGGAGGCCATGCAGCGTAGGTTTGCTGAGGCATTCGGTCCGGAGTCCTCTGGGTCACTAAGGACGACATGATCCGCAGCCACCTCCTCCCAGCCACGTACAAGTCCATGGGATTCTTGGGACTGTAAATGATCCCTTAAAGACTGCTGCTGATGCTGAGTGCCAGGCTCCACCTCCATGCTGACACAATCCTCCTCTTCCTCCTCCTCCTCCTCTTCCTATGTGATCGGCGGGCACGCAGGAACACTGTCTGGATAAAGGGGGCCTTGAGAGCTAAGGAAGTCCTCCTCTTCCTGCCTCTGTTCTGCCTCAAGTGCCCTGTCCATTATTCCATGCAGCGTGTGCTCCAACAGGTGGACAAGGGGGACAGTGTCACTGATGCATGCCCTGTCACTGCTCACCATCCTCGTGGGCTCCTCAAATGGTGACAGGACAGTGCATGCATCCCTGATCATGGCCCACTGGCATGGGGAAAAAATACCAAGCTCCTCTGACCCCGTCCTGGTGCCATAGTCGCACAAGTACTCATTGATGGCCCTCTGCTGCGTGTGCAGCCGCTCCAGCATGGCCAACGTTGAGTTCCACCTGGTGGGTATGTCACAGATTAGGCGGTTCTTGGGCAGGTTAAATTCCTTTTGGAGGTCAGCCAGCTGAGCACTGGTATTATATGACCTGCAGAAATGCACACAGACTTTCCTGGCCTGCCTCAGGACATCCTGTAAGCCCGGGTACCTGCCCAAGAACCGCTGCACCACCAAGTTAAGGACGTGAGCCAAACAGGGCACATGGGTCAGTTGTCCCTGTTGGAGGGCAGAGAGGAGGTTGGTGCCATTGTCGCAAACCACCATATCTGCCTTAATCTGGCATGGCATCAACCACCTCTGAACCTGCCCCTACAGAGCTGACAGAATCTCTGCCCCAGTGTGGCTCCTGTCCCCCAAGCACACCAGCTCAAGCACCGCATGGCATCTTTTGGCCTGCGTGCTTGCGTAGCCCCTTGAACGCCTACGGAGCACCGCTGGTTCCGAAGTCAAATCAGCACAGGAAGAGGCCATGGAGGAAGAAGAAGAGGTGGGGTTGGAGGAGAGAGGTGTGGCAGAATCACCACTAGTAGTATTTTGGAGGAGTGTTGGCAGAACAACCTCCAACACTACTGCACCCTGTCCTGCATCCTTCCCAGCTGCCAGAAGAGTCACCCAGCGCGCTGTGAAAGATAGGTAACGTCCCTGTCCATGCCTGCTGGACCATGAGTCAGTGGTAATATGCACCTTACCACTGACCGCCCTGTCCAGCGAGGCCAAGATATTGCCTTCCACATGCCGAAGGAGAGCCGGAATCGCCTTACGTGAGAAAAAGTGCCGTTTGGGAACCTGCCACTGAGGAACCGCACATTCCACAAACTCACAGAAGGGGGCAGAGTCTACCAACTGAAAAGGCAGCAGTTGAAGTGCTAGCAATTTAGCCAAGCTAGCATTCAACCCCTGGGCATGTGGATGGCTGGGAGCGAACTTCTTTCGGCGGTGCAGCAGCTGCAGCAGGGAAATTTGCCTGGTACAATCTGACGTCGGTGTACCGATAGTATATTGCCCCCAAGTACTTGGCTGTGACACACCTAATTCTACACCTTCATTCCTCAGAAGGTGTCTCAGAGAGGACTGAAGGTATAGTGGGGTTGGAGATCCCAGCTGATGAGGAGCAAGGAGAGGTCCTCTTTGTTCTTTGGTGTGGGTCTTTTAGGTACGCTTGCCAACAAACTGCATGGCATGTCAACATATGTCTGGTCAAGCTTGTGATGCCCAAGCGGGAGATGTTTTGGCCATGAGAGATACGCTTGAGACATAAGTTGTAATTAGCAGCGGTGGGATCTGATGCACTCGTCTCAAAAAAGGCCCACACCAAAGAACTTTTGGAATAATGCGCAGAGACAGCAGCGCCCTGCACATGCGGAGCTCTGCGTGTGATGGAGTCAGTGTGCTCCTCTTAAGCTGGCCCCTGGAGGGCATCCTGCCTTATTGGTGATGTGCCTCCTCCTCCTCCTCTCTCCTATCAGGCACCCATGTGGAGTCAGTGACCTCATCATCCCCTCCCTCCTCATCAGTGGAGCAAACCTGGCAGTATGCTGCAGCTGGGGGAACATGACTGCCAGATTTCTGTCCTTCTTGGGCACCCCCTCTCTCTGGGCTCACGTTACTGCCTTCCTCTAGCTGGGTACCATCATCGGAGCCTTCAAAACGCTGGGCATCCTCCTGGAGCATGTACCCAACACTGTGGTCAAATAGTTCGGGGGACTCCTCAGGAGGACATGGTGGGGCTAGGGAAGGAGTGACTGATGCCATTGAGCCAAAGGAAGAGGCCGCATTGGCAGCTGCTTTGCCAGACAAAGTACCCTGAGCCTGGGTGAGTGAGGATGAGGATGGCTTGGTCATCCACTCTACCAAGTCTTCCTCATGTTGCGGCTCAACAAGGCCAGCTGCCGAAAAAAAGGACAAGCGTGTCCCACGGCCATGTGCTGATGAGGATGCACTGTCTCCACGACCAGCACTGTTGCCTCTAGACACAGAGCCTGCTTGTCCTCTTTTATTGGCTGTGACTGTCTGCCTCTCCTTGTTGGCCTTCCAGACATACTAATGGCCTGCAGTGAGATGTAGCTGCACAAAGCTGGGATGTATATATATACTGATACTGCAGCTAGCAGAATCAACTGCCTGCCTGTAGTATTATTAGTATGAGAACACCAGCAATTGTCTTAAGGTAGCTTTAGGTGCACACTGTGCAGAGGACACAGTGCACTAACTGTAAATACTGTAGCTGCCTGCCTGTGGTACTAATAGGATCAGAAGAACACCACCAATTTTCTTCAGGTAGCTTTAGGTGCACACTGTGCAGAGGACACAGTGCACTAACTGTAAATACTATAGCTGCCTGCCTGTGGTAATAATAGGAGCAGAACAACAGCAATTGTCTCCAGGTAGCTTTAGGTGCACACTGTGCAGAGGACGCACTACACTAACTGTAAATACTGTAGCTGCCTGCCTGTGGTATTAATAGGATCAGAAGAACACCACTAATTTTCTTCAGGTGGCTTCAGGTGCAGACTGTGCAGAGGACACAGTGCACTAACTGTAAATACTGTAGCTGCCTGCCTGCCTGTGGTATTAATAGGAGCAGAACAACAGCAATTGTCTTCAGGTAGCTTTAGGTGCACCCTGTGCAGAGGATGCACTACATTAACTGTAAATACTGTAGCTGCCTGCTTGTGGTATTAATAGGATCAGAAGAACACCACTAATTTTCTTCAGGTAGCTTTAGGTGCACACTGTGCAGAGGACGCAGTACACTAACTTGTAAATACTGCAGCTGCCTGTGGTACTGTACTAATAGGATCAGAAGAACACCACTAATTTTCTTCAGGTAGCTTTAGGTGCACACTATGCAGAGCACGCACTACACTAACTTGTAAATACTGCAGCTGCCTGTGGTACTGTACTAATAGGATCAGAAGAACACCACTAATTTTTTTCAGGTAGCTTTAGGTGCACACCGTGCAGAGGACGCACTACACTAACTTGTAAATACTGCAGCTGCTTGCGGTACTGTACTAATAGGATCAGAAGAACACCAATAATTTTCTTCAGGTAGCTTTAGGTGCACACTGTGCAGAGGACGCACTACACTAACTTGTAAATACTGCAGCTGCCAGTGGTACTGTACTAATAGGATCAGAAGAACACCACTAATTTTCTTCAGGTAGCTTTAGGTGCACACTGTGCAGAGGACGCTCTACACTAACTGTAAATACTTTAGCTAATAGGACTAATAGGATCAGAAGAACACCAGCAATTTTCTTCCAGTAGCTGTAAATACTGTAAAAACACCTGCCTGCCTGTCAGTAGTAGGAAGAGAATAACAGGAACGGATCTAGCTAAACTGAATACAGTGTATATATATACACACAACACCTAGGATGTATATATATATACACAATACACTGTAAGTGCAGCTAACTGACTCGCCTGCCTACTCTATCTAAATCAAATGACACTGTCTCTCTGTCTATCTATCTCTCTCTCAACGCTGGAACACACTACACAGGGCTGCCGTGCAGGTGGCCTTATATAGTGTGGGGCGTGTACTAAAACCCCTGAGCCATAATTGACCAAAGGCACCCTGGCTTTGGCCAATTACGGCTCTCTGTACAGATGGCACTGTGATTGGCCAAGCATGCGGGTCATAGTGCATGCTTGGCCAATCATCAGCCAGCAATGCACTGCAATGCCGCAGTGAATTATGGGCCATGACGCGCCTCTCTAATTTGGCACGAACGGCCCATATCGTTCGGAATTCGGCGAACGACTGAACAGGCAATGTTCAAATCGAACATGCATTTGATTCGAACACGAAGCTCATCCCTAATTAGGATGAACCCTTCATTACTGGGTCCAGCTTGCATAAATGTATTACAATGGCTTGTTTTCTATCATGCTGTTTGTGTAAGAACTCCAGTTTCATGTTTCAAAAGACAACTTTTTCCTGGCAATATTATAATAAACGATAACAATACCCTGCGGTAATGGAGAAATGCCCATAAATCCAAAATATTCTTTTTCTTATACCACTGTACTTACAAGGAAAAGGGGCACATCATTTCACAATCCACACATTCTGCTTTGGATTTCAAAAAATAAAAATAAAAAAAACAAAAGGACCAACAATCTATATGATGGATATAAATGGGACACATGCAGCGCTAAAAATGTGCAGTTACGTTTTCAACATGTGACTGTGAAAAAGTGCTGGAAACATAACCTATATCTATTGGGTTATGTATATTAATATTAAACCTCTAACATATAGGAAAATAAGAAAAAAGTCCATATACACCATATATATATATATATATATATATATATATATATATATATACACCATATACATACAATCACTCATATCCAAATCCCCCATACAAGAGGATTTTCCTCAGGGACCATCTGGGCCCAAAAGAAGAATAGAAAGAAACGAGGCTCCAGAGGAGGCTGGAGGGCCAGGAAAAAGAAAACGACATTGAAAATGAGTGGCATTTTTAACCTTAGTCAAAAACCCTTCTCCAATGCTGAACTACATGTACTGGACAAGGGTCTTAAATTTGCTCCCTCTAAAAAGCTGAACAAGTTTGAGACCTTTATCGATGTCCAGAAAGTTCAAAAGGAAACAATGTACAACGACACTTCCTGGTTAACCCTGGGGGTGTTGAAGGTACAATTAATACAAATACTGCAGCCCCAAGCACAGTAGCCTTTCACATGGGATTGGCCAACCCGTCTCTATTTAACCCCCCGGGTGCGACGGCACCTGCCATCAAAGTCTTTTGTGACCTAGTTCTCAAGGACCTGGAGGGATTACCTAACAAACGTAACTTGGATCATCCCAACATTAGGATAGGCTTAAAATCTCTCTGTGAACGGAAAGATATAGTCATCCGCCCCACTGATAAGGGGGGCAGGGTGGTTATTTTAGACAAAGAGGACTACCATGGAGAGATGTGCCATATTCTTAGTGATGAAACGACATATACTCTTCTCTCCCGAGATCCAACTAGGGTTTTTACAAAAGAGCTAGTGAATCTAGTTACAAGGGGTTTCCAACAAGGAATCCTCACTAAAAAAGAAAAAGACTATTTAGTCCCAGTAGGACCACGCATCCCAGTGATGTACTATCTTCCAAAGGTACACAAAAATAGTACAAAACCCCCCGGTAGACCTATCATAAGCAGTATCGACTCCGTGACCTCCAGAGTCGGCCGCTACATAGACTTCTTTCTCCGACCCCTGGTATCTAGGGTTCCATCCTACCTTAAGGATACGGGGGACACCATCCGTCGGTTGGAAAATATAGAATACCAAGACAACCTTATTTTGGTCACGGCGGACGTCACAGCGTTATATACTTCTATCCCCCATAGGTTGGGCCTGGCGGCTGTCGAACACTATCTAAATGCATCCCACCACCACAACAACATTATATCATGGAACTCCTACGGTTTGCAACACAAACAAATTATTTCTGGTATAATAACCAATTTTTTTTACAAAAGAAAGGCGTGGCGATGGGGGCTAAATTTGCCCTCAGCCTCGCCAACCTTTTTGTGGCTCTTTGGGAGGAGGATGTCGTCTATCCCGCACAGCGACCTGAGCTGTGTTTATGGGCTAGATATATAGACGACATCCTCCTCCTATGGAAAGGTGACGAGGAGACTCTTCATGAGTTTATGGCCACTCTGAACCATAATGATAGGGGTATCACTTTCACCTACAAATTGAGCACAGTTTCAATACATTTCCTTGATTTGGAGATTGCCATTTCTGACCGTCGGATTGTAACCACCACCTTCTTCAAGCCGACAGACAGGAATGGCTACATCTCCAAGGACAGTTGCCACTATGGCCCTTGGTTGGAGTCTGTCCCCCGCAGCCAATTACTACGCATTCGTAAGAATTGCACCAGCGTTACTGATTTTTTACACCAAGCACAGTTTTTGAAAGAACGTTTTCTGGAAAAAGGCTATCAATCCGCCCAGATAGACCATGAGATTACAAAAATCTCTCTTATAGACCGTAAAACGATGACATCTGTGCGACCAAAGCCAACCCCTATTGATAAATTCAAGTGGTCTCTCTTCACCCAAATCTCCCCGTCCAGCACAGACAGATTAAACAAATCTTAGATCGTCACTGGGGCATCCTCAGAAGTGACCCTGTCCTGGGTCCGGTGCTCCCCACCAGGGCAGGTGTCACCTTTAGGGGGGCTCCATCATTGCGGAATCGCATTTCCCGCAATGTTATAGAAGCACCCACTAGACCGTCTTTTTTCCCAGAGACTAAAGGATACTATCCCTGTAAGAAATGTAACGTGTGTAGGCACAATCTCTGTGGAAATCGCAAATCAGTGTGCTTCGAATCTGCTGTTACTTCCACTATATACCAAATCAAACATTTTGTCACATGTACCACGCGTTACATTGTGTACCTCATCACATGCCCTTGTAATATGCAGTATGTGGGTCGCACTATCAGATCATTTAATATTCAAGTTAATGAACACATTACTTCCATCAAAAAAGGCCGCACTAACCATAGTGTTCCTCGCCATTTTTTGGAGTTCCATAATAAGAATCCGAGGGGCTCCAAATTCCAGGTCATAGATAAATTTGTTCCATCATGGAGAGGGGGTCCACGTACCAGGGGGGTATCACAGCTTGAACTTTTCTGGATCTACCAACTAAAAAGCTATTCCCCCCATGCGATGAACGTGGATTGGGATGTAAACGCCTTTATAAATAAGTCATAACTGATATTTTTAGTCCTTAATGTATATGCATGTCACTATGTCAACTTTGAGGATACATATATATAGTATCATGTCAGCTTTTGTGAGTCCCTGCTATATAGTCACATGAGCTGGGCTGTATAACATATATTAGGCATTTGGATTTTAAAGATATGTTTTTTGCATATGTTTTTTACTAGATGGTATTACTACCATGCAGAGGGACTTATAGGTAATATAGGCATTAACATCTGACCTGATTACTGTTTGTCCGATTACACACATATATCTATGCTCATTACTTTCCCCATGGAATTCAAAATGCTCAATTCTCCCTATTGGGGACATCGGAAGTCCAGCGCACTGGAGCGAGCCGGACCGACGCGCTATGACAGCCCCTGTGGCTGTTATGGATGCAATTATTCCTCTGATTCGGCCTGTCACTTTCTGAAGTGAAAGGGAGGCGTGGAGCGCGATGTCCAGTGCGCGATGACGTCACACGCAGTGACGCCGTCACGTGACTCAGCACAGAGCGCTGATTGGTGGATTACTGTGGAGCATATTCTGGAGTGTCAACAATGAAGGCTTTCACACAGAGCCAAACACAGGGTGGCAGCTTAACACAGCTGCTAAGTATGTCCATATAATTGTTTATGTAATTACCCAGGTTTACACAGCTGACTTGTATGTGGTGTAATTATTTGTGCATATATGCAAGCGTGATACAGGCATTTAGGCTCATGCCCCAGTAGAAGGACGATGGTCCGAAACATGTCGGGTTGCTAATGCCTACAGATGCCCTGCTATCACGCGATTTTATTCTATTTTGTTTTATTTTCTTTGTGATCACGTTTTATACATTATAGTGCACTGTCTAGAACTTTTTTAGCTTTTCAATAAAAGCATTTCCTAATGGATTCATGCCCTATGTGGAGAATTTTTTATTCTTGTCTCCTTTCATGAATGGGACTTTGTTGAGCTTTAACCAGTTCTCTTGGCATACACCTCCCATCTGAGAAAGACATCCGGATTGATTGGGAACAGCTATACTATCAAACGGTGATGGTCATTTCGGATGCGACTCCACATCGGGATCCCTTGAGCCAGATACCCTCGGGATCGTTGGATCCCTCAAGCCTGTAAGACACTCCACTGTATGGTGACTGTGTCCACCTTTTCCGGTAAGGTTATCCATTGCTACCATTTGCTGTCTCCATTTGAAACCTAGAAGATCTATACGCAAGGTGTCTCCTCATACAGAATTGGTCCCATCCCTCACCCCATGTGGAGCTTTGGCACCATTTATACCTATGAATCTCCTTGTATTTACGAATTGATACATCATTCATTTTATTTATGGACTTTTTTCTTATTTTCCTATATGTTAGAGGTTTACTATTAATATACATAACCCAATAGGTATAGGTTATGTTTCCAACACTTTTTCACAGTCACATGTTGAAAACGTAACTGCACATTTTTAGCGCTGCATGTGTCCCATTTATATTCATTTGCACACTGTCTACCACATTGTTACATGCGGGCAGCTATCACTTGTACAAGTTTGGAATAGCGCAATTATTGATTGGTTTATTGATAATCAATATGATGGACCAGAAAGCATCAAAAACTATAAAACAACTGGCTGCAGGTGGCATCTATCCTAACAGGGTGTGTGGACTTGATGTGATGGGTCTGTTATATTTACATTGTATTTATTATAAGTCTCACATCACGGACCACACATCAAGTTAATATCAAAAACCTTAAAATTTTATTTTTGTAGAAAAACTTCTTATGTATCCCATCCATCTTGGCTTTGTTAAATATTACGGCAACTGTATTCCAAATAACAACCTCATCTTAATCTTTTTTTCTCTCAATAAGGGCTTATTGTATAAATGTAAAATTACAATATTGTTATCTTAATCTAAACTAATCCCATTTTTACAGATTTCCCCATTAACCTGGATTTCGTTTCCAACCAAAGGTTGTCTAAACCAGTTTCAATATATCTATATTATTAATAAAATTGTTAAACTCATATTAGAAATGAATACTCATCATTACTTAATTTTACTTAATTTCCCTTTTTTAAATGCACTGTTTCCACTATCGAAGGATATTCAATTTGTGTAATACACGGTTAAATTTAACCTTCATTTTACCATGTCTGGAAAACAGATTAAAAAAATAATTGTGATCACATTGTTTACCATTAGATTTATTAACCCGGCACATTTTGTTATAAATGTTTTGTCTAAAAAACTGGAATTGGCATGGTGTCCTTCTAGCTTATCACTGACCTCTCATCCCAGCCACATTCTTTCATGAGAGCACAAAGGAGGGGGTCACATCTGCGTACATGACACACACAAGCAATAGAACTAAAGGTCCCAGCATTCACACATACAGGAATATCTCTCTAAAATCACTTACATTTTTCCCATTTGTACACAACACATGCATATCATTCTCTCACTTTCTTTTAACTCTTTAATATTTCCCTGCTTAAAATCTGCATTCCTTATTTTGTTCAGATATCCTTTATATCTAGCTTCTATGATCAGACGGGCAGCCAGAGTGCTCATCCCATCTTCCCTCTCTAACAACATATAAAGTATTCTGTTTTGACTCTCATTTTACTGTTTCTTGACTTTACTAGTTGTAGTGTCTGACCCCAAATTCATCCCACAACTTAACATGAAAATGTCCCTTTCTGTCTAGTGTTAATGTCACCTTTGATCCATCCTGCTCACATAGATAGCTGTTTCTCTAGCTGTTTACTCTGCATGATTCTTAGTCCCTGTGGACATTGGTGGTAACCCAGTTACCCATTGTGGATCCATGTCCACTTTAACCATTAATCTAGGGGCTCAGTATAGGCGGAACCGCACCTTCGGTTCATATATAGTGCTCCTCTTGCGCTGAGCATTTTTGAGGGTCTCTTACTCTTCATTCCCTTACTTAATTCAATGCCCATAATGACTGGCCAGTCTTCTCTACGTGTGTCTATACCCTCTTGCCGCTAAACTACTTTATCTATCAGATCTACTACATATACCTGTGAACAGCACTATTCTTCCCTTTCTTATCTATAACACTCCGATGGACAATAGACAGTGACAACATAACATATAACCACCAATCAATACAGTTCTATTAAGGGGAGTAAAATAGGTACCATTGTCTCGAAAATGCCTTACCGATCAAGGAAGTCTGATAACTCAAATGTAAGCAAAGGGCTTACCTCAGCTAGATGATTATCAGAAATTCCCGGATCGTCCCAAGCTCCTCATTTCGGATACTCAGGGTCACCTGGAAACCCCTCCTAGGCAAAGAAGCGTACATATTCGCCAGCACACCATGGATTGGCAATTTTTTGTCCAAAAAGTTTTAGTGAAAAAGATCACATCACAAAGGAAGGTGCAACTTTTCGGAGCCGTGCGGGACCCCTTCGTCAGGCAGGTGATAAAGTGCAACAGTGTCAAAAGCAGAATATAAATACAATGGTCACCCATCAAAACATGTGAAAGATGAAAAAAAAGGTTCACACTCCCTCCCTGTGAGGTCAATATGACGTCAGAATCCCGCCAGAAAGTGTTAAAAACTATTAGGTATTAAAGTAACTCAAAGTGGGCAAGGGCACTGTAACCTAA
Source organism: Aquarana catesbeiana (assembly GCF_042186555.1). Lineage (NCBI taxonomy): Eukaryota > Metazoa > Chordata > Amphibia > Anura > Ranidae > Aquarana > Aquarana catesbeiana. The sequence continues at coordinate 144,179,157 of NC_133334.1, forward strand.
AAATCGCAGAATGCAGATCGCATATCCAGTGGTAGTTTGACAGCACTAGATCAGTTATACTAACCAGATGTGCCCGATTGGAGCACAATGCCTCTAGGACCCAGCGGTTCTGTTGTCAGACAGCAGCCCTGGCCGCCAATCACGTTGTGCCACGCATGCCGCGCAAGCGCACACGTCCATGACAACAGGAGGATGGGGGGAACGCCTAACTGTGGGGCCGCCGTCGTCACGGAAACCAGTGACGTATGGCCGGGCACCCCATCGGGCAACCAAAAAGTGAAAAGAAAGTGTGAGTGTGTGTGTATAAGAGCGAGGCTAAGGAAAAGCGATCAACGCAAGAGAAGAGTGAAACAGGAGTGGAGCAGGGATAAAAAAGGGCAGGTGGTAACAAGGAGATGAACAGAGTAAATAGAGGAAAAGACTAAAAAAAGAGAACAGCAAGAGGAGAGGAAAGAGGGGAAAGAAAAGCAATGGGGAGAAAAGCATGCAGAAACAGAGGGAAGAGAAAAGGAGGAAAAGAAAGAAGAAAACTTAGAAAAAGGGAGGTGTCAAAAGGGGGAAAAAAAGGTAAAAGCAAAGAAAGGGAAAAAGAAGAAAGGGGGTATAAAAAGGGGGGGAGGGGGGAGAAGAAAGGGGGGAAAGGGGGAATAAGAAACAGGAAAAGAGAAAAGAACAAAAGGAAGATCAAGAAAAAAAGATTCAACAAAAAAGGCAAAGGGGATACGAGCAGATGAACAAAAAAATAAAATAAAAATAAAAATAATAATAAAAATTAAAATTAAAAAAATAAAATAAAAAATAAATAATAAATAATAAAAAATAAAATAAAAAAAAAAAATAAGATAAAAAATAAAAAATAAAAAATGAAAAATAAAAAAATAAAAATAAAAATGAAAAATCAAAATAAAAAAATATAAGGAAAACACAAAATGGAACAAATATCTAAATGCAGTATTAGGAAAGCAGAAATCTAAGCACATCGCTCCAATGTGAGAACACACCATGCTCATATCACAGCAGGGGCCTAGGAATGCATCAAATTGGAATTAATCTATTGTATAAGTTAATGGAGATAAAGTCATTACGTTTAGCCATAAAGAAGTATATAGAAATATAAATCATAATCAATACTGTATCGAAAAAACGTAGATTAATCAATTTACCGGCTCCCTAAGCACATATCACAGGTAAGCATATGGTGTGAGGAAAAGACAGGATGAAATATACAGACCCGAGGAAAGGAAAGAAAGGTAATAAGTCTATTACATGGTATGTATCATACCCGATGAGGCATCGTCCAGACTAGACATCAACAGAAATTATACAGGTATACTGTACATCATAATGATAAACAAGCCATGGAAGAAAAAATCGAAAATAGAGAAGCGATCATCATCTGTCATCAATGAAACATGTGAGAGATAGATTGGTGTTGAGACCGCCAGGTTGTACCGTGCCTAATGTGTGTATCCAGTATGCCTCACGATCGGGCACATCTGGTTAGTATAACCGATCTAGTGCTGTCACACTACCGCTGGATAAGCGATCTGCATTCCACGATTTTTAGGTTACAGTGCCCTTGCCCCACTTTGAGTTACTTTAATACCTAATAGTTTTTAACACTTTCTGGTGGGATTCTGACGTCATATTGACCTCACAGGGAGGGGGTGTGAACCTTTTTTTCATCTTTCACATGTTTTGATTGGTGACCATTGTATTTATATTCTGCTTTTGACACTGTTGCACTGTATCACATGCCTGACAAAGGGGTCCTGCGCGGCTCCGAAACATTGCACCTTCCTTTGTGATGTGATCTTTCTCATTAAGACTTTCTGGATGAAAAATTGCCGATCCATGGTGTGCTGGCGAATATGTACGCTTGTTTGATGTTTCCAGGACCCAACTGGCAATCACTGCAGCACCCACCATTTTATGAGCCATTTCTACCAGGAATGTGTGCGATAAGAATATTGATCAGGGGGGCGTGGCCTGACCTGGCTTGAAGATGGCTGCTTAACTCAGTAGCTCCTGCCATCCAACGACCTTTCATCTGCTTATCGGTGATACGGACACCCCTAGCTCGGATAAAACATGGGGACAGCATCCCGGAATACCTCGACCTCCCGATCCCGCTCTCCTAGGGAACAATCGGGCACCACAGGACATTCCAATATCCCTGAAATGTTCCGGTCGGGCAGAGGCAATATGGCGCCTACCCGCCACAACACCTCAGAGGCCATGATCTCCTCACAACCGGGCCCTTTACCACAGCCCTTACCGTCTAGCCAAATGAACGGGAACGCGACGGAGGATCGTCCAGTACCTCAACTGAACATTTAGGATTTAAGAATGATAGCCACAGACATCAAAGACACTCTCTCAGCCGCTATCTCTGAGTTACGCATTGACATCCGTGCCCTCTCTGACAGCGTGCAGGCAGTGGAACAAATGGCGGACCGTCAAGACCTGCAGCTACGCAAAACATCGAGGCATGTCGACACTCACACGCTTCAAATGAGGGAAATGCAGAGACACCTCGAGGACCTTGACAGCCGCGGCAGACGCCATAACCTGAGGGTTAGAGGAGTGCCCGAATCCATTGAAGGCGACCAGATTGCTCAATCTGCCATCAGCCTATTCAACGGCCTCTTACGCAGACCATTACAGATGCCAATTAACTTGGAGAGGATCCATAGGGCCCTGCGGCCTAAAGGGAAAGACACTGATCCCCCTAGGGACATCATCTGCTGCCTCACGGACTTTCGAGTCAAAGAAGAGATACTTAAGCAGGCCAGAGGCGTACCACAGATCGTACACGAGGGGAAGATTGTTCAAATCTACCAGGACCTGTCGGGCATCACCCTCCAACATCGCCGTGACCTGAAACCCCTGCTAGATACCCTACGCGCCAACAACATTACCTACAAATGGAAATTTCCATTCTGCTTAGCTGCCACCTCACATGGCCGCACAGCTTACCTTAAAGTTCCTGAGGATCTCCCAACCTTCTGCGACACTCTACACATACCGTGAGTGGAGGTACCCAACTGGTATGCAGATTTTCGGCGTTCCGCAATCCGCAGAGAACATCCAAATGAGGAACCCATGGAAGCCTCTAGCGCTGGCCTACGGAGAAGAAGATCTCCCTCTAACACACCGCCTCATGGTTTGCACCGTTCCAATCGCTGCGATCATAGCCCCCACTCTCCCACCTCCAGGAGAGCCAGGAGGGGACGCTGACGCTCTCCACAGTAGGCTGTGACCCTCTGGGCCACACTGCCTGTCTCTCCCCCTGGCTGGCCTTTACAATTGATGACCCAGACACAGCTTTTTTCAACGTTCTTTTATTCAGTTGTTTTACTTTTTTTCTCACACTGCCATACCGGGCTCTTTGCCCCTCCGGAGCAAAGTGACAGGACTATTCACCCTATTTCCCATCCACCATGCTCGTGGGTTGCTACCACTTAATGTCCTCCTTCTCACCACGGAGGTCGGAAACAGACTTGATTCACTACAACTACCAGGCTGCACCGCGATAGCGAGAGCCTTCAGGTACATGGGCGTGACCTTCCGGGTAGCACACTAGTTTCCGGCACCTCTTACACCTGTCATCATCGCCGCGCCGGATGCTGAGGTTCACTGACGACCCGCTTTCAACACCGGACACGGGTCACTTCCTACCAGACACCATCGGCCCCCACGCCCGGCTTATCACAAGACTCCTACGGATCTGCAGCCACTCCTCCGCTTCGGACTTCCGACAGCAGGGAATGAAGCGACTCTAACGGACCCCCCACGGCTTGCCAACACCCTGCTGCTCATCGGTGGAACTCTTACCTTGCAAACTGCACGCCCTTTTGCGCAAGAACGGAGCTCGGATGACGATTTCGGTGCGCAATCATACGAGAACACACCAGGCTTGCTGATGCAATAGAACCCTCCGGACTGGAAACGCCTTCCGTCCAAGCCAGACAACACCTACCCCGACGGGAAATACGGAGGTCTGACTTTCCCACACCACTCAGGTACTTTGCTCTGACACCCGCAGCCCCTTTCTGAGGCTCTGCAGAGGGCTCTGCAGGACACCGAAACTCTTTTACACATGCCCCCTGCGCGTTACTTAATATGCATCTTACCTCTACGTTGACTTTTCTTTTATTCTTAAGAATTAAGTTTTTGTTATGTTTTGCTCATGGGTAAGTTAATACCTCAGGTTATCTATTACAAAATGTTTGTAATGTTATTACACAGCCTACAGCAATACAGAGTAACTGGTATCGACTACAGTACATTCGGGTCTGTCTGACCCCTACCCCACCATACACCCCAAATGACCCTCCCAGGTGGCCTTACACCCAGACTCTCCTATTACACCCCTGAAGGTCCATCGAGATAGGCCCTGCAATCTACGGTCACCTTTATAGGAGACCGAACTGGAAAACAGAACTTCAGTTTCCTACCGATGGAAGCATTATTACTGAAGTGGCTGTCACGATTTCCAGACGTGCGTTCTAGGTACCAATATATATACATAGACGCACCTCTCGCTCATAGACCTCTGCCTCGACCCTAATCTACCTCCTAACTGGACCTTACACGCTCCACCGAGATTTTGACATACATCAAGCATCACCTTACTAAAACTCCACTGGTCATAGGATGTCAGGCTACACCTGTCTCCATACCTTAACAACCCGTTAACCCACTTGTGCCAGATCTTCGCTAACCCCCACACAGTTGCGGTGAGGTTCGCCAATCCGGATTTCACGGATTGGAGACCATCAGTGCTCTGTACCTGTCCGAATCTATTATCCTTACGAGACAGCAGATTGTAACGATCCCTCTGCTGCCTCTTCGGTTTCTCCCCTGTGCCACGTTTGAAACGATTTAAGCTACTGCTGAAACGCTGATTAGCGCACCCCCTCACCACTTAATCCCTAAGGGTATACCCACCCCTACCCTGACGGGGGCCATGGACCATACTGCTTGCACCGCGGCACAAGCTCCTCTACACTCCACACTTACATTGCGTTCTATGAACATAAGGGGCCTTAACACGCCCGAGAAACGATCTCTCCTACTCACCTCTTTGCAAAAATCCAACACCCACATCGCGCTCATCCAAGAAACACACTTTAGATCCGATGCAGTCCCCAAACTGCAGAACAAACACTTCCCAACTGTATATCACGCAACCAATAATGAAGCCAAATCGAAAGGAGTATGCGTCCTCATATCAAAAAACTGCCCATTCGTTGTCACTGATGTACACCGTGACCCTTTGGGGAGATTTTTGTTCCTCAAGGGCTCTCTGCACAACAAGACCTTCACCATTGCCAACCTATACGCTCCAAACTCCCGACAAGTACCGTTCTTCCGCCGTACACTACAACTCCTCACGACTTTTAGCACGCGCAGCCTTATAGTAGGGGGCGATTTCAACGTCCCTCTTGACCCCTCCCTCGACACATCCAACGGCACCTCATCCTCTACCTACAGGGCTTTACGTGCGATCAAAACACAATTCAGAGAACTATTACTACACGATGCCTGGCGCACACTTCATCCCACAGTTAAGGACTTTACCTTCTTCTCCCCTCCACACTCCAAATATTCCAGAATAGATTATTTCTTCATCTCCCAATCCGATCTCCCTACACTCCACAAGTCCACAATTGAACCGATGATACTTGCAGATCATAACCCGATCTCTATAACCCTACACGTTCCTAATAAAACTACCCGCTCTCACATATGGCGCCTAGACAACTCCCTACTCACAGACACCGAAATTTCCCACAAGATTTCCGAACACTTAAATAACTATTTCTCAGAAAACGGACGGGACGACACTGCTCCAGAAATAATCTGGGCTGCACACAAATGTGTCATAAGAGGCACATTCTTATCACAGGCCGCGCACAGAAACAGACTAAGGAAAGCAAAATTGGAGAACCTAACCACACGTATTTCCGCTTTAGAACGTAAACACAAGGCATCTCTAGCTCTAGAAGCGCTGTCTGAACTGACACAACTACGAACCGAACTCCTAGAAGAATTACACAACAACATCAAGAGGAAATACATGCTTACACAAAAATGCTTTTACGAATACAGCAACAAATCAGGGAAGATGCTAGCTAGAGCACTACAAGCGAAAAAAGCGGCTCACACCATACACTCCATCGTAGACCCCTCGGGTAAAACTATGGTAAGATCGGATGACATAGCGGAACAATTCGTGCGCTATTATACCAATCTGTACAACATTCGCACCCCCCAATCGTCCTTCCCTCTGACAGACCGGAACGAGGCAATACACAACTTCTTATCCCAATACGCACCCTCGCCCATCCTGACCGAAGACTCCGCATCTCTTGATGTCCCCTTAACGGCGGAAGAGATAACTCTTGCACTAAAACAGATGAAACCGGGCAAAAGCCCCGGTCCAGATGGGCTGACGGTCGGGTACTACAAATCATTCCCTGATATACTATTGCCTCACCTGGTCACGGCCTTTAACAACTTATCCCCTACCAATATGGCCCCCACAGATCTATTAGAGGCCCATATCACCCTTATCCCCAAATCAGGGAAAGATGACAAATTGGTCTCTAATTACCTCCCCATTTCTCTACTTAACGTAGACGTTAAGTTATATACCAAAGCCATAGCAAATCGCCTTTTACCCCTGATCCCAAATTTAATCACCACAGACCAAGTCGGTTTTGTCCCCGGCAGAGAAGCTAAAGACAATACTACCAAGGCTTTAAACATACACCATTGGCTGACTTCCACTAGTGCTAAGGGCTTCTTTCTGTCCTTGGACGCGGAGAAGGCGTTCGACAGGGTGGCATGGGATTTTATGGAAGCTACCCTGAGATTCGTAGGCCTCCCACCGAGACTCATCAATATGATTATGGTCCTCTACTCTTCTCCCACAGCCAAAGTCCGAGTGAACGGTGGACTGTCGGGCGCCTTCTCCGTGTCCAACGGTACTAGACAGGGATGCCCACTATCCCCCTTGATCTTCGTACTAACAATGGAACCCATGTTGCGCATAATTAGAGAAAACCCTGATATCAAAGGCATCCAAATCAATCAAACACACTACAAAGTAGCCGCCTACGCGGATGATATTCTCCTCTTCCTTACAGAACCGACCACTACCATCCCGAATCTACTAAAAGATTTTGCCCTCTTTAAATTCTTATCGAACCTGCAAATAAACTTCTCCAAATCCAAGGCACTCAACATCTCACTAACACAAGAGACGGTCACACAATGCAAACGTAATTTTCCTTTTGGATGGGAAACGCAAGCCATAAAATACCTTGGCATCAACATACCCACGGCTTTATCAGATTTATTCAAGCTTAACTTTTTTACCGATCCTACAAACCATCGAGGGTGATCTCCAGAGGTGGCAGACTGGACCATTCTCATGGTTTGGAAGGATTGCTATCTTGAAAATGAACATTCTACCTAGATTGCTCTACCTTCTACAAACCATACCAATATTACTCCCACACTCCTTCTTTGCCTCGTACAAAAAGATTTGTAGAAAATTCATCTGGCTATCCAAACAGCCTAGATTGAATTGGCACAGACTGACAACCTCCAAATCACAAGGAGGATTGCAAGTTCCTGACCTACAAATCTACTATCAGGTCTGCCATCTAGTTAGAATTGTGGATTGGCACGTACATAGCAAAGAAAAAGACTGGGTGCAGTTGGAAAATGCTTTTACCAAAACCCCTTTGCAACTCCTCCCCTGGATCAACCCAAAATTCATCCCGCAAACCGCCACTGCGAATCCCTAATCAACTCCACCCTAATCAACTTCACGAAATCATGCAAAATTCTCAAGTTCCAACCCACGTCGGGACCAATGACACCTATCGAAGATAACCCGGAATTTCCACCGGGCGTCAACCTAATCCACCCAACCAAGGAACCACATAGACCCCGGCTTCTAGCACAACAACTTTTCCACCAAGGAACTCTATTACCATACTCAGAGCTGACCACTAAATTTCCGGAATATCACATCCCCTTCTACAACTATCTGCAAATCCGTCACTTCCTACACAGACTTCAACACAAAGACAACATTCATAGGGAACTTACATCCTTCGAACTGCTCTGCTCCAGAAACGAACCCCAAAGACACCTCATCTCGACCATCCACACACTTTTCTCCACCCTTCCAAACACCACAACTGATGCACTGCTAAGTCAATGGGGGACTGACCTGAACACAACCTTAACCACAGATGATTGGAGGAATGTGTTCTACCATATTCACAAAGGTTCTGGCAACATAGCAACACAAGAATGCAGGTTCAAAATCTACTCAAAATGGTATAGAACTCCCGACAAAATTAACAAATTTCTACCTACTATATCCCCAAATTGCTGGAGATGTAACGCAGCCCAGGGTTCCCTTCTTCATATATGGTGGGAATGCCCACTCATTCAATCCTATTGGGCTGCAATTCACAGTCTAATCACTCAGATCACAACATACACCCCTGACTATACCCCAGCGCAATACTTACTCCATCATACCTCGATCCCCCGACGTGTATACAAGATGTCACTAACTCTCCATCTTATTAATGCGGCAAACTTATGCATCCCTGTGCACTGGAGAAGCACATCACCCCCCTCGATCTCAGAGTGGATCCGGAGAGTGGACAAGATAGCTAACATAGAGAATCTCATACACCAAACCTCCAACTCACCATCCAAATACAATGATACATGGGCATGTTGGACCCATTTCAGGACATCGCACTCCACAGGCACGCAAACCAACCCACCTACCATTACCTTGGGAGACGACACCGGCCTGATAGCCCGCTAACACGCTAACCAATAACCATATCGTCCTAACCCTCTGTCTTATCACCCCCCTATCCCCCCTCTTTCCCTGCCTCACGTCAGCTCAGGCCTCTTACATAGCCTATTCCCTTTTATACGACACATATATTGACACTGTAATGACTCGCACCCTACACGATGCACAATACATCCCCCACTATTAAGCATATTTCTGTACCTACACTGGACACAGTTAGTACCTCATAGGGGTGCCCAGGATTGTGGGTAACACTATTACCGTCGGTCCAGATCTGCTACAATACCAATACCTTATACCATGCTAGTAACTGAAAACTACCTTACAACCTCTTGCGACTACTATAGCATCCACCTCACATCTGGTATGCTCAGTACACGTAACCAGAGAATCCCATGTAAAACAATGGAAATGTTCTTGTTCTTTCTCATTTTTGCCCTTGTAATATGCAATGTACTTGCCAACGCACTATTACTGTAGACCTCTGTAATTGTGTTTGAAGTTTTCACCCACTTGGTATCGTATAGTTTAACCTAGTTATGAAACTTTACACTGATCGTGGAATACTTCTTTTGTGTAAATCCACCACTGTACTGCCTTCTGTACTTTATGAAAATCCAATAAAATGTTTTAAAAAAAAAAAAGAATATTGATCAGCCTCCTAGGCAAAGCTCGCCACGCTGACTTGGTTACATTGAGGATAGGCAACTCCTATCCTCATATTGATTAGTGGTTCCAAATAATAATAACTACTGCAGTAGGGAACAGACACAAAAGATACGCTCAGCATCTTTCCAAATAACTGTTCTGCTTTATTATGACGCAATTGAAGGTTTTTATACACATGATTACGTAGGTATCTCATTAATATTACATTTGTACGTTTATGGTAACAAGGGGCATTACATAGGCAGGCTAATTCTAATCAGGACTCGAAAGAATGTAAACATGTACTGAAAACATTATTAGTGCCGTGTGTACAGTGAGGGCAGTGTGCAATACATACAAAATAGAATACAATTATATACACAACTTACAAATTTCCATTACATGCTTCTCCTGAGTACAGGGATACCACATATGTGAGACTTTTTGGGAGCCTAGCCGCATATGGGACCCTGAAAACCAAGCACCGCCTTCAGGCTTTCTAAGGGTGTAAATTAACCCCATTTTGGAAAGTAGACACCCCAAACTATTTGCTGAGAGGTATGGTGAGTATTTTGCAGATCTTGCTTTTTGTCACAAAGTTTTGAAAATTGAAAAAAGAAAAAAAAATACATTTTTCTTTTCTTTCTTCATTTTTAAAAACAAATGAGAGCTGCAAAATACTCACCATGCCTCTCAGCAAATAGCTTGGGGTGTCTACTTTCCAAAATGGGGTAATTTGGGGGGGGGAGGGGTTTTGCCATCATGGCATTTTATGGCCTTCAAAACTGTGATAGGCAGTGAGGAGTGAAATCAAAAATTTGCGTCCTTAGAAATCCTGAAGGCGATGATTGGATTTCGGGGCCCCTATATGCGGCTAGGCTCCCAAAAAGTCCCACACATGTGGTATCCCCGTACTCGGGAGAAGCAGCAGAATTTATTTTGGGGTGTAATTCCACATATGCCCATGGTATGTGTGAGCAATATATCATTTAGTGACAACTTTGTGCAAAAAAAAAAAAAAGTTTGTCATTTTCCCGCAACTTGTGGCTAAATATAAAATATAATATAAAATATTCCATGGACTCAACATGCCTCTCAGCAAATAGCTTGAGCTGTCTAATTTCCAAAATGGGGTCATTTGGGGGGGTTTGTGTCATCTTGGCATTTTATGGCCTTCAAAACTGTGATAGGTAGTGAGGAGTGAAATAAAAAATCTACGCCATTAGAAATCCTGAAATCGGTTATTGGTTTTCGGGGCCGCATACGTGGCTAGGCTCCCAAAAAAGTCCCACACATGTGGTATAACCATACTCGGAAGAAGCAGCAGAATTTATTTTGGGGTGTAATTCCACATATGCCTATGGCATGTGTGAGCAATATATCATTTAGTGATAACTTTGTGCAAAAAAATAAAGTTTGTTATTGTCCCGCAACTTGTGGCAAAATATAAAATATGCCATGAACTCAACATGCCTCTCAGCAAATAGCTTGGGGTGTCTGCTTTCCAAAATGGGGTCATTTGGCTGGGTTGGCATGTGTGAGCCATATATAATTTAGTGACAACTTTTTGTAAATTTTTTTTTTTGTCATTATTCAATCACTTGGGACAAAAAAATAAAATATTCAATGGGCTCAACATGCCTCTTAGCGATTTCCTTAGGGTGTCTACTTTCCAAAATGGGGTCATTTGGGGAGGGGTTTGTACTGCCCTGCCATTTTAGCACCTCAAGAAGTCATAAACTAAAAGCTGCGTAAATTCCAGAAAATTTACCCTAGTTTGTAGACGCTATAACTTTTGCGCAAACCAATAAATATATGCTTATTGACATTTTTTTTTACCAAAGACATGTGGCTGAATACATTTTGGCCTAAATGTATGAATAAAATTGAGTTTATTGGATTTTTCTTATAACAAAAAGTAGAAAATATAATTTTTCTTTCAAAATTTTCAGTCTGTTTCCATTTATATCGCAAAAAATAAAAATCGCAGAGGCAATAAAATACCATCAAAAGAAAGCTCTATTTGTGGGAAAAAAAGATCGCAAATTTCATTTGGGTACAATATTTTTTTTTTGCTTTCTTCAAAGTATTTTATTGAAGGTTAATTACAGTAGTCATTTTACATGTATCAATGCGTATAAATTATAACATTTTTTCAAATCATAAAATATTTTCCATAACAAAAGTCCCAGCTAGTATTGATAAACACTTCCATACTTGACTGGATATAAGAGGGGTATCAATCCCAACATATGTCCTCAAATGGATCTTAATTTCTCTATAGCTAGCACTCCACTGCAGTATGTTCTATATTCAGCAAGAGAACTCGTTAGTAACAGATTTGAGGAGTGAGATTTAGATAAGAATTATATCGGGAGTGTGTTGTATTTGTCATTCAATGTGTATGGATCTGTCCATAAAGCGTTCAGGGTAGATTCGTGAGCTTCTGGAGTACATTTCAGATGTTGGGTAGTTAATTGGTGTGTGAAGTGGGTAACCTATGTGTTTATGTGGGTGTTTAGATGGCTATTGTAGATAAGGAGGAGGGGAGGGGGGAGGGAAGGAAGGGAAGAGGGCGATGGAAAGGGGAAGGATAGGGTGGAGAGGGAGGAAGGGGGGGGTAGGAAGGGAGGTCTCTGACTTCCCTTGTGAAAGGTATCTAGCCTTGGTATTTTGACTGAAGGATTATTGTTGAGAATTTTTGGTTGTTTGTAAGTTATGGACTTCAATGTATCTTAACCTTTATGTGTGAAAATTTAGTATATCTTGGTATTCAGGTAACGTCTGGTAGTGTGTCCAACAGGCCCACTTACGGCTAAATTTCGTCGGCGAGTCTCTTGCAGTATGTATTCGTTTTTCCATTTCTGCTACTTTTTGTATTCTGACGAACCATTCTTTGAGAGTGGGTATCTTTTTTGAGTTCCAATGTACAGGGATGCATTGTTTTGCTGCGTTAATTAAGTGCATCATTAGTGATTTATGGTATGTTTTGTGTGGTAGGGGGGAGAGGTGTAGGAGAAATTGTGCTGGGTGAATTCTGAGTTGTAAGTGGTAATTTGCGCGATGATACAGTGGACCACAGACCAAAGGGTTTGCAGAGGGGTGCACGTCCACCAAACGTGAAGGAGGGTACCCCTTTCTTGATGGCACCTCCAGCACGTTTCGGGGATGTCGGCTTTAAATTTGTGTAACAGTACTGGGGTATGATACCATCTCGCCTGAATTTTGAACCCATTCTCCTGTGTATAGACATTAGTGGAGCCCTTGTGTATATTTAAAAATATTTGCTCCCAGTTCTCTTCCGAAAGTTGGATGGATAAGTCAGCTTCCCACTTCCTACAGAATGGACTGTCATTTGCTTTCAGGTTAGTGAAGAGGAAGTTGTGTATGCGGGAGATAAGATGGGCTTGTGGCGTTGTTTCGGTACATAATAGTTCGTATGGTGTAAGCTGTCTAGAACATTGACCCTTTTTATCTAAAGTTTTGAGGTAGTGGGCTATCATTAGGTATGACCATGGAGGGATAGGCATTTTTTCGAAGTGGGTTGCGATTTGCGCTGCAGTGAGTAATTTGCCCTGTGTGTGGAATTGATGGGCTCTAATTTGACCCTGTGGTAGATTGTCAGAGAGGAATTGGTGGTGCATGCCTGGCGGGAAGTCAGGGTTCAACTTAATTGGAGTCAGTGGGCCGGGGTTAGAGGAGACAGAGGTCTTCTTGCACGATTGGTGAAAACATCGTAGGGTGGGGCCTATCGTCGGATGTGTTTGAATGTCTGGTGGGACTTGTTTTGGGGAGATCCAAGGGAGCGAATTTAGGGATCGTTTCGTAAAAGAAGCCTCTAAAGAGATCCAGTCTATTTTTGGGTATGGACATTCCACTCCACAATCCTAGTTAGGTGAGTGGCAGTGTGGTAGTGAAAGATGTTCCGGAGGCCTATGCCTCCTAGGTTTTTTGGTCGGGTGAACAGGTCGTGACTGATCCTGTGTCTGTGTTTTCCCCACAGGAAATTAGAGCATATCTGTCTATGTGTTTTAAAGAAAGAGGGAGGGATCTGTATCGGTATTGTCTGTAGGAGGTATAGAATTCTTGGAAGAACATTCATCTTCAGTATGGCTGCTCTGCCAAACCAAGAGAATGTCAGTTTATTCCATGTTTTAAGGTCCGAGTTTAGTCTGTTTAAGAGGGGGAGAAAATTTTTGGTGTACAATTCTGAGAGTTTAGATGGAATCTGGATGCCTAGGTATGTTATTGAATCTGGTTTCCAATGGAAATTATCCTTACACTGTTTTACCTGACTGTGGGTTAATGAGATGTTGAGAGCAAAAGATTTAGTAAGGTTAATCTTCAAATTAGAGAGGGTCTGGAAGTGCTTAAATTCAGCTAATAATACTGGTAAAGTCGTTGTCGGTTGTGTGAGGAACATTAGGATGTCATCTGCGTATGCAGCATATTTGTATTCCTTCTCTGGAGATTTAATTCCCTTTATGTCTGGGTTAAGTTTAAGTTTGTGGAGGAAGGGTTTGAGTGTAAGTACAAAAAGGATAGGTGACAGGGGGCATCCCTGTCTCGTTCCGTTGCGGATTGGGAAGGCGTCTGACAGAGTACCATTGACCCTCACTTTCGCTGAGGGGTTGCCATATAATGCCAGAATGAGTCCGATCATACGGGGACCAAGTCCTATCGCTTGTAAAACTGCTGTCATGTAATCCCAGGATACTCTGTCAAACGCATTCTCCGCGTCTAGTGACAAGAAGAAACCGTTTTGCTTAGTTTGGGTTGTCAGGTAGTGTATGTTGATTGCTTTGCTTGTGTTATCCCTGGCTTCACGACCAGGGATAAAACCCACTTGATCTGGAGAGACGATGGAAGGGAGGAATTTTAACAGTCGGTTGGCTAATATTTTGGAGAAAATCTTTATGTCTACGTTCAACAATGAGATTGGCCTGTAGTTACCTGTGTGAGAGGGATCTTTACCTTCTTTGGGAATGACTACTATGTGAGCTTCTAGCATTCCTCCTGTAAGGGGATTTGTGGTGGAGATAGAATTAAAGGTTTTGAGGAATGGGGTTTGTAGTATGTCTGAGAAAGTCTTATAATATACTGCTGAGAGACCATCTGGGCCAGGGCTCTTTCCAGGTTTAAGCTGTTTGACTGCCTGTACCCATTCCGTGGAGGATATTGGGGTGTCAAGGGTAGCCGCTTCGTCTAGAGGTATTTTTCCCGGTGTATATTGTTCAAGGAATGATTTAATGTGTTGGGCTCTCAATGATGCTAAAGATGTGGTGGGTTCTGAGGTGCGTAAATCGTAGAGAGAGGAGTAATATTTTGCAAATTCCTCTGCTATGTCATCGTTGCGTGTAAGGGGCTTTCCATTAGTGGATTGTAGCTGGTAGATCGTGTTATTGGCTTTTTCTTTGCGTAGTGCCCGTGCAAGTAAGTGGCCACTCTTGTTTCCAAACTCGTAAAAGAGTTTGTGAGATAGAATGAATTTTTTCTTAAGATTGAGGTGTAGCTCATCTTTGATAAGAGTACGGGTCTCAGTAAGTTCAGAGTGTGTTTGTTGTGCTAGAGTCTGTTTATGTAAGGCTTCAAGTTTCTTCAGTTTCAAGAATAAGTTAGATAGGGTAGCTTTCTTTGCTTTGTTAACAACTGCTATTAGGGATATCAGTTTCCCTCGTATGACACATTTGTGAGCCTCCCATTGTGTCTGGGTGGAGGTATCTGGGGTTTCGTTTTCGATGAAATAATCCCGTAAGCATGAGCGAATATCTTCTACCTTAAGTTCGTCTGTGAGAAGTGTAGGGTCAAGTTTCCATACATACGATCTGTGAGGGGTATCTGGGAGGGAAAGTGTCATGGAGATAGGATGGTGGTCTGAAAATGTCATGGGGTCTATTGTTGCCGCTTTCAGAATCGGAAGATCTTGTTGTGTAAGAAACAGGTAGTCTATGCGAGAGTACTTGTTGTGGGGGGTTGAGAAGAAGGTAAAGTCTTTGTCTTTTTGGTGTAATGTGCGCCATGCATCGTGTAGTAATAGTTCTTGTAGGCAGCCCTTGATCTGCTTCAATGCTCTATACGGTAATTGAGATTTGCCTGAAGAGGTGTCTACTAGAGGGTCTAAAGGGACATTCAAATCGCCCCCTAGGATCAATAGGCCTTCCTGAAAGGTTGTCAGTTTACTTGTCACTGTTCGGAAAAATGGGACTTGGGAAGTGTTGGGGCTATAAATGTTTGCCAGGGTAATGGGTCTGTTTTTGAGTGTGCCTTTAAGGAAGATGAACCTGCCCTGCTCATCTAGCATGGTATCCGTTATTTGCATGGGTACATTTTTTGACAGAAGTATGGATACTCCTTTCGTTTTTGAATTTGGGGAAGCAGAATGATAGCAATGGGGGTAAGAATGGTTCGTCAGTTTAGGAATATTTTTACTGCTGAAATGGGTCTCTTGAAGAAAGACCACATCCGCCCTCGCACTACGCATGTGGGCAAGCAATTGTGAATGCTTTTCAGGGGTATTCAAGCCTTTCACATTGAGAGAAATAACTTTCAAAGAGAGGGTCGTGGGTGGTGCTCTGTGGGGGGCCATTGTTTTCTAATCAAGGTGTTGGATACCAAGTGTGTTACTTTCCAATTGGAAAGTCAGAGACGGGGGGAGGTTGATACGAGGGTAGGGATGAGGGGGAAGTGTGAGGAGGTGAGGGGGGGAGAGATGAGAGGAAGGTAGTTCAGATATGTAGTGTGGGGAGGGGGGTGTGTGTGTGTAGGAAACGAGAGGGGAATTGCAAGGGATGTACCGGTTGTGGGGGATGACCTGCAGTCCCACTAACCAACTCTGTGGGAGACCGGTATTGGTCAGCGGTATCTACCAGAGTCCGCTGGTGGCGGGGGTGGTAAGTGACGTTCAACCGATGGTGGAAGTGTTCCCTTGACTTGTCTGGGATCTTAAAGGTAGGATAGGTGAACCCATGTATGATCCCGACAACAAGAGTATGTTTTTGTACTATGGTGTAGGGATATATTCTTGGGGCTAGAAGGTAAAATAGGTGTGTAAGAAACGTTTGTCACAGAGAATATAACAGGTGCTGCCAAACTATATATTAATGGCTCGAAAGAAGTATATTTTAGACTATCTATACCGTATCTAAATAGCGATTGACTGTGGAGTCTTGTGTATGTCTAGATATTACGTGTGGTATATGTTGTATAGTTACCGAGTGTCTGTATGGCTTGGACAGATTGTGATTGAGGGAATAGAAATGCGTGGGATGTTAATTATGAGGATACAATCCATATGACACAGGGTGAAATGGTGAGCGTATATTGTAGTGTGCAAACTTGGTAAACCGTGACCATAGAAAAAATGGAACCATTTAACAACTTAATAAGTAAATGCATACCTGAGAATATTTCTTAGGTGTCGAGTGGGGCGTGTCCAGTAGTGGTCTAAGGGCAATTAACCTGTTTGAACCCTTCCTCGAAATGGGAGTAATGCTGATCTCTATGTTTATTGTAGGATAGATCTGATCCTCAGGGAAATATATAAATGTGCAGGTATAGTGGGTTGTTTTAACTTGCTTACCTGAGCACGCCCCTCTCGACTCCCAGACAGTGTTGTTCACATCATGCTTCCTATGAACTATATTATGGGAATATCTATAACCACATCTAGAGGGAGAATAAAGTCATGTTAAATAAACATACCGTTGTTACCCTAAAGAATCTATTGTGAAGATAAACAGCAAGAAAAGCAGGTGAGGTAGGGTTAAGATGGGTAGAGGTTATTTGTAGATAATATCTATTAGAGAAAACTAGGAGGGGGGCATAGGAGTAAGAGGAGAGATAGGGTGGAAGGGGAGAGAGGGGGAGAGGGGGAGAAAAGGGGTAATAAATGTATGCATAGATACTGCATGTGTCCTTAAGCAGGTTCCAACGATTCTCTCTTGTCTTCTTAGCTGTTGCGGGCTGGGATCTTTGGTGGATGGAAGCTCCGTTGGATGTAGATAAATGTTGCGTCAGTGCTGTTCGGCACCAGGATAATAGATGCTTTCAGACGTCAGGAACCAAGCAGGGAGAGTATCTGTATGAGGACAGTAGCTTCCACCCTTGTAGAAGAGGGAGGGGGAAGGATTAGGGCCAATGGCAAGGGGATGGTGTTTTCGTCCAGTGCAGAGTGATCTATAGCCGAGTGCAATGTCAGTATCTTCCTCTAGTGGATAAGTGGGGGAAGCGATGATGGAGTAGGCAGTTAAGTCTCTCGTGAGCGGGGTAGAACCACTGTCTGGAGCCTCAATGATGCATCAAGAAGTCCGGTGTCAGAAAAAAAAAAATAAAGGTGATTCTCACAGGTATCGGCATCTTATATATGAAAAGGGGTGAGAAACTTGGAGGTTTCCATCCTGTGTCATGTGTCAATAAAAAAAAAAGAGATGTGAAGGCAAGCGAGGGCAAGGCACGGCCGCCTGGTTAAGTGATACGGGCCCTGCGATGTGCAGGGGAGGCCGTAGGGCTACCATTCCGTGGTATACCTGGGTCTCTTAGAGGAGAATGGGGAGGCGCTGGGTGAGGGCGGCGGCGACCAAGATAGAAGTTTCCCGCTTCTGCGATGCCATCCATCGATGCAGCTCTTTGCATCTGAGGTAAGCGGAAGTCGCTATACCAATCAGGCAGTGCGACTGCTGGAATGTCCAGGGTGGAACAAAAATGTTCCAGGTCTTCCGGGACCCTGAGAAGGGCTGTGCGGCCTTGATGTGTTGCTGAGAGTCCAAAAGGGAACTTCCACCTGTAGATAATATATCTGGCCCTTAGTATGTCTAGCAGTGTTCTTAATTCGCGTCTCCTTTGCAGTGTGATATTTGAAAGGTCTTGGTATATCTTGATACTTGATCCTTGGAAAGTCAGTTGGTTGCGATTTCTGGATGCTCGCAGTATTTCTTCCTTGAGGGAGAAATCTATTAGACAGCACACTGTATCTCTGGGGGGGTCTGTGTCCCTTCCCCTCGGGCGTAACGCTCTGTGAATGCGTTCGAAGGCGACCGGGGCGTCCTGGGGTCTCTCAAGCAGCTCATTAACAATGGATGTTACTGTTTGAGAAAGTTGATTAGGATCGATCGATTCTGGGATCCCTCTCAGACGGAGGTTGCGGCGTCTCCCGCGGTTGTCAAGATCCTCCATGTGTCTGTTTATGTCTCTCAAGTGAATTGCGTGAGACTCTGTGAGCTGCTGTACATGGCATAGGGAGGATTCATGGCGCATCTGTGTTACTTCTACTTCCTCCACCCTGAGAGATATAGCTTGCAGGTCAGATCTCATGTCTGAGATGGCTGCCATTAGGGTGTTCTTTATATCAGCAGCTACGCTGTGTAAGTCTTCCAGACTGACTGCGGGATGATGTCTCTGCTCTATACCCGTTCCTGATGGGCTCCGGGCTCCCGAGCGGTGGGGGCTGATGCTCGGGGGGTATGTCTTGAGGAAGGAACTTGAGGCGGCTGGATGTGAGGCCTGCATGGTGCTTCTAGGCCGGGGGCGGAAGATCTCGGGGATGTGCCTATCGCAGTGATCTTCTTCACTCCGTGGGGACCGGAACCTGGTAGCTAAGGCACTGCGGGATGTCCTCACCATAGCCGAGGGAGTTCAAATGCTGTATAGCTGAATAAGCTGGACCTCATGGATGGGAGCTTCAGAACATCGCGTCCATCTTAGAGCGGCTACAGACCACGCCCCCCTTGGGTACAATATTGTATGACCGCGCAGTTACCAGTTAAAGCAGCACAGTGCCAAATTGTAAATAGTCCTCTGGTCTTTGGCCAGCCAAATGGTCCGGGGCTGAAGTGGTTAAAAACACGAAGGAAGAAAAACATACTGTAATAACATTTTAAATGCCACAAGGTAGACACACTTACATATAAACAGATCAATTAAGTCTTTGGTCCTGGAGCAGCCTCGTATAGGACAGCGTTGCATCAGAAAACTCATGTATGAGCTCTACTATTCAGCAAGCTAACAGTAGACTTTAATCCGCAGCATGATTCCCTTAGCTCAGCTCAATGTGTTTTGCAGGCAAAAACATCATCAGGGCAGGAGTTTATTGATGATATGCAGCACTACCCTGTATGAAGCTTACTTTATGTGGTTTTTGAAAAGAAACCTTACTTATATTTGGTTCTGACTTGCTTCATTGAAGTTTCTTTATGCAAATCAGTTTCAACTGTACAAAGAAAAGCCTGTTCCTGTTCGGAAACACCTGTATTCTTACGATACAGAATACCTAATACCGATATTTCAAATACAATGGTGTGTGTTTCCTTAAAATATAGATTTGGATGAGTGACAGATGTATGTGCTGTCTACTAGAATATTCAGAAAATTTTTAGACACTGTTCATTTCTGTATTTTATACAAAAAACTCTACTAAAATGGTCTGCATAAAAAAAAATGTAATTGAGTGAACTGACCTTTTAAAATATTTTTTTCAGCTACAGTAAGCAAATGGATATAGCATTTAAAATGTTTAAATTCCATAAAAATAAAGGCACATCCTAATATAAGATATGAATGGATATGTTATTGAATGGATATGTTATTGTTCTTTTCAGATCATTTTAAATTCAATCAAATTATAATCAACAACAATTACAGGCTATTATACAAAAGGTTTTTTTTATACAAAAAAATTACTGCAATAAAAGTTAAAAAAAAATCGTTCTGTACCACCTTATCTCTGACTGATCAGCTCTTTCTGGGGGCCTTTGGAATTCCTCTAAATTAGGCTAGTTATGTTTCACAATATTTAAATAAATACTGTAGATTAGAGAGTTATTGTAGAGAATGGCTTGGAAGAATAATTTTAGGAAACTTCGAAGAGTAGCAACAACACATTCCTGAGTAGTTCGTTTGAATGTGGAGTATATATTATGGAAAGACTTTGGTGATCTCCATTATCAAAACCTGTACACTTCCCCAAAATCATTGAATTACACGGTGCCAACTTTTTCGATCTACCTACACTATTCATAAGGTCCTATGATATATGTGTGCAGGATGGTGCTATTAAAAATGGTACTTCACAGACAGACAGGCAATTCCACCAATTCCACCAATGACTGAAGCACGCAAAAGAACCTAAAATATGATCAAGGAACAATGAATTAACATTCATTAAAATTAGGATTAAGTTAAAGAATATCAGTGAAATCATTGCGGAAGGGGTAATAAATTGGAACATCATTATCAAATTAGTCACTTAAAGCGGAACTACGCTGCATCTGAGCATCACAAACCAAAAACACTGTTTTATTCATTTTAATATTCAAAGCAAACTCCCCCATCCATCCACCCATGTCTCCATGCTTTATTTTGCTAAATCACTTTGAAAAACACCCCCTTAGCATTTGTGGCTGTGGACATTTTGAGGAAGGGCAGATGATTTATGTAGCATTTACTTCCTGGAATTCATCTGACCTTAGCTCAGGCATGCATACAAGAGGGTGTGCTTAGCTGATTAAGCCCCTCTTATCCTCCTCTCCTGAAGACGTCTGGGATGTATTCCTAGGCCTAGAAACCAGAAAGTAACTGAAGAAATGTAAAAAAAGGGTTTGAAACAAGTAAATGTAATATACTTTCCTATCTTTCTACAGTGGGGAAAATAATTATTTGATCCCCTGCAGATTTGAAGGGTCTATAATTTTTATCATAGGTGCATTTTAAATGATAAAGACAGAATATCGACCAAAAATGCAGAGAAAACACATACAGTGCCTTGCAAAATTATTCACCCTCTTGGCATTTTTCGTGTTTTGTTGCCTCACAACCTGGAATTAACATGGATTGTTTGAAGATTTGCATCATTTAATTTACAGAACATGCCCACAACTATAAAGATTTTTTTTTATTGTGAAGCAAACAACAAATAGGACAAAATTTCAGAAAAAGACAATGTGCATAACTATTCACCCCCGTAAAGTCAATACTTTGTAGAGCCACCTTTTGTGGCTATCACCGCATCCTACCACTGGGATTTTTGCCCATTCCTCCTTGCAAAACTGCTCCAGCTCCTTCAAGTTGGATGGTTTGCGCTTGTGAACAGCAATCTTTAAGTCTGACCACAGATTCTCTATTGGATTGAGGTCTGGGCTTTGACTAGGCCATTCCAACACATATACATGTTTCCCCTTAAACCACTCAAGTGTTGCTTTAGCAGTGTGTTTGGGGTCATTGTCCTGCTGGAAGGTGAACCTCTGTCCTAGCCTCAAATCACACACACAGAGTGGTACGCGGTACAGGTTTTGCTCAAAAATATCCCTGTATTTAGCACCATCCATCTTTCCCTCAACTCTGACCAGTTTCACAGTCCCGACTGCAAAACATCCCCACAGCAAGATGCTGCCACCACCATATTTCACTGTGGGGATGGTGCTCTTTGGGTGATGTGATGTGTTGGGTTTGTGCAAAACATAGCCTTTTCTTTGATGGCCAAAAAGTTAAACTTTAGTCTCATCAGACCAGAGCACCTTCCTCCATACATTTTGGGAGTCGGGAGTCTCCCACATGCTTTTTCACAAACTCAAAATGTGCCATTTTATTTTTTGCTGAAAGTAATGGCTTTCTTCTGGCCACTCTGCCAGAAAGCCCAACTCTATGGAGCGTACGGCTTATTGTCGTCCTATGTACAGATATTCCAATCTCTGCTGTGGAACTCTGCAGCTCCTCCAGGGTTACCTTAGGTCTCTGTGCTGCCTCTCTGATTAATGCCCTCCTTGCCCGGTCCGTGAGTTTTGGTGTGCGGCCATCTCTTGGCAGGTTTGCTGTTGTGTCATGTTCTTTCCATTTGGTTATGATAGATTTGATGGTGCTCCTATGGATCATCAAAGATTTCATAATTTTTTATAACCTAACCCTGACTTGTACTTCTCAACATTGTCCCTTACTTGTTTGGAGAGTTCCTTGGTCTTCATGGCAGTGTATGGTTAGTGGTGCCTCTTGCTTAGGCGTTGCAGCCTCTGGGACCTTTCAAAAAGGTGTGTATATGTAATGACAGATAATGTGACACTTAGATTGCACACAGGTGGACATAATTTCACTAATTATGTGACTTCTGAGGGTAATTGGTTGCACCAGAGCTTTTTATGGGCTTCATAATAAAGGGGGTGAATACATACGCACATGCCAATTATCATTTTTTTATTTCTGAAAAATAGTTTTATGTATATATTTTTCTAATTTTACTTCACCAACTTAGACTATTGTGTTCTGATCCATCACATATAATTCAGATTAAAAAAAACATTGAACTAAAGGCTGTAATGTAACAAAATAGGTAAAAAGCCAAGGGGGTGAATACTTTTGCAAGGCACTGTAATACAAATGTTATAAATTGAATTGTAGTTCAGTAAGTAACATAAGTATTTGATCCCCAAGCAAAACTTGACTTAGTACTTGGAGAAACCCTTGCTGGCAAGCACAGAGGTAAGACGTTTCTTGTAGTTAGTGACCAAGTTTGTACACATCTCAGGAGGGATTTTGGTCCACTCTTCTTTACAGATCTTCTCTAAATCCTTAAGGTTTCTTGGCTGTCACTTGGCAACTCAAACTTTCAGCTCCTTCCATAAATTTTTTATAGGATTAAGGTCTGGAGACTGGCTGGCCACTCAATGACCTTTAAGTGGATGTAAACCTGATTCATGAAATCTGCAGTGTTTTGTTATCTCTCTTCAAAGCACTATGTCCCATAGCTGTTTCCTGCGCCGTTCTTCTGTTATCAGCCTGCTTACTCCTGACAAGTTCTCTGTCACATATGAAAAAAGCAATCAGAGTTTTGTGTTGGGGAGGATGCTATAAATAGATTAGCAGAGCCCTGAACTATTCAACAAACAAAGTTGAAAGTCTCTGCCTGAGGAGAGGGGGTGTATGCCTTTCCTCCAATCAGCTGTTTTGGCTGTATGACCAGGCTTTACTACAGTGCTAACAAAGAAGAGAAAATCTCCTAACACGATGTGCACTTTCTAAACAGTATATGAAGCTGAAGACAGAAGATATACATGTAAAACTTATATAGGGAGATTTGTTTCATCCCTGTGTATCATCTGAGGCTATTCACTTCACTGGATATATGTGAGGGTTTACATCCACTTTAATGTGTTTCTTTTTGAGCAACTCGTTTGTTTTGCATTGGCGGTATGTTTTGGGTCATTGTGATGTTGGAAGATCCAGATGTGACAGGAGTCACTTTGGGTGGGGAGCCCATGGAACCCAGAATCCCTTGGAGAGGTTGGGAAACCCTTGTTTCAGCTCCTCATGCACCTTCTATGTCTAAGTTACCCTGTGTCTATTAAGGGCACAGCGTGATTGAGAAAATGATGGACAGCTATTTAATGGACACAGAATGTGGTTTGGATTGCTTAAAACGGAACAGTAATATATATCCCTCAAGAAATCTATGATGCATTAATTCAACTGTATCGGAATGATGGAACACATGTAGACTGTTGCCATGCCATCTGCAATCCCTGATTAATCAAAGCATTTCTTAGATATGGATATTATGGTCTTCAATGTAGAAGCCAGTCCGTCTGCTACTGGGGGCTCCTGCTATTGTGTGAAGGAGTTATGTGTTTATACTTATGATAATGTGTATTATGTCTTCTGAGTGAGAAGATGGCAAGTCTGACCTGAAAGGTCAGACCTCTGAGTCACCTAGGCTGGTTAAAAGAATATTTAATTAGCTCATGTTAATTTATGTTTCTGGTTACAGTTTGTATTGTTAGGTTAATATGATCAGGAGGGGGAACCTCCTTCTCAAGTGTATAAAAGTTGTTCAAATATACAGTTATTATTCTGGTTTACTCCAAATCTGGTATTGCCTAGTTATTGGGGTAACTATAGCCAGATTTGTGGGTCTTGTGTTCCAGAACTTGGGAAGCAACTTCTTGGCAGAAATACCCAACAGGGTGTCCGGATCCCATCACACCATCCATGACCCATCTTCAGTGTTCTGGCTGAGCGACGAAGGTTCTCATCCAAGATTTTACAATACATGGCCTCATCCATTTGCCCTTTATGTGGCAAAGTCGGTCTGTACCTTTAGCAGAGAAACAGCCCCAAAGCATCATGTTTCCACCTCCGTGCTTGACTGTAGGGATGGTGTTCTTAGGGTCATAGTCAGCATTTTTTTCTTCCAAACACAGCAAATCCCCCTCCTCAGGAAGGTACATGTATAGCCATGCAAATGAACATCTAAATGATTCAGAGAAGGTTTAGGAGAAAGTGCTGTGGTCACATGAGACCAAAATTGAGCTCTGTCAGGGCTGGCTCAGCCCTTCCTTCTCTGAGCTGGCCACTCAGCTGTCGGCTACTTGCAAGGCTCTCTTCTCTCTCCACAGTTAACCAGCTGCTGTGGATCTGCTCGTCAGTCCTGCCTACTTAAAGATGTCCAGCTCACTTCTTTCCTGCCTTTGCCTTGGTCACATCACAAGAAACCATCTCCTGCATTCCTGTTTAAAGACTGGCTTGCTGACATCCCTTCTGGTTCCTTACCCTGCTTGCTGTTCCTCCACTTGGATCCCTGACTTCTGGCCTGGCTGATTAACTGATCTGGTTACTGAACTCTGGCTTGGCTGACTACCTGATCCGGTTACTGGACTCTGGCTATGCTTTGACTACACTTACTCTTTTTACCTTTTTATTTTTATTAATAAACAAGTGTGATTTAACTGTACTTCTGTCTCGGTCTGGTTCATGGTTTCTGACAGTAGGCGAAGGCCTTGAATTCACAAGATACAGTCAATCCACTTGTTGGTAATTTTTTTTCCAGTTTGGATGAGCAAGATCACCGCATGGATCAGTTTGCCATTACGTTACTAATGCTCCTGAGTCGCACGGCTCACCTGGAATCCCCCACTGTGGCTGCTTCAGTACAACCTGAGTTGCAGGCCATCCCTGCTGCTACGCCAGTCTCTGTGCAGGCACCTGCCTTGAGTATTACCTCTATAAGAGGTACATCTGGTTCCACCCCGCTTCCCCAGCAATTTGGGGGAGATCCAATTCAATGCAGAGGTTTTCTCAACCAAGTTGAGATATACTTTGAGATGCTGCCCCAGGCGTTTCCCACAGACAGAAGCAAAGTAGGGTTTGTGATATCTTTGCTTTCTGATAGAGCCTTGGCCTGGGCTAACCCTCTATGGGAGATGGAAAAACCTGTTGTCTTGAGTTACCCTGAGTTTGTGGTCTCCTTTAAAAGGGTATTTGATGTTCCCGCACGCTCCGCTTCTGCTGGCAAGTGCCTCATGTCCATCAAACAGCGTACGAGAACTGTTGCCGACTACACCATTGAGTTCCGTACTCTGGCAGCAGAGGTTGCTTGGAACAATGAGGCCCTCGTGGCTCATTGTTCCAAGCATTTAAATTAAGGAATTTAAATAAAGGAATTGTCAAAAACTGTCTCTTGTCATTTTTAACATTTTTGACACTTTTTTTGTGAAATGGTAGGGGTACTTTTGTACCCCCTTACCATTTCACACAGGGGGGAGGGCTGGGATCTGGGGGTCCCCTTGTTAAAGGGGGCTTCCAGATTCCGATAAGCCCCCCCGCAGACCCCCACAACCATCAGGCAAGGGTTGTGGGGATGAGGCCCTTGTCCCCATCAACATGGGGACAAGGTGTTTTGGGGGCTACTCCAAAGCACCCTCCCAATGTTGAGGGAATGTGGCCTGGTATGGTTCAGGAGGGGGGGCGCTCTCTCATCCCCCCTCTTTTCCTGCGGCCTACCAGGTTGCGTGCTCGGATAAGGGTCTGGTATGGACCCCACGCCATTTTTTTAAAAAATTTGGCGCGGGGTTCCCCTTAAAATCCATACCAGACAGGTCTGGTATAGATTTTGAAGGGGACCCAACGCCATTTTTTTTTTAAATTTTGGCCGGGGTTCCCCTTAATATCCACCTGAAGGGCCTGGTATGGAATTTAGGTGGACCCCCACGCCATTTTTTTTTAAAATTTTGGTTCAGGGTTCCCCTGTGGGGAATTCCCATGCCGTTTTTATCAATGAACTTTTATGTGTATTGTCAGACCGGCAATTCATTAATAGCCGCGAGTAGTTTTAAATTACTTTTTTTCCTTTGAAATGTCATTTTGCTGTCATACTGTTATAAACACAGGAAACATGCGCCCCTTTACAGGCATACTATAGACACCCCCCAGTATGAAATTTAAAGGGATATTACACTTTTATTGTTTCATTTTAAGCATTATTAAAATCACTGCTCGCGAAAAAACAGGAATCAGGTTTCAGGATCAGAGTAACAGGATGCAGGCTGCAGGTCAGGGCTCAAGGATAATAATACCAGGGCAAGATGAGTGTGCACTTGCCGGGTATTTATACTGCAGCTGCTAATTAAGGTCAGGTGACACCTGTCTGCAGAGGGAAATACCTGCTCCATCCTGCCAGGATTCCTCCGCTGGTGGATGCCAGTACTGCGGCCCAAAGGTGACAGAGTACCAGCAGGAAAAAGCTCTTCTGACAGCTCCAAACTGCCAGGAGACACCTGCTGGTGGACCTCAGTACTGCATGTCAAATGATCGATATTACCAGCGGAGGGGACCTTTCCTGACATGGGGGGATCCCATGCCATTTTTTTCAATGACTTCTTTTATCTGTATTGCCGGGACCGACAATTCATTATAGCCGCGAGTAGTTTTAAATGACTTTTTTTCCTTTAGAAATGTCATTTTGTGCAGAGATTGTTCTAAACACGGGAAACATGCGCCACTTTACAGGCATACTAAAGACACCCCCCAGGTATGAAATTTAAAGGAAATTTTCACTTTTTTTTTTTAAATTGTATTTTTATTGAAGTATCAAAGAATAGGTACAAAATTGTATCAAGGTGTACATTGCACTATCAACAAAAGTGCATTATAAACAAACATAATGAAAACAAAAACAAAAAACAAACAAGTATAAGTGATAAAAGAGTGTTCACATAAATAAGGAACATATATGTATTAAATTAAATCTTTATGATGGATGCGATAAACATACTGCAGGAAAGTACCCAAAATCCCGTGAGTAGTTCAGAGTATATACACAGGTAACGTATAATTAAATTATGTTAGGAATAGGGCATATTTGGTAGTATGGGGGTCCCGAATTCTGAAAGATCCCATGGTTCCCATATTTTATTGTATTGGGGGGTGCAGTCATGTACCGAAGCCGTCAAGAACTCCATTGTCCGAATCTCAGCCACTAAATGTAGAAACCCGGACCATGGGGGAGGTGTATTGGATAACCAGAACAATGGGATAATCCTCCTGGCAGCTAGAATTATATAGGATATCAGTTTATTTGTCTTTTTTGCTACCCCCGAGGGGGGAAGACCCAAAAGGTAATTCAAAGGATCCAACGGAAGAGACACCCCAGTTACCTTTTGTATAAGCAAATGAACATCATTCCAAAAAGGTTGTATCAAGGAACATTGCCAGAAGATATGGAATAGTGAGCCTATATCAGATCCACACCGCCAACAGAGCTGTGAAACTGAAGGATCATACTTATGGATTACATCGGGAGTTCTGTACCAAAACATGAGAATCTTGATGGTTGTCTCCCTCTGAGTGACACATTTAGAAGATTTAAAGGTAGAGGACCAGATCCTATCCCACATTTGTATTGTGACAGGACGGCCCACCAACTGAGACCACTTGCACATGTAATGATGTAATGTTTCCGAAATTGGGGTCGGCTCACGGAGGATACGATAGATACATGAAATTAGGTGCAATTGATTGGGGCCTTGAGCACACAAGTGCTCAAAGGTAGTTGGTTTATCTAGGGTCAGGGATGGCGATTTAGAATGAAAAAAATGTCTAGCCTGTAAGTAGAAGTGGAAAGAATGTGATGGTAAATCAAATTTCTCTCTTAAGACGTCAAAGGGATGTAGCTTCCTAGTTATGGGATGAACTAGGTTCCGCAGCTGGAAGAGATATACATTTATCCATGAAAAGATCCTGCCCAGGGACATACTATCTGGAATGAGGGGATTAAGTAGTACATTTACAAGAGGGGAGCAGGGGGACATGAGAGGATAACGTTTGAGGCAATTGCGCCAAATGGTTAAAGTTAGTGCCATTGGGCCAGTACACTGACGTTTATAGATAGGGTCTAAAACAGGGGGAGCGCCCCAAACCAAGGAGCTCAGATGGACCGGATAAAGTACCCCCTTCTCAATGGCAGACCATTGGTTAGGTGCATTTAAGGAAGTCCAAGAGGTGATGGCCCTTAAGTGTGTTGCATGATAATATTTAGTGATGTCCGGGGCTCCCAAACCTCCTCTGGACCTAATGGAGAACATCACGGAGCTTGCTATGCGGTGAGCACCACCATTCCATATAAATTTTAAAAAGGATCTTTGAAGTGTTTTTAATTGTGAGGCGGGTACAGCTACTGGGAGAGTTTCGAAGTAATAAAGTAGATTGGGTAAGATAGACATTTTTAACACATTAATTCTGCCCAATAGAGACAAGGGATATTTGGTCCAGGACGACAGGGACTTATTTATATCCAATATAAGAGGAGGGAAGTTAGTGCTATAAAGGGAGGAGTAGTGAGGGGTGAGTATAATACCCAAATATTTAAGAGAGGTACTACACCATTTATAAGGGTATGATTCTTTGAGTTGGGATAATAATAGCATTGGAATGTGTATAGGAAGGGCTTCCGTTTTAGAATTGTTGACTTTATACCCAGAAATAGCACTAAAAGAAGTCAATAATTTATGTAATGAGGGAAGGGATATCAGCGGGTTGGTGATAGTTAACAGAATGTCGTCCGCAAATAATGATAATTTATATTGCCCCTGTCTCATCACCACCCCACGAATATCTGGATTTACACGGATAGACTCGGCTAGGGGTTCTAGGCACAGAATGAAAAGCAGCGGTGATAGGGGGCAACCCTGATGAGTTCCATTTGTCATGGGGAAACTAGGAGACAGGAAGGACGACATTTGCACCTGCGCTGAAACATTTGAGTACAAGGCCTCCAAAGCTTTTAAAAAAGGACCATCAAAACCATATACTTTTAAGGTGGCAAACATGTAGGGCCAATTTAGCCTGACAAAAGCTTTCTGCGCATCTAGGCTCAAGATCAATGCCGAACGTGAGCTTCTATCTAAAAGGTCTATTAGGTCTATTGTACGTCGGGTGTTATCTCCTGTGTGTCTATCAAGAACAAAACCCACTTGATCCCTGTGTATCAGTTTGGGAATAAATGTGGAGAGTCGGGTAGCGAGTATTTTAGTAAATATCTTGTAATCCGAATTTAGGAGGGCTATGGGTCTATAGTTATCTGGGACAGAGGGATCCTTTCCAGGTTTAGGGATAACCGAAATGAACGAGTGGGAAAACTGAGAATGTGGGGGAGTTCCCTTAAGAAGGGAATCATATAAAACTAACATATGAGGAGATAGAATGTCAAAAAAAGATTTGTAGTAGGAGTAGGGCAATCCATCTGGGCCAGGGGATTTGTGTAATGGTAGTTTTTTAATTATAGCTAGTAGTTATTCAGCTGACACTGTTGCATTTAAACTCTCCAGGTCCGTTTTAGATAATTTTGGTAATTTTATATTGGAAAAAAAGGACTCGAAATTTACCTGCGTAAAATCAAAATGGTTCTCCGGAGTCAGGCAATTATACAGTTTGTTATAGAAGTTACCAAAAATTTTGGACATCTCACGAGGGCAATGTGTTCTAGATCCGTCTGTCTGCAAAAGGAAATCAGGCAAGGAATTGAACGGACGAGGGCATAACTTATTGACTAACATCCTGTGGGGCTTATTTGAGAATTCGTAGAATTTCTGCTTTGTCCACAGCATGGACCTAGCTGTTTTGTCAAGTTTTGTTGATATAATTTGTTCTCTAAGGTGAATGACTTTACGTAGTTTCTGCACCATGGGACCACCCAAAAGCCTCCGTTCAGCAGTTACTAGAGCGGACATTAAGGACTGCAATAAACTGTTTCTATCTCTCTTCAGTCGAGAGCCCTCAGCTATACACGCACCTCGGAAAACAGCCTTATGTGCCTCCCACAGCGTAGAAACCTGGGATACCGATCCAGAGTTGAGTATAAAATAATCTTTCAAGCTATTTGCTAGGATAGATCGGGATACTTCAGACTGCAAAAGGTGGTCATTAAAACGCCAGTGACAGGATTTAGTATAAGTCTGGGATAACATGAGTTCTAGTGTAATGGGTGCGTGATCCGACCATGTAATAGGGGAAATGTCTGACTCAACTACATAGGGAATAAGTGGAGCCGAGATAAAAAAATGATCAAGACGGGAGTACATTTTATGAGCTGGTGAGTAAAACGTAAATTGCTTGACAGAGGGATGTTTTATCCTCCATGAGTCGAATAATCTGTATGATCTAATACATTTACGGAATGCATTGGCTTGAGACAATATTCTTTTAGGTGGGGTAGTACTAAAAAGCATTTGTCATGTCTATTGGGAGACATGACCAGATTGAAGTCCCCACCAACCACCATAAATGGTTGTGAGCGATATTGGGGAGTATCAAAGAGTTTGTTGAGGAACTCAATCTGGCCCGTGTTTGGGGCGTATAAATTAACCAGTGTAAAAGAGGTAGACATGTATTCACAATCTAGAATAAGAAATCTCCCATGAGGATCTACATGTGACCTCCGAACCTTGACAGGACATGCTTTCCTGATCAAGATTGCCACTCCTGCCTTGCCCGTAGAATCAGAGGCGAGATAGGAGATGGGAAAAAACCTGGAGGCAAATTTTAATGATCCTCCTGCCCAAAAATGGGTCTCCAGAATCATCACTACGTCTGCGCCCGAGGCCCTGAAATCTTTCAGGGCCATCCAGCGTTTACCAATGGAGCCCAGGCCTTTTACATTATAGGACACAATTTTTAGAGTCATGACTGTGATCTATCTAGGAAGGCTAGTGTAAAAACATCTAGTACTATAAACCTGGAAGTAACATGGAAATAGGAGTATACACATTGCAGTTTACAATTAATTATAATAATAAACGTTTTTCCATCTCTAATTATTGAAAAACAC
The DNA here is from genome assembly GCF_042186555.1 of Aquarana catesbeiana. NCBI lineage: Eukaryota > Metazoa > Chordata > Amphibia > Anura > Ranidae > Aquarana > Aquarana catesbeiana. Next base: position 144,210,746 of record NC_133334.1, read on the forward strand.
ACTCCAAGTTCTTTTTCCTTTAGAGTAAAATGATAATGACCGTGGGGTCTCAAACTATGGAACACTTCATTAGATATGCACAGGAACTGTAAAAAAAAAAGAAAAACAAACAAGAAAAATCAAAAGAAAAAATGGAAAAAATAGTTCAAAATTCTGTAGACCTGAGAAAAAATAGTTTCTCAGGGAGCCCTGGGCATAGACCAGGGCCTGGTGGGGACGTGAGCGGACCTCCATCTGGCGATTCTGCTTGAGGAGATGAGAGAGGGACCGCTGCTCACCTTATGCATTTGGTAGCGGAAAAGACAAAAATAGGACAAAAAGATTTTGAAAAAAAAACCTGTAAGTTCTTAGGAAAAAGCAAGGTTAACAAATATAACAGGTATGTTTGACACTTAAAATTTCCAAAAACCTTTAGTAAATGTATCTCAAGGGATGAGAAATATTCTACCCCGAAAAAAAGAGCGAGGCAGATACAAAAACTGAAAGAACCAAGACAGCAACATCGTTTCGTCTAGAAAAAAAAAGAAAAATTTGTCCGAAGCTCTGAGAGGAAACGGAAATGCTAAAGGCAGGGAAAAATAGAACCAAAAATAAGGGCGTTCAGGGGGGTACTCAAGGGGGTTGCTTAGAAGATCTCAGGTGTTGAGGAGTAGAAAGGTGCTTCTTTGATTTGCCCCGAACAGGAGTCCAGATGCGAGTAGGTGTAGTTGGAGGCAATCGGGCCTGTGTGTTAGGAGGGATATTATCTTCTTCCGGTAAAGGGGGGAGACCCAGACTTTTCAGGAAGGCCTCAGCTTCTTGCAAATCACGCAAAGAATATTGGGCTCCATCTGTGGATATAGCTAGACGGAAAGGGAACCCCCAGTAGTATGGTATCTTGTGTTGTTGTAAATGTGAGGTGAGGGGGTGCAAATTCCTCCGTTTAGCGAGAGTGATGGGAGAAAGATTGCTAAAGATCTGCAGCTTGGCGCCCTTGTACGTAATTTGGGATTTATTGCGGGTTGCCAGGGTTAGTGCCTCTTTACTTTCAAAGTAGTGGAACCGTACCACAACATCCCTGGGTCTGGCTCCAGCCGGAGGTTTTGGGCCCAGGGACTTATGAGCCCTGTCCAATCGCCAATTTATGTCCACAACTGAGGGAGCCAGGTTATTAAAAAGGCTCAAAAGGTAAGGTCGGAGTTCAGAGTCGCACACTGTTTCCGGAATCCCTCTGAATCGTAGGTTTTGTCGTCTTTCTCTGTTCTCCAAGTCTTCTTGCTGTAATTGGAGTTGAGATACGGAAAGGCGCAAGTTATGATTTTCCTCCTCGATCGCTTGTACATAATTTATCATTTCGTCGAATTTATTCTCCAGAGTGTCTGTGCGATCTCCAATTTGGGTTATTTCCCCTCTCAATTCAGCAGCTAGTTTGCTCACCTCAGCCGAAACATTGGACGTAATCTGTTGAAGTAAAAGTTGCAGCTTGGAGTCCAGGATGTCAGAGGTGAGAATCATATTCGAGGGTGAGAGGGTGGTTGCAGGGTTTTGCGAGCTAGTCAGAGAGGAGTTTGCGGCATCTTCTGAATCCAGGGAGGGACCCAGTAAGGCGAAAGGATTCGCAGAGGAATTAGAGGAGGCTAGCTGTGGTTTGGTAACATAACTCTCCATTGTTGGTTCTTCTCGTGGCACAATTAATGGTTTGTAGTTTCGTTGCTGTTGGCCAATTTTGCCCATGAGGTACACAGAGGTTTTAGTGATCAAACATGCAGGCTTACCTCCAGTGCTTTATATTGCTAAAACTGCTGTATGGAGGTCTTGGTGAGCAGGCAGGAGCACAGGGTTTATTTAGGCAGCATCTCTCTCAGGGTATTATTATGCTCCATTTAAATCCACGGATCCCCCTATTTACATCTCTACCTCCCCCTCCTGACAGTCTGGGGTGAGAGAAGCAGATCCTGCAGTCCCCAGCACCTTGCGGATAACTATGCAGCTGAAGGGACAGAGGGGATGGCTTCTGGGTGTATATGAGAGTCCCAAGATGGCCGCCGGGCTCCAGGAGTAGGCCGAAGCCTCGGTCTGTCCTAGAAGGAGGCCGCCGAAGCAATAAACACGGCCATTTGCAATCACTGGGGCACCCACGGGGATAGAGAAAGGGATGATCGGGTGGTCTGACTCCCCCCAGGGACCCGACAGCGGATGGTCTTACTCACTGTGACCCGGAGTGTCTGTAATTCAGCCCGCAGGCCGCGTCAGGCCGCCAGGCCGCAGGGCACCGAGGCCGGGTGCCGGATGATTCTCCACGGCCTCTCCGGTTCCACAGGCCAGTCGGTCCAGTCAGAGCAGGCCCCGTCCAATTGCTCTCCGATCCGCAAGCCTGCGGGTTCAGGTAGAAAGCGCCGCCGGCCCGCTTGTAGGCCCCAAGATGGCGGCGGAGGGTCCTGGTGGCAGGGAGAAGGTTTAGCTGCAAACAAGATCACACCAGCCAGAATCTGAAATAGCAGTCCAGGGCAGCTCAGCAGGGGTCTGGGACCAATATTATGTAGTTTGTGGCTGCGGTAGCACAGTATAAGGCTACGGATGGTTGTAGATTAGTGTGAACCAAGAGGAGCTCAGCTCACACACGTCCTTCCAGCAGCAAGTCCGGACACGCCCCCCCAATTTTCACTTTTATTGTTTCACTTTAAGCATTATTAAAATCACTGCTCCCGAAAAAAACGGCCGTTTTTAAAACTTTTTTTGCATTGATCCATGTCCCCTGGGGCAGGACAAAGGTCCCCAGACACTTTTTATGACAATAATTTGCATATAAGCCTTTAAAATTAGCACTTTTGATTATTCATGTTCATGTCCCATAGACTTTAACGGTGTTCGCGTGTTCAAATTTTTTGCCTGTTCGTGTGAACCGAACAGGGGGATGTTCGGCTCATCCCTACCCGGTACTAAGAATGTAAAGGCTGGCGCCTTGTCTCAACAATTTTCCTCCACTTTTAAGTTGGAGTCGGTTCCGCTTCCTGTGATTCCTCCTGATCGTATTCTGGCTACAGTTCGCACCAGTCTTCTCCTTTGGGTGACAAAATTCTTGCTGCTCAGGTCGATGCTCCTCCTGAGAAACCTTGTGACCGCTGCTTTGTCCCAGAGTGTCTCCGTACTGATGCGCTCCAGACTTACCATTCTCCCAAGGCAGCTGGCCACCCTTGGAAGAATCAACTCATTTGGGCAATTTCCCAACAATTCTGGTGGCCTAGTCTATGTGCTAATGTAACTGCCTTCATAGCTGCCTGTTCCGTGGGTGCTCAGAGTAAGACTCCATGACACCTTCCAGTGGGCCTCCTACAACCCATACCCAATGGAGAGAGGCCCTGGACCCACCTGTCTATGGATTTCATTGTGGAGTTGCCCAACTGCCAAGGTAACACAGTTATCCTTATGGTGGTTGATCAGTTCTCAAAGATGTGTCATTGTATTCCACTTAAAAAGTTGCCCACTTCTAAGGAACTGGCTTCCATTTTTGCTCGGGAGATCTTTCGCTTACATGGGCTACCCAAGGTGATTGTCTCGGACAGGGGTAGTCCGTTTGTGTCCCGGTTCTGGCGAGCCTTTTGTGCACAGCTGGGAATTCAGCTTGCTTTCTCCTCTGCGTATCACCCGCAGTCTAATGGGGCCACAGAATGAGCCAATCAGTCCTTGGAGCAATTCCTACGCTTCTATATTTCTGACCATCACCATGAGCAGAGTTTGCTCACAACAGTGCCTTTAATTCTGCTTCCCGATTGTCTCCGTTTATGGCGAATTATGGTTTCCAACCTTCCATGTTGCCTGACTCGTTTGTTCCGCAGAGTATTCCTGCACTAGAGGAGCATCTCCGTGGTCTTCGTTCCACTTGGGCACAAGTCCAGGAGACTTTGCGTCGTGCTAATGATAAGGCAGACTCCATGCTGACCGCAGACTCCTGCCTGCGCCTTCCTACCAGGTTGGAGACAGGGTCTGGCTGTCATCTCACAACCTCCGACTTCGTGTCCCCTCACTGAAGTTCGCACCTCGGTTTATTGGGCCTTTCTGTATCCTTTGCAGGATTAACCCAGTGGCTTATGCATTGGACCTTCCTCCTAGTATGCGCATCTCAAACGTGTTTCATGTCTCCTTATTGAAACCGTTGGTCTGCAACCACTTTACCACCTCGGTGCCACGTCCTCACCCTATACAGGTTGAGAATCATGAGGATTATGAGGTACAATCCATTGTTGACTCCTGTAGGTTCCGTGGACACATATAGTACCTGGTGCACTGGAAGGGGGACGGCCTGGAGGAACGCTCCTGGGTCTCATCCTCGGACGTACATGCCCCTGCCCTCCTCCGTGATTTCCATAGATGTTTTCCCCTCAAGCCCTGTGGTCCTCCGAGGGGGAGGGGTCGTTGAGGAGGGGGTACTGTCAGGACTGGCTCAGCCCTCCCTTCTCTGAACTGGCTGCTCAGCTGTCAGCTAATTGCCAGCTCTCTTCTCTCTCCACAGTTAACCAGCTGTTCTGGATCTGCTCATCAGTCCCGCCTACTCAAAGACGTCCAGCTCACTTCTTTCCTGCCTTCACCTTGGTCACATTACAAGAAACCATCTCCTGCGTTCCTGTTTAGGGACTGGCTTGCTGACATCCCTTCTGGTTCCTTATCTTGCTTGCTGTTCCTCCACTTGGATCCCTGACTTCTGACCTGGCTGATTACCCGATCTGGTTACTGAACTCTGGCTTGGCTGCCTACCCGATCCGGTTACTGGACTCTGGCTATGCTTTGACTATGCTTACTCTTTTTACCTTTTTATTTTTATTAATAAACAAGTGTGAATTAACTGTACTTCTGTCTCGGTCTGGTTCATAGTTTCTGAAAAGCTCTTTGGCATTACCTTGACTTGCCGTGTTTGGAGGAAGAAAAATGCTGACTATGACCCTAGGAATTAAAAAAAATTTCCGCAACTAGCTGACTATACTGATTGTGGACCACATCACTGATACATAGAGTAAAAACAGGTTTCTCAAATTGGGACTTTAAACGGACCACAAACAGTATTTAGTAAAAATATACAAATTTATTGAAAATTGATACCAATCAAAGACATCAGAGTGGAAATAAAAACAACAATCACATGAACGAAACATTCCCTTCTACAAATTTTTACAAATTAGACACTTTCTAACAGGCACTGCCCGAGGGCCCCATGCCACTAAGGGGCCCCATCAGGGTTGCCAGCCTCAATAAAACCAGAGACAGTATGTAAAAATCTGTGTTTTTTTAAAAATCCCAAGATTATAGCTGCCCCACCTCTCCAGTACCTTTTCAGTGTGTGTATGTGTATTCTGTGTGTGTATACTGTATGTGTATATTGTTTGTCTGTGGGTGTAAACTGTATGTGTGTGTGTATACTGTGTGGCTACATAATCTATTGCCTGGGGGCCCCATAATCTCCTATTGCCTGGGGGCCCCATAATCTCCTATTGCCCGGGGGCCCCATAATCTCCTATTGCCTGGGGGCCACATGAGTTGTCAGTCCGCCCCTGCTTTCTAAATGACACCAAATCTCTCACACACTGGTTCGGAGACTATACCCCTTTTGAAGCACTGTTTGCTTGTACGGAACTGCAAAGACACCTAATCTCTTCAGTATACACCCTTTTGTTCGACAGAAATTATCCTAAAACCAACCCGATCAGCCAAAAATGGGAGAGAGAACTCGCCTTAGACCTAACCAAAGACGAATGGGAATGAATTTATGACCATATTCATAAGGGATCCATGCTTCATCACACATCTATCCCATACTCAGCATACAAGAAATCACTAACACTCCACCTCATTAATGCCGCAAAACAATGTATACCTGTCCTATGGAGAAGCACCACTCCTCCCAAAATTACTGACTGGCTGCAACATGTAGAATGCATAGCAGACATGGAAAACCTTATACACCAAGTGAGAGAAAATACGATGAAATATTGGAAAACATGGGCATGCTGGCTACACTTCCGTGACTCCTCAGATTTTCAGGAGCTACAACGCAACGCATGACTCCTTCAAGTAGTGGAAATAAACACTTATTCCATACTTAAGTTTACATGTTCCACTGAGACTAATGTTCCCCCCCCACACCTACCCCTCTTTCTCCTTCCCTAATTTCACATGCTAACCCTCCATGCAGTATGGAGAAACTATCTACGCATACTATTGCCCCAACCTTCATAAGCAGGGCCTACCTAAAGGTAATATGTAAAAATACTCTTTCTGAAGGCCCCTTATTTATGGATTACTTTACCAAACTATCTTGCTTATGGTGAAGGCCAGTTAAGCCAACGAGTAAACCATTACTATGGATTTGAATCCTAACAGCTACAACCGCCCCTCCCCAGTATGATCCCATTTGGGGTGTTGGGGATATGGGACGGTCTGCTTTGGTTTACCAGACGCTCTGGTACAAGCCTTCCGAGGATTACCCTCCTAAGCCATACAGCAGCGACATTGGTGTTCACAATACTATACACTTACCATGAACAATATGAGTATAGACTATATTTGAAGTGTATGGATGGGCTGTTTATGAAACGTGTACTTTGTTGATATTTCTCTAGTCAATTGTAAAACTATCTATACCTGATGTAATGACTACAAATCTGTTGTGCTTGTTTGTATAACTTGAAAATCTAATAAACTTTTTGGAAGAAAAAAATAAAAACAACAACCACATATATTGGGAGCAGAAATAGAAACAACTGATAAGAAAGCCCAAAAACTGTCAAACAGACAGAATGAGCAATGCGTTTCGAAAAAACACAATGCGGATCTTCAGGGACAGAGGGCTTTCGAATTCCAAATCTGTACTTTACATCCCAAGTGTTAGTGTTCCAACCATACAGAGTGATATCATAACTCAATAATGAAAAGAGATATGTCTGTCAGAGTCATGCAGGCATCAGACCAGGAGGATAGCAACAGCCAGTGAGCCATATAGGACAGAATAGTCCCACTGAAAAGGGGCCAATAGTCTAGATGTTTGACTGTGGTATATATTCACAGTGACTCTAGAGAAGAGGAGATGGAGATGGATCAGGTTGGTGTGGGATGAAATTTGTGTCCTGGATACAGGCATCCAACCCATCACAGGCTAAAGGCTAGTGCATGGATCTACCTGATGGCTGAAGAGGCCCTATTGATCTTGTAACCAAGATGGAATAGTGTGGCTGTTTGCGTCTGTAGGATGGAACAAACGAATGACCCTAAGAACACCATCCCTACAGTCAAGCACGGAGGTGGAAACATGATGCTTTGGGGCTGTTTCTCTGCTAAAGGTACAGGCCGATTTTGCCGCATTGAGAAGCCAATGGACAGGGCCATATAGTATAAAATCTTGGATGAGAACCGTCTTCTCTCAGCCAGAACACTGAAGATGGGTCGTGGATGGGTCTTCCAGCATCACAATGACCCAAAACATACTGCCAAGGCAACAAAGCAGTGGCTCAAGAAGAAGCACTTTAAGGTCATGGAGTGGCCTAGTCAGTCTCCAGACCTTAATCCTATAAAAAATGTAAGGAGGGAGCTGAAGCTTCGAGTTGTCAAAAGACAGCCAAGATGCCTTAAGGATTTAGAGAAGATCTGTAAAGAATGGACCAAAATCCCTCCAGAGATGTATGCAAACCTGGTCACCAGCTACAAGAAACGTCTTACCTCTGTGCCTGCCAACAAGGGTTTCTCCACCAAGTACTTAGTCATGTTTTGCTTGGGGATAAAATACTTAATTTACTCACTGAACTGCAACTTAATTTATAGCATTTGTTTTATGTGTTTTTTCAGGATTTTTGGTTGACATCCTATCTCTATCATTTAAAATACACCTATGATAAAAAAGTATAGATCCATCATTTCTTTGTAAGTGGGCAAACTTAGAATATGATTATTTTCCCCACTGTACAAATACCAGCAGCATAAGGATTAAAATAGTTAATGTTGTTAGAGTACTTTGTTAAAGGATAATGTGAATGCATTGCGCCATGTAGCTATGTGCCATTGACTAGCAGCTTTTACCATACTCATTAAACATAAATCAGCTCAGCCAGAATTATATGATTAATACAGCTCTTAATGCATTAAAATAACTAAGAACAAAGTGATTGCATAAGTGGGCAATGCCATAAAATATGAAAGAGTGTCCCACAAAGGCCCATTTAATCTAAAATGTAACTTCTTCTTTATATCCTGGCCTTAGGCAGCTGTACCTGCTGAGGAAATTGTCTACACTTAGGTACCTTGGTTAGATTTTAGCAGAATTTGTGAAGAGTCATATATGTTATTCAAATTGGAAGTAACTTGCTGCTTTTTGGTCCTGATTCTCTGGAGATTGTTAAAGGGTAATTCCCCTTTTGCGGGAAAAAATATCAAATTAAAAAAAAATGTTGGTAATTTTTTGTAAAATGCAAAACAATATGGCAACCTGGAAGTATTCTGTGTACAGGTGAATTCTCCCATGCATTCATATGTGTATTTAGGAAGGAGAACAAAGTACCACATAGTGTAATTCCGTTAAATGAAAAGGGTATTTATTAAAAATAGGAAGATAAAAAGTGCTTTGGTACAAATGTAATGGCAGCAGTGGAGCCCGTCCTAATGCTTTTCGTCTAACAAGACATCAGCTGATGTTTTGTTAGATGAAACGCGTCGCTCCACTGCTGCCATTACATTTGTACCAAAGCGCTTTTTATCTTCCTATTTTTAATAAATACCCTTTTCATTTAACGGAATTACACTATGTGGCACTTTGTTCTCCTTCCTAATTATACATATGAATGTATGGGAGAATTCATCCAGCCCACTTTATGAGTGTCTACCCTGGGGGTCACTGCCCTTGAGAGCCATCAGAGGAATTGTGGGAACACCTGACTTCCAAGCCAGAGGTCACCTACATTGATGCCCTCATCCCTTGGTGTACTTCAGCACAAGCTTTTTAGACTCATCGGGCGTACGCCCTTTTGGGTCCAAGCTTTCCGGTAAGTCTTCATTCAATTGGTGGCAGATATTCTATTTGCAACCTTCTTCACATCTATCTTCATCTTTGATATCAGGAGGCTGTTATAATAATTAAATTTTATGAATCTGGACTTATCACACGTTTGGCTACTTTATATCTGGACTTCACGTTCATTCTCTGTACACACATTCATTATTATTGTAGACATATTCAACTGTGTTTTTTCACATATTTTTATCATTTGTTTGAGATTCACGTGAACACTATATGGTCTTGGTTTACCCAGAGATAGTTTCTTTAGCGCTGCACTTCCACTTTGTTACGTTTGTGGGAGATGATTTGCCATCCTTTAGATAATGATGGTGCTGAAGATCCAGGAATGCAAGTGATCGGGAAGGATATCCCACTCTCGAAGCAGGCGAAGGCCCTCTTCAAGGATATTGACAGTGATAGTGGAGCTTTCTCTGGTGATCAGAAGTTTAGCAGGATACTTCCATTGGTAGTTCAGCGAGTGGTTGCGAAGAGCTTTCGTTATGGTGTCCAAATTCTTATGTTGGTGCAATGTGTGCGCTGAAAGGTCTGGGAGAACCTGCAAACCTGCGGCCTGTTCTGGGGGACAATCTTTTTTGTGAAAAACTCCCAGTAACCTCTCCTTCGCTTGGAAGAGATGGAACCATAGTAGAACATCACGTGGCATGTTGGATGGAAAAAAAATTGGTTTTGGGAGTCGATTAAATCTCTCAATGGTGAGGTCTGAAGAGGTCAATGATGGAACAACCGCCAGGAATAAATCCCACACAAAGTGAGGCAGCTGAGAAGAAAGAACTGTTTCTGGAATGCCGTAAATTTTTAAATGATTGCATCTGGATCTAACTTCTAGGTCCACAATTTTGTTCTTGAGCCAGGTTATAGCATCTCTCTGATTCTCATGGGCATCAATCATTGTGTTAAACATAATGGTAAGTTCCCCCATTTTATTTTCAATGTAATCTATCCTGTCACCTAAATCTTGACCGTCAGCAGAGATTTTGTGAACATAGGTAAACGGGTCAGCTTGTAAAAGGTTCTCATTGTAGTATCTGATATGGGCTGGTCTAATGTAGGGAAAGACAGTATGGGGTCTTCTGCAGCTGGAACTACTGATGGCAGAACTAGCTGTGCACCCAACTCCATGCATGGTTCCTCCCCCTTTAAGGCATCTGAACCCCTTTGGAGTCTAGACTTAGCAGGGCTTCTTGTTGATGGAGTGAAGTCTCTGGAGCAAGCAGGGTCATCCAGACTCACCTGCTGATTGCAGCCTCAGATACAGTGTGTGTGCGGCTGCTAGAGATCCGGCCATGTCAGCCGAAGCCTGGGACCCGCTGCCATTTTGGTGTAGACTCTTCCCAAGCCAGCGCATGCACAGTCGCAGCAGAAGATACCTTCTAGCTGCTACACCGATAATTTCTGCAGCGGTATTGTCCCTTTGCAGTGACGAGCCACCTCCGTTGGCCCCAGAGGTAGGGCCGGTGGATGGCAGATGGAGCCCCGAATTAGGCGTGGATTCCCGGCGTGTGGCGGAGCAGGTGGACTATGCTGCCATCGTCTTTCCTGAATAATTTTTTTAAGTGACCAGTTTTAAGGCTTGTATAAAAAAGGGTAATATTATAGGAAATATAGCTTGTGTAGTTCTAAGGATGTTGGCAAAGGGTCAATGTTCAGTAGGAAAAACATTCCTTGATAACACATATACATTTTATAAGTGATTTTGTATTGATCAAGCATATAGATAAATGAAAACTAATTAACCCAAGCATATTAACATTCTTTGTAAGAAAAGTCCCTCCAGGGCAACACTGAAAATACACTGAGCAAAATTTTAAACACAACACTTTTGTGTTTGACCCTATCTCCAAAGGCATTTCAGAGAATTTGGCAGTACATCCAACCAGCCTCACAACCGCAGACCACGTGTAACCACACCAGCCCAGGACCTCCACATCCAGCATCTTAACCTCCAAGATCGTCTGAGACCAGCCACCCGGACTGTCTCAGGGTAGCTCATCTGCATGCTCATCGTCCTCATCTGGGTCTTGACCTGACTAAAGTTTGTCGTTGTAACTGACATAAGTCTGCAAATGCTCACATTCAATAGCATCTGGCACTTTGGAGAGGTGTTCGCTTCACAGGTGAATCCCTGTTTTCACTGTACAGGGCAGATGGCAGACAGCGTGTATGGTGTCATGTGGGTGAGTGGTTTTCTGATGTCAACCTTGTGAATCGAGTGGCCCATGGTAGCCGTGGGGTTGTGGTATGGGCAGGCATATGCTATGGACAACGGACACAGATGCATTTTATTGATGGCATTTTGAACGCACAGAGATACCGTGATGAGATCCTGAGGCCCATCGTTGTGCCATTCATCCACGACCATCACCTCATGTTGCAGCATGATAAAGCACGGCCCCATGTTGCAAGGATCTGTACACATATCCTGGAAGCTAAAAACATCCCAGTTCTTGAATGGCCAGCATACTCACCGGATGTGTCACCCATTGTTTGGGATGCTCTGGATCGGCGTATACGACAGAGTGTTTCAGTTCCTGCCAATATCCAGCAACTTTGCACAGCCATTGAAGAGAAATGGACCAACATTCCACAGGCCACAATCAACAACCTGATCAACTCTATGCGAAGGAGATGTGCTTCACTGAGTAAGGCAAATGGTGGTCACACCAGCTAATGATTGGTTTTCGGACCCCCTTGACCCCCCAATGCAGTAAAATTTCACATTTTAGAGTGGCCATTTATTGTGGCAAGCCTAAGGCACACCTGTGCAATAATCATGCTGTCTAATCAGCATCTTGATATGCCACACCTGTGAGGTGGATGGATTATCTTGGAAAAGGAGAAGTGCTCACTAACACAGATTTAAACAGATTTGTTAACAATATTTGAGAGAAATAGGCCTTTTGTGTACATAGAAAAAGTCATAGATCTTTGCGTTCAGCTCATGATAAATAGGGGCAAACACGAAAGTGTTGCGTTTATAATTTTGCTAAGTGTAAAAGTCAGTAATTTTACTAAATTTACTAAATTTCCATCATTAAATCATATGCAAGCAAAAATGCTGTTTTTTTTTTTTTCTTACAAAATGAAGCATCACAAAATTTACTAAGCTCTGGGGAAAATTAGTCCATCTGTTTTTGCAAATTGCTTTTAGTAAATCAACCCAATAAAGTGTAAGTAGGGAGCATGAGATGAGACAGAGGAATAGTAAGTGGGGAAGGGGGATGTTAAAAAAAAAAGTAAAAAAAAAGAGTCCACTACAAAGAGATGTCCAGAATTGAGCATGTTTTATTAGTAAAATACATTACACAGCATTATCTTACAAGTGCCTTGACACATTTCACATTTGGGATTTAAAAGAAAGCATACCAGTGCTAAACACATCAAGGTCCTTTTAAGATGACTGATGTATAGTCTTATCCAAATGACTCCCAGGCCAATTCTGGCATTTCTCTCATACATATAAAAATATGCATTTTTTTTTTTGCTAGAAAATTACTTAGAACCTCCAAACATTCAATAGTTTTAGACAGAGGCCCTAGAGAATAAAATTGTGGGTGTTGCAATTTTTTATTTCACATATTTGTGCAGCGTTTTTTTAAATGCAAAATAATTTGCATTTGCATTTCTGTCTGTGTTCCGGTGACACCATTATGGCTGAATATTTTGGTAAAAATTGTGACTCATTTATGTCCGGTAGCCATAAAAAATTCAGTTTAAAAGAATCAAAGGAGTCTGAGTTGCTAATGCTATTCTTGGCTCTTAGGAGACTATTAGAGAAGAACGTATTGTTCTTCTGGCATATCCAGACTTTTGAAAATTATATAAAAAATGACATCAACTCTTTTTGTTTAGATATTCAGAACCTTGATCCAGCTTTAAAAAAAAGAGTGGGAACAGAATCTGAAGTCTTGCTCTAAAACTATGATGACTCAACTAACTGGAGAGTACAACAAGAGACTGAATGAGATAAATTGGATAAAATTTATGCCCAGTTATAGCCCTTCTAAACCACCTCCAGCTATTCCTAACTAGACATAAATTTGAGAGAGCATATTGAAAAGTCTTATTGACAAATTAAAAAAGTTTTGAAGGGACAAAACAGCTTTTGCTGAAAATACAGAGTATACAACTTCCCAAATATCACGCGACACAGGAAATATCCTTATGGGTGGCACTGGAGTCGGTAGATTGTGACCCCCTATATGTAGCCAATTCATTGTGGCTCCACCCAAAAGACCACAGATCACTAAGCAACCCAATCATCTGTCACTCCTTAGCTATTTGGGACAGACTCAAAAGTAAGTTCAGCTTCCAATCTCCTCACAAGCCGCTCATGTCATTCCTCCTCAACCCAGCCTTCTATCCTGTCTGGACCTCCCCCTCATCATTTCACAGGTGGTCCTCTGCTAACCTTATTTGAGTCCACAAGTTTATGACTCCTGATGCGTTTAAGTCATTCCCGACCCTCTGCGGAAACCATGGCTTCCCAATTCAGAAATTTTCCGCTATCTCCAAATTAAGCATTTTTTTGCCTCCTGTTTCCTATGCGCTGGTACCTGGTCCCTGCTTGGATTGCCAAACTCCTTCCCAATTATCCTCCCAAATGCTTCTGTGGCTGTTCAGATACAGGTATGCATCTCCACATCTGGTGGACCTGCTCATTGGCCCAAACATTCTGGACTGAAATTTTCAATATACTCTTAACACTGTTCAAAGGGCCATTGGACCCAAACCCGGCCACTGCCCTACTCTATAAAAAACCCCTATAAGTAACCCGCCCACAATTTAAACTCCTCCTGCAGGTTACCACCGCGAAGCAAACCATTGCAAAGTCCTTGAAATCTCCCCACCTAAGCATCACAGAAACCAAAACCAGGGTCACCAGAGCCATGATCCATGCCAAAGTGGAAGCAATTCTCTTGGACAAAGTAAAAAAATATGACCGCCTATGGAAACCATGGGTGGATCACTATCTCCCATCTGACTTTGATTGAAACACTATTGTCCCCATAACCCCCTTTACTTATGTTACTAGGGACCATTGGAGGAAGTTAACTAATCCTCTCTCCAATCTCACCCTCCAGGACCTACCCTTCCTTCCTTCCTTTTTCCCTGCCCCCCTGCTCCCCTTCCCTACCTCCCCTCTAGCTTCAACCTCTCTCTTTCTTTTCATTTCTACCCTCTCCCTTCCTCTTCAGCTTACGCAGCCTCAGCCTATCATGGACTACCCCAAACTGGGACAGCCAATGCAAACGATAACATGAATCAGACGATAGCTGCACCTATTGTCACGCACAATTGTATTCCATTCATTCATTTTAAATACAGCCTATATTGTTCCCCCAAACTGTCCAGCCCAATACCCATATCTACATACCCCTAATGTTATTTGTTGCTTATTGAAAGTTATATTGCAATACAATTCATATATGTTTAATTGTCCTGTGATTTCCCCCCCCCCCCCAACTACTATGTATGACTTAGCTGAACAGTTGGGGTTAACCACACTCCCATATATAGAGTTACACAACAGCTATCACATGTTTATCTTCTGTTATGGGTGCTTTTTCTAACAAACTGATATGGGCTGCGTCCCTACTCAACTGGCATGCTATTATGCACTTTGTATTCTACAAGTGTTTCTGTACTTGTTTGTTACCACTTTCTCTCTGTACAAATAAAAATTGAATACGAAAATACAGAGTATAGATGGAACCATAATCAGGGCTATATAAGAGCAAGATATAACAACAATGAAACTTTCAATGATACACAATCTGTTACTTCACGAGCTTCTTCTAATTCTTCTACCTTTTCTGAAAGACCAAACAAATGGAAAATACTACGTAAATTTAGAAACTGTCTTCGCAGCGAAGAATCACGAGGACACACACACAAGAAATGAACAGTTGAACAATCACATCTGTCACACATGTCTCTTATTCCTGGTGGAAGGTAACGCAGGTGGTATTGTAAACACTCTCTCTGGTCTCACTAATGCATCTGATGTTCAGCACACTACCCATATTCTTAACAATTCAAACTCGCACAATGCACTCTATGATGAGGATTTTTTAGAGTGAAATATCCCCTCTTATGCCACATACACCCAATCGGAATTTCCGTCGGGAAATGTTCGATGTGAGCTTGTTGTCGGAAAGTCCCACCTTGTGTATCGAACATCGAACATTTGCTGTCGGAATTTCTGCACACAATGTTTGAGAGCAGGTTCTCAAATTTTCCGACAAAGGAAAGTCCGATCATGTGTACACAAGTCCGATGCACAAAAGTCCATGCATGCTCAGAATCAAGTACGAGACGGAAGCGCTCGGTCTTGTAAAACTCGAGTTCGTAATGGAGATAGCACACTCATCACGCAGCAAATTGTTAAATCTTTCAATGCAGCCCATTCTTTTCTTCTTTATAATGCTAGAATAATTTCTGACAAACGGATTTTTTAGTATATCTCGTGATCTCATGAATAACCTTTGTTTTTGTAGGTTTTTTTTTATCAAGATCTCCAGAATAATCTTTTTTTTATTTTTTATAGTGATCTCCTTCTTTTTTAAAAAAAATTCTCTAAATCCCCAGAATATTTTTTTTTCTAGCGATCTCCATAATATTTTTTTGTCGTTTTGTGTGTCAAGTTAACACAACACCATTATTATCTTGTATTTTTTTACCTCAAATAGTTTGGTTGGTGTTGGTGTCCCTTGTTAATTTGACACTGTATTTTTTAAATGTACCTGCCTACTCACAAACAAACTGTCCTTTTTGAAGTAATACACATAGCCAAGTATTTGTCCAAACCAAAAAATAAAATTTCTTAGGGGTCCTAACAAAATAAAGAGGAAGGCAATGCTGGAGAACCAGTTGGAATTGGTGAAGTCTTTGTACCCCAGGGCAGACATCAATTATTTGACAGGCCAAATTGGTAACCTGAGGAGTCCATTTAATAGGGAGCACAATACGGTCCGGGACTCAGAGAGATCGGGAGCAGCAACAGATGACATATATGTCCCCAGGCTATGGTCTTACAACAGCCTGCATCTTTTGGCAGACCACACCAAACCCAGGCCATCGCTCTCAACACTTCCTTCCACGCTTCCTTCCAGGCTGCTGTCATGGGTTGGGTGGCTGTTTTGTTGCAGGTGTTGCTGGAGGTGGTGGAGGAGTAATATGGTTCAACTCACACAGGTGGGTTTTAGTTGTGAGTTCGCCCCTCATCCCCTTGTTTAGGGCCTCAAGTCTTATCTCCTCACAGATGAAACATTGGCCCTCCTCCATTTGTTCCAGTTTACTGGCTGTCAGACAGCCATACAACTCAGGGCCACCAGGGGTTGTTGTGAGGACCGCAGTAGCCTGCCAAATCAAAACAGTCACTGACTCCTCCAGGTTCTTCGCCTTCCTGGTCCTTTTTGTTGGAAGGCGGAAGGGAGGAACCTGGGATTTGGTCAGGCTGCTGGACACGGCCACCTCCTGGCTATCACTTTCCACGGCCACCTCCTGGCTGCCACTTTCCACGGCCTCCTCCTGGCTGAGCCTTTCCACGGGCCTCCTCCTGGCTGAGACTTTCCTGTGTATGAAAATGGGACATAGTTTTAGTTTTTTGGTCATCAATCAAACACAATTTTGAGCTCATGACTGTTGCAAATTGAATGTTAACAAATAGAAAAGACTATCATTCTGACCCAAGCATTTTTCATTCTTGTCCCAATCCTTTTTGGCTACTATTGTCTATTGATATGTAAACCATTTTGTTAAATCAGAAATTAGTGATCAATAATAATCTAGTTAACATCATTCAATTTTTGACAAGAAATATGTTCAACAATGCTATACCTGGCTCAAGCTGGGCTCTTCCACATCTTCTTCTTGGGTGGAAGGCCCAGGTTGTACTTCTGAAACCTCATCTGATGTGGAAAGAAGTGTGAAAGGAAGTGTAGATAGTGATGGCCTGGATTCACTCTGGTCTGACAAAAAATGCAGTCTATCATAGTACCAGAGCCTGGGGACATAAACATTATCTGCTGCTGCTCCTGATCTCATGGAATCCTGGACCTTTTTGCGCTCCCTTTTATATGTGCACCTCAGGCCACCGATTTTGGCCTTTAAATAGGTGATGTCTGCCGTGGGAGTCACCAGCTTCACCTATTCCAACAGTTTCTCCAGAGCTGCCTTCCTCTTTAGCTTGTTGAAGTATTCTCTGTGTTTGACTTGCCAGAGACATGGCAGCTCCCTGTACATGTCTATGAAGTTTGGTAGGAAGTCTGGGTCAGTAAATTTATTTATTTTCTCTGCAAGACGCAACACAAGACAAACCCTAATGTCAGGATAAACTCTCCTAATCTTGTCCCAATATAGGCCTTAATCTCTAAAGCAGTATAGGCCACTTACCACTGATGCCCTAAGTTAAAACTGTACCTTCGTTTGCACGATCGGCACTTATGCTACTCCGTCCTCTGCTCACAGATCGTACGTACGACGCATGCGTGTTATGTTTTTTATAAACTGCGCATGTGTGAAACTCCACCCCTACCCTTTTTCTAGTTTATTCCCTGCCCCTTCTCTTTCGGCACAGTGGGAGAGCACATGGCGAAGAGACAACAGGTGTGTGATAATAGCAGCAATGAGGAGGACGACGAAAGCCCGGAGCAAGGCAGTTCCTGATCCAGGAGGAGATATAAGGCCTCAAATATGTCCTTTGTAGAGATGGTGGAGATGGTGGACATCTTGAAGAGGGCCGACTATGATGGGAAGTATGGACTGTACCCAAACCCAAATGTGAGAAAGGCCAAGATCATGACTAAAGTTGTGAGAAGTCTGCACAGGAATTTTGGGGTATGACGATCCAAGGAGCAATTGAGGAAATGCTGGTCAGACCTGAAATTGAGGGAGCAGGATCAATACAGAAGGATCAAGAAAGTGCTGCAAAAAAAGTAAGTATTTGTCATGTGTTCCTATTATTATTATTACTTTCGTGCTGCTCCATGTGCTTTTCTTTACTGTTGTAAAGTTAAAAATGGCAGTTTCAGGTTCGTGAGCATAGTAATCGTTCGTAGTAAACAGCGTTCGCTCACCCACTAATACAATGTTTTTGTCAGATGCAGGTTAACTACATTTGTTCATGCCTATTTGTATTAAAATAAGTTTAGTACATTGTTGTCTAGATAGGTTTGTAACTACAATGAAATGCAAACTAGATTCATTGTAAGGAGAGGACACTCAGCAGCTGTTTACACATCTGGACGCAGGAGCACTAGTATGGGAAACTAGAACAACCTTTTTAGGGTGTCCCACACAGGTGCTCCAGTGGATACTAGGGGTGTCTCCATCTGTGGAACTTTAATAACAAAAAAGGTAAGTATTCCAGCTTTAGAAAGGGAAAAAAACATGTTTCCAGCTTGGAACTCTGACAAAATAGACAATTGTACGACACTTCCAAGCAATGTTTCATATTCCTATTTCTTGCCTCAAATATCTGTGTGCTAAGTATACCTTTTTTTTAATTCACATAGGCGAGAAAAGAATCGGGACATCTGAAGACACCAGGAACCCCACTACCATGAAGAAGATGTGGAGAGAGAGGTTCATGAAGTGGGCGAAATTGTGACCACAACAGGTCAGTGTCTGAGACCACAGCTTCAGGTAATAGATGTATGCCTGCATATTTATAATACATGGTGTGTTTTTTTATTTTTAGGTGATGTGGATGTTGTGGAAGAAGAAACTCATTTCAACAGTGCAAGTGCACAGATCCTCATTTAGAGATGGTCAAGCAAAATATCACTGATGTCCAAAAAAAAAAATGACCAACATCATTGATGTTTTAGGCAGAATCTAAAAACAACAAGAATTGTAAAGTTGCTCATTGTATTTTATATTTTTAAAAAATGTTTAAAGTCATTTGAAAGCCAAATTTTGAAGATGCGCACAGTGTGTCAACATGTGCTATCTGCCATCATGGGATATCGATGTACGCGTTTTGTGTGTGCAACCCCTTCCTCGCAACTAAACTAGATGAGAGGAAGGGGTTGCACCCCCGAAACATGGCCATTGATGCCCCATGATGGGAGCTAGCACATATTGACATTAGGCATGGGATCAGGAGGGAAATCCACATTTTGACTCCCAATTTGTGTGCATCTTCAAAATTTGCCTTTTACAGGGGCGACATCATCCCATCTGATGAAGGCAAAATCAACACATTTTTGACATACTAATGTCTCATATTGCCTTTACTTTATCAAAGTTGAACTTTGTAAGTTCCTGAGTTGTGTATGTTATGGTTTTAAACATGTCTGTTTAGCCAAAAAAAGGCAATATCTACTGTCAAACATAAAATGTCACAAAACCAATGTTGGTTTGTTAAAAAAATTTTATAACGCACATGTGAATGTGCTTGGAGTAAAATGTTTTATACTCAACAATGTGTGGCTTCTTCTTTCAATGCTCAATACCAGTTTTTGGAGTAAGTTGGTGTAGTTACAGTGACAATGGGGGTTATTTACTAAAGGCAAATCCACTTTGCACTCCAAGTGCACTTTCAGTGCAGTTTCAGTGCACTTGTAGTGCAAAATGGATTTGCCTTTAGTAAATAACCCCCACAGTGCTCTAAAATTTGCCCCAATCAGGCCATTTTACAGAATGCAAGCAATTAATTCATGGAGTTGAAAAGGATGATTATTTTTATCATTATATCAAACATCGCTGGGAATGGCCCTCCTCCATGGATGACAATCTGAGATTATCCACCTAGCACTTTCGAACAGGACCCATCCACAGAAGGGATAACATCTAAAGTGGAGGTCGTTTCATGCCTTTCTTTAAGGGCTGTCTGGTAAGCCTTTAATCTCTCTGTGGTGACGGGTTTAACAGCGGTGGAAGTCATATATCCAATAGCGATTTTCCCACATGTCTCTTTGGACACTGTATAAATGAACAAGCACGTCTTATTTATACTTCAGCTTTCACTATATTGGGAACACCCACGGACAATATTTAAGTGAATTATTGTGCACAGTTTTTTATTTTGCTTTTTTCATTTGTATTTATTTTCATTTTTAGTGTTTATTTGCACCTAGCACAGTATTCTTTTCAATGTTTATTTATATCCAGCGCTGCGCTTCTTGTATACATGCTTAGTGGTGCCCCCTATCAGGGTTATAGCGTTCAGCTGCAGGATACCTCTTCACAGGTTTATATTTCTAATTTTACTCACAATATTTGTACACCTAGCACAAATTTTTCTTTTAGAACTGCTTGATCTTCAGCTGTTTCCTGAGATTCTGAAACCCTGTTTGTTTGACTTGACTTCCTGTTGCTGAAACCCTGGCCTTCCTGGCCCTGTTTCTGGACTCTGATTACTCTGATTACCGGTTCCTGATCCTGGCTTCCTGTTTGACCTTGCTCCTGTTTATACCTTGGTACCTCGCTGCCCGCCCGTTACTGAACCCGGCTTACCTGATGACCTCGCTCCTGTCTCCTGTTTGGCTCCACGCTGTTTCTGAGTACCTGTGCTGGCCGTCCATCCTCTCAGCTTTGCTGGTTCCAGTTCTTCACCAGAAATGAATGGTATAAATTTTTCAATGATAAGGGGTTGGATCTAGTGCATTTTGCCAATAAAAAGGAAGCAAAGAAAACTAAGCATGAATAACCAGCAAATTGCTGAGTGTAAAATCTCATTGGATCCCTGTAAAGATACAGTGCCATTCACAACATTAACCAAGCAATTAAACAAAGTATTAGAACAGAAAGACATAGAACTGAAACAAAGGAAGAAAAGGAAATATCTTAGAGATGCCAATGACTACCAGTTGGAACAGGTTTTCAATTGGCAAATAAATGCTAAACAAGGGAAAATAGGATCAATAGCCTCATCTCCTGATAGAGAGGTGAGGATAGTTTCTCCTAGAAGAGAATCTAGGTATAGAACCCCAGAAAGAAAATCCAAAACACCAGAAGCCCCAAGATATGATAGACAACTGGAAATGGAACAAGGTAAAACACATAGAGAAGATAATGGCCCAAGGACTCCAAAACCTTGGTGGAGAAACAGAACCAAAAATAAATCACCTAGAAGACCCTATTGGAAAAATAATGGCAATAGGAGGAACAATAGACCTTACCAGTCACCTCATAATCAGTCCAGACCTTACCAATCATCCAATAATGGCTTACAATATTATCAGGGTGAAAATGGGAGGAACCCCAGATATGGGGATCAAGGATATTACCAACAACAAAATAGGATTGAACCAAGAGAGTACCAATATAATAATCACAGGAATGAATCAAGAGATTACCAACAGTATTCATATAGAGACCAACCAACATACTATCACCAGAATTTTGAGAGAAATGACCCAAGGGATTATCAACAGAATACATATGAACCTCGAGAACACCAACCTAATACAAGCAGAAATGGGGGAAGAGACCATGAACAGTATAGGTATGAAGGAACAAGAAGTCCTATACATACCACCAATA
Source organism: Aquarana catesbeiana (assembly GCF_042186555.1). Taxonomy (NCBI): domain Eukaryota; kingdom Metazoa; phylum Chordata; class Amphibia; order Anura; family Ranidae; genus Aquarana; species Aquarana catesbeiana. The sequence continues at coordinate 144,232,269 of NC_133334.1, forward strand.
GATATGAACCGTTAAGTTATAATGATGAAGAGCAATCAAGGTCTTTTTTAGAAATTCACAGGAACGAAGACCCACCCCCACACAAGATCAATGCAACAGAGAAAGAAGTCCAAACATCAAAAAAGGGGATGCCGAGCTGGACACAAAGTCCAAAAGAAAAAGAGAACATTAGGAGAAGGTATATATAACCTCAGCGGAAAAGAGCTAACACGAGCTGAACTAACTACATTGGATAAAGGCCTAAAGTACGCACCGACAAAGAATTTGGATAAATTTCAAATGTACATTGATATACAAAAATATACCAGAAGTCTTAACATCAAGAAGTATATGTTATCTAAGCCGCCCGCCATTAACACCGGAGAGTTGGAAACCTCAGGAGGAATCATTCATAGCAACCTGAGAAACAAATCATTATTCAATCCACCTATAGTTAACAATGAACACATTGAAGTGTTCAATAAAATGGTGATAAAAGAACTTGACCAATTGAAATTCAAAAGAATCTCTGAACCCCGAAATATCCAAACAGGCATCAAACAGCTGGAACAAAATAAGGACATTGTAGTAAGACCAATGGCGACCCTAGGGGGGGGGCAGAGGGGGCCCTGACCCCCCCAACATTATGCTGGGCCCCACCATGTGCCCCCCCCAAAAAAAAAAAAAAAAAAATTTTTTTTTTTATTTTTTTTTTTTACAAAAAGGCAATTTCTTTTTGTTTGTATTCATATCGGATGTGCCGCATCTTACTCGGGCCACCGCTGGGGTAACACAGTCTCTATTGAGAGGGAGAGCATCCCCAGTCAGCTCCTGCGGGTGATTCCTCCCCCCTCCCTCTGCTCGCTGACACTGCATAATGCGAGCGCTCACACAACCACGGCCGCCCGATCTGCTCCTTCCCCTGCATCCTCATTGGCAGGGAGAAGAGCGAGTTGCAGGAAGGACTCCACCAGGACTCTCAGTTACTGAAAAAACAGACTGATATCTCCCATCCTTAGGACAGGAGAACCAGCCTGTAAATTCCAAGAGATGCCAGACCAGAGCTGTCAATAGCAGGGGCAGGACAGCAAGAGGAGGCTGGGGAACCCCACAGTGGCAGAACACCAGGGCCCGGTGGCAAGACAACTTTTGCAACCCTGATAGTTCTCCCACTGCTTTGGACCCTTATATTTTCTTGGTATGCTGGTGACATATATCTCTTGTTCTCTGTCACCCTGGGGGGGCCCCAGTAGGAAGGGAGCTCACTGCAGAACATGTGAAAGGTCCGTTGTGGGATCGTAGTAAAGGGGTAAAGGGCCCCAGGATAGATAAAATATATATAGATATATATCTATATATATATATATATATATATATATATATATATATATATATATATATATATATATATATATCTATCTATCTATCTATATATTTATATATATATTTGCATTTTATATTGCCCCCCCTATTTTTGTCCCTGTCCCCCCATGTGCCCCCCCTAAATATGAAAGCTGGAGACACCACTGAGTAAGACCAGCAGACAAAGGGGAGCAATTGTGATACTATCCAAAGAATATTACAATCAGGAATTATTAGGACAATTAAGCAACATAAATACGTATATCAAACTTAGGGGTAACCCCACTAGGGAATATAAACGTGAGTTATCGGATTTAATCTTAATAGGAGTAAGCAAAAATATTCTAACCAAAAAAGAATCTAAATATCTAGTGCCTGACACCTGTAGGGTCCCTATCATTTATACGGTGCCTAAAATTCACAAGAACGCAGAACAACCACCAGGAAGACCCATTATAAACGGCATTCAATCGATAAACGCTAGGTTGGGGGAATATGTTGATAAATTTCTACAACCCCTAGTACCCCAAACCAAAGCATACCTCAGAGACACAAAACACTTGATACAAATACTGGAGACTCTTACGTTGAAACCTGAAGAGAAATATATAATTGCAACAGCTGATGTAGCTTCACTTTATACAGTAATTGAGCACAGTGATGCAATTGAAGCATCAAAGTGGGCTATGGATAAATTTAGCCACCTTATCTCTAAACAAAAAGATTTATTTTGAGGAGCTTGGCCTTTGGAATACAACACAATTATTTCTGGTATAAAGAAAATTACTACAGACAACTAACTGGTATTGGAATGGGAGCCAAATATGCTCCAAGTGTGGCCATTGTATTCATGGCTAAATGGGAGGATGAAGTAATTTCTTCCGACATCCCAGATGAGATGGTACTCTACAAAAGATTCATTGATTATTGTATTATAATCTGGAAAGGGGATGAACCAAGTTTAGTTCAATTCTTCCACCAGTTGAATTTAAATCAGAAGAATATCAAACTTGAATATGAAATCAGTGACAAAAAGCTCATTTTCTAGATCTAGAAATAGAGCTGAAGAAAAACTCTATAGTACCAAAACTTTTTTCAAACCAGTCGAGAGGAATAGCTATATACCAGTGGATAGCTGTCATCATGAGCCATGGCTTATTAATATTCCAAAAGGACAGTTCATACGCCTAAGAAGAAACTGTTCGGACAATAAAGAGTATCTAAAACAAGCTCAATGGATGGGAAAAAAGTTTGAAGATAAAGGATATAGCAAAGAATTTATTGAGAATAAAATTCAAGAAGTGAATCAGACCCCAAGAGAGATATTGATTCAAGAAACAATTAAGGAAAATAAAATCAGCAATGATATACCTCTAATAATGAATTTCAGTGTCCAACATAAAAAAATGGAAAAAACTATCAACAAATATTGGCCTCTTCTAAAAACAGATAAAACTCTCGGCAGTATTCTACCAGAGAAACCTCGGTTCATAACACTTAGGGACCTAATAGCCAAAAATGTCCTGGATCCTCCCAAAAGAGTGACAGAGTTGTCCTTTTTTCAGGGCAAGGGATTCTTTCCCTACAAGAGGTGTTATGCCTGTAGTATTTTTACAACAATATATCTCAGAACAGATGGTACCAAGAAGCCTCCGGTGGGAAGTCCAACCTCAACAGGGTGAAACTGATTTAGACTCCTGGTTTAAATATTTTAATGATGCTGGTATTAATTTTTTAAATGTACTTATTTCTAAGAAAAAAAATAGATTGGTTTCTCTTGATAGGGAGATCAAGGAATTAAAAGACAAATTACTGGCACATAAAAATACCCAAGAATATAATTCTCTGTCCTCCAACCTCCAGAGCCATCTTGAAAAGGAAGACAGAGATCAGAAATATAAAAAACAGAAGAAATATTCCAGAGATGTTGGAGACTATAGAAATAATGGTGTTTTTGGGTGGCAGAAACTCTTCTTGGTTGCTCCACCTATGGAGGTTTCGTCTGGCAACATCGAAACGACTGTGCCAACAACCGCCTCTATACCTTCAACATCTCTAGCCTCCCAACCCCTTGCTACCAAGGGTCGGCCCTCTAGAGGCACAGAGAGATATAATGAAGACCCTTATAAATCCCAACCAAGAGTGCGTCATTACAGCCCGCAGACTCCCAAAAACTTTTCTTTTTTTTTTTTTTTTATCAAATAGTTTTTTATTAAAGATTTTCCAAAAAAAGAAAAATATTTCACAAAATTATACCATACAAAGTATTTCCAGAAATGGCATAACAATTTTACAAAATCATTGATACATCTCCAATCACTTTTACATTCAAATCGCAGCTTCTTTGTAAGCCATCGTGGATTGATTATAATTAAACATCTATGTTGTCAATCAGAATATTGAAATGGAGAGTATATATCCTAAACTTAAAGAATAAAAAAAAGAAAAGAAAACTTTATTAATAAAAGAATTAGGGACTCTGGCTCCCTATAGCATATCTAAGAAAGGAAAAAAGCAGAAAAAAGTATACAAGTGTAATTTTTATGCAATTTTTCTGAAACTAATCCAAGGATCCCATTGTTTATATAAACAATGTGTGTTACCATGTATATTTGCCATCATCTGTTCGTATTTAAAAGCCTCATCAACTTTTCTGATGACTTCACTAATATTTGGTGAGCTGCTAGATTTCCACTTTCCAGTGATTGTCAATCTGGCTGCCATTAGAATTTGTATCACTATTGGTCTTAGAGCATGAGGGTATTGGTCTATGTTTATGCTTAAAATGGCTAGTTCTGCTTCACCTTTTCTAATGAAACCTGTAATTTTTGAAATTAGTTTGAATATTGCTCTCCAGAAACTCCATAGGTTAGGGCAATCCCATATCATATGGAGAAGAGTACCTTCTTTTCCGCAGCCTCGCCAGCATTCATTGGAGCTGCTGCTGGAAAATTTTGCAGTTAGGTAGGGGGTGTAGTACCATCGAAGTAGTAGTTTTTGGGCTGTTTCCCAATGAACTGTAGATCTCGTGTAGCATTGGTTAGATTTAATAGCTTCCTGCCATTGTTTATCTGAAAAGGACGTGGAGAGTTCTAACTCCCATTTTTGGTGTGCTGGCAGTTTATTGTATGAATCTTTTTGTTGTATTAAGGTGTAAAATAAGGAAATCCCTTTTTTTGAGGAAGAGTTGTCAGTCCAGTAAGTCCATGCTTTTTGTGGAATTCTAGTAGGTTGCAGCTGGTGAGAGTTTAAGAATGATGAGATTCTTATGTACATATAATAATCAGAGGTAGGAAGAGAATATTTATGGGCTAGTATGTTGAAGGGAATGATTTTCCCTCGGTCAAACAAATCTGAGATTAGGGTTATTCCTTTATGTTCCCACTGAGTTGTTTGTAGATCTTTAATATGTGTGCAAATTGTATTAATTGGAGTGGGAATTTCCTTAAGGTCTGAATTTTTTCTTATATCGGAACGGAATTTCTTCCATGTGTCTAGAACTAGTTGTATGATGGGGTGCTTAGATTTGAAGTGAGTATTTGAGAAGGAATTTGCTAGCAATATGGATTTCAGGGATATGGGGTTCGACCAGGCTTGTTCTATAGTGGCCCAATGTTTAGAGGAATGGTTTTGGAACCAGTATTTTGTTTGATCCAGTAAGCAGGCAGCAAAGTAGTCTTTTAAAATTTGGAGTCCCATTCCCCCTACTCTCCTATGTCTCGAAAGGGAAGACTGAGAGCATCTCGGTTTTTTATCTGCCCATACAAATTTATGAAGCTGCGATTGTGCTGTTGTAAAAAATTTTGCTGGAATAGAGATCGGAAGAGCTCTAAAGTAGTACAGTATTTTTGGTAATATAAGCATTTTGTATGCCGCCAGCCTTCCCATCCAAGACAAACAGAAGGATTTTAGTCTAGTGAGTTCTGATTGGATAGAGGAAATAAATGGAACTAAGTTCACTTTAAATAAATTGCTGCTGGGTGTCGTTAGTTTTATCCCTAAGTATTGGATAGGTTTGTCAGCCCATAGATATGGAAAGCGTGAGTGTAGGGATTTACGGGTAGTTTCTTCAATGTTTATGGCAAGTAGATTGGATTTTGATGCATTAATTTTGTAGTATGAAATTTGGTTAAAATGGTTCAAGATATTGTGTACCGTTTGCAAGGAGGTGTTGGGATTGGAAAGCGATAGAATCACATCGTCTGCGAAAAGGGAGATAGTGTGTGCTTGTTTGGAGATTATGATACCAGAAATTTCTGGGTGTGATCTAATTTTTTCAGCCAGGGGTTCCATTAGCAAAGCGAAAATGAGCGGGGATAGGGGGCAGCCCTGCCTTGTCCCGTTAGTGATATTGAAGCTGTCTGAGAACATTCCCTCTGTGTATACCATAGCAGAGGGGTTAGTATATAGTGATAAAATGGCTGAGTTTATATTTCCCAGGATGCCAAATTTGTTCAAAACTAGTTTCAGATATCCCCAGTGGATCCTATCAAAGGCCTTCTCCGCGTCTAATGATAGAAGCAGAGAAGGAGTGCCCGAGGATTCCACTGCATGAATTAAGTTGATAATTCTTCGTGTTGCATCTGGAGCCTGACGGCCTGGGATAAACCCAACTTGGTCCTGTTTAATCAAAGTGGGTAGAAATTGTGCCAGTCTGTTGGCTAGAATCTTTGTGTAAATCTTCAGGTCTACATTCAGTAATGATATAGGCCTGAAGTTTTGTGGAGTGTCGGAGGATTTCCCGGGTTTGGGTAAGGTCACAATTGTGGCTGTTAACATTTCTGAGGGGAATGAAGATGTTGATATGGCTGATGCAAATACATTTAATAAGTGTGGGCCTAATATGGATTGAAATGTCCGATAGTATTCAGACGAAAAACCGTCTGGGCCTGGGGATTTGTTATTAGGGAGAGATAGTATTGTTTTGTTTAGTTCAGACAGAGAGATTGGTGCGTTGATAGATTGCAGTTGGTCTACGTTTAGTTTGGGCAGTGAGATAGAGTCTAGAAATGGTTGAATTAATTCCGGTGTTGGTTGGTGGGTTGTATTGTCGTCTTTAAGATTATAGAGATTATTATAGTAGTCCCTAAAAGCATTAGCAATATCTTTGGGATTAGATAGTCTAATGCCTGTGATCGGGTGGGAAATAAATGGAATCTTTTGTTTGATAGTTTTTTCCTTCACTTGATTTGCTAGTAATTTGCCTGCTTTATTGCCATGGCTATAATAGTTTGCTTTCCATTTTTGAACCGTGTGTTTGTATTGAGATATAAGTAGCAATCTAAGATCATGTCTGAGTTTATCTAGTTGAGAGCTGGTGGCGGGGTCTGGAGCTTTTTTATTTACCGATTCTAAGTTTTTTATCTGCTGGAGTAGATCAGTCAGTTGTTTGTTCCTTTGCTTTTTGGCTACACTGCTCATTTTCATGAGGATCCCTCGTATGTAAGCTTTATGACAATTCCAGATTGTGAAGGGATCCCACACCGAGCCGGCATTAGTATCAAAGAATTCGTGCAATTCTTTAGTAATTTTATGCTTTTGGTCTGGATGTGTGTAAAGAAAGGTATCGTTTTTCCATCTGTTTGCCCTTGTCTCGGTGCGAGATCCCTCCACTACAATAGAGACCGGAGCGTGGTCCGACCACGTAATATTGTGTACGGTGGACATACTAACGTTCTGTAACAAAAACCTGTCTACCAAGAAGAAATCAATTCTTGAATATGTGCGATGCACACTCGAGAAGTAGGAATAGTCCCGCTCTGTCGAGTGTTGACATCGCCACACGTCGTGTAGATTTTCTGAGGCCATGAAGCGCGAAAGGGTCACTCTTTCCCGACTTTTCGGGGTCTCGGCCGAGACATCTAGATTTTGTTTGGTATAGCGTTGAAATCTCCACAGATTATAGTGTACCCCTTTTGCACTGCACGTACTCGTTTCCAAATTTTGTTCAAAAAAGAGATTTGTTTCACATTAGGCAAATATACATTTACTATAGTGTATATTGTGTTGTTTATCTCACCAATCAGTATAATAAATCTACCCATGCCATCTATGTCCTTGTAGATTTGACGAAAAGATATGGTGTCCTTGATGAGAATAGCTACCCCCCTCTTCTTCTTTGGAGCATTGGAGCAAATAATTGTTGGAAAGTTCTGATGGGAGAATTTCGGAGGCTTGGATATAGAGAAGTGAGTCTCTTGAAGACAAAGAATGTCACTTTGCAGTAGTCGGGCTTCTTTCCAAAGCATTGACCTTTTTTGTGGGCTGTTCAGTCCGCAGACATTAAACGAGGAGATTTTGAACCCCATGTTGTTGATCTTGAAGGGTGATTGAAATAAAGTTCCTAGGATTAGTAACCTTATTAAACTGAAGATTGAAGTACAGTTCCTTTGTTGAAGAAGTGTTTTAATAGTGAACCAGAGTCCAGATGTTGGAAAGCTGTTTAGGTAATGTCTCAGAGGTTAGTACAGCAGAAACGAAAAGTCTCTAAGTAAAAATATAGAAAAAGGAAGATAATAAAAACAAAATTATTCGATTCAAATGAATCTGTTGGGATAGTATCCCGTAACTTCGGAAGAGCGAAAAGAGAAACCAATAAAGTTCCACGGGTGCACCGGAGCACAACTTTGTGTAATAGTGGTTGTAAATATCCTGAGCCTCATTCAATTGTATCTTGTGGCCAGGTGGGAGAACGTGGGCGAGGTGATGAGGCACTTGAAGGTGGATCTTCTATCTTGTCTAAGATATCCCATTCTTTCAGTAACCATATACCGTCTTCCACTGACTGGATAGGGAATGTTTTCCCATCTTTGGTAATGAGCAATTTTGCAGGGTAGGCCCATCTATAGGTAATATGGTGGTTTCTTAGAGGTTTGGTTATGGTGGCCAGATTCTTCCGTCTTTGCATTGTATATGCAGACAAATCAGTAAAGAATGAAAGGCCTTGGATGCATGGTAATGCGTTGTCAGGATTCCGCATGCATTGAAGAAATTTCTCTTTAGTTTGATAGAAGTGAATCCTTGCAATTATATCTCTGGGCAAATGGTCAGGAATGTGCTTGGGTTTCGGCAGTCTGTGGATCCTGTCGATAGAGAGATCCGTCACCGAAGCATCAGGAAGCATTTCTTGCAGGATGTTTTGGAAGTAAGCGTTCAATTCTGGTGGTTTAACCGACTCGGGTATTCCCCTGATTTTAATGTTGTTTCTTCTCGAACGGTCTTCGAGGTCGGCCATCTTGGACTTTAATTGGTGTATTTCGTCATCTTTCTCATTATGAGCATCAATCACTTCATTGATGGCACCCGCAAACTCTCCCATCTTGTGTTCAATATGGGTAACCCTGCTGTTGACAGCCTTAAATTCTGTTTTAAAATGACTGGTAAGGGATAATATGTTCGCATGCAGGGTACTACGGAGGGACACTAGCATGTCCTTCAGTGTTGTGTCAATAACCGGCTGGTTTTTAGTAGGAAATTCCAAGATGGAGTCCTGGAGCTCCCTGGTGTCATTAAGGGATGTGTCTGTTTCCTCCTCATCCACGTTCTTTCCCTGCATGTGTTGCTGTTTCGCCTTAACTGGGCTAGATGATGCTGAGGATGACTGGGAATTAGTATATTTTCCCTTGTGCCCCTTGTGAGGATGAGGTACAGAGCGTTGTGTGTTGTTATTGTAGCTAGAGAGCCTGCCACGCTCTCCGCCGTTATGCTTACCGGCGCCATCTTGGGCCTGTGTACTGCGGGGAAGCATGTAGAAGTCCGTCATTCTGCTGATCTTCCCAGTTTCTTTTCTCTTCCTGGACATGTTCCCAGGGTGTGCCCGACCTGATGTGGGTAAAAATCGCCGCTTTTTGAGGTTCAGGAGTCGCTCTATGAGCTCCGGTATGCCCGTGGATGTCAGAGCTCTCTCACACTGCGGCCATTCACCTCGGCTGCTGGCCACGCCCCCTCCCAAAAACTTTTCAAGGGGGAGGGGCAATCATAGAGGGAAACGTGGTGGTAGGGGTAACCCCAGAGGGGATGTATACCACTCTGCCACACGTCCCCATTGGGAGTATGACAACCAACCCCAACGCCCCCCATTTTCAAGACATGAGACACGTCCTGATTCATATTGTGACGAGAGTCCTTACTATCGTTACCCCTCCTCCCCAATCCGCACCTATAATAGATACTCACCCCTCAGAGATACCCACACCAGGAGAGACAGCTATGTTGATCCTTCGTATACTCAAAACCCTATGACCTATCATAATCAGGGTTTTCACGAGGACCGACACGCCAGAAAACGGGGTCCAGACCCAAGAGTGGGTGCCGAGGAGCGAGGAGAGTACAGAGAAGAAAAGAGAAAAAGAGTGTAGTAGGACAAGGGGTATTTAATTTGAGTACCCAGGCACTCACTCATGCCGAAATATCAGTGCTTGATAAAGGTCTCAAATACGCCCCCCCAAGAAATTAAATACATTTCATACGTTCATTGACGTCCACAAATTCATATGTAAAATTAACATCCAAAGGTACTTGATTTCCAATCCCACTCGAACTGATTACCCAGCAGCTACCTCAGGTACTGTACATTCGGGATTATCTAACCCTTCCCTATTCGTTCCTCCGGTCCCTATCACTCCTGCAGTGAAAATCTTTAGGGATCTCGTTCTTGACGATCTCGCTAGACTGCCAGAAAAAGACATTCGACATTCATCATTGCCAAAAAAAGGATTACAATCCTTGTGTGCACGAAAAAATTTAGTTGTCCGCCCCGCGGACAAGGGAGAAGGAATAGTGGTGTTGGATAAGAGACAATATGATGAGGAGATGTATCAGATATTGAGAGAACCAGATACTTATGTAGAACTCTCCAACAATCCTACCAGTATATACAAAAAACAACTACAGACCCTTATAACTAAAGGTTATGATTCTAGGATTCTAAACAAAAAAGAAAAAGCTTTCCTGATACCTTCTGCACCAAGAATCCCCACCATCTACTATTTGCCAAAAATCCACAAAAATCCGACGTGCCCCCCAGGGAGACCCATCGTGAGTGGTATTAATTCTATTACTTCTAGAATAGGCAAATACATTGACTTCTACTTGCAACCCATTGTTTCAAAGACACCTTCTTTCTTGAAAGATACCAGCTCCACGATTAAACGTTTGGAAGAGATTCAGCTACAGAAAGGTTTTATTATGGCCACAGCGGATGTGGCCTCGTTATACACGTGCATACCACACGAGAGAGGCATAGAGGCTGTCAGACACTTCCTTTATCGGGAAGAATCCCTGGCTCCCTTTCAGTGCGATTATTTGATACAGTTGCTTGAATTCGTGACCAAACATAACTATTTTTGGTTTGATCAAAGGTACTATCTGCAACAACGTGGAGTGACCATGGGAGCAAAATTCGCTCTGAGCCTTGCGAACCTCTTCATGGCCAAGTGGGAGGAGGATGTCGTCTATGCCCATAGGACCACCTCATTGGTCCTGTGGGCCAGATATATAGACGACATCCTCCTCCTATGGAGTGGTACTCCAGAATCATTGAAACAATTTTTCGAGCACCTTAACACTAATGATAGAGGTATCTCCTTATCTTATGAAGCTAGTGAAAATGAGATCCACTTCCTTGACCTAGAAATTAAGATCGTTAACAATCAATTTGAATTCAATACTTATTTCAAGCCAACAGATCGAAACAGCTTCATCCCCAGGGATAGCTGTCACCATCTTGGCTTAATGCAGTCCCTCGCAGTCAGTTTCTACGTCTTCGTAGGAACTGCACAAATTTAGATGTATTCATAGAACAAGCAAATATTTTAAAACAACGTTTTCTCGACAAGGGGTATGACAACACCACTCTAGAATTAGACCTCCAGAGAGTCACTAATATGGACAGGAATTCTCTGTTTGAGGTGAAACCTGACAGAGAACCAGATTCCACATTTAAGTGGGCAATGCTAACCTCATATTCAGCGCAACACAAACAAATCAAAAGTATTGTGAAAAAGCATTGGGGGGTGTTGAAGCAAGACAATATTTTAGGTAAAATGTTACCGGAACAAGCCAAACTAATTTTTAAAGGAGCACCATCCCTACGTGGCTTAGTAGCACCCAATGTTACGAACCCTCCAGTGCGTCCTTCATTTTTCCATAACTTGACTGGATTTTTTCCATGTAAGAAATGTGTTGTATGTCAACATAATGTATTAACGGGACGCAAGACAACAGATTTTATATCGACAGTTACAGGGAAAAGGTATACTATATTTGATTACATGTCCATGTGGCCAACAATATGTTGGCCGCACAACGAGAACTTTCACCAGAAGAGTAGGTGAACATATTGCCCTTATTAAAGGGAGGAAGTCGAAACATAGCGTACCCAGACATTTCAAGGAATTCCATAAGGGTAACCCACTAGGTTCACAATTTCTAGTTATTGACCAATACACCCCACCTTGGAGAGGGGGTGCTAAGACCAGGGGTGTCTCCCGTCTAGAGACATTCTGGATACATGAGCTACAGTCCCTCTCCCCAAGGGGTATGAATATGGAAATTGACATTAACGCATTTATCAATGATTCTTAGTTTTACTTGAGAGCAAGTATAAGTTTTTTATGTTGATGTTTAATTGTGTATGTCACGGAACGCCCCACACTCCGCTTGAGTGCTTCCGTCATATACCGCTTCCTAAGTTCTGGAACACGAGTCCAATGGATCTGGCTATAGGAACCCCAAGAACTAGACAACACCAGTCTTGGAGTACATCAGAACTACCTTTATTTTGAGATCTCACAGACCTTTATACAGCAGGGATGACTCAAAGCTAACCTAATTAACATGACCTAATTTACTACAAAATGTACCCAGACCAGATGACAGTCTTGTGGGCACCGAGCTTCACACATTAATACAATTAACAATACAAACAACAATCTCCCCCCTCCTCAGCCTAGACCATTCGTCTATTAGCCAGGGCTGGTGGCTAATGTGATCAGCTCTCTCAATTAACATAAACACATGTTGATAACACCAGCATCTCCTCACAGGATGTGTCCCAGCAGAATGAATCAGTCTTATCAGCAGGGGGCTGCTGGAGGAATCCCCCCTCCCTCTTCAGGGACACAAATATACAGTAAGGAGTCCCCATACAATATATACATGACTGAGTCCGATTAATACAGTTCAGACTGGATTTCTCATTCACCTCAAATGCTAGGGCCCATAATCGGTGGGCAACAGGCTTGCACACAGTCCTCTCCAACAGCCTCCGCTCTGGCCATGTCCGTGACATTTCTCCCCTTTCGGCAGGAGACTAACACAGGAGGAGACCCCAGACGGGTTGACTCCGAAGTTAGTCCATAGTTCCAGTCCTCTACTGCCTGTACCCACACAGTACCCCAAATAAATTATTCCAAACAGAGTATCACTCACCCAGCCAACCTCTGCCTCTCTCAGAGAACATATCTGCCGCTGGGGAGAGGCCCAGACTGGCCCTTCTCCCTGGAATCCTTTCTGCCGCTGGAGAGAAGACAGGGGGACTGGGCTCACTCCATCCTGCTGTTGGGGATCTGGGCCGACTGCCCAGCATCCCTGGGGTATACAGGTGGGGACTGAAGCCCCATCCACCGACACCAGATCAAGCTGCAGTTGTGAGGTGATGACTGCATTCTCTCCTTGGATCCTGATCTGCAGCTCGCGATAGACTGCCACCTCCTCACCTTGGGCCTCCACAATTGCTGCAGGTGTGGGGCAGAGGTCTTGGACCCTCTGTCCGGTTGCCAGCACTTCTGCTGGGGGTTTGCCAGGTGGTTCCTCCTCTACAGAAACGTCTATTAAATCCCCAGTCTCTGGAATTGGTAAAAGTGTGGGACAGAGGTCTTGGACCCTCTGTTCAGTTACCAGATCTTCAGCTGGAGAAGTTTGTTTTAACTCCATAGATGCTGCTGGCAGAAAATCACATGTCCCTGTCAGTGTTGTGGGAGAAAGGCCGACTACCTCTTCTCTCAGGAAGGCCGAAGCCACTGTTGATGCTGGGCAGAACACAGTGAACTTTGGCAATGATAGCAGCTCTTCTGCTGGAGGCTCATCAGGTTGTTCTTCCTCAGCAGAAAAGTCTATCAAATCCCATGTCTCTGCAACTGATGTCTGGGAATAGAGGTTCACCATCTCCTGTCCATGGAACCCAGAAGATGTTATCATTTCTGGACAGAGGTTAGCAGAGCTCTGCCCTGTTGTCAGCACTTCAGGTTTGGGGACGGCAATCTCCGGATTTTCCACTGCCGATTCTCTGGCATGCTGCTGAACTTGTTCTAGCAGTTTCCTGTATGCCCTTTCCAGATGCTGTTCCTTCCTTAGCAAATGGTCCAGATCAGGTTTGAGCTCTGAGACCCCTGCAAGACCGAGCATAGACTCTCTATAGTCCCTCATGTCCTCAAGGTCAGGTTCCCCCTCATCGCCAAACATAAAAAGATCTGTAAGGTTCTCCCACAGCAATCCAGGGCCGCCAAAGTCATATCCCTCCGGAGAGCATTCTGTTGTCTCCCCTAAATATCCCTCCTCTGCGTGCCATTGCAGAGCCCGATAACGATTGTCCAGCTCTATCTCCTGCTGGACCAACCTGTCCAACTCAGTCACCCATTGCTCCTGGGGCTGCTCTCCCAGGAATGCCATCCGCAATGCCCGTTGGTCACTGGCCCGTTGCTCTTGGGTTGGAAAGCACTTGCCCTGTTTTATACCAGCGAGACGGAGGGCTGCAATCCAGAGCTCCACCCGAATCAGCTGCCTGAGCTCCAGGTATTCATCCTCAGACACAGTCCTGGTGTACGTTGAAAGGATGATCCGCAGCAGCCCCGGGAATTCTGATGCCAGGTCCATATCTCCGCTGGGGTGACTGAAGTCTGCTATGCTGATCTTGGATCCAGTTGGAGGTTTGGATGTCCCAGACTTCAGACTTCAGGAAGCTTTCCCGCTGCTTGCCACCAATGTCACGGAACGCCCCACACTCCGCTTGAGTGCTTCCGTCATATACCGCTTCCTAAGTTCTGGAACACGAGTCCAATGGATCTGGCTATAGGAACCCCAAGAACTAGACAACACCAGTCTTGGAGTACATCAGAACTACCTTTATTTTGAGATCTCACAGACCTTTATACAGCAGGGATGACTCAAAGCTAACCTAATTAACATGACCTAATTTACTACAAAATGTACCCAGACCAGATGACAGTCTTGTGGGCACCGAGCTTCACACATTAATACAATTAACAATACAAACAACAATCTCCCCCCTCCTCAGCCTAGACCATTCGTCTATTAGCCAGGGCTGGTGGCTAATGTGATCAGCTCTCTCAATTAACATAAACACATGTTGATAACACCAGCATCTCCTCACAGGATGTGTCCCAGCAGAATGAATCAGTCTTATCAGCAGGGGGCTGCTGGAGGAATCCCCCCTCCCTCTTCAGGGACACAAATATACAGTAAGGAGTCCCCATACAATATATACATGACTGAGTCCGATTAATACAGTTCAGACTGGATTTCTCATTCACCTCAAATGCTAGGGCCCATAATCGGTGGGCAACAGGCTTGCACACAGTCCTCTCCAACAGCCTCCGCTCTGGCCATGTCCGTGACAGTGTAGAACTCTTTTGAGAATATATCTCGGGTCTATGGAGGCCAAATTTATATACATACATAGAAAGACTTCATTGACATCGACATTGTCACTATAAAGATCCTTCACATTTTAGATTCAGAGGTGTTTTTTGGTCCACACAAGGTGGTATTTATTACCACTCCCTTAAACGCATATTTATTCACACATTTATTTTTCATTTTTTTAATTTTATTTTTATTTTATTTTTTATTTTTATTTTTATTTTTATTTTTTATTTTTATTTTTATTATTTTTTATTTTTTATTTTTATATTTATTTTTATTTTATTTTTTATTTTTTATTTTTTATTTTTATTTTTTATTTTATTTTTTATTATTTTTTATTTTCTATTTTTCCATTTTTTATTTTATTTTATTTTATTTTTATTTTAATTTTTTATTTTTATTTTTATTTTTATTTTTCATTCTTTATTTTTATTTATTTATTTTTTTTTTTCATAAAATATACTTTTATTTCTATTACCTTATCACGTCACGTCCTATTAATTTCATTATTTTTCCCATCACGATATCACTACTCACTGAACACACTGAGTGTTAATAGTCATTGATATATTATTTTCATATTTATACATATTCATTTATTCATTTAAAGATCATATCTCTTGCTGCGCAGATTTGAGTTTATGTTATTGCACACTGTGCTTTCCCATTGTTGTCAATACAGAGTTTAACTGACGTCACTGGGTTGATTATTATCAGAATGAGGCTTGATCTGCTGTTTACTTCCAGCCGCCCATGTGATGGGTAGTTACGTGCTTCGCCCCGTCCGACGTGGTGACGCAGGCTCTATTGCCAGGTGGATACACACCAAAACGAGGCTTGAACCACTGTTTACCTTTAGCGGTCCATGTGAAGGGAAGTGACGCGCGCTCATCCCGTCCGAAAAGGGTGACGCACATCCGGCTACTCGTTCTTCCCTATCTCGGACCACACTCTCCACTACGGAATGGAGAGTGGTAATAACTGTTTTATATTGGGGACATCCCCACAAGGAAGTGGTCTTTATTCTTAGTTTATCCCTACACTCATAATCTCATTACACTCTATAATAACATCCCAGTACAATGCTGGAACGCATATACACACACCAAATAGAGGCGTGGAACGCACGCGGGTCCGCCATCTTGGCTAAACCCGGAAGTGCCTTAGAAATTTAGACACGAGCTGTATCCTCATTAAGGGGGCTAAGATATCTATATTAAGGGGTATGGCAGCAGTGGGTGAGTACCCCAGATGAAGTCTTTTAAGACGAAACGCGTCGGGAGACTCCACTGCCTGCCATAATTTTACTTGAAGCGCTTTTTTTACTACTGAAATGTAAGTTGTTTACTTATTTTAATAAATCTGTTTTTCCAAACGGTATTATGCTATGTGGCCCCCCTTCTTTATTCTTATATGGACTATCCATCTGAGATGATCCGTGGGAAGGTTTGCCATCCATTTTAAAGTTCCGTCAGGAGTCTGGATATGTTCTGAAGTTTTACTGCCATCCAATCGTGAGGTTCCTCCTTTTGATTGCCCGTTGGGGTTACAAGCTTGATTGACTCATTGAACGTACGTTCTTATGAGTTCAATCCTTCTGGTAAGCCTTCACTTTTTCTCTATGTGGAGGGTCCATCACACCTTTGCATGCGTTATCCACGTGGTGAATAAGGAACTATACATACTTTTGGACTAACATCAGTCCCTTTCAGTCCTTAAAACATCCGAAGAACATCAGAGACTTTATTTGTTTATTTGTTAAGCTGTCATATTTTGCAATTTTTGCTGTTTGACATAGACGTTTTCTTTATTCTTATATCTATATAAGTTTTTTAAACCTACAGCGCTACACTTGTCTATGCATTGAATGCCTGTAGAAACACTCAACAAAATGGGTATAAGTGTCATAAGTTTACATCAACTAGCACCGGAAAAGAATATGATATTAAAGACTTCATATCATGCAGAACTGCAGGTGTAGTCTATGTCCTTCAATGCTCTTGCTCACTCCAATATATAGGCAGAACTAAAAGACCTATGTGGAAACGCATAAAGGAACACATTCAAAATATTAAAAATGCTTACCCAAAGCATAGTGTTTCCAAACATTTTGCTATGCACCACAATAAAGATCCCAAATTAGAGATCTGAAATTCTGGGCAATACAGAGATATAAACCACACTGGAGGGGCTCAAATAAGATCAGGGAACTCAGTAAAAATGAATCAAAATGGATATTTCAGATGGGTACTCTCGCGCCTAATGGCTTGAACATTGAATTTGATCTTAATTGTTTTATATCAGATTATTAATTAATTTATCTAGTCTAGTAATAATTTTTTAATATTTGTCCATTTTTACTATAATATATTTTTTAATAGTATTTTTCTCTTTTTTTCTCTTTTTCACATACATGTAAATTTTTTTAACCATCCGTAAATAATTAAGTTAGATGATGTTCTTATATAATTTTTTCTGAATATACTAAGTATTATATATATCTATGTTTAAAGACCTACATGTACAATATTTTTAAGTATTGTACTATTTGTTTTCATTTTGCTCCATAAGGGGCGCTATATGGTGTTCCAATAAGGTATGTGATACTATTTATGTTGCCCCATGATGGCTCTAGTTATCGTGGTTTTTTTCATTAGAGATATTTTATCTTGTCCTCTCTATACTAGCTGGGAGTGCGTAATACTGATTTATACCACTGGAGGGTGTCTATCACCGCCCGCACTATCCAGTTTTTAATTTGTTTTTATCCCTGGTTTTACTTGTATCGTTTTTTATAAATATTTGTATCTTGTCATTATCAAATGTTTTTAAATGTGTGTCAATTAAAAGTTGTATCTAAGCACACATATAAGCACAAGCAGTAAGCAGGATGATGACCCTGTTAATAGAACGCTGTACCCATGGTTACCGGAATGCCATCGGACTTAAATACTGAGACCGCGGCATCTCGAGTTTATCCTTGAGAAAGTCACGTGGTGGTGATGCAACGCGTGGGAGGAGCCTAGGACGTTCACTGTAGTCTGACACTCGGAGCTGAACTGCAGCTGTGTTTTTCAAGCTAAGTCTCGTCCACAGCGGCTGACTGCAATCTGCATACTTATATGTCTGTTCACAACGGGGCGCACGTGAGTGTATTTCTGAGTGGTTTGCTGGTGTCCTTTTATTCAGTTCACTGCGTAATGATGTATTTCCCTGCTTGTTTTACATATAATTGCCGGTGTTGAGAACCAGATGACCAACATGAATAAGGCTGAAGCAGGATGTTAAAATCATTCAGGAATTACAAACAAACATTTCAATTAAGTAATTAAGAATTAAATTACTGGGACTTTTTACTTATTTATTTAATCTGTCACAGGAATGACATATCTTCACTATTAACTCTCCCCTTAATTGCATTTTAGTAGCAACTTGCATCAGAGTGGTTTTATATATATTTTTGGACATTGTATATATTTTGTTCACATTTATTTATGGATTGGGGCACTTTTAAGTATGGCTTTCACTGAATAATTATATTACAATTTAATTTAGTTCTTTGGAGGGCCATAGCGCTGGTTTCTTACCATACTTTATGTTTTTATTCACATATGTGCCTATTTTTTAGATTGGCATATTTTATTTAACATTTTCCACTACAGCGGATTGGGTCACATATTAGCACCAAGATCTTATTGTATGTTTTATTATAGTTTTTGCACTGTTTTATGTTAATGAATTATGGTTATTATATGCACATCACTTTATGATGACTGATCATAGAGTAGAGCGCTTACATTTTTTATTTGTTTCACCAGAAACCCTGCCTGCACTTCCCAGTCTGCAACACTTCCGGCAAGTTCTGCACGCAGCATTCACAGGCACTCGTGTTCCTCTTAAACCTTGTCACCATCTGTTCCATCTCCAGTGGGGCTTGGATTGGAGATACAAGAGAGGCTGACCTCGTAATTTCAGACTCCTACCAGGTACGTGACAGGTTATCTTGCGAGCGTGCTACCGAGTCCTGTATCCGGCATCCATAGCCGCCGACTACAGGACTCGGCCCCGCCCCCCGCGTCATTGGAGTTGATTGACAGCAGCACGAGCCAATAGCTGTGCTGCTATCAATCTATCCAATGAAGAGCTGAGAAGAGCCAAGAAGCCCGGGCAATGATCGAGTGCGGGACTTTCGAGGGCTCAAGTAAACCGGGGGGGCTGGGGGGCCGGTAATCATCAGATGTTTTTTCACCTTAATGCATAGGGTGCATTAAGGTGAAAAAACTTGAACCTTTACAACCCCTTTAAGATTGAGGTGTAACTGTTCTGAAAATAGCTACTTCATACAAGAAGCAATTAAGCTGAGAGGAAGACTGTTAGCATGGGGATACTCACCTACATGTCTAAAACAAAAGCATACAAAAA
The DNA here is from genome assembly GCF_042186555.1 of Aquarana catesbeiana. Lineage (NCBI taxonomy): Eukaryota > Metazoa > Chordata > Amphibia > Anura > Ranidae > Aquarana > Aquarana catesbeiana. Next base: position 144,251,694 of record NC_133334.1, read on the forward strand.
AAACATTATTAAGACATGCGAGGAGCTCTTGTTCAGCCAGAAAAAAGTAAATGAAAATAAACACAACCTGACTTGTATTATTACCTGATTTTCAAACCAACATCTACAAATCAACAAGATTGTCAAAAAATACTGGCACTTGTTGACAATTGATCCCAATCTAGGACTGTTTGTCCCACTGTTTGAAACACCTAGTTTTACAATCAGACATGCAAAGTCTATTAGGTATAATCTTGTACAGAGCTAGGAGACACCCATGCAAACATCTGGGCACATGTGGGGGCTGTGATATAAAACAAAAGAAATAAATGCAGCGCTAAGACAAAGGAAATTTAAACATAAATATGTGTTATACAGTATCTAGAGGTACACATAATATATGTATGAGAAAAAAATCTGGAGACAGAAATTTCCAAAACATCCACACAGGATGTGTACTTAAAGGCTATCTGTATAGGTGAGTCCATATATCTGAACTGAATATGTGTATATTAATAGTCAACGGTTTAGCGTGAGTAACCATACATATAAAAGTCCATAGGGCAACACAAAATAGTTATACACCTAAAGTGTAGAAAATAGTGGTCAAATGTTGATAGTAGATCCACCACCATAATTGAAAATGTGGGGGGGCTTACCAGAGACAGTGGACACAGATGGGTATACACTCACTGTGTCGATAAAGCTGATATAATTGTAAGTTTAAAAATTGGAGAGGGGCATTGAGGCCATTATGTAGGCCTCAGGGACTTTTAACGGTGCTGAGATCAATGATATACCGAGCGTATCATAAAATAATATTTTATTAGACAATCTCATTAAAAAAGACAGACATTAATAAAAGGCAATATACAAAACAGAAAAAAAGGAAGGGATAATCCTTTGATACAGAAATTAATACCACTTTCTCAACATGTTTCGCTTTCATAAGCTTCTTCAGGAGATATATTTGTGATATTAGAGTCAACTATGGAAGAATAGAAAGAATATATATATATGTAAACAATACATGTACATGTCTGCTTATACATCATACAATCATAATATTTAAATATGAGCAAAGTACAAAATGAAAAAAATAATAAGCAAATCTGTATATATGTGTAAGCATCATATATTAAGATAAGGATATATAATATACAATATGTATCAAAAAAAAAAAGAGACATATTTCATGTATATAATCATCATTTAGCTTGAAAAAGCTTACCTGTAGAAAAAAATATATTTAATTAAAAAGGAGGGATTTTTGTGTGATGGCAAATGCTTTCTCCTCAGTCCCCACCTCACTATAAAGGCATGCAGAGAGGGATAAAATCCCTAAAAATGAGAATTCTTTAAAAAGAGAAAAATTGAAAACAGTAAGTCTGAATGAATAAGGTCAATTCAATTAAAATGCACTTATCAGTAGCATTATGTATGAGGGTAAAAAGAAATCAAAAAATACCTCTAGTAGAATCAATTGAAAATGACAAGAAGTTACATCCAAAGGATGATGGGTTGCAAAATTGCTGAAAATATGAAGGAACAGTTCTTATATTGCAGTGGAGTAGCAGTCAAAGAAGGGGGCAGTATATGTCCATACACAGCTGATGGATGAGCTAGACCTGGAGATATTACTGCAAACTCTCACAGAGAACCTGAAGGGTATGAGCATAGTGAGAGGATATCTCTAAGTATCGTATATACTGGAATGCATAATTGTTACAAAAAAGAAGGTGGATGAAAAGACTTACTGTTGGTAATCAAGATTTCTATTGAACAAAGTTGCCCGTCAGGAGAATCCATCTGCCCCACGTATCAAACAGGAAAATGACAGAAGTTGGCGGGGAAACAAAAACCCCGCTTTTAAGCCTCTCCAGCGTGACGACGTCTGACTCATCGTCATGCTGCTGACCGAGAGAGACACCTGCGCATGCGCACGTATCCGATTCCCATTCGGAAAGCAGCGTAAGTGACGTCGGGTACTGCAGGCGGACCCGCGGCCATCTTGGGAAATCCTATGCCCTGAGTCTGATACTAAGAAGGCTCACAGGGCTCAAAAAAAGAAAAATTTGAGTTATACATGGTATATAATGACGCGGCGGTCAGAGTAAATAGCCTCTGATATAGCGTAGCTGTCACACGGCCCTGTTTGGGGATTCTGTGCTCTGAGTTTTGCATTAAAGGAGCCCAAAGATAATAACAAAGATATTGTAGTATAATAATGCCGTGTGTATGAGTGAATCAGAAACGAAAAGAGCAGCACTTGGTGTCCAAAAAGCGGGCAACGTAGCAGTCAAAACATTGATTAGGAAATGATTAGCTAAGTGCCCGGGGTGTCCGTGCATACCAAAGAATATAGAGGAAAGGAGACCGAGGACAAAGCACAAGCTCATACCACATTCAATATCAGAAATTATGATAACCAAACAAATTAATCCATCAATCAATACATAAATAAATTATATACATAGGAAAAGAAAAAAAAAAAAAAAATTATAAGAAAGGTTTGTAACTCAAGGTTTCACGTTGTAACAAGATTTTATCGTAGTCACCCCCTCTTTCATTTGGGGGGACATGTTCCAAAACATAAAAGTGCATCATCCTGTCATCAAATTGGTGATGGAGACCCATATGTCGACTTATAGGGGTCTCCATCTTTTTTTTACAAACTAGAGAGACATGGTCTCTGATCCGGTGGAAGAAGGGGCGTTTGGTTTTCCCCACATAATATGCATTGCATTCGCATGTCATTATATAAACCACGCCTATGGATTGGCATGTAGCTAGGAAATTAGGATTATACAACTGACCATTAGGAAGAGTGATATTGCGAGATGCATAAATATATCTGCAGAAGTCACATTTGTGGCAGGGTTTGGTGCCTTTGTTCTTGGTATGCATTGTAGGTGGTGGGGCATGATGACTATGGACTATATGGTCTTTAATTGATCGGGATCGTCGGAAAGTAATCTCGGGATGGTCTTTGAGATGTTTGGACACCCTGGGATCTCCCATCAGCAAATACCAGTGCTTTTGCAGCAGTTCCCGCATTTGCCGATGTTGTCCGGAGAAGGTGGTAATCATTCTCAGGCCTGGGGCTAATTTTGGTTTTGTGGGCCTATAAATTAGTTGACTACGTTGGCTTCTTTTAGCTCTAAGGTAGGCTCTTTTTAAACATTTATTACTGTAGCCCCGTGTCTTGAGACGTTCCCTCAGTGCCCTGGCCTCGGATTCAAAATGGATATTCTCACTGCAGTTTCTCCTTAATCTTAGATACTGTCCATAGGGAACATTATTTATGAGTGGTTGGGGATGGGAGCTGGCAGCATGCAGGAGTGAATTTCCCGCTGATGCTTTTCGAAAAAGAGTGGTTCCTATGGTTCTAACAATTATGCATTCCAGTATATACGATACTTAGAGATATACTCTCACTATGCTCATACCCTTCAGGTTCTCTGTGAGAGTTTGCAGTAATATCTCCAGGTCTAGCTCATCCATCAGCTGTGTATGGACGTATACTGCCCCCTTCTTTGACTGCTACTCCACTGCAATATAAGAACTGTTCCTTCATATTTTCAGCAATTTTGCAACCCATCATCCTTTGGATGTAACTTCTTGTCATTTTCAATTGATTCTACTAGAGGTATTTTTTTATTTCTTTTTACCCTCATACATAATGCTACTGATAAGTGCATTTTAATTAAATTGACCTTATTCATTCAGACTTACTGTTTTCAATTTTTCTCTTTTTAAAGAATTCTCATTTTTAGGGATTTTATCCCTCTCTGCATGCCTTTATAGTGAGGTGGGGACTGAGGAGAAAGCATTTGCCATCACACAAAAATCCCTCCTTTTTAATTATATATATTTTTTTCTACAGGTAAGCTTTTTCAAGCTAAATGATGATTATATACATGAAATATGTCTCTTTTTTTTTTTTTTTTTTGATACATATTGTATATTATATATCCTTATCTTAATATATGATGTTTACACATATATACAGATTTGCTTATTATTTTTTTCATTTTGTACTTTGCTCATATTTAAATATTATGATTGTATGATGTATAAGCAGACATGTACATGTATTGTTTACATATATATATATTCTTTCTATTCTTCCATAGTTGACTCTAATATCACAAATATATCTCCTGAAGAAGCTTATGAAAGCGAAACATGTTGAGAAAGTGGTATTAATTTCTGTATCAAAGGATTATCCCTTCCTTTTTTTCTGTTTTGTATATTGCCTTTTATTAATGTCTGTCTTTTTTAATGAGATTGTCTAATAAAATATTATTTTATGATACGCTCGGTATATCATTGATCTCAGCACCGTTATAAGTCCCTGAGGCCTACATAATGGCCTCAATGCCCCTCTCCAATTTTTAAACTTACTATTTGGGATGTGGTGCTTCTGAATTTTCCTCTCATTCCGAATTTTCTTATTTAACTGATATAATTGTAGATCTCTGTAGATGGTATAGGAGTAGTAGAGATGCTTGTAGAGATTGTACACGATAAAGGCAAATCCAATCAAGTATCACCAGCGTGTAAGGAAAAAACATTAAAGTACATAGCGTAATACTGCGTGGATGGTCTTGAGGCAAATGCTAGTAAAAATAGTTGCATATACACAAATCCATGAGTAGACCACTAAGGATGGAAGATTTTAAACATCCAAAAGTGTAAATAGCAAAATATTTAAGTGGTAATAGTAGGTCCACCACCATAGGTAAAAGTGGGGGGCTTACCAGAACTAATGGACACGGATGGGTATACACCCACTGTGTCTATTAGGCTTGTATATCTGTAGATCCCTGGAGACAGGATGAGGGTAGCCAAGGTACTTGTGAGGAGTATATATGGTGAAGGCAAATCACGTATCCACCGCATAAAAAGAAAAGGTATAAAGACACATAGCGTAATACTGCATAAAAAAGCTATGAAGCGTATTTATTAAGGTAAAACACTCACATTTGTGAAGATAAAATACAGCACTGAAGGAGAGTAAAAATGGCAGTGTGGTGGTGTCAGCAAGCGTTCCCTTGTGGGGGCTGCAATTATTGTTGCTACATCTATGAACGCATCATCTTACCCAATGGAGATAGGTACACCCTGAAACACTATGCTAATTGTAAAACCAAAGGGGTGGTTTACCTTCTCATGTGTGAATGTACTGGATTCTATGTAGGTAAAACTAAATTGGAATTATCGGCACATCTCCAGCATGAAATTCTGCAATGTAGAGCTTTCACTTGGGTGCCATGTTGCGAATGCCCATGGAGGACGTTTCCCCCGCATCCAGTTCCTGGTCCTCAATTGGATGCACCTGAGCTCACGTGGGGGTGACTTGAACAGGTGTCTCCTCCAGTGCAAGCTCCTGTGGATTTTTAAAATAAAATGCCACTACCCTATCCGGTCTGAATGAAGCTATATCCTTCAAACCCTTTCTGGAGGGGATGGGAGAGGTGAATTCTAATGTCCCTGACATTTCTGGGCCATAAATCATTATTCCATATGGGCCATCTCTCTTCTATCCACTCTAACTTAGGCAGTCCCAAATACTAGTATTCCCTTTTTTGAGCTATATAACAATAGGATTGGGGTTTATCCCCATACCTTTCATACTGGGCACAGCCTTGTGCTTCATTTGTTTATTTGATTGATCTGTCTATGTATTTGTTTATGATGTGTAATAACGTTAAACACGTAAATCACATTGTACTATAACATTCCTGTATACTACATTACAGCACCCACATGGTGGGATATGTATATAATGCTGAGCAGAATATGCTGCAATATGTATTGTGGTGTTTTGAAGCCTTCTCTCACTGCCTTCAACTGTGTACGTTTACACTTTTTTTACATCCTTTTAAACTTATTGGACCGCATTGCCCTGTTCTGTTTGGCCGCCCGATGCACGGGGGCTGTGCATCCCATTGCATGCCCGTTTTGGGATGTAATAGCCAGTCCTGTGGCCTTTGTATTGAGTGGATCACTTTTCATCTCTCTGTCCTTCATTCCACTAGTAGGACTGATCAGCTGTGAGTGTGTATCATCTATCCAGTCTGCAACCAGTACCCTTGTGCTTTGAGAGAAGCAGTTTGAGTTATCCGCTATTACCAACCAACTGAAAGCTAGAAGGCTATCCTTTGTAAGGAACTGGGCCAACTGATTTTTACAGTGTATTTACTTTATTAGTTTTTTTCTCTTATTTGTGACTTACAATAAATTATCAAAACGGTACTGGACTATTCGGGGTCTCTTTTTTACATGTGAACATTGTTGCTGTTATCTGATTATCAACCCTGGAGGACTTCGGGAGTAACCAGAGAGAGGATTTGATCCAAGGCTTGTTAACCTCTTGGCTCCGGTGAGTTTGAACCCCTACGGGGTGTGTGCAGCACAAGGTGTCCCAATAGATGGTGAAAGGTGCACTCATCAGATCTACTATTCATATAAGGGAACCCAGACCGAGTTCCAACCGAGGTGTCTTTGTTGGAATTTGCCTGCCTGCATGTGTTTTGCTTGCATTTACAAAAACTTTGTTTTGTCAGTCAGCATTGAGGACTGAAAATAGTGCTGCTTTGATGGGTTAATTGCTGTTTCATATAGTGCATTCATTCATCCATATTTTTATTTCTTTTTGTGTTAAGTGGCTGCTGAGAGATATCTCACTCAGAATATGGTGACATCAGGTTAAATCACTGTGGTTTATTACCAATATTATCTTCCATCTGCATATACCGAATATCCTTTAGTGCTGAGATAGGAGGATTGGAGTAGGGCTTATTGTCTCCTTTTTGTTTGCAAATCTATTAACCTTCTATTAGTAGGTGAGTTGCCATCTAGAAAAAGGAAGGCCTGTAGACGTGGTGTGTCTGGATTTTGCAAAAGCATTTGACACAGTTCCCCATAAACGTTTACTGTACAAAGGTCTGTTGGCATGGACCATAGGGTGAGTACATGGATTGAAAACTGGCTACAAGGGCGAGTTCAGAGGGTGGTGATGAATGGGGAATACTCAGAAAGGTCAGGGGTGGGAAGTGGGGTACCCCAGGGTTCTGTACTGGGACCAATCCTGATTAATTTGTTCATAAACGACCTGAAGGTTGGGGTAAACAGCTCAATCTCTGTATTAACAGACAACATTAAGCCAAGCAGGGCAATAACTTCTCGGAAGGATGTGGAAACCATGCAAGAAGATCTGAACAAATTAATGGGGTGGACAACTACATGTTAAATGAGGTTTAACCGCTGCCGGACCAGCCGCCGCAGTTTTACTCGCACTGATCGCTGTATTAATGCCAATGGTTCCAAAAATGTGTCAAAATTGTCCGATGTGTCCGCCATAATGTTGCAGTCATGATAAAAATCGCAGATCGATGCCATTACTAGTAAAAAAAAAAATAATAAAAATGCTATAAATCTATCCCCTATTTTGTAGACGCTATAACTTTTGCACAAACCAATCAATATACGCTTATTTTATTTAATTATTTTAACCAAAAATATGTAGAAGAATACATATCGGCCTAAACTGAGAAAAAAAAATTTTTTTTTTTAATTTTTGAGGGATATTTATTATAGCAAAAAGTAAAAAATAATGCGTTTTTTCAAAATTGTCGCTCTTTTTTGTTTATAGCGCAAAATATAAAAACCGCAGAGGCAATCAAATACCACCAAAAGAAAGCCCTATTTGTGGGAAAAAAAGGACGTCAATTTTGTTTGGGTACAACGTCGCACGACTGCACAATTGTCAGTTAAAACAACACAGTGCCGAATCACAAAAAGTGTTATGGTCAGGAAGGGGGTAAATTCTTCCGGGGCTGAAGTGGTTAATGTGAAAAAATGTAAAATAATGCATTTGGGTGGCATAAATATGAATGCAATCTACTCACTAGGGGGTGAACCTCTGAGGGAATCTAGGATGGAAAAGGACCTAGGGGTCCTAGTAGATGATAGGCTAAGCAATGGCAAGCAATGCCAAGCTGCTGCTTACAAAGCAAACAGAATATTGGCATGCATTAAAAAGGGGATTAACTGCAGGGATTAAGCAATAATTTTCCCACTCTACAAGACTTTTGACTGGCCTCACCTGGAGTATGCTGTCCAGTTCTGGGCACCAGTCCTCAGGAAGGATGTACTGGAAATGGATAAAGTACAAAGAAGGGCAACAAAGCTAATAAGGGGTCTGGAAGATATTAGTTATGAATAGGGATGAGCCGAACACCCCCCAGTTTGGTTCGCAGCAGAACATACAAACAGGCAAAAAATTTGTTTGAACACGCAAACACCGTTAAAGTCTATGGGACACGAACATGAAAAATCAAAAGTGCTAATTTTAAAGGCTTGTATGCAAGTTATTGCCATAAAAAGTGGGGACCCGAGTTCTGCCCCAGGGGACATGTATCAATGCAAAAAAAAGTTTTAAAAACTACCTTTTTTTCAGGAGCAGAGATTTTAATAATGCTTAAAGTGAAACTATACAAATGAAATATTCCTTTAAATATCATGCCTGGGGGGTGTCCTTAGTATGCCTGTAAAGTAAAACATCTTTCCCATGTTTATAACAGTGCCACAGCAAAATTACATTTCTAAAGGAAAAACATTAATGCAAAACTGCTTGTGGCTGTATTGTATTGTCGGATCCCGGCAATATAGATAAAAATACCAAAAATACCAAAGAAAAATGGCGTGGATGTCACCCCCAAAATCCATACCAGGCCCTTCAGGTCTGGTATGGATATTAAGGGGAACCCCACACCCAATTTTTTTTTTTAAATGGCGTGGGGGTCCCCCAGGCACTATATACTCTGAACACTGAACATAATCTGCAGAAAATTGGGCCTTAGGTGTTGGTGGTGCCAGAACACTGTAAGCCCTCAGATACTCTTGTTGGGCACAGAAACTGGCCCTGTTGTGAAATATTAGATCAAAAAATCTAATTACATGCCCCTGTTAAACAGGGGCAGAAAAATTGGGCCTTGGGTGGTGGTGCCACAACACTGTAACCCCTCACATATACTCTTGTTGGGCGCAGAAACTGGCCCTGCTGTGAAATATTAGATCAAAAATTTTAATTACATGCCCCTGTTAAACAGGGGCAGAAAAATTGGGCCTTGAGTGGTGGTGATGGTGCCACAACACTGTAACCCCTCACAGATACTCTTGTTGGGCGCAGGAACAGGTCCTGCGTTAAAATATTAGATCAAAAATTGTAATTACATGCCCCGGTGGAGGTGGTGCCCTAAACCAAAAACATTGTTGGAAGCTAGCACCATCAAGATTGAGGAGGAATAGCATAGTCAGCATAGGCAGTCTTCAAGGCATCCCACATCCATAGCAAATTCAATCAGTTACATCAGCATCAGGTGCTTGATAGCTGCAGATCCAAGACTGATTCATTTTTATGAATGTGAGCCTATCAATGGAGTCTGTGGACAGGCACACTCTTTGATCTGTTGCTAACCCTCCAGCAGTACTGAATGTGTGTTCAGATAGCACACTTTATGCAGGACAATCCAGCAGCTCAATTGCATATTGAACATGTTCTAGCTAGTGGTCCATCCTCAAGTCCCAATAACCCAGTGGTTGCTCTGTTGTAAAGGTCTCCAAGTCTGCTCTTGCCCCTAGATATTCTTGCACCATGTAATGTGCCGAGCACTGAAAAATTGTTTAAAGGCATCGGTCAGCTGGCCACCTTCTACACTACTCTTCCTCTGACTGAAGGAAGCCTCAGCAACACGTTGTCCAGCACCAGGAAATTGTAACATTCCAGGGTCTGGAAATGCATTGCACAAACCTTTCTTCAAGGCCTCCTGAAGATGTTTCATCCTCTGCTCCCTCTGCAAAGGCAGGATGGGTTCTGCAACCTTACCCTTGTAACGTGGATCAAGAAGGGTTGCCAGCCAGTAATGATCCCTCTCCTTGATACCACGAATCCTAGGGTCCTTTCACAGGCTTTGTAGAATCAGGGAGGTCATGCAGCGTAAGTTTGCAGAGGCGTTCGATTCTGAGTCCTCTGGGTCACTAAGGATCACATGATCCATAACTACGTCCTCCCAGCCACTTACAAATCATTGGGTTTCTGGGGACTGAAAACATCCCTTGAAGACTGCTGCTAAGTGTTATCCTCTACATCCATGTTGACACAATCCTCCTCCTCCACTTCTTCCTGTGTGTTTGGCAGGCCCACAGGAATGCTATCTGGATAAAGGGGGCCTTGAGAGGTAAGGAGGTCCTCCTCTTCCCCCCGCTGTTCTGCCTCAAGTGCCCTGTCCATGATTCCACGAAGCATGTGCTCCAACAGGAAGACTAGAGGGACAGTGTCACTGATGAATGCATTGTCGCTGCTCACCATCCTTGTGGCCTCCTCAAATGGTGACAGGACAGTGCATGCATCCATGATCAGTAGCCAATGGCGTAGCAAAAAGAAGCCAAGCTCCCCTGACCCTGTCCTGGCACCATACTTGCACAGGTACTTATTGATGAGCTGCTGTGTGTGCTGTCGCTGAAGCTTTACCAACGTTGAGTTACACCTGGTGGGCATGTCACAAATGAGGCAGTTGGTGAGCAGGTTGCATTCCCTTTGAATGTCAGCCAGCTGAGCACTGGCATTGTATGACCGATGGAAATGACCACAGAATTTTCTGGCCTGCCTCAGGAGATCCTGTAAGCCTGGGTACCTGCTCAAGAACCGATGCACCCCCAAATTTAGGATGTGTGCCAAACATGGAACATGGATCAAGTGTCCCTGTCGGAGGGCAGAGAGAAGGTTGGTGCCGTTGTCGCATACAACTATTCCTGGCTGAAGCTGGAGTGGCGTCAACCACCTCTGAGCCTGCCCCTGCAGAACAGAATCTCTGCCCCAGTGTGGCTCCTGCCCCCTAGGCAGACCAACTCAAGCACTGCATGGCATCTTTTAACCTGACTGCTTGCGTAGCCCCATGAATGGTTACGGAGCACTGCTGGTTCAGAGGACAAATCTGCAGAAGAGGCCATAAAGGCAGAAGAAGAGGAGGGGTGGAGGAGAGAGCATTTTGGAGGCATGGCGTCAGAACAAGCTCCAACAACACTGATTCCTCTCCTGCATCCTTCCCAGCTGCCAGCAGAGTTACCCAGTGTGATGCAAAAGAAAGATAACGTCCCTGCCCATGTCTGCTGGACCATGAGTCAGCGGTAATATGAACCTTACTGCTGACCGCCCTGTCTAACGAGGCCAGAACATTGCCTTCCACATGCCAGTAGAGAGCCAGAATGGCCTTCTTTGAAAAGAAATGGCATTTTGGAAATGAGGAGGATGAGGATGGCTTTGTTATCCACTACACCAACTCTTCTGCATGTTCTGGCTCAATAACACGGCTAGCAGCAGAAAAAAAGGACAAGCGTGCCCCACGGCCACCTGCAGAGGATGCACCATGTCCATGACCACCACTGCTGACTGTAGACACAGAGGCTGCTTGCCCTCTTTTAGTCCCCTGTGAGTGTCTGCCTCTCCTTGGTGGCCTTCCAGACATGATGTATTTTTTGTTTTGAAACACCACACTACATTGTATTAGATACTGTGTACACTGCCTTTACTGCATTAGCAACTGTACAATGGCTGCACTGTATTGTATACTGTGTACACCACCAGAAGTGTAGTAGAAACTGTACACACTGTATTAGATACTGTGTACACCACCAGAAAAGTAGTAGAAAGCGTACATACTGTATGAGATACTGTGTACACTGCCTGAAGTGTATTAGAAACAGTACACCACCAAATGCACTGCAGATATAGGCTACACTGGATGAAGAAAATGGAAAAAACTGCGCTATAAACCAAAAAAAAATTTGTAAAGCAGCAATCCCAATCAAAAAACATCAATTGTAAATAAGCATAAGAAAAACAAAGGGTTTCGCTAATACTAGTAGTGCGTAATGTAAAATCTACAGTGCAAGAGATTTATACAGTGATCATACATAACAAATAAATAAATATAAAAATAAACCAGTGTGCAAAACATATGGTAATGGTGAAAGAAACAGTCCCATCCAATGAGGCATCAATAAAGTGTCATAGTGAGTTTTAGATCACCAAAAAATAAAAGTCCAAGTGACACTAGGTATATTTCTGTTATAGCGAAGAGGGGTCCACCACCAGAGAATGGAAGGGGTTGCTTCTTACCAGAAGGCCATGACCCCCCACCACAGAGGGTCACAGCAAGCAGAAAACTTGAAAAGCCAAAGGATGGGAACTGCCAGCGGTATCCACCAGAGGTCATCTCAACATCAGCCACACCAACGAACCCATAGCAAAGGTATCATGGAATATAGAAGGGGCTCACATAGTGTAAAACTGATAAAATTTATTGAAATGTAATAAAATAAATGAACACTTACAAACGTAATTGATAAAACAGCCTTAAGTCCGGCTCCGTGGCCACCGGAGCTCGGACAAACCCGTCCTGCTGGAATACAACTCGCTCGGGGGTGACGTCAGCGCGTCGTCTGGCTCCGCCCTACGCGTTTCGTGACATCATCACGTCTTCCAGGGGCACAGGCGGCGCGCCGCGTCACCTCCCTTAAGTAATAACATAATAGAACCAAGCCTCACTGTGGATCACTCCACACCATGGGTCATCCAAACCACCGCACCCACTTCCGGCATTCGGATGCACTCCACGGTGTGAGCGATCAACAGGGGCTATACGGTCCCAGCAATACACACGGACCAACAAAACATGTATGAAATCCTATGCATTAAACATGACCAAATTAAACATTGTGCAAATGAACACGCTGCCCAATATGTATATATAACTAAGTATAGTGTACAAAATAGGATAAAATAAAATAAAATAGATAAACAGTTCCCACGTAGCTTGGCAATGTTGGATCTTCTGATTGGAAACAAAAAATCCAAGTTGGGTAGCTAAAGCCGATCAGACCTGAGAACCAATCAGATCTAAATGGGACTGTAGTGTTCCACAAAACGGCCTCTATCTAGTTGCTCACCGAGTGCATTTATTACATCTTCCTCATCCCTAGAGTCTCGGGGTTACAAAACCGGAAGTGGGATAATGTGTTGAATGTAGTCTCCAACCAACTTCATTCACCACTGGCACCATCTAGTGGATATAATAGAAAGTGCTACCAGCAACTAAGTACTGGATTAGGTTCCCAATAAATCTCTACCTGGCGTAGAAACTACCAAGCGGATATTATGGAAAACACAGAAAAGTTATGTAAACCCAAAATCCCAGAAAGTAAGGGGGAGCAGAACCTCTTTGGGAATAGAACTTAACTAAAACTGTTTATCTATTTTATTTTATTTTATCCTATTTTGTACACTATACTTAGTTATATATACATATTGGGCAGCGTGTTCATTTGCACAATGTTTAATTTGGTCATGTTTAATGCATAGGATTTCATACATGTTTTGTTGGTCCGTGTGTATTGCTGGGACCATATAGCCCCTGTTGATCGCTCACACCGTGGAGCGCATCCGAATGCCGGAAGTGGGTGCGGTGGTTTGGATGACCCATGGTGTGGAGTGATCCACAGCGAGGCTTGGTTCTATTATGTTATTACTTAAGGGAGGTGACGCGGCGCGCCGCCTGTGCCCCTGGAAGACGTGATGATGTCACGAAACGCGTAGGGCGGAGCCAGACGACGCGCTGACGTTACCCCCGAGCGAGTTGTATTCCAGCAGGACGGGTTTGTCCGAGCTCCGGTGGCCACGGAGCCGGACTTAAGGCTGTTTTATCAATTACGTTTGTAAGTGTTCATTTATTTTATTACATTTCAATAAATTTTATCAGTTTTACACTATGTGAGCCCCTTCTATATTCCATGATACCTTTGCTATGGGTTCGTTGGTGTGGCTGATGTTGAGATGACCTCTGGTGGATACCGCTGGCAGTTCCCATCCTTTGGCTTTTAAAGTTTTCTGCTTGCTGTGACCCTCTGTGGTGGGGGGTCATGGCCTTCTGGTAAGAAGCAACCCCTTCTATTCTCTGGTGGTGGACCCCTCTTCGCTATAACAGAAATATACCTAGTGTCACTTGGACTTTTATTTTTTGGTGATCTAAAACTCACTATGACACTTTATTGATGCCTCATTGGATGGGGCTGTTTCTTTCACCATTACCATATGTTTTGCACACTGGTTTATTTTTATATTTATTTATTTGTTATGTATGATCACTGTATAAATCTCTTGCACTGTAGATTTTACATTACGCACTACTAGTATTAGCGCAACCCTTTGTTTTTCTTATGCTTATTTACAATTGATGTTTTTTGATTGGGATTGCTGCTTTACAAATTTTTTTTTGGTTTATAGCGCAGTTTTTTCCATTTTCTATATTTACTTGTAAACATCAAACTAACTGCTGCTCCAAACCTCCTAAATCACTGTATCAGTTTAATACATGGATATTTTTGAATTCAGGGCGCAGAGGGTGGTTGATACCACGGGGGTTTTTGATTCTAATCCCACATCTGTGGACTCAGGAACTAGTGGTCTCTTTATTCGTTTAAAGAACCTGACTATATCTGAATTACATACTCAATGGGATATAGCCTATCTTGAGACTTACATCAAGGAGGCCATGGTCCCTAGGAGTCTGAGGTGGGAAGTACCCCCTCAGAAAGGTGATGTAGATTTAGAGGGGTGGTTTAAATACTTTAACGACTCCGGGCTTGGCCTCCTGCGTTTCCTCGTCCAGAGGAAGACCGCTAAATTAGTTCGTCTGGACGACAAAATCAAGATGGTTAAAGAGAAACTGACACCTTCGGTTTCTAGTGACGAATATAGAGAATGTTCCAAAACCCTCCTTAAAACATTAGAGAAGGAGGAGAGAGACCAAAAGGCCAAAAAAAAGAAAAAATATATGAGGGACAAGGAAGACTACCAGGCGGGTCTAGTCTTTGTCTGGCAAAAGAAACTTGCCTCAGACCAAGTAGGGGATTTAGATATGGATACACAACCAGCTAATGAGGGAGGTGCGATACCTGTATTGAAACCCATCCCTGTCCAAGGGGAGAGGGGGTATCAACACCCCCCCACAAGGAACACTTCCAATAGGAATAACAACAGGAGGAATAATAAGACCAAGGGTAAACCTCCTGCACCCACATCTTTACACCCCTATTTAGGTGTAGCTCCTAACACATTTAATAATCATTATGATTATAATTACCCCAATCAGTCAAACAGACAGAGGGTCAATTCCCCACGCCCATGGGGTATCCCAATGGGTGGATCGAGACCAGGTACCTTTCAACGTCAACCTGGCCCTAATTTTAATGACTATACTCAAGATGGGGATTTTGGGTCGAATATCCCTATTCGAAACCGTTTTTTTCCCCTGTCTGATTCAGAGGCCCCGGGTTTCTATGACCAACATTCTCAGGGATATACCCATAATGAAACTGAGAGAAACAGGGGACCTTATTACCCCGTTAGACATGCAGGGAATTACGATCAATCAGGATTGAACCCCGCCCCTAGATCACAGGGAGCACAGGGCGGTTCCAATTGGGATTTTCCCAGGGTCAATCAAGGCCAAAAAAGGCCAGGGGAACGAAAAGAGGAGTCAGAGGGGGGAAGCGGGCCCAACAAATCAAAAAGAAGACGCCCCTAGGCACTGGAGTGTTTAACTTGAGTAAACAGGCATTAACGGATTCTGAATTACAATTACTAGACAAGGGTTTGAAATTTGCTCCGCCTAGGAGCCTGAGCAAATTTCAAACTTATATGGATATACACAAATATATACGAAAAATTAATATTAAGAGTTATATATTGAATAATCCTATTGTAAGTAATGCCAACGATGGAGACCCGGGTTATAGACACTCAGGCCTTGCGAATGCCTCACTCTTCAACCCTCCTGGCTCCCTTGCCCCAGCTATCAAAACATTTAAGGAGGTTGTTTTGAGGGATTTGGAACGCATTAGGGTCAATAAAGTAAAAATGAGTGGGAATCTGGAAGCAGGTTTAGAATCCTTATGTAACAACAAATCATTAGTGATCCGCCCCGCCGATAAAGGCGGGGGGATAATCATCCTCGATCGAAGTGACTACCTTGAGGAGATGCATCGCATTGTAGATGACCCGGACACATATACTCCCCTCACCAGGGACCCTGTGGCCAAGTACAAAAAAGAACTGGAGGCTTTAGTGGACAGGGGATACCGTCAGGGGATTCTTGACAAAAGGGAGAAGCTTTTTTTGGTACCATGTGCCCCCCGCACTCCAGTAATTTATTATCTCCCCAAAGTCCACAAGAGCCTTACTCGCCCCCCGGGACGACCGATTGTCAGCGGTATTGATTCGGTTACGTCCCGGGTGGGCAAGTATATAGACCACTTTTTGCAGCCCTTAGTTCAGAAGGTCCCATCCTTTATTAAGGATACCACACAAGTCATAAATATGCTGTCTCACATTGTGTGGAAGCCGGGTATAAGGTTGGTCACTGCCGATGTGACCTCACTCTATACCATCATACCCCATGATTTGGGGTTCGAGGCAGTAGACATGTACCTGACCCGGGACTCTGATCTTGTACCATCCCAAAAAAATTTCATCATGGAGCTGCTCCACTATGCCGCGAGCCATAATTATTTTTGGTTCAATCATCAATTTTTTCGCCAAGATAGGGGTGTAGCCATGGGGGCAAAATATGCCCCCAGCTTGGCTAACCTTTTTATGGCCAAATGGGAGGAGGACGTCATCAAGGCCTGGGCCAGACCACAGGTGGTCCTGTGGGCCAGGTACATTGACGATGTCCTCCTCCTATGGGACGGCAGTGAGACAGAGCTCGGTCAATTCATGGCTTTTCTGAATGAGAATGATAGGGGTATTAAGTTGAGCTTCGAGACGAGCATAGTGGAAATCAGCTTCCTTGACCTTAAGATCAAGGTCCAGGGGGACAAGCTAGTGACATCCACCCACTTTAAGGCAACGGATAAGAATTCCTTTATCCCCTTAGATAGTTGCCATCACGAATCTTGGTTGAAAGCGGTCCCCTTAGGGCAATATACACGCCTACGGCGGAACTGTACGGAAATTGAGACTTTTGACAACCAAGCAACTATCTTAACTGAGAGATTCATTGAGAAGGGATACGATCAGGTTACATTATCGAGATCGCTGGAAAAAGTGAGGAACAAAGATAGATCCCTATTATTAAACACAGGTCAACGTCAGGAGGCTAAGGGTGATTTTAGTCTACCCTTTATCACCACATTTTCCACTCAACATCGCCAGATCAAGGACCTAATTAAAAAACACTGGCACTTACACTTACCCAGAAACCCCCGTATTATATTCAAGGGGGCATCCACACTGGGAAATAAAATCGCCCCAACGGTGCAGGATCCACCTATCACTAGTAGATCCTTTTTTCATGACCTCAAAGGATACTACAAGTGTAGGAACTGTCAAGTCTGTTCCCTTAACAGCGATAGGGGTAGAAAGATCTGCCAATTCACGTCTACAAGTACCTCGCGGGCCTATCAGGTCAAACCTTTTATCACTTGCACGTCCGAGGGGGTCATTTATCTTATTCAATGCCCCTGCGGATTGCAATATGTGGGCAGGACCAAGAGGGCCCTTAAAGTCAGACTGTCCGAGCATATTGGCAATATCCGCAGGGGTTTTGATAAGCACCCCGTGTCGAGGCATTTTGACGAGGTCCATGGTAGGGACCCCTCCAATACTTTGTACGTTGTTATCGACAAGTACAGACCACATTGGAGGGGAAGTTCCCTTGTGAGGGAAATTTCTAAATGTGAAATGTCGTGGATTCACAGACTTAAAAGCTATGCCCCTTTTGGGTTAAATGTTGACACAGACGTCAATGCGTTTATTAACAACTCTTAATGCATTTTGACGTCTGTGTCTATAGGGTTATACTGCATGTCATATACATACCATCACCTGCAATTTTTTGTATACCATCGATAACCCTCATTAGTTATCTGTACAGCATACGAATTTAATTTGTTTTAGTTAAGTTCTATTCCCAAAGAGGTTCTGCTCCCCGTTACTTTCTGGGATTTCGGGTTTACATAACTTTTCTGTGTTTTCCATAATATCCGCTTGGTAGTTTCTACGCCAGGTAGAGATTTATTGGGAACCTAATCCAGTACTTAGTTGCTGGTAGCACTTTCTATTATATCCACTAGATGGTGCCAGTGGTGAATGAAGTTGGTTGGAGACTACATTCAACACATTATCCCACTTCCGGTTTTGTAACCCCGAGACTCTAGGGATGAGGAAGATGTAATAAATGCACTCTGTGAGCAACTAGATAGAGGCCGTTTTGTGGAACACTACAGTCCCATTTAGATCTAAATGGTTCTCAGGTCTGATCGGCTTTAGCCACCCAACTTGGATTTTTTGTTTCCAATCAGAAGATCCAACATTGCCAAGCTACGTGGGAACTGTTTATCTATTTTATTTTATTTTATCCTATTTTGTACACTATACTTAGTTATATATACATATTGGGCAGCGTGTTCATTTGCACAATGTTTAATTTGGTCATGTTTAATGCATAGGATTTCATACATGTTTTGTTGGTCCGTGTGTATTGCTGGGACCGTATAGCCCCTGTTGATCGCTCACACCGTGGAGCGCATCCGAATGCCGGAAGTGGGTGCGGTGGTTTGGATGACCCATGGTGTGGAGTGATCCACAGCGAGGCTTGGTTCTATTATGTTATTACTTAAGGGAGGTGACGCGGCGCGCCGCCTGTGCCCCTGGAAGACGTGATGATGTCACGAAACGCGTAGGGCGGAGCCAGACGACGCGCTGACGTTACCCCCGAGCGAGTTGTATTCCAGCAGGACGGGTTTGTCCGAGCTCCGGTGGCCACGGAGCCGGACTTAAGGCTGTTTTATCAATTACGTTTGTAAGTGTTCATTTATTTTATTACATTTCAATAAATTTTATCAGTTTTACACTATGTGAGCCCCTTCTATATTCCATGATACCTTTGCTATGGGTTCGTTGGTGTGGCTGATGTTGAGATGACCTCTGGTGGATACCGCTGGCAGTTCCCATCCTTTGGCTTTTAAAGTTTTCTGCTTGCTGTGACCCTCTGTGGTGGGGGGTCATGGCCTTCTGGTAAGAAGCAACCCCTTCTATTCTCTGGTGGTGGACCCCTCTTCGCTATAACAGAAATATACCTAGTGTCACTTGGACTTTTATTTTTTGGTGATCTAAAACTCACTATGACACTTTATTGATGCCTCATTGGATGGGACTGTTTCTTTCACCATTACCATATGTTTTGCACACTGGTTTATTTTTATATTTATTTATTTGTTATGTATGATCACTGTATAAATCTCTTGCACTGTAGATTTTACATTACGCACTACTAGTATTAGCGCAACCCTTTGTTTTTCTTACACTGGATGAAGAGTATATATATATATATATATATATATATATATATTGTAACCTGGGGGACAGGTAGCAGGTACAAAGCTCCCTGGGATGAGCAGTTTTTCAGGCACAGATACCAAATCCAGTGAGGTAGTGACAAACAGTGCAGTGTTTATTGGTGATATATACCAGTCTATATACAGGTGCTGTACAGTGTTTCAGAAGAACAAACAAAACAAAAAATAGCCAAACAAAAACCTAGCCGTGTCTCGGCAATAAATACACAATATATACAAGCCCTAACTACCAGGCTGAGCAAGCCTACAGCTTGTGAGCTTCCACAGATACAACTTAACAGCTTTTTACCAAATGTTTTGCTCTCACAGACCAGTGTCTATGTTTCTCAGGCAGAGAGCGAAGGCTGTCTGTCACAGGTGAGTTTAAATTGGCCTGGGGGAGAGGACCAAGATCTGAACTGGATTATGGATCAGAGATCCCTGAATGTGTATAAGAGGAGCCTGGGAGACATATAAACCGCAAACAGGACTTTTTATATTTTAGAGCTCCGATCCCTCCATAAAGAGTACCTGTCACCACCTATTACTGTCACAAGGGATGTTTACATTCCTTGTGACAGCAATAAAAGTGATTAAAAATTTTTTTTTTTTTAAACACAATTTATAAATATAAACATTTTTAAAGCGCCACCGTCCCTGCAGCAAAGAAAACACATACGGAAGTCGCGCCCGCATATGTAAACGGTGTTCAAATCACACATGTGAGGTATCGCCGCGATCATCAGAGCAAGAGCAATAATTCTAGGACTAGGCCTCCTCTGTAACTCTAACCTGGTAACCATAAAAAAATTTAAAGCGTCGCCTATGGAGATTTTTAGGTACCATAGTTTGCCCCCATTCCACGAGTGCGTGCAATTATAAAGCGTGACATGTTTGGTATCTATTTACTCGGCGTAACATCATCTTTCACATTATACAAAAAAATTGGGTAACTTTATTGTTTGTTTTTTTTTAATTCATGAAAGTGTCCCTTTTCCCAAAAGGTTGCGTTTAAAACACAGCTGCACAAATACCGTGTGACATAAAATATTGCAACAATCGCCATTTTATTCTCTAGAGTCTCTGCTAAAAAATATATATAATGTTTGGGGGCTCTAAGTAATTTTCTAGCAAAAAATAAAAGTAGATAAAGTCTTTTTGAGCCCCAAATTTTAGATATATATTTTGTAGCATTGACCCTAGAGAATAAAATGGCGAACGTTGCTATATAGCTGAATTGGTTGTTATCTACCTAATAGCAACCATCCACTCTAATCACCCCGGCAGAACCCCTTCAATTAGAGGCCTCATATTTGCATATGATAGGCTTAAAGCGGTAATGTGTGCGTGTAGCTACCAATGGCTGATATTTCTTATTTTCAATATAGTAAATTACCTTCTTTATTCATTTTACAGTTTTGACGAATTGCTTCGTCTGGTTTACATCCATCTGGAGCGACAGAATACATCATATAGGAGGAGTATCTCACCTACTGAAAGACTGATTATTACACTAAGGTAAACTATCTATTTTTTGATGCACATTAGTATTATATTTGCAACATTATAGTAAAGTTCAGCTTGAGCTCATTTGTCTGGGCTTCTCCAGCGGGTTACATGAGTGCAATTCTCTTGCACTCCTGCGACCCCTTTTCAGCGGAGAGTGATCAGGAGTCCGCTTTGTGTAGACGTCACCAAGATCAGTTGAGGCAGCACATCATCCTCACTTCTGGAGTTCTTTATCCACCAGTAGGGATGAGCTTCATGTTCGAGTCAAACTCATGTTCGACTCGAACATTGGCTGTTCGCCCGTTCGCCGAACAGCGAACAATTTGGGGTGTTCACTGCAAATTCGAAAGCCGCTGAACACCCTTTAAAAGTCTATGGGAGAAATCAAAAGTGCTAATTTTAAAGGCTTATATGCAAGTTATTGTCATAAAAAGTATTTGGGGACCTGGGTCCTGCCCCAGGGGACATGGATCAATGCAAAAAAAAGTTTTAAAAACGGCTGTTGTTTCAGGAGCAGTGATTTTAATAATGCTTAAAGTGAAACAATAAAAGTGTAATATTCCTTTAAATTTTGTACCTGGGGGGGTGTCTATAGTATGCCTGTAAAGGGGCGCATGTTTCCCGTGTTTAGAACAGTCTGACAGCAAAATGACATTTCAAAGGAAAAAAAGTCATCTAAAACTACTCGCGGCTATTAATGAATTGCCAGTCCGACAATACACATAAAAGTTCATTGATGAAACCAAAATTTAAAAAAAAATGACATGGGGTCCCCCTAAATTTCATACCAGGCCCTTCAGGTCTGGTATGGATATTAAGGGGAACCCTGGCCAAAATTTAAAAAAAAAATGGCGTGGGGTTCCCCCAAAAATCCATACCAGACCCTTATCCGAGCACGCAACCTGGCAGGCCACAGGAAAAGAGGGGGGATGAGAGAGCGACCCCCTCTCCTGAACCGTACCAGGCCACATGCCCTCAACATTGGGAGGGTGCTTTGGGGTAGCCCCCCAAAACACCCTGTCCCCATGTTGATGGGGACAAAGGCCTCATAACCACAACCCTTGCCCGGTGGTTGTGGGGGTCTGCGGGCGGGGGGCTTATCGGAATCTGGAAGCCCCCTTTAACAAGGGGTCCCCCAGATCCCGGACCTCCCCCCTGTGTGAAATGGTAAGGGGGTACAAAAGTACCCCTACCATTTCACAAAAAACTGTCAAAAATGTTAAAAATGACAAGAGACAGTTTTTGACAATTCCTTTATTTAAATGCTTCTTCTTTCTTCTATCTTCTATCTTCTTTCTTCTATCTTACTTCGGTTTCTTCCTCCATCTTCTTCTCTGGGTGACGTCAGAGGGGGGTGGGGTTACGTAACGTGTGACCTCGCCCCCTCTGACATCACGGGGAATGCCACAGGGAAGTCCCGTCAAGTCCCCGTGCGTCAGAGGGTGGCGGGGTCACCGGGTGGCTCCGCCCCCCCATTATTTAAGAACCGTCAGAAGAGGAGAAGCATCACACAGCGGGAGCCTCCCTCCATGCCATCATGGATGCGGAGCAGCCCGAGGAGAAGAAGGGAAGAAGACGCCGCGGATGAAGATGTAGGACGAGAACACCGGAGGAAGAACCAGAAGAATCAGGAGAACCAGAAGAAGAAGAAGAAGAAGATGGAGGGAGAAACCGAAGGAAGATAGAAGAAAGAAGATAGAAGAAAGAAGAAGCATTTAAATAAAGGAATTGTCAAAAACTGTCTCTTGTCATTTTTAACATTTTTGACAGTTTTTTTGTGAAATGGTAGGGGTACCCCCTTACCATTTCACACAGGGGGGAGGGCCGAGATCTGGGGGTCCCCTTGTTAAAGGGGGCTTCCAGATTCCGATAAGCCCCCCGCCCGCAGACCCCCACAACCACCGGGCAAGGGTTGTGGGGATGAGGCCCTTGCCTGCATCAACATGGGGACAAGGTGTTTTGGGGGGCTACCCCAAAGCACCCTCCCAATGTTGAGGGCATGTGGCCTGGTACGGTTCAGGGGGGGGCACTCTCTCGCCCCCCCTCTTTTCCTGTGGCCTGCCAGGTTGCGTGCTCGGATAAGGGTCTGGTATGGATTTTTGGGGAGACCCCAGGCCATTTTTTTATTTTGGCGCGGGGTTCCCCTTAAAATCCATAGTCTGGTATAGATTTTGAGGGGGACCCCACGCCATTTTTTAAAAAAATTTTGGCCGGGGTTCCCCTAATATCCATACCAGACCTGAAGGGACTGGTATGGAATTTAGGGGGACCACCACGTCATTTTTTTTTTAAATTTTGGTTCGGGGTTCCCCTGTGGGGAATTCCCAAGCCGTTTTTATCAAAGAACTTTTATGTGTATTGTCGGACCGGCAATTCATTAATAGCCACAAGTAGTTTTAAATGACTTTTTTCCTTTGAAATGTCATTTTGCTGTCAGACTGTTCTAAACATGGGAAACATGCGCCCCTTTACAGGCATACTATAGACACCCCCAGGTACGAAATTTAAAGGAATATTACACTTTTATTGTTTCACTTTAAGCATTATTAAAATCACTGCTCCCAAAAGAACGGCCATTTTTAAAACTTTTTTTGCATTGATCCAAGTCCCCTGGGGCAGGACCCAGGTCCCCAAACACTTTTTATGACAATTACTTGCATATAAGCCTTTAAAATTAGCACTTTTGATTATTCATGTTCGTGTCCCATAGACTTTAACGGTGTTCGCATGTTCAAACTAATTTTTTGCCTGTTCACAAGTTCTGGTGCGAACCGAACAAGGGGGTGTTCGGCTCATCCCTATCCACCAGCTGCCTGGACTGATGGCAGTCCCAGCCTCTTAGCAAGCTGCTCCCGCCCCTCCACAGCCCAGCACTCCAATGAGCGTGGGGGAGCAGAGCAGGAGAGCAGCTGACTGACAGTCAGCAGCTCTCAGCTCGGGGAGGGGTGAGAACCGAGCCATCGACAATGTTTGTTGACTCTCTGTTGAGTTCTGTGTGAAGAAGCGACAGTGGACAGATGTAGCATCGGTGCGATGCTGCATCCACCTAGGTAAGTATGATTATTCCAAAGAAAAATACCGTGGAATAAATATTGCAAAATTTAGCACACAAACATCTAAAATTTTTAATATTATAGCATATATTTTAGAACTATATCAAAAACATCAACATTTTTTATTTTTCAATTTACAATTCTTCATAAATTGGTTCGTATTCATAACCGGAGGTTGCAGGGCTGGTGGAAGGCCTTGAGGACGGTGTTGGTGGGAAATTGGTAGAATGATGAATGAATCGTTGGTTCCTTGGTGCACCAATTGTGGATGGAATTGGGGGCGGAGATGGATAGGGGATCGGTGGATGGGCAGGATTCATTGCATTGCCATACTCATCAGAGTATGGACGGAAGCGAGGGGGATAGTAGGGGTGGGTTTTGGGTGGTGGAGGGTTTGGGTATGTATAGTAGGGACCTGATGGTGGTGGTGGTCCAAACATGGGTGAGGAGGCAATTGATGGCTCATTGTGCAGACTGGCTTAAAGGAGGTCCATCACAGCCTTCTTCACTTCGTGTTTACGCTCCTGGGGAATTTCTTTAGCATTCCTGCGACCATTAGACCAAATCTATGATCTTTGGACTGTAGATCGTCCAGTTTGTGGTTCATACGTTCTACGAGGTCCGCAAATCCGTCGATATTCTGACCATGCCTTCGCTGTGGTGGTCTGCTCCTATGCTGGCTTCTGAGCCAGACAGGCTCAGCTAGCTGCTGTATTTTTGATGAAGCCTCTCCTTGGTTGCTCTCCTGTACTGCTTCAGATTCTTCCAGGAAAGAATGAACCAGCAACAGTGACACTCCTGCTTCTTGGGATGCTGCTTCTTGAGATGCTGCTTCTTGAGATGCAGCTTCTTGAGATGCCTCCTGGCCTTCTTCACGCGCTTCACAATTGGATCGTGTTCTGCATTAAACATATAATACAGTTAGGGCACAGTTAAGGCACCCCCTTCTTTAAAGAACTGTATAGTATCACTTTACAAATATGAAAGATGTTATCTCACTCTCTCAGATCCATGAAAGGCCTCAGAAACTCCAGTTCGTCTGCGTGGATGTAGGATACCACCCTTTTTGTTCCAGATCCACTCCTGGCCTCTTTAATTTTTCGGAGGTACCGCTTGAAGCAGTCTCGCAGGCCCTTCCATCGATTTTGTAATCTCGCTACTGCAAAACAGAAGTAGGAACATAATCGATTATGTATTTTGTCTTTTAGATACCTGGCAACCAGTCATTCCCTAGTTAGCCTACATTATGAGTTCATGGTGGGCAGGTCGACAATCAGCTACATTATCCGAGAAACCTGCCAAATCTTATGGGATGTGCTTAACACCATAGATATGAAGAGGCCTACACAAGAGAATTGGCAGGATATTGCAAAACTATTTTGGAGTCGGTGCAATTTCCACAATTGCATTGGAGCTATAGATGAAAAAGCATGTGCGTGTCATTAAGCCTGTTGGTAGTGGAAGTATGTTCTTCAATTACAAAAAATATTGCTCCTTTGTACTGCTTGCTGTGGCTGATGCAAACTACTGCTTGACCTATATAGATATAGGATCCTACGGTAGTAGCTGTGATTCACTTATTTTTTCCAATTCCTCCTTTGGTAAAAGGCTACAAGATAATCGGCTAGATATTCCTAAGAACTGTCCTCTTCCTGGCACAACTGAACCCTCACTACCCTATGTGTTCATCACAGATGAAGTTTTTTCGTTGGGGGAACACCTAATAAAGCCTTGCTCCAACAGGAACTTGACTACTCCTAAGAAAGTCTTTAACTATCAATTAACAAGGGCAAGAAGGGTGGTTGAGTGCAGTTTTGGAATTATTGCCAGTAAATGGCGTTTGTTACATACGCCTATTGCATTAAACATTGATAATGCAATTACTGCTGTCAAAGCAGCATGCGTGCTGCACAATTATGTCCGCTACGTGACAGGTACTGTTTCGAGGATTCCCTTATGCTTGACATGGAAAGTGCACACCTCAGTGCTACAAGCTGATCCTGCGATGGTGCCACTGTTCGAGAGCAATTTGCTGCGTACTTCCTTTCACCGGCTGGTGAATTAGAATGGCAATTGGACGCCATTTCCTAACTGCATTGCTCACTTCTTTAAATATATATTTTGCTGCTGTTGCTTTTTCTGTAAAGTTTTATAAAGCCTGCAGTCATTGAGTTTCTAATTTTTTCATGCTATGTTATACTGTCGTTAATGTTATAAATACTATTTTTTGGTAACATTTTACATAAACTGTGATAATAAAGCAATAATTATTTTGCCTGATATTGATCATTCATTATCTACATATATTAACAATAGAAGTAGACATCAGTGATAGACTGTACCAGGGTTCTCCATACTCTGGTTCCAGTTGTTCCCGAACTACAATTCCCATCATGCCTAGTCAAGTATGTCAGTGCCTGGCATGTTTATTTGCAAAACACATGGATAACAGACAAATTAAATAAGAGGTAAAACTTACATTTGTTGTTTGGTCACCAACAATGTTTCCCAATTCTCAATACTCAGTCGACAGATCTCCAACCAGGCGCTGTCCCTCTTATATTGATCCTTAGTTCTGATTGGTCTTGTCATAAATATATGGACACTGCCTCTGGAGTCTTATTAAGGACTCATTGTCAATCGGCTCTCTGTGATGGACTTCCCTGTGGGCTCTGGTCGACATTGTGCATACAGGTTGCTCACTAGTATACAGAGATAATAGCATACAGGAAGTACTCTGTGGGAAGGAGGGGGCTGCCTGCTTAATGGGGAGTACCTGAGAAAATTCTTTTCTTCTTCCTGTTAAGTCACTTTACTATAGATGGGGATCCTACTTGAAGGTGACTTCCATTTAATTCTATGGGTACAAGTCGTCTAGAAGTCGCCTTGAAGTAGTACAAGAACCGTTTCTGAAGTCGGAGCGACTTCAGTAGTGTACATTAAGATGGCTCTCATTAACTATAATGGAATTTCTGATGTCAAGCGACTTGGTCTGACAAGTCGGATCCCAAGTCGCTATAGTGGGAACCGGCACTACTAGTCCATCCATTTTTTTTTGTTTATGATCAAACATATAAATGTGCTGCCTGGATCCACACTGGTCATTTAGTATATAGCCAGTTTGTACACATCAACTGAGCATTTACTGGGTCTAGGGGCATCCAAATTGTTGTTACAGAGCTCCCAATAATTTTTTTCACCTGAATTTTAATTCCTAAAGTCTATTTTGCAATTGGTACTGTACTAAAGAACAGATTTTTATGTTTAAGTATAAATACTTACCACAGGTAAGGAGTCCAGTGATGGGTTAACATGTTGTCCAGACTTGTGTGAATGCTTTCATGAACATGATAGAGGTAGATCATATATTTGATGTTTTATTCAGAAATGATTGCTTGTGTTGGTATTGTTTTATTGACATAATCGGTGTGAAATGGTGGGTGACATGCAATCCGTGGAACAATGTATTTGTATATCAGAATTCAATACGCCCAGATCTGCATTTCAATTGTGCAGATAACCAAGAATCTAAATCTATTTAGTTCTTGGATATCCACATTTATGTGGAAGGAAGCAGCATACAAAGTGATATAAGTCCACTAATTGTATCAACTGCTTCATTATCAAAGTTTTCATCCTCCAGGAGTGTTTAGATCCATATTGAGAAGTCAGTTTAAATGAGTAAAACAAATTTTCAGTGACTCACAACAAAAATTTTGGTTTATGGAGACTGAGGAGAAATTGATCACCAGGGGTTACCCTAGGGAAATACTTAGTAAAAAAATGATAAGGGAGCCCATGCACTGCAAGTTTGTGGAGGCATGAAAAGCAGAGTCCTCGGGGTCACTGAGGATTACACTATCTGGAACTGCCTCCTTCCAGCCACATACTACTCCCAAGGTTTTTGGGGACTGAAAACCTACTCTTAAAGATTGACGTATGTCATCCTCTGCTTCAATGCCTCCAGAATCCTCCTCCTCCCTCTCCTCTTGTGTGTTCTGTGGCATTGCAAGAATGGTGTCTGCATAAAGTGGGCATTGAGAGGAAAGGAAGTCCTCCTCTTCCTCCTGCTGCTCTGCCTCGAGTACCCTATCCATAATGCCATGCAGAGTATGCTCCAGCAGGAACACAAGAGGGATCAGTAATGCTGACTGCCTTGCCCAACGATGCCAAAACATTACCTTCCACATGATGGTACAGAGCTGGAATGGCCTTACATGCAAAAAAATAGCGACTGGGAACCTGCCATTGTGGTACAGCACATTCTGCAAATTCACGGAAGGGGGCAGAATCCACCAGATGGAAAGGCAGGAGTTGTAAAGCCAGCAATTTGGACAAGCTGGCATTTACAGTGCCTTGAAAAAGTATTGATGCCACTTGAAATTTTCCACATTTTGTCATGTTACAACCAAAAACATAAATGTATTTTATTGGGATTTTATGTGATAGACCTGGGATATGCAATTCCAGAATGCATGAAGGTAAAAAAAAACCTTGAGCCTTTAGAGCCACTGTAATTTTCAAAAATCCCCTTTCCAAGAAA
Organism: Aquarana catesbeiana; assembly: GCF_042186555.1. NCBI lineage: Eukaryota > Metazoa > Chordata > Amphibia > Anura > Ranidae > Aquarana > Aquarana catesbeiana. The sequence goes on from NC_133334.1 coordinate 144,280,242, forward strand.
GGTTTTAAGGTCCATCTTATTTTAAACATTCTGCAAGGAATGTCTTCGGATGAATATTAGCACTGCCGAATTTGATGGGACATCCCTTTCCTAAGTTTCTACCTAAAGTTTTTATTACATAAAAGTATGTTGTATGCTGCAATTCATATCCCTTGGTCTAGAAGGATTACTCAAGATTGGGCTGAGAGCTTAGTTAATTTAATCTTAGATGGCCATGGTTTACAGAGAACCTAATTAATTATGGTTGTGACATTTGTTCTATCTGTTAAAATGTTCATAGCCATCAAGCAGAAGAGGTCAACTGGAGGTGCATGCGTGGTGGCTCCTAAGAAGGCCACGTAGACCAGGAGCTCTGCTCCGACGGATCAGCGCTTACTCCAGCCATCAGCACGCCCGAAAACCTGCATGGACAGTGCACAAGGACTGGGGAACGGTGGCAGCACACCCCCATGTCAGTGGGACCCATCCGCAGGTCACTGTAACAGCAAATATCCAGAGCGGGGATCGCGCCTCAGAACTCCAAGATGGCATCCGTGAACAGGCCTCAGACACAGGAAATAAAGGGGACTCAGTGAGCAGCCCAGCCCCAGACCCCCTTCTCTTCAAACCTCTGTAAGCATTCAACATTCTTGGGCTGCATCACCAGCGTCCACAGAATCCCTCATAGGATACACCATGGATAACTACCTATTATCCACTACGGAGGAAAGCTCCTCACATTCACAGGGGTGGGAGGCCCACCTCATCCACCACCCTGACATGCCCACCAACACAGCGGCTATGTTCTCTAGATTCGCTGACATGCTCAGCATTGGTTTATCCCAGACTGCAGCAAAAATCACAGGGGACATTAAAGCGGAACTCCAGAATTTGGGCTGACACATAGAAACAATTGAATCACACCTGGACATTACTATATCCAGAACAAACCAAAACACGGAGCGCATCCAGGATCTCCAAGACCAGCTTGAAACGGCGATATCTAAGATCGATGACCTAGGGAATAGGTCTCGCAGGTATAACTTCAGAATTAGGGGGCTCCCAGAGACTGTAACGGATGTCCACACAGTGGTTCGTTCTCTCATCCAAGATCTCATACCTGACATACCCATCCACTGATTGGAATTGGACAGAGCTCATAGAGCACTGCTCCCCCCCATCAGACGAATTGCCGAGAGATGTTGTGGTGAAACCTCATCACTACATGGTCAAAGAAGAGGTAATGCAGCGGGCTCGCTCGACCGCACAATTGAAAATCTATGATCACCCCATTCAAGTATTTATTGACCTCTCCCCATCAACTATCAAAAGAAGGAGAACACTTAAACTGCTCCTCTCAGTGCTATCAAAAAAAGTCATAAAATACTGGTGGCTATTCCCCTTCAATCTTAAATTCACCTACATGAACAAATCTTACACATTTTCCAAATTTACAGAGGGAGAGAAGCTTCTCCACCACCTGGGTCTCATCACTCAGAATCCGTATACTCCACAATCTGGAACCAAAGTGTGATCCTCTAAATGACTGATGTCCACTAGCCCACCTAATTCAGTGTGGCAGAAGCCCAAACCCAAGAGGTCCAAGGACTCCGAACCTATCTGAAAGAACTGAGCCCACCCAGGAATCCATTAGCACACAGTTCACCTGAGACCTAACTTTTTGAACAACCTACATACGGTCTCCCTGTGACTCTTGGGCCTCTCCCCTTTTTTTTCAGGTTTGTTTGTTGGTGTGTTGTGGGTTTGGGCCTTAACTGGTGCACCCATTTACCCTGTTACTATTGTACAATATAATTCCTCCTGAGGTCTGGAAGTTTTGTTAATAAACAACCCTTGTTTGGTTTAATCTAGTGATCATTATCTAAATGCGATGTATATTAACTTCAGTAAGTGGTCGGTCCCACCTAATTCAGTCTGGCAGAAGCCCAAACCCAAGAGGTCCAAGGACTCCGAACCTATCTGAAAGAACTGTGCCCACCCAGGAATCCATTAGCACACGGTTCACCTGAGACCTAACTTTTTGAACAACCTACATATGGTCTCCCCGTGACTCTTGGGCCTCTCCCCTTTTTTTTTCAGGTTTGTTTGTTGGTGTGTTGTGGGTTTGGGCCTTAACTGGTGCACCCATTTACCCTGTTACTATTGTACAATATAATTCCTCCTGAGGTCTGGAAGTTTTGTTAATGAACAACCCTTGTTTGGTTTAATCTAGTGATCATTATCTAAATGCGATGTATATTAACTCCAGTAAGTGGTCGGTCCAGTCCACCCAAGTCAGTACTTGCCACGCATTGAACACTCCTCAGACCCTCAGTACTACTGCAGTGCCAGGCTCAGAGGCCTGGGCATGCATTCAGTGGGATTAGGACCCCCAAGAAGCTTCCCAGGAGGGAGGGTAATGGGGGCCTAACTAATTCAGACAACCATGCAATCCTTGAAACCTACGCAACCCTTATAAGGAACCAACGCTGATTTTACTCAGCCCATATTCACTTCCGTATCTAACACCCTATTATTCCCATAGCACCAACCCACTGCTTTCGGTAAACTACCTTTTACTCGATTCCCCCCTCCACTTAGCCCATGGGCCCCTGTATTTTTTTTTTTTTTTTTTTCTTTTTTTTTTTTTTTTTCTTGCCACTTCAGCTTAAAGGTTTCTCCCGGGAAAAGATTTTTCAAATATTAAAATTCAAATTTCTTTCCCATCTTATCGTCACATCATCGTGGCTTTACATTTGCTTGGTACTCCAATTTAGTATATTACAAAACAAAAGAGGATACATAATTATCCCAACGATAGCTAATGCTTCCCTTTTACCCATCCCCCCCCCTCCCACCCCCCCGAGACCATATCCATCCAGTCCTCTGCATTCCTCTACTTATGTAGACCACATCTCAACCGCATTTGGAGATTCTTTAAATTTTTCCCAGTCTTTCCATTTTGTTTCAAAGGCCCCCATTTTTGTCCCTTCGCTAAATCTTAGGTACTCCAAGCACTGAATCTCATTAATTTTATTAAACCATTCCCTCATCTTTGGCCTCTCTTTCCTTTGCCAATACTTAGGGATTAAGCTCTTAGCTGCATCAATAAGATGTGGCAAAAGTGTTCTGAGATATGTTTTAGTCGGCATATCACTCATGTGGAATAAACAGATCCAAGGGTCATTTGGGACGTCCAAGTTTGTTATCACTTTGATAAATTTTCTTACTTCGCCCCAAAACCTTTTCATTTCCGGACATAGCCACCAGATATGGGCCATTGACCCCATCTCTGAGCAGCCCCTCCAACAAAATTGCGACTTATCCCTATGTATTTTATGCACCCGATCGGGGGTCAGGTACATTCTAGTCAGGCATTTAAAATTTAATTCTAGGAGTTTACTATTAACTGAAGTGGCTGAGACTCTTTTCAAGATCAGGGAGACTTCTGTATCTGTAAGATTTCTCCCTAACTCCTTTTCCCATTTCCCTATATAGTCCGGGGTTTCTAACCTTTCTAAATCAACTAGAACTTTATATATCCGGGAGAAACCCCCCCTCCCCTCTCTATCCACGCATATTTTTTCTAGTGGTGTTAAATTATCCACCGATCTTATTGGCTGTGGGAGTGAACCAACATAGTGTTTTAATTGGCTATAGCGCCAGGGGTTAATGACTAACATATCTCTTTTGTCCTGCATCTCTTGGAATGAGCATATTCGACCCCTATGCATTATGTCTTTTATGCCGCGTACACACGGTCGGACTTTCCGGCATACTTGGTCCGGCGGACCAGAGTGTGCCGGACAATCCGCCCGTGTGTGGGCGGCGGCGGACTTTTCCGGCGGACTTCTTCCCAAAAGCCCGCCGGACCTAGATTTCAAACATGTTTGAAATCTTTCCGTCGGACTCAGTTTCGGGCGGAAAGTCCGCTCGTGTGTGTGCTGGTCCGACGGAAAGCCCGCTCGTGTGTAGGCTGGTCCGACAGACCAAATACGACACGAGGGGATGGTATTGCATCTCGCGCTCGCTGCAATAGGAAAAACAAATCTTCCTATTGCGGCGAGCGCGGGGCATACCAGGCCCTTAGGTCTGGTATGGATTATAAAGGGGAACCCCGCTACGCCGAAAAAACGGCGTGGGGTCCCCCTAAAATCCATACCAGACCCCGATCCGAGCACGCAGCCTGGCCGGTCAGGAAAGGGGGTGGGGACGAGCGAGCGCCCCCCCCCCTCCTGAACCGTACCAGGCCGCATGCCCTCAACATGGGGGGTGGGTGCTTTGGGGGAGGGGGGCGCCCTGCGCCCCCCCCCCCAAAGCACCTTGTCCCCATGTTGATGAGGACAAGGGCCTCTTCCCGACAACCCTGGCCGTTGGTTGTCGGGGTCTGCGGGCGGGGGCTTATCGGAATCTGGGAGCCCCCTTTAATAAGGGGGCCCCCAGATCCCGGCCCCCCACCCTATGTAAATGAGTATGGGGTACATGGTACCCCTACCCATTTACCTAGGAAAAAAGTGTAAGTAATAAAACACACTACACAGGTTTTTAAAATATTTTATTAAACAGCTCCGGGGGGGGGATCTTCCTCCGGCTTCGGGGGTCCCTCCGCTTCATCTTCTCCCGGCGTCCGGTTGGTTCTTCTCCGCTCTCCGGCCTCTTCTCCCGGTGTCGCAGGTCTTCGGCCGGCCCCTCCGCTCTCTTCATGTAGCTCTATTGCGAGCGGAGGTCCGGACTTCTGGGCTTCTTGGCTTCTTGGCTTCTTGGCTTCTTGGCTTGGCTTGGCTTCTCTTCTCTTCCCCCAGATGTTGACACGACGCTCTCTCCGGCTGGACTGGTTTCTGAGGGCTGCGTTGTGACTTATATAGGCGGAGACCCCGCCCCCATATGATGTCACAGTCCCTGGGCATGCTGGGACTGTGACGTTTTAGGGGGCGTGGTCGACCACGCCCCCCGACCACGCCCCCTAAAACGTCACAGTCCCAGCATGCCCAGGGACTGTGACATCATATGGGGGCGGGGTCTCCGCCTATATAAGTCACAACGCAGCCCTCAGAGACCAGTCCAGCCGGAGAGAGCGTCGTGTCAACATCTGGGGGAAGAGAAGAGAAGAGAAGCCAAGAAGCCAAGAAGCCCAGAAGTCCGGACCTCCGCTCGCAATAGAGCTACATGAAGAGAGCGGAGGGGCCGGCCGAAGACCTGCGACACCGGGAGAAGAGGCCGGAGAGCGGAGAAGAACCAACCGGACGCCGGGAGAAGATGAAGCGGAGGGACCCCCGAAGCCGGAAGAAGACCCCCCCCCCGGAGCTGTTTAATAAAATATTTTAAAAACCTGTGTGGTGTGTTTTATTACTTACACTTTTTTCCTAGGTAAATGGGTAGGGGTACCATGTACCCCATACTCATTTACATAGGGTGGGGGGCCGGGATATGGGGGCCCCCTTATTAAAGGGGGCTCCCAGATTCCGATAAGCCCCCGCCCGCAGACCCCGACAACCAACGGCCAGGGTTGTCGGGAAGAGGCCCTTGTCCTCATCAACATGGGGACAAGGTGCTTTGGGGGGGGGGGCGCAGGGCGCCCCCCTCCCCCAAAGCACCCACCCCCCATGTTGAGGGCATGCGGCCTGGTACGGTTCAGGAGGGGGGGGGGCGCTCGCTCGTCCCCACCCCCTTTCCTGACCGGCCAGGCTGCGTGCTCGGATCGGGGTCTGGTATGGATTTTAGGGGGGACCCCACGCCGTTTTTTCGGCGTAGCGGGGTTCCCCTTTATAATCCATACCAGACCTAAGGGCCTGGTATGCCCCGCGACGGGGCTCGCAAGGTGTCAATCTAGCCGATAAAAGCGGCAAGATTGACATCCTTTTCTAGTCCCGTCGCACCTGAGTCACGTTCAAAATGAACGGACTTGTCCGTGTGTGGGCAAGTCCGTTCATTCTGAAAGTCCGCCGGAACTCCGGCGAAAGTCCGTCGGAAAGACGGGCGGACTTAGCCCGCCGGAAAATCCCGGCGTGTGTGGGCAAGTCCGTTCGTTTTAAAGTCCGGCGCACCTGGCGGACAAAGTCCGTCGGAAAGTGTGCCGGACCAAGTAGGATAGAAAGTCCGCTCGTGTGTACGCGGCATAAGTTGTATATTTTCTTCTAGTAACCATTTACCAAACCATTCCTCTTTCCCTGGTGCAAACTGTTCTAAATCTTTAAGTGGCATTAAGGGTGAATTATACTCCCAGTGTTCCTTCCTGTGAAGGGTGTCCCATATCTTAAGTGCGTGTTTAGTGATTGCATGCGTTTCAGTGCTGTACTTTCTCTGTTGAGGCGAAATCCATATAATCTTATCCAGTTTAGTGTCACTAATTTTATTTTCTATTACTACCCATTGTTTTTCTATGTTTTTGACCCATTCAGTCACTCTGGCTATAGCGATAGCTTCGTAATATTTCCTTATATCTGGTGCTCCCCATCCCCCTTTACCTTTAGTATTAATCAATTGTGAGAATTTTAATCTAGGTGGCTTTCCCCTCCAAATAAATTTTGAAAACATTAAGTGTAGCCTTCTGAGGTATGTATGTGGGAGTGTTATTGGTATCATTTGCATTTTATAAGTTATTTTCGGCAGTATAACCATTTTATATATGTTGATTCTTCCCGCCCAGGATAGTTGACCCAGATGAATTCTACTCAATTCAGCTTTTACCTCGTTTAACAGTGCTATAAAGTTCGCTTGGTATAGCGTTTCGGTTGATGTAGTGATTTTGACCCCCAGATAATTCAGTTCTTTTTTCCCCCACACAAAGGGGAAGTGTTTTTGGTAGGAGTGGTCACTCTCCTTGAAGTGGTTTATCTCAAGTGCTTCAGATTTAGTTGGGTTTACTTTGAAATTTGATAACTTTCCGTATTCTACTAGGTTAGCCATGATATTTGGTAGGGATATCCTTGGCTGGGTTATATACAGCAGGATGTCATCTGCAAAGGCGGCCAGTTTGTATTCCATATTCCCTATTACGACCCCACTAATATCCCTATTCTGTCTTATCCTTAATAGAAGGGGTTCTAACGTCAACAGGAAGAGCATGGGGGAGATTGGACACCCCTGCCTTGTACCATTGTACATGTCGATTGGGTCCGAGAAGGTCCCATTTATTTTCACTCTTGCCGATGGTCTTGAGTATAAGGCCCTAATCCATTTACACATCCTCTCCCCACAGCCTACCTCCTCGAGCGTACTCATCATGAAGTCCCAGTCTACTCTATCAAACGCTTTTTCAGCGTCTATGGATAGAAGTAGACCTGGGACTCCGCTCTTTTTGATTTCCTGGGCTACTAGGAGGGTTTTGATGCTGTTATCCCATCCCTGTCTACCTCTAATAAACCCCACCTGGTCCGGATGTATGATCTTCTCTATTACCTGCTTCATTCTGCTCGCAATCACTTTTGCGAATAATTTAGTATCCACATTTAGCAGGGAAATAGGCCTATAGTTTGAACAAACTGTCGCATCCTTATCCTCTTTTTGAATAACCGTAATATTGGCTGCCAGGGCTTCTCTGCTCATTTCCCCCTTGTCTCCTATGTCGTTCATATAGGCACACAGTTTAGGGATTAGATAGTCTTGGTATTTTTTATAATAAAGCACTGTCAACCCATCCGGTCCTGGGCTCTTACCTACTTGTGTTTCTCTAATTGCCTTTCTAACTTCAATCTCTGTAATAGGGGACTCCAGTGTGGTATGCTCATTTTCCGATAATTTAGTCATTCCCACTTCACTTAGGTAATTTTTGATCTTCGCTTGTTTTTGTTCCCTCTCCTTAGGTGTTACATTTCTATTTATGGAATAAAGCTCACTGTAGAATTCTTGGAACGTCCTTGCAATATCTGGATCCCTATATTGGATCTCGTTTGTTCTAGATCTTATCTTGTCGATATATTTGTTATTTTTTTTTTTACTTAATATCTTTGCCAGGAGTCTACCAGGTCGGTTACTGCCTACATACCTTTCTTTTTTAACAAGGTTATACTTCTTCCTATTTTCCTGTTCAATTAACTGCCATATAGCCTCCCTGCTCCTAAATAGTTTTGCCAGTGTTTCGCTATCCCCCTTTTTCTTATGATGTTGCTCTAATTTAATAATTTCCTCCTGAAGCACGCGAAAGGTCTCTCCCTGGCTTCTCTTTTTCTCTACCCCCGCCTTAATCATGATCCCTCTGATATAGGCTTTATGGGCCTCCCAAACCATAGTTTCTGATGTTTCCTCAGCGGTATTAACTTTAAAATAAAATTCTAGTTCTTCTTTAATAAGTTTGTCTATCTTTTCATCATGTAGGAGGTCCTCATTAAGTATCCAGCTACTGCTCCGTGTTTCATGCTTGCTTAATTTTATTTGTAGGCTAACCGGGGCATGGTCCGAGAACGTCATTGGCCCTATGCTTGTACCCTCAACCTCTTCCACATAGCGATGCTCCACGAAGAATAAGTCCAGCCTAGAGTATGTCGCGTGAACGGGGGAATAGAAGGTATAATCTCTTATGTTCTGATGTTGCATCCTCCATATATCTACCAGCTGCTGATGACGCAGTTTTTTCCTGAGTTTTTTCATCCACTTGCCTTCGGACCCCCGAGCACGCGACGTACTGTCTTTACCTGGCTCTAAACATATATTGAAGTCTCCTGCGATAATGGCCCTACCTCTCTTAAAGGTTTCAAACTTTGCCAAGATTCCCACTAGGAACCTTGCTTGGTTATTATTTGGGCAGTAGATATTTGCCAGGGAACATTCCATCCCTTTCAAGCTACCTCTTATGAACAAGAAGCGACCCTCCGGGTCAATTACTCTCTCCTCTATTGTGAACCCGACTCCCTTTGCAAAACCAATCGCCACTCCTTTTGCCCCTCTAATCGGGGAGTCTCCATAGATCCAGTACGGAAACTCGCTTGTAGCTATTCTCTTGCTTTTGCCTAGGTATAGGTGGGTCTCCTGAAGGAGGACCACCTCTGCTTTCAGGGATCTCAATTCTCCCATTATGTTCGCACATTTTATGGGGGAGTTGATGCCCCTCACATTATATGTGACTATATTTATCCCAGCCATCCTGTTATTTTAGCCCCATTTACACCTTTACGTAGCCCCTCCTGGCTGAATAGTCGGATCCACCAAGGATTGGATTGGTCTCGTCCTACCCTTAACCCCCCCACCCCCCCTCCCTCAACCCCCCTCCTCCCTCTCCACCCGTGTACCCTCCCCCCCCATCCCCCCCCTCCTCCTGCCCACCCACCTCCCTCCCCCCCAATCCCTCCCGCCCAGCCCCTCGCCTTTTCCCCTTTCCCATCAAGTTGGGGGGAGTATTGGGGTGCCACATGAGCCCCCTGAATGAAGAAAAAAGAAACCCTGGCCTACCCACTCCACCTGGCCACACGGTTTACTCCCCAGAGGTTGGGCTCAGAGGAGGGTCTAGTCTGGCCAAGAGCTTCCCCCTGGGTGTAATCCCAGCCATCCCTCCCACACACCCTCCACCCACCCCCCCCCCCGCCCCCACCGACAATGGATCGTATAGAGAGAGAAACAAAAAGGGAAGAGAGAGAGAGAAAGACAAATCCATTTTCAATCACTTTTAACATTCGAGGCCTCTTTCAGTCCCTGTGTTCTTTTGTCATTAGTATTGGTTTCCAAGTGACAGGGTCCCCTAAGTGTTCCTGACTTCCGCTTTTCTCCCACCACCCCGGGATCTCCATTACTGGGATTCCAAGTCGATCGCAGAAATTCTGGGTCTCCTCCGGAAATCTCAGCACCGCCTTTCGGCCGTCCTTACGTCCAGTAAGATTGGCAGGGAAGCCCCAGGAGTATTGGACCTCGTTCGCCTGTATTTGTCCAATCAGGTTTTGCCTTCATCAAGCAGTTGATGTTAAAATTCATTGGTTCTGCTGTTATTTTATATTGAAACAGTTATATTCTACTCTTTATATTAAGTCGTGATACAAGAGCGCCGCAGTCGGAGCAGTTGAGTTGTGCCTTCACCTGACTAGGAGCAATGGTTCACAACTCTAAGTTCATCCACCCTAAATACTCTACCTTCTTCTTAGCTAACGCAGAGGATAAAACTAAAGGGCTGGCGATACTCTTCTCACACCAGTGCAAATTCACACTTAAGTCAAAACATAAGGATCCAGATGGTAGGTTCATCCTAGTCAAGGTAATGCTGGACGACCAACTCTACTACTCCTTTGTAGCGTATTATGCACCTAATCGTGGCCAGACAAAATTGTTTGATAGTATGTTACAGAAATTGGGGCCATTGATCAAGGGCATTCCCATACTTGGGGGAGACTCCAACATGGCCTTTGACTCGGGACTTGACAAAAAGCGCCCGCCGGGTGCACAAACAATCCGTCCTCCCAAAGCCTCCGCATAGCTAGGACCATCCATCAATATGGCCTAACAGATATATGGAGAGAACTCATTCCCCAAACAAGAGATTTTACTCACTTTTCCCAGCCGCATCAATCTTTCTCTAGAATTGATCATATGTTTATATCTCGACACACATACCCTTAGCTCACAAATCTTTCATCAGAGATACCGTATGGTCGGACCACTCTCTAGTATTTCTTCTATTACAAAGACTTTGAGCCCGAAAAGGAAACAGTTATTAGAGGCTTATTGAATCAATCCTTAGTGACCAAGTGCGGACTATTGAAATTGAGAGAGCCATCAATGAATATTTCCTTCTTAATGATATTAAAGGTGTAATTCCAGAAACTCTTTGGGCAGCTCAAAAGGCTACCATCAGAGGTAAACTCATCCAGATCTCTTCTCAAATCCTCCGAGCCCAAAGGATGGATATAGATAGACTAGAACAGGAATTCCTAACTATTAGCTAGCAGCATAAGAAAGATCCTAAATCTATACCAGTGACTAAATTAGATGAGGCTAGATTAGCATTAAATCTCGCTCTCACCTCAAGGGCAGAAAAGAGTTTGAGATGGAGTGGGGCCTACTTTTATGTAATGAGAGACAAGATGGACTCAATGCTAACATCGGGTCTAACTTCCAGACCTCGCTCACATGCGATACCTAACATACGTCTAACAAAAATGGCTCGGGACACATAATCCACAGAAAATTATGGGTAACTTCCACGATTTTTATAAAAACCACTATAAAGGAGGTACACAGGAAGATCGATCTGGCCTCAACTCTTTCTTAGACACTTTGGCCATTTCCAAATTGGATAGCTACAGAGGAACGCCAAACACATGTAAGTGAAAATATAAAATGATTTATTAAAGTAAGTGAATAATATAAGTACAACCACCTCCAATATGACACAGTGCAATAACCAACCAACAGAGACCCACAAATAACAACAGACAGATAAGTATAATAAATGGGAAATACCAGGATCATAAACAATAGCCAGGCCAGGGTCATACACAGCAGATCAGCAGATGGACAGGGGATGTTCCAGAAACATAAACGTAATCCAGGCCAAGCTCATACACAGGGAGATCAGCAGATGGGGTAAGGAGCACAGGACAGGGAGAGGATGGATGGATCAGACTGCAGGCAGGGATGCAAGGTAACAGGTGGAACAGGATAGGGAACAGGACAGGGAGACAGGATCAGATACACGGGTCACAGGTTCAGGGCACAGGAACAGGTTCAGTTTTAGGATCAGATCACAAGCTAGCAGGTCAGGGCGCAAGGACGAAACCAAGGCAAACATGTGAGTCTTTGTCGGGTATTTATAGGCCTGTGATTGGCCTCAAGTGACACCTGATTGTAGGAGGTGCTGTCTGCTCCACACTGCCAGGATCCATCCGCTGGTGGACGCCAGTACTGCGGCCCAAAGATGACATAACATCAGCAGGGAAAAGCTCTCCTGACAGTTCCAAACTGCCAGGAGACACCTGCTGGTGGACCTCAGTACTGCACGCCAAATGACAGATATTACCAGCGGATGGAACATTTCCTGACAGTACCCCTCCTTAAAGGAGCGGCCTCCGGATGCTGGTTGTAATTGTCCGTAGTCTAAAGCATAAAACAAACAACAGATGGGGTACATCAGGCTGGGCATCAAGCACTTCAGGCTGGGCATCAGGCACTTCAGGGCAGACAGCGGGCTCTGGGTCATTGAGCTGGGCGGCAGACTCCGGGTCATCGAGCTGGGCGGCAGGCTCCGGGTCATCGAGCTGGGTGGCAGGCTCCAGGTCATCAAGCTGGGCTGCAGGCTCCGGGTCATCCAGCTGGGCAGCAAGCTCCGGGTCATTGAGCTGGGCGGCAGGCTCTGGGTCATCGAGCTGGGTGGCAGGCTATGCATCATCGAGCTTGGTGTCAGGCTCCGGGTCATCGAGCTGGGCGGCAAGCTCCAGGTCATCGAGCTGGGTGGCAGGCTCCAGGTCATCGAGCTGGGCGGCAGGCCCTGGGTCATCGAGCTGTGTGGCAGACACTAGAACATCAGGCCGAGCAGCGAGCACCTTAACGGCAGGCTGGGTAACAGGCACTGGCTCAGCAAGCTGAGTAACAGGCCCCGGCCCAATATGCTGGGTAACGAGCCCCAGATCAGCGATCCGGACGCCGGACACTGGCTCAGAAAGCCAGATGATGGACACTGGCATGACAGGCTGAGACACGGGCACCGAAACTTCAGGCTGAGACTGGGACACCGGATCTTCAGACTGGGACACCGGGACTTCAGACTGGGACACTGGGACTTCAGACTGGGACACCGGGACTTCAGACTGGGACACCGGCATGTCAAGCTGGGCAGCAGGCACAGGTAAATCAAGCTGGGCAGCAGGCACGGGCACTTCAAGCTGGGCAGCAGGCACGGGCACTTCAAGCTGGGCAGCAGGCACGGGCACTTCAAGCTGGGCAGCAGGAATGGGCACTTCAAGCTGGGCAGCAGGAATGGGCACTTCAAGCTGGGCAGCAGGAATGGGCACTTCAAGCTGGGCAGCAGGAATGGGCACTTCAAGCTGGGCAGCAGGAATGGGCACTTCAAGCTGGGCAGCAGGAACGGGCACTTCAAGCTGGGCAGCAGGAACAGGCACATCAGGCTGGGCAGCAGACAAGGACACATCAAACTGAGCAGCAGACAGGGACAGATCAGGCTAGGCAGCAGACAGAGATACATCAGGCTGGGCAGCAGACAGGAACACATCAGGCTGGGCAGCAGGCAGAGCCACATTAGGCTGGGCAGCAGACAGAGGCACATCAGGCTGGGCAGCAGACAGAGGCACATCAGGCTGGACAGCAGACAGAAGCATGTCAGGCTGGGAAGCAGACAGGAACACATCAGGCTGGGCAAGGGACAGGAACACAATAGGCTGGACAGCAGACAGGAACACATCAGGCTGGGCAGCAGACAAAGGCTCATCAGGCTGGGCAGCAGACAGGGGCACATCAGGCTGGGCAGCAGGCAGGGGCACATCAGGCTGGGCAGCAGGCAGGGGCACATCAGGCTGGGCAGCAGGCAGGGGCACATCAGGCTGGGCAGCAGGCAGGGGCACATCAGGCTGGGCAGCAGGCAGGGGCACATCAGGCTGGGCAGCAGGCAGAGGCACATCAGGCTGGGCAGCAGACAGAGGCACATCAGGCTGGGCAGCAGACAAAGGCTCATCAGGCTGGGCAGCAGACAGAGGCTCATCAGACTGGACAGCAGACAGAGGTACATCAGGCTGGGCAGCAGACAGAGGCACATCAGGCTGGGCAGCAGACAGAGGCACATCAGGCTGGGCAGCAGACAAAGGCTCATCAGGCTGGGCAGCAGACAGAGGCTCATCAGACTGGACAGCAGACAGAGGTACATCAGGCTGGGCAGCAGACAGAGGCACATCAGGCTGGGCAGCAGACAGAGGCACATCAGGCTGGGCATCAGACAGAGGCACATCAGGCTGGGCAGCAGGCAGGAACACATCAGGCTGGGCAGCAGACAAAGGCTCATCAGGCTGGGCAGCAGACAGGGGCACATCAGGCTGGGCAGCAGGCAGGGGCACATCAGGCTGGGCAGCAGGCAGGGGCACATCAGGCTGGGCAGCAGGCAGAGGCACATCAGGCTGGGCAGCAGACAGAGGCACATCAGGCTGGGCAGCAGACAAAGGCTCATCAGGCTGGGCAGCAGACAGAGGCTCATCAGACTGGACAGCAGAGGTACATCAGGCTGGGCAGCAGACAGAGGCACATCAGGCTGGGCAGCAGACAGAGGCACATCAGGCTGGGCATCAGACAGAGGCACATCAGGCTGGGCAGCAGGCAGGAACACATCAGGCTGGGCAGCAGACAGAGGCTCATCAGGCTGGGCAGCAGACAGGAACACATCAGGCTGGGCAGCAGACAGAGGCTCATCAGGCTGGGCAGCAGACAGGAATACATCAGGCTGGGCAGCAGATAGAGGCTTATCAGGCTGAGACACTGGCTGGATAGCAGGCAGAGGTTTAGCAGAATCAGGTGGGTTATCAGGTTCAGCTGGCATGCAAGCAGACTGGAGCAGGTTGGTTGATGTGAAGGCAGGTTGGGTTACTGGCAGGACCATGTGGGTTGGAAAGAACTTCTGATTCTTCTTTGGCTTAACTGCTGGAGATCTGTAGGAAACTGCAGGACTGTAGGTAGGAGGTGAGGCGTACTGAAGAGAAGGGCTGGGATATGGCAAGGAAGAGGAAGCAGCGGCCAGAGGAAGTTCTTGTGGGGAAGTTGTAAGTAGCAGAGAAGAGGCAGGCAGGTTAAAGGCAGGATAACTGCAGCGGGGTAGAGACAGGGTATTGATATTTGGTGGGAAGCAGGGTATATTGGGCTGAAACAGAGGTTGCCATGGGTGAAGGGGAAAAAGACTCTTGGGCAGGCAGGTGTCTGGTAGAAGAGATGGTTTGTTGTGGGCTAGCTGGGGCTGATTGCAAAATACCGGACCATGTTACAAGTAGTGGTTGCACAAACTGCAGGTTACATACTGCCTGTCTGACAAGCGATTGTACCGAATCAATACATTCCTTTATCATCTGTTGGGAACAGGCTATGTAATGTTCAAAAAAGTAAGGGGGTCATCTTCCAGAAGCCATACCAGTGATGTGACCTGATTAATACTGAAAGGAGGAGAAAAATCATCCTGGCCCTCTGGGATGCAGGGCAAAGCCAGCTCTGTGCAGATTTGAATTAAAGGCTGAACATCCCCAAACAGCATACAGACCTGATCAACCCAGGAGTGAGCAAAACGAATGATCTCTAGCAGCTCAGTGTCTGGCAGAGATATTCACTACTCTCTGATGCCAGCAGAGCATAGTAACAAATCACATCAGAATTCATTGCAGCAAGCAACCTGAACCAAGTTGGTTCCTCTGTGTAGCCACTTCTGATCAGGGATGGCCTTGGTTTACTGTCATGTACCAAATGTGACCAGAACTGCGTGGTTAGCTACAGAGGAACACCAAACACATGTAAGTGAAAATATAAATGATTTATTAAAGTAAGTGAATAATATGAGTACAACCACCTGCAATATGACAGTGCAATAACCAACCAACAGACAGAGACCCACAAATAACAACAGACAGATAAGTACAATAAATGGGAAACACCAGGATCATAAACAATAGCCAGGCCAGGGTCATACACAACAGATCAGCATATGGACAGAGGATGTTCCAGAAACATAAACGTAAGCCAGGCCAAGGTCATACACAGGGAGATCAGCAGATGGGGTAAGGAACACAGAACAGGGAGAGGATGAATGGATCAGACTGCAGGCAGGGATGCAAGGTAACAGGTGGAACAGGATAGGGAACAGGACAGGGAGACAGGATCAGATACACGGGTCACAGGTTCAGGGCACAGGAACAGGTTCAGAATCAGGATCAGATCACAAGATAGCAGATCAGGGCGCAAGGACAAAACCAAGGCAAACATGTGAGTGCTTGTTAGGTATTTATAGGCCTGTGATTGGCCTCAGGTGACACCTGATTGTAGGAGGTGCTGTCTGCTCCACACTGCCAGGATCCATCCGCTGGTGGATGCCAGTACTGCGGCCCAAAGATGACATAACATCAGCAGGGAAAAGCTCTCCTGACAGTTCCAAACTGCTAGGAGACACCTGCTGGTGGACCTCAGTACTGCACGCCAAATGACTGATATTACCACCGGATGGAACATTTCCTGACACTCACTCAACTCAGCCTTTATTAAAGTAATCCCAAAACCAGGGAAAGACCCGGGAGAGGTTAGCAACTATAGACCCATCTCACTGATTAATAAGGACCTGAAGATTCTAACCAAGGTTCTGGAAGACAGAGTTCCCTCCTTCATAAGCCTATATGTGCATAAAGACCAAGTAGGTTTCATCCCTGGCAGACAAGGTCTGGATCAGATCAAATGGGCAATAGACATTATTTCACTGTTGAGATCAGGTTGGGATAGTGGGCAACCACAAGAAGGACTTTTATTATCTATAGACTTACAAAAATCCTTTGACTCTGTTTCCTGTCCTTATCTATTCAATATCTTACAATGCTGGGAATTTGGACAGAACTTTACAAACATTCTAAAAGCATTATACTCGTCTCCTGACGCCCGAATAATACTCCAGGGATACTACTCAGAGCCATTTCTTATCTCCAAAGGCACAAGACAGGGTTGCCCGCTGTCCCCCCTGATCTTCGCAATAGCGACTGAAACATTGGCTATAGAAAATAGAAATCACCCGGACATCCACGGTGTATGATGTGGTCCACATACACACGTGTGCACTCTTTCCTGATGATCTGCTCCTCTTCTTCACATCTCCACTTATTTCCCTACCAAATGTCTGTCGCCTATTAGAGGACTTTGGAAATATATCGTCCTCAAAGTCAACCTATCAAAATCACAGGTCCTCAACATAAATATACCAGATCAATTATGCCGCGTACACACGGTCGGACTTTCCGGCATACTTGGTCCGGCGGACCAGAGTGTGCCGGACAATCCGCCCGTGTGTAGGCACCGGCGGACTTTTCCGGCGGACTTTTTCCCAAAAGCCCGCCGGACCTAGATTTGAAGAAAGTTCTAAATCTTTCCGCCGGACTCAGTTTCGGGCGGAAAGTCCGCTCGTGTGTGTGCTGGTCCGACGGAAAGCCCGCTCGTGTGTATGCTGGTCCGACGGACCAGATACAACACGAGGGCAGGGTATTGCATCTCACGCTCGCTGCAATAGGAAAAACACATTTTCCTATTGCGGCGAGCGCGGGGCATACCAGGCCCTTAGGTCTGGTATGGATTATAAAGGGAAGCCCCTACGCCGAAAAAAACGGCGTGGGGTCCCCCCTAAAATCCATACCAGACCCCGATCCGAGCACGCAGCCTGGCCGGTCAGGAAAGGGGGTGGGGACGAGCGAGCGCCCCCCCCCTCCTGAACCGTACCAGGCCGCATGCCTGGAGAGAGCGTCGTGTCAACATCTGGAGAAGAGAAGAGAAGAAGCCCAGAAGCCCAGAAGTCCGGACCTCTGCTGGCAAGAGAGCTACCTGAAGACAGCAGAGGAGCCGGCCGAAGAACTGGAACACCGGGAGAAGAACCAACCGGACGCCGGGAGAAGATGAAGCGGAGGGACCCCCGAAGCCGGAAGAAGACCCCCGAAGCCGGAGGAAGATCCCCCCCCCAGAGCTGTTTAATAAAATATTTTAAAAACCTGTGTAGTGTGTTTTATTACTTACACTTTTTTCCTAGGTAAATGGGTAGGGGTACCATGTACCCCATACTCATTTACATAGGGTGGGGGGCCGGGATCTGGGGGCCCCCTTATTAAAGGGGGCTCCCAGATTCCGATAAGCCCCCCGCCCGCAGACCCCGACAACCAACGGCCAGGGTTGTCGGGAAGAGGCCCTTGTCCTCATCAACATGGGGACAAGGTGCTTTGGGGGGGGGGCGCAGGGCGCCCCCCTCCCCCAAAGCACCCACCCCCATGTTGAGGGCATGCGGCCTGGTACGGTTCAGGAGGGGGGGGCGCTCGCTCGTCCCCACCCCCTTTCCTGACCGGCCAGGCTGCGTGCTCGGATCGGGGTCTGGTATGGATTTTAGGGGGACCCCACGCCGTTTTTTCGGCGTAGCGGGGTTCCCCTTTATAATCCATACCAGACCTAAGGGCCTGGTATGCCCCGCGACGGGGCTAGTAAGGTGTCAATCTCGCCGATAAAAGCGGCAAGATTGACATCCTTTTCTAGTCCCGTCGCACCTGAGTCACGTTCAAAATGAACGGACTTGTCCGTGTGTGGGCAAGTCCGTTCATTCTGAAAGTCCGCCGGAACTCCGGCGAAAGTCCGTCGGAAAGACGGGCGGACTTAGCCCGCCGGAAAGTCCCGGCGTGTGTGGGCAAGTCCGTCCGTTTTAAAGTCCGGCGCACCTGGCGGACAAAGTCCGTCGGAAAGTGTGCCGGACCAAGTAGGATAGAAAGTCCGCTCGTGTGTACGCGGCATTAGTTTCACTAAAAAGTCACTTTATTTTCACATGGAATGACTCCACCATTCCCTACCTGGGGGTGAACCAACCATTCAAGATAGATCAAAAATATGCTACAAATTATCCGCCAGTTTTAAAAAACTGGAATCTGACATGCGAGACTGGTCTCAACTTAACCTGTCATGGCTAGGAAGGGTGCATTCAATCAAAATGACCTTACTCCAGTGAATCGTATACCTTTTTCGGTCCCTACCTATACCTATCGACAGGACAAAAATTGACGCTTTTGTATGGGGTTCAAAGGGACAGCCACTAGCCAAAGGGGTCCTATTCCGACCGCGCAAAAGAGGGGGGTTGGGGTTACCAAATCTTCTCTGGTACTACCAGGCTTCCCAGTTAGCCCAGATTTCAACTATCTACTCCCGACTAGCTAAACCTGATTGGGTGCATATGGAAAGGGAAGCAGTTCCACAATTCACACTAGATTTCCTGATGTGGATGCACTCCAAAAAATGACCCGCAATCCTCGTCCCAACCCTATCTCACTCCCTTACCCTAGGGGACAAGCTCAAATATCACCCTGAGTTAGTCTCTCCGATCTGTCCGCTAGCTCATGTCTTCCATAATCCCTAATTCCCCTCAGGCATGAACATCAGGGCATTTCTGTGGTGGCTGGACAAAGGGTTGTACAGAATTGGGCCTAAACCACTGCATCAAGACACTTGAAATGCCACCGACCAAACAATTTAGATATCATCATATCTCTCACTTCCTACACTCTATTTGGAAATCCAAACCCTTACTGCCCAATATCATGCTGTATGAATGTTGGTGCGGCCAGAATATGGAGCAGAGAGGAGGGATTACAGCAATATATGAGTCACTGTCAGCAACACAATCTAAAAAAAGCTATACGCTAGCCTGGGAAAAAGATCTCAACCAAGAATGGGATTTGGATGTCTGACACAACACAATATCATGGTCAAATCGAGGCATACTTAACACATCTCTCATGGAGGCAGATCGAAAAGTCTTGACAAGGTGGTACCTCGTCCCAACTAGACTAGCAAAATTTTACCCATCGACCTCGCCTCTGTGTTTCAGAGGATGCACACAAACAGGCTCAATGCTACATAAATGGTGGGAAAGCCCAAAAATAAGAGGGCTTTGGAACAGGATCTTTACAATAATCAGAAAAACTATACTAAGGCTTATCCATTCCTAAGTCCCCTAACATAGTTTTACTAAACTTCCCAATGGAGAAAACACCGAAAAACAAAAGGAGACTTATTCATTTCATCCTATTGGGAGCTAAATTGACAGTAGCAAAAGTATGTAAACAGACCACGGTCTCCAGTACCCTGGCAAAACAAAGAATCTCATGGATCATGACCCAGGAAAAGATGGTCAGTATCCTACAAGATACAGTCGAGAAGTTTGAGGCCACCTGGGAATCGTGGGCTGACTACATCCACATATCCCTGTCAACCACTGAAATCTGAGTCAAAACTAGCCAAATGGGCTCTCCAGTAGAACATCTATCTATTCTTCTAGTCTATCCCCTCCTTCTCTGAATCACTAATTCCTTTTTCTTCTCCCCTTTTTTCTCCTTTCTATCTACACCCCCTTATTTCCCTTCAATTAACGGAAGGTTACTAAGTGTAGCAGGAAACAATCCCACTATGTGAAGTGGGAAAACCCATAACAGAGCAAAACTAGGTAGTGAGCAAGACCGTTCTCAAAACCACTAGGGAACAAAATGTAAAGAACGGAGTAAGGCTTCCTTTAGATGTCTAATTTTATCCCCCGAGGGAAAGTCTACAGTAATTACTTTCAATCTACTGTTCGTTCTCATATCTGATTATCGCCAAAGTCCTAAAAAGAAAATTAAACCATTCGACATGTTACATTATTTGTATCCTATCCATTGCAAGATGGAATTAAGCTCATATATATATCTTTATGCACTGTAATTGTATACCAGTATCCTTCACTTTGCTTTGATACCGTTTGTATAATATGCAACTTTAATAAAAAATAAATTGAAATAAAAAAATAAAAAAAAAAGGTCAACTGATATTGCTAATAATTGTTATTTATGTTCTAATGGCAGATTTACAGTTCCATAATGTTCTGGTTGATTGCAGGTCATGCAAGCTGTCGAAGCTTAGTATGCCTGGTGACTAACATGGAACTACAATAGTTTAAGTAAAACTGCAAAGAATGTAAAGAAACTTTTGTTGAACAAAGGCGAGTCGTTTTACTAATTGGTTTGGTAGGGGGTCTGATCTAGAGTAGGATTTTTCAAATCTGGTGGGTGAGTCATGTTGGTATCTTTAATGGTGAAATCTTTGAATGGTTCAGATCAATGCAATTTCATCTTGTTGTAGAAAACACAGTGGTTGAAGAATAAATCTTCATTTCTTTAACAAGGACATTTGCCGTTGGTAAGTTTAGCTTTCATTTTTCAGCTTTCATCTTTTAGCTTTCATCTCCATCAGGTATCCTCATGATAGTTCTTGAGATGCCACTATACCCAATGTGATTTATTTTTGTATATTCTCCTATGGGTTTTCTGGGTCTTCTGTATGCTAGCCAACTTCTTAACACTGTCCACTCACTATACTGTTTATGACGTATCTACTGCAGTTAAAATTAGTGTGTTATTTTCCACAAGGTAATTTATTTGTGGTGTTATATGTGTTGTTCTTCTGTGTAGGTTGTGCCATTATTACAAAGTGTTGCAAAATATTGTATCAATTTGTATTAGTTTATTCCACCTTCCCAATATGCTGGTTTAGCACAATACATAGTCCATACAAAAACAAAGCACAAAGAATGTTCAATCATTTTAATACACATTGATCTAAAGTGACTGAAAAGTCCTAATCCGATTTATTTTGACAGATGATGTTAAACTTACTGACATTTGAAAAACAATTTTGGAATGCTAAATTTCCTTGTGACCAATGAAAATACTGTGATTGCGGCTAAACTTACAATGATTCAATAACCTTACAAGTTTTAAAGGCAAAAATATTTTTTACCCTTTTTCCCTGCATTAAAGAGAAGGTCCAGCCCCCCACGAAAAATTAAAAGTCAGCATCTACAAATACTGCTGACTTTTTTTTTTTTTGAAAATCTTTTTTATTGTATTTTTAGACAAACAAACAAAGAAAAATAAAGATAACAAAATCTTACACAAAAATTAACAACAGTGCTTAACAGTTATTCGTATGTTGAATAAATTTCAAGTCATTTATGGCTTCATGTACGTTTTTAGTCGGAGTGCAGCAAGGCATCTAGGATTATTGGTGTCTCTTTCCCCTTTTTTAAAGTATGTTATATCTTAGTCATGTATAGTATCCTCCACTCTCCCTCCTAGGCACAACTGGATATGTTTTTTAGTATGATTATCTGTTTACCTTATTTATTATTCCCTATCTTCAGCCTTCAAGAAGTAGTTGGTTCAGCAAGCCAAGCGCGCCAAATTTTGTCATATTTCTGGGGGCACCCTCTATTTATATATGTGTCTTTGTATAATGGAAGACTCTCATTGACGAGACGCCTCCATTGGGCCAAGGAAGGTACCGTAGGTTTTTTCCAGTGCATAGCAATGTTTTTCCGGGCATAAAAGAGCAGCAGCCCAATTAAGGTTCTTTTTGCCACTGTTGGCACCAATGTCCCCACCAGGCCCAGAAGACACACCTCCATCGTCGCCGGCGTCGTGACCACTGCTGACTTTTAATATATGGAAACTCACCTGTCCAGACAGCCCACGATGTCGGCACCCCAGATAGGCTGTCGGGTGCAGCCACCACCATTCCTGATAAGGGAACACGGCAGTGAAGCAGCTGGTTCCCTACTGCACATGCGCGACGCATACTGCACTTTCTAATTGGTCTGGAGGTGGAGGAAGGTGGAGGGGGCCACACTTCCGAGAGACTGGGTCGCAGCCCCATTTCCCGAAAGTGGGGAATGGTACCTGTCAAAAACAGGTACCTGTTCCTCCCTCCCCCCTGAAAGGTGCCAAATGTGACACCGGAGGGGGGAGGAGATGGATAAAAGGAAGTCCAACTTTTGAGTGGGACTCCGCTTTAAGGTAAAAAAAAACATTTTACAGCTTCCCATCCTTGCCAACCTCCCTAACTACTTCCCATCCACCCCATAGCAGTTTTACTGCTACAGGGTAGCCCCCCTGTGCAGAATCACATATATATATATATGTGTACAGCGGGCCACTTCTTCTGTGAACATTCACAGTAGAAGCCAATCTGCAGGTGCCGGGATGTCCTCTGGCACCCATTGATCGTCGGTAATACACACAGAATGGGGATCTGCCTAAGTCAACAAGGCAGATGGCCATTATGACAGGGGTGAGGAGGGATGAATTCTGTGTTCCTGCAAAGCAGGGACTGGAATCCATTACTTCCCCTAGTAAAAGAAGCACATACTGTACACATAAACACTGGCTAGGCACACAGTTATCCCTTTGATCACCCTAGATGTTTAACCCCTTCCCAGCCAGTGTCATTAGTACAGTGACAGTGCATATTCTTAGCACTGATCACTGTATTAGTGTCACTGGTTCCCACAAAGTGGCAAAAGTGTCAGTTAGGGTCCGATTGTCCGCCACAATATTGCAGTCCCGCTATAAGTCACTGAACGCTGCCATTACTAGTATAAAAATTAATTAATAAAAAATACAAAAATATATTCCATAGTTTGTAGACGCTATAACGTTTGCGTAAACCAATCAATATGCACTTATTGGGATTTTTTTTTACCAAAAACATGTAGTAGAACATATATTGGCCTAAATTTTTTAAAGAAATTTGACTTTTTACATTTTTTTTATTGGATGCGCAAAAATACCACCAAAAGAAAGTTCTATTTATGGGGAAAAAAATGGCAGAAATTTTATTTGGGTACAGTGTTGCACAACTGTGTATTCGTCAGTTAAAATAACGCAGTGCCGTATCGCAAAAAATGGCCTGATCATGAAGGAGGTAAATCTTCCAGTGTTCAAGCAGCTAAGTACTTGCCTGAGTCCTCAATCATTCCAGCGCTGAGCACAGCTGGATCTCTTCTCTTCCTCTTCACACAGGGACTCGGGCAGCAGCAGGAGCCACTGGCTCAGTCAGTCAGTCAAGTGCTGTGATGGGGTGGGGCCAAGGCGTGCTGTGTGTATTGGGAGGTTCTGAGCTACTCTGTGCAATACCAATGCACAGAGCAGGTGAGTATAACATGTTTATTATTTTTATTTAAAAAAACCCATGCCTTTAGTAACACTTTAAGTATAGGTATTATATAACATCCTGAGAGTTACAGAAAACAGAAAAATATGCCTACAAGAATAAGGGTACTGGTTGACAGTAGATGTGGCTCCAGTTTATTCTAACCTTCTTCAAAACAGAGACAAGCAAGCAGCCCAAATGTTTTATCCTCAGACCCTCTTAAACCCTGGAAACCCTCTCTTGAGTTCAATGCAATTTAAATTGACATATAATAATTTTACTTAGTTTTATCATTTATGCCTCCACACCTTTTGCTACCCTATATACATCTTTTCGATTTCCAGGTCTGGGGGTCTGGGGCATGCATATGCGCCACTGGCGACCTGCTCCTGCTATGACTGGACACAGCAGAAGCCAATCAGCAGGTCCGGCGGACTCGATGTTCGCCGGCACCTGGCGATCGTTCCCAAGGAAGCAGAATGACAGTCTGCCTATGTAAACAAGGACAGCAGCAGATCGCCGTTCTGTCAGAGGGGAAGATGGAGATCTTGTGTTTCTGCTAAGGAACCCTTCCCTGCCAGTGTCATTAGTACAGTGAAAGTGCATTTTTCTAGCACTGATCACTGTATTAGTGTCACTGGTCCCCAAAAAGTGTCACTTAGTGTCATATTTGTCTGCCGCAATGTCGCAGTCCTGCTAAAAATCTCTGATCGCCACCATTACTAGTAAAAAATATAATTGTAAAAAATTCCAGGGCATGATCTGGAGATACATGAAGTAGGACGTGCGGCGTGAGAGCTCCGCTCGAGATAAATCCTTCTACCCGATCCCGGGGGCTAAATTCCCCACAAACAAATGCCAGAAAGTCATGGGCTGCCTTTCCAACCCTGAGCCGACATGTCTCCCCCTAAAAGAACTGGCGCCATTGTCAAGTTAGACAAATATTGCCATGGGGAATGGAACCCGGGGGAGGAAGATGGTGCCACCCCACTCCCTGAGGAGGATGATCAGACCTCCAGTGACACCGCCAGAGTACTGGAAGCCATCGCCTTGTGCCAATCCACTCTCACCTCCAGGATCAAGGAGGTGAAGGTTGACATTTCCTTAATCAGGCAGGATATCCACAAGCTATGAGAACGGGTGTCCGAACCAAATGCCGGGTCGGCCACGTGGAGGAAGGCCTGCATCCGCTCCAGGTCACCACTGAACAACTGCAATACCAACTGAATGCGGCCCTCTCCAAACAGGATGACATGGAGAACCACCTCCGGAGATGTAACCTGCGCTTCATGGGGCTCCCTGAGAGGTCTGAGGGTGCGGACCCCCCCACATACCTGGAAAACCTGATAATTTTTCCTCCACATTTGTGGTAGAATGCACCCACCGCCTTGCCGTGAGACCCCCACCTGCTGGAGCCCCGCCGCGAACCTTCATCGCCAAGTTCCTAAATTACCACGACTGAGACATCATCTTCAGGCTCACCCTGGAAAGAGGTAATATCCCCATTGGCAATGTGTCTGTGGCAGTGTTTCCGGACTTTTGGACTGAAGTCTAGAAAAAAAGAGCAAGATTCACCGAGGCGAAGTGTCAGCTTTGTGTGCACCACCTACCGTATGCGATAGGTAAGCTCAATTTACAGCCACGGTGGTTAGGCACACTGTTTGTATATGTACACTGTGGTGTTACCATTACTTTTCATGTTTTTAATGGACATTTTGTTTGCCTTCATGCCATTGGTTATGGACTTTATTTTTAGTGCAGCTTCCCCCACTCCATAGACTTTCTTGTGTTATCGCACTGTATGCTGCTGCTTTTGCTGCTTTTTGCTAGCGCGGTATTTCTACATTTCCATACCGTATGCGATGCTCTTCCCAGCATGGCTCCACGTGGTAATTGATGGCAAGGCACACTTTTTTGAAGACCCGCAGGCTGTTCTCTCCTGGCTGGAACACCGCGGCGCGGCTGGCCCGGACCATGCCTAGATCGGTATCCTCTGTGTATTGACACCGTGAACTGCCCGGAGATGGAGGACCGCTCCCCTTGCCTGACCTACATTCCCCTTACCTCTCCTGGAACCGTGAGTTGGTCACACTCTTTGCTTATCTAACTGTCCCCCTCCTCTCCCATCCTCCATTGAGACTCCATGCTCGTCCCGCTCTCCCTGTACTCACACCGCAAGCTATTGTCTTCCCCCCAACAACATGCTTGATCTATGTGTCTCGGGCGGCTCACCCGCACCCACATCCCCCAAGACTGGATACCTGCACCGCTGTGTGCTCTCCAGCTTGATTGCCCCCCTGACCCTGTTGGTCACCCCAAGAACTTGGCACCTATGCCACCTTTGACTACAACCTCCTCACCACTGTTTCCCTGGCCAGCCTCTGTCCCTCTACTCGTAGTGGCCATCAGAGTGTTAAATCTTACTTGCTGGTACAGTGCTGCTGCAGTCTGCTTGTTTTTTGTTGTTTTTTGTATTTTTTTCCTTTTTTTTGATTCCACATTGATATACCGCATGAACTATGTTGCCTCCTTCTTGCTGCCGATAACTACGTGCATAGCTTGTCTGTCTGGGTCTGCTAGGCCTCCCACCAGTGTACGCTGGATACGTGCTCATAATAGATTTACAATGCTGGCTCAGCACCCTCCAGATGGCTCCTCTGGCCTCTGGGTGCTCGGTATGCATATTTATTTTACCAGGAATTGTAATATGTTGGTTTTACTGTCTTGTGTTCCTTGCTGCCCCTTGGGGGTCTGACTGTACACACCAGCCCACCCTTGCATACTATGGAATCCTTTAAAATTGTAACTTGGAATGTCCGGGGTCTTGGTGAGAGGGCCAAGCGTTTAGTGGTCCTCTCCCACCTCAAAGCTCAGCGGGCAGACATCTCAATTCTTGTTGAGACTCATCTGGCAGGACAGAAGCAGATGAGTCTCAAAAAACCCTGGGTGGGACGGTTATACCAAGCCCCACACACCACTAACTCCCGTGGGGTTGCAATTCTCATCGCCAAGACGGTGCAATTTCAGCTCCACACATTAGAGTCGGACCCCCAGGGCTGGTCACTGTTCCTACATGCTACCATTGTTTTTTCAACAATAGTTTTTATTTGTTTTTCAAGTTTCACAAACATAGAATATATGTTACATTCCAATTTTTCACAGTATCAAACAAGCTTAACAGCACAGAGATACAAGTAGACTTTTCAAGGTGTGAGTAGGTTCGCAATACATAAAAATAAAACACTGGTTCCAGCTCGATGGAAGAGTCTAGGTTTCAGGCTTTTTAGAACAGGTTTTGTCATCAGAGTTACTGGGTTCATATGGACCACCGGGTCCAGGGAAGCCACCCCTTTTGTGTTTTCCCCATCAATCCACTAGTAGAAGTAAATATTAGCTCATAGTTGTAATGTAGATTGACCATATCTAGAGTATTTTCTATAGTGGGTAGCTGGTCGGTTTTCCAGAGTCTGGTTATACTCAGTCTGGCTGCCAGAAGGATATTTGTTGTAACCTTTCTTAGTTGAGTGGGGATATTTTCAATTGTCAGATTAAGTAATGCTAGTGCCAGTGTGGGAGGTATTTGGCTTTGTGCTATGTCTGACAAAATGCTAAAAATCGCTTTCCAATATGTTTGTATGGAGGTGCAAGACCAAAGGATGTGGAGCAAGTCTCCCTTGACCGAGTTGCATCTCCAACAGAGGTCCAAAGTTGTGTTGTTGAATGACGCTAGTTTAGTAGGTAAGAGATACCACCGTAGTGATATTTTTTGTGTGAGTTCCTAAAACACGGAGTTGTGAATAACTTTTTATATAGAGCTTAAGGCTGTCTGCCATTGGGTTCCATTGAAAGATTGGTTCAGGTCTGTGTCCCAGTGGTGGTGTGGTTTTGATTCAGTAAACACTCGTTTTTGATGAAAGACATTGTAAAAAAGGGAAGTACCGTTAGTTTTTGAAGTGGGATTGGTCAGGTATGTCCATAGGCTGTGAGGAAGTGTATATCTTGGTGTGGCTAGTTGTGAGATGCAATGTTTAACTCGGGTATAGGTGAAGAGAGTGAGGAAGATTGTATTTCTGTTGAATTTGTGGAAAGGATAGTAGTTTGGTTTCATGGAATATATCTTGTATGTAATTCAGGCCTTTTGATGCCCAGTGTTTCAGGGAGAGGTCCATAGTACAGTGTTGTAAAATGTTTATCGGGAGAGGTGGTGCGAATGCACTGGATCGTATTGGATTTGAATAAAACAATTATTTCCATGCTAGAGTGGAGGTTCTCATCGTGGGAGGTAATGCTTTAGATATGGGAATGCCAAGTGGAATGCCCAAGAGCCAACTTTGTAGATTATTGTGTTTGAGTGATGCTGCTTCCAGTTGTCCCCATAAAGTTTTGGGGTGTGGTCAGAACCAGTCCTGTAGTTGGGTCAAAATTGATGCCCTATAATATTCTTCAAAGTCAATAGACCCGGCCCCCCCTGTATATTTAAGTTTAGTGAGTGTGGTTTTAGCGCATCTAGGTTTTTTGCCCTGCCATAGTAATTTGTTGAGAGTTGTTTGGAGGGATTGGAGATAGTATGCTGGGATACGGATGGGAATGGTTCGAAACAGGTATAGTAATTGAGGTAGATGTAGCATTAAGAAGGCCGCAAGTCTTCCTGACCATGTCAGTTCATATTTAGCTAATTGTTGGAGTTTGTTGACAAATAGTTTAAAGTTATACCTAAAAAGATTTTTTGTTGATTTTGTCAGTTGTACCACTAGATATGTTATATCTGTTTCTGCCCATGTAAATGGAGTTTGGGCTTGGAGTAGATTTCTGGTAGTGGCGTCTAGGCCTAGGTCAAGGATATAAGATTTTGTTACGTTAACTTTATAATAGGAAATTCTACTGAACCATTGTAGGGTGTTTTGTACTTCAATTAGAGAAGGCGTTGGGTTGGTTAGCATAAGGATGACATCTGACAGCTGATCTTGTGTGTCTTGTGACCTATGTCAAAGCCTACTATTTTAGGGTTTTGTCTGATGTATTCCGCTAGAGGCTCCATGAGCACATTGAAGATCAATGGAGATAAGGGACATCATTGCCTGGTTCCATTGGTTATGTAGAATGATTGGGATAACATATCCGCTGAGAATACTTGGGCGGGGGGGTGGTGTATAGTGCAAGGAAGGCATTCAGAATCTGGCCTCGGAACCCAAATTTCTGGAGGACCTGCTGGCTGCATGCTACCATTGGAGGCCTGGAGATCCTCCTCCTGGCTTTTTACATCCCCCCACTATTTCAATTTACTGTGCTGTAGCTGGGGGTGGCTTTCATGGCCCAGCATCCTTCAGTGCCGGCTGTCTGGGCAGGAGATTTCAACATGGTCATTACCCCAACCCTAGACAAACTGAGCCTAGCTGCCCCTCCAGCCTCTCTACCCAGTACCACCAGATTTGGGAAGTTCCTTGCAGAATTTGCCCTCATCGATACGTGAAGACACAAACACCCATCACAATCACGTTTAATCATGCTTCACCCCCTCACGTTTAGCTATGTCCCGTATAGACTTCATCTTTCTTGCCCCCTCCCTCCTTCCTCACCTTCTAGATGCAGGCTTCAACACCAGAGTTCTCTCCCATACTGGGTCACATTAAGGTTACCGGCTCCCCCTGCGGTTCGAATCTGGAGGCTGAACCCATTCTGGCTCAATACCCTGTCTGACTTGGACACTATCCAACTCGAGTGGGAATATTATTTCCGCACAAACGATGGCTCTGCCCCGGTCAGTTCCGTATGGGAAGCCTTCAAAATACACGCCCGCATGATCCTCTCCACGCACATCAATAGACGCAAGGCCACCACCAGGCAGAGGAATGTTTAAACACCCTCGAACAGGTCTTCCAGAACGACCCAACAGCTGCTAACGCCTCCCTTGTACGAATGCAGACCAGGCTCACAGATCAACTGCACTTCGAGAAGGCCAAACAGGGCATCTTCTTCAGCAAACAACGTACATTTGAGCATGACGAATGAGCTGGCAAGCTCCTCGCCTATATGGCCCATCTAGACCACAAACCCCCAGTGGTGGTTTCTCTCCAATTGGCATCTGGGGTCAAGATTACATACCCTGAACTAGTGGCCGAGGAGTTCAGGACCTTCTATTCCAACCTGTACTCCTCTACTGCTCGTCATTCTGTCAGCATTCCTGCAGAACATTGTTATCCCTACATTCACCCCCTCCCAGGTCACCCATCTCGAAGCACCTATCACCACTGAGTGTAAAGCGGAGGCCCTAGCGCAGCTCCCCACATCCAAGGCACCTGGTTCGGATGGACTCACCCTCAGATTCTATAATCAATTCAGCGAGACCCTCATCCCTAAACTTTGCACGCTATACACGCACATATACGATACAAACACACTCCTGACAACCATGGGCGAAGCCCTCATTGTCCTTATACTCAAACCAGGCAAAGACCCGTTGTTCCCTGAATCATACAGGCCCACCTCTCTCCTCCAATTAGACGTAAAAATATTTGCTAAAATCCTAGCCCTGTGCCTCAATAAAGTAATCCTTAGCTTAATACACCCTGATCAGATTGGTTTCATGCCAGACAAAAACACGGCTTTTAACCTCAGGCGGCTCCACATGAACCTCCAATCCCAACACACAGATGTAGGCTCCAGAGTAGTGATCAGTTTAGAAGCCACCAAGGCGTTTGATTCCATGGAGTGGAGCTATCTGTGGGAATGCCTCCATAGATTCAGTTTCGGCCCAAAGTTTTTCAAATGGCTTCAACTTCTCTACCAAGCTCCTACGACACGCATTCAAGTTAATGGCAGAATCTCCTCCTCATTCCCGCTCTCTCGTGGCACACGCCAGGGTTGCCCCATCTCACCCCTACTGTACGCCCTATCTGTAGAGCCCTTGGCTACGACTCTCAGAAACCATCCAGGTGTCAAGGGCCTCTGCCACGATCAGTTGACAGAGATGATTAGCCTATACGCGGATGATATGCTCCTCTATCTTGCTGACACTGGCCCTTCACTTCGGACAGCCCTAAAAATCATTACAGCCTTTGGGGCATTCTCCGGGCTTCAGATAAACTGGACCAGGTCCCAAATTCTCCCACTAGACTTAGGCGCCCCCACTGCTGATCAAGCCGCACTCCCCCTGGTTAGTGCAAGCACTATTAACTACCTGGGCATCCACATCTCCAGATCCCTTCTTGACTACAATACCCTCAACGTTGAACCCCTTTTCACAGTCCTGAAAACTAAAACACAAATATGGTCCCGTCTCCCCCTTGGGGTTACGGGCCAAATAAACATTTTCTGGCAGGCCCCGCTATACCTCCCACCACGTATATTCAAGTCCATGGAATCCATCCTCAACACATTTATTTGGGGTTCCTCCCACCATAAATTGTCGTGGCGGGCCCTGAAATGCCCAACTGATCTGGGTAGCACCGCACTCCCCGATCTTTCTCTATATTACATAGCGACCCAACTCTCTCACTTCTTTTACTTCAACCAATCTGACAGTGAACGTTACTCCACCCTAGTCTGCTCACAGGCCCCCGGCCCATTGACCCACCCCTTCCAGATTCTGTTCTGCTGAACCTGCGGTCTGTCCCGAACTGGTGACAGGAAGCACATGTTATTTCACCACTGTAAGATTTGGCAACTTGCCATGCAACTAGGAGAGACACCTTCCCCTCATTCCCACACACCCCTTTAGGACAACCCACATATGCCCAAATTGATCTTTATCCCTGACCATGGAATGTGGATCAACAAAGGTATCATATACTTGTCGCAAGTTGTAGCTAATGGGACGGTCAAGTCTTTCCAAACTCTAAAAGACAATTTTGCCTTGCCCAACAACGTTTTTCCATTATCTCCAACTTCAGCATTCACTTAACACACAGTTTAGGGAATCCATCCCAGCTCTCGAAATCCCATAGCTGGTGGACATTGTTCTGGGTAGGGACCCCAAAAATGGATTTCTCAAATCTACACTTACATCATGACATTCACAGCCACCGCCACCGCCCATCAACTGAAAACTCGATGGGAATCTGACCTTGGCGCTGTGTCGGAGGAAGACTGGGAGGAGACCCTCGCTAACTGTAAATCCGTATCTTCTAAGCTCTCTGACCGCCTCACCCACCTATACATTCTCCATAGATCATACTTGACACCCTACTGCATTTCTAAATATAGACCTGGACATAACTCTAACTGCCCCAGCTGTAATTACCCTAACGCCTCCTTCTACCATCTATTCTGGATCTGTCCGTCCATACAGGAGTTCTGGACTCAGGTGATTCAGTTCCTTCATGATCGCATGGGCTCCCCACTGTCCCTTTGCCCCCATCAGTGTGTGTTGGGGCTCCTCTCACTCTTTGAAGGCGAGAAATACTTGAATATACTTTTACAAGAAGCATTATTCCTTGCCAGGCTGCAGATCGCCAAGACGTGGATGAGGGCCCCCCCCACACTACAACAATGGATCAGAGCTGTTAACACTCTTCCGTATAAAAAAATGCTTTATATCCACAGAGGGTGCCCTAACAAATACCATAAAATATGGGATAGATAGCTGGAGGACGCCTTCACTTGTGATGCAGCGGACTAGACACGTTACTCTTTGGTAATCCCATGGCCCCCCACAAGACCCTCTTTCTTTCCCCTTATTGGCCTCGCACTATTATGCTAACTTACAGACTGTACTGTGCAAGTTAATTTCCTGACTTATGTCATGCCTTTATGTATGTCAATTGGATTGATTCACACTTGTAGAGCCTGTTGCACTATTCGCCCATATGTTCATATATTTTTTTATGCTTAATAAACGCTGTTTTGATTAAAAAAAAAAATTCCATAAATATATTTCATACTTTGTAGACGCTATAACTTTTGCTCAAACCAATCAATCTATATATGCTTATTGGGATTTTTTTACAAAAAACATGTAACAGAATACATATTGGCCTAAATTGATGAAGAAATTTGATTTTTTTTAAATTTTTTTTATTGGAGATGCTTTATAGCAGAAAGTAAAAAATATTGGTTTTTTTTCTTTTAATTGTTAGCTTTTTACGTTATAAATAAAAAATAAAAACCGTAGCGGTGATCAAATACCAAAAAAAGAAAGCTTTATTTGTGGGGAAAAAAAGACATCAATTTTATTTGGGTACAGCATCGCACAAACACGCAATTGTCAGTTAAAGTAATGCAGTGCCGTTTTGCAAACAAAGGCCTGGTCATGAAGGGGGTAAACTTTCCAGAGCTGAAGAGGTTAATGACATCCCAGTTGTAGTCCATAGGGTTCATAGTTACATAGTTAGGTTGAAAAAAGATACAAGTCCATCTAGTTCAACCAATAAAAAAAAAAAAAAAAATCATACAATCCCATATACAGTACACATTCCTTCACCCACAGTTGATCCAGAGGAAGGTGAAAAACCGCAGCAAAGCTTGATCCAATTTGCTACAGCAGAGGAAAAAATTCCTTCCTGATCCCCCAAGAGGTAATCAGATTTTCCCTGGATCAACTTTACCTATAAATGTCAGTACCCAGTTATATTACATTTAGGAAAGAATCCAGGCCTTTTTTAAAACAATCTACTGAGCTGGCCAGAAACACCTTTGGAGGGAGTCTATTCAACATTTTCACAGCTCTTACTGTGAAGAAACCTTTCCTTATTTGAAGATGAAATCTTTTTTTCCTCTAGACGTAAAGAGTGCCCCTTGTCCTCTGTGATGACCTTAAAGTGAATAACTCAACACCAAGTTCACTATATGGACCACTTATGTATTTGTACATGTTGATCATATCCCCCCTTAATCTCCTCTTCTCAAGAGAGAATAAATTCAGTTCCTCATAGCTGAGTTCTTCCATTCCTCTTATCAGTTTGGTCGTCCTTCTCTGCACTTTCTCCAGTTCCCTGATATCCTTTTTGAGAACTGGTGCCCAAAATTGAACTGCATATTCCAGATGAGATCTTACTAATGATTTGTACAGGGGCAAAATGACATCTCTCTCTCTGGAGTCCATACCTCTCCTAATAGAAGAAAGGGCTTTGCTCATTTTGGAAACTGCAGCTTGGCATTGCATGCTATTATTGAGCTTATTATTATGATTATTATTGAGCTACCAAAACCCCAGATCCTTCTCCACTATGGATTCCCCCAGTTGTACTCACCCTAGTATGTATGATGCATGCATATTCTTAGCCCCCAAGTGCATGACTTTACATTTATCAACATTAAACCTCATTTGCCTTTGATTTGCAATTTGATTGAGAAGAGGAAGTGAGAGCAAAGAGCTAGTGGGGAGATCCGCATATGAGTTTTGACTCATCTGGGAGGGACATTATCCAAGAATTTGCTGATGAAAACGGTATTAGTAGCATAAATTCATGAAGGATCGTTCTTGCCAGACCAACCTGTTAACAACGAGGAGGCCACACTCGTTATTTATGAGCTGGGGAGATATGATGGGATCTGAGGTTCAATAGCTCCATTTGGTATCTTTGGATGTTTCATTACCACCAATGAATCCAGAGTCTGGGTCCATTTGCTAAGCTCCGGAGGGCTTCTTCTATACAGGCTTTCCCTGATCCTCTGTAGTGGGGGATCATGGGGTTCTGGTAAGCGGCAAATCTCTATCACTGGTGGTGGATTGAACACAAGATTTTTTCATGTCATAGAAGATTACATTTAATTCATATTTTGATGGACTTTTCCAATATATTTTTTGATTTCATATTTATTTGTTATATAACATATAATATTTATTTGTTATATAATATTTATGTTTCATATTTATGTAAGGACGTTATTCCACTGCTTAGCATGGTGTCATC
Organism: Aquarana catesbeiana; assembly: GCF_042186555.1. Taxonomy (NCBI): domain Eukaryota; kingdom Metazoa; phylum Chordata; class Amphibia; order Anura; family Ranidae; genus Aquarana; species Aquarana catesbeiana. Next base: position 144,314,711 of record NC_133334.1, read on the forward strand.
TGAAAACACAGAAATTGTACTTTTAATCCCACACCCTATATAATTTATAAATATATTAATAAGTAAGGGTCCCAACACTGAACCTTGGGGTACATCATTGATAACCTTAGACCATTCAGAGTAAGAATCATTAACCACTACTCTCTGAATTCATTTTTTTAGCCAGTTTTCACAAACTTATCTTTCCAAGCCTGTAAACTTTACCTTACATATTAGCCGTGTGTGGGGAACTGTGTCAAACGCTTTTGCAAACTCCAAGTATACCACGTCCACAGCCACCCCTCAGTCCAAGGTTTTACTTACCTCTTCATAAAAACAAATCAGGTTTGTTTGACAACTTCTATCTTACATGAATCCATGCTGTCGGTTGCTTAAAATATTTTTTTCCAGCAAGAACGCATCTATGTGATCTTTTATTAAATTCTCCGGTATCTAACTGACTATAGAAGTTAAACTAACAGGTCTCTAGTTACTTCATAAAGACTTTTTAAATATGGGCACCACATTGGCCCTACACCAATCCAATGGCTTTGAAATAACAGAGCTCAATTCTTGATATTCTCAATATTGAGTTGGCCCACCCTTTGCAACTACAACAGCTTCAACTCTTCTGGGAAGGCTGTCCACAAGGTTTAGGAGTGTGTCCATGAGAATGTTTGACCATTCTTCCAGAAGAACATTTGTGAGGTCAGGCACTGATGTTGGATGAAAAGGCCTGGCTTGCAGACTCCACTCTAATTCATCCCAAAGGTGTTCTATCGGTTTGAGGTCAGGACTCTGTGCAGGCCAGTCAAGTTCCTCCACCCCAAACTCACTATCCCCAAACTGTTTCCACAAAGTTTGGAGCAGAAAATTGTCCAAAATGTCTTGGTATGCTGACACCTTAAGAGTTTCCTTCACTGGGACTAGGGGGCCCAGCTCAACCCCTGAAAAACAACCCCACACCATAATCCCTCCTCCACCAAATGATTTGGACTAGTGTATAAAGCAAGGTCCATAAAGACATGGATGAGCGATTTTGGGGTGGAGGAATATGACTCCTGTTTTGACTTGTCTCAACCCGATAGAACACCTTTGGGATGAATTTGGAGACTGCGAGCCCGGCCTTCTGGTCCAACATCAGTGTCTGACCTCACAAATGCACTTCTGGAAGAATGGTCAAACATTCCCATAGACACACTCCTAAACCTTGTTGACAGCCTTCCCAGAAGAGTTTAAGTTGTTATAGCTGCAAAGGGTGTGCCAACTCAATATTGAACCCTACGGACTAAGACTGGGATGCCATTAAAGTTCATGTGCATGTAAAGGAAGGCATCCCAATACTTTTGACAATATAGTGTATACTGTAGATGCATTTGATAATCTCCATAATCGTTTTAGCAATCTGTTTGGCATATACTCAATTTTCCTCACATGGAGTATAGTCTTTTATATATTTATGAGGGATCGTGCTTCCAAATTTTGCATTTTATAAAATACCTTAAAAATAACTAATGGAAATTTTCTTTTACGGGTTGACTGATTTATCAACCATTTGTTTTTTAAATATCACTCTAAAAGCAAAACCCAATTAGTTTATTAAATAAAAAAATAGTTTTATACCATTTATGGATACAACTATCCATACTCCTGTAGTGGCAATCGCAGAGAATGGGTAACCAAAATCCCTGATGGGTAGAAATGGCTCAGCTGTGACTGCACTACTAATGAGGACTTTGAGGCACAGGCTGGCATATTTTGTTCTAGGTTTGCAGAGAAACAATACTGTACAGTGGAAAGATAGATTCTTCATCAACTCAAACTTGATCTTATAGCTAAGTCTAAAATGTTTTAAAGATATAACTCGTATACCCTGATTCATTACTAGCTTTAATATTAATCAAAAACATCCCTGATAACACTGGCCTATTCTCAAGGAGGACTCTCCTCTGAAGACCATTCTAACACATCTAAAACTACACTCTTAGGAAAGCTACAAGTAAAAAAAAAAAATAAAAAAAAGAGACATTGCCTCCAACATGATTAAAATAAGTTCTTCGACATTCTCTGTACTATCTTCTGCAGACAGCTTTTGTTACACACTTAGGTGTCTTTGATGTGTATCCATAAGCCATAACATATTTTGCACAGAGACCTGAGTACCCCTTAATCCATGAAATATTCATGAACTGTTCAGTTTGTACTACATATGATTAGTTGTTCATACAACATTTAGAATGTAAGGTGCATCATTAAGAATCAACAAAGAATCAACAGACACTAGTCATAAATTCAAAAAGTACTCATTGGATCCCAGCATCTCTTCTTACTTTAACCATTACTCGCCATGTGTACACATATATACAGCCTCACAGAAGCGGGTCCTCTGAAAAAATAGACCAAAGTTTGATCCAGGTCAGTGGCAGAGTTAGGGTCAAAGGTTTAGGTCAAAAATCAGAATCGGTGTTTTGTGGGTAGGATTAATAAAAACATTTTTTTTAAAGTAGTAGTGTCAGTATGTTTTAGGTAGGATGAAAAAGCAAAATGCACAAGATTGTTTCTCGGCCCTACTATGGGTACAAACAGCAAATAACATACACATATACACTCACTGGGCACTTTATTAGGTACACCTGTTAAATTGCTTGGTAACACAAATTGCTAATCAGCCAACCACATGGCAGCAACTCAATACATTTAGGCATCTAGATGTGGTGAAAATGACTTGCTGAAGTTCAAACCGAGCATCAGAATGGGAAAGAAACTGGATTTAAATGACCTTGTTTCAAATAATTTGTATTGGCTTTAATAAAACATACAAACATTGATCTACATGGTCTGAGAAAATATTGTGTAAAACATTGTAAATTTGCCATAATAGCCTCTGTCACATCATAACTGTGTAAAGAATAAGATAGCACATGAATGTAGACCATTTTCCATCACTCCATGATGTTATCTTAAGGTGAAGGCAGAGATTTAAGTGACTCTGAACATGGCATGGTTGTTGGTGCCAGATGGGCTAGTCTGAGTATTTTTAAAAACAGCTGATCTACTGGGATTTTCATGCTCAACCATCTCTGTGGTTTACAGAGAATGGCCCGAAAAAGAGAAAATATCCAATGAGCAGCCGTGTGGACGAAAATGCCTTGTTGATGTCAGAGGTCAGAGGAGAATAGGGCAGACTGGTTTGAGAGATAGAAAGGCAACAGTAGTTCAAATAACCACTCGTTACAACCAAAGTATGCAGAATACCATCTCTGAAAGCACAACACACTGAACCTTGAAGCAGAAGGGCTACAGCAGCAGAAGACCACACCAGGTGCCACTCCTGTCAGCGAAGAACAGGAAACTAAGGCTACAATTCGTATAGGCTCACCAAATTTGGACAATAGAAGTGTCAGGAAAGGTCCCCTCCGCTGGTATTATCGATCATTTGGCGTGCAGTACAGAGGTCCACCAGCAGGTGTCTCCTGACAGTTTGGAGCTGTCAGAAGAGCTTTTCCCTGCTGGAATTTTGTCACCTTTGGGCCGCAGTACTGGCGTCCACCAGCGGAGCGATCCTGGCAGTATGGAGCAGGTATTACCCTTTGCAGACAGGCGTCACCTGACTTCAGTTCCTTCACCCATGGCAACCTCAGTCGCAGCTCAGTACACCTTGCTTCCAACCAAATATCAGTAACCCAACCTGCCTCTGCACCAGCTAATCCAGCCCAGTCTGATGTCCCAGTGCTTGCTACCCAGTCTGACGTCCCAGTGCTTGCTACCCTGTCTGACGTCCCAGTGCTTGCTACCCTGACTGACGTCCCAGTGCTTGCTACCCTGTCTGACGTCCCAGTGCTTGCTACCCTGTCTGACGTCCCAGTGCTTGCTACCCTGTCTGACGTCCCAGTGCTTGCTACCCAGTCTGATGTCCCAGTGCTTGCTACCCAGTCTGACAACCCAGTGCTTGCCATCCAATTTGATGTCCCAGTGCCTGTTATCCAGTCCGAAGTCCTGATGTCCACTTTCCAGCCTGATGTCCTGGTACCTGCCTTTCAGCCAGAGTTGCCAGTGTTCCAGCCGGAGGTGCCAGTGTTCCAGCCGGAGGTGCCAGTGTTCCAGCCGGAGGTGCCAGTGCCTATCTTCCAGCCTGATGTGCCTGCTTTCCAGCTTGATGTGCCCGCCTTCCAGCCTGATGAGCCCGCTGTCCAGTCTGTTGTGCTCACCTTCCAGCCTGATGTGCCCATTTTCCAGCCTGATGAGCCCGCTTTCCAGTCTGATGTGCCCGCCTTCCAGCCTGATGAGCCCGCCTTCCAGCCTGATGAGCCCGCCTTCCAGCCTGATGAGCCCGCCTTCCAGCCTGATGAGCCCGCTTTCCAGCCTGATGAGCCCGCTTTCCAGCCTGATGTGCCCGCTCTCCAGCCTGATGTGCTCACCTTCCAGCCTGATGTGCCCACTTTCCAGCCTGATGAGCCCGCACTTCCAGCCTGATGAGCCCGCACTTCCAGCCTGATGAGCCCGCACTTCCAGCCTGATGAGCCCGCCTTTCAGCCTGATGAGCCCGCTCTCCAGCCTGATGTGCCCGCTCTCCAGCCTGATGTGCCCGCTCTCCAGCCTGATGTGCCCGCTCTCCAGCCTGATGTGCCCACTCTCCAGCCTGATGAGCCCGCACTTCCAGCCTGATGAGCCCGACTTCCAGCCTGATGAGCCCGCCTTTCAGCCTGATGAGCCCGCTTTCCAGCCTGATGAGCCCGCTTTCCAGCCTGATGTGCCCGCTTTCCAGTCTGATGTGCCCGCTCTCCAGTCTGATGTCTCATTGCCCACTGCTCAGCTTGACAACCTGGAACCTGCTGCCCAGCCTGATGTGTTCCTGTCTGCTGCCCAGCTTGGTGTGTTCCTGTCCGTTGCCCAGCCTAGTGTGTTCCTGTCCGCTGCCCAGCCTGAAGTGCCAGTGCCCGCTGCCCAGCTTGAAGTGCCCACTGCCCGGCTGGACGCCATGGACTTTCCCCAGCAACGGCTAGTTGGAGCATCCGGAGGTCGCTCCTTTGAGGGGGGGTACTGTCAGGAAAGGTCCCCTCCGCTGGTATTATCAATCATTTGCCGTGCAGTACTGAGGTCCACCAGCAGGTGTCTCCTGGCAGTTTGGAGCTGTCAGAAGAGCTTTTCCCTGCTGGAATTTTGTCACCTTTGGGCCGCAGTACTGGCGTCCACCAGCGGAGGGATCCTGGCAGTATGGAGCAGGTATTACCCTTTGCAGACAGGCGTCACCTGACTTCAATTAGCAGCTGCAGTATAAATACCGGCAAGTGCACACACATCTTGCCTTGGTATTCCTTGAGCCCTGACCTGCAGCCTGCATCCTGTTTACCTGATTCCTGAAACCTGATTCCTGGAACCTGTTGATCCTGTTCCCTGTCTGTTACCTGAACTCTGGACCCTGAACCTTGTATCTGACCTGTCTCTTCTGTGATCCATACATCCTCTCTTTGTCCTGTTTGTTTCCCTTCCCCAGCTGCTGACCTCCTGTTGACGACCCTGGCCTGGCTCTGTTTACGATCTCGGTATTTCCCTTACTTGTATATATTTGTTCTGTTGTTATTATTTGTGGGGTTCTGTTTTGTATTGGTTGTGGTGCACTGAGTGATATTGGAGGTGGTTGTGTTATATTCATTTATCTTAATAAATCATATATTTCACCTTACCTGTGTTTGTTCCTCTGTTGCTGTCCACACAGCTCTGGTCACACCTGATACATGACAAGAAGATTTGAAAAACATTGTATGGTCTGATGAGTCTTGATTTCAGCTGCATCAATCAGATGGTAGGGTCAGTATTTGGCATAAACAACATGAAAGCACGGATCCATCCTGCCTTGTATCAATGGTTCAAGCTGGCGGTGTAATGGTGTGGGGGATATTTTCTTGGCACAATTTGGGCCCTTTAGTACCAATTGAGCATCGTTTAAACGCCACAGCCTACCTGAGTATTGTTGCTGACCATGTCCATCCCTTTATGACTACAGTGTACCCATTTTCTGATGGCTACTTTCAGCAGGATAATGCACCACATCACAAAGCTCAAATCATCTCAAACTGGTTTTCTAAACATGACAATGAGTTCACTGTACTCCAGTGGCCTCCATAGTCACCAGATCTCAATCCAATAGAGCACCTTTGGGATGTGGTGGAACAGGAGATTCACATCATGGATGCCGGCAAATCTGCAGCAACTGCGTCATGCTATCATGTTAATATGAACCAAAACCTCTGGAAATGTTTCCAACACCTTGTTGAATCTAAGCCACCAAGAATTAAGGCAGTTCTGAAGGCAAAAGGGGGTCTAACCCAGTACTAGCAAGGTGTACCAAATAAAATGGCCAGTAAGCGTATGTCGTTGCTGTGATTGTCAGGAGCAGGAAAAATTCATTTAGGGTTTTTATTTGGTGGTAGGTTATGATAATAGCAAGAAATATACAACTACATTTTTTTTTACTATTTTGTGGCAGTTTTCCTTTGATGATGATGATAATAATAATAATAATAATAATAATAATAATAATAATAATAAAAAACAGGAGATATCCATTACCATTTGCCACCAAATGAAAGCTCAATTTGTTTTGAAAAAATCAAGATACAATCTACTTGGATACACTAATCCCCTATATAAACCTATATAATCCCCTATATAAAACTTGATATGGTGGTGAATAGTCCACTACATGCCAGGACTCCAGACCATTGCAAGATGGTGTTGTTGCTGTTTGCCTGATTAAAATGAGTTCATATCTGTTACTCTATATTCTGCAAGATTTGAAACACTTGTGCCTTTGATCCTTCTTGACCTCTTTTTATAGCTAAATATTTAAAATACTCCAAAAATATTTAGTGATATCTGTCACAGACCTAGCCGGGACAGAGGCTGTTGGAGAGGACTGTATGCAAGCCTGTTGCCTTTTGATTATGGGCCCTGGATTTTCAATGGATTCATTCTGTTGGGACACATCCTGTGAGGAGATGCTGGTATCATCAACCTGTGTTTATGTTAATTGAATGAGCTAATGACATTGTCCTCTATACAATGTAGGGGACGGGATGACTGCATTGTGTTGATATAACTGTGTGAAACTCGGTGCCCACAAGTCTGGGCGAAAGGTCATGTCTCAGTCACCTAGGCTGTATAAAGGATTAGATAATTAGCTCATGTTAATTAGGTTACATTTGTATTGTAGAGTAATCTTCTCCTGTGTATATAAGACTGTATTCTGGTTCTGAATAAAGTGAGTCCATGTTAGCAGTGAAGCAAGTGTCGCCTTGTTTTCTGCTCAGAGAGGTTGGAATATCTGATATCTGTATACAGACTGGGAGGAAGTGGTATATGACGGAAGCACTCAAGTGGAGTGTGGGACGTTCCGTGACATTGGTGGCAAGCAGCGGGAAAGCTTCCTGCAGTCTGGGACATCCAAACTTCCATCTGGATCCAAGGTCCAGATAGCAGGAGAGGAGAGGTACAGATACCAGCCGCCATGGATGAGAAATTCAGAAGGAGGTTGCGAGAGATGCAGATACAGCACAGAGGACCAGTATCGGAGCAGGTCCTGCTGGGATGGTGTGATTCTATTCGCTGCAAACTCTGGAAGGAAGCGCTAGCCCGTGAGCAGCGACACCAGGGAAAAGTTCTCCCCTCCATCGAGGAAAGGTATTCGTCGCAGTACGGACTGCGGGTGCGGTTTTTGGGAGAAAAACCACACAAGAAGCAGACAGCTGAATTAAGCAGGCTGGTCTGGGCAGAGATAAAGCTGGATGAGAGCTACAGAGCCCTCCGGTGGCATGTATCCCAAGCATGTCCCTGGATAGCGGATGACAGCCCAACGGAAGGCTTAAGCTACGGCGGCTTGGGACTGTTGTTTGTGAAGCTGACAGGGGACCCTAACTTTGGGAGTGATTTGGAGTGGCGGGTGGACGAAATCATGGATTTCAGAGAAGGGCTACTGAACATTTCGGAAGTGCACTGGGCACAGGAAGATTTGGAGTTTCTGGCCGTTCAGGAATGGGAGCTAGAGATCACCTACAGAGGGCTGCTAGACATTGCTCAGTGCCAGGGCTGGGCTCCCTTTGCCTGGGACTATCTGGAAATACCAGCTGACAACCCTGAAATCCTGGCTGAAGAGTCGGCAATGTGGCAGAGCAATAGTGTGCTTTGCCAACTTGCCCCCACAGCTATGGAGGCAGAGGTCTTATGGCGGATGCAGCAAGTGCTGACTGACCTTGATGATCCTGTTTCTGCATGGGATGATCTTGGATGCAGGAATGTGCCTGTCCAGCAGCATGCCAGAGAATCTGCAGTGGAAAATCTGGAGATTGCCATCCCCAAAGCTGAAGTGCTGACAACAGGGCAGAGCTCTGCTAACCTCTGCCCAGCACTGATAACATCTTCTGGGTTCCATGGACAGGAGATGGTGAACCTCCATCCCCAGACACCAGTTGCAGAGACAGGGGATTTGATAGACTTTTCTGCTGAGGAAGAACCATCCGGTGAGCCCCCAGCAGAAGAGTTGGGATTAGGGCCAAACTTCATTGCGCTCTGCTCAGCACTGATGGCATCTTCTGAGTTCCACGGACAGGAGATGGTGAACCTCTATCCACAGACACCAGTTATAGAGGTAGGGGATTTAATAGACTTTTCTGCTGAGGAAGAACAACCTGATGAGCCTCCAGCAGAAGAGCTGCTATTGGGGCCAAACTTCACTGTGCTCTGCCCCGCACCAACAGCAGTATCTGTGGAGTTACAGGGAACTTCCCCAGTTGAAGCACCGGCAACCGGGCAGAGTGCTACCAACCTCTGGCCATCACCTGCAACAACTACAGAGTTGCAGGGAGGTGGGGCAGTCGGCCTCCCTCCCCAACAGGTAGCCAGAGCAGATGGTGTGGGGTTTCCAGCAGAAGGGCTGGGAACAGGGCCGAGGACTGCTGGACTCTGCCCTCAACTAACAGAGGATGGATTTCCTGTGAAGGTGGATGGGACTTCAGTCTCCACCTGTATACCCCAGGGATGCTGGGCAGTGGGCCCCGATCCCCAACAGCATGACAGAGTGAGCCCAGACACCCTGTCTTCTCTCCAGCGGCAGAAAGGATTCCAGGGAGAAGAGCCAGTCCAGGCCTCTCCCCAGCGGCAGATATGTTCTCTGAGAGAGGCAGAGGCTGGCTGGGTGAGTAATACTCTGTTTGGAACAATTTGTTTGGGGTACTGTGTGGGTACAGGCAGTAGAGGACTGGAACTATGGACTAACTTCGGAGTCAACCCGTCTGGGGTCTCCTCCTGTGTTAGTCTCCTGCCGAAAGGGGAGAAATGTCACAGACCTAGCCGGGACAGAGGCTGTTGGAGAGGACTGTATGCAAGCCTGTTGCCTTTTGATTATGGGCCCTGGATTTTCAATGGATTCATTCTGTTGGGACACATCCTGTGAGGAGATGCTGGTGTCATCAACCTGTGTTTATGTTAATTGAATGAGCTAATGACATTGTCCTCTATACAATGTAAGGGACGGGACGACTGCATTGTGTTGATATAACTGTGTGAAACTCGGTGCCCACAAGTCTGGGCGAAAGGTCATGTCTCAGACACCTAGGCTGTATAAAGGATTAGATAATTAGCTCATGTTAATTAGGTTACATTTGTATTGTTAGAGTAATCTTCTCCTGTGTATATAAGACTGTATTCTGGTTCTGAATAAAGTGAGTCCATGTTAGCAGTGAAGCAAGTGTCGCCTTGTTTTCTGCTCAGAGAGGTTGGAATATCTGATATCTGTATACAGACTGGGAGGAAGTGGTATATGACGGAAGCACTCAAGCGGAGTGTGGGACGTTCTGTGACAATATCCAATTGGTATGTATCCTTAATGCTGTTGGTTCCCTTTTACTAATATATTTACACGTATCCGGGAGCACTTCAGCTAAGAATATTTTTCCACCCTCTTTCTCTGCAAGATATACACTTGAAGTGTTTGTATATTGTATGGAGAACTTTTTTTTTTAATTACTCATGTTTGTACCATCTATTGTTTAGGGGATCCCCCACCTGCTGGCTTTACCCAATCCTTGTGGATTTCTCAGGCAATAGCTGCACTTCCCGCACCACCTATTTTTCCCTTTCTCCTCCCCCCCTCCTCCCCTTCACCCCACCCCATCCCTGTCATTGGCAAACAACATCTTTCTTTACTCTGCACAATTTGAGGAATCAAACTAATCCTCTATCATTTGCAAAATGACGTGGTATTAATACGGATATTGGAGTTTGGATTGATGTGGATCCCAGCACAAAAGTGGTTTCTAACATGCGTGCATGGCTCAATTTTCTCTGAGTATTCTCTATAATTTTTGATCAGCCCTGTAATTAATTTCCATGCTATCTTTTTCTTTCCAATAATATGCACATACACAATATCACAATTAATTTGTACTCATTTATCTTCACACTAGATAATACAGCTTACCCTTTATTACCCGAAGAAGGAATGCAACAAATTATTCCAAAACATGTTGGGCTTCCTGTAACTCATATGAATGATTTTGCCTCTTATTGTGAGACCTCTCGTATGACTCAGATGTCAGCTGTATATATATATATATTGTAATTCAACCATATTTTGGTCTTGCTTTTACTATCAAGATTTTATATGTAATATGTTTGTATAATAAAATTTTGCTATTTTTTTCATATTTGGCTTACTATCCCTTCTACTTTTCTACTGGTATTATCCCCTGCTTATACAATCCCTGGGGCACATTTTTATTTTTTTCCTCCAATAATTTGGGATGTGGCTAGATACTCTAGATAGCAATCTATTATTATTCTCTGTAAAATTAGGTAGAAAATAACCGCTAAGTCCCCCTTCTTCTTAGCTACATTCAGTTTTTGCATTTTTGGAAATTATCTTTAGCATGGCAGAATTTTCAGGTCAGGCCTGGGATACTGCGGCCAATCTCCAGAAGGAGTATGGGCAAAATAAATCCCGAGAGTCCGAATTGTCATTTCTACTCTCCAACCTCACGAAATGGTTGGAGAAGAAATCACTCATGTACTGGCATATAAAAACATTTGAGGAGTACATCAAGGAGGATTTAAATCCCTTGGGCCTCCATGTGCAAATTTTTCCCTCCTTTGCTCTAGTAAAATGATGAGCTTGTTGATTGAAGAATATCAAATACGCCTAATAGATATTGAAAGAAATATAGACAAACTTTACTCACAAATAAATCTATTGAATATCCATTCTTACTTTTTGGAATTGAATAGCAAGTTGAAGACACATATAGAGCTTTTTAATAAGTCAATACTGTGCAAGAAAGAAAATAAATTCCTAAGGGACAAACAAGCTTTTCATGAGGGTAGGGCTTATAAATGGCAGCAACAAACACATGGTAGGATCAGTCAACAAAACCCCATGCACACAGAAAGACAATCGGATTTATCCGATACTTTGTCCATCTCCTCCAATGTGTCTCAATTCTCTTCTAGGCAGTCTAAATGCACTAGACGACCTAAAAGACAAAGAGATGGCGACAATCCCCCCCTTGATACTAGGACCAAACGCACTCCTGAGCGCTCCACACGCACCAGAGCAGGAAATATGCCAGCTCAGATGCGTGGTGAGGTGCCCCTATCTGGAGGGTAGACCATGACCAAAGCTGATACCACTCCTCTCTCACAATCCAAAATCCCCAATTTGTTTTTTCCAAAAAAACTAGGGAAACCCTCTGGTTCCCCCTGCTTTAAATACTTCTTCCCTTTCCTCTAATGATAGTTTACCTCAATTCAATGTCATTAATCTCTCTTCCCATCCTCTTACCCCTGATGAAACCCTTGTTCTATCTAAAGGACTAACATTCTGTCCTAATCGTAAACTGGATAAGTTCGAAATTATTAAGGACTTAAATCTTTTTACACACAAGTTACTCTTGCGTAGCATGTATGACAAAGACCAATCAGGTTCCAACGCCTTTATTAGCTTTGTTGCCCTTCTTTGTACTCGCTCCATTTCCAGCACATCCTTCCTGAGGATTGGTGCCCAGAACTGGACAGCATACTCCAGGTGCGGCCGGACCAGAGCCTTGTAGAGTGGGAGAATTATCGTTTTATCTCTGGAGTTGATCACCCTTTTAATGCATGCCAATATTCTGTTTGCTTTGTTAGCAGCAGCTTGGCATTGCATGCCATTGCTGAGCCTATCATCTACTAGGACCCCCAGGGCCTTTTCCATACTAGATTCCCCCAGAGGTTCTCCCCCCAGTGTATAGAGTGCATTCATATTTTTGCCACCCAAATGCATTATTTTACATTTTTCTACATTGAACCTCATTTGCCATGTAGTCGCCCACCCCATTAATTTGTTCAGGTCTTTTTGCAAGGTTTCCACATCCTGCGGAGAAGTTATTGCCCTGCTTAGCTTAGTATCGTCTGCAAATACAGAGATTGAACTGTTTATCCCATCCTCCAGATCGTTTATGAACAAATTAAATAGGATTGGTCCCAGCAAAGAACCCTGGGAAACCCCACTACCCACCCCTGACCATTCTGAGTACTCCCCATTTATCACCACCCTCTGAACTCGCCCTTGTAGCCAGTTTTCAATCCATGTACTCACCCTATGGTCCATGCCAACGGACCTTATTTTGTACAGTAAACGTTTATGGGGAACTGTGTCAAATGCTTTTGCAAAATCCAGATACACCACGTCTACGGGCCTTCCTTTATCTAGATGGCAACTCACCTCCTCATAGAAGGTTAATAGATTGGTTTGGCAAGAACGATTCTTCATGAATCCATGCTGATTACTGCTAATGATACCTTTCTTATTACTAAAATCTTGCATATAGTCATTTATCATCCCCTCCAAGAGTTTACATACTATTGATGTTAGGTTAACTGGTCTGTAATTTCCAGGGATGTATTTTGGGCCCTTTTTAAATATTGGTGCTACATTGGCTTTTCTCCAATCAGCTGGTACCATTCCAGTCAGTAGACTATCTGTAAAAATTAGGAACGATGGTCTGGCAATCACTTGACTGAGTTCCCCAAGTACCCTCGGATGCAAGCCATCTGGGCCTGGTGATTTATTAATGTTAAGTTTCTCAAGTCTAATTTTAATTCTGTCCTCTGTTAACCATGGAGGTGCTTCCTGTGTTGTGTCATGAGGATAAACACTGCAGTTTTGGTTACTGAAGCCCCCGATTCACTCGTGAAGACTGAGGAGAAGAATACATTTAATACCTTCGCCATCTCCCCATCCTTTGTAACCAGATGTCCTTTCTCATTCTTTATGGGGCCAATATGGTTTGTCCTCCCTTTTTTACTTACATACTTAAAGAATTTCTTGGGATTTTTTTTGTTCTCCTCTGCTATGTATCTTTCATGTTCTATCTTAGCTGTCCTAATTGCACCCTTACATTTCTTGTTGCATTCTTTATAAAGTCTGAATGCTGAGGATGATCCCTCAACCTTGTATTTTTGAAGGCCTTCTCCTTTGCTCTTATATGCATTTTTACATTGGAGTTAAGCCATCCAGGACTTTTGTTCGCTCTTTTAAATTTATTACCCAATGGGATACATTGGCTAATGCACTTATTTAATATGCTCTTAAAGCAAACCCATCTCTCCTCCGTATTCTTTGTTCCTAATATTTTATCCCATATTATACCTTTTAGCAAGGTTTGTAGTTTAGGGAAGTTGGCTCTTTTGAAATTCAGTGTCTTTGTATTCCCTTTATGTTTCCTATTTGTGTGATTTATACTGAAACTAATTGACCTATGATCGCTGTTACTTAAAGTGCCCCGTATTTCCACATCCGTGATCAGGTCTGTATTGTTGGTAATCAGTGGATCCAGTAATGTTTTATTTCTAGTTGGTGCGTCTACCATCTGACCCATAAAATTGTCCTGCAAGACATTAAGGAACTGGCGAGCCTTAAATGAATGCGCGGTTCCCTCCGCCCAGTCTACGTCTGGATAATTAAAATCCCCCATTATGATAACACTTCCCATCCTTGCTGCTAATCCAATTTGTGATAGGAGATCCGTCTCCACTTCCTCCCTCAGGTTAGGGGGCCTATAGCATACTCCCAGTATTATTTTCCCCTTAGCTTCATCCCTTTGGAGCTCTACCCATAAGGATTCCACCTCCTCTCTAGCTCCCTCAGTGATGTCACCTCTCACATTCACTTGTACATTATTCTTGATATATAGGCATACTCCTCCCCCTTTTTTACCCTCTCTATCCTTGCGGTATAGGGTATACCCTTGAATGTTTGCCAGCCAATCATGAGAGCTGTTGAACCAGGTCTCTGAAATTCCCACAAAATCCAAATCCTCCTTGTACAACAGTATCTCTAGTTCACCCATCTTGTCCGCCATGCTCCTGGCATTGGTGAACATGCCACATAGTTTAGACCGGTCGCATATTGTCCTCGTATTGGGTGTTTCGAGATTGCAACTAGGACTTGCTACTATACTCACCTTGTGTTTTTGTGCTTTGGTTAACCTACCACTAATGCCCCCAATACTACCCTCTGGAATATCTTCCGTGCTGGCTATCTCTGCCTCTGGACCCTCCCCTAGTTTAAAAACCCCTCTAACTTTTTGGCCATCTTCAGTCCCAGCAGATCTGCACCCTCCTCATTTAGGTGCAGTCCGTCCCTTTTATAGTACCGGTTACCGACTGAGAAGTCGGCCCAGTCCTCCAGGAACCCAAACCCCTCCTTACTACACCAGCTCTTCAGCCACTTGTTTACTTCCCTAATCTCCCTCTGCCTTTCTGGTGTGGCTCGATGTACTGGTAGTATTCCTGAGAATACTACCTTGGAGGTCCTTTTCCTCAATTTAGCTCCTAAGTCCCTAAAATCGTTCTTTAGGACACTCCATCTGCCTCTGACTTTGTCATTGGTGCCAACGTGCACCATGACAGCCGGGTCTTCCCCAGCCCCTCCCAGTAATCTGTCCACAAGATCTGTGATGTGCCGAACCCGAGCGCCCAGTAGACAACGTACTGTTCGGCGCTTCAGGTCTTGGTTACAGATTGCCCTCTCTGTCGTTCTAAGAATTGAGTCCCCTACCACCAGAATCTGTCTTTCCTTTCCCTTTGCTGCCCCCCCACTCTCACTGGAGGAGTTCTTCCCCCGGCAGCTAGGAGAGTCCCTCAGCTCCAGCAGTGCTGGTCCCTGACTGGTTTCACCAATGTCACTCAATGGAGCATACTTATTGGGATGCTCTAGTCCTGGATCGGCCTCCCTGGCACTTCCCCCTCTACCCCTCCTGACTGTCACCCATCTACTCTTTGCTAGTTCCTGCACCTCTTTGTCTGCACCTGCCTCTGTGCTGGCCCCTGCCGACACCTGCCGTGTACGTTCCTGGCTCTCCTTTAGTATGGAGGGACTTCTCAGTGCTGACAGTTGCTTCCCCAGATTCGGAACCTGGGCTTCCAGGGAAACAATGTGCTTACATTTTGCACAGCAATATTTGCCCTCGATCGGATGATCAAGGAACGCATACATGAAGCAAGATGTACAAAGAGTCACCTCTCCACACCCGCCGGGCATCGTACCTATTAAATTTAGTGAGGATTGGGGATTTTACCCTGTCCAAATTACCTAACAGCTAGCTTCCTGGCACTAATACTCAAGACAATACACAGGTACACAACAAGACAATACACAGATACTCACAGACCTACGTGCAATCGCAGAACCTGTCGCAGACCTACGTGCACTCACAATACTCAAGTATACAGTACACAATACACAAGTACTAACGATCCACACACACTACTCAGACAACACTCATGTACTCACACTACACAGGTACTATGACCCCTGTTATAACCTCCTGTTTTAAACTCTGGTTTTTAACTCACCACTTAGACCAGTTCCACTTGGTCTAAGTTCCTACAGCCTCACAATGAGCAGGCTCAGGATGAGTCCTACACACAGTTATATAGGCTGCAAGCACCTGTGAGCAATCAACCACTCCCCTTAATTGATAGCCTGAAGGAACCAAAGAAGAAAAAAAAAAAAAGCTATTTAAAAAGTGACAGAAAAAGGTAATTGAAAAACTAAAAGGAAAAGCCCCAAAAATGCAACCCAGCAAACAAAAAGCAAGACTTGTTCACTCTAACTCTGGTTTTTAACTCACCACTTAGACCAGTTCTGACCTTGAATGAGAGGAAAAGCACTCAAAAACAACTATAATTTAACAATCAAACCTTCTGACAAAGAGGGCAACATTGTTCTAATGGACAATGAGAAATATGCATTAATATGTACCAAAATACTCAATAATCCAGACTGGTATAGACCAAAAAGATCAGAGATTGCCAGTATGTTCAGTGAGGATTTCTACATGTTGGTTGATAGCGCCCATTACAATAATGTTATTTCAAAACAACTATGGAATTTTGTTCGTACCCCTTTCCTAAACTAGCTACATTTTACTCCTCACAAAAGAACCACAAAAATAATGTGGATCCTCCCAGTCACCCGATTGTCTCAGGGAATGGTGCTATCACAGAAAATCTTTCCAAGGTAGCTGACAAACATCTTAGACCTTTTGTACTTTCTTTACCCTCCTATGTGAGGGATACTATTCATTTACTACAGTTAATTGAGGGAGTTTTTGAGCATCAGCTGACTCAATTCTAGTCAGATGTAGAAACCCTCTATAGTTCTTTACCTCATAATAAAGGATTGGCCTGTATCCCAAAAAAATACTCTCTCAGATTAGCCATCATGAAGACTCCTTTAATGAATTTATACTACTTGCCCTTGAGTTTATACTCAAGCACAATGTTTTCTGTTTTGATGGCCAGCATTACCTCCAGGTACAGGGGGTAGCCATGGGCACTTGTTGTGCCCCTGGCTACGCCAATCTGTACCTGGGGGAATGAGTGTGCACCCTTTTTAAGGATGAGGATCTCTCTGTACCTGTGCCATGTAATTATATGGCACAGGTACATAGATGACATCTTCATCCTCTGGGATGGACCTACCACTCCGCTACATGAATTTTTGACTCTCATAAATTATAATGAATTTAACCTAAAATTTTCTATGTCATACAACGCCACCCAAATAACCTTTTAAGATGTATAAATTGTTAAATATTGTGACAGCACACTATCGTGTAAGCTGTTTAGAAATCCTACTGCAGGAAACACTATCTTGCATTTAAATAGATTCCATCCTAGGCCCTTAGTGGATTCAATCCTGTATAGTCAATATCTATGCATAAAACGCAACTGCTCGAACTATGCAGATTTCAGAATCAAAGCAAAAAAATCAAAAACAACGCCTCTTAGATAGAGGATATAGCCATAGATGTCTTAAAAAAGCATTTAACCGAGTGGTCAATAAAAAGAGACATGACTTACTATTTCTCCCTAAAAAAGAAACTTCTACTTCTCATGACTATATACTAGGCTTATCACTACTTTCTCTAATGAACATCTAAAGATTAGGCAAAATTGCCAAAAATATTGGCATACCCTAACTTCAGATCCTGCAATAAGACCCATTGTTTCGCCAACTCCCTTGGTCACATTTAGAAGAGCTACCTCAGTGGGTGATCTACTAGTGAAAAGTGAATTCAAGGGTTCTAAAAGGGGCGATCCCTGTAAGACACTGGGCACCTTCCCCTGTGGCTCCTGTACCCATTGTTGTTACATGGATACAAGGAAAAGACTACCTAATGGATGGACTTTTGTCCCCAAACGTTTTGCTAATTGTCAGAATACTTTTGGTGTATATTTGCTACAATGTGAATGTGGATGCTATTATATAGGGAAAACTATACAGAAACTATAAAAAACAAATTTATCATCACATACTGGCTATGAAAAACAGTAACCCGGACCTCCCTCTGGGGAGACATGTAGCCCTTGATCACAATGGCTGCTTCCCAAAGGTTAAGGTCCTTGTTCTGGATCAATTACATATCAATCCTAGAGGTGGCGATCTCAACAAAGTCCTCTTCCAATGGGAGCTTAGCTGGATTTCAGACTTGAATGCCACCTTACCCCTGGGCTTAAAATAAGCCTTTAACTTTAAGCCCTTTCTATCAGGATTCTTGGGAGGTTTTGAAAGGGACATGTGAGGGAAAAATAAAAATACCCCCAATACAAACTTTCCCTCCCATCATACTTGCTATTATACTTAGAATGTCCAAGATGAATATGGTCTCCTTGTATTGTCACAAATGGAACAAGTTTATTTTCATGTGCCCAATATCCCCTCTCATATGTACTCAGTTCTCTTCTCCTATTTTCTAACACCTAGATACTCAATATGATGTATAATGTCTTGTTTCCGAATGCCTTTTGTCCATATACAATTATGCACTCTCCTCTTCTCTTTTGTTTAATAATGCACACTTATATGATGGATCTCCAAAAAGATTGTGTTTGTAATTAATCTATAGTCCAATTATTTGTAATCAGATCTATATTTACTACCGTTGTTGTGATACTGATGTTGTTTGAAACATATGTAATATTATTTGCTCTTATATGTGAACTATATGTATTACAATGCATGGCTGCTGTCATTTTATTGGATCTATAATTATCATTAATACTGTGATATGTATGTGGTCTGTATTAACTTGAACATTGCCTGACTCCCACTTTGTGCTTATTTTTCAGGCTCCGCATTCCCCCTAATTCTCCTTATCCGGAACACAGGTCACAATTTTACAATCTACATTATCATCCCCCTTTTTTGCAGATGTCTGATTTTTGCCAACTCCTTCCCTGCTTGTCATGCGCCTGCCTGAGACTCCCCCGGCACAGGGGGGGCCCATGACGTCTGTTGCCATCTCGGGGCACCCAGACCGACGTGTATATGCTGACTCGCACATGCGCGGTGTCCTTTGTTTCATCTGTTGGAGACTTTCAGCCCCTCTTCCATGTTGGCGGCTCTGTGACGTCTGATGTCACCGCGCCTCATGACGCGTTGACGCCAGATGCCGCTTAGCCGAGGGATCGTGAGCTCCCGGCATCATTAGGTTCTTATGTGAATCAGCTGGTCCAGTTAGGCTGACCAGTTCCCAGGTTAACCTTCGGATCACCTGTTGTTTTCTGGTGCCCATCATTGGATACCATTATGCTGATGGGCGTAATGTTCACACACCATCCCCTATATAAACCTTGATATGGTGGGGAATAGACCGCTACAATAGACCGCTACATGCCTGGACTCCACACCATTGCTGGGTGGTTTTGTTGCTGTTTGCCTGATTAAAGTAAGTTCATATGTGTTACTCTATATTCTGCAAGATTTGAAACACTTGCGCCTTTGATCCTTTTTGACCTTTTTTTATAGCTAAATATTTAAACTACTCCAAAAATATTTAGTGATATCCAATTGGTATGTATCCTTAATACTGTTGCTTCCCTTTTACCAATATATTTACACGTATCCGGGAGCGCTTCAGCTAAGAATATCCCCCCCCCCTTTCTCTGCAAGATATACACTTGAAGTGTTTGTATATTGTATGGAGAAAATGTTTTTTTTTTTAATTACTCATGTTTATACCATCGCTATTGTTTAGGGGATCCCCCTCCTGCTGGCTTTACCCGATCCTTGTGTATTCCTCAGGCAATAGCTGCGCTTCCTGCACCACCTATCTTTCTTTACTCTGCACAATTTGAGGAATCAAACTAATCCTCTATCATTTGCAATATCACGTGGTATTAATACGGATTTTGGAGTTTGGGGTGACGTGGATCCCTGCACAAAAATGGTTTCTAACACGCATGTATGGCTCAATTTTCTCTGAGTATTCTCTATAATTTTTGATCAGTCCTGTAATTCATTTCCATGCTATTTTTTTTTCCAATAATATGCTCATACATGATATCACAAATAATTTGTACTCATTTATCTTCACACTAGATAATACAGCTTACCCTTTATTTTTCCCTGAAGAAGGAATGCAACAAATTATTCCAAAACATGTTGGGCTTCCTGTAACTCATATGAATGATTTGGCCTCTTATGGTGAGACCTCTTGTATGACGGATGTCATATATATATATTGTAATTCAACTATATTTTGTTTGGTCTTGCTTTTACTATTAAGATTTTATATATAATATGTATAATAAAATTTTGCTATTTTTTCATATTTGGCTTACTATCCCTTCTACTTTTCTACTGGTATTATCCTCTGCCCATACAATCCCTGTGGCACATTTATCCATTTTTTCCCTAAGTAGTTATGATGACACGTACAGGTTTACTAACACGTCAGGCTTTAGAATTTGTTTTTCCCTTGTCATGAAGGGGTTAAATTATAGCACAACAGACATTTAAAGGATACGTTTTGACAAAAAAATAATGAATACACATTTTTTTTTTGCAGGTAAAAAAATGTTCATTTATTATTTTTTGATGCAGGAGCCTGTAAAGCATCGCATCAGTGATGATGCAATGCAGGTCTCCTGCAGACCTGTCAGCGTATCTGCTTGCACATACCTCTGCCAGGAAGGCCAGTCCTTTTATGACATGTTACATGTTACACCTTGAATATGAAAGGTGAACTTATCCTTTAAGATATTTCAAATGATCAACATATCTGATAAACACAGAAACTTTTAGGATCATGCAAAAGATAATAATTTTAGATATTCAGACTTGTACAGTTATGTTTGATGTAAACCCTAACAATGAAAAAAACCTAATATCAGCTCTAACAATGAACATCTCTTATTTGCTCACTATTGGTCTGTTAGATATTCAATTGAAAGCATTGTGTTACCTGTTTGAAATGTGCAAAAACATTGTTGATATTGTCAGAAATTTTGCATTCTCCTGTGTCCTGGGCAGACTTCCTGAGTTATAACGAAGAACCCCCTAATTCTTACCTTGGACTACAGAATGACTGACCTTTACATTGTATAGACCTAAAAGTAGGATTGGTTGAGTAGTTTAGCAAAATAAAACTGAGCACAGCTGATAACACTCTGGGGGTCATTTACTAAGATAAATGCACTGCGCTGGTTCAGACCTTAATTGGTGCGCTGGATAGATCCTTAATCCAGCATGCGAACCAGCGCACACACAGGAGTACCTACACGCAAGAATGTTTCCAGCGCGATAGGATCGCGCTGGTTCTCAGCGAGGTACATCTCGCGCTCGCTGCAATAGGAAAAATACATCTTCGATGCCCCGAAGCACCAACCCCCCATGTGGAGGGCATGCGGCCTGGTACGGTTCAGGTACGATGTACCCCATACTCATTCACATAGGGTGGGGGGCCGGGATCTGGGGGCCCCCTTATTAAAGGGGGCTCCCGGATTCCGATAAGAACCCCACCCGCAGACCCCAACAACCAACGGCCAGGGTTGTCGGGAAGAGGCCCTTGACCTCATCAACATGGGGACGAGGTGCTTTGGGGTGGGGGGCCTGCAGGGTGCCCCCCTTGCCCCAAAGCACCAACCCCCCATGTGGAGGGCATGCGGCCTGGTACGGTTCAGGAGGGGGTGCTCGCTTGTCCACACCCCCTTTCCTGACCAACCGGGCTGCGTGCTCGGATAAGGGTCTGATATAGATCTTGAGGGGGGACCCCACGCCTTTTTTTTTGGCGTAGGGGTTCCCCTTAAAATCCATACCAGACCGAAGGGCCTGGTATGCCCCTGGGGGGAACCTATGCCGGTTTTTTATTTAAAATTTGGCGTGGCGTTCCCCCTCAAGATTCATACCAAACAGTGCCGGGCATTGGCAGGGATCCAAGTCGGATCCCCGTTCAATACGAGTCGGTACCCTGTCGGGTTGCTATGGAAATAGTAAATAATACAAGGGGTAAGGGAGATAATGGGGAACAAGAGACACCTGGAAATTTAATCAATTAAGTGCAAGCTGTAACCATAATACACAGAAAAAGAAAAAGAAAAGAAAAATTCAGTTGGTTATTATTGAAAATTGATATTCAATTAGTGCTGCTAAAGTAACCCCTTACCCGGACACTAGCACCGGGCATTTCCCCTTTTTCTTTTGCTATGGAAATAGCAAACCGCAGCTAAACACAACCGCAGCTAATCGCACTGTACCAATGCAGCTGATCGCAGTGCCTGGAGTCTTGAATTTCGCAGAAAAAAAAACATGCTTTTAACTGCGGCAGAATAACCGTCTGTGTGAAAGACGCCTAAGGCCCCTTTCACATGGGGGCATTTTTCAGGCGCTATAGCGCTAAAAATAGCACATGAAAAATGCCCTAAAGAAGTGGCTCTATTCACTCCAGTGTGAATCAGGCTTTCACACTGGAGCAGTGCGCTAGCAGGACAGTAAGGCTCGATTCACATCTATGCATGTTGCTTTTGAGCGGTTCTGCCGTGCTTTTTGCGGTGCTTGCCATGTTTTTGGACCGGCGTTTTTACCTCAATTTTATTGCGATTTTGCCGCGATTTGCGTTTTTTTTTTCACTGTATATAGCCAGTTGCCCTCAACATGGGGGGATGGGTGCTTTGGGGCAGGGGGGCTCTGCAAAATGCATCAAAAAAATGCATTAGTGTGAATAGAGCCTAAGGCCCCTTTCACACTGGGGCGGTGGGGGCGTCTGCGGTAAAGCGGCGTTATTTTTAGCGCCACTTTACTGTCGTTTTAGTGGAGTTATTCAGCTGCTAGCGGGGCAGTTTTAACCCCCCATAGTGCGGTTTTAACCCCTCTGCTAACGGTTGAAAAAGAGTTAAATCCGCCCGTAAAACTCCACTGGATCGGCTTTTTGCCGGCGGTATCACAGCGCTGCCCCATTGATTTTAATGGGGAGGAGCAGTGAGTTCACCGCTCCAAAGAAGCTGCTGGCAGGACTTTTTGTGACTCTCTGCCAGTGCACCGCTCCAGTGTGAGTGAATGGAGCCGCTTCTTTAGGGCGTTTTTCAGGCACTATTTTTAATGCCGTAGCACTTAAAAACACCCCAGTGTGAAAGGGGCCTAAAAAAAGTCCTGCTAGCAGCAACTTTGGAGCGGTGTATAAACCACTCCTGCCCATTGAAATCAATGGGACAGCGCAGTGATACCGCCGGCAAAACGCAGCTGCGGTGGTGATGTGCGTGTGGATTTAACCCCTTTTCGTCCGCTAGCGGCCGAATACCGCCGGTAAAGCAGTGCGAAAAATAGTGCCGTTTTACCGCTGCTGCCCGCACCACCCCAGTGTGAAAGGAGCCTAAGGCCCCCCTCACACGGACGGACCTTTCAGGTCCCCCTCGGGCCTGAACAGACACTCCATAGACCTCTATGGAGGGTCGGATGTCAGTGGTGACATGTCCGCTGACATCCGACCCACTCCAATCCTAAAAAGTGTAACGGAGGAAAAACCTATTTTTCCATCCATCTGCGGATCAGATCGGGAGACGACGGACTCTACGGTCCGTCATCATCTGATCCCCCATAGAGGAGAGCGGCACTCTGACAGATCTGTCCCTGCACAGTGTGAGCAGAGTGGGCTCCGTACACGGGGTACAAAGTCCCATCGTGTGTATGAGGCTTAAACACCAGAAATTCAAGTCTTCATAACTTTAAAGGTCACCATACACTGGCCAATCAGTTAGATCTTCCATAAATTAGATTCAGTGCAAGAGCCTGTTTGGTTTTCTACAATTAGAAGTAATTCTTACAGTGCATCTTCCTATTACCGCTTTAGCCTAATGCTCTCTTTCCACTATTTCAAACCCAAAGTTGCGTGATTTACAATGTGCTTTTTCGGCTTGTTTTCCACTATTGCAACTTGTCATGCCACTAGGGACTGAAAAGTTGCATCACAAGTTCTACCCCATGATTAACAATGAGTACCGTTCATATGTCTGCAGCAACTTCAAAGTAGTTCCTGCGCTACTTTGGTCCCACTTTGATGCGACTTGAGGTCCATAGACCTCAAAAATACACAGGCATTGCTTCAAGTTTCAGCAAAAAATTGCGGAAAACTCACGGCAAAAAACACGCAAATTTGGGCTTGCAATAGTGGAAACCGAGCCTTAATGCCATGTCATGTGACTAGTTCAAAACATCGGAGAAAAAGTCTCACTGAAGTTGAAACAAAGTAGTGCAAGAACTGTTTTTGGAGTTGCACCAATTAGAACGGGGGAAACATTGAAATACATGTGTTTTGCCTTGTCCTGCGACTTCACATGTGTCAAGTCGCAGGACAACTCACTCCAAAGACATGCTGGTAGGTTAATTGGCTTCTGTCCAAAAATTGGCCCTAGTATATGAATATGAGTTGGGGACCTTGGATTGTGGGCTCCTTGAGGGTAGGGACTGATGTGAGTGTGTACTCACTCAGGTTGAACTGGATGGACTGGTGTCTTTATTCAACCTTACTAACTATGTAACTATGTAACTAGGTAACTAGTAGTGGAAAGACAGCCTAAGGCCACTTGGGACTGAAAAATTGCATCACAAGTTCTACCCCATGATTTACAATGAGTACCGTTCATATGTGTGCAACTTGCTTACGCCCATGCCGTATACACAGCGGGCACACATCTTTATTACAGAAATCCATATTTGCCATTGAAATTAACCACTTGCTTACTGGGCACTTAAACCCCCCTGCTGTGCAGACCAATTTTCAGCGCTGATGCACGTTGAATGACAATTGCGCGGTCATACTTAGCCAAATGGGTTTTTTTTAAGTTTCCACAAATAGAGCATTCTTTTGGTGGTATTTGATCACCTCTGTAGTTTTTTTCTTTTGTTCCAAAATAAAAGAAAGGACAGATTTTTTAAAACAATTTTGTACATTTTTGGATATTTTGATATTAAATTTTGCAAAACAGGTAATTTGTCTCCTTCATTGATGTACGCTGATGAGGCGGCACTGATGGGCACTGATTGGTTACACTGATAGGCAGCACTGCTTAGGACCACTGGTGGGCATTGATAGGTGGCACTGGCAGGTGGTACTGGTGGGCACACATGAGGCAGAATTGCCTCTTCGGGACTAATGTCCCTTGCACCTAAGCCCGTGATCAGCTTTTATTTTTTCCTCATGCTGTCAGCATGAGGAGAAAAAATAAACAATTACCGAGCTTTAGTTTACATCATGTGATCAGCCGTCATTGGCTGACAACTAATCGCGTGGTAAGGGGCCTGGATCGGCCATTACTTCGATCTGTGATCATCCGAGTCTCAGTGACTCAGTGCGCGCTGCGCGCCCTGCAGGGACCACACAGGGAGCCCGTCGTATGACAGCCTCCCAGAAATTCAGGTCCACGCTGTGGCCATCGTTTGGCTATAGCACAGACACCAAGTGGTTAATAGACAAACAGATGCAGATTTCTAGGACTGGCCAAAAATCATGTTTAGAGTCAAAGGCAACTGATGACTTTCTATTAAAAGTCTAAATGGCCATTAACATGCATCACAATTGAACCTAGGAATGTGTCTTTGCAAAGTTAAACTAATTAAAATCCTTTCTTATTTTTGCTTGAGGATAGACTGCAGAGGGATTAGAAGTTTTGTCAGATGTCTACACCCCTGATAGGGTGAAGACACCTCCCAAATTTTGCCAATTTCTCATTCAAAATTATTCACTTCCTGTCACATAGCCAAACAGGAAGTGAGGGTAAAACCCTACCAAGGTATGTCCTTGGAGACATACAGGTCATTCTAAATAGTTTCCCCATTTGGGAAATTGCACTCTAGCATTTTGCCATGTACATCCCAAATTATTATGTGTCTTGGGGTTTATTTACTAAAAGGTAAATCCACTTTGCACTACAAGTGCAGTTGCTGGAGATCCAAGGGTGACAAGCAAGGAAAAAAAAAAAAAACAGCATCTTTGCCTCTACATGATTGGATGTATTCCATTTTCGACCCCCATAAAAAGGTAAACAATAACTTATTAATTTTCCTCAATCTTATCTCCCCAGGAGGGAAGATATTACTTGCATACAAAATTAAAGGTAAGATTACTGCCTTGACTACTAAAACTTTCCCATACATCGACAATTTTCTTAGACACAAAAAACTTAAACTTCTTGGCTATCTTTTCTCCCACTTCATTCCAGCACACTTCCCCTTTCATTCCATAGTCAAACACAATACCCAAAATCCTCACTCCATCCTCAACCTTCCCAATCTGATCATCCACACATTCCACTTGTCTTCCATACACACCCAAACTACACTTATTCCAATTCACACTCATTCCCACACATACACAAAAAATTTACAAAAGTAACTTCACCCTTCTTACGCCCACCACCGACTGACACACTGCCAGCACGTCATCCATATAACCTAAACATTTCACAATTTTCCCCCCACTCCCAGGCACCAAAAAGCCCCTCACCACCTTATCCCTCTGCATCATCCTTAACAGTGGATCAGTAAAACAGATTTAACCAAAAAACATTGCCCCAAACTCCCATTAACCAGAACCCGACTACTTATCCCCCAATACAACCCTTTTATTACATTAATGAGCAGCTGTGGTATACCCATCCACTTCAAAACCTCCCACAAAAACCCATGATTTGATTTATTGTATGCCTTCTCAAGGTCAAATGATGTCAGGATAATCAAACCATTCCTATCTTTACAAAAATTAATTATATCCCTAACTAAAATTAAATTCTCCGAGATCATTCAACCCGGAACTGCACAGGCCTGCATCTTGCTAACCATCCTACTAATGACCTTACATAATCTCCTCGCCACCATCTTTGCAAAGATCTTATAGTCTGAATTTAGTAAGGAGATAGGCCTCCAATTTCGAATATCCATCTTATCCCTTTCTTATAAATTAATACCACTACCCCTCTCTCATAGATTCTGATATAATGCCTTCCCTCATCATGTAACTAAATACCTCAACCACATCCCGCTTAATAATATCCCAAAACAATTTAAAAAACTCACTTGGTAAGCCATCCCCTCTTGGGGTTTTATTCGCCCCCATGCTTGCCACAGCTTCCCACACCTCCTCCTCATTCACTGCTTTCTGCAAAAAAACCTTATCATCCTCATCTAAATTATCCTCTACCATATCAAACATTCTAGTATCTGACTCATCAACACACACTCCCTCATACAATCGTTCATAAAATTTAGTCATGCATTCCAGCACATTCTCCCCCTTACATTCCCTACCTTCTTCATCATACACACCCTCAAACACTCCTTTTTCCTTACAAACCCTCTTGAAAAAAAATCTAGAACATTTTTCATCCTGCTCCAGGTGTTTAACTCTCACTTGAAAAATAATTTGTTTTCCTCTTTCAGTTAATACCTCTTTAATCCTCTTCCTAACATGGTCTATTTCATTGGCCATGTTATAGCCCATATTTCTAAATGAATATAATGTAGCCAACCTGACTTGTAACCAAGAATATCTTCTTTTCTCACTGCTACTTTTATCCCTACTCTTTTTTTGAAAAAAGAATTTAATTTTCTGTTTGACCCAATCCCACCACCCCAAAATATTACTAAAATCTTTTTTCCTATTAACCCATCTACTATATACCTTACTAAAATGGGCTTTGACATGCTCGTCCTGCAATAATAAACTATTTAACCTCCATATCCCTAAACCAAACTTAATACTATCTCCTATACTCAAATCAACATACACTGCCACATGGTCTGAAAAAATTACTGGCCTGTGTTCAACATTAGCACATTTGAACGCATCAGAAAACAAACATAAATCAATTCTGGATTTGGTGCGCCCACACTCCGAAAAAAAAGTGAAATATGGATCCACCAAACCCAGAACAGTATGAGCATCATTGAGATGCAAGTCATGAATTACCCCATTCAGCATAGTGCTACCTACATCTAACTTAGTCTCCGCTACTCCTATCCGATCTTTCACAAATCGGATCGTATTAAAATCACCCATGATCACACTAGGTCTCCTTCCCACTGCATGTAGCTTCAAAACTTCAAAAAACTCAAGACCTTTCTGGCTATTCGCAGGAGCATATAAATTAAAAAGCCTAAACTTCTGGTTAAACAAAATTAAATCTGCCATAATTAATCTTCCTGGCACTAACACAACATGAGACATAATGTGAATATTTCTATTTATAATGATAATGCCTACCCCAGCATTCCTATTTTCCCCAACTGCCGACCATATGTAATCTACCACCCACTCCGGAGGCTTGGGCGGTTGATTAAAAAAACACTCCTGTAGACAGATGATGTCTCCTCCATTGACCTTCAAGTCCTCAAAAACAGCACACTGTCTAGCAGGAGACCCAAAACCCCTCACATTGAGGGACACCAGCTTGATGCTCATTCACATGAAGATGTGCACCATTCACCCCCAGACTTATCACTTAAGCCAGAAAACTGACATACATTCCTCAGGGCCATAACGCTTTCATCATCCAAAAACTCCTGACTAGGCGACAATGTGGCCGGCTGAAAAATTTCTGGAGTCCCTGGACTTAGTGCTGGTGATTCTACCTCCACTCAAACATCCCCTAGGACCTCAAAGGGGTTAGGTGTTTCAATCCCAGCTGTCTCTACTTTCAATTTCTTAGCCCTTCTCTTCTTAGGGCTCCCCAAAGCGTACACCTTTGTCTTGGCACCCAGTGTCTCCATCCTTTCCACCTCCTCTTCTTGGGCTTCTTGCACTTCCGGCTCCCACTGTAAGACTGCTGCCAACTCCTCCATAGCCTCCTCCACTGCCCTCTCCACCTCTGCTCCACTCCCCGCTGTTAATGGCTCCACACTAGTGGGTGGCACTTCTACTCTTTCCTCCACTCTCTCCTCCACACCCAGGTGCCCACTTTCTTCCTCTTCCACCACCACCTCCTCCTCCTCCTCTTCCTGTCTTTCAGGAGAGTCAGACAGCACCTGTGTGGACACTGGTTGTCCACTCTCAGCTGTGCGCCTGACAGCTTCAGCATAAGAGACATAGGCCCTTCTTACTTTTGGACAATTCTTCACTGTATGATCACGCTGTCCACATATATCACAGGCCCGCTTAATCAAGCAAGCCCCAGCCTCATGTCCCTCCTCCCCACAGTTCCGGCAGTGCATCTTCGCATTACAGTCAAATCTGGTATGCCCAAACTTATGACATCTTCTGCAGTATGTCGGTTGACCAGGGTAGTAGAGAAACCCTCTATTTCCTGCTATTGAAAAATTAGCTGGTGGATGCCGCACTCCATCAATCCCTTCAGAATCCACCTTCAGCTTGACAAAAAAACTTTAATTTGCCATTAAAGATCCCCAGACGATTAGTCAGCCTGAAGCCTCCCTTCACTGCAGAGCAGTATCTCTTCAAAAAGGCCACTACCAAGGCAATGTCCGTGAAGGGGTTAAACAGGTGAACAACCAATGGTTTCTCCTCCATAACATACAAGGGTTCCACTATGAAAGGCCTTATAGACTCATGGTTAGCTTTCTCCAATTCCTTACACTTCTCAATAACTCCCATGCAAAAATTGCTATGCACAAAAGAAACATCATAGTACCTTGGTGCTGCATGGTCCTGGATACAATAGATGTGACGTGGTTCCACTGCAACTGTTTTCTCCAGCAAATCCTGAACAAGGAACTCCAAACTCACTTTATGCAGATGACCAGGCATAACCTGAAACCGCAGGGTGTTCTGAATCCCCTTTCGCTCCATTGAGCTCAGCAAAGAAAAATTCAGACCATCACACAATCTTGGCTCTTTTCAGGGCAAAGTAAAGATTGCTATCTGCAAACTTTATATAACATAGGTTTGTGTGCTAATGAGGCAATTGCAAACATATAGACAGTCCATGAAACACAAAAAATGCAAGTTCACCCAATGTAGAGAGTACTTAAAAGTGAGTACACCTGCTAAGGATGTCCTTAAATTACTAACCCAAAAAACACACTCTGAGCATGCCCAGAAACATCCAAGGAATGTTCACACACAAAAAGCAACACCAAAAAAACCCAAAGTCCCTGAGCATGCCCAGACCAACCCAAATGCAGCTAGCACAAAATAAGCCACACCCTGTCCAAAATTAAGCACATCATCCAGCATGCACCAAAATTACAGATAGGACAAAACACCCCCCCAGTTCAGGGGGGCAACTAAAGAGCCTAACGTGCAATAGTTATACAACAAATACCATTGCAGTCTAAGGGAACTGACTTGGCAATTTTACTAGTCCCCACTTGGCAGGCTTATCTTCTAGTTATTGGCCTTAAAATGGGTATGGGGCCCAGGTCCCACCCTTGGGACATATATCAATGTCACCAATTGGACAACCCCAAAAACGAAACAAGGAGAAATGCCTTTAAATATGCCAAATTGCTTAAGGGCCAGTTCACACCAATGCAGTCCAGTGCATATTTTATGCATGAAAAATGCATTGAAATGCGGTTATATGGTTTTCAATGGCATAGTTCACACCAATGCTTGCAGCTCCAGTGCGTTCCAGTTAAAAAAGTAGAACATGCTGCATTTTTTCTGCACTGGACTGTACTGGAAAGCTGTAAAACGCATCAAAAACGCACTGGAACGCACTTGTCCTTTTTTAAGGTTAAGAAAAAAGAGGGGGGAAAAAAGCACGGACTGCATCAAAAATGCACCAAAAACGCACTGGAACGCATCAAAAACGTGCATGCAGAAAAGCACCTGGAACGCGTCCAGACTGCATTTTTGTGGTGTGAACTAGCCCTAAGGGCCCTAAGGGCCAGATCACACTATAGAAACGCAGTCCGGATGCGTTCCAGGTGCTTTTCTGCATGCACATTTTTGATGCATTCCAGTGTGTTTTTGATGCATTTTACAGTATTCCAGTACAGTCCAGTGCATAAAAATTGCAGCATGTTCTACATTTTTTTTCTGGAACTGGAAACACACTGGAACTGCAAGCACTGGTGTGAACTATGCCATTGAAAACCATATAACCTACTTTCTGTGCGTTTTTGATGCAGAAAACAAACGCACTGGACTGCATGTGGTGTGAACTGGCCCTTAAGGAATAAAAGTTATTTAAAAATACTTGCAGCTATAATGAAATGTCGGTCCGGCAATACACATAAGAGTTCATTGATAAAAACAGCATTAAGAAAAAAAAACTAAATTAAGAACAAAAAAATGTGTGGGGCTCCCCCGAAATTCCATACCAGGCAATTCAGGTCTGGTATGGATATTAAGGGGAACCCTGCACCAAAATTTAAAAAATGGCGTGGGCGTCCCCCTCAAAATCAATACCAGGCCCTTCAGGTCTGGTATGGATTTTAAGGGGAACCCCGTGCCAATTTTTTTTTTTTAAATGGTGTGGGGGTCCCCCTCAAAATCCATACCAGGCCCTTCAGGTCTGGCATGGATTTTAAGGGGAACCCCGCGCCAAAATTTTAAAAAAAATGGCGTGGGGTCCCCCCAAAAATCCATACCAGACTCTTATCCGAGCACGCAACCTGGCAGGCCGCAGGAAAAGAGGGGGTACGAGAGAGCGCCCCCCCTCCTGAACCGTACCAGGGTACATGCCCTCAACATTGGGAGGGTGCTTTGGGGTCCCCCCCAAAGCACCCTGTCCCCATGTTGATGAGGACAAGGGCCTCATCCCCACAAACCTTGCCCGGTGGTTGTGGGGGTCTGCAGGCGGGGGGCTTATCGGAATCTGGAAGCCCTCTTTAACAAGGGGACCCCCAGATCCTGGCCCTCCCCCCCCTGTGTGAAATGGTAAGGGGGTACTTTGTACCCCTACCATTTCACAAAAAAAGTGTCAAAAATGTTAAAAATGACAAGAGACAGTTTTTGACAACTCCTTTATTTAAAGTCTTCTTCTTTCTATCTTCTTTCTTCTATCTTCTAACTTCCTTCGTTTTCTTCCTTCATCTTCATCTTCTTCTCCTTCTGGTTCTTCTGGTTCTTCCTCCGGTGTTCTCGTCCGGCATCTTCCTCCACCCGGTGACCCCGCCCCCCTCTGATGCACAGGGACTTCCCCGAGGCTTTCCCCGTGACGTCAGAGGGGGCTGACAGGGAAGTCCCCGTGAGTCAGAGGGGGGCGGGGTCACCAGGTGGCCCCGCCCTCCATTATTTAAGAACCGTGAAAAGACGAGAAGTGTCACACAGCGGGAGCCTCCCATGGATGCGGAGCAGCCAGAGCACTAAGAAGAAGGGAAGAAGACGCTGACGCCACGGAGGAAGATGCCGGAGGAGAACACTGGAGGAAGAACCAGAAGAAGAAGAAGATGAAGGAAGAAACCGAAGGAAGATAGAAGAAAGAAGATAGAAAAAAGAAGATGGAAAGAAGAAGACTTTAAATAAAGGAATTGTCAAAAACTGTCTCTTGTCATTTTTAACATTTTTGACACTTTTTTTGTGAAATGGTACCCCCTTACCATTTCACACAGGGGGGAGGGTTGGGATCTGGGGGTCCCCTTGTTAAAGGGGGCTTCCAGATTCCGATAAGCCCCCCGCCCGCAGACCCCCACAACCACCGGGCAAGGGTTGTGGGGATGAGGCCCTTGTCCTCATCAACATGGGAACAAGGTGCTTTGCAGGGGACCCCAAAGCACCCTCCCAATGTTGAGGGCATGTGGCCTGGTACGGTTCAGGAGGGGGGGGCGCTCTCTCGTCCCCCCATCTTTTCCTGCGGCCTGCCAGGTTGCATGCTCGGATAAGGGTCTGGTATGGATTTTTAGGGGGACCTCACGCCATTTTTTTTTTTTTAATTTTGGCGCGGGGTTCCCTTAAAATCCATACCAGACTTGAAGGGCCTGGTATGGATTTTTAGGGAGACCCCATGCCATTTTTTTTTTTTTGGCGTGAAGGGCCTGGTATTGAATTTCAGGGGAACCCCGTGCATTTTTTTTTCGGAATTTTGTTTTTTTTTTTTTTTTTGCTACTTCAGCGTTTACATTGAGAGGATTTAAATCACCATTTATGGCTCATTTTTTGTCCCATCTCATTATCGTCACATCATGGTAGCATAACCTTAACTTTTTTATATTTTATTCGTTTTAAGAAATCTTTAATTATTTTTTTACAAAAGTTACAAATCACTCAACTAGCGATAACCCACGGTATGCTACTAAAAAAATCCCATGCCCCAGCCCCCCCCAGGTCCTGTTTTCCATCTTGAACTCCGCCGACGGTGTACCATTCACCCTAACAAATGCCGAGGGAGATTTATACAATGCTTTAATCCAGTTCAACATGGTACCACCCAAACCGACTGCCCTCAATGTCCTCAACATGAACCCCCAGTCTACTCTGTCGAAGGCTTTCTCTGCATCGATCGACAGAAGTAGACCGGGGGTCCCCTTCGCTTTCATCGCATCCATAACCAGGAGTGACCTAACACTGTTGTCCCTCCCCTCTCTCCCTGGTATAAAGCCCGTTTGATCTGGATGAATCCAATATGACATTTTATCCCTTAATCTACTGGCTAATACCTTGGCGTATAATTTAATATCTGTGTTCAGCAATGCTATCAGCCTATAATTCGAACACAGCGAGCTATCTTTCCCGTCCTTTGGTATTAGTTATACTGACGCCATCAGTGCCCCCTCGCATAACTCTTCCTGACCCCCTATCCCATTCCAAATCTTACAAAGCTTGGGGATCAGGGACTCCTTAAATTTTTTGTAGAAATAGGAAGTAAAACCATCTGACCCTGGACTCTTTCCAGAGGGAGATGCTTTTAAAGCCCTCTCGATCTCTTCTACGGTAATCGGTCCATCCAGTTCATTTGCGTCACTGTCCGAGAGGCTTGGTAAACCTGCTTCCCTTATAAACTCATCCATCTTTTCCTCCCTTTCCATGGTACTCAACCCGCATTGCCTAACCTTATAGAGGGATGCAAAGTATCTCCGAAATTCTTCTGCTATGTCTCTGGAAGTATATTTTAGTGCCCCCTTTTTGTTTTGGATCCTATCTATAAAGTTTGTCCCTCTTTTCCTTTTTACTACTTTTGCCAGATGTTTCCCCACCTTATTACTCCATCTAAATCTATCTTTTAGGATTTTGTTTAGGGTACGCTTAGCGTCTATCTCTATTAAATCTTTTAGTTCTTCTCTTTTTATAATTAGTTGATGTAGGAGCAAGTTATGACTACTACTAGCAGCCTTATGTAGCTGTTCAAGATGATGGATTTCATCTATGAGTTCTGTTTTCCTTTTTAAATTTTCTTTTTTCTCATTAGCCCCTATTGAGATCAGGATGCCCCTTAAATACGCTTTTAGCACCTCCCACAGGACTGATCCAGAAATCTCGCCAGTGTCATTTGTCAAGAAAAACCCATCAATTTCTTCCTGGATTTTTCTGCTGATATTAGGACTCTCAATGAACTTTTCATCTAGATGCCATGAAAAAGGGGACCTCCGGAGTCCCGGGATCCCCACCTTCATCAGGACTGGGGCGTGATCAGACAACGTGGAGACTTCAATCTTCGTATCCTTAACATATTCTAATAATCTATGATCTACCATAAAATAATCAAGCCTTGAATAAGACCCGTGGACTGAAGAAAAAAAGGTAAAATCCCTGTCCTTCGCATGTTGTAATCTCCATGCATCTATCATATGGCAACTGTGCAATTTCTGCCCTATTTTTTTCAAGAGTTTCCTACCCACTCCCTGTGGGTATGAGAATTAGATGATAAATATGAAGAAAATTAATTAAATCAAATTTAAATGAATTAATTATACACCCACTATAATGTGACAAACAGTGTTAAATGTAAAAAACATCAAAAAAATTGAAAAACATGGTTAAATGAATATAATCAGTCCATTCAAAGATATAAAGGGAGAAAGTTCACTACCAGAACAGTCCTTCAATTGTAGGTATAACAAGCATCCATGTGGTGTAAATCATGCAACCATAACTCCCAGAAGAACATGGTGACAGAAGGGTTCCTCCACCGATAAAAATGCTGCCCCTTACTAGCTCTTAAGATCTCTTATTACAGGGGATCATACAGGCATGTGGCTTTCTCCCCCAGCCTCAGGTCTTTAATATAGATGGCTCCTAATAGTTCTCCCCACCGGGAATCTTCTAAGAAGTGGATAGGCACTCATCCCCCATAAAAGGATATGTAAAAAAGGCTTCCATAGCATAATACGTTTTTAAAAGGTTTATTAGGTAAAAAGAATTGCACTTACAGTTATGTTGTAAATCAAAGACTTGGTTAAAAACAAATGCCGGCCAGCTTCAGTATGCTGCCCGTCGCTTCCGGGATCAGCGTGGTATGTGGTGACGTCAGCACACCGCTCCTCCCTACGCCGTTTCATCACAACTGATGTCTTCCAGTGTCCCTGGAACAATTACAATTTTTGATGCAATACTTTGCAGCAGGGCTCGTTTCTGCGTTCCAACTAGAGTATCTGTGAGGGGTTGCAGTGTTGTGGCACCAGCACCAGTGCCTAAGGCCCAATTTTTCAGCCCCTGTTTAACAGGGGCATGTAATTACAATTCTTGATCTAATATTTCACAGCAGGGCCCGTTTCTGCGCCCACCAAGAGCAAGTGAGGACTTCCAGTGTTGTGGCACCAGCACCACCACCACCACCAAAGGCCCAATTTTTCTGCCCCTGTTAAACAGGTGCATGTAATTACAATTCTTGATCTAATATTTCATAGCAGGGCTCTGTGAGGGCTTACAGTGTTGTGGCCACAACAACACCTAAGGCCCAAATTTCTGCTGAGTATATAGGGCAGGCCCCTACTTTCAAACTTACAAACGACTCTTACTTGCAAACGGAAGGAGACAACAGGAAGTGAGATGAAGTCTACCCCTAGGAAGGGAAATTCTCTCCTGTAAGAGCTAATATGGGAAAAACATTTCTCCTTTCCACTGATGCTATATCACCAATCCTTGTTTTACAAAAAACCCTACATTTTAAAAAAACATTTGTCATTGGGACAAAAAGTGAGGTGAAATCTTCTGAAGAGGAGCACACACAGCAAAACAAATGTCACAGGAGTGATAACCCTTTCCTATGTTTTCCAAAAAGCTTAAAATAGATTTTTTGGCTGGAGCTAAACACGTTAAAAATGTACCAGTTCAAAATTACAAACAGATTCTACTTAACCACTTCAGCCCCGGAAGGATTTACCCCCTTCCTGAGTATTAGTGACACTAATACAGCGATCAGAAAAACGATCGCTTAGCGACACTGGCGACGGGGGGTGATCAAGGGGTTAAAACTTTATTAGGGGGGTTAGGGGGGTATCCTAGACCTAAAGGGGGCTACCAATAACTGCCCTACCACACTAACTGTCACAAACTGACACTAGATGTATTATCCAATGTTGGATCTAGACAAAAATTAAGGTCTCCTGCCAGAATCACCTCACCTGCCCTAAAATCCATTAGTTTGTTCAGGACCTGAGACAGGTATTTGATAGGGTTTCCATTGGGGCAATATACATTTGCCAAAGTAAAAACCCTTTCTCCAATCCTCACCTTCAAAAAGAGACAGCGGCCCTCCAGGTCTGCGCTCCTCTCCAAGAGCGCAAACCTGGTCCTTTTTGAGAACCCAATTGCCACCCCCTTTGGCCCTCTTAATAGGGGAGTCACTATAGAACCAATTGGGGAAGCAACTGGAAAATAATCTATCGTATGTATCCAGTGAGAGGTGGGTCTCCTGCAGGAACACAACGTCTGCATTGAGATGCTCTAGTTCTCTTAACATCTTGTGTCTCTTAAGAGGGGAGTTCAACCCATTAACGTTATAAGTCAAACAAGTGAACTCTGTCATTTATTCTTTAGATAGAACTGCATTGTAAAGGCGCATGTTGCTCTTTGGGCCCCTATACAGAGTTTCTGCAGGACCAAATCCCACCCCCCCAAACCTCCCCCCCAGCACCCACCCCATACCCTACCCACCTTCCCCTCTCTCCCGGCCTGCCAATACCTGGCAACAAGTCTGCAGCAGAGAAATACCATTATTCTCTGCATACAACCAGCCAAATCATTGGGGTGCGACTCTATCGATGGGTCGCCATGGTCGCCCTGCTCCCCTCCCATTGAGTAGAAAGGGGGGGGACAAAGCGAGCGGGCGGCCGGAGGACCGCCAATCCCCCCCACACAGGGCACCACCCCTCCTCCCAAACCCTCCCCCGCCCCCCCATCCCCCCTCACTATTTCAAAATCACTGTTCCAATTCCATCATCTAATGTCTTTGGAAACCTGACAGCAAACAGGAACGTCTTCCTACTAGTTATTGGGACAGGAATGTCAAGCCCGCTACAAAAATCTTGCAAGTTCTCTATGTGTTTCAATCTGACTGTTCTACCCGCTTTCACTACATTCAATGAAGTGGGGAAGCCCCAGCTGTATTTCATATTTGCCTTCCTCAGTTCTTCCAGGAGGGGTCTTAGCTGTCGTCTCTTGGCCAGGGTCCCTGCCGAAATATTGGCAAAGATCTGAATCTCTGCCCCATCAAATTTTATAGGCTGTACTTTTCTGAGATTGCTCCAAATTCTTGCTTTATCTTCATAGTGGTGGAACTTAATAATGACGTCTCTAGGTTTATCTTCACTGACGCTTGAGGGTTTCCTTAACCTATGGACCCTATCAATCTTCAGTTATTCATTTGGGCCTCTGTCTAAAATTGGATTGAAGATAGCTTTAATTTTAGGTCTTCGTCATGTTGTTCTGGTAAGGCATACAGTCTCAGATTTTGTCTGCGACTTTGTTTTTCTTGCTCTTCTAATTTATAGAGAGTATCTCGTTGGGCCAATTGCAGATCCTTTACTTGTTTTAGATCGGCTATTTCTCGATTCTGTTTCTCTGAGGCCTCCTCCACTATTTCCACTTGCCTCAGCAAGTGGCCCATGTCAGTTCTAACGTTGTGGATTTCTGTTTTGATTACAGTTTCCAATTTAGCGAACATCTCCAGTAATTCAGATTTTGTTAATAATGCTTCCATGGTACTGTCTTCCGCTGTGCAGGAGACTTCCCTTTCCTCCCCGGATGTACCACCGTAAGCGCCTTGGTTCTTCCCTGGTTCTTTCTTCTTGTCCTTCCCACTTTGCTGTTTGCTTTCTTGAGCTGGGTTTTTAGGACTTCCCAGATTTGCCTCCTTCAGGTACTTCTGGATAAAATTAGAATTTAGACTCTCTCTCGGCTGCTTCACTTCCGCTCCTCTTTGAGGGCGCCCTCTCATTTTCACTGTCGCTCGCAAACCTCCTCTCTCTCTTCCCGCCCGCCAAATTTGTTCGCTTCTCTGTTTCTTGTCCCCACCACACTCCGTGCCTCCCCACCAATCCTTACTTAGTGCTTATTTAACACGGAACCCTGGGATACCCAGCGATCTGCAAATCACTCTGAATCTTTTGGCGAAACAGTTATTTAAGCTCTGATAAATTCAAGACTGACTGCTCTTAGACACCCTTTAATCGATGATGCTCAGGAGAGAGAAATGGATGAGAGGATGAGAGAAAAAAAAAAAAAAAAAGAAATCCCCTTTTCTTTTCTTCATTTATCCTCCTTTAAAAGCGACAAGGTTTGATATTAGCTATAGCACCACCTCCTCCATAAACCTTTTAGGGCATTGATCTATGCAACAACCGAACAGCACTTCACACATATTTGTATTGTTAACTACGGACAATACATTTCTTTTAATGAATACATTTTCTTTTTAATGAACTTGCTCTCAATGTCTTCCCAGGGGTTCTATCCGGGGTCTCGCTGATGACACAGCTCCCGTCCGTTTCGTAGGTTGGATTCCCACTGAGGCTTTTCAGCCAGCCTCCAACTCAGGCAGAGCCCTGGTATAGCCGGAAGATTGTGAGATTACCCTCCCACGGGCCGCTGCAGCTCGTCTTGCTTCTGGGATGCAGTGAAAATAATGTGCTGCCCGGCCAGTCTGCAATCCGGAAGAGTCACAGGGGTGTCAGAGAGGCTTATGGGGTGGGTGGGTGGGGGGACGACCCGGGGACGGTCGTGAAGGGCGACTCAGACCCAGAGCAAGTCCGGTATGGTGGATGGGGAGCGGTAAGGAGAGCCCGCCCCGTGCGTCCTGGCGGCCTGGGATCTACTGCTATGAGCCGCAACCGCTGACCTACTTACAGCTCCGGCGGGGTCGTCGGTTCCTCGTCTCGCGTGCAGCTGCTGTTTGCATCGCAAGCTACTCCGCCGCCCGCTTCCATGGCGCCGCCATCAGGCCCCTCCCCCAGTCCGTGTGCGTCACATCATGCACGGCCGCTTTGTTTGTTTTCTTAATGATGTTTTTATCAATGAACTTTTATGTGTTTTGCCGGACTGACATTTCATTAGAGCCGCAAAGTGAACCAGCGTAAAAAAAAAAAAAAAGTCTAGAGGTGCGCCCATTCAACCTATGCAAATGCATTTACGTTGCTTGACATTTACTAAGATTTTGCCGGCGCACTGAACCAAAGCATTTGAACAAGCGCAAATGCCATTTGAGCATGCGCAGTGTATAAATTCACCTCCCGTAGCTCTAAACGTATTAGCCGGCGCTGCCGGCTTGTCAGAAAAAGTCACTTTCTCATTCTATTTTGGCCATATTTGTTAGTTGGATAGTTAGTACTATACATCCCCACATCACCCCCATAATATTGGCACTACCAGCTTATTTAAATTTAAAGCTAAAGATGCCGTGCGCCATGTCTATAGTGGCGTACCAATCACCTCTTTTTTGCTGCCCTAGGCCTGACTAAATTCATGCACCCCCTAATTTAAATACGACCCACCCTTCCTGTCGAAGCCACACCCCTTCCTATTTAAGACCCACCCTACCATCTGTAAACCACACCCCTTCCAGACCCCCGACCCTCCATCTCTCCCTAGCAGCAAAAATACCCCCTTTCAGCACAAATCCTCACCCTCATATAACCCCTTCCAGTACAAATCCCCCTTCTCAGCACAAACCCTTGCCTCAATCTCCCCTTTCCCAGCACAAATCCCCCTCTTAGCACAAATCTTCCCCCATCTCTCCCTCCCAGCATAAATCCCCCTCTCAGCACGAATCCTCCCCCATCTCTCTCTCCCAGCATAAATCCACCCCATCTCCCCCTCCCAGCATAAATCCTCCCCCATCTCCCCCTCCCAGCATAAATCCCCCCTCTCATCACAAATCCTCCCCATCTCCCCCTCCCAGCATAAATCCCCCCTCTCATCACAAATCCTCCCCATCTCCCCCTCCCAGCATAAATCCCGCCTCTCATCACAAATCCTCCCCCATCTCCCCCTCCCAGCATAAATCCCCCCTCTCATCACAAATCCTCCCCCATCTCCCCCTCCCAGCATAAATCCTCCCTCTCAGCACAAATCCTCCCCCATCTCCCCCTCCCAGCATAAATCCTCCCTCTCAGCACAAATCCTTCCCCATCTCCCCCTCCCAGCATAAATTCCATCTCTCATCACAAATCCTCCCCCATCTCCCCCTCCCAGCATAAATTCTCCCTCTCATCACAAATCCTCCCCATCTCCCCCTCCCAGCATAAATTCTCCCTCTCATCACAAATCCTCCCCATCTCCCCCTCCCAGCATAAATCCCCCCTACCTCCCCCTCCCAGCATAAATTCTCCCTCTCATCACAAATCCTCCCCATCTCCCCCTCCCAGCATAAATCCCCCCTACCTCCCCCTCCCAGCATAAATTCTCTGTCTCATCACAAATCCTCCCCATCTCCCCCTCCCAGCATAAATCCCTGTCTCATCACAAATCCTCCCCCATCTCCCCCCTCCCAGCATAAATCCCCCCACCATCACAAATCCTCCCCCATCTCCCCCTCCCAGCATAAATCCCCCCACCATCACAAATCCTCCCCCATCTCCTCCTCCCAGCATAAATCCCCCCTACCTCCCCCTCCCAGCATAAATTCTCCCTCTCATCACAAATCCTCCCCCATCTCCCCCTCCCAGCATAAATCGCCCCTACCTCCCCTTCCGAGCATAAATTCTCCCTCTCATCACAAATCCTCCCCCATCTCCCCCTCACAGCATAAATTGCCCCTACCTCCCCCTCCGAGCATAAATTCTCCCTCTCATCACCAATCCTCCCCATCTCCCCCTCCCAGCATAAATCCCCCTCTCATCACAAATCCTCCCCCATCTCCCCCCTCCCAGCATAAATCCCCCCACCATCACAAATCCTCCCCCATCTCTCCCTCCCAGCATAAATCCCCCCACCACAACAAATCCTCCCCCATCTCCCCCTCCCAGCATAAATCCCCCCACCATCACAAATCCTCCCCCATCTCCTCCTCCCAGCATAAATCCCCCCACCATCACAAATCCTCCCCCATCTCCTCCTCCCAGAATAAATCCTCACTTTCAGAAAAAAAACCCTCATCTCAAACCTGTGCCTCCTTCTCTCCCCTCCCAGTACAACCCCCCCCAGCTCCTTCTCCTGTTCTGTAAGAGCAGCCTCCTATGCTGGGACTTGTAGTGCCCTCTGTGGGGGGCTGAGATATGGCGGCCTCCTATCCTGGGACTTGTAGTGCCCTAGACTACAGGGGACTGAAGAATGGCAGCCCACTCTGCTGAGACTTGTATTGCCCTCTGTGGGGGACTGAGGATTCCTCAGTCGACCCACAGTCTAAGGCACTACAAGTCTCAGCATAGGAGCTGCCATATCTCAGCCCCCCAGAGTGCACTACAAGCCCCAGCATAGGAGGCTGCCATATCTCAGCCCCCCACAGAGGGCACTACAAGCCCCAGCATAGGAGGCTGCCATATCTCTGCCCCCCACAGATTGCACTACAAGTTCCAGCATAGGAGGCTGCCATATCTCAGCCCCCCAGAGTGCACTACAAGCCCCAGCATAGGAGGCTGCCATATCTCAGCCCCCCACAGAGGGCACTACAAGTCCCAGCACAGGAGGCTGCCATATCTCAGCCCCCCAGAGTGCACTACAAGCCCCAGCATAGGAGGCTGCCATATCTCAGCCCCCCAGAGTGCACTACAAGTCCCAGCATAGGAGGCTGCCATATCTCAGCCCCCCCACAGAGTGCACTACAAGTCCCAGCATAGGAGGCTGCCATATCTCAGCCCCCCACAGAGTGCACTACAAGTCCCAGCAAAACGGGCTGCCACCAGACCTCCAAACACAGCATGAGGATACTGCACAGCCTTCCACTCATTCCTTGGCTGCCATACACTCTTCCTCACTCTCCTACCTGAGGCTGGGCTGCATGTCACGCTGCATGGTGAAGCAGTGGGTGGGAATTCCTGAAGTCTGAAGACACATTCAGGCTCCCAGACCCCGGCGCAGCACAGAGCACACAAGGCTGTAGATCACTCTGGTCAGGCACCTCAGTGGCTGTGGGCGGCAGATGCGGCCGCCGACACCACGTGTGTGCACACGGGAGGCTGCATCTAAGCGGGAGGAGGCTGCGGGAACCGGGACTCGGGAGGACAGGACGGGGGAAGTTTTTGTGCAGGGGGGGCGGCTGTTCTGTCGCCCCCCCCCGCAGAGTGCCGCCCTAGGCCTGGGCCTTGTCGGCCTAGGCCAAGACACAGCACTGCTTCCCGTGCGCCGGGAAGAGAATAGTAAATGGGGGATCGCGCTGTGTTACCGGCGCAAATGCTTTGTAAATATGAAAATTTAATTTGCGCATCCGCATGCACCGCAAGTCATGGCGCAAATGCTTCATAAATCAGCCCCTCTGTCCACAACAGAGCTTAAGCTTTGGGTCCATTTTTGTCAGCTCAACAGTAGGGAAGAGCCAATGGTTCAGTCCATCATATAAAGAAGCAGAATCCCTGACATGTAAACAGTGGCGGGGATAATAATGGTATCACTGCTCAAATATGGCCGCTGGTTTTATTTGGGCAATAACATTGACCAAATATGGTCTTGGCCATATTTGTGGCACTAGGTCTGTTGAGTTTTGTCTTTTGATGAGGCGGTGGATGACGGGCATCCTAATTTGGATTTACAGGGAACATTTTTTGGGATTTATATTATTTTAATAAAGGATTTGGAAAACATTTGGATGTCTTTATCTTTGGGTTCCTTTTTTTTCGATTGAGTTGGGGTACTATGTACTGGATTCCCTATTATTTTTAAAGGGGGATTCCAGATAATGAGCTCCACA
This sequence comes from Aquarana catesbeiana, assembly GCF_042186555.1. Classification (NCBI taxonomy): domain Eukaryota; kingdom Metazoa; phylum Chordata; class Amphibia; order Anura; family Ranidae; genus Aquarana; species Aquarana catesbeiana. Next base: position 144,357,677 of record NC_133334.1, read on the forward strand.
CCCTCAGATTCCACATTCACCAGGCCAGGGTTATGGGATGAGGACCTTGTCTTCATTAACACAGGACAAGGTGCATTGCCAGGGGAGCCCATGTGGCCTATGTGTGGGCTGGTATGGTTCAGGAGGGGGAGCAACACTTGTCAACACTTATGTCCTCCCCTTTCCTGGCCAGCCAGCCTGCATATTTTTAGGGGAACTCCCACACTTTCTTTTGTTTTTTTTTGCATGGGGATCCCCCTTAATAGTCATACCAGGCCTGAAGGGTCTGGTATGACTTTCCTGGGGAACCTCCATATTTTATTGCTGAGAGGCCGCATATATGCATACCTAAAGATAAACAGATCTATGCCGAGAGCGTGCGTGCTCCCGACACAGTTGCCGGTGGCTAACGGAAAGCTTCCAATCTCTTCTTGTGATTGGGAGCTTTCTGATCATGTGACCGCTGTCACACCTAATCACGGTGGTCACATGATTAGACACTCCACCCCGCTTCTTGGCATCTATAACCCTTAAAGGTCTGGGAGGCGAAGATTATATCCAGACTCAAAGATTATTATATGCATTATGCATTGGACCTGTCATCCACCCCATTCTGCTCCGACCAGCGAACAAATACTCTGAAAAAAGTTATATTTGTGAGAACAGACTTCCCCTTGTTATGTTGTTTGTATAGATCCACAAATATAGCAGTATATCCATCTCTCAAATACAAAAAAACATACCTCTAATCGAGGGAAACATTGCTAAATACATACTAAAACATCAAACACAAAACAGTGAAACGAAGAGTGCAGTAAAAGCCTTAACTTCGCACAAGCGCGTAGACCATAGTAACAAATAGACTCCCATGAAAGCAAAAAGGTAAGCCATAATGTCACTAATGCTTGACCATTGTTCATTTAATCAAAAACTCAAAGCAGAAGCTAAGTTTTAGACTAGCTCAACCATATGTATCCCATATCTTAAGAGTATTAGTAGTGGGGTTTTCATTATATGCTATCATATTGAAGATTTCTAGATTTAAAAGCTTATTAGTAGAAAAAAAAAAAGAGAATAAAAAAACTCTTCTGTTCCTCTCTAGTTTTTAGGTTGCTTCTATAATTTCTATCCCCGCTTACGTCATCCAACAACTTTATTGTTGGAGTTACATGATTCCTTGTGGTCCTGCCTCAAGATAAAACCTGGTATATTGTTAAAAGCTGAAGAAGAGGAGGATAGAGAATCAGTTTAACCATTCAGAGCATGATATTACATGGCATTTGTACATCTTGTTTAACCACAATATAGACCAATAATAGATCAGTAATGTCAACTGCTTGGAACAGGAGAATACACAACTCCAATGCAGCATATTCAATAGGGTCTGCGGTTCTTCAAACAAGATCTTACAGTCATATTATAAACACGCTATATGTGACCTCCAGCTACAATTAAAGTGTTGACCTCACTCTTCCGAAAGACCAAATCACGCTGGAAAAATGATTTACCCTGTACTGCTCAGAAAAGCCAGGTGTTTAAATTCAGCAAATATGAAGATGAATGTCTAAACCCCTCGTTGCGTGTTGGTAGATATCCATCTTTAATAGCTCCTGAAGTGAGGAGTAAGGTCTCGTTCACACCATGTGCAGAAATGTCAGTTTTTCTGCATGCATTCTGCAAAGGCACAAAGAAACCCATTGTCCCCTATGTGCCCTGTGAACATGGCAACACTAGTATAATGTGCAGAATTTTTTTGAGCAAGAATCTGTAACATGTATAAAACTCATTGAAACGTGATGTAAACTCGTGTCTCTGCAAGTAAATTCTTCACATTTTTTCCATCAGTTTTTCTGCATGAATGAGGCCTGACTTATCTCCCAATCCAAGGTAGTCCAAGGAGAAAGAGCAAAGGATCAATAGTGTGGGCCACTAATTGCAATTGTAGACATCTGTATGCTTCTATATGGTGGTCATGCAACTGTTTACTATTATCAAAACAACCTATCAAGAAGACCTTTAACCACTTGCTTACTGGGCACTTAAACCCCCCTCCTGCCCAGACCAATTTTCAGCTTTCAGCGCTGTCACTCTTTGAACAACAATTGCTAAACTGTACCCAAATGAAATTTTTATCATTTTTTCACACAAATAGGCACAGTTAAGGTGGCACTGATAGGCACAGATAAGGCGTCACTATTGGGGACAGATAAGGCAGTACTGATGGGCACAGATAAGGTGGCACTGATGGCCCCTGATGGGTGGCACTGCTAGGTACCACTGATGGATTGCACTGATGGGCACTGATAGGTGGCACTGATAGTTGGCACTGATGGGCACTGGTAAGTGACACTGATGAGCACTGATGTGCAGCACTGTTGATGAGGCACTGATAGGTGGCACTGTGGGTACTAATAGGTGGCACTGTGGGCACTGATGGGTGGCACTGTGGGCACTGATGGGTGGCGCTGGTGGGCACTGGTAGGCGGCTGCTAGGTGGCACTGGCAGGTGGCACAGGTGGGCACTGAGGAGCTGGCGGCAGCTCTCCGTGATCAGGACTGATGTCCCTCTCACGGCCACCAGTGATCGGCTTTTTTTTTCTCCTCACGCTGTCAGCACGAGGAGAAAAAATAGCCGATTACCGGCTCTGTTTACATCACATGGTCAGCTGTAGAGATGAGCTGAACACCCCCCTGTTCGGTTCGCACCAGAACATGCGAATACCGTTAAAATCTATGGGACATGAACATGAATAATAAAAAGTGCTAATTTTAAAGGCTTATATGCAAGTTATTGTCTTAAAAAGTGTTTGGGGACCTGGGTCCTGCCCCAGGGGACATGGATCAATGCAAAAAAAAGTTTTAAAAACGGCCGTTTTTTCAGGAGCAGTGATTTTAATAATGCTTAAAGTCAAACAATAAAAGTGTAATATTCCTTTAAATTTCGTACCTGGGGGGTGTCTATAGTATGCCTGTAAAGGGGCGCATGTTTCCCGTGTTTAGAACAGTCTGACAGCAAAATAACATTTCAAAGGAAAAAAGTCATTTAAAACTACTCACGGCTATTAATGAATTGCCGGTCCGACAATACACATAAAAGTTCATTGATAAAAACGGCATGGGAATTCCCCACAGGGGAACCCCGAACCAAAATTTAAAAAAAAATGATGTAGGCCCTTCAGGTCTGGTATGGATATTAAGGGGAACCCCCGGCCAAAATTAAAAAAAAAATGGCATGGGGTCTCCCCAAAAATCCATACCAGACCCTTATCCGAGCACGCAACCTGGCAGGCTGCAGGAAAAGAGGGGGGATGAGACAGCGCCCCCCTCCTAAACCGTACCAGGCCACATGCCCTTAACATTGGGAGGGTGCTTTGGGGTAGCCCCCCAAAACACCTTGTCCCCATGTTGATGGGGACAAGGGCCTCATCCCCACAACCCTTGCCCGGTTTCTTCTATCTTCTTTCTTCTATCTTCCTTCGGTTTCTTCCTCCATCTTCTTCTTCTGGTTCTTCCTCTGGTGCTCTCGTCCGGCATCTTCCTCCACGGCACCGGCGTCTTCTTCCCTTCGTCTTCTTCCCTTCGTCTTCTGGGCCACTCTGCATCGAGCATGATGGGATGGGAGGCTCTGGTTGTGTGATGCTTCTCCTCTTCTGATGGCTCTCTCGCCCCCCCTCTTTTCCTGCGGCCTGCCAGGTTGCATGCTCAGATAAGGGTCTGGTATGGATTTTTGGGGAGACCCCACACCATTTTTTTTTAATTTTGGTGCGGGGTTCCCCTTAAAAGCCATACCAGACCTGAAGGGTCTGGTATAGATTTTGAGGGGGACCCCACGCCATTTTTTTTTAATTTTGGCCGGAGTTTCCCTTAATATCCATACCAGACCTGAAGGGCCTGGTATGGAATTTAGGGGGACCCCCCACGTCATTTTTTTTTTATTTTGGTTCGGGGTTCCCCTGTTGGGAATTCCCATGCTGTTTTTATCAATGAACTTTTATGTGTATTGTCGGACTGGCAATTCATTAATAGCCGCAAGTAGTTTTAAATGATTTTTTTCCTTTGAAATGTCATTTTGCTGTCAGATTGTTCTAAACACGGGAAACATGCGCCCCTTTACAGGCATACTATAGACACCCCCCAGGTACAAAATTTAAAGGGATATTACACTTTTATTGTTCCACTTTAAGCATTATTAAAATCACTGCTCCTGAAAAAACGTCCTTTTTTAAAATTTTTTTTGCATTGATCTATATCCCCTGGGGCAGGACCCAGGTCCCCAAACACTTTTTATGACAATAACTTGCATATAAGCCTTTAAAATTAGCACTTTTGATTTCTCCCATAGACTTTTAAAGGGTGTTCCGTGGCTTTCAAATTTGCCGCAAACACCCCAAATTGTTCGCTGTTCAGCGATCTGGCGAACAGCCGATGTTCGAGTCGAACATGAGTTTTACTCGAACTCGAAGCTCTGGGGGAAGGTAGTGTTAGCTGTACTAGCAGTTTTAGATGGACTTGAGAAAATTGAGTACTGTCTGTGATACTTTTTTTATTTGCACTAACATATCATTTTTCATGGACGAGCTTTCAGGGTGTGTCCCCTTCTTCAAGCTCCAAGCAGTACTGATTCACAAAAGTTTTAGCAGAAGGTAAAATGTTAAAACAAAACAAAACAAAAAATCTCTGAGGGAAAGGAAAAAGAAAAACAAACATATACAAATCAATAGTATAGCAATGGTAATAAAGCTATCAGCAAGTGAGATAAGACAGAGGGAAAGCTACAGACTGGAGGGGGGGGGGGGGGGAGGATGATAGTCACAGAGAGGATCATATAACTGTAGTATAGTGGGTGAGGGAAACCAATATCATTCTTAGCTCAAACGTTTTCCTTTCCTGGATACTTCTGAAATTCCCTTTTAAGAACTAAAACATTGCAGTCTTCTATAGTGTGGTCCAGTTGTGAGAAATCATGTCCCACAGGTGTGCAGAAACTGTCTTCTTTATGTTCCTTGATGGTATGTCTGTGCAAATTTATCCTCACTTGTAACTTCTGTCCTGTTTCACCAACATAAGATCCTTTGCTACGCCTGTTGCATTGGATGAGGTACACCACATTACTGGAGGTACAGCTGTATGATCCTGTGATTTTGAAGGTCCCATTTGTGTGTGTGACACTTTTGGATAGGTTGATCTGGTTGCACAGTTTGCAGCATTTTTTATTGCAGGGTTTGCTTCCATTATTTGTGACTTTATAATCAGAGTGAAGTGATTAGTTTATGTCTGGGGTTGGGTGCTTGTCTGAAAGCCAATAATGGGGGTTGTTGGATTATTTTTTTCAGAGTCTCATCCTCTGTTATAATGGGTTGTAAATCTTTAATTATCTTTTTGATCCCTTCTAGTGTTGAGTTGTATGTGGTGACTAGAGGTACTCGGTTGTTTGTTTTTTTCTCTGTGTTGGAGGAGATTTTCTCTTTGAGTTTTCAAGGCTGTGTTTATGCTGTTGTTGATGGTTTTGTCTTTGTAACCTTTCTTATGGAAGGAGTCTGCCAGTGTTCTGAGATGTTTATCTCTGTCTTCTGGGTATGAACATATTCGGTGGTATTTGATGGCCTGGCTGTGTATGATGGTTCGTTTAGTGTGTTGGGGGTGAAAACTGGAATTATGGAGATAGCTGCATTGGTCAGTCGGTTTTCTGTACATCAACATGTGAAGCTTATCATCCCTGATGTGTACTGTAGTGTCTACTAGGTTGACATGTGTGTTCGAATAATCCAGTTTTAGTTTGATAGATGGGTGAAAAATGTTGATCAATAAGAAAAATTGTTTTAGATTTTCTTCACCTACAGTCAATATCATGAATATCATCAATTTAGCGGTAATATTTGTATGGCTTTTGTTGTATGCTTTCAGGAAATTGTCCTCCAGGTCAGCCATGAATAAATTTGCATATTGGGGTGCCATTTTGCCTCCCATAGCAGTACCCATACATTGGAGATAGATGTCATTGTTGAAAGTAAAGTAGTTACAGTGGGGATGGAAAGTATTCATACCCCCTTAAATTTTTCACTCTTTGTTATATTGCAGCCATTTGCTGAAATCATTTAAGTTCTTTTTTTTCCTCATTAATGTACACACAGCACCCCATATTGACAGAAAAACACAGAATTGTTGACATTTTTGCAGATTTAGTAAAAAGGAAAAACTGAAATATCACATGGTCCTAAGTATTCAGATCCTTTGCTGTGACACTCATATATTTATCTCAGGTGCTGTCCATTTCTTCTGATCATCCTTGAGATGGTTCTACACCTTCATTTGAGTCCAGCTGTGTTTGATTATGCTGATTGGACTTGATTAGGAAAGCCACACACCTGTCTATATAAGACCTTACAGCTCACAGTGCATGTCAGAGCAAATGAGAATCATGAGGTCAAAGGAACTGCCTGAAGAGCTCAGAGACAGAATTGTGGCAAGGCACAGATCTGGCCAATGTTACAAAAAAAATTGCACTTAAGGTTCCTAAGAGCACAGTGGCCTCCATAATCCTTAAATGGAAGATGTTTGGGACGACCAGAACCCTTCCTAGAGCTGGCCGTCCGGCCAAACTGAGTTATCGGGGGAGAAGAGCCTTGACGAACCCAAAGATCACTGTGGCTGAGCTCCAGAGATGCAGTCGGGAGATGGGAAAAAGTTGTAGAAAGTCAACCATCACTACACCCTTCACCAGTCGGGCTTGATGGCAGAGTGGCCCGACGGAAGCCTCTCCTCAGTGCAAGACACATGAAAGCCCGCACGGAGTTTGCTTAAAAAACACCTGAAGGACTCCAAGATGGTGAGAAATAAGATTCTCTGGTCTGATGAGACCAAGATAGAACTTTTTAGCCTTAATTCTAAGTGGTATGTGTGGAGAAAACCAGGCACTACTCATCACCTGTCCAATACAGTCCCAACAGTGTTTTTCAGCTGCAGGGACTGGTTGCAATTGAGGGAAAGATGAATGAGGCCAAGTACAGGGATATCCTGTACAAAAACCTTCTCCAGAGTGCTCAGGACCTCAGACTGGGCCGAAGGTTTACCTTCCAACAAGACAATGACCCTAAGCACACAGCTAAAATAACTAAGGAGTGGCTTCACAACAACTCCGTGACTGTTCTTGAATGGCCCAGCCAGAGCCATGACTTAAACCCAATTGAGCATCTCTGGAGAGACATAAAAATGGCTGTCCACCAATGTTTACCATCCAACCTGACAGAACTGAAGAGGTTCTGCAAGGAGGAATGCAAAGGATCCCCAAATCCAGGTGTGAAAAACTTGTTGCATCTTTCTCAAAAAGACTCATGGCTGCATTAGATCAAAAGGGTGCTTCTACTAAATACTGAGCAAAGGGTCTGAATACTTAGGACCATGTGATATTTCAGTTTTTCTTTTTTAATAAATCTGCAAAAATGTGAACAATTCTGTGTTTTTCTGCCAATATGGGGTGCTGTGAGTACATTAATGAGGAAAAAAAATGAACTTAAATGATTTTAGAAAATGGCTACAATATAACAGAGTGAAAAATTTAAGGGGGTCTGAATACTTTCCGTCCCCACTGTATGTGTAAGAATGAATTCGATGAGCTGTGTAACATCCTCAGCAGTTTATTTGTGGTTTGTTGAGGATGATAAGAATCTGTGACATGCTGCCAACCCATCCTTGTGAGGGGTTTTACTGTACAGAGATTCTACATCCATAGTGATTAGAAGTGTTTTTGGTGGTAATTGTTGTATATTGGTAAGCTTGTTCAGAAAATCAGTGGTGTCTTGCAGGTAACTAGTAGTGTTCATGACTAACGGTTTTAACATGTTTTCTACAAGGCCGGAGATATGTTCGGTAAGTGTATTCATAGCTGTTATAATGGGTCTGCTTGGATTTCCTGGCTTGTGAATCTTGGGCAGCATGTAGAAGTCTCCAATTTCTGGATTATCTGGAATCGCATTGATAAGTTCTGAATGTAGGTGGCTTGGTATTGTTGTAATGAGACCTTTTAATTGCTTAGTAAAATCCTGGGTCAGATCATAATCCAGTTTTTTGTAGTAAGTGGTATTTGTCAGCTGCCTCTGGCCCCCTTGTAAATATTTGTCTGTATCCATCACAACTGCTCCCCCTTTATCTGCTGGTTTGATGGTTATGGTCTGATTATTGCGCAAATGTGTACAGCCCTTCGCTCCAGTTGTGAAAGGTTGTATAATATTTTCTTTTGTTGGATGGATATCAGGGATGTGACACGCAGCCTGAAGCTGTCAATATAGGTATCCAGTTTGGGGTTGCGGCCTTGTGGAGGTGTGAAGTTGCTGTTCTTTTTCTTTTTGTCACCTCCTATTGTCCTAGGATTCCTTTCATTACAGTGAAAATATTCTTTGAGCCTTAGTCTCCTGAAGAATCCCTCTATATCTGACCATACCTGTAAATTATCCAATTTGGTGGTTGGGCAGAATGTGAGGCCTTGATGGACTTGACAAATTAAAGATGGACTTGACAAATTAAAGCTGTACTCCAGCTAACACTCTTTAACCATCTCCCACCTGGCCACAGCACATAAACGGCCGGGTGGTCCTTTCCTCATTCTGAGTGGATGTTCAGGAATGCCCCTCAGAACGAGTGCTCACAGCGCAGCCATGAGGCGTGCTGCGGCTTGATCCTGTGGTCATTATGTCCAATCACAGCCGTCACAATGTAAACAGAGACGCGTGTCTCTGTGACTGCTCCCCGCCGAGCTCAGTGAGAGCTCAGTGCGGGGGGGAGAGGGGGAATCTGCAGATCTGTGACAGCACTTTGCGTGAGGATGATTTTACACAGAGAGCTGTTATAGATCACCCCACAAAGTACACCAAGCACCACTGATAGCCCTGTCCCGATACACATTTCAGTGTCCCCATAAAACATTTGTCTGTCTCCCATCACTGCCAACACCAAATAAACATTGATTTGGGTTATTTTTACCAAAAAAATGTAGCAGCATCATTTTTGGTCAAAATTTATCAACAGAAATTACATATTTGCAAAATTTTATAACAGAAACTAAGGAAATGCATTTTATTTTTAAATTTTCTGTCTTTTTTTATTTGTAGAAAGCTGAAAATTGGTCTGGGACGGAGGGGAGTGAAAGTGCCCAGTATTGAAGTGGTTAAGTAGTTACCATCACAGTTTTTTTTCAGTTTGGGATAAACGTTTTGCATAAATGAATAAAATCTGTCCATTTTAAGTAGACCAGCTGGTGTTAAATAGTTTGTTAAGGCCGGGTTCACACCTATGCAAATTAGATGCGGGTTTCCCCGCATCCATTTCGCATAGCAGGAGAATGTGACTGGCTCCCTATAGAGCCGGTTCACATATCTCCGTTGCGGCTGCGGAGTGCACTGCACAGAAACGCTGTGCGTCTTGGGCTACATTTCAGGGTCAAATCCAGGCAAAGAATCAACCCTGATTCATCCCTGAAACGGGGAACAGGGACACACAGTGCTCCTGTGCGATCTGTAGCAAGTTCCAGTGTGAAGCAAGCCTAAGGGAAGTTTAAAAATAAAAGATTTACTTGAAAAATAAAAGACTTTGCTGAATCAACAAGTAAAAGTAAAGGAAAAATCCTAAAAATGGAAACTAATGCAGTCAGTGCATATATGTATTGATAAGCTGCAGAATAATACATTTTTTTTGTTTTACCACTTTAAATCAGTGTAATGTGTCCCCCAAATTAAGTGTATAATAAAAATCCTGTCATTTGCTGAACTGTGTAGCTCCAGTTTTGCACTAAATGCTGATAATAAGAACTTGCCTACAGGCACTATGAGAGGCCATCAACAGGTTTCATTAAGGTACAATACTGAACATGTTTCATCCTTACAGAGGTGTTATATAACATAAAAACACAAAACAGGTAAACAACATTAATGTGACAACAGCTATCAATAAGCTAAAAAAAACTATTTAGCATTTTCAAAAGATAAAAATTTGCTTGGTTGTACAATGTTTTGATAACCAATTATGCACATTTAAATGCTGACCTGGCTAATATGTTTACAAAAGTCATGGAAGGTAATTTAATTTTACTCCCGTCTTGCTAAGGTGGCTCTTCACCGACACACTACTGATTGGACAGCTATTTAAAAGCTGTTTTCTTGTATATGCATGGGTTCTGATTGTATAGTTGCATATCGCCCTTTACAGTGGATGCTAGTGTGTCATCCCATACTCTGCCATTCACTGGAAAGCAATTGTAAATGCAAGAAAATTTTCTCAAAACCAAGATGGTTGATGGAAATCCAGAAAGCCTGAGCAGCTTAGGAATATCTTGCCAATACTTCTATAGGAGGAGACCCCTGGAGGTCAAAAAATATGGTGATATCAAGTAACACCTAAAGAAACACATTGTAATTAAGTTTTACTAGTATCGATTGTATGTTGGGTGAAAATTACAATTAATCATCTGTTCACTAAATTGGACATCATGCATCACTGGTTATATTTCAGCTACAATTCATACTATTACTGGGACTAATACAGCTTTCATAACTTTGTATCACTGTAAATCAATGTATTTATCCTATTAGAATGTAATTTGCAGTTTCTGTAACAAAAAGTTCCATTATGTGAGTAAGGCCTCATGCACACTGGCTATTTTGCTAGCTCTTGTAGACACCTTTCCACCTGGCAGCAGCATTTTGGCCTAAAAATGCTTGATGCTTATAAACATGTGAAAAGTGTTTAGGCGCATCAAGTGTATGGGAGTTAATTCATTTAATTGGTCAGAATAATAACTTATTCTGGCCATTGAAATTAATTGATTCTCAAGCACTAAACCCGCCTAGCATTCATGCACGTTTACATGCATGTACACACATCAAGTTTTTTTTTGGGCCAAAACATGGTTGCTCCTGGATGTACCGGCAGTGGACTTTTTTCTGCCTCTAAACACCCTTCCAGTAAACTCCTCTAAACGCTTATGTGTGCATGGACACATGATTAACATGCAGGGGCGTTAAGAAAAGAAAAAAATCACCAGATGCCCCTAAAAGCAATGTTAAAAACATCCAATGTGAATGAGGCCTAACAATTATTAATTAATAGGGTAATTAGGTAGCGTCTCTATTTTGTTGAGCTAATGTGCAGAGCGTGATAGAAAGGCCAAAAGGATAATGGAGCACCATCTAAATTGTTTCTTCAGTTAAAACTTCAAACGCATGCTGTCCACTCGAGTGGACATGTGAAGAACAGAAAATGTGAAAAAAAAAAATGAAGTCAAATTTTTTCTTTTTATGCCCAAAGAGTAATGAAAACACTGAAAAAAAAATCCATACCGCGACTTTCATAATTCATGCATGAAAGGGATATACAGTGTATTTATAAAATTGTGATTGTGAGAACGAACATATCTTTTTGCCATTCTCAAGAACCAAGAGAACTTTACTGAATTATCTGTGATAATAGATCTCCAGCTTTTTTCTACTTTTTTTATTATTGTTTATGTTTCTAGCAACCTTTTTGGTATACAGTAAGTACTGTTCCTTTTTTCATTAACTTTTCTGTTTGGTATGCATGAGCCTGTTTGAAGGAATGCACTTGGTGAGCAAAACAGCGATGAGCATCTTTAGCCTGTGCAGATAGAAATTAGTGGAGGGGTATAAAACCACCTGTGGCAGGGGGTTTGTCCTTTTTGGACTACCCCTCCCCCCCTGCAAAAAGAAATTAATACACATCTCATATGGATTGTCAGCTAGCCAGCTACAATTTAGCTGGGTAATCACCTCAGCGTTTGGTGTTCAGACAGTGCCTTTCTGAACTGATGGTTGGGAGAGACATGTAGGCTATATTATGGCTCCGCTGTGACTGGCACGTTTTTTTTTTTTATGGAACCTTTATGTTCATATTTGAGTTATTCATTGAATTCGCGGAGACTATGATAAATACAGGTGTGTCCTCTTTTTACTTTTCATCCAATAGGAAAGGAACACATAGATAATGTAACAATAATCATGCATATTGGGAACTCTTGCTCTTACTTCTCTGTCTGAAATAATATTGCTACTTTCCCATTTATTTAGCCTTACATCCAATACTTTAAATGGCAGATGGATTACTAAGCTTATTACATAAAGTTTGTGTTTCCATGACCTCAATGTGATTTTGCTGTTGTAAGTGACACTGCATAATTCAGTATAAGTCTATGAATATGCTCTTCTTTAATCAGTATTAACTCCTTTACACTTTTAGCACACAGCGAATTCTCAAACAACAGAATACATTTTCTGTGTTTTTTCCAAGTGACAAGAAAGTAAACTGCTGATTTCCAAAGAATAAAAAAATTGTTTAATTGAATGTGAGTGAAATGGTCTATGGGGAGTTTGCTTAGGGTAATCACATAAATGGCATGACATGACAAGTTACTCCTCAAGTCTTAATTTGTCTTGGTAACATTTGTGCATTGTACTGACAGGTACGTCCCAGTTTCTTAAAACATAATGTAAGCTATGATTAACTGCTTCAGCTCCGGAAGGTTTACCCCAATTCATGACCAGGCCATTTATTGCGATGCAGCACTGCGTTATTTTAACTGACAATTGCGCGGTCGTGGGATGCTGTACACAAATACAATTTATATCCTTTTTTTCCCACAAATAGAGCTTTCTTTTGGTGGTATTTAATCACCTTGGAAAGTTTTTATTTTTTGCGCTATAAACAAAAAAAAACAATATTTTTTTTTACTTTCTCCTGTAAAACATATCCAATAAAAAATGTAAATAAATCTAATTTCCTCATCAATTTAGGCCAAAATGTATTCTGCTACATATTTTTGGTAAAAAAAAAACCCCAATAAGCGTATACTGATTGGTTTGCGCAAAAGTTATAGCGTCTACAAACTATGGGATATTTTTATGGAATTTTTATTAAATTATTTATTTTTACTAGTAAAGGCGATGATCGGTGACATATAGCGGGCCACTAAGTGACACTTTTTTGGGGGCCAGTAACACCAATACAGTGATCAGTGCTAAAAAATATACACTGGCACTGTACTAATTACACTGGCAGGGAAGGGGTAAAAATCGGGGCAATCAAAGGGTTAAAATGTGTTCCTAGGCTGCACTCTGTAACTGTGTGGAGGGTGCTTTAACTGTGGGAAGACAGAGATCAGTGTTCCTGCTTAGCAGAAACACAGGATCTCTGTCTTCCCTACTAACAGAATGGCGATCTATCTTGTTTACATAGTTCTGTATTTTGGTTCTGCCTCTGTCAGGAATGATCAGTGGGTCCCCGCTGATTGGCTCCCGCTGTGTCCAATCACAGCGGAAGCAGGTTGCTGGCAGCCTGCGTGTGAGCCAAGTACAAAATCACGTACCTGTACGTGATTTTGCGCAGTGGAGCCGCCGTCCCACAGTACATGTACATGGTGTGATCAGCAAGAGGTTTAAGGAAATCTGTAACAGAAACTTGAGGGACTGCCATTGCTTATATCCATTTGTAAAGTACTATCTACTGTATGTGTCTGTCAAGGTGAGCCACTGGTTTCAGTACTCTTTAAAGTACAAATACAGTATGTATGAAGCCAGAGCTGACTTGCATCCCAAAAATGCTAAAATCAGAAGAATTCCAATAATAGGTTAAAGAACTGATACTGAAAAAGGCGAGAGAGACATTCTCATATGGTTTAGACTATGAGGGAAAAAAAATTAAAAACAATGAGAGACACAAACTGGAATAAATGTACAAAAATGCAAAAAAAAAACAAAATAAAAGAAAAGAAAAGAAATCCAGAGTAAAATATAAGGAGTGAATGCACCCTGCCTCCGATTAGATGCAAGAAGCTTTCAATGGGGCTACCTTATGCAGCTAATCACTGCCACTCACATATAATCTCTTATGCAGCAATCTCATGCGACTGACTGGCCCTGGACACAGATTTCTTGCATCTAATCAGAAGCAGCGTGCAATCACAAGTGTAAATGCACCCTATGTCACATATCTATTCAGTACAATTGACACCAAGTGACAAAAAGAATGATTTTTGTAATAATGTTCTGAATTGTTTTAAGGTGTTGAAGTTACACAGGATGAACTGAAACATTTATCAACGGGTTTGATGAATCCTTTGAAAAAATGCATTGTTTTACCATTTGAATTTATTTAAAGCACTTGTAAATGTTGGAAAATTTGCAAGATAGTTGGGTTGTGGAGATATCTGAGGCCGCTCCAACACATCATCTATTACATCTATGGGTGTTGAATCACAAGAGATTAAAAATGTAATTACTTCTATGTACACAGAGATTATACATACACAGAAGTTGATTGCACTGATGGATTTAGAGACACTATTTACAGAAAGTATGGGTTCGGATACAGACACTCCCAGTGAACAGAATTTAAATGTACAATCTATTATAAACATGTCCAAATTTAAGATCAAGCCTAGGCAAAGGATAGGGTAGGAAAGGAGGAAAGCCCTAGATTCATTTCAGTAGGATGTTGAAAGATCATGTATTAACTTGTCCAGGAATACAAGAGACTTCTTTATAAGAAGTGATAATATACAGTGCATCCGGAAAGTATTTACAGCGCTTCACTTTTTCTACAAAAAATACCCCATAATGACAATGTTTGTTTATTTGGAATCTTTGCACATTTATAAAAAATGTAAAACAAAAAAAAAATCACACGTACAAAAGTATTCACAGTCATTGCCGTGACACTCAAAATTGAGCTCAGGTGCATCTTGTCTCCAATGATCATCCTTGAGATGTTTCTAAAACTTGATTGGAGTCCACCTATGGTAAATTCAATTGATTAGACATGATTTAGAAAGGCACACACCTGTCTATATAAGGTCCCACAGTTAACAGTGCATGTCAGAGCACAAACCAAGCCGTGAAATCCAAGGAATTGTCTGTAGACAGGATTGTAATGAAGCACAGATCTGGGAAAGGGTACAGAAAAATTTCTGCAGCATTGAAGGTCCCATAAATGGAAGAAGTTTGGAACCACCAAGACTCTTCCTAGGGCAGGCTGCCTGGCCAAACTGAGCAATCAGGGGAGAAGGGCCTTAGTCAGGGAGGTAACCAAGAACACAATGGTCACTCTGACAGAGCTCCAGCATTTCTCTGTGAAGAAAGCAATGTACAGAGACATCCTTGATGAAAACCTGTTCCAGAGAGCTTTGGATCCCAGACTGGAGCAAAGGTTCATCTTCCAACAAGACAACAACCCTAAACACACAGCCAAGATAACAAAGGAGTGGTTAAGGAACAACTCTGTGAATGTCCTTGGGTGGCCCAGCCAGAGCCCAGAGTTGAACCCAATTGAACACATCTGGAAAAATCTGAAACTGCCCTAAAATAGGTGTGCCAAGCTTGTAGCATCATACTCAAAAAGACTTGAGGCTGTAATTGGTGCCAAAAGGTGCTTCAACAAAGTATTGAGAAAAGGTAGTGAAAATTTCTGTACATGTGATTTTTTTTTCATTTTTTATTTTTAATAAATTTGAAAAGATTTCAAACAAATTTCTTTCATGTTGTCATTATGAGGTGTTGTTTGTAGAATTTTGAGGAAAATAATGAATTTAATCCATTTTGTAACATAACAAAATATGGAAAAATGTAAGCGCTGTGAATACTTTCCGGATGCACTATATAAAAATGACAGGAGAGACTTGGAGAACCTAAAAAGTAACTAAGAAATAACTACAAACTGGCTGATAAGGGAAGAATCGTACTTTTGAATACAGATTAGTACTATCATGAAGCAAAGAAGAAACTAAATGATGAGAGTACAGTACACACCAGTGTCTTAAATCAGATCCAACAGAGTTGTACCAAAAGAACTGAATAGTTTTGACTCCTACATAGGTTCTCTGGTAGTCATTGATAGATACACTATCAAGCATAATGTATCTGAATATTTATTTATTTATTTATTTATTTATTTATTTATTTCAGGTACTTATATAGCGCCGTCAATTTACGCAGCGCTTTTACATATACATTGTACATTCACATCAGTCCCTACCCTCAAGGGGCTTACAATCTAAGGTCCCTAACCCACATTCATACATACTAGGGACAATTTAGACAGGATCCAATTAACCTACCAGCATGTCTTTGGAGTGTGGGAGGAAACCGGAGTACCCGGAGGAAACCCACGCAGGCACAGGGAGAACATGCAAACTCCAAGCAGGTAGTGTCGTGGTTGGATATCCAGTCATTCAATTCTTCCACCACTTGGCCAAAGTTCATAAGAATACCACATATATAACTGGACTTCCCTTTATAGCAACATCAGGGTCCTTGAGTGAAGGGTTAGTTGAATGGATAGAAAGATTCTTACAACCATTGGTACAGAGCTTATCACCTGATTCAAGAGACACAAAACATATCATATAGAAACTGGAGAAATTAAAGTGGCACAAAGATATGAAGTGGGGTACCTGTGCTGTCTGCCCTTTATTGGAGATGAGCTTAAATTATATGTGAACCCTCATCTTGTAAGACAAACCATTCCGTTCAAAATAGAATGTCATGTATAGCATTTTTATTACTACCTCTATTGCATATGACAGCTTCCCGCTGTCAATGGTTGTTAAAGACAAACATCAAATCCTTAACAATCAAGCTATGACACTGGCCTCGTTCATTTACATGGCCAGAAATACCTAGTCATGTAAGTAAAATGTTAGAAAAAATATGGCGTGGAGGTTCTTCCATAATACAATTCTATTCAACTAGGAGAGTTTATTATTATATGAAGAATTAGTATATAAAATCAACATTTCAGGTACATTTGACATATACGTCCAAATGAGAGCATATAAATACATGCATCATAAATGATTTATGCATAGTGCTTGGGTTTATTACCTGAGAAAGGTTAAGAAGCTAGGCCATATAGCCCTGGGTTCAGTCTGTCACCAAGATTCTCTCATGAGTCTTGGAGTGTGAGGGGGCATTAAAACAGAGTTGTGTAGCTTATTTAGAGGTTGAGGAAAAATATAATGTCCAATTCTCTGTGATTTGAATATAGTAAGAAGTGTAACGGGCCAAGAGGTAAAGATAATAGAGGGGCAAGAAAGTAGAGGCAGGGGGAGGAATACTGAAGACAAAGGGGATGAGAAAGAGATGGGGAAAGGATGATAGCTTGAAATCAGGAGTCTGAGAAGACTATGCAAACAGACCAAGTAGACCTAAACAGGGAGTATTTTTCAGGATTTTGTCATCAGTTCCTCAAAACAATATATGTGAGTTTGTAAGCCACTCCATGATTGTGGGGGGGGGGGTGTAGATGGGGGGTTCATTGACCTCCAGTGTCTAGTGTCTTGACCGAGGAATGCGCGGCAGTGTGGATAGTAGGACTACAGTCGAAGCTGGGGGGGTGTGGAAATCATGTTATTTTGAAGTCATAAACTTGGAAAATACGAATGAATGGAGAATGGAACCAGGTGATCCTCCACATCTCCAGCACAACAGAGAAAAAGAGGAGAAAATTGTTTGTAATGCCACAGTGCAGCGATACCATCATATAAGGATTTTATAGCTCTTTTCCTGAATGGCTGCTGAAACGCATGACTTGAGAATATTGTGTTCAAGTCTCTTTCCCATGCTGATATGTAGTAGGGGGTCCCTGTGTGCATGTGATTTAGCAGTTTGGCATTAATCTGTGCAATATATTTTTAGAGTGCTCATTATGTAGATTCAAATGAGGTGAGATCCCTGTAGAGTGGAGCAATCTTGGAGAGGGAAGCAATAAAGTCACAAAGCTGTAATACTGCCAGCAGCATCCAGGGTTATGTGACAGGTTTGTGGTCAGAGAGGTAAATGGTTTTACATGCTTATTGTGGAGAGCAGACATTATAGTTGACACATTGTAGTATTGCCAACCGTCTGTATTTTTACTGGCAGCAAGTAACAAACAGGCACTCTCCTCCTTCCAGTAAATGCCAGTGAAAGGAAAAGGTTGCCAGTAAAAAAAAGGCTGTAATGCTCGGCTTGAAAATGTGCATGTGCAGTTTCCGGTCCGGAGCTGGCCAAGACCACCCAAATGACTGCTACAGTGTGTTCGAGTGGTGCCGGCGGGGGTGGCTCTGGCAGAGGTGGTGCTTGAGCATTGCCTGTGATGTCACGGTGCAAGGGAGCTGAGCGGAGCCTTACGTACGCGTCTGTGGGATGGGAGCAAGGCAAGCTGGGAGTGGGTCTGTCAGTGTTTGGACTGGAGTGGACTGAAGGGACCACCTGGCGTGGAGAGGGACTGTGTTGTGTCGGGGAGGTGTCATTGTCATATGTGTTGGTGCACACTGCTGTCAGTGTCACTGTGAGAGTCAATTTCATGTGTGTGTGCCTGTCCATTCTAATTTCTTGCCCTCCTGAGTCTTGTCCCTGAACTACTTACTATATTGAGAATAAAATAAGAAACATGTTTTGCCTTAATATCTACCTTAATTCACATTGCTAATTGCATATTGTACTTGTTTGCAGACTAAATAATGACATTTTCAATTAAAACTGTAACTTTGTAACTTTTGGAAATGGCAGTAAAATCATGGCTGTACCAAAACATTTTGGGTGTTGTGTCAGTAAATTTGAATCTGGTAGGCTGGCAACACTGACATTGTCTTGCTATCACATGAGAAAGGAAGTGTAATTATCCCCATTGGGTTTTCCATGATTTGAGTCAGTGGACCTACAGTATGTGGATAGAAAGTTTGAGAAATTTTAGTAGGGAGGCTCAGGTTTGCAAGCGAATGGGATATAAGGAGGTGTATGGTGTGGGATAATCCAGGGGAAATAGAATACAGAAGTTCGAAGGGGTGATTTTTCTAGTATAACTCACTGCTAGTCTTTGTCACTGAAAATCCATTCCAGAATGAGAACCAGGAGGGCTGATTTGTAGTAAAACTCAAGATTTGGAAGACCTAGCCCTGGTTCTGGTTTTCTACGGGTTACAATGTTGTATCATAGTCCAGGAGGCATATATATATATATATATATATATATATATATATAATGTATTAGGGCCAATTACAGAGTGAAAAAATGAGGATGGAAGCATCATTGGGACTGCTTACAATACATAAAGGAATTGGAGTAGAATGTTCATCTTGAACAATGCAACCCTGCCTAACCAGGAATGATGCAACTTAGTCAATTGTTTAAGCCTGGTTAGAGAGGTTAATCGGAAGTGAGGAGAAGTTAAGGTCATGGAGATCTCACAGGTCTGCTGGGATGTGAACTCCTAGGTACTGCAAGGATTTTGTAGCACAATTGAAGGGGAAGGAACTGGATAGTTGTTGCATTTTGCTTGGAGACAAGGTGATATTGAGGGCCACGGATATGTGGGCAATGACTTTGAAATGGCTAAGCTCGTAGAATGCTAGTAAAATACTTGCATGAGGGAAAAGAGTGCTGTTCTAGGGTTTGAAATATAGAGGCACAGATCATCTGCAAACAAATCTATCTTGTTATGACTGCCCCTATCTGAATACCTTAAATTTTAGGGTTTGATCAAATTGCATGAGCTAAATGTTCCATGGCTAGAATATACAAAAGAGGTGATACGAGACAACCCTGGTTGTCCTGCTGTGTATCTGCACTGGGTATGAAAGATTACTGTTTTCCTGGATTCAAGGTGAGTCATAAAGGGCCATAGTTTTTCTCCTAAAAGTGGGTCAGGTATTCCCAGTTGCTGAAGCGTGTCCTGGTGGAACTACTAGATGAGGTGTTCAAAAGCCATTTCTGTGTTTATAGACAACTCAGAAACTATTACAAGCAAATCATCTTTATGACAGCCAGGTAGTTTGTATTACTTACATGAAAGGTTAACATTGCCAGCCTTCAAATTTCATTCTGACTCTTCTTGATTCATGCTGGTCAGTGACTCAGACAGTACCAGAGACAGCCAGTTATCTGACACTTTTGGCAGGAGGTCAGGGGCAGTATATTACATATTTTTCTTATATGTGTCATTTAAAGTTGAGTTTCCCTAATGCCCCGTACACACGGTCGGACATTGATCGGACATTCCGACAACAAAATCCATGGATTTTTTCCGACGGATGTTGGCTCAAACTTGTCTTGCATACACACGGTCACACAAAGTTGTTGGAAAATCCGATCATTCTGAACGCGGTGACGTACAACACGTATGTCGGGACTATAAACGGGGCAGTAGCCAATAGCTTTCATCTCTTTATTTATTCTGAGCATGCGTGGCACTTTGTGCGTCGGATTTGTGTACACACGATCGGAAATTCCGACAACGGATTTTGTTGTCGGAAAATTTTATAGCAAGCTCTCAAACTTTGTGTGTCGGAAAATCCGATGGAAAATGTGTGATGGAGCCTACACACAGTCGGAATTTCTGACAACAAGGTCCTATCACACATTTTCCATCGGAAAATCCGACCGTGTGTAAGGGGCAATACTCTCATGTACTGCCAACACTGCATGTCAGGGTATTCAGATAAATTACGCCACAGAGACATTCATTACATCAGCATAGGAGTGGTTACTTGCAAAATATGCACTGATAATGGGATTTGAGGACAGGTTTGGGGAATAAAGGTTGCAGAATTAATTTTTAAAAGTATGCCATAACCAGTATATAACAATAAACTCAGAGACTTTTACAGGCCTACCTGCTCAATACTGTACTTCAGTTTTTGCCTTTTAGGCACCAGTTTACCCTGATTACTTCTGAAGAGAATCTGGTGATGTGAGAACACATCCACTTTTGTTGTATGAAAGCAACTCTCAAAAACACCCCTGCCAGCTAGATCCTGTGTTCAGTCATATGTCTGACTGAAAGATCCCTTAATGGCAATTCTTTTATCAGAGACTTTACAACAGAACAGGGGTTTGAGAGATGTTTATGAACAAGAATATTTTTTTTTAACAACTAAATGTTAGCATGTCACAACAATGAAACTTCTGCAGTGCATGCAAACTGAATTTGTAAGTAAATCTATGTTTTTTATTTAGTTTGTATTTAGTATTAGTCTTTAGTATTAAAAAGCTACTTTTTAAAACTGTGTAATTGTCAGATATGAATGTTTTTAATATTGATCACTTGCTTTAATCTTTGTGAAGTTACTTCTTTCAGGCAGCTGTCATGCTAAAAAAACAACTGATTAAATCAAGGTTAGGACAAACCCAACCCCATTACTAGCAAAGGTGGAAACATCTTAAAGCGGAGCTCCACCCACAAAGGGAAGCTTGTCTGCCTCCACCCCTCCACTGCCACATTTAGCACCTTTTGTGGGGGGGGGGGAGTACCTGGTTTTGACAGGTACCTGCTCCCACTTCAAGCTCAGTCCCCCCCCCTCCTTTGCAGCCTTCTGGGACACTTCCCAGTCCCAGAAGACTGCAGCAAATTCACAAAGTGCAGCATGCTTCACCCATGTGCAGTGGAAGATTGGCTGTGAAGCCGCAAGACTTCACTGCCAGTTTCTCTTAGTCAAGATGGAGGTGCCAGCAACCGATAGCCGATTGCAGGTATCAACTCGGGTGAGGATACTGCTGGATGCCTGGACGGGTAAGTGCCCTATAGTATTTGTAGCTGCTGACTTTTATTTTATTTTTTATTTTTTGGTGGAGCCTGGAGCTCCTCTTTAAATAGTAGAGTGAATTGGAAGTAAAGGCAAAACCTAACTAACTCTAAACCTACTCTCAGACACATTTTAAGCTTAATCTATCTATCCCTGTGAAGAAAACATCGCTATACTTACCTGTTCTGCAGACGCTCTGGTCTGGTCTCCAGCAGCACCCTCTGTGAAAGCTGACAATGACTGTGAAATGCCTGGGAAGTGGCATCCCCCACAGACTTACTATGGGGCTTCTGTTGTCTGCCTCTCCTGCACATGCCTACACACTGAAGCTCCCACTGACAGCTCAGCGTGGGACAGGACCGCAGTGTCTGCAGAACAGGCAAGTAGAGCATTTTTTTCTGTACATGGCTAGATAGATTAGGCTTCAAATTTTGCTGAGTGGGTTTAGAGTTAATTTAGAGTTAGGTTTCGAGTTAGTTAGTTTTGAGTGTAGTTTTACCTTTACTTCTACTTTAATGTATATCTAAAGACAAAACTTTTTTTTATATAAAGTGGAAGAGGGCTAAAACCATTAAAGGCAGTCCCCGGGTTACGAACACAATAGGGACTATAGGTTTGTTCGTAAGTCGAAGTTGTTCGTAAGTCACAACACTGCATTTGTAAGTGTAACTTCTGGTTGGAACACTGCATTCATAAGTGTAACTGCTGCCTGTGCATGGATGCGGGATGTTCTGGGTGCTTGTTATGTTATCTGGGGCATAGTACGACAGTGTGAGATGTGTTCGGAAGTGCTCGAAAGTGCTCGAAAGATATCCAGGACCCGCATGGAGCACAAGTGGCCAGCATTGGAGGCCGTTCGTAAGTAGGAGTTGTTTGTAACTCGGGTGTTCCTAACTCGGGAACTGCCTGTATCAGGTTTTTTTTTGCAGTGCAGTGCATTAACCGGTTCCCGACTGGTGCACGCCGATGTACGTCGGCAGAATGGCACGGCTGGGCAAATGGGCGTACCCGTACGTCCCTTTGAATTTTTGCACCGTGCCATTGCACCGGCAGCGGCGCACACAGGGGGCGGGAGCTCTGTGAGTCGGGTCGCGGGTCCCGCAGACTCAATCGCCGTGGGGATACCCGTGATCGCCTCATGGAGAGGACGAACGGGGATATGCTAATGTGCTAATGTAAACAAGCATCTCCCCATTCTGCCTAGTGACAGTGTCACTGATCTCTGCTCCCTGTGATCTGGAGCAGAGATCAGTGACGTGTCACATGTAGCCACGCCCCCCCACAGTTATTAACACTCCCTAGGTCATACTTAACCTCTCCCTAGCCCCCTAGTGGTTAACGCCTTCACTGCCAGTGTCATTTACACAGGAATCAGTGCATTTGTATAGCACTGATTGCTGTATAAATGAGAATGGTCCCAAAAATGTGTCAAAAACGTCCGATGTGTCCGCCATAATGTCGCAGTCATGATAAAAATCGATGATCACCGCCATTACTAGTAAAAGAAAATGAATAATAAAAATGCCATAAAACTATCCCCTATTTTGTAAACGCTATTACTTTTGCGCAAACCAATCAATAAACGCTTATTGTGATTTTTTTTTACCAAAAATATGTAGAAGAATACGTATCGGCCTAAACTGAGGAAAAAAAATGTTTTTTAAAATATTTTTTGGGGATATTTATTATAGCAAAAAGTTAAAAAAATCATGCGTTTTTTTCAAAATTGTTGCTATTTTTTTTGTTTATAGCGCAAAAAATAAAAACAGCAGAGGTGATCAAATACCACCAAAAGAAAGCTCTATTTGTGGGAAAAAAAGGACATCAACTTTGTTTGGGAGCCACATCGCACGACCGCGCAATTTTCA
The DNA here is from genome assembly GCF_042186555.1 of Aquarana catesbeiana. Classification (NCBI taxonomy): domain Eukaryota; kingdom Metazoa; phylum Chordata; class Amphibia; order Anura; family Ranidae; genus Aquarana; species Aquarana catesbeiana. The sequence goes on from NC_133334.1 coordinate 144,381,080, forward strand.
GTTAAAGCGACGCAGTGCCGAATCGCAAAAAACGCACTGGTCAGGAAGGGGGTAAATTCTTCCGGGGCTGAAGTGGTTAAGGAGATTTCTCTTCACTTCCCGTCTTGTAGACACAATAGGAAGTGAGAGGATATCTCTCCAATGTGAGTAATAGCCTCTCTTTGACAGTTTTGGAAACATGTCTCCACTGGAAGGATTTCACTTTTTTTCCGTTCTGGTGGCAACTCATAATTTTGGATTCACCCTCACTTTCATTCCCAGCGACACTGGTTATTGGGACAATTAGAGAGAGTGAATTTCACTAACCGGACACAGATAACAGTACAAACCTGGCAGTGGTTCGAACCCTCTCCTTCAATCTAAATTTAAAAAAAAATGTGCCTTCAGTTATACTTTAAATGATGATAAATCAATACTAATTTTGCATGCTGATCCAATTTCCTGTGCTATGTAATTGTGTTGCCAGTACTTTCTTGGACACCTCTGTTCAAACTCACCTAATAAAAATAACAAATACACATATTTTTGCAGGGAACAAAAAAAGGTGCATTTTTTTATTTTTCTCAATGGAGCCAGCAGAGCATTGTACCCACGATCAGTTGATCACAAGTGCAATGTCAGGCTCCTGCAAACACTGCCTACAGCTCTCTGTCCATACCTCTGTATAGGCATGCAGTTCCTGAGCTGTAGGCAGTGTGAATGAAATATGAGCATGCTGATCAATGCGCTAGCAGTTCCTTGACACTATGAGTTCATCTGCCATGGTGGTGGACGTGTCTTGTAATTTATTCATTCATGGATTCCTGTTAATGAATGACACGGCTTTGCGAGCGGGGTCATTTTCAAATGTGACAGCAGGAGAAGAACTCCCTATATGCTGTCACAAAGAGGGGAAGTCTGGCAGTGGACAGTGAGTACATAGAAGCATGGTGCATATTACATGTTACACCCTAAATATGGGTGTAACATGTAATATGCTGCTAAAGGTGAACGTATCCTTTAAATTGTTCAATAGCACAGTAATTGATTCTGATGTTAACTAACATGGACACACTGGGGCCAGGACAAGTAACACATTTTCTAGGGAGTTATGTCATCCTGTGTCAGCCAATCAAGAAGACTGGCACGTGATAGAATCTAAGGGGATATATTACAGCACGAGATTTCAAGGGTGTTAGAATGTTGGAGTAGAGGTAAATATTGCAGACTTTAGTTCTGCTTTAAACAGCACTAGCGTTGAGATTCTAGGAACATTTCATTGACTAAAATGCTATGATTTGTAGGTGGTGTGTTGGACCTCTGCAGAGAGGACATTGCATCCACACTGTTTTATATATATATATATATATATATATATATATATATATATATACATAGTGGGGGTGGAAAGTATTCAGACCCCCTTAAATTTTTCACTCTTTTTTATATTGCAGCCATTTGCTAAAATCATTTAAGTTCATTTTTTTTCCTCATTAATGTACACACAGCACCCCATATTGACAGAAAAACACAGAATTGTTGACATTTTTGCAGATTTATTAAAAAAGAAAAACTGAAATATCACATGGTCCTAAGTATTCAGACCATTTGCTCAGTATTTAGTAGAAGCACCCTTTTGTTCTTATACAGCCATGAGTCTTTTTGGGAAAGATGCAACAAGTTTTTCACACCTGGATTTGGGGATCCTCTGCCATTCCTCCTTGCAGATCCTCTCCAGTTCTGTTAGGCTGGATGGTAAACATTGGTGAACAGCCATTTTTAGGTCTCTCCAGAGATGCTCAATTGGGTTTAAGTCAGGGCTCTGGCTGGGCCATTCAAGAACAGTCACAGAGTTGTTGTGAAGCCACTCCTTCGTTATTTTAGCTGTGTGCTTAGGGCCATTGTCTTGTTGGAAGGTAAACCTTCGGCCCAGTCTGAGGTCCTGAGCACTCTGGAGAAGGTTTTCGTCCAGAATATCCCTATACTTGACCGCATTCATCTTTCCCTCGATTGCAACCAGTTGTCCTGTCCCTGCAGCTGAAAAACACCCCCACAGCATGATGCTGCCACCACCATGCTTCACTGTTGGGACTGTATTGGACAGGTGATGAGCAGTGTCTGGTTTGCTCCACACATACCGCTTAGAATTAAGGCCAAAAAGTTCTATCTTGGTCTCAGACCAAAGAATCTTATTTCTCACCGTCTTGGAGTCCTTCAGGTGTTTTTTTTAGCAAACTCCATGCGGGCTTTCATGTGTCTTGCACTGAGGAGAGGCTTCTGTCGGGCCAATCTGCCAAAAAGCTCCGACTGGTGGAGGGCTGCAGTGATGGTTGACTTTCTACAACTTTCTCCCATCTCCCGACTGCATCTCTGGAGCTCAGCCACAGTGATCTTTGGGTTCTACTTTCTCACCAAGGCTCTTCTCCCCCGATAGCTCAGTTTGGCCGGACAGCCAGCTCTAGGAAGGGTTCTGGTCATCCCAAACGTCTTCCATTTAAGGATTATGGAGGCCACTGTGCTCTTAGGAACCTTAAGTGCAGCAGAAATTTTTTTGTAACCTTGGCCAGATCTGTGCCTTGCCCCCATTCTGTCTCTGAGCTCTTCAGGCAGTTCCTTTGACCTCAGGATTCTCATTTGCTCCGACATGCACTGTGAGCTTTAAGGTCTTATATAGACAGGTGTGTGGCTTTCCTAAACAAGTCCAATCAGTATAATCAAACACAGCTGGACTCAAATGAAGGCGTAGAACCATCTCAAGGATGATCAGAAGAAATGGACAGCACCTGAGCTATATATATGAGTGTTACAGCAAAGGGTCTGAATACTTAGGACCATGTGATATTTCAGTTTTTCTTTTTTAATAAATCTGCAAAAATGTCAAAAATTCTGTGTTTTTCTGTCAATATGGGGTGCTGTGTGTACATTAATGAGGAAAAAAATGAACTTAAATGATTTTAGCAAATTGCTGCAATATAATATAAGGGGATCTGAATACTTTCCATCCCCACTATATATATATAGTGCACTTTCATCACACAACCTCGGACTCCTGTGGACATTAAGACCCACTTGCCCTGCCATTGCATAATTGTGTTACAGCAGCAGGAAGAGGTTAACTTGTTGTGTAGTTTCCTAAAAAATTGAAAGCAGTATAAAACCCAGAACTAAATATTAATTATATTGCAGCTTACCAACTCTTATGCCCCATACACACGATCAGAAATTCTGTCAGAAAAAACTTGGATGGTTTTTCCGCCGGAATTCCGCTCAAGCTTGCCTTGCATACACACGGTTCTCTGAACTTTTGACCGTCAAGAACACGGTGATGTACACTACGACAAGCCGAGAAAATTAATGTGTCGAATTGTTTCCGAGCATACGTAATTTTTTGCGCGTCCAAATTGCAAACAGACGATCGCATTTTTGGATAGGGACTTTTTCCGACCGAAAAATAGAGATCCTGCTCTCAATCTTTTGCTGGCTGGAATTCCACCAGTAAAAGTCTGATAGAGCATACACATGGTTGCATTTTCCAACCAAAACCTCTCATCTGAGTTTTGTTGGCGGCATTTCCGATCGTGTGTACGGGGCATTAGATGTGGTGGTTGCATTTGTTTCCTTTTTTAGGCTTTATTTCCTTTATTTTGATTTGGTGATCCAGCCAGTAAGTCTGTTATTTTTCAACAAAACAAGCTCTCCTGCAAATGTAGCAGTTAAAAGTGTTGAGACAAACCATTTACCACTGACAGGGGGTCAGCTATTATTTATTTATGTAAAACCTTTATCCCAAAAGAAAAAATTGGTTGCTGTAACTGCTTGTGTAACTGCAGTATAAACTGGAGTTTGGCTTTAATTTGTTAATGTATCTAAATTTGCTAGTACATCTAACACTCCCCTCCACCAGACTGATAATTCTACTGTCCAAAGGTGTCCCTGTTCTCCTTCATCCAGAGTGGGAGGCACTCTAATACAGGAGGTGTGCTAACAGCCAGATGACCAGGTCCAAACAGAGGGGAAAAAATGACTTAAAAAAAACAAACAAATGCAGCCTAATGACAGCCTAATGAGTTTATCAGTCAAACTAATGACTGATAAACTGCAATATAATACATTCTTAGTTTTGGGTTTATCATGATCTGTAATTAAAATTTGGCACAGTTCTTCCCTGCAAGCATTAAGCCGTGGGGGAGATACTTTATTGTGAAGGTGAATTTTTTTTATGGTGGGCCTCTAATTCAGCTATGTCTTTCAGTAGTTGGGAGATCTTCTGCATTCTTTTTTCTTTTTCCTGGAGGCAATTTGAATTAAAATGCCTCTAGCATATGCTTTGTGGGCACCCCATAACACAGCAGGGCAGCCAGAGTGACCTCCATTGAATGAGAAGAATTATTAAGGTTTACCATCTATTTCCTAATGAAACAAAGAAGGGTGGAGGCACATCCAGGAATTAAAATCAATTAATTTTATGAAGATCCATAAAATCATAGGAACATGACACACAATGATACAAAAGGTGCTCAGTGGACGCGTTTCACACAAACATGCTTACTCATCACTGTTTACTGTATAAAAGGCCAGAGTACATGTGCTGAGTGTGTATTGAGCCGGGAACAGAGCCTAGGAGGGAGAGAGGCAACTGCTCTCTCCTCCGCGGAGGCCGTGCGGCCCTCGGTGGTCAACCCAGGGGCCTGGAGTGCCAGAGAGAAGCTAAATCCAGAGGTCCTGCAAAGCTGACTAGAAAGGAGACACCAGGAAGGATCTTCTTCTGCCTACTGTGAGTACAGATCTGTGTCTTTGTGGGCCTGTCAAGTAAGGGCCACCCTCCCTTTGGCTGGAAGAGTCAGTGGATGGGTGTCAGTAAAGAGGATGCTAGAGAGTGTCCTGAAGATAAGATAGTTCATAAAGTCTGCTGCTAGTAAGAGCAAGAAGTCTTAACCCCTTCCATACGTGTGACTGCTTCTACTACTAATCCGGTAAGGCCATGAGAGAGGTTTACTCATCCTTTGTGAATGGCTCCTGTTGGAATATCCCACTCATCCCTTCTTCCCTCCAAGTTCCAAATAAAATACAAAAACCCAAATACCTTGGACTAGTCTTTGAGTAATGAGCAAATGTGAGTAAGGGGTGGAACAAGTAGGATCCCTAACAACAGAGGGAACCCCTAGCAACATAGTGGGAACTATCCTTAGCAACCAGGTGGAAGTTTCCCTAGCAACAGCGGGAAACCCTCGGCACCAAAGCGGGAACCCTCAGCACCTAATTGGGAAACCTCTGCACCAAAGTGGGACCCTCTGCACCAAAGTGGGAACCATTGGCAACGTCTGTAGCAGTAACTATAACAGTGCTTGAGGAAGTGCTTGTTATGGCTGTATATGTGGCATGTAACAGTGCTTGTTATGACTGTATATATATGTAACATTGATTTTAATAGGGCTTGTGATAGTGCTTTTAACAGTGCTACTTGTTTAAGAAGTGTGCAGGAGATATGGCATGAGTTAAGATAGTGAAGATAGATCAACTGCCTTAAAAAAGCATGAGCTTTGTACAAGAAATGTTCCTAAGCTGGATGTCTTTGAATTGTTTTCGGCCTTTGCAATTTGTGACTAAATAAAGAAGAGTGACATGCCATGAATGTCCTTGCTTTTGATTTTCTTAGATTCCTGCAGTGCCTTAGCTGGTGTAGGGAATTTTAGCGACTCCATACTGGACACTCTTGGGCAAGCAGACTCAGGCTGCTCTAACACTAAACAAGAGTGTACAACTTCAAAAATGTTACTACTAGTCTCTTTTAATTTTGGAGAAATGTCTGTAACAGCCACCTCCTCCTCTTGCACTGTGTCTGGCTCAAGGGAAAAGTCAAAGACAGATTCTGGAAGTGGTTGAAAGGGCATAGTCATGACCCCATTGTCTAGGGGCTCAACAAGGCCAGGAAGTCTGCCTGTGAACTCTAACTTTGTGGCAGAAATTTCCTCCCAGGAAAGTAGAGATTATTATTATGATTATTATTTTACAAAGGGGAAAATAAATCTGCCACCATGGGATGAATGTTTTGAAGGCCTTCCACCCTTGCTGCACTATTTATGAAGCAAGAATAAAGGGGGAATTAACTCCTTTGTGGTTTTGCATTCCATGATGGGCGTACCCCCACAGGGGTCTTCAGGGATTGGGCTCTGCACTAGGCAGACCACGGGCCTGGACCTGTAAAATGATGTGTCAAGGAGAGTGGCCACGGCAGAATCCAGTGCAAAAGTAAATTACAGGCCAGTTCCATGGCCTTCTTTCAGGCCAGGTCTGGAAACAGCCCCCCAAAGGTGCTGCTGAGGAGTCCACAGATCCTCCAGCTGCAGAAGGAGCAGCAGGGGTATGCTGTAGCAGAGTGCTGAAATAATCATCCAGAAAAGAAAATCGTTCAGAGAAAGAGAGTGAGAGAGAGAGAGAAAACCTCCACTTCTAGGTGTACCACCTATGGACATCAGCAAAAAACTGAAGCTAGCTGTCAGTGGGAGGGGTTATATCGGTATATGTCCATGCAGCCTTTATTTTTTACCAGTCACCTGATCGTAGCTGTATAAAACCCTTTTCATTATGATTCAAAGAAGGCTATGTCCTGTAATGTATGATCAGACCTAACAAGGTAGGTATAATGCTCCCTACTACATCCAAAACTAAAATTAAATGTTTTGCCTTTACAAACATTTTAAGGTATATACTGTACAATACAAAATTTTACAAAACAACAAGTAGCTTTAATACATAACAATGTAATGGATTATCAGTAAAGCTGACCTTCATTACTGCCAGTTTCCTAATCTGCAAACTGGTGGTATTTTTTTTTTAAATCTGTTGCTGCCATAGTAATAAGTTCTTAGTAGTTAGAACTACCTGAATTTGGTGCAGAGATCAGTAACATTACAGAGACTGATGCAAATGCTTTCCTAAATGCTTGCTCAGGTACTTCTAACAGGAAAATACTGCCAGACGTGTTGTTAATACTTTATTGAATTCCCCAGAGTATGTTTGGAGAAATCATAGGTCCCTTGACACAGGAGACAAAGTATTAGAACAGGCAGAGAGAAGACAGGAAAGACACTGAAACAAAAGATTTAGGAACAAGGGCAAAACTATTAGAAAACAGGATTAGAAGAAGAATTGCACCCAAGGTGATAAACACCAGATCAAGGAAACAGTAATAAAAGGGGAAAAGACACTGTTATGAAAGAAACACAGGTTGGGAATGAATCGGGACTGCAAAATATTCCTTCAAAGAAGGGGAAAAGTGTAAAAACCCTTTGAGAAGCTGAACAAACCAGGTACAGGTAAAGAAAGGATGGCGTAAACAGGAAAAAAGTTTGAAAGACCCCGTAGAAAAACACACAGGATCAACAGCGCTCAACAATAGCTGCCATCTGCAAAAGTTGCCCAAGAGGTACTACAAACCAGACTAGGTATTGTGGCAATGTGATGTAAAATTGGTAACACAGAGGATGGTAAAAGGCACATAAACAATGTAAAAATAAACGCTGAGATCTTAAGTTGTGTTAGTAGGCCAGAACTAAGTAGAGATCACCTGTTCTGACTATGCATGGTATGATGTCAAGTATACAGATGAGGGAGCTCCTTCTAATGCACAGAGGGAAAAAGAAAAACACAACGCAAGCTTTGCATAGTGTAGTAAGGGGTAAAAACATGAATATTTATTTGAGTATATTTGAATAGGTTAAAATGTTCTAACAATGGTTCTTCCCATGCTCTGTGGGTGCATTTTAACCTATTTTATTATGCATCTATGTTTTATCAAAGAAAGGATAGAGGCACAGGCTGAAAACAGACATAATATAAAAAAAGTAAAAGTAAAAGTGCTATTGAAGACTAAAGTGATCTATTTATTTTTAATCCATCCAAAGACCACTAACTTACACGACTAATGACAACCTAGCCTGTGTAGGGATATGTTCCCTAAGATCAACGTCAAATCTGTACTTATTTTTCAGATTTGCCATAGTGCACTGCTTTCTCCAGTATGGTGTGTTCATGGGCTTCCTATGATCACTCACCTGCCAGATTTTGTTGAGAGAACCAGAGGGCCAAGTAAGGGTTGCAGGATGGGGTGGGCCTTGCATGTTTGTTGACTAGTCAATGGTGGGATTTTTTTCAATGGCATGGGCCCAGATTTACAAAACATTCTGAGCAGGTGTTTGAAAGGGGGTTTGGAGTCCTGGGCTGGAGCTACAGGCCCCAAGGGCCCCAGCCTTCTGGGGCCACCATGAGCTATCTAATACTTGAAGAAGATCTCACCCATCTAATCTTGCTGCTCAAATGGATGACTTAGGGGATAGTGAAGTAAGACATGAACCCCCATGAGTCCGATACCTCACACAGGTTGATCCAGTAGCTGAAGAGATATCACTGGAGACAAGGGCACTTGAACCTCCACTAGTCGATGCTGCAGTCCCTACATTGTACAAAGAAAACACAGAAATCCTACGTATATTGGATTCTACTTCAATCTGGTGTCTACAGAACACTGAGTTCCATCCAGGGACTGTCAACTCATGCTCTTGCTTGAGATTTACAACCATCCCTGATCTCCATTGTAGTTGAATAAACCTTTAAAAACACATCCACAAACTGAACTGCTGTAAGGCTGCAAGGGTTGCAGGAAAGAAACTTGCACGATTCCCCCATCAACACAGACAGTGCCGACAGGGGAATCCCTCCTGCCAAGCTATTCTCTTTGCCCGGTCAGGGGCAGGCAGGGGAAGCCACCCCCCCATAAAAGTTAGTGATTATTGTTAGCAGCTATAGCAGCTAACCAGCCGAGAGTCAAACCACGCATGGCTGGCCTTACTGTAGGATATTAAGCAGAGTTTGGGAGTGTTTAAGACAAGGCTATGCCTGTGTATAGATTAGGTCAGATCTGAAGTACCTACAGCAGCGAGAGGGTGATACAGTGTACATTTGGGAGTAATTCTCAGCCTAATGCCGCGTACACACGGTCGGACTTTCTGACGTAAAATGTGCGATCGGAGCTTGTTGTCGGAAATTCTGATCGTGTGTAGGCTCCATCGGACAGTTTCCATCGGAATTTCCGTCGCACAAAATTTGAGATCTGGTTCTCAAATTTTCCGACAACAAAATCCGTTCACGTAAATTCCGATCGAATGTACACAATTCCGACGCACAAAGTGTCACGCATGCTCAGAATCAAGCAGAAGAGCCGCACTGGATATTGAACTTCATTTTTCTCGACTCGTCGTAAGTGTTGTACGTCACCGCATTCTTGACGTTCGGAATTTCCGACAAGATTTGTGTGGCCGCGTGTATGCAAGACAAGTTTGAGCCAAAATCCGTTGGAAAAAATCTGTGGATTTTGTTGTCGGAATGTCTGATCAATGTCCGATCGTGTGTAAGTGGCATGAGAGTCACAGGTGCATCTTGCAGTCCACTGCTAGCAGCCTGACAAAATCAATGTTAGACTGTATGTCGATTTATGCACATGTGAGCAGTACTTGTGAAAAATACACACAAAAGAAAAAACTAGCAGGTGGGCTAATCAACAGTTTGGTATAGCCCTCCAGCTGGCTATTGGTGATAATTATGATAATTAGACAAGTCAAAGGTTGCTGCTGCTCTCTATGTATCCTCTGGGTGGCAGGAACACATCTAGACAAAACACAAAAGAAGAGAGAGCGAAGCCGCCCTAGTGTAACTCGGCTTTAATATGGTAAAGTTAAAAACACTACAATGGTCAAACTCACATTGTGTGAAGATAGATACAGCATAAGGATTCCACTGTGACCGCACTCCTATAACCACCTCAAGATCCTGACAGTGAAGGGGGAGCCACGGACATTCAACCTAGCAGCCCAGATCCTGGCAGTACATCTGAGTCTATCCACCACCATGCTCAACATGCAGATTCTAATGCACATGTGCCCGGTCCAGCCGGCGCTGCTCTTCGAGGACACACCAACCCACGCAAGCAGGATACAGGGGGGTGAAAGACAATGCTGGCGTCAAGCCAATCTGTGCCTTTACTGTGGAGGAACAGGCCATTTCATACGCAACTGTCCCGTGAGACCCAGTAAGTCATACCCGCAGTATGCCATGAACTTCCGAGTTGCTGGTTCGGCTCAATCTCATCTTGTCCTCCCTGTCTCATTATAGGTGGTGGAAGAGGAGTTCTGGGTTATGGTCATCATTAAATCTGGGGCATGCAGTTGCTTCCTGGATGCATCTCTGGCTCGAAAATTGCATATTCCCCTTCAAGACAAGAAGCAAAGCCTACAGATACACTTGGCAGATGGATCTCTACCCTGCTCGGGATCCGTCACCCAAGAAACCAGACCCACTCTTACCTCCACAGATTCCGGCCATCAGGAATTTCTTAGCTTTGACATCATATGCTTACCCATGTTCCCCATCATCTTGGGACTTCCGTGGTTACAAGCCCATGACCCTCAGATTAATTGGAGTAAGAAAGAAATCTCCTTCTCTTCTGCCTACTGCTCCCAACATTGCTTTGTTCCAGTTCCCAGTAACACTGCCTCCTGCCTGACTATACAGCCAGTATCTGACAATCTCCAGCATGTTCCTTTAGTTTACCATGAATTCTTAGACATCTTTGATAAGAGGAAGGCCGACAGTTTACCACCTCATCGGCCTTATGACTGTCCTATTGATCTTTTACCAGGTTCTGAGATTCCCTTTGGCCGCATATTTCCATTGTCTGAGACCGAGTTGGAAGCCCTCCTTCATTCGCCCTTCCTCTTCCTTGGCTGGAGCGGGTATCTTCTTTGTTGAAAAGAAAAATGGTACCTTAAGACCTTGTGTAGACTACAGAGAACTTAACAAGATTACAATTAAAAAACTTTACCCGCTCCCTCTCATCCCAGAGTTGTTTCAACGTTTTTCAAACTTTTTTCTTTTCGTTTTCGAACTGCTCGAATATCTACCAAACTTGACCAAGAGGCACATACAACCTCGTTCGGATATGTGCTGAGGACAAATGGAAGACAGCTTTCAGGTCCAGGTTTGGACACTTTGAGTATTTATTGATGCCGTTTGGGCTGTGCAACGCCCCTGCCACTTTTCAGCATCTAGTAAATGACATTTTCAGAGAATACCTGGACAACTTTGTAATCGTCTACCTTGACGATATCTTGATCTTTTCCACCACAGTAGAGCTGCATCGAACTCACGTGAAAAAAGTACTCACAGTCCTCAGAAAACACAGACTTTTTGTAAAAGGGGAAAAATGTGAGTTTGAAAAGACAACTATCCAGTTCCTTGGGCTTATCATTTCCACAGAGGGGGTCGCAATGGACCTGCAAAAGGTAAAAGCAATCCAGGAGTGGCCAGCCCCCTCAGATAAGAAGGGAGTCCATCGGTTTATAGGCTTCGCCAATTTCTACCGCAAATGTATTAAAGTATTCTCAATCATTTCTCCCATCACCCAATTGACTCGCTGGCAAAATCGGCTCCAGGGGTCCCAAGAAGCCCAAGAAGCTTTCAATAGATTTTCACTTCTGCTTCCATATTATAACATGCTGACCCAGCCCTAACTTATGTGTTGGAAGTGGACGCTTCAGAGTCAGCGACAGGAGCAATTTTGTCCCAAAGACGAGGTCAGAAGGCTCTTCTTCACCTAGTGGCTTTCGCTTCTCGGAAACTAAGCCCATCTGAAAGGAACTATGATGTAGGTGAACAAGAACTGCTGGCCATCAAATTCGCTCTGGAAGAGTGGAGATACCTATTCTGGCGTGCGTCCCATCCTATCATGATCTTCATGGATCATAAGAACCTGGAGTATCTCAGAACAGCCAAATGTCTTAGATCCCAACAGGCCCGATGGGCATTATTTTTCTCCAGGTTCAACTTCCACATTTCCTACTGACCTGGCTCTAAGAATGGGAAAGTGGACGCACTCTCCGGATTTTCCCAGAGACCATCCAGATGACAGAACCTAGTACCATCTTATCTCCACAAAACTTTCTCTGTCTCATCCAGCTTAATCTAAGACTGCTATTAAACAGGCCTCCAGCCAGTGTACCAAACCGGAGGTATCCTCCTTAGAAAGACGGGATGGTTTGCTATGGGCCCAAAATAAAATATTTATCCCACCACAAGTAAGACTTCAAATCTTAAAGACTTTCCATGATCACAAGATGGCAGGGCACGTTGGAGTACAAAAAACCTCTGAATTAATTCATTGTTCTTTTTGGTGGCCGGGTTGGAGACAGGACTGTAAGAACTATGTTAAATCCTGTATTATCTGTCAATGCAGCAAGGGGTCAAACACTAAAGCCTGGGGTCTACTAAAACCTTTACCTATTCCAGAACAACCCTGGAGGGAAGTCTCTATGGACTTTATCTTTGACCTGCCCCCCTCTGGTAGTGGTCGATCGTCTTTCAAAAATGGCGCACTTCTTGCCCATGGTGGGCACTCCTTTTGCCCTGGATACAGCAAATATATTCATTAAGGAAGTGATAAGGCTTCGCGGTGTACCCCACAACATCATGTCAGAAAGGGGAATTCAATTTACCTCCAAGTTCTGGAAGGACCTCTGCAAATCCTTGGAAATCAAAATCTGCCTCTCCTCAGCATATCACCCTCAAAGCAATGGCCAAACAGAAAGGACGAATCAGACGTTAGAACAATACCTTCGCTGCTTCTGTTCTTGTTCCCAAGATAACTGGACTTCCCTTCTCCCATGCGTGGAGTTTGCCTACAACAATTCCATACACACTGCCACCAATCAAACTCCTTTTTGGGCCAATTATGGGTTCTGCCCCACCTTTCTGCCCGATTCTATTCTTGAAGTTTCAGGCCCTGCAGTACCTGATAAGTTTCATCCAAACAAATTTTCTGCAGATCCAGGAAGCTATGTAGAAAGCTCAGGACAGCTATAAAAAGTATTATGACAGGTGAAGGAGTAACCCAACCTTCAAAGAAGGAGACAAGGTTTGGCTATCTGCCATTAATCTTAGGCTACCATGTCCGTCACGAAAATTGGGCCCAAAATTCATCGGTCCCTTCAAAGTAAAGAGAGTGGTAAATACTGTGGCTTTCGAATTAGCTCTACCCAGTTCTTACAAGATACATCCTGTGTTCCATGCATCTTTACTGAAACCAGAGGTCCCCGGCCCTTTTTCAGGAAAAAAAGAATTACCACCTCCGCCAGTTTAAATTGAAGGTGAAAACAAATTTGAGGTGGAGGCAATAATGGACTGTAGAAAAAGGGGGGGCGCAAATCCAGTATCTTATTAAGTGGAAGGGGTATCCCCCAGAAGATAATTCCTGGGAAACTACAAACAATGTACATGCTCCCCATTTGGTACAAGCCTTCCACAGAAGATAAAAGTTAAAGAAAAAGAAATTGCGCTAGGTGCATAAAAATTAATGAATAGATAAAGAAGATTCCTGCTGCTGTGCACTATAACCCCGATATAAGGGCACAAAAACAAAAACTAAAATATAAAGAGTGCAGCGCTGGACATGTGAAATAAATAGTGAAGTTTGATAAACCAATTATTTAAATGGTGAAAAAGTGATTCAAAGTCAATATATCAAAATATATGTATATATATTGTAAATATTTTAGAACGTAGACATATGAATTAAAATAAGTGAAGAAAAAACTCCTGTAAATAAAACTTATGACAACACATAAAAGTCCACTGTGTATATAATGTGATGTAGATTTCAGGGATACATCTTCAATATTCACTGTTGCCCACCACCGAATAGATGAAAAAAAGGCTTACCAGAAAGCCTGTGACCGCCCTTATTCAGGGGGGTCAAACAAGCTTAGCAGATATAGGGGAGCCACCACAGGAGTACTCCAGGGGACACCGACAGACCGATGCGTTAGGGCTCCTTGCCAGATCGCGAACCAGCCGACAACCGCTATAGATGCTCTCTCAGATCCTATCCTCTCATAGGGCAAACTTGAAATTTCCACGGATCCGGTGCAAGAAGATGTGGTTTGTAATGCCAAAAAAAGAAACAAAGAGAAATGCTCCACTGGTGCAGATAACTTGGGTTTCCTTTATTGGTAACTTTCGGTATATAGCATTAAAAACCAAAAGAAATAAAATAAAACCGAACAGGATAAAAAACGACACTACCGCCGTTTATTTTAAAATCGCGCATGCGCGGTGCGTGCAATGTTGTGACCCTTCCACAGAAGATACCCAGAAGTACAGGCCAGGTTGGGCATCTGGAGGTTGCCCCTTGGGGGGGCACTGTCAGAGAAATGGCAGAAGCCGGACTTGCCAGTATCGGCATGTTCCTGTGCTCCTGCACGCCATAATAGCACTCCGGCACATACAGGTGCGCGATACAGCAGGACGGCGCATACAGGCACACCATATGGGGTGGCGCCGAAGCATGCACAATGCGAGATCCCCCTTGATGGCCTATAAAAGGCGGTTCAGCCCCTTGTCTAAATGCAGGTTTGTCTCTCAGCTTCCTGTGTTCCTGTCCCAAGTTCTGCTGACCTGTGTTTTCCTGTTGTGACCTAGGTGGACCCTGGCCTGCTCTGATCTTCTCCAGTACTTTGAACTCAGCTTGCCTAAGGACTTCTCTACTGCCTGCTTCTTGTGTATGACCCCAGCTTGCTTAAAGAACTCCTCTACTACCTGCTTCCTGTGTATGACCCCGGCTTGCTTAAAGGATTCCTCTACTACCTGCTTCCTGTGTATGACCCCGGTTTGCTTAAAGAACTCCTCTACTACCTGCTTCCTGTGTATGACCCTGGCTTGCTTAAAGAACTTGCTTCTGTTGGACTTTCTGTGTTTGACCCTCGGCTTCCTCCCCAAGACTCTGCTCCGGTCCTTTGGATCTGTGGTGTTAGAGCCCTGGCCGGGCTTCCTATTCCAGCTCAGTGCCAAGTCAACCCTTGCACGGTATATCGGCCCTACAGGAGATCTTCACGCAAGTCCATCTACCTGCTGGTGACCCATGCCTCTCTGTGCCCTATACCCTCTGTACCACTTTCAGGGGTAGAGTGCGCTCAGCTGCAAGAGGAGCCGCTCTCAGCATCTCAGCCTTGATGAGTACCTGACAAGGTGGGAAGAGAGTGAGGACATCACACAGTTGCCATGACAATGTGTTTCGGAGGCATGGCCTCCCTCCTCAGGTCAGTAGTTATGTACGGGGACATATGCACTGCCCAGATCGCCGACAATCTGCATTTTGGACAGCACATAATACCTGTATGGAAGTACCACTTGGATGTGCATATACCTGAGTAAACCTGCTGCGTATTTCAGTCTGTCATTGATTTTAAGAAGAATATGGGTGCACAGGCTCATGGTGCAAATAACATTTGTTTATTGGGATAGGATAAATAAAATCAATACACTTACAAATGTAGGTCACAATCACAAGCGTCAAAATCCTCCAGTACCGATCCCTGAACAGGGTCATATCTGAGCGCTGAGATTGATGAGATATCCACAGGGTGGATGGATGCGCTGGCTCCATAGACACCGGCTCAACAAGCAGCTGCCGATAGGCTGCGAGCGAGCCGCACACAGACTCCGGGAACCGGACGATCCGGACAAGGCTAAGGGAGCTTCCACCACGTAGCCCAGGGAGAGCTCAGATGAGACAAAGTGTCAGGGGACGCTGTGTGGTTGCCAGGACCTGAACACAGAGCTGCAAGGAGTGTGGTGTCAGATAGACTTTTGAGTTAACTCTTTCCCTTGAGGAATCCCTTGGTCATTTTTTTTTGTTTTGGACTCTATATACTTTTTAGCGCAAAGACCGTTGTTTTTGTTTGTCATTGATTTTAACAGGCGGCTGAGAGCTGGCTGCATGCTGCACCTGTGACTACTATGCAGAGAATTATGCATTAATGTATGGCTGTACAGCCCTATTGCAGCCTTGTGCATGAACCCTTATTGTTAAAGCTGTAATGCCCTGTACACACGATAGGATTTTCCGACAACAAATCCCATGGTTTTTTACCGACGGATGTTGGCTCAAACTTGTCTTGCATACACACGGTCACACAAATCTTGTCGGAAATTCCGAACGTCAAGAACGTGGTGACGTACAACACGTACGACGAGCCAAGAAAATGAAGTTCAATAGCCAGTGCGGCTCTTCTGCTTGATTCCGAGCATGCGTGGAACTTTGTGCGTCAGAATTGTGTACACACGATTGGAATTTACGACAACGGATTTTGTTGTCGGAAAATTTGAGATCCAGATCTCAAATATTGTGTGTCGGAAATTCCGATGGAAAATGTCCGATGGATCCTACACACAGTCGGAATTTCCGACAACAAGCTACCATCGAACATTTTCCGTGTGTACGGGGCATAAGAGTAGTTTAAGAAAAGAAAAGTCCCCCTGAGATATGGGACTTTAAGAAGTGACTGTAAACGTAAAAGTATAAAAAATATATATCTTTATTAAATATTAACAACAACAATAACACAAAAGGTAAAATAAAAATAGGGTCACATCAATGTACAAATCCATAAATAGTGGGTGGATGTAGATATATATAGAGCAACTCTTTACTTGACCCAACGTTTCTGGCTGAATGCCCTTCTTCAGGGGTTTTATTCAAGCATATAGAGTCATATATCTAAGAAAACATATATTCCAAATATTAGTGTATAGTTGATAAGCGTATTCATTTGTAATAGAAAATGTCTCAGCAGTGAAAAAACATAAAAGCAAAATCACTTACATCATAGAAAACCACCTTGACATCTCACATGACCATAGAAAAGGATAGCTGAACAGCTAGACTGTTGGAAAAAAGATTTCTCCAAGACCCCACTCCCCGGTAACACCAGCGAGGATCCCAAAAATCACCGCCCGGTCAGAGAACCCTCTGGAGTCCAAATATTTAGACAGAGGAGATTATTTGATTAGGAAAATTATATGCGCAAAAAGCTGTAGATAACTAAGTCTCCATAAGGCACAATGGAAAAAAGGGGGTGTACATATAGCTACCTACCTATAAATGACGAGATGAAAGGAAATAAGGATAACTCTGAAAGTATGGTAGCAAAATCTGCAAAATCTGCTATACAGAGGAAAGGGGCTGGGTTGGGTCCATCAATCCAAGGAATATACCTGTATAGATATCAGAGACTAAATGGTCTCAGAAAATGTGGGCCACTTAGAAAAGGACAAGGCAAATAGGGGGAAATAGCGAAATATAATTATGAAGTACCTGTCATTGACAGTAACCAGGCCGGCCATATGTATCCCCAGAAGGAAGCAGAGCTGCAGCAGCTGTAATGGACTGCTATGAAAACAGCTTTTTATCATGTGCAGCGGATGCCAGCGCAGGCGCACAACCACAATGCTGATGTCAGTGCGACCATAAGGTAAAAGGTCGCAAGTGTAGGCCGTAATCACGCATGAGCATTGGCAGCGCGCCGCCGTGATGAGGCCGCACGACACGGAGTGGAAACTGAGCATGCGTGCGAAGAAAGATCCCCTACTCAGGGAGCGCAGGGCCCCGCCCCGATGAACAGGGCGGAGCTCTGTTCTATATGAGCACAGACGCAGATTCGCCACTGTAGAGTGGCACAGGGACCCGCGCGTCCAACAAGGATGTGTCAGAACGCGCCCCCCTCCTGCGCTGGGTGGAGTAAAATGGGGAGCAGGGCAGGAGAAATAAATGAATAAAGATACAAATACATGTGTCATGTGAGACAACAAACAGATGGCAAAGAACATGATAGATGGTAAAAAAACAAGAAAGAGAAGTAGAGTATAAGGGGGGGAAAGGGGCACCATGATGAAAAAAAACAGGATAAAAAACAGGCTAAAAAATAATAAAGACAACAGGTTGATATACATAATATGCATATGTACACAGTTGAAAGTAGGGCTATAAATAAAGACCAAAAACCTAAACCATAAATAACTCCAGACAAGTATAAAAATGATGGACGCATTACTCCTCCCACCCCCCTGAAGAAAATCCCTCAAGGAAGGGACGGTAGCTAATTATGTCATTGAGACCTGGAGCTGTAGTAGCATTCAAATTTTGTATCGAGCGTGATTCACGCTGTAATAAGGTCCTGTTCCCATCTCCTCCACAGGGATTGGGATGTACTCTGTCCAGGATAAGAAATCTAATTTTAGGAGTTCTACTTCCATGAACGTCCCTTACATGTCGTCCTAAGGGTAGGTCTGGGCAAGATTTGTTTATAGTAGTATATGTCTAGATGCTCTCTTATGGAACGGCTGCTTCATCTTGCCTACATAGAATGAACCACATTCGCATATAAGTATGTTGACAACGCCTATGGTCTTACAGTTAGCATAATGGGATGGTTTGAAATGTTTGCCATTTGGTAAAATTATATTATCTCCAGTATACATATATTGGCATAGGTTGCAACCACCGCAACGGAATGTTCCAAGACGTTTACATGGGTCTGAGCGGAATTCACCTGTGAATTCACTCTAAATGAGAATGTCTTTCAGAGATCTGGACCTACGATAGGAAACAGATGGTCTAGAGGGAACAAAAGGGCTGAGAGATGGGTCAATGTTCAAAAGGTGCCAATACTTTGAGATAATCTTGTTTATCTCCTGATTTTGTCTAGTGTATCGAGTAATGATCCATAGAGTATTGGTTTTGTCCTCCCTATTTTTAGGGGTCTTGGGTTTGTTAGATAGTAAGTTTTGTCTGGGTTTGGCAACAGCCCTTTTGAAGGCTTTCTTTAAGCAGGTAGATGAATAACCTCTGAGAAGCAATCTGTCACTCAGGTCATTAGCCTCCCTGCGAAACACGAGTAAGAGTAATTTAAGAGCTTTACAATGGAGAAGAATAAGTATATTACACCATGAGAATTTGCCAAAATAAATGAATCACATAATATTCTTTGAAATGAGAAGTTACAACAAGACCTGTGATGCAGGAGTATCAAGCAAATGTGTGTTCTCCTTGGACAGATGCTAAATTGAGATAACTGCACAGTTACCATCAGTGCGTGGTTTCTACTAACTGCATTATACTAAAAAGACATCTGGAGTTATATTCTTATGATTCATATTTGATTTATATGACAGTATTGGTTTCAAAATCGAAACCAATATTGTCATATAAATCAGTTGGCAGTATTATTCCCTAGTATATAATGTTTATTTTTATTATTATTCTCCTATAATATAACATCATTTATCTGGATATTTTTATACATTCTTATTTGCAGTATATAGAGACATATATAAAACCACCTTAATATCATTTTATTGTTTAATAGTTAAATTCATAGAAATTGTTTGATGTTCTCCTGTAAGATCATATGTGTCTCATTACCACTGGTTTAGAGTTTCCCTTTGAAATCCTTTCAAGGCTCTGGATTTATAATGTCCTTCCCTACTAAGCTGACTCCGGCCAAGACCAGTATATTGCTATCACACAGTATCCTGCCCCCTTCTTTCCATTACCCCTTTCCCCTACTCCTTTGCCTGTAATATAAATGCCACACAGTTCCTGTTTCCCCTATGGTTTGACAAAGGAGCGTCTCAAAACTCCAAAATATGTTACCACCGAAACCCACTGATGTCATTACATCCGACGTCCCTTCCAGTTCCGTTTCTGACACTGACTTGCGTTCCAGCATGGTTACGGCTCTCGCTGGTGAATACCATCCAAGCTCTGCATCCCTCCTCACCCGGACTTCACTTGAGTAATACAGCCACCCCCAGTTGCCAATCTGCCAGCTTCTCGACCATCTTCTCATCGAGTCCTGCAAGTGACCAAGGACTAATGATGAGCTTGTTTTCGTCTACCTTTGTGAGTGCATTTTAACCTCCTTGTTTTAATGTTTAGGGGTTTTTTTGCCCATAATTTGTATTAAAGTTTAAGACAATACAGGTAAAGAACAAGTGAAGGAAAAAACATGTGCCTGTTGCTCAAGACAATTCCAATCAAGACATGTTATATTGCTAATGGGGTTATACCTAAAACCAACGTTGACCCGTAAATAAACAGAAAATATGATTACTTCTGAATATCAATATAGTAATTACTATTTACCTAAGAGTTCCATCTGCTATCGAAGAGGTTTCTGGTGGCTAAGATACGTGAATACATTTTTCAAAAGAGTAGTTCAGATTGACTAGATTAATGACTTCAGAGGGGTTTGGTGCTCACTCCTGTTTCCAATATCTGGCCAAAACATTTTTGGGTGCTAATAAAATGTGGATTTTACTGTTCTGTAGTTGTGGGGAAATGCATCAATTACCATATGTGGAATGGCCAAGCCCGGGTCTGGTTTAGTTAATATGCCAATAATGTCTGAAATAATTAGGAAGATTTTTCTCCAGAAGCCATGTGATACTTTTGTAGACGCAAAAAACATGGAGCAAGGTCCCCACTTGCCCATAACTTCTTCAGCATAGGGAGGAGGAGTTATGGGAGAATTTAGTGAGTTGATAGGACGTCAAATACCAGCGGGTGTTATTTTTGGGTCAGTTCCCAATGTGAAAGACAATGCTATATGAAGAAATTAAAATTAATTGCCTTAACCCATTGTTCTGTAGAGTAAGGTGTTTTGAGATCTATTTCCCATTTACCATTTCACCATGGGGGGGGGTTACAAACAAGGATGAGTGAGTGCCCACTCACCAGTCCAGCGACTCTTGGTAATGGAAGTGGCGTAGGCCTCAGCGATAGGCCTTGGTGGAGCCCTGATCAAAGGGTACAGCAGTGCAGAACCCACGGCGCTTCAGCCGGGCTTGATCTGGCATGGACGTGGGAAGAGCAGCCTTCAGGCCGCAGGCTGGTTGGACAAAAGTAGCTGCCAACGTATGCTCCTGCACCCATGCATGATGACTCTCCCTTTCTCTGCAGCACAGGCCACGACACAGCCACAGTACACACCAACACAGAGTCACCTGCTAGCAGCTTCCAGGCCATGGTCCCAAGTGAGAGATCCCACCTGCACACAGATCTTTTATCACCTCTCCCAGCATCCTGTTCTTCCTCTCCAGTCGGCTGGTATTTATAGCTCAAACCAGTCCAGCTGAATGCAGATCTTGACTCCATGGACTACACGTCCCAAGATGCTTTGTGTTGCTCATAGAACTCAGTCACTCTTCAGAATATGACAACACAGAGTACAGCTGAACACTAGGAGAGAATAGCTCCACAGCAGTGATGCTGCACAGTGTCTCCTGACAATTCAGGCAGCATTATCAGCTCCTGGCTACATATATACAGTATCTCACGAAAGTGAGTACACCCCTCACATTTTTGTAAATATTATCTTATATTTTTTCATGTAAAAACACTGAAGAAATGACACTTTGCTACAATGTAAAGTAGTGAGCGCACAGCTTGTATAACAGTGTAAATTTGCTGTCCCCTCAAAATAACTCAACACACAGCCATTAATGTCTAAACTGCTGGCAACAAAAGTGAGTACACCCCTAAGTGAAAATGTTCAAATTGGGCCCAAAGTGTCAATATTTTGTGTGGCCACCATTATTTTCCAGCACTGCCTTAACCCTCTTGGGCATGGAGTTCACCAGAGCTTCACAGGTTGCCACTGGAGTCCTCTTTCCCTCCTCCATGATGACATCATGGAGCTGGTGGATGTTAGAGACCTTGCGCTCCTCCACCTTCCATTTGAGGATGCCCCACAGATGCTCAATAGGGTTAAGGTCTGGAAACATGCTTGGCCAGTCCCTCACCTTTACCCTCAGCTTCTTTAGCAAGGCAGTGGCCATCTTGGAGGTGTGTTTGGGGTCGTTATCATGTTGGAATACTGCCCTGCGGCCCAGTCTCCAAAGGGAGGGGAAAATGCTCTGCTTCAGTATGTCACTGTACATGTTGGCATTCATGGTTCCCTCAATAAACTGTAGCTCCCCAGTGCCAGCACCACTCATGCAGCCCCAGACCATGACACTCTCACCACCATACTTGACTGTAGGCAAGACACACTTGTCTTTGTACTCCTCACCTGGTTAATGCTACACACGCTTGGCACATCTGAACAAAATAAGTTTATCTTGGTCTCATCAGACCACAGGACATGGTTCCAGTAATCCATGTCCTTAGTTTGCTTGTCTTCAGCAAACTGTTTGTGGGCTTTCTTGTGCATCATCTTTAGAAGAGGTTTCCTGGGATGACAGCCATGCAGACCAATTTGATGCAGTGTGCGGCGTATGGTCAGAGCACTGACAGGTTGACCCCCTACCCTTTTAACCTCTGCAGCAATGCTGGCAACACTCATATGTCTATTTCCCAAAGACAACCTCTGGATATGATGCTGAGCATGTGCTTAACTTCTTTGGTCGAACATGGCGAGGCCTGTTCTGAGTGGAACCTGTCCTGTTAAACTGCTGTATGGTCTTGGCCACCATTCTGCAGCTCAATTTCAGGGTCTTGGCAATCTTCTTATAGCCTAGGCCAGTGATGGCGAACCTTGGCACCCCAGATGTTTTGGAACTACATTTCCCATGATTTTCCACTACACTGCAGAGTGCATGAGCATCATGGGAAATGTAGTTCCAAAACATCTGGGGTGCCAAGGTTTGCCATCACTGGCCTAGGCCATCTTTATGTAGAGCAACAATTCTTTTTTTCAGATCCTCAGAGAGTTCTTTGCCATGAGGTGCCATGTTGAACTTCCAGTGACCAGTATGAGAGAATGAGAGCGATAACACCAAATTTAACACACCTGCTCCCCAGTCACACCTGAGACCTTGTAACACTAACGAGTCACATGACACCGGGGAGGGAAAATGGCTAATTGGGCCCAATTTGGACATTTACACTTAGGGGTGTACTCACTTTTGTTGCTAGCGGTTTAGACATTAATGGCTGTGTGTTGAGTTATTTTGAGGGGACAGCAAATTTACACTGTTATACAAGCTGTACACTCACTACTTTACATTGTAGCAAAGTGTCATTTCTTCAGTGTTGTCAGATGAACAGATATAATCAAATATTTACAAAAATGTGAGGGGTGTACTCACTTTTGTGAGATACTGTATATATAATAATACAGCGCCTGTACTGTATATATAGTCTACACTACACTGACTACACTGTGCAGATATATATATATATATATATATATATATATATATATATATATATATATATATATGTATATATATATATATATATATATGTGTATGTGTATATATATATATATATATATATATATATATATATATATATATATATATATACCGTATTTATCGGCGTATAACACGCACCGGCGTATAACACGCACCTCAATTTAGGAGGGAATTTTAAGGAAAAAAAACTTTTAGGAGGGAAGTTGAAGGGAAAAAAACTTACATTTAAATGCCCATCATTGCAGCCTTCTCAGTGCAGCCATGTCAGTGCAGCCTTGCCAGTGCAGCCATGTCAGTGCCGCCTTGTCAGTGCAGCCTTGTCAGTGCAGCCTTGCCAGTGCAGCCATGTCAGTGCAGCCATGTCAGTGCAGCCTTGTCAGTGCAGCCTTGCTAGTGCAGCCATGTCAGTGCAGCCATGTCAGTGCAGCCTTCCCCAGTGTCCAGTCCAGCCTTGCCCCAGTCCAGCCTTGCCCCAGTGCAGTCTTGCTGAAGCCTCTGAGCTTCAAAATCGCCGACCGCGATTTGAAAATGGCGCCGCCGGCGCCGAAATACACAGAGCCGGTCCTCGGCTCTTCTCGGCGGCTCTCGTTTACTTTCGGTTCCACTCGGATGGTGAGCGGAGCTATCCGAAACTAGCTCGAGTGAAACCGAAAGCCGCCGAGAAGAGCCGAGGACCGGCACTGTGTATTTCGGCGCCGGCGGCGCCATTTTCAAATCGCGGTCAGCGATTTTTTCGTTCTGGATCGCAGGGGATCGGCGTATAACACGCACCCGCGATTTTCCCCTGATTTTAAGGGGAAAAAAGTGCGTGTTATACACCGATAAATACGGTATATATATATATATATATATATATATATATATATATATATATATACGTATATATATATATATATATGTATATATATATATATATATATATATATATATATATATATATATATATATATATATATATATATATATATAATATAATATATTAAACTGCCTGCACTCCACTAACTAACCTGCCTCTAGATAATGTTCTCTCAATCATTACACTATACACAACCTCAGTGTAAGAAGCCTTATATAGTGTGGGGCGTGTACTTAGCCTCCTGTGCCATGATTGGCTAAAGGCACCCTGCACCCTATTTATAATAAAATATTTACAAAAATGTGAGTGGTGTACTTACTTTTGTGAGATACTGTATATATAGTGGGGACGGAAATCATTCAGACCCCCATAAATTTTTCACTCTTTGTTATATTGCAGCCATTTGCTAAAATCATTTAAGTTCATTTTTTTTCCTCATTAATGTACACCCAGCACCCCATATTGACAGAAAAACACAGAATTGTTGACATTTTTGCAGATTTATTAACCACTTGAGCCCCGGACCATTATGCTGCCTAAGGACCAGAGGTCTTTTTCCAATTTGGCACTGCGTCGCTTTAACTGCTAATTGCACGGTCATGCAATGCTGTACCCAAACGAAATTTGCGTCCTTTTCTTCCCACAAATAGAGCTTTCTTTTGATGGTATTTGATCACCTCTGCAGTTTTTATTTTTTGCGCTATAAACGGAAAAAGACCGAAAATTTTGAAAAAAAATGATATTTTCTACTTTTTGTTATAAAAAAAATCCAATAAACTAAATTTTAGTCATACATTTAGGCCAAAATGTATTCGGCCACATGTCTTTGGTAAAAAAAATGTCAATAAGCATATATTTATTGGTTTGCGCAAAAGTTATAGCGTCTACAAACTAGGGTACATTTTCTGTAATTTACACAGCTTTTAGTTTATGACTGCCTATGTCATTTCTTGAGGTGCTAAAATGGCAGGGCAGTACAAAACCCCCCCAAATTACCCCATTTTGGAAAGTAGACACCCCAAGGAAATTGCTGAGAGGCATGTTGAACCCATTGAATATTTATTTTTTTGTCCCAAGTGACAAAAAAAAAAAAAAAAAAAAAAATATTTACAAAAAGTTGTCACTAAATGATATATTGCTCACACAGGCCATGGGCCTATGTGGAATTGCACCCCAAAATACATTCAGCTGCTTCTCCTGAGTATGGGGATACCACATGTGTGGGACTTTTTGGGAGCTTAGCTGCGTACGGGGCCCCGAAAACCAAGCACCGCCTTCAGGATTTCTAAGGGTGTAAATTTTTGATTTCACTCTTCACTGCCTATCACAGTTTCGGAGGCCACGGAATGCCCAGGTGGCACAAAACCCCCCCAAATGACCCCATTTTGGAAAGTAGACACCCCAAGCTATTTGCTGAGAGGCATATTGAGTCCATGGAATATTTTATATTTTGACACAAGTTGCGGGAAAGTGACTTTTTTTTTTTTTTTTTTTGCACAAAGTTGTCACTAAATGATATATTGCTCACACAGGCCATGGGCATATGTGGAATTGCACCCCAAAATACATTTAGCTGCTCCTCCTGAGTATGGGGATACCACATGTGTGGGACTTTTTGGGAGCCTAGCCGCGTACGGGGCCCCGAAAACCAAGCACCGCCTTCAGGATTTCTAAGGGTGAAAATTTTTGATTTCACTCTTCACTGCCTATCACAATTTCGGAGGCCATGGAATGCCCAGGTGGCACAAACCCCCCCCCAAATGACCCCATTTTGGAAAGTAGACACCCCAAGCTATTTGCTGAGAGGCATGGTGAGTATTTTGCAGCTCTCATTTGTTTTTGAAAATGAAGAAAGACAAGAAAAAACTTTTTTTTTTTCCTTTTTTCAATTTTCAAAACTTTGTGACAAAAAGTGAGGTCTGCAAAATACTCACTATACCTCTCAGCAAATAGCTTGGGGTGTCTACTTTCCAAAATGGGGTCATTTGGGGGGGGTTTGTGCCACCTGGGCTTTCCATGGCCTCCGAAACTGTGATAGGCAGTGAAGAGTGAAATCAAAAATTCACGCCCTTAGAAAGCCTGAAGGCGGTGCTTGGTTTTCGGGGTCCCGTACGCGGCTAGGCTCCCAAAAAGTCTCACACATGTGGTATCCCCGTACTCAGGAGAAGCAGCAGAATGTATTTTGGGGTGTAATTTCACATATTCCCATGGCATGTTTGAGCAATATATCATTTAGTGACAACTTTGTGCAAAAAAAAAAAAAAAAATTTGTCTCTTTCCCGCAACTTGTGTCGCAATATAAAATATTCCATGGACTCGACATGCCTCTCAGCAAATAGCTTGGGGTGTCTACTTTCCAAAATGGGGTCATTTGGGGGGGTTTTGAACTGTCCTGGCATTTTATGCACAACATTTAGAAGCTTATGTCACACATCACTCACTCTTCTAACCACTTGAAGACAAAGCCCTTTCTGACACTTTTTGTTTACATGAAAAAGTTATTTTTTTTTTGCAAAAAAATTACTTTGAACCCCCAAACATTATATATTTTTTTAAAGCAAATGCCCTACAGATTAAAATGGTGGGTGTTTCATTTTTTTTTTTCACACAGTATTTGTGCAGCGATTTTTCAAACGCATTTTTTGGGGAAAAAACACACTTTTTTAAATTTTAATGCACTAAAACACACTATATTGCCCAAATGTTTGATGAAATAAAAAAGATGATCTTAGGCCGAGTACATGGATACCAAACATGACATGCTTTAAAATTGCGCACAAACGTGCAGTGGCAACAAAATAAATAAATTTTTAAAAGCCTTTAAAAAACAGGTTACCACTTTAGATTTACAGAGGAGGTCTACTGCAAAAATTACTGCCCTCGATCTGACCTTCGCGGCGATACCTCACATGCATGGTGCAATTGCTGTTTACGTTTGACGACAGACCGCCGCTTGCGTTCGCCTTAGCGCGAGAGCAGGGGGCGACAGGGGTGCTTTTTTTTTTTTTTTTTTCCTTTATTATTTTTTTGCTTTTTTATCTTATTTTTAAACTGTTCCTTTCATTTTTTTTTTTTTTTAATCATTTTTATTGTTATCTCGGGGAATGTAAATATCCCCTATGATAGCAATAGGTAGTGACAGGTACTCTTTTTTGAAAAAATTGGGGTCTATTAGACCCTAGATCTCTCCTCTGCCCTCAAAGCATCTGATGACACCAAGATCGGTGTGATAAAATGCTTCCCCAATTTCCCAATGGCGCTATTTACATCTGGCGAAATCTAAGTCATAAAATGCTCGTAGCTTCCGGTTTCTTAGGCCATAGAGATGTTTGGAGCCACTCTGGTCTCTGATCAGCTCTATGGTCAGCTGGCTGAATCACCGACTGCATTCTCAGGTTCCCTGTTGAGACAGGAGAGCCAGAGAAAAACACGGAAGACGGTGGGGGGGGGCATTCCCTCCCACGGCTTGTAAAAGCAGTCTAGAGGCTAATTAGCTGCTAGGATTGCTTTTACATGAAAGCCGACCGCTGGCTGAAAAGAATGATACCAAGATGATACCTAAACCTGCAGGCATCATTCTGGTATAACCATTCAAAGTCGTGAATGGCGTACCTGAAGACAAAAAAATGGTTAACAATAAAGCACAGTAAACGGTAAAGTATAAAAAATTGCAGACCTGAAAAGCAAACATGATAAAACATAATAACAATAAAACATTGCAGAATAGAATACAGTAAAAAAGAGCAGAACAAGAGAGAGAGAATAGAGAGAGAGAGAACAATAAAACGACAACTATTTTTTTTATTTTATATATATATATATTTTTTTTTTATACTTTTTTTGTAACTAACTTTTATAACGGTAACCGGTTCCAGGTTCAGGTTTCTCAAAATGCGATGGCATCTTGGGAGACCCTGTGAAAGTGTGCCTAGTCTGTGCAATGCTGTACCCTACGCTAATACTCAACTAATGAATGGTAGCGTTCAAAACATTCACCAATGCAAAGACCAGGATTGTCAGGACAGGAGGGACAATAATAGCGGGTGTCACGCCTATATCCGCGCTTGCTGCAGACACAACATCTTTTTTGGGGGTTCGTTGGGTAGGGGTACTCGGGAGGACATAAAGAAAATGCCTCTCATGCAGCCGACTGCATTTGGTTGGGGATGTGAATGGGGGAAGTACGGGCGCTGCAGAAGTGGTGGGTTCCCAATTAGGATTGGCGAATGCAGCAGGAAGGGCACTATGGGCACGACGGGCCTGTGTTTGTCTTTTTGGTGGCAGCGCGACACTACTTGTGCTTGCCACCTCACCAGCTTGAACTGCACTTATGGGACTCGCCACGTCACCAAGTGTTACTGCAGTGCTGGTTTGACTACGACCAGGGTGTACTAGGCCGCTGGCGCTTGCCAGTTCAATAAAAAGCTACCAAAAAAACTGTTAGCGATCGCAAGGATCAGGCCTGACTCTGCGAACGCTGCAGTTATGCGTTTAGTGTTTTGTAAGTGACAGTGATCGATCGATACTGCACTTGGGTGGGCTGAGCTGGGCCGGGCGGAGGGGCAAAATGCAGGTGCTAGCAGGTATCTGGGCTGATCCTGCTAACACTGCGTTTTTGGGAACCCTAAACTGCTGGGGACGCTAGTATAGATCTGATCGGATCAGATATTGATCCGTTCAGATACTATACCACTAAGGGAGGTGTACGGTGCGTGCGTGGGTGTTAGCGGTACTGGCGCTAATCTGACGCTGCTTGGGGCTGGTGCTTGCCAGTTCACCAAAATACTGCCAAAAAAACTGTTAGTGATTGCAGGGATCAGGCCTGACTCTGCGAACGCTGCAGTTATGCATTTAGTGTTTTGTAAGTGTCAGTGATCGATCGATACTGCACTTGGGTGGGCTGGGCTGGGCCGGGCGGAGGGGCAAAACACAGGTGCTAGCAGGTATCTGGGCTGATCCCGCTAACACTGTGTTTTTGGGAACCCTAAACTGCTGGGGACGCTAGTATAGATCTGATCGGATCAGATATTGATCCGATCAGATACTATACCACTAAGGGAGGCGTATGCTGCGTGCGTGGGTGTTAGCGGTACTGGCGCTAATCTGACGCTGCCTGGGGCGACGCATATAACCGCCGGACGATCAGGGGGCTAAACCTTTATTCAGTAATAAACGGCGGGTGCCCTGACACTAAAAAAAATAAACAAACTAACCAGCGTCACCCGTAACACTTATACGGTGATCAGTGGTGAAAGGGTTAACTAGGGGGCCATCAAGGGGTTAAAACATTTATTAGGTAGTATATGGGGGTCCCTGTCGCTATAAAACGCTGACGGCGAACCTAAATATTTACCTCCCTAACTAGCATCACCAGCGACACTAATACAGCGATCAGAAAAATGATCGCTTAGCGACACTGGTGACGGGGGGTGATCAAGGGGTTAAAACTTTATTAGGGGGGGTTAGGGGGGTATCCTAGACCTAAAGGGGGCTAATATTCACTGTCCCAACACTGTAACTGTCACAAACTGACACCAATGCAGTAATCAGAAAAAAAAAAAACTGCTGGTGTCAGTTTGTGACAGGGAGGGGGGGGGGGGGTGATTGGGGGGGATCGGGGGGCGGATCGGGGTGTTTTGTGTGCCTGGCATGTTCTACTGTGTTGTGTAGTGTTGGTGCACTCACAGTGAAGTCTTCTCTCCTCGGCGCTGCAACGGAATACCGAGCCGAGGAGAGATGACATCATTTCCTTTGCTGCTGTTTAGCATACAGCAGCAAAGGAAGTGATCTGATTGGCCGGCGGCGATCGCGAGGGGGGGGCCACGAACGGATGGTCTCCCCCTCACCTCTGATCGCCGCTGGACAAAAGACGACCGCCTCGGGCACCGGGGGGGGGGTCCGATCGGACCCCCCACCCGCGGAAGGCAAATCACGTATATATACGTGATTTTGCCTGTCTGTGCCACCTTGCCGACGTAAATCGGCGTGAGGCGGTCGTCAAGTGGTTAAAAAAGAAAAACTGAAATATGACACGGTCCTAAGTATTCAGACCCTTTGCTGTGACATTCATATATTTAACTCAGGTGCTGTCCATTTCTTCTGATCATCCTTGAGATGGTTCTACACCTTCATTTGAGTCCAGCTGTGTTTGATTTTACTGATTGGACTTTATTAGGAAAGCCACACACCTGTCTATATAAGACCTTACAGCTCACAGTGCATGTCAGTGAAAATGAGAATCATGAGGTCAAAGGAACTGCCTGAAGAGCTCAGAGACAGAATTGTGGCAAGGCACAGATCTGGCCATGGTTACAATAAAATTTCTGCTGCACTTAAGGTTCCTAGGAACACAGTGGCCTCCATAATCCTTAAATGGAAGACGTTTGGGATGACCAGAACCCTTCCTAGAGCTGGCCGTCTGGCCAAACTGAGCTATCAAGGGAGAAGAGCCTTGGTGAGAGAGGTAAAGAAGAACCCAAAGATCACTATGACTGAGCTCCAGAGATGCAGTCGGGAGGTGGGAGAAAGTTGTAGAAAGTCAACCATCACTGCAGCCCTCCACCAGTCGGGGCTTTATGGCAGAGTGGCCCGACGGAAGCCTCTCCTCAGTGCAAGACACATGAAAGCTCGCATGGAGTTTGCTAAAAAACACCTGAAGAACTCCAAGATGATGAGAAATAGGATTCTCTGGTCTGATGAGACCAAGATAGAACTTTTTGGCCTTAATTCTAAGCGGTATGTGTGGAGAAAACCAGGCACTGCATGGTGGTGGCAGCATCATGCTGTGGAGGTGTTTTTCAGCTGCAGGGACAGGACGACTGGTTGCAATCGAAGGAAAGATGAATGCGGCCAAGTACAGGGGTATCCTGGACGAAAACCTTCTCCAGAGTGCTCAGGACCTCAGACTGGGCCGAAGGTTTACCTTCCAATAAGACAATGGCCCTAAGCACACAGCTAAAGTAACAAAGGAGTAGCTTCACAACAACTCCGTGACTGTTCTTGGAAGGCCCAGCCAGAGCCCTGACTTAAACCCAATTGAGCATCTCTGGAGAGACCTAAAAATGGCTGTCCACCAACGTTTACCATCCAACCTGACAGAACTGGAGAGTAGGGATGAGCTTCGAGTTTGAGTCGAACGCGTGTTCGACCGTTTGACGAATTTCAAACGTTATGGGCGGTTCGCGCCAAATTCGAGTGGCGTGTCAAAGCCAGGGTGGCTTTGGCCAATTATGGCTCAGGGGATTTAGTACACGCCCCACACTATATAAGGCCGCCTGCGTGGCGGCCTTGTGTAGTATGTTGCGGCGGCGGCGGAGAGATAGACAGAGAGACAGTGTCATTTGATTTAAGTTAGATAGAGTAGGCAGGCAAGTCAGTTAGCTACACTTACAGTGTATTGTGTATATATATGCATCCTAGGTGTTATATATATATATATATATATATATATACTGTATTCAGTTTAGCTAGATCCGTTATTCTCTTCCTACTGACAGGCAGGCAGGTGTTTTTACAGTGTTTACAGCTACCTGAAGAAAATTGCTGGTGTTCTTCTGCTCCTATTTGTCCTATTAGCTGCAGTATTTACAGTTAGTGTAGTGCGTCCTCTCCGCACGTGCAGGGCGCTGCTGTCTCCATAATTCCAAAAGTTCTTTGGTGTGGGCCTTTTTTGAGAGGAGTGCATCAGATCCCACCGCTGCTATTTGCAACATATGTCTCGAGCGAGACCACGTGCTTGACCAGACATATGTCGACCTGCCATGCAGTTCGTTGGCAAGCGTACCTAAAAGACCCACACCAAAGAACAAAGCGGACCTCTCCTTTCTCCTCATCAGCTGGGATCTCCAACCCCACTATACCTTCAGTCCTCTCTGAAACCTGTACTGAGAGGAATGAAGGTGTAGAATTAGGTGTGTCACAGCCAAGTACTTGCAGGCAATCTGCTATTGGTACACCAACGTCAGATTGTACCAGGCAAATTTCCCTGCCCCAGCTGCTGCACCGCCGCAAGAAGTTTGCTCCCAGCCATCCACATGCCCAGCGGTTGATTGCTAGCTTGGCTAAATTGCTAGCACTTCAACTGCTGCCTTTTAAGTTGGTATTCTCTGCCCCCTTCTGTGAGTTTGTGGAATGTGTGGTTCCTCAGTGGCAGGTTCCCAAACGCCACTTTTTCTCATGGAAGGCAATTCCGGCTCTCTACCGGCATGTGGAAGGCAATGTCTTGGCCCCGCTGGACAGGGCGGTCAGCGGTAAGGTGCATATTACTGCTGACTCATGGTCCAGCAGGCATGGACAGGGACGTTACCTATCTTTCACCGTGCACTGGGTGACTCTTCTGGCAGTTGGGAAGGATGCAGGACAGGGTGCAGTAGTGTTGGAGGTTGTTCCGCCACCACGCCTCCAAAATACTACTAGTGGTGATTCTGCCACACCTCTCTCCTTCACCCCCTCCTATTCTTCTTCCTCCATGGCCTCTTCCTGTGCTGATTTGTCCTCGGTACCAGCAGTGCTCCGTAGGCGTTCAAAGGGCTACGCAAGCACGCAGGCCAAAAGATACCATGCGGTGCTTGAGCTGGTGTGCTTGGGGGACAGGAGCCACACTGGAGCAGAGATTCTGTCAGCTCTGCATGGGCAGCTTTAGAAGTGGTTGACACCACACCAGCTTAAGGCAGGTATGGTGATTTGCGACAATGGCACCAACCTCCTCTCCACCCTCCGACAGGGACAACTGACCCATGTGCCCTGTTTGCTTCATGTCCTTAACTTGGTGGTGCAGCGGTTCTTCGGAAGGTACCCGGGCTTACAGGATGTCCTGAGGCAGGCCAGGAAAGTCTGTGTGCATTTCCGCAGATCATATAATGTTTTTTGATGCATTACACTTTATTGATTGATATATTTATTTGCACCTATTCACTTTACTGATTGTGATATCAGGGTATATGTTTTTTGATCCATTTTTTTGCATTTATTCACCTTATTGATTGATTATTTATTTGCACTTATTCACTTTACTGATTATGATATCAGGGTATTTTTATGGTTTAGGATTTTATATATAAGCACCACTCCAACATATTTTATATTGACATATAATGCCAGTGCTCGGTTGTCTGACCTCCAAAAGGAATTTAACCTGCCCAAAAACCGCCTAATCTGTGACATACTCACCAGGTGGAACTCAACGTTGGCCATGCTGCAGCGGCTGCACACGCAGCAGAGGGCCATCAATGAGTACCTATGTGACTATGGCACCAGGACAGGATCAGGTGACCTTGTTTTTTTTTCCCCACGCCAGTGTTTCATGATCAGGGATGCATGCACTGTCCTGTCACCATTTGAGGAGGCCACGAGGATGGTGAGCAGTGACAGTGCATGCATCAGTGACACTGTCCCTCTTATCCACCTGTTGGAGCACACGCTGCGTGGAATAATGGACAGGGCACTTGAGGCAGAACAGAGGGAGGAAGAGGAGGACTTCCTTACCTCTCAAGGCCCCCTTTATCCAGACAGTGTTCCTGCGTGCCCGGCGATCACACAGGAAGAGGACGAGGAGGAGGATTGTGTCAGCATGGAGGTGGAGCCTGGCACTCAGCATCAGCAGCAGTCTTCAAGGCATCATTTACAATCCGAAGAAACCCATAGACTTGTACGTGGCTTGGAGGAGGTGGCTGCGGATCATGTCGTCCTTAGTGACCCAGAGGACTCTGGACCGAATGCCTCAGCAAACCTACGCTGCATGGCCTCCCAGACCCTGCAAAGCCTGCAGAAGGATCCTCGTATTTGTGGTATCAAAGGGAGGGACCCTCCTTGATCCACGTTATAAGGTTGCGGACCTTATCTTGCCGTCGCAGAGGGAGCAGAGGATGAAACATCTTCGGGAGGCCTTGCAGATAGGTTTGTGCAACGCGTTTCCAGAGCCTGGGAGGTTACAATTTCCTGGTCCTCCTGGACAACATGTTGCTGAGGCTTCGGTCGGTCACAGAAGGAACGGTGGAGAAAGTGGCCGTCTGATCGATGCATTCAGACAATTTTTTAGTCCGCAGCCCCAAGGTTTGATCGTTTCCAGCAACCATCGCCAACGTCTGATTCACATGGTGCAGGATTACCTAGGGGCAAGATCAGACTTGGACACTTTTCCCACCCAAAATCCTCTGGGTTACTGGGTCTTGAGGATAGATCACTGGCCAGAGCTTGCATAGTATGCAGTTGAGCTACTGGCCTGTCCTGCATCCAGTGTTTTTTCGGAACGCACATTCAGTGCTGCTGGAGGCTTTGTAACCAATCACAGGGTGCGCCTGTCCACCGAATCGGTCGATCGGCTGACCTTCATAAAAATGAATCAGTCTTGGATCCCCAGCTACCAAGCACCTGATGCTGATGTAACCGATTAATTTTTTTTTTAAGACTGCCTATGCTGATGCTGAGTGACTGTCCTGTTATGCTGAATCACAATCCTCTTCCTCCTCAATTTTCATGCTGATAGCTTGTAAGAACATTTTTGGTTCTGGGCACCGCCACCAGTGGCCAAGGCCCAATTTTCTGCCCCTGTTTAACAGAGGCGTATAATTACAATTTTTCATGCAATACTTTGCAGCAGGGCTCATTCCTGCGCTCCAACTATAGTATCTGGGAGGGGTTGCAGTGTTGTGGCACCAGCACCAGTGCCCAAGGCCCAATTTTTCAGCCCCTGTTTAACAGGAGCGTATAATTACAATTTTTGATGCAATACTTTGCAACAGGGCTCATTCCTGTGCTCCAACTACAGCATCTGTGAGGGGTTGCAGTGTTGTTGCAATTTTTCTGCCCCTGTTTAACAGGGGCGTGTAATTACAATTTTTAGTGCAATACTTTGCAGCAGGGCTCATTCCTGCGCTCCAACTAGTGTATCTGTGAGGGGTTGCAGTGTTGTGGCACCAGCACCAGTGCCCAAGGCCCAATTTTTCAGCCCCTGTTTAACAGGGGTGTGTAATTACAATTCTTGATGCAATACTTTGCAGCAGGGCTCATTCCTGTGCTCCAACTATAGCATCTGTGAGGAGTTGCAGTGTTGTGGCACCAGTGCCTAAGGCCCAATTTTTCTGCTCCTGTTCAACAGAGACATGTATTTACAATTCTTGATCTAATATTTCACAGCAGGGCCCATTCCTGCGCCCAAAAAGAGTAACTGAATGAATGAATGAATGATTTGTAAAGCGCAGCAAATGCAAACTGAATCACCTCAAGGCGCCAGATGCATTCTCTGTTGTCAGCTTTTTAGAAAAGGAAGGTCTTTAGTTTTTTCCTGAAGGCCTGGTGGTTTTCTTCCATGCGGATGTTGGTTGGAAGAGCATTCCATAGTCAAGGTCCTTGGACTGTGAATCTTCGTTCTCCCTTTGCTTTGTAGCGGTATTTGGGAATGATAAGGAAGTTTTGGTTGGCTGATCGAAGACTGCGATTCGGTGTGTAGTGTTTTATTTTCTCCCGGAGATATAGCGGAGCATTACCTTGTATGCATTTGTGGGTGAGGCAGAGGGTCTTGAATGTGATCCGATTCTTCACGGTTAGCCAGTGTAGGCTCTTTAGGGCTGGAGAGATGGATTCCCAGGGTTTTTTTCCTGTTAACAGTCTTGACGCCGTGTTTTGGATGAGTTGCAAGAGCGCAAGCTGATATTGGGGTAGTCCTACGTAGAGCGAATTTGCGTAGTCGAGTCGGGAATTGATGATTGTTCCCACAACTGCCGCTTTGTCCTCTTCTGGGATGAAGGGGATGAGTCTGCGTAGCTGGCGGAGGAGATGGTGGGATCCGCTCACCACTGATCCTATTTGTGCATCCATTGTCATTCCTGAGTCAAAAATGACTCCGAGACTCTTGGCTTTGGTGCTTGGAGAGATGGTCTGTCCGAGGATGGTGGGAGGTGTCCACGAAGTCTTTATTGTGGAATTTTTGTTAGCTTGTAGGAGAAGAAGTTCTGTTTTTGATCCGTTGAGTTTGAGGGAGCTAGTGGTCATCCAGTCATCTATTAAAGTGAGGAATTTCTGTAATTGCTGATGAAGGTCTTTTTGTCCGTTGATGCGAAGGTAGAGTTGGGTGTCGTCAGTGTATGAGTGGAAGCAGAGATCGGTTTTCCTGATGATATTGAGAAGTGGGTGGATGTAGATGTTGAATAGTACTGGTGACAAGGGTGAGCCTTGAGGGACTCCACAGGAGACTGCCTGGGTTTCCGAGGTGAATGTTCCTAGTTTCACTGTCTGGGAGCGATTCTCTAAGAAGGATGTAAACCATTTTAGAGCAGAATCTGTAGCTCCTGCAACTTCAGCGAGGCGGACAAGTAAAGTATTGTGGTCCACTGTATCGAATGCTGCGCTGAGGTCTAACAGTACCAGGAGACTCGGTTCTCAGTCGTCTGCTGCTTCAAAGGGCGTTGTCCCATATTTTGAGAAGTGCTGTTTCTGTGCCATGGCCTGGGCGGAAGCCTGATTGCAGAGGGTCCAGGAGTTGGTGTGTGTCCAGGTGGTGTTAAAGCTGCTGTACTACTGCTTTCTCTATAATCTTGGAGATGGCGTTGAGGCTAGTTATTGGTCTGCGGCAGTTAGGGTCCTTAGGGTCGAGATTGGGTTTCTTTAGCAGGGGTTTGACGATGCCTTGCTTGAGGGAGGTTGGCACAGTCCCTACTTTGAATGATTGCTTTATGAGATGTGTTAGGGTAGGGGCCAAGATGTCGGAACATTCTTTAAACAGTTTAGTGGGGATGATGTCGTTCGGTGATGTACTGTCTCGAAGGGTTCTGATGATGTTTTTAGTCGTGTCCGTGGTGATTGGGGACAAAAAGAAATTCGGTGGTTGAGTGATGTTCGTGTCGATATCCTCTTTTTGCTTTGGTTGAGTGAGGTTGGTTATTTTTTGATGGATTGATTTCCGAATTATGTCGATTTTGTCGATGAAGAAATCTGATAACTCATTGCAGAATTCTTGAGTATCGTTTACTGGGGGCTCTAAGCAGGTCGGGTTCATTGACTGAGCAACTATTTTGAAAAGTTCCCGCGGACGGTTTAAGGCGGATGAGATGGTGTCTGAGAAATGTTCTTTTTTGGCTTTGAAGATTGCCTTGTGGTATTTCACAGTGAGTGCTTTGTAGTTAGCATGGTTTTCCTTGGTGGGATTTCTTCTCCATGCTCTCTCAGCTCTTCTACGTTCTTGCTTGAGTAGGGTGAGAGTGCCATTAAACCAACTCGAGTTTTTTTGCAGATGAGTGTTCTGCGTTTTGGCGCCACGGAGTCTGCTGTTTGTAGTAATACATTGTTTAGGGAGTTGAGTGTTTGTTCTGTTGAGAGGTTTGAGTTTAGCAAAAGAATTTTGTGTCCTGAACCATGCGTGGGAGAATTTATCAGTTTTTGAAGGCCAAGTTCTTCCATTTGGTTGACGCAGGCGGTTGCGATGGAGTCTTGGGCAGAGTTTGCCCACAGGTTAAAATCCCCAAGTACCAGAAGGTTTTTGGTTTTCAAGGTGTGTATTGAGAAGAATTCAGTGAGCGGCATAAGGAGATTGGTCATTGGTCCTGGTGGTCTGTAGCATAGTAGTATGTGAATGGTGTCCTGAGGTGTTGTTTGAAGATGCAGTGAGAGTATTTCCATGAAAGGCACTGAGTTCTGTAAGTTTGGTTTGGTGAATCCAAGATGTGATTTGAAAATCACTGCTAGGCCTCCTCTTTTTTTTCCGATTCTATGCTCGGTTAGGATATTGTAGTTCTCAGGCACCAGTTCAGTTAGGATGGTGTTGCAATCGGATGTTAGCCAGCTTTCTGTAATGAAGAGGCAATCTATGTTGTTTTTCGATGACGAAGTCGTGGATTTCCAGCCTGTGCTTGACTGCAGATCTGGTGTTGATCAGGGCGCATGCTAGTTGTTGCGGTTGGATCGATGTCTCCCTGCATTTCCTGGTTGATTGTGGGTTGGTCCTTAGTAATTGTTCTTTTTTTAGTCTTTTTTGAGTGGCGGTCGGTAAAGTTACGGCAGTGTTTCTTAGCCTGTGGAGGGTGTCTGCTGTGTATTTGAAGTTGCACATGATGAGGAAGACAGCGTTGCTTGTAGGAAGGGTGTTCTGATGGTGGTACTGATGTGGTGGTGATGCACTTGCAGGGGGATGGAGGGGTCCGATGGCTACCCACTGCTTCTGGAGTGGTGTGGTGACGGGCTGGTGTTGGTGCGGAGGTACTTGAGGAGGTGCGGCTGCCTACCCCCCTTGTCTTTGATCCAGAGGAAGGTGAAAAACCCCTAGCTGCGAGTGCCAATGATGCAGCAGAGGAAAAAATTCCTTCCTGACCCCCTGAGGGGCAATCGGACTTGGCCCCTGGATCAACTGCTAGAGTACCCCTGTGGCTTACCTGTACGGATGGTCCAGCGGACGAAGGGAGGGGGATCTGACGCTACTTACTAGTAGGTGGTGCGGTGGCTGCGTCTACGACGATTAAAGTTTGAGTAGCCCCCGGTGAATAACCAGAGCCCCTGCGGTGAGGTCCAGTAGTAGCAGGATGGGTGATTCCAGGTGTGGAGGGGCACGGGGCTCTGTAGGACAATAGTGGGAAGGGGTATGGGTGGCTGGCTGGCAGGAACTAGGCCACAGCCGTGGTCTGTCCCACTGAATCTAGCGGCTAGAATGAGGTGGTTAGACCGCGGCTGCGGTGGTGTCCCGGGGGGGGTGGCTGGATAGAGGGACCTAGGGATTATGGGTCCAACCGGGAGGTGACGTGGCTGGGGGCTAGTGGCCTCAGAAGGGGGGTCCTAAGATGCTGCACCGGGGTCCTCAGTTGCTGCACCGTCGGCACTGGGTGTGCCAAGGCCCGTGCCGCGGGCTGGACGGCGGTGGGAGTACCAAGATGGCCGCCGGCCAGGCCCGAGCCGCGGGCTGTCCTACGGTGTTACCCGGACCGTCCAAAGATGGTGGGCGGGTGGATCCGGTGAGGATGGTCAAGCAGGGGAGGGGGGGAGCGGCCCGCCGGTCGGGCGACCGGTCGGTAGTAGGAGGAAGCGATGAAGTGCTGCCGGCTAGCAGCCGAAGCTAGGCCGGAGCCGCGGAATGTCCTGAGCGGCCGACTGGCTGGCTGAAGGCGGCGTCCGGAGTAGGTGAGTGCCGATAGGAGGGGAGGGGGTCCCGGAGTATTGCTGGGGGGGAGCTGTGCTGCGGGGGAGCTGGGCCGGACCGTGGAGTGGCCTGTGTGGCCGGCCCGCTGGCAGAGAGTGGGGTCCGAATGGAGGTCAGTCGGTCGGTACAGACAGGGATGGGGAGGGGGTCCCGGTTACTGCTGCAGGGGGAGCTGGCCGGAGCCACAGAGTGTCCTGAGCGGCCGGCCTGCTGGCTGAACGCGGCATGCGGATATGGGTCGGTGAGCAGATGGGGGGAGGGGGGCTGGTGTGCTACTGCAAGGGGAGTCAAGGATGAGTCAAGGATCCCAGAGATGGGTGGCCGGAGCTGCTTCGCAAAGCCGCTGCAACAGAGGTCAGTTCTCCAGTGTCAGCACTCAGACTGATCATGTGACAGCTGTGCTATGTGGAGGGACTGTGAGGGCTTACAGTGTTGTGGCAACACCACCACCACCAAAGGCCCAATTTTTCTGCCCCTGTTCAACAGGTGCATGTAATTACAATTCTTGATACAATATTTCACAGCAGGGCCTGTTCCTGCGCCCACCAAGAGTAACTGTGAGGGCTTACAGTGTTGTGGCAACACCAACACCTAAGGCCTTAATTTCTGCAGAGTATATAGGGCAGGCCCCTACTTTCAAACATCCAACTTACAAAGGACTCCTACTTGCAAACGAAAGGAGACAACAGGAAGTGAGGTGAAATCTACCCCTAAGAAGAGAAATTCTCTCCTGTAAGAGTTAATATGGGAAAAATGTGTCTCCTCTTCACTGATGCTTTATCACCAATCCTTGTTTCACTAAAAAACCCACATTTTCAAAAAAACATTTGTCATTGGGACAGAAAGTGAGGTGAAATCTTCTGAAGAGGTGCACAGACAGCAAAACAAATGTCACAGGGGTGCTAACCCTTCCCTATGTTTCCAAAAAGCTTAAAAATAGATTTTTTTGGCTGGAATTACACTTTAAAAATGTACCAGTTCAAAATTACAAACAGATTCTACTTAACAACAAACCTACAGTCCCTGTCTTGTTTGCTCCGCCTGTATACTGCTGTTCAGAGTATATAAGGCCTGGGGGCCCCACGCCTTTCCTTTTTTTAATTTGGGTGTGGGGTTCCCCTAAATATCCATACAAGACCCAAAGGACCTGGTAATGGACTGGGGGGTGGGGGGCACCCATGCCGTTTGTCTCACTGATTTTAATCCATATTGCAGGGACCCGGCATTACATTAAAGCCGCAAGCAATTTTAAATGACTTTTATTCCTTTAAAAATGTCATTTTGTGCAGGGACTGTTCTAAGCACGGGAAACACGCGCCACTTTACAGGCATACTATAGACACCCTCCCGGGTACGATATTTAAAGAAATATTTTCCTTTTTTTTTTTTTTCACTTTAAGCATCAATAAAATCACTGCTCCCAAAAAAACGTCCGTTTTTAAAACTTTTTTTTGCATTGAGGGCAGGACCCAGGTCCCCAAACCCTTTTTAGGACAATAACTTGTATATTAGCCTCTAAAATTAGCACTTTTGATTTAGAACGTTCGAATCTCATAGACTTTATTGGGGTTCTAAAGTTTGCGCGAACTTTCGGTCCGTTCGCAGGTTCTGGTGCGAACCGAACCGGAGGGGGTGTTTGGCTCATCCCTACTGGAGAGGATCTGCAAGGAGAAACGGCAGAGGATCCCCAAATCCAGGTGTGAAAAACTTGTTGCATCTTTCCCAAAAAGACTCATGGCTGTATTAGATCAAAAGGGTGCTTCTACTAAATACTGAGCAAAGGGTCTGAATACTTAGGACCATGTGATATTTCAGTTTTTCTTTTTTAATAAATCTGCAAAAATGTCAACAATTCTGTGTTTTTCTGTCAATATGGAGTGCTGTGTGTACATTAATGAGAAAAAAAAATGAACTTAAATGATTTTAGCAAATGGCTGCAATATAACAAAGAGTGAAAAATGTAAGGGGGTCTGAATACTTTTCGTCCCCACTGTTCTGGTCACGAATAAGGTCTCATGTATGTAAGTAACAGTTCATAGCACCTGGCCAAGATAGCATATCTGTCAAACAACATAGTTGAAGTTCCAAGATAAATACAAGATATATGGTGACCAGGTTGTCATTCCAAAAGTCTTTTGTAAGGACATAAAAGATTTAAGGAGTTTGTCAGAGTAGATGTCCGAAACATAGTGTATGCCATTTTCTTGCCACAATCGTAGCCTGAGGTTAGGTATGAGTAGAGAAAATATAGTTATTGGTAGTGGAATTCCAAATGGGGTGTCCCCTTTGGGGGCATTAGGCAGTATGTAATTGAAAGCCATTACTGAGGCAACAATAGTGGGGGAGAAAGAGGAATTCTGAAGTAAACAATCACTGAGACTATGACCCAGGACTTGAGATGCTTCAATGCTGTGCCAAAGGCATGGAGTGAAATATCACAATGGGATCTGATTTTTTTCAGCAAGATGCTCCATTACAATATTGAAAAGAAGGGGTCATAAGGGGCTTCCATGTTTCATGCCATTGCTAATCGTAAAAAGGTTTGGATAACATGGAAGAGCAATAAACTTGGGCTGAGGGACACGAGTACAGTGCCATTATTGCTGAAAAAATATGTCCATGGAAGCTAAATTTTTTCAAGACCATAGATAGGTATTGCCAATGCACTGAATGCCTTCTCTGCATCCAGAAATACAAGCAGAGAAGGCACTCCACTGATTTCTTCATGGTGGATAATATTCACCATCCTGTGTATATAGTCAGAGGTCTGGCACCCTTTCATGAAGTCCGACTGGTCAGGATGTATAAGAGTCGGGAGAAGGTCAATCAATCTGTTCACAATGACTTTGGCAATTTCATATCATGATTTAGTAGTGATATGGGGTGGAAATTTTGTGGTGCAGTGGATTCCTTCCCTGGCTTCAGTCATGTTATGATCATAGCTGTCAGCATTTCCAGTGGGAAGGAGGCCAAGGAAGTAGCTTCATTAAATAATCGGACCAGGTGCTCACCCAAGATAGATTTAAATTGCTTATAGTATTCCCCTACAAAGCCATCTGGACCTGGAAACTTATTGTTTGGGAGGGAGTCAATGGCTTTATTTATTTCTGAGTCTGTGAAGGGAACATTGAGGGCTTGTAGTTGAGTATGTGTTAAATTCGGGAGGTGCACCTGAATCTAAGAAATTTTGAATAATAATGTGGAAAGGTCAGGTTGTGCCAGGGAGGGGTCATCCTTTAAATTATAAAGGGTGCTATAAAATGTGCTGAACGTGTCCGCTATATCCTGCAGGTTTATTCATTTATCTTTGGTAACAGGATAATGAATAAAAGAGATATGAGATTTAATATGTTGCCCTTTAATTTGTTGGGCGAGAAGTTTCCCTGCTTTGTTCCCTGCTTTGTAGAAGTGCATTTTTAGGCATTTTTGGGGTTTGTCATAATTGTCTGAAAGGAGGGAGCTCCAGGCATAGCCTAAAGTAATTTGGTGTTAAGCTCAGAGTTTGGTTGCCGTTTGTTGGCGGAGTCAGTGTTTTAGACATCTTCTAGGAGCTTGTCAATGTGCTGCGTCCTCTGTCTCCTATCCCTTGCTCCCAATTGAATAAACACACCCCTCATAAAGGATTTGTGAGAAGCCAATAGCATATTAACATCAGTGACAGAATTTTCATTCACTGTGAAAAAATGTTAAAGGTTTTCATGTAGGACAGGTAAGTACTTAGGAGATTGCAAGATCTGGGTGCTCATTAGCCAGAGGTATGTGGGAGAGGAACCAGCGCTGTCCTCCATAGTGATGCACACTTGAGAGTGGTCAGATCATGTGGTAGGGAGAATAGTAAAGTCTGATACTTTTTGTAAGGTCCATTGGTCAGTAAAGAAGAGGTCTATGTGGGAATATGAGTTGTGGCATAGTGAGAAGAACATATAGTCCGTTCTACAATATGTTGACATCTCCTGACATTATATAGTTGGAGAGATGGAAGGAGACATCCTAGGGAGGATTTGTGAAGTCCAGATAAGGGTCAGGAGTAATGTTAAAGTCTCCACACCATATAGTTGCTCCCTGTTGCACAGTGCTGACTTTTTTGTGGAGTTTGCATAGAAAACACAGCTGGTGAGTATTAGGAGCATAGACTGTTACAATGGTGTATAAGACATCATTTATATAACAAAGTAGGGTAAGATATTTCCCCCTTTTATCTGCAATGCATTGCTGGAGTCAGAAAGGAATAGAGTTTTT
The DNA here is from genome assembly GCF_042186555.1 of Aquarana catesbeiana. Classification (NCBI taxonomy): domain Eukaryota; kingdom Metazoa; phylum Chordata; class Amphibia; order Anura; family Ranidae; genus Aquarana; species Aquarana catesbeiana. Next base: position 144,424,354 of record NC_133334.1, read on the forward strand.
GATGGCAACAAGGATCCCCTGTTTTTTGCTGGAGCATTAGCTGTGAAGACATTGGTGACGTTTTTTTGTGGGTGCAAGATGGCGGGTTTGATGCCTGGAAATGAGTCTCCTGTACACAAAGGATATCGCACTTGGATTGCCCTGCTTATTTCCACAGGGAAGATCATTTTGCAGGGTGATCAGGGCCTTTAGCGTTAAAAGTCAGAATCTTAATTGTCATGTTGGTAGGCGAACAGGCAAGAAAAAAAGTGGTTGAAGAAGGTTGCTGAAGAGTAGAGTGATCTGCGAGGAGAGTCCCTGCCAGGAGAGGTTTTCAATAAGATAACAACTGGTAGAGTGATAATACTGAATAGTGAGAAAAATCGCTCTATACTGGTAAAAAGCAACCAAACATGACAGAACAAAAAAAGAAGAGGCTTGGAGCCCTGTATTACTTCCCATACTAGTGACACCAATGGTGCCAAGGAAGAGAACAGTAAAACTGAGAGGTAAGGAGTTCTAAAGAGCTGAGTGCCCCCATTGGAGTCCCCATCGGTTGCGTTGGTGGATGCTGGTGCGAGCCCACAGCAAGTTTTTAAAGGGGCTGTAACTTACTGGTGCGTTGTGGTAGAGGCTGGTCCAGGCAGTCTGGTTCCTGTATATGCTCCATTGGTGTGGGAGTAGTGGGGTCATTGATGACCCCCCAGCTCTGAAGGTGCAGACCATCTTGAAGGGATGACACTATATGTTTAGCGCCATTATACATGATCGCCAGCTTAGCAGAATCTGCCCACTGGTATTGGTGGTTGCGCAAGGCTTTCGTTGGATATAGATGTGGTGGTTGCGCAAGGCTTTCATTGTGTTAAGCTGTCTCTGACGTTGCAGGGTGTGTTGGGATAGGTCTGCATAGATCTGTAGTTGTGTGTAAGAATCAGGTCTCAAGAGATCTTACTTTTTGCATGAGTTGATTCTTTTACGTGGAAAAAGTGGATGCGCAAAATCACATCCCTAGGTGCAGAATCTGGCAAGAAGGGAGGTTTAGGAAGCTGGTAAATGCGGTTAATGACCAATTAAATATGTTTCAGATCAGGCAGTAAGGCTTTGATAGGCTTTGATCATGCTGCGTACATAGGATGAGAGCTCATTGGCCTGCACTGTTTCTGGTATGCCAAGAATCTTAATATTATTGCGGAGTGATCTGTCCTCAATGTCAGCCAACTTGACCTTAATCCACTTATGATCTGCCACGTGGTCATCATGTGCATCAATAGGATCACTAACTGCGTTGGTCATTTCTCCCAAGTTGGTTTTAATATGGGAAACCCTGTTCCCTATGTTTTGGATACTGTGGTCAAATTTCTGCAGGGGGAGAACATGTCTGACTGGAGAGAGCTTCTGAGTGACATGAGCATTTCCTTAAGAATTTTGTCCACGACAGGCTGACCTTCTGTGCTATAGGGGACTATGGGGTCTGGCTGGGTCTGAGCTCTTCGGGCAGCATACATGTGACTCACCACTTGTGTATGTCAGTGTCTGGGGAGTCTAACCTCATTCTGGCCTTGGCTGGGGCTGCTGGCCATGGGAGTGCATGGAGCAGATGAGGGAAAGCCAGTCCTGCTGACAGAGGAGTCCTCAGATGCGGCCTGGGGGTTTGTTCCCAAGGGAGGCTGCATGTCCACGGACGAGGCGCGCCGACTTTGTGGCACCTCTGCGCTGGGAGGAACATGAAGGCTGCCAATTTCCATGGATGGCACTCCTTTTTGCACTTTGGGGATATGTCACCCCGGCAGAGAGGTGTGGAGGAGTGCTGCTAGGCGATGGGTGAGCCGTGGGGATGCTGACAGACGCCGAGACTCCAGACCGATCCGAGGAGCTGATGGATTATCCATTATCATCCATCCTGCCTGTGTGCTGGCCACAGCCCATTAAGGAGTTCTAATTGTGAAGTGGATAGAGTAGGGAGTCAAACTATGCATAAGAATGACTGAATATCAGATTGGATGAACTGGATCACTGCATGGATCAGTTTGCCATGGCGTTACAAATGCTCCTGAGTCGCACAGCTCAACCGGAATCTCCCACTCCAAATTAGCCTATGTTGCAGGCCGACCTTGATGCTGCTCTAGTCTCTCTGCAGGCACTCGTCTCAAGTATTACCTCTATAATATATATGTCTGGTTCTGCTCTGCTTCCCCAGCGATTTTTGGGGGCGATCCAGTCCAATGCAGAGGGTTTCTCCACCAGGTTGAGATATACTTTGAGATGCTGCCCCAGGCGTTTCCCACTAACAGAAGCAAAGTAGGTTTCATGATATATTTGCTTTCTGAGAGAGCCTTGGCCTGGGCAAACCCTCTATGGGAGATGCAAAAACATGTTGTCTTGAGTTACCCTGAGTTTGTGGCTTCGTTTAAAAGGGTATTTGATGTTCCCACACGCTCCGCTTCTGCTGCCAAGTGCCACGTGTCCATCGAACAGAGTATGAGAACTGTTGCCGACTACACCATACCCTGGCAGCAGAGGTTGCGTGGAACAATGAGACCCTCGTGGCTGCTTTTTCTCATGGTCTCTCATATACAATCAAGGATGAGATAGCAGCCCGAGATATACCCACTGAGCTTGAGAAGTTGATCACTTTTGCCATCCTCATTGACTCCAGACTCAGAGAAAGACACTCTTTCAAGGAAGCCTCCTGTACGTTTGTCTCATTGAGGGAGAGATTGTGCCTTTATTGTGGCCAGGCAGATCACTTTTTGAAGTCTTGTCCTACCCGTCCAGGGAACGCCCGAACCTTGAGGTCCTGTCACAGGCAGACCTTAGGTGGCATTGCTTCATCCCCAGTTATCCAAAAGGATAAGCCCCTGGTTTCGGTCACCCTTTCTTGGGCTGAGTCGTCCGTCGAGATGCAGGCTCCAATCAACTCTGGGGCTGCAGGCCAGTTCATTGATGCTGCCTTTGTATCGAAGCACTCGATTCTGCTGCAGCTGCGTTACACTCCACTTGCCATTGAGGCTCTTGACGAGAGACCTCTACAACCTGCTCATGTGACTCATGAGACGGTTTTGTTGTCCATGGCCGTAGGGGCTCTTCACCATGAGAAAATCCAATAACAAGTTATTTCCTCACCTAGGTTTCCACTGGTTATTGGTTATCCTTGGTTACAGAGGCACAACCCCTCTTTTGATTGGCTCCGTGCTGAGGTTAGCCAAGGTAGCCAAGGTCCTGTGTACCTCTTGACTCTCCTTCCTGCCGGAAGAGTTTTGCGATTTTAGCGAAGTCTTTGACAAAGGTCAAGCCGGTAGTTTGCCTCCACACCGGTCTTATGATTGCGCAATTGACATTCAACCTGGTGCCATAACCCCTCGGTTTACCCTTTGTCGGTCTTGGAGGATAAGGCCATGGAGGAGTATGTTGCAGACGTACTTTCACAAGGTTTCATCCGCAAATCCTCATCTCCTGCTGGTGCTGGTTTCTTCTTTGTAAAGAAGAAGAGCGGTGAACCGAGACCTTGTATTGAATATAGGGGTCTCAATTGTTTCACGATTAAGAATGCCTACCCAATTCTGTTGATTACAGAGTTATTTGACTGCCTCAAGGGAGCAACAGTTTTCATGAAGCTTGATTTGAGAGGGGCATACAATCTTGTGCGGATTAAGGAGGGCGATAAGTGGAAAACTGCGTTTAATACCAGAACAGGTCATTATGAGTACCTCGTAATGCCTTTTGGCCTTTGTAACGCCCTGGCAGTTTTCCAGGAATTTATTAACAATGTCCTCGAAGATTTGTTGCAGTTATGTGTGGTGGTTTATCTCGATGATATCCTCATATTTTCCAAGTCCCTGGAGAGCCACCACACAGATGTCTGTCATGTGCTTCAGAAACTAAGAGAAAACAATCTCTATTGTAAACTGGAGAAGTGCGAGTTCCATCGTGAACAGGTTAAATTCCTGGGCTATGTCATTTCCACTGGTTTTTCGATGGACCCAGAGAAACTTTCGCCAGTCCTACAGTGGCCCCGACCCGTGGGTTTATGTCCTCTGCAACGTTTCCTGGGCTTTGCCAACTACTATCAGAAGTTTATATGTAACTTCTCGTCTCTGGTCAAGTCCCTGACTGATATGACCAGAAAGGACGGTAACCCACAGAATTGGTGTCCGAAGTCCATTAAGGCCTTTGAGAGTCTCAAGGCTGCCTTTGTTTCTGCTCCTGCGTTGGCCCATCCTGATCCTAGGTTACCTTTTATCCTTGAGGTTGATGCTTCTGAGACTGGTGTTGGCGCCCTACTGTCTCAACGTCCTACCTCTAAGAGCGCTATGCATCCTTGTGGTTACTTTTCCAAAAAATTGTCATCTGCGGAGTGCAATTACGAGATTGGTGATAGCGATCATTTTAGCCCTGAAAGAATAGATACATCTCCTCAAAGGTACCACTGTACCGGTTCTCATTCTTACTGACCGTAAGAATCTCACATTCTTGTCTGAGGCTAAATGCCTCTCTCCCAGAAGGGTGCGATGGGCTCTTTTCTTGTCAAGTTTCAATTACATTGTCTCATTCTTACCCAGTACTAAGAATGTAAAGGCTCCATGCTCCTCCTGAGAAACCTTGTGACCGCTGCTTTGTCCCAGAGAGTCTCCGTACTGCTGTGTGCTCCAGACTTACCATTCTCCCAAGGCAGCTGTCCACCCTGAGAAGAATCAACTAGTTTGTGCCATTTCCCAACAATTCTGGTGGCCTAGTCTACGTGCTGATATAACTGCCTTCGTAGCTGCCTGTTCCGTGTGTGCTCAGAGCAAGACTACATGACACCTTCCAGTGGGCCTCCTACAACCCATGTCCAATGGAGAGAGGCCCTGGATCCACCTGTCTATGGATTTCATTGTGGAGTTACCCAACTCCCAGAGCAACACAGTTATCCTTATGGTGGTTGACCGGTTTTCAAAGATGTGTCATTGTATTCCACTTAAAGTGGGAGTCCGGCGACCAATCTTTTTTTTTTTTAGGTCATTGAGACACTTTGCTAATCCCAAAATAATACTCACAGTTTGGGTGTAATATTTCTGCCTCTGTGTGTTTTCGTACTGAAGAATAACTTTAAAAATGTGATGCTGGCTGTTTCCATCTTGCTTGTGGGCATGTGAAGCCCACAAGCATTGATTTCCTGGATGCAGTGAATGCTGTTCATTCATAGCTTATTCACAAGCATGATCATTGTTCCCGCACTGAATCTTGGGAAGCCTGACACTAAGCTCCCAGGAGACAGTGCGGCGCCGGGGAAAGGCAATAAACACGCCTACTCCCATGGGAGGAGAGACAGGAAGTGCCACAATAAAGTACAATATAAAGGTAATTACAGCAATAAAAAAAAATTTCGTGCGGCATTTGAACATCTATGCAATTAACTGAAGGGGGTAAGATTAAGTTAAAAATTTGAGTGGAACCCCGCTTTAAGAAGTTGCCCACTTCTAAGGAACTGGCTTCCATTTTTGCTCTGGCGAGCATTTTGTGCACAGTTGGGAATTCAGCTTGCTTTTTCCTCTGCGTATAACCCACAGTCTAATGACGAGCCAATCAGTCCTTAGAGCAACTGCTACATTGCTATATTTCTGACCATCATAACAACTGGTCAGACCTATTACCGTGGGCAGAGTTTGCTCACAACAGTGCCTTGAATTCTGCTTCCCGATTGTCCCCATTTATGGTGAATTTTGGTTTCCAACCTGCCATGTTGCCTGACTCGTTTGTTCCGCAGAGTATTCCTGCGTTAGAGGAGCAGCTCCGTGGTCTTCATACTAATGATAGGTACAGAATCCATGCTGACCACAGATGCCTGCCTGCGCCTTCCTACCAGGTTGGGGACAGGGTCTGGCTGTCATCTCGCAACCTCCGGCTTCGTGTTCCCTCACTGAAGTTCGCACCTCAGTTTATTGGGCCTTTCTGTATTCTTCGCAGGATTAACTCAGTGGCTTATGCATTCGACCTTCCTTCTAATATGCGTATTTCAAATGTATTTCATGTCTCCTTATTAAAACCTTTGGTCTGCAACCGCTTTACCACCTTGGTGCCACGTCCTCACCTTGTACAGGTTGAGAACCATGAGGAGTATGAAGTACAGTCCATTGTTGACTCCCGTAGGTTCCATGGGTACATACAGTACCTGGTGCACTGGAAAGGGTACGGTCTGAAGGAACGCTCTTGGGTCTCATCCTCAGACGTACATGACCCTGTCCTCCTCCGTGATTTCCATAGACGTTTTCCCCTCAAGCCTGGTGGTCCTCCGAGGGGGAGGAGTCGTTGAGGATGGGGTACTGTCAGGGCTGGGCTCAGCCCTTCCTTCTCTGAGCTCTCTCTACAGTTACTCAGCTGTTGATGATATCCTGCTTATCAGTCCTACCTACTTAAGCCGTCCAGTTCAGAGGAGCTCTGCCTTCACCTTGGTCAACATCACAGAAACGATCTCCTGCGATCCTGTTTAAGACTTGCTTTGCTGACATCCCTTCTGGCTCCAGATCCTGCTTGCTATTCCACTACATCGATCCCTGACTTCTGGCTTGGCTGACTATCCATTCCGGTTACCGAACTTTGGCTATGTTTTGACTACGTTTGTTCTTTTTACTTTTATTATTAAACAAGTGTGATTTAACTGTACTTCTGTCCCGGCCTGATTTAATGGTTTCTGACACGTGTACAGCAAAAATATCAACATGGCAGGATAGGGCCTCTTTCTATAGTGAGTAACGTTTTGTCAGGTGGTTGAGACTGCGGACAATGTGGGATAGCAGCTTAAGTCCCATGGAGCTTAGAGTCAAGGATGGTGAGGTGGCTGGCTATGGGATCAGGTTGCGTTTTTTTCTACAGGGTGGTGGCGCAGATGCTCACTTACCTCCATCAGTGGATCATCATCAGCAGGGTCTGAGGAGCCTCTGCGGGGCTGTGACTTTGCTGGGCTGCTGATGGATGGACTGAAAAAAACACATTGGCATTGTCCCCTGAAAGAGCACATGGCTGGAGCTTTTCCCTCGGGCTGCATCGCAGGTGATGCCACTAGAGGTCCAGAGATGGTCACCACCACCGGGTCTCCAACACCATTTTGCTGCAGTCCTGCCCACATCGTGGGGAAGAAAACTGATAATTACTGCAGAGGAGCCTGATTGCGGCGGCATCTCTGCATGCCACTGGTTTGAGTGGAAGGTAGGCTGCAGCAGGGTGGTTGTAGCAAAGCTGAAGTGAGTCTAGGAACGGCCATAGATGTAGAGTCTCTTGGAGCCGAGAGGAGCACTCAGATTATGTGGCCGTCTGCCGAGTGGTCACCACGCCCCCTCCCCTTGTTTTAATGTTTTTATTGAACTGATACACTTAGAGGGTGGCGTCTTCTGCTTTTTCATTTGTTTTAGTGCACAGAGACCATCCAATGCTCTGCTGGAAGAGCTGCAGCAATTGAACAAGTGGCTCTCCCAAATATGGACTCTTTTACCCTGGGACTTTATTATTCTCTATTTGCGCTATTGAGTTTTCTTTTCTTTATTCTTGCATTCAAGGAGCAAATTTCTTTATGAGTTGATATAACCCTATTTTAACCACAAAAGCTAGCCATGGACGGTTCGAATCGCAGCTGGTTCAGCAGGGACAGGCTGATATTCGAACCATATATGGGCAGGCTGATTGTACCCAAGTTAATTGATCGATCAACTTGGGTACAACCAGCCCATTGAATCTTTCAACAGTGGCTGTATCCACTAGCAATAATCTCTGTGGGAGGGATTCTTCCATCAACACTGACTGTGTTGATGAAGGAATTGGGCAAACTGTGCTTGCAGGAAAGAAAATTGCACCGTCTATGGGCGGCTTAAGAGTCCAACTAAACCTGTCGATTGAAGCCTAACTTTACCTTGCTGCCACTTTAAAATTGTTTGTTTGGACCAAGCTGGTCTGAACTACAGTGCCTTGAAAAAGTATTAATACCCCTTGAAATTTTACACATTTTGCCTTGTTACAACCAAAAACGTAAATGTATTGTATTGGGATTTTATGTGATAGACCAATACAAAGTGGCACATAATTGTGCAGTGGAAGGAAAATGATAAATGGTTTTCAAAATGTTTTACAAATAAATATGTGAAAAGTGTGGCGTGCATTTGTATTCAGCCCCCCTGAGTCAATACTTTATAAAACCAACTTTCGCTGCAATTACAGCTGCAAGTCTTTTTGGGGATGTCTGTACCAGATTTGCACATCTAGAGAGTGACAATTTTGCCCATTCTTCTTTGCAAAATAACTCAAGCTCTGTCCGATTGGATGGTGAGCATCTGTGAACAGTCTTGCCACAGAGTCTCAATTGTATTTAGGTCTGGACTTTGGGCCATTCTAACACGTGAATATGCTTTGATCTAAACCATTCCATTGTAGTTCTGGCTGTATGTTTAGGGTTGTTGGCCTGCTTGAAGGTGAGCCTCTGCCCCAGTCTCAAGTCTTTTGCAGACTCTAACAGGTCTTCTGACATCAGCCGGGGAGATCACATGGCCGCTTAGTCTCATGACCGACCTGAAGACAGCACCAAAACGGTATTTACAGCACTCGTTTTTCTAAAAGAAAGGTACAGTGTGCTCTGCCAGGATATGAAAGAGTATCTGGCAGTGAGCAAAAAATATTTTTATTTTTACTAGAAGTGGCGGGGGGGGGGGCATGGGCAGAGATGGAGACACAGACACGAGCTAACATGCAGGAAGGAGGGGGGTGAGGGAGGAGACAGGAGAGCAGAGGGGACAGCAGCATATAATGGAGGCCTGCAATTAGAGCACGGTGATCAGAGCTGCTGATTTTTGTGGTCTGTTTAGAGAGGGGATACGGGAAGTGCCAGATTCAGGGTTTTTTTTTTTACAGTTTAGAGGGGGGCAGATTACACAGCACAGGCACTGTGCTGTGTAATCTGCTTTACCAGAAAAATATATATTTTTTTTTGGGGGGGGGGGGTTAACAAACCCTTTAAGAAGAACCTGCTTACTGGATGGCAAGCAAAAAGGGCATGTGGCTATAGACCAGCCAAGGCCTTTAGCTTGCACAGACGATCTCTGACCGAGTATCACAGGATGTAGCTCTCCCAAACCCTGGCACCGTTATGAATCCCTGACTGTTACACTCAGCAAATGACCCAGAAAAAAAAGACTGACCATAGTGTAATACAGTCTATTTGATATAATTATAAAAAAGGCATTGCACTTACATTTGGTATGTTTAAAAGTTGCATACAAAAACAAAATACTCAAAACCTTAAATCCTGTACCTTTAAAGTACTGCATGGCGTCTCAAATTCCATATTTGCAAACTTCTGCATTTGTAATATAAACAAAAAACACAGTGGGTTACATGTATAGATCATGAATAATAGCATGGGTCACTGCAGAGTATGCAGTGTATGTTGGGTGCAGCAGTGCACATTCTTGTGCATGCATATATTTGCCAACATTATGGAAGTGCATGCAGAGTTTACTAGCAGTGGCATGCATGGTGGATGCAGTGTTGCTGCAATGGTGCATGCAGAGTTTGCTAGCAGTGGCGTGCATGATGAATGCAGTATTGCTGCAATGGTGCATGCTGAGTTTGCTAGAAGTGGCGTGCATTGTGGATGCTGTTTTGCTGCAATGGTGCATGCAGAGTTTGCATGTAGTAGGCAGTGGTGGTGTACAGGGTGGATGTTTTATACAGAGCTTGCAAGCGGAGAGCGTGCATGCAGTATGGAAATGATAGAGTTTACAAGGTGGATGTTTTATGCAGAGCTTGCAAATGAAAAGCATGCTGGAGTAGGCAGTGATGCTGTACAAATGTTTTATGCAGAGCTTGCAAGCAGAGAGCATGCTGGAGTAGACAGTGGTGGCAGTGGCGTAACTAGAAGCTTCAGGGCCCCAGTGGAAGAAACCATTAAAGGCCCCCCTGAACCCCAGCAGGGGTCCTTCCCTCCGAGTCAGGTGGTGGAAACTCCAGGGCCTAATCACAGGTACGACCTTTGTGATCCCTGTAGTTCCGCCACTGATATTAGTAGTTTTTCATTATTTTTTACCATTTTTCAGGAGCCCCGTTGAGGGGCTTTGATGAGATTTCAGAGGTCTAAACAGACTTATGATGTTCCACCTTTGAGACAAAGAGGAAGACTGAGGACACAGCCCCCAATCTCCTTCTCTGCAGCCTCAGCTACATAGAATGAAAGGACAGGAATAGCTCTGTACAGAGCTTCCTGTCCATTCATAAACTGAAGCATAGTAAACACAGTTTACTATATGACACAGTTATGAATGGACAGAGTCAGTGATCGGTACAGATCACTGACTCTCAATTCAGAAAAAGAAGGGGCCAGTAAATTACACATTTACCGGCCCATTTCCCACTCTCCGTCCTGACAGATCCCCAGCAGCAGCCAGCAGGAGAGGGGATGGGGGAACCTGTCAGTTGACAAAAAGGTCCGGTAAAGAGCACACAGGGGCTGGAGTGCACACCTTGCTGGTACTGCTGTACCCATCCCCATCTTCAGTGACCGCACGCTGGTACTGCTGTAGCCCCCTGGTGTCCAGTGACCCCTGCTTGTACACCCCCCAAATAGCTGGGGATTCAGATTTCCTTTGTGTATTCTGCCCCCTCCTCCATCCTAGCACCCTAGGATGGCTGACGCCAGCCCTGCCAGCCAGCATGGTCTGTAGATGGGATTTCTGTTCTTAGGGGAGGTGGGATGCTGGTCCCCAGGGAAGATGGGATCCCGGTAAGATGGAGTCCCCATTGCCAGGGGAGATGGGGTTCCTGTCCCCAGGAGAGATGCGGTCCTTTTCCCCAGGTGAGAAGAGGGCCCTGTCCCCATGGGCAATGGGGTCCCTGTCCCCAGATGAGAAGAGGGCCCTGTCCCCATGGGCAATGGGGTTCCTGTCCCCAGGTGAGAAGGGTGGTCCCTCTCCCCAGGTAAGAAGGGGTCCCTGTCCCCAGGTGAGAAGGGATCCCTTTGCCCACGTGAGAAGGGGTCCCTTTCCCCAGGTGAGAAGGGGTCCCTTTCCCCAAGGGTGATGGGGTCCCTTTCCTCAGGGCTGATGGGATCCCTGTCCTTAGGGGATATGGGGTCCCTGTCTCAGGGGAGAAGGGGTCCCTGTCCTTAGGGGAGATGGGGTCCCTGTCTCAGATGTGATGGGGTCCCGGTCCCCAGGGGTGATGGGGTCCCTGTCCTTAGGGGAGATGGGGCCCCTGTCTCAGAGGTGATGGGGTCCCTGTCCCCAGGTGAGATGGGGTCCCTTTCCCCAGGGGAGATGGGGTCACTTTGCCCAGGGGTGATGGGGTCCCTGTTTCAGGGGTTATGGGGTCCCTGTCCTTAGGGGAGATGGGGTCCCGGTCCCCAAGGGAGATGGGGTCCCTGTCCCCAGGGGTGATGGGGGTCCCTGACCTTAGGGGAGATGGGGCCCCTGTCTCAGAGGTGATGGGATCCCTGTCTTCATTGGTGATGGGGTCCCTGTCCTTAGGGGTGATGGGGTCCCTGTCCTTAGGGGAGATGGGGCCCCTGTTTTAGAGGTCATGGGGTCCCTGTTCTTAGGAGAGATTGGGCCCCTGTCTCAGAGGTGATGGGGTCCCTGTCTCCATTGGTGATGGGGTCCCTGTCCTTAGGGGTGATGGGGTCCCTGTTCTTAGGGGAGATGGGGCCCCTGTTTTAGAGGTGATGGTGTCCCTGTCCTTAGGGGTGATGGGGTCCCTGTCCTTAGGGGTGATGGGGTCCCTGTCTCAGAGGAGATGGGGTCCCTGTCTCAGGACTGATATGCGATGGTGTGTGGGGGATGGGGTCATCTCACTCACCATGACCAAGCTGCAGGCCGGGCACTCGTCCATGGATCCATGGTGGCCTGGGCTCCCTCCAGCGTGCTGGACAGACGATCAGTGTATCTCCCAGAAAGACCTGTAATCTGTGTATCTTGGGGGAGGAGGGGGGCTGGCAGACAAGCCTGGGGTGTCCTCTGAGGAGCCAGCTCTCACAGGGCTGCACTGCATCTGTATGCTTAGTTTGTTTGCCCGGGAGAAGCATGCAGTGCAGTGTGAGCTAACTCAGGGGGCGGGACAGACACCAGGCTAAGTGGCGCTGCATGGAGCAGGAGAGGGGGACCCAGAGGAGCCGGCTGTGGACACAAATCATGCTGGGAATGCAGGACTAAAGAGCAGCCAGTGCGGTACTCGAGCATGGAGCTCTGCTAGTCACCCCCCACCTACAGCCACCCGTGCGCACGGTGCACGCACTGGTACTCCTAGCCTATGCTGCCACTGGCCATGTGTAAAGGGGGGCCGCGCAGGCCCCCTGCAGCACAGGGCCGGGTCGCGGCCGTGACTCTTGCGCCCTCTATAGTTACGCCCCTGAGTGGTGGTGTACAAAGTGGATGTTTTAACCAGAGATTGCAAGCAGAGATCGTGCTTGTGAAGACTTACCAATGCGTTCCACCAAATCCAGCATGTCTGGCTTCTCTTCCCTTCCTGTCTGTCGCTCCATCATGCCCAACGTAGTGGCGGGAGTTATACATCGCCCGGCTCCACCCACAGGAAATGAACTTGACCACCGACACGTGCAAAATTACCGCATGAAAAAATGTGGCAATTACTGCTCAATTGAACAAACACTGCACTCGTTATTTAGCACAAAATTCTTGGCGAATTGCACTTTCAAAAATGATTTACCACAAGCGCTATTTTAACGCATTTTATTGGACGTTATTTAACTCTCAGTGAATAGTTAAAATTTAGAGAAATCCTCTCCTACAATTGGAAAGTCATCTTTCAGTACAGATGGCAATGGTAACTAAAACAGAGTAAATTTCCCCTGCAGGGGCACAGACAGCAATAAATACCTGATAGGGTTGCTAACCCTCCCCTATTCTGTCCAAAACTATAAAAGATACACCTATAATAACTTTGTAACTTTGTCAGTTGTAAACATTGCAAAATGTTTAATAAAACAGACCCGCAAAGAAAACTGCAACTTGTTTAATTTGAAGGAAATTGGAATGTTAATGGAAGGATGTGGCTATTGCAATAGATTTATATAATCTGTAGAAAACTGATTGTTAGTATTCTTTAATTGCATACATCTCCACATTTGGTCAACACTGTCTGTGTGCTATATAATCCCATGTTCAGTTCTACTCTTGTAATGAGAAAGAGACTACTGACAAAAGCAGCAAGCCAATACAATGGGTAGGAAGTGAGACTGCTGGTGATGTGCCATACACAGACAATATTGTCCTGAGTATTGCTATTATTACAAAGAAGTGACAACTGAAATTTATTTAAAGATTTAGAAAATTGTAGTAGGGTGCACATTGAAATGGAAAGGTCATTTTTGAACCCAAATCATTACAAACTGGCCTGTGAAACAACAGCTTTCATGTTTAGAATATAATTGCAAAGCATCCAGAAAGACTTGATTTCCCTGTGTTCAATAAGAAGGGTGATTTGTTTGATTGCATCACATTCCTTAGATGCCTAAAGATTTTTGTTGAACATAAGCAGCAGCAGTCTAAAGCTGGGTACACACTAGAATTTTTTTTTTTTTATTCAACCCAGCAAGCTGAACGAAAACAAAGATACTAACACAAGCAATTTTAGTGTGACAATCTTCCCCTCTGTGTTATTGTATTGTGACAAGAGGACTGCCCTTTCCCAACCCCCAGCCAGAACACACTGATCAGCGCTGATCTGATGCTGGTTTTCCAGCACGTCCATTAGACAGAAGCCAGTCTTGAGAGTGGCTTCTGTAGAACAGACTGCTGTACACATGGGCCAAAAGCCAGCCCGTGTGTGTATAAGGCTTAAGCCCTGGTTCACACTATTGTAATTTGTCATGCGATTTGACAATTCCAAATTGCGTGACAAGTCGCACCCTATTGCCAGGACTGGAACCGTTCAAACTACCACATTCATCATCTCACAGCAACTTTGAAAAAAGTTCCTGCACTACTTTTTTACTATTTTATTGCGGCTTGCACTGACTTAAATGAAGTCGCAAGACAGTGAAATCAGAGGTACAAATTGCACTGATCTGCAGCTTAGAAATCGGGCTGAAGTAGTGAGATTTCAAAGCCGCACTGGTGTGAACCAGGGCTAAAACTTAAAGGCAATTAATTAACTGGCATACACAGTAGGGTAATTAGGAACAGAAAGACGCAGGAATGGGGGATACAAAAAGAAGGAAGAAGAGGACTGGTAAGCACCAGGGTAATATGAACACATTTTCATTTTAGCTACCCTGTGTAAATACTCTTCATAATCATCATGCCATACATGAGCAGTTTTGAACCAAAAGTAAGAAGCTCATTTACCTATAAGGTCTAACACAAGATAACAAACAGCGTGCAGCAAAAAAGGGGTAAGGCATAAACACTAGAGTTGCCACCTCATTCCTTTAAACCCGAACACATATTAATTACACAGGTTCTGTGACTGATAAAGGTGGTAATTAAACTCACTTGGTGCCTTATCTGCATTTAATTAGCCTCAGAACCTGTGTAATTCATATGTGTTCGGGTTTAAAGGGATGAGGTGGCAACCCTAATAAACACACAAGGCTGGTTTAACAAAACATTTTGCGCTTGTTCACTGAAACTATCCTCACTTCAACCACCAAGTCAATGAACCACTTCAATAACAGGCACTTTCCTATCTTCCTGCCCAGGACAATTTTTAGCTTTCAGCGCTTTAAATGACAATTGCGTGGTCATGCAACACTGTACCCAAATGAAATTTTTATAATTTTCTTCCCACTAATAGATCTTTCTTTTGCTGGTATTTGATCACCTCTGCGGTTTTTAATTTTTGCACTATAAACAAAAAATCCTGACAATTTTGAAAAAAAACAAAACTGATGGGCACTGATAGGCGGCACTGATCGGCACTGTTGTGAGCACTGACAGGTGTTTATAGAGGGGGACAGGCTGGCAGGTGATGGGCACTGATTGGCAGCTGATGGGCACCTTTTGATGGGGGCTGTGCTGATAATAAATGTGCTGATTATCAGCACAGACCCCCCCTACTGACAGCGGCTCTCCCTGTCAGCGTGAACCAAGGAAAGCCGTTTACCAGCACTTCCTGGTTCAGAGGCTTCATACCACGATCGGAGTTGCAGTGTGTCGGACTGACACACAGCACCTCAGATCGCTGCGCTGCGCGCCGTCCCGCCAGCACGCGCTGGCTCTGTTATCCTGATCATGTCATATGATGTCCTGTCAGGATAGCTAAACCACTTTGCCGCCGCCATTTTGCTATACAGCGGGCAGCAAGTGGTTAAAGCAGTCCCCAAAAATATTGCAGCTTAACAAATCTTATATGTGATGGTTGTATTCGTTTTCTAATTTAGGCTTTTTCCATTTATTTTCATCTGGCGATCTGGCCAGTATTATTTTTCAGGTGGAGGTATATAAGGCGCTTCTGTATGAATGGAACTTCTGGATATCCTGGTTCTCTGGGCTACCATTCAAATGGACTAAGAACAACTGGAGGATGCACAGAGGGCACTCAAGCAGCACTCAAAGAGGTAGAAGCAAACTCAAAATAGATAGGCGCTCCTAAGTGCAGTAATACCAGTATTTATTAAAATGTGGTTAAAAACACTCACAGAAAACTTCTGCTGCTGGTCAGCTAGTGAGGATCCAGGAGAGCTGTGACAGCAGACCTACCTCCAGGTCAGTATGGGATGATGAGCTTGAGTTACACTACTTTTCTGTGAGTGTTTTTAACTGCATTTGTTTAATAAACTGTTGTTACTGCACTTAAAATTGCCTCTCTTTCTATTTAAGTGTTATTTTTCAACCTCCTTATAGCGGTTGTATATCCATTCCTACAAATTTTCTTTACGTGGACAATTGCAAGTTTTATAGTTAGTTGCTCTAGATGTCTTCTTACCTGCTTGCCTTGTGAGTTATCTGTATATTTCTGTCTAATGACGTCACCCGCGCATGTGCTGTATGTTCTAACTTTCAAAAAAATGCAGGGTCTATGCTAGAGCTGCGTCATTTCCTAGTGTTGACGTCAGCCCGACATCCCGCGATACTTCCTCATACTTCAACAGGATAATCTGTGATTCGCTAGACTTCATTTCCGTAGTAACCGGAAACGAAGAAGAGGCTTGGATACTGCTATTACTGCACATGCACGGGATTATGAAGAGGAAAATCTACTGTGGGCAGAAGTAAAATAGAAGACAAATGCGGAAGACCACAGTTGATATGGCATGGGCTATTATAGAGCAGAAGCATTTCGAATTTAAATATTTTTTACAGTAAGAACGATTTTTGGGCATACTCTTAGTGCCCATTTTATTCTAAACAAATATTTAGATTCTAATAAGTTAAATCTTTTGTAGACTTTACTACCGCTTTAAAGCCT
The DNA here is from genome assembly GCF_042186555.1 of Aquarana catesbeiana. Taxonomy (NCBI): domain Eukaryota; kingdom Metazoa; phylum Chordata; class Amphibia; order Anura; family Ranidae; genus Aquarana; species Aquarana catesbeiana. The sequence goes on from NC_133334.1 coordinate 144,440,713, forward strand.
TGTTCACACCATATGTGCAGAAAAACTGATGGAAAAAGCATGCAGATTTTACTTGCTAAGACATGAGTTTACATCACTTTGTATGCGTGTTACAGTGAGTTTTATACATGTTGCAGATTTCTGTGCAGAAAAAATCAGCATGTGATACTAGTATTGTTGTGTGAACAGGGCACATAGATAACAATTGTTTTCTTTGTGCCCTTGAAGAGCGTGTGCAGAAATACTCACGGCTCTGCTCATGGTGTGATTGAGGCTAGGGATGAGCCCAATGTTCGAGTCAAACATATTAGGCAGGGTGCCTTTAGCCAATCATGGCTCAGGAGGCCATTATAAAAGGCTGCTTACACGGCTGTCGTACATAGTGTAATGATTGAACGTTAGCTAAAGGCAGGTTAGTGGCGTGCAGGCAATTTAGTATATATATTATATATATATACATACACAGTGTAGTCCGTGTAGTGTAGACTATAAATACAGTGCAGGCAGTGTATTATTATATATACAGTATTTCACAAAAGTGAGTACACCCCTCACATTTTTGTAAATATTTTATTATATCTGTTCATGTGACAACACTGAAGAAATTACACTTTGCTACAATGTAAAGTAGTGCGTGTACAGCTTGTATAACAGTGTAAATTTGCTGTCCCCTCAAAATACCTCAACACACAGCCATTATTGTCTAAACCACTGGCAACAAAAGTGAGTACACCTCTAAATGAAAATGTCTGAATTGGGGTCAAAGTGTCAATATTTTGTGTGGCCACCATTATTTTCCAGCACTACCTTAACCCTCTTGGGCATAGAGTTCACCAGAGCTTCACAGGTTGCCACTGGAGTACTCTTCCACTCCTCCATGATGACATCACAGAGCTGGTGGATGTTAGAGACCTTGCATTCCTCCACCTTCCGTTTGAGGATGTCCCACAGATACTCAATAGGGTTTAGGTCTGGAGACATGCTTGGCCAGTCCATCACCTTTACCCTCAGCTTCTTTAGCAAGGCAGTGGTCATCTTGGAGGTGTGTTTTTCATCGTTACCATGTTGGTATACTGCCCTGTGGCCCAGTCTCCAAAGGGAGGGGATCATGCTCTGCTTCAGTATATCACACGACATGTTGGCATTCATGGTCCCCTAAATGAACTGTAGCTCCCCAGTGCCGGCAACACTCAAGCAGCCCCGGACCATGACACTCCCACCACCATGCTTGACTGTAGGCAAGCCAGACTTGTCCTTGTACTCCTCACCTGGTTGCCGCCACAAACACTTTACACCATCTGAACCAAAAAAGTTTATCTTGGTCTCATTAGACCACAGGACATGGTTCCAGTAATCCATGTCCTTAGTCTGCTTGTCTTCAGCAAACTGTTTACTGGCTTTCTTGTGTGGAGTAACAAAGTGTAGCGCTAAAAAGTAAAATACAAATAGAAATAAAAATGGTGATTTAAGGAAATCTCTAATGTCTTTTTTTTAAAGTCCATCATAATCGTGAATCGCAGTCCATCTTAACGTGAAGCCATCATGATCACCCTGTGTGTAGGAATAAGATGTGAAAGTACCACCACCAATATGAATGTAGGCCTACCAGAAAGTTTGAACCCAAAACAGCATACGCTCTATGGGTTAAACCGACTTGTATTGCCCACCGGCAATGAGGAGAAGGCCTTGGTAACCAGCAAGAGATGGAATCCTAAGAGCCTTACCGGGAGTGTCATAAGCATATAAATGTGAAGATACCACCACCAAAGTGAATGGAGGCTTACCAGAGAGTTTGAACCCGAAACAGCATACGCTCTATGGGTCAAACCAGCTTGTATTGCCCACCAGCAATGGAAGGGAAACCTTGGTGGCCAGCGAGGGATAGGGTCCTAGGAGCCTTCACGGACGTATCTCCTCTGCCGCCAAGTTCCAGCAACATTTCCTTTCTTGTGTGTCATCTTTAGAAGAGGCTTCCTTCTGGGAAGACAGCCATGCAGACCAAGATCTTAGCTTGACATAATTATGAGCATCATCCATCAGTAAATCATGATAAGCCTGCGGTTTCCCAACAGAAATGGAGCGATGAGGTTGGCCCACTGGTCCTGAGGCAATTACTCTTTCTCAGCTGTGCATTCCAAAGTGGTCAGGAACACTACATAACACATCTTTGTGGGATTTTTCGTAAGAAATTGCTGGCTCTTACAGTTACTGAGCTGCTAGGGGCAACAGCTATCTACTGCACAGACTGCTTCTGAACCTCCAGCTGCGTTGCCTGATACTGCAGAGCCTTTATCAACAGAGCCAAGGTCTCCTCGTAGTGATGGTTGGCTTCCCTGAAGGTCTGCTGCTGGCATACCTGAACTTCCTCATGGTGGCAGTAAGCTTCCCTAGTGGCCTCCTGCTGAGCTTATAGTTAAGCCCAAGTGACTTCCTGCTCACTCACTGTACCCTGAACCAGGGTTTTCCAACTTCCTTTATGCCCCTTCAGTGGTTTGCAGTTACTGTGCCACTCTGACTCATGACAAAAAAACAGCACTGGCCTTTTAAATGTCATTGTCTTTGCTTCAGTGGCTTTTTCCAGCTAGATTGCTCACATCTGAGCACCAATTGTGATAGCTGGGGGTTTGGATAACTATTCGGTTTTGTTTTTGTAAAACTAAGTCTTTTTTTTCCCCAAAAAAAGTTTAATATATATATGAAAGGTTTGGGGGAAACGAGTGGGTAAGAACCATGAAGACGAGCCGACGCACGATCAGAGGAGGAGGGATATATACCCCTCAGACCCCTCCTACAAATACAGCCTCCAGCCAGCCTTCTCACTTGTAGTCAGAGTCTTCACTTGGTAATGTGCTACCTTAACTACCAAGACCTGAGGTGTACCTTGGCCTAGCTGGTTTGTACACCTAAAAGAGAGCAAAAAAGGACACAAAAGTAGGTGTGATGAGAAAGCCTGATGAAGGGGATTAAGCCTAATTACAGAGAAAAACACAGACATGAGAACGGACTGCTTGTAGTGAGAGGATACGTGGGCGAAAAGGGAGCAAGGGCTGACCCGAGAAGCCCCTGCAAAATAATTGCAGTGAAGATCGACCACTTCAAAACGGACACCAGTTAAGTAGTTCTGTAACATTCCCACAAACCCCTGACCTGTCTGTCTATTCTTGGTATTGGGAAGTTTGAGAGGGTGAGCCACAAAAAAGGATGAACTGTCAGGAGTTAGCAGGGATCTGAAGTGCTGGACGCCTGATAGTGTTGGTGGATACGGCCAATATGCTGTGTCAATATGCATCGAAAGCCGGAGTCATGAACCCAAGAAAATCTTCCAACCCTTGGTATAAGCCTACAGAGTATTCCTGGATAAAGAACCATAACCCAGATCGATCACTTTTGTCCAGAGACTAACCATGACCAGCAGGGAGTAAGAAAGGAACCAGTTTGCCCAACAGCTCAGCGCTGGCTGCGCCGAAGTGAATCGCACTGAAATCTCCCAGGAAGGGAAACTTGTATGTCAGACCTAGCCACTTCAATCTACACATGAAGGACATGATTCGAAGAGACCCTGATCCACCTTATTGAAAAATTTCTATAGCTAAACCACCCGTAAAGAAAAACAATGAGCTACCTGACCAACCGGCCCCCATGTGGCTAACTGCCAGTATTGGTAAATAACGAAGAAATGCCAAAGTATGCGTAAACTTGGGCAGACGATCTTCCGGGGGCCAACCACTCATGACACAAGATGGACGAAAACCAACTGATCATGGTTGTGGAATAAACATGGAGATGCCATTCCAGTCACCCAATAAGTCTTAAGTCGGGTCGCGCTTTTGCCTGTAACCTGACAACCGAGTCAGAGTCCTCAAACAGGGGAAGGAGGGCCAGATTCCATCCTAAGGAATAATTCTCATGGCATGATTCAACATACCCAAAGTGACTGTAAGCGCCTCTCTGAACAGGCTGGGGATCGGACAAAAGATGAATGGTCTGACATATCTGACCAGTTCTCCAGGCAACCTCGCAATCAAGAGATTAGAGCCGAGAGAGAAACCCAAAATAAATGATGATGTTTGACCCGGACCAGACAACCACCATTTTATTCTCTAGGGGCTTTACTAATATATATATATATATATATATATATATATATATATAATGTTTGAGGTTCTAAGTAATTTTCTAGCAAAAAAAAAAAGATTTTAACTTGAAACCAACATATGTCAGAGAAAGGTTTAGTGTTTAAGTGGTTAAACTTCCCTCATTTACACACCACAGTATATTACTTTGATCTAAAGGACAAATTGTTACAATGTTTATACTTAAGTTCCACTGCTAAAGAATGTTGTGATTCTTGACAGACTGCCCAGTTTTTTTTTTTCTTTCTTTTGACGGCTGTCGGCTTTAGCAGAGCAGAAGAAAGAATTCTCTGCATAGAAAGAATCAAGAAATACTTTGTCAAGATCGCAACGGGGAAAAAATCGCGATAACGATTCTTAACGATTAATTTGCAGCTTTAGCGGTAACCAGGGTCTTCACGCAACAGGAAATCAACTGAATGAAATAACTTTTGATCCCCCTGCAGGTGCCCAAGATCCAATGGAGTGCTTGGCAAAGATGTCAAATCCAGGCCTGCTTTGACCCAAAGGTTAACCCAGTGGTGAAACGACATTTGCGCAATTTGTTTTGCCCTACCAGCGGTCAGGTCTAGACTTGTGCACAACAGAACATGTTGTTTCCTTTGTTTTCATTCGTAAAATACATAATTTTGTTCTGTTATATTTGTTATGTTAAGTTAATTTGTTTTCGGATAATTCGTTATTTCTGTAGAGTGTCGATACTCGTTATACTGAATCTCGAATCATGTCAAATCAATTTGTTATATCCGCTATAATTTCTTTCGTATTAGTTGAAATTCGATATTTATGTATGTATATATATTTATGATAATGATTCATAGTTTATTAAATCTGTTAACACACACAATGACAATATCTCTTCTCCTCTGCTCAAATACAATACAACACCCTTCTCACTCAGTTCTCAGGAATGCATTTTGCCAGTAATCCAACCTCCAGCACAAAATTAATCAGCTGATTGGACTGTAAGATTTACTTTGAGTTGACCTTTTGTTTCATTAGATCTTTAACAAATTACCGGATCATGTCAAAACCATTCGTTATATGTGCTATAATTTCTTTCGTATTAGTTGAAATTCGATATTTATGTATGTATGTTGATTTGTGATAATGATTCGTAGTTTGGAAAGTCGTTTGTTTATTGAATCTATTAACACACACAATGACAATATCTCTTCTCCTCTGTTCAAATACAATACAACACCCTTCTCACTCAGTTCTCAGGAATGCACTTTGCCAGTAATCCAACCGCCAGCACAAAATTAATCAGCTGATTGGACTGTAAGATTTATTTTGAGCTGACCTTTTGTTTCATTAGATCTTCATTAAATCTAACGAATTACAAAAACATGTTGAATTCATTCATTCGTATTAGTTGAAATTCATTATTTTTTTATTCGGACATTCGGATGCATCCAAATGTCTGAAAGATGCAAAATTCGTCCGAATTTGGATTCGTTACGAAACGAATTGCACATGTCGAGTCAGGTCTAATGGAAGTAGCTTCAAAGCATAGTTAAATCAGATTTTTATAACCAATACCCCCCTGACTGTAGGAAGTGCTGAATCGCCAGATCCATGGAGTTCTTCGATGAAAATACTTCCACAAGAAGAAGGGCAGCCAAATGTAACAACCGATAATGGAAACTTGCCACTGGACACCCCGGTGGGCTGACCCACCACCTTCAGAACGAAGGTGAAGAACCAAACCAAGCACCACTGAAAATGACTGCCTCCAGTAACTTGACAACAAAAGCATGACTGCCTGCTGAAGCCAAGATACTACACGCGAAAGACTCTGACGAGATAGTGATGAGGCCCGCATGCAGGCCTGAAACATTCCCCTAAAAGCGTCTGTCTGAAGACCAGGGATGGTAGATTCCAACACTCCTTGGCTCAGACATATTGAACCAGAAAGCTTGATAAGAATGGTGGTGGAGTAAGGGGATGCTGACCTTGCCTGCTGGAATGTAGGCAGAGCAGGAGCTGGGGGTGCACTGACACCCCACCTCTGACCAAGCAAGCTTCGATTACCTCCATCCTGTCTTGCAACCGTAACAGGCAGTGGAGAGCATATTTTAGCCCATGTGAATCTGAGTTAAGAATAATGCCCAGAAAATGTTCCATGCTGGTGGATGGGAGTAGCTGGAATGGAATTGGAAACAACAATCTGAAGCGTTCTGCCCCCCAGGCTGTGGCCAGGAAAGGAGAACCCCATGACAAGCTCTGCTGTGTGCTTAAGTATGGACCAACTCCTGAATGATGAAGTGCTACCATGCTCTGAACCCCCACGTGGGGTTGAAGGGATGAACGTGAATTAGTTGCTTCCAAGCATGCGACATGCCCAAACCCAAGGAAACACAAACTAGAGAAAATGACAACAGACAACCAAACATGAGAACAACAACACTCCTCTGTGACTACCCAACTATGAGGACATAAGCAGTGATGACAAGACCACAGCGCGTGAATGAACCTGATGACGACCCTCACCCTAGTAAGTGAGTCCGAGTAATCTGCAGCACAAAGACAGGCAATTAAAACTGAATACTCAGGGCTAGTGTACCCACAGACCGTGGTGGGTAGTCGAACAGGTGTAATGAAATGAATGTGCATCGTATGACATATGGTATACGGGCGAGAAGATTGTGGTAAAAAATCATTTAAAAACAAACCTCAGCCCGTATGGATATGTAGACGTGACAGATCCTGAGATGTGAGCACTAGCTAACTGAACCAGGTACACAAAGAAACCTGAACGAATGAGACATGGAAACAAACGAAGATGAAACGGCTACCGGTGTATGCCGTAACTGCATGGCACTAACATGCTTTGACAGAAACACACTACGACAGAAACACGCTATGACAGAACCCGCTATGACAGAACCCGCTACTGACAGAACCGCTATGACAGAAACTTGCTAATGAGAGCCGCTATGACAGAAACACGCTAATGACAAAACCACTATGACAGAAAACACTGTGACAGAAACGCTGTGAGGCATGAATCATGAAATGACGATGGAAGTGGAGCTAACCCACCAATCAGCCCCCCACCTGCTGGTCTGCACCCCCCATTTGTGACCCCAAGGTAGCCTGGACAATCAAGCAAGTCTAAGCTGGCTTGCTCTCCCGACTAGAGATGAGCTTCGTGTTCGAGTCGAACCCATGTTCGACTTGAACATCGGCTGTTCGATCGTTCGTCGAATTGCGAACGATATGGGCCGTTCGCGCCAAATTCGTGTGGCGCGTCACGGCCCATAATTCACTGCGGCATCGCAGTGCATTGCTGGCTGATGATTGGCCAAGCATGCACTATGACCCGCATGCTTGGCCAATCACAGCGCCGCCTGAACAGAGAGCCATAATTGGCCAAAGCCAAGGAGGCTTTGGCCAATTATGGCTCAGGGGATTTAGTACACGCCCCACACTATATAAGGCCGCCTGCACGGCGGCCCTGTGTAGTGTGTGTTCCGGCATTCATTGAGAGAGAGAGAGAGAGACAGACAGTGACATTTGATTTGAGTTAGATAGATTAGGCAGAACAGTCAGTCAGTTAGCTGCACTTACAGTGTATTGTGTATATATATGCATCCCAGGTGTTGCATATATATATATATATATATATATATATATATATATACTGTATTCAGTTTAGCTAGATCCGTTCTTGTTATCTTCCTACTGACAGGCAGGCTTGTCTTGTTACAGTATTTACAGCTACCTGAAGAAAATTACTGGTGTTCCTTTGATCCTATTAGTACCACAGTCAGGCAGCTAGACTATTTACAGTTAGTGCAGTGCGTCCTGCTCACAGTGTTCAGCTAGATCCGTTCCTGTTATCTTCTTACTGACAGGCAGGCTTGTCTTGTTACAGTATATACAGCTACCTGAAGAAAATTACTGGTGTTCTTTTGATCCTATTAGTACCACAGTCAGGCAGCTAGACTATTTACAGTTAGTGCAGTGCGTCCTGCTCACACTGTTCAGCTAAACCTACAAGTTAGTGTGGTGCGTCCACCTCACAGTGTTCAGCTAGATCCGTTCCTGTTATCTTTTTACTGACAGGCAGGCTTGTCTTGTTACAGTATATACAGCTACCTGAAGAAAATTACTGGTGTTCTTTTGATCCTATTAGTACCACAGTCAGGCAGCTAGACTATTTACAGTTAGTGCAGTGCGTCCTGCTCACAGTGTTCAGCTAAACCTACAAGTTAGTGGGGTGCGTCCTGCTCACAGTGTTCAGCTAAACCTACAAGTTAGTGTGGTGCGTCCACCTCACAGTGTTCAGCTAAACCTACAAGTTAGTGCAGTGCGTCCTGCTCACAGTGTTCAGCTAGATCCGTTCCTGTTATCTTCCTACTGACAGGCAGGCTTGTCTTGTTACAGTATATACAGCTACCTGAAGAAAATTACTGGTGTTCTTTTGATCCTATTAGTACCACAGTCAGGCAGCTAGACTATTTACAGTTAGTGCAGTGCATCCTGCTCACAGTGTTCAGCTAAACCTACAAGTTAGTGGGGTGCGTCCTGCTCACAGTGTTCAGCTAAACCTACAAGTTAGTGTGGTGCATCCACCTCACAGTGTTCAGCTAGATCCGTTCCTGTTATCTTCTTACTGACAGGCAGGCTTGTCTTGTTACAGTATATACAGCTACCTGAAGAAAATTACCGGTGTTCTTTTGATCCTATTAGTACCACAGTCAGGCAGCTAGACTATTTACAGTTAGTGCAGTGCGTCCTGCTCACAGTGTTCAGCTAAACCTACAAGTTAGTGGGGTGCGTCCTGCTCACAGTGTTCAGCTAAACCTACAAGTTAGTGCAGTGCGTCCTGCTCACAGTGTTCAGCTAGATCCGTTCCTGTTATCTTCCTACTGACAGGCAGGCTTGTCTTGTTACAGTATATACAGCTACCTGAAGAAAATTACTGGTGTTCTTTTGATCCTATTAGTACCACAGTCAGGCAGCTAGATTATTTACAGTTAGTGCAGTGCGTCCTGCTCAGTGTTCAGCTAAACCTACAAGTTAGTGGGGTGCGTCCTGCTCACAGTGTTCAGCTAAACCTACAAGTTAGTGGGATGCGTCCACCTCACAGTGTTCAGCTAAACCTACAAGTTAGTGCAGTGCGTCCTGCTCACAGTGTTCAGCTAAACCTACAAGTTAGTGGGGTGCATCCTGCTCACAGTGTTCAGCTAAACCTACAAGTTAGTGGGGTGCGTCCTGCTCACAGTGTTCAGCTAAACCTACAAGTTAGTGTGGTGCGTCCACCTCACAGTGTTCAGCTAAACCTACAAGTTAGTGTGGTGCGTCCACCTCACAGTGTTCAGCTAAACCTACAAGTTAGTGGGGTGCGTCCTGTTCACAGTGTTCAGCTAAACCTACAAGTTAGTGGGGTGCGTCCACCTCACAGTGTTCAGCTAAAGCTACCTGTAGAAGGTTGGTGGTGTTCTCATACTACAGGCAGGCAGTTGATTTTGCTAGCTGCAGTATCAGTACATATATATATATATATATATATATATATATATATATCCCAGCTTAGTGCAGCTACAGGCCATTAGTATGTCTGGAAGGCCAAGAAGGAGAGGCAGACAGTCACAAGCCAATAAGAGAGGGCAAGCAGGCTCTGTGTCTAGTGCTGGTCATGGAGACGGTGCATCCTCATCAGCATGTGGCCGTGGGACACGCTTGGGCTTTTTTTCGGCAGCTGGCCGTGTTAAGCCACAACATGCGGAAGACTTGGTCGAGTGGATGACCAAGCCGTCCTCATCCTCCTCATCCTCTCTCACCCATGCCCAGGGTACTTTGTCTGGCAAAGCAGCGGCCTCTTCCCTCGGCTTAATGTCATCAGTGACTCCTTCCCTAGCCCCACCATGTCCTCCTGAGGAGTCCCTCAAACTGTTTGACCACAGTGTTGGGCACATGCTCCCGGAGGATGCCCAGCGTTTGGAAGGCTCTGATGATGATACTGAGCTCGATGAAGGCAGTAACATGAGCGCAGACAGAGGGGGTGCCCAAGAAGGACAGCAATCTGGCAGTCATGCTCCCCCTGCTGCAGCATACTGCCAGGTTTGCTCCAGTGATGAGGAGGGAGGGGATGATGAGGTCACTGACTCAACGTGGGTGTATGATAGGAGAGAGGAGGAGGAGGAGGCGGCACATCACCAACGAGGCAGGATGCCCTCCAGGGGCCAGCCTAAGGGCAGCACATTGACTGCATCACACTCCAAAGCTCCACATGTGCAGGGCGCTGCAGTCTCTGCGCGTTATTCAAAAAGTTCTTTGGTGTGGGCCTTTTTTGAGACGAGTGCATCAGATCGCACCGCTGCTATTTGCAACATATGTCTCAAGCGTATCTTGCGTGGCCAAAACATCTCCCGCTTGGGTACCACATGCTTGACCAGACATATGTTGACCTGCCATGCAGTTCGTTGGCAAGCGTATCTAAAAGACCCACACCAAAGAACAAAGAGGACCTCTCCTTGCTCCTCATCAGCTGAGATCTCCAACCCCACTATACCTTCAGTCCTCTCTGAGACCTGCACTGAGAGGAATGAAGGTGTAGAATTAGGTGTGTCACAGCCAAGTACTTGTGGGCAATCTGCTTTTGGTACACCGACGTCAGATTGTACCAGGCAAATTTCCCTGCCCCAGCTGCTGCACCACCGAAAGACGTTTGCTCCCAGCCATCCACATGCGCAGCGGTTGAATGCTAGCTTGGCAAAATTGCTAGCACTTCAACTGCTGACTTTTCAGTTGGTAGACTCTGCCCCCTTCCGTGAGTTTGTGGAATGTGCGGTTCCTTAGTGTAAGGTAACTAAACGCCACTTTTTCTCACGGAAGGCGATTCTGGCTCTCTACCGGCATGTGGAAGGCAATGTCCATGCTTCGCTGGACAGGGCGGTCAGCGGTAAGGTGCATATTACCGCTGACTCATGGTCCAGCAGGCATGGACAGGGACATTACCTAAGTTTCACGGCGCATTGGGTGACTCTGCTGGCAGCTGGGAAGGATGCAGGACAAGGTGCAGTAGTGTTGGAGGTTGATACGCCACCACGCCTCCAAAATGATTGTGACAGAACCTCTCTCCTCCACCCCCTCCTCTTCTTCTTCCTCCATGGCCTCTTCCTGTGCTTTGTCCTCGGAACCAGCGGTGCTCCGTAGCCATTCAAGGGGCTACGCAAGTACGCAGGCCAAAAGATGCCATGCGGTGCTTGAGCTGGTGTGCTTGGGGGACAGGAGCCACACTGGGGCAGAGGTTCTGTCAGCTCTGCAGGGGCAGGTTCAGAGGTGGTTGACGCCACGCCAACTTAAGGCAGGAATGGTGGTTTGCGACAATGGCACCAACCTCCTCTCTGCCCTCCGACAGGGACAAATGACCCATGTGCCCTGTTTGGCTCACGTCCTTAACTTGGTGGTGCAGCGGTTCTTGGGCAGGTACCCGGGCTTACAGGATGTCCTGAGGCAGGCCAGGAAAGTCTGTGTGCATTTCCGCCGGTCATATAATGCCAGTGCTCGGCTGACGGACCTTCAAAAGGAGTTTAACCTGCCCAAGAACCGCCTAATCTGTGACATGCCCACCAGGTGGAACTCAACGTTGGCCATGCTGCAGCGGCTGCACACGCAGCAGAGGGCCATCAATGAGTACCCGTGTGACTATGGCACCAGGACAGGGTCAGGGGAGCTTGTTTTTTTTTCCCCACGCCAGTGGGCCATGATCAGGGATGCATGCACTGTCCTGTCACCATTTGAGAAGGCCACGAGGATGGTGAGCAGTGACAGTGCATGCATCAGTGACACTGCCCCCCTTGTCCACCTGTTGGAGCACACGCTGCGTGGAATAATGGACAGGGCACTTGAGGCAGAACAGAGGCAGGAAGAGGAGGACTTCCTTAGCTCTCAAGGCCCCCTTTATCCAGACAGTGTTTCTGCATGCCCGCCAATCGCACAGGAAGAGGACGAGGAGGAGGAGGAGGAGGAGGAAGATTGTGTCAGTATGGAGGTGGAGCCTGGCACTCAGCATTAGCAGCAGTCTTTAAGGGATCAGTCCCAAGAAACACATGGACTTGTACATGGCTGGGAGGAGGTGGCTGCGGACCATGTCGTCCTTAGTGACCCAGAGGACTCCGGACCGAATGCCTCAGCAAACCTACGCTGCATGGCCTCCCTGATCCTGCAAAGCCTGCGGAAGGATCCTCGTATTCGTGGTATCAAGGAGAAGGACCAATACTGGCTGGCAACCCTCCTTGATCCACGTTACAAGGGTAAGGTTGCGGACCTTATCTTGCCATCGCAGAGGGAGCAGAGGATGAAACATCTTCGGGAGGCCTTGCAGAAAGGTCTGTGCAACGCGTTCCCAGAGACTGGGAGGTTACAAACTCCTGTTTCTGGACAACGTGTTGCTGAGGCTTAGGTCAGTCAAAGAAGGAGCGGTGGAGAAGGTGGCCATCTGACCGATGCGTTCAGACAATTTTTTGGTCCGCAGCCCCAAGGTATGATCGGTTCCAGCAACCATCGCCAGCGTCTGTTTTACATGGTGTAGGAATACCTAGGGGCAAGATCAGACTTGGACACCTTTCCCACCGAAAATCCTCTGGGTTACTGGGTCTTGAGGATGGATCACTGGCCAGAGCTTGCACAGTATGCAATTGAGCTACTGGCCTGTCCTGCATCCAGCGTTCTTTCGGAACGCACATTCAGTGCTGCTGGAGGCTTTGTAACGGATCACAGGGTGCATCTGTCCACCGACTCGGTCGATCGACTGACCTTCATAAAAATGAATCAGTCTTGGATCACCACCAGCTACCAAGCACCTGATGCTGATGTAATCGAATAATTTTTTTTTAAATCTCAGATCCCTTCAAAGACTGCCTATGCTGATGCTGAGTGACTATCCCTGAGTAATTATCCTCTTCCTCCTCAATCATCACGCTGATAGCTTGAAAGAACATTTTTGGTTCTGGGCGCCACCACCAATGCCTAAGGCACAATTTTTCAGCCCCTGTTTAACAGGGGCGTGTGATTACAATTTTTGATGCAATACTTTGCAGCAGGGCTCGTTCCTGCGTTCCAACTAGAGTGTCTGTGAGGGGTTGCAGTGTTGTAGCACCAGCACCAGTGCCTAAGGCCCAATTTTTCTGCCTCTGTTTAACAGGGGCGTGTAATTACAATTTTTGATGCAATACTTTGCAGCAGGGCTCGTTCCTGCGTTCCAACTAGAGTGTCTGTGAGGGGTTGCAATGTTGTAGCACCAGCACCTAAGGCCCAATTTTTCTGCCCCTGTTTAACAGGGGCGTGTAATTACAATTTTTGATGCAATACTTTGCAGCAGGGCTCGTTCCTGCGTTCCAACTAGAGTGTCTGTGAGGGGTTGCAGTGTTGCAGCACCAGCACCAGTGCCTAAGGCCCAATTTTTCTGCCCCTCTTTAACAGGGGCGTGTAATTACAATTTTTGATGCAATACTTTGCAGCAGGGCTCGTTCCTGCGTTCCAACTAGAGTGTCTGTGAGGGGTTGCAGTGTTGTAGCACCAGCACCTAAGGCCCAGTTTTTCTGCCCCTGTTTAACAGGGGCGTGTAATTACAATTTTTGATGCAATACTTTGCAGCAGGGCTCGTTCCTGCGTTCCAACTAGAGTGTCTGTGAGGGGTTGCAGTGTTGTAGCACCAGCACCAGTGCCTAAGGCCCAATTTTTCTGCCCCTGTTTAACAGGGGCGTGTAATTAAAATTTTTGATGCAATACTTTGCAGCAGGGCTCGTTCCTGCGTTCCAACTAGAGTGTCTGTGAGGGGTTGCAGTGTTGTAGCACCAGCACCAGTGCCTAAGGCCCAATTTTTCTGCCCCTGTTTAACAGGGGCGTGTAATTACAATTTTTGATGCAATACTTTGCAGCAGGACTCGTTCCTGCGTTCCAACTAGAGTGTCTGTGAGGGGTTGCAGTGTTGTAGCACCAGCACCAGTGCCTAAGGCCCAATTTTTCTGCCCCTGTTTAACAGGGGCGTGTAATTATAATTTTTGATGCAATACTTTGCAGCAGGGCTCGTTCCTGCGTTCCAACTAGAGTGTCTGTGAGGGGTTGCAGTGTTGTGGCACCAGCACCACCACCACCACCACCACCACCACCACCAAAGGCCCAATTTTTCTGCCCCTGTTCAACAGGGGCATGTAATTACAATTCTTGATCTAATATTTCACAGTAGGGCCCATTTCTGCACCCACCAAGAGCGAGTGAGGACTTACAGTGTTGTGGCACCAGCACCACCACCACAGGCCCAGTTTTTCTGCCCCTGTTCAACAGGGGCATGTAATTACAATTCTTGATCTAATATTTCACAGCAGGGCCCTGTGAGGGCTTACGTTGTTGTGGCCACAACAACACCTAAGGGCCAAATTTATGCTGAGTATATAGGGCAGGCCCCTACTTTCAAACATCTAACTTACAAACGACTCCTACTTGCAAACGGAAGGAGACAACAGAAAGTGAGATGAAATCTACCCCTAGGAAGGGAAATTCTCTCCTGTAAGAGTTAATATGGGAAAAACATTTCTCCTTTCCACTGATGCTTTCCAATCCTTGTTCCACAAAAAAACCCAAATTTTCAAAAAACATTTGTCATTGGGACAAAAAGTGAGGTGAAATCTTCTAAAGAGGAGGAAAGACAGCAAAACAAATGTCACAGGGGTGATAACCCTTCCCTATGTTTTCCAAAAAGCTTAAAAAAGATTTTTTGGCTGGAGCTAAACACGTTAAAAATGTACCCGTTTAAAATGACAAACAGATTCTGCTTAACAACAAACCTACAGTCCCTGTCTTGTTTGCACCACCTGTATACCGCTGTTCAGAGTATATAGAGCCTTGTGGCCCCACATCTTTCCTTATTTTAATTTGGGTGCGGGGTTCCCCTTAATATCCATACAAGACCCAAAGGGCCTGGTAATGGACTGGGGGGTACCCATGCCGTTTGTCTCACTGATTTTCATCCATATTGCCAGGACCCGACATTACATTAAACCCGCAAGCAGTTTTAAATGAGATTTTTTCCTTTAAAAATGACATTTGGTGCAGGGACTGTTCTAAACACGGGAAACACGCGCCACTTTACAGGCATACTATAGACACCCCCCAGGTAAGATATTTAAAGGAATATTTCACTTTCTTTTTTTTACTTTAACCATCATTAAAATCACTGCTCCCGAAAAAACGGCCGTTTTTAAAAGTTTTTTTTGCATTGATACATGTCCCCTGGGGTAGGACCCGGGTCCCCAAATCCTTTTTAGGACATTACCATGCAAATTAGCCTTTAAAATTAGCACTTTTGATTTCGAACGTTCGAGTCCCATAGACGTCAATGGGGTTCTAACGTTCGTGCGAATTTTCGGTCCGTTCGCAGGTTCTGGTGCGAACCGAACCGGGGGGTGTTCGGCTCATCCCTACTCCCAACTCTCAGGGCCATGCCGGACAGATCAAGCCAAACATGTCCTCACTAGGATTTACTGAGAATCTGGTGATGGAGCCTTTGAACAATTAAATGAAACTAAATTACAATTAAATTAAACAATTAAATGAAACTAAACTAGGACTAAAAACTGCTAACCAATGTGGGCCCCCCCCGTTGATTTGATGTCCAGCGTGAGCACCGGGAGGAGTAAGCGGGCAGGTGGACAGCCGTGTGAGTAACGGGAGAATTGAGCGGGCAGCCCTCCCTCCGATGATGCCGGCGTGAGCCCGGGAGAGGTGAGCGGGCGAGTGAGCGCCCCCCCCCCCCCAATGAAGCTCGGCATGAGCACCGGGAGAAGAATTGCCATGGCTCCTGCAACCGACCGCCGCTCTGTGAAGAAACTGAATGACGCGCGTCGGCTGTAAGCAAGAAGAAGAGCCGGGGCACGATCAGACAGAGGAGGAGGGATATATACCCCTCAGACTCCTCCTACAAAGATAGGCTGGCCTCTGGCCAACCTTCTCACATATACTGTATATATTCACTCACTGGCCACTTTATTAGGTACATCTGTTCAATTGCTTGGTAACACAAATTGCTAATTAGCCAATCACATGGCAGCAACTCAATGTATTTAGGCATCTAGATGTGGTGAAGACGACTTGCTGAAATCCAAACCGTGCATCAAAATGGGGAATAAAGGGGATTTAAGTGACATGGTTGTTGGTGCCAGACGGACTGGTCTGAGTATTTCAAAAACTGCTGATCTACAGGGATTTTCCCGCACAACCATCTCTAGGGTTTACAGAGAATGGTCTGAAAAGAGAAAATATCCAGTGAGCGGAAGTTGTGTGAATGAAAATGCCTTAAAAATAAAGAATTGCGCTAGGTGCATAAATAGTGAAACATAAAAAACCAAAAATAAACAAAATAACTGTGATATGAGTCCTGCTGCTAAGCACTATAACCCTGATATAAGGCAAAATTAGTATGTATAATAAACAGTGCAGCGCTGGACATAAATCTAAGTAAATAATCAACAAATAGTGATGATACTAATAGTGAGAGAAAAAAAGTAGCAATATAATAGTAAATACTGTAAGCGATCTAATAATAAACCGCAAATGTGCAAACGTTCATCAATGGGAAAAACGTGCTCCAAAATCAAAAAATTATTAGAAAGTAGAAATAATGAAATAAGAAAGAATGTCCAAAAATAATATATAAAGTGCAGAATCACAATCCAATGATCCAATCAATAGTGCCGCCCACCACCGGAGAAAATGGAGGCCAGAAAGCCTACGACCGCCCTTATTCAGGGGGGTCAAAACAGGCATAGTAGATCACCGTTGATATCCTTTTTGGAACCGCCGCCGATGTCCCTCTGATTATCTTCAATACTAGCTTCCCAGCAGCAGCAGGAGACACTCAGGAGAAAAAGGTGGTTCCAGGATGGCTCAAGTGGCCATGATCTGCATGGCGACAGCCAAAACAGATGGGGAAGCTGTTTGTGGGCGTGGTTAGGGAGCTGAAAGAGCTCCTATTTCAGCTCCCTAACCATGCCCACAAACAGCTTCCCCCATTGATGAACGTTTGCACATTTGCGGTTTATTATTATTATAGATCGCTTACAGTATTTACAATTATATTGCTACTTTTTTTCTCTCACTATTATGCCCCGTACACACGGTCGGATTTTCCGATGGACAATGTCCGATCGGAGCGTGTTGTCGGAAATTCCGACCGTGTGTGGGCGCCATCGAACATTTTCCATCGGATTTTCTGACACACAAAGTTGGACAGCAGGAGATAAAATTTTCCGACAACAAAATCCGTTCGTGTCAGTTCCGACCGTGTGTGGCCTGTTCTGACGCACAAAGTGCCACGCATGCTCAGAAGAAATTCCGACACGGGACAGCTTGTTCTGGTAAACTTAGCGTTCGCAATGGATACAGCACTTTCGTCACGCTGCAATGTTAAAAATGGTTTAATACAGCGCACTCTCTTCTTCTTTATAATGTGACAAGAATTAAGTCGTTTTGCTGCTCATATTCACACACATTTCTCACAAACTTTTATTTGTGTTTTTTTAGTGGGATTCCCTGAATATATTGTTATTAGTTGTCACATCTGACAGTTTTATATTTTTTAATTTTTTTTTATTTTGGATTTTAAGCCTTTTTTTTTCTTTAATGTTTGGATTTTTTCCAAGGCTGATCTTTGTTCAATGTTATTATTATTTTTACTCCAGAATATTTTTGGGTGTGTTTTGTGTGTCAAGTTACCCCAACACCATTGATATCTTTTATTATTTAATCTCAAGGAGATTGTTTGTTGTTGGTGTCCCTTGTTCATTTCACATTGTATATTTGAAATGTACCTGAATCCTCACAAACTGTCCTTTTTGAAGTAAAACACATAGGAGAGTATAATTCAAAACAAAAATCCTTTATTAAGGGATCAGAACCAAAAAAAGAGGAAGGCAACACTGGATCAACAGGAGAAATTAGCGAAGCCTGGGACCCCCAAGGCAGACATCAATTCTTCAACATCAAAATTGGTGGCCTGAGGAGTCCATATGTAAGGGAGTGCAGTCTGGTCCGGGATTCGCAGAGATCTGGAAAGCAGCAGATGACATGTGTGTTCCCAGGCTGTGGTACCACAAGAGGCTGCATCTTTTGGCCGACCAGACTGAACCCAGGGCAATCACTGTCTGGTCTTCCTTCCACGCTTCCTTCCCGGCTGTGGCTGTGCAGTTGGAGATGTGGCAGGAGGAGGAGTAGGACCTGGAGGAGGAGGACTGGGGGGACCTGGAGGAGGACTGGGGGGACCTGGAGGAGAGGGAGGAGGAGGAGGACCTGCAGGAGGAGGAGGAGGACCATCCCAAAGATGTGTGTGAGGTGTAATTTGGCCCCTCATACCTTTCTCCAGAGCCTCCGATATGAGGGCCTCACACATGGCTTTTTGGCCCTCCTCCATCCTCTGCATTTTATAGGCTATGAAGGCAGCAATGTTCTCCTGCATGGTGTGGGGTGCTCCCAGGACCTCTGTAGCCCTCCAAAAGAATGCTATAGCAGCATCCTCTAGGGTACTCCTCCTACTGCCACTTTCTCTTTTCAGGGGGGGTGGAGGGACCTTGATATCAGCCAGCCAGCTCGGCCCGGCCACCTCCTGGCTGAGACTTCCCTGTGTATGAAAAAGGGACATGGTTTTAGTTTTTGCATCATCAATCACAATCCTAAATTAGTACTCCCAACTAACATCTAGTTAACATCATTGATTGGACAAGCAGAAATATTTAGAGGAATGCTATACCTGGCTCAATCTGGGCTCCTCCACATGTGGCCTGGAAGGCCCAGGTTGGGCGTTAGAAGGCTCAGCCGGGGGGGAAGGAAGCGTGGAAGGAAGACTGGAGAGGGATGGCCTGAGTTCAGTCTGGCCTGCCAGAAAGTGCAGCCTGTCGTAGTACAACATCCTGGGGACATAGATGTCATCTGCTGCTCCGGATCTCTGTGAATCCAGGCCCTTCTTGTGCTCCCTTAGATATGTGCTCCTCAGGCCACCAATTAATATCTTTAAATAGGTGATGTCTGCCATGGGGGTCACCTGCTTCACAATTTCACACAATTGCTCCAGTGCTGCCTTCCTCTTTGCTTGGTTCTTGAAATGGGGGTGGGTAATCTCCCACAGACAGGGCAGCTCACTTAGCATCTCTATGAATACTGACATGAAGTCATTGTCTTTCATTAAGATATCCATGTTCACTGCAAGACACAACACAAGACAAAGCCTAATGTCAGACAAAACTCTCCTAATCTTGTTACAATATAGGCCTCAATCTAGAAGCAGTATAGGCACAAGTTTGTCTCTTACCTTCGTTCTTACGATCGGCGCGTCCAATGCTCCTTCCTCCGCTCACAGATCGTACGTAATACGCACGCGTGTTACGCTTTATACACACTGCGCATGCGTGTAACTCCGCCCACCCCTGACGTTCTTTCTAGTGTATTCCCCACCCCTTTTCGTTCGGCGCAGTGGGTGAAGAGCACATGGCGGAGTTACAACAGGTGCGTGCTAATTCTAGCAACGAGGAGGAGGAGGAGGAAAGCCCGGATCCAGGCACGTCCCGATCTAGAAGGAGACGTTTTAAGGCCACAAATATGTCGTTTGGGGAGATGTTGGAGATGGTCGACATCATGAGAAAGTCCGACTATGACGGAAAATATGAGCCTTACCCCAACCCGAACATCCGAAAGGCCAAGATCATGGCGAAAGTGGTCAGGAGTCTTGAGAGGAATTTCGGGGTACGAAGATCTAAAGATCAGCTCAGGAAGCGGTGGTCGGACCTGAAGTTGAGAGCAGTACCGAAAGATCCGGAGAGTGCTGCAAAAAAGTAAGTAGTTGTGCTGTGTTCTTATTCTTTCTGTCTTTATTACGTTCGTTCTGCTCCATATGCTTTTATTAATTGTAACGTTTAAAAAGGTCAACTTTAATGTTCATGGGCCCATTATTCGTTCGTATCAAACATTTTTCTTTCAGCCTCTAGAACACCATTGTTTAGGCCATATGCATTTTCACACATTTTCGGGGGCCTACTTGGATGCCAAATATATGTTTGTGTAGATGGGTTTGTTAGAGAAGTGGCCTCTCTACAGTAAAATATAAAGGTAGCAGAAGTGCATATGTACCATCATCCAGAAATCAATATCAAAAGGGGGTTGGAAGCCTGATCCCCGGTCAGGCGACCAAAAAATGGAGCATATTGGACTATTACGGTACAGTAATTAAGGGTAACCATAAGAGCAAGTGGCGACAATAATAAAATTATAATTCATTTATTGATGCAATGAACAGAACATGATAATACAAAAACACTTAATAAAAATACAGGCATATCACCAATGGATTCGATAGTATACAGTACAGCACAAAATCTCAGATATCATATTCCTCGACTAGTTTCGTGGACACAATCCGCTTCATCAGGAGGGAATCTGAAGATAAGTTTTTTCTGACTAAACAGTCTGAACCTGACAATTAAAAAAATACGAGGTTTACAAAAATACAAGATCAGATAATTTATGTTCCAGCATCAAAACATACACATAGATAATGGAGATAGGGGGGGAGGGGAGAGAACGAATCTGCTTACCCAGGTCCCAGCAGACCCCAAGCGCAAGGCCCCAACACCAACAAATGATCTCCCACGGCAACCTGGGGGAGCTAACGAAATAACGGAATAATAAGGATAAAATGTATATTAGAATTGAGGTACCCTAAGTTGCCACATACAGGAAGAAGTGAAACATAAATTGGTGAGTGTGGAGAAAGGTGATGACAAGGGAGGGTAGGTGGGTGAATGTTGTGGAAATTGCCAAAAATTAAAGTCGCATTATGTAAAGAATGAAAGATTACAATAGGTGACCAACCAAATAAGAGGAGGTGATAATGAAAAGGGCATAAGGGTGTTGTATGATATAAGTGGAAGAGTGCACAAGTGAGGAGATGGGGCTGGGGAAGGGAAGGGGAATGGGGGTGGAGAAGGGGATAGGGGAGTGGGGAAGAGGGGTAGTGAGGGATTGGGAGGGAAACAGGGGGGGGAAGAAAAAGAAAGGGGGAAAGGAGGAGAGGGGGGGAAAAACGAGGGAGGATAGGTGGAAGGGGGAAGAGGGAGAGAGGGGGGGAGGAGAGAAGGAGGGGGGGAGAAAGAAGGTAAGAGGGGGGAGGGGAAAGTGAGAAGGAGAATAGAACAATGTGAACATATGGGTAAAAAGGGGCCAAACGGTACCTGGAACTAGTGAAAGCATAGAAGGGCTCCCGAAGGGGACACCCTGCCAGAAACTGGTTCCATAATAGGGTAGGAGGGAGGGTAATAGGAAGGACTGCAAGCGATGGGTGAACACAGACCAAGGCATGTTCACCTAGGCCTAGGACAGCTGCAAGGTAAAATACGGTAGTTTAGAGATACATGATGTTAGTGCCCAGGGATATGGGACTTGGGTAGAAGGGTGGATAGGTACTTACCATAGACTTACATTAGGCTGGCTGAGGTATGGGCACCCAAGGGCAGCAGACCGAACCGTCCGGCTGGCAGGCATAGCCTGCTATAAATAGCTCCCAACCCTGCGATGCTGCGCCGCGCGTCGGTGGGACGCCGGCGCATAACGTCACAGGGTCAGAGGTTCCACACAGCGCGCGCGCGAGGAGATCGCGCGCGCACGCATGCGCACCGGCTACATGGCCACGGGAACGTAGTCCCAGCCAAGGCCGGTGCAAGAGGAGGGGGCGGTCCCGTGTGGGAGACCGATCCCTCCACCAGGGACCTCACCAGGCCGCCGCGGGAGAACACAGGGGGAGGAGTCCGCGCCGGCGCTCGTGCCAGGACCAAAACTGGGGAAGCAGAGGTCTCCATAAAACAAAATATGAAAACAACAATATAAGAGTTGATCAAACATAAAAAAAGGTAGATACAATATAGAAAAAAATAATTGAAAAGCTTAATTAGGGTAAACTAGGGATGGTAATACCCTAGAGACCGGTGCAATGAACCCACCGAGACACAAACCCAAAACACCTAACTGCATGATATGTATATAAGTTTAAGGAGGGCCAAAGACAATAACACATGATTGGGTAAAAACATGTGGAAAGAGGGCGGGTAGCCAAGGTAAGGGTGTCTGGCCGACCTACTGGGCATCTGTCTCGGAGGGTTGCATCGGGGCTGAAAATTAGCCATAATGTAGTATAAAGGGGTAAAATTGCATATACTAGAGGCCCCCCCAAAAAACACACAAGATTGTGTGTCAGTGGGGGTTGATTAAAAATGAAGGGTGGGACAAATGGGGTCCGCAGGGTGGAGGGCATTGATAGCCCCTCCACTGAGACAGCCTACCCAGGTGTCTCACTCGACATAAAAACGGGTGTGTTATCCACCCAATGTATACGATTAGAGAAGTGGCCTCTCTACAGTAAAATATAAAGGTAGCAGAAGTGCATATGTACCATCATCCAGAAATCAATATCAAAAGGGGGTTGGAAGCCTGATCCCCGGTCAGGCGACCAAAAAATGGAGCATATTGGACTATTACGGTACAGTAATTAAGGGTAACCATAAGAGCAAGTGGCGACAATAATAAAATTATAATTCATTTATTGATGCAATGAACAGAACATGATAATACAAAAACACTTAATAAAAATACAGGCATATCACCAATGGATTCGATAGTATACAGTACAGCACAAAATCTCAGATATCATATTCCTCGACTAGTTTCGCGGACACAATCCGCTTCATCAGGAGGGAATCTGAAGATAAATTTTTTCTGACTAAACAGTCTGAACCTGACAATTAAAAAAATACGAGGTTTACAAAAATACAAGATCAGATAATTTATGTTCCAGCATCAAAACATACACATAGATAATGGAGATGGGGGGGAGGGGAGAGAACGAATCTGCTTACCCAGGTCCCAGCAGACCCCAAGCGCAAGGCCCCAACACCAACAAATAGTCCAATATGCTCCATTTAGATGGGGATCAGGCTTCCAACCCCCTTTAGATGGGTTTGTTACTAGAATGAAATGCAAACTAGATTTTGTGTAAGGAGAGGACACTCAGCAGCTGTTTTCACATCTGGACACTGGAGCACTAGTGTGGGACACAAGAACACCATTTTTATTAGGGGGGACCACACAGGTGCTCCAGTGTATACTATAGGGGGGGCTACATCTGTGAAGCTTGTACTAAACAGGTAAAGTATTGCAGCTTGACAAAGGCCAATAAAAAAAATACATCTTGGAACCCTGCTAAAATAGACAATTGTACCCCACTTCCAAGCAATGTTTCCTATTTCTAGTTCTGCTATCAAATATCTGTGTGCTAATTATACCATTTTTGTTTTACATAGGGGAGAAAAGACTCAGACACCCCTCATCCCAGGAGACCAGAGACCCCCCCCCTCTGGAAGAAGGGGAAATACCAACCCAAGAAGCTGAGCAGGAGGAAGAAGAAGACGTGGTGGAGATTGGCACCACAACAGGTGAGTGTCTGCGACCACAGGCTCAGGTAAAAGAGATGGATGGTGGAAGATTTTTGAGACCTTTTTTTTTGTTCTTTATCTCTTTTTAGGTGATCGTGTTCCAGAACGCTTTACATCTGAAAGTGCCCAGATACTGATCGGGGAGATCATGGGGTGTAATCTCCAATTGCAAAACATCCAGCAACAAATCAGTGATGTTATTAAAAAAAATAATAACATCATTGATGTTTTGGGGCGAATTTAAACCCCACAAAATCACCTGTTTTATCGTACGAAAATTTTTTCAATGTTTAGAAAAGCCAAATTTGGAGGATGCACACAGTGTGCCAACATGTGCTATCTGCCATCACGGGAGATCAATGGACGCGTTTTGGGGGTGCAACCCCTTCCTCAATTATAAAGTAGCGTTGAGGAAGGGCTTGCTCCCCCAAAACACGTCCCTTGATCCCCCCTGATGGCAGATAGCACATGTTGACATTCGTAAATTGGTGTGCATCTTCCAAATTTGGCTTTTCCAGGGGTGATTTCCCCCCATCTGAACGCTATATCAAACCCAGTTCCTAAATACTGATGTCTGATATAGCCTTCAGGTTTTACCTAATGTGAACTTTGTAAGTTCAAGTTTTTTGGCTTTCTTGTTGGTTTTACACAGGCCTGTTTTATCTGAAATGGATATTTCGATTTTTGATAATGCTACTGCAAACATTGTTATACAACAAACATGTTGGTTTGTTTTAAAAACCTTTAGGAAATGCACATGTGATTGTGCAGGTATAAAAAAGTGCCTTACTCAAGAATGTGTGGATTATTGTCTCAACACTACAACACTTTTGGGGTGATGTAATTGCTGTTTTATGCAAAAATGGGGGTTATTTCCTAAGGGCAAATAAACTTTGCACTACAAGTGCAGGTTCAGTGCAGTTGCAAGTGCACTTGTAGTGAAATGTGTTTTTGCATTTAGGAAGTACCAGCCAACACTGTTTTTTATAAGGTTACCCAATCACGACATTTTCTGCACTCAACACATTTCTGTCAGGGTCAGCTAAAACAAACACAAGCAGTAAATGTCCACAAAGAATTTCTTTTGGTTGTTTTTTATTTGAAAAAGGTGTCACAGATTGTCTGGCATATTGATAGCCCCCCTACCCGCAAAGAACTCCAGGTAGCGTAACCGGACATCACGGGCATTCAGGGAGGGCAAGCCAGGACGGCCACTTTCAAGCGCCGTCAGTGTTGATGGATTTGGGATTCCGGCCTCAGGCCCAACTGAGCCAGCATAGTTGGCTGAATGTTTTCTTAAAAAATTATGGAGAACACAGCAGGCAAGTATTATATGGTTCAGTTTATACTCCGCCATATGGATGGGTGTCAGAAATAATCGAAACCAGCTGGCCAGGATTCCAAATGTGTTCTCCACCACTCTTCGGGCTCTGGCCAGCCGGTAATTAAAAACCCTCTGTTCCGGGGTGAGGGTCCTCATCGGGAATGGCCGCATCAGGTGGTCCCCCAGCACAAATGCTTCATCAGCAACGAACACAAATGGGAGACCTTCAACATTGTCCTCTGGAGGTGGCAAGTCCAAGCTGCCATTCTGGAGACGCCTGTAGAACTCCGTCTGGGCGATCACTCCACCATCGGACATCCGGCCATTCTTCCCCACGTCCACATACAAGAACTCGTAATTAGCCGACACCACCGCCAACATCACTATACTATTAAACCCCTTGTAATTATAATAGTACGACCCCAAGTTGGGTGGTGGGACGATGTGGACGTGTTTCCCATCAATTGCCCCTCCGCAGTTAGGAAAGTCCCACCGCTGGGCAAAGTGGGAGGCCACAGTCTGCCATTCCTGTGGCGTTGAAGGAAACTGTTGAGGAAAAAACAATAAACATTACTATTTTTTCACAGAAACATGGCAAGCAGATTAGACACAAACATTATGGGGCAACCTCCAGATAGCATTTATAAGGGGAATTTAACAACAACAAAGTATAAGGTACACCTATCATATTCCCCCTCCCCCCCTCTCATGGGCCATTTCTAACATTATAGGGGGGGGGAACTCTTGGACAGGTAACCCTCTTCACTTCATTGAGAGATGAATGCCTAAATACAGGGTATTACTTGGAACAGCCCCTCCTTAGTTACACTATTGGCAGACCACTGGACAGGTAAGAAGTGTCATAATACAAAGATATAAATACACACTGTACACATTTGAGGACATTTGAACATTCTGCTATTACCTATCAAGATAATAATAGGATACAAAAACTTTAAACAGTACCATTGGAAAGTATACAGGCAGGCCCTTGCACTACATGCTTTGGGGAATTCATCCATAAATCTGACCAGTAAAGAGATGGGTATAGTGTGTATGGGTTTGGCAAAGTCAGCAGATAGATGATTGAGGATAGAGAATTGTGATCAGCTGACTTAGCAGTTGGGGGGAGGGAGGGTTACAAAAAATTTGGGGACACCACAAAAAAAAGCCTCTGGCACTCTGCCTGAATTTAAATCAAAAATAACATTTCCAAACATTTTAGGGGGTGTTTGGGGTAAAGCACTACTATGGAGCTGATAAAATACATTGTTAAGTGACTACATGAGGTGAATATAGGCCAGGAAAGACCATGCTGGGGAGGTTATTGAAGGGCAAATATGTATGAAGGACATAAAATAATAATTACCTAAAAATCCAGCATGCATGAGAACAAAGGGGACATTCACAACATATTACAATCATGGTAATTAGGGAATGAGGGAAGAAATACAATATATTATCAAACATTCAATACAATAAAATGTGATATAAAAGGATAAAAATCTTACCTTCATATACTCCTTCTGCAGGACCTGAATGATGGCAGAACAGGTCTCTGGGATAATGATCCCCAGAGCCTGGGGGGAGATGCCTGTCGAGAACTTGAGGTCCTGCAGGCTTCTCCCTGTGGCCAAATACCGCAAGGTAGCGACCAACCTCTGCTCCGGAGTGATGGCTTGCCTCATGCAGGTATCCTGGCTGCTAATATTGGGGGTCAGCGAAGCCAACAAACGGTGAAATACGGGGTCCGTCATCCTGAGAAAGTTCCTGAAATCATCAGGATTATTCTCACGGATCTCACGGAGCAAAGGCATATGACAGAACTGGTCACGCTGAAGCAACCAATTCTTGGTCCATGAACTCCTCCCCACCCTGTTCATGGACTGGACTTGTGTCAAGGTCAGGACCCCAACACCAAGCCCCCGCACAGCACGAACTCTACGAGGAGTACGCATACGAAACATGGCTAGAAAACGGTCGGCTGCTCAGAACGAAGTAACAGAACGCACTGAAGAACAGCAAGGCCTGTGAAGAGCGACCTGAAAAACAGCAACGAGCGGGCAAGATCGCACAGAAAACTCTGATACGAACTGACTGCACGCACTGAAGAGCAGATACAAACCCACAAGCACAAACTGAACGGCAGAAAACGATCTGAAAGCCACGAGTCTGAAAAAGCGCGAATCGTCTCTCACCAAACTTTTACTAACACGAGATTAGCAAAAGGAGCCCAAAGGGTGCCGCGCTTGGTTCTGAACCGGCCTTTTCCAGTCTCGTCGTACGTGGTGTACGTCACCGCGTTCTTGGCGATCGGAAATTCCGACAACTTTGTGCGACCATGTGTAGGCAAAACAAGTTTGAGCCAACATCCGTCGGAAAAAATCCTAGGATTTTGTTGTCGGAATGTCCGAACAAAGTCCGACCGTGTGTACGGGGCATTAGTATCATCACTATTTGTTGATTATTCACTTAGATTTATGTCCAGCGCTGCACTGTTTATTATCCAATGAAAATGCCTTGTTGATGTCAGAGGTCAGAGGAGAATGTGCAGACTGGTTTGAAATGATAGAAAGGCAACAGTAACTCAAATAACCACTCATTACAACTAAGGTATGCAGAATACCATCTCTGAATGCACAACACATTGAACCTTGAAGCAGATGGGCTACAGAACTTCTATCAGCTGTGAACAGGAAACTGAGGCTACAATTCCCACAGACTCACCACAATTGGACAATAGAAGAGTGGAAAAACTTTGCCTGGTCTGATGAGTCTCGATTTCAGCTGCAACTATCGGATGGTAGGTTCTGAATTTGGGGTAAACTACCATGAAAGCATGGATCCATCCTGCTTTGTATCAATGGTTCAGGCTGGTGGTGGTGGTGGTGTAATGGTGTGGGGGGATATTTTCTTGGAACACTTTAGGCCTCTTAGTACCAACTGAGCATCGCTTAAATGCCATGGCCTACCTGATTATTGTTGCTGACCCTGTCTGTCCCTTTATGACTACAGTGTACCCATCTTCTGATGGCTTCTTCCAGCACCGTGCCACAAAGCTCAAATCATCTCAAACTAGTTTCTTGAACAAGGCAATGAATTCACTGTACTCCAATGGCCTCCATAGTCATCAGAGCTCAATCCAATAGAGCACCTTTGGGATGTGGTGAAACAGAAGACAAATCTGCAGCAAATGCGTGATGCTATCATGTCAATAAGGACCAAAATCTCTGAGTAATGTTTCGAACACCTTGTTGAATCTATGCCACGAAAAAGTAAGGCAGTTCTGAAGGCAAAAGGGGGTCCAACCCGGTACTAGCAAGGTGTACCTAATAAAGTGGCCGGTGAGCGTATATTTGTGATAACTGGGCCATGTAGAGGGTAAGCTCAAAAATGATGACACATGCTTCGGAATATTATAAGTGCTGGCTGTCCAACATGTTGGAAATTCTGTGTGATAGATTGGTGCTTGTTAACTTTTCTCCCTTCAATGCACCTTATCTAAACCCTGGACAATTTGGGAGGAAAAATGATGTCCCAGCAGAATACAGTGAGCGAAATCAAGCTGATCTTTCAGCACCTATTATTTTGAGTGATCTGTCCATTATGACCATTTCTGAATAAGCCCCATTTGGCTCAAAGATGTTTAGGTGTCATAACCATTAAATACAATTTTTTACAACTAGTTTGACTGCATGCCACAATTTATGACACCGTTGTATTTTATTAATTTGGAAAGACTAGTTATTTGACTCATTTATTCTATAGCTATCTTGGTCTTTTATGCCCACTGCAGTAGGAGAGTCTGACTCCGGTGGATAGACTTAGTTTAACAGAAGGTGAATTTCTTTTTTTCACATGACATTTATCAAAGAAGTTCCTAAAATGAGAAAAGTCAAAAGTAATCTAAAGCTTTAGTGTGTGATGTTGCTGTTAATGGAGGCAGTTCAGGAGATATTGAAAATCTTTCAGATGGTGCTAAAAAACAACCGCTACAATAAAAAATGTTTAGCCCCAGGCCAGATGTTCATATCCTTGAAAAAAAGGGGATCTGTCATATAAACCCAGGATTTATTACAAGGCTTAAACCACAGCCAGATAATCATTTTTATTGATACAACACACAATTGCTTCTCAACCAAAATATTGTTACAGTGGGCTACTATGTGCTGGCTAGAGTCAGACTGCAAATAGATACAAATGATTAAAAAATATAGTAGGCTCAGTTCACTCAGCTGTAAAGCATGTGTTATCTGCCATAATGGTCATAATCAGTGGTGGCTGGTGCTCAAAATTTTTTTGGGGGGGTGCAAGCAAAAATTCTGAACAAAAAAAAAAAAACACCAATTGCAGCCTCACTGTGCCCATCAAACGCAGCCACTGTACCATCAAACGCAGCCACTGTACCATCAAACGCAGCCACTGTGCCATCAAATGCAGCCAGTGTATTATCGAACGCAACTCCTGTACCATCAATTGCCACCACTGTGCCCATCGAACGCAGCCACTGTGCCATCAAATGCAGCCACTGTGCCATCAAATGCCGCCACTATGCCCATCAAACGCTGCCACTATGCCATCAAACGCTCCCACTGTGTCATCAAATGCTCCTACTGTGCCGCATCAAATGCTTCCATTGTGTCATCAAATGCTCCCACTGTGCCCCATCAGATGCTCCCAGTGTGCCCCATCAAATGCTCCCACTGTGCCCCATCAAATGCTCCCACTGTGCTGCCACTGTGCTGCCATTGTGCCCCCCCCGCCTGCCCGGCACTTACCCTGTCTCATTGGGGCAGAGGGTGAAGGCGGGCAACGAGCGATGTCCTCTGTCTTTTTCTTTCGTCCTCTCCTCCCGTTCTCTCCTATGATTGGATGCCTGATAGGCGTCCAATCACAACACTTGTTGTTTCAGCTAATCAAGTGACGGGTAACAGACCCGAGCACCTGATTGGCGGAGAGGCGGTTCAGTGTTAGGAAAGCGAATATTCATTCGCTTTTCTAACACAGCTGGGTGAACTGCAAGCTTTTTTGACGCCTATTAGAGCCTAGAACTCTAATCAGGTGCTTCAAAAACACCCCCTGCCGCTGTAATTCAGGCACCCGGCAACCGAAAAGGAGCCGGGCACCTGAATAGGGGGTGGCAGCAGCGTCCATGGATAGATTCATGCAATGCATGAATCTATCTATTGGTGATAGAGGGGATGGCTGGAGATAGGGGGCGGTGCCCGTGCGCCCTTATGGACGCACCGCCACTGGTCATAATA
The DNA here is from genome assembly GCF_042186555.1 of Aquarana catesbeiana. NCBI lineage: Eukaryota > Metazoa > Chordata > Amphibia > Anura > Ranidae > Aquarana > Aquarana catesbeiana. The sequence goes on from NC_133334.1 coordinate 144,470,894, forward strand.
TTAACTGGGTGACAGTTATTTTCACCTCTTGTTGGCTGTCTGTGTTTTATATAATAGTTGTTATGCCAAATACAAACAATGTTCAAACTGGCATTTGGCTGACAATGCTTTAAATATTAGTTGTCATGGAAAATACAAATGACACACAGTCTTTAGACGCCTTTCACACTGGTGCGCTTTTCCAGGGCAACAACAATGCATCAAAACTCTTCCCCACTAAATCCTATGTAACTGTTCACATTGCAGGTGCGCTGTGTTTTGAAAAGGCCTGCATGCTGCATCTTTGGTGCGTTTTTTTCAAAAGTACACCAAAAAAAAGCACCTTCTGTTGTAAGACAATGGGAACGAATCAAAAGTGCATCAGTGTGAAAGGCTCTTATATATATATATATATATATATATATATATATATAGAGAGAGAGAGAGAGAGAGAGAGAGAGAGAGAGAGAGAGAGAGAGAATAGTGAACAGTTCTGCACGGGTGTATCTATCCATACTTTTGACTTATATAGGTTTGATAAACTAAAGCAAAGGGATGAGGAGATCTTTGCCATTGGAACACAATAAAAATTAGCATACTTATATTATGATAAATTAAAGCTCACATATACGTATGGCAATTTCTACATGGTTACATTGATCCAGTTTGGACCATGTATGTGTCATATCCCTATGGAAGCTGGAAATCACTGTAGTAGGTACCACTACTATTATGATAGCTGCTAGCCTCTGGGTTCTTTGCCAAGCAGCTACCCTGCTGCTTAAAGGGCAAAGTTCACCTTTGTACACTTTTTTCTTCTAAAATCCAGCTGCCCTATGCACCAAATAGCATGCATCTACATTTTTTTGCAAAAATATTAAAGCTTTCCATTAAATCTATAGCCATTTACATTTCTTGTCCTAATTCATGTTTCCAGACGTTTCCATTTGTAATATCTTTCTTCCTGATCAGACTGTAGGTCATGACACAGGAAGGAGTTGACCAGCTAATCTAATTAGCACACACCCTGCATTATCCACCCTCCCATTCCCAGGAGCATGTTTTTCAAATGAAATGCAATCAATCAGTGATCACCCTTCTCACTAAATACTCAATCAAGGGGGGGTGTGGCCTGACGCATGGAGTAGGAGGACGTGCAGTGCTTCAGCTCTACAGGGCTTCTCCACATCGCAATCTGCTGTCTTACCGGACAAAATGGGGAAAGATAAGTACAAAGACCAGAAGGGAATGGGGGGATCCCGGCCTGGAGGGGATTTAGGGCACTTTTTTACCCGATCTTCAGCGCCGGCCTGAATCCAAGATGGCGCCGACGCCTCCATCTCTGGCCCACTCTGAGTCAGCCCTGGACTCACTGGCCGGTTCCCAGGCATCCCACCCAACCCCTGTGACACAGGATTGCCCCTAGGCGCTCCAGGAGCCATTCCAATACATCCCTGGGCTCAGAGGATGGATGGGACTTAGAATCACAGATGAGATCCCTGCACAGCTACATGCGGTCGCTCCCCACAAAGGCTGACTTTGAACAATGTGTTCATCGCATAGAGAAAACTTACAAGCAGGAGCTCTCTGAGCTCAAACGGTTGGTGTACGTTTTGAGGATATAGAAGCCACCACTGAGGCCCTGCATACCACGGTGCAGACACATGAGGAAATACTTAATTCTCATACAGTCATGCTGCAACACTTAGCGTACCAGCAAACGACATCGAAAACAGAAACAGGCGCAACATTTGTGTACACGGTATACCTGAATCTGTGGAACCCAAGGATTTAAAAGCGGCAGTGACGCGCAGTGACGGCCATCTTTAATCAGCTTTTACAATTGCCTAAAGATAATCCCCTTGAGCTTGACCGGGTCCACAGGACCTCTGGCCCCAGGAAACCTGTTCCCTTATTTGTCCACGACACTCTGTGCAGAGTGCATTTCTATAATATAAAAGAATCCATCATGCACTCAGGACTCTATCCTCTTCAATACCACCCCTGTGATGCTGCTGCGTGATCTTTCACGCCTGACTCTAACCATGCTGGAAAGCTTTAAAACCTCTCACGCAGTTACTTCAGTCACGTCAGCTGAAATACCAATGGCGCCTCCCCTTCCAGCTGCAGGTTCACCATGATGGTAAGACTGCCATTTTTCGCACGCTGGGTGACCTTCCCACATTCCTCAGCACCTTGGAGCTGCCTCATGTCTCTATACCAGATTGGCTCTTCACTCCCACCACACCAGGCCTGCCATACATACCTCAGTGGCAAAAACAAAGTCACAAACGACGCCCTGGATCCTCATCTCACACAGATCCCGACGATTGATGTCCTCTAGACCGGCTGGTCATCCATCTTTTTCTTTTTGAAAGCAGGAACACCTCCCGTGTCAACTCAGAATCTCTGAGTACTACCTCTCTGAGACTCTCCTGATGATCTTCTCCTCTCCGCACACCTTCCAACTAGTTGCTACTATTAGCGGTTATTTCTAATTGGAAGGTTTTCTACTACTTACCCACGTTGGGACTCACTTATAGAAGACACCAGGTTCTTCAGTTCAAGGCTGGAATGACTAATTCAGGCAACTCAGGGGAGAACTCACCCTAATTCATCAGTCCCATCTTCTGCAACTACCATCCTCCTCATTTGCCCTGACACTTGCCTCAAAGTGCATCCGTCTCCTTGATGCCTGAGGTTTACACTTACCAAACTCTAACTTCTGTTTTTCAGGGACATATGCGCCTGATTGCAATCCGCAATTACTCTCATGGCAAGCAAACCTGATTTCAGTACCTCGTTATCTTATGTTTTATTCAAATGTCATATTTCGTTGTTCATAACTTTTTTTTCCCCCATTACAGCTTATTTCATTCACAGTTACCTCCTCCCCCATGCTAACCACTAACCCCCCCTTAGGAATACTCGGTGTTCACATTTAGCACCGTACCCTGGTTTCTAGATGTTGTCCATAATGTATTCTTATGTATATTGTATTTATGCATTTATGATTAACTGGCGCCACCTAGTGGCCTATTCAAGTAAATTGGTTTATCCACTGCTGTCTGGGTCCCAGCTACCTGCACTTGATTTTGATAAAACATGTAGTTTTGCTACTCTACCAACTGTGGAGTCTGGGACTCTCGCTTTCGTCTTATACTTTTATGCTGCTACATTATTTTCTTACATGTCTCCCTCTATTTGTTACCTATCCTCTTTCCTCTTCCTTCTACCCCCCCCCCCCTTCTGCTGGCTGGGACTGGCCCCCGAGGGACTCCCATTACTTTATCTTTACTACTCTTAACTCCCCCTTCCCATTATAGCGGTCACACCACCTCTTAACCTAGCATCCTACAACTGTAGGGGCTTTAACACCCCAGAGAAGCGCAGCCAGATCCTCTACCACTTCCACAAACAAAGAGCTAGCATCCTGCTATTGCAGGAGACATACTTCCGTTCTGGCTCAACACCCACAATACGTAATCGCCATTACACTACCTGGTTCCATAGTACTAACCCGCTAGCTAAATCTAAAGGGGTCTCTATTGCGTTCCATAGGTCTTTTCACCCTGAGATACTTGACTCCTGTATTGATGATAATGGACGTTTTGTGTTTCTCAAATTAATCATTTTCTTTTTACAGTGGCAAATATATATGCCCCCAACATGGACCAGGCTCGCTTCCTATCTACCACTCTCACCAGACTACCCTCCTTCGGAGGTCCCTGTGTTATCGTTGGAGGTGATTTCAATGTTGCTCTGTCCCCGTCTGCCGACACATCCGTGGGTAAGTCATCCATATCCACGACCTCACTCTCACACATCAAGTCTCTTCTAAACCCCCATCACTTAGTAGATGTGTGGCGCATACACCACCCCACAGACAGAGATTTTACCTATTTCTCCATAGCCCACAACTCCTATAGTAGATTAGACTACTTCCTCATTTCACAATCCCTCTTAGATACCCCACTACAGACCTCCCTGGGACGTGCCCTCTGGTCTGACCTCTCCCCGGTATACTTATCCTTTGCCCAACCCCCGCAGTCATGTAGAGGGAATTCTTGGCATCTCAACGACAACCTACTATGAGACGCAGTATGTGTTGCTGAAGTTACTAAAGAGATCCAAAATTTCCGATCTGATCATACATCGGATACTACCTCTCCACTTAACCAATGGGAGGCCCTGAAGTGTGTGGTTAGAGGTGTCCTTATACAAAATGGCTCCCGTTTAAAAAAAATTAGATCAGACGACATACGACTCCTCCTTACCACCATTTCGGATCTGGAATCCCTTCACAAACAAACCTTAGACCCATCCTCCTTTGTTACCCTCTCAAATACCCGTCGTGATCTTCTCCAATTACTAGACTCCCACTTTCTAATAGCCAAGGACCGTGCCCGCAATTTCCATTACTCTATAGCTAACAAATGCGGTCAACACCTAGCACGGGTCATTCACCCTAGATCCTCATGCCACCCCATCCCCTTTATCACCAAACCAGACCAGACCAAAGTCTTTAACACCAAGGGCATATCTACCTCATTCAAAGACTTCTACTCCCAATTATATAACCTCCCGCAAGCAACCCCACACAGCCCTATGTCTTCCTCTCAGGACCCAATGCAGACCTACATAATTGATACGGCATTACCCACAATCGACCCCCAGGAATCCTCGGATCTAGATAGACCCCTGGCTGAGCCGGAATTCCTGGGTGTCATCAAAGAACTAAAACCAGGCAAGTGCCCAGGCCCAGATGGCTACACCCCAAGGTTTTACAAAACCTTTGCACCTCTGCTAGTACCATTTCTAACTAGGGCCTTTAACACCACCGACGACACTATCCTCCCTTCCAAAGAACTACTATCAGCCAATGTATCCATTCTTCTGAAACCCAATAAGGATCCCTCCCAATGCAGCAGTTATCGCCCCATTTCTTTATTAAATATAGACCTTAAACTGTTTGCGAAAGTCCTTGCCAACCGTCTCTCCCCCTTACTCCCAGGGATCATACATAGAGACCAGGTCGGTTTTGTTCCGGGCAGGGAGGCCCGGACAACACTACTAAAACTATACACCTCATCTCATATACTCAACGCCATCGCCAGCAGGTTTGCCTTCTATCCTTTGATGCCGAGAAGGCATTTGACCGGGTTAACTGGTATTTTTTAAGACTCTCCCTTGAGCAAATTTGTTTAGGATCCACTTTCATCTTCAAAATCATGTCCCTTTACTCACACCCCTCTGCTTCGGTCTTAGTGAATGGCACCTCATCAGAAGCGTTCGACATATCCAATGGGACCCGCCAAGGATGCCCCCTTTCCCCCCTTCCCTTTGATAATGTAATAGAACATTTGGCATGTGCCATCCGCCAAAATGATTCCATACAAGGTATCCGAACACCGTCCGTGCACCACAAATTATCATTGTACGCGGATGACTTACTAATATATGCCCACCAGCCCCATATAACTTTCCCTTTCCTTTTTTCAGAATTACAGCGATTCGGAAGGCTGAGCAATTTTAAGCTCAATATCTCCAAAACAGAGGCCCTTAACATTTCTCTTTCCGCATCTACCATGTCCTCACTCCACTCCAACTACTCATTTCAATGGCAGACCAAGGGCATCACTTACCTGGGTGTAACAATCCCTGTTAATCTTTCCAATCTTTTTGCATTAAATTATATCCCCCTCCTCTCCTGTCTCTGTGTCATGAAAAGGTTCACCCGTTGGTGGCGCTATCTGTCTCCTGGATCGCAGTACCAGTGTCCACCAGCGGGTGTCTTCCAACACCTAAGACCTGTAATAAGAGGACTCACCTGCTGGTGGCACTGTTGCATCTTTGGGCCGTAGTTCCGGTGTCCACCAGCGGGTGTATTCCGGCAGTGTGGAGCAGACAGCATCCTCTGCGCTCAGGTGTAACGTGAGGTCAAATCACTGCAGTCTGATAAATACCCGGCAAGCCCTCACATCCTTGCCTTGGTGTCTCTCTCCCTGTGCCCTAATCTTGCTGCCTGTTATCTTGACCTTGAGCCTGCATCTGTCCTGACCTGATCCGATCCCTATCCTGAGCCCATCCTGGACCTGTCCCTCCGGTTCCCTGATCCCTGCCCTGCAGCCTATCCATCCATCCTCTCCCTGTCCTGTTGGTTCCCCATCCTTTCCCATCTGACTGACCTCCTTGTGTATGAACTTAGCCTGGCTTTTGTTACGATTACGGTATTTCCCATTCATTTGTATATATCATTTGTTTGTGGGTCTATGGTTGTTTTGCACTGTTCTATTTTGTTTGTTTGTCACCCATTTAATAAACACCATTATTTTTCACTTTCCTGTGTTTCTGGTTCCTTCTGTGCAGTCCACACAGTCTGGTCTTCTAAATTCCCTGACAGTACACCAAGGCCATCCCTGACCAGAGGTGGCTGCATTGAGGAACCATCCGGGTTGTTAGTTCTGCTAATATGGATTTCAATTAAATCAGTTATTATTCCCTGCTGGCAGAAGATGATGTTGAATATTGTCGCCAGATTTTGAAAGGGTGGACTAGTGACCAGCTGATGGAAACTATCCGATCAGCTCATTCCCTAGTGTATCAGGGGTATATGTCATTTTAAGATGTTCAGCCCCTGATCCAGTTATGTGCAAAACCAGCCCTGTCATGCAATCCCGAAGGGAGCAATGATTTTTCTCCCCTCTTCAATTATGGCCAAGTGGAATCCCTGGTATGGTTATTAGAAGATGATCCAGCCTTTTTTATGGAACATTATTCCGTTTGTTCACAGCAGGTGTTGTCTGATTGCATCCATTCAGTGCAATCCCTGGTTAGTCAGGCCGGGTGTGAATCAGCATTTGTTCAACCTGTGCTACGGACATGGTCAGATCTCCTGCACTTAGCTAAGCCTCAACATTCCAGCCCTGCCATCAAACACCTGCCTTCCCAAAAATCTATCTCCCCGTCACCTATGGCAACCTCAGCTACAGCCCAGTTTACGCAGCTCCCTACCAAATACTACTACCCAGTCTCCAAGTGCTGCACCTATCATGCCTTTAATCCACCTGTCTCTTGTCCTGCACCTGTAACAACCCCACAGAACCCTCCTCCAGCCACTGTTCCTTGGTCTTCCTTCTGCCCAGCTACTTTTTTTTCTTACGACCCTGCACCTACGTACAAAGCTGCAGTGGCTAAACCAAAGAGGAAACAAAAGTTCTTCCCGACCCACACCATCTTGCCAGTAACCCAACCTGCCTCCACACCTACCAACCTGTTCCAGCCTGCGTTCATGCCAGTTGAACTTGATGACCCACATAAACCTGCCAACCCTGTGCCTGTCTTCCAGTCTGATGTGCCTACCTTCCAGTCTGATGTGTCCGCTTCCCAGTCTGATGTCTTGATGCCTGCCTTCCAGCCCAAAGTCTCGTGCCTGCCTTCCAGCCTGATGTGCCTGCCTTCCAGTCTGATGTGCCTACCTTCCAGTCAGATGTGTCCACTTTCCAGTCTGATGTCTTGATGCCTGCCTTCCAGCTCGAAGTCTCGGTGCCTGCCTTCCAGCCTGATGTATCTACCTTCCAGTCTGATGTGCCCGCTTTTCAGTCTGTGCCCGCTTTCCAGTCTGATGCTTGCCTTCCAGCCTGATTTCTCGATGCTTGCCTTCCAGCCTGATGTCTCGGTGCCTGCCTTCCAGCCAGATGTCTCGGTGCCTGCCTTCCAGCTTGATGTGCCCACTTCCCAGTCTGATGTGCCCGCCTTCCAGTCTGATGTGCCCACCTTCCAGCCTGATGTCTCGGTGCCTGCCTTCCAGCTTGATGTCTCCACTTTCCATTCTGATGTGCCCGCTTTCCAGTCTGTGCCTGCTTTCCAGTCTGATGTGCCCGCCTTCCAGCCTGATGTCTCGATGCTTGCCTTCCAGCCTGATGTCTCTGTGCCTGCCTTCCAGCCGGATGTCTCGGTGCCTGCCTTCCAGCCTGATGTCTCGGTGCCTGCCTTCCAGCCTGATGTCTCGGTGCCTGCCTTCCAGCCTGATGTCTCGGTGCCTGCCTTTCAGCCTGATATCTCGGTGCCTGCCTTTCAGCCTGATGTCTCAGTGCCTGCCTTCCAGCCGGATGTCTCGGTGCCTGCCTTCCAGTCTGATGTGCCCGCTTCCCAGTCTGATGTGCCCGCTTCCCAGTCTGATGTGCCCGCCTTCCAGCCTGATGTCTCGGTGCCTGCCTTCCAGCTTGATGTCTCCACTTTCCATTCTGATGTGCCTGCTTTCCAGTCTGTGCCTGCTTTCCAGTCTGATGTGCCTGCCTTCCAGCCTGATGTCTCAATGCTTGCCTTCCAGCCTGATGTCTCTGTGCCTGCCTTCCAGCCAGATGTCTCGGTGCCTGCCTTCCAGCCTGATGTCTCAGTGCCTGACTTCCAGCCGGATGTCTCGGTGCCTGCCTTCCAACTTGATGTCTCCACTTCCCAGTCTGATGTGCCCGCCTCCCAGTCTGATGTGCCCGCCTCCCAGTCTGATGTGCCCACTTTCCAGTCTGATGTGCCCGCTTTCCAGTTTGATGTGCCCACCTTCCAGCCTGATGTCTCGGTGCCTGCCTTCCAGCTTGATATCTCCACTTCCCCGTCTGATGTGCCCACTTCTCAGTCTGATGTCTTGGTACCTGCCTTCCAGCCTGATGTCTCAGTGCCTGCCTTCCAGCCTGATGTCTCGGTGCCTGCCTTCCAGCCTGATGTCTCGGTGCCTGCCTTCCAGCCTGATGTCTCAGTGCCTGCCTTCCAGCTGGATGTCTCAGTGCCTGCCTTCCAGCCGGATGTCTCGGTGCCTGCCTTCCAGCCGGATGTCTCGGTGCCTGCCTTCCAGCTTGATGTCTCCACTTTCCAGTCTGATGTGCCCGCTTCCCAGTCTGTGCCTGCTTTCCAGTCTGATGTGCCCACCTTCCAGCCTGATGTCTCGATGCCTGCTTTCCAGTCTGCCCGCTTTCCAGTCTGATGTGCCCACTTTCCAGTCTGATGTGCCCGCCTTCCAGCCTGATGTCTTGATGCCTGCTTTCCAGTCTGATGTGCCCGCTTTCCAGTCTGATGTGCCCGCCTTCCAGCCTGATGTCTTGATGCTTGCCTTCCAGCCTGATGTTTCAGTGCCTGCCTTCCAGCCGGATGTCTTGATATTGGTGTGTCAGCCTGGAGTTTCGGTGCCCGTGTCTCAGCCTGGAGTTTCGGTGCCCGTTTCTCAGCCTGGAGTTTCGGTGCCCGTGTGTCAGCCTGAAGTTTCGGTGCCCGTGTGTCAGCCTGGAGTTTCGGTGCCCATTTGTCAGCCTGGAGTTTCGTGCCCGTTACCCAGTCTGCTGAACCGGTGCCCGTTACCCAGTCTGCTGAACCGGTGCCCGTTACCCAGTCTGCTGAATCAGAGTCCGTTAAGCCAGTGCCCGTTATTTGGCTTGCCGGACCAGCGCCTGGTGTCCAACTCGCTGAACCGGGGCCCGTTACCCAGCCCACTGGGCCGGGGCCCGTTACCCAGTTTTTTGAGCCAGTGCCTGTGATCCAGCCTGCCCTTACGGTGCTCACTGTTTGGCCTGACGACCCGGAGCTTGCTGCCCAGCTCGACGACCCAGAGCCCACTGTCTACTCGGATGTGCCCGCTGTCTGCTCGGATGTGCCCGCTGTCTGCTCTGATGTGCCCGCTGCCTGCTCTGATGTATCCGTTGCCCAGTCTAAGGTGCATGATGCCCAGCCTGAAGTACCCGATGCCCAGTCTGACGTGCCGGCATCTGTTGCTCGGTTTGAGGCCATGAACTTTGGACAATTTCATCTAGTTGGAGCGTCCGGAGGCCGCTCCTTTTGAGGGGGGTACTGTCATGAAAAGGATCACCCGTTGGTGGCGCTATCGGTCTCCTGGATCGCAGTACCAGTGTCCACCAGCGGGTGTATTCCGGCAGTGTGGAGCAGACAGCACCCCCTGCGCTCAGGTGTAACGTGAGGTCAAATCACTGCAGTCTGATAAATAACCAGCACGCCCTCACATCCTTGCCTCGGTGTCTCTCTCCCTGTGCCCTGATCTTGCTGCCTGTTACCTTGACCTTGAGCCTGCATCTGTCCTGACCTGATCCAATCCCTATCCTGAGCCCATCCTGGACCTGTCCCTCCGGTTTCCTGATTTCCCTGATCCCTGCCCTGCAGCCTATCCATCCATCCTCTCCCTGTCCTGTTGGTTCCCCGTCCTTTCCCATCTGACTGACCTCCTTGTGTATGACCTCGGCCTGGCTTTTGTTACGATTATGGTATTTCCCATCCATTTGTATATATAATTTGTTTGTGGGTCTATGGTTGTTTTACACTGTTCTATTTCGTTTATTTGTCACCCATTTAATAAACACCATTATTTTTCACTTACCTGTGTTTCTGGTTCCCTCTGTGCAGTCCACACAGTCTGGTCTACTAAATTCCCTGACACTCCGAAAGGATTTAGCTTCCTGGGGGGACAAAACCATACCCTGGTTTGGACGCATTAATACCCTCAAGATGGACATCTTGCCCAAACTACTATACCTATACCAGACTATACCGGTCACTGTCCCCAAATCTTTTTTTTCTGCCCTACGCTCCCTTTCCATCCGTTTCATATGGAATAAAGGGTTTTGTAGAACTAAATATAAACTACTCACACAACCAAAATTACAGGGAGGCGCAGGCTTACCAGATTATGAGTTATGCTACAAAGCCACACTGATGGCTCGCATCCTAAAATGGTTTCCACAACCCTTCCAAAAAGCCTCGGTGATGGTCGAACAGGATATGTCTCCTGTCGATTTTAGTGCTCTCCTTTGGGGTTACAGGGGCAATTTACTGGACTTATCCAGCTCCTCACCACTAACTACAGCTGCTCTTGTGCTCTGGTATAGGAGAGGGTTTCTTGTGCTCTGGTATAGGAGAGGGTTGTGCGAGATCCTGTCCTCGGATCCATCCCCCTTATCATCTTTATTTGACAACCCAGCCTTCCCACAAGGCATAGGGGCTCAAGCTCTAGATTCATTCCATTGCACCTCCTGGCCTCAAGTACACACCTTCATTCATGCGGAAAATGGAACTCCAATCATCCCGACGGGAACACACGACTGGTTCACCTCCCTACACCTAACAACCTTTACCAAACACTTATGCAGTTCATCCCAGATTCACCGTCCACTGACTGAATTTGAACATTTGGGTTCCCTTAAGAGTTACCCAGACGCTTACTTTCACATATTTACAGTCTGATTCAAGCTTTCACACAAAATGACCTGCCCACTTACACCAGGATGTGGTCGGCAGACTTGGGAAAGACCATCTCCAGAGCGATTTGGCAGATTGCATTCCACTTCGCACACAACTCCTCCATCTCCTGTTACTCACAAGAGAAGAATTTTAAGGTTATGTCTAGATGGTACAGGGACCCCGCCACATTATGAAAAATATTTCCCTCTACTCCATCTACCTGCTGGTGATGCAATGCGGCAACAGGCACGTATCTTCATGTCTGGTGGGAGTGTGATCGGATTCAACCCTTCTGGAGACAGGTATTCCAGGTCTATGATAAAATATATGATGAATCTTTACAACTGATTCCTGAAATAGCCCTTCTTTCTATCCTATCAGGCTCAATAACTTCTCAAAAACAGTATTTACTACGCTTTTTTCTATCTGCTGCCTGCCAACTCATACCTCTCTTTTGGAAGACAACTACCATCCCCCCGTTATCTCTCTGGGTCTCCACCATGAATGATATTATGCATATGGAGGAGATGCTGGCGCTGGACAATAACACAAACGATAAATTTACAGTCCTATGGTCGGCCTGGCGGCGCTACTACTCCTCTGATACACTGGCTACACTGCTTCCTATTCCCCCGAACTCAGCTCCCTCAATACCCTGCATTCCACCTAAACCCCAAATAAGACCCGTAAGTCCTTCCTTCCGGTCCCCGCCAGCAGATCCCCCACCCCCCCACACCCCTTCCTCCTTCTAGTCCCTACTCTTCTTATCTTCTTTTTTCCTTTCGTTTCCTCTCATACCCTTTTATTGTTTGACATAACCTATTAATATGACTATTCCTGTATTAACAGATACCAGCATTGCTGTGGGCGACAGCCATTTGGCACGCTGGTTATCACTGTGTTGTAAACAATTTGTCAACTGTGCTTTTCCCTTCTGTTACTTTTTACCAATAAAAACATTTTCAACCCTAAATAATCAACTTGCACAGTGTATGGCCATCTTTAAAGAAGTACATATGAAGGAGTGGACAAAAACACTCAGCTGTCAAGCCCCGTTCACGACTCTGCATAGCGGGAACTCGCATTCCCACATGCGTTTTTTTTTTTTGTTTTTTTTTTTTAGCGAGGGGGGGGGCGTTCTGGAGCATTTTCGCTCATCACACATAGGGCAGCCCATCCACCTGAATGGGCTGCCCTACACACAGCAATCGCCCCAAGAAAGCTTAAGAACTATTTTTTAGAGTGGAGCTTGGTGCGTTTTTTACTGCGATTTTTGGTGCAGCGCATTTCTGAAATGCAAGGAAATGCACAGATGACAATGGAGCCTCATTGTTCTTGTGTTATCACACCAATTTCACTTTCAGGCCAAATTCACATCTAGCATAGTGGGAGCGCACATTTTGTGTGTCATTTTTCCTGTGACAAGCATAGGGCAGCCTGTTGATTTCAATTGGCTGCACTACATGTGGTTAAGGGGACATTGTGGCATTTTGTGGGTTGTGTGTTTTTTACTGTGCTTTTGTAGCATTTGCCCCTCGTTTTTTCACATGCAAAATGTGTGCTTGCTTCTGTGTTTGGTGTGCCGTTAACAATTAATGGCACTGAAATCACAACAAGTAATTTTAGGTGTATAAACATGGTCATACACTATGCAATCTGATTGTAATTTGTGTATTTAGTGAGAAGGGTGATCACTGATTGTCGCATTTAATTTGAAAAATGTGCACCTGAGAATGGGTGGGTTGATGATGCAGGGTGTGTGCTAATTAGGTCAACTGGTCAACTCCTTCCTGTCTCATGACCTAAAGTCTGAACAGAAAGAAAGACATTACTAATGGAAACGTCTGGAAACATGGATTAGGACAAGAAAAGTAAGTGACTGTCGATTTATCGGAAAGCTTTGATATTTTTGCAAAAAAAGGTACATAAATGCTATATTGGTGCATAGGGGAGCTCGAATTTAAATAATGCAAACCATTCTCTGATTGGACGAGGTGGGGAGGCAGTGCAGAGACATCACAATCTCCACCTCGTCCAATTAAAGAACACTTTGAATTTATTGACTATATGCAAAGTGTTCTCTAAAAGGCACCTGTGCCGAGTGAGCGCCCCCCTGTGTTCACTAAGCAGAAGGGTAGCCCCTCCCCTTTGCATGGAACCTGGTAGCCAGCTGCAATTACTGTAGACGGGGTGCCTACTACAGCGATTTCCGACTACCATATATTTTTTTTAAATTGTAAAAATTGTAAGTTACACCCAAGCATATAAAATCCTCCGCAGATTTTTTTTTTGAGGCCCCTTGCCCCACATATAAACACATACGTATACGCAAGCATCAGATGCGCCTACAGATGAAAACGTTCATTGCGATACACATGTTACATATTGTGGCGCACGTCGGAGTGAGAGTGATATTTCTAGCACTGACCTCCTCCATAACGCTAAACTGATGACCTGGCTTTTAAAGTGTTTTCTATAAAAAATATAGGGTACTTTGTCGCCATATCACAGGCGCACGCAAATTTAAGGTTTGACGTGTTGGGTATCTGTTTTATATTTTACCAAAAATTGGGTAATCTATTTCTTTTGTGTGCCCTAAAACTAGTTTTTATGTGTTGTTTACTGAAATTTTGCTTTCCTAGACCTTTGCGGTAATATCGTGTAAAAAAATTGGAACTACCACTATTTTATTCTCTAAAGTGTCTGCTTTCAGAAAATATATAATGTTCTGGGGGGTTTATATGTGTGAAAAAACGCAAAAACAGATGTGGCAGCAAAGAGATTAATAATTCAACATTGACATTAAAGTATATTAAAGTAAAGGCAAAACTTTTTTTGAGTTTTAGATAGAGTGAAGGTGGATTAAAATACATGTCAGGCTTTTTTGTCTTTGCTCTTATTAGCGAGATTTACTCTCTCTATGTGTCCTGTTTACTGTTCTCACCAAGAGTGAAAATGAAAGAAAATACCAAATTTTGGATTGTCACCAGAACAGTAATAGTGGGAAAATCTTCCAATGGGGACATTAGTTCTGGTGACCCTGGTGAAAACAAGGGTTTCTCTCACTTTGGAGGGGTTTCCGCTCAATTCCTGTTTCAGCTACAGGACAGGAAGTGAGGGGAAATCTCTCTCTTACTCTATCTAAAATAATAAAACAAAAGTGCTGCCATTAGTTCTACCGTACAGCTCCACTCCAGGCAAAAATGTAATTAGTGCATTTTGCATCAATTACCTTACTCCTCAGTCTTCATTCCAAACACCCCTATATAAGCCATCCTATAGATGGATCATAGTCACAGTTTCCGCTATGAGCCAAGCTAAGTTCTTTCCCTGGGGACCTAGTCCGCTTACCACCCTAGTGAGTTTGGAGCTTATGGAAGAAGACCTGGTTGATAGAAGTGTCACCTCCACCAATTGAAGGTGTCTACATCATGCAGGCAATGATGAGGACACCCGAAGAAGTATCCCATACAGTAAACAGAGGAAGAGAAAAGGATTGTCACAAGATTGTGGGTTCCAGTAAGTAAAAATGACATTTGGATAGTTTTTTCATACCCACAGTTAGTTAGACGGAGGTGGAAGTCGGGGTTGCTAATACCCCATAGTTGAGCTTTAATTGTATCTTTAGATATTTGCTGAAAGGAGTTTATGCTTGTACATATTTTCATGCTGCTAGACTGTACTGGTCATCATGAGCTGCTGGATCCCACAGAAGTCATTGGTGGGCCCTAGCTGTAGCCTTTTAAAGCGCAACTAAAGTCTGAGTTTTAAAAAAATGGTCTTTATTACAGAAAATAAATGCAATGTCTCTTCTGCCTTAAAATAAACGTACCTGCCTGCTCGCAGTCTTCTTTAGAATATACACTGAGCTGCACAAGCACAGCACAGTTTACATTGTGGCACAAACCCAAGATAAACTCCTCCACATGAACAACATTATTCAGCACCAGCCAATAAAAACAGCTGCGGCCCAATACCTTGAAAAAGCTAGGTAGAAGATGACAGCGCCAGCGAGGGATGCTGGACCGTTAAATGAGAGGTAATGTATACCTGATATATTTTATAAATAGCACTCATTTTCTAATGCTATGTCTAATTAGGTCTCTGAAAATCTATTTTGCACAGTGTGCACTGTTTACATGGAGCTACATGTACCATGGAGTTCATGTCTTGAGGTCTAGAGCTATCTGAAGACACCACAGCTTTCTATGGTAAATGAGCGGTTAGTAATCTTCGGTTGGGTTCCATACAGTGCACGTTTCTCATGTCTGTTTTTCCTGTATAGAGGGGGTCCCCATGTTACAAACAAGTTAGGGACTGTAGGTTTGTTCCTAAGTTGAATCTGTTTGTAAGTCGGAACAGGTACATTTTTTAAGTGTAGCTCCAGCCAAAAAAAATATTTTTAAGCTTTTTGGATAGCATAGGGAAGGGTTATCACCCCTGTAACATTTGTTTTGCTGTCTGTGCCCCTGTTCAGAAGATTTCACCTCACTTTCTGTCCCAATGACAATTGGATTTTGAAAATTTTGGGTTGTTGTGGAAACAAGCCTTGGTGATAAAGCATCAGTGGAGGTACATTTTCCCCATAATAGCTCTTACAGGAGTGAATTTCCCTTCCTAGCGGTAGATTTCCTCTCACTTCCTGTTGTCTCCCTCCGTTTTTAAGTAGGAGTCGTTTGTAAGTCGGATGTTTGTAACTAGGGGACCCCCTGTACTTTGATTTCCAAAAAAACATTGGTGCATTTATTGGTTTTAACTGAAAACAGACCTGGGACAAGGGTGAATGGAGAGTTGTATACTGTATGTACTCTCTAAATCAGTCAGTCATTCTTATCCAGGGTCCCTTCAGAGGTTGCTTGGCTTTTTTTGAGCTGTAGCTGATTAACCTCCCATTTGATCATCCCTGCATTGTTCCTGGGCCAGCGCCACTTGAAAAGTAAGTAGCATAATACACTGTAAGGGGAGCAATCATCCCTCTGTCCACCAGTGTAAGGGGTATTTTACAATGACCCCAGATTAATTGGTTAGAGAAGGGGTTCCCTGGGACCTAAAAATTAATTCAAGGGTTCCTCTATAGCAGTGGTTCTTAAAAGTGGTTCTAACGGCTGAAAGTGTTTTACCTTCCTGCATTCTATGCAGGAAGGTAAAAAACTTTCAGTGTGCAGCTCCCCCCTTCACCCCCCCTAATACTTACCTGAGCTCCATCTCAATCCATTGATGTACACAAGAGCAGCAGCTGTTCCGCGCCTCTTTGTCCTCATTGGCTGAGAGTCAGTAGCAGGAGCCATTGTCTCCTGTTGCTATTAATCCCAGCTAGTGAGGATGGAGCGGAGGGTGAGGTGGAGCCACATTCTCTGTGTCTAATGGAGACAGAGAGCTGGCTCGAAAGTGAGCACACACGAGTGCCCCCATAGCAAGCGGCTTACTATGGGGGCACTTGGCAAGGGGGAGGGGCCCAGAGAGCCAGTGAGGGACCCCAGAAGAGGAGGATCAGGGCTGCTCTGTGAAAAAAACATTGCACAGAGCAAGTAAGTATGACATGTTTGTTTGGTTTTAATTCCCTTTACAAACACTAACCTTTTTGCGTCACGGACCACTTTAAAGCGGGGCTCCGGCCGGGAAAAAAAAAACTGTAAAAGTCAGCAGCTACAAACACTGTAGCTGCTGACTTTAAATAAGCACACTTACCTGTCCTGGGTGCCCGTGATGTCGGCCGCCCGAGGCTGACCCGTCCCTCGGCTCTCGGGTCCCGGTACCGCCATCCTAACTAAGGGAAACAGGCAGTGGAGCCTTACGGCTTCACTGCCTGTTTCCTACTGCGCATGCGCGAGTCACGCAGCGCTTTGTGAATGGGACGCAATGTGTTGTGGGACACACACAGTTCCCATAACACACTGCACCCCATTCCCCAGAAGACAACGCGGGGAGAAGACTGAAGATCACAGTGGCGTAGGAAGAGGCAGATTAGGAAGACTGCCTAGCAACAGCCATTTCAGTGGAGTCAAAAAAATTTTTTTTTTTCCTCCATTTTTTTAGGAATTTTTTTATGCAATTTTATTTTAGGGTGGACCTCCACTTTAAGAATCTGATACAAGCTATGGACCAGCTCTCCAGAAATAATCACATAAACACAACTTTGCATGCAGTGAATATATGTACTCATTCATTACAAAAATTAAATACAATCATCTAGTGCAAAGTAAACAAAACTATTTTAATTCTGCTCAAATCGACCACTACTACGACTTCTACTATTACTACTACTACTGTTCCAGTCTTAGTAAATTGCTTTCATTACATTTTTGGCTTTAGGATCAATGCACATCAGCAATGTGTAAAACGACAGTCAGAGTTATGTGTGGCTACATAAACACATTCACTGCAGATGATTTCATTCATTGTATATTAGTGACTTTGAGAAAAAGGTCGGGTCACATCACTTTATAGATTCTTCACTAAAACTTCCCTCTGGATGAGCTACATTGCAGGTTATATGAGAGTACGCTTCAAACACTGCAGTGCTCTTAAAAAAAATCATTAGGGTGACACTAAACGATATCCTTATTCTCCAAAAATAATCCGTACACATCCACTATTTAATGGCCCTATAATCTATCTTTCAATAAATCATTTCTTACCATGTTTTTCTCCCAAACCTCTCCTTTCCCCCCTCACATCTGTTTGTGTGGAAGGAGCACTGCTCTATGAACACTACAAATTCCATAGTCCCAGGTCAATCTCGGAATGTATTCAAGTATGTATTCTTAAAGTGGCATTACACCCAAAACCAAAAATGTAATACATTGCAGCTTACCAATCATTAGATGTGGTGGCTACAGTACTTTTTTTTTTAGGCTTTTTTCCGTTTTTACCTGGTGATTTGGTCAGTAACACTCCTCCTGTATCCGGCTTCATGCACACTGCAGCTCAAAGAAACAGCTCCTACAGGCTTTTGAGCTCTTATTTTTTCTGCCTAGAAACTTCCCTCAGTGTTAACAATGAAACATACTGCAGCACTATGTTTCATTGTTAATTTTCCTTGTGGTTATGGTATGACCTCTCAGTGCTTTGTAGCAGTTATTTAGTTGTAGTTTTTCTCTTTGATACAGCGGGGAATACTTGATAATTTTTTCCCTCAATGTTAGCCAATGTGTCCCCATGTACACTATGGCTTTTTCAGGAGTTTTCAAGTATATGCTCCTACAGGCAGAAAAAAATCCCCCACTAAACTCGCGTTTTTGAGAGGAGCTAGTGCCCCAAAGAGCTCAAAAGAGCTCAAAGAAGCTTGAAAATGTGTGAAACGTTTGTACCAGCTTTCTGTTTTGTTTATACAGTGGTTAAGAAAATACTATCTAGGAGGGTTTGTGAAAAAAAGTGCTTATGCTCAAAAAAAGTAAAAAGGAGCTCAAAGAAGCTCAAGAAAAACATGCACAAGAACACAAAAAAGCACAAGCTTCTTCAAGCTGAAATAAAAGCTCAAGGTCTCATGTACACTGCAGCTAATAAACAGACGAAAAAAAAAGCAAAAAATCTCATTCAGGACGAAAGTTTTTTGGCATTTGAAACGCCAGATGCTTGTAGCAGCGTGCAAACGCTGCAACTCACATTTCTAAGCCTTTGGGAGAGAGAGATCAGTACAAACTGTTATCTGGAAAAAACACTTCTAAACGTAAACGCTCATGAACACAGCTAAATGCGCATAAACACGGCATGTAAAAGTGGCAAAACGGACGTCGTTAAAGGTCGCTTACTAGCTGTTGAGTTTCAGCGTTCAGAAGAGGTTTTTTAAACGTCCTGTGTACATGAAGCCTAAGTGTTGCCCCAACCCTAGATAAAGAACAGGGGACATCTTTGGAGAGCAGCATTGTCAGCCTGGAGGGAGGGATGTGTTAGTGTAGCTAAGTCTGCTACTACATCTAACAAACTGAAGCCAAACTCCAGCTAATACTTTATGAACAGTTATTGCAACAGCTTTGTTCCTTTTTGGGATAAAGATTTTCCATAAACAAATAGAATATGACCATTGTAAGCACCCCTGTCATTTTTAAATGGTTTGCCGCAACCCTCTAACTGCTACATCAGCAGGAGAGCTTGTTCTTTTGAAAATCAACAGACTTATTGACCAGATGAAACTAGAAGAAAGAAAGCCTAATAAGAATTGGTAAGCTGCAATATAATGAATGTTTGCCTTTGGATTCACATTGCTTTAACTCAAAAAAGTACCTTTTGTAGTGTTAGCTGGCAGTTTCCAGTAGACGATGACCATGGCAGATAAGCATTGAACACTAATGATGAGATGAGTAAGCAGTACATAGGAATACATCCCGCACTCACCTGTAGATAAGACTCCAGCCAGCAGAGCGGATCGGAGAGCAGTGACGATCCATCCCTGGATCCAGCCTTGAGCACGAGCAGAGCCCACCGGCCACCACTTCCCTTTGACTCGTATAAAGCCACAGAGCCGCTGGGTGAGCGTGCATTGGTGGTGGCCGGGGTGGGCGTGTCGCGCCCGTTGTCCCCGCCCTCTCCCCCGCTTGTCTCTGCGCTCCGCTCGTAGTATTGGATGCATCGATATTCTAGCAGGAGCTATGCGATGTCCTGAGCTCGTCTGCCAGTCCGAGGGTGCAGCGCTGGGCTCAGCTGTCATGCGATCACAGAGGTACTGAGGCTGGGACACAGGCCGATCATCCACTGGGAACACTACAAGCTGGAGAGCACTCTGAAAGTCGGCCAAGTGCCTCTGAAGAGTAGCCCGTCCCCGAGCTCGCTTTTCCCTGGGAGGTGAATGGTCCAGGATTGGTATCGGCTCCAGGAGTAGAAGAGAAGTGTAGAGATGTGGGTCTTGGTTCTGGTGATGGGGCTGGTATGGCTGGCGGGGCTGTCAAACGCTCAGAACGAAACGGAACCTATTCTGCTGGAAGGTAAATGTCTGGTGGTGTGTGACTCCAACCCGACCGCCGACCCCACCGGCACCGCTCTGGGGATCTCCGTGCGCTCCGGCAGTGCCAAGGTGGCTTTCTCTGCCATCAGGAGCACCAACCATGAGCCCTCCGAGATGAGTAACAGATCTATGACCATCTACTTCGACCAGGTGAGTCCAGGAGGGGATGGGCTGGACAGGCTGCCATTCTACTCTATGTCGGCCACATCCACACTTCTCATGCCTCCAACTTCAAGTGTTTGGGACTTTAGATAACACATTGGAATCTTCTTGTACATTCATATTTAGATCTATTAACCACCGCTGGTACAAGAACCTACCTACCGAATAATACACCTACAATCATAGTTAGATCTATGAAAAGCTAAGAGCCTACCTACTGAATAATAGTCTTACAATCATAGTTAGATCTATCAGAAGCTAAGAGCCTACCTACTGAATAATACACCTACAATCATAGTTAGATCTATCAGAAGCTAAGAGCCTACCTACTGAATAATACACCTACAATCATAGTTAGATCTATCAGAAGCTAAGAGCCTACCTACTGAATAATACACCTACAATCATAGTTAGATCTGTCAAAAGCTAAGAGCCTACCTACTGAATAGACCTACAATCATAGATCTATCCAAAGCTATACTAGTGCAAGACCCTACCTACTAAATAGTACACCTTACAATCCTCCTATACAATCAATTTTAGATCTACCAACTATATAGCACAGGAGCCTACCTACTGATTAATACATCTTCTATACAGCATATTTGGATCTATCAAAAGCTAAGAGCTTACCTACGGAATAATACACCTTCTTCAAAGCATATTTAGATCTATCAATCACCACTGGTACAGAGGTACCAGTGGTGATTGATAGACTAGGGTGACCTATCTACCAAATAATACACCTACAATCATAGTTAGATCTATCAAGCTAAGAGCCCTACTGAATAATAGAGCTACAATCATAGATCTATTAAAAACTACTAGTACTAGTACAAGAGCCTATATACTAAATATTACACCTTGCAATCTTCCTATACAATCACTTTTAGATCTACCAACTATATAGCACAGAAGCCTACCTACTGAAAAATAGACCTTCTACAGACCATATTTAGATCTATCGAAAACTAAGAGCCTACTTACTGAATAATACACCATCTACAAAGCATATTTAGATCAACCACCACTACTACAAGAACCTACCTACTGAATAATACACTTTCTACAATCATATTTGAATCTATCAAAAACTACAAGAGCATATACCTACTGAATAATACACCTTATACAAAGCATATTAACCACCACTGGTACAAGAACCTACATACCGAATAATACACATTTTACAATATTATTTGGATCTATCAAAAACTACCAGTACAAGAACCTACCTAAGAAATAATACACCCTGCAATCTTCTTATACAATCACTTTTAGATCTACCAACTATATAGCACAAGAGCCTACCTACTGAATACAAGTGCACAGTATTGTTCAGTAAGAACTCCTCTACCTTATAGTTTTGGTAGATCTAAAAGGGACTGTACAATGAGATTGTAATGGTGTTCAGCTTTGGATCTAAGACTATGTAGTGCAAGAGCTTATCTGATCAGGAGAGACTTTAGGAACTTAATATGAACAGGAAAGAAGGGACATGCATGCAAAATGTAAAATACCTGAAGGGTGTGAATGAGGTTGAGGGGGCAGGATTTTCAATGCAAAGTTAAAAACAGGGAAAAGACCTCAGACTAGCAGGAGGGAAGTTCACAACTAACCGTAGAAAGTATTATTTTTTAAGAGTAGTTGATACTTGGAATAGACTTCCAGCAGAAGTAGCTAGTCAATCAACAATAAATGGATTCAAACATGATTGGGGCAAACCAAATAGGGTACAGTTTATATCAATAAGAAGCCTGATACCAGAGGTATTAACTAAGGTGACAGATTTCACTTTTATTCTCCTTCATTTGTGACTGTGAGGTGATTTTGGTCTGTTTCAGATCATCAATTTATCTTATGGTGACCATAAATGTAACAATCTCATCAAAGGATTCTTCACAGAATCAGATATGATCGAATCTATGAATTATCAATTTTGATCCAAATAGTTCAATTCAATAGGAAATCATTCTGATCGGCCTTGGCACTGAAATCCAATCATAGGAACGTAGATAATTCAACATGATCATTAAGTGTATGGCATGTCAGGCGATCTTTTAGATTTTTTGGTCATATTTCGATCAGACATAACTCTATTGATAATACTATTGTATATAAAATGATATACATATATTGGAAACTCAATAATAAAACTCTCTTTGCTCCCATTTGGGCAGTTAAAAGGACCATCTAAAATGTTTTATTACATATGTTCTGTTACCTCAGTGGATATTATCATCAGGACCTCTCAGATGAGGGATGCTTTACCAGCTTCAGCTTCCATTCTCTATTGGTGTCTGCTAATAACAAAGACTTTAAATATTCCTGGACTTATTTTTATGTCAAACCTAGATGGTGGGCATGCTTGATGTGTTAGGTCAGATTGCTTTATATTGAAGTGTATCTAATACTCAGGGCCATAGCATGATGTTTATGGGAGTGAAATGCTGCGTTTAGACCTTGTATCCAATTTAAAATAACTTTGGAATCCAAGAAGAGTTGTAACACAACTGACCTAATCCCTTTTGGTTCATCATACGCTGCTGTGCCTTTCACCTTTCCCTTGTCATTAACCACAAAGCTGACCATCTCAAAATAATCGCCCGTATGTACGCGCTGGAGCTGAGTCTGCACAACCGTTCTTGTCTTTGTATGACATTTAACTTTCATAAGCAGCTTCTAAATGAAGCGATGAAGTGATTTATATTCTGTCAGAAGAATCTACGGTATATGGAGTCTGGATACTTATTGTCTATAAAGCGTAATTCATTTAACCAGTGCACAGCAAGTCATAATAAAATGCCAGCCACTTATTTGCTAGCAAATATAAAAGCATATGAGAAAAGTAACGTGTGTACTAGTACAATAAAATCAATTTTTTTTTGTAACAGGAAAAATCTGTTTTGTTACAATTACATTCTTTGTAAATGTATACATTAATTTAACCTGCCTTTAAAAACAAATGAAATTAATGATTAAAAAATGTGTAATCCTTTAAGAGGATTTAAGAATTCTGTGGAAATACATGCAATAAGCTGAATTTACAAAGCTAAACATGATTTTTCCTTGTGTGTGAATTGAGCCTGCTGTGTAGACAGAATTTTCCAAAGCATTTTTTTAGCAATTACATAAGGGTAACCCTACTAGAAAAAATTGGGAGCATTATTTGTATTGTGTGTTGTGTTTTTGGGTGATTTTAATAATATTATAGGGCCTTTAGGTGCCTGTCAAAGTTTAAGTTGCTATAAAGGTGTCATTTTTACATTGGCCTGTGTCCATTTTAAATACTCTAGGAGGTGTGGAAGGACTTAATAACAGACAGAACCCACTTGGTCATTTAAACTTAATTCAGACCACTGTAAAATCACTTCTACACTAAATCAACCCTTCAATATATACTGCCATATACAACAGGTATCTGAAATTCCAGTGCTGGAGGTTGTCCTAGAATTTTTCTAAATAACAGACAGCTGTGAATGTCATAAAGTGTATTTTACTAAGCAAAGTGACCATGTCTCTCCAAAAAATCTTGGCCCAAGTGTGGCCCTCAAGCACTTGAGTTGAATACACCCGATGAGATTGTTTAGCACTCTATTTTTTTTCTATTTTTTTTTGCCTATGATGTGGATAATTAAACCTTAATATCTTTCTTTTTTTTTGTGAATATAGATACTGGTAAACATTGGAAGCAATTTTGATTCAGAACGAAGCACATTCATATCACCAAGAAAAGGGATTTATAGCTTCAATTTCCATGTGGTAAAAGTGTACAACCGCCAAACAATCCAGGTCAGGATGGTGTTTTCTATTTCTCTGTCCATCTATCTTGATTTACACTTACAGCTATAGATGTGTCACTGTTTAACCCATACATTATTATAAAGAAAATGTCAGTTTCTACTTCACTTCAGAAATGGGAACATACATTAGATAAAATGTTCTTTAACTGAAAAATATTTATTTTTTAGAACATTTTGAACGTACTCATTTATCTGTAGCTCCTTTGACTTTGAGGCCATTAGATACATGTTAAACACTTTTTGGTCAGGAGATAATATTGATAGCAATGAAAAATCTCAAAGCTTGTTTATTTACGCTTACTTGACATATTGTGTATCATAATGATATAAAAAAAAATATGGAACCTTACTTTTCCAGCAATCTCTATTAGCTGATAAGGTTCTTCGATAATGAAAGCTTGTGGTGCTCTGTCGCCTTCAAACAAAATGTTTTTTGCAAACAGTGCGGTGAAAATGAGGTGCTAATGTTGTTGGTCATTTCTAGAAACTCCCTCTCTTGTGGGGACAGTTCAGGAGATATTAATAATACCGCTTTTGATCTGTCATCTTCATACTCTCAGTAACAAGCAGCATTTTGATTTCTTGAGACATGATATGCTAATGTGTCCTATTTATTCTCGGGGTGTGATAAATCATAAAGTGTCATTCCTGATGTTATATTTTGACATGAAGTCTATCATTTAATGTTTAGGCTTCCAAAATAATAGAGATGGTGGCACTGTGAAGGCCAAAGGTATCATGCCAGTGCAACTGTGAACAAGTCATAAAAATCACACACAATTGATTAGATTTCATTGTCACATAATATAAGATTGCTGTGTGGCTTAGGACATGTTGTGGCTTTTACTGTTTCTCATAATAAAACATCGCAATGTGCTTGCAAAGTCTCCAGAGTCATAATCTGATGTGCTGGCCATTTGATATTTGTGGTTAGAAAGCAAACATCTGCCCTTTCTGCTTAGTAGATTTTTTTTTTTTTTGTAGTGAGATTTAGAATGAGCAAGCGCTTCATTATGAAGGTGTGAGTAGAAATTGCGCTTTATATACCATGTCATTAATTATTTAACCCCTTGCAACAAAACAGTATTGTATGCATGTAAGACATGCATACAATACTGGTGTGTAATCGCCCATGGCTACCGGTTGATCTCAGCTTTCTTTGTTTAGCTCAGGATTAAGTACTGATTTCTGATTGGTTCAGCAGAAGTCTACAGAAAATTTACATTACTCAGAAAAACGCTCTAGGTCCTTACTTTTCAATAAACAATTTAACCAAATAAATATAATTACATACATAGTTGTACATGTTGACCATTTAAGTAAGGAAATCGCTTACCTCTGTAGATGTCCACTTATAATGCTGCTCTGTTAGTCATTGTAGGGAATAAAAAGGAAAAATAAATACAAAAACAACCCCCTTACAAAGTATACACTACCTGTGTATGGTGAATCTACAGTAATCATGCTTTTTCTTTAACTTATCCTGCTACCATGCGATAATGTAAAGAATATTTTTCTCCATTTGTATTACTGGTAGTTTTTATTGTAGCTCACAATATGTGATAGACAAGCATACACTTTTAGTCTATACATAGCACGATAAATCCATTACGCTGGAAAAAAACCTGCTTTTAAATTGGGTTTTATATCTTTAAGCTTCTGTTTTAGCTATGCATTTATATGTATATTAAATCACAATTAAATGTGGCCCTCCAACAGATTTTAGCTAGAATAAATCCCTGTTAACTCTTTATGATCTTTTCTGTGTTTATTGAAACAGTGAGGTTAAGGGGGAATGTTACGCTTTTGATTTTCTCTCTAGACTGGTTGGGCATTGACACATGCTTGCTTGTCTTGAATAAAAAGTATGCCCTTTCGTAAATCAGCATGATAAGTGGGCAGCAATGAATGAACTGAAATGAATAAGCTCCCTCTGTACTTTGAAGACTCTAAACTTTCTAATTCTGAACATGTTACTAGCTTGCTTAGTGAACTGAATCAAACATATTAACCTTTTGGTTTGTGAAGCTTACAGAAGCCTTATAATGTTTTTCTTTTTTTTTTCTCTCCAGGTGAGTCTAATGCTAAATGGATGGCCTGTGATATCTGCTTTTGCTGGCGATCAGGATGTGACAAGAGAAGCAGCCAGCAATGGGGTTCTTATTCAAATGGAAAAAGGAGACAGAGCTTATTTAAAACTAGACAAGGGAAATTTGATGGGAGGATGGAAGTTTTCCACATTTTCTGGATTTCTGGTATTCCCCCTTTAAATCTGACTTAATATAAGAGCAGCAATGAGAGAAGGTTTGTTGCTATTGCCCTCAAATAGCTTAAATTAGAGACTCAGAATGGACATTTTTCACTTTCAGATATTCAAGACCCCGTATATCGAATTGTGTGTTTACCTGCTTCGGAAACTATTATTGTAACAGACAAGGAACTAGTGGGATCAGCTGTCATTGCATAACACGTCACTTTAGGAGCAAACGTCTTCTGTCCACATCCTTAGGGGAATTACTATGTCAAATAGGTGTACATGTTTCTTTTTATTTTTGAGCACAGTCTATATGCCATGTGTAAATTTTGTTTTCTCAGCTTGACAACAAGTAGGAAATACCGTAGAGGTATCATATGTACTGGCTGCTAGTATCCCAGATAACACCAGAACTATCTTCAGAGGCACAGTTGGTGTATTTAAGTATTTCTCTGTAATTTTGAGTGATTGTGGAAGTAAAGACTGCTACATGTCCGATGCTTGTTCTGCTCTTTTAAAATGTGGCCAAAATACAAGCGATAGAAATATATCCAGCTATCAGTATTATACTCCGTACTATAGGTGTGAATGCTGGAATGTTGTTATGCTTCAAGTCCTTAAGTCATAGTTAGGAGGTTTTCTTTTTGTTTGAAGTTCACATTAAAAAATATGTAAGTGTAAACCTACAATTTCCCTGACATATGCCAAATAATTCTGTGAATACTTTTAAAGAGAATCAAATGATGTAAAATATTTTTTTTACTCAACAGAATTTTGGATTTATGTTATTTATTCATCCTGTCCTCAGTTTTCTTAACATTTTACCTTTTTTATTTGTAAAAGTTGCATGTTTAGTGTTCATTTTATCTCAAGATTACAAGTTCCAAACTGTACTTTAAAAAGAAGAAAAAACACCTAATGGCATTAGGTAAATAGATATATCGACTGTATATAGAGTACACATTATATAAAATACTATATTTTAAAAGTAATTTTTCTTTATTCAGATGTTACCTTGTATGCAGCCCTCTGAAATGTCACTGTTTATAATTTCATACTCTTGTCATTTGTTTGCTAATTTATAATTTTTATTGTTATTAAATAATGAAATGCTATAATTTTGCAGTACTCAGAGATGACTACTTTCATGTACATGATCATGGGAGGAGATTTGATTGTACCTTAAATTACCAGTAAAATAAAAGTGTAAGAAAACAGTTTTGAGTTTGTTCTTTGCAGATTGTCATGGCACTTTTAAGTAGTTGCTTTTTGTTGCATTGTCTAATGTGAATAATTTTGGGTGACATTGTTTATGTCAAATTGTTCTTAAGAACATGTCCCACTCCTCAAGTGAGGCATGGATATTTTAATTGTGATTTAATAAAACATTAATTTTATTTAAGATGATTGTACAGAATTTGTGATTATACTGTTGATTAAATAGCACCTTAAAAGTCCCTGGGGAAAATTTTTTCCCCTCCCCCTCCTTCTTTAGGCCAAACAGCCTTTATTTTCTGTTCATTATTTAATCATGGGATGTGGTGCTTTCAGCTGACTATCTCTGTCCTTCCTATACCTCTTTGTTCTTTGCAATGTAAAATTTGTTTAAAGGGATGGTCTACTCAAAAGTGATGTTTAAATCATAGGTATAGAGTCTGGTGAGCATATAATATCTCCCAGGACGCCAGAGTTTAGATCTCCCTGCCATATCACAACTCTCGCTTGTCTTTTGGGATTACCCTTAGGGGTGATTTCCACTCTTCCTGTTGTATCTTTCATGATATAAAATAAATCACAATCCAACAGAACAACTAGGACCCCCTTGTGGCCAGGGTTTGTATGTTTTTTTTCAGAAATTCATGCTTGAAGATCTTAGCACCTCAGAGCTATAAGAAACTGTTAGGTAGTTTACCTCTTTAGCATCTACCAAAACTGAAAAATCTGGCTTTGGTGGGCTGACCCTTTAAAAAAAAAATTAATGAGCTATTTTGTTAATATTAGAAGAAAGAAATGTGCTGCCCATAAAAAACAGTTAAATTCCACCTGCAATGTTGTTTACACAGGCCGGAGAATGAAAGGGTCAATCTGATTAGCTAAACGGAGTGTACATTTTTCTCTAGTTCAGTCTTTATACATCTGTGTGAATGTGTCAGCTTCTATTATCTGTGTCATTCTGAGATCTTGATTTTTCTGGAAAATCTACAGAATGGGAGTGGATACTGCAGAGTTAATATGCCATGGCTTTATTTCAAGCCCTTGGCTTCAAGATGGAATTTAATTAGCTCCTATGGGGAAAATTAATACCAGCATAATAAGCAAAGTCTCCTTATTTATTCTCAGTTTTGTCTCCATAATAGTTTTGCTGAGCTGATGGGGACATTGCAAAATCTTCTAACACACCAGGTGACTCCATCATATCTACAACTTGATTGTTCCTGTAGAGGTCATTATTAAAATGACAAGATCTAATTCCCACACTACTTGACTCACTTCTGAGAAGTGTAAACAGACAGAATTTCCAGTATATGCTCAGTTTCTTCTAATACTTTGTACTACAGACTGAATTATTGTATATTTATACTGATGTAACAGCATATTGTGTATAGAGCATGGTTATATGTAGCAATTTTCTTTTACTGGTTTAAATATACTTTAATTAAAAAAAAAAAGCATTCTGAACATTTTAATATTTTTTGTAAGGATTGGGATAGCATGATACATTTGCTCGATCGATAGAAATATACTGTAATTTCTGAAGTAAAACAGAAACGAGGGCATATTGTGGTCCGATGTATAATAAAATAGCACAATTACCCCTCTCAGTCTGCAGTTCTTCCTACACAAAATGTTTCAATGATCTTAAGGTCCACTGACTTTTACTGTAGACTCACTATGAGCAACCACACTATCTCTGTGGGATAACACACTCTGAAAGTCCAATTTTGCTCAAACTACAAATGCTCAGTCCATGCTGCATAGACAATATACCCCTCACAGCAGTCCATCCACTGCATATATTGTATGAAAGAGTAAGATGTTACTTCCCTTATTACTTTCAGTTCCAATAGGAAAGGAAAAATGCTATCTTGAATGGTGGCTGTTCATGTGGGGAGATGTTATAGTATTCTCCTGGATGGATGATCTCCCACATGATGCTTTATTGGGGCACCTGTGAACATCAGCTCTGCCTCCAAACCCTCCATACATGACAGGCTCTGCAAGGTGGCAAGTGCAAAAAAAATAGTTTAGACTGCCAACTATTAATAAAATCAGTACATGTACTGTACCTACAATAGTCTAAAAAGAAATGTGCATTGTAAAATCCATATAAAACCGGTATCGCACACATAAATAACATGGTCACTCATAAAATATCCTGTGGACCTTGAGATTGCTGGGACATTTTGGGGTTGACTTGCTAAAGGCAAATAGGCTGCTCACTTTCCAAGTAAAGTTGCATGATAATTTTCCCCAGAGCTTGAATGTGGTGAAACTTCACTTTGTGAAGAATACCCAATCATGTGCAAGAAAAATAAAAAAAACTGCATTTTTACTTGACCATAGTTGGATGATGGAAATCAATCATTAAGCTTTGGGGAAAGTTATCTTTCAAAGCACAACTTTCCTTGTAATGTGAACAGTCTATTTGCCTTTAGTAAATCAACCCTATGCTTGAGAGCAACTGCAGACTAAAGCCTCGTACACACGATCAGATTTTCGGATGACCATTCGTTCATTTTTTGTTGCATGCTAGTCTCATGTCGAACGTGAAGAGGTTGCTCACCCTACAAAAATTATCGTACGACAGAATACAACTTTAGAAGTGACGTAATGTGGTGAATAGTTTTGTATGTATTCTTTTGTTTCTCAGCATGCGTAGTCTTGCTCTTACGATTTTTTTTCAGACGAAAAATGTACAAATCAAGGGAAAATCGGATGTTGAGTTCACTTATGACAAAAATGTTATAGTCTGCACGTCCAGCTTTTGTCGGGCGAAAAATCGTAATCGACTGACGAAAGTACCATACTAACGATCCGAAAATCGGCAGATCGTTCATCAGATGAAATTTTACTTCTGATTTTCGTGTGTATGGGCCTTAAGAGGGTTAGTGGTGGTTTATATGGTTTTCATTCAAGGAGTGTCCTGTTATCTCCTTTACAGCTACTTCATTTTTACCCTGAATTTTTATCCTGAACGTTATAACCAATTTTTTTTTGTTCTTATTAGAGGTCATTTGACCTTTTATTGAAATATAAATATTTATCCATATCTGAACATACTCTGTGCAACAGCACAGTGAGTCCACAGTAATAGTCTTTTAAATTTATAACATGCACTTGCAGGAAGGCATACAGATGTCTTAAATTCTGAAATAAAAAAAACTTTTATGAATTTGGGACAAATATTTGGACATTGGGACATTTTAGAAAAACAGGTTCTGCAGGGAAGATAGGATCAGTGCAAAGCTTGTCGATCAATGTATCAAATCAGCCACAGGGCTGTTTTCCTCAATGGTAAACCATTGTGCACAGGGCAGGAGGAGGAGAAACATCTGCTCACAATTTAGGAAATTTTATGTAACAGACAGATTTCAATACAGTGATAACTACTCAAAAGTCAACAAGATAATTGACTTTGAACCATCAAAGCACCACAGAAAAGTTAAATAGATATACAGAGTGATTTTTTTCACTTATAATTATTTGTGTTTCTAATTATATTTTTGCCCAAAATATGCAGTCACACCTGAGTACAGTACACACAGTAATACAAAAGAACATGTTCCATGACACTGTAGAACTATAGACAAAACTTTTTTTTTTTCATTTTGGATAGAGCAAGGGAGGGTAATAACCACTGTGAGATTTTTTTTCACCAACTATGTCCCAACTATGAGGAGATTTCATTTCACTTCCTGTTCCATAGCCAAACAGGAGGTGAGAGGAAATTCCTGCAAATTAAGGGAAGACAACCCAAAATTTGGGATTTTCCTTTAATTTCACTTTCAAATATAGTAGTAAACAGGACAAATAGAGAGGGTGAATCTTCCTAATGGGGCACAGGCAGCAATAAAAACTCACAAGCGTTGTAATCCCTCTGCATTCTATCCAAAACCCCCAAAAAAGTTTTGCTTTTAGTTATACTTTACAGATTTGTGTCTTCATGAGATATTTATTTTTGATAATTCATTATCCATAAGCTGATCAATTTTGTTGTCAGTGATGTTTGAATCTTTGTTATACTCTGATAGATACATGCTTAGTTCATCATGGCCTTGGGTATTGCATTTACTACTTTTTTTAATATTTGTTCATACAAGTTGAAATGTACATTGCTGACCTGTTGTACCATGCCAGCATTCTTTCTAAATGCATTAGGGGTTAGGGTTACATTTGTTTATATTAATTTTCCTCTTAGAAGTGGCTTTGTCTTCTATTGCTAGTATCTGTATCTAAACAAACCCTGAACAGAAAAGATCTGGCACAAAATGGGTATAAATTGAAGTGCTTTACTTCATTTTTTTCTTTTTTGTGGACCTCCGGGTGCTCTCATATATACTGTCCCCCATGTGCTCTTCAGTTGATGAACAGCTCTTGTCTGAAGACAAAAAAGAAATCTGGCTGCTTTTCATCTGCTGATACACAGGACCTGCCAGCAAGTCTTCATTATAAACACATTCAGATACTTCAGTAGCAGCTGGTTGGGGGGCTTGCGCACAAACCAATTACAGTTTATGAAGAGGTTAATAATGGAAGGACAAGTCCTTCCTCTTCGGAAAACACTCATTTTTGTCAATTCTTGTTTGGGAGCTATCGTATTGTATTATGGACAAGTAAAAAATTTGATTTGGTGTATTATCTATATCAGGGAAACAATATTTTGTATTAGTAATATTTCTTTATTACCTCTGATACTAAAATGTATTACAGAAACAATGGTTAAAAGAATAGGATTAGGTTAATTTAAAGAATGGGCCCTTTGGAATAGGGTGAAATGAAAAAAGGCATATGTTTCAATCAGGAAAATTCTATCACTGATTTCTAAAGCAGGATAGTGGTAATAAACATTTGTTTGCTTGCTGTGGGCAACGTTTGTGATTCCCTATAGTTTTTGTGCTTCAGACCATCAAGTACCACAGATAAAAATATAAAAGTACAGTGTTTAGGGCCTAGACAGGACTCGGTGAATAAAACAAAATAATGAGGCTAATTCACTAAAGAAGTTGAGAATATTCACACAGTAAATTGTGTGAATATTCATATCAGTTATCCCAATCACATGAAAAGCTAAATCCGTTTGTACATGTTTGGATAACTGAAGTGTAGGCATTAGCGAATTTGCCTAAAATTTCGAAACTGTGAACTGTAATCCAAACCCCAACTAAGTCAATGGGGGACAAATCTTAAAAATCAATCCTAGCCAGTTTCAAAGCTAATAGACAAATAATTGTTAAACAAAGTGCATGAGGAGATGGGCACTGCTGGAGGGAACTTGTACCAATGCAAAAATACATTTTAAAAGCTTTGCGACTTTGAGGGTGACATGGGAAAACACAGATCATTAAAATTACATGATTCGGGGATGCGTTTAACCTGATTGTTTGTCTAGGCATGAACTGACCAGTGGGAGTAGCAGCCACAACATGTCTAAAAGCTTTGTACAAAATGGCCAGTGGCTCAGCAGTTTTGTGGTATGGATTGTGAGCTTCTTTCTTTGCAGTAACACACTACGTTGTCTTGAAAGTTTAACAAATAGTGAAAGCAGAGTGCTAAAAACACCTTAAAACCATATTCCACAAACCCCTCTCACCATCCTCATGCCTCCAATTCTCCATAAACTGTCAAAATATAGACATGATACAAATTGGGTAGCATCATAAGAAACATACAAGCAGTGAATAGTCAGCAAATAGAAAGAGCTCTGCAGTGTGAGCCTTTTTTACCATGACTGCTGCCAACAGCACCATTGAAGTCTGCAGCCTCTATCTGTAGTGTATTAGCCATGGTAAAAGTACAAGCCATTTAGGTACCACATGCGTGGGGAACCACAGCATCTCAATGATACTTGTTGGCAACAAAAAGCCCACACTCAGTGATGGGAGAAGGTCCTTGAGCACCCAAGGTAATAAGGTCAAAGTGTACTTCCTCCTCCATAAGCTGTAAACTAGTTCAGCAGCATACTTTACAGATCCTTCATGCACCCTCTCCTGCTAAAGAGCCCAATGCAACAGTCTCTTCTTCTTATGCCTCAGCCTGGTCCTGCCAGCACTCCTCCTCCTTATTACTCACTTTCCACCCTTCCTCAACTTCACAAGATTTTCTATCTGTATGCTGCAGCATCTGTGACCTCAGGCTTTAGGGACATAAGTCTGATAAGGTATTTGAAATGTTTACTTTGTGGTACGAGTGGGTAAGAAGATCAGCATGAGGCAATGCAAAGTGTAGGCTTCAACCTTGCTGTAAGTCTCCAAACCCTACCACACCATCTCCTGCAGCATCCTTGTCCAGGCAGGTGTCTCTTTTGCAGCTGCTGGAATGGGAAAGAAAATCTAATCACCCTCATGCCCAATGCATCATTGCCAGTTTAGCCTAACTGTTGACTTTACAGCTGCTCCAATTCAAGCTGGTGATTTGGCCAATTTTGGTCTGTGCTGCACCACCGAAGCATGGTCATGTTTTGCTCAGAAGGCCATGCCTGCCCTCCAATAACCCAAGCAGTGGTAATTTTTATGTATTGCTGAACCATGCAGTGGTAATATTTATGTATTGCTGAACCACTAGATTAGTGGCAAGGTCCACATGAACATATACACTTGGTCCAGCAAGCATGGGCAGGAACGTTATTTCTCCTTTGCATACCACTTGGCGAGTTTGATGGTGGCTGAAGAGGATGCAGAATGAGACACTCTGCTGGAGCTAGTAGGCCAGAAGAGTGTGTGGCCATTTTAGGTGGTCATATCCATGATGTGTTTGTGAGAAGGATTGTGGTGAGGAGAGGGAAATTTGAGGTGGTTTCAAGGAGGGGCATCATCTATCCTTGATCCAAGAGAAAAATCATTAATTTCTGTATGATTTGCACTGTATGATCCCTGTAGGATTTTCCCCTTGGATCAGGGATGCATAACGCCCCCCCCCCACCCCCCCTTGAGGCAACCTTAAATTTCCCCCTCCTCAATAGCAGCACCACAACCTTTCTACTACCGCCATTCAAAAAAAGCACAAAATTCCCCACTTTAAGGTAACTCAACAAAGAACCTTTGCTGAATCTCCTTATGGATTCACTATACACCAGCCAGGTGAAGAGTGAACCATATAATGGCTACAAACTGACATCCCCACACAAGGTGGCCTTTCTTTTGCACTTGTTTTTTCTCCAAAGCACCCCTCTTGTGTCCCCCTGTTTATCATAGCTGCCATCACATTTTTTTAACCCCTTGTTATGTAGGGAAGTTTTTTAAGTGTCTAGCCCATTACTTGTGTGGGAAGCTGGAGATGGATTTTGGTGAAGTAGGGACCAGGGGAGTGGAAAGGGTATTGTGAATTAGTTATAACAAATGAAAAGGTGAGTATGTCCCTTAATAAATTACCTCAGTGTTTTTTTGCTAATAGTGTTAAAATATATGACCAGCCAAAACAGTGGTGGCTCCAAAAAACATTTTTTG
Source organism: Aquarana catesbeiana (assembly GCF_042186555.1). Taxonomy (NCBI): domain Eukaryota; kingdom Metazoa; phylum Chordata; class Amphibia; order Anura; family Ranidae; genus Aquarana; species Aquarana catesbeiana. Next base: position 144,505,934 of record NC_133334.1, read on the forward strand.
GGGGTGCTGTACAGGTGCTGGAAGCATGAGTGAGGGAGCTCAAATGGCGTGCGTAGCCCACTTTACATATGTGGGCATTGTGAAAAAGTGGGTGTAGCCAAAATGGGTGTGGTACAAAGTGAGTGTTTCTTCCCGATCTATAGCTTGTAGTGTGCCATCTTTCCCCCTTTACATAGACTAAATAGGTCCTGGAGGTACACTGAAGAGATTGTGGATGTAAAATAAGCTCCATTGGAGCCAATAATGAGAGCCCCTAGCAAGTGTTGGGGCCAGTAATGATAACATATGTCAGGATCGGTAATGATAGCCCCTAGCAAGGTGTCAAGGCAAGCAATAACCTCAAGAAAGTGGCATAGTTAAATACAGTAATTCAACAGCCACAAAGAAGCCGAAGAACTATCTAAAGACTCAATCACACACTGAAAACAGGCCATGCAGTCAAGCGCTCTGCCCCATGCCAATGCCACAAGCTCTTCCAGACCTCTTCCATTTTGCACATACAAGCAACCGCTCTTCTTATATTAATCTACCAACAATGGCACTACTGGCAGCCCTGAGTATTATAGACTAGTTGTCGGGAGCATGTTAGCTAAGAAAAGTTAAACATAGACTCTCACTATGGTGCATGGGTGTTGCTAGGATTGTGAAAGTAGATAATAATAGAAAGAGTGGGGTAAGTGGTGCTACCTATATACTGAAAAGTAATAGACCCAGGTCACTCTTTATGTGGTGTGTTGCTACAGGTGTAAGTATTGTGTATAAGTATAACACTAAATACCACTTCCTACCAACAAAGTGCAATATATAAAGCCTCGGTTCACACCAGAGGCGGCACGACTTGCAGGTCGCCTCACCGAGGCGACCTGCACACAACTGCCCGGGCGACTTGCAAAACGACTTCTGTATAGAAGTCTATGCAAGTCGCCCCAAGTCGCCCCCAAAGTCGTACAGGAACCTTTTTCTAAGTCGGAGCGACTCGCGTCGCTCCCCTTAGAACGGTTCCATAGCACAGAACGGGAGGCGACTTGTCAGGCGACTAGGTCGCCTGACAAGTCGTCCCTGTGTGAACCGAGCCTTAAAGTTGATACACCACAGGTGTAGGTGTTGTGTATAAGTAAGCCACTAATTAACACACCCTACCATCAATACAAGTGCAATATATTAAAGTGCTCTCCATGCTATCATAACTGCATAAAACATGCTTTCTCTCCTAAGGGAGTAATAAGTATTTATGAAAAAATATATAAAAATAAACGTGATATATGTGGAAATATTGAAAAAGTATATATATATATATAAAAAATATATATATATAGTGCAATTCCAATGAAAATGAGTTCATGTAAACCAAACAAAATATCCAACACAAGTGCTAAAAAACTATATGCATCCAAAGTACATCAAAACAAAGTCTTTAAGAATTCCAAAGTGCTAGGTGCTTGTAAGTGCAGAAATATCCAGGTGACTTTCGTGCTCCCCCTCCTGGGTCCCCACTCACCAGCTCCAATAACCTCTACAGGGGTATCTTGCATAAAGGGCAGACTTGGTATACAGGTGATCCTTCCAGAGATGGGTCATTCATTCAGGCTCTTTTCCAATCTTAGAATGCCAATTAAACAATATACGAGAACATTGGTCCCCCAGTTATTAAACGCAGCCAAAGGTGTAATCCCTCAACAGTGGCAGGAGCTAGAAAGTCCCATGATGAGGAGTTGGTGTAGTAAAATAAACAAAACTTATAATATGGAATATCTAAGGTTCAGTGGTGGAATGGAAGGTTTCAAAGAGAAGTGGAGAGTTTGGATAAAGTTTAAGCAGACAAGTAGATTTGCTGAAATGTTGGGAGCATAAGAAGGGGAGAAGTTTTTTTTTTGTAATATGAGACGGTGATGGGGGGAATTGTATGTCAGTTTTTTAAATATTTGGATATAAAGAAAATCAATTAAGAAATTGAAAAACAATGACTAGGTAACATACTATAGAGCAAATGAAGTAGAACAGTCAGGACTATCAGTGTGCTCCCTTAATTGTGTAAGATACAACATAGCATACAGAATGATGAGGTCAGGACTGAGTAGCGTATAAATTGCAGGTGTCAGGACTGTGTATAACATTAGATGCCCAGTGTGCCCACTTACATTGGTGGTCAGTGCTTCCTCTTACATTGGTGGTCAGTGCTCAGTGTAACCACCTACATTGGTAAATACTGCATAGTATGCCCCTTTACATTGTTAGTTAAAGCTCCCTATTACATTGGTGGTCAGTGTGCCTTCTTGGGGCTAGCTCACATGGGTGGCCGGGGGCCAGTAAGAGCATGCAGTTGAGCTGTCGTTTTCCTGCCCGCTGACTGTCAACCAGAGCAAGGAGATGAAGCCACTCAGAGCTGTACATGTGCCGCCGGTACAATGTATGCTTCGCAGTTGCTGCAAAAATAAAACGGCATGCCGCATTCAGTGAATAAAACCGCTGTGAGGGGGGCCATGCCCCAACCACCCTTCAACTATGAACTATGTGCATTCACAGTTGTGGCACAGTAGGTGAGCATTGTGCCCCAACCTCTTTTATTGGTGGCTGACATGTTCTTCTTTATTAACAGTTTACTCCACAAAAGATAACATTACAGCATGTTGCTCTACCACAAATATTACAGGATGATCCACCACAAAAATTACAATATGCTCCACTACAAACATTACAGTATGTTGCTCCACCACAAACATTAAAATATGCTCCACCACAAATATTACAGTATACTGCTCAACCACAAACATTTCAATATACTGCTCCATCACAAACATTACAATATGCTCCACCACAAACATTACAGTATGCTGTTCCACCACAAACAAAACAGTATTCTCCACCATTAACATTACAGTATGCTCCAGTAACATTACAATACACTACCCTCAGCACACTCCAAAGCATACTTACATTATAACTTGGTGTTCCAGTGTCCAAGCAGGCTGATGTGCAGCATAGCTATGAAGTGCCTGTTAACTGGATGAGTCAGCACATGTACACATAGGGGTGGGCTTGGGGGGCACTGGCATCAGGAGCCAAATCTGAAGCTATCGTGACAGGCAAAAGACCCGGGCTCCAAACTGTAAACCTTTTCCCCCAGGTGCCAAGGGCGACTGCTGATGGTGGTGCTTTGGGAATTTTTGGGGGTGCTAAAGCACACCCAAGCACCCTCCTGACCCCACCCTTGGGTTTTTACTGTTCTTATACTGCTTTGTGGGCTTTTAGTACAGAGATTTTCCATCACCTATTGATCTGCTGAAAATGGATTCACGTGAAAAATGTGAGACAAAGGGGGTTATTTACGAAAGGCAAATCCACTTTGCACTGCAAGTGCACTTGAAAGTGCACTGAAAGTGTACTTGGAAGCACAGTCGCTCTAATTCTAAGGGGTAGATCTGAAATGAGGGGAAGCTCTGCTGATTTTATCATTCAATCATGTGCAAGCTAAAATGCTGTTTTTTATTTTCTTTGCATGTCCCCCTTGGATCGACAGGGACTTTACTTCCAAGTGCACTCTCAGTGCACTTTCAAGTGCACTTGCAGTGCAAAGTGGAGTTTCCTTTAGCAAATAACACCCAGAGTCTGCAACAGCAAAACAAGCAGAAATGTAAAAATTGCGTATTATAGCAGAGTGGGGGGATGGCTAAAACCCTTGCTGGCTTTTTACTTCTGTGTTCCTGTTTTAGATTTTGTTTAATTTCTTGTCTTTTGTCACAGAGGCAGTAAGAGGGGAAAATCTCTGTAACTGAGCCACAGATAGGGGTTCTGATTCTTTCCCATTCTAGCTAGAACAAAAAAGAAAAAAAGAAAGTTTTGACAGAACTCGTACAAGCAAGTTCATCTGATAATAATTACTTGAAGTGAATATTATCCTTTCAGCTTTGTTGATATTTGGATGCTTCTGAACTTTGCAGAGAAATGTTCAATTAACAGATATGAAAACAAACCTTTAAATAAAATACTACCTAAAGCCAAGATTATTGAAGAAAATATTAGTTTTACCTTGTGGAACAAGCAAAAATGCCTTAGATGGAAGGGATAAAGTTAACATTGCTTTCTTAAAATTTAAGCAAAAATCATTTTATATTTTCAAAAAATATTGCTATTATTATTGTACAGGATTTATATAGCGCCAACAGCTTGCACAGCGCTTTACAACATGAGAGCAGACAGTACAGTTACAATACAATTCAATACAGGAGGAATCAGAGGGCCCTGCTCATTAGAGCATAGAATCTAGAAGGGAGGGTCAAGTGAAACAGAATGTAATAACTGTGGGGGATGAATTGATGGAGAAAATTAAAATACAATTGTTAGGTGTGGGTAGAATAGGCTTCTCTGAAGAGGTCAGTTTTCAGGAATCGTCTAAAAGCTAATAGAGTAGGAGATAATCGGACAGGTTGGGGTAAGGAGTTCCATAAGATTGGACAGGCTCTGGAAAAGTCCTGGAGGTGAGCAAAGGAGGAGGTAACAAGGGAGCTAGAGAGCTGGTCTTGAGAGGAACGAAGAGAACGATTAGGTTGGTATTTTAAGACTAGGCTGGTGATGTAGCTGGGGGCTAAATTGTGGATGGCTTTGTAAATTGTTGTTAGTATTTTGAATTTAATTTGTTGGGTGAGCGGGAGCCACTGGAGGGATTGACAGAAAGGAGTAGCAGACACAAAACGATTGGTGAGGTGAATGAGTCTGGCAGCAGCATTCATGATCGATTGAAGGGGGGATAGCCTATGTAGACGTAAGCCAATGAGTAGAGAGTTGTAGTAGTTGAGGTGAGAGATGACCAGGGAGTGAATTAAGAGCTTTGTTGTGTCATTGGTTAGAAAGGGGCATATTTTGGAGATGTTGCGGAGGTTGAGGCGCAAAGATTTGGACAGTGTTTGGACGTGGGGCTTAAAGGAGAGTTCAGAGTCCCGGACTACACCTAGGGCCTTGGCATGCGGGGATGGGCTGATAGTTGTGCCATCGATTTTGACAGAGAGATCAGGGGAAGGTGCACATGGTGGAGGAAAAATGGGAAAAATGATAAGTTTAGTATTGGATAGATTGAGTTTGAGGAAGTGGTGTGACATCCACACGGACGTATCTGTTAGTAAATTAGTGATATGTGAGGAGACTGAGGAAGTGAGCTGAGGGGTAGAGAAATAGATTTGGGTGTCATCGGCATAGAGATGGCATTTGAAGCCATGGGAGGCTGACCCAGGAAGGAGGTGTAGATCGAAAATAGGAGAGGCCCAAGAACAGAACATTTGGGTCCCCAACAGGGAAAGGAAGAGAAGAGGAGAAAGTAGAGTTGTAAGTAATGCTAAAGGTGTGATTGGATAAGTAGGAAGAGAAACAGAAAAAAGTACTGTCACAGAGACCAACGGCATGCAGTTTTTGGAGGAGGAGGAAGGGGTGGTCAACCGTATCAAAGGCAGCAGAAAGGTCCAAGAGAAGGAGTACAAAATAGAGTCCATTGGTTTTGGCCATTAGTAGATTGTTTGTTAGTTTTAGGAGAGCAGTTTCCGTGGAGTGTTGAGGACGAAATCCAGACTGAAGGGGATCGAGAAGACTATTCTCTGCAAGGTGGTTGCTCAGTCAGTTGTAGACCAGACGTTCAAGGAGTTTGGATAGAAAGGGGAGCAATATGTATGTAGGATCTCTTTCTAATTGGGATCTGCAACAATGCTTAAACTTAATGTTATAGAAAATGTTCAGTACCTGAACTGGACCTAAGCTGTAGAAGTGCAGGCAGATAGTGCAGTGGGGAACAGGGGTGGCTTCTAGATAACTATAGGGTATTGTCTGAAGGTGGAATCATTGTACTATTAGTACTAGCCACTATGGAGTTTAACTTGCATATAAGCCTTTTAAATTAGCACTTTTGATTTTTCACGTTCGTATCCCGTAGACTTTAACGGTGTTCCCGTGTTCGAACAAATTTTTTTTTTGTTTGCATGTTCTACTGCGAACCGAACCGGGGGGGTGTTTGGCTCATCCCTATTAATAAAGGACCCGTCGATCCGCTGATGAACTTTTTCAAACAAATAGTTTTTTCCAGGCTTTGGCATTGGTCTGTTTTGCTGCTAACAAAATGTAGGTCACCAATTTGAATTGGGCTTTAGTAAAATCGGCGGGTTTAAGGTGCAATAATACATACCAAGGATCTCTGGGGAGAGGATGATCAAACAAAGAATGAATGAGCTATAGAACCTTGGTCCAAAATCTTGTGAACATGGGACATGTCCACCAGGTATGTAAAACATCAGCTGGCATTGGGCAGCCACGAATGCACAGTCCATTATGGGAAGGCTGAATATGGGCTACGCGTGATGGGACCAGGTACCATCTGGTACAGTTGCGGCTGGTGCTCAAAATTTTTTGGGGGGCGCAAACAAATTCTGAAAAAAACCCCCCATCAATTGCAGCCTCACTGTGCCATCAAACGCAGCCTCTGTGCCCATCAATTGCCGCCACTGTACCATCAAACACAGCCACTGTGCCATCAAATGCAGCCACTGTGCCCATCAATTGCCGCCACTGTGCCATCAAACGCAGCCACTGTGCCCATCAATTGCCTCCATTGTGCTATCAAACGCAGCCACTGTGCCATCAAACGCAGCCACTGTGCCCATCAATTGCTGCCACTGTACTATCAAATGCAGCCACTGTGCCATCAAATGCAGCCACTGTGCCAATCAAACGCAGCCACTGTGCCATATCAAATGCTCCCACTGTGCCATCAAATGCTGCCACTGTGCCATTTCAAATGCTCCCATTGTGCCATCAAATGCTGCCACTGTGCCATATCAAATGCTGCCAGTGTGCCATATCAAATGCTGCCAGTGTGCCCCCGCCCACTGTTTGCACTTGCCCTGTCTCGGTGGGACAGCTCCTCGATGCTCCTCAATGTCTTCTCCCGTCCTCTCTTCCCGTCCTCTGCTATGATTGCAATGCCTGACAGGTGTCCAATCACAGTGCCTATTGTTTCAGCCAATCAGGTGACAGGTAACAGATCTGAGCACCTGATTGGTGGAGAGGCGGTTTAGTGTCAGGAAAGCGAATATTCATTCGCTTCTCTAACACAGCTGAGTGACCTGCGAGCGCCCAGCATGGCGCTCGCAGGTCACCTTTTCTGACGCCTATTAGACCCTATGGCTCTAATCAGGTGCTTCACAAACACCACCCCGCTGCTGTAATTCAGGCGCCCGGTGCCCAAAAAGGGCCGGGCGCCTGAATGGGGGTGGCAGCAGCGGCCATAGATAGAGTTATGCAATGCATGAATCTATCTATTGGTGCTAGAGGGGGTGGCAGGAGAGAGGGAGCGGCGCCCGTGCACCCTTATGGATGCATTGCCACTGATCTGGTAACTGTTTAAAAATGCAGATTTGATAGTATTCACATTAATAGAGCAAGAGGCTATTGTGGCCCAGATTTGCAAGCAATCTGCTCTCTGGTGCACCGGTGGTCTGTCTCCCATTTGGAAACATAAGTGTAATTGGTGTGGTGGTTGAAAGCATTCAACTGAGAGTAAAGAATATAAATCAGTTTAGGGGAGAGAGGTGCATGGTGGCATATATGTTCAAATATTGACAGCTGTCTCGTAAGTTCTTTATTAGCCTCCCTGGCAGTTTTCCCGAGTGTGGCTCGGGGTTAAATTTCAGTCCCATTAGCGGTAACCCCGAGTCACACTCGGGATCGCATTGCAGGATCCTGGGGCAGCGTTACTTACCTTGTCCCCGGGATCCTGCGATGTCACTCGCAGTGTCCGAGGACTCCGTCCTCCTCCGAAGCCTCTCCGTGCCAGGCTCCGTTCCCTGCGAGCGGCGCGACGCACGGGGGCGGAGCCTGGCGGTAAATTCAAAAAAATGTCAAAATCATAACACATACAGTACTGTAATCTTACAGATTACAGTACTGTATGAAATCATTTCACATCCCTTTTGTCCCCAGTGCTCTGGCCCATGCCCTGCATGCAGTTTTACATGATATACACTGTTCTTTCTGCCTGGAAACTGGAGATTGTCCATAGCAACCAAAAAGTGTCCCTTTACGTCAAAAGTGGCTTTAGACCAGCTAGAAAACAGCGATTGTAAATGAGAACACTTGCAGAATTGAGCGATAGTGAATTGTGGGGAAATTTATTTTATTACTATTTTTTTTAATTTTTTTTAATTATTTATTTTTATTTATTATATTATAATTTATGTTTTTGTGTTTCAAACTTTATCATACCCGGGATATCTACTAGACTCTGGTTTGGACAGATTTAAGTGTGTTATTGTTAAGATTTACAGACCTACAATATAAAACGCCAAATTTCCATGCAAAATAATTGTACCGCTTTCAGCACCTAAAATCCGAAATAATCATACCGCCAGGGAGGTTAGTGAATATGGTGGAGAGCCAATGTTTTATTTGTAAGAATCAAAATAATTCGGAGGATGGGGCCTGATTTTTTTCCCTAATGGAACCAGCCACATTTCAATTTATTTATGGGCAGGCTGGTTGTACTGAATTTGATTTATTGGTCGACTTCAATACAACCAGCTTTTTGGATTTTTTTAGTATGCTCACTACTGATGGCTTTAGCTGCTGGCAGTAATTACTGTGACTGACTGTGTTCATTGGGGAATCAAGCAATTTTCTTTCCTTCAACCCGTGGTTGAAGGGAAGAAAATTGCATAAACTATGGCCAGCCCTAATCCAATTACTATCAGTCTGTTAGTGCTTAGATCATGTCTCAGAGAATTAAATCTCTCTCTCTCTCTCTCTCTGTTCAACAGAAGATGGTTTTTGCCTTGGGTAGCAACTGGTGCCAATCCCTCCCAGCCTTGGGGTGTCTCTCGTGGGTGCACCCCATGCTGCTATCAGGAGGGACACCACTGGAAGCATATGGGGCAATCTCTTGCCTTACCATTCTTTATGATTGGTTCAGAGTGAGTGGGCGGACGGATGATGATGGTAGAGCTATCTGGACACATCAAATACTATTTGCCTGGTTATAACCAAGCCTAGAAGAATGGCTGTTGGTTTGTACATTGTGCAGAAGAAGTGAAGAAGTGAAGGAACTTTTTTGTATGGATTGGGAGAAATTTTTTTTCATGCAATGCTTTCCCTCCAGTAGTCTTTAAGATGTATCATTCTGAAAAAAGGCTGATATGCAGACATGTTGGCTGCAGCAATTAGAAAAGGCAGGAGTCTCGGTACTTGATGGTATCACCTTTATGTACAGTGAAGACAACCAGAGTGTGCCTTTCATGGTACACATGTATAACCTATTTGCAAGAAATGAAGAAATCCAGGCCTTGATTCCCATATACAGTATTGTAGCTCTGTTTCAAAGGCTACAAAATAAAAAATATTTGGTACTAGGAGGTACTGGGTCCAATTCAGACAGGATCCATAATAAATTTGTGGAATTAAACACCCACCCAAGTCTTTTTCAAAAGGAACAAACAGAAGCCAATTGTGGTACCCCAGACAATCAGTATTTTGTCAGAATTGTTATTCGTTCAGACATGGGTAGGAGGAGTCTGACAAGGGGCAGGTCTGCTGTAACAGTTTTAAGCCTGGCCTCGGAACTGCTGAATTGATGAAAGGGCGTAAATGTCACCTTTGTGGGAGTGGAGGGAATCCGGTGAGAGGGTGCCCATTTATACCCTGTGCCAATAAGGCTAACAATTCACCTGGCCAGAGCAGCACAGTTAGACTTAGTGGTTGTTGATAGAGCAAAATCTTAAGCCAAGGTTGCTGTGGATAGTAAAATGGGCAATTCCCCCCATGGAGTTTGTGGACAAGGTTCCTGCTGCTGATGCAGAGGGCAAGTTAAATGTCCCAGGACCCGAGGCAGTCCCTAAGGAGGCCAAGATGAGAAGGGGACCTCAGAGTTTGGAGGTGTTTCTAAGACCCTTGTGGCTGAGAGGAAAGAGGAGGAAGTTATGGGAGAGAGTGGTTCAAGTGGTGTGGTGGAGGAGGAGGTGATGGACCAAAGCTGGGGTTTTCATCAGACATCATATAGTTTTCGAGTGGGGTAGAATTTTTGAAAGCAGACCTAACCCTACAGTCAGACAGCTCCATTCAGTCCTTTGCAAGTATCAGACAGGTCGAATACGTGCAGTCCATTATGGGGTACACCAAGAGCAAAAAAGGGACGAAAAAGGCTGAGACCAAAATGAAGGGGGTTAGGGTGAAGGAGACTCATAGGGTGAGGGTAAGGCGGAGAACTGTAGAAAAGAAATTAACATTGGTTGTCTGTTTTGATTGTTTTCCTTTCAAGATACATCTTAGGGTTTCCCCATTGTGTGCACTGTTCCCCATTAGTGCAGCAAATAGATGGGCTGCTACAGTATGTTTAAACTTCTTGCTACACACCCAGTTCATGTTTACAATGATTCAATTTGAGTAAGCAGCCTCACTTTATGAGGAAATGCAAGGGGGTGGCTATTTTGTTTAACCACCCTGGCGGTATGATTATGTCAGATTTTTGCGTCTCAAAGCAGTACATTGTTTTGCATAGAAATTGGACGTTTTATATTGTAGGCCTGTAATTCTTAGGAATAACACACTTAAATCTGTCCAAACAAAAGTCTAGTAGACATCCTGGGTATGATAAAGTTTGAAACACGTAATCATAAATTATAATATAATAAATAACTATAAATAATTCTAAAAAATAATAATATAATAACTAGAAAAGGTACAATTTCTGGGGAAATTGTGAAAAGTGTTCTTGCCTCTACAACTGGAGTGGGCGGAGTAACTGGGGGGAGTGGCTGGAGTAACTGTTGTGTGGTTGGAGTAACTGTGGAAAGGTTGAACTGGGCAGATGGGCAGAGTAACTGTGTGGAGTGTTTGTAGTGAGTAAAGATAGTAAACATTACACTAACCAATTGATTGATCAAATTTAAAAAGTGCACAAGTGCTAATGATGTAGAAGGTAGAAATATCGGTAAATGACTTTGTCAGACACAGACTTAAGGGTTACCAGGATTTATTCCGCCCCAGCCAAAGCATAGCACCTGATGGACTCGCGTCCCAAAATCAAGTGTGTCAAAAACAGTTTACACAGTGTACATATAATTTCAATATATTGCATCACAAGCGAACTGGCAGTATATTTCCGTTATACATTGTATTAACATTTTGAACAGTCAACTTTTTGTACTTTTTGGATACAAGGCAATTCATTAAAGCATATACTTTAAACCCTTACAAATTTTCAGTTTCTCTGCAGTTTTGCTCCTTGCTGTTTCTTTATCTGTCTTACTAATCAGCAAGCAGGCTATAGCACAGGAAGGAGAGGGTGAGTGTGATGAGGACAGATGTCTGTGATGGATGGGGGGGAGTAAGTGAGTTCAGTGTCTAACAAGTACACCGAACATGAAATATAGAGAATGATTTTTAGCTAATTGTAAATGGTCCCACATAACTAAAACTGACATAAAACTCACATAACATAAACTGACCCTCATTGCCACTTTATTATCTGTTTGATGACCACTGTCTCACAACCACTGTTTCCTGGCATCACTCATGCCCTGTTTATGCAGGCTCTAAGCGTTTTCACAACCACTGTTCAAAACACAATACACAGGATCATGATAGCTGTAATAACTGTGCAGTACTCCTGACTGGAGACAGTGCTGCACCCTGGAGATGTAAATGTGATCCAACAGTGTGTTTTTTTCTGTGGTGGCTGCCCAGACCAGTTGGGTATATCCTCTTGAGTGAAGAAGGTCAGATATTGGCTTCTTTTCTCTGCACAGAAAATCTTCATTGAAATCTCCACAGAGTATTATAGGTTGGCAATCCATTATTTCCAAAGATTCCAAGAGGCCCAGCAGGTTAGTAAGGAATTGGCCAATACTGTAATCCGGTGGCCTGTAAACAACAGCGATCAAAGCTTGTACAGGGGACTCCAGTTTGACAACCAAGAACTCCAAGTCAGTCACATTGTGATGATACTGCTTTTCAAAGGCCTTGAAATGGTTTCTGACATACAAGGCGACACCTCCACCACTTTTACTTGCAATGTCAGGAAGGTTCGTGTACGAGAGGTGTCTGTTGCGTTTGAACAGGTTGTAGCCCTCCAGCTGGAGACTTTCAGCAACAGAAGAGCCTGAGAGATGAGTTTCAGTGAAACATAAAACATCTCCAAGTGTCAACTCATGGTGAGATTTGATATCTTCAATGTGAGCTGGTAATCCTTCCGTGTTGTGATGGATAATTGTTAATGTTTGCTGTTTGTCTGTTGTCTGTAGAAACTTTAAGAGGGGCATAACACTTTCCAGTGATGCATTCTTCATTGAATCCAGGGAGGCTGTGATTTCAGGATCAGCAAAGATCTTCTTCTCATCAAAGTCGGTTATGCGATTTTTACCGTAGTAGTACCATTCTCAGTCTGGATGATTATTCTTGCAATCTTGCCAAATGTCCCGTTAACAAGCCCGTCTTCTACATCAATGTTTCTTGTGATCATGATACGGGCACCTTCAGCTGCTTGCAGTGTGTCAATCAGATTGTCTTTGTGTCCTTTGAAAGGTTGGTGTTGCCTCAGCATCACTCCTGTCTTAGGGTCTTTTCTGTAATCGTCGGCATCTATGTTGGGGACGTTTGAATGGAGAACAGACACAGTTGCAGCATTATGTTTGTGAACCTCTTTGTTGGTGGCAAATATGTGTAGCAAGTCATTAGGGCAGTGGGTGGGATCTGTAAAAGCCTGAGCAAGCAGAGCTTTGTCATCATTGCTTAAGGTGACAGTCTTCTGCTTGACTCTGATTCTATTCAAAAGCTCAGCAAATGAAATGTCATCCTTCTGTCGCATGATCTCTGTCAGCGTGATCATCTGAAAGTTGTCTTTCCAGAGGTCATTGGTATTTTCTTCAAACACGCAGAGTGGCTTACTTTTTCCCAGCGGGGGGACCTGGTAAAAGTCTCCTACTGCTAGTACTGACATACCACCAAAAGGTTTCTTACTGCCTTTGATTTGCTGTAATCTCCAGTTGATGTAGGCAAACAGGGGCTTTGAAATCATTGAAACCTCGTCAATAACAATGATCTCCGCATTTGACAGCTGTGCCCTCACTTCATCTATTAGATTTCCAAGTCCTTGGTAGGGTGGCTTCAAGCTTCTTGGCAACTTCAGCAGAGAATGCAAAGTGTTGCCTGAAATGTTGAAAGCTGCTGTTCCTGTAAATGCAGTTAGTAAAACGCTGGGCATGGATATGTCTGCTTCCTCACGTAGTCTGGTAAGTTTACAGAGTATCTTTGTCGCCTCAGCATAGATGCACTTTATCAGGTGTGATTTGCCTGTCCCTGCACCACCAGTGACAAAGTAATAGAATGGGTCAGGATTTAGGCCACGCACACGGTTAGTGCACCAGTCACAAACTGAGTAGAATGTCTGAGCTTGTGTCCGGTTAAGGTTTCTGTACATTTTCCGAAGGAAATCAGGGCACATTTGTGGGGCCTTCACAGTAAGTGCAATTCCACCTGTTTGTTTGTGACATGTATACTCCGGAACATCATCTTGTTCATTCTCATGAATTGGCTCCCCTTCTTTGCGTTCCTCTATACATTCCAACCTATCCAACTCAGCTTCTGGGGCAAAGGTGTTCCAAGCATCTTCAACAGGGCCGTTTTTTACAAAGTCATCCAAGACTTGTTCCACAATTTTCTTGTGTTGTTCAAACTTCTTTTGGTTGCTGGTAACAATTGCAGACACTGCTCGGATTGCTTCTTCCCCTGGTAAGCTCACACAGGCGCCTTTGTAAAAATCCTGGTGTGTTGGGAACCTTACAGTTTTCAGTGATGACTCTGAACGGTGGGGGAGGTAGAGTTTAAGCAGTCTGCCGTAGTAGTTCTCGGGGTCCTTCTTCTCTGAGAAGCGTGCGTACCTGATGATTGCAGGCTTCCCTCTCGTGCGTTTTTGAATCATTCCCATTTCATTCAATAGGCTGACACGCTTGCTGTCTTCCTTCTGCTTGCCATAGACAACCCTGTAATGGGATGCAAAGTCTGCCAGACACATGGACTAAAACTCTGGTGTTTCGGGTCTGGCTCTGTATTTGTCGACAAAACTCGTCATCCACACATTAAGAGAATCGGCTGGTTTGTTCTGCAATGCACTGAGCGGGAGACTCATTTTCAGTGCGTTGTCACCAGTTGGCAGAAAAACAACCTCACGTGAGCAAGACTTCATTTTCAGGCTGCACGTACGGGCCACAGACTCCTGGGCGCTGACCTCTCTGTGTTTTGAATAAGCCTGAAGAACCTCTTTAATTTCTTCTCGTTCTGTCGCTGTTTCTGGGCTCATTTCTTTGACTATTGTTTTGAGATAGTCACTCAGCTCCCGTTCTGGCTTGGATATGTAGGACAACATGTACATGATGCAACCATACTCATCAAGAATGTACTGGATGTCCATGTTGGCGTTCCAGGCCGTCAGCAAATGTGGATTGTAGTTGTTCACCCAGCAGTCCTTGACATCACGCTTCATTAGAATCACGCTTGAGGAGGTCAATGCCTGAATGTACGAGTTGTACTGATTCAAAGTCATATCACACTGTGCCAGTAGCTGTGACATGTCTTCAAGCTGCACTTTTGGGTTATTAAGCAAATCCCAGACTGGTTTCAGTTTGTTTTTGGCTGCTTGTGGTTTCATTGCACAATCTCCTTGTTCTTCTGGCATCGGGTAAGTTATCCTCGTTTTTCTAATAGGTGGCTTTGGAAATCCAAATCTGCATACTCTGTTACCTTTCTTGCATGATTTTGAATGAGATCTGCTGTGCATTTGAAGTTCTGTTACAAATCTGTGAAGTAAGGCCTGTTTGGCTTCATCAGGCAGCTGGCATGAGATGTTATGATCTATAAAGGCACACACCTTGTCATCACTGTCTTGTCCAAATATAGGAGCTCCTGCTACCCAACAGAGACAATGTATATGAGGGCTCCCTCTCGCCTGAAATTCAACCCGGTAAAAGTAATCGATAACTTCACCAATTGGCTGTGCAGGACCCAAGAGCAGCTCTCGCATCAGAGCATCAACCCGTTTGTCAAACATGCGCATGGTGGTCACTGGGTTACCTCGAAGAATGTCACACTTTTCAGCCCAGTCTAGCCCCGCAAAATCCACCTTTTGACCTTGTTGTGCCTTTATTGCCGTTATTACCTCTGGCCATCTGAATTCTGCAGCAGAGAAGGTAAGAAAAAATGTTGGCTTACCCAATTGTCTGACCATGGCTAGCAAATTCTTCAGATTTTTATCCCAGTAAGCTGGACTCCCTCTCAGTGGTTGCATGAACCTTGTGGCATCTCGGTTTCGCACCAACCTCTCAACCTCACACTTGTCCTGTAGCAGCTTGTTGGATATTTTCCGTCCATCCCTGGTATTGGGTTTTCCTTTCCTTAACTGGATGGACATGCTGCTTTTGGCCATGTGTGTTTCTGTGACAAACTGCGCAAAGAAGAGGTAGCTTGTGTCTCTTGCAAAACGAGTATCAACACAAAAAAGCCTTGCATTGAAATACATGCTCGGGGACAGTTTGACTTGTCTTGCCTGGTCCAATGTATTCTGTCCAGTAGGGAACTGAACAGGGAAAGCCATTGCCTCAAGCCTAGGAACTTTAAAGAAGCTGACAGGTGTGTTTCCTTGTGCAGGTGCAATGCTGAATATTCCATCACCGTGTGTCAGTGCTTCCTCTCCAAGGTCAGATGGCTGCAAACAACTGTCTAGGCCAATTCCAGGTCTTAGTGTATCCTTCTCATCCTCTGCATTAGGAGGTTGTTGGTCATGGCCTTCCTGTTGCTCAGAAGCAGCCGGTAAACATGCAGACTGTACCTCTGATGGATCACAATTTTCGATGCGTTCAAGTATCTCCATCATTTCAGTTTCGTCACAACTGTCGAGTTCCATCCCATCATCATCATCATTATCATCATCATCATCAGCGATTGTCTCATCCACTCTAATTGAAATGTCACTGTAGCCGGGGTGTGTTTCAATGAGTTTTGACAGACCTGCTACTACATTTCCCATGTTGACATTATGAAACAGCTGGTGGCCTTTGTAAGTCAGACGTCTTTTCAGCTTCACTCTGTGTAACTGGGATGTGCTGTGCGATCTTGGTAGAGTATTGACCGTGGTTTCCACCTCGGATGGCACACACACTACAGCGCCATGTATAGCCTGTCGACCTTTGGGAAGTGTGATGATCTTGGCAAATGGCAGTATTTTGGCCAAAAGTTGTCTTTCCAGCACATTCAAATCGCAGAGCTCTGGGGGAATGGGTGCCAGCTCCATGTTGTTAGCCACAGCGATGGATGATTTGTGTCCTGCTTTTAAATGTGAATCACAGTTGTGACAAATCCATTCTTTGGTCCTTTCATCTGGTACGGTGCATTGTTCAGGTCCTTGACAGTGATTGTTGCACACATGGACATATTTCCCTGTCAAACAGGCAGCAACAATGTGTAGATTCTTCTTGTAGTTGCTGTGAATGCAATGTTTCACTTGGTTAGGGAAAAGGGTGCGATGACACATCGTGCACACAAATGTTGGCCCAGCTTTAATGCATTCATGGAAAGTGGATATAGCTGTCTGCATTAGGCTGTTGTCCACTGGTTGACTGCATTCCCGCATGACACGAGTCGATCGTCTGTATTTCATTCTTATTTTGAAGGCACATTGCATCTTATGGGTTATGCGAAAATCTGCTTGAGTGTGACGCTTCATTTTCATGTAACTCATGCAATGTTGCAAGTGACGTTTTCTGAAAGCAGGATCATTATGATATTTTCTGGTGATGTATTGCTTCTGCTTCAAGTTGAAATCAGCATTTGTCGCATATTTTCTGGTGATGTATTGCTTCTTCTTCAAGTTGTAATCTGCATTTGTCGCATATTTTCTGGTCATGTATTGCTTCTGCTTCAAACTTGAAATCTGCATTTGTCGCATATTTTCTGGTGATGTATTGCTTCTGCTTCAAGTTGAAATCGGCATTTGTCCCATATTTTCTGGTGATGTATTGCTTCTGCTTCACGTTGAAATTGGCATCTGTTGCATATTTGCGAATGATATATTGCTTCTGCTTCAACTTAAAATCAGCATCTGCTCTGTATCGGCTGGTGATGTATGTCCTCTTCTTATTGGTGACAGACATCTTTGTAGCCTTGAAATCACGCCTTCTTTCATTTCTGTGTCTTGTCTTCAGTTTTTGTCGTCTCTGTGCATTTAATTTGGACAATGCCTTACTGTCCTTCCATATGCCCTGTGAGGATTTTGCATCAAGTGACCGTGGAGAATGCTTGCTGGCTGGGAATCCAGTGTGTGTTGCATCTTTGGTCATCTGTGTCACTTTGTTCTCCACATGCTTTGCATTATGTGGTTTGTCAGATTGCACCAGTGGGGACAGCAAACCATCTGACAGACGTCTTGCACGATGAAATAAGACTGGCATGAAGTCATACTGCAGTCCATCAATAGGGCCTCTGGTGTCTGTAAGGAGCAATTCATACAACTTATAAATCCTTGCCCCCATATCACTCAAATGTGTAAAAGTGATCATAACAGCTTTTCCTTTTCCAGTGGCAAGAAGTCCATCCTTATTTCGACTATGAGAATCAAACAGTCCATATCTCCCAGACTTGTCTCTGAACAATGCAATGCAATATGGCACTACTATAAAAAGTGCATGTGTAACATCTGCATTGAGGCACTGAAGTCTTGTGGAGAGGTCAACAAACCAACCTTGGTTGTCACCGTCTACAGTGTCTCTCATACATCCCGATAACACTGGAGATTTAACAACGTTATACTCATATTTGTCAGTGTTGACTCTGAGGGGCACTTCTTCCATTGTCAAGTGCTGATGCTGATAGACATTTCTTTGTTTTAGCTGTTTTATTGTTGAGCCATACAAGCTGTTGCCCTTCTTCAGTATTTGATCAAGATCACCCTTTCTCACATCATCAAGCTCACTGTGGTATGCCAAAAATGTCAGAGCCATGCATGTACACTGTTTGTTCCTTAACCTTCCATAGCCATGATGACCCTGATGAAATGATGCCTGCACAGAAATCTCACTTGGTACACATGGTTCTTGCATGCCATGGTTTTCAGAAGTGCCCATCACACTGTCACTGTGCTCTTGAACTTGACACTGAGTTGAACATGAAAATGACACCACAGGTTCACTATGTACCTCCTGGGCACATTCACTGTCACAAACCTCCATATCCACTATGCTGCTGTGGGGCTCCGGATCCAGTTTAGTCCAGCGTATCTTTGCAGCTTTAGATCTCTTTCCTTTAGATGGCATGATGATATTTGTGGAAGGAGCTATAATTCCCCTCAGAGCTTTGTTCGAAGAGCTATAATTCCCCTCAGAGTTGTGTTGGAGGAGGAGCTATAATTCGCCTCAGAGCTGTGTGGGAGGAGCTATAACTCCCCTTAGTGTTGTGTGGGAGGAGCTATAATTCCCCTTAGAGCTGTGTGGGAGAAGCTATAATTCCCCTCAGAGCTGTGTGGGAGAAGCTACATTTCCCATCAGAGTTGTGTGGGAGAAGCTATAATTCCCTTCAGAGCTGTTTAAAAGGAGCTATAATTCCCCTCACAGCGGTGTGGGAGAAACTATAATTCCTCTCAGAGTTGTGTGGGAGGAGCTCTAATTCTCCTCAGAGCTGTGTGGGAGGAGCAATAATGCTATAATTCCCCTCAGAGCTGTGTGGGAGGAGATACAATTCCCCTTAGTGTTGTGTGGGAGGAGCTATAATTCCCCTTAGAGCTGTGTGGGAGAAGCTATAATTCCCCTCAGAGCTGTGTGGGAGAAGCTACATTTCCCATCAGAGTTGTGTGGGAGAAGCTATAATTCCCTTCAGAGCTGTTTAAAAGGAGCTATAATTCCCCTCACAGCGGTGTGGGAGAAACTATAATTCCTCTCAGAGTTGTGTGGGAGGAGCTCTAATTCTCCTCAGAGCTGTGTGGGAGGAGCTATAATGCTAAGCTGTAATTCCCCTCAGAGTTGTGTGGGAGGAGCTATCATTCTCCTCAGAGCTGTGTGGGAGGAGCTATAATGCTAAGCTATAATGCTATAATTCCCCTTTGAGCTGTGTGGGAGGAGCTATAATTCCCCTCAAAGCTGTATTGGAGGAGCTATAACTTCCCTCCAAGCTGTGTGGGAGGAGCTATAATGCTATAATTGTCCTTAGAGCTGTGTGAGAGGAGCTATAATTCCCCTCAGAGCTTTGATTTTTTTTTTTTTCAAAAATGATTTTGTTTTTTTGTTTTTTCAAAAATGATTTTTTTTAATGATTTTTTTTTCAAAAATGAATTTTGTTTTTTTCAAAAATGATTTTTTTTTTAATTTTTTTTTTCAAAAGTAATTTTTTTTTTCAAAAATAATTTTTTTTTCAAAAATATTTTTTTTTTTCAAAAATATTTTTTTTTTCAAAAATTAATTTTTATTTTTTTCAAAATGATTTTTTTTTTTTCAAAAATAATTTTTTTTTTACATGGGGCGGTCATAATGTTTTGGCTGATCATGGGGTGGTCATAATGTTTTGGCTGATCATGGGGTTGTCAGCTTTCGTCACGTCCCACTCTAGTTTTGAACATTTCGCCATTCATTCCTTTGGGACCAATTTCGCCGCAAAAACGACGATATTTCGTGGACCATTCGGCGAAACGTTCCACAAAGTAATAGCACACCAATCGGGAACAATCCGCACGTTTCGGTATATTACTTGTCTCTGTAGTGTAAAAACTGTGGGAGGAGTCTACAAGCATTATCAAGTCTAGCAGATGAAGTCACATGCATTTGGGGTGTCTCAGCATCTTGTGTTTACAACCACTGTTTCCTAGCAACGCTCATGCCCTGTTTATGCTTCACAAATACTGCTCCATACACAGTACACAGGAACATGATAGATGTAGTAACTATGCAGTAATTCAAATGGCCGTATTTTAAAAACTATAAATCCTACAGCGAAGATCTTTATATTGTGAGAATCACAAGACCCAGACCTAGATTTTGATATATAGTATGTCTCTGAAATATTAAAATTGAAGGCACGGTCGCAGTTTAGAAATTGCCCTTCAAATTTGAAGGAGCTAGAGTGTAGTTTCAATGAATGTCAATGGACGGTGTGAGTTGCAAACAAATGGTCATATTGTGAAAACTATCAGGACTATGGCTTAGCCGTGGACATGTTTAGTGGCAGCAGGGATAGCTGAACGTTTTGATATAAGATTTGTGTAGGTGGGCTTGAAAATGAGGGAGTGGCGGCAGTTTAGAAATCATGTTTTGATTTTTCAGCTTTTTTCACCTCCCACTCTAGTTTCCCCATTCATTCCTATGGGACCAATTTCGCCGCAAAAACAACGATATTTCGTGAACCATTTGGCGAAACGTTCCACAAAGTAATAGCAAACCATTCGGGAACAATCCGCACGTTTCGGTATATTACTTGTCTATGTAGTGTAAAAACTGTAGGAGGAGTTAGGGTGGTAAATTTGGCTATAATAATAATAAGAACTAGAAAAGCTACAATTTCTGGGGAAATTGTGAAAGTGTTCTTGCCTCTACAACTGGAGTGGGCGGAGTAACTGGGTGGAGTGGCTTGAGTAACTGTTGTGTGGTTGGAGTGGCTGGAGTAACTGTGAAAAGTGTTAAAAAGCTTAATATTTTAAAAAGTATAAATAGTAGTAAAACAGTTGAAGTCCCATCATTAGCTGAAAGAGCTGAACATTTTTTTCAAAAATTATTTTTTTTTTCAAAAATGATTTTTTTTTTTAAATTATTATTTTTTTTAAATGATTTTTTTTTTTTCAAAAATGATTTTTTTTATTTTTTAAAAAATATTTTTTTTTTCAAAAATAAATTTTTTCTCAATAATTTTTTTTTTTAAAAAATAATTTTTTTTTTCAAAAACATATTTTTTTTTCCAAAAATATTTTTTTTTTCAAAAATCTTTTTTGTTCAAAATATTTTTTTTTTCAAAATAATTTTTTTTTTCAAAAATTATTTTTTTTTTCAAAAATTATGAATTTTTTTTTTTTAATTTTTTTTTCATAAATTATTTTTTTTTTTCAAAAATGATTTTTTTGATTTTTTCAAAAAAATATATATTTTTTTTTCAAAAAATATTTTTTTTATTGTTTCAAAAATATTTTTTTTAAATGATTTTTTTTTCAAAAAATATTTTTTTTATTGTTTCAAAAATATTTTTTTTTTTTCAAAAATGAATTTTTTTTTTTTTCAAAATTGAATTTTTTTTTTTTTTCAAAAATAATTTTTTTTTTTCATGGGGCGGTCATACTGTTTTGGCAGATCATGGGGTTGTCAGCTTTTGTCACCTCCCACTCTAGTTTTGAACATTTTGCCATTCATTCCTATGGGACCAATTTCACCGCAAAAACAACGATATTTCGTGAACCATTCGGCGAAACGTTCCACAAAGTAATATCACACCAATTAAATGACATTGAGGCCGGATTCACACTGGTATTTTTCAGCTTTTCACAAAGTTCCACAAGGTAATAGGACACCAATTAAATGACATTGAACATTTCACTATTCATTCCTATGGGACCAATATTGCCGCAAAAACGACGATATTTCGTGAACCACAAAGTAATAACACACCAATCGGGAACAATCCGCTCGTTTTGGTATATTACTTGTCTCTGTAGTGTAAAAACTGTGGGAGGAGTCTACAAGCATTATCAAGTCTAGCAGATGAAGTCACATGCATTTGGGGTGTCTCAGCATCTTGTGTTTACAACCACTGTTTCCTAGCAACGCTCATGCCCTGTATATGCTTCCCAAATACTACTTCATCAAAACTGCCCCATCAGATTTACCCCATCAAAACTGCCCCATCATATTCCTCTATTATAAATCAGTACATGGTGTGTCTGTCCCCTCCCCCTGGGCTCTGTAATCAGAGCTGAGATGCTCCAGCCACCTCCCCCCTGTGTATAACAGAAGCTTTGGTAACCATGGCAACAAAACAAACACAGTACACGCTGATTAATGGCTAAAATTTCCTGAAATGACCTCTAAACAAATGGCTGTATTTTAAAAACTATACATCCTACAGCAAAGATCTTTATATTGTGAGAATCACAAGACCCAGACCTAGATTTTGATACATAGTATGTCTCTGAAATATTAAAATTGAAGGCACGGTCGCAGTTTAGAAATTGCCCTTCAAATTTGAAGGGGCTAGAGTGTAGTTTCAATGAATGTCAATGGACGGCGTGAGTTGCAAACAAATGGTCATATTGTGAAAACTATCAGGACTATGGCTTAGCCGTGGACATGTTTAGTGGCAGCAGGGATAGCTGAACGTTTTGATATAAGATTTGTGTAGGTGGGCTTGAAAATGAGGGAGTGGCGGCAGTTTAGAAATCATGTTCTGATTTTCCAGCTTTTGTCATCTCCCACTCTAGTTTCCCCATTCATTCCTATGGGACCAATTTCGCCGCAAAAATGACGATATTTCGTGAACCATTTGGCGAAACGTTCCACAAAGTAATAGCACACCATTTGGGAACAATCCGCACGTTTCGGTATATTACTTGTCTATGTAGTGTAAAAACTGTGGGAGGAGTTAGGGTGGTAAATTTGGCTATAATAATAATAAGAACTAGAAAAGGTACAATTTCTGGGGAAATTGTGAAAAGTGTTCTTGCCTCTACATCTGGAGTGAGCGGAGTAACTGGGGGGAGTGCCTGGAGTAACTGTTGTGTGGTTGGAGTAACTGTGGAAAGGTTGAACTGGGCAGATGGGCAGAGTAACTGTGTGGAGTGTTTGTAGTGAGTAAAGATAGTAAACATTACACTAACCAATTGATTGATCAAATTTAAAAAGTGCACAAGTGCTAATGATGTAGAAGGTAGAAATATCGGTAAATGACTTTGTCGGACACAGACTTAAGGGTTACCAGGATTTATTCCGCCCCAGCCAAAGCATAGCACCTGACGGACTCGCGTCCCAAAATCAAGTGTGTCAAAAACAGTTTACACAGTGTACATATAATTTCAATATATTGCATCACAAGCGAACTGGCGGTATATTTCCGTTATACATTAACATTAACATTAACATTTTGAACAGTCAACTTTTTGAACTTTTTGGATACAAGGCAATTCATTAAAGCATATACTTTAAACCCTTACAAATTTTCAGTTTCTCTGCAGTTTTGCTCCTTGCTGTTTCTTTGTCTTACTAATCAGCAAGCAGGCTATAGCACAGGAAGGAGAGGGTGAGTGTGATGAGGACAGTGTGATAGGGCGAGCTGACGTGCTGCATCTACCGTCTGTAGGACGGGTGATCGTTTTAGCCAGCCGGCTTCTTATGCTTATTTGAATCTGCTACACTGTAAGTGTTATTTTAATTCTTTTAATAAACCTCAAAACCAGGATTACGCTATGTTGTTTCCCTCTCTTTTCCCGGGGTACCCCTAAATGAGAACAACCCCCCAGCTAGGAGTCTTTTATTAATCTCCATGATAAGAGTGATTTCCTGTGACTTGGTGGACTAGTGGTATCATCACCCTTTGGCTGTATGAAGTGGCATGTCGTTTCCTAGAAGCCCATCCAATGAAAGGCCCTGACCGGGTTAAGGTCGCAAGCCCCCTTGTGCTTGCCGTTTGGTAAGCGCGCATTTTATTTTCAGCTACCACCGTGGTGCGGTGGAGGAATTTTTTCTATTTTACATTTCCTGCTTTAAAAAAATGGGGTCTGAGCCTATGTATTTTCACAACATTTATTTGGACTTTATTCACTGTGTTAGGACTGTCCAGTGAACACTTATTGATTTAGGTTTCAAGAACTGTGTTAGTTATTTAATTTGGGTTCTAACCAATTAGTCCTATTCAACACTGGTACTAGTATTTACTCCTATTTACAGCGCTGCTATATTTGTTATATTGTTGTATTAGTGTGTGTATCTCACATAGAGTGGCTGCTTTTGTTATTATGTAGTTTTTTTTTATTTTCTTTCACTAAGTTATTTTCATCACTATTTTGGTTATCCCCTATTTGGTCATTCACAATATTTCACGAACAGGTACCCTTTTTGGGTGCACTACAGCGCGGTATTCCTCTTACTATATGATGAGGACAGATGTCTGTGATGGATGGGGGGGAGTAAGTGAGTTCAGTGTCTAACAAGTACACCGAACATGAAATATAGAGAATGATGTTTAGCTAATTGTAAATGGTCCCACATAACTATGGCCACGTAAACTGACCCTCATTGCCACTTTATCTGTTTGATGACCACTGTCTCACAACCACTGTTTCCTGGCAACACTCATGCCCTGTTTATGCAGGCTCTAAGCATGTTCACAACCACTGCTCAAAACACAATACACAGGATAATGGTAGCTGTAATAACTGTGCAGTACTCCTGACTGGAGACACTGCTGCACCCTGGAGATGTAAATGTGATCCAACAGTGTGTTTTTTTCTGTGGTGGCTGCCCAGACCAGTTGAGTATATCCTCTTGAGTGAAGAAGGTCAGATATTGGCTTCTTTTCTCTGCACAGAAAATCTTCATTGAAATCTCCACAGAGTATTATAGGTTGGCAATCCATTATTTCCAAAGATTCCAAGAGGCCCAGCAGGTTAGTAAGGAATTGGCCAATACTGTAATCCGGTGGCCTGTAAACGACAGCGATCAAAGCTTGTACAGGGGACTCCAGTTTGACAACCAAGAACTCCAAGTCAGTCACATTGTGATGATACTGCTTTTCATAGGCCTTGAAATGGTTTCTGACATACAAGGCGACACCTCCGCCACTTTTACTTGCAATGTCAGGAAGGTTTGTGTACGAGAGGTGTCTGTTGCGTTTGAACAGGTTGTAGCCCTCCAGCTGGAGACTTTCAGCAACAGAAGAGCCTGAGAGATGAGTTTCAGTGAAACATAAAACATCTCCAAGTGTCAACTCATGGTGAGATTTGATATCTTCAATGTGAGCTGGTAATCCTTCCGTGTTGTGATGGATAATTGTTAATGTTTGCTGTTTGTCTGTTGTCTGTAGAAACTTTAAGAGGGGCATAACACTTTCCAGTGATGCATTCTTCATTGAATCCAGGGAAGCTGTGATTTCAGGATCAGCAAAGATCTTCTTCTCATCAAAGTCGGTTATGTACAGTCCTTGTAGTGTAGTCGTTCTACTCAGAGCAACATAGGCCATTCCCGGTTGGAAGACCCGTTTCAATGAGACCACTGCCGACTGTATCGACATCCCCTGACACTTATGAATCGTACATCCAAAAGCCAACTTCAGGGGGAACTGCCTGCGAACAACTCCTTTCTGTCTCAGGTTTTCCTCTACCCTTTCTATGTACACCAAGTTGTCAGCATCACAAGACGACTTGTTACGGTATCTCTGTCCTGCATTTGGATTGTCCAGCACAAGCCCAAGCTTGTTTACCGTAGTAGCACCATTCTCAGTCTGGATGATTATTCTTGCAATCTTGCCAAATGTCCCGTTAACAAGCCCGTCTTCTACATCAATGTTTCTTGTGATCATGATACGGGCACCTTCAGCTGCTTGCAGTGTGTCAATCAGATTGTCTTTGTGTCCTTTGAAAGTTTGGTGTTGCCTCAGCATCACTCCTGTCTTAGGGTCTTTTCTGTAATCGTCGGCATCTATGTTGGTGACGTTTGAATGGAGAACAGACACAGTTGCAGCATTATGTTTGTGAACCTCTTTGTTGGTGGCAAATATGTGTAGCACGTCATTAGGGCAGTGGGTGGGATCTGTAAAAGCCTGAGCAAGCAGAGCTTTGTCATCATTGCTTAAGGTGCCAGTCTTCTGCTTGACTCTGATTCTATTCAAAAGCTCAGCAAATGAAATGTCTTCCTTCTGTCGCATGATCTCTGTCAGCGTGATCATCTGAAAGTTATCTTTCCAGACGTCATTGGTATTTTCCTCAAACACGCAGAGTGGCTTATGCCGCGTACACACGAGCGGACTTTCTATCCTACTTGGTCCGGCACACTTTCCGACGGACTTTGTCCGCCAGGTGCGCCGGACTTTAAAACGAACGGACTTGCCCACACACGCCGGGATTTTCCGGCGGGCTAAGTCCGCCCGTCTTTCCGACGGACTTTCGCCGGAGTTCCGGCGGACTTTCAGAATGAACGGACTTGCCCACACATGGACAAGTCCGTTCATTTTGAACGTGACTCAGGTGCGACGGGACTAGAAAAGGATGTCAATCTTGCCGCTTTTATCGGCGAGATTGACACCTTGCTAGCCCCGTCGCGGGGCATACCAGGCCCTTAGGTCTGGTATGGATTATAAAGGGGAACCCCGCTACGCCGAAAAAACGGCGTGGGGTCCCCCTAAAATCCATACCAGACCCCGATCCGAGCACGCAGCCTGGCCGGTCAGGAAAGGGGGTGGGGACGAGCGAGCGCCCCCCCCCTCCTGAACCGTACCAGGCCGCATGCCCTCAACATGGGGGGTGGGTGCTTTGGGGGAGGGGGGCGCCCTGCGCCCCCCCCCCCAAAGCACCTTGTCCCCATGTTGATGAGGACAAGGGCCTCTTCCCGACAACCCTGGCCGTTGGTTGTCGGGGTCTGCGGGCGGGGGCTTATCGGAATCTGGGAGCCCCCTTTAATAAGGGGGCCCCCAGATCCCGGCCCCCCACCCTATGTAAATGAGTATGGGGTACATGGTACCCCTACCCATTTACCTAGGAAAAAAGTGTAAGTAATAAAACACACTACACAGGTTTTTAAAATATTTTATTAAACAGCTCCGGGGGGGGATCTTCCTCCGGCTTCGGGGGTCTTCTTCCGGCTTCGGGGGTCCCTCCGCTTCATCTTCTCCCGGCGTCCGGTTGGTTCTTCTCCGCTCTCCGGCCTCTTCTCCCGGTGTCGCAGGTCTTCGGCCGGCCCCTCCGCTCTCTTCATGTAGCTCTATTGCGAGCGGAGGTCCGGACTTCTGGGCTTCTTGGCTTCTTGGCTTCTCTTCTCTTCTCTTCCCCCAGATGTTGACACGACGCTCTCTCCGGCTGGACTGGTCTCTGAGGGCTGCGTTGTGACTTATATAGGCGGAGACCCCGCCCCCATATGATGTCACAGTCCTTGGGCATGCTGGGACTGTGACGTTTTAGGGGGCGTGGTCGACCATGCCCCCTAAAACGTCACAGTCCCAGCATGCCCAGGGACTGTGACATCATATGGGGGCGGGGTCTCCGCCTATATAAGTCACAACGCAGCCCTCAGAGACCAGTCCAGCCGGAGAGAGCGTCGTGTCAACATCTGGGGGAAGAGAAGAGAAGAGAAGCCAAGAAGCCAAGAAGCCAAGAAGCCCAGAAGTCCGGACCTCCGCTCGCAATAGAGCTACATGAAGAGAGCGGAGGGGCCGGCCGAAGACCTGCGACACCGGGAGAAGAGGCCGGAGAGCGGAGAAGAACCAACCGGACGCCGGGAGAAGATGAAGCGGAGGGACCCCCGAAGCCGGAAGAAGACCCCCGAAGCCGGAGGAAGATCCCCCCCCCGGAGCTGTTTAATAAAATATTTTAAAAACCTGTGTAGTGTGTTTTATTACTTACACTTTTTTCCTAGGTAAATGGGTAGGGGTACCATGTACCCCATACTCATTTACATAGGGTGGGGGGCCGGGATCTGGGGGCCCCCTTATTAAAGGGGGCTCCCAGATTCCGATAAGCCCCCGCCCGCAGACCCCGACAACCAACGGCCAGGGTTGTCGGGAAGAGGCCCTTGTCCTCATCAACATGGGGACAAGGTGCTTTGGGGGGGGGGGCGCAGGGCGCCCCCCTCCCCCAAAGCACCCACCCCCCATGTTGAGGGCATGCGGCCTGGTACGGTTCAGGAGGGGGGGGGCGCTCGCTCGTCCCCACCCCCTTTCCTGACCGGCCAGGCTGCGTGCTCGGATCGGGGTCTGGTATGGATTTTAGGGGGGACCCCACGCCGTTTTTTCGGCGTAGCGGGGTTCCCCTTTATAATCCATACCAGACCTAAGGGCCTGGTATGCCCCGCGCTCGCCGCAATAGGAAGATTTGTTTTTCCTATTGCAGCGAGCGCGAGATGCAATACCATCCCCTCGTGTCGTATTTGGTCTGTCGGACCAGCCTACACACGAGCGGGCTTTCCGTCGGACCAGCACACACACGAGCGGACTTTCCGCCCGAAACTGAGTCCGACGGAAAGATTTCAAACATGTTTAAAATCTAGGTCCGGCGGGCTTTTGGGAAGAAGTCCGCCGGAAAAGTCCGCCGCCGCCCACACACGGGCGGATTGTCCGGCACACTCTGGTCCGCCGGACCAAGTATGCCGGAAAGTCCGACCGTGTGTACGCGGCATTACTTTTTCCCAGCGGGGGGACCTGGTAAAAGTCTCCTACTGCTAGTACTGACATACCACCAAAAGGTTTCTTACTGCCTTTGATTTGCTGTAATCTCCAGTTGATGTAGGCAAACAGGGGCTTTGAAATCATTGACACCTCGTCAATAACAATGATCTCCGCATTTGACAGCTGTGCCCTCACTTCATCTATTAGATTTCCAAGTCCTTGGTAGGGTGGCTTCAAGCTTCTTGGCAACTTCAGCAGAGAATGCAATGTGTTGCCTGAAATGTTGAAAGCTGCTGTTCCTGTAAATGCAGTTAGTAAAACGCTGGGCATGGATATGTCTGCTTCCTCATGTAGTCTGGTAAGTTTACAGAGTATCTTTGTCGCCTCAGCATAGATGCACTTTATCAGGTGTGATTTGCCTGTCCCTGCACCACCAGTGACAAAGTAATAGAATGGGTCAGGATTTAGGCCACGCACACGGTTAGTGCACCAGTCACAAACTGAGTAGAATGTCTGAGCTTGTGTCCGGTTAAGGTTTCTGTACATTTTCCGAAGGAAATCAGGGCACATTTGTGGGGCTTTCACAGTAAGCGCAATTCCACCTGTTTGTTTGTGACGTGTATACTCCGGAACATCATCTTGTTCATTCTCATGAAGTGGCTCCCCTTCTTTGCGTTCCTCTACACATTCCAACCTATCCAACTCAGCTTCTGGGGCAAAGGTGTTCTAAGCATCTTCAACAGGTCCGTTTTTTACAAAGTCATCCAAGACTTGTTCCACAATTTTGTTGTGTTGTTCGAACTTCTTTTGGTTGCTGGTAACAATTGCAGACACTGCTTGGATTGCTTCTTCTCCTGGTAAGCTCACACAGGCGCCTTTGTAAAAATCCTGGTGTGTTGGGAACCTTACAGTTTTCAGTGATGACTCTGAACGGTGGGGGAGGTACAGTTTAAGCAGTCTGCTGTAGTAGTTCTCAGGGTCCTTCTTCTCTGAGAAGCGTGCGTACCTGATGATTGCAGGCTTCCCTCTCGTGCGTTTTTGAATAATTCCCATTTCATTCAATAGGCTGACACGCTTGCTGTCTTCCTTTTGCTTGCCATCTTCCTTCTGCTTGCCATAGACAACCCTGTAATGGGATGCAAAGTCTGCCAGACACATGGACTCAAACTCTGGTGTTTCAGGTCTGGCTCTGTATTTGTCGACAAAACTCGTCATCCACACATTAAGAGAATCGGCTGGTTTGTTCTGCAATGCACTGAGCGGGAGACTCATTTTCAGTGCGTTGTCACCAGTTGGCAGAAAAACAACCTCACGTGAGCAAGACTTCATTTTCAGGCTGCACGTACGGGCCACAGACTCCTGGGCGCTGACCTCTCTGTGTTTTGAATAAGCCTGAAGAACCTCTTTCATTTCTTCTCGTTCTGTCGCTGTTTCTGGGCTCATTTCTTTGACTATTGTTTTGAGATAGTCACTCAGCTCCCGTTCTGGCTTGGATATGTAGGACAACATGTACATGATGCAACCATACTCATCAAGAATGTACTGGATGTCCATGTTGGCGTTCCAGGCCGTCAGCAAATGTGGATTATAGTTGTTCACCCAGCAGTCCTTGACATCACGCTTCATTAGAATCACGCTTGAGGAGGTCAATGCCTGAATGTAGGAGTTGTACTGATTCAAAGTCATATCACACTGTGCCAGTAGCTGTGACATGTCTTCAAGCTGCACTTTTGGGTTATTAAGCAAATCCCAGACTGGTTTCAGTTTGTTTTTGGCTGCTTGTGGTTTCATTGCACAATCTCCTTGTTCTTCTGGCATCGGGTAAGTTATCCTCGTTTTTCTAATAGGTGGCTTTGGAAATCCAAATCTGCATACTCTGTTACCTTTCTTGCATGATTTTGAATGAGATCTGCTGTGCATTTGAAGTTCTGTTACAAATCTGTGAAGTAAGGCCTGTTTGGCTTCATCAGGCAGCTGGCATGAGATGTTATGATCTATAAAGGCACACACCTTGTCATCACTGTCTTGTCCAAATATAGGAGCTCCTGCTACCCAACAGAGACAATGTATATGAGGGCTCCCTCTCGCCTGAAATTCAACCCGGTAAAAGTAATCGATAACTTCACCAATTGGCTGTGCAGGACCCAACAGCAGCTCTCGCATCAGAGCATCAACCCGTTTGTCAAACATGCGCATGGTGGTCACTGGGTTGCCTCGAAGAATGTCACACTTTTCAGCCCAGTCTAGCCCCGCAAAATCCACCTTTTGACCTTGTTGTGCCTTTATTGCCGTTATTACCTCTGGCCATCTGAATTCTGCAGCAGAGAAGGTAAGAAAAAATGTTGGCTTACCCAATTGTCTGACCATGGCTAGCAAATTCTTCAGATTTTTATCCCAGTAAGCTGGACTCCCTCTCAGTGGTTACATGAACCTTGTGGCATCTCGGTTTCGCACCAACCTCTCAACCTCACACTTGTCCTGTAGCAGCTTGTTGGATATTTTCCGTCCATCCCTGGTATTGGGTTTTCCTTTCCTTAACTGGATGGACATGCTGCTTTTGGCCATGTGTGTTTCTGTGACAAACTGCACAAAGAAGAGGTAGCTTGTGTCTCTTGCAAAACGAGTATCAACACAAAAAAGCCTTGCATTGAAATACATGCTCGGGGACAGTTTGACTTGTCTTGCCTGGTCCAATGTATTCTGTCCAGTAGGGAACTGAACAGGGAAAGCCATTGCCTCAAGCCTAGGAACTTTAAAGAAGCTGACAGGTGTGTTTCCTTGTGCAGGTGCAATGCTGAATATTCCATCACCGTGTGTCAGTGCTTCCTCTCCAAGGTCAGATGGCTGCAAACAACTGTCTAGGCCAATTCCAGGTCTTAGTGTATCCTTCTCATCCTCTGCATTGGGAGGTTGTTGGTCATGGCCTTCCTGTTGCTCAGAAGCAGCCGGTAAACATGCAGACTGTACCTCTGATGGATCACAATTTTTCGATGCGTTCAAGTATCTCCATCATTTCAGTTTCGTCACAACTGTCGAGTTCCATCCCATCATCATTATCATCATCATCAGCGATTGTCTCATCCACTCTAATTGAAATGTCACTGTAGTCGGGGTGTGTGTCAATGAGTTTTGACAGACCTGCTACTACATTTCCCATGTTGACATAATGAAACAGCTGGTGGCCTTTGTAAGTCAGACGTCTTTTCAGCTTGACTCTGTGTAACTGGGATTTGCTGTGCGATCTTGGTAGAGTATTGACCGTGGTTTCCACCTCGGATGGCACACACACTACAGCGCCATGTATAGCTGCCTGTCGACCTTTGGGAAGTGTGATGATCTTGGCAAATGGCAGTATTTTGGCCAAAAGTTGTCTTTCCAGCACATTCAAATCACAGAGCTCTGGGGGAATGGGCGCCAGCTCCATGTTGTTAGCTACAGCGATGGATGATTTGTGTCCTGCTTTTAAATGTAAATCACAGTTGTGACAAATCCATTCTTTGGTCCTTTCATCTGGTACGGTGCATTGTTCAGGTCCTTGACAGTGATTGTTGCACACATGGACATATTTCCCTGTCAAACAGGCAGCAACAATGTGTAGAGTCTTCTTGTAATTGCTGTGAATGCAATGTTTCACTTGGTTAGGGAAAAGGGTGCGATGACACATCGTGCACACAAATGTTGGCCCAGCTTTAATGCATTCATGGAAAGTGGATATAGCTGTCTGCATTAGGCTGTTGTCCACTGGTTGACTGCATTCCCGCATGACACGAGTCCATCGTCTGTATTTCATTCTTATTTTGAAGGCACATTGCATCTTATGGGTTATGCGAAAATCTGCTTGAGTTTGACGCTTCATTTTCATGTAACTCATGCAATGTTGCAAGTGACGTTTTCTGAAAGCAGGATCATTATGATATTTTCTGGTGATGTATTGCTTCTGCTTCAACTTGAAAGCGACATTTTTGGCA
Source organism: Aquarana catesbeiana (assembly GCF_042186555.1). Taxonomy (NCBI): domain Eukaryota; kingdom Metazoa; phylum Chordata; class Amphibia; order Anura; family Ranidae; genus Aquarana; species Aquarana catesbeiana. The sequence continues at coordinate 144,538,246 of NC_133334.1, forward strand.
TATTTTCTGGTGATGTATTGCTTCTTCTTCAAGTTGTAATCTGCATTTGTCGCATATTTTCTGGTGGTGTACTGCTTCTGTTTCAAGTTGAAATCTGCATTTGTCGCATATTTTCTGGTGATGTATTGCTTCTGCTTCAAGTTGAAATTGGCATCTGTTGCATATTTGCGAATGATATATTGCTTCTGCTTCAACTTAAAATCAGCATCTGCTCTGTATCGGCTGGTGATGTATGTCCTTTTCTTATTGGTGACAGACATCTTTGTAGCCTTGAAATCACGCCTTCTTTCATTTCTGTGTCTTGTCTTCAGTTTTTGTCGTCTCTGTGCATTTAATTTGGACAATGCCTTACTGTCCTTCCATATGCCCTGTGAGGATTTCCCATCAACTGACCGTGGAGAATGCTTGCTGGCTGGGAATCCAGTGTGTGTTACATCTTTGGTCATCTGTGTCACTTTGTTCTCCACATGCTTTGCATTATGTGGTTTGTCAGATTGCACCAGTGGGGACAGCAAACCATCTGACAGACGTCTTGCACGATGAAATGAGACTGGCATGAAGTCATACTGCAGTCCATCAATAGGGCCTCTGGTGTCTGTAAGGAGCAATTCATACAACTTATAAATCCTTGCCCCCATATCACTCAAATGTGTAAAAGTGATCATAACAGCTTTTCCTTTTCCAGTGGCAGGAAGTCCATCCTTATTTCGACTATGAGAATCAAACAGTCCATATCTCGCAGACTTGTCTCTGAACAATGCAATGCAATATGGCACTACTATAAAAAGTGCATGTGTAACATCTGCATTGAGGCACTGAAGTCTTGTGGAGAGGTCAACAAACCAACCTTGGTTGTCACCGTCTACCGTGTCTCTCATACATCCCGATAACACTGGAGATTTAACAACGTTATACTCATATTTGTCAGTGTTGACTCTGATGGGCACTTCTTCCATTGTCAAGTGTTGATGCTGATAGACATTTCTTTGTTTTAGCTGTTTTATTGTTGAGCCATACAAGCTGTTGCCCTTCTTCAGTATTTGATCAAGATCACCCTTTCTCACATCATCAAGCTCACTGTGGTATGCCAAAAATGTCAGAGCCATGCATGTACACTGTTTGTTCCTTAACCTTCCATAGCCATGATGACCCTGATGAAATGATGCCTGCACAGAAATCTCACTTGGTACACATGGTTCTTGAATGCCATGGTTTTCAGAAGTGCCCATCACACTGTCACTGTGCTCTTGAACTTGACACTGAGTTGAACATGAAAATGACACCACAGGTTCACTATGTACCTCCTGGGCACATTCACTGTCACAAACCTCCATATCCACTATGCTGCTGTGGGGCTCCGGATCCAGTTTAGTCCAGCGTATCTTTGCAGCTTTAGATCTCTTTCCTTTAGATGGCATGATGATATTTGTGGAAGGAGCTATAATTCTCCTCAGAGCTTTGTTCGAAGAGCTATAATTCCCCTCAGAGTTGTGTTGGAGGAGGAGCTATAATTCGCCTCAGAGCTGTGTGGGAGGAGCTATAACTCCCCTCTGAGCTGTGTGGGAGGAGCAATAATGCTATAATTCCCCTCAGAGCTGTGTGGGAGGAGATACAATTCCCCTTAGTGTTGTGTGGGAGGAGCTATAATTCCCCTTAGAGCTGTGTGGGAGAAGCTATATTTCCCCTCAGAGCTGTGTGGGAGAAGCTATAATTCCCCTCAGAGCTGTTTAAAAGGAGCTATAATTCCCCTCACAGCGGTGTGGAAGAAACTATAATTCCTCTCAGAGTTGTGTGGGAGGAGCTCTAATTCTCCTCAGCTGTGTGGGAGGAGCTATAATGCTAAGCTGTAATTCCCCTCAGAGCTGTGTAGGAGGAGCTATAATTCCCCTCACAGCGGTGTGGGAGAAACTATAATTCCCCTCAGAGTTGTGTGGGAGGAGCTATAATGCTAAGCTATAATGCTATAATTCCCCTTTGAGCTGTGTGGGAGGAGCTATAATTCCCCTCAAAGCTGTATTGGAGGAGCTATAACTTCCCTCCAAGCTGTGTGGGAGGAGCTATACTGTTATAATTGTCCTTAGAGCTGTGTGAGAGGAGCTATAATTCCCCTCAGAGCTTTGTGATTTTTTTTTTTCAAAAATGATTTTGTTTTTTTGTTTTTTCAAAAATGATTTTGTTTTTTTGTTTTTTCAAAAATGATTTTTTTAAATGATTTTTTTTTTCAAAAATGAAATTTTTTTTTTCAAAAATGAATTTTGTTTTTTTCAAAAATGATTTTTTTTTTAATTTTTTTTTTTCAAAAGTAATTTTTTTTTCAAAAATATATTTTTTTTTCAAAAATATATTTTTTTTTCAAAAATATTTTTTTTTCAAAAATATTTTTTTTTTCAAAAATTAATTTTTATTTTTTTCAAAAATATTTTTTTTTTTACATGGGGCGGTCATAATGTTTTGGCTGATCATGGGGTGGTCATAATGTTTTGGCTGATCATGGGGTTGTCAGCTTTTGTCACCTCCCACTCTAGTTTTGAACATTTCGCCATTCATTCCTATGGGACCAATTTTGCCGCAAAAACGACGATATTTCGTGGACCATTCGGCGAAACGTTCCACAAAGTAATAGCACACCAATCGGGAAAAATCCGCACGTTTCGGTATATTACTTGTCTCTGTAGTGTGGAAAATGTGGGAGGAGTCTACAAGCATTATCAAGTCTAGCAGATGAAGTCGCATGCATTTGGGGTGTCTCAGCATCTTGTGTTTACAACCACTGTTTCCTAGCAACGCTCATGCCCTGTTTATGCTTCCCAAATACTACTTCATCAAAACTGCCCCATCAGAATTACCCCATCAAAACTGCCCCATCATATTCCTCTATTATAAATCAGTACATGGTGTGTCTGTCCCCTCCCCCGGGCTCTGTAATCAGCTGAGATGCTCCAGCCACCTTCCCCCCTGTGTATAACAGAAGCTTTGGTAACCATGGCAACAAAACAAACACTAGCAGTACACTCTGATTAATGGCTAAAATTTCCTGAAATGACCTCTAAACAAATGGCCGTATTTTAAAAACTATACATCCTACAGCGAAGATCTTTATATTGTGAGAATCACAAGACCCAGACCTAGATTTTGATGTATAGTATGTCTGTGAAATATTAAAAATGAAGGCACGGTCGCAGTTTAGAAATTGCCCTTCAAATTTGGAGGGGGCTAGAGTGTAGTTTCAATGAATGTCAATGGACGGCGTGAGTTACAAACAAATGGTCATATTGTGAAAACTATCAGGACTATGGCTTAGCCGTGGACATGTTTAGTGGCAGCAGGGATAGCTGAACGTTTTGATATAAGATTTGTGTAGGTGGGCTTGAAAATGAGGGAGTGGCGGCAGTTTAGAAATCATGTTCTGATTTTTCAGCTTTTGTCATCTCCCACTCTAGTTTCCCCCATTCATTCCTATGGGACCAATTTCGCCGCAAAAATGACGATATTTTGTGAACCATTCGGCGAAACGTTCCACAAAGTAATAGCACACCATTCGGGAACAATCCGCACGTTTCGGTATATTACTTGTCTATGTAGTGTAAAAACTGTGGGAGGAGTTAGGGTGGTAAATTTGGCTATAATAATAAGAATAATATATATGTGAGATAACAGTAAGTGGTCTTGCTATGCAAGAACACTTAACTAGAAAAGGTACAATTTCTGGGGAAATTGTGAAAGTGTTCTTGCCTCTACAACTGGAGTGGGCGGAGTAACTGGGTGGGGTGGAGTGGCTTGAGTAACTGTGAAAAGTGTTAAAAAGCTTAATATTTTAAAAAGTATAAATAGTAGTAAAAAAGTTCCATCATTCGCTGAAAGAGCTGAACATTTTTTTCAAAAGTAATTTTTTTTTTCAAAAATGAATTTTTTTTAATCAAAAATGATTTTTTTTTCTTCAAAAATGATTTTTTTTTCAAAAGTAATTTTTTTTTTCAAAGGTAATTTTTTTTTTCAAAAATGAATTTTTTTTATTTCAAAAATAATTTTTTTTTCGAAATTATTATTTTTTTTAAAGTAATTTTTTTTTTCAAAAATAATTTTTTTTTTTCAAAAATATTTTTTTTTTTTTCAAATATATTTTTTTTTCAAAAATAATTTTTTTTTTAAAAGAAATTTTTTTTTCAAAAATATTTTTTTTTTTCAAAAATAATTTTTTTTTTCAAAAATATTTTTTTTTTTTCAAAAATTATTTTTTTACTTTTTTCAAAAATTTTTTTTTTTTTTTCAAAAATATTTTTTTTTATTACATGGGGCGGTCATAATGTTTTGGCTGATCATGGGGTGGTCATAATGTTTTGGCTGATCATGGGGTTTTCAGCTTTTGTCACTTCCCACTCTAGTTTTGAACATTTCGCCATTCATTCCTATGGGACCAATTTCGCCGCAAAAACGTCATTTCGTGGACCATTCGGCAAAACATTCCACAAAGTAATAACACACCAATCGGGAACAATCCGCTCGTTTCGTTATATTATTTGTCTCTGTAGTGTGAAAACTGTGGGAGGAGTCTACAAGCATTATCAAGTCTAGCAGATGAAGTCACATGCATTTGGAGTGTCTCAGCATCTTGTGTTTACAACCACTGTTTCCTAGCAACGCTCATGCCCTGTTTATGCTTCCCAAATACTGCTTCATCAAAACTGCCCTATCAGAATTACCCCATCAAAACTGCCCCATCATATTCCTCTATTATAAATCAGTACATGGTGTGTCTGTCCCCTCCCCGGGGCTCTGTAATCAGCTGAGATGCTCCAGCCACCTTCCCCCCCGTGTATAACAGAAGCTTTGGTAACTATGGCAACAAAACAAACACTAACAGTACACTCTGATTAATGGCTAAAATTTCCTGAAATGACCTCTAAACAAATGGCCGTATTTTAAAAACTATACATCCTACAGCGAAGATCTTTATATTGTGAGAATCACAAGACCCAGACCTAGATTTTGATGTATAGTATGTCTCTGAAATATTAAAAATGAAGGCACAGTCGCAGTTTAGAAATTGCCCTTCAAATTTGGAGGGGGCTAGAGTGTAGTTTCAATGAATGTCAATGGACGGCGTGAGTTGCAAACAAATGGTCATATTGTGAAAACTATCAGGACTATGGCTTAGCCGTGGACATGTTTAGTGGCAGCAGGGATAGCTGAACGTTTTGATATAAGATTTGTGTAGGTGGGCTTGAAAATGAGGGAGTGGCGGCAGTTTAGAAATCATGTTCTGATTTTCCAGCTTTTGTCATCTCCCACTCTAGTTTCCCCATTCATTCCTATGGGACCAATTTCGCCGCAAAAACGACGATATTTCGTGAACCATTCGGCGAAACGTTCCACAAAGTAATAGCACACCATTCAGGAACAATCCGCACGTTTCGGTATATTACTTGTCTATGTAGTGTAAAAACTGTGGGAGGAGTTAGGGTGGTAAATTTGGCTATAATAATAAGAACTAGAAAAGGTACAATTTCTGGGGAAATTGTGAAAGTGTTCTTGCCTCTACAACTGGAGTGGGCGGAGTAACTGGGTGGGGTGGAGTGGCTTGAGTAACTGTGAAAAGTGTTAAAAAGCTTAAAATTTTAAAAAGTATAAATAGTAGTAAAAAAGTTCCATCATTCGCTGAAAGAGCTGAACATTTTTTTCAAAAGTAATTTTTTTTTTCAAAAATGAATTTTTTTTAATCAAAAATGATATTTTTTTTTTCAAAAGTAATTTTTTTTTTCAAAGGTAATTTTTTTTTCAAAAATGAATTTTTTTATTTGAAAAATATTTTTTTTTTCGAAATTATTATTTTTTTTAAAGTAATTTTTTTTTCAAAAATATTTTTTTTTTCAAATATATTTTTTTTTCAAAAATAATTTTTTTTTTAAAAGTAATTTTTTTTTCAAAAATATTTTTTTTTTTCAAAAATAATTTTTTTTTTTTCAAAAATATTTTTTTTTTTTCAAAAATGATTTTTTTTTTTCAAAAATAATTTTTTTACTTTTTTCAAAAATTATTTTTTTTTTTCAAAAATATTTTTTTTTTTACATGGGGCGGTCATAATGTTTTGGCTGATCATGGGGTGGTCATAATGTTTTGGCTGATCATGGGGTTGTCAGCTTTTGTCACTTCCCACTCTAGTTTTGAACATTTCGCCATTCATTCCTATGGGACCAATTTCGCCGCAAAAACGTCATTTCGTGGACCATTCGGCAAAACATTCCACAAAGTAATAACACACCAATCGGGAACAATCCGCTCGTTTCGGTATATTATTTGTCTCTGTAGTGTGAAAACTGTGGGAGGAGTCTACAAGCATTATCAAGTCTAGCAGATGAAGTCACATGCATTTGGAGTGTCTCAGCATCTTGTGTTTACAACCACTGTTTCCTAGCAACGCTCATGCCCTGTTTATGCTTCCCAAATACTGCTTCATCAAAACTGCCCCATCAGAATTACCCCATCAAAACTGCCCCATCATATTCCTCTATTATAAATCAGTACATGGTGTGTCTGTCCCCTCCCCCGGGCTCTGTAATCAGCTGAGATGCTCCAGCCACCTTCCCCCCTGTGTATAACAGAAGCTTTGGTAACCATGGCAACAAAACAAACACTAACAGTACACTCTGATTAATGGCTAAAATTTCCTGAAATGACCTCTAAACAAATGGCCGTATTTTAAAAACTATACATCCTACAGCGAAGATCTTTATATTGTGAGAATCACAAGACCCAGACCTAGATTTTGATGTATGGTATGTCTCTGAAATATTAAAAATGAAGGCACAGTCGCAGTTTAGAAATTGCCCTTCAAATTTGGAGGGGGCTAGAGTGTAGTTTCAATGAATGTCAATGGACGGCGTGAGTTGCAAACAAATGGTCATATTGTGAAAACTATCAGGACTATGGCTTAGCCGTGGACATGATTAGTGGCAGCAGGGATAGCTGAACGTTTTGATATAAGATTTGTGTAGGTGGGCTTGAAAATGAGGGAGTGGTGGCAGTTTAGAAATCATGTTCTGATTTTCCAGCTTTTGTCATCTCCCACTCTAGTTTCCCCATTCATTCCTATGGGACCAATTTCGCCGCAAAAACGACGATATTTCGTGAACCATTCGGCGAAACGTTCCACAAAGTAATAGCACACCGTTCGGGAACAATCCGCACGTTTCGGTATATTACTTGTCTATGTAGTGTAAAAACTGTGGGAGGAGTTAGGGTGGTAAATTTGGCTATAATAATAAGAATAATATATATGTGAGATAACAGTAAGTGGTCTTGCTATGCAAGAACACTTAATACTAGAAAAGGTACAATTTCTGGGGAAATTGTGAAAAGTGTTCTTGCCTCTACATCTGGAGTGAGCGGAGTAACTGGGGGGAGTGCCTGGAGTAACTGTTGTGTGGTTGGAGTAACTGTGGAAAGGTTGAACTGGGCAGATGGGCAGAGTAACTGTGTGGAGTGTTTGTAGTGAGTAAAGATAGTAAACATTACACTAACCAATTGATTGATCAAATTTAAAAAGTGCACAAGTGCTAATGGTGTAGAAGGTAGAAATATCGGTAAATGACTTTGTCGGACACAGACTTAAGGGTTACCAGGATTTATTCCGCCCCAGCCAAAGCATAGCACCTGATGGACTCGCGTCCCAAAATCAAGTGTGTCAAAAACAGTTTACACAGTGTACATATAATTTCAATATATTGCATCACAAGCGAACTGGCGGTATATTTCCGTTATACATTAACATTAACATTAACATTTTGAACAGTCAACTTTTTGAAGTTTTTGGATACAAGGCAATTCATTAAAGCATATACTTTAAACCCTTACAAATTTTCAGTTTCTCTGCAGTTTTGCTCCTTGTTGTTTCTTTGTCTTACTAATCAGCAAGCAGGCTATAGCACAGGAAGGAGAGGGTGAGTGTGATGAGGACAGTGTGATAGGGCGAGCTGACGTGCTGCATCTACCGTCTGTAGGACGGGTGATCGTTTTAGCCAGCCGGCTTCTTATGCTTATTTGAATCTGCTACACTGTAAGTGTTATTTTAATTCTTTTAATAAACCTCAAAACCAGGATTACGCTATGTTGTTTCCCTCTCTTTTCCCGGGGTACCCCTAAATGAGAACAACCCCCCAGCTAGGAGTCTTTTATTAATCTCCATGATAAGAGTGATTTCCTGTGACTTGGTGGACTAGTGGTATCATCACCCTTTGGCTGTATGAATTGGCATGTCGTTTCCTACAAGCCCATCCAATGAAAGGCCCTGACCGGGTTAAGGTCGCAAGCCCCCTTGTGCTTGCCGTTTGGTAAGCGCGCATTTTATTTTCAGCTACCACCGTGGTGCGGTGGAGGAATTTTTTCTATTTTACATTTCCTGCTTTAAAAAAATGGGGTCTGAGCCTATGTATTTTCACAACATTTATTTGGACTTTATTCACTGTGTTAGGACTTTCCAGTGAACACTTATTGATTTAGGTTTCAAGAACTGTGTTAGTTATTTAATTTGGGTTCTAACCAATTAGTCCTATTCAACACTGGTACTAGTATTTACTCCTATTTACAGCGCTGCTATATTTGTTATATTGTTGTATTAGTGTGTGTATCTCACATAGAGTGGCTGCTTTTGTTATTATGTAGTTTTTTTTAATTTTCTTTCACTAAGTTATTTTCATCACTATTTTGGTTATCCCCTATTTGGTCATTCACAATATTTCACGAACAGGTACCCTTTTTGGGTGCACTACAGCGCGGTATTCCTCTTACTATATGATGAGGACAGATGTCTGTGATGGATGGGGGGGAGTAAGTGAGTTCAGTGTCTAACAAGTACACCGAACATGAAATATAGAGAATGATGTTTAGCTAATTGTAAATGGTCCCACATAACTATGGCCACGTAAACTGACCCTCATTGCCACTTTATCTGTTTGATGACCACTGTCTCACAACCACTGTTTCCTGGCAACACTCATGCCCTGTTTATGCAGGCTCTAAGCGTGTTCACAACCACTGCTCAAAACACAATACACAGGATAATGGTAGCTGTAATAACTGTGCAGTACTCCTGACTGGAGACACTGCTGCACCCTGGAGATGTAAATGTGATCCAACAGTGTGTTTTTTTCTGTGGTGGCTGCCCAGACCAGTTGAGTATATCCTCTTGAGTGAAGAAGGTCAGATATTGGCTTCTTTTCTCTGCACAGAAAATCTTCATTGAAATCTCCACAGAGTATTATAGGTTGGCAATCCATTATTTCCAAAGATTCCAAGAGGCCCAGCAGGTTAGTAAGGAATTGGCCAATACTGTAATCCGGTGGCCTGTAAACGACAGCGATCAAAGCTTGTACAGGGGACTCCAGTTTGACAACCAAGAACTCCAAGTCAGTCACATTGTGATGATACTGCTTTTCATAGGCCTTGAAATGGTTTCTGACATACAAGGCGACACCTCCGCCACTTTTACTTGCAATGTCAGGAAGGTTTGTGTACGAGAGGTGTCTGTTGCGTTTGAACAGGTTGTAGCCCTCCAGCTGGAGACTTTCAGCAACAGAAGAGCCTGAGAGATGAGTTTCAGTGAAACATAAAACATCTCCAAGTGTCAACTCATGGTGAGATTTGATATCTTCAATGTGAGCTGGTAATCCTTCCGTGTTGTGATGGATAATTGTTAATGTTTGCTGTTTGTCTGTTGTCTGTAGAAACTTTAAGAGGGGCATAACACTTTCCAGTGATGCATTCTTCATTGAATCCAGGGAAGCTGTGATTTCAGGATCAGCAAAGATCTTCTTCTCATCAAAGTCGGTTATGTACAGTCCTTGTAGTGTAGTCGTTCTACTCAGAGCAACATAGGCCATTCCCGGTTGGAAGACCCGTTTCAATGAGACCACTGCCGACTGTATCGACATCCCCTGACACTTTTGAATCGTACATCCAAAAGCCAACTTCAGGGGGAACTGCCTGCGAACAACTCCTTTCTGTCTCAGGTTTTCCTCTACCCTTTCTATGTACACCAAGTTGTCAGCATCACAAGACGACTTGTTACGGTATCTCTGTCCTGCATTTGGATTGTCCAGCACAAGCCCAAGCTTGTTTACCGTAGTAGCACCATTCTCAGTCTGGATGATTATTCTTGCAATCTTGCCAAATGTCCCGTTAACAAGCCCGTCTTCTACATCAATGTTTCTTGTGATCATGATACGGGCACCTTCAGCTGCTTGCAGTGTGTCAATCAGATTGTCTTTGTGTCCTTTGAAAGGTTGGTGTTGCCTCAGCATCACTCCTGTCTTAGGGTCTTTTCTGTAATCGTCGGCATCTATGTTGGTGACGTTTGAATGGAGAACAGACACAGTTGCAGCATTATGTTTGTGAACCTCTTTGTTGGTGGCAAATATGTGTAGCACGTCATTAGGGCAGTGGGTGGGATCTGTAAAAGCCTGAGCAAGCAGAGCTTTGTCATCATTGCTTAAGGTGCCAGTCTTCTGCTTGACTCTGATTCTATTCAAAAGCTCAGCAAATGAAATGTCTTCCTTCTGTCGCATGATCTCTGTCAGCGTGATCATCTGAAAGTTGTCTTTCCAGACGTCATTGGTATTTTCCTCAAACACGCAGAGTGGCTTACTTTTTCCCAGCGGGGGGACCTGGTAAAAGTCTCCTACTGCTAGTACTGACATACCACCAAAAGGTTTCTTACTGCCTTTGATTTGCTGTAATCTCCAGTTGATGTAGGCAAACAGGGGCTTTGAAATCATTGACACCTCGTCAATAACAATGATCTCCGCATTTGACAGCTGTGCCCTCACTTCATCTATTAGATTTCCAAGTCCTTGGTAGGGTGGCTTCAAGCTTCTTGGCAACTTCAGCAGAGAATGCAATGTGTTGCCTGAAATGTTGAAAGCTGCTGTTCCTGTAAATGCAGTTAGTAAAACGCTGGGCATGGATATGTCTGCTTCCTCACGTAGTCTGGTAAGTTTACAGAGTATCTTTGTCGCCTCAGCATAGATGCACTTTATCAGGTGTGATTTGCCTGTCCCTGCACCACCAGTGACAAAGTAATAGAATGGGTCAGGATTTAGGCCACGCACACGGTTAGTGCACCAGTCACAAACTGAGTAGAATGTCTGAGCTTGTGTCCGGTTAAGGTTTCTGTACATTTTCCGAAGGAAATCAGGGCACATTTGTGGGGCTTTCACAGTAAGCGCAATTCCACCTGTTTGTTTGTGACGTGTATACTCCGGAACATCATCTTGTTCATTCTCATGAAGTGGCTCCCCTTCTTTGCGTTCCTCTACACATTCCAACCTATCCAACTCAGCTTCTGGGGCAAAGGTGTTCCAAGCATCTTCAACAGGTCCGTTTTTTACAAAGTCATCCAAGACTTGTTGCACAATTTTGTTGTGTTGTTCGAACTTCTTTTGGTTGCTGGTAACAATTGCAGACACTGCTTGGATTGCTTCTTCTCCTGGTAAGCTCACACAGGCGCCTTTGTAAAAATCCTGGTGTGTTGGGAACCTTACAGTTTTCAGTGATGACTCTGAACGGTGGGGGAGGTACAGTTTAAGCAGTCTGCCGTAGTAGTTCTCAGGGTCCTTCTTCTCTGAGAAGCGTGCGTACCTGATGATTGCAGGCTTCCCTCTCGTGCGTTTTTGAATCATTCCCATTTCATTCAATAGGCTGACACGCTTGCTGTCTTCCTTTTGCTTGCCATCTTCCTTCTGCTTGCCATAGACAACCCTGTAATGGGATGCAAAGTCTGCCAGACACATGGACTCAAACTCTGGTGTTTCAGGTCTGGCTCTGTATTTGTCGACAAAACTCGTCATCCACACATTAAGAGAATCGGCTGGTTTGTTTTGCAATGCACTGAGCGGGAGACTCATTTTCAGTGCGTTGTCACCAGTTGGCAGAAAAACAACCTCACGTGAGCAAGACTTCATTTTCAGGCTGCACGTACGGGCCACAGACTCCTGGGCGCTGACCTCTCTGTGTTTTGAATAAGCCTGAAGAACCTCTTTCATTTCTTCTCGTTCTGTCGCTGTTTCTGGGCTCATTTCTTTGACTATTGTTTTGAGATAGTCACTCAGCTCCCGTTCTGGCTTGGATATGTAGGACAACATGTACATGATGCAACCATACTCATCAAGAATGTACTGGATGTCCATGTTGGCGTTCCAGGCCGTCAGCAAATGTGGATTATAGTTGTTCACCCAGCAGTCCTTGACATCACGCTTCATTAGAATCACGCTTGAGGAGGTCAATGCCTGAATGTAGGAGTTGTACTGATTCAAAGTCATATCACACTGTGCCAGTAGCTGTGACATGTCTTCAAGCTGCACTTTTGGGTTATTAAGCAAATCCCAGACTGGTTTCAGTTTGTTTTTGGCTGCTTGTGGTTTCATTGCACAATCTCCTTGTTCTTCTGGCATCGGGTAAGTTATCCTCGTTTTTCTAATAGGTGGCTTTGGAAATCCAAATCTGCATACTCTGTTACCTTTCTTGCATGATTTTGAATGAGATCTGCTGTGCATTTGAAGTTCTGTTACAAATCTGTGAAGTAAGGCCTGTTTGGCTTCATCAGGCAGCTGGCATGAGATGTTATGATCTATAAAGGCACACACCTTGTCATCACTGTCTTGTCCAAATATAGGAGCTCCTGCTACCCAACAGAGACAATGTATATGAGGGCTCCCTCTCGCCTGAAATTCAACCCGGTAAAAGTAATTGATAACTTCACCAATTGGCTGTGCAGGACCCAACAGCAGCTCTCGCATCAGAGCATCAACCCGTTTGTCAAACATGCGCATGGTGGTCACTGGGTTGCCTCGAAGAATGTCACACTTTTCAGCCCAGTCTAGCCCCGCAAAATCCACCTTTTGACCTTGTTGTGCCTTTATTGCCGTTATTACCTCTGGCCATCTGAATTCTGCAGCAGAGAAGGTAAGAAAAAATGTTGGCTTACCCAATTGTCTGACCATGGCTAGCAAATTCTTCAGATTTTTATCCCAGTAAGCTGGACTCCCTCTCAGTGGTTGCATGAACCTTGTGGCATCTCGGTTTCGCACCAACCTCTCAACCTCACACTTGTCCTGTAGCAGCTTGTTGGATATTTTCCGTCCATCCCTGGTATTGGGTTTTCCTTTCCTTAACTGGATGGACATGCTGCTTTTGGCCATGTGTGTTTCTGTGACAAACTGCGCAAAGAAGAGGTAGCTTGTGTCTCTTGCAAAACGAGTATCAACACAAAAAAGCCTTGCATTGAAATACATGCTCGGGGACAGTTTGACTTGTCTTGCCTGGTCCAATGTATTCTGTCCAGTAGGGAACTGAACAGGGAAAGCCATTGCCTCAAGCCTAGGAACTTTAAAGAAGCTGACAGGTGTGTTTCCTTGTGCAGGTGCAATGCTGAATATTCCATCACCGTGTGTCAGTGCTTCCTCTCCAAGGTCAGATGGCTGCAAACAACTGTCTAGGCCAATTCCAGGTCTTAGTGTATCCTTCTCATCCTCTGCATTGGGAGGTTGTTGGTCATGGCCTTCCTGTTGCTCAGAAGCAGCCGGTAAACATGCAGACTGTACCTCTGATGGATCACAATTTTCGATGCGTTCAAGTATCTCCATCATTTCAGTTTCGTCACAACTGTCGAGTTCCATCCCATCATCATTATCATCATCATCAGCGATTGTCTCATCCACTCTAATTGAAATGTCACTGTAGTCGGGGTGTGTGTCAATGAGTTTTGACAGACCTGCTACTACATTTCCCATGTTGACATAATGAAACAGCTGGTGGCCTTTGTAAGTCAGACGTCTTTTCAGCTTGACTCTGTGTAACTGGGATTTGCTGTGCGATCTTGGTAGAGTATTGACCATGGTTTCCACCTCGGATGGCACACACACTACAGCGCCATGTATAGCTGCCTGTCGACCTTTGGGAAGTGTGATGATCTTGGCAAATGGCAGTATTTTGGCCAAAAGTTGTCTTTCCAGCACATTCAAATCGCAGAGCTCTGGGGGAATGGGCGCCAGCTCCATGTTGTTAGCTACAGCGATGGATGATTTGTGTCCTGCTTTTAAATGTAAATCACAGTTGTGACAAATCCATTCTTTGGTCCTTTCATCTGGTACGGTGCATTGTTCAGGTCCTTGACAGTGATTGTTGCACACATGGACATATTTCCCTGTCAAACAGACAGCAACAATGTGTAGATTCTTCTTGTAATTGCTGTGAATGCAATGTTTCACTTGGTTAGGGAAAAGGGTGCGATGACACATCGTGCACACAAATGTTGGCCCAGCTTTAATGCATTCATGGAAAGTGGATATAGCTGTCTGCATTAGGCTGTTGTCCACTGGTTGACTGCATTCCCGCATGACACGAGTCCATCGTCTGTATTTCATTCTTATTTTGAAGGCACATTGCATCTTATGGGTTATGCGAAAATCTGCTTGAGTTTGACGCTTCATTTTCATGTAACTCATGCAATGTTGCAAGTGACCTTTTCTGAAAGCAGGATCATTATGATATTTTCTGGTGATGTATTGCTTCTGCTTCAACTTGAAATCGACATTTGTGGCATATTTTCTGGTGATGTATTGCTTCTTCTTCAAGTTGTAATCTGCATTTGTCGCATATTTTCTGGTGGTGTACTGCTTCTGTTTCAAGTTGAAATCTGCATTTGTCGCATATTTTCTGGTGATGTATTGCTTCTGCTTCAAGTTGAAATTGGCATCTGTTGCATATTTGCGAATGATATATTGCTTCTGCTTCAACTTAAAATCAGCATCTGCTCTGTATCGGCTGGTGATGTATGTCCTTTTCTTATTGGTGACAGACATCTTTGTAGCCTTGAAATCACGCCTTCTTTCATTTCTGTGTCTTGTCTTCAGTTTTTGTCGTCTCTGTGCATTTAATTTGGACAATGCCTTACTGTCCTTCCATATGCCCTGTGAGGATTTCGCATCAACTGACCGTGGAGAATGCTTGCTGGCTGGGAATCCAGTGTGTGTTACATCTTTGGTCATCTGTGTCACTTTGTTCTCCACATGCTTTGCATTATGTGGTTTGTCAGATTGCACCAGTGGGGACAGCAAACCATCTGACAGACGTCTTGCACGATGAAATGAGACTGGCATGAAGTCATACTGCAGTCCATCAATAGGGCTTCTGGTGTCTGTAAGGAGCAATTCATACAACTTATAAATCCTTGCCCCCATATCACTCAAATGTGTAAAAGTGATCATAACAGCTTTTCCTTTTCCAGTGGCAGGAAGTCCATCCTTATTTCGACTATGAGAATCAAACAGTCCATATCTCCCAGACTTGTCTCTGAACAATGCAATGCAATATGGCACTACTATAAAAAGTGCATGTGTAACATCTGCATTGAGGCACTGAAGTCTTGTGGAGAGGTCAACAAACCAACCTTGGTTGTCACCGTCTACCGTGTCTCTCATACATCCCGATAACACTGGAGATTTAACAACGTTATACTCATATTTGTCAGTGTTGACTCTGAGGGGCACTTCTTCCATTGTCAAGTGTTGATGCTGATAGACATTTCTTTGTTTTAGCTGTTTTATTGTTGAGCCATACAAGCTGTTACCCTTCTTCAGTATTTGATCAAGATCACCCTTTCTCACATCATCAAGCTCACTGTGGTATGCCAAAAATGTCAGAGCCATGCATGTACACTGTTTGTTCCTTAACCTTCCATAGCCATGATGACCCTGATGAAATGATGCCTGCACAGAAATCTCACTTGGTACACATGGTTCTTGCATGCCATGGTTTTCAGAAGTGCCCATCACACTGTCACTGTGCTCTTGAACTTGACACTGAGTTGAACATGAAAATGACACCACAGGTTCACTATGTACCTCCTGGGCACATTCACTGTCACAAACCTCCATATCCACTATGCTGCTGTGGGGCTCCGGATCCAGTTTAGTCCAGCGTATCTTTGCAGCTTTAGATCTCTTTCCTTTAGATGGCATGATGATATTTGTGGAAGGAGCTATAATTCTCCTCAGAGCTTTGTTCGAAGAGCTATAATTCCCCTCAGAGTTGTGTTGGAGGAGGAGCTATAATTCGCCTCAGAGCTGTGTGGGAGGAGCTATAACTCCCCTCTGAGCTGTGTGGGAGGAGCAATAATGCTATAATTCCCCTCAGAGCTGTGTGGGAGGAGATACAATTCCCCTTAGTGTTGTGTGGGAGGAGCTATAATTCCCCTTAGAGCTGTGTGGGAGAAGCTATATTTCCCCTCAGAGCTGTGTGGGAGAAGCTACATTTCCCATCAGAGTTGTGTGGGAGAAGCTATAATTCCCCTCAGAGCTGTTTAAAAGGAGCTATAATTCCCCTCACAGCGGTGTGGAAGAAACTATAATTCCTCTCAGAGTTGTGTGGGAGGAGCTCTAATTCTCCTCAGCTGTGTGGGAGGAGCTATAATGCTAAGCTGTAATTCCCCTCAGAGCTGTGTAGGAGGAGCTATAATTCCCCTCACAGCGGTGTGGGAGAAACTATAATTCCCCTCAGAGTTGTGTGGGAGGAGCTATAATGCTAAGCTATAATGCTATAATTCCCCTTTGAGCTGTGTGGGAGGAGCTATAATTCCCCTCAAAGCTGTATTGGAGGAGCTATAACTTCCCTCCAAGCTGTGTGGGAGGAGCTATAATGCTATAATTGTCCTTAGAGCTGTGTGAGAGGAGCTATAATTCCCCTCAGAGCTTTGTGATTTTTTTTTTTCAAAAATGATTTTGTTTTTTTGTTTTTTCAAAAATGATTTTGTTTTTTTGTTTTTTCAAAAATGATTTTTTTAAATGATTTTTTTTTTCAAAAATGAAATTTTTTTTTTCAAAAATGAATTTTGTTTTTTTCAAAAATGATTTTTTTTTTAATTTTTTTTTTTTCAAAAGTAATTTTTTTTTCAAAAATATTTTTTTTTTCAAAAATTAATTTTTATTTTTTTTAAAAATATTTTTTTTTTTTACATGGGGCGGTCATAATGTTTTGGCTGATCATGGGGTGGTCATAATGTTTTGGCTGATCATGGGGTTGTCAGCTTTTGTCACCTCCCACTCTAGTTTTGAACATTTCGCCATTCATTCCTATGGGACCAATTTTGCCGCAAAAACGACGATATTTCGTGGACCATTCGGCGAAACGTTCCACAAAGTAATAGCACACCAATCGGGAAAAATCCGCACGTTTCGGTATATTACTTGTCTCTGTAGTGTGGAAAATGTGGGAGGAGTCTACAAGCATTATCAAGTCTAGCAGATGAAGTCACATGCATTTGGGGTGTCTCAGCATCTTGTGTTTACAACCACTGTTTCCTAGCAACATTTCCTTTTGAACATTTTGCCATTCATTCCTATGGGACCAATTTCGCCGCAAAAACGACGATATTTCGTGGACCATTCGGCGAAACGTTCCACAAAGTAATAACACACCAATCGGGAACAATCCGCTCGTTTCGGTATATTACTTGTCTCTGTAGTGTAGAAACTGTGGGAGGAGTCTACAAGCATTATCAAGTCTAGCAGATGAAGTCACATGCATTTGGGGTGTCTCAGCATCTTGTGTTTACAACCACTGTTTCCTAGCAACGCTCATGCCCTGTTTATGCTTCCCAAATACTACTTCATCAAAACTGCCCCATCAGAATTACCCCATCAAAACTGCCCCATCATATTCCTCTATTATAAATCAGTACATGGTGTGTCTGTCCCCTCCCCCGGGCTCTGTAATCAGCTGAGATGCTCCAGCCACCTCCCCCCTGTGTATAACAGAAGCTTTGGTAACCATGGCAACAAAACAAACACTAACAGTACACTCTGATTAATGGCTAAAATTTCCTGAAATGACCTCTAAACAAATGGCCGTATTTTAAAAACTATACATCCTACAGCGAAGATCTTTATATTGTGAGAATCACAAGACCCAGACCTAGATTTTGATGTATGGTATGTCTCTGAAATATTAAAATTGAAGGCACGGTCGCAGTTTAGAAATTGCCCTTCAAATTTGGAGGGGGCTAGAGTGTAGTTTCAATGAATGTCAATGGACGGTGTGAGTTGCAAACAAATGGTCATATTGTGAAAACTATCAGGACTATGGCTTAGCCGTGGACATGTTTAGTGGCAGCAGGGATAGCTGAACGTTTTGATATAAGATTTGTGTAGGTGGGCTTGAAAATGAGGGAGTGGCGGCAGTTTAGAAATCATGTTCTGATTTTCCAGCTTTGGTCATCTCCCACTCTAGTTTCACCATTCATTCCTATGGGACCAATTTCGCCGCAAAAACAACGATATTTCGTGAACCATTCGGCGAAACGTTCCATAAAGTAATAGCACACCATTCGGGAACAATCCGCACGTTTCGGTATATTACTTGTCTATGTAGTGTAAAAACTGTGGGAGGAGTTAGGGTGGTAAATTTGGCTATAATAATAAGAATAATATATATGTGAGATAACAGTAAGTGGTCTTGCTATGCAAGAACACTTAATAATATATATGTGAGATAACAATAAGTGGTCTTGCTATGCAAGAACACTTAATAAATATATATGTGAGATAACAATAAGTGGTCTTGCTATGCAAGAACACTTAATTAAGTGTTCTTGCATAGCAAGACCACTTACTGTTATCTCACATATATATTATTCTTATTATTATAGCCAAATTTACCACCCTAACTCCTCCCACAGTTTTTACACTACATAGACAAGTAATATACCGAAACGTGCGGATTGTTCCCGAATGGTGTGCTATTACTTTGTGGAACGTTTCGCCGAATGGTTCACGAAATATCGTCGTTTTTGCGGCGAAATTGGTCCCATAGGAATGAATGGGGAAACTAGAGTGGGAGATGACAAAAGCTGAAAAATCAGAACATGATTTCTAAACTGCCGCCACTCCCTCATTTTCAAGCCCACCTACACAAATCTTATATCAAAACGTTCAGCTATCCCTGCTGCCACTAAACATGTCCACGGCTAAGCCATAGTCCTGATAGTTTTCACAATATGACCATTTGTTTGTAACTCACGCCGTCCATTGACATTCATTGAAACTACACTCTAGCCCCCTCCAAATTTGAAGGGCAATTTCTAAACTGCGACCGTGCCTTCATTTTTAATATTTCACAGACATACTATACATCAAAATCTAGGTCTGGGTCTTGTGATTCTCACAATATAAAGATCTTCGCTGTAGGATGTATAGTTTTTAAAATACGGCCATTTCTTTAGAGGTCATTTCAGGAAATTTTAGCCATTAATCAGAGTGTACTGTTAGTGTTTGTTTTGTTGCCATGGTTACCAAAGCTTCTGTTATACACAGGGGGGGAAGGTGGCTGGAGCATCTCAGCTGATTACAGAGCCCGGGGGAGGGGACAGACACATCATGTACTGATTTATAATAGAGGAATATGATGGGGCAGTTTTGATGGGGTAATTCTGATGGGGCAGTTTTGATGAAGTAGTATTTGGGAAGCATAAACAGGGCATGAGCGTTGCTAGGAAACAGTGGTTGTAAACACAAGATGCTGAGACACCCCAAATGCATGTGACTTCATCTGCTAGACTTGATAATGCTTGTAGACTCCTCCCACAGTTTTTGCACTACAGAGACAAGTAATATACCGAAACGTGCGGATTGTTCCCGATTGGTGTGCTATCACTTTGTGGAACGTTTCGCCGAATGGTCCATGAAATATCGTCGTTTTTGCGGCGAAATTGGTCCCATAGGAATGAATGGCAAAATGTTCAAAAGGAAATGTTGCTAGGAAACAGTGGTTGTAAACACAAGATGCTGAGACACCCCAAATGCATGTGACTTCATCTGCTAGACTTGATAATGCTTGTAGACTCCTCCCACATTTTCCACACTACAGAGACAAGTAATATACCGAAACGTGCGGATTTTTCCCGATTGGTGTGCTATTACTTTGTGGAACGTTTCGCCGAATGGTCCACGAAATATCGTCGTTTTTGCGGCAAAATTGGTCCCATAGGAATGAATGGCGAAATGTTCAAAACTAGAGTGGGAGGTGACAAAAGCTGACAACCCCATGATCAGCCAAAACATTATGACCGCCCCATGTAAAAAAAAAAAAATATTTTTGAAAAAAATAAAAATTAATTTTTGAAAAAAAAAATATTTTTGAAAAAAAAATATATTTTTGAAAAAAAAATAACTTTTGAAAAAAAAAAAATTAAAAAAAAAATCATTTTTGAAAAAAACAAAATTCATTTTTGAAAAAAAAAAATTCATTTTTGAAAAAAAAAATCATTTAAAAAAATCATTTTTGAAAAAACAAAAAAACAAAATTATTTTTGAAAAAACAAAAAAACAAAATCATTTTTGAAAAAAAAAAATCACAAAGCTCTGAGGGGAATTATAGCTCCTCTCACACAGCTCTAAGGACAATTATAGCATTATAGCTCCTCCCACACAGCTTGGAGGGAAGTTATAGCTCCTCCAATACAGCTTTGAGGGGAATTATAGCTCCTCCCACACAGCTCAAAGGGGAATTATAGCATTATAGCTTAGCATTATAGCTCCTCCCACACAACTCTGAGGGGAATTATAGTTTCTCCCACACCGCTGTGAGGGGAATTATAGCTCCTCCTACACAGCTCTGAGGGGAATTACAGCTTAGCATTATAGCTCCTCCCACACAGCTGAGGAGAATTAGAGCTCCTCCCACACAACTCTGAGAGGAATTATAGTTTCTTCCACACCGCTGTGAGGGGAATTATAGCTTCTCCCACACAACTCTGATGGGAAATGTAGCTTCTCCCACACAGCTCTGAGGGGAAATATAGCTTCTCCCACACAGCTCTAAGGGGAATTATAGCTCCTCCCACACAACACTAAGGGGAATTGTATCTCCTCCCACGCAGCTCTGAGGGGAATTATAGCATTATTGCTCCTCCCACACAGCTCAGAGGGGAGTTATAGCTCCTCCCACACAGCTCTGAGGCGAATTATAGCTCCTCCTCCAACACAACTCTGAGGGGAATTATAGCTCTTCGAACAAAGCTCTGAGGAGAATTATAGCTCCTTCCACAAATATCATCATGCCATCTAAAGGAAAGAGATCTAAAGCTGCAAAGATACGCTGGACTAAACTGGATCCGGAGCCCCACAGCAGCATAGTGGATATGGAGGTTTGTGACAGTGAATGTGCCCAGGAGGTACATAGTGAACCTGTGGTGTCATTTTCATGTTCAACTCAGTGTCAAGTTCAAGAGCACAGTGACAGTGTGATGGGCACTTCTGAAAACCATGGCATGCAAGAACCATGTGTACCAAGTGAGATTTCTGTGCAGGCATCATTTCATCAGGGTCATCATGGCTATGGAAGGTTAAGGAACAAACAGTGTACATGCATGGCTCTGACATTTTTGGCATACCACAGTGAGCTTGATGATGTGAGAAAGGGTGATCTTGATCAAATACTGAAGAAGGGCAACAGCTTGTATGGCTCAACAATAAAACAGCTAAAACAAAGAAATGTCTATCAGCATCAACACTTGACAATGGAAGAAGTGCCCCTCAGAGTCAACACTGACAAATATGAGTATAACGTTGTTAAATCTCCAGTGTTATCGGGATGTATGAGAGACACGGTAGACGGTGACAACCAAGGTTGGTTTGTTGACCTCTCCACAAGACTTCAGTGCCTCAATGCAGATGTTACACATGCACTTTTTATAGTAGTGCCATATTGCATTGCATTGTTCAGAGACAAGTCTGGGAGATATGGACTGTTTGATTCTCATAGTCGAAATAAGGATGGACTTCCTGCCACTGGAAAAGGAAAAGCTGTTATGATCACTTTTACACATTTGAGTGATATGGGGGCAAGGATTTATAAGTTGTATGAATTGCTCCTTACAGACACCAGAGGCCCTATTGATGGACTGCAGTATGACTTCATGCCAGTCTCATTTCATCGTGCAAGACGTCTGTCAGATGGTTTGCTGTCCCCACTGGTGCAATCTGACAAACCACATAATGCAAAGCATGTGGAGAACAAAGTGACACAGATGACCAAAGATGTAACACACACTGGATTCCCAGCCAGCAAGCATTCTCCACGGTCAGTTGATGCAAAATCCTCACAGGGCATATGGAAGGACAGTAAGGCATTGTCCAAATTAAATGCACAGAGACGACAAAAACTGAAGACAAGACACAGAAATGAAAGAAGGCGTGATTTCAAGGCTACAAAGATGTCTGTCACCAATAAGAAAAGGACATACATCACCAGCCGATACAGAGCAGATGCTGATTTTAAGTTGAAGCAGAAGCAATATATCATTCGCAAATATGCAACAGATGCCAATTTCAACTTGAAGCAGAAGCAATACATCACCAGAAAATATGCGACAAATGCAGATTTCAACTTGAAACAGAAGCAGTACACCACCAGAAAATATGCGACAAATGCAGATTACAACTTGAAGAAGAAGCAATACATCACCAGAAAATATGCCACAAATGTCGATTTCAAGTTGAAGCAGAAGCAATACATCACCAGAAAATATCATAGTGATCCTGCTTTCAGAAAACGTCACTTGCAACATTGCATGAGTTACATGAAAATGAAGCGTCAAACTCAAGCAGATTTTCGCATAACCCATAAGATGCAATGTGCCTTCAAAATAAGAATGAAATACAGACGATGGACTCGTGTCATGCGGGAATGCAGTCAACCAGTGGACAACAGCCTAATGCAGACAGCTATATCCACTTTCCATGAATGCATTAAAGCTGGGCCAACATTTGTGTGCATGATGTGTCATCGCACCCTTTTCCCTAACCAAGTGAAACATTGCATTCACAGCAATTACAAGAAGAATCTACACATTGTTGCTGCCTGTTTGACAGGGAAATATGTCCATGTGTGCAACAATCACTGTCAAGGACCTGAACAATGCACCGTACCAGATGAAAGGACCAAAGAATGGATTTGTCACAACTGTGATTTACATTTAAAAGCAGGACACAAATCATCCATCGCTGTAGCTAACAACATGGAGCTGGCGCCCATTCCCCCAGAGCTCTGCGATTTGAATGTGCTGGAAAGACAACTTTTGGCCAAAATACTGCCATTTGCCAAGATCATCACACTTCCCAAAGGTCAACAGGCAGCTATACATGGCGCTGTAGTGTGTGTGCCATCCGAGGTGGAAACCACGGTCAATACTCTACCAAGATCCCACAGCAAATCCCAGTTACACAGAGTCAAGCTGAAAAGACGTCTGACTTACAAAGGCCACCAGCTGTTTCATTATGTCAACATGGGAAATGTAGTAGCAGGTCTGTCAAAACTCATTGACACACACCCCGACTACAGTGACATTTCAATTAGAGTGGATGAGACAATCGCTGATGATGATGATAATGATGATGGGATGGAACTCGACAGTTGTGACGAAACTGAAATGATGGAGATACTTGAACGCATCGAAAATTGTGATCCATCAGAGGTACAGTCTGCATGTTTACCGGCTGCTTCTGAGCAACAGGAAGGCCATGACCAACAACCTCCCAATGCAGAGGATGAGAAGGATACACTAAGACCTGGAATTGGCCTAGACAGTTGTTTGCAGCCATCTGACCTTGGAGAGGAAGCATTGCACCTGCACAAGGAAACACACCTGTCAGCTTCTTTAAAGTTCCTAGGCTTGAGGCAATGGCTTTCCCTGTTCAGTTCCCTACTGGACAGAATACATTGGACCAGGCAAGACAAGTCAAACTGTCCCCGAGCATGTATTTCAGTGCAAGGCTTTTTTGTGTTGATACTCGTTTTGCAAGAGACACAAGCTACCTCTTCTTTGCGCAGTTTGTCACAGAAACACACATGGCCAAAAGCAGCATGTCCATCCAGTTAACCACTTGAGCCCCGGACCATTATGCTGCCTAAGGACCAGAGGTCTTTTTCCAATTTGGCACTGCGTCGCTTTAACTGCTAATTGCGCGGTCATGCAATGCTGTACCCAAACGAAATTTGCGTCCTTTTCTTCCCACAAATAGAGCTTTCTTTTGATGGTATTTGATCACCTCTGCGGTTTTTATTTTTTGCGCTATAAACGGAAAAAGACCGAAAATTTTGAAAAAAAATGATATTTTCTACTTTTTGTTATAAAAAAAATCCAATAAACTAAATTTTAGTCATACATTTAGGCCAAAATGTATTCGGCCACATGTCTTTGGTAAAAAAAATGTCAATAAGCGTATATTTATTGGTTTGCGCAAAAGTTATAGCCTCTACAAACTAGGGTACATTTTCTGGAATTTACACAGCTTTTAGTTTATGACTGCCTATGTCATTTCTTGAGGTGCTAAAATGGCAGGGCAGTACAAAACCCCCCCAAATGACCCCATTTTGGAAAGTAGACACCCCAAGGAAATTGCTGAGAGGCATGTTGAACCCATTGAATATTTATTTTTTTTGTCCCAAGTGATTACAAAATGACAAAAAAAAAAAAAAAAAAAAATATTTACAAAAAGTCGTCACTAAATGATATATTGCTCACACAGGCCATGGGCCTATGTGGAATTGCACCCCAAAATACATTTAGCTGCTTCTCCTGAGTATGGGGATACCACATGTGTGGGACTTTTTGGGAGCCTAGCCGCGTACGGGGCCCCGAAAACCAATCACCGCCTTCAGGATTTCTAAGGGTGTAAATTTTTGCTTTCACTCTTCACTGCCTATCACAGTTTCGGAGGCCATGGAATGCCCAGGTGGCACAAAACCCCCCAAAATGACCCCATTTTGGAAAGTAGACACCCCAAGCTATTTGCTGAGAGGCATATTGAGTCCATGGAATATTTTATATTTTGACACAAGTTGCGGGAAAGTGACACTTTTTTTTTTTTTTTTTTTTTTTTTTCATAAAGTTGTCACTAAATGATATATTGCTCACACAGGCCATGGGCATATGTGGAATTGCACCCCAAAATACATTTAGCTGCTTCTCCTGAGTATGGGGATACCACATGTGTGGGACTTTTTGGGAGCCTAGCCGCGTACTGGACCCCGAAAACCAATCACTGCCTTCAGGATTTCTAAGGGTGAAAATTTTTGATTTCACTCTTTACTGCCTATCACAGTTTCGGAGGCCATGGAATGCCCAGGTGGCACAAAACCCCCCCAAATGACCCCATTTTGGAAAGTAGACACCCCAAGCTATTTGCTGAAAGGCATGGTGAGTATTTTGCAGCTCTCATTTGTTTTTGAAAATGAAGAAAGACAAGAAAAAACATTTTTTTTTTCTTTTTTCAATTTTCAAAACTTTGTGACAAAAAGTGAGGTCTGCAAAATACTCACTATACCTCTCAGCAAATAGCTTGGGGTGTCTACTTTCCAAAATGGGGTCATTTGGGGGGGTTTTGTGCCACCTGGGCATTCCATGGCCTCCGAAACTGTGATAGGCAGTGAAGAGTGAAATCAAAAATTCACGCCCTTAGAAAGCCTGAAGGCGGTGCTTGGTTTTCGGGGTCCCGTACGCGGCTAGGCTCCCAAAAAGTCTCACACATGTGGTATCCCCGTACTCAGGAGAAGCAGCAGAATGTATTTTGGGGTGTAATTTCACATATTTCCATGGCATGTTTGAGCAATATATCATTTAGTGACAACTTTGTGCAAAAAAAAAAAAAAAAAAAAAAAATTTGTCTCTTTCCCGCAACTTGTGTCGCAATATAAAATATTCCATGGACTCGACATGCCTCTCAGCAAATAGCTTGGGGTGTCTACTTTCCAAAATGGGGTCATTTGGGGGGGTTTTGAACTGTCCTGGCATTTTATGCACAACATTTAGAAGCTTATGTCACACATCACCCACTCTTCTAACCACTTGAAGACAAAGCCCTTTCTGACACTTATTGTTTACATGAAAAAGTTTTTTTTTTTTGCAAAAAAATTACTTTGAACCCCCAAACATTATATATTTTTTTAAAGCAAATGCCCTACAGATTAAAATGGTGGGTGTTTCATTTTTTTTTTTCACACAGTAATTGCGCAGCGATTTTTCAAACGCATTTTTTGGGGAAAAAACACACTTTTTTTAATTTTAATTCACTAAAACACGCTATATTGCCCAAATGTTTGATGAAATAAAAAAGATGATCTTAGGCCGAGTACATGGATACCAAACATGACATGCTTTAAAATTGCGCACAAACGTGCAGTGGCAACAAAATAAATACATGTTTAAAAGCCTTCAAAAGCCTTTACAGGTTACCACTTTAGATTTACAGAGGAGGTCTACTGGAAAAATTACTGCACTCGATCTGGCCTTCGCGGTGATACCTCACATGCATGGTGCAATTGCTGTTTATGTTTGACGACAGACCGCCGCTTGCGTTCGCCTTAGCGCGAGAGCAGGGGGCGACAGGGGTGTTTTTTTTTTTTTTTTTTTTTCTTTATTATTTTTTTGCTTTTTTAATCTTACTTTTAAACTGTTCCTTTCATATTTTTTTTTTTTAATCATTTTTATTGTTATCTCGGGGAATGTAAATATCCCCTATGATAGCAATAGGTAGTGACAGGTACTCTTTTTTGAAAAAATTGTGGTCTATTAGACCCTAGATCTCTCCTCTGCCCTCAAAGCATCTGACCACACCAAGATCGGTGTGATAAAATGCTTCCCCAATTTCCCAATGGCGCTATTTACATCCGGCGAAATCTAAGTCATGAAATACTCGTAGCTTCCGGTTTCTTAGGCCATAGAGATGTTTGGAGCCACTCTGGTCTCTGATCAGCTCTATGGTCAGCTGGCTGAATCACCGGCTGCATTCTCAGGTTCCCTGTTGAGACAGGAGAGCCAGAGAAAAACACGGAAGACGGTGTGGGGGGGGGGGGCATTCCCTCCCACGGCTTGTAAAAGCAGTCTAGAGGCTAATTAGCCGCTAGGATTGCTTTTACATGAAAGCCGACCGCTGGCTGAAAAGAATGATACCAAGATGATACCTAAACCTGCAGGCATCATTCTGGTATAACCACTCAAAGTCGTGAATGGCGTACCTGAAGACAAAAAAATGGTTAACAATGGTTAACAATAAAGCACAGTAAAGTGTAAATAATTACACACCTGAAAAACAAACATGATAAAACATAATAACAATAACAATAACAATAAAACATTGCAGAATAGAATACAGTAAAAAAGAGCAGAACAATAGAGAGAGAGAATAGAGAGAGAGAGAACAATAAAACAACAACTATTTTTTTTTATTTCATATTTTTTTTTTTTTTTACACTTTTTTTGTAACTAACTTTTATAACGGTAACCGGTTCCAGGTTCGGGTCTCTCAAAATGCGATGGCATCTTGGGAGACCCTGTGAAAGTGTGCCTAGTCTGTGCAATGCTGTACCCTACGCTAATACTCAACTAGTGAATGGTAGCGTTCAAAACATTCACCAATGCAAGACCAGGATTGTCAGGACAGGAGGGACAATAATAGCGGGTGTCACGCCTATATCCGCGCTCTTACTGCAGACACAACATCTTTTTTGGGGGTTCGTTGGGTAGGGGTACTCGGGAGGACATAAAAATGCCTCTCATGCAGCTGACTGCATTTGGTTGGGGATGTGAATGGGGGAAGTACGGGCGCTGCAGAAGCGGTGGGTTCCCAATTAGGATTGGCGAATGCAGCAGGAAGGGCATTATGGGCACGATGGGCCTGTGTTTGTCTTTTTGGTGGCAGCGGGACACTACTTGTGCTTGCCACCTCACCAGCTTGAACTGCACTTATGGGACTCGCCACATCACCAAGTGTTACTGCAGTGCTGGTTTGACTATGACCGGGGTGTACTAGGCCACTGGCGCTTGCCAGTTCACCAAAACGCTACCAAAAAACGTTAGCGATCGCAGGGATCAGGCCTGACTCTGCGAACGCTGCAGTTATGCGTTTAGTGTTTTGTAAGTGTCAGTGATCGATCGATACTGCACTTGGGTGGGCTGGGCCGGGCCGGGCGGAGGGGCAAAACGCAGGTGCTAGCAGGTATCTGGGCTGATCCCGCTAACACTGCGTTTTTGGGAACCCTAAACTGCTGGTGACGCCAGTATAGATCTGATCGGATCAGATATTGATGCGATCAGATACTATACCACTAAGGGAGGTGTACGGTGCGTGCGTGGGTGTTAGCGGTACTGGCGCTAATCTGACGCTGCCTGGGGCTGGTGCTTGCCAGTTCACCAAAACGCTACAAAAAAAACTGTTAGCGATCGCAGGGATCAGGCCTGACTCTGCGAACGCTGCAGTTATGCGTTTAGTGTTTTGTAAGTGTCAGTGATCGATCGATACTGCACTTGGGTGGGCTGGGCTGGGCCGGGCGGAGGGGCAAAACGCAGGTGCTAGCAGGTATCTGGGCTGATTCCGCTAACACTGCGTTTTTGGGAACCCTAAACTGCTGGGGACGCTAGTATAGATCTGATCGGATCAGATATTGATCCGTTCAGATACTATACCACTAAGGGAGGCGTATGCTGCGTGCGTGGGTGTTAGCGGTACTGGCGCTAACCTGACGCCTGGGGCTGGTGCTTGCCAGTTCACCAAAATGCTACCAAAAAAACTGTTAGCGATCGCAGGGATCAGGCCTGACTCTGCGAACGCTGCAGTTATGCGTTTAGTGTTTTGTAAGTGACATTGATCGATCGATACTGCACTTGGGTGGGCTGGGCGGAGGCACAAAACGCAGGTGCTAGCAGGTATCTGGGCTGATCCCGCTAACACTGCGTTTTTGGGAACCCTAAACTGCTGGGGACGCTAGTATAGATCTGATCGGATCAGATATTGATCCGTACAGATACTATACCACTAAGGGAGGCGTATGCTGCATGCGTGGGTGTTAGCGGTACTGGCGCTAATCTGACGCTGCCTGGGGCGACGCATATCACCGCCGGGCGATCAGGGGGCTAAACCTTTATTCGGTAATAAACGGCGGGTGCCCTGACACTATAAAAAATAAACAAACTAACCAGCGTCACCCGTAACAGTTATACGGTGATCAGTGGTGAAAGGGTTAACTAGGGGGCAATCAAGGGGTTAAAACATTTATTAGGTAGTATATGGGGGTCCCTGACGCTATAAAACGCTGACGGCGAACCTAAATATTTACCTCACTAACTAGCGTCACCAGCGACACTAATACAGCGATCAGAAAAATGATCGCTTAGTGACACTGGTGACAGGGGGTGATCAAGGGGTTAAAACTTTATTAGGGGGGGTTAGGGGGGTACCCTAGACCTAAAGGGGGGTAATACTCACTGTCCCAACACTGTAACTGTCACAAACTGACACTATGCAGTAATCAGAAAAAAAAAAAAAAAAAAAAAAAAAAAAAAAACTGCTGGTGTCAGTTTGTGACGGGGGGGGGGGTGATTGGGGGGGGATCGGGGGGCGATCGGGGGGGGGATCGGGGTGTTTTGTGTGCCTGGCATGTTCTACTGTGTGTGTGTGTGTTGGTGCACTCACATAGATGTCTTCTCTCCTCGGGCCGGAACGGAAAATACCGACCCGAGGGGAGATGACATCACTTCCTTTGCTGCTGTTTAGCATACAGCAGCAAAGGAGTGTTCTCATTGGCCGGCGGCGATCGCGAGGGGGGGGCCACGAACGGATGGTCTCCCCCTCATCACCGATCGCCGCTGGACAAAAGACGACCGCCTCGGGCACCGGGGGGGGGTCCGATCGGACCCCCCACCCGCGGAAGGCAAATCACGTACCCTGTACGTGATTTTGCCTGTCCGTGCCACTCTGCCGACGTACATCGGCGTGAGGCGGTCGTCAAGTGGTTAAGGAAAGGAAAACCCAATACCAGGGATGGACGGAAAATATCCAACAAGCTGCTACAGGACAAGTGTGAGGTTGAGAGGTTGGTGCGAAACCGAGATGCCACAAGGTTCATGCAACCACTGAGAGGGAGTCCAGCTTACTGGGATAAAAATCTGAAGAATTTGCTAGCCATGGTCAGACAATTGGGTAAGCCAACATTTTTTCTTACCTTCTCTGCTGCAGAATTCAGATGGCCAGAGGTAATAACGGCAATAAAGGCACAACAAGGTCAAAAGGTGGATTTTGCGGGGCTAGACTGGGCTGAAAAGTGTGACATTCTTCGAGGCAACCCAGTGACCACCATGCGCATGTTTGACAAACGGGTTGATGCTCTGATGCGAGAGCTGCTGTTGGGTCCTGCACAGCCAATTGGTGAAGTTATCGATTACTTTTACCGGGTTGAATTTCAGGCGAGAGGGAGCCCTCATATACATTGTCTCTGTTGGGTAGCAGGAGCTCCTATATTTGGACAAGACAGTGATGACAAGGTGTGTGCCTTTATAGATCATAACATCTCATGCCAGCTGCCTGATGAAGCCAAACAGGCCTTACTTCACAGATTTGTAACAGAACTTCAAATGCACAGCAGATCTCATTCAAAATCATGCAAGAAAGGTAACAGAGTATGCAGATTTGGATTTCCAAAGCCACCTATTAGAAAAACGAGGATAACTTACCCGATGCCAGAAGAACAAGGAGATTGTGCAATGAAACCACAAGCAGCCAAAAACAAACTGAAACCAGTCTGGGATTTGCTTAATAACCCAAAAGTGCAGCTTGAAGACATGTCACAGCTACTGGCACAGTGTGATATGACTTTGAATCAGTACAACTCCTACATTCAGGCATTGACCTCCTCAAGCGTGATTCTAATGAAGCGTGATGTCAAGGACTGCTGGGTGAACAACTATAATCCACATTTGCTGACGGCCTGGAACGCCAACATGGACATCCAGTACATTCTTGATGAGTATGGTTGCATCATGTACATGTTGTCCTACATATCCAAGCCAGAACGGGAGCTGAGTGACTATCTCAAAACAATAGTCAAAGAAATGAGCCCAGAAACAGCGACAGAACGAGAAGAAATGAAAGAGGTTCTTCAGGCTTATTCAAAACACAGAGAAGTCAGCGCCCAGGAGTCTGTGGCCCGTACGTGCAGCCTGAAAATGAAGTCTTGCTCACGTGAGGTTGTTTTTCTGCCAACTGGTGACAACGCACTGAAAATGAGTCTCCCGCTCAGTGCATTGCAGAACAAACCAGCCGATTCTCTTAATGTGTGGATGACGAGTTTTGTCGACAAATACAGAGCCAGACCCGAAACACCAGAGTTTGAGTCCATGTGTCTGGCAGACTTTGCATCCCATTACAGGGTTGTCTATGGCAAGCAGAAGGAAGATGGCAAGCAAAAGGAAGACAGCAAGCGTGTCAGCCTATTGAATGAAATGGGAATTATTCAAAAACGCACGAGAGGGAAGCCTGCAATCATCAGGTACGCACGCTTCTCAGAGAAGAAGGACCCTGAGAACTACTACGGCAGACTGCTTAAACTGTACCTCCCCCACCGTTCAGAGTCATCACTGAAAACTGTAAGGTTCCCAACACACCAGGATTTTTACAAAGGCGCCTGTGTGAGCTTACCAGGAGAAGAAGCAATCCAAGCAGTGTCTGCAATTGTTACCAGCAACCAAAAGAAGTTCGAACAACACAACAAAATTGTGGAACAAGTCTTGGATGACTTTGTAAAAAACGGACCTGTTGAAGATGCTTGGAACACCTTTGCCCCAGAAGCTGAGTTGGATAGGTTGGAATGTGTAGAGGAACGCAAAGAAGGGGAGCCACTTCATG
Organism: Aquarana catesbeiana; assembly: GCF_042186555.1. Taxonomy (NCBI): domain Eukaryota; kingdom Metazoa; phylum Chordata; class Amphibia; order Anura; family Ranidae; genus Aquarana; species Aquarana catesbeiana. The sequence goes on from NC_133334.1 coordinate 144,569,967, forward strand.
AGAATGAACAAGATGATGTTCCGGAGTATACACGTCACAAACAAACAGGTGGAATTGCGCTTACTGTGAAAGCCCCACAAATGTGCCCTGATTTCCTTCGGAAAATGTACAGAAACCTTAACCGGACACAAGCTCAGACATTCTACTCAGTTTGTGACTGGTGCACTAACCGTGTGCGTGGCCTAAATCCTGACCCATTCTATTACTTTGTCACTGGTGGTGCAGGGACAGGCAAATCACACCTGATAAAGTGCATCTATGCTGAGGCGACAAAGATACTCTGTAAACTTACCAGACTACGTGAGGAAGCAGACATATCCATGCCCAGCGTTTTACTAACTGCATTTACAGGAACAGCAGCTTTCAACATTTCAGGCAACACATTGCATTCTCTGCTGAAGTTGCCAAGAAGCTTGAAGCCACCCTACCAAGGACTTGGAAATCTAATAGATGAAGTGAGGGCACAGCTGTCATTGTTATTGACGAGGTGTCAATGATTTTAAAGCCCCTGTTTGCCTACATCAACTGGAGATTACAGCAAATCAAAGGCAGTAAGAAACCTTTTGGTGGTATGTCAGTACTAGCAGTAGGAGACTTTTACCAGGTCCCCCCGCTGGGAAAAAGTAAGCCACTCTGCGTGTTTGAGGAAAATACCAATGACGTCTGGAAAGACAACTTTCAGATGATCACGCTGACAGAGATCATGCGACAGAAGGAAGACATTTCATTTGCTGAGCTTTTGAATAGAATCAGAGTCAAGCAGAAGACTGGCACCTTAAGCAATGATGACAAAGCTCTGCTTGCTCAGGCTTTTACAGATCCCACCCACTGCCCTAATGACGTGCTACACATATTTGCCACCAACAAAGAGGTTCACAAACATAATGCTGCAACTGTGTCTGTTCTCCATTCAAACGTCACCAACATAGATGCCGACGATTACAGAAAAGACCCTAAGACAGGAGTGATGCTGAGGCAACACCAACCTTTCAAAGGACACAAAGACAATCTGATTGACACACTGCAAGAAGCTGAAGGTGCCCGTATCATGATCACAAGAAACATTGATGTAGAAGACGGGCTTGTTAACGGGACATTTGGCAAGATTGCAAGAATAATCATCCAGACTGAGAATGGTGCTACTACGGTAAACAAGCTTGGGCTTGTGCTGGACAATCCAAATGCAGGACAGAGATACCGTAACAAGTCGTCTTGTGATGCTGACAACTTGGTGTACATAGAAAGGGTAGAGGAAAACCTGAGACAGAAAGGAGTTGTTCGCAGGCAGTTCCCCCTGAAGTTGGCTTTTGGATGTACGATTCATAAGTGTCAGGGGATGTCGATACAGTCGGCAGTGGTCTCATTGAAACGGGTCTTCCAACCGGGAATGGCCTATGTTGCTCTGAGTAGAACGACTACACTACAAGGACTGTACATAACCGACTTTGATGAGAAGAAGATCTTTGCTGATCCTGAAATCACAGCTTCCCTGGATTCAATGAAGAATGCATCACTGGAAAGTGTTATGCCCCTCTTAAAGTTTCTACAGACAACAGACAAACAGCAAACATTAACAATTATCCATCACAACACGGAAGGATTACCAGCTCACATTGAAGATATCAAATCTCACCATGAGTTGACACTTGGAGATGTTTTATGTTTCACTGAAACTCATCTCTCAGGCTCTTCTGTTGCTGAAAGTCTCCAGCTGGAGGGCTACAACCTGTTCAAACGCAACAGACACCTCTCGTACACAAACCTTCCTGACATTGCAAGTAAAAGTGGCGGAGGTGTCGCCTTGTATGTCAGAAACCATTTCAAGGCCTATGAAAAGCAGTATCATCACAATGTGACTGACTTGGAGTTCTTGGTTGTCAAACTGGAGTCCCCTGTACAAGCTTTGATCGCTGTCGTTTACAGGCCACCGGATTACAGTATTGGCCAATTCCTTACTAACCTGCTGGGCCTCTTGGAATCTTTGGAAATAATGGATTGCCAACCTATAATACTCTGTGGAGATTTCAATGAAGATTTTCTGTGCAGAGAAAAGAAGCCAATATCTGACCTTCTTCACTCAAGAGGATATACTCAACTGGTCTGGGCAGCCACCACAGAAAAAAACACACTGTTGGATCACATTTACATCTCCAGGGTGCAGCAGTGTCTCCAGTCAGGAGTACTGCACAGTTATTACAGCTACCATTATCCTGTGTATTGTGTTTTGAGCAGTGGTTGTGAACACGCTTAGAGCCTGCATAAACAGGGCATGAGTGTTGCCAGGAAACAGTGGTTGTGAGACAGTGGTCATCAAACAGATAAAGTGGCAATGAGGGTCAGTTTACGTGGCCATAGTTATGTGGGACCATTTACAATTAGCTAAACATCATTCTCTATATTTCATGTTCGGTGTACTTGTTAGACACTGAACTCACTTACTCCCCCCCATCCATCACAGACATCTGTCCTCATCATATAGTAAGAGGAATACCGCGCTGTAGTGCACCCAAAAAGGGTACCTGTTCGTGAAATATTGTGAATGACCAAATAGGGGATAACCAAAATAGTGATGAAAATAACTTAGTGAAAAAAAATTAAAAAAAACTACATAATAACAAAAGCAGCCACTCTATGTGAGATACACACACTAATACAACAATATAACAAATATAGCAGCGCTGTAAATAGGAGTAAATACTAGTACCAGTGTTGAATAGGACTAATTGGTTAGAACCCAAATTAAATAACTAACACAGTTCTTGAAACCTAAATCAATAAGTGTTCACTGGACAGTCCTAACACAGTGAATAAAGTCCAAATAAATGTTGTGAAAATACATAGGCTCAGACCCCATTTTTTTAAAGCAGGAAATGTAAAATAGAAAAAATTCCTCCACCGCACCACGGTGGTAGCTGAAAATAAAATGCGCGCTTACCAAACGGCAAGCACAAGGGGGCTTGCGACCTTAACCCGGTCAGGGCCTTTCATTGGATGGGCTTCTAGGAAACGACATGCCACTTCATACAGCCAAAGGGTGATGATACCACTAGTCCACCAAGTCACAGGAAATCACTCTTATCATGGAGATTAATAAAAGACTCCTAGCTGGGGGGTTGTTCTCATTTAGGGGTACCCCGGGAAAAGAGAGGGAAACAACATAGCGTAATCCTGGTTTTGAGGTTTATTAAAAGAATTAAAATAACACTTACAGTGTAGCAGATTCAAATAAGCATAAGAAGCCGGCTGGCTAAAACGATCACCCGTCCTACAGACGGTAGATGCAGCACGTCAACTCGCCCTATCACACTGTCCTCATCACACTCACCCTCTCCTTCCTGTGCTATAGCCTGCTTGCTGATTAGTAAGACAAAGAAACAGCAAGGAGCAAAACTGCAGAGAAACTGAAAATTTGTAAGGGTTTAAAGTATATGCTTTAATGAATTGCCTTGTATCCAAAAAGTTCAAAAAGTTGACTGTTCAAAATGTTAATGTTAATGTTAATGTATAACGGAAATATACCGCCAGTTCGCTTGTGATGCAATATATTGAAATTATATGTACACTGTGTAAACTGTTTTTGACACACTTGATTTTGGGACGCGAGTCCGTCAGGTGCTATGCTTTGGCTGGGGCGGAATAAATCCTGGTAACCCTTAAGTCTGTGTCCGACAAAGTCATTTACCGATATTTCTACCTTCTACATCATTAGCACTTGTGCACTTTTTAAATTTGATCAATCAATTGGTTAGTGTAATGTTTACTATCTTTACTCACTACAAACACTCCACACAGTTACTCTGCCCATCTGCCCAGTTCAACCTTTCCACAGTTACTCCAACCACACAACAGTTACTCCAGGCACTCCCCCCAGTTACTCCGCTCACTCCAGATGTAGAGGCAAGAACACTTTTCACAATTTCCCCAGAAATTGTACCTTTTCTAGTAATATATATGTGAGATAACAATAAGTGGTCTTGCTATGCAAGAACACTTAATAATAATAAGAAGAATAATATATATGTGAGATAACAGTAAGTGGTCTTGCTATGCAAGAACACTTAATAAGAATAAGAAAATATATATGTGAGATAACAGTAAGTGGTCTTGCTATGCAAGAACACTTAATAATAATAATAAGAATAATATATATGTGAGATAACAGTAAGTGGTCTTGCTATGCAAGAACACTTAATAAGAAGAAGAATAATATATATGTGAGATAACAGTAAGTGGTCTTGCTATGCAAGAACACTTAATAATATATATGTGAGATAACAGTAAGTGGTCTTGCTATGCAAGAACACTTAATAAGAAGAAGAAGAATAATATATATGTGAGATAACAGTAAGTGGTCTTGCTATGCAAGAACACTTAATAATATATATGTGAGATAACAGTAAGTGGTCTTGCTATGCAAGAACACTTAATAATAATAATATATATGTGAGATAACAGTAAGTGGTCTTGCTATGCAAGAACGCTTAATAATAATAATATATATGTGAGATAACAGTAAGTGGTCTTGCTATGCAAGAACACTTAATAATAAAATTAATTTCTTCACGATTCAGAATCCCTCAATTCTGCAAGTGTTCTAATTTATTATCGCTGATTTCTAGCTGATCTAAAACCACTTTTGACGTAAAGAGAAACTTTTTGGTTGCCATGGACAATCTCAAATTTCCAGGCAGAAACAGTATATATAAAATAAAACTGCACGCAGGGCACTGGACAAAGCAAAAGGGATGTGAAATGATTTGATACAGTAATGTAATCTGTAAGATTATGTATGTATGTGTTATGTTTTGTGTACTTTTTGAATTTGCCACCGGGCTCCGCCCCCCATGCGTTGTGACACGGCACACAAAGGCATCAGGCGGTGGACACACCCCACAGACACAGCGGGATAACATTGCAGCATCCTGGTGACAATGTAAGTATACTGCACTAGGATTCTGCAATGCAATCCCGAGTGTGGCTCAGGGGTTACCACTAATGGTACTGAAATTTAACCCCGAGCCACACTCAGGAATACCACCAGGGAGGTTAAGGGGAAATAGGTTTAAAATACATATTGAACATGGAAGGGCATATCAGTTTATTTTGAGGTGGAAGGTGTGGTGTTTAAAACATTTTGTGTGTATGATTTTACAAAAAAGCATAACAGGGTGGTTTTGTTTGACAAATAAGGTTGTTTTTGGGAGGGAGGGAAACTACACTAATTTTGGATGAATTTAATTGTATTATTAGGGGTGGGGACAGGTGTGGGGGTTGTGATATTATTTTGGATGTGTTTAATTTGGTGAATATTGGGAGGAACACAGATTAAACTTTTTTTTGTGGGAAGGGTAACGTGGTCTCACATATTGATTTTTGTTTTATGTCCAGGAATTTGCATCAGAATCTGTTATGGTGCAGAGAGCACCTTTCATGGACTATGGCAGGGTTGGATGCATAGTAAGCATAAAGGGTGATAATGTGTATGGCAGGTGTCACGTACCTAACAGCTGAGCCTGACGTGCAGACAAAAGGCCTCTTGTACAGCTCCGCCTCAGAGAGCATCAATGTTGTAACAGTGGCTGTGAGAGCACGGTCATGTAAGGGTGACTGTACAGTCTTTCGTATAGCGGGTGCTTCACCAGGATGGACTAGATAGCTGGTCAGCTGGTGTTGGCAGAAACAGCAAGCCAGGGCTGGTGGCAGCGAGCAGCAGTAGGCAGTAGCAATAGCTGGTGCAGGAAGACTGCTAGTCCACAATAGAGGATGCTCCAGTAGGTGCCAGGCAGATGCATGCAGAGCTGAAGAGACACAGGATGCGTGGTCAGACAAGCCGGGTTGGTAGCACACAGTCAGATGCAGGCATAGACAGCAGACAAAGAATCATCAAGGTACAGGCAGAGATCAGCAACATGAGTTTAGGCAGGTAAGTAGAAGGCAGAGGCAAAGTCCAGATACATGCCAGGGTCAGGATAGGAGATATTGAAGTGGACGCTTCCTCGACTGGGGTGGGAGCTGTGCTTCTTCAATCCTTTGAGCAAAAATGTCAACCATGTGCGTTTTTCTCCAAAAAAAATTCTCAGGCAGAGAAAAATTACGCTATTCGTGATCGGGAACTTTTTGCGACTAAATTGGCGTTGAAGGAGTGGCATCATCTCTTGGAGCGTTCCCTGCACTCTATAACAATTTTCACTGACCATAAAAATCTGCAGTACTTAAAGAATGCCAAACGACTGAATAACAGACAGGCCAGGTGGAGTCTTTTCTTTTCCCGTTTCAATCTTTCCATTACGTACAAACCTGGTTCCTGCAACAGTCGGGCTGATGCACTCTCTAGGTCTTTTGACATTCAGGATGAGGAGTCCACCTCCGAATCTGAGTTTATCATTCCTACCTTGTGTGTTCTTGCCCATTCTACCCCGGACTCCTCCTGACAAGACCTTAGTTCCAACCAAGTAAAGAACTAAGATCCTTCGCTGGGGTCATAATTCCAAGGTGGCAGGTCATGCCGGGGCCCTCCGATCTTTCTTCCTTATCAGCTGCCACTACTGGTGGCCTACTCTTCGTTCTGATGTTAAAGACTGCATTAAGGCTTGTCACTAGTCTTACCCCCAACTTTTGTTCCTCTTCCTGGTCTCCCTTCTGCTCCTGCCTTGGTTCCCATTTTTGTTTGAGAGATTTTCCGTCTCCATGGAGTTCCTTCCCATGTTACATACATAGTTACATAGTAGGTGAGGTTGAAAAAAGACACAAGTCCAACCTATGTGTGTGATCATATGTCAGTATTACATTGTATATCCCTGTATGTTGTGGTCGTTCCGTTTTTTTGAAACTATCGATGCTTCCAGCGGAAACCAGTGCCTGTGGAAGGGAATTCCACATCCTTGATGCTCTTACAGTAAAGAACCCTCTACGCAGTCTAAGGTTAAACCTCTGTTCTTCTAATCTTAATGAGTGGCCACGTGTCTTATTAGACTTCCTTCCACTGAAAAGTTTTATCCCTATTGTGGGGTCACCAATATGGTATTTGTAAATCAAAGTCATATCCCCTCTCAAGCGTCTCTTCTCCAGAGAGAAAAAGTTCAGTGCTCGTAACCTTTCTTCATAACTAATATCCTCCAGTCCCTTTATTAGCTTTGTTGCCCTTCTCTGTACTCGCTCCATTTCCAGCACATCCTTCCTGAGGACTGGTGCCCAGAACTGGACAGTATACTCCAGGTGAGGCCGGACCAGAGTCTTGTAGAGTGGGAGAATTATCGATTTATCTCTTGAGTTAATCCCCTTTTTAATGCATGCCGATATTCTGTTTGCTTTGTTAGCAGCAGCATGGCATTGCATGCCATTGCTGAGCCTATCATTTACTAGGATCCCCCAGGTCCTTTTCCATCCTTGATTCCCTCAGAGGTTCTCCCCCAGTGAGTAGATTACATTCATATTTTTGCCACCCAAATGCATTATTTTACATTTTTCCACGTTAAATCTCATTTGCCATGTTGTTGCCCACCCCATTAATTTGTTCAGATCTTCTTGCAAGGTTTCCACATCTTGCTGAGAAGTTATTGCCCTGCTTAGCTTAGTATCATCCGCAAATACAGAGATTTAACTTTTTACCCTCTCCTCCAGGTTGATTATGAAAAAATGAAATAGGATTGGTCCCAGCACAGAACCCTGGGGAACCCCACTACCCACCCCTGACCATTCCGAGTACTCCCCATTTATCACCACCCTCTGAACTCGCCCTTGTAGCCAGGTTTCACTCCATGTACTCACCCTATGATCCATGCCAAGGGACCTTATTTTGTACAGTAAATGTTTATGGGGAACTGTGTCAAATGCTTTTGCAAAATTCAGATACACCACGTCTACGGCCTTCCTTTATCTAGATGGCAGCTCACCTCCTCTTCGGATGTTAATATATTGCTTTGGCAAGAACGTGCTGATTACTGCTAATGATAAAGTTTTCATTACTAAAATCTAGTCCCTTATCATCCCCTCCAAGAACTTACATACTATTGATGTTAGGCTTACTGGTCTGTAAATATTGGTCCTACATTGGCTTTTCTCCAATCAGCTGGTACCATTCCAGTCAGCAGACTGTCAGTAAAAATTAGGAACAATGGTCTGGCAATTACTTGACTGAGTTCCCTAAGGACCCTCGGATGCAAGCCATCTGGTCCCGGTGACTTATTAATGTTAAGTTTTCCAAGTCTATTTCTAATTCTGTCCTCTGTTAGCCATGAGGGTGCTTCCTGTGATGTGTCATGAGGATAAACACTGCAGTTTTGGTTACTATAGTTCCTCGATTCCCTCCTGAAGACTGAGGAGAAGAACAAATTCAGTTCCTTCGCCATCCATCCATCCTTTGTAACCTGATTTCCTTCCTCATTCTTTATGGGACCAATATGGTCTGTCCTCAGTTTTTTACTGTTAATATACTTAAAGAATTTCTTTTTTTTGTTCTCCTCCGCTATGTGTCTTTCGTGTTCTATCTTAGCCGCCCTAATTGCACCCTTACATTTCTTGTTGCATTCTTTGTAAAGTCTGAATGCTGATGATGATGTATTGCATTTTTTGAAGGCCTTCTCCTTTGCTTTTCTATGCATTTTTACATTGGAGTTAAGCCATCCAGGACTTTTGTTCACTCTTTTAAATTTATTTTCCAATGGGAAGCACTGGCTAATGTCCTTATTTAATATGCTCTTAAAGCAAACCCATCTCTCCTCCCTGTTCTTTTTTCCAAGATTTTATCCCAATTTATATCTTCTAGCAAGGTTTGTAGTTTAGGGAATTTTGCTTTTTTGAAATTCAATGTCTTTGTATCCCCCTTGTTTCCTATTTGTGTGATTTATACTGAAGCTAATTGACCTGTGATTGTTGTTTCCTAGATTGCCTCTTATTTCCACATCCATGATCAGGTCTGCATTGTTGGTAATCAGTAGGTCTAGTAAAACTTTGTTTCTTTTTTTTCTTTTTTATATTAGCTTTTTATTATTTTTTTTTCATACATAAATACAACATACCAACATTACATCAAAACAAAACAATAATTCTGCAAAGTATATGTTTTAATCCCAATCTCTTATTTCAGAAAATCTCCAGAATATCACTATAACCATCAAAACAAAACAAAACAAAAAAAGAAAAAAAAAAAACAACCCCTCAAAAATCGCCAACACACCCTTCCTCCATCCCCCCAGGCCACCTCTACACCTCTGTCAATCCTCCCATGCAGTTTAGGGCATCATATCCAGCCATTATTTACCTATTCATTTCCTCATTGTTCATTCTATAATATTCTAAGAGGGGCCAAAGACAATAAAGCCAGTCCTGGGGCTGTTAGCCAAGGTCCCCACAGTTTTACTAATGTATCTGGTGTACCCCTCTTCTGATAAACCTGTTGTTCCATTAGTATTTGTCAGGGATGGGCTCAGCCCTTCCTTCACTGAGCTGGCCGCTCAGCTGTCGGCTAATTGGCAGCTCCCATCTCTCTCCACAGTTACCCAGCTGTTGTTGATTCTGCTTGTCAGTCCTGCCTACTTAAAGCCATCCAGCTCACTTGATCTCTGCCTTCGCCTTGGTCACATCACAAGAAAGCATCTCCTGCGTTCCTGTTTAAAGACTGGCTTTGCTGACATCCCTTCTGGCTCCTTATCCTGCTTGCTGTTCCTCTACTTGGATCCCTGACTTCTGGCCTGGCTGATTACCCGATCTAGTTACTGAACTCTGGCTTGGCTGATTACCCGATCTGGTTACTGAACTCTGACTTGGCTGACTACCAGATCAGGTTACTGGACTCTGGCTATGCTTTGACTACGCTTACTCTATTTACCTTTTTATTTTTATTATTAAACAAGTGTGATTTTACTGCACTTCTGTCTCAGTCTAGTTCATGGTTTCTGACAGTAGGAGAAGGCCATGAATTCAGAAGAAATAATCAATCCACTTGTTGGTAATATTTTTTTCAGATTGGATGAACCAGATCACCGCATGGATCAGTTTGCCATGGCATTACAAACGCTCCTGAAGTGCAGGGCTCACCTGGAATCCCTCACTGTGGCTGCTCCGGTACAACCTGAGTTGCAGGCTGTCCCTGCTACTGCGCCAGTCTCTGCGCAGGCACCCGCCTTGAGTATTACCTCTATAAGAGGTATGTCTGGTTCCGCCCCGCTACCCCAGTGATTTGGGGGCGATCCAGTTCAATGCAGAGGGTTTCTCAACCAAGTTGAGATATACTTTGAGATGATGCCCCAGGTGTTTCCCACGGAGAGAAGCAAAGTAGGGTTTGTGATATCTTTGCTTTCTGAAAGATCCTTGGCCTGGGCTAACCCTCTATGGGAGACACAAAAACCTGTTGTCTTGAGTTACCCTGAGTTTGTGGCCTCCTTTAAAAGGGTATTTGACGTTCTTGCACGATCCGCTTCTGCTGCCAAGTGCCTCATGTCTATCAAACAGAGTACGAGAACTGTTGCCGACTACGCCATTGAGTTCCATACTCTGGCAGCAGAGGTTGCTTGGAACAATGAGGCCCTCGTGACTGCTTTTTCTCATGGTCTCTCGGATTCCATCAAGGATGGGATAGCAGCCCGAGATATACCCACTGAGCTGGAGAGCTTGATCTTGTTTGTTCCGCAGAGTATTCCTGCGCTAGAGGGGCATCTCCGTGGTCTTCGTTCCACTTGGGCACAAGTCCAAGAGGTTTTGTGTCATGCTAATGATAGGTATAGACTCCATGCTGACCGCAGACGCCTGCCTGCGCCTTCCTACCAGGTTGGGGACAGGGTCTGCCTGTCATCTCGCAACCTCCGACTTCGTGTTCCCTCACTGAAGTTTGCACCTCAGTTTATTGGGCCTTTCCATATCCTTTGCAGGATTAGCCCAGTGGCTTATGCGTTGGACCTTCCTCCTAGTATGCGCATCTCAAATGTGTTTCATGTCTCCTTATTGAAACCTTTGGTCTGCAACCGCTTTACCACCTCAGTGCCACATCATCACTCTATACAGGTTGAGAACCATGAGGAGTATGAAGTACAATCCATTGTTGACTCCCATATGTTCCATGGGCACATACAGTACCTGGTGCATTGGAAGGGGTACGGTCCGGAGGAACGCTCTTGGGTCTCATCCTCGGACATACATGCTGCTGTCCTCCTCCGTGATTTCCATAGATGTTTTCCCCTCAAGCCCAGTGGTCCTCTGAGGGGGGGTACTGTCAGGGCTGGGCTCAGCCCTTCCTTCTCTGAGCTGGGCGCTCAGCTGTCGGCTAATTGCCAGCTCCCATCTCTCTCCACAGTTACCCAGCTGTTGTTGATTCTGCTTGTCAGTCCTGCCTACTTAAATCTGTCCAGCTCACTTGATCTCTGCCTTTGCCTTGGTCACATCACAAGAAACCATCTCCTGCGTTCCTGTGTAGCCTCCTTGAGGGTATTCCCGAGTGTGACTCCGGGTTAGATTTCAGCACCATTAGCGGTAACCCCGAGCCATATTGCAGGATCCTGGAGCGATATACTTACCTTGTCCCCAGGATCCTGCGATGTCCCCTGCTGTGTCCGCGGGCTCTGTCCTCCTCCCGAAGCCTCTCTGTGCCAGGCTCCATTCCCTGCGAGTGTCGCGACGCACGGGGGCAGAGCCTGGCGGCAAATTCAAAAAAATTTAAAAATCATAACACATACAGTACTGTAATCTTACAGATTACAGTACTGTATGAAATTATTTCACATCCCTTTTGTCCCCAATGCTTTGTCCAATGCCCTACATGCAGTTTTATATTATATATACTGTTGTTTCTGCTTGGAAATTGAGATTGTCCATAGCAACCAAAAAGTGTCCCTTTACGTCAAAAGTGGCTTTAGACCAGCTAGAAAACAGTGATAGTAAATTAGAACACTTGCAGAATTGAGCGAAAGTGAATCTTGGGGAAATTTATTTTATTATTATTATATTATTTTTTTTATTATTATTTATATTTATTTATTATATTATAATTTATGATTTTGTGTTTCAAACTTCATCATACCTGGGATATCTACTAGACTCTTGGTGGACAAATTTAAGTGTGTTATTGCTAAGAATTACAGGCCTACAATATGAAACGTCAAATTTCTATGCAGAATAATTACACTGCTTTGAGACGCAAAAATCTGAAATAATCATACCACCAGGGAGGTTAAAGACAAAACAAAAAAAAACAACCCCTTAAAAATTGCCAACACACCCTTCCTCCACCGCCCCAGGCCACCTGTACACCTCTATCAATCCTCCCACGCAGTTTAGGGCATCATATCCAGCCATTATTTATTTACCTATTCATTTCCTCGTTGTTCATTCTATAATATTCTAAGAGGGGCCAAGGACAATAAAGACAGTCCTGGGGCTGTTAGCCAAGGTCCCCACAGTTTAACTAATGTATCTGGTGTACCCCTCTTCTGATAAACCTGTTGTTCAATTAGTATTTGTCAGGGCTGGGCTCAGCAATTCCTTCTCTGAGCTGGCCACTCAGCTGTCGGCTAATTGCCAGCTCCCATCTCTCTTCACAGTTACCCAGCTGTTGTTGATTCTGCTCGTCAGTCCTGCCTACTTAAAGCCATCCAGCTCACTTGATCTCTGTCTTCGGCTTGGTCACATCACAAGAAACCATCTCCTGCATTCCTGTTTAAAGACTGGCTTTGCTGATATCCCTTCTGGCTCCTTATCCTGCTTGCTGTTCCTCTGCTTGGATCCCTGACTTCTGGCCTGGCTGATTACCCGATCTGGTTACTGAACTCTGGCTTGGCTGATTACCCGATCTGGTTACTGAACTCTAACTTGGCTGACTACCCGATCAGGTTACTGGACTCTGGCTATGCTTTGACTACGCTTACTCTATTTACCTTTTTATTTTTGTTAATAAACAAGTGTGATTTTACTGCACTTCTGTCTTGGTCTGGTTCGTGGTTTCTGACAGTATGGAATCATTTGCCTGAGAGCACCATTCCTCAAATAATGGTATACTGGGGGACATTTTCTGGCAATTATTTTACGGGCTATAAACAGTAATCTTCAAATTGGTATTAAAGTTTCCCTTGGGTATAAATCTTCTTTAAAATAACCCAGTAAACAGATCTTAGGATCCGTTTCAATATGAGTAGTATAGGCTCCATTAATTTTGGTCACCACCTCTCGACGATATCTGACCAGTTTGGGGCACTTACACAACAAGTCAGCTGGGAATTGCTTACACCATGGGATATCTGGGGTTTCCCTCCGCCTCCACTTATATAGCTTTTCCAGGGTCCTATATGTCCTATATATGTTCCATATAAAATAAACAATTGGGATAAGCATTGTGTAGATGATACAGATACCAATGGAGCCCTCTTCAGAATATTTTGCCACGCCTCCTCTGATATCACTCCCAGATCTATCTCCCAGCCCTTTCTACCTGGGCTATCTAAAATATCTTGATACTTCATCATAAGTTGACTATAGACTAGTGAAATCAGACCTTTTTTTCTCATAGCCCCTGCCAATAAGGATAGCATTGGCATAGATCTTGTATTCATCCAGCCACTTCTAAACTGTGAATGGACAGCATGTCGTAATTGTAAATATTTATAAAAATTATTATGGGGCAATTGGTAAAACTCCTGTAACTCCTGAAAAGGCTGCATAACATTTTGAGCATAAAGCTGAGAAATATATTGTATTCTTTTAGAACGCCAACGATCAAACCCCTCCAATTTACAAAGTTCTTCATAGTGCCTGTTCCCCCATAATGGTGAAAATTCTGACACCCCTTCATTTTTCATTATGCGTCTCATTTCCTGCCATACTTTGTTCATAAGTACCATTGTTGGACTAAAGTGAGCATGTGAAAATGATCCTGATTCTAGCTGGGCTATAAAATTATAATGCGGTCTGTGGCTCAGAAGCACAGCCTGTATAAGATCTCTCCAATCTATCATCCCCCACCCCACAAAATACTGCAGTTGGGAAGCTATAAAGTAAATTCTTGGCTGCGGCACCGCTAGACCCCCCCCCTTTTTCATAGCACGCTGAAGGGTAGAGAGTTTGATCCTAGAGCTTTTTCCTTTCCACAATAAATTTCGAAACATAAAATCTATGTTCTTAAACCATTTCAAAGCATTTTTATAAGATTTGCTAGGCCCACCACTGATAAAGGTAACTTAGACCAAGCTAGACTCTTTTGTTTAAATTTATCCAAAATGGGAGTCAGATTATATTGTAAATAATCTTTCACCCTTGGATATATCCATATTCCTAAATATTTAAAGGATGGCACAACTTTAATTTGCCAAGCCTCTCTAGGCATATTCAAATTAGATTAATCTAAAGGAAATAGGACAGATTTGTCCCAATTTATAACAAAGCCTGAAAATGAAGGTTTTTTTATAAGGGTCATTAGTGAAATCAAGGAATTATCTGTGTCTCCGAGAAACATCAGAGCGTCATCCGCATATAGAGAAATGTTCTCATTCCGTACTCCTCTAATAAACCAACAAATGTCCTCAGACTGTCAAACAGCTTCAGATAGCAGCTCTACAGCCAATTCAAATAGCAATGGGGACAAGGGACACCCCTGCCACGTGCCCCTTGATAACGAAAAAAAAAATTCTCTCACTAAACCATTAATTTGCATACAAGCCCTTGGAGCAGAATAAAGTTACTTAACCAAGCGCCATCCATATTCCAGACCAAACCTGCCCAGAACCTCCTACAAGTATGTCCACTTTATGCTGTTGAATGCCTTCACAGCATTGTGTTGACATTCAGGTCCTTATACTGTGTCAAAAAAGGTGTTTATCAAAAATGAAACAATACTAGTGATATTATCAAACTGTGTTGACATTCAAGTCCATATAGTGTTTCAAAAAAATATATGTAATAAAAATAGTGATGTTAGACATTCATGTTGAGATTTGAAACTTTTAATTCGGTGTTGAATCATAAGGGGGGGGGGGGGCTCTTACCGGATAAGGTGGATCTCCAATTACAGGGATCAAACAGGCTCAGTAATATAGATATTCCTTCCAAGATACCTCCAGAACCAATATGACACTTGCTCAGGGTATTTCTCCTAATACACCTCTCGAATCAGTGTTCCTCTCGATACGGCGGACTGCTGTTACATGCAATGTTTCCACACAGCATTAAACAAACCTCCTTATTTGTCTTCCAAACCCAAATTTGTTTACCAGGTAAAAAGAAGAAGAAGAGGCTTCATGGTGTAGTATTTCCGTTAAAAGAATTTATTGCAAAGACTTCCATAAACACTAACATCCACAAGCAATGAAAGATTTTTCAAAACAGCTGCGGCTGATACGTAGTGACGTCAGAGACTAGTGCTCCACCCGACGCGTTTCCCCGTACAAGGCTTCAACTGGGAGTGGAGGCTAAGTCTGAACGTCACACACTATGCCTTAAATACCCATTTTACAAAAGAGACATCGGAAGTGACTTTCCAGTCACATTCCTCTGGTGTCATTTCTACTGCTGGTTTCAGAAATGTGTTTCATGTGTTAAAAACATTAAAAACATTTGAGAAACATTATAAAATATTGGCAAGATCTACTTTGCATCTATAATATATGCCCCAGCATATTAACAATAGAAATCTGTCAATGTCAAATTATAACATAAAAATGTTTTCACATATATATATATATATATAAAGCAATACAACATAAAAAAAAAATTCATATATCTTAATAAAAAATTGATATATACATGGTCAATTGATATATACATGGTCAGACAGAATTTAAATTCCCATGACCATATAGTAAAATTGTCTTTAAAAGTATATTCAATAAAACACATTATGATTAGTTCGTATAGACACTGTGCATAATTAAGGAATTACCAAGGAAAAGTAGGGATCCGATATAACTCATCAATATGCAAAAGTGACAAACCATTTAAGATAAAGAGGGGTGGTATATGAGATTGGGGCATGTTTGGGGGTGGAGGATAGAATTAGGTTGAGTGAGGATGTGCAGAAGAATGAAGTATGTTCCTGTATCTGCAGCCTCTCCCCCCTTACCTACCCTCCCTGTGACAGTGGCCAAGGAATCCTCTCCATGCACCCACTACCACAGTTTGGAAATAACATGGCTGTGTGGGACTTACTGACGAAGTCCACACCCCTCGGACGTAACACATATAGGGGGTGGAGCCTGGAGTGTGAGTCATCTCATGGCCATCTCTGTCTGTGATTAATGTTTTAATGTTGCGAGATACAGCTAGCATGGCTTAAGTGCTTCCTATTGTGAGTAGATTTATACGTTTTTTAAGCCCAATAAATATTTGATACAGGGAGCACTAGATTGGCTGTTCTTTATTTCCATCTCTACATGTACATCGGCTTACCTGAAAACTGACACTGAGCTAGAGGAGTTTTGGAGGATTCCCATCATTCAGTCCCTTAACGGGAACCACTGCTTGTTGTGGCGTGAATGGAAATGCAGAGGTCATGACACTGAGGTGAGCAGCAAGTGGAGCATGAATGGTGGCAGACACTGAACACTGAATATTGCAAGAATTTTCACTTGGTGGTGGATCATCTATCATTATAAACGGACTATTATTATTTTATTTTATTTATTTTGTCACATCACATTTATATTATTTCCATTATTTTATTGTATGGAGATTGATGCATATTTATTTGCATATTTATTTGCTTTTTAGTGTGAGATTTGATTCACAGATTTATTAGAGGTTGCGCAACACTGTATAGTTTTCTTTATATTACATTGAAGTGTTGTGAAATCAATTTATTGTGGCAGCAGCAATCTCGAGAGTTGAGAGTACATAGAGGGAGATTGCTCTGATTGGTTTTGCTTTATCATCTGGTATATATGACCCACATGAATGTAAGGTCAAAAACAGCACAAGTCCCCATTAAATGGAATCCTCTATCCTAAGCAGATCATGCTACCTGTCCTCCTCTCCTCCAGATCACAGCATCAATTGAAAAAATAAATAAACACTACATAGTGCTTCACCTTTAAAATACTTTTGTTTACACCATGCATTAAAACTGGCACTTACTATTTCCAGTGCATGCAGTGAACCCACATGTAAAAGCAACAATATCAAATACACTGCCGGTATTCAGCTCCGGCTGACTGTGTAAATACTACAATTACTAGTTTTGCCTTGTGTGATGATGTCATCTAATAAACCCCTCCCCTACATGTTTTGTCACTGGCACACGTGACTTCCTCAAGGGGATTGTGATTGGATGACATCCTACACCTTTTTATAGGCCCAGCAGCCAGCACCATTTTGTTAATGCCGTCTTCATTGTACTGTAGCCGATTTACTATCTTAACACTGCCATTTTCCAATGGATATTTCTCAAGTACTCTTCCTTCATCCTCCATATTTCATATTGCAATTGCAATTTTTATGCTTGTTTACCACTATTAAAAATCACAGCAAAAAATAAATTAAAACTAAATTACTGATAGCATCCATGAATAAACATCAAAATTATTCACATTAATATGCTTTATGTCTACATGATAAGCATTCTTAAAAAACTATCCTTCCATATATCAAATCTACTTAAAACTATGCCCACCATAAATATTTTTTTTATTAATACCTAAAATACCCATATATATTAAAACTTTATTAAATCCCTGTTAAAAAAATGTTTAAAAATATTCAAAAAGGATCCCCATTGGGGAGGGGTGGGGAGTGACCGGCGCATGGACAAGATGGCCACGTAAAAGCAGAGTTCCTCACACAGGACTGAACAATCCCCTGTCTGCCTGCTTCCCACTGGCTATTTCAGCGCCTCTGTTCCAGCATTCCCACTAGCCCCACGGAGCCATGGCACTTAAAAGAAAAGATGTCCGGCTCCTATGGAAACTCACAGAATATATGTCATTAAGGAGCTCCCTTCAAGTTGACAGGCTTTCTCTTATGCACAACTTTGGCCACAGTATTACTGTAATAGAGGACAGACTTTCCTATGTTGAAACTAACATTGGTAAGATTACCACCACTGTCAATGACATTATAGATACCCAAGAGAATCAAATGCAGGATAATAAGCGGTTAAAAGACAAACTGGGGGATACAGAAGATAGGTACCACCAAAACAACATTAAGATATGCAGGATACCTGAATTGATACAACCCCATGATCTATCCTCTTACGTACGTGGCCTGATCAAATCCTTACTGCCTGTGCTGAAGAATATTGAATTGGTCATCAACCGCATCCACAGGCTCCCTAAACCATCAGTCTTACCTGCTACAGTCCTCAGAGAAGTGATTCTCCGAATCCACTTCTATTATGTAAAGGAACACTTTATGCAAAAAATGAAAGCACTGGGAGCTTTACTCGACCCATATGGTTAACTGCAAATCTTTTCAGATCTCTTCCAACACATACTAAGTTGCCACAGGCAACATAACACAATTACCAAGGCACTGCACAATCACCACATCCAGTATCAATGGATAGCACCAGCTAAAATGTCCATCACCGAAAATGGATCAAAACACATAGTGTCCTCAATCCAAGAAGGCCTACATCTCCTGCAAAGATGGGATATCATTCCCGATTCATCTGCTACCACATACGGATCAAAGTAATGAGGAAAATCAACAGAAGCACCCATTGCCTCAATGTTCCAATAGACGCCACTCTCGTTAAACAGCAGCCATATGAATGCTTTCAACAAAGAGGTCCTGTGCGATGTAACCCTTCATTCGGTCTCAAAAGCTTTTACCCCATTTTTAACTTCCTTGGCACCGGTTGTGTGTATTTTCAGGAAATTTTTCTAGGCATCGGCCTAGGTTTCTTTTCCTTTTTTCCTTCTACCACCACATTTTGGAATTTTGGTACCACTATACTGGATTACTAAACATACTCTCTGAATTTTCCTTAAGAGCGATTAGCTCTAGCAACATATATTGCTTGTTTATACCATCTGGCAACCTCTGTACTTAGTACAGTCTACAACATTGTCAACAAAACCTTTGCAACCTCATCGAGCTCCATCACCAGCAAAAACCTTCCCCAAGAACTACCCCGTTCTCCTACAACTCTAACAAACCAAATCAAAATTTTAAACATCAATGCCAAAGGTCTCAACCACCCTGCAAAAAGATCTTCCCTATGGAAACTGGCAGAACAATCTAAATGCAATATCTTCTGCGTGCAAGAGACACATTTCCATGCATTCAACCCACCATGCTGCACAAACAAAAATGTCACCAACACCTTCACCGCTTGCGCACCAGCCAAAAAGAAAGGCATCCTCGTTGCCATTAAAAACCCACTCGCTTTTCAGCTCCAGAAATCCTCCTCTGTTCCATCAATGATGCCTTGAGACTCTAAATGTCCCCTTTTCTGTCTCTGAAATAGACAAAGCCTTAGATGCCCTACCCAAAAACAATTCCCCAGGCCCCATATGGCTTTGTGGGAGAATATTACAAACAATTTAAACCCATCTTCAGCCACAAACTTAACATTACCAATACTAGGCAAAGAGCCCAACACCCCACAACACTTTCGTTCCATTTCCTTACTACGTAAATCAAGATATGAAGTTGTACGCTAAAGTCATCGCAAACAGATTAATAGAACTCCCCCCAACTCTTATCCATGCCCACCAGTCGGGCTTCACAAAAGGTCGCCAAACTTCTGACGCTACCCAAAGGATGGTTAACATAATCCATTATGCCAAGGGCCATGGAGTGCCTTCTCTGCTTCTATCTCTAGATGCGGAGAAGGCATTAGATTGGGTGCACTGGCAGTACCTAGCCATGACCTTGCAGAAGTTTGCTTTTCAAGATCATATCTTCTCAGCAATAATGGCACTCTATTTGCAGCCATCAGTCCAAGTTTTTTGCTCCTCCATGCTGTCCAAACCTTTTAACATAAGCAACGGTACTGGGCAAGGGTGTCCTTTTTCTCCCCTTCTTTTCAATATAGTCATGGAACCACTAGCAAAGAAAATCAAATCCCAAAACAATGTCTCAGGCTTCACTATTGGACCCACTGAGCATAAAATTAATTTGTTTGTGGATGATATCATCCTCTTACTAACCAGTCCTACATCTTTCCTGGCTTTGGTATAAAATGCATTATCCAATTTTAGTGAAGTTTCGTATTATAAAGTGAATTGATTCAAAATACATTTTTTGACCTTTAGGGATTCCCACAGAACAGCAAACAGAAATACGCAAATACCCACATACATGGGCTAAAGAATCAATTTCCTACCTAGGGTTAAAACTGACCAACACAACCTCTCTCTATGGAGCCAACTACACCCTCTTCTTAAATAACCTCCCAAAAGATCTTGAGAAGCTCTCTAAGACAGCATTATCATGGTCAGGCAGACTGACCAAATGTTCAAACTACCACAGCTCCTATACCTGTTCAGATTGCTACTGGTCCCGGGCCCTAGTTCATTTTTCACCTCTCTACAAAGTGTCCTAAGACATTACATATGGCAAAACAAAAAACCTAGATGTTCCCATGCCACCCTCTTGAAACACAAATCAGTGGGAGGAGTCAGGGTTTATAAACTTCAAGGATTACTACAATGTAGCTATACTAGCCCAGTGGTTCTCAACCTCAGTCCTCAAGTACCCCCAACAGACCATGTTTTTTAGATTTTCCTTTACTTTGCACAGCTGCATTAAATCAATATAAAGGACGTGGTATTGATAAGAGCTATTTTATCTAAGGGAAGTTCCCAAAACATGGTCTGTTGGGGGTACTTGAGGACTGAGGTTGAGAACCACTGTACTAGCCCAACTTAAAACCTTGTTTACACCAGATCATGCAGGTCCTTGGTTCAGCATTGAAAAATCCCAAATATCTGGCCATGACCTTAGCACATGGTTGCTCTGCTCATCCTGGGTTACAATAAAAAATACCACCTTACCACCACCATCATTGACTCAAAACTGGCATTTAACTACCTACTTATCAATGTATCCAAAGGGTATTCCCCCTGCAGAATACCATTACCAATATCAGTGTTCTCTATACTCATTCCCAAACTTTGAATGCGAACATGGCAAGACAAAGGGATATGTTATGTATCGGATCTGAAATTCTAACAACCTCCTTAGATCCTTCACTTCACTACAAAACTTCCCCCTTTCCCAGACAGACTACTACCAATATATACAAATAACCCACTGCCTACTGCACAACCCTCAGATACACATAGATGTACAGTATCTTTCGTCACCCAACATAAACACAAAGGGTATCACTTTATTTTACAACCTACTAGGAAGTAAGACCTCCATCAGTAAAACCCTGCCTTAACTAAAATGGGAAAAGGACATTGACCGCTCCTTCAGCGACTCTCAATGGCTATTAGCCTTTAAAACCAGCTTCGGAGCCACTAGATCCTCAAACCTTTGGGAACTAGTCCACAAAATTACCCTTAGATGGTATATTACTTGCCCATGATTCATAGATTCGACTCAACAATACAACCCCTGGGCTGGAGACAATGCGGAGAAGTAGGAAACTTGTTCCACCTTCTTTGGCAATGTAACCGAGTATCTAAACTTTGGCAAAGTGTATTCAAACTCCTTACTGAAGTAACAGTATTAGCAATAACCCCTCCCCAGAGCTTGCACTATTGGGCAGTGATATGGAAAACACCCACCACTGTTTCCAAACTATAACCACACACATTTGCTTCTAGATTATCTATTGTTCGCCACTGGAAAACCCCTGACATTCCAACGAAACACAAAGTGGCTACCTTGGTCCATACCCATGAAGCTTATGAACGCATGTTTGCTATGAGTGAAGGTCGATGCCCTTCAATCTCCAAGAAGTGGTCATACTGGCTAGAGTGGCATAGGAATGCTCAAACCTGATATACTTACTTATTACATAAAAACATGTTTATGTTAACCTTTGTTGACGCAACATTTTACTGTCTATCTACACTGTTAAAATCTCAATACAGTTGAATTTGAAAATTATTGAAATAAGAATCAAGGTGTATTATCCTCCCCCCCATGACACAGTTTGATCCCAGATGGAGTGGCTTGGGGTATTGGACAATACAATTTACCTTATAGCTAACATTTGGCACTGATTCCACTGTTCACTTGTCTCAAGTTTGTTTCTGTGTTTTGTAATTTGTACTCACTCAGGCATGTACTGGCCATTGGGACTACCGGGAGTTTCCCGGTGGGCCGATGGCTCAGTGGGCCGGTCAGGCACAGTCCTGGAGCAGCTCCTCACTGACAGTGAGTGTTCGTGATTTCACTCCTGTCACCAAGGAGCAGCTGCCTACACTTGCTGGAGAGATGATTAGGCTTTCTGCTCCCTCCAGCCTGCAGGGGTAGATAGACAGCCGGCAAACTTCCCTTCCTCTCTCCCCTAATCACTTATCACATGACTGGAGAGAGGAACGAGAAGCTGCCTTCAGAGTACACATGAGAGGGGAAGGAGAGGGGGGACACTCTGATTTAAGGGGGTGCTGATGGGCCCACTCTAATGTAAGGGAGTACTGATGGGTACACTCTGATGTAAGGGGGTGCTGATGGGAACACTCTGATGTAAGGGGGGGTGCTGATGGGGACACTCAAAATTAAAGTGGGCTGGTCTGGATGAATTCCAGGGCCACATTTGTGTCCCAGTCCAGCCCTGTACTCACTTATATGACTTTCCTTACTATGTCATAATGTAGGGCAGATATTGCTTTTTTCTTTTTGTCATTTGCAATAAACTTTATTAAAAAATATTGAACGTAAAAAAAAGACCATTATTATAAATATTAATTAAATAAATTTAAATTAAATGTATAAAGCCATATCTCACCCTCTAGAGTTCAGTTTGCATACCACTTTATACTGTATATAACATTAAAAATCATTAATAAATCAGTTCAAGTCAAAATCTATATTTAATCCATTTGGGGTTAAGGATTCTTTTTTTACTGAGCTCTCTAATCCTGTTACTCTCTCTCCATTTTTTCCTATACCTTTCTATGCACCCAAATTGGAGGCCCCCAGGAGCCTTATTATAAACCAATGGCATTTTTTTAGAAATGTGATGTTTTTTAAAACCAACACTAATATCATATACATGCTCCTTTATACGCTATATATACACACAAGTGGGTATAGAAAATAATCACACCCCCCCCTTTAAAATAATCACATTTTGTTTTTTTATAATAATAATCACATAATAATAATCACAGTTCTTTTTTTTTTTTTTTTTTTTAAGATATGTTTATTGCGTTTTAAGGGACAAACATACAGAAAGAAAGCTAGAACAAAAACAAAATACACCTATTCCAGTGTACAGATAAAAAAAAACAATTATTTAAATAAACATTTTTTTGACAATCATAACAAACGTCTCATGAAGTTATTAATCATGTAATGTAATAGAGTCCCATACAGCATTCAAACCCATTCTAATAGAACATATATTACAGCAAGATATCTTATCAGTAGGGATGAGCCGGACACCCCCCCGGTTCAGTTCACACCAGAACCTGCGAACGGAACGAAACTTCGCATGAACGTTAGGACCCCATTGAAGTCTATGGGACTCAAACGTTCAAAATCAAAAGTGCTAATTTTAAAGGCTAATTTGCATGGTATTGTCCTAAAAAGGGTTTGGGGACCCGGGTCCTGCCCCAGGGGACATGTATCAATGCAAAAAAAAGTTTTAAAAATGGACGTTTTTTCGGGAGCAGTGATTTTAATGATTCTTAAAGTGAAAAAAAAGTGAAATATTCCTTTAAATATCGCACCTGGGGGGGGGTGTCTATAGTATGCCTGTAAAGTGGTGCGTGTTTCCCCTGCTTAGAACAGTCCCTGCACAAAATGACATTTTTAAAGGAATAAAAGTAATTTAGAACTGCTTACGACTTTAATGTAATGTCGGGTCCCGGTAATATGGATGAAAATCAGTGAGACAAACGGCATGGGTACCCCCCCCAGTCCATTACCAGGCCCTTTGGGTCTTGTATGGATATTAAGGGGAACCCCGCACCCAAATTAAAAAAAGGAAAGGCGTGGGGCCCCAGGCCCTCTGAACAGCAGTATACAGGCGGTGCAAACAAGACAGGGACTGTAGGTTTGTTGTTAAGTAGAATCTGTTTGCAATTTTGAACTGGTACATTTTTAAAGTGTTTAGCTCCAGCCAAAAAATCAATTTTAAGCTTTTTGGAAAACATAGGGAAGGGTTATCACCCCTGTGACATTTGTTTTGCTGTCTGTGCTCCTCCTCAGAAGATTTCACCTCACTTTCTGTCCCAATGACAAATGTTTTTTGAAAATGTGGGGTTTTTAGTGAAACAAGGATTGGTGATAAAGCATCAGTGGAAAGGAGAAACGTTTTTCCCATATTAACTCTTACAGGAGAGAATTTCCCTTCCTAGGGGTAGATTTCATCTCACTTCCTGTTGTCTCCTTCCGTTTGCAAGTAGGAGTCGTTTGTAAGTTGGATGTTTGAAAGTAGGGGCCTTCCCTATATACTCTGCAGAAATTGGAGCCTTAGGTGTTGGTGTTGCCAAAAAACTGTAAGCCCTCACAGAGCCCTGCTGTGAAATATTAGATCAAGAATTGTAATTACATGCCCCTGTTGAACAGAGGCAGAAAAATTGGGCCTTTGGTGATGGTGGTGGTGCTAGTGCCACAACACTGTAAGTCCTCACAGTTACTCTTGGTGGGCGCTGGAACGGGCCCTGCTGTGAAATATTATATCAAGAATTGTAATTACATGCACCTGTTGAACAGGGGCAGAAAAATTGGGCCTTTGGTGATGGTGGTGGTGCTAGTGCCACAACACTGTAAGTCCTCACAGTTACTCTTGGTGGGCGCAGAAACAGGCCCTGCTGTGAAATATTAGATCAAGAATTGTAATTACATGTCCCTGTTGAACAGGGGCAGAAAAATTGGGCCTTAGGCACTGGTGCCACAACACTGCAACCCCTCACAAATACTCTAGTTGGAGCGCAGGAATGAGCCCTTCTGCAAAGTATTGCATCAAAAATTGTAATTACACGCCCCTGTTAAACAGGGGCTGAAAAATTGGGCCTTAGACACTGGTGCCACAACACTGCAACCCCTCACAAATACTCTAATTGGACCGCAGGAACGAGCCCTGCTGCAAAGTATTGCATCAAAAATTGTAATTACACGCCCCTGTTGAACAGGAGCAGAAAAATTGGGCCTTAGCCACTGGTGGCGGTGCCCAGAACCAAAAATATTCTTACAAGCTATCAGCATGATCATTGAGGAGGAAAAGGATAGTCACTCAGCATAACAGGATAGTCACTCAGCATCAGCATAGGGAGTCTTGAAGGAATCTGACATTTCAAAAAAAATTATTCGGTTGCATCAGGTGCTTGGTATCTGGTGGTGATCCAAGACTGATTCATTTTTATGAAGGTCAGTCGATCGACCGAGTCGGTGGACAGGCGCACCCTGTGATTGGTTACAAACCCTCCAGCAGCACTGAATGTGCGTTCCGAAAGAACCCTGGATGCAGGACAGGCCAGTAGCTCAATTGCATACTGTGCAAGCTCTGGCCAGTGATCCATCCTCAAGACCCAGTAACCCAGAGGATTTTCGGTGGGAAAGGTGTCCAAGTCAGATCTTGCCCCTAGGTATTCCTGCACCATGTAAAACAGACGCTGGCGATGGTTGCTGGAACCGATCATACCTTGGGGCTGCGGACTAAAAAATTGTCTGAATGCATTGGTCAGACAGCCACCTTCTCCACCGCTCCTTCTTTGACTGACCGAAGCCTCAGCAACAC
Source organism: Aquarana catesbeiana (assembly GCF_042186555.1). Lineage (NCBI taxonomy): Eukaryota > Metazoa > Chordata > Amphibia > Anura > Ranidae > Aquarana > Aquarana catesbeiana. The sequence goes on from NC_133334.1 coordinate 144,595,747, forward strand.
GTTGTCCAGGAACAGGAGTTTGTAACCTCCCAGTCTCTGGGAACACGTTGCACAGACCTTTCTGCAAGGCCTCCCGAAAATGTTTCATCCTCTACACCCTCTGCGACGGCAAGATAAGGTCCGCAACCTTACTCTTGTAACGTGAATCAAGGAGGGTTGCCAGCCAGTAATGATCCCTCTCCTTGATACCACGAATACGAGGATCCTTCCGCAGGCTTTGCAGGATCAGGGAGGCCATGCAGCATAGGTTTGCTGAGGCATTCAGTCCGGAGTCCTCTGGGTCACTAAGGATGACATGATCCACAGCCACCTCCTCCCAGCCACGTACAAGTCCATGGGTTTCTTGGGACTGTAAATGATCCCTTGAAGACTGCTGCTGATGCTGAGTGCCAGGCTCCACCTCCATGCTGACACAATCCTCTTCCTCCTTGTCCTCTTCCTGTGTGATCAGCGAGCACGCAGGAACACTGTCTGGATAAAGGGGGCCTTGAGAGCTAAGGAAGTCCTCCTCTTCCTGCCTCTGTTCTGCCTCAAGTGCCCTGTCCATTATTCCATGCAGCGTGTGCTCCAACAGGTGGACAAGGGGGACAGTGTCACTGATGCATGCACTGTCACTGCTCACCATCCTTGTGGCCTCCTCAAATGGTGACAGGACAGTGCATGCATCCCTGATCATGGCCCACTGGCGTGGGGAAAAAAAACAAGCTCCCCTGACCCTGTCCTGGTGCCATAGTCGCACAGGTACTCATTGATGGCCCTCTGCTGCATGTGCAGCCGCTGCAGCATGGCCAACGTTGAGTTCCACCTGGTGGGCATGTCACAGATTAGGCGGTTCTTGGGTAGGTAAATTCCTTTTGGAGGTCAGCCAGCCAAGCACTGGCATTATACAACCGGCGGAAATGCACACAGACTTTCCTGGCCTGCCTCAGGACATTCTGTAAGTCCGGGTACCTGCCCAAGAACCGCTCCACCACCAAGTTAAGGACGTGAGCCAAACAGGGCACATGGGTCAGTTGTCCCTGTCGGAGGGCGGAGAGGAGGTTGGTGCCATTGTCGCAAACCACCATTCCTGGCTTAAGCTGGCGTGGCGTCAACCACCTCTGAACCTGCCCCTGCAGAGCTGACAGAATCTCTGCCCTAGTGTGGCTCCTGTCCCCCAAGCACACCAGCTCAAGCACCGCATCGCATCTTTTGGCCTGCGTACTTGCATAGCCCCTTGAACGCCTACGGAGCACCGCTGGTTCTGAGGACAAAGCACAGGAAGAGGCCATGGAGGAAGAAGAAGAGGAGGGGGTAGAGTAGAGAGGTGAGTCAGAATCACCAGTAGTAGCATTTTCGAGGCGTGGTGGCGGAACAACCTCCAACAACCTCCAACCTACTGTAACTTGTCCTGCATCCTTCCCAGCTGCCAGCAGAATCACCTAATGTGCCGTGAAACTTAGGTAACGTCCCTGTCCATGCCTGCTGGACCATGAGTCAGCAGTAATATGCACCTTACCGTTGACCGCCCTGTCCAGCGAGGCCAAGACATTGCCTTCAACATGCCGGTAGAGAACCAGAATCGCCTTCCATGAGAAAAAGTGGCGTATGGGAACCTGCCACTGAACCACACATTCCACAAAGTCACGGAAGGGGGCAGAGTCTACCAACTGAAAAGGTAGCAGTTGAAGTGCTAGCAATTTTGCCAAGCTAGCATTCAACCGCTGGGCATGTGGATGGCTGGAAGCGAACTTCTTTCTGCGGTGCAGCAGCTGGGGCAGGGAAATTTGCTTGGTACAATCTGACGTTGGTGTACCGATAGCAGATTGCCCACAAGTACTTGGCTGTGACACACCTAATTCTATACCTTCATTCCTCTCAGTGCAGGTCTCAGCTTGCCAACGAACTGCATAGCAGGTCAACATATGTCTGGTCAAGCATGTGGTGCCCAAGCGGGAGATGTTTTGGCCACACGAGAAACGCTTGAGACATATGTTGCAAATAGCAGCCTTGTGATCTGATGCACTCGTCTCAAAAAAGGCCCACACCAAAGAACTTTTGGAATAGCGTGCAGAGACAGCAGTGCCCTGCACATGCTGTGCTCTGTGGTGTGATGCAGTCAGTGTGCTGCCCTTAAGCTGACCCCTGGAGGGAATCCTGCCTCGTTGGTGATGTGCCTCCTCCTCCTCCTCTCTCCTATCAGGCACCCATGTGGAGTCAGTGACCTCATCATCCCCTCCCTCCTCATCACTGGAGCAAACCTGGCAGTATGCTGCAGCAGGGGGAACATGACTGCCAGGTTGCTGTCCTACTTGGGCACCCCCTCTGTTTGGGCTCACATTACTGCCTTCCTCTAGCTGAGTACCATCGTCTGAGCCTTCAAAACACTGGGCATCCTCCTGTAGCATGTACCCAACACTGTGGTCAAACAGTTCGGGGGACTCCTCAGGAGGACATGGTGGGGCTAGGGAAGGAATGACTGATGCCATTGAGCCAAGGGAAGAGGCCGCATTGACAGCTGCTTTGACAGACAAAGTACCCTGAGCCTGGGTGAGAGAGGATGAGGAGGATGAGGATGGCTTGGTCATCCACTCGACCAAGTATTCCACATGTTGCGGCTCAACACGGCCAGCTGCTGAAAAAAAGGCCAAGTGTGTCCCACGGCCACGTGCTGATGAGGATGCACCATGTCCATGACCAGCACTGTTGCCTCTAGACACAGAGCCTGCTTGCCCTCTTTTATTGGCTTGTGACTGTCTGCCTCTCCTTGTTGGCCTTCCAGACATACTATTGGCCTGCAGTGAGATGTAACTGCACAAAACTGGGATGTATATATATACGGATTATACTGCAGCTAGCAGAATCAACTGTCTGCCTGTAGTATTATTAGTACGAGAACATCTGCACCTGGATTCAGGTAGTTATACTGTAGGTGCAACTGTGCAGGGTACACAGTACACTAACTGGAAATACTTCAAGAGCCTGCCTGTGCTATTGGAGGTGAAGGAAAGAACTGCGCTATAATGGGGTAAGTGATAAAAAGCTGCTAACACTCAAACATACAAAGTTCAAATTAGATAATACAGTGACAGTGTAGCGCTATTAAAAAGTATAAGAAAAAAACTAAATGTGAAACCAAAACACATAGGCTAGACTAAATATAGCCCAGTAAGTAGGTGAAAAAAGTGTCCACAAGAGTGTTGAATGGTATGTGCCTCTGACAGAGGTAGTCCCAATTTTGGAAAAATGGTGTAAGGCTTGTCTGTAGTTAATAACAACGAAACTCGAAAAGTAAATGGGTACTCTTACCAGTTGTGATGGACCCCGAATGTCGTACGACAGATGGGTCAAACAAGCTTGGGATCTTGTGCTGTATTCATCGGAGGTTGCTCGGGTGCTGGACACAGATAAATGAGACCTGGTTCAAGGTAATATCCTCGGCTCCTGAACCGTGCAGACTCCAAGTGCTCCCCAGGCTGATAGCCGTCTCCGAAGCTGTTCCGTGAAGGCTCCAGGAAGTAATCATATAAAACAGAGGAAAGGAGAAGGACTCCAATGGTGCAGGTCAAAAACCAATTGGGTTTATTAAAAAAGTCAAATGGTAGACTCCAAGGTAATAAAAGTGATCACAAAAAACAAATAATAAAATAAGATAAGAGCAATGTGGGATACAAGAAATGCTGGCCCGACCGGTTTCGACACTAAGGGGTCTTCAACTGGGGCAAAACTGTATCTCCTCACATTGCCATTGAATATATACACTAATATGCCAGAGATCCGTCCTCCAAGGGGGCGGAGTCTGACGACCAGCTGGATGGCCAGTGACACAGGCAGAACGAACAAATTATTAGGTAGGTGGCACTAGATAACATATAACTAAATCAATATATGTTACACCAGAGTTTGAAATGAAAAAAGGGGTTTAAATTGCTTTATCAACCAGGCCTAAGTGCATTTAATAACCGTCCCACTCCCCCTCCATACCCCATTCAGCATATATTCTCTCTGTTACTGTTCTCAGCAGTGAATGACCCCACATTGCTCTTATATTGAGTTTCCTTAATACTGTTTCTGTCAACTAACACTTTGGGATTGAAGTATTGATGCACAATCTCGTATACTGCGTATGGTGTGTGTGACAATCTAGTGTGTTGCACAAAACATACGCTATCAAACACAGTTAGGCACGTTTATTATTACCATCATTTACCTATCAATTTAAACATTTACCTTTTGGATATCATCTATTCCATGCTCAGGTTGTTTTATGACTCTCTTTGCCGTTTACTATGAGATTTATCTTCTAACCAGAGTTTTAACCATGTTTTGATGTGCTAATTTATTTTTTGTCTCCATTCAGTTTTATTTTCCCACCGGAAGTTGAACATACCCCAGAGGGTGTCACCTCATATTTTTGACACACCGCCCAGCCGTCAAGTCAGTGGCATTGTGCATTCCGATGCTTCGGATCTGCACACGTATTACGTCTGACGCCGGGTTATGTGGAATCCTTCCTTGGGTACAGTTCTTTGATCACTGTGTCCCATTGGTCGGAACACACCACATGACTTTAGTTCACATTGAGGCTTGGATCCCATTAACATATATCTGGCCTCTTTTTCAGTCTCTCATGTGACCTAGATGTCACATGACCGCACCACGAGGTTTCACTGTCCTATAAGTGACTCTGGATTAGGAAATCTCTCACGATACACCGCCCAGCTGTCTTGTCAGTGGCGTTGCGCATCCCGATGCTTCGGGTCTGCGCACGTATTACGTCCGACGCTGGGATGTGTATAACCCTCCCTTGGGTACTGTTCTATGAATACCAGTCCTCATTGGTCCTAGCTTATCACATGGTGGGAGTTCACATTGAGGCTTGGAACTCATGAACACATGTCTGGCTGTGTATAACCCTCCCTTGGGTACTGTTCTATGAATACCAGGCCTCATTGGTCCTAGCTTATCACATGATGGGAGTTCACATTGAGGCTTGGAACTCATGAACACATGTCCGGCCTCCTTTTCAGTTACTGATACGATTTAAACCCCTTTTTTCATTTCAAACTCTGGTGTAACATATATTGATTTAGTTATATGTTATCTAGTGCCACCTACCTAATAATTTGTTCGTTCTGCCTGTGTCACTGGCCATCTAGCTGGTCGTCAGGAGGACGGATCTCTGGCATATTAGTGTATATATTCAATGGCAATGTGAGAAGATACAGTTTTGCCCCAGTTGAAGACCCCTTAGTGTCGAAACTGGTCGGGACAGCATTTCTTGTATCCCACATTGCTCTTATTTTATTTTATTATTTGTTTTTTGTGATCACTTTTATTACCTTGGAGTCTACAATTTGACTTTTTTAATAAACCCAATTGGATTTTGATCTGCACCATTGGAGTCCTTCTCCTTTCCTCTGTTTTATATGATTACTTCCTGGAGCCTTCACGAAACAGCTTCAGAGACGGCTATCACGCTGGGGAGCACTTGGAGTCTGCATATTACCTTGAACCAGGTCTCATTCATCTGTGTCCAGCACCCGAGCAACCTCCGAAGAATGACAAACACTTCGCTCCGTGCTCCATCCTGGTCCCTCCCCAAACTGAGGGGAGGGGCCAGGACGGAGCAAAGTGTTTGTTGTGATGCAACGCATACTTTACCCTTACTGCTACTTACTGTTCAAGGTCTTTGGATAGATTGGTGCACTTACGCATCTCAAATTTGTGAGTACCCCACTGTGGGGAGTGGATTTTTATATCTTGAATAAAAATATTTTAAACGTTATTACACCATCACTACTGAGCCGTGGGATGGCTCTTAAGCGTGTTTATACTTAGTTTAACAGCTGAGTCACACGCTCTGAGGTAAGCGCAACACCTGGGGGGGGTCACCGGATGGTGCTGGAGCGCGGTTTTGCAGCACATAGATTATTAGAAGCATGCTGGATTTTGCATCTATGGACATTTATTAATTACACTTATGTGATTTGATTATTGGATTCACGGATCACTTTACAGTAACGTTTTCAGGATTGCATATCACGTTTATTGTGTAGCACTGGGCACTTTTTATAACACATTATGGTATAATTGTTGTGTTATATATGCACTTTGCACTTCACTGTGTACACTTATATTTGATGTTTCTAGTATATATCAATTTAGCTTATTGGATGTTATTAATATTTTATGTGGTTTTTGCACAATATATATGATTTTTTTAGATGTTTTTAGATTAGTTTATATGTTTTTTTATACATTTGGTATTCTTTTATACACTTTAGCGCAGTGTATTTTTTCTTCTTCGCATTGGTGCACGGTATATGAGACGTGATCTATGCAGGCAGCTAGGTGGTTACACTCTCCAGGCATTAGATCATTGTGGCTCGAAGGATTTTTCTCTAATTTGACTGTAAAAACACCTGCCTGCCTGTCAGTATAGTAGGAAGAGAATAACAGGAACGGATCTAGCTAAACTGAATACAGTGTATATATATATATATATATATATATATATATATATATATATATATATATATATATATATACACAACACCTGGGATGCATATATATATACACAATGCACTGTAAGTGCAGCTAACTCACTGATTGTCCTGCCTAATCTATCTAACTCAAATGAAATGACATTGTCTCTCTGTCTATCTATCTCTCTCCACCGCAACACACTACACAAGGCCGCCACGCAGACGGCCTTATATAGTGTGGGGCGTGTACTAAACCCCCTGAGCCATAATTGGCCAAAGCCAAAGTACACACGACGCTGTGATTAGCCAAGCATGCGGGTCATAGTGCATGTTTGGCCAATCATCAGCCAGCAATGCACTCCGATGCCGCAGTGAATTATGGGCCATGACGCGCCACTCGAATTTGGGAATAATGGAAAGCCACGCCTGCCAATCTGTACTCTTGGAGGTCGCCCGTTTCAGAGAAACACAGTGCAAATTGTATCAATATGTTTAAAGATCCTGAAGGGAGAGTTGGCCATAACATAAAGTAGTTTAGGAAGATAAATCATTTTAAGGACATTGACCCTTCCCATAAGATCCAGGGGTAGATCTATCCACTGTTTGGTCTGCACTTGTAATTGCGACAGTAGTGGACACAAATTATTAGTAATATACAAAGATAAAGGTAGTTGATATATAATACCCAAATATCTAAAGGAAGGGGCAATCTGTAAACTAGAGTCTGAATGCATCAGGGGTATAGCAGTTTGATCTAGAGGAAAAAGGATGGACTTGTCCTGGTTCATCCTGAATCCAGAAAGATCTCCAGAGATGTTGACTTCAGATAGAAGGTTTTTAAGAGAGTCATGGGGATCAGCCAGGTATACTAAAGTGTCCTTCGCATATAAGGAAATACGTTCCTCTATAGTATCAATGGGGAGGCCTCTAATTAAGGGGGAGCTACAAATCCATATAGCAAGGAGTTCCATAGCTAGAGCAAATAGGAGCGGTGACAAAGGACACCCCTGCCTAGTGCCCCTGATTATCAGGAAGGACTCAGTAACATGGGAGTTAACCCTGATACGAGCCAGCGGTGAAGTGTAGAGAAGTCGTATCCATGCTATGAGTCGAGGACCAAACCCGTACAGCTGTAACACTCGAAATAGATAGTGCCATTCTACATTATCGAAAGCTTTGCACGTATCCAGAGACACAATGACACGAGTGGGGGGACAATCGTGCAAATATTGTAAATTGTGAAATAGTCTACGGATATTCATTCTAGTTGATCGGCCGGGTATAAAACCACTCTGGTCACTCTAAACCAACTTCGCAACCACTGTATGAAGATGATTGGCTAAAACTTTAGCTAGGATCTTTACATCCACATTGATAAGGGATATCGGGCGACAAGAATCACACTTAAGAGGATTTTTACAAGCTTTTAGTATCAAGATAATTAATGCCAATCTTGGGAGGTTAGGATCCTCTGGATAGATATAGGAGTGCAGTCAGACCTAGTCAGGTAGGCAAGTAAACGACCAGCCTTGTTTCCATGTTCAAATGTCTTCTTTGTGACATAAAACTTGCGTCTTTTAGTAAGATCCAGAAAGCAGAGCTCATACTCTCTCTACGTTTATGTAGCTACGAGGTTTGCTTAGCGGAATCAGGAGTTTCAACACAAGCCTCTGCCACTAACATGGTATCCTCCAACTCTTCAGTACACTGCTAAGCATTCTTACATAATACGCCTGTAATGGACATAAAGGTGCCTCTCAGCACAGTCTTAGATGCCTCCCAGGCAGTAGAGGGCCCAACAGTGTCATTGTTGTACGCCAATAGTCCACAATACCTTTTTGGCATGCACTCTGCACCACCTCATCCTCCAGTCACTGAGAGTTCAAAGTCCAAATAATAGGGCCCGAGTTTGGGAGGAGGTCCACAGACAGAGAAGCATGGTCAGATACGCCCCTGGGCAGGTAAGACACCGCTGAAACAATATAACAAATAGGAAGCACATCAGCATAGGTAAATGCCATATCTATTCGAGATATGGTGTGGAAGGAGTCGGAGTGACAGGAATAATGAGGCACATCCTGATGCTTCCACTGCCATGTCTCAGTAAGACCATACACTTGAGTCAAATCCGTAAATGAGGGATAAGATCTGCCCCCACCCCCTAAGCAGTCCAAGGTAGGATCAAGGACGGCATTAAAGTCCCCTACATAAAGTAAGGGACCAGGGGATCTCGATAAAAGTAGAAGGGGCTATTTGGAGAGTATATCCAGGGAAGATGGGGGGGCATAAACGTTAACCAGGGTAAAGAAGACCACAGAGATAATCCGTAGTGTGACTATAACAAATCTCCCTCCTGGGTCTGTCTTAACCATCAGAACCTCCGCCGGGAGGGATTTTGCCAATAAAATAGAAACTTCTTGGGTGTACACAGTGTGGGTGGCATGGTACAACTTAGCCAGCCAGGGACGTTTAAGGGACAATAATTTTGCATTGGTGAGATGTGCCTCCTGCAGACAAATAATATGGGGCTTATATTCCTTCAAAAAGGAAATAACCAAGGACCGCTTCTGGGGCGAATTCATACCCCTAACATTCCAAGAGATTATTTTTACCAATTTAGACATAAAAAAACAGTCAGGGTATAACAGACACAATGAGGATTTGGAATATAAACACAACAGTGTAAATGACACCGCTCGTAACATGTACAGATGAGAACGTACAAAGTCAAAGGTAAAAGAGCACAAAAAAACATAAAAGACATTAGAAAAAAACCCAAAATCCAGCAGCTCCCATTAACCAAAACGTGAGAAGGGCTGGGAAAAAAGACCCCATCAATCCCACCTCGCTCAACAATCCCAAACACAGCGAGCCTTGGATCCCTTAACAATAGAAAAAAACAGTAACTGTCATTGGAGATGACCAGAAAACCTGTGGCCTCGCCACTAACTACATAGTACTACATAGTAGGTGAGGTTGAAAAAAGACACAAGTCCATCAAGTCTAACCTGTGTGTGTGCTTTTATGTCAGTATTACATTGTATATCCCTGTATGTTGTAGTCGTTCAGGTGCCTATCTAATAGTTTTTTGAAATTATCAATGCTCCCTGCTAAAACCACTGCCTGTGGAAGAGAATTCCACATCCTTACCGCTCTTACCGTAAAGAACCCTCTACGCAATTTAAGGTCAAACCTCTTCTCTTCTAATTTTACTGAATGGCTGCGTGTTTTTTTTTAATTCCCTTTTTTAGAGTTTTATCCCTATTGTGGGGTCAACAGCATGGTATTTGTACATTGAAATCATATCCCCTCTCAAGCGTCTCTTCTTAAGTGAGAATAAGTTCAGTGCTCGTAACCTTTCCTCTTAACTAAGGTCCTCTAGTTCCTTTATTAGCTTTGTTGCCCTTCTCTGGACTCTCTCCAATTCCAGCACATCCTTCCTGAGGACTGGTGTCCAGGAAGGATGTGCTGGAACTGGAGAGCGTCCTGGTAAGGGGTAGGTGGTAAGTCCAGAACGGCTCACATGAAGGCAGTAGGCATCCATGTAGAAGGATATGAAATACAACAGTATTATAAGGCACAAACAGCAACAGTCATATAAATCAGAGCTGGAGGGAGTGTAGGGGAAAATAGTATACAAAGCAGGCCCAGGCTCACATCCAGGCCTGTTGCAGGCACAGTATATAGCCAAAGAAGGGGGAGGATATAAAAAATGTCTTTCATATAATACACAAAGTGGTAGTGGCTGAGATATTTTCTGCAGTAATGCCTCTTCAGTCATTCAGATAGACACCACAGAAGAATGAACACAAGAACATCTAGATTGTGTTCGAAAGCGGTCATATTCAGCCAGGCCATAGCCTCTCTTGGACTGAAGTAGAAGTGAGCTTTACCATGATGGATAAATCTCAGCTTAGCAGGGAAAAGCATAGCATATTGCAGATAGAGATGAGCCGAACACCCCCCTGTTCGGTTTGCACCTGAACATGCGAACAGGCAAAAAATTTGTTCGAACACGCGAACACCGTTAAAATCTATGGGACACGAACATGAATAATCAAAAGTGCTAATTTTAAAGGCTTATATGCAAGTTATTGTCATAAAAAGTGTCATTTCAAAGGAAAAAAGTCATTTAAAACTACTCGCGGCTATTAATGCATTGCCGGTCCGACAATACACATAAAAGTTCATTGATAAAAACAGCATGGGAATTCCCCCAAGGGGAACCCCGAACCAAAATTTAAAAAAAAATGACATGGGGGTCCCCTTAAATTCCATACCAGGCCCTTCAGATCTGGTATGGATATTAAGGGGAACCCTGGCCAAAATTTTAAAAAAAAATGGCGTGGGATCCCCCTCAAAATCTATACCAGACCCTTCAGGTCTGGTATGGATTTTAAGGGGAACCCCGCGCCAAAATTAAAAAAAAAATGGCGTGGGGTCCCCCCAAAAATCCATACCAGACCCTTATCTGAGCACGCAACCTGGCAGGCTGCAGGAAAAGAGGAGGGTATGAGAGAGCACCCCCCCTCCTGAACTGTACCAGGCCACATGCCCTCAACATTGGGAGGGTGCTTTGGGGTAGCCCCCAAAACACCTTTGCCCTAATGTTGATGAGGACAAGGGCCTCATCCCCACAACCCTGGCCGGTGGTTGTGGGGGTCTGTGGGCAGGGGGCTTATCGGAATCTGGAAGCCCCCTTTAACAAGGGGACCCCCACATCCCGTCCTTCCCCCCGGTGTGAAATGGTAAGGGGGATGCCATAGGGAAGTCCCGTCAAGTCACCATGCGTCAGGGGGGGGCTAACCCAAAGCACCCTCCCAATGTTGAGGGCATGTGGCCTGGTACGGTTCAGGAGGGGGGGGCATTCTCTCGTCCCCCCTCTTTTCCTGCAGCCTGCCAGGTTGCGTGCTCAGATAAGGGTCAGGTATGGATTTTTGGGGGGACCCCACGCCTTTTTTTTTTAATTTTGGCGCGGGGTTCCCCTCAAAATCCAAACCAGACCTGAAGGGTCTGGTATAGATATTGAGGGGGACCCCACGCCATTTTTTTTTTAAATTTTGGCCAGGGTTCCCCTTAATATCCATACCAGACCTGAAGGGCCTGGTATGGAATTTAGGGGGACCCCCCGTATCATTTTTTTTTTTAAATTTTGGTTCGGGGTTCCCCTGTGGGGAATTCCCATGCCGTTTATATCAATGAACTTCTATGCGTATTGTCGGACCGGCAATGCATTAATAGCCGCGAGTAGTTTTAAATGACTTTTTATCCTTTGAAATGTCATTTTGCTGTCAGACTGTTCTGAACACGGGAAACATGCGCCCCTTTACAGGCATACTATAGACACCCCCCAGGTATGAAATTTAAAGGGATATTACACTTTTATTGTTTCACTTTCAGCATTATTAAAATCACTGCTCCCGAAAAAACAGCCGTTTTTAAAACTTTTTTTGCATTGATCCATGTCCCCTGGGGCAGGACCCAGGTCCCCAAACACTTTTTATGACAATACCATGAATATAAGCCTTTAAAATTAGCACTTTTGATTTCTCTCTTTTGAAGGGTGTTCCGCGGCATTCGAATTTGCCGCAAACAACCCAAATTGTTCGCTGTTAGGCGAACTTGCGAACAGCCGATGTTCAAGTCGAACATGAGTTCGACTCGAACTCGAAGCTCATCCCTAATTGCAGACCTTCAGTGCGCAAACAGTCTTTCACTGCTGCAAATGATATGCCTTGACATTGGACCTCAGCTGAGAAGTCAGGATATATGGAAATATTATTGCTGTTACATTTGAGCGGCCCCTTTTCTCTAGCAAAACACAGAATAGTGACTTTGTCTTGAAAGTTGAAGATCTGTGCAATCAGAGATCGTGGAGGGCCCCCCAAGGGAGGAGGACATGAAGGGGTGCAATCTGCATGCTCGATAACAAAGGCATTAGTAAGACCATCAATTCCAAAGACAGGGATGGAGAAACCATTCAGGGCAGGATCCTTCAGAATGCTCCAGGAATCCTACAAAGCGAGATTATTCCTGTGGGGATGGTTCTCCAGGTCATCTAATTTGGCTTTAAGGGTCACCAGCTCATCCATGGCGGTGCGCAATGTGGCAGATAAGGGTTGCACAGTGTCCTCCAGAGGACTAATGTATTTCTCTACCCCCCTGTTCTCTCCCGCAAGTTTTGTACATCCTGTTTTAGCAGGGAGAAATCAATATGGATGTTTTCCATTTGGACTGTGAGGGAGGCTTTACAATCCTTTATAGTCAGCATGATTTCTGCTAGGGTAGGCTCTGCCTGAGGGGGATCAGAAGAATGGCTGTCCTCTGAGCAGGAATGGGAGTCCTGGGGCAGTAGGTGACCTAGCTGGGTAGAGAAGGCAGCAGGGATAGAATCACTCACCCCCTGTGTAGATAGCTGCGCTGATGAGAGAGAAGGCTGCAGTGTGGCTTCAGGCATGGCCGAGGGATCGATGCCATCTTGTCTGCGGAACTGAACCAGTTGTTCCACCAAGGACTGGGGCGCGGGTGGCCGTATTTCACCATTATTCCAGCATTGGAGTATGCCCACAGGTGTCGGGAAGGATATGGTGCCTTTAGGAAGAGGATCGGACACAGGATGCCTGCAGGTTGGATGAAGAGAGCCGGAGCCACAGATCTAAGCAGACGCTCACTCTGACATCAAGCCACACCCCCCAGAACTGCGGCACAGTGGTGTAGTGGGTAACACTCTCACCTAGCAGTAAGAAGGGTCGCTGGTTCGAATCCCAACCACGACACTACCTGCCTGGAGTTTGCGTGTTCTCCCTGTGTCTGCGTGGGTTTCCTCCAGGTACTCCGGTTTCCTCCCACACTCCAAAGACATGCTGGTAGGTTGATTGGATCCTGTCTAAATTGTCCCTAGTATGTATGAATGTGAGTTAGGGACCTTAGATTGTAAGCTCCTTGAGGGTAGGGACTGATGTGAATGTACAATGTATATGTAAAGCGCTGCGTAAATTGACGGCGCTATATAAGTACCTGAAATAAATAAAAATAAATAAGTTCAGTTAAATTTGATGGTTACTATTTGTGGACTGCAGTCTTCAAGTCATTCCACAGATTTTCAATTGGGTTTAATCTATGCTCTGACTAGGCCTTGCAAGGACATTCACCCTTTTCTCCTTAAACCACTGTGTTGTCATTTTTGCTGTGTGCTTTGGGTCATTGTCATGTTGGAATTAAACCTTCTTCCCATTGACAACTTTCTGGCAGAGGGCAGCAGATTTTCCTCATGAATTTGATGGCATTTGTCCCATCCATTTTCCTTTTATCCTGACGAGTGCTCCAATCCCTGCTGCAGAGAAACATCCCCATAAAAAGATATTACCATTCATGCTTTACTGTAGAAATTGTGTTATTTGGATGGTGAGCTTTATTGGATTTCTGCCAGATATATCATTGGTGTTGAGGCCAAATAACTGAATTTTAGCCTTATCTGATCATAACACATTTTTCCTTGTCGTCTCAGAATCTTAAAGGTGCGTTTTGGCAAAGCTCAGATGTGACTGAATGTGGCCTTTCTTGAGTAGTGGATTTTTTCCTGCAACCCTCCCATGCAAGCCACATTTGTTGCCACATGCACACAATGATCACTCTTTTGCTCTGTACACACGGTCGGACTTTCTGACGGAAAATGTGCGATCGGAGCTTGTTGTCGGAAATTCCGACCATGTGTGGGCTCCATCAGACATTTTTCTTCGGATTTTCTGACACACAAAGTTTGAGAGCAGGCTATAAAATTTTCCGACAACAAAATCAGATTGCGTCAATTCCGACCGTGTGTGGACAATTCTGACTGTGTGTGGACAATTCCGACGCACAAAGTGCCATGCATGCTCAGAAGAAATTCCGAGACGGAACAGCTCGGTCTGGTAAAATTAGCGTTCGGAATGGATAGAGCACTTTCGTCAGGCTGCAATGTTTAAAATAGTTTAATATAGCGCACTCTCTTCTTCTTTATAATGTGAGAAGAATGAAGTAGTTTTGCTGCTCATATTCACACAGACTTCTCACAAACGTATTTCTTTATTATCGTGATTCCCTCAATTTATTTTGATTTGTTACATCTGACAAAAAATATATATATTATTATTTTTTTGTTTTTTTCAAGGCTGATCTTTTTTTATTTTTTTTTTACTCCAGAATATTTTTGTGTGTGTTTTGTGTGTCAAGTTACCACAACACCATTATTATCTTGTATTATTTAATCTCAAGGAGATTGCTTGGTGTTGGTGTCCCTTGTTAATTTCACATTGTATTTTTGAAATGTACCTGAATCCTCACAAACAAACTGTCCTTTTTGAAGGAAAACACACATAGGCAAGTATAATTGAAACAAAAATTCCTTTATTAAGGGCTCAGAACCAAACAAAGAGGGAGGCAACGCTGGAGAAACATCATAAATTGGCGAAGCCTTTGGCCCCCAGGACAAACATCAATTATTTTACTGCAAAATTGGTGGCCTGAGGAGTCCATATGTAAGGGAGTGCAGTCTGGTCCAGAAGTCCAAGAGATCCTGAAAGCAGCAAATGGCATGTGTGTTCCCAGGCTGTGGTACTACAAGAGGCTGCATATTTTGCCAGACCAGACTGAACCCAGGTCACCACTCTCTGGTCTTATTTAGATGCTTCCTTCCACGCTGTGGCTCTGGTGTTGGAGGTGTGGCAGGAGGAGGAGTAGGATCTGGAGGAGGAGGAGGACCTGGAGGAGGAGGAGGAGGAGGACTATGGGTGAGCTGACAAATGTGGGTTGCACATGTGATTTGGCCCCTCAACCTCTTATTTAGAGCTTCCAAAATAAAAAACTCACATAGGAGTCATTGGCCCTCCTCCATCTGCATCATTTTGCATGCAGTTATGACAGCAAAGTCCTCCTCCACACTGCGGGGTGTTCTGAGGGCCTCAGTAGCCTTCCAAAATAGGCCCATTGCAGCCTCCTCCATGTTACTCCTCTTCCTGCCACTTTGTCTTTGAAGGCAGAGGGGAGAGACCTGGGTATCGGGCAGCCTGCTTGGTCCGGCCACCTCCTGGCTGAGACTTCCCTGTGTATGAAAAAGGGACATGGTTTTAGTTTTTGGTTCATCAATCACAATCATAAATTAGTACTCCAAACTAACATATATTTAACATCATTGATTGGACAACCAGAAATATTTAGAAGAATGCTATACCTGGCTCAAGCTGGGCTCCTCCACATGTTGCTGCCTGGTAGGCCCAGGTTGGGCATCAGAAGCCTCAGCTGGGGGGGAAGGAAGCGTGGAAGGAAGAGTGGAGAGTGCTGGCCTGGGTTCAGTCTGACCTGACAGAAAATGCAGTCTGTCATAGTACCACAGCCTGGGGACATAAACGTCATCTGCAGCTCCTGATCTCTGGGAATCCTGGACCTTCTTGTGCTCCCTTAGATAAGTACTCCTCAGGCCACCAATTAGGATCTTCAAATAGGTGATGTCTGCCATGGGGATCACAGACTTCACAAATTCCAGCAATTGATCCAGCGCTGCCTTCCTCTTTGTTTGGTTCTTATAATCAGGGTGGTTTATCTGCCACAGACAGGGCAGCTCCCTGAACATATCTATAAAGATTGGCATAAAGTCATGATCCTTCAAGATATCCATTTTAACACAACACAAGACAAACCCTAATGTCAGCCTAAAGTCTTCTAAACTTGTCCAAATATAGGCCTCAATCTAGAAGCAGTATAGGCCCAATTTTAAATCTTACCTTCGTTATCATGATTGGTGCCTCCATTACTCCTTCCTCCATTCACAGATCGTACGTACTACGCACGCGTGTTACGCTTTATAGACACTGCACATGTGTGAAACTCCGCCCGCCCCGACGTTCTTTCTAGTCTATTCCCCGCCCCTTCTCGTTCGTCGCAGTGGGGAAGAGCACATGGTGGAGACAGAGCAGGTGTCTGATAATTACAGTAACGAGAAGGAGGAGGAGGAGGAAAGCCCGGAGCCAGAAACGTCCCGATCCAGAAGGAGATGATTTAAGGCATCAAATACGTTCTTTGTGGAGATGGTGGAGATGGTCGACATCCTGAAGAAGGCCGACTATGAGGGGAAGTATGGACCTTACCCCAACCCAAATGTCAGAAAGGCCAAGATAATGGCGAAAGTGGTCAAGAGTCTGCACCGGAATTTTGGGGTACGACGATCCAAGGATCAGCTCAGGAAGCGGTGGTCGGACCTCAAATTAAGGGAGCACGAGCAGTACAGAAGGATCAGGAGAGTGCTGCAAAAAAGTAAGTAGTTGTGCTGTGTTCCTATTCTTTATTTTTATTACGTTCGTGCTGCTCCATGTGCTTTTTTTTACTGTTATACAGTTTAAAATGGCAACTTTCATGTTCATGGGCACATTGTTCATTTGTATGAAACATTGTTCGTTCGGCCTAGAAAACACCATTGTTTTGGCCATATGCATTTGAATACATTTTTTATGGCCTACTTCTCTTAAAATAATTTTGTTGTGTAGATGGGTTTGTAACTGGAATGTAATGCAAACTAGATTCTGTGTAAGGAGAGGACACTCAGCAGCACTTTTCACATCTGGACACAGGAGCACTAGTGTGGGACACAAGAACACCCTTTTTATTAGGGGGTCCCACACAGGTGCTCCAGTGTATACTATAGGGGTGACTCCATCTGTGAAGCTTGTACAAAACAGGTAAGTATTCAAGCTTGACAAAGGACAACATTTTTTCTTCATCTTGGAACTCTGCCAAAATAGACAATTGCACCCCACTTCCAAGCAATGTTTCATATTCCTATTTCTGCCATAAAATATCTGTGTGCTAAGTATACCTATTTTTTTTATATAGGGGAGAAAAGACTCAGAGGACACCACTCACCCGTGGAGACCATAGACCCCCCCACCTCAGGAAGAAGTGGAGACCCACCAAAGACAACAGGAGGAGGAGGAGGAAGGAGATGTGGTGGAAATTGTCACCACAACAGGTGAGTGTCTGCAACCACAGGCTCAGGTAAGAGATGGATGCCGGCATATTTATAATACATGGTGTATTTTTGTTTCTATCTTTTTAGGTGATCGTGATGTTGTGGATCCAGGGCATTTCACCAGTGAAAGTGCACAGATCCTGATCGGGGAGATCATGGGGTGTAATAGGGACTTGGAAAACATCCAGAAAAACATCAATGTTCAAAAAAAATGAATAACATCATTGATGTTTTAGGGTGAGTTTGAAACACCTCCAAATCCCTTCCCTCTTTGGTGCTTTTTGTAATCTCAAAATTTCTCTTCTTTTTTGACAAATTTGAGAAAAGCCAAATTTTGAAGATGCACACAGTGTGTCAACATGTGCTATCTGCCATCACAGGAGATCAATGTATGCGTTTTGGGGGTGCAACCCCTTCCTCAATAATAAAGTAGCTGGGAGGAAGGGGTTGCACCCCCAAACACATCCCTTGATCCCCGTAATGGCAGGTAGCACATGTTGACATTCGGCAATTTGTGTGCATCTTAAAAATTTGGCTTTTCCAGGGGTGACTTCACCCCATCTGAACGCAATATCAAACACAGTTTCTAAATACTCATGTCTGATATTGCCTTCAATTTCTTTAAACGTTGAACTTTGTAAGTTCCAGATTTGTGTCTTTCTTGTTGGTTTTAAACATGCCTGTATTACCTTAAATGGACATTTCTACTTTTAGTAATGTGACCCAAAAAATTGTTATACAACAAACATGTTGGCTTGTTTTAAAAACCTTTTCGAAATGCACATGTAATTATGCTGGTATTAAAAAGATTGATAATCAAGAATGTGTGGATTATTGTTTCAACGCTCCAAAACTTTTGTTGTGCTCAAATTGGTGTTTTCTGTGACAATGGGGGTTATTTCCTAAGGGAAAATCCACTTTGCACTACAAATGCAGTTTCAGTGCAGTTTCAAGTGCACTTGTAGTGCAAAGTGTCTTTGCCTTTAGTAAATAACACCCAACAGTGCTTTGTAATGTTACACAATCACACCATTTTCAGGACTCACCACATTTCTGTCAGGGTCAGTTAAAAGAAACACAAGCAGTAAATGTCACCAAAGATTTTAGTAGTTAAAATGATTTTCTTATTTTAAAAATGTTTCAGACATTGTCTGGCATATTGATGGCCTCCCTACCCGCAAAGTAATCAAGGTATCTAAGACGGACCTCACGGGCACTCAGGGGGGGCAAGCCAGGACAGCCACTTTCAAGCGCCGTCAGGGTTGGTTCATTATGAATTCTGGCTTCAGGCCCAACTGAGGAAGCATAGTTGGCAGAATTTTGCCTTAAAAAGTTGTGTAGAACACAGCACGCCAGGATGATATGATTCAGTTTGTACTCCGGCATGTGTATGGGTGTAAGAAATAGGCAGAACCGGCTGGCCATGATTCCAAATGTGTTCTCCAGCACTCTTCTGGCTCTGGCCAGCCGGTAATTAAAAACCCTCTGGTCCAGGGTGAGGGTCCTCATAGGGAATGGCCGCATAAGATGGTCCCCCAGCAAAAACGCTTCATCAGCAACAAAGACAAATGGGAGTCCTTCCACATTGTCTTCTGGAGGTGGCAAGTCCAAGCTGCCATTCTGGAGACACCTGTAGAACTCCGTCTCAGCGATGACTCCACCATCGGACATCAGGCCATTCTTCCCCACGTCCACATACAGGAACTTATAGGTAGCTGACACCACCACCAACATCACAATACTATTGAACCCCTTATAGTTGTAATAGTATGACCCCGAGTTGGGTGGTGGGATGATGTGGACGTGTTTCCCATCAATTGCCCCTCTGCAGTTAGGAAAGTCCCACCGCTGGACAAAGTGGAAGGCCACAGTCTGCCATTCCTGTGAGTTGGAAGGAAACTGTGGAGTCAAACAAGAAAAAAAAAAAATCATTTTTCACCTAAACAGGGATAGCAGATTAGACACAAACATTCTTGGCCAACATCAGTATAACATTTATTTTATGGAGTTTTGAAATACCAAAGTATAAGGTCCACCTATCAGATCCCCCCCCCCCATGGCCCATTGTAAACATTTTAGGGGGGAGATGTTTTGGACAGGTAACCCTCTCCACTTCATTGAGAGATGAATGCCTAAATAATGTGTATTACTTTGATCAGCCCTTCCTTACTTACACTATTGACAGCCCACTGGACAGAAGTGTCATAATACAAAGATATAAATACACATTGTACACATTTTAGCACATTTGGACATTCTGCTATTACCTATCAAGAAAATAATAGGATACAAAAACTTTAAACAGTACCATTTGAAAGTATACAGGCAGCCCTTACACTACATGCTTTGGGGAATTCATCCATACATCTGACCACAAAAGAGATGGGTATAGTGTGTATGGGTTTGGCAAAGTCAGCAGATAGATGATTGAGGATAGATAGAGAATTGGTATCAGCTGACTTAGCAGTTGGGGGGAGGGAGGTTTCCAAACGATTTGGGGACCCCAAAAAAAAAGCCTCTGGCACTCTGCCTGAATTTAAAGCACAAATCGCATTTTTAAACATTTTAGGGAGTTTTAAGGGTAAAGCACTACTATGGAGCTGACAAAATACACTGTTAAGTGACTACATGAGGTGAATATAGGGCCAGGAGACCATGCTGGGGAGGTAAGTGAAGGCAAATATGCATGAAGTACAAAAAAAATAATTACATAAAAATCCAGCATGTATGAGGACAAAGGGGACATTCACAGCATATTACAATCATGGTAATTAGGGAATGAGGAAAGAAATACAATATATTATCAAACATTAAATACAATAAAATGTGATATTAAAGGATAAAAATCTTACCTTCATATACTCCTTCTGCAGGACCTGGATGATGGCAGAACAGGTCTCCGGGAAAATGATCCCCAGAGCCTGGGGGGAGATGCCTGTCATGAACTTAAAGTCCTGCAGGCTTCTCCCCGTCGCCAAGTACCGCAGGGTGGCGACTAGCCTCTGCTCCGGAGTGATGGCTTGCCTCATGCAGGTATCCTGCCTGCTAATATAAGGGGTCAGCAAAGTCAACAAACGGTGATATACGGGGTCCGTCATCCGGAGAAAGTTCCTGAAATCGTCAGAATTATTCTCACGGATTTCACGGAGCAAAGGCATGTGACAGAACTGGTCACACTGAAGCAACCAGTTCTTGGTCCATGAACTCCTCCCCACCCTGTTCATGGACTGGACTTGTGTCAAGGTAAGGACCCCAACACCAAGCCCCCGCACAGCACAAACTCTACGAGGAGTACGTATACGCAACATGGCTAGAAAACGGTCGGCTGCTCAGAACGAAGTAACAGAACGCACTGAAGAACAGCAAGACCTGTGAAGAGTGACCTGAAAAACAGCAACGAGCAGACAAGAACGCACTGAATAATCTAATATGAACTGACTGCACGCACTGAAGAGCAGATACAAACCCACAAGCACAAACTGAACAACAGAAAACGATCTGAAAACCATGAGTCTGAAAAAGCGCGAATCGTCTCTCACCAAACTTTTACTAACACAAGATTAGCAAAAGGAGCCCAAAGGGTGCCGCGCTTGGTTCAGAACTGCCCTTTTCTAGTCTTGTCGTACGTGGTGTACGTCACCGCGTTCTTGGCGATCGGAAATTCCGACAACTTTGTGCGACCGTGTGTATGCAAAACAAGTTTGAGCTAACATCCGTCGGATAAAATCCATGGATTTTGTTGTCGGAATGTCCGATCAATGTCCGATCGTGTGTACAGGGCATTTGTCATACATTCCTGCAACTGCTTCAGAGTTGCTATAGGCCTCTTGATAGCCTCTCTGACCAGTTTCCTCCTGGATCTTTCTTCCTGTTTGGAGTGACATTCTGATACCAAATACCTTCCACTTCTTAATAATAGGCTTCACTGTGCTTCTAGCCATTGATAAAGCCTTTGGACTTTTTTTTTTATTTATTTTTTTTAGATAAATTTTGAAAATGAAAAGGTAACACAAAACAGAGTCTCTAGGCATTCCCCAACTCAAGATATACAATAAACAACACAAAACAACGCCTATTAAACCTCCACAATGCGGCAAATGAAGGAGTAATACTCAAGAAAAATAAAAATTGGAATGAAGGAGACTGAGAAGGCTTCTGAATTATCACCAGCAACCAGGTCTTGAGCCTGTTCGGGATTTATTAGGGTTATCACGTCTATCTCCCCAGGTGACCTCTAGGGTTCCTTCATCCATCAGCATGCTAGAGTCATGGGAAGAACAAAGTCCTAGTTGTATAACAATTACACTCAGAGTAGCATCACGTAGTCGTAGAGGAAGAATCTAACCAATATATCTCACACTTTATTAAACTTTAGAGGGCACCCACGAGAAACATATGGTGCCTTCTAATGGGGTATCACCTTATTTATCAGATTTTTCCAAAACTGTAGAATGGGAGTTTCTTTGGACTTCCATTTCAGGGTAATAGCCTCACAGGCATAAAATAGTAATAGGCCAACAAGAGTCCTTAGTGCCCGACAGTTGGACAACACGCCCACCAGTCTGAGCAGACATCCACGCTCCTTATTTTAATTTTCGGGCAGGTCCTGAATATATGATGGAAGTCAGCAGGCTCGCACACACATCTCCAGCACTGGGAAGAAACCCCCGGATAAATATTATGCAATTTGTGCGGTGTCAGATAAATCCTTTGCAACACCTTAAATTGAATTGGCTTATCTCAGCAAGCCATCAACTGGGAAGATGGGTAATCCCACAGGTCCTCCCAATCCTCGTTGTCAATGTCAGGAGCAACTGTCTGCCAGGCCAAGCGAAGTCTGTTCATACCAGTATGTATAGAAGGCTGGAGAGCCTTGTACAGCACAGACAGTGGCTTTGATAAGGAGTCATCTCTGAGTATGCTCTCGAGGTCAGAAGTTTCTACCACAATTGAGGATGTCTTGAATTGAGAACAGTAGGCATAACAGAGCTAAAGAAATCTGAAAAAGTAGGAGTTAGGAAAATTAAAGCAGTGTTTTTAGATTATCAAATGTGGTCAATTATTCCCTAGTACAAATATGTGCGAAAAGACAAAGAGAAAGAGTCTTAATGCCCCTAGATGCCCAGATTACCAGATCAGGGATAGATTGGAACTCCTGAAGGGCTGGATCAAACTAAAATGGAGTATGGGATGACCACTGAGCAGTGGCTAGCGTGCCTGTAGGCACCACAGATCTCCAGGCCTAAAGCACTACCTTCGTGGATATAGTAAGCCGGAAGGGGGCTTGGAGGCCACAGTATGGAAGGAAACGTAGGAATTCATATGAGCCTGAGTAAGCTGCTTCCAAAACCACAGAGGCATTAATGTCATCAGAAGTGACCCAGTTATGGGCATGCATGAGGAGTGCTGCCAGAAAATACTTCTGTAAGTCAGGGCAGGCTAAACCACCTTGTGCCCAAGGTCTACACAGTGAGGGTAATTCACTAAGAAGAAGGCGCTGTACCAGTTCATACATTCATTTGTGCACTGGAAAAGTAATTAATCAAACGTACAAACTGGCGCACATTCAAGCGCAAATAGCGATAATAAATATCTGCATATGTAAACTGCAACTGGTGCTAGGGTAACTGCGTTTTTTAAATTAATAATAGCGCACACCAATACAATTGGTAATTTCATCTAATTGAAGATAACTAAATAACCCTAAGGGGTTAATCCTCCACATTTTGTAAAAAGGCTGTTTGATCCTGTCTTCTCTGATCCTCCCCTTTTTCCACTGTCCCCAATCCATCTTCTGATAAGACAGAGCCTTTTGGGTCACTATGCACATCCTCAGTTTGGTGTGTATTGCTAGAGAATTTTTTTTTCTTGGGCAGGTGCATGTGATCAGCACAGGGCCAATCAGCACTGTCCAGACAGAGGGTCAAGGGTCCTGCAGCCTCATAGGACAGTCAGAGCAGATTGAAAACTCCTTCCACAAGCTTTAACCAGGCACTGATAGAAGTCACAAGACTGATTTAACTACTGATGAGAAAAGGTATTTAGCAGTTTATATTTACTAAAATAATTGCATTTCCATGTTCTGTGTACCATGGGAGACCAGATATGATGAATGCAGGGTCCTGGGTTTAGTAACACTTTAATTCTTAAAATGTTTAAAACTGATCAAATATACACATATCAAAGGGCTAATACATCTAAGTAAAAAAAAAACATAGTAATAAAAATAAACTAACTTAACAAAAAGCAATATGATAACATTAGTGTGTATACACAATATCTATATATTTATTTCCGTGTCCACGCTACTGTTTTCATAAAGAAAATATTTCAGAGTTTAGTTTTCAAGTTGAAAAACTTTAACACTCGACTGTAGTCCATGAGAATAATATAACATAATTAAATAGACAGAGAACTTGATGACAAAAAGTATTTTTCTGAGTTTAATGAATGCTTACATAAAATATCCATCGTTATCATTTTACTGTCTATTCACTAGTTCTATATTTCAGTTTCCTTCTTTACAAATGATGGGTTTAGGTGACTTAATAAACTCAAGTCCACTTGATTGATTGTCCACCTTAGTTATATCCCTGCATTCAGCTAATTTATCACTGTTGTATTTCAATGAGGTTTTTAGATCTGGTGGATACTTGGAGATGTATGTATCTGACTCTGACGACTTACTCATGCTGTTCAGCCTAGTACAGGTCATTTTCATGATTTTACATAGCATTACACTCACAGTGTCAGGCCCCTAATGTGGCTGAGATTAAATATCTGCCTTGCTTGGCCTTTGATCACACTCCAGTTATACTGCATTTAAGAGATGAAATAATTTTCTTACTACTAGTTGGCCGTCTCTTTTTTCCCTTAAAATAGTTTTTGAGTATGTAACAATAGATGATGATCTTTCAATGAAACGGAAGTTCTTCTGAACCCATTAACTGTATGGAAAATATATAAAGCATATGCATGTCCTAAATCTTGCCAGTGGATATTAAAAAGTTAACAAAAAAAATAAAAAGAATAATTTGCTTAAGAAAATAAAACTACCGGATTACAATTTTCCAATAAACCATGTAAGGCAAATAAAATACAAATGCACTAAGCTTCCAAAGCATATTTATTGCCTTTACGGAATTAAGTTACATAAAAACCTTTTAGTTAGCCAAGTTAATATATATGAAAATGGCAGTTATGGCAATTAGAACTAATAGACCTCTTAATAGAAAAGGTCAAGGTTTTGCTTATAATGATATTCATGGTTGTAAAGGCAAAGATATTTTTCCTCCATGCAGGTGGCAGACAGGCATACTACAATAGACAGATGTATTACAATAGAATATATTGTCCTCTCTTAGGTATATAAGCACTTAAATATTTATGAAGTATTCATTTACCAAAACAGATGATGTTTAGAATAGTAGTTATAGTATATAGTTTTCCCATGTTTGAGGAAAATATAGTGGAATTCTAGCCACACAGATATAAATACCATATACACTATTTTACCAAAAGTATTGGGACGCCTGCCTTTACACACACAGGAACTTTAATGGCATCCCAGTCTTAGATCGTAAGGTTCAATATTGAGTTGGCCACCCTTTGCAACTATAACAGCTTCAACTCTTCTGGGAAGGGTGTCCCCAAGGTTTAGCAGTGTGTCTATGGGAATGTTTGACCATTCTTCAAGAAGCTCATTTGCGAGGTCAGGCACTGATGTGGACGAGAAGGCCTGGCTGGCAGTCTCTGCTCTAATTCATCCTAAAGGTGTTCTATCAGGTTGAGGTCAGGACTCTGTGCAGGCCAGTCAAGTTCTTCCACCCAAAACTCACTTATCCATGTCTTTTTGGACCTTGTTTTGTTCACTAGTCCAAATCATTTGATGGAGGGGATTATGGTGTGGGGTTGTTTTTCAGGGGTTGTGCTTGGTCCCTTAGCTCTAGTGAAGAGAACTCTTAACGCATTAGCATACTAAGATATTTTGGACAATTTCATGCTCCCAAATTTGTGGTAATCGTTTGGGCATGGCCCCTTCCTGTTCCAACATGACTGCGCACCAGTGCACAAAATAGGTCCATAAAGACATGGATGAGTGAGTTTGGGGTGGAGGAACTTCACTGGCCTGCACAGTCCTGACCTCAACCTAATAGAACACCTTTGGGATGAACTAGAAAGGAGACTGTGAGCTAAGCCTTCTCGTCCACATCAGTGTCTGACCTCACAAATGCACTTCTGGAAGAATGGTCAAACATTCCCATAGACACACTCCTAAACCTTGTGGACAGCCTTCCCAGAATAGCTGAAGCTGTTATAGCTCCAAAGGATGGTCCAACTCAATATTGAACCCTACAGACTAAGACTGGGATGCCATTAAAGTTCATGTGCGTGTAAAGGCAAGCATCCCAATACTTTTGATATATACATGTTTGTGACATATTTTACCTGATAAAGTAGTTAAAATTCTATTCAGTCAATTTTCTGATGATTGACATTCATGCCACATTGCTTAGTCAGGATTAGGGATGAGCTTGGGTATGTTCTGAATCAGGTTTGGGTCTGATCCTGGAAGCCAGCTGTCATTCCTGGACCAATTAGCTGTGGATTCCCCTCCCCGCAGCTGACTTACACAAGGGGGCAGGGATGCTTGTGACATCATTGACCACATGGCCAAATTAGAGCAACGACATTGACCTAATGCGGTTTATTTATAAAAGCTTAAGCTGGAGAGTGCAAAATCAGGCTCACTTCTGCATAGAAACCTTGGCTTGTTCAATTAAACTTAAATTAAATACAAAATGTCAAATATTGAAAGAAAATAGTATAAA
Source organism: Aquarana catesbeiana (assembly GCF_042186555.1). Taxonomy (NCBI): domain Eukaryota; kingdom Metazoa; phylum Chordata; class Amphibia; order Anura; family Ranidae; genus Aquarana; species Aquarana catesbeiana. Next base: position 144,622,044 of record NC_133334.1, read on the forward strand.
AAATTGCACACAATTGTAAATACCCTTCTTCTACAATATTGTCTTTTTTATTGATAGAAGAAGGGGATTTACAGTATATATGTGTATGATTTTTGATATTATTTTCTTATAATATTTGACATTTAGAAAGATATTTTGTAGTTACTTAAAGTATAACTAAAGGATTTTTTTTTTTTTTTTTTTTTTTTACTTTCGGATAGGGTAGAAAGGTATTAGAACACCTACAGTATAATGTTTTTATTGCTGTCTGTGACCCCATTAGGGAGATTTACCCTCTTGATTTCTCCTGTTTACCATTATCATTGAAAGTGAAATGAAAAGAAAATCCCAAATGTGATGTCCCAAATGATGTCAGTGGGAACTTGTCAGCATGGGAAGATATCTCTCAAAATAATTGTGAAAAAGTAAAGTATCCCCACAACATTTGTGACCATTTCTAACAAGGGATTAGACCATTGTGATATGCATGTACATTGTATTATGTTTGGAGTGATTGGGAGTTTTTTTTTCAGCAAATGGTGTATATGTTTGGGTATTCACAAAAAAAGTCTCTAAAAAGCTGGCGAAATGACAGGAGAAAATAAATATATTTTACTACATGTAATTGGATGGATTTACTAAATGAATGGGGTTGATCTACTAAAGACACATAGCGGTCAATTTACTAAAACAGCTTCCATTTTTTTTTTTGTCAAAGCTTAATTGAACAAGCTGAATTTAAGAGCTGATTGGCTGCCAGGCACAGCTGTACCATATTTTGCACTCTCCAGGTTTAGTAAATCAATCCCATAGCCTTACCTTTTTGCAAGTGAAGTTGCTCCAGAGCTTAGTAAATGAGGGACCCAGAGGTCTGCTGACTTACATCATCCAATCACGTGCAAGCAAAAATGCTGTTTTTTTTATCCTTGCATGTGATTGGGTATTCTCTGTGAAGCTTTACCTTATGTACTAAGCTCTGCAGCAACTTGCAAATTGTGCAGTCTACAGTATTTGCCTTAAAGTAGAACTATAGGCACAGCTTTTTCTTTTCATTTTGGATAAAATAAGGGAGGGCTAAAATCCCTGTCAGTTTTTTACCATCTGTGTCCCCATTTTAAGATTTCCCCTATATTACTTTTCTGGGGACAACTCAAAATTTGGGATTTTCTTTCACTTTCAATGATAATGGTAAACAGGGCAAATAGAGATGGTCAATCTCCCTACTAGGGACACAGACAACAATAAAAACCTGACAGGTGTTCTAATCCATCTCCACTAGATCCAAAAAAAAAAAAAAATCCTTTAGTTATTCTTTAAGTAAATCAACCTCAATAATTTCCATGTTTCCATGTTTAGGTTTCTATGCATTACTGTTGGGAGAACTGATCCAAAAAGGCAGAAACTACTTAACCACTTGCCGACCGCCTCACGCCTATATACTTGAGCAGAATGGCGCGAGCAGGCAGAATCACGTACCCATACGTGATTGCCTTCCCGCCGGTGCCAGCGGCGGTCGGCATTTGTCTGGAAGCGTTGAGAGGCGAGGGGGAGGCCATCCGATCGTGGCCCCCCCCTCGCGATCGCTCCCAGCCAATGAGAAACATCCCCTGCCTGTGTATAGTACACAGAGGCAGAGGATGTGATGTCATCTCTCCTCGGCTCGGCAGTTTCCGTTCCGGCGCCGAGGAGAGAAGACTTCACAGTGAGTGAACACACACACACACACACAGTAGAACATGCCAGGCACACATAACACCCCCGATCCCCCCCCGATCGCCCCCCGATCACCCCCCAATCACCCCTCCCCCCCCATGTCACACTGACACCAAGCAGTATTTTATTTTTTTTTCTGATTACTGCATGGTGTCAGTTTGTGACAGTTACTGTGGTAGGGCAGTTAGTGTTAGCCCCCTGTAGGTCTAGGGTACCCCCCTAACCCCCCCTAATAAAGTTTTAACCCCTTGATCACCCCCCCGTCACCAGTGTCGCTAAGCGATCATTTTTCTGATCGCTGTATTAGTGTCGCTGGTGACGCTAGTTAGGGACGTAAATATTTAGGTTCGCCGTCAGCGTTTTATAGCGACAGGGACCCCCATATACTATCTAATAAATGTTTTAACCCCTTGATTGCCCCCTAGTTAACCCTTTCACCACTGATCACCGTATAACCGTTATGGGTGACGCTGGTTAGTTCGTTTATTTTTTATAGTGTCAGGGCACCCACCGTTTATTACCTAATAATGGTTTAGTCCCCTGATCGCCCGGCGGTGATATGCGTCACCCCAGGCAGCGTCGGATTAGCGCCAGTATCGCTAACACCCACGCACGCAGCATACGCCTCCCTTAGTGGTATAGTATCTGAATGCATCAATATCTGATCCGATCAGATCTATACTAGCGTCCCCAGCAGTTTAGGGTTCCCAAAAACGCAGTGTTAGCGGGATCAGCCCAGATACCTGCTAGCACCTGCGTTTTGCCCCTCCGCCCGGCCCAGCCCAGCCCACCAAGTGCAGTATCGATCGATCACTGACACTTACAAAACACTAAACGCATAACTGCAGCATTCGCAGAGTCAGGCCTGATCCCTGCGATCGCTAACAGTTTTCTTGGTAGCGTTTTGGTGAACTGGCAAGCACCTGCCCCAGGCAGCGTCAGGTTAGTGCCAGTACCGCTAACACCCACGCACGCAGCATACGCCTCCCTTAGTGGTATAGTATCTGAAGAAGACAAACACAGGCCCATCGTGCCCATAGTGCCCTTCCTGCTGCATTCGCCAATCCTAATTGGGAACCCACCACTTCTGCAGCGCCCCTACTTCCCCCATTCACATCCCCAAACAAATGCAGTCGGCTGCATGAGAGGCATTTTCTTTATGTCCTCCCGAGTACCCCTACCCAACGAACCCCCCCAAAAAAGATGTTGTGTCTGCAGCAAGCGCGGATATAGGCGTGACACCCACTATTATTGTCCCTCCTGTCCTGACAATCCTGGTCTTTGCATTGGTGAATGTTTTGAACGCTACCATTCACTAGTTGAGTATTAGCGTAGAGTACAGCATTCCACAGACTAGGCGCACTTTCACAGGGTCTCCCAAGATGCCATCGCATTTTGAGAGACCCGAACCTGGAACCGGTTACAGTTATAAAAGTTACAGTTACAAAAAAAAGTGTAAAAAAAAAAAAACAACACAAACAAAAATATAAAATAAAAAAAAAAGTTGTCGTTTTATTGTTCTCTCTCTCTCTATTCTCTCTATTGTTCTGCTCTTTTTTACTGTATTCTATTCTACAATGTTTTATTGTTATTATGTTTTATCATGTTTGCTTTTCAGGTATGCAATTTTTTATACTTTACCGTTTACTGTGCTTTATTGTTAACCATTTTTTTGTCTTCAGGTACACCATTCACGACTTTGAGTGGTTATACCAGAATGATGCCTGCAGGTTTAGGTATCATCTTGGTATCATTCTTTTCAGCCAGCAGTCGGCTTTCCTGTAAAAGCAATCCTAGCGGCTAATTAGCCTCTAGACTGCTTTTACAAGCAGTGGGAGGGAATGCCCCCCCCCCACTGTCTTCCGTGTTTTTCTCTGGCTCTCCTGTCTCAACAGGGAACCTGAGAATGCAGCCGGTGATTCAGCCAGCTGACCATAGAGCTGGTCAGAGACCAGAGTGGCTCCAAACACTTCTATGGCCTAAGAAACCGGAAGCTACGAGCATTTTATGACTTAGATTTCGCCGGATGTAAACAGCGCCATTGGGAAATTGGGAAAGCATTTTATCACATCGATCTTGATGTGGTAAGATGCTTTGAGGGCAGAGGAGAAATCTAGGGTCTAATAGACCCCAATTTTTTCAAAAAAGAGTACCTGTCACTACCTATTGCTATCATAGGGGATATTTACATTCCTTGAGATAACAATAAAAATGATTATAAAAAAAAAAATGAAAGGAACAGTTTAAAAATAAGATGAGGTATCATCGCAAAGGTCAGATCGAGGGCAGCAATTTTAGCAGTAGACCTCCTCTGTAAATCTAAAGTGGTAACCTGTAAAGGCTTTTAAATGCTTTTAAAAATGTATTTAGTTTGTCGCCACTGCACGTTTGTGCGCAATTTTAAAGCATGTCATGTTTGGTATCCATGTACTCGGGCTAAGATCATCTTTTTTATTTCATCAAACATTTGGGCAATATAGTGTGTTTTAGTGCATTAAAATTTTAAAAAGTGTGTTTTTTCCCCCAAAAATGCGTTTGAAAAATCGCTGCGCAAATACTGTGTGAAAAAAAAAATGAAACACCCACCATTTTAATCTGTAGGGTATTTGCTTTAAAAAAATATATAATGTTTGGGGGTTCAAAGTAATTTTCTTGCAAAAAAAATAATTTTTTCATGTAATCAAAAAGTGTCAGAAAGGGCTTTGTCTTCAAGTGGTTAGAAGAGTGGGTGATGTGTGACATAAGCTTATAAATGTTGTGCATAAAATGCCAGGACAGTTCAAACCCCCCCCAAATGACCCCATTTTGGAAAGTAGACACCCCAAGCTATTTGCTGAGAGGCATGTCGAGTCCAAGGAATATTTTATATTGTGACACAAGTTGCGGGAAAGAGACAATTTTTTTTTTTTTTTTTTTGCACAAAGTTGTCACTAAATGATATATTGCTCAAACATGCCATGGGAATATGTGAAATTACACCCCAAAATACATTCTGTTGCTTCTCCTGAGTATGGGGATACCACATGTGTGGGACTTTTTGGGAGCCTAGCCGCGCACGGGACCCTGAAAACCAAGCACTGCCTTCAGGCTTTCTAAGGGCTTAAATTTTTGATTTCACTCTTCACTGCCTATCACAGTTTCGGAGGCCATGGAATGCCCAGGTGGCAAACCCCCCCCCCCCCCCAAATGACCCCATTTTGGAAAGTAGACACCCCAAGCTATTTGCTGAGCAGTATAGTGAGTATTTTGCAGACCTCACTTTTTGTCACAAAGTTTTGAAAATTGAAAAAAGAAAAAAAAAATTTTTCTTGTCTTTCTTCATTTTCAAAAACAAATGAGAGCTGCAAAATACTCACCATGCCTCTCAGAAAATATCTTGGGGTGTCTACTTTCCAAAATGGGGTCATTTGGGGGGGGTTGTGCCACCTGGGCATTCCATGGCCTCCGAAACTGTGATAGGCAGTGAAGAGTGAAATCAAAAATTTACACCCTTAGAAATCCTGAAGGCGGTGATTGATTTTCGGGGCCCCGTACGCGGCTAGGCTCCTAAAAAGTCCCACACATGTGGTATCCCCATACTCAGGAGAAGCAGCTAAATGTATTTTGGGGTGCAATTCCACATATGCCCATGGCCTGTGTGAGCAATATATCATTTAGTGACAACTTTTTGTAATTTTTTTTTTGTCATTATTCAATCACTTGGGACAAAAAAAATTAATAGTCAATGGGCTCAACATGCCTCTCAGCAATTTGCTTGGGGTGTCTACTTTCCAAAATGGGGTCATTTGTGGGGGTTTTGTACTGCCCTGCCATTTTAGCACCTCAAGAAATGACATAGGCAGTCATAAATTAAAGGCTGTGTAAATTCCAGAAAATGTACCCTAGTTTGTAGGCGCTATAACTTTTGCGCAAACCAATAAATATACACTTATTGACATCTTTTTTTACCAAAGACATATGGCCGAATACATTTTGGCCTAAATGTATGACTAAAATTGAGTTTATTGGATTTTTTTAGAACAAAAAGTAGAAAATATCATTTTTTTTCAAAATTTTTGGTCTTTTTCCGTGTACAGCGCAAAAAATAAAAACGGCAGAGGTGATCAAATACCATCAAAAGAAAGCTCTATTTGTGGGAAGAAAAGGACGCAAATTTCGTTTGGGTACAGCATTGCATGACCGTGCAATTAACAGTTAAAGCGACACAGTGCCAAATTGTAAAAAGTGCTCTGGTCAGGAAGGGGGTAAATCCTTCCGGGGCTGAAGTGGTTAAAATTGTCTATTATATTTTTACCTTCCTATAATACCGCATGCCTGGATCAATACTTAATAACTGTATACATTTAATAATTTATTTTCTTCTGTGAATTGAGTTTACCGCCTTTTCATGCTGTATTTACCAAGTGTTTTGAGCGTTTTGCAGTAAATTCTGCAAAACTGCATAGTAAATTGACAGTTTCAGGATTGCATGCCATATTTAGGCAAAATTTGCCCGGACACCTACGTACTGCATGCAAGTTGCTTTTGTGAATGGAGCCCACTGTCACTTATGTTCAAAATGCTGTATGTCAGACTTGATAAAAAAAAAATATATTCTGTTGCTTATTTTTGCCTTTAACATATACAGAAAACTACTCTTGGAACACAATATCAACAAAATACAATTATGTTTGCCCCCCTCCCCCACAACCAAAAACAAGCAATGTGCATCTTACTTTATAAGTAAAAGTTATTGCTAATTTAATAGCCTAAATTGTGAAAATTGCTCTGGAGCTTGACCGGTTACACTTTATAACTGATTTTGACATTACTGTCTCATAAAGTAAGGCATTCCAGTCTCACTCTCACTGCTGATGCGGCTGCCTGCTGTCATAAACCCACCGCCCGGAGAGTGACAGTCTAAACAAGCAACTGCCGCTCAGGTGCATAAGGGGAGTGGGGTTTGTACTGATGGAGAGGGGTCGTTTGTCCTAAGGGGATCTGTACTGATGGAGGGGGAGGTTTGTCCTGGGGGGGCTGTACTGATGGAGAGGGGTGGTTTGTACTAAGGGTAATCTGTACTGATGGAGGGGGGAGGTTTGTACTGAGGGGGCTGTACTGATCGAGGGGGGTGGTTTGTCCTGAGGGGGGTCTGTACTAATGGAGGGAGGTGGTTTGTCCTGAGGGGGGTCTGTACTGATGGAGGGGGTGGTTTGTACTAAGGGGGGGTGTACAAATGGAGGGGGTGGTTTGTCCTGAGGGGGTCTGTACTGATGTAGGGGGTGGTTTGTCCTGAGGGGGGTCTGTACTGATGGAGGGGGTGGTTTGTACTAAGGGGGGTCTGTACTGATGAAGGGGGTCTGTACTGAGGTGGTCTGTACTGATGGAGCAGGTGGTCTGTACTGATGGAGGGGGGTCTGTACTGATGGAGGGGGGTGGTTTGTCCTGAGGGGGGTCTGTACTGATGGAGGGGGTGGTTTGTACTGAGGGGGGCTGTACAAATGGAAGGGGTGGTTTGTCCTGAGGGGGGTCTGTACTGATGGAGGGGGTGGTTTGTCCTGAGGGGGGTCTGTACTGATGGAGGGGGTGATTTGTACTGAGGGGGGTCTGTACTGATGAAGGGGGTCTGTACTGAGGGGGTTTGTACTGATGGAGGGGGTGGTATGTACTGATGGAGGGGGGTCTGTACTGATGGAGGGGGAGAGCTGTGCTAAAGGAGGGGGTCTAGCAAAGAGGGAAGACACATTAAGGAGTCAATGCTGCTCACCCCAATATGGACAAGAAAAATGGGAAAAGGTCCCCCGAGCGGGGTTTTTAGGCAGCTAACTATAGATGTGAGCAAGGCAGTAAATAAAATATTAAAATGCTTTATTGAAGGGTAATGAATGAATGTAACAACATATAAATATAAGTTAGGAGCTCCAGTGGGAAAATACCCATACCAAATACATACAATAGCAAACATAGGTTATACACAGCATATGATAAGGCTATTGCATAACAATCCTGACGCGTTTTGACCCATGAATTTTGGGGTCTCTTCAGAGGATGAGTTTGCTACAGAAAAAAGAAAAATTTATAACAGTATGTCCAGCTTATTTAAAAGAATTACAGCATAGGCAAGTTTGTTTAGCAACATGTTTGGTAACACTTTGCACATAATTACCACTGAGTTTGGATGTACCCCTCGATCAGAGCCTCCCCACATAGCAGCCCAACCATCCAGTGTGCCCGCACGCAGCAGCACCCCGGAAGAAGGGGGAACAGGAATCCACTTGATATGGCTTGCAAGGAGTCACACGTATAATTGCCCCCCCACCAACACGCCACTGGGGGGTGGGGCCGGAACCTACGAAAATTGTCAGAGCGTTAGCTCATGAATATGCCCATATAGGTTAATGGTTAGATTTAACTGTTGGGCGGTCAGAAAGTGTTGTAATAATCTATTACAGCTTGAATTGATCATATGAAGGATAATAAAATGAGTAAAGTGACTATATTGGTATAACTAATATAAAATATGTCAGGGATGACCTTGTCTTTAAATGTTGACAATGGCAGTGATAGGAAGAGAAGTGAGGGATGTGCACAGTGAATAATGACATGTAAAATATATGTGAAAAAAGGAATGTGCATGAAAATGATGCGAGTGAGTGTTTTAAACAGCAAAAAAAAGAAAAAAAAAAAAAAAAATGAATAAATAGAAACCAACACAAAACAAATGAGTGTATGTGTGATGTGTGAATTTAAGGAAAAAGTGCATGATATTGCCAAGTATCTAAGTCTACGGCATCCAGCGCTGGTGTGCACATAAATCAAGATTAAATATAAGTAAAATATTATTCTATGGGGTCTGACAAAGCATTGATAATCAGATGTATCATAAGTTCTTACTCACTCCTACTGTTGAGGAAAAAGAGTCTGGCCGTCCAAGGAGGAAGTGGAGGGATCACACCCAAATCCACCCTCATTAAATAGTGTCCTTAATTAGTACTGAAATTGACAACAGGTATCGTTTCTTCCGCCCCTTAACCCCGGAGTGTAGAGGGAGGCTGTGGCCGCCATTGGCAGGCCTCGTGTGGCTCCCTCGGCGTCCATCAAGGCGAAGCCCCGACATCTGTCGTCACCTTCGCCGTAAAATACGTGACATCATGAGGCCGCACGCACACGTGACCCGCACGTGTGCGCACACCGCATGCAACGTCCAAAGGTAATGGGGGATGCCGCCGGCAGGGTAATCACGCCCATGGGCGGCCGATCCGAGAATCCAGCCATCCAAGGGGAGAGACAAGGGGAGCGCAGGTAACTGAGCTCCCCACCCTGCCGGGAAGACACATCAGGGAACATGATCCCCGACCCAGGGAGCACGCGACAATGCAGGCATCACAGGGGCCCCGATGGCGCAAGCTGCAAGCGGGGAGGCGCCGATCGAGAGGCACACAAACGAGCTCACATATACGATTTATGAAAAACAACAAATAACAAAAGTTTTCTACATAATTGCTTATTGATAATACAAAGTAAACAATGGAAACTGTGCACTGACAATTCTAACAATATTCCTAAAAATATGTAAAAACCACAACAACCCAGAAATGGCAACATAATTTCAACGTTTAAATAGATTTGTTTGAAAGGAAATAACTCTCAAATACACAAAAATAACTCCCAGATACACAAAATAGTAAATGTATAGCAACCCAAATAAGGAAATTTGCCTCGGATCCAGTGGATCCCTCATTGCTCACGGTTGCGATGCGATTTTACTCTATTCGCAACCACGAACAAGGCTATGGATTATAGACTCGATTAAGTATAATAATAATACAGACTCACAATACAAGAGCGTAACTGATTTAGTGAGCTCAAGGGAAGAAATATAATTCCGATTTAGTCCTCTTATTGAGAGTCTACTTAAAATCCTAATATGCGATTTAACATGCGATTTAACACATTTTTGGAAAATATATGGATATGATCTAATGTGGTATCTAGGATTAACACAGAGGGATATATACAGGAGAACAGACAGTGCACAGCTCATGTCTAACTCCCATGTGTCAAATGGGGGAAGGGGTGTTTAACCACCCAAATTTGTATTGCAAAGAGGGAAGACACATTAAGGAGTCAATGCTGCTCACCCCAATATGGACAAGAAAAATGGGAAAAGGTCCCCCGAGCGGGGTTTTTAGGCAGCTAACTATAGATGTGAGCAAGGCAGTAAATAAAATATTAAAATGCTTTATTGAAGGGTAATGAATGAATGTAACAACATATAAATATAAGTTAGGAGCTCCAGTGGGAAAATACCCATACCAAATACATACAATAGCAAACATAGGTTATACACAGCATATGATAAGGCTATTGCATAACAATCCTGACGCGTTTCGACCCATGAATTTTGGGGTCTCTTCAGAGGATGAGTTTGCTACAGAAAAAAGAAAAATTTATAACAGTATGTCCAGCTTATTTAAAAGAATTACAGCATAGGCAAGTTTGTTTAATCAAGTAAAGTATTCCATGGATGCCAGACCATAGTAATGGAAGAGTTGTAAATGTACTGTGTTTCCAGCATCAATGTGTGTTAGGCAAAGCTGCTTACGGGCAGATAAATATCCAGATGTCCCAGAGTAGTTGTATCCTAACTATGGATGTCCTGGTCTAATGTGTAGGTATCATCTATCTGTCAGTGCCTGCAGGCACTGATAGATAGATGATACCTACACATTAGACCCGGAGGCAGGCACTGACAGATAGATGATACCTACACATTAGACCTGGACACATACCTACACATTAGAGTTTGCAGGCACTGACAGATAGATGATACCTACACATTAGACCTGGACATCCATAGTTAGGATACAACTACTCTGGGACGTCTGGATATTTATCCGCCCGTTATGCAGTCTATATTGCAGTCTATTTATCCGCCCGTTATGCAGTCTATATTGAAAGCTCTAACGTTCACCTGTCCCTAGCAGCTTTGTCTAACACACATTGATGCTGGAAACACAGTACACTTACAACTCTTCCATTACTATTGTCTGGCATCCAAGGAATACTTTACTTGATTAAATCATCTTTAGTGCTGTTTGAACATAGAACAATCTCATTGGAATTCAGACATTTGTAAAACATTTCCAACATTCTCAACTCTCAAATCCCTGATGAAGGTATCAGAATACTGGAAACGCATTGGGTATTAGGGTATACCACCCTTAGGAGAGTACATATGACATGATGAATCATAACTGTATATTTCTTGTCTTGTTTCTTTATGGAATGTATTTTTGTATTGTGTAGACGCTTTCACGTCTTTTTATTGTACATCATTAAATATATTATCTTTTACCATAAAGAGTTGGTGGTCTGTCAAAGTCCCATTGAGGGGGGTATTTTTTCTTTGTTCTATGACACTAGGGATGGGACCACCATACTCTACATTTGATTAATGGAGGTCTCCTTCTTCTCTGGGTGGAATGAGTGGGACATGGGTGCAATCAAATGTGCCCCTTAAATTTGGGATGGATGCCATGCAGTAAAAACTGCCTTTAATAAGTTCCCACTCCTGGTGAGATGATTGTATATAGATATATAGATATACAGTAAGTGTGCAAGTATACTTGCAGCACTCCAAGTATTTGGGAAAACGACATCCCAACAACATCACCTGCAACCATCTGGTGGGAAGCTTTGCTGAGGGAATGCAGCACGGTGAGGAACTTCGTCGCCCGGTATAGTATGACTCCGCTGGGTCTCCAGTACTACCTGCAGCCTCAAATACAGCAGAAGAATAAGCTTCAGCCTCTGTAAAATCATTCAGAAGAGTCCTCTCAGCAAAATGTCGTGGATCCATCACAACGACCCTTCTCCTCCTTCTCATACGCCTTCTAAAAAAGGTTAAACTGCAAAAATTACACTCAAAATCCTCCATTGCTGTTTTTTTTACTTGCAAACCTGTTTGATCTGTGAATTGGACTTAACAGCTTACTGCACAATTTTTGCCGATATTTGCTAACAAATTTTTTTGTCAACATTATTTAACTACTTAACTACCACGCTATAGCCGAATGACGGCTGCAGCGTGGCTCGATAACTTTGGAATGGCATACATTGGGCGCTCACCCGGGAACGTTTACCACGCGATCGCTCAGTCAAATGACGGAGCGATCACTTGTAAACAAACATCCGGTTCCTCTCTCCCCTCTCTGTACAGATTGGGAGAGATCAGATGCTGCTGCAGCACTCTGGGCTGGATGTGTAGTTCCCACAGTGCTGCCCTGAGCCCACTCCAGCCATTCAGCTAGGCATCCATCCATTCATCCATACTGAGTCCATCCATACTGAGCCATCCATACTGAGCCATCCATACTGAGCCCATCCATACTGAGCCATCCATACTGAACCATACATCCATCCATACTGAGCCAGCCATCCATCCATTCTGAGCCAGCCATCCATCCATACTCAGCCAGCCATCCATGCTCAGCCAGCCATCCATGCTCAGCCAGCCATCCATCCATCCATGCTCAGCCAGCCATCCACCCATCTATACTCAGCCAGCCATCCATCCATCCATACTCAGCCATCCATCCATCCATGCTCAGTCAGCCATCCATCCATGCTCAGCCAGCCATCCATCCATCCATTCATGCTCAGCCATCCATCCACACTCAGCAATACTCATCCATCCATGCTCAGCCATCCATCCATACTCAGCAATACTCATCCATGCTCATACATCCATCCATACTCAGCAATACTCATCCATGCTCATCCATCCATCCATACTCAGCAATACTCATCCATGCTCAGCCATCCATCCATACTCAGCAATACTCATCCATCCATCCATACTCAGCCAGCCATCCATACTCAGTCAGCCATCCATACTCAGCAATACTCATCCATGCTCATCCATCCATCCATGCTCAGCCATCCCATCCACCCCATCCATACTCAGCACTACCCAGCCTTACCCATCCGTACCCAGCCGTACTCAGCCGTACCCAGCCATCCCATCCATACTCAGTCATACTCAGCCGTACCCAGCCATCCCATCCGTACTCAGCCATACCCAGCCATCCCAGCTGTGCCCAGCCGTACCTGGCCGTAACTGGCTGTACCCAGCCGTACCCAGCTGTACACAGCCATACTCATTCATGCTCAGTCATCTATGCTCATCTATGCCACATCAGTTCTCATCCATGCCACATTCATGCCACTACAGTGCTTCACAAAAGTGTAATAGGTAGTCAAATTAGATTTGACATTTATGCCCCTAGAATGCCTGACGGTGCTCCCTGCATGTTGGGCCTCTCTATGTGGCCAGGCTGTGTAAAAGTCTCACACATGTGGTATTGCCGTACTCGGGAGGAGTAGGAGAATCTATTTTGGGGTGTAATTTTGTGTATGTACATGCTATGTGTATGAATGATTGTATAAATGGACAACTTTGTGTAAAAAAAAACGCGTTTTCATTTTCTTTACACATTTTCCAGAAACTTGTAGAAAAAAATGACATGTTCAAAAGACTCAACATGCCTCAAAGATTATACGTTGGGTTGTTTTCTTTCCAAAATAGGGTCATTTTTGGGGAGTTTCCATTGTCCTGGTGCTCCAGGGCCTTCAAAAATGTAATGCCGCGTACACACGATCAGACATTCCGACGGAAAATGTTCGATGGGAGCTTGTTGTCGGAAATTACGACCGTGTGTAGGCTCCATCCGACATTTTCCATCAGAATTTCCGTCACACAAAATTTGAGATCTGGATCTCAAATTTTCCAAAACAAAATCCGTTCTCGTAAATTCCAATCGTGTGTACACAATTCCAACGCACAAAGTTCCACGCATGCTCAGAATCAAGTACCAGATGGAAGTGTTTGGTCTGGTAAAACTAGCATTCGTAATGGAGATAGCACATTCGTCATGCTGCAATTTTTAAAATCTTTTAATTCAGTGCATCCTCTTCTTCTTTAGAATGCTAGAATAATGAAGTTGTTTAGCTGCTGGTATTCACACAGAGTTCTGAAAAAATAATTTCTTTATTATTTCTCGTGATCTCCTGAATATTTTATTTTTTGGTTTTCGTCAGATCTCCATAATAATGTATTTAATTTTTGTTTATAGTGTTTTTTTTTTTTTTTTACCGAGATCTCCTTGTTTTTTTTTTTTTTTTTCTAGTGTTCTCCATAATATTGTTTTTCGTTTTGTGTGTCAAGTTACCACAACACCATTATTATCTTGTATTTTTTTAACCTCAAGGAGGTTGTTTGGTGTTGGTGTCCCTTGATGTCGGTGTTCATTTGACCTTGTATTTTGGAAATGTACCTGCCTACTCACAAACAAACTGTCCTTTTTGAAGTAAAACACATAGGCAAGTATGTGTGAATACAAAATAGACATTTATTATGGGTCATAATAAAATAAAGAGGAAGGCAACGCTGGAGAAACTTGTAAAATTGGCTAAGCCTTTGTACCCCAGGGCTCAACTATTTTACACCCAAAATTGGTAGCCTGAGGAGTCCATAGAATAGTGAGCACAATCCAGTCCAGGGGTCCAAGAGATCAGGAACAGCAGCAGATGACATATATGTCCCCAGGCTGTGGTCATACAACAGCCTGCGTCTTTTGTCAGACCAGACTGAACCCAGGCCATCACTTTCTTGCCTTACTTCCACTCTTCCTTCCAGGCTGTGGCTGTGGTGTTGGAGGTGTGGCAGGAGGTAGAGGAGGAGGAGGATGGTCCAACTCACAAAGGTGAGTTTTGGTTGTGAGTTGGCCCCTCGACCCTTTATTTAGGGTCGTATACATTTTTTTTCACACGAGAGGTGTTGGCCCTCCTCCATTTCCTGCAATCTGCTGGCAGTCATGCAGCCAAAGACCTCTTGAGGAGTGGGGGTGGCTCTGAGGGCCGCCTTAGCCTCCCGAATCAGCCCAAGCGCTGCCTCCTGCACATTACTGCCCTTCCTGGGCCTTTTGGTTGGAAGGTGGAGTGGAGGGACCTGGGATTCTGTCAATCTACTGGGCCCAGCCACCTTCTGGCTGCCACTTTCCCCTGCCAACTCCTGGATGCCATATTCCATGCCCTTCTCCTGGCTGAGGCTTTCCTGTGCATGAAAAAAGAACATAGTTATAGTTTTTTGTTCATCAATCACACACAATTTTCAGCTCATGACTGTTGCAAATTGAATGTTAACTAATAGAAAAGACTATCATTGTCACCCCAGCATTTTTCTCTCTTGTCCCAAACATTTTTGGCCACTACTGTCTATTATATAATATATATATAAGATATGTAAAACACTTTATTAAATCAGCAATTAGTGATCAATAATAACATCTAGTTAACATCATTAATTTTACGACCAGAAATATGTTGAACAATGCTTTACCTGACTCAAGCCAGGGCTCCTCCACTTCTTCTTCCTGGCTGGAAGACCCAGGTTGGACATTGGAAGCCTCAGCTGGGGTGGAAGGAAGCGTGGAAGGAAGAGTGGAAGGTAGAGTGGAGAGTGATTGCCTGACTTCAGTCTGGTCTGACAAACACCGTAGTCTTTCATAGTACCACAGCCTGGGGACTCATGGAATCCTGGACCTTATTGCGCTCCCTATTATAAGTGCTCCTCAGGCCACAAATTTTGGCTTTTAAATAGGGGATGGTTGTCGTGGGGACCACCAGCTTCACCAACTCCAGCAGTTTCTCCAGCGCTGCCTGCCTCTTTTGTTTATGATTATAATGTGGATGTTTCACCTGCCACAGACATGGCAGCTCCCTGTACTTGTCTATGAATGGGGGAGGAAATTGTGATTATTGAAGCAATCCATTTTTTCTGCAAGACACAACACAAGACAAACCCTAATGTCAGGCTAAACTCTCATAATCTTGTCCCATTATAGGCCTCAATTCATAAGCAGTATAGACCACTGATGCCCCAAGTTCAAATTGCACCTTCATTAGAACGATCGGTGCTTCTGATACTCCTTCCTCTGCTCAAAGATCGTATGTACGATGCACGCGTGTTACGCTTTATATACACTGCGCATGCGTGAAACTCCGCCTGCCCCTGATGTTCTTTCTAGTCTATTCCCCGCCCCTTGTCTTTCGGCACACTGGAAGAGCATATGGCAGAGACAGAGCAAGTGCATGCAGACAGCAGCAGCAGCGACAAAATCCCGGAGCCACGAACGTCCCGATCCCAGAGGAGATTTAAGGCCTCAAATATGTCCTTTGTAGAGATGGTGGAGATGGTGGACATCTTGAAGAGGGTCGACTATGATGGGAAGAATGGACCTTAGACCAAAACCCAAATGTCAGAAATGCCAAGATCATGACTAAAGTTGTGAAGAGTCTGCGCCGGAATTTTGGGGTACGACGATCGAAGGATCAACTGAGGAAATGATGGTCAGACCAGAAATTGAGGGAGCACGATCAGTACAGAAGGATCAAGAGAGTTCTTCAAAAAAGTAAGTTGTTGTGCGTTCCTATTATTATTATTACTTGCATGCTGCTCCATGTGCTTTTCTTTACTGTTGTACAGTTTAAAATGGCAACTTTCAGGTTCTTGGGCACAGTAATCGTTCATAGTAAACATCATTCGTAGTAAACATCATTTGTTCACCCACTAATACGATGTTTGGGTCAGATCCATGTTAACTACATTTTTTCATGCCTATTTGTATTAAAGGAAGTTTAGTACATTGTTGTCTAGATGGGTTTGTAACTAGAATGAAATGCAAACTTGATTCAGTGTAAGGAGAAGACACTCAGCAGCTGTTTACACATCTGGACGCAGGAGCACTAGTGTGGGACATCAGAACAAACTTTTTAGGGTGTCCCACACAGGTGCTCCAGTGGATACTAGGGGTGTCTCCATGTGTGAAAATTGTACAAAAAAGGTAAGTATTCCAGCTTTAGAAAGGGAAAAAAAATATCTTCGGCTTGGAACTCTGCCCAAAAAGACAATTGTATGACACTTCCAAGCAATGTTTCAGATTCCTATTTCTGGCCTCAAATATCTGTGTGCTAAGTATACCTTTTTTTCACATAGGGGAGAAAAGACTCGGGACATCTGAGGACACCAGGGACCCAAAACCTCCTAAAGAAGGGGAAATACCACCAACACAACCAAGGATGTGGAGGGAGACGTTTATGAAGTTGGTGAAATAGTGACCACAACAGGTGAGTGTCTGAGACCACAGCTTCAGGTAATATATGTATGCCTGCATATTTTTAATACATGGTGTGTTTTTGAATTTTAGGTGATGTGGATGTTGTGGAAGAAGAAACTCATTTCACAAGTGCAAGTGCACACGTCCTCATCAGGGAGATCATGGTGTGCAATCGTGATTTACAGAAGATCAAGGAAGACATCAATGATGTTGAAAAAAGTCTCAAAACATCATTGATGTTTTAGGCAGAATCTAAAACACACCAAAATTCTTCAATTTGTTGAGAATTTCTAAATAATTTTTTAATTTTTTGGAAGTCTATTGAAAGCCAAATTTTGAAGATGCACACAGTGTGTCAACATGTGCTATCTGCCATCATGGGATATCAAGGTATGAGTTTTGTGGGTGCAACCCCTTCCTCACAACTAAAGTAGCTAAGAGGAAGGGGTTGCACCCCCGGAATATGTCCATTGATCCTCCATGATGGGAGCTAGCACATGTTGACATTAGGCATGGGATCAGGAGGGAAATCCCAATTTTGACTCTTAATTTGTGTGCATCTTCAAAATTTGGCTTTTAGAGGGGTGACATCACCCCATCTGATGAAAGCAAGATCAACACAGTTTGGACATACTAATGTCTGATATTGCCTTCAATTTATCAAAGTTGAACTTTGTAAGTTCCTGAGTTGTGTATTGTTTTATGGTTTTAAACATGCCTGTTTAACACAAAAAAAGGCTATTTGTACTGTCAAACGCAAAAATGTTATTCCAAAAATATGTTGGTTTGTTCAAAAACCCTTTTCTAAAGCACATGTGAATGTGCACAGAGTAAAAAATTTTAAAATCAACAATGTGTGGCTTCTCCTTTCAAATGCTCAATAGCAGTTTTGTTACTAAGTCGGTGTTTACAGTGACAATTGGGGTTATTTACTAAAGGCAAATCCGCTTTGCACTACAAGTGCACTTTCAGTGCAGTTTCAAGTGCACTTTTGCAGTGCACTTGGAGTGCAAAGTGGATTTGCCTTTAGTAAATAACTCCCACAATGCTTTATAATTTGCCAAAATCACGCCATTTTCTTGAATCCCAAAAATTCATTCATGGTGCTCAGAATGATGAACATTTTTATCATTAAAGCATTACATACATTAACAACAAAAACAAGGTGTGTGTGTAGCAGACCCACAACATAATAGTTCGCTGAAGAAGAGATTGTCACCTCATGTATCAAATAAATTACGTTTGCACTATTGAAGAAAATGGCCAAAAAGAAAAGCCCATTGGAGAACCTAGGAGACAGCTAAAAGAAACACAAGCATTAAATCAAAGGAAATATTATTCAGTTTAGCTAAAAAAATTTTTTTAAATGTTTCTTAAACATTTTCTGGCATATCAATGGCCCCCCTACCCACAAAGTACTCTAGATACTTTTCATGAACTTCGCGGGCGCTTTGGGGGGGGCAAGCCAGGACAGCCAGGTTCAATAGCCGTCAGATGTGTTGGATCCGGTAATAACCCGGCCTCAGTCACAACCGAGGCCACATAGTTTGATAAATTTTTTCTTAAAAAGTTATGTAATATGCAGCATGCAAGAATGATGTGATTGATTTTATATTCTGCCATGTTTATTGCAGTGAGGAATAGGCGGAACTGGCTGGCCATTATCCCGAAAGCGTTCTCCACCACTCTTCTGGCTCTGGCCAGCCGGTAGTTAAAAACCCTCTGGTCCGGGGTGAGGGTCCTCATCGGGAACGATTACCCAGACCAAACGCTTCATCAGCAACAAAGATGGGAGTCCTTCCACGTTCTCTTCAGCAGGTGACAATCCCAAGCCACCATTCTGGAGCTGTCTGTAAAACTTGGTCTGGGCGATGCCTCCGCCATCCGACATCTGGCCATTCTTCTCCACGTCCACATAGAGAAACTCATATGTCGCCGACACCACCGCCAACATCACAATACTATTAAACCCCTTATAGTTGTAATAGTATGACCCTGAGTTGGGGGTGGAACTATGTGGACGTGTTTCCCATCAATTGCCCCTCCGCAGTTGGGAAAGTCCCACCACTGGGCAAATTGGCAAGCCACAGTCTGCCATTTCTGTGGCATTGAAGGAAACTGTGGAGTCAAACAAGAAAAAAAATTTAGTTATTTTGCACATAACATTGCAAGCAGATTAGACACAAACATTCTTGGCCAACATCAGTATAACATTTATTTTAAGGAGTATTTACAGACAAAAGTATAAGGTCCACTTATTAGATTCCCCACCCTCTCTGATGGCCCATTGTAAACATTTTAGGGGGGAGATGTTTTGGACAGGTAACCCTCTCCACTTCATTGAGAGCTGAATGCATAAATAATGTGTTTTACTTTGGCCAGCCCCTCCTCACTTACACTATTGGCAGCCCACTGGACAGGTAAGAAGTGTCATAATAAAATAAAAATAATACACACTGTACAAATTGAAGCACTTTTTGACATTCTGCAATTACCTATCAAGATAATAGGAGAATAAAAGTTTAAACAGTACCATTTGAAAGTATTTTGGCCCTTTCACTACATGCTTTGGGGAATTCATACATAAATCTGACCACAAAAGAGGTAGGTATAGTGTGTATGAGTTTGGCAAAGTCAGCAGATAGAGGATTGGTATCGGTTGACTTAGTGGTTGGGGGGAGGGAGGGTACCAAATGATTTTGGGACCCCAAAAAAAAAGCCTCTGCCACTCTGCATGAATTTAAGCACACAAATAATATTTAAACACATTTTAGGGGTTGTTTAGGGTAAAGCAGTACTATAGAGCTGACAAAATACATTGTTACGTGACTAGGCTAGGTGTGTATGGGTCCAGGATAGCATGCTGGGGAGGTTAGTGAAGGCAAATATGTATGAAGGACAAAAAAGGAACTTCCAGCATGCATGAGGACAAAGGGGACATTCACAGCATATTACAATCATGGAAATTAGGGAATGATGAAAGAAATACAATACATTAGCAAACATTAAATACAAAAAATGTGATGTTAACCTCCCTGGCGGTATGATTATTTCGGATTTTAGGTGCTGAAAGCGGTACAATTGTTTTGCATGGAAATTTGGCGTTTTATATTGTAGGTCTGTAATTCTTAACAATAACACACTTAAATCTGTCCAAACAAGAGTCTGGTAGATATCCCGGGTATGTTAAAGTTTGAAACACAAAAACATAAATTATAATATAATAAATAAAAATAAATAATTAAAAAAAAAAAAAAAATAGTAATAAAATAAATTTCCCCAAGATTCACTATCGCTCAATTCTGCAAGTGTTCTAATTTATTATCGCTGTTATCTAGCTGGTCTAAAGCCACTTTTGACGTAAAGGGACACTTTTTGGTTGCTATGGACAATCTCCAGTTTCCAGGCAGAAAGAACAGTATATATCACATAAAACTGCATGCAGGGCATGGGCCAAAGCACTGGGGACAAAAGGGATGTGAAATAATTTCATACAGTACTGTAATCTGTAAGATTACAGTACTGTATGTGTTATGATTTTTACTTTTTTTTTAATTTGCCGCCAGGCTCCGCCCCCGTGCGTCGGAGGCTACAGGATAAAACTTACCTTAATATAGTCCTTCTGTTGGACCTGAATGATGGCAGAACAGGTCTCTGGAATAATCCCCAGAGCCTAGAGGGAGATGCCTGTCGGGAACTTGATGTCCTGCAGACTTCTCCCTGTTGCCAAGTACCGCAACGTTGCGACTAGCCTCTGTTTGGGAGTGATGCAGGTGTCCTACTTGGTAATATAAGGGGACAGCAAAGTCAGCAGATGGTGAAAAATGGGCTCCGTCATCCGGAGATAATTCCTGAAATCATCAGGATTGTTCTCCTGGATCTCCTGCAACAAAGGCATGTGCAAGAATAGCTTGTGGACTCTATAACGTTCACAAAGACCAAATAATATACAACGATTTGGGTTATTTTTACCAAAGAAATGTAGCAGTATAAATTTTGGCCAAAATTTATGAAGAAAAATGACTAATTAGCAAAATTTTATAACAAAAATGAAGAAAAATGCCTTTTTTTACAGAATTTTCGGTCTTTTTTCTTTTATAGCGCAAAAAATAAAAAACCCAGAGGTGATTAAATACCACCAAAAGGAATCTCCATATAGGTACAGTGTTGCATGACTGAGTAATTGTCATTCAAAATGGAAGGGGGTTTAAGTGCCCAGTGGTCAAGTGGTTAAGCAAAATCTTTTTTTTTTTTTTTTTGAGTTGAACTTTTTTTTTTACTGCATGTGATAATTTATGCCAATGAGCCTCGCATGCGGTAAACGTTAGTGAATTGACACCAATGTAAATTTAAATGTGGCTGGCACTAAGGAGCATAATGTGTAGTGGACATTTGTAGTTGTACATTATTTAAAAATGTATCTCACTGAGCAAACAACACTAGTTATTAAATTGCAGATTACAGAAACCATTAAATCTTATTACATCTTTAAGATAAAGCAAAAAAAAAAGTAATTTTATCTAAACATTGTACTTCCAAAATAGATTTAAAAAAATTAAATGAATAATTGATGGCTTGATTAGATAAACCCTATTTGGATAAATTATCCTAATTGTTTTAACATTTATCTTTTGTCTACCATGTGCAGAAAGCTTTGACTAGACACATGGCTAAAGATTACAAAAAATAATAAAGTTAATGAAAAAAGAATGTGTAGAAGTGATTTGTTGACTGTTATGTAGTAGCATATTGAGTGATTGATTTGTGTATATCACCAACAAATTCTACTGCATTTATTAGATAACAGGGAATTATTCCCATGAGTCCCTGGTTTTAAGGCCTTGTTTACATGGGTTTCCATTTATATACAGTATAAGGCCAGTGTATACAGCTAGCATCACCCAGCTATGTTCAAGCTTTCAAAGCAACCTTCATCTCACATTTGGGAATTTTAAATACACATGGGATTTCTAAAGCCATCATGTATAGGGCCTTATAGAGGATATTAAAAGAGAAAACGTCTCAGCCACTTGCCCTTCCATGCTGCTAAATTCAGATCAAAACAGACTATTCTGAAAGTATTCCTATTTTCCAATAGTTTAAGTGCAGCTGCTCAAAGCTTTTTGAGTGTGTTTCTGAATTCATGAGACAGACAGAGTATCTCTGTGCTGTAGTCATTATCTCACATGCACAGTGCCAGATAGCTAGGTCTGTGTTACTGTATGTATGTAGCGGTCACCTTCCAGTATATTATTAGGTGAACCAATTTAAGGCAATAGAGATTACATGCAGCTCCTGTTATTTTAGTTAACGCTGTTTCTTCTGCCCTGGGATTCTATAGGTAGGTTTAGCTTAGGTCTCAAAAACCAGCATAGGTTAGAGCCAAGTTAGGCATCTGATAGCCACTTCTGGTAGTTAGAGGTCTGTTTCCAAGTCATATTAGAAACTAGGCATGAGCCAGCGGTTCGAGTCAAACTTAAGTTTGACTCGAACATCAGGTGTTCTAAAACGAACCAAACATATGGGGAGTTTGTGGAAAATTCTAGCGCTGTGGAACGCCCCATAATGCACTGCGAGATCGCAGTGCATTGCTATATAATGATTGGCCAAAGCATGCACCTGACCTGCATGCTTTGGCCAATCACAGTGCGCTCTGCTGAGAGAGCCATAATTGGCCAAAGGCAGGGTGCCTTTGGCTAATCATGGCTCAGGGGGACCAAATCCATGCCCCACACTATATAAGGCTGCTTACATAGCAGTCGTGTGTAGTGTTGTTGGCATAGACAGAGAGATAGCTTGAGTTAGATTAAGCAGGGAGTTTATTCATTTAGTGGCAGTGTATTTGATATAAATATAAAGTCAGTCTAGTATAAATATACTCTGCATTTAGCATAGACTTTGTATTCATTGTTTACTCTATATTCAGTCAGTGCAGGCAGTGTATATATATATATATATATATATATATATATATATATATATATATATATATATATATATATAAATATATATATATATATATATATATATACAGTCCGAGCCGGAAGCGGTCGGTCTTGTAAATTAGCATTCGTAATGGAGACTTAACATTCGTAATGCAGCAAATTATCCACTTCAGCCCCGGACCATTTGGCTGGCCAAAGACCAGAGCACTTTTTACGATTTGGCACTGCGTTGCTTTAACTGACAATTGTGCGGTCGTGCGTGGCTCCCAAACAAAATTGACGTCCTTTTTTCCCCACAAATAGAGCTTTCTTTTGGTGGTATTTGATCACCTGTGCGGTTTTTATTTTTTGCGCTATAAACAATAAAAGAGCGACAATTTTGAAAAAAAAAAAAAACTTTTTGCTATAATAAATATCCTCAAAAATATATAAAAAAACATTTTTTTTCCTCAGTTTAGGCTGATACATATTCTTCTACATATTTTTGGTAAAAAAAAAATCGCAATAAGCTTTTATTGATTGGTTTGCGCAAAAGTTATAGCGTCTACAAAATAGGGGATTGTTTTATGGCATTTTTATTAATAATTTTTTTTGGCAGTGATCAGTGATTTTTATCGTGACTACAACATTATGGCGGACACATCGGACACTTTTGGTGCTATTTTGGGACCATTCACATTTATACAGTGATCAGTGCTATAAAAATGCATTGATTACTGTGTATATGTGACTGGCAGTGAAGGGGTTAACCAGGTGGGGGCGCTGAAGGGGTTAAGTGTGTCCTAGGGATGTGTTCTAACTGTAGGGGGGATGGGCTACGTGTATCATGACACTGATCACCACTCCCGATCACAGGGAGCTTTGATCAGTGTCCTGTCACTAGGAAGAATGGGGAAATGCTTGTTTACATCAGCATTTCCCCATTCTTCCTCTCTGTGAGATGATCGTGGATATCCCTGTGAATATCGAGTCTGCAGGACCCGCGATCACACTCACGGAGCTCGCGGCGTGCATGCCCACAATGCCGCGTCTTAAAGGCGACGTACAGGTACGTTAATATGCCTGTCCGTGCCATTCTGCCGATGTATATCAGCGTGAGCCGGTCAGCAAGGGGTTATGAAATCTCCAAATGCAGCTCACACTCTCTTCTTCTTTAATGGGATAATAATGAAGCTGCTTTGCTGGTTATATGGATGGAGTTCTGCCAAACGTATTTTAAAAGGCTTTTATTTTCTAGTGATATCAAGAATAATATTATTATGCTTGTTTTTTTTGGGCAAGTTATCACAACACCCTTATCCCGTAGTTTTTAAGATCAAAGATACAACTATGTTGGTGTCCTTTGTTAATTTTACCTTGTATTTTTTTAAATGTAACTGCCTACTCCCAAACTGTCAATCGATGTAAAATACATAGCCAAGTATTATTCTACACATTTTTTTTTATTGTGCATTAAAATAAATAAAAAAATTTAATTAGAGATGCTATCTGCCATCCAAATATAAAGAACTTAAACAAATTGTGCATCTATGCATACAGAAATAAATTAAATATAACAAAGAAAATCATTATTCAACAAAACCATAAAAAAAAAAATAATTAGTAAAGGAGGTAGGGGTGCAAATCCCCAGACCAGCGGTCTTGTTAGGGGTCTTGTGGCTGGTATTGCCACTGACCGCCATGCTGCTGTGGTGGGTGGGGTGGCCGTGGTGGGGGGTGGCTGTGGAGATGGTGGATGTGGGGCCACAAAATCACACAGGTGTGTGTTTACTTTAATTTGTTGAGGAGCTGCAAGATTAGTTCCTCACACCTGCTTCTTTGCTCACCATCCATCTGCCTTAATTTATTGGCATGGCAAATCCCTCAGCCTCATCTGGGTCTGTCCTGAGGGCGGTAGTGGCCTGGCTGAGGAAGGCAGCTGTTGCCTCGTCCAGATTTCTGCTCTTCCTGGCCCTATTAGAAGGAGGGTGTAGTGGAGGGATCTGGGACTCCATCTGGCTGCTGGCCACGGGCTCCTCCTGACTGACACTTTCCTGTGTATGAAAATGGGACATAGTTGGAATCTTTTTTAGGGTTTGGTCATCAATCACGCACAATTTTGATCTCCTCGCTGTTGCAAATTGAATGTGGACAAATAGAAAAGACTATCATTCTGACCCCAGCATTTTTGATTATTGTACAAATAATTTTTGGTCACCACTTTGTTAAGGCAGAAGTTATCATCATTGTATTTTTGGATACAAATAAGTTCAACAATGCTATACCTGGGTCAAGATGGACTCCTCCACATCTTCATCCTGTGCAGCAGGACCTGTGTGTACCTCTGGAGCTGTGGCCTCATCAGACGTTGAAGGGAGTGTAGACAGCGATGGTCTGGGTTCTGTCTGGTCATCAATATCACCACTAACCATCTATGCCCAAATTTCCAATTGTCCCTTCGTTTTCTGGCTCATTTCCTGTGTTGGCAATCTTTCGTCCTCCACTCAAAGATCGTTCCTATCGCCATTCCATCGACCGTGCATTATGGCTTTTTATACACTGCGCATGCGAGAAACTCAGCTCTCAGTGCGTCATGATGCTGGGGCGTAACCATCTCTCTTCTGCATGTGAAACACAGCGGCGGAACATTCGGGAGGGACAACATGGTGGATTTGGTGGATTCCAGGCAGCCCCGCAGTGGTGTAGCTCATAGGAGGCACAAAGCAACCCCCATGAGCAAGGATGAGATGGTGGAGATGGTGCGCATCCTCGAAAAGCACGACTACAACTGCAAACTGCGCAATTATAAAAGACCCAACAGCCAACAGGACAGCATTTTGGAGAATGTCATTGCCGTTTTGCAGGGCGAATTTTCGGTGACACGAACAAAGCACCAAATCAGAGAACGATGGTCTGATCTCAAACATCGTGAGCAAGACCATATAGAGTCCATACATGAGATCATCAAAAAAAGTAAGCAAGATTTGTATCTAACCAAAATGGATATGTGTAAATTAGCTGTCTGTATATGTGCTTTCTTGAGAGTAGCTTGAGAGAATTATATATGTTTTCTATAATCTTTGTCTGAATTGTTATTTTAAAGATGAAGTAAAATAGAAACCAGATATGAACATTCTTATTTGGTTCTGTATTTGTACTTTGCTTTATTTTTTACCTAATTTTTTTCTCTTCTTTCAACAGGGAGGCACCAAAAAATGAGGCAACAGCCAAGCCACCAGAAGGGGCGAAGGGAGGCTACCCTCGGTCAGGCCCCAACAGGGGAGGCAACAAGGCCATTTTCCCAACAAAAATATAAGTGACAACTTCAAACACACTCTTTTAGCCAATGACAGGGGTGATTCTAGGTGGGCCAAAGGCCATGGGCTTAGGGCAGAACTTAAGGGATAAAGAACACTTTCTGGTTTCTGCTTGGCTCATAAGTGCCCATTAATGCAGCCTTGCCAGTGTAGACATGGCTAGAGGAGAGGACCCAGGGATCACAGTCACACAGAGTCACACCTGCTACAATGATCATCATATATCCCATATCCCATAGGAGACAAGAGGGGTGGGGGGCAACTGCTGGACTTTTTCAATGTTGGCACTTGTCCAGTGTTTGCCCTCTGTAAAATGACATCACTTTCCCTTTTCTATGCTTTTTCCCTGCAAAAAACACAATGCAGTATGGTGGAATCCACTAGTCAGGAGCAAACATTGTCATCAGACCAAGTGCAAGGTTGGTCAACTAATGTAGCAAAATGAATGCTAGAAAACAGATGAGACTAGGGGTGGCTTAATGAATGGTGTATTGTTTCTTTTTATAGGAAAGTGAGTGTGGTAATCTCACCCAGGATATGGGTTTGGAGGCATGGGATCTGACTCCTGGACCCAGCACAGACCTGTCCGTTGTGGACGTCAAATCCTCTGACGCAAGTCGCACTTCGGGACAAAGCGACCCTGAAGAGGAAGAAAGTATGCGGGAGCCTCTTGTTTGCGCAAGTAAGTATTCTTGGAATCTGGCTTCAAATGTATCTACATGTCGAGTGTTTAGCTGAACAAACAAAACACCCACTCCACACATTAGCAAAGTATGTAGTGCCTTAACATTAGCATGGAGAAGGAAGAGGTGGAAGGAGCTGTCATTTTTGCTAGGTACCTGAGTTTTGGAGACCCAGGCACCAGGGCCAAGATTACTGAGTAGTTGCAGTGTGTACATTCCTAGTAGTGTAGGTTTCTGAAGGGCAAGCAGGTTGCAAGCAACAATAGGGTAGGTAAGTATTTCCTGACTTCAACTAGTAACTTGACCATAACTCACTATGTGGGGCCTCAGCCACTTGACCATCGTTACCTTAATCCTTTGTCTTCTTACTAGGTCACGATCTTCCAAAATGCACAATTGGCCGGATGAGTGCAGATATGGTGCATTGTTTGAAGGAGCTGGAGCAAATAAAAGAGGCTGCCACTGCTTTACAACGAAGAATTCGAGATTTTGTAGACATGCTTGCCAAATTCTAATTTCCTCTTGCCTGTTCATATGTTTCTTGTTCCACTTGTTGGCTCCTGTTTGCACTTTGAATATTTACCATGTTGTTCTGACTTTTAAAGAGAGAAAGTTTAGTGTCTGAACTCAGTGTATCTCCATTCCACTCCTCTAGGTGCACCAAACAGTGTTTTCTGTTTTTTACTCAGTCTAAAAAAGACTGTGTGAATTACTAACATTGAAAGTGACAACATCACCTGTGCCAAATTCTACAAGTATAGAAAACATGACCTGGGTCTGCATCTTGAGCAGGAGAATTGGGAAACACTGCCCTAACTAATGTAAATTGTAATTTTTCAGTGTATTGAATATAAAACCTGAAATTTGAAGGTACTCCCAAATTACGGTATGCCTTAACATTCTTATTTCCCTCATGGTCCCATGCCTAAAATGTGTGTATTTCCATACATGTAGTTTGCTCAAAGCCACAAAACACACAGTGTGTCAACATGTGCTATCTACCATCACTGAGGATCAACAGATGCGTTTTGGGGGTGCAACCCCTTCATCTTAACTAAAGAAGCTCAGAGGAAGGGGTTGCACCCCCGAAACACATCCATGCTAGCACATGTTGACACACTGTGTGTTTGGTGGGTTTATGAAAAAAGTTGTTTGTAACTACACACATTTGTGGCATGGGATCATAAGGGTAAATTAATCGTTATGCCTCTACGTGTATGTGGCTTGAAATTTTGGCTTTTAAAGGGTTTTTAAAGGGGTGAGACAACCCCATATGAGGAAGGCAACATCCACACAATCTTGGAATACTAATGTTTCATTTGGCCTTCACTTTACCAAAATGGAACTTTGTAAGTTACTGAGTTTGGGATGTGTATTTAATGTTTTTGAAAATGCCTGTTTAGCCTAAAAAAAGGGAAAATAATGCAAAACATACATGTTATACGCCAAGATGTTGGTTTGTATTAAAACCTTAAAACGCACATGTGAATGTACTTTGAGTAAATTGTTTTTTACTAAACAATGTGTGGCTTATTATTTCAAAGCTCAATACCAGTGTATTTGTAGTTGTTATTACAGTGACAATGTGGTCTTAAAATGTGGCCAATTCATGCAATTTTTAGTCCTCCAAAAAATTATAAGAGTTGAAAAGGCATAATGTTTTTGAAGTTCATGCATTAGATCCATTAAGAACAAAAACATTGTGTGTGTGTAGCAGACCCACAGCATGCCATAATAGTTAGCTGAAGAAGATATTGTCACCTCATGTAGCACATAAGGTACATTTGCACTATTGGAGCAAGTGGCCAAAATAAAGCCAATTTGTGAACATATTAGACCAGTGGTCATCAACCCTGTCCTCAGGGCCCACTAACAGGCCAGGTTTGCAAGATAACTAGAATACATCACAGGTGATATCATTTGCTGCTCAATGATTGCAGTATTCTAGTCTGCATCTCCACAAGGTAATACATAAAACCTAGCCTGTTAGTGGGCCCTGAGGACAGGGTTGATGACCACTATAAGAAACACAGACAACAGTACTTCAAATGAAATAGGAGTTTATGATCAAATAAATATATTATTCCTGATCAGCTACAATTTGCTGCCAAGCCACTGCCCCTCTACCCTCAAAATAATCCAGGTATTTTTGCCGTAGATCTCCGGCATTTTGGGAGGGCAATCCAGCACAGAAATTTTCCAGAGACATCATCACTCCCACAGACGGTCGAGCTGCAGCCTCTTCAGCTGAGTCTGCCATTGCAGGGTCTGCATCAGTTGGCACTGAGGCAAGGTAGCTGCTAGCATTCCTCCGTAAAAAATTATGGAGGCTACAGCAGCACAA
Organism: Aquarana catesbeiana; assembly: GCF_042186555.1. Taxonomy (NCBI): domain Eukaryota; kingdom Metazoa; phylum Chordata; class Amphibia; order Anura; family Ranidae; genus Aquarana; species Aquarana catesbeiana. Next base: position 144,651,162 of record NC_133334.1, read on the forward strand.
TACCACATAGTTTATTTTGTATAGCGCCAGGTTAATTGGTGTTAAAAACAGCCTGAACCGACTGGAGAGGATGCCAAAGGCATTTTCAACCACCCTTCTGGCACAAGAGAGTCTGTAATTAAAGATTCTCTGCTCTCGGGTGAGGTTCCTCATAGGAAACCGCTTCATAAGGTGATCCCCCAGAGCAAGGGCCTCATCTGCAAAAACAAAATTGAGGCCCTCAACATTCTCCTCAGCAGGTAGCTGTTTAAGGTTTAAGGTGCCATTCTGGAGCCGCTTGTAGAACTCTGTCTGCAAAATGACTCCTCCATCAGAGTTGTGGCCATTCTTCCCAACATCCAGATACAAGAACTCATATGTGGCAGACACTACAGCTAGCAGGGCTATGCTGCAAAGCCCTTATAATAAAAATAATATGAGCCCGAGTTGGGGGGTGGGACAATCCAGACATGTTTTCCATCAATAGCATCACCACAGTTGGGAAAATCCTACTGATGGTGGAACTGGGCTGTAACGTTTTGCCATTGCTGTGGGTTTGAAGGAAAATGTGGATTAAAACAAAAAAAAAAAATTACTACTTCTGCACATAACATTGTAAGCAGATTTGACACAAACATGCTTATCCAACATAAGCAGTAAACTTAAATGAGTATTTAAAGACAAAAGGGTAAGGTCATCTTATCTGATTCATCTCCCCCTCTGGTGGCCCATTAGCAAAATTTTAGGGTGGGGGGGAGGAAATGGGTAGATGTTTTGGACAGGTAAACCTCTCCACTTCCATGAGAGCTGTTTGCATAAATAATCTGGGATACTTTAGTCAGACCCTCCTCATTTACACTATTGGCAGCCCAGTGGATAGGTAAGATGTGTCATAATCTAAAAATAGGGATCCACATTGTCCAAATTGCAGCACATTTTGATATTCAGAAAATACATATCAATATACTAGGAGACAAAAACTGTCTATGTTACAATTTGTAGGTAAACAGGCAGGCCCTTGCACTTCATGGTTGGGTGAATTTATACAGAAATATGACCACAACAGAGGGATAGTGTGTATGGGTTTTGCAAAGTAGGCAGATAGAGTATTTGTATCTGTTGACTTAGCATTTGGGGAGGGGGGGGGGGCGGTTTGGGCCCCAAAAAATGGCCTCTTGCACTCTTCCTGAATTGGAGGACACAATAAAATTTTGACACATTTTAGGGGGTGTTTAGGGTAAGAGCAAAAATGTAGATGACAAAATACATTGTTAAGTTACTAGGCCCAGGATAGCATGCTGGGGAGGTTAGTGAAGGAGAATATGTATATAGGCCAAAAAAAGGATCAGGAAAAGCTTACAGCATGCATGAGGACAAAGAGGACATTCACAGCATTTTCCAATAATGTTAATTATGGAATCAAGAAATTAATACAATACATTAGCAAACATTAAATACATACTATGTGATGTTAAAGGCAAAAACTTATCCGAATATAGTCCTTCTGCAGGACTTGAATAATGGCTGAGCAGGTGTCTGGAATAATGAGTCCCAGAGCCTGGGGGGAGTCGTAAACTTGAGGTCCTGGAGACTTCTCCCCTTCGCCAAGTAACGCAAGGTGGCTATGACCCTTTGCTCAGGAGTGATTGGTAAGTCACATGCATGTGTCCTGCTTCTTAATATAGGGGGTCACCAATGCCAAGAGTTGGTGAAAGCAGGGGTCCGTCATCCGGAGATAATTCCGAAAATCATCCGGATTATTCTCCTGAAGCTCCCACAGCAAAGGCATTTGACATAATTGGTTACGATTAAGCAACCAACTTTTGTTCCAAGAAGTCCTCCTCCTCCTGTTCCTGGACTGGACTTGGATCAAAGCAATAACTCCAAGGCACGTTTAATAATAATTAATAATAGCACGTTTTCTCCTCCAATTCCACAACATGGCTGGTTGACGAACGGCCGTTCAGAAACGAACTGACAAGCACGAACTGAAAAGTGCAAATCAACACTCACCAAACTTCTACGAACGCAAAATTAGCAGAAGGAGCCCAAAGGGTGGCACCTGACAATTGAACTTCCTCTTTATCGGCTTGTAGTACGTCTAGTACATCACTACGTTCATGTTTGTTGGCCGACAATTGTGTACCATTTGTATGCAAGACAAGTTCACAGCACACGCCCTTCGGACAAAAGTCTGGCGCTATGTCGTACGTTCCATAGAGTTGGGCTTTATGGCAGAGTAGTTAGAAGAAAGACATTATTTTCAGCAAAAAACAAAATGGCACATTTTGAGATTGTAAAAAGTCATGTAGGAGACTCCCAAAATGTATGGAGGAAGGTGCTCTGGTCTGATGAGACTAAAATTTTACTTTTTTGGCCATCAAGGAAAACGCTATGTCTGGTGCAAACCCAACACATCACTTCAAATCCTCAAACAATCCATGTTAATTCCAGGTTGTGAGGCAACAAAACATGGAAAATGCCACGGGGGTGAATACTTTTGCAAGGCACTGTATATACAGTCTAATATATATATATATATATATATATGCTCTGTATCCAGTGTAGCCTATATCTACAGTACGTTCAGTGGTGTACTGTTTCTAATACACTTCAGGTGGTGTATTACTATATATACAGTTGCAATAAAAAGTACATGAACCCTTTTGGAATGATATTGTTTTCTGCACAAATTGATCATAAAATGTGATCTGATCTTCATCTAAGTCATAACAATTGACAATCACAGTCTGCTTAAACTAATAATACACAAAGAATTAAATGTTACCATGTTTTTATTGAACACACCATGTAAACATTCACAGTGCAGGTGGAAAAAGTATCCTTGGATTTAATAACTGGTTGAACCTCCTTTGGCAGCAATAACTTCAACCAAACGTTTCCAGTAGTTGCAGATCAGACGTGCACAACGGTCAGGAGTAATTCTTGACCATTCCTCTTTACAGAACTGTTTCAGTTCAGCAATATTTTTGGGGTGTCTGGTGTGAATCGCTTTCTTGAGGTCATGCCACAGCATCTCAATCGGGTTGAGGTCAGGACTCTGACTGGGCCACTCCAGAAGGTGTATTTTATTCTGTTTAAGCCATTCAGTTGTTGATTTACTTCTATGCTTTGGGTCGTTGTCCTGTTGCAACACTCATCTTCTGTTGAGCTTCAGCTGGTGGACAGATGGCCTTAAGTTCTCCTGCAAAATGTCTTGATAAACTTGAGAATTCATTTTTCCTTTGATGATAGCAATCCGTCCAGACCCTGATGCAGCAAAGCAGCCCCAAACCATGAAGCCCCCACCACCATACTTCACAGTTGGGATGAGGTTTTGATGTTGGTGTGCTGTGCCTCTTTTTCTCCACACATAGTGTTGTGTGTTTCTTCCAAACAACTCAACTTTGGTTTCATCTGTCCACAGAATATTTTGCCAGTACTGCTGTGGAACATCCAGGTGCTCTTGTGCAAACTGCAAACGTGCAGCAATGTTTTTTTTTGGACAGCAGTGGCTTCCTCTGTGGTATCCTCCCATGAAATCCATTCTTGTTTAGCGTTTTATGTATCGTAGATTCGCTAACAGGAATGTTAGCATATGCCAGAGATTTTTGTAAGTCTTTAGCTGACACTCTAGGATTCTGCTTCACCTCATTAAGCAGTCCGCGCTGTGCTCTTGCAGTCGTCTTTACAGAACGTCCCCACCTAGGGAGAGTAGCAGCAGTGCTGAACTTTCTCTATTTATAGACACTTTGTCTTACCGTGGACTGATGAACAGCAAGGCTTTTGTAGATACTCCCTTTCCAGCTTTCTGCAAGTCAACAATTCTTAATCGTAGGTCTTCTGAGAGCTCTTTTGTGCGAGGCATTATTCACATCAGGCAATGCTTCTTGTGAAAAAGCAAACCCAGAACTGGTGTGTGTTTTTTTTAGGGCAGGGCAGCTGTAACCAACATCTCCAATCTCATCTCATTGATTAGACAACAGTTGGCTGACACCTCACTCCAATTAGCTCTTGGAGATTTCATTAACTACTTATGCACCTTCCCGCCCAGACCAATTTTCAACTTTCAGCACTCTCACACTTTGAATGACAATTACTCAGTCATGCTACACTGTATCCAAACAAAATTTTTATAATTTTCTTCTCATAAATAGAGCTTTCTTTTGGTGGTATTTCATCACCGCTGGGTTTTTTATTTTTTGCGATATAAGCGAAAAAACAGCGAAAATTTTGAAAAAAACACACTTTTTTTAGTTTCTATTGTAAAATTTAGCAAATAAGTCATTTTTATTCATAAATTTGTGGCAAAATTTATACTGCTACATATCTTTGGTAAAAATAATCCAAATTAATGTATATTATTTGGTCTTTGTGAAAGTTATAGAGTCTACAAACTATGGTGCCAATCACTGAAAATTGACCACATCTGATCACACCTGATGTACTGAAGGACTATCTCATTTCTTGAGACACTAAGAAGCCAGGAAAGTACAAATACCCCCCAAACGACCCCTTTTTGGAAAGTAGACAGTCCAATGTATTTACTAAGAGGCATGGTGAGTTTTTTGAAGTTGTAATTTTTTCACACAATTCTTGGGAAAATTAAGATTTTTTTTTTTTTTTTTTACACAAACTGGTCATATTAACAGGATATTTTTCTCACACAGCATATGCATAATTGCAACTGCACCCCAAAATACATTCTGCTACTCCTCTCGAGTATGGTGATACCACATGTGTGAGACTTTTACACAGCCTGGCCATATACAAAGGCCCAACATTGAAGTAGCACTTTCAGGCGTTCTACAAGCATAAATTGCACATATCCTTTCTCAACCACCTATTACACTTTTGAAGGCCCTGGAGCACCAGGGCAATGGAATTGTCCACAAAATAACCCCATTTTGGAAAGCACACACCCCAACGTATAATCTATGAGTCATAATGAGTCTTTTGAATGGTTCATTTTTTTCCAGAAGGTTTTGAAAAATGTGGAAAAAAATGAAAATGCATTTTTTTTACACAAAGTTGTCCATTTATAAGATATTTCTAACACATAGCATGTACATGGCAAAAATGACACCCCAAAATGCATTCCGCTACTCCTCCTGAGTATGGTGATACCACATGTGTGAGACTTTTACACAGCCTGGCCACATACAAAGGCCCAACAGTGAAGTAGCACTTTCAGGCGTTCTACAAGCATAAATTGCACATATCCTTTCTCAACCACCTATTACACTTTTGAAAGCCCTGGAGCACCAGGACAATGGAATTGTCCACAAAATGACCCCATTTTGGAAAGCAAACACTCCAACATATAATATATGAGGCATAATGAGTCTTTTGAACTTTTCATTTTTTTCCCAGAAGTTTTTGGAAAATGTGGAAAAAAAATTAAAATGCATTTTTTTTTTATACAAAGTTGTCCCTTTATAAGATATTTCGAACACATAGCATGTACATAGCAAAAATGACACCCCAAAATACATTCTGCTACTCCTTCTGAGTATGGTGATACCACATGTTTGAGACTTTTACACAGCCTGGCCACATACAGAGGCCCAACAGTGTAGTAGCATCTCCAGGCATTCTAGCAGCATTAATTACACATATCATTTTCTGACTACCGATCACATTTTTGAAGGCCCTTCATATTTCTAACACATACCGTAGCAGGTACATACCAAATAACAAAAGATTTCCTGTGGTTTTAGAAGTGCAGTGGTCCACAGAGGAGAGCATCGCTCCAGGCAGCAGGCAGGAATGAGGTCAGCGACAGCAAAAGCAATCGTCCAGGCAGCAGGCAGGAATACTGTCCATAGTTCAGCAGATACTGTCAGCGCAGCCAGAGCACAGCCAAAGCACAGCCAAATCACAGCCAAAGCACAGCCAAAGTACAGGTCCAGGTAGCAGGCAGAGGTGTCCTGGCAGAAATACTGTCCAAAGTCAGTAGAGGCAGCAAGCAGATATATGGTCAACACAGCCAAAGTATTGGTCCAAGCAGCAGGAAGAAACATGGTCCATAATGTCATGGGTCATTACAGGCAGCAATATGGTCAGCACAGCCAAAGTATTGGTCCAGGCAGCAGGAAGGACCATCAAGCTTAGGGCCAGGGGGACAGGGGTAGAGGCTTCTCCCACCCAAATCGCTTTGATGCCTCTGGGCAACCAGACCCTGTTCTGGGAGCACAGAAAACTAAAAAAATGGTTTTCTCTACTCAGAACGCTATTCTGAAGCCCCTCACATATGTGAGACCCCTGTGTACTGCAGTAGATGGCCAAAAGATCAGTCCAAGTGGCAGGCAAAAACATGGTCAATTAACAGGCCAAGGTCGGTGCACGTGGAAGTCAGAAACATGGTTTAAATCGGCTGGCAGAGGCATCGTCGGTAAACAGGCTGAGGTTGGTGCACGTGGAAGTCAGAAACGTGGTTTAAATCGGCAAGCAAAGACATCGTCGGTAAACAGGCCAGGGTCAGTTAATTAACATGGTAGTAGGCAAATGGGGAAATGGCAGTCTGTTAATAATAAGGGGAACTAATATTGCATGAATGTATGATAATTTTTGAAGCAATCTCCGATGCACAGGCCAGGTTGGGAGGGACATTGGGGACAATAATAGCTGGTATCTCTTCTTACTCCTCCTCTGCTGCATACACAGCATTTCTTTTGGCGTCTTCTTCCAGATTCTGTGGGGGGAATGTGATAAGAAAAGTGTTGCTCGTGAAGTCGACTCACGCTATCAGAACGAATGCTTACTGGGGCGGGACCTTGTTGGTAAATGAGGGCAGTGACAATATCTTTAATATACTTCAGGTAGGTGATTTGTTGGTTTTGAGTTGCTTTTTGGTAGCAGACAAACAAATTAAAAAGGGCCATCTGAAACAGGTGAAACGCAACTTTCTTATACCAATAATGGGACTTTCTGGTTGATAAATAGGGCTGTAGCATCTGATCGTTTAAATCCACCCCCCCATGTACATATTATAATCGTGGACACATTCGGGCTTTACAATGGGGCCGCCTCTTCTTTGGGTCTCCACCACGGTGTCATTGTGGATGGTAGAGAGGATGTGGACATCTTTCTTGTCCCTCCACTTCATGGCCAACACCTCCTCGTTCCTCATGAATGCCGATTCTCCGTTTTGCAATTTTTTTGGTCAACAAATTTTGTGGGAATCCCTTCCGTTTTTTTTTTTTTTAAGTACCGCAGGCCAGGGTTTTTTTACTATAAAGGTGACGAAAAAGGGGCAGGCTGGTATAATAGTTGTCGACATATAAATGGTATCCTTTGTCGAACAGAGGGTATGCCAGCTCCCAGACAAATTTACCACTGGTTCCAATATATGTGGGGCAATCATGGGGCTGGAGCTGGGAGTCTTTGCCTTCGTAGATCCGGAATGTGAAGACATATCCAGTGGCTCGATCGCATAATTTATTTAATTTCACCCCATACCTGGATCTCTTGCTTGGTATATACTGCTTGAAGTGCAGTCGGCCAGTGAAATGTATGAGGGACTTGTCCGCACAAATTTTTTGGTCTGGGATAAAAACGTCTCTAAATCGCTGGGAAAAGGAATTGATTAGGGGGCGTATCTTGCAGAATTTATCATGGTTGGGATGATCTCGGGGAGGGCACTGTGAATTGTCATTGAAGTGGAGAAAACGCATAATCATGCCATATCTTGTCCTGGACATGACAGCGGAATATATGGGCATGTGGTGGATGGGGTTGGTAGACCAATATGCATGGACTTCGTTCTTTTTTGTAAGCCCCATATTGAACGTAAGGCCCAAAAAAAATTTAAATTCGTCCAGTGTTAGACGTCGCCACTGGAACATGCGGGCATAGGAAGAATTGGGGTTGGCGGCAATAAGTAATGCATACAGGTTAGTTTGATCCACCATATTCTGCAGCAAATCTTGTGGGAAAAATAAAGAAAAATAATCAAATTGAGAAAAATTTGTAGTGTCGGGCTGCACACCTGGCTGTGCAGTGAAAGGGGGGATGATAGCGGATCCTGAGTTGGCCGGTAACCATAAAGGGTTTGCCAGGGCATCGGGAAGGTAGGACTGGGGCTGGGTTCTTCGGGTTGGGCGTGTGATTCCAGTGCTTGTACTGGGCTCCTCTTCCTGGGGTCTGGCGCTGCTGGTGGTGGGCAGATCTCCTGATCTTGGTCCTGATCTTGGTCCTGATCTCGGTCCCGATCTCATTCTTTTGGGAGGGACGGTTTCCTCCGATCCAATATCCTCCACTGGCTCGTATTCTGAACCAGAATCGGATGATGGGAGCTCCCCGCTGCTCTCATCATCCGACATGGTAAGAAGGGCATATGCCTCCTCAGATGTGTAAACCCTTTGCGACATTATGATAGTGCTTTTTGGCGGGCCTATGTAATGGTACTGCTGGCGGTAGTGGTGGTACCGATGTGGTATTAGTGGCGGGCCTGTGTGGCGGTACCGATGGCGGTACAGGTAGCGGTATGGGTGGTGGTGGTACCGATCGTGGTACAGGTAGCGGTATGTGTGGTGGTGGCGGTACCGATGGCGGTACGGGTGGCAGTACTGGTAGCAGGCCTGTGTGGCGGGCCTGTGTGGTGGTATAGATGGTGGGACTGATGGCGGAACTGGCGGTGGTACTGATGGCGGTACTGGTAGCCTATGTGGCGGTACCAATGGCGGTACTGATGGCGGTGGGCCTGATGGGGGTACCGATAGTGGGCCTGATGGCAGGACTGGCTGTGGTACTGATGGCGGTGCTGGTAGCCTGTGTGGCGGTACCAATGGCGGTACTGATAGCGGTGGGCCTGTGACAGATGATTGACAGATGGGCTGATTGATTGACAGATGGGCTGATTGATTGGGTGACTGACAGATGGGCTGATTGGCTGGGCTGATTGATCAGATGGGCTGATTGACAGATGGGCTGACTGACAGATGGGCTGATTGACAGATGGGCTGACTGACAGATGGGCTGATTGACAGATGGGCTGGGCTGTGTGACAGGTCCTCTTTACTGGCGGGGAGTCGTGTTGTGCACAGTATACAGTATATATAAACAGAACACTACACTGATATCTCACTTACTGATCCCTGTTCTCTCCTCACACGATCGATGTGTGAGGAGAGAGCAGAGATCAGATGGTAACTGCTCCTCTGTGTTTACATTTGTGACCGGCTGTGATTGGACACAGCCTGTCACATGGTAAACAGCCAATTTCATTGGCTGTTTACCTTGATTGGGGAAGCATTGTGTCCAAGGGACACCCGTCTTCCTCAATCCCTGCCCTGCACTCCTCCGGTGGCGCGCACGGTGCGCGCCGCCGAGTTTGTTATGACATGTGATCGACTGTGACGTTGACACAGCTGATCACGTGGTAAACGGCCAAAATCACTGGCTGTTTACCATGATCGGGGAAGCGCTGTGTCCAAGGGACACATGCCGTCACCGATCGCCGCGTTGCGCGCCCCCGCGGGCGTGCGCTAGGGAGTTATCCTGCTGGACGTCATATGACGCCCAGTCAGGATAACACAACCACCGCCCGGCCGTCATCTGCTATGGGCCGGGCGGGAAGTGGTTAATCCAGGGGTTGACATACTTTTTCCACCTGCACTGTGAATGTTTACATGGTGTGTTCAATAAAAACATGGTAACATTTAATTCTTTGTGTGTTATTAGTTTAAGCAGACTGTGATTGTTTATTGTTGTGACTTAAATGAAGATCAGATCACATTTTATGACCAATTTGTGCAGAAATCCATATCATTCCAAAAGGGTTCATATACTTTTTATTGCAACTGTATACAGTGTAATATATATATATATATATATATATATATATATATATATATATATATATATATATATATATATATATATATATATATATATATTGTGACAGTATGCTAGGTGATATAGTGGATAATTGCTACATTTCACCTCGCATTTGTTCTGTTGTAGCGGATTGAACCGGAATCCGGCCTGGGTTTTTCTAGCCTCCGGATGTTCTTTTTTTTTTTTTTTTGAAAGCCTATGGCGTGCATAACACATCCAAAAACTTCACCCAGTGCCAAAAAAATGTGCACACGCATAAAGAGTGAAACACAAAAAAGAGCAAACGGGTACACAAATGTGCCTTGCCCTGAATCCCCTGGGGTGTTAGGCTCTAGACGGGGACAAGGGTACTTGCAATTGGTCCATCTGGCTGAAACCAGATGGTCCCCGTTCTCTGGAGGGCCTGCCGAAACAGACCCACCCAAGTACTAGGTGAGGCTCCCTCGAAGAGAGACCCCTTGAGGGAGGGTGGACCAAGCCAAAAGGCCTATTATCCACCCCCTCACAAGACTTTCAGGGCTGGCCCAAGGACCCACAAACCTACTCATCACACAGTGCAACAAATTGTGTACAAACATAAAAATACAAAAAGTGACAAACATAGGCTTAATAAATAACATAAAGTGGGGAAGGAATAAGTGAAGAGGAGAGGGAAAAAGTGGCCATTGTGTGAAACAATGACCAGGCCCTCCGGCCAGGAATAAAAAATTCCTCTGGTCCCAGCCAAAAGGCCCGCCCCAAGAGGCAGGTGCTAAAAAAAAGTGTGTTCTATGGTGCAGTGACCATGGTGCCTCAAACCAAAGTGACTCTCACTCACAGTGATTTTTTGGCACCCCTGGACTGCCACTCCAGGGGAACATACTCCATAGGCTTTCAGGACCAACCCTGACCAACGGCCCAGAGCACAGCTGCCCCCACTCCAGGCAGAAAGGCATGAAGTTTAGGGAGCTCGGTGAGAGCCCTTTACCATCAGGCTCCACCGTCGCTCCCATCACTCCTTCCTAAATACATTGGGGAAATGCTAACCACTCCCCCCCCAAAAAGGGGAGTAAGTGTTCCCTCCCGAATAACTGTCCGAAGCTAGAGCTACCACAATCTAGGCCAGAAGGCCAGGGACCCAACCCTCTGGCCAGACCCAGATGCAGCACCCATCCTCACCAGGAGCACCCTTCCGGATGGCTCAGACTCAACCACTGGCCATCCCCCAGTATCTGTCGGGCAGCTTGGCATAGTCCTTGCTGAAACCGCCTTTCCAGGCACTATAACACCATTGAAATTGCTGGCCCTCCCCAACGAGAGTAGCACAGTGCCTCCTCTGGAAACTGATAAGAACAGATACTACTCTTGATCTTATCCAAAAGGCCGAGAAGCGATCCTAGGCCTTCCTAAGCATTATGGGGTATTACCAACGGTTTATACCCGACTTTTCCACCACTGCCATTCCTCTGACCGACCTGACGAAGGGTAGAGGGTCGGTCATGGTCAAATGGAATCCTGAAGCTGAGGAGGCGTTTCAGAAGTTAAAACAGGCCCTTTGTGTACTACCGGTGCTGGTGACCCCGGACTGCACAAAGGGGTTTGTGGTACAGACAGATGCCTCTGAGGTGGACCTAGGTGCTGTACTATCCCAGAACAGAGATGGTGAGGAGGACCTGGTTGTATACCTGAGCCGAAAACTGAATAAGCATGAAAAAAACTATGCTATTGTCGAGAAGGAGAGTCTCGCTATTAAATGGGCCTTGGAGTCCCTGAAGTATTACTTGTTGGGGAGGTCATTTAAGCTGGTCACCAACCATGCTCCCCTAAAGTGGATGTGTGACAACAGGGAGAAAAATGCCAGCGTGACAAGATGGTTCCTGGCTCTACAACCCTTTAAGTTTACAGTAGAGCATAGGCCGGGCAAGCTCCAAAACAATGCAGATGCACTGTATGCTTGGGTCAATTGCTCAGCCGCAGGGGCTTGAGCAGAGGAGGAGGATATGTGATGGCATGCGAGGTGATATAGTGGATAATCGCTACATTTCACCTCGCATTCGTTGTGTTGTAAGGTATTGAACTGGAATCCAGCCCGGGTTTTTCCAGCCTCTGTGGCAGGCAGGGTTCCGGTCCGGATGTTCTGGTCCACTTGAGCCCACACTCAGGTGGACTTTAAATAACCAGGAAGAGAGCTCAACAGGGCTCTGGTTTTGAGACTCAGGAAGGAACCTGAGTGAGAGGAGCTCTGGCTATTGGACTGAAAAGGTTTGCTTTACCGCATGTTTTGTGGGTGATGGGGACCAGCCCCGCACTGTCTAGAGAGGAGACTGTTTGTTTAGTTAGCGCCGGACGACAAGGATTTACTTTACTGTTTTGTTTATTTTTATTTTGCAAACCTCCTGTAAATAAACCTGGCATCCGCCAGATTTTAAAGAAAGTGCCCGTTTGCTGACTGTCACTCAGAAAAGGTGATCCCCACCAGCTAATCTTCCCACAATATATATATCTATATATATATAGATATATCTATAGATATATCTATAGATATATCTATATATATATCTATATATAAATTGTGTGCACCTGGGCGGAATCCCCTTTGTTCACAGAGGTCCTGAGTGGAGGCACAGCACATTTTATTATCAAAACCACTCTTCTACTTAGCATAGGTTCTCTACAGATTTAGCACAATATCATGTTTGGGGGTGGGGCATTTCTCATAACCCCCCCACCCCCCAAGAAAAAAAAAATTGTCATGCAATAACTAGTGAGAATTCTGTGTGAATACACGTTGTTTTTATTTTACATTTTCCTCTTCTACTTCTTCAAAACTCTATGTTTTTCCTTTTTTTTTTACTTTTAGCATACCAGATATGTGAGAGAACAGCTGCTGTTTAGTAAATGATAACCAAATGATATACAATTGTAAAGAGAATTTTATAGAACATTTGAACAGCTGATTTCAGCAGGTTTGAATTTTTTTTTTTTTTTATTGGATATATAAGGACAGCTTGGTATTTCCATCTTATTAAATTGCCCGCACTCTTTAGTCTGTTTTGGATCTGTAAGTTCCCCTACAGAAATTTGCAAATTAAAATGTAAGGAGAAAAGTGAGTTTTGCAAGTAATTATTTAACTTTACATCTAAATAATGTCATTAGTCTGGGGAGCTGAAATAGTGATATTTGGTACGAATCAAAGTGTCAAGGGAAAAAAAAATAATAATTCTGGTGATCTGGTGGTCATAATGTGATAGATATTACAGTGCCTAGCTTCATTCTGACCTATGAACTCCACATCAGATCTTTCAAAAATATTGTGTTTTTTAAGTATATTCTTGCATGTAGATGAGTGTTGGGCAATTTGGATAGGGAATGACTCTACACTTGCCATGCTGCATATGTTAGAAAATAATCTATTTAAATATTGAATACAGTATATAAGTCCATATAGTTTAACCAACAAAAGTGCAAAAAAAAAAATGTACAATCGTATATACACAATCCTATACCCACAGTTCAGCAAAGCAAAGTAAAACATGATCCAATTTGTTCCAGCAGGGGAAAACATTCCTTCCTGATCCCCCAAGAGGCGAAGGGATATTCCCTGGATCAACTTTACCTATACATATCAGTATCCCATTATATTATGTACATTTAGGAAAGAATCCAGGCCTTTTTCAAAGCAATATACTAAGCTGGACAGAACCAGCTCTTGAGGGAGCCTATTTCACATTTTCACAGCTCTTACTGTGAAGAAGTCTTTCCGTATTTGGAGATTAAATCTCTTTTCCCCAGTTAAAAAGAGTGCCCCCTTGTCCTCTGTGATGACCTTTAAGTGAATAACTCAACACCAAGTTCACTATATGAACCACATATGTATTTTTACATGTTGATCATATCCTCCTTAAACTCATCTTCTCAAGAGAGAATAGATTCAGTTCCTTCATCCCTCTTATCAGTTTGGTTGCCCTTCTCTGCACTTTCTCCAATTCCTCAATATCCTTTTTGCGAACTGGTGCCCAAAACTTGACTGCATATTCCAGATGAAGTTTTACTAATGATTTGTACAGGGGCAAAATGATATCTCTCTCTCTGCTGTCCATACCTCTCTTAATACAAGAAAGAATTTTGCTTGCTTTGAAAACCACTGCTTGGCATTGCGTACCTGTCATGATCCAGGTGTCAGACTTGAGGACCAGTTGCTATAGCAGTGGGAAACTCACACATAAACCAGCAAAATAGGAACACAGGCAGGTCACCCTGGTGGATGACGTGGGCTCATATGAGGCGTGGGGTCTAAGTACTAACCGGTATTCACCAGAGCTCCTGATGGTGGAGATGGATTTTGCTGCATGGTAGCACCAGGTCGTGGTCCTCAGGATCCTCCCACCAGGTGGTAAGCAAGCCACGATCCAGTAGCGGATTAAGCAGGTAAAGATCAAACAGAAGTGTAGTCAGTAAACAAGCCAAAAGGTCAGTAACGAGTAGTTGCAGGTTGGGATCAGGCAGAAGCATAGTCAAGGAACAAGCCAAGGGTCCATAATGAGTGGTAGCAAAATATGGATGGCAGCAGGGAAGACAAGAGTGGGATACTGGCTGAAAGAACACAATAATCTGGCAAACAGGAAGCGCAGAGACATGGCTTAAATCAATAATATTGAGTATAAAAACCAAGCGCTGATGTGGATAAATTTGATAAAATACAGATGAATGTGCTTAAAAATAATATTAAAATACGTGCTATGATTAAATCAATACATTTAAAGCTGCTATCAATACAAAGTGATCAGATAACCAAAAGCAAAATGATAAGTGTAAAATTGATGCGCTTTAAAATGTGATGTGCAAAAATAACTATGGTTGGAAATAGCTTAAATAGATGAATAAATAATGCATATATACCTAAAAATTGATATATAAATAATTATAGTGCTAATACATGTATTTAAATTCCCCAAAATTGATCCGCAAACTAGTGATGTGATGTTGAATAAAAGTTATAATAACACTCTGAACATAAAAATATGTAGGAGAAATAAAAGTAATTGAAAGTAATTAAACAATTCCTTCCCTTAATCCAATTGATTGATTCACTGGGTTAAATCGTTTGTTTCATCTATTTAAGCTATTTCCAACCATAGTTATTTTTGCACTATCATCATATTTTAAAGCACATCAATTTTACACTTATCATATGGCTTAAATCAAGAAGTTCATGGAAGGAGCAAAGGGTTCAGGGTTCAAGACAAACAAGGTTCAAGACTGGATCCTTCAAGGAATTGTCCAGGGAACTGTTCAGCATTCAGGGTAGCTCAGCAAGAAGAGACATTGCCTGATACAGCTGAGGCTTTCTTGTTCAGATCCAGGTCCTGACATTGCCATTATTAAGCTTATTATCTACCAGAACACCGAGATCATTCTCCACTATTGATTCCCCCTAGTATGTATGATGCATGCATATTCTTAGCTCCCAAGTGCAAAACTTTGCATTTATCAACATTAAACCTCATTTGCCACATAGTTAGTTACATAGTTGCATAGTAGGTGAGGTTGAAAAAAGACACAAGTCCATCAAGTCCAAACTATGTGTGTGATTATATGTCAGTATTACATTGTATATCCCTGTATGTTATGGTCATTCAGGTGCTCATCTAATAGTTTCTTGAAACTACCAATGCCCCCCTGCTGAGACCACCGCCTGTAGAAGGGAAATCCACATCCTTGCCGCTCTTACAGTAAAGAACCCTCTACGTAGTTTAAGGTTAAACCTCTTTTCTTCTAATTTTAATGGGTGGCCACGTCTTGTTAAACTCTCCTCTGCAAAAAAGTTTTATTCCTACTGTGGGGTCACCAGTATGGTATTTGTATATTGAAATCATATCCCCTCTCAAGCGTCTCTTTTCAAGAGAGAATAAGTTCAGTGCTCGCAACCTCATAACTCATATGAGTCCTCCAGGCCCTTTATTAGCTTTGTTGCCCTTCTTTGTACTCACTCCATTTCCAGTACATCCTTCCTGAGGACTGGTGCCCAGAACTGGACAGCATACTCAAGGTGCGGCCGGACCAGAGTCTTGTAGAGCGGGAGAATTATCGTTTTATCTCTGAACTTGATCCCTTTTTAATGCATGCCAATATTCTGTTTGCTTTGTTAACAACAGCTTGGCATTGCATGCCATTGCTGAGCCTATCATCTACTAAGTCCCCCAGGTCCTTTTCTATCTTAGATTCCCCCAGAGGTTCTCCCCCCAGTGTATAGATTGCATTGATATTTTTGCCACCCAGATGCATTATTTTACATATTTCTTCATTGAACCTCATTTGCCATGTAGTTGCCCACCCTGGTAATTTGTTCAGATCTTTTTGCAAGGTTTCCACATCCTGCGGAGAAGTTATTGCCCTGCTTAGCTTAGTATCGTCTGCACTACAAACTGTTTACCCCATCCTCCAGGTCGTTTATGAACAAATTAAATAGTATTGGTCCCAGCACAGAACCCTGGGGGACCCCACTACCCACCCCTGACCATTCCGAGTACTCCCCATTTATCACCACCCTCTGAACTCGCCCTAGTAGCCAGTTTTCAATCCATGTACTCACCCTATGGTCCGTGGCAATGGACCTTATTTTGTACAGTAAATGTTTATGGGGAACTGTGTCAAATGCTTTTGCAAGATCCAAATACCCCACGTCTACGGGCCTTCCTTTATCTAGCTGGCAACTCACCTCCTCATAGAATGTTAGTAGATTGGTTTGGCAAGAATGATTCTTCATGAATCCATGCTGATTACTGCTAATGATACCATTCTCATTACTAAAATCTTGTATATAGTCCCTTATCATCCCCTCCAAGAGTTTACATACTATTGATGTTAGGCTAAATGGTCTGTAATTCCCAGGGATATATCTGGGCCCTTTTTAAATATTGGTGCTACATTGACTTTCTCCAATCAGCTGGTACCATTCCAGTCAGTAGACTGTCAGTAAAAATTAGGAACAATGGTCTGGCAATTACTTTACTGAGTTCCCTAAGTACCCTTGAGTGCAAGCCATCTGGTCCCGGTGATTTATTAATGTTAGGTTTCTCAAGTCTAACTTTAATTCTGTCCTCTGTTAACCATGGAGGTGCTTTCTGTGATGTGTCATGAGGATAAACACTGCAGTTTTGGTTACTGAAGCCCCCCGATTCCCTCATGAAGACTGAGGAGAAGACTAAATTCAATACCTTCGCCATCTCCCCATCCTTTGTAACCAGATGTCCTTCCTCATTCTTTATGGGGCCAATATGGTCTGTCCTCTCATTTTTACTGTTTACATACTTAAAGAATTTCTTGGGATTTTTTTGCTCTCCTCCACTATGTGTCTTTCATGTTCTATCTTAGCCATCCTTATTGCACCCTTACATTTCTTGTTGCATTCTTTATAAGGTCTGAATGCTGATGATGATCCCTCAACCCTGTATTTTTGAAGGCCATCTCCTTTGGTTTGGTTTTATATGCATTTTTACATTGGAGTTAAGCCATCCAGGACTTTTGTTCGCTCTTTTAAATTTATTAACCAATGGAATGCATTGACCAATGCCCTTATTTAATATACTCTTAAAACAAACCCATCTCTCCTCCGTGTTCTTTGTTTCTAAGATTTTATCCAAATGTATGCCTTCTAGCAAGGTTCATAGTTTAGGGAAGTTGGCTCTTTTGAAATTCAGTGTCTTTGTATTCCCCTTATATTTCCTATTTGTGTGATTTATACTGAAACCAATTGACCTGTGATCGCTGTTACCTAAATTGCCCCGTATTTCCACATCCGTGATCAGGTCTGTATTGTTGGTAATCAGTAGATCCAGTAATGCTTTATTTCTAGTTTAACACCCACCAAATTACCCCTTTTTGGAAATTAGACATCCCAAGCTATTTGTTGAGATGCATGTTAAGTGTTTGGAAGATCTTATTTTTTGCCTCAAGTTTTTTGAAAATGAATGAATTTCTTTTTTTTTACACAAAGTTGTCACTTTACTGAGATAATTCTCACACACATTATAGGTATATGTGGCATTACACCCCAAAACACATTCTGCTATTCTCCTGAGTGAACAGGGATGTCGTAACTTGCGCATTTTATTTCCTGACTACCTATCACAGTTTTAGAGGCCCAAAAATGCCAAGATAGTACAAAAAAACCCCAATGACCCTTTTTAGAAAGTAGACACTCCAAGGTCTACCCATGGCAAGCGTGGGAAATATCCCATTAAAAAATCTTCTGTATTAACCACTTCAGCCCCAGAAGGATTTACCCCCTTCCTGACCAGAGCACTTTTTACAATTTGGCACTGCGTCGCTTTAACTGCTATTTGCGCGGTCATGCAATGCTGTACCCAAACAAAATTTGCGTCCTTTTCTTCCCACAAATAGAGCTTTCTTTTGATGGTATTTGATCACCTCTGCCGTTTTTATTTTTTGCGCTATAAACGGAAAAAGACAGAAAATTTTGAAAAAAATTATATTTTCTACTTTTTGTTATAAAAAAAATTCAATAAACTCAATTTTAGTCATACATTTAGGCCAAAATGTATTCGGCAAAATGTCTTTGGTAAAAAAAATGTCAATAAGCGTATATTTATTGGTTTGCGCAAAAGTTATAGCATCTACAAGCTAGGGTACATTTTCTGGAATTTACACAGCTTTTAGTTTATGACTGCATGTCATTTCTTGAGGTGCTAAAATGGCAGGGCAGTACAAAACCCCCCCAAATGACCCCATTTTGGAAAGTAGACACCCCAAGGAAATTGCTGAGAGGCATGTTGAGCCCATTGAATATTATTTTTTTGTCCCAAGTGATTGAATAATGACAAAAAAAAAATTACAAAAAGTTGTCACTAAATGATATATTGCTCAAACATGCCATGGGCATATGTGGAATTGCACCCCAAAATACATTTAGCTGCTTCTCCTGAGTATGGGGATACCACATGTGTGGGACTTTTTGGGAGCCTAGCCGCATACGGGGCCCCGAAATCCAATCACCGCCTTCAGGATTTCTAAGGGTGTAAATTTTTGATTTCACTCTTCACTGCCTATCACAGTTTCAGAGGCCATGGAATGCCCAGGTGGCACAAACCCCCCCAAATGACCCCATTTTGGAAAGTAGACACCCCAAGCTATTTGATGAGAGGCATGGTGAGTATTTTGCAGCTCTCATTTGTTTTTGAAAATGAAGAAAGACAAGAAAAACTTTTTTTTTTTTCTTTTTTCAATTTTTAAAACTTTGTGACAAAAAGTGAGGTCTGCAAAATACTCACTATACCTCTCAGCAAATAGCTTGGGGTGTCTACTTTCCAAAATAGGGTCATTTGGGGGGTTTTGTGCCACCTGGGCGTTCCATGGCCTCCGAAACTGTGATAGGCAGTGAAGAGTGAAATCAAAAATTTAAGCCCTTAGAAAGCCTGAAGGCGGTGATTGGTTTCGGGGTCCCGTACGCGGCTAGGCTCCCAAAAAGTCTCACACATGTGGTATCCCCGTACTCAGGAGAAGCAACAGAATGTATTTTGGGGTGTAATTTCACATATTCCCATGGCATGTTTGAGCAATATATCATTTAGTGACAACTTTGTGCAAAAAAAAAAAAAAAAAAAATTGTCTTTTTCCCGCAACTTGTGTCACAATATAAAATATTCCATGGACTCGACATGCCTCTCAGCAAATAGCTTGGGATGTGTACTTTCCAAAATGGGGTCATTTGGGGGGGTTTTGAACTGTCCTGGCATTTTATGCACAACATTTAGACGCTTATGTCACACATCACCCACTCTTCTAACCACTTGAAGACAAAGCCCTTTCTGACACTTTTTGATTACATGAAAAAATTATTTTTTTTTTGCAAGAAAATTACTTTGAACCCCCAAACATTACATATTTTTTTAAAGCAAATGCCCTACAGATTAAAATGGTGGGTGTTTCATTTTTTTTTCACACAGTATTTGCGCAGTGATTTTTCAAACGCATTTTTTTGGGAAAAAACACACTTTTTTAAATTTTAATGCACTAAAACACACTATATTGCCCAAATGTTTGATGGGATAAAAAAGATGATCTTAGGCCGAGTACATGGATACCAAACATGACATGCTTTAAAATTGCGCACAAATGTGCAGTGGCAACAAAATAAATACATTTTTTAAAGCCTTTAAAAGCCTTTACAGGTTACCACTTTAGATTTACAGAGGAGGTCTACTGCTAAAATTACTGCCCTCGATCTGACCTTCGCGGTGATACCTCACATGCATGGTGCAATTGCTGTATACATTTGATGCCAGACCGACGCTTGCGTTCGCCTTAGCGCGAGAGCAGGGGGGGACAGGGGTGCTTTTTTTTTTTTTTTCTTTATTATTTTTTTGCTTTTTTATCTTATTTTTAAACTGTTCCTTTCATTTTTTTTTTTTTTTTTAATCATTTTTATTGTTATCTCAGGGAATGTAAATATCCCCTATGATAGCAATAGGTAGTGACAGGTACTCTTTTTAAAAAAAATTGGGGTCTATTAGACCCTAGATCTCTCCTCTGCCCTCAAAGCATCTGACCACACCAAGATCGGTGTGATAAAATGCTTTCCCAATTTCTCAATGGCGCTGTTTACATCCGGCAAAATCTAAGTTATGAAATGCTCGTAGCTTCCGGTTTCTTAGGCCATAGAGATGTTTGGAGCCACTCTGGTCTCTGATCAGCTCTATGGTCAGCTGGCTGAATCACCGGCTGCATTCTCAGGTTCCCTGTTGAGACAGGAGAGCCAGAGAAAAACACGGAAGACGTGGGGGGGCCTTCCCTCCCACTGCTTGTAAAAGCAGTCTAGAGGCTAATTAGCCGCTAGGATTGCTTTTACATGAAAGCTGACCGCTGGCTGAAAAGAATGATACCAAGATGATACCTAAACCTGCAGGCATCATTCTGGTATAACCACTCAAAGTCGTGAATGGCGTACCTGAAGACAAAAAAATGGTTAGCAATAAAACACAGTAAACGGTAAAGTATAAAAAATTGCATACCTGAAAAGCAAACGTGATAAAACATAATAACAATAAAACATTGCAGAATAGAATACAGTAAAAAAGAGCAGAACAATAGAGGGAGAATAGAGAGAACAATTAAAAGAACAACTATTATTTTTTATTTTATATATATTTTTTTTTTTTTACACTTTTTTTTAAACTTTTATAACTGTAACCGGTTCTAGGTTTGGGTCTCTCAAAATGCGATGGCATCTTGGGAGACCCTGTTAAAGTGTGCCTAGTCTGTGCAATGCTGTACCATACGCTAATACTCAACTAGTGTATGGTAGCGTTCAAAACATTCACCAATGCAAAGACCAGGATTGTCAGGACAGGAGGGACAATGATAGCGGGTGTCACGCCTATATTCGCGCTTGCTGCAGACACAACATCTTTTTTGGGGGGGTTCGTTGGGTAGGGGTACTCGGGAGGACATAAAAATGCCTCTCATGCAGCCGACTGCATTTGGTTGGGGATGTGAATGGGGGAAGTACGGGTGCTGCAGAAGCGGTGGGTTCCCAATTAGGATTGGCGAATGCAGCAGGAAGGGCATTATGGGCACGACGGGCCTGTGTTTGTCTTCTTGGTGGCATCGGGACACTACTTGTGCTTGCCACCTCACCAGCTTGAACTGCTCTTATGGGACTCGCCACGTCACCAAGTGTTACTGCAGTGCTGGTTTGACTACGACCGGGGTGTACTAGGCCGCTGGTGCTTGCCAGTTCACCAAAATGCTACCAAAAAAACTGCTAGCGATCGCAGGGATCAGGCCTGACTCTGCGAACGCTGCAGTTATGCGTTTAGTGTTTTGTAAGTGACAGTGATCGATCGATACTGCACTTGAGTGGGCTGGGCTGGGCCGGGCGGAGGGGCAAAACGCAGGTGCTAGCAGGTATCTGGGCTGATCCCGCTAACGCTGCGTTTTTGGGAACCCTAAACTGCTGGGGATGCTAGTATAGATCTGATCGGATCAGATATTGATCTGTTCAGATACTATACCACTAAGGGAGGTGTACGGTGCGTGCGTGGGTGTTAGCGGTACTGGCGCTAACCTGACGCTGCCTGGGGCTGGTGTTTGCCAGTTCACCAAAACGCTACCAAAAAAACTGTTTTCAATCGCAGGGATCAGGCCTGATTTTGCGAATGCTGCAGTTATGCATTTAGTGTTTTGTAAGTGACAGTGATCGATCGATACTGCACTTGGGTGGGCTGGGCCGGGCGGAGGGGAAAAACGCATGTGCTAGCAGGTATCTGGGCTGATCCCACTAACACTGCATTTTGGGGAACCCTAAACTGCTAGGGATGCTAGTATAAATCTGATCAGATCAGATATTGATCCGTTCAGATACTATACCACTAAGGGAGGTGTACGGTGCGTGCGTGGGTGTTAGCGGTACTGGCACTAACCTGACACTGCCTGGGGCTGGTGCTTGCCAGTTCACCAAAATGCTACCAAAAAAACTGTTAGCGATCGCAGGGATCAGGCCTGACTCTGCGAACGCTGCAGTTATGCGTTTAGTGTTTTGTAAGTGACAGTGATCGATCGATACTGCACTTGAGTGGGCTGGGCCGGGCGGAGAGGCAAAACGCAGGTGCTAGCAGGTATCTGGGCTGATCCCGCTAACACTGCGTTGGGAACCCTAAACTGCTGGGGACGCTAGTATAGATCTGATCGGATCAGATATTGATGCGTTCAGATACTATACCACTAAGGGAGGCGTATGCTGCGTGCGTGGGTGTTAGCGGTACTGGCGCTAATCTGACGCTGCCTGGGGCGACGCATATCACCGCCGGGCAATCAGGGGGCTAAACCTTTATTAGGTAATAAACGGCGGGTGCCCTGACACTATAAAAAATAAACGAACTAACCAGCGTCACCCGTAACACTTATACGGTTATCAGTGGTGAAAGGGTTAACTAGGGGGCAATCAAGGGGTTAAAACATTTATTAGATAGTATATGGGGGTCCCTGACGCTATAAAACGCTGACGGTGAACCTAAATATTTAGCTCCCTAACTAGCGTCACCAGTGACACAAATACAGCGATCAGAAAAATGATCGCTTAGCGACACTGGCGATGGGGGGTGATCAAGGGGTTAAAACTTTATTAGGGGGGTTAGGGGGGTATCCTAGACCTAAAGGGGGCTAATACTAACTGCCCTACCACACTAACTGTCACAAACTGACACCATGCAGTAATCAGAAAAAAAAAAAACTGCTTGGTATCAGTGTGACGGGGGGGGGGGGAGGGGTGAGTGGGGGGTGATCGGGGGGCCATTGGGGGGGATCGGGGGTGTATTGTGTGCCTGGCATGTTCTACTGTGATGTGTGTGTGTGTTTTACACTCACAGTGATGTCTTGGCGCCGGAACAGAAAATACCGAGCCGAGGAGAGATGACATCATTTCCTTTGCTGCTGTTTAGCATACAGCAGCAATGGAAGATTCTCATTGGCTGGGAGCGATCGCGAGGGGGGGGCCACGAACGGATGGTCTCCCCCTCACCTCTCATCGCTCCCAGACCAAAGCCGACCACCTCGGGCACCGGGGGGGGTCCGATCGGACCCCCCGCCCATGGGAGGCAGATCACGTACGTGATTCTGCCTGCCCGTGCCATTCTGCCGACGTATATCGTCGTGAGGCGGTCGGCAAGTGGTTAATGTATTAAATAATTTTTTCCTCTTTAGCTTTTACACATGGAAATAATGGGTTTAATAGTCTTCATAGTAATATAATCTTGTTAGCACTAGTAATATTAATGATGTTTTACTGAAAGTACTTCTGTGATTGACTGAAAACCAAGTAGAAGAGACTAGAGAAACTTAATGTGAACAATTTACCAGGTCCATATTAGGGAACTTACTCAGTTATAGCCAAGCTGCTATTTCTAGTTATTAAAGACAACTTGCTGACTGGAATGGTACCAACTGACTGGTGAAGAGCAAATGTGGTACCAATTTACAAAAAAGGATCAAGATGAATGCCAGGAAGCTACAGACCAATCAGCCTAACACCAATAGTATATACGTTATTTGATGTAATGGTAAGGGACTCTAAACAGAAATCTATCTGTGATAAAGGTATCATAAGTGACAATCAGCATGCATTTATGAAAAAAATTTCTTGTCAGACCAACCTGTTATAATGCTATTAAGGAAGTAATATAGAAATTGGATGGTGAAAGTCCAGTGGATGAAGATGATAGATTTTGCTAAGGCATTTGACACTGTACCTCATAAATACATGGTTTATCCATGGATAGAAGACAGCTTACATGAACAGATCCAGAGAACAGCAATAAATGACTCATTCTCTGCATTGTCTAAAGTTGGGAGTGGCGTACCCCAGGGTCCTGTATTGATGCTAGTGCTGTTCAGTTTGTTTATTATTAAACAAATATAAAATAACAATAAATATCAATAAATATCAGTGATTGCTAATGAGAAAATGGAAATAGGGGATTCGGCAGCTACGCGGCAGATGAATTATAAATTTGGGTGCCAAATTACACATGCAAAATATACATTAGAAGGAGCTCCCCTGGGAGAATCAGTGATGAATAAGGATCTGGGGGTGCTTGTAGATCAAACCCTCACCAGCCATTTTAAAACATATAAATTGCATTTAGAGAGTCATTTATTCATAGTAAAAACAACTGAAAAGATTGTAGGAGCTACATTTACAGCATTATATTATTGGCACTTGACCTCAATTTGAACAGGTCTCCCAACAGCCATTATTAAATCTAGAAATTAACATTGCCATAACATTTATTAACAGAAAGAACACCCCAATAGATTGTAGTACCTATGTTTGCAGTATTAATTTATTTGAAGTTTAGCCACAATTTCAACAGAACCCTCAACAGTACAGTTTAAATCTAAGAATTCAATTTTAGGTGTTTATTTGCAGAAAAAATACCCAATAATTGTCATATCTATGTTTTGGTATTAAACTGTTGTATTTGGACAAGGACCCCATCAATAAAGCAACATTACAGTGTCATTTATTCCCAGAAAAAAAAAGCTCACAAAAGATTGATGTCCTTAGGTTCACAGTACTAATTTGTTTGTACTTAAGCTCTAATTTTAACACCCAGCAGCATTTGTTTAATCTAGAAATCAAAATTACAGTGTTGTGTATTCACAAAAACACCCAAATTCTGTGGAGACTTTGCATGCTGTCTTTAAACACTTTTACCAGGCTGCTTTGTCTACAGGAAAAAAATCTGCATTATAGTGTATTCTTCCCAAACATATGATAGTGAGAACATGTAAAGTCTTTAAAAACAATCTCCAAGCTACTTTAATGTTAACAGGTCCCACACCAGCCAGCTTTTCATAAAAAAGAAATAGGCATGTAGGTGTAATTATTTTACTGACAAAAAACACCCATAGTATTTAAGTGAGTATGTGTACTGTCTTTAAACACTTTTACTAAACCACTACCCAACCCCCCCCCCTTTTTTAACCTAATGAAAACAATTATGCAAAATGTGAATTTAAAAGAAGCACCCAGGGGTGTGTGGCCTAGCGCATGGAGCCGTAGGTCGCACTTTACAGCGGCTCCCGGTCCTACGAATCTCCACGACACTACAGCGCGGACATCTCGCATCGCTCCTGCACCGCACAGTTGGGCAAAGGGAAGCCCAAGGAGCACTCCAAGCCCGTCAGAGATCGTACTCAGAGCGATCTGGACAGATTTGTGACCCGGGCTTCCGCGGCCTACAGCTCACAGGGGCAGACCAAGATGGCGCCGACACCTCCGTCCCCCACCCGCTCTAAGTCTTCAGACGCCGTACAGGTATGCTCCAGGGCTCGTTCTGCCTCACTAGCTGATCTTGGGCCCACACTGCAGAGCCAGCACAGCTCACACAGCCCCTACAATCAGTCACAGACATCCCTAAACTCAGGAGACGGATGGGACTTAGAATCGCAGATGCGATCCCTCCATACATATATGCGCTCCCTCCCAACAAAAGCCGATTTTGAACATTACACCACCCGCATGGAAAAAACATACAGGCAGGAGATTGCGGAGCTTAAAAGGGACATGGGAATCCGCATTGAAGATGTGGAACATACCGCGGAGGGCATATGTACCACCCTGCAATCCCATGAGGAAATTTTGAACTCTCATACTGTCCTAATCCAACAGCTCATGTACCACCAGGACGATATTGAAAACCATAACAGACGGAATAATATTAGAATACGTGGCATCCCTGAAACCATTGAGCATAAAGACCTGGCAGGGGCTGTAACCTCTATCTTTAATCAAATACTCCAACAACCCAAAGACACTCACATTGAATTGGATAGAGTACACAGGACCTCAGGCCCCCGCAACCCGGACTCTGCTTATGTCCGTGACACCCTGTGTAGAGTACATTTTTATAAAGTAAAGGAAAACATCATGTGAGTGGCAAGCACACAAGACTCCATCACACTAAACGACACCCCTGTCATGCTACTCCCGGACCTCTCCCGCCAAACGCTAGCCATGAGGCGCTCCCTGAAACCCCTCACTTCAATCCTGCAAGAGAGACAAATCAGATACCAATGGCATTTTCCGTTTCAACTGCGAGTCCAGCATGAGGGCAAGACGGCCCTCTTTCGTACCCTGGGAGACTTACCACGATTCCTGAGCACCTTGGAACTTCCGCAGGTTTCCTTGCCAGACTGGCCTCTCCCAACTACCACCCCTGGCCTTCCATTCAACACGCAATGGCAGAAGACCGGCAGGCAGAAGCGCCCCAGATCCTCACCCCAAAAATCACCTGATGGCTGATGTTCCCCTGCGAAACAGGGTTCTACCTGCTACCTTTTTTTTTTCTTTTGCTTCGTCAACAGAGACTAATTTATCTACGCACACTTGACTTGACAATTTCCATACCGGGCTTCCAGATCTGCCAACATAACATTGTTTACGGACGATGCACACAAGTTTTTCTAATTTTTTCTTTTATTTTGTTTTTGGCCTTATAGTGCATCCCCCCTTAAGCAACAGCTTTTTCTTTATCATTTTTTCTTCTTCCTTGCTCCTCGTGACTAAAGTTAACTGTCGTTGCTGTGGGGTGGGGGGAAGGGGGGAGGGCTGGATTTGTTGAGGGTAGGCTATATCTGTTTTGGTACTTTAGATGATAACCCTTGTTTTGCTATAATTTCATTTTTTTTTTTCTTCAATGTTATATTTACTACACTGGTGCCTTCCTTCCACACTAGGTTTTATTTGATTCTTTCCAGGATGAAGGGTGATTGTCGCCCCCCCCACCTCCCCCTCCCACCTATGTGACTCCCTGTGCGCTGTTTGGATGCGCGGAGGACCCCTATGCTCCATAGAGCACTTTAGAAGCAGTGTGGAAGAAAGGCAGATGTGTCAAATTAGGGCCGCCACATTACGCCCATGGTTGGAGTTGTTTGTGAGCGTTGTCCTCAGGTTATTCATGTTTTATATACGGTGGGGATCCCGGGACCGGGAGACGCTTTGTGCGCTTACCATGTTTGAACCCCACTTAGGACCAATAGTGCTTATTACTGCACTGTTTACGTTATTTAGTATTTTCTTTCCAGTTACTAAGCGATTATATCTCATGATCTGGTTTAGGTTACCACTCTGTGGTTTCAACCTTTTTTTCCACCTTTGTTTTTCATGGTGGCTTTTTCCGTCTACCTTGTGGATGTGCTTTGTTTCTGTACGCATGAGACGGCTTCTGTCCACCTTTTTTGTCTACCTCATTTCTTCTATTCCCACTCCTTCTCTTTATCCAACCTTTGTTCTTCTCCCCTCTCTCTCCTCCCCCCCTCATACAGGGCAGGTCCTGGGTCACGTAGGGGCCATTAGAGTTTTGGCAAGAGATCTCGGGCTTGTCTCCATCCCACCGCTCTCATGTCTCCACTAGATCACATCACCTTAGCCTCCTTTAATTGCAGGGTCTTTAACACCCCTGAGAAAAGGAGCCAAGTGTTATATCATTTCCACAAAGCCAAAACCCAAATTTTACTCCTTCAAGAGATGCATTTTAAGGGCTCAGCCATCCCAACCTTGAATAACCCCCATTTTCATCAGTGGTTCCATAGCACCAACCCACTTACTAAATCCAAAGGAGTGTCGATAGCTTTCCACAAATCCTTTCACGCAGAAGTTTTAGATACATTGATAGACCCTGACGGTCGCTTTATTTTCCTCAAACTAAAATCTAACCTCTCCATTTTTACAGTTGCTAATGTATGCGGACCAAACCAAGACCAAGGGAGTTTTTTCTCCGTGCTCATAGATAAATTAATCTCGTTTGGGGGCCCCTGTTTTATTCTAGGAGGAGACCTCAACGTGACCCTCTCGCCAGCCGTGGACACCTCCTCGGGTAAGTCAGCTATTTCACATTCCACCCTTACACATATAAAATCACTCTTACACTCTGCCCAACTAGTGGATGTCTGGCGGGTTCAACACCCATTTGAAAGAGACTACAGCTGTTATTCGGTCGCTCATAACTCATATAGTCGCATTGATTATTTTCTAGTGTCCCAATCCCTACTTGATGTCCCTATACAAGCTTCCCTGGGTAATATCCTCTGGTCAGATCACGCCCCCGCACATTTAAGCTTAGCCCACCCACCTAAAGCACACAAAACATTCTCCTGGTGTTTAAATGACAACTTACTAAAAGACAGCCTTTGTGTGACAGACATTGAGCAGGCAATTCGAAACTTTGTTCACGATCACCGCTCAGATGACACCAACCCCCTCACCAAATGGGAAGCCCTGAAATGTGTGTTAAGGGGAATTTTCATCCAACATGGCGCACGATTAAAGAAAGCTAGATCGGCCGTCATCGTCAAACTATTATCTTCTATCCACACCTTAGAAAGTACACATAAGAAAGACCTCGCACTTAGTACCTTCGTGGATCTCTCCAACTCCCGCAGAGACCTACTTCGCATCTTAGACGCAAACACTCTTATAGCCAGAGACAAAGGACGAAATCATCACTACATGCTAGCCAATAAGTGCGGACAACATCTAGCTAAGATCTTACACCCTCGTCCCCCCCAATGCCCCATACCGTTCATTTGCAACACAAACCAACAAAAGATCAGAACTCCTAGGGGCATTGCGGATGCTTTTCAACACTATTATTCTCAATTATACAACCTCCCCACGCGACCTCAACAATCCCCACAACACAACTCACAACTCCCTGACATGGAAAATTATATATTAGAAACGGCCCTCCCACGAATAGACCCCCCCACTTCCACAGCCCTAGAGGAAGTCCTGACGTCTTCGGACTTCCTATTAGCTATTAAAGGATTGAAATCCGGAAAATGCCCGGGGCCTGATGGCTTCTCACCCAGATTCTACAAATTATTTGCCCATTCATTAGCCCCACTTCTCGCAGCGGCGTTTAACTATCTAGATGATGATCATCCTCTCTCCAAATCCCTCCTTTCTGCCACCATCTCAGTCATACCTAAACCCGGAAAAGACCCCTCTCAATGTACTAGTTATAGGCCCATTTCCCTCCTTAATGTGGAAGTTAAACTCTTTGCCAAGATCCTAGCCAATCGTCTTTCACCCCTCTTACCCTCTATTATACATAGAGATCAATTTGGCTTTGTCCCTGGTAGGGAGGCCAGGGACAATACCACAAAAACGATACACCTGATTTCTTACATCCGCAAACACAACCTGAAGGCCTGCATCCTCTCTTTCGACGCTGAGAAGGCGTTTGACCGGGTTAACTGGCAATTTCTACGCCTTTCTCTAGAACAGATTGGACTCGGTCTTTCATTCACATCCAAGGTGATGGCGCTTTATTCTCATCCCACAGCCTCTGTGCTGGTCAATGGCTCCACATCCACCCTATTTGTGATCTCCAACGAAACTAGGCAGGGTTGTCCGTTGTCTCCCATGCTTTTCGTTCTAGTGATGGAGCACTTGGCTATGGCCATTAGGCAAAACAATAATATCATGGGAATATCGACGCCATCATCTGAAGTTAAACTCTCACTTTATGCAGATGATCTCCTTGTCTACATTCAACAACCCCATACCTCACTACCCTCCTTAATGCAAGAGTTCCGCAGATTTGGAGATTTAAGTAATTTTAAGCTCAACATGTCTAAGACAGAAGCCCTTAACATATCCCTAACTTCCCATTCCAGTGGGGAACAAGGGGCATCTCCTACCTTGGGGTCACCATCCCATCCAACCTAGCCGACCTCTACAACCTCAACTACCCTCCTCTCCTATCCCGAATCCGGAAAGAATTAGATACGTGGAATCAGACGCCACTACCCTGGTTCGGCCGCATCAATACATTAAAGATGGATACACTCCCTAAATTACTATACGTTTTCCAGACGATTCCGATACTCATCCCTCAACGGTTCTTTACTTCTCTACGATCTATGTCTATACGCTATGTCTGGCAACAGGGGATGTCTCGTATTCGACATGCCCTGTTGACATACCCAAAAACACGGGGTAGGGTTGGCCTTCCGGACTTCGAAATGTACCACAGGGCTGCAGTCCTCTCTAGGATCCTCGAGTGGTTCCCTCGCCCATTCCCCAAGGCATCCACTGCCATAGAACAGGACCTCTCCACTTCTGACCTTCGAG
The DNA here is from genome assembly GCF_042186555.1 of Aquarana catesbeiana. NCBI lineage: Eukaryota > Metazoa > Chordata > Amphibia > Anura > Ranidae > Aquarana > Aquarana catesbeiana. The sequence continues at coordinate 144,681,617 of NC_133334.1, forward strand.
CTTTGCTCTGGGGATATGGTCGAAAGATGCCCACCCTAGTTAATTGCTCTCCATTAACGACTGCAGAACTATACCTGTGGTATAGAAAGGGACTATTAACACTATTATCCACTGACCCCACACCACTAACTTCACTCTTCGATCACCCAGACCTTCCTCAGGGCATGGGCTCCAACTCAGTGGGCCCATATTCACGGGATGCCTGGCCTACAGCTAACTCATTCATACACCCGAATACGGGCATGCCTGCTCTTCCAAGTGACAGAGGTAATTGGCTTACAGCCCTACGTATCTCCTCCTTCTGCTCTGACCTGTTTTCTTCCACCCACACTCATAGACCTTTAACTGACTACGAGCAGCTGTGTTCTCTCTTGGAAACGCCTAAACATTTACTATCCACCATCTACAAATTGTTACACTCACTGACTCATGACCAACTTCCACCTTACACGAGGAGATGGGCCGCTGACCTAGGCAGAGATCTTTCACTGGATGACTGGCAAAAGTCTTTTCACTTCACGCACAAGTCCTCCATCTCTTGCCATATACAAGAGAAAAATATTAAACTTCTGGCAAGATGGTACAGAGACCCCCAATCGCTACACAAAATTTTTCCATCTACCACCACGACTTGTTGGAGATGTGGAGACTTAGAGGGAAGCTATCTCCATATATGGTGGAACTGCAATGCCATCCAGCCATTATGGTCACAGGTCTTTGCCATATACAGTAGCCTCTATGATAGCCCTACGACCCCCACGCCTGAAGTGGCGCTGCTGTCCATGCTACCAGGCTCAATACCCTCTCAGAAACGAACCCTGCTTCGCTTTTTTCTCTCAGCAGCTAGGCAACTCATACCACTCTACTGGAAGACTACTACCACTCCACCGTTGTCCTCTTGGGTCTCCATTGTTAACGATATCATGCGAATGGAGGAGATGATCGCCCTAGATAATGACACTTACGATAAATTCAAAACTTTATGGCTAATCTGGATTGATTACGCCACTTCAAATGCCCTAAAAAATTTGCTAAAGCCACCTAACTCAATAAACTCTACTCGGAACTCCCAGTGTGTTGCCCCAGGGCCTGCCAGCTCGACTTGACCCTTCCATCCTTACCTGTTCCCTACCCTCTCTCCTCTTCTTTCTCTTTCTCTTTACTTCACCATCCTCTCCTTCCCCTTCCTCTTATGATATAAGTAGCAGACGTTGAAACTAACGATTTTTAGTTGTTCCGTAACATGGTCTCTTTATTATTCATGGTATTGAAACTATGCCAAACTAATATATATTCATTTCTATATATTATGCTGTTTTATATGTATAGTTTGTTGCACAGGCGAACTGAATTCTACCATGCTATTTTATATATATATTATGTTTTGCCAAATGTTGAATGGCATTGTATAACCTTGCAAACTTAATAAAAATATATTTGACTCTAAAAGAAGCACCCAAAAAATAAAATGGGTTACAGCAAGCAAAAAACACACAGTGCTCAGGAACTAAATGGCAATTAGCAATATCCATTGAAGATCATTCTATTACACCAGATGTACACTATATTGTCAAAAGTATTGGGGCGCCTGCTTTTACAAGCACATGGCATCCCTTTAATGGCATCCCAGTCTTAGTCCGTAGGGTTCAATATTGAGTTTTATGTTATTAACAACTTCCACAAGGTTTAGGACTGTGCCTATGAGAATGTTTAACCATTCTTCCAGAAGCACATTTGTTAGGTCAGGTACTGATGCTGATTGAGAAGGCCTGGCTCGCAGTCTCTGCTCCAATTCATCCCAAAGGTGCTCTATTGGGTTGAGGTCAAGACTCTGTGCAGGCCAGTCAAGTTCCTCCACCCAAAACTCGCTCATCCATGTTTTTATGGACCTAGCTTTTTGCACTGGTGCGCAGTTATGTTGGAACAGGAAGAGGCCATCCCCAAACTGTTCCCACAAAGTAGGAAACATAAAATTGTCCAAAATGTCTTGGTATACTGACGCCTTAAGAGTTCCCTTTACTGGAACTAAGGGACCAAGCCCAACCCCACACCATAATCCCCCTCCATCAAATGACTTGGACCAGTGCACAAAGCAAGGTCCATAAAGACATGGATGAGGGAGTTTGGGATGGAGGAACGTGACTGGCCTGCACAGAGTTCTGACCTCAACCCGATTGAACACCTTTGAAATGAATTAAAGTGGAGACTGCGAGCCAGACAGTATCAATTCTAGTTAATGAGTCTATTGCTTACACAGCTGGTTGGGGAAAGGCTGACTCCTGAGCGGGCTGGGAACCCAAACACTACAAGAGAGAAGAGAGCCACTGACAGGAGCAGTGTTAAGCAGGGACAGGATTCCAAACAAACTACCGAGGAGCTGCCACTGGGAGATTTGAGGAGCTGTCAAGAAACTGTCAACCATCCAGGGTGCTGTGACTAACCAGAATGCATTTTGGAGGTCAAGCATCACCTCCTTCATCAGCCTTACATTTACCCTAAACTTCAGGGATTATATACTCACTGCCATTAACCCTGCTGTACCCAAACAATTGTCAGCATAGGCACACAAAAGGGCAGTGCAGTGCAGTGAAACCATAATATACCATAAATAAGTAAGATAACTAAATCAAGATTTTGTTGGTATCCCATCATATGAATTTACCAATAAACAGAATATAAATTGCAAATAAATAAATGAATCATGTGCTGCGCTATCCTTTTAATGATCTGCTGAACCTGCAGCAAAAACCTAAAAAACAACATTTTTAATTAAAGTGATGTGCCTATAAATCAAATCCAAGCATATAATAATAATATATAAGCGACTAAAGTGGTCATTCAGCTTTCAACATCATATAACGTGAATGTACACACATTTCATAAAAAATAAATATTGATACAAAAGTGATCCATAAAGTGCTCAAGTGCATATAAGTCCATGATACTCTGACCACCCAGGATCAGTTTTCAGTGTCCTTAATACAGCAATAATAAATGTGACTTGATAGGTGACTGTGAATATAGTGATCTGTAGCTGTGGTTACACTCAGGTGCTCCCCACTCCAAGGTAATGGCCGCTCACCTCAGAGCGTGTGACTTTGCAATTAAGTTTGGTCAATACACGATTTTGAATCATCAAAACGGATTCCAGGTCAGGTTGCAAGGTCCAAACACTGCTCAAAGATGTAGCCTCCTCACATATAAATATCAAAAAGAAACTCCATAGTGTGATACCGTTTTAAAAGATTTTATTTACTGCAAAAAGAGCCCTATTATAGGGTACTCACATGGGTCTGGTGTGTTAGTTAACCGCTCTATAGCATGCCTTAATAGCACTAAACCATAGATGAGATTGTGTGCTCCTACTCCATAAGGTAGACCAGCTGTTTCCTGCACTGTCAAGTCCCCTCCCCTACGCGTGTCAATACAAGGGAAATATTGTATCTTCATCAGGGGGATGCTAATTAGATGGTGGTGGTGTCTGTTAAATACCTGGCCATCAGCCATTTTCTTGTAGTTCAAAACATACGATTTTCTGTTGGACGTTTTCTTGTGGTTTATTACATAGACATGGCTGATCACTGCACTGATCCCTGACCTTCTGGCTTGGCTAACTATCCATTCCGGTTACCAAACTATTGGCTATGTTTTGACTACGTTTGTTCTTTTTACTTTTATTATTAAACTAGTGTGATTTAACTGTACTCCTGTCTCGGCCTGATTTCATGGTTTCTGAGAAAGGTGGAGGCCATGAATTCGGAAGATACAGTCAATCCACTTAAACAGTAAATTATATGCTGCGCGTTAAAATATTACACAATAAATGCGTGCTGAAAATTAAAACAAACATGTGTAGTGTTAATGTGACGTAAGTGACATATGTGACATAGATGTGATATGACAAAAATAAAAACAATAAATATGTCAATTTAAACATTAATAACAAAGTGCTCATGTGCATCCAAGTGGTTTGTAACACAGATATAAGTGTCCGGTGGTATATAGGGAACAACACTAGTCCCACTTTAAATAGCAAAAAGTGCTATTGTGCAAAAATCAAGTCTTTTTATAAAACAATGCTGTGACAGTCCTGTTGAAAAAAGTGCATATGCGTGGTATCCAGTAGTAGCACTGCTGACATGCTTATAAAATCCGTTCTTCTAAAAATGATTGACAGGTGTTGCAGATCATGTATTGGTGCTCTTATTCCAGTGACCCCCTGGGTATTGAATGCTTACCTTGGAGCGTGTGACTTAGCAATTACACTCAGTCAATACATGCTTGTGAACCACCCCTGGATTCTATAATGGTAACAGGATCCTGGGCTTCCCACGCAGTATCTTGGGAATAATGGGGAAAAAAGCCTTGATAGTGTTATATCACTTTAAACGTTTTATTAAACAAATAAGAACAATCCCCCAACGGGGTACTCACATGTACCAGGTGCGTCAGTGCACCGCTCTGTGTATGGCATGAAATATTACAGCGGCTGGTTTTGGAATGATGTATGCTTCCTCCTAGGCAGATAGACTGCCTGTCGTACCGTCCTGGCCCCTCCCCTACACATGTTCAATACAGGGTAATCGTATCTTCATCAGGGAAAAATTCTAGTGAATCCACTTGTTGGTAATTATTTTTTCCAGATTGGATGAGCAAGATCACCGCATGGATCAGTTTGCCATGATGTTACAAAAGCTCCTGAGTCGCATGGCTCACCTGGAATCTCTCACTGCGGCTGCTCCAGTACAACCTGTGTTGCAGGCCGTCCCTGCTGCTGCTCCAATCTCTGTGCAGGCACCCTCCTCGAGTATTACCTCTATAAGAGGGATGTCTGGTTCCACTCTGCTTCCCCAGTGATTTGAGGGTGATCCAATCCAATACAGAGGTTTCTCAACCAGGTTGAGATATACTTTTTAGATGCTGCCTCAGGCAAAGTAAGTTTTGTGATATCTTTGCTTTCTGAGAGGGCCTTGGCCTGGGCAAACCCTCTATGAGAGATGCAAAAACCTGTTGTCTTGAGTTACCCTGAGTTTGTGGCTTCCTTTAAAAGGGTATTTGATGTTCCAGCATGCTCCGCTTCTGCTGCCGAGTGCCTTATGTTCATCAGAGTACAAGAACTGTTGTCAATTACGCCATTGAATTCCGTACTCTGGCAGCAAAGGTTACTAGGAACAATGAGGCCATTGTGGCTGCTTTTTCTCATGGTCTCTCTGATACCATCAAGGATGAGATAGCAGCCCGAGATATACCCACTAAGCTGGAGAAGTTGATCACGTTTGCCATCCTTATTGACTCCAGACTCAGACAAAGACTCTTTTAAGGAGCGCTTGCGGAATCCTCATGTACGTTTGTCTCCGAGCTTTGCAGTCCCCACATGCCTCCCTCACCTCCCATGCCTCCTGGTACTGAGTCGGTCAGTGAGGCTGCACCCATGCACTTGGGTTCCATGCGTCTCTCTGTGGATGAAAGAACCTTTAGGAGGAGGGAGAGATTGTGCCTTTATTGTGGCCAGGCAGGTCACTTTTTGAAGTCTTGTCCTACCCATCCAGGGAACACCTGAACCTTGAGGTCCTGTCATGGACAGACCTTAGGTATGTTGTTTTGTCCCCAGTTATCCAGAAGGATAAGCCCCTGGTTTCGGCCACCCTTTCTTTGGCTGAGTCGACCATCGAGATACAGGCTATAATCGACTCTGGGGCTGCAAGCCTGTTTATTGATGCTGCCTTTGTATAGAAGCACTTAGTTCCATTGCAGCTGTGTGACACTCCACTTGCTATTGAGGCTCTTGATGGGAGACCACTACAGCTTGCCCATGTGACTCATGAGACTGTTCCCTTGTCCATGGCCGTAGGGGCTCTTCACCATACGATAATCCAATTCCAAGTTATTTCCTCACCTAAGTTTCCACTGGTTATTGGTTATCCTTGGTTACAGAGGCACAACCCCTATTTTGATTGGCTCCATGCTGAGATTCTCTCCTGGTCGCCACAATGCAGTAAGACATGCTTCCAGAAGGTCGCCAAGGTCCTGTGCATCTCTTCACTCTCCTCCCTGCCAGAGGAGTACCGCGATTTTAGCGATGTCTTTGAAAAAGGTCAAGCCGGTGGTTTGCCTCCACACCGGTCGTATGATTGCGCAATTGACCTTCAACCTGGTTCCATACCCCCTCGTGGCCGGGTTTACCCTTTGTTGGTCTTGGAGGATAGGGCCATGGAGGAGTATGTTGCAGACGCACTTTTTCGAGGTTTTATATGCAAATCCTCATCTCCTGCTGGTGCTGGTTTCTTCTTTGTGAACTGAGACATTGTATTGATTATAGTGGTCTCCATCGTTTCACGATTAAGAATGCCTATCCGATTCCTTTGTTTGCGGAGTTATTTGACCGCCTCAAGGGAGCAACGGTTTTCACAAAGCTTGATTTGAGAGGGGCATAAAATCTTGTGAGGATTCTGGAGGGCGACGAGTGGAAAACTGTGTTTAATACCAGAACAGGCCATTATGAGTAACTTGTAATGCCTTTTGGCCTTTGTAATGCCCTGGCAGTCTTCGAGAAATTTATTAACGATGTCCTCCGAGATTTGTTGCAGTTATGTGTGGTGGTTTATCTTGATGATATCCTCATATTTTACAAGTCCCTGGAGAGCCACCACACAGATGTCTGTTGTGTGCTTCAGAAACTAAGAGAGAACAATCTATATTGTAAACTGGAGAAGTGCAAGTTCCATAGTGAACAGGTTAAATTCCTAGGTTATGTCATTTTTACTGCTGGTTTTTCGATGGACCCAGAGAAACTTTCGGCAGTCCTACAGTGACCCCGACCCATGGGTTTACATCCTCTGCAGCGTTTCCTGGGCTTTGCCAACTATTATCGGAAGTTTATTCATAACTTCTCATCTCTGATCAAGGCCCTGACTGATATGACCAGAGAGGACGGTAACCCACAGAGTTGATCTCCAGAGTCCGTCAAGGCCTTTGAGAGTCTCAAGGCAGCCTTTGTTTCTGCTCCTGTGTTGGCACATCCTGATCCTACGTTACCTTTTATCTTTGAGGTTGATGCTTCTGAGACTGGTGTTGGTGCCCTTCTGTCTCAACGTCCTACCTCAGAGAGCGCTATGCATCCTTGTGGATACTCTTCCTAGAAATTGTCACCTGCGGAGTGCAATTACGAGATTGGTGACAGAGAGCTGTTGGCAATCATTTTAGCCCTGAAAGAATGGAAACATCTCCTCGAAGGTAACACTGTGCTGGTTCTCATTCTCACTGACCATAAGAATCTCACATTCTTGTCTTCTCCCAGAAGGGCGCGATGGGCTCTTTTCTTGTCAAGTTTCAATTACATTGTCTCATTCTTACCCGGTACTAAGAATGTAAGGGCTGACACTTTGTCACGACAAATTTTCCTCCACTTCCAAGATTCAGTTCCAATTCCTGTGATTTCTCCTTATCGTATTCTGGCTACGGTCGCACCAGTCTCACTTCTCCTTTGGGTGACAAAATTCTTGCTGCTCAGGTCCATGCTCCTCCTGAGAAACCTTGTAACCGCTGCTTTGTCCCAGAGAGTCTCCATACTGCCGTGCTTCAGACTTACCATTCTCCCAAGGATGCTGGCCACCCTGGGAAGAACCAACTCTTTTGGGCCATTTACCAACAATTCTGGTGGCCTAGGCTGATTTAACCGCCTTCTTAACTGCCTGTTCCGTGTGTGCTCAGAGTAAGACTCCACAACACCTTTCAGTGGGCCTCCTACAACCCATACCATTGGGTATGGGTTGTAGGAGGGTTGGGAGAGAGGCCCTGGACCCACCTGTCTATGGATTTCATTGTGGATTTACCCAACTCCCAGGGCAACATAGTTATCCTTATGGTGGTTGACCGGTTCTCAAAAATGTGTCATTGTATTCCACTAAAGAAGAAGCCCACTTCTAAGGAACTGGCTTCCATTTTTACTCAGGAGATCTTTCGCTTACATGGGCTACCCAAGGTGATTGTCTCGGGACAGGTTTAGTCAGTTTGTGTCCCGGTTCTGGTGAGCCTTTTGTGCACAGTTGGGAATTCAGCTAGCTTTATTCTCTGCGTATCACCCACAGTCTAATGGGGCCGCAGAACGAGCCAATCAGTCCTTGGAGCAATAAGTACGTTGCTAAATTTCTGACCATCATAACAACTGGTCAGACCTATTACCGTAGGCAGAGTTTGCTCACAACAGTGCCTTGAATTCTGCTTCCCGATTGTCACCCTTTATGGCGAATTATGGTTTCCAACCTTCCATGTTGCCTGATTTATTTGTTCCACAGAGTATTCCTGCATTAGAGGAGCATCTCAGTGGTCTTCGTTCCACTTGGGCACAGGTCCAGGAGGCTTTGCGACATGCTAATGATAGGTACAGACTCCATGCTGACCGCAGACGCCTGCCTGTGCCTTCCTACCAGGTTGGGGACAGGGCCTGGCTGTCATCTTGCAACCTCCGACTTCGTGTTCCCTCACTGAAGTTCGCACCCCAGTTTATTGGGCCTTTCCGCATTCTTCTCAGGATTAACCCAGTGGCTTACGTGTTAGACGTTCCTTCTAATATGCATATTTCAAATTTATTTCATTTCTCCTTATTAAAACCTTTGGTCTGCAACCGCTTTGCCACCTTGGTGCCTCATCCTCACCCTGTACAGATTGAGAACCATGAGGAGTATGAAGTACAGTCCATTGTTGACTCCTGTAGGTTCCGTGGGGGCATACAGTACCTGATGCATTGGATAGGGTACGGTCTGGAGGAACGCTCTTGGGTCTCATCCTCGGACGTACATGCCCCTGTCCTCCTCTGTGATTTCCATAGACATTTTCCCCTCAAGTCTGGTGGTCCTCCGAGTGGGAGGAGTCGCTGAGAAGGGTGTACTGTCAGGGCTGGGCTCAGCCCTTCCTTCTCTGAGCTGGCCACTCAGCTGTCGGCTAATTGCCAGCTCCTATCTCTCCACAGTTGCTGTTGATGATATCATGCTCATTGGTCCTGCCTACTTAAGCCGTCCAGCCCAGAGGATCTCTGCCTTCGCCTTGGTCAACATCACAGAGACTACCTCCTGCCCTCCTGTTTAAAGACTTGCTTGGCTGACATCCCTTCTGGCTCCAGATCCTGTTTGCTATTTCACTACACTGATTTCTGACCTTCTGGCTTGGCTGACTATCAGTTCTGGTTACCGAACTATTGGCTATGTTTCGACTATGTTTGTTCTATTTACTTTTATTATTAAACTAGTGTGATGTAACTGTAGTTCTGTCTCGGTCTGATTTCATGGTTTCATGCATTCTATGCATTAAGATAAAAAAACTTTCTGTGTGTAGCAGCCCCCTCAGCTCCCCTAATACTTACCTGAGCCCCATCTCTGTCCAGCGATGTCCACGAGTCCCTCGGCTGTCCATGACTCTACCTCCTGATTGGCTGAGACACAGCAGCGATGCCATTGGCTCCCGCTGCTGTCAATCAAAGTCAGTTAGCCAATCAGGAGAGATGAGGGTGAGGCCAAATGGCAGCTCTCTGTCTGAATGTACACACGGAGCTGCAGCTTGTCTCGTGTGCCCCCAGAGCAAGCTGCTTGCTCTGGGGGCACTCGACAGGAGGGAGGGGCCAAGAGTAGCAAAGAGGGACCAGAGAAGAGGGGGATCCAGGCTGTCCTGTGCAAAACCACTGCACAGAGCAAGTAAGTATAACATGTTTGCTGTGGAAAAAAAATAAATGAGACTTTACAATCACTTTAAGGTTTCTTGGCTGTCTCTTGGTAACTTGAAGTTTTAGCTCCCTCTTTACATTTTCGATAGGATTAAGGTCTGGGGACTGACTAGTCTACTTCATGACCTTAATGTGCTTCTTCTTAAGCTACTCCTTTGTTGCCTTGGTGGTATGTTTTGGGTCATTGTCATGCTGGAAGACCCATACATGACCCATCTTCAGGATTCTGGCTGAGGGAAGAAGGTTCTCATCCAGAATTTTACAATACATGGCCCCGTCCATTGGCCCCTCAGTGCGGCAAAGTCGTCCTGTACCTTTAGCAGAGAAACAGCCCCAAAGCATAATGTTTCCACCTCCGTGCTTGACTGTAGGGATGGTGTTCTTAGGGTCATAGTCAAATGTTTCATCCTCCAAGCACGGCAAGTCAGTTTAATGCCAAAGAGTTCAATTTCGGTCTCATCTGACTACAGCACTTTCTCCCAATCCTTCTCTGAATCATTTAGATGTTCATTGCCAAGACTGTACATGGGACTTCTTGAGGAGGGGGACGTGCCGTGTTTGGAAGAAGAAAAATGCTGACTATGAGCATAAGAACACCATCCCTACAATCGAACACAGAGGTGGGAACATTATACCGTGGGGCTTTTCTATGCTAAAGGTACAGACCAACTTTGCCGCATTGAAGGGACAATGAATGGGGCCATGTATTGTAAAATCTTGGATGAGAACCATCTTTCCTCAGCCAAAACACTGAAGATGGATCTTGAATGGGTCCTTCAACATGACAATGACCCAAAACACAACCCCAAGGCAACAAAGAAGTGGCTCAAGAAGAAGCACATTAACCACTTCAGCCCCGGAAGGATTTACCCCCTTCCTGACCAGAGCACTTTTTACAATTCGGCACTGCGTTGCTTTAACTGCTAATTGCGCGGTCATGCAATGCTCTACCCAAACGAAATTTGTGTCCTTTTCTTCCCACAAATAGAGCTTTCTTTTGATGGTATTTGATCACCTCTGCCGTTTTTATTTTTTGCGCTATAAACGGAAAAAGACTGAAAATTTTGAAAAAAAATGATATTTTCTACTTTTTGTTATAAAAAAAATCCAATAAACTAAATTTTAGTCATACATTTAGGCCAAAATGTATTCGGCCACATGTCTTTATTGACATTTTTTTTTACCAAACGTATATTTATTGGTTTGCGCAAAAGTTATAGCGTCTACAAACTAGGGTACATTTTCTGGAATTTACACAGCTTTTAGTTTATGACTGCCTATGTCATTTCTTGAGGTGCTAAAATGGCAGGGCAGTACAAACCCCCCCCCAAATGACCCCATTTTGGAAAGTAGACACCCCAAGGAAATTGCTGAGAGGCATGTTGAGCCCATTGAATATTTATTTTTTTTGTCCCAAGTGATTGAATAATGACAAAAAAAAAAATAAATAAAAAATTTACAAAAAGTTGTCACTAAATGATATATTGCTCACATAGGCCATGGGCTATGTGGAATTGCACCCCAAAATACATTCAGCTGCTTCTCCTGAGTACGGGAATACCACATGTGTGGCACTTTTTGGGAGCCTAGCCGCGTACGGGGCCCCGAAAACCCAGCACCACCTTCAGGATTTCTAAGGGCACACATTTTTGATTTCACTCCTCACTACCTATCACAGTTTTGAAGGCCATAAAATGCCAAGATGGCACAACCCCCCCCCCAAATGACCCCATTTTGGAAAGTAGACACCCTAAGCTATTTGCTGAGAGGCATGGTGAGTATTTTGCAGCTCTCATTTGTTTTTGAAAATGAAGAAAGACCAGAAAAATTTTTTTTTTTTTCTTTTTTCAATTTTCAAAACCTTGTGACAAAAAGTGAGGTCTGCAAAATACTCACTATACCTCTCACCAAATAGCTTGGGGTGTCTACTTTCCAAAATTGGGTCATTTGGGGGGAGTTTGTGCCACCTGGGCATTCCATGGCCTCCGAAACTGTGATAGGCAGTGAAGAGTGAAATCAAAAATTTACGGCCTTAGAAAGCCTGAAGGCGGTGCTTGGTTTTCGGGGTCCCGTGCGCGGCTAGGCTCCCAAAAAGTCCCACACATGTGGTATCCCCGTACTCAGGAGAAGCAACAGAATTTATTTTGGGGTGTAATTTCACAAATCCCCATGGCATGTTTGAGCAATATAACATTTAGTGACAACTTTGTGCAAAAAAAAAAAAAAAAAAAATTGTCTCTTTCCCGCAACTTGTGTCACAATATAAAATATTCCATGGACTCGACATGACTCTCAGCAAATAGCTTGGGGTGTCTACTTTCCAAAATGGGGTCATTTGGGGGGGTTTGAACTGTCCTGGCATTTTATACACAACATTTAGAAGCTTATGTCACACATCACCCACTCTTCTAACCACTTGAAGTCAAAGCCCTTTCTGACACTTTTTGATTACATGAAAAAATTATTTTTTTTTGCAAGAAAATTACTTTGAACCCCCAAACATTATATATTATTTTAAAGCAAATGCCCTACAGATTAAAATGGTGGGTGTTTCATTTTTTTTTTTTCACACAGTAATTGCGCAGCGATTTTTCAAACGCATTTTTTGTGGAAAAAACACAATTTTTTTAAATTTTAATGCACTAAAACACACTATATTGCCCAAATGTTTGATGAAATAAAAAAGATGATCTTAGGCCGAGTACATGGATACCAAACATGACATGCTTTAAAATTGCGCACAAACGTGCAGTGGCAACAAAATTAATACATTTTTAAAAGCCTTTAAAAGCCTTTACAGGTTACCACTTTAGATTTACAGAGGAGGTCTACTGCTAAAATTACTGCCCTCGATCTGACCTTCGCGGTGATACCTCACATGCATAGTACAATTGCTGTTTACATTTGACGCCAGACCGACGCTTGCGTTCGCCTTAGCGCGAGAGCAGGGGGGACAGGGGTGCTTTTTTTTTTTTTTCTTTATTATTTTTTTGCTTTTTTATCTTATTTTTAAACTGTTCCTTTCATTTTTTTTTTAAAATCATTTTTATTGTTATCTCAGGGAATGTAAATATCCCCTATGATAGCAATAGGTAGTGACAGGTACTCTTTTTTGAAAAAATTGGGGTCTATTAGACCCTAGATCTCTCCTCTGCCCTCAAAGCATCTGACCACACCAAGATCGGTGTGATAAAATGCTCCCCCAATTTCCCAATGGCGCTGTTTACATCCGGCGAAATCTAAGTCATAAAATGCTTGTAGCTTCCGGTTTCTTAGGCCATAGAGATGTTTGGAGCCACTCTGGTCTCTGATCAGCTCTATGGTCAGCTGGCTGAATCACCGGCTGCATTCTCAGGTTCCCTGTTGAGACAGGAGAGCCAGAGAAAAACACGGAAGACGGTGGGAGGGGGGCATTCCCTCCCACTGCTTGTAAAAGCAGTCTAGAGGCTAATTAGCCGCTAGGATTGCTTTTACATGAAAGCCGACCGCTGGCTAAAAAGAATGATACCAAGATGATACCTAAACCTGCAGGCATCATTCTGGTATAACCACTCAAAGTCGTGAATGGCGTACCTGAAGACAAAAAAATGGTTAACAATAAAGCAAAGTAAACGGTAAAGTATAAAAAATTGCATACCTGAAAAGCAAACATGATAAAACATAATAACAATAAAACATTGCAGAATAGAATACAGTAAAAAAGAGCAGAACAATAGAGAGAGAATAGAGAGAGAGAACAATAAAACGACAACTATTTTTTTTTATTTTTGTTTGTGTTTTTTTTTTTTTTACACTTTTTTTTTGTAACTGTAACTTTTATAACTGTAACCGGTTCCAGGTTCGGGTCTCTCAAAATGCGATGGCATCTTGGGAGACCCTGTGAAAGTGTGCCTAGTCTGTGCAATGCTGTACCCTACGCTAATACTCAACTAATGAATGGTAGCGTTCAAAACATTCACCAATGCAAAGACCAGGATTGTCAGGACAGGAGGGACAATAATAGCGGGTGTCACGCCTATATCCGCTCTTGCTGCAGACACATCTTTTTTGGGGGGGTTCGTTGGGTAGGGGTACTCGGGAGGACATATAAATGCCTCTCATGCAGCCGACTGCATTTGGTTGGGGATGTGAATGGGGGAAGTACGGGCGCTGCAGAAGCGGTGGGTTCACAAATTAGGATTGGCGAATGCAGCAGGAAGGGCACTATGGGCACGACGGGCCTGTGTTTGTCTTTTTGGTGGCAGCGGGACACTACTTGTGCTTGCCACCTCACCAGCTTGAACTGCACTTATGGGACTCGCCACATCACCAAGTGTTACTGCAGTGCTGGTTTGACTACGACCGGGGTGTACTAGGCCGCTGGCGCTTGCCAGTTCACCAAAACGCTACAAAAAAAAGTGACAGTGATCGATCGATACTGCACTTGGGTGGGCTGGGCTGGGCCGGGCGGAGGGGCAAAACGCAGGTGCTAGCAGGTATCTGGGCTGATCCCACTAACACTGTGTTTTTGGGAACCCTAAACTGCTGGGGACGCTAGTATAGATCTGATCGGATCAGATATTGATCCGATCAGATACTATACCACTAAGGGAGGCGTATGCTGCGTGTGTGGGTGTTAGCGGTACTGGCGCTAATCTGACGCTGCCTGGGGCTGGTGCTTGCCAGTTCACCAAAATGCTACCAAAAAACTGTTAGCGATCGCAGGGATCAGGCCTGACTCTGCGAACGCTGCAGTTATGCGTTTAGTGTTTTGTAAGTGACAGTGATCGATCGATACTGCACTTGGGTGGGCTGGGCCGGGCGGAGGGGCAAAACGCAGGTGCTAGCAGGTATCTGGGCTGATCCCGCTAACACTGCGTTTTTGGGAACCCTAAACTGCTGGGGACGCTAGTATAGATCTGATCGGATCAGATATTGATGCGTTCAGATACTATACCACTAAGGGAGGTGTACGGTGCGTGTACGGTGCGTGCGTGGGTGTTCGCGGTACTGGCGCTAATCTGACGCTGCCTGGGGCGACGCATATCACCGCCGGGCGATCAGGGGGCTAAACCTTTATTGGGTAATAAACGGCGGGTGCCCTGACACTATATAAAATAAACAAACTAACCAGCATCACCCGTAACAGTTATACGGTGATCAGTGGTGAAAGGGTTAACTAGGGGGCAATCAAGGGGTTAAAACATTTATTAGATAGTATATGGGGGTCCCTGTCACTATAAAACGCTGACAGTGAACCTAAATATTTACGTTCCTAACTAGCGTCACCAGCGACACTAATACAGCGATCAGAAAAATGATCGCTTAGCGACACTGGCGACAGGGGGTGATCAAGGGGTTAAAACTTTATTAGGGGGGGGTTAGGGGGGTACCCTAGACCTACAGGGGGCTAATACTAACTGTCCTACCACAGTAACTGTCACAAACTGACACTATGCAGTAATCAGGAAAAAAAAAAAAAAAAAACCTGCTTGGTGTCAGTTTGTGACGGGGGGGGTGATCGGGGGGCGATCGGGGGTGTTTTGTGTGCCTGGCATGTTCTACTGTGTGTGTGTGTGTGTGTGTGTGTGTTGGTGCACTTACATGTCATCTCTCCTCGGCGCTGGAACGGAAACTGGCCAGCCGAGGAGAGATGACATCACATCCTCTGCCTCTGTGTACTATACAGAGGCAGGGGATGTTTCTCATTGGCTGGGAGCGATCGCGAGGGGGGGGCCACGATCGGATGGTCTCCCCCTCGTCTCTCATCGCTTCCAACCAAACGCCGACCGCCGATGGCACCGGGGGGGGTCCGATCGGACCCCCCGCCCGCAGGAAGGCAATCACGTACCAGGTACGTGATTTTGCCTGCCCGTGCCGCTCTGCTCACGTATATATGCGTGAGGCGGTCGGCAAGTGGTTAAGGTCATGGAGTGGCCTAGTCAGTCTCCAGACCTTAACACTGTAGAAAATGTATGGAGGAAGCTTAAACTTTGAGTTGCCAAGCAACAGCTAAGAAACCTTAAGGATTTAGAGAAGATCTGTAAAGATCTGTAAATCCCTCCTGAGATATGTGCAAACCAACTATAAGAAATGTCTTACCTCTGTGCTTGCCAAAAAGGGTTTCTCCACCAAGCACTAAGTCATGTTTTGCTTGGGGATCAAATACTTATTTTACTCATTGAACTGCAATTGAGGACAGAATTAGAAATAGACTTGGGAACCTTAACATTAATAAATCACCGGGACCAGAAGGCTTGATCCCGAGGGTACTTAGTGAACTCAGTCAAGCAATTGCCAGACCATTGTTCTTAATTTTTATTGACAGTCTACTGACTGGAATGGTACCAGCTGATTGGAGAAAAGCCAATGTAGCACCAATATTTAAAAAAGGGCCAAAATACATCCCTGGGAATTACAGACCAGTTAGCCTAACATCAATAGTATGCAAGCTCTTGGAGGGGGTGATAAGGGACTATATACAAGATTTTAGTAATCAAAACGGTATCATTAGCAGTAATCAGCATGGATTCATGAAGAATCATTCTTGCCAAACCCATCTGTTAACCTTCTATGTGGAGGTGAGCTGCCATCTAGATAAAGGAAGGCCCGTAGAGGTGGTGTATCTGGATTTTGCAAAAGCATTTGACACATTTCCCCATAATCTTTTACTATACAAAGTAAGGTCTGTTGACATTGACTATAGGGTGAGTACATGGATTGAAAACTGGCTACAAGGGCGAGTTCAAAGGGTGGTGATAAATGGGGAATGGTCAGGGATGGGAAGTGGGGTCCCCAGGGTTCTGTGCTGGGGCCAATCCTATTTAGTTTGTTCATAAATGACCTGTAGGATGGGGTAAACAGCTCAATTTCTGTATTTGCGGACAAACACTAAGCTAAGCAGGGCAATAACTTCTCTGCAGGATGTGGAAACCTTGCAAGAAGATCTGAACAATTAATGGGGTGGGCAACTACATGGCAAATGAGGTTTAATGTGGAAAATGTAAAATAATACATTTGAGTGGCAAAAATATGAATGCAATCTACTCACTAAGGGGTGAACCTCTGGGGGAATCTAGGATGTAAAAGGACCTGGGGGTCTTAGCAGATGATAGGCTCAGCAATGGCATGCATTAAAAAGGGGATTAACTCCAGGGATAAAGCGATAATTCTCACACTCTTTAAGACTTTGATCCAGCCTCACCTGGAGAATGCTGTCCAGTTCTGGGCACCAGTCCTCAGGAAGGATGTACTGGAAATGGAGCAAGTATAAAGAAGGGCAAAAAAAGCTTATAAAGGCTCTGGAGGATATTAGTTATGAAGAAAGGTTGCGAGCACTGAACTTATTCTCCCTGGAGAAGAGGTGCTTGAGAGGGGACATGATTTCCATCTACAAATACCATACTGGTGACCACACAATAGAGATAAAACGTATTCACGAAAGGAAGTTTAATAAGACACGTGGCCACTCACTAAAATTAGAAGAAAAGAGGTTTAACCCTAAACTGCGTAGAGCAGTGGTTCTCAACTCCTGTCCTCAGGACCCACTAACAGGCCAGGTTTTCAAGATAACTGAAATACATCACAGGTGATATCATTTGCTGCTCAGTGATTGCAGTATTCTAGTCTGAATCTCCCCAAGGTAATACTTAAAATCTGGCCTGTTGGTGGGTCCTGAGGACTGGAGTGAGAACCACTGGCGTAGAGGGTTCTTTACTGTAAGAGCGACAAGGATGTGGAATTCCCTTCCACAGGCAGTGGTTTCAGCAGGGGGGGGCATCGACAGTTTCAAAAACAATTAGATAAGCACCTGAATGACCGCAACATACAGGGATATACAATATAATAATGACATATAATCACACACATAGGTTGGACTTGATGGACTTGTGTCTTTTTTCAACCTCACCTACTATGCATGCCCTGGGGCTGTGATGTCATAAGGGGGCGGGGTCACCGGATGACATCACCTGGTGATCACGCCCCATGCCTATATAAGTCATTGCGCAGCGCTCACACAGCATTACAGTGGGAGAGAGCATCGTGTCAACATCAGAACAAGAGAAGAGGGAAGAAGACGACGCAGAAGACGGGCCACCGTTAGCAAAAGAGCAGCAAAAGAGTAGAAGATAGCGGAGGAGCCCGGCAGAAGAACCGGAGAGCGGGAGAAGAGGCCGAACATTGGGAGAAGAGGCCAAACACCGGGAGAAGAGGCCAGAGAGAGGGAGAAGAACCAGACACCGGGAGAAGAGGCCGGAGAGAGCGGAGAAGTCGGAAGAAGACCCCCCAAAGTCGGAATAAGACCCCTGGAGCTGCCTAATAAATTACTTTAAAAACCTGTCTAGTGTGTTTTTTTATTGACACTTTTTTCCCTAGATGAATGGGTAAGGGGACGATGCACCCCATACTTATTCACATAAGGTGGAGGGTCGGGATCTGGGGGCCTCCTTATTAAAGGGGGCTCCCGGATTCAGATAAGCCCCCCGCCCGCAGACCCTAACAACCAATGGCCAGGGTTGTCGGGAAGAGGCCCTTGTCCTCATCAACATGGGGACAAGGTGCTTTGGAGTGGCCCCCCTCCCCCAAAGCACCCACCCCCCCATGTTGAGGGCATGCGGCCTGGTACGGTTCAGGAGGGGGGAGGCGCTTGCTTGTTCCCACCCCCTTTCCTGACCGGCCGGGCTGCGTGCTCAGATAAGGGTCTGTTATTGATTCTAGGGGGACCCCCACGCCATTTTTTCGACATAGGGGGCTCCCCTTAAAATCCATACCAGACCTAAGGGCCTGGTATGCTCTGCGACAGGGCCCGCAAGGTGTCAATCTCACTGATAAAAGCAGCGATATTGACTTCCCTTTCTAGTCCCGTCATACCTGAGTCACATTCAAAATGAACAGACTTGTCCATGTGTGGGCAAGTCCATTCATTCAGAATGTCTGCTGTAACTCTGTTGAAAGTCCGTCGGGAAGACCAGCGGACCTAGTCTGTCGGAAAGTCCGGTCGTGTGTAGGCAAGTCCGTCGGAAGTCCGTCGGGAAGAAAGTTGGACTCCCCCCTCTTGAACCGTACCTAGTTTGCCGGAAAGTCCGGTCATGTGTACGGGGCATTACAGTGTAAATTTGCTGTCCCCTCAAAATAACTCAACACACAGCCATTAATGTCTAAACCGCTGGCAACAAAAGTGAATACACCCTTAAGTGAGAATGTCCAAATTGGGCCCAAAGTGTCAATATTTTGTATGGCCACCCTTATTTTCAAGCACTGCCTTATCCCTTTTGGGCATGGATTTCACCAGAGCTTCACAGGTTGCCACTGGAGTTCTCTTCCACTCATCCATGACGAGATCACGGAGCTGGTGGATGTTAGAGGCCTTTGCGCTCCTCCACCTTCCATTTGAGGATGCCCCACAGATGCTCAGTAGGGTTTAGGTCTAGAGACATGCTTGACCAGTCCATCACCTTTACCCTCAGTTTCTTTAGCAAGGCAGTAGTCGTCTTGGAGGTGTGTTTGGGGTCGTTATCATTCTGCCCTACGGCCTAGTCTCCAAAGGGAGGGGATCATGCTCAGCTTAAGTATGTCACAGTAGATGTTGATTGTCATGGACCTGGCCGGAGCAGAGGCTGTTGGAGAGGACTGTATGCAAGCCTGTTGCCCACCGATTATGGGCCCTAGCATTTGAGGTGAATGAGAAATCCAGTCTGAACTGTATTAATCGGACTCAGTCATGTATATATTGTATGGGGACTCCTTACTGTAGATTTGTGTCCCTGAAGAGGGAGGGGGGGTTCCTCCAGCAGCCCCCTGCTGATAAGACTGATTCATTCTGTTGGGACACATCCTGTGAGGAGATGCTGGTGTTATCAACATGTGTTTATGTTAATTGAGAGAGCTGATCACATTAGCCACCAGCACTGGCTAATAGACGAATGGTCTAGGCTGAGGAGGGGGGAGATTTTTGTTTGTATTGTTAATTGTATTAATGTGTGAAGCTCGGTGCCCACAAGACTGTCATCTGGTCTGGGTACATTTTGTAGTAAATTAGCTCATGTTAATTAGGTTAGCTTTGAGTCATCCCTGCTGTATAAAGGTCTGTGAGATCTCAAAATAAAGGTAGTTCTGATGTACTCCAAGACTGGTGTTGTCTAGTTCTTGGGGTTCCTATAGCCAGATCCATTGGACTCGTGTTCCAGAACTTAGGAAGCAGTATATGACGGAAGCACTCAAGCGGAGTGTGGGACGTTTATTCATGGTTCCCTCAATAAACTGTAGCTCTCCAGTGTCGGCAGCACTCATGCAGTTCCAGACCATGACACTCCCACCACCATGCTTGACTGGCAAGACACACTTGTCTTTGTACTCCTCACCTGGTTGCCGCTTGACACTATCTGAACGAAATAAGTTTATCTTGGTCTCATCAGACCACAGAACATGGTTCCAGTAATCCATGTCCTTAGTCTGTTTGTCTTCAGCAAACTGTTTTGCAGGCTTTCTTGTCCATCATCTTTAGAAGAGGTTTCCTTCCGGGACGACAGCCATGCAGACCACTTTGATGCAGTGTGCAGAGTATGGTCTGAGCACTGACAGGCTGCCCCCCCACCCCTTCAACTTCTGCTGCAATGCTGGCAGCACTCAAATGTCTATTTCCCAAAGACAGCCTCTGGATTTGACACTGAGCACATGTACTCAACTTCTTTGGTTGACCATGGCGAGGCCTGTTCTGAGTGGAACCTGTCCTGTTAAACCGCTGTAAGGTCTTGGCCACAGTGCTGCAGCTCAGTTTCAGGGTCTTGGCAATTTTCTTGTAGCCTAGGCCATCTTTATGTAGAGCAACAATTCTTTTTTTCAGATCCTCAGAGAGTTCTTTACCATGGGGTGCAACGTTGAACTTCCAGTGACCAGTATGAAAGAATGAGAGCGATAACACCAAATTTAACACACCTGCTCCCCATTCACACCTGAGGCCTTGTAACAATGAGTCACATGACAAAATGGCTAATTATGCCCAATTTGGACATTTTCACTTAGGGGTGTACTCAATTTTGTTGCCAGTGGTTTAGACATTGATTGACTGTGTGTTCAGTTACTTTGAAGGGACAGCAAATTTACACTGTTATACAAGCTGTACACTCACTACTTTACATTGTAGCAAAGTGTCATTTCTTCAGTGTTGTCACATGAAAAGATAGAATAAAATATTTACAAAAATGTGAGGGGTGTACTCACTTTTGTGAGATACTGTATGTGTGGGAGAAAGCAAGAGGGTAATGGGACTTTAAGACCCCTTTCACACTGGAGCACTGGAAATAGCCTCTGCTAAGTGCCTGAACACTGCCTCCCATTCATTTCAGTGTGACTTTTCACACTCTGGCCGTGCACTTGCGGGATGTTCTGAAAAGTTCTGCAGGCAGCATCTTTGGGGTGAGTTGGGAGCACTCTATTTTTGGGGTTGAAAGCGCCCCACTAGCGTCCAAAAAGTGCCCCGCTAGTGACTTAAACAGCACTAAAGTGCCGCTAAAACGAGTGTGAAAGCAGTCTAAATGACATGCATGATTACATGCACCTCTATCCCTAAATCGGAAATAAAAATCCCTTTCTTTTTATATGTTTGAGAGAAGCTAAAGTAAGAACATGCCTGATACCAGATGGATGGTTTGAGTGGGCAGAATAGGGTAATGGAATGATGGTAAAAAAGGAGGGGAAGGCAGGAAAGAGGATGAAACAGGCAAAAACTGATGGATCAGAAATAATGTGCTCCAGGATGGGAGAAAACCAAGCAAGAGGGGGTCACAGCAGCCTTGATGGTTGACAGCTTCTTTACAGCTGCTTGACAGATCGAGTCTCCCATGATCATTAAATGGAGCTTGTTTCAATGCTTAACACCAGTGACAGCTGTGAGTGCATATGTTTTGTATTTTAACTTTTTCTACTAATAGAACTTGCTACACTATGGGCGGTTTGGCACCTCTCTCCACATCCATTTTAAACATCTAACTTTCCCTGTTTTCTGTGAGCTTTCCCTATCCCTAACCTCTCCATATCTGTTCCAACACACACCAAACAGAGGCTTTTGGGAACCCCGACTTTTAGAAGTAGAGAGCTTGCACCCTGCCCCATCTAAGCCACCTGACCACAATTCAGAGGCCAGAAAGTGCATGGTTGGTAATGGTTCCTATAGCGGCAAATGATCCCAATAGTTGACCATTTTCTTGAGTGGGAAACAGCTAGAGTACAGTTCAAAGTAAAGGTTGACTAGAAGCCAAAGCTCATTCCTAGTGATGAGTGAACCTGGCTGGACACTTGACCAACTCAGGAGGAAGTTTTTAAATGCAGAACATAGCATTGAACTGCATGGAAGTCTATGTGAGCCAATTCTTGTATTTTTTTCTGACCTTTGTGTCAAACAGCCCCTTGCAATTGTGGTTGGAGTGTATCTTCCGCATATGATTTTGCAGTTCATAAGGTAAATGGGTGGCAGTGAGAGGTTTGGAGCAGGATATAGTGAGTTAAGCACTGGCCACACCTTGCTCCCCACCTTGGGTATAATTTGTTATCCCTGGGTTAATCTGTTGTTGGTACTGAGAAAGGAGACAAGCAGGCTGTGAGATAACATGTCTACAGGTCTAAAGCAGACCCAGTAAGGCCTATTCACTAGCCAGGAGGCTTAATACCTGTTTTGCTGGACTTTTGTTTTGGACTGTGATTCTTAATGTTGTGTGGGTATCCTTTTGTTTTGCTGTACTTGCTAAACAATACACAGGGGAGGAAGGAAGCCCTTAAACCTACATGCAGCTTGGATTACCTCTCTGAAAGCTCTCAACTTGAAGCTGAACCCCACAACTTTTTAAAGCTAATTTCCAAGTTTTGTTTTATTAAAGGGCATGGCTAGTGGGGTTAAGCCATGGAGGATATGAACCAATAGAAAAAGTTTTTTTTTAAATGGGGAGAGGGTATTTTTTGCTACTTAAAGGGCAACATTATACAAATCATAAACACACATTATAAATTACCCAAATCGTTTGAATAATGTGAATTAGGGACCTTAGATTATTAGCTCTTTGAGGGCAGGGACTAATGTGAATGTACAATATGCATAAATTGACAGTGCTACATAAGTAAATAAATAAATAAAAATGTAGGACAGTGACTAAGACCCCTTTCACACTGAGGCACTTTTCAAGCATTTTAGCACTAAAAATAGTGCTCGTAAAGTCCCTGAAAAGAGCCTCTCATGTCTCCCCAGTGTGAAAGCCTGAGTGCTTTCCCACTGGGGCGGTGCGCTTGCAGGACAGAAAAAAAAAGTCCTGCAAGCAGCATCTTTGGGGCGGTTTGGGAGCACTGTATACACCACTCCCAAAATGCCCTGCCCATTGAAATGAATGAGCAGCGCTGCCAAAGCGCCTGCAAAGTGCTTCGGCTGCGCCGCAACGCGGGCACTTTTAACCCTTTCTTCAGCCGCTAGCGGGGGTTAAAAGTGCCCCGCTAGCGGACAAAAAACACCACTAAAATGACTGTAAACCTTACTTTACCGCTAATGCACCCCTGCCCCAGTGTGAAAGTAGCCTAAGTGGTTAGCACTAACACCTAGCAGCACTAGGTTCATTGGTTTGAATCCCAACCATGGCACTACCCGCCTGGAGTGTGCGTGTTCTCTCTGTGCCTGCATGGGTTTTCTCTGAGTACTTTGGTTGCTTCCCACACTCCAAAGACATGCTGGTAGGTTAATTGGTTCCTGGCTAAATTGGCCCTAGCATGTGTATGTATGAATGTGAGTTAGGGACCTTAGCTTGTAAGCTCCTTGAGGGCCGAGACAGATGTGTATGTATGATATACATGTAAAGTGCTGCGTAAATTGATTGCACTATACACTGTAAGTACCTGTAATAAATAAATAATAAATAATAATCTAGTATACCATTACCAAGCACTTTGTTTAATCCCCCTGTACTTTTCAAAAAGCATTTAAAACAGAAACAGTCAATTGGGGGGGGGGGGGGGTACTATTCTGCCATTTTTATTTTCACAGAAAATAAGCAAAAGGAAAACCATTTTCTTGTAAAATTTTTGGTCTTTTTTGCCTGCTTTTTATAGTTGAAAATTAAAAAAAAACAGTAGGTAATAAAAATCACCAAAAGAAACATTTATCTGTCTCAAAAAATGAGATAAAATAATTGGGGTACATTGTTGCATGATGGAGTAATTGTCAGTCAAACTGACCTGAAAATTAAAAAAAATGGCATGGTAATAAAGGGGCATTACAGGCTGGTATACAAGTGTTGGTGCTAATAGGAGTGACTGAAGCCTCATCAAAATCGTAAATCCAAAAAGTGACATTGTTTGCAAAGTAACAACCTTTGGGGTTTAGAGGCTGGGAATTTGTTATTTAGTGGTGGTAGCACTACTGGTACTAAATTACAGATCCCTGACCAGTTTCTGTTTGTAAGCCAACCAGGAGATGTGTCATTTAGTGACAGATCTTCACATGCATCTGTTTGTATGATCAGACCATAATAGTCATAACCATATTTTGTCAATTACATCACCAAGCATCCCTGGCCCATTTGTTTACATATAGAGGACAGCCAGGAATTCTCTATGCCAGAAAACTTCCTGAAACAAATTCTTGTCCAAGGGAGAACAATATGCACTTCGACGTGTATTTATTCACTTGTTGATTTTATAATATTCACATCTTTAGCTGAAGGCATTAATACTGCAACATGTGATGCTGGACTATTCAGGATGGTCTGCATCCATTGATTTACTTTTTTCCTAAAGACAAATAGGCTGTTACTTTTCAAAAACATTTTCATTTTGTAAGGAAATTTCCCTTAGTATAGTGAATGAGATGAAACTCTGCTGTCTTTTATCATCTAATCATGTGCAAACAAAAATATTTTTATTTTCCTTGCATGTAATTATTTAGTATTATTTTCAAAGTGAAGTGAAAAGGAAAATTTCCTGGCAAAGGGAAAATATGGCTTTGCAGAGTAAACAGCCTGTTTGCCTATAGTACATCTAAGAAGCCTTAGAAGAAATCCTGATAAGGACAATGTTTCCTACCTTTTATCCACCTTAGTAATTTTAAGATTACCAGTTCTAGGGGCAACTAATCACATCCTCATTCTATTCAAGCCAAGTACAGATTCCAAAAGGAAATACCCCAGTGGGGAAGCAGGACTTTAATGGATGTGAGGTTGTCACTGAGGCAGACACGTACAATTTTAATTAAAATGAATCTTCTTTATTATACATAAAGGTGAAAAACCCATACATGGGTAGTCAAAGCCATATCACTTTAAAAAAAAAAACATGAGTATAGTGAACAGGCATACAGCTACATCAGCAGCTACACATAGGTCTGAATAAGGAGTTTACAATCAGTAAATGTACAAATTTGTTTCCATAACACTTAAGGTTCCAATGCGTTTCACAGAGCCCACCTGCTTCTTCAGGGAACTTCTGTATGTGTCTAAAAATTGTTAATTTACAATGAGAATATTAATTTACAGTTCATCATTTCAACAAGTTACCAATAATGGTGATGATGACATGCTTACCAACTCCATCAATAGCGCACATAATTGGACATCAAAGTTCAGAAGGTAGCAGCTTGAAGATGATGGATAATCTGACTCTCGGCAAACCACCAAGGGATGGTTAGATGGATACTGGACCACCAAAGGGGGAGCGCAGGCAAGGCCACAGCCACACTGCCCACGACAGCTGAAACAGTAATCATATACTCCAGAATTAAAAATTGTCCATAACAGGTCATATGACCTAACATACCCCCACTTCAGAATCTCCACTCTTCATACAAATTAATCATACTCAGCCTGCTCCACATAAGCATGGGTCTCCATACCACATGCGTAAGTATAACTCACCCAAGAGCCCCAATGCCACCACTTACCAGCTCCCCCTACACCCATACATATCCATTCAAACATACATGCATACCCAGGACACACATACATCCACACACACACATCCATTTAAATATGCATGCATACTTAGGGCACACATACAACCACACAACAGCACATACCTAACTCAGACAACCCCAACAGCCAGTACCCAATATACCATAAAACTATTATGCGCCTACCAATACAGGGAAATCAAGGTGACAACCTATAAACACATAACTAAGACTATTTACCATCACCATATCCTACTGCCCAGTCATTCCCCTCTTCATCGCTCATCTCCTACCCCCACACACACACACCCTCTTACACATAACCAACTCCCTCACCTAACCATGCCACTCAAACACCATAGCCTCAGTAATAGATCTCCACATGATATCAACCATAGAGTATATAAATCCGGGCAGTTAGAACTAACCTTTAATTTCCACAGGGAGTGGGTAAAAGATCTGTTGCTAGAGCAAAACCTAATCACAGCCTCCACCAACCCCCTCTTAAATGGTCCCACCGGACATCACAAAGCTGTGTCCGGATCTTGTGTCACATCTGACATAGTCCGCTCGGTCTGATGTGCATACGCAGTACACCACAGGGCACAGGGGGCGGATGACTTCCACCCATAGTCTGTGGGATGACGGCACAGCACAGCTCATGGTAGGAGATACAAATCCCCACCATGTATAGAGGGGGAGCATGATGTAGCGAGCACCATCCAGGCTGGGCGCCCGAATGTCCATTCAATATCACCCCATGTAGCCATTACGTGACACTAAATGGTAAAACAGAATACCTAACAATTTTTAACATTAGGGACATCCTATACGTCCCAACCCATGAAATATTATTTTTAGCAAGGGAAGGGAAGGAGAAAGCGAGAAAGGGAAGGGGGAAAAACAAATCAAATGCAATATCCAAATTATACTAAGTCAAGAAGTACCTCAACCAAAATATACATACTTAGCAATATTACTACAGATAGAGCCTAAAGGACAATGCTGTGTTTAACCCTGGAGGAGAAGTGGCTTTTAAGTTATAAATCCATTTTGCTTCCTGTTTCAAAATCTGTTTATTGAAATCACCACCCCGTGGGTCATGGGGGATCCTCTCAAGTACAAAAAAAGAAATAACTTTGAGATCATAACTGTGCACAAGTCCTACAGTACATGCTTTCCAATAGGCGTATACAGAAGCCCCACATCAATATAGTACAGGTGGTCCTGCACACTCCTTCTGAAAGCCCTTTTGATTTTTCCAACATAAAATGACCCGCAAATGCAGGTCATTATATACACTGCACCTTCCATCTGGCAATCTGTGAAAATGTAGGTTTCAAAGTACCTCCCCTTGGGAGTGCAAACCATTTCCCTTCCCATACCCAGGGGCATTGTTCACAACCCCCACATCAATATGTCCCAGTTCCTCCCATGGCTCCCCGGGTGCCTCCAGGGGTTGGAAGTGGCTGTGGACTAAGCTATACCTGATCGATCCGAGCCCCGGAAGGAAGAGTGGTGAAGATGAATGCTTGCTGCTAGTGGGGACAGCGGTGACATCGCAGGCTTCGGTTTCAGGTAAGTGACACACAATGGGCTACTATGCGATGCATAGTAGCCCATTATGCTTTACCTTTGCAGGGAAATAAAGAGGAAGTAAAACCCACCAGGGTTTACTTCCTCTTTAAGTTAGAAAATGCCAGTTCCAGGGAAGTATATCCTGAAAATTTTCCTGATGGGCACTTAATCTTTTGCTTACCCTTGTGGTGTCGGTTTTCTTTCGCATTTTGTGCACAAAGATCAGTTGTTCCCTTTGACATGCTTTAGCTTTTTGGCAAGACTTCTTTAAACGTTTCTTGCTATAGCCTCGGGCCAACAACCTATTCCGCAATGCCTTGGCTTCTAGTTCAAAATCCTCCTCTCTGGCACAGTTCCTACATATAAACAAAAAGAAAAAAGGTAGTTGCGCTGTGATAAAAAGGGAAAGGGAGTGGGATGTGGAATGGACTAAGTGTAAAGTGAATGTGATAGACAGGTGAAAACAACCCAAATGGGGCCACAGATACACTAAAAAGGAGATACTGATATACAAAATGATAAAATCAAATGTAGCATGTATAGTGTATAAGGAATGTAGTAACTGTGTGACATATAACAAATATCTCAAAAAATGAATAAACAATAGATAAAATTTAACAAACTTAAGTGAAACACTCAACCAAACGTCCAAATGATCTAGTCACAAAACTAGCACAAATTGGCTGACATAGATTTAGAAGCTGAATACAGTGAGTCCATGTAGGTGAATATATAGCAGTCCCAACACCAAGCAGCATAAAAATCTTTAGTTTGAATACCTCCGTGTCTATAAGCAGCTCACCTTACTGCTGTAAGGTATACAGCATGTGCTTAGTTGCAGACCACGGGCGGACATGGATATCCCATCCGGTGTTTGAAATGGTCCCAATGGTGAATATATAGAACGATAATGGAAAATGACATAAGTAATGTATCAAATATGACACCGTGACAGCCAGAGAGGGGACGAACCAGAAGGAAGGGATGCACTCACTTTTTTAAAATGAGTGTGGGCATCAATCCACGAACGCCGAGTTTGTATGCCTCAGTAGGTATCTTCAGTTAGTCCCAGCTCCGCAATGCTCATCAGATGTAATAGGTGTATATTGGGTATAAGGAAAGAGTATACATAGCATAATCCCATATGATAGTCTGCGCATGGTGGATGCCTGGCGGCCATTTTCCCAAAGTCCATCATCATAATGGATGGCATCGGTATTGCACAGGTCCGTCGGCCATTTTGCTGTGGTCTCACACATAGACAAGCAGTGTGAGAAAAAAAGATAGCCAATAGCATGGTCCGTGTGGAGCAAAAATGAGAGGCAAAGCAAAAGGCAATCACTAAAAAGCAATAAGACACACAGGTGAGGAATGTCGCCATAGCTATTAAGGATGGTAATGCACAAACGTGCATAAACAAAAAAAAGAAAATATAAAAAATCTGAAATAACTATAAAGATTACATTAAATGTATATAAAAAATAATATATATATATATATATATATATATATATATATATATATATATAAAAAATATAATATATATATATAAAAAGGGGGAGATAGGATACAAGTGAAATATACTGGGCATAGTCCACCAAAACGAGGGGGAGGGGGGGGGCGGGGACGTAAGGTCCAAAATGGAAGGAGGAGCTCAGAGGACTTCACAAACCAACTAGAAGGGTGTACATATGCATAAATAAATCAATGCATGAAGACATTAGGTATCTCTGCAACAAGGCAAAACAAAAGGATAATACTGTAAATAAACAACCCATGAAGCAAATACGCCCAGAGATAAATAAACTAGGGGTGTAAGTGTATAGAATGTATGAATATTAAAGATAGTATGGAAAATGGAATAAATGAAATTTAAAAATCACTGTGAAAGCAGTTTAAGTCGAACTCAATGTTGAGCCCTTTAGGCGCAAGAGTGTCCATAGAGAATATCCATTTGGACTCAAGTTGGCATAGAATCCTCACTTTATGTCCCCTACGCCACGGTCTGGTATAGGGTACTATGCCCCAAAAATTCAGATGGCTGGGATTTTTATTATGATATTTCGCAAAGTGCCTAGAGACACTATATTTGTCAAACCCACTCTGGATATTTTGGACATGCTCTTTGGACATGCTCAATACGAATTCTTAGCAACCTCTTGGTGCCGCCAATATATTGAAGGCAGCAGCTGCACTCCAATGCATAAACTGCTCCCTCAGTGTTGCATCCAATGAACTCAGTGATATCATATTTAGGGCCATTGCTATTGGATTGAAAGGAGAACACTTTTTGGTTCGGACATTTTGTATGGGTACAGGCTCAGCAACGTCTGCAGGGGTAAAAACCCTTGCCAGTAAAGAAGGAAAACTATTTTTTGGGGGATCTATCACACTTTTGACAAACCGGTTGTCAGGAACGGTGTCATCTCCGGTTTCTCCTGCTGGTGGCACTATTACATTCAGCACCAAAAGGGTGTAATTCCAGTGGCCACCAGCGGGGGTCTCCCTGCCTGGTCTGCAGACTTGCCATCAAGCACACCTGTCATGGTTTTGCTGGATTATATAAACCCGCCCTGAACTAACCTCCAGTGCTTCAGTATTCCTCTGCTAGCCCTTGTCCCTGCCAGTACCTGCTCTTGTTCCAGCCTGTTCCTGTTTGTTCCTGTTTGTTCCTGAACCCCGTTTGTGTATCCTGACCTTGAACCCTGTTTCCTGTTCCCTGTTACCTGCTCCTTGGTCTGCTTCATTATTCCTGGTTTCTGTTCCCTTGTCGCTTTGGCCCATGCCTTATATTTTGCATGTTGGTTTCCTTGCTTGTGTATTATATTAGTTAGATAGATAGTTAGGTGGGTTTTGGGGTTTGCTGTGTTTTCACCATTTTCTTGTTTTTGGTTTGCTGTCTTGTTTTCACGTGTATCGTTATCATTATAATAAACATACTTTCTTTATTTACTCGTTTGTCCCTGATTCCTTGGTGCAGCCCAGCGATCTGATCCCCTGCATTGGATGTTGTGTATAACATCCCCTGACACCGGTCATGAAGAGTGGGTGCTCTTTTATATATAAATTTAGGTTTTTCTGGTAAGATTTCTTTAAGGCCTCTATCTGATTTAAAAATATGCCAATGGCGTGATATGATACTTTCGATCTTTCTATGTTGAATATTGTACTCCAAATCCAGAGGCACTTGATCCTGTTGGCATACAGAAATTTTGTCTTCAAGCAGCATTTGTCTTTGCATCCGTCTAACTTCTTCTATTTTTCCTTCAATGAAGTCTTGATTGTAGCATTTATCTATGAATCTTTTCCCAATCATATTGGCCTGCATACAGAAATCTTCTTCGTTGGTACAGTTACGTCTTAATCGCATAATCTGGCCTTTAGAGATGTTAAATAGCCAGTTTCTATGGTGGCAACTTCTCATGGGTAGATAACTATTACGATCGACATTTTTAAAGAAGGTCTTAGTGATAAATCGGTTGTTGATGCATGAAATTTCTAAGTCAAGGAATCGGATAGAATGCTCCTCTACCTGCCAAGATAGTACGATGTTTTTATCATTGTTGTTCAGTTTCACAAAAAATGAAGTTAAAAGATCACGATCGCCTTCCCAGATAATAAAAATGTTGTCGATATATCTTTTAAACAAGAGTAGTTCTTTGGGTGGATCCAAAAAATTTCTTTCTCTTTCCATTGGGACATGAAAAGTCCTGCAACACTGGGGGGGGGGCAAATTTAGCCCCCATATCTACTCCTGTTTTCTGTTGGTAGAATTGTTTGCAGTACCAAAAATGACTGTTTGAGGCAGAAATCAAGGCATTTAACAAGGAATTTCTTCTGTATGCAAGGGAGTTTGGTATATTTCCTAAGGCCCCATTTTGTAGCCTCACATGCTGCATAATGGGGTATGATAGTGTACAGCAGACACGTCTGCTGTTGCCATCAATACAGCCCCGGTGCCCACTCTGTTCTCGAGTATTTTAAGTATTTGTTTTGTATCCCTCAAGTAGGCCTTCGTGCTCTGTACAACAGGTTGGAGATGTTTAATGATGTATTCACCCATTCTTGCTGTAATTGATTCTATACCATTAACAATGGGTCTTAAAGGGGGATCCATTTGATCCTTATGGATTTTGGGTAATGCGTAAATAATCTGAGTTCTGCAAGCTTCTGGAACCAGATATTTAGCTTCCTTTTTTGTTTAGTATACCTTTTTTAAGGCCCACTTGTTCCAGTTCTTTCTTCCAGTTGAATATGGGATTACTAGATAGTGTACAGTAAGTGTTGTGATCTCCCAATAGCTTCATCATACCTGTATGATATTGTTCAGTTGTCTGTATCACAATTCAGATGCCTCTGAAGACATCTGTTACGATGAAACATGTCAGGCAGGCTGACATCCGTACGCTGATTGCTGCAGCCGTTTGTTCCTATCATTGATGCATGCTGTTTTAAGCTTCAACTCTACTACGTAACTGGGCTATACACGGGAGAATTGTGCCGGGAGCCTTAGAAACAACATTTGGATTTCATATTGTTCCACTGAGAGACCCCATCTCATTGCCTGGTGGCAATACAAGCATTACTGACTCAGGGGACATATGTCTCTATGAGTCCAACGGTTCCGGTAAGCCTGCATTGCTTCCATATGGGGGATCCAATTATTGTGCATTTCTTCTTTCCATTTCATCTATGTGGTGTATGAACACCACCATCTGTTTGGGACTTTTTTGATTTTCTATATAATAGATACATATTGAAGTGTTTTTCAGTACCAGTTTGAACGCATGGTGTTATGAACAACTGTTTGATACATCCTCTTTTGCTATCTCATTAGCTTTTGTCATTCAAACTAGCGCTACACTATATATACCTGTATCACAATTCCACCTTCTTTATCGGAAGGCCTAATGACAAGATTCTTTCTTTTGATAAGTTTCTGAATGCCAGTCTCGATAATTCTCGGTTCTTCCCTTTTCCTTACAATTACATTCTTGATTTCTTCCGTTACCAAGTTCTTGAAGACTTCAATATGAGTATTATCCTTGGGTTTGGGATTAAAGGTTGATCGATTTCTAAGATTACTATGTATCACTGGATCTATTTGTGAAGTGCTGACGTTAATAGGTTTTTCCAACAAGTATTTTTTAATATTTAATTTTCTTATATACTTTTGTATACTTATGTACGTCTCAAATTTATCTAAATTTTTTACTGGTGCATATTTAAGCCCTTTGTCTAGCACTGCTAATTCTTCATGAGTAAGTGGTTCATCTGTAAGGTTAAAGATACCGTCTCCTATGTCTCCCTTTTTCGTTTGTTTTCTCTTTCGTGCTCTGCAGCCTCTTTTCTTATAGGGCTTTTTCTCCTTGTTTCTTCTATTCTCCTCGGGGGGTGGTGTTCTGTTCCTCTCTCTAAAAAAGATCTGTTATGACCCTGTTCGTGATGGTAATCGTATTGGTGTCTCACATCTCTATCATTGTTGTGGAGATCCCTTAGGGGAGCATAATAGTTGTATGTGTGAATGGGGCTACGTTCACTTGGTCTATACGGTGCATTCGGTGGACCTCTTTCTTCTCTTTGTCCATAATAATGGTCCGGGCCAGGGCTTCTATCGTGTGGCCTGTAATAGTCATACTGTCCATTTCTGTTGTCTCTCGTCTCATAATTAGTCCTGGGATAAGCTGGGTTTCTTTCTTGTCTATGTGATTCATATGGTGGACCTCTTGTATCTCTTGGTGCATGGTTAGGTCGTGTCCAATATGGTCTTTTATTACGGTTTCTCCGGTGGTTAACTTTTTTCCACCCCTGTTGTGGAGTACGTTGTGGGTAAGTGGGCTGCTTCAATGCGTTATATGGAGTGTTATTACTAGGGTGTCTTTGTCTAGCACCATTTTTCCAATATCTTGGGGAAGCGTTCCTCGGTGTATGATTACCCGAGTGTTTACGGGGGACATCATCCAGGGGTGACCTAGGTATAGGTGATAATCCAGAATGACAGGGGTTAATCTTAACCGCCTTTTCCGGTGTGGAAAATGCGGAGATGGGATCAATCTGCCCAATGTTATTCTGCCATTTAAATACCCGATCCTTTTTGAAATAATTGATCTCCCTGGAGAATTTTTACCCTTTCTCTGTCAGACTTCAGCGTCCTTTTTGGAAAGGTTTTTGTTCAATTGTGCAATGAAGCGCTGAAACTCAGCTGCATCTTTATGTGCCTCCAATTGCTCTTTCAATTCAGCTATTGTTTGATCAACTTTTCTGATTTTTTTCTGTTTCCTCTTTAGCAACAATTCTAATAATTCAATGCCTTTTTCATTAAAGAATCTACACCACTCATCAATTGATTCTTGATCTATGAGGCCATCATTAAGAGGAACGTCTCACCTAAGACGCCTAAGCACAATGTTAGCTTTAATGTACTTATCAAAGGTGGAGACATCCCACCACATACTGATTTTTTTCTCCATGTTGTGACCGAGCTTCCGTACTAGGCTCTCAATATTACTATCTGTTTTTTTATCTTCGCTGTTAAATACTGCATCTAGGTCAACCTCTCTACGTTTGATGAAAGTGAAAATATCCATGACTGCGGCAAGAGTAAAGGGTAGGATAAGTCAAGGAAAAATGAATATGAGTGACTCCCGCGCTGTCACGAAGGACCTATACTAAGGGACACTGCTGCAACACCTGTGTGACTGATCCAAACAGAAAGAGTATAAACAAAAAGAAAAAAGGTAGTTGCGCTGTGATAAAAAGGGAAAGGGAGTGGGATGTGGAAGGGACTAAGTGTAAAGTGAATGTGATAGAGAGGTGAAAACAGCCCAAATGGGGCCACAGATACACTAAAAAGGAGATACCGATATACAAAATGATAAAATCAAATGTAGCATGTATAGTGTATAACGAATGTGGTAACTGTGTGACATATAACAAATATCTCAAAAAATGAATAAACAATGGATAAAATTGAACAAACTTAAGTGAAACACTCAACCAAACGTCCAAATGATCTAGTCACAAAACTCGCACAGTGGCTGACATAGATTTAGAACCTGAATACAGCAAGTCCGTGTAGGTGAATATATAGCAGTCCCACCACCAAGAAGCATAAAAATCTTCAGTGTGAACACCTCCGTGTCTATAAGCAGCTCACCTTACTGCTGTAAGGTATACAGCATGTGCTTAGTTGCAGACCACGGGCGGACATGGATATCCCATCCGGTGTTTGAAATGGTTCCAATGGTGGATATATAGAACGATAATGGAAAATGACATAAGCAATATATCAAATATGACACCGTGATGACCAGAGAGGGGACGGACCAGAAGGAAGGGATGCACTCACTTTTTTAAAATGAGTGTGGTCATCAATCCACGAACGCCGAGTTTGTATGCCTCAGTAGGTATCTTCAGTTAGTCCCAGCTCCACAATGCTCATCAGATGTAGTAGGTGTATATTGGGTATAAGGAAAGAGTATACATAGCATAATCCCGTATGGTAAACTAATTTTATTAAAACAGTAAAGCAGACTCACATTTAAAAGCAGACTGCGGCACATAACATCCACGAATGCCGAGCTCGTCTCCTGCCGTTAGATTGTGACAGTGTCCCGTGCTCCAATCCTGACGCGTATCATCAGGTCACGTGACTTCATCAGAGGATAACACAGGGTAAAGGTGAATGTCTTTAAATAGTCTGCGCATGGTGGACGCCTGGCGGCCATTTTCCCGAACTCCATCATCATAATGGATGGCATCGGTATTGCACAGGTCCGTCGGCCATTTTGCTGTGGTCTCACACATAAACAAGCAGTGTGAGAAAAAAAGATAGCCAATAGCATGGTCCGTGTGGAGCAAAAATGAGAGGCACAGCATAAGGCAATCACTAAAAAGCAATAAGACCCACAAGTGAGGAATGTCACCATACATATTAAGGATGGTAATGCACAAACGTGCATAAACAAAAAAAAAAAACGAAAATATAAAAAATCTGAAATAACTATAAAGATTATATAAAATGTATATAAAAAATATAATATATATATATATATATATATATATAAAAAAAAATAACAAAAATATAATATATATATAAAAAGGGGGAGAGAGGATAAAAGTGAAATATACTGGCCATAGTCCACAAGTCCACCTTCCGTCCTCCCCCCCCTCGTTTTGGTGGACTATGCCCAGTATATTTCACTTTTATCCTATCTCCCCCTTTTTATATATATATATATATATATTATATATATATATATATATATAATATATTTTTTTATATATATTATATTTTTTATATACATTTTATATAATCTTTATAGTTATTTCAGATTTTTTATATTTTCGTTTTTTTTTGTTTATGCGCGTTTGTGCATTACCATCCTTAATATGTATGATGACGTTCCTCACTTGTGGGTCTTATTGCTTTTTAGTGATTGCCTTTTGCTGTGCCTCTCATTTTTGCTCCACACGGACCATGCTATTGGCTATCTTTTTTTCTCTGTCACAATCTAACGGCAGGAGACGAGCTCGGTGCTCGTGGATGTTATGTGCCGCAGTCTGCTTTTAAATGTGAGTCTGCTTTACTGTTTTAATAAAATTAGTTCACCATACCGGATTATGCTATGTATACTCTTTACTTATACCAAATATACACCTACTACATCTGACGAGCATTGTGGAGCTGGGACTAACTGAAGATACCTACTGAGGCATACGAACTCGGCGTTCGTGGATTGATGCCCACACTCATTTTAAAAAAGTGAGTGCATCCCTTCCTTCTGGTCCGTCCCCTCACTGGTCGTCATGGTGTCATATTTGATATATTGCTTATGTCATTTTCCATTATCGTTCTATATATCCACCATTGGAACCATTTCAAACACCGGATAGAATATCCATGTCTGCCCTTGGTCTGCAACTAAGCACATGCTGTATACCTTACAGCAGTAAGGTGAGCTGCTTATAGACACAGAGGTGTTCATACTGAAGATTTTTATGCTGCTTGGTGGTGGGACTACTATATATTCACCTACATGGACTCACTGTATTCAGCTTCTAAATCTATGTCAGCCAATTTGTGCTAGATCATTTGGACATTTGGTTGAGTGTTTCACTTAAGTTTGTTCAATTTTATCTATTGTTTATTCATTTTTTGAGATATTTGTTATATGTCACACAGTTACCACATTCGTTATACACTATAAATGCTACATTTGAGTTTTATCATTTTGTATTTTATTATCTCCTTTTTAGTGTATCTGTGGCCCCATTTGGGCTGTTTTTACCTCTCTAGCACATTCACTTTACACTTAGTCCCTTCTACATCCCACTCCCTTTTTATCACAGCGCAACTACCTTTTTTCTTTTTGTTTATACTCTTTCTGTTTGGATCAGTCACACAGGTGTTGCAGCAGTGTCCCTTAGTATAGGTCCTTCGTGACAGCGTGGGAGTCACTCGTATTCACAGTTCCTACGTAGCCTCAAGCACTGGCTTTAAAGGGGTTGTAAAGGTAAAAGTTTTTTCACCTTAATGCATTCTATGCATTAAGGTGAAAAAACATCCAATAATACCCCCCCAGCCCCCTGTTTTACTTACCTGTCCCCTCGAAAGTCCCGCTCTCACCCCCGACATCCTCTTCGCCGCTCAGCCTGGTCATTGATTGGCTAGAGTGGATGGACTGAAAGCAGCGCAGCCATTGGCTTGCGCTGCTGTCAATCACATCCAATGACGCGGCGCGCTGGGGGGCGGGGCCGAGTAATAGAGTGAGCGGCTATGGCCGCTGGCTGTATCAAGGGAGTGCGCCCGCAAGCACTCAGCACCATGCAAGGGAGTTTGCATGAAGGTGTTGAGTCCTTGCGTGGGGGAGCCGAGACAGCTGCCGAGGGACCCCAGAAGACCAGATTCTGGGCCACTCTGTGCAAAACGAGCTGCACAGTGGAGGTAAGTATAACATGTTTGTTATTTAAAAGAAAAAACTTTAGTAATCCTTTAAGGAATACTCTGTATGAGAGAACAAGCATGGACACTTGTGGAGTATGGTATCGTGTTACCCACTGTCTCTTACAATACATGGTAGTAATAAAACATCAGGGTTTGCACAGAACCTCACATCTAAAAATGGAATGCTTTCCAAGCTGGACTGCATAGTAAACTTCAAGTTGAAGTCATTGTTGGGTATGAACGACATGAACTGAAGCAATTCATCATGAGGGCCCATCCAAATGATGAACTCATCATCCATATATCGCTGCCACGGGAGTATGTGGCGAAGGTAGATTGACACAGCCTCATCAGAAAACAGTGACCTCTCCCAACTCACCAGGTACAGGTTGGCCTACAATGGGGCACAACAAGTCACCATCACAACCCCTTGTACCTTGAGCTAGGCGGTCCCATTGAACAGGAATACATTGGATGTGAGGATATGGTCGAGGAGATCAATCACAAAGTCCATCAGGGGCCAATATGATCTGTCCTGTTCATGGGGGAAACTGGAAACTACCTCTACACCTTTGTGGAGGGGTATGCTCAAACACAGGGCTTCAATATTGATGGCAACTAATAAAGCTCCCAGTCAAATTCTTAAACCCTCAATAAGCCTAAGAAGGTCTATTGTATCTTTGATATATAAGGGTAGCCTCGTGACATGGGATCTAAGGTAGCTATTAACAAATCTACTCCCATTTTGGTTTTGTAGCCTATCCCTGATACGATTGAGCACCCTGGTGGTTTACCTACACACTTATGTATTTTGGGAAGGGCATAAAATGTGGGTGTTCTAGGCCACTTCACATGCAGATATTCCAACAAATCTTTGTCAATTAACTGTTGATGATAGGCTCCCATATTGATGGACCTATAGCACATCCCAAGATCATTTCCACTTTTACTTTCCTAAACCAGTCTTGATTTTGTAATATTTGATCACACATGCCCACATATTGACTCCTATCCATAACAATCACATTGCCCCCCTTGTCAGAAGCCTTGATGAAGATTTGGTCGCTATTGTCAAGGTCTCAAAGTGCCTTCTGCTACATATAAGTAATGTTAGAGGTGGAAGCAGTATTGTAAGATAGATTCTAAACTTCCTTTACTGTTTGCTTCAAGAGTTCCCACACTGTGGGGCAAGATAGTAGTTGGGGAAATTTATTAGATTTCACTTTAAACTTATGGGGGTCCAGTTGGTATGTTTGTTCATCATCACTAGAGGAGGAAGAAGATTCCTCCTGAGGTGCTTCAAACTGTTCATTTTCATCTAAAAGATTAATATTTTAAGAGTATGATAATCCTAGACCGTGAAGTCCTTGGTCCGAGTGTTCTGTCCCCGCTCCTTATAAATATATTTATATGTAAGATTCCTTGCAAAGGTCTTTTACGAATTCAAATTTGTTAATTTCTTGGAAGGATCAAAAACTTAGACCAAGTTTGAGCATCTGGATCTCTTCCTGTGAAAGATGATATGAGGACAGGTTGATCACATCAAGTGGTGACAAAATCAAATCTGTTTGATTATGTAAGGATTTAGCATCCCTGCTTTCCTCTCCCCCATATGTGTTTGTGCAAAAAAAAATCAGTGGTATTTCTGTAGAGATTGGAGGGGACCCGACTGGGTCTACAGGGGCTTGTCCTAACTCACGATGTGCATTCTCCTCTTTGCCTCCTGTATTACTTTTTAAACATAGAAAGTTGTGCCAAACCCGTCACCTGTTCACCACGTGCATTGTGAGGGGAATGAGACCCAACTCTGTCAGTGGATTTTTCTTGAGATTGTTTAGGTGAGACATTGTATCTCTTACTACTATTATCCTGTGACTCATACCCACCACCATTACCACGTTTGCGTGACCGCCCTTTTCTGGATTTTCCTCGTTGTGCTGTTGTGCTAGATTTCTGAGAAGAGGCAGAAGAAAACATTGATGAGTCAGATTCAGATCTATGCAGTCTTGCATCCTGCATAGTACTCTGTTTAAGCTGTCTACTACTCATGACTTAAAGCCTTTTTGCATTTGTAGGCATAGCCGCCCGTAGTTGCAAATGTATCCTTATAATATTTTTGATCCTTCTTAACTAAAAAATTCTTATTGTAGCTTTCCAGATTAGATACTAATTACTGTTCCTTCTTAGCAAATCCCATATTTTGAGTCTTTTTATCTAGATCAACTAGATCCCTATTATATTTCTCTTTCAACATTTCCATTATTTTGGCGGAACACTGGGTTAGGTTTTATTCCCAATGATCACAAAGCCCAGTGTCCATCACCTCAAATGATGGGAATATTTGCATTCATAATGCTTGTGGATTAACCCCTTTCCTAAGATATTGGTCAACACATCCTACATGCTAGCCTAAATTTAATTTCCTTTCCAGAAGTCTCTTCAATTCAATTTAAAAAAATACATACATCCAAATCAACACTCTTTTGCAAGTTTTTTGCACTGAATCCAAAAAAGGTGTCCCATTTGAATCCAAATAATCGCACCATTTTAACCTTACTAAATAATATTCAATGGATTAATTTCACACTATGTAAAATATATTAATAGAATTTACAATAAATAGTGAGCCTCAATCTAGAACTGGTCAGACATAGTTAGGTTCTACACAAATGAAACAGTAGTAATTATAGGATTACCAGTTCCAGGGACAACTAATCGCATTCGCATCCTATTCAGTAGGGCTTTTTTTTTTGTACTTGAAAGGATCCCTCAAGACCCATGGGGTGGTGATTTCGATAAACAGACTTTTAAACAGGAAGCAAAATGGATTTATAACTTAAAAGCCACTTTTCCTCCAGGGTTAAACACAGCATTGTCCTTTAGGCCCTATCTATAGTATTATTGCTAAATATGAATATTTTGGTTGAGGTACTTCTTGAATTTGTATAATTTGGATATTGCATTTGTTTCCCCCCCCTTCCTTTTCTCCCTTTCTCCTTCCCTTCACTTGCTAATAGTCATGGATTGGGATGTCCCTAATGTTAAAAATTGTTATGTACTCTGTTTTACCATTTAGTGCCATAGTTCTCCTAGGAGGATGGGTGATGGCTTACACGGATTGATTGTGGATGGACATTTGGGCACCTGGCCTGGATGGAGTTCGCTACATCATGCTCCCCCTCTTTCAATGGTGGAGATGTGTATCTCCTACCATCAGTGGTGCTGTACTGCTGTATCGTGGACTATGGGCGAAAGTCATCTGCCCCCGGTTCCCCAGGGTGTACTGTGTATGCATGCACCTATGCCGGATGTGACGCAAGAGCTAGATGCAGCTCTGTGATGTCCAGTAGGGCCATTTAAAGTGGAGTTCCGCCTTCATTTTTTTTTCTAAAAAGCCAAACTTTGCCATACATACATAGTTACATAGTTACATAGTAGGTGTGGTTGAAAAAAGACACAAAGTCCATCAAGTCCAGCCTATGTGTGTAATTATATGTCAGTATTACATTGTATATCCCTGTATGTTGCGGTCATTCAGGTGCTTATCTAATAGTTTCTTGAAACTATCAATGCCCCCCGCTGAGACCACCACCTGTGGAAGGGAATTCCACATCCTTACCGCTCTTACAGTAAAGAACCCTCTATGTAGTTTAAGGTTAAACCTCTTTTCTTCTAATTTTAATGAGTGGCCACGAGTCTTGTTAAACTCTCTACTGCAAAAAAGTTTTATTCCTATTGTGGGGTCACCAGTACGGTATTTGAATATTGAAATCATATCCCCTCTCAAGCGTCTCTTCTCCAGAGAGAATAAGTTCAGTACTCGCAACCTTTCCTCATAACTAATATCCTCCAGACCCTTTATTAGCTTTGTTGCCCTTCTTTGTACTCGCTCAATTTCTAGTACATCCTTCCTGAGGACTGGTGCCCAGAACTGGACAGCATACTCTAGGTGCGGCCGGACCAGAGCCTTGTGGAGTGGGAGAATTATCGTTTTATCTCTGGAGTTGATCCCCTTTTTAATGCCTGCCAATATTCTGTTTGCTTTGTTAGCAGCAGCTTGGCATTGCATGCCATTGCTGAGCCTATCATCTACTATGACCCCCAGGTCCTTTTCCATCTTAGATTCCCCCAGAGGTTCTCCCCCCAGTGTATAGATTGCATTCATATTTTTGCCACCCAAATGCATTATTTTACTACATTGAACCTCATTTGCCATGTAGTTGCCCACCCCATTAATTTGTTCAGATCTTTTTGCGAGGTTTCCACATCCTGCAGAGAAGTTATTGCCCTGCTTAGCTTAGTATCGTCCGCAAATACAGAAAAGGTTTACCCCATCCTGTAGGTCGTTTATGAACAAATTAAATAGGATTGGTCCCAGCACAGAACCCTGGGGGACCCCACTACCAACCCCTGACCATTCTGAGTACTCCCCATTTATCACCACTCTCTGAACTCGCCCTTGTAGCCAGTTTTCAATCCATGTACGCACCCTATGGTCCATGCCAACGGACCTTATTTTGTACAGTAAACGTTTATGGGGAACTGTGTCAAATGCTTTTGCAAAATCCAGATACATCACGTCTATGGGCCTTCCTTTATCTAGCCGGCAACACACCTCCTCATAGAAGGTTAGTAGATTGGTTTGGCAAGAACGATTCTTCATGAATCCATGCTGATTACTGTTAATGATACAGTTCTCATTACTAAAATCTTGTATATAGTCCCTTATCATCCCCTCCAAGATTTACATACTATTGATATTAGGCTAACTGGTCTGTAATTCCCAAGGATGTATTTTGGGCCTTTTTTAAATATTGGTGCTACATTGGCTTTTCTCCAATCAGCTGGTACAATTCCAATCAGTAGACTGTCAGTAAAAATTAGTACCTAAGTACCCTCGGGTGCAAGCCATCTGGTCCTGGTGATTTATTAAGGTTAAGTTTCTCAAGTCTAATTTTAATTCTGTCCTCTGTTAACCATGGAGGTGCTTCCTGTGATGTGTCCTGAGGATAAACACTGCAGTTTTGGTTACTGAAGCCTCCCGATTCCCTCGTGAAGACTGAGGAGAAGAATAAATTCAATACCTTCGCCATCTCCCCATCCTTTCTAACCAGATGTCCTTCCTCATTCTTTATGGGGCCAATATGGTCTGTCCTCCCTTTTTTACTGTTTACGTACTTAAAGAATTTCTTGGGATTCTTTTTGCTCTCCTCTGCTATGTGTTTTTCATGTTCTACCCTAGCCGTCCTTATTGCACCCTTACATTTCTTGTTGCATTCTTTATAAAGTCTGAATGCTGATGAACCTTGTATTTTTTGAAGGCCTTCTCCTTTGCTTTTATATGCATTTTTACATTAAGTTAAGCCATCCAGGACTTTTGTTCGCTCTTTTAAATGTATTACCCAATGGGATGCATTGGCTAATGCCCTTATTTAATATGCTTTTAAAGCAAACCCATCTCTCCTCCGTGTTATTTGTTCCTAAGATTTTATCCCAATTTATGCCTTCTAGCAAGGTTCGTAGTTTAGGGAAGTTGGCTCTTTTGAAATTCAGTGTCTTTGTATTCCCCTTATGTTTCCTATTTGTGTGATTTATACTGAAGCCAATTGACCTGTGATCGCTGTTACCTAAATTGCCCCGTATTTTGCACATCCGTGATCAGGTCTGTATTGTTGGTAATCAGTCGATCCAGTAATGTTTTATTTTTAGTTGGTGCATCTACCATCTGACTCATAAAATTGTCCTGCAAGACATTTAGGAACTGGCGAGCCTTAGATGAATGCACGGTTCTCTACTCCCAGTCTATGTCTGGATAATTAAAATCCCCCATTATGATAACACTTCCCATCCTTGCTGCTAATCCAAATTGTGATAGGAGATCTGTCTCCCCTTCCTCCCTCAGGTTAGGGGGCCTATAACATACTCCCAGTATTATTTTCCCCTTAGCTTCATCCCTTTGGAGCGCTACCCATAAGGATTCCACCTTCTCCCTAGCTCCTTTAGTGATGTCATCTCTCACATT
The DNA here is from genome assembly GCF_042186555.1 of Aquarana catesbeiana. NCBI lineage: Eukaryota > Metazoa > Chordata > Amphibia > Anura > Ranidae > Aquarana > Aquarana catesbeiana. The sequence continues at coordinate 144,724,776 of NC_133334.1, forward strand.
CACTTGTACATTATTTATTTGCTTTGGTCAACCTACCACTAATGCCCCCAAAACTACCCTCTGGCATATGTTCTGCGCTAACTATCTCTACCTCTGGACCCTCCCCCCATCACCTAGTTTAAAAATCCCTCTAACTTTTTGGCCATCTTCATTCCCAGCTGATCTGCACCCTCCTCATTTAGGTGCAGTCCATCCCTTCTATAGTACCGGTTATCGACTGAGAAGTCGCCCCAGTCCTCCAGGAACCCAAACCCCTCCTTACTACACCAGCTCTTCAGCCACTTGTTTACTTCCCTAATCTCCCTCTGCCTTTCTGGTGTGGTTCGATGTACCGGTAGTATTCCTGAGAATACTACCTTGGAGGTCCTTTTCCTCAATTTAGCTCCTAAGTCTCTAAAATCGTTCTTTAGGACACTCCATCTGCCTCTAACTTTGTCATTGGTGCCAACGTGCACCATGACAGCTGGATCCTCCCCAGCCCCTCCAGTAATCTGTCCACTAGATCCATGATGTGCCGAACCAGAGCGCCCGGTAGACAACATACTGTTCGGCGCTTCAGGTCTTTGTTACAGATTGCCCTCTCTGTCCTCCTAAGAATTGAGTCCCCTACCACGAGAATCTGTCTTTCCTTTCCCTTCGCTTCTCCCCCACTCTCACTGGAGGAGTTCTTCCCCTGGCAGCTAGGAGAGTCCCTCAGCTCCAGCAGTGCTGGTCCCTGACTGTTTTCACCAATGTCACTCAATGGAGCATACTTATTGGGATGCTCCAGCCCTGGATCGGCCTCCCTGGCACTTCCCCCTCTACCCTTCTTGACTGTCACCCATCTACTCTTTCCTAGTGCCTGCACCTCTTTGTCTCCACCTGCCAGTTAGTGTGCCTGGTGCGGGTGATCGGGAGGAGCAGCCCCGGGGATCGGTGTGGTCGGGAGGAATCAACCACAGAATATACCACAATCTATTTGAAGGCGGAAATTTACCCTGGATATTGTAACAACTATGGGGGAGTAATCACAGTGATTGCATCTATATGCGTGTTTCCCCTATAGGTGCTAGTGGATCTGGGGAGTGGGGACCCTGGAGGGGAGCACGGAGTCACCAGAAGATATTGAGAGCATCCAAGTCACTATTTATGTTTTATGTCACATCATCTGAAGAAGATTATATGCATAATATATGGACTATTATTTACACGTTTATATATGGACTTTATTTGCACATGTCACATAAACAGAGTCACAGTATTATAGTGTGTCCGCAATACTGCGGTCTTATATTTCTCACGGTATTTTTTAGGTTTTTGCAATCTCTATTGATATTTGGATATATATAGGGTGATACCTTTATGAATGAAGCTCAATTTCATGAGGTTCTCTCTTCTCAATAAGGTCACATAAGGAATAGGAAATCACCAGAGAATGTGTAGCATGCTATTGCTCAGTGGGCTATATATGCATTCTTTGAGTTATATGCTTTTATTGTTTTCTATTGTTTTTGAGTTTACATATTTTTATGTTTGTGCACTAAGAGTCTGTACGCCACTGTAAAGCTACACATATATACCCTCACTTACGTCTTAATCGCATTATCTCTAGGTAGCGCCAATTACCCCTTTTATCACTTCTTTCTTGTTTGGAGAACCCTTAGGGGATGTCAGAGAGGTTACCTGGTTGGGCGTCAGTGCGCGCCAGGGCGTGTTGGTGCGCGTGTGTGTGCTGGGGCGCGTGCTTCTGGGGGCACTGGTGTGTCTGATCCGGCTGGCCGTGGTGTACGTGGTGGTGCCCCGGCGCGCGTGTACGCATTAGCGCACGTACGCATTAGCGCGCGTCCACCTGCGGGCATTGCTATGCGTGTGCCTGGTGGTGCTGGTGTGCGCGCCAGTGTCCGGGGGCACGCTCGGGTGGGTGCGGGTGCGCGGGCGTGCACGTGTGCAGCGTTTGGCACGAATCAGCCTATTTAGGTTTGCTGTAATCTCTGATCAGTGCTGCCTTATCAACAGCTCTTGTGCCAAGTTCCGTGATCCTCTCTGTGTTCCAGAAGTTCTGACCCGTTACGACCCAGCTTGCCTATTGGACCTCCTTGACTGCTGCCTGAACCTGACCCCGGCTTGTTGACCCTGCTTTTGCTTGCTCCTCTTGTACTTCTGCTGCCAGCCCCTTGCTGACCTCTGCCTGTGTGTGACCAGCCCTAACAAGCTCCAGTTTCCAGTGTTCCTGAGTACTACCTGCTGCCTGGAAGACCACCTCTCCTCCGGATCCTTACACCAGGCCCTCATACTACTACGCACTTGTGGGCTTCCTGTCTGCTCTATCAGGGGCCCCGAGTCGGATACGTAAGGGAGCCTACCCTCTGCCCAAGCAGACTCACCAGTCTGGTAAGTGGGAGACCTGACAGTATCAGGCAGCCATGACCGAGTCCGGGCAGGGGGCCTCCCCCATGGATGAACTCTGTAGGCACCTAGCGGGCCTCACCCAGGCAGTCAAGAGCCTACAAGAAGGCTATACCAGATTAGAGGGACAGGTCCAGGCTCTCTCAGCATCTCCTCAAGGAGCAGCATCTGCCAGCCCTCCCGCAGCACCCTCTGTAGTAATGCTCCCTCCAGAGCCCAGGGTACTCACACTCGCAATGCATGTGAGCTCTATTTTGCCTTACAACCCTGTACGTTTTCTTTGGAGGCCACAAAGGTGGAGTTTGTCATATCACTACTGACCGGCGAGCCTCAAACTTGGGCTCACCGCCTACTGGAGCAAAAATCCAGATCCCTGGATGACCTCTTCCTAGCAATGTGTCAGCTATACGAGGACCCCCAACTAACGGCTACTGCTGAAGCCGCCTTGCACTCCCTGCAGCAAGGTCGCAGAGCGGCCGAAGACTACGCCGTAGAGTTCAGACGTTGGAGCTCTGATACAGAGTGGAATGACGCTGCCCTGCGTCATCAATTTCGCATGGGGTTATCGGACCCCCTCAAAGATGAACTGGCACGTGTTGGGATACCTCAGATGCTGGATGAACTCATAAACTTGTCAATCCAGATTGACCGCCGCCTAAGAGAGAGACGTTCAGAGAGGTCCTGCCGTCCTCTTCTTTATGTGCACCTGTCTTACCCAGATCTGGTAATCATTTGACACTCTCTGTTATGTTACAGCTTCCTGGAAGGAACATCCCGGTACCGATCATTATTGATTCTGGAGCATGCAGTGGCTTCATTGACCGGACCTTCGTTGATGACCACGGTATTCCTCTCCAACCCAAGGCCCAGGGACTTGCAGTATTGTTAGCTGACGGTTCCACCCACAGCTCCGGTCCAGTTACCCAGGAGACCATTCCTTTACTGTCCACCATAGGCCCAGAACATCAGGAACTCTTACGCTTGGATGTCATCTCCTCTCCTCTCTTTCCAATCATCCTAGGAATGCCTTGGCTGCAAGCTCACAATCCCAGCATCGACTGGTCCACAGGAAAAATTCAATTTCTCTCCAATTACTGCAAACAACACTGTCTACATGGAACACCCATAACACCATCTCAGTGTCTTTGCTTAGACTCTGACACCAAGCTTTACCAATCCCTTCCCGAGCCCTACCAAGACTTCCTGGATGTGTTCAACAAGAAGGGGGTAGAGACTCTCCCTGTACACCCTACCCTACGATTGCCCAATAGAACTCTTACCCAGAACTGAAGTTCCCTTCGGAAGGATTTTTCCTTTAACTGAGCAGGAGCTGGGCACCCTGAAGACCTATATTGGCGAAAACCTAAAGAAGGGATTCATTTGCCCCTCCACATCTCCTGCAGGTGCGGGCATATTCTTCGTTGAGAAGAAGGATCATTCCCTACATCCCTGTATCGACTACCGGGAATTAAATAAAATTACCATAAAAAACAGATATCCACTACCCTTAGTACCTGAGCTGTTTCAAAGATTAGGGACCGCTACAGTTTTCACCAAGTTGGATCTCCGCTGAGCTTACAATTTGATCCGCATAAGAGAGGGGGACGAGTGGAAGATGGCTTTTTGTACTCGATTCGGGCACTTCGAGTGCCTCGTCATGCCCTTTGGCCTGTGTAACGCGCCAGCCACCTTCCAACACTTTGTTATTGATGTCTTCCACGACATTCTGGACCTATACGTCATAGTCTATTTGGGCGATATTCTGTTTTTTTCCGCTTCCCTGATTGACCACCGCAGACATGTACGTAATGTACTTACCCAACTCAGGCAACATGGGCTCTATGCCAAACTCAAAAAATGCGAGTTTGAGCTCCAATCTATTCAGTTTCTGGGCCTGGTCATTTCTCCCGAGGGTATCAAGATGGACCCTCAAAAAGTATCCGCTATCCTGGATTGGCCTGCACCTGTAGATAAGAAAGGAGTACAGCACTTTATTGGCTTTGCCAATTTCTATAGGAAGTTCATCAAAGGATTTTCTTCAATAATTACCCCCATCACTGAACTCATCAGACAAGGGACCCGGTTTTGCTGGACTCCTAAGGCACAGCTGGCCTTTGAAGAACTCAAGGCTTTGTTTACCTCAGCCACCATTCTTAAGCATCCCAATCCAGCCCTACCTTTCATATTAGAAGTCAACGCATCCGAAATTGCGGTAGGAGCTGTGCTCTCGCAAAGGCAAGGCGCCAAAGCCCACCTGTACCCTGTGGGGTTTTTCTCACGTAAACTCTCATCTTCAGAAAGGAATTATGACGTGGGAGATCGGGAACTTCTGGCCATTAAAGCAGCTTTAGAAGAATGGCATTATCTTCTGGAGGGTGCTGCTCACCCCAAATTTAGAATACCTGAGAACGGCTAAGAGACTAAAACCTCGGCAGGCCAGATGGGCACTTTTTGTTTCCCGATTCCAATTCCACATTACCTACAGACCCGGATCCAAGAATGTCAAGTCTGACGCACTCTCTCGCATGTTCCACGACTCTAAAAAACCTCCAGACACCATCCTCCCTTCTGGGAATTTCCTGCTGCTTCAAGAAGATCTTGTCTCTCAAATTAGATGGGCCTCTATGGGAATGACACCACCTGCTGAAGCTTGTGCCAAAGATGGGTTGTTTTGGTATGAAAACAAAATTGTGGTCCCTGAGGAGCTAAAGGTACGGGTGTTAGAACTTTGCAACGACCATAAGTTGGCCGGACACTTTGGCTCACGAAAAACAATCAACTTAGTACAACGTACCTTCTGGTGGCCTCATCTTGTTAAAGATTGCAAGGAGTATGTTGATTCTTGTGATACCTGTGCCAGAAGCAAGAACAGCCGGGCGAGGGCGTGGGGTCTGTTAAAACCTTTACCGGTCCCAGAGAGGCCGTGGACCATAATTTCAATGGACTTTATCGTTGAACTCCCCCCATCAGAAGGTTTTTCTTCCATCTTTGTTGTGATAGATAGGCTGCCTAAGATGGCCCATTTCCTTCCTATGAAGGGTACCCTCTCGGCTATGGAAACAGCTACTATCTTTATAGAAATTATCAGATTATATGGAGTGCCAACGAACATAGTTTCTGACCGAGGTGTCCAGTTCACCTCCAGATTCTGGAAAGCCCTCTGCGGTTCCTTGGAAATTGAATTAGCATTCTCCTCAGCCTATCATCCCCAGTCAAATGGGCAAACTGAAAGGACGAATCAGACTTTGGAGCAATATCTCTGCTGTTTTTCTGCATTTTCCCAGGACGATTGGGTCTCCCTGCTCCCTATCGCAGAGTTCTCTTACAACAACTCATTACACTCAGCTACCAATCAAACACCATTCTATGCCAATTATGGCTTCCATCCATCCTTTTTGCCTGGGTCAATACCCGAGTGTTCCGTTCCTGCAATTTCTGAAACCTTGGATTTCTTTTCAACAAACAATAAATCACTACAAGATACCATGGCCAAAGCACAGGAATACTACAAGAGGATGTTCGACAGGAAGAGGCGTGGAGAGCTTGTTTTGGAACCTGGCAACCCAGTATGGTTATCCACCGCTAACCTGAAATTGGCCTGTCCATCCAGAAAACTAGGCCCTAAGTTCTTGGGTCCTTTCTTGGTAAGGAGGAAAATTAACAACATGGCCTATGAACTTGACCTGCCTAACTCTATGAAGATACATCCAGTCTTCCACGTGTCTCTTTTGAAACCGGTTACCCCCAATTCTTTTGTTGGCCGTAGCATCGATCCACCCAAGCCTATCCTAGTTAACGGTGAAGAGGAGTTTGAAGTGGAGGCAATTTTAGATTGCAGAAGAAGGCACAACCAAACCCAATACCTCATAAAGTGGAAGGGCTATGGGCCTGAAGACAACTCGTGGGAGCCAGAAAGCAACTTGCACGCCAGAGAGCTCTTGCAGTCATTCAAAGATTCACATGCCTCCAAGTTGGCCCAGCTGGGCATCCGGAGTCTGCCCTTGAGGAGGGGGCACTGTCAGAGAGGTTACCTGGTTGGGCGTTGGTGCGCGCCGGGGCACGTTGGTGCGCGTGTTCCTGTGTGTGCTGGGGCGCGTGCTTCTGGGGGCACTGGCGTGTCTGATCTGGCTGGCCGTGGTGTACGCGGTGGTGCCCGGGTGTGCACGCATACGCGTTAGCGCGCGTCCACTTGCGGGCATTGCTATGCATGTGGCTGGTGGTGCTGGTGTGCGTGCCGGTGTCCGGGGGCGCGCTCGGGCACGCAGGCATCCGTGCGTATCGCACGCGCACGTGCGCGGCGTTTGGCGGCAATCAGCCTATTTAGGTTTGCTGTAATCTCTGATCAGTGCTGCCTGATCAACAGCTCTTATGCCAAGTTCTGTGATCCTCTCTGTGTTCCTGAAGTTCTGACCCGTTATGACCCGGCTTGCCTATTGGACCTCCTTGACTGCTGCCTGAACCTGACCCCAAGGAAGCAAAGGAAAAAAAAAACTGTTTAAAAAGTGTCAGAAAAAGGTGTTAAAAGCTACAAGGAAAAGCCCCGAAAAGAACCTAAACATGCAACCCAGCAGTCACCAGCAGTCAAAAAGCAAGACTTGTTCACTCTCCACTCAAGGTCCCCACTGTTTAGCTTCCAACCAGCAGTCTGGCCCTTCCAACCAGCAGTCTGGCAGAACATTAATACATTAATGCTACTGACGATTTGAATAGCATTCGCCCCTCTAATAAACATTATAGATAAAAAAATACCTTTTATTCCGCTGTGTTGTAAGTTCCCATTTTGTTTGTGGGCATGTGACGCCCACAAGCATTTTCTTCCGGGATACGGTGCAGCTAAATGACCAGCATGCACCACCCGTTCTCACGCATGCGCAGTACGAAAAGATTGCTTTGCTGGAAACTTATGTCGTTGCCATCACAACGGCGGAAGTGCCCGCCCCATTGTGATGGCAACCCAGATAATCAAAACAGTAAAAGCAAAAGCAGAAGATAGAACACTGCACATTGCAAGGAGAGATCAGCGCTGTCTTTAGGCAAGTTTGATTATATATTGCCTGCCACCATGCCTGGTTTATCAAAATTGTATCCTGTGGCCACAAACATTTTTCAAAAAGCACATAATATATCTAGATAGATAGATAGATAGATAGATAGATAGATAGATAGATAGATAGATAGATAGATAGATAGATAGATAGATAGATAGATAGATAGATAGATAGATAGATAGATAGATAAAAAAATTAAAAGTATAATTTGTTCATTTTTGTTTATTTCTTGTAATAAAATGTATATTGTTATTTTAAAAATATTGTTATTTATTTTTTTAGTATCAAATTGATCATTAAATTATTTTTTTTAAGATCATTAAAAAAAAGTTTGACATTAATACAAAAATAACATATGCAAGTATAATTTGTTTATTTATTTTTTTATTTATTTCAAAATACAGAATATAGGAAAAAAACCCAAAGTCCTTTAAGTTTATATCAACAATAAATTCATAATAAAAGCAAAAAATAATACTAAAATATTTTTTTTGTATACATTTTTCTTATAAATAATATAATATACATAAGACAATTTTTTTAAAACTTAGAAACAGTAGCAAAACGTGTCATATGTTTTCAACAGTAACACCGGTTTCTGGCCTTTCAACATTAGCAATGTTTATCGGCATTTCGAGATTTTTGGATTTCCAAGAGCTAATTAAGCTGCCTTCTACAATCGAAATCACGTTCAATAGCATTTTGAATGCATGATCATTATCCATTTTTGAAAAACATTGCGCACTATCCTCTTTTTTTCTTCCTCTCGGAAAGTTCAAATTTTTACGTCCAACCAAATATTCTTCACCACTAGCATCTTTTTTTTTTTTTGTCAAAGCATGTTTATGTATAACATTATTGGTGTGGCACAATGCTGCCAATTTTGTTCTGGCCTCCATAGAATCATATCTGTAATGAATTCTTTTTGGACGATATTTTAGAATCATACTGTGATACGTTTCAATAACACGGGTTTGACAAAAAAAGTGAAAAGGTGTACTTTTCCAATTGGGCATCCATTACAATTGTGGACAATGCTTGAAATGCAATAAAAAAAAGGAATTCCCCCTTATGAAGATACGATTACCCTGTATCGAGCATGTGTAGGGGAGGGGCCAGGACGGTACGAAAGGCAGTCTATCTGCCTAGGAGGAAGCATACACCATTCCAAAACCAGCCGCTGTAATATTTAATGCTATACACAGAGTGGTGCACTGATGCACCTGGTACATGTGAGTACCCCATTGGGGGATTATTCTTTGTTTAACCACTTGACAACTGGGCACTTAAACCCCCTTCCTAACCAGACCAATTTTCAGCTTTTGGTGCTCTCACATTTTGAATGACAATTACTCAGTCATGCAACACTGTATCTATATGAAATTTTTGTCCTTTTTTTCACACAAATGGAGCTTTCTTTTGGTGGTATTTAATCACCGCTGGGTTCTTTATTTTTTGCGCCGTAAAAGAAAAAAGACCGAAAAATCTGTAAAAAAATACATTTTTCTTCATTTCTGTTATAATATTTTGCAAATTAGTAATTTTTCTTCATATATTTTGGCCAAAATTTATACCGCTACATATCTTTGGTAAAATTAACCCAAATCGGTGGATATTATTTGGTCTTTGTGAAAGTTATAGAGTCCAAAAGCTATGGTGTGAATATCTGAAAATTGATCACACCTGAAGTACTGACAGCCTATCTAATTTCTTGAGACCCTAACATGCCAGAAAAGTACAAATACCCCCCAAATGACCCCTTTTTGGAAAGAAGACATTCCAAGGTATTTAGAAAGATGCATGGTGAGTTTTTTGAAGTTGTAATTTTTTCCCACAATTCTTTGCAAAATCAAGGTTTTTTTTTTTTACTTTTTTTTTTTCCCACAAAATTGTCATATTAGCAGGTTATTTCTCACACACTGCATATGCATACCACAGATTACACCCCAAAACACATTCTGCTATTACTCCTGAGTATGGCGATACCACATGTGTGAGACTTTTACACAGCGTGGCCACATACAGAGGCCCAACATGCAGGGAAGCACCTTCAGGCGTTCTGGAGCACCCAGGCCAATTCTGACATATGTCTCCTACATGTAAAAATCATCATTTATTAGCTAGAAAATTACATAGAACCCCAAAACATTATATATGTTTTTTTAGCAAAGACCCTAGAGAATACAATGGCGGTCGTTGCAACTTTTTATCTCGCACGGTATTTGCGCAGCAATTTTTTTAACGCGTTTTTTTGGGAAAAAAAACTGTTTTGTGCTTTACAAAAACCAAAACAGTAAAGTTAGCCTAATGTTTTTGCATAATGTGAAAGATGAAGTTACGCCGAGTAAATAGATACCCAACATGTCACCTTTCAAAATTGCACGCGCTTGTGGAATGGCGCCAAACTTTGCTACTCAAAAATCCCCATAGGCGACGCTTTAAAATTTTTTACTGGTTACATGTTTTGAGTTACAGAGGAGGTCTAGGGCCAAAATTATTGCTCTCGCTCTACCGATCGCAGCGATACCTCACATGTGTGGTTTGAACACCGTTTTCATATGTGGGCGGGACTTACATATGCGTTCGCTTCTGCATGCGGGCACACAGGGACAGGGGCGCTTTAAAAATTTTTTTTTTTTTTTTTATTGTTCATTTTACTTTATTTATTTTAGTTTGATGCTTTTTTCCAAAAAAAAAAAATTCTGACCACTTTTATTCCTATTACAAGGAATATAAACATCCCTTGTAATAGGAATATGGCATGACAGGTCCTCTTTACAGTGAGATATGGGGTCAATAAGACCCCACATCTCACCTCTAAGCTGGGAAGCCTGAAATAAAAAAAAAAAAAAAAACGATCCTGGCTTCGATCGTAGCGGTGAGTCGGTAGAAGCGCGGGAGGGGGGGACATCCCCTCTCGCCTCCCGTAAGAACGATCAAGCAGTGGAACATGGTGTAGGGAATCGCTGGCTGAAAAAGCTGATATCTGAATGATGCCTGTAGCTGCAACCATCATTCAGATATCCCCGCACAAAGTCAAGGATGTTGTATGATGGCCGGCGGGCGGGAAGTGGTTAAAACGCTTTTTTTTTTTTTTAACACAAAGTTGTCCATTTATACAATATTTCTACCACATAACATGTACATACCAAAAATGACACCCCAAAATAGATTCTCCTGCTCCTCCTGAGTACGGCGATACCACATGTGTGAGACTTCCACAGCCTGGCCACATACAGAGGGCGAGTACAGCTGAGCATGGCTCAGCATGGCAGGGTATGGAGGGGTATTGCGGAGTATGGCGGGGTATTGCGGAGTATGGCGGGGTATTGCGGAGTATGGCGGAGTATGGCGGGGTATTGTGGAGTATGGCGGGGTATTGCGGAGTATGGCGGGGTATGGCGGGGTATTGCGGAGTATGGCGGGGTATGGCAGAGTATGGCGGGGTATGGCAGAGTATGGCGGGGTATGGCAGAGTATGGCGGGGGCATGGCAGAGTATGGCGGGGGCATTTCAGAGTATGGCGGGGGCATTTCAGAGTATTGTGGGGGCATTGCAGAGTATTGTGGGGGTATTGCAGAGTATTGCACAGCATTGCAGAGTATTGTGGGGGTATTGCAGAGTATTGCACAGCATTGCAGAGTATTGTGGGGGTATTGCAGAGTATTGCACAGCATTGAAGAGTGTTGTGGGGGTATTGCAGAGTATTGCACAGCATTGCAGAGTATTGTGGGGGTATTGCAGAGTATTGCACAGCATTGCAGAGTATTGTGGGGGCATTGCAGAGTATTGTGGGGGCATTGCAGAGTATTGCACAGCATTGCAGAGTATTGTGGGGGTATTGCAGAGTATTGTTCACAAGCGTGTATTGACCGAACGTAATTTCTAAGTCACACACTCCAAGGTGAGCATTCAATACCTAGGGGGTCACTGGAATAAGAGCACAAATGCATGATCTGCAACACCTGTCAATCATTTCTAGATGCATGGATTTATAAGCATGTCAGCAGTTCTATTACTGGATACCACGCATATGCACTTTTTTCAACAGGACTGTCACAGCATTGTTTATAAAAAGATTTGTTTTTTGCACAATAGCACTTTTTGCTATTTAAAGTGGGACTAGTGTTGTTCCCTATATACCACCGGACACTTATATGTATGTTACAAAGCACTTGGATGCGCATGAGCACTTTATTGTTAATGTTTTAATTGACATAATTATTGTTTTATTTTTGTCATATCACTTCTATGTGTTAGGGTACTCACCAAGGCCGAGATGCTGAGAGCGGCTCCCCTTGCAGCTAAGCGCACTCTACCCCTGAAGGTGGTACAGAGGGTATAGGGCACAGAGAGGCACGAGCTGCCAGCAGGTAGATGGGTCTTGAAAGGAGGACTTTTGCAAAGTAGAGGTATGGAGCAGAGATGAACCAGACACCTGGACTGAAGTAGACCGGGCTGGGGCTCTAACCCAACAGACCCAATAGTGGTTGGGACTGAGTGCAGGAGGATGCTAGAGGTTAGGCATGGAGTACTCAGTAGAAGCAAGTCCTTAATGCTGGCCGGGGTCATACACAGAAAACAGGTAGGTGAGGAAGTCTTTTAAACAAGCCGGGGGTCAAACACAGAAGTAATTCAGCAGAGAAGTCCTGAAGGCAAGCTAGAGGTCGTGCACTGTGAGCTGATAGTAGAGGAGTCCATTAGACAAGCTGGGGTCATACAAAGAAGGCAGGTAACAGAGAAGTCCTTTAGACAGGCTGGGGTAAAAGTACTGAAGAGAGGCAGAGCAGATCAGGGTCAATCTGGGTCACAGCAGGTAAACACAGGTAACAGAACTTAGGAACGGAACACAGGAAGCTGAAAGACAAACCAGCAATTAGACAAGGAACAGATCAGCCTTTTATAGGCCAGCATGGGGGTGTAACGTTAACGTGCGCACACTCCCGCGCCGTTACACCGTGTCATGAACCCGTGTGCGCCGTCCCACTGTATCGTGTACCCACATGCTCCGGAGCACACCTCTGCCATGCAGGCGCACGGGAATGTTCCGATACTGGCAAGTCCTGCTTCTATTATTTCTCTGACAGTGCCCCCCACAAGGGGAAGCCTCCAGATGCCCAACCTGGCCCGTACTTCTGGATATTTCTTGTGGAATGCTTGTATCAAACGTGGGGAGTGTATGTAAGAAGAAGGTTCCCAAGAGTTATCTTCCGGAGGGTACCCTTTCCATTTGACCAAGTACTGGACTTGTTCACCCCTCTTTCTACAGTACATTATTGTCTCCACCTCAAATTCATCTTCGGCTTCAATATTAACCGGAGGAGGTGGCAATTCTTCCTTTCCTGAAAAAGGATTGGGAGTCACTGGTTTCAATAAGGATGTATGAAAAACGGGGTGTATCTTGTAAGAACTAGGTAGAGCAAGTTCAAAGGCCATGGGGTTCACTACTCTTTCACCTTGAAGGGGCCAGTGAATTTTGGGCCCAATTTTCGTGAGGAACAAGGAAGTTTGAGGTTAATTGCGGATAGCCAGACTTTATCTCCAATTTTGAAGGTTGGATTGCTCTTCCTTCCCCTGTCATTTTTTGTAGCTGTCCTGGGCCTTCTGCATAGCTTCCTGAATCAGTTGAAAATTGGTTTGGATAAAACTTATTTGGTCCTGTACCGCAGGAACTGACACTTCTGGAAAAGAGTTAGGCAGAAAGGAAGGGTGAAACCCATAATTGGCCCAAAAAAGAGTTTGGTTGGTGGCTGTGTGTATGGAATTATTGTAAGCAAATTCCGCACAGGGGAGGAGAGAAGTCCAGTTCTCTTGGGAACATGAGCAGAAGCAGCGGAGGTATTGTTCCAAAGTTTGGTTTGTCCTTTCTGTTTGGCCGTTGCTTCGGGGGTGATAGGCTGAGGAGAAGTATACCTTGATTTCCAAAGGTCTTTCCAAAACTTTGAGGTGAACTGAACTCCTCTGTCAGACACAATGTTATTGGGTACTCCATGAAGCCTAACCACTTCTTTAATAAATATATTTGCGGTATCTGAGGCAGAGGGCGTGCCCTTCATGGGCAGGAAGTGAGACATTTTTGAAAGGAGATCAACCACTACCAGAATGGTGGAAAACCCTTCAGAGGGCAGTAGGTCAACAATGAAGTCCATAGAAACTTCCTTCCAGGGTTGTTCCGGAATGGGTAACTGTCTTAGCAGGCCCCAGGCTTTCGTGTTGGACCCCTTGCTGCATTGGCAGACAATACAAGATTTGATGTAGTTTTTACAATCCTGTCTTTGCCGGCCACCAGAAGGAACAATGTACTAATTCAGAGTTTTTTTGTACCCCAAAATGTCCTGCTAACTTATTATCATGGAAAGTCTTTAATATCAAGAGCCTTACTTGTAATGGGACAAATATTTTGTTTTGAGCCCAAAGCAGACCATCCTGCTTCCTTAACGAAGGTCTTCTGGGTCCGAACATTGGCTGGAGGCCTGTTCAATGGCAATCTTTAGATCAGGCTGAATAAGACAAAGAAAATTTTGCGGAGACAGGATGGTACTAGGTTCTGCTGTCTGGATGGCTTCAGGAAACATCCGAAGAGTGCGTCTGCTTTTCAATTTTTGGAGCCTGGTTGATAGGAGATGTGGAAGTTGAACCTGGAGAAGAGTAATGCCCAGCGAGCTTGTCGGGATCTGAGACGTTTCGCTGCCCTAAGGTACTCCGGGTTCTTATGATCCATGAAGATAATAACGGGATGAGACACACCCTCCAAAAGATATCTCCACTTCTCCAGAGCAAATTTGATGGCCAGCAGCTCACGGTCCCCAAAGTCATTGTTTCTTTCTGGCGGAGTTAGTTTCCGGGAGGCGAAAGCCACAGGGTGAAGAAGAGCCTTATGACCCTGCCTTTGGGACAGAATTGCTCCTGTAGCTGACTCTGAGGCACCCACTTCCAATGCATAGGGCAAAGCGGGATTTGGGTGTTGTAGTATCGGGGCGGAAATGAATAAATCCTTCAGTTTATTGAAGGCTTCCTGTGCTTCTTGGGGCCACTGGAACTGGCTTTGCTGGAAAGTCAGTTGGGTGATGGGTGAAATGATTGATGAAAATCCTTTTATAAGCCTGCAATAAAAGTTGGCGAAGCCCACAAACCGTTGGACCCCTTTTTTATCCACAGGAGCTAGCCATTCTTGGATTGATTTCACCTTCTGAGGATCCATTGCGACCCCTTCAGTGGAAATGATGAACCCCAAGAATTGGACAACTGTCTTTTCAAACTCACATTTCTCCCCTTTTAGGTAAAGTCCATGTTTCCTGAGAATCGTGAGTACTTTTTTAACATGAACTTGGTGCAGCTCTATGGTGGTGGAAAAGATAAGGATATTGTCAAGGTAAACGATTACGAAGTTGTCCAAGTATTCTTGAAAAATATCATTCACCAGATGCTGAAATGTAGCTGGGGCATTGCACAGCCCAAATGGCATCACTAGATATTCGAAGTGTCCAAATCTGGACCTAAAAGCTGTCTTCCACCCATCCCCCGGGCATATCCGAACAAGGTTGTAGGTGCCTTGTAAGTCAAGTTTAGAGAAGATTTGGGCGGTTAGGAACCGTTGAGCTCTGGGATAAGGGGGAGCGGGTAACGGTTTTTGATAGTGATTTTGTTGAGCTCCCTATAGTCCACACAAGGTCTTAGAGTGCCATCCTTCTTCTCAACTAAGAAAATCCCTGCTTCGGCTTGGGAAGAGGAAGGACGAATGAACCCCTTTTCAAGGTTTTTGTCAATGTAGGACCGAAGGGCCTCCAACTCGATTTCCAATAGCGGGAATATACGGCCAAAAGGGATCTCAGAGCCAGGTAGAAGATCAATGGGACAGTCGTATGGCCGGTGAGGAGGTAGATTGTCGGCTTTCTTTTTGTCAAAAATGTCCATAAATTCATGGTATGCTAAAGGAACGTACTGGAGATGATCAGGTACCGGCTGGATGGTCAAGCAGGAGGCAGTGCTGATGGGACCAGAAGTGAAGCAATGTTGGGAGCAGTAGGCAGAGGAAAAGAAGATTTCCTTCTTACTTCAATTAATGTGGGGATCGTGAGCTTGTAACCATGGAAGTCCCAGGATGATGGGGAACATGGGTGAGCATATGATGTCAAAGCGAGGAAATTCCCGATGACCAGAGTCTATAATGGTGAGAGTCTCCTGGGTAACGGGTCATGAGCAAGGTAGAGATCCATTGGCCAGATGTATTTGGAGACTTTGTCTTTTATCTTGTAGAGGAATATGCAGGCTTTGGACCAGGGATGCATCCAGGAAGCAACTGCAGGCACCAGAATCAATAATGGCCAGTAGCCGGATCTCCTCGCCTGCCACCTGTAGGGAGACAGGAAGGACAAGGTGAGTCAAGGTTGAACCAGCTACCTGAAAGTTCATAGCTTTTCGTGAATGAGACTTACTGGGCCTTACAGGACAATTATGCAGGAAGTGGCCTGCCACTCCACAGTATAGGCATAGGTTGGCTTCACGCCGGCATTGCTTTTTGTTCAGACCCAGTTGCATTGATTCACTTTCAGGAGTGGAAGAAGGGGGGACTGAAGGAGGTGAATGAACTGGAGGGACCCTGGGTAGCATCCAGGTAGGCCGTGGGAACTAGAAACGTTCAGAGCGTCGTTCCCGTAAATGTCTGTCTAATTTTATGGCTAGCTGGATCAACTCTTCCAGGGTAGAAGAAGACACGTGCCAGTTGATCCTTAAGGGTTTCTGAAAGCCCCTGGCAGTACTAATATTTGAGAGCCACCTGTGTCCCCAGACCATTTTCGGAACTCGACTGTGTAATCTTCCACCGGTCTTTTCCCCTGGGCTAAGGTATGCAAGATGGTTTTGGCAGTGGCTGTGCGTTGAGGGTCATCGTACAATTGTCCCATGGATTCAAAGAAGGTTTCCACAGAGTTTAGTAAAGGGCTCTTCTGTTCCAGGAGGTTATGGGCCCAGCAAAGAGATAATGAACCCCACTTTTACTGTTTCAGAACTAAAAGTCTTAGGTTGGAGAGCCAAGTATAACAAGCAAGCGTTCTTAAATGCTCTGAACTTTTTTCGATTTCAGGAGAATCGCTCAGGTGTGGGAACCCTGGACTCTGGAAGAGTCATAACAACTGCAGGAGCTGTGTTGGATCGATCTTGCGAAGAGGTTTCCCCACTGGAGGATGCTGGGGATGTATCCACAGGAGCAGAAGATAATGTTAGGTGCTGGAGACGATCTTCAAGTTGAAAATAGCCATCTTGTAACCTCTGGACTGCCTGCACGAAGGCTGTTACCTGCTGGCATAAAGCCTCGAGAGGGGAACCCGCTCTGTCAGCCTCAGACATGGCTGGTTTGTACTGTCAGGGTACTCACCAAGGCTGAGATGCAGAGAGCGGCTCCCCTTGCAGCTAAGCGCACTCTACCCCTGAAGTTGGTACAGAGGGTATAGGGCACAGAGAGGCATGGTTTGCCAGCAGGTAGATGGGTCTTGAAAGGAGGACTCTTGCAAGGTAGAGGTGTGGAGCAGAGATGAACCGGACACCTGGACTGAAGTAGAAAACCCGGCTGGGGCTCTAACCCAACAGACCCAATAGTGGTTGGGACTGAGTGCAGGAGGATGCTGGAGGTTAGGCACGGAGTGCTCAGTAGAAGAAAGGCCTTAATGCAGGCCGGGGTCATACACAGGAAGCAGGTAGGTGAGGAAATCCTTTAAACAATCCGGGGATCAAACACAGAAGTAATTCAGCAGAGAAGTCCTGAAGGAAAGCCAAGGGTCGTGCACTGTGAGCTGATAGTAGAGAAGTCCTTTAGACAGGCCGGGGTCAAAGTACTGGAGAGAGGCAGAGCAGGTCGGGGTCAATCCAGTCACAGCAGGTAAACACAGGTAACAGAACTCAGGAACGGAACACAGGAAGCTGAAAGACAAACCAGCAATTAGACAAGGAACAGATCAGCCTTTTATAGGCCAGCATGGGGGTGTAATGTTAATGCGCGCATGCTCCTGCGCCGTTAAGCCGTGTCATGAACCCGTGTGCGCTGTCCCGCTGTATCGCGCACCCGCAGGCACATGGGAGTGTTCCGATACTGACAAGTCCTGCTTCTATTATTTCTCTGACACTATGTCACATATGTCACTTACATCACATTAACACTACATGTGTTTGTTTTAATTTTCAGCACGCATTTATTGTGTAGTATTCTAAAACGCAGCGTATAATTTACTATTTAATGCATGAAATGCAGGTGTGTTTTTTGTTAACCAGGGAACAGTTGGAGGATCGACATTTATTTCATCATGCAAGCATGTATGCTCGATATCCCCAATTTTCAATACGTGGACATTTACTACATGATGTAGCAGAGACTTCCAAAGTTCTTTAAAAACATCCTCGTTTCCTTCACAAGTTACACCAATAGAAATGGTTTAGTATGGGTCCAATCCATGGCAAAATTGGACGATAAATTTTTTAAAAAAATTTGCATCAATTTTCTTTTTACATTTTTTACATAATGCCAAATGTCAAATTGGTGATTCATATTTTCATATTTTGGTATTGTCAATAGTTTTCTAATGCCTGTGTGTCTATCTTTTCCCACGAATTGAATATCTAAATTTTTTCCAATTATGCGATCAAGACTTTTTGTGAAACCGAATTTCTCCATAGCAACTGATGAACCTGTTTGTGACACCCGCACTAACTCAAAGTCCACAATTTTTTTGATAAAAGATATCTATGAAAGTATATGTTGTCTATTTAGCTGAAAAACCACGGCTGTCGCATTGACCGTCCCCTACCAGAAATAACAGTTTGCCTGCCAATTCATGAATAACATTTGTATTATTTTCTTTCCAATTGTAGTCAATTGATGGAAAAATATATTGACTTTGTGCTCTATTATAGGACGATAAACATATTGCACCAGAAAGTAAAATGTTACCCACTGCATAGTGTTTTATTTTAGGCTGGCTTTCCCACAGCTACAGCGATGGAAACCAGCACAGGTGGAATAGACCAAAACCATAGTGCCAATTATTTGTTTTTCTATTTTGGTAATTTTAGAAATACATGCTTGGTCTGGACATCACATTTTAAAAAGCAAATTATCCAAGCTGCTTTCAAAAACAATAAAAAAAAATTCGTTACCAAATTGAGTGGATAAGGAAGTGTTTTTTCCGGTTTTGTTTCTTCCGGTTGTATTTCTTCTACACTTTCACATAAACTTATATCACATTTTTGCAGTGTATTTAAATCAGATTCATAAATACTTGGGTCTTCATAGTAAGCTAATTTTCGTTTAGTTCTAATTTCTGGACTTTCAATAGCTAAATGAAAAATTGACTTATTTGACGTTTGTGTTTGCAAACGAGTGGGAAAGACAGATGATGAAGGTGGTAGTAGCAACAATGGTTGAGGTTCTGATGCTGATTGTGTATTTAGATTTTTATAATGACTCAGTGGTGTTGACAATTGAAGAGTCATTAAACCTTCATCCAAACTACAATAGGAATGATCCAAGTTTATAGATCTTGCAGTCACTAGTTTTGTGTAACTTTCTTCAGATTCTGCAGACTGAAAATCGTAAAGGCCTGTTTGTGTGGCAGCATTGTTCATTTGTACATTTGTACATTTGTACTTTGTGTTACTTGATGTCATGCGCATGTGCATCTTGTGCTGCTTAATGATGGTTAAGAACTTCCCGCCAACATGGGATCTCTTTTGAGCCTTTTGTCTAGTCTGGTTTGCCATTTATTTTATGAAGATTTCTTTTGAGAGGTATCTGTAAAATTTGTCGGTTTTGAATCTTGTTTTAGTGTTCTTTGAGTTCCCTGCAAAAAAAAAGCAATCACTGCTGAGGTATATCGAACAAATTCGATAAATATCTCCAGGTGAGTCTTCTTTTATTAGTAGTATGTATTTTTCAATCATTCCAGGCTCCATGCCAGCATTTTCCAACCAAATTTTAATTTGTTGGATTTCCTTTGGAAAGGTATAATAATTTATATTGGATGGAGTTTTTTTTTGGAACTACTGTTGTGGCTGCAAAATTGAGTGAAGCAGCTAGGCATTTCTATTGAATAAATAAATGAAAAATTAGTGTATGTAACAAACAAAATGTGTTGCTTTGGTATATCTACTAAAAGTACATAGATAATTGTATCTAAAATAATAAATTATACTTAACATATACCATATGATATAAATAATTAATAAAAATTAAACATTATATATATATATATATATATATATATATATATATATATATATATATATATATATATATATATATATATATATATATATATAATGTATTTATTTTTTTACAATAAACAATAATACATTTAATATAACCCAAAAAACAACGATTCTAACACATTATCTTTTTTTATTAAAATATTTTTTTTTACTAATGATCAACAATTAATCCTATTCATTTAATAAATATTTATTATATTATCCCATTGAAATAATAATTTTTATTTTTTAAAAATATGACATAAAAAAAGGTGAAAAATATAGAGAAAATGTTGTGAAATAAGTGGAATAAAATATATATTTATAAAGAGATAAAAAAAGGAGAGAGAGAGAGGGGAGAGAGAGCAAGGGGGGAGAGAGAGAGAGAGAGAGAGGGAGAGAGGGGGGATAGAGATGGGTGGAGAGGGGGGGAGAGAGAGAGGGGGGAGGGGGGAGAGAGAGAGAGAGAGAAGGAGAGAGAGAGAGAAAGCAAAAGAAAGAGAAAGAAAGCAAGAGAAAGAAAGAGAGAGAGTGGGTGAGAAAAAGAGGGTGAGAGAGAAAGAGAGGGTGAGAAAAAGAGGGTGAGAAAAAGAGGGTGAGAAAAAGAGAGAGAGAGAAAAAGATAAACAGATAGAAGACAAAAAAATATCATTTTTAAATATACATTACATACACAAAATTATAACATAAATATAACAAAAACAAACATAATAAAATAAAAGGTAATAGAATTATATGTTTGCGTGGTTTTTGAAAATCTCAAATCCACGTGCCTGTTCAATCTATGGAATAAAAAAAAAAATAAATAAATAAATAAATAAATAAATAAATATAAGAAATAATAATAAAACAAAATTTTAATAAATAGAATATTTAGAATATTTTTTTTATTATGTGGTGTATATAACTCTGTTTTAATAAACAGTGGTGTAGTGGATAGCACTTTCGCCTAGCAGTAAGAAGGGTCGCAGGTTCGAATCCCAACCAAGACACTACCTGCCTGGAGTTTGCATGTTCTCCCTTTGCCTGCGTGGGTTTCCTCCGGGTACTCCGGTTTCCTCCCACACTCCAAAGACATGCTGGTAGGTTAATTGGATCCTGTCTAAATTGTCCCTAGTATGTATGAATGTGAGTTAGGGACCTTAGATTTTAAGCTCCTTGAGGGTAGGAACTGATGCGAATGTACAATGTATATGTAAAGTGCTGCGTAAATTGACGGCGCTATATAAGTACAGTAACTGAAATAAATAAATAAATAAAATATATATAATATTTAATATCTTGCCTGAATTAAAAGCTGGAGAAGAAAGCGATAAGAAGTCCTATACCAGATCTTGTGTATCTGTAAAGTAATAAACAATAAACAAATTCAATTATTGTTATCCAATAATTTAAAAAGAGTTTAGATTTATTTTATATTGGAATACTTTTAATTAACTTTACAGTGGGGCAAAAAAAAGTATTTAGTCAGCCACCAATTGTGCAAGTTCTCCCACTTAAAAAGATGAGAGAGGCCTGTAATTGTCATCATAGGTATAGCTCAACTATAAGAGACAAAATGTGGAAACAAATCCAGACAATCTGATTTTTGAAAGAATTTATTTGCAAATTATGGTGGAAAATAAGTATTTAGTCAATATCAGAAGTTCATCTCAATACTTTGCTATATATCCTTTGTTGGCAACGACAGAGGTCAAACATTTTCTGTAAGTCTTCACAAGGTTGTCACACACTGGTGCTGGTATGTTGGCCCATTCCTCTATGCAGATCTCCTCTAGAGCAGTGATGTTTTGGGGCTGTCGCTGGGCAACACAGACTTTCAACTCCCTCCAAAGGTTTTCTATGGGGTTGAGATGTGGAAACTGGCTAGGCCACTCCAGGACCTTGAAATGCTTCTTACGAAGCCACTCCTTCGTTCCCCGGGTGGTGTGTTTGGGATCATTGTCATGCTGAAAGACCCAGCCACATTTCATCTTCAATGCCCTTGCTGATGGGAGGAGGTTTGCACTCAAAATCTCACGATACATGGCCCCATTCATTCTTTCATGTACATGGATCAGTCGCCCTGTTCCCTTTGCAGAGAAACACCCCCAAAGCATGATGTTGCCACCCCCATGCTTCACAATAGGTATGGTGTTCTTTGGTTGCAACTCTGCATTCTCTCTCCTCCAAACACGACGAGTTGTGTTTCTACCAAACAGTTCTACTTTGGTTTCATCTGACCATATGACATTCTCCCAATCCTCTTCTGGATCATCCAAATGCTCTCTAGAAAACCTCAGATGGGCCCGGATATGTACTGGCTTAAGCAGGGGGACACGTCTGGCACTGCAGGATCTGAGTCCCTGGCGGCATAGTGTGTTACTGATGGTAGCCTTTGTTATGTTGGTCCCAGCTCTCTGCAGGTCATTCACTAGGTCCCCCGTGTGGTTCTGGAATTTTTGCTCACCGTTCTTGTGATCATTTTGACTCCACGGGGTGAGACCTTGCGTGAGACCTTTTTCTAATTATTGCTTCCACAGTTGATTTCTTCACACCAAGCTGCTTGCCTACTGCAGATTCAGTCTTCCCAGCCTGGTGCAGGTCTACAGTTTTGTTTCTGGTGTCCTTCGACAGCTCTTTGGTCTTCACCATAGTGGAGTTTGGAGTGTGATTGTTTGAGGTTGTGGACAGGTGTCTTTTATACTGATAACAGGTGCCATTAATACAGGTAATGAGTGGAGGACAGCAGAGCCTTTTAACCGCTTCAGATCCGCGCTATTGCCAAATGACGGCAACAGCGCAGACCTACATTGCCGGGACTACGTCTATTGATGTCGTCCCATGCATGAGCGGCCTGTGCGCCCCCTGCAGGGCACGCGCGGCGTGCTCAGTGATCAGCGAGTCTATGAGACTCGCCTGATCACAGATCAGAGTAAGGGGTCGGTCCCGACCCCTTAGTACATGATCAGCTGTCAGCCAATGACAGCTGATCATGTGATGTAAACAGAGCCGGTAATCGGCTATTTTTTCTCCTCGCGCTAACAGCCGACGGCCGTGAGAGGGACATCAGTCCCAATCACGGTGATCATCTGCCCCCTGCCAGTGACACCTGACAATAGGCAGCAGTGCCGCCTACCAGTGCCCACCAGCATCACCCATCAGTGCCCACAGTGCCATCCATCAGTGCCCACAGTGCCACCCATCAGTGTCCACAGTGCCACCCATCAGTGCCACCCATCAGCACCCACAGTGCCACCCATCAGCGCCCACATCAGTGCCACAACAGTGCTACACATCAGTGCCACCTATCGGTGCCCATCAGTGTCACCTACCAGTGCCCATCAGTGCCACCCATCACCGCCCATCAGTGCCCCCATCAGTACCCCCCATCAGTACCCATCAGTGCCACCTATCCGTGCCACCCATCCGTGCCACCCATCAGTGCCACCCATCAGTGCCCATCAGTGGCCATCAGTGCCGCCTTATCTGTGCCCATCAGTACCGCCTTATCTGTCCTCATCAGTGCTGCCTTAACTGTGCCTATCAGTGCCGCCTTAACAGTGCCTATCCGTGCCCATCAGTGCAGCCTATCAGTGCCCACCAGTGCCGCCTCATCAGCGCATATCAATGAAGGAGAAAAATTACCTGTTTGCAAAATTTTATAACAAACTATGAAACATGATTTTTTTTTTCAAAATTTTCCATCTTTTTTTGTTTGTTTAGCAAAAAATAAAAATCCAAGCTGTGATTAAATACCACCAAAAGAAAACTCTATTTGTGGGAAAAAAATGATAAAAATTTCATTTGGGTAGTTGTATGACCGCGCAATTGTCATTCAAAGTGAGACAGCGCTGAAAGCTGAAAATTGGTCTGGGCAGGAGGCCCAGTAAGTGCCAGTAAGTGCCCAGTAAGCAAGTGGTTAAAGAAGAAGATACAGGTCTGTGAGAGCCAGAAATCTTGCTTGTCTGTAGGTGACCAAATACTTATTTTCCACCATAATTTGCAAATAAATTCTTTCAAAAATCAGACAATGTGATTGTCTGGATTTGTTTCCACATTTTGTCTCTCATAGTTGAGGTATACCTATGATGACAATTACAGGCCTCTATCATCTTTTTAAGTGGGAGAACTTGCACAATTGGTGGCTGACTAAATACTTTTTTTCCCCACTGTATATTGGAATCTAATAATTATCATGATTTTTAACATCAAAAATGTATATGTAATACAGACATTTTAAATAAATTAAGTTAACTTATATTTTTACATACCTGTAAATTAATTGCAGTTATCTTCAACGTAAATAAATCTGTTGATTTCTTTACAGAATCTTAATACAATTGAATCTAAACATAAGTAAAAAATATATATATTTAAAATATTATATTAAAAAAAAAATGTTTTTTAAAAAAACATATACACATAAAAAAAAATTCCCATATATAGTAATAAAAGAAATGCATTATAAAGTTTTAATTTAAAATAATAATAACAAAAAAATTTTAAGTAAATACATACAGATAAATACAAATAAATAAAATTTACAATTGGAGAAAAAAATAATTATTCTATATACAGCAATTATAAAGTTGTATATATTACACATAAACAACTGTACTGTAGAACTATACATACAAAATAAATCATATATATATATATATATATATATATATATATATATATATATATATATATATATATATATATATATCACACAATAGACACATATAGCAATGTAATGAAAAAAAAAAACACATCTATACACAATCAACACCTTATATATGCAGTAATACTACCACATTTAAAAAAAAAATAAAAAATTACACAGGTGAAAAATAAAACAATACATTATAAATAAGTGTCTAATTAGACACATAATGAGTGTAATTAGCAAATTAAATTAGGATTACTTACCATTTGTTATGTTTGAATAGTAGCTGTAACGGCGATATTGCAGCACTTGCCAAATCTCAGGTAACAATGGCAAATATTACCTGGTTGCCCTCATTTAAAATGTAGTTTAAGGAAACGCCTTCAACGCGTCACTGGCATCATCGCGTCACTTCCGGTTTTGGAATATCACGATGACGAGCTGCGGCCATCCACACTGACTCCTGGGAATTATGACACATACTGTAGCTCCCAGGAGACAGTGCGCCGTCGCATATGACGGACATATCCGCGAGTGGCAGAGGCTGGAAACGACATTGAAAACAGTGCTATCCAGGTAAGCTGTCATAAAAAAAAAAGTTTCCATTGCTCACTCTATATGCTGTAAGAATTATTTTGAGAATAAGTTATAAAAGTGGGTGGAACTCCGCTTTAAGAAGGGGGTGGTGGAGGCTGTGATTGGGCTTCACTCCAGCAGCAAATTTGTTCCCTAATCGTTGTGGACATTAAAGGTTAGTTCTAACTGCCTGAATTTATAGATGGTTGAGATCATCTTGATATCCGTTAATGAGGCTATAAGAGGATGGTGTTTGAGTGAGATGATTAGGTGAGTAAGATGGATTGTTGGTTATGTGTGGAAGGGTGTGTGTGGGGGTTGGAGATGAGTGATGAAGAGAGGGCCAACTGGGCAATAGGATATGATGATGTTGACTAGTCTTAGGTACAGTATGTGGAGGAGTTGTAGTGTTTGGGATGGCTGCATTTAGTCCTTGTGGGGAGGGGGGGGGTTCCTGTCCATTGGGTTTAATTGGATGGTTGTTTATAAGTTCACCTTGGTTTCCCTGTATGGGTAGGGGCAATATTGGTTTTACAGCATATTGGGTACTGGCTGTTGGGGTTGTCTGAGTTAGGTATGTGCTGTTGTGTGGTTGTAAGTATGCATGCATATTTAAATGGATATGTGTGTGTGTAGGGGAATGTGGTAGGGGGTGGGATTGGGGCTCTTGGGTGTGTTATACTTATGCATGTAGCACGGTGGCCTAAGCTTATGTGGAGCAGGCTGAGTATGATGCAGTTGTATGAAGAGTGGAGCTTCTGAAGTGGAGGTTTGTTAGCTCATGTGACCCGTTATGGACAGTTTTTAATTCTGGTGTATTGGATCCACGACCCACTTGGCTGGTCCAGTGTCCATCTAACCATCCATTGGCGGTTTGCCGAGGGTCAGATTATCTATCATCTACATCCTTCTTCCTTCTGAACTGTAATGTCCAATTACGTGCTCTATTGATGGAGTTGGTGAGCATGTCATCATTACCAATATTGGTAACTTGTTGAAATGATAAACTGTAAATTAATATTCTCATTGTAAATGAACAATTTTTAGACACATACAGAAGGTCCATGAAGAAGCAGAAGGGCTCTGCGAAATGAGTTGAAACCTAATGTGTCATGGAAAGTAATATGTACAATTACTGGTTGTAAACTTATATGGATCCATGTCTAGGTGCTGATCAAGCTTTATGTCTATTTACTATACTCATTTTTTTTTTAACCACTTGCCGACCGGCTCATGCTGATATACATCGTCAAAGTGGCACGGTTGCACAAAAATGACCTACCTGTTTGTCGCTGTGTCATCCACGGCTAGCGGGCGTGAGCACGCTGGCGACACCGCGTGTACGCGCCCCTGTGCGCTGCGCGTATGTGCCTGCCATGCACCGCAGGAGTGTGCCCGTGGGTCCCGCAGACTCGATGTCTGCTGGTGGCCCACAATCATGGCATAGAGAGGCAGAACGGAGAGATGTAAACAAAGCATTTCCCTGTTCTGCCTAGCGACATGACAGGGATCTACTGCTCCCAGTGATCAGGAACAGGGTTCTCTCTCATGTTCTAGTAAGCCCATCCCCCCTACAGTTAGAACATGCTGGGGGAACACAGTTAACCCCTTGATCATCCCCTAGTGTTTAATCCCTTCTCTGCCAGTGACATTTACACAGTAATCAGTGCATTTTTATAGCACTGATCTCTGTATAAATGCCAATGTTCCCAAAATAGTGTCAAAAGTGTCTGATCTGTCAGCCACAATATGTTTGTTATTTTTAAAGAAAAAAACCCAAGACTTTAGTATTACTTTAACCTTTATGTATAATAAACAAGATTAATTTTAATAAAATTTGTATGAGTCTACCTCAGTGACAACCTAACATCCATTAAATTCCTACTGCCCCACTGGGGTATTTCCTTTTGGAATCTGTATTTTTATCCATGTTAATCTATCAAGGTAGTGTGGCCTACCCTTCATCCAGCTTCAACCTGCCAGAGACAGAACAACCTGCTTTTCCCACTCTGGCCCATGCCCCACTTGCCAAAGTCCCAGTCTTCAGGTATCAGCATCAGGAGAAAGACTGTATCCAGGAATAGGGATGGACCGAACACCCCCTGGTTCGATTCACAACATAACATGCGAACAGGCAAAAAGTTTGAGCGAACATGCAAACCCTATTAAAGTCTATGGGACACAAACATGAAAAATCAAAAGTGCAAATTTTAAAGGCTTATATGCAAGTTATTGGCATAAAAAAATGTATCGGGACCCAGGTACTGCCCTAGGGGACTTGTATCAATGCAAAAAAGTTTTTTAAATGACCATTTTTTCAGGAGGAGTGATTTTAATAATGCTTATAGTGAAACAATAAAAATGAAATATTCCTTTAAATATCATACCTGGGTGGTCTCCTTAGTCTGCCTGTAAAGTGATGCATCTGTGCAATGTGTAGAACCTTGCCGCAGCAAAATGACATTTCTAAAGGAAAAAATGTCATTGAAACTTGCTCACAGCTGTAATGTACTGCCGGCTCCCGGCAATATAGATGAAAAATCAAGGAAAAAATTGGCATGGGTTCTCCCCCCAGTCCATACCAGGCCCTTGGTGTCTGGTATGGATTTTAAGGGGAACTCCATGCCAAAATAAAAAAATAAAAACAGCATGGGGTCACCCCCAAAATCCATACCAGGCTCTTTGGATCTGGCATATATTTTATTGGGAACTCCATGCCCAAATTTTTTAAAAAATTGGCGTGCCCCCCCCAAATCTATACCAGATCCTCATCCAAGCAAGCAGCCTGGCAAGCCAGGAAAGAAGGGGGTTGAGCAAGCGCCCCCCCTCCTGAACCATACCAGGCCGCTTTCCCTCAACATGGGGAGGGTGCTTTGGGGTCCCCCCAAAGCACCTTGTCCCTATGTTTATGGGGACAAGGGCCTCTTCCTGACAACCCTGGTCATTGGTTGTTGGGGTCTGCGGGTGGGGGGCTTATCGGAATCTGGAAGCCCCCTTTAAAAAGGGAGCCCCCAGATCCTGCCCCCCCATGTGAATAGGTATCGGGTACACTGTATCCCTACCCATTCACCAAAAAAAGTGTCAAAAAGGCTTTCACAGCCGATCACTAAATGTAAACACAGAGTGGTAACTAGCTGCTACCAGCTTTTCTCTCCTAACACACCATTTCCAGGGTGAGGAGAGAAGAGCCAGGAGCAGTGAGTTACGGATCTGTGTCTGTATTGTACTGCACAATAGAGTGCACCTGTCACATAGGAGACTGCCGTCAGTGACCGTCAGTGCTGCACCCAACAGTGACCATCACCTATCACCGTCACCCATCAGTGACTGTCACCTGTCACCGTCACCCATTAGTGACCGTCACCTGTCTCCCATCAGTGACCGTCAACTGTCACCCATCACCCATCAGTGACCATCACCCATCCCCCATCAGTGACCGTCAGCGGTGCACCCGTCACCCATCAGTGACCGTGCCCTGTCACCTGTCATCCATCAGTGACCGTCACCCATCACCCGTCACCCATCAGTGACCGTCAGCCATCACCTGTCACCCATCAGTGACTGTCAGCCATCACCCATCAGTGACCTTCATCGGTGCACCCATTACCCATCAGTGACCGTGGCCTATCACCCGTCAGTGACCCTTACCATCCATGGCCTGTCACCCGTCAGTGACCATCGCATGTCACACCATCATCACCTATCAGTACAAGGACAAGAGAGGTTCCCCTAAATGGACTTATAAGGCACCTAGTAATATCTAGTGTAAAAATATACCAAAATATACAAAATAATATAATAGTAAACAAATTTTATCAATGAATAAACAAAGTTAAGAATATAGCAAAACATTGATTTGTCTAAACAGTCAGTTTCTATCACCATGCAAATAGAACTTTAGAACCCTATTGAAGTCTATGGGAGTCGAACGTTCTAAATCAAAAGTGCTAATTTTAAAGGCTAATTTGCATGGTATTGTCCTAAAAAGGGTTTGGGGACCCGGGTCCTGCCCCAGGGGACATGTATCAATGCAAAAAAAGTTTTAAAAACGGCCCTTTTTTCGGGAGCAGTGATTTTAATGATGCTTAAAGTGAAAAAATAAAAGTGAAATATTCCTTTAAATATCGCACCTGGGGGGGGGTGTGTCTATAGTATGCCTGTAAAGTGGCGCGTGTTTCCCGTGCTTAGAACCTTCCCTGCACAAAATGACATTTTTAAAGGAATAAAAGTCATTTAAAACTGCTTGTGGCTTTAATGTAATGTCGGACCCAATCTGGATGAAAATCAGTGAGACAAATGGCATGGGTACCCCCCTCCCCCAGTCCATTACCAGGCCCTTTGGGTCTTGTATGGATATTAAGGGGAACCCCGCACACAAATTAAAAAAAGGAAAGGAGTGGGGCCCCCAGGCGCTATATACTCTGAACAGCAGTATACAGGCGGTGCAAACAAGACAGGGACTGTAGGTTTGTTGTTAAATAGAATCTGTTTGTAATTTTGAACTGGTACATTTTTAAAGTGTAGCTTCAGCCAAAAATCTATTTTAAGCTTTTTGGAAAACATAGGGAAGGGTTATCACCCCTGTGACATTTGTTTTGCTGTCTGTGCACCTCTTCAGAAGATTTCACCTCACTTTCTGTCCCAATGACAAATGTTTTTTGACAATTTGGGGTTTTTAGTGAAACAAGGATTGTTGATAAAGCATCAGTGGAGAGGAGACATGTTTTTCCCATATTAACTCTTACAGGAGAGAATTTCCCTTCCTAGGGGTAGCTTTCATCTCACTTCCTGTTGTCTCCTTCCATTTGCAAGTAGGAGTCTATGTAAGTAGGGGCCTACCCTATATACTCTGCAGAAATTGGGGCCTTAGGTGTTGGTGTTGCCACAACACTGTAACCCCTTACAGTTACTCTTGGTGGGCACAGGAACAGGCCCTGCTGTGAAATATTAGATCAAGAATTGTAATTACATGCACCTGTTGAAGAGGGGCAGAAAAATTAGGCCTTTGGTGGTGGTGGTGTTACCACAACACTGTAAGTCCTCACAGTTACTCTTGGTGGGCGCTGGAACGGGCCCTGCTGTGAAATATTAGATCAAGAATTGTAATTACATGCACCTGTTGAACAGGGGCAGAAAAATTGGGCCTTTGGTGGTGGTGTTGCCACAACACTGTAAGTCCTCACAGTTACTCTTGGTGGGCGCAGAAATGGGCCCTGCTGTGAAATATTAGATCAAGAATTGTAATTATATATCCCTGTTGAACAGGGGCAGAAAATTGGGCCTTAGGCACTGGTGCTGGTGCCACAACACTGCAACCCCTCACAGATACTCTAGTTGGAGTGCAGGAACGAGCCCTGCTGAAAAGTATTGCATCAAAAATTGTTATTACATGCCCCTGTTGAACAGTGGCTGAAAAATTGGGCCTTAGGCACTGGTGCTGGTGCCACAAAATTGCAACCCCTCACAAATACTCTAGTTAAGCACAGCAACGAACCCTTCTTGCAAAATATTGCATCAAAAATTGTAATTACAGGCCCCTGTAAAACAGGGGCTGAAAAATTGGGCCTTAGCCACTGGTGGTGGCGCCCAGAACCAAAAATATTCTTACAAGCTCTCAGCATGATCATTGAGGAGGAAGAGGATAGTCACTCAGCATAACAGGATAGTCACTCACATCAGCATAGGCATAGTCTTGAAGGGATCTGACATTTCAAAAAAAATTATTTGGTTACATCAGCATCAGGTGCTTGGTAGCTGGTGGTGATCCAAGACTGATTCATTTTTATGAAGGTCAGTCGATTGACCGAGTCGGTGGACAGGCGCACCCTGTGATCGGTTACAAAGCTTCCAGCAGCACTGAATGTGCATTCCGAAAGAACGCTGGATGCAGGACAGGCCAGTAGCTCAATTGCAAGCTCTGGCCAGTGATCCATCCTCAAGACCCAGTAACCCAGAGGATTTTCGATGGGAAAGGTGTCCAAGTCAGATCTTGCCCCTAGGTATTCCTGCACCATGTAAAACAGACGATGGTGATGGTTGCTGGAACCGATCATACCTCGGTGCTGCGGACTAAAAAATTGTCTCAGCAACACATTGCCCAGGAACAGGAGTTTGTAACCTCCTAATCTCTGGGAACGCGTTGCACATACCTTTCTGCAAGGCCTCCCAAAGATGTGTCATCTTCTGCTCCCTCTGCGACGGCAAAATAAGGTCCGCAACCTTACCCTTGTAACGTGGATCAAGGAGGGTTGCCAGCCAGTAACGATCCCTCTCCTTGATACCACAAATACGAGGATCCTTCCACAGGCTTTGCAGGATCAGGGAGGCCATGCAGCGTAGGTTTGCTGAGGCATTCGGTCCGGCGTCCTCTGGGTCACTAAGGATGACATGATCCGCAGCCACCTCCTCCCAGCCGCGTACAAGTCCATGGGTTTCTTGGGACTGTAAATGATCCCTTGAAGACTGCTGCTGATGCCAAGTGCCAGGCTCCACCTCCATGCTGACACAATCCTCCTCCTCCTCATCCTCTTCCTGTGTGATCGGCGGGCACGCAGGAACACTGTGTGGATAAAGGGGGCCTTGAGAGCTAAGGAAGTCCTCCTCTTCCTGCCTCTGTTCTGCCTCAAGTGTCCTGTCCATTATTCCACACAGCGTGTGCTCCAAGGGGCAAGGGGACAGTGTCACTGATGCATGCACTGTCACTGCTCACCATCCTTGTGGCCTCCTCAAATGGTGACAGGACAGTGCATGCATCCCTGATCATGGCCCACTGGCATGGGGAAAAAAAACAAGCTCCCCTGACCCTGTCCTGGTACCATAGTCGCACAGGTACTCACTGATGGCCCTCTGCTGTGTGTGCAGCCGCTGAAGCATGGCCAACGTTGAGTTTCACCTGGTGGGCATGTCACAGATTAGGCGGTTCTTGGGCAGGTAAATTCCTTTTGGAGGTCAGCCAGCTGAGCACTGGCATTATATGACTGGCGGAAGTGCACACAGACTTTCCTGGCCTGCCTCAGGACATCCTGTAAGCCCGGGTACCTGCCCAAGAACCGGTGCACCACCAAGTTAAGGATGTGAGACAAACAGGGCACATGGGTCAGTTGTCCCTGTCGGAGGGTGGAGAGAAGGATGGTGCCATTGTCACAAACCACCATTCCTGGCTGAAGCTGGCATGGCGTCAACCACCTCTGAGCCTGCCCCTGCAGAGCTGACAGAATCTCTGCCCCAGTGTGGCTCCTGTCCCCCAAGCACACCAGCTCAAGCACCGCATGGCATCTTTTGGCCTGCATACTTGCGTAGCCCCTTGAACGCCTACGGAGCACCGCTGGTTTCGAGGACAAAGCACAGGAAGAGGCCATTGAGGAAGAAGAAGAGGAGGGGGTGGAGGAGAGAGGTGTGTCAGAATCGCCAGTAGTAGCATTTTGGAGGTGTGGTGGCAGAACAACCTCCAACACTACTGCCCCTTGTCCTGCATCCTTCCCAGCTGCCAGCAGAGTGACCTAATGCGCCCTGAAACTTAGGTAACGTCTCTGTCCATGCCTGCTGGACCATGAGTCAGCGGTAATATGCACCTTACCACTGACCGCCCTGTCCAGCGAGGCCAAGACATTGCCTTCCACATGCAGGTAGAGAGCCGGAATCGCCTTCCGTGAGAAAAAGTGGCGTTTGCGAACCTACCACTGAGGAACCGCACATTCCACAAACTCACGGAAGGGGGCAGAGTCTACCAACTGAAAAGGCAGCAGTTGAAGTGCTAGCAATTTAGCCAAGCTAGCATTCAACCACTGGGCATGTGGATGGCTGGGAGCAAACTTCTTTTGGCGGTGCAGCAGCTGGGGCAGGGGAATTTGCCTGGTACAATCTGACGTCGGTGTACCGAAAGCAGATTGCCTGCAAGTACTTCGCTGTGACACACTTAATTCTACACCTTCATTCCTTTCAGTGCAGATCTCAGAGAGGACTGAATGTATAGTGGGGTTGGAGATCCCAGCTGATGAGGAGCAAGCAGAGGTCCTCTTTGTTCTTTGGTGTGGGTCTTTTAGGTACGCTTGCCTACGAACTGCATGGCAGGTCAACATATGTCTGGTCAAGCATGTGGTCACCAAGTGGGTGATGTTTTGGCCACGCAAGATACGCTTGAGACATATTTTGCAAATAGCAGCGGTAGGTTCTGATGCGTTCATCTCAAAAAAGGTCCACACCAAAGAACTTTTTGAATAACGCACAGAGACAGCAGCGCCCTGCACATGCGGACCTCTGCGGTGTGATGCAGTCGGTGTGCTGCCCTTAAGCTGGCCCCTGGAGGGCATCCTGCTCTGTTGGTGATGTGCCTCCTCCTCCTCTCTCCTATCAGGCACCCACGTGAAGTCAGTGATCTCATCATCCCCTCCCTCCTCAACACTGGAGCAAAGCTGGCAGTATGCTGCAGCTGGGGGAACATGACTGCCAGATTGCTGTTCTTCTTGGGCACCCCCTCTGTCTGGGCTCACATTACTGCCTTCCTCTAGCTGAGTGCCATCATCGGAGCCTTCAAAACGCTGGGCATCCTCCTGGAGCATGTACTCAACACTGTGGTCAAACAGTTCGGGGGACTCCTCAGGAGGACATTGTGGGGCTAGGGAAGGAGTGACTAATGCCATTGAGCCGAGGGAAGAGGCCGCATTGGCAGCTGCTTTGCCAGACAATGTACCCTGAGCCTGGGTGAGAGAGGATGAGGAGGATGAGGATGGCTTGGTCATCCACTCTACCAAGTCTTCCGCATGTTGTGGCTCAACATAGTCAGCTGCCGAAAAAAAGGACAAGCGTGTCCCACGGCCACGTGCTGATGAGGATGCACTGTGTCCACGACCAGCACTTTTGCCTCTAGACACAGAGCCCGCTTGCCCTCTTTTATTGGCTTGTGACTGTCCTCTCCTTATTGGCCTTCCAGACATACTAATGGCCTGCACTGCAGTGAGATGTAGCTGCACAAAACTGGAATATATATATATATATATATATATATATATATATATATATATATATATACTGATTATACAGCAGCTAGCAGAATGCCTGCCTGTGGTATTAATAGGATCAGAAGAAGCACATCAGCACTTGTCTTCAGGTAGCTATAGGTGCAACTGTGCAGGGTACACAGTACACTAACTGGAAATACTTCAAGCTGCCTGCCTGTGGTATTAATAGGATCAGAAGAAGAACACTAGCACTTGTCTTCAGGTAGCTATACTGTAGGTGCAACTGTGCAGGGTACACAGTACACTAACTGTAAATACTTCATGAGCCTGCCTGCGCTATTAATAGGATCAGAAGAAGCACACAAGCACTTGCTTCAGGTAGCTATAGGTGCAACTGTGCAGGGTACACAGTACACTAACTGTAAATACTTCAAGAGCCTGCCTATGCTATTAATAGGATCAGAAGAAGAACACAAGCACTTGTCTTCAGGTAGCTATACTGTAGGTGCAACTGTGCAGGGTACACAGTACACTAACTGTAAATACTTCAAGAGCCTGCCTGTGCTATTAATAGGATCAGAAGAAGCAAACAAGCACTTGTCTTCAGGTAGCTATACTGTAGGTGCAACTGTGCAGGGTACATAGTACACTAACTGTAAGTACTTTAAAGGGCCTGTCTGTGCTATTAATAGGATCAGAAGAAGCACACAAGCACCTGTCTTCAGGTAGCTATAGGTGCAACTGTGCAGGGTATACAGTACACTAACTGTAAATACTCCAAGAGCCTGCCTGTGCTATTAATAGGATCAGAAGAACACAAACACTTGTCTTCAGGTAGCTATATTGTAGGTGCAACTGTGGAGGGTACACAGTACACTAACTGTAAATACTGTAAAAACACCTGCCTGTCTGTCAGTATATTAGGAAGAGAATAACAGGAACAAATCTAGCTAAACTGAATACAGTATATATTTATATATATATATATATATATATATATATATATATATATATATATATATATATACACATACACACACAACACCTGGGATGCATATATATACAATACACTATAAGTGCAGCTAACTGACTCGACCTGCCTACTCTATCTAACTTAAATCAAATGACACCATCTCTCTGTCTATCTATCTCTCTCTGCTGCCGCAACACACTACACAAGGCTGCCACACAGGCGGCCTTATATAGTGTGGGGGTGTACTAAACCCCCTGAGCCATAATTGGACAAAGCCACCCTGGCTTTGGCCAATTACGGCTCTCTGTACACACGGCGCTGTGATTGGCCAAGCATGCGGGTCATAGTGCATGCTTGGCCAATCATCAGCCAGCAATGCAATGCGATGCCGCAGTGAATTATGGGCCATGACTCACCACTCGAATTTGGCACGAACGGCCCATATCGTTCGCAATTCGATGAACGGTCGAACAGGCGATGTTCGAGTCGAACATGGGTTCGACTTGAACTCAAAGCTCATCCCTATTGCAGTCAAATAGCACAGATTAATTGTGCCAGTGGGATTGCTGTCTTAAGGCAAAGGGGCATCAGAGTGGTCTGTAAATGCAGACTGAGTGTTGTTGTCCTCAAAAGGAAAAGATCCCCCCTGCACTCTGCGGCAACATGACGGCCAGAAGAATATACTGGGGCAAATGGAATCCCTGGGAGTAAAAAGAGGTGTACCAAAATATAATTCCATGTTGAAAGTATTGGATATATAGCAAAGTTGGATATACATTTAATTAAACAAAGTCAAAGATATACCTGCTGGTAGCGATAAGGTGGTAAAGTTGATGGTCTGGCAAGATGGAGGGCCAGATCCAGCAGCAGCTAAAAGCAAAAATAATAATAATATAAATAATCAGAATAGATAATATTCAGTATATGGTCACAGGTGCCAAGGAATATGCCTAGACACTAAAGTAACCAACAAGGTATATTAATGTGGATAACGTTCAGCTATAGTATATGGTCGCAGGTGCCAAAGGATATACTTAGACACTAGAACAACCAATATATACAGAGCAATGGTATATCAGTAGAAGGTAAATGTCAAACCTATGTGTATAAAGTATAAGATAGTTGTCTAATTGAATAAAAAAGTATTGTATGTAGGACAAGCGATTTAGGTTAGTTTTCAAAAGAAAACTAAAACAAGGGGCTATCCAATAATTACATAGATTCACTACTCATAATAGGCTAACAGTAAGTAAAGGGTATTAGAGAAGTAATTACCTTAGTGGGGGAAAGATTGAAAAGATCAGCCGCACATCCCAACATCCAGCTACAAAGTGCTCGATGTGGGAGTGAGCTGGCTTTGTATTTAAGGGCACTAAACTCCAATCAGCTGACACAGTGAATTGTGCACAGCTAATGATGGGGATAGCTAACAGGGAAGCCTCTGACTGCCCCCCTGAGCTGAGTGTGCGCGGCCTCCACCACGCATGCGCGAGCGTCAGTACGTCGGATCGGCGTCGCGCACACCCAGCCCACTGACACAGTATGCCTCACCGGTAGACTGCGCATGTCCACCAGAGTGGCAATATGGAGGCTGTGGGTGGTGATGTAAAGCGTCCATTAGCCTCCAAAGCACTGCCTAAGGTTAGAAAACCAGGAGGCTTTGTGTGCCGGGCAATTCTGCTGGTTGGTCGCAGCACAGGGAGAACTAAGGAAGAAGAGAAAACCCCATGAGGACAACCTAAGAATATATAAAGTGGAAGCATACATCCAGGTTTAATACAGAAGTATATTAACTATCTGGTACCCAGATAGTCAGATTGGATCTCCAATTGTTCATTCGCAAAGTAATTCTTAAAAAGCTCTGCCATAAACAACAAGGTAATGCAGACCATACTCCTCAAGAAAATCAAGCTTTGGATCAGCTAATCACTCTCATTGAAGAGAGCGATATGGCAGATCTTATTGACTCTGTGGATTTATCCCGAATTCTACAGTCCATTGAAGAACATGACTGTTATACCAAAGCTAATCCATCTAAATCAATACTAAAGATAAAATCTGACTTTTGCCCACCTCCTAGTACCAGCCCAAATGCCACAGCATTTTTGAAATTAATAAATAATGACTTAGAGAAACTTAAGGTCAAGGCTAAGGGGTGGGAACATCATTCTCAATAATGAAGACTACATCAATACATGCAAAAGTATTCTTAATAACCATGATTGGTATCGCCGAATTCAGGGAAACATTATTGAAAAATACAATAAAGATTTCTATGCATTGGTAGACTCCGCCTTTTTAAAAAATATAATCAACAAACAAACATGGAACTTTCCTAAGGTTCCTATGTTTTATATACTCCTCAAAATTCATAAAAATCCTATAAACCCGCCAGGTAGGCCTATTATCTCAGGAATCGGCTCAATTAGTGACAACGCAAGTAAATTAGTGGACAAATTTTTAAGACCTTATGTAACATCATTACCATCCTATGTGAGAGACACTGTCCACCTCCTGCAGATTATGGATAAACTAAATATTCCCGACCAAGCTCTTCTAGTCACAATAGACATAGAAACTTTATACAGTTCTATCCCACATGAGAAAGGTCTAGCAGCTATCAACCATATTCTACAACAAAATACTGCCACCGATCCACATCCTGAGGTGGTATCATTATATTGACGATATCCTTATCATCTGGGATGGGTCTTGCGACATGCTCGAGCAGTGTCTTTTAAGAATGAATAAAAATGACTTTAATTTAAGTTTTACCATGTCTTTTGACAAAAATCGGATAACATTTCTAGATGTAGAAATTTATAGAGGTGAGCAGGGGAATCTGTGTAGCAAACTATATAGAAAGAGCACTGCAGGAAACACAATACTCCACGCAACAAGCTTCCATCCACAACCTTTGATTAACTCTATCCCATACTCTCAATATCTAAGAATTAAACGCAATTGTACATATGAGGAAACCTTTATAATGGAAGTAGCCAAGCTACTCACATGCCTCTCTAAAAAGGTCTTATAAGCAAGTACTGTTGAAACCCAGAAACGCCTTACTTTACACCACTAAACGCAGTGATACTAACAAACTAAGGACTATTACCAAACTCAATCAACAACACCAAGTTAAGAAAATCATTGAAAAATACTGGCACATGCTGACCCTAGATCCATCTCTGGGACAATTTGTCCCAGATAAACCCCTCTTCACTTTTAGAAGAGCTACTTCCATCAGTGATAAAATATTGGGGCTTCAGCAGTGAGTTCAGAAGCGAGTCAACCAGAATGCACTGTAAATATAAAGGTACTTTTATATGTGGCACATGCCATTACTGCAAATACATGCTTACATAAAAAACTCCATTCTCCCCAATGGAAAAACATTTTACCCAAAACACTTTGCAAAGTGCAGAACCCCTGGAGTGGTCTACATGATGCACTGCAGCTGTAATTGTTTTTACATTGGAAAGACCAAACTGGAATTTTGGAGGAGGGCGTATAGGCACATCCATAGCATGCAGGTGTGAAACCCTGACCTCCCCCTTGGACGCCATGTATCCTTAGTACATGGCGGAATTTTCCCAAAGTCTAATTTCTGATCCTTGATCAGATACACCCCAACCCCAAGGGAGGGTATTGTAATAAAACCCTCCTCCAGATGGAACTAAGGTGGATTTATTTGTTGAAAGCAACTTCACCTCCAGGCTTAAACAAAGCCATATGCCTCAAACCATTCCTCGAGGGATTTTCCTCTGGTGGGATGGAAAAATAAATTATATGCCCCGCTCTCTCTTGCCATATCCTTAGAGAGACCCCTCCTTTCCTTACCATGTCATCTCCGTTATATTGTTCTTGTTATTTCATGTTTCTTTTTCACATCTATGGTTAGTATATATGTCTATGCCTGTATGGCTTTATTCCTGCATGCATGAACATATGCATCTATATAATTATTCAATACCAGCCCTCATAGACTTGATGTATTTGTATTTTTAACAAAGCAGTGTAAGTTTCAGCATCTTAATTACAATGTCTTTTTCCTTTTCCCTCTCCTTTGGGTTGATAGATTTAGATTTCTCTGTATATTTGATGCTTTTTTTCTGCCTTCCTTTAAATGTTCTATATGTCCAGGCGTGTGTAGTTATGTCTATGCATGCATGGACGTATGCATCCATATCAACAATTAATGCTTACCCTCATTGGGTTTGATTTATCTTCAATTATATTATTGTACTATAAACTTTAACATCATAATGCTAATATTGTTGTCTTTGCTCCATTGCCAATATTATGTAATTGCTCGCTTGTATCTTTTGATATATTTATCATCACTTTTGTATCAACATAATACTCAGTTTACAAAATATTTGTCCCTGCATTAACCACCTTTGCATAATTGATGCCTGTTTTGCTTGTCTTTTCTCAATGACTATCTGGGCACCAGACAGTTAATTTACTTCTGTATTTAACGTGGATGTATGCTTCCACTTTATATATTCATAGGTTGTCCTCATGGGGTTTTCTCTTCCTCCTTAGTTCTCCCTGTGCTGCTAGTTCTCTGCTGTGACTAGCAGAATTGCCCGGCACACGGTTTTCTAACCTTAGGCGGCGCTTTGGAGGCTGATGGACGCTTTACATCACCGCCCACAGCCTCCATCTTTCCACTCCGGTGGACATGCACAGTCCGCCGGTGAGGCATACTGTGTCCGTGGGCTGGGTGTGCGTGACGCTGACATACTTACGCTTGCGCATGCACGGTGGGGGCCGCGCCGTGCACACTCAGCTCAGGGGGCAGTCAGAGGCTTCCATGTAAGCTATCCCCATCATCAGCTGTGCACAATTCACTGCGCCAGCTGATTGGGGTTTAGTGCCCTTAAATACAAAGCCAGCTCACTCCCACATCGAGCACTTTGTAGCTGGATGTTGGGATGTGAGGCTGGTATTTTCAATCTCTCCCCCACTAAGGTATTTACTGTATATACTCGTGTATAAGTCAAATTTTTCAGCCCCTTTTTTGGAGCTGAAAGTGCCCCCTTCGACTTATACACGAGTCACCGCCGTCTGCCTACATGATCAGCGTGTCATGCAGGCAGACGGCGGCCAGCGTGTGCTGCATAGACTCGGCAGTGGCTCTCACTGTTCAAAAGCTGTGCCTCCTCGTCTGTGATAGGCAGTCAGTGTACAGCCTATCACAGACATTCTATCATCCTCGTCCGTGGTATGAGGATGAGAGAATGTCCGTGACAGGCTGACCGCTGACTGCTGGGAAATTAAGTTTTTTGAGGAGGAGGAGGCGCGGTTTTTGAACACTGAATGGCCGCTGAATACTACACGCTAATCGGTGCAGAGCGGTGCACGGAGGATGCACAGGACACAGGTAGGATACACACACACACACAGACACATGCACACAGGTACATATACACATACACAGGACACAGGTACATATACAAATGCACATTTACACAGGTACATGACACAGGTACATATACACAGGACACATGACACATATGCACAGGACACAAGACACATGACACATATGCACAGGACACATGACACATATGCACAGGACACATGATACATGCACAGAACACAGGGAGGTATACAGCTGCAGATGGGCATTGTTGACCCTCTTTTTCCACTTGCAGTAGCTGCTGCATTTCTCACCCTCGTCTTATACTCGGGTGAATACGTTTTTCCCATTTTTTTGTGGTAAATTAGGGCCTCAACTTATACTCGAAACGACTTATACTCGAGTATATATGGTACTTCTCTAATACCCTTTACTTACTGTTAGCCTACTATGAGTAGCGAATCTATGTAATTATTGGATAGGAGGCGGAGCCTAGCAGAGCAGACATGCATTGTTAGAGCTCCACACCGCTGAGGAGAGAAGAGAAGGACAAAGCGGAGCCTGCAGGCTCAAAAGGTATCCATTTGAACCTTTTTGCCCCAGGGAACAAACTGTGAAAGTTTGGGCAGGAAATATGGTACTGGGAGGAAACCGTGGCAGAAATAAAAATCACCTCACAAAGAGTTTACAGGCACTCACTGCAGCTGAAGCAGCTCCAGTCACCTCACAAGATACAGCATCAGGGCGCCCTCACAGACAGAAAATGTCACAGCAAGACTCTCCATTTGAGTCAGATACAGAACAAATCCTCTCACAAACTTCTCCACAAGCCTCCTCAGTATCCCCAGTAATATTATTACAATTTGAAAAGATGCTTCATAAGGCTTTAAAACAAACCTCAGACCAAATAACAAAAAGCCTAACCAAAGAAATAAGAGAGCTGGGAAACCGCACCGCAGCCTTAGAAATAAAAATGGATGAAATTGAAATTACAACCCAAGAAAATATAACAGAATTGGAACAATTAAAAAAAGAGAATTTAATACTTCAAACTAAGCTCGAAGATTATGAAAATAGAGCCAGACGTTCAAACTTGCGCATAAGGGGAATACCTGAAACTGTGACAGACCTGCAATCTACTATTACTGCTCTATTACAAGAACTAAAGCCAGATATCCCTATTGAACGTTTAGAACTGGACAGAGTACACAGAGCCCTCACAGCCAAAAAGAAAGATGGACCCCCACGTGATATAATCACAAAATTTCATTATTACAGAAGGAAAGAACAAATACTAATTGCTGCAAGAGAAAAAAAGGAACTTAATTTTCAAGGACACAATTATCAAATTTTTGCTGACCTATCCCAACTTACTATTACTAAAAGACGATCCATGAAACCCCAACTAATGGAACTGCAACGCCACAACATTATGTATCAATGGGGCTTCCCCTTTTCAGTCAGATTTAACCACCAAGGTACAATTTACAGAAGCAGATCAGCAGATGAACTACAACAAACCCTTTTAAAATTAAATCTGACAGAACCCACAAGCAGCAACACTCCCACACGCAGAAGAATGGCATCATCTTCACCTTCAGGCAGCACCCAGAAAATTCCAGAACAAAATGGGAATCATCATTCTCACAAAAGAGGCCGTTATGCCACATCATCCATGGACCAAGAAGATTCAATGGACTGACATTAAAATTCCTGATATCTCTTCATTTATTATACTAAGAGATGGTTCTCTATAAAAAACCTGTATTTATAACTGAATGTAACTGCATTCTGATAGTCACACACTGTGTGGGATCATGTTACATTCCAGTTATATTTCTTATTACTTCTGATTCATATAGCCTTAGAATATATAAGTGAAATAAGGAAATTCTTGTTCAGTTATATATTATCAGGTAATAACAATAGATTTATTACTTTTTAGGACAAATATGTTCAATAATCCAGCAGTAATGGAAGCTTTTTCTTTCTTTTCTTAAAACAAATATATTATTACCTAACTAGTTCCTAGAATTATGTTTTTGTTTATTCTAATCTGAAGCAATACAACCTCAATTTTATGAGTTAACATATCTAAACAGTTACATATGAATAAAATATGTAATTGTTTACTCTGGAGGGGTTAAAGTCCCAAAATAATTCAAACTATCTTCATCAATACCAAAGTTATTAACAGTACCTTTCTAACTGAATTATTTAGCCTAGGGCAAGACTAACCATATACAACCACCCTAGAATAAATAATTTCAACAAAAACTATATTCTGCACTCCAATTAATGAAACATCATTTTGATGTCTTTTGACATAGCACTTCTCTCCTGTAAGCGGAAGATCCGTGTACCCCCATTAGCCCTCCTCATTCTCCCAACCATATTATGTGGGAGTGTGACGAAGGCACTTATTCCCCTGAGAGAGATATTTATTCTCTTTCACGGGTAAATTGTGATTACTTGCAAAAAATAATTTATACAATGTATCATCTAATCTCATATGTTTTTTGTTTACTCTTTACTCCAGAATTCACTGGTTTCTTTTCTATCTATTCATCTCTTCAGTCCACACAGGTTGATCTGCACAGTCAGCTCTGCATAACAAAAAGTAAGTCAAAACTATTTGATCTATTGCCATGGCACCACTAAATATACTTTCCCTGAATGTTCAGGGAATAAATGTCCCTCAAAAAAGGACCAAAGCCTTCCGTACTTTCCATAACAAGAAGGCTCACATAGTATGCCTCCAAGAAACACACTTCACCAAAGATTCTACTCCAAAATATATTTCTCCTTTTTATCAACAAATTTACACGGCTTCTGCCTGTACCAAGCAAAGGGGAACTCTAATTGCATTTCACCGATCCACACCATTCACCTTATCATCAGAAATTAAAGACCCAGAAGGTAGATACCTGATACTCATGGGTTATATAATGGATACAGCAATCACGGTGATTTCCTACTACGCTCCTAACAAACAACCTACACCATTCCTCTCACATATATTACAAGTGATTAATACACACAAAATAGGAACAGTGATAATGTGTGGGGATTCGAACCAGGTCCTCCTCCCATTTCTAGATAAATCACCTTTTACACCATCCAAAATAACCTCTAGATTACCTTTTTCTCAACTTCTTTCCAAATACAATCTGGTAGATTCATGGAGAGAAAGTAACCCAATGAAAAAGAAATTCACTTATTTCTCGCACCCTCATCAAACCTTCACCAGAATAGATCATATTTTTCTAACAATAGGAATGATACCAGAAATTATTGCATCAGATATAATTCCGATTCCGTGGTCTGACCATAATGCAGTATACACTACTATAGCCTCAGCCATACCAAAAGCGCATGACCCAACGTGTTACTTACCAGACATAATGCTCAAACACCCACTACATCAGATGGCCATTGAACAAGCTTTAAAGGAATACATATAAATTAATAATACAACAGACATCTCCCCAATAACACTGTGGGAAGCTCATAAGCCTGTCTTGCGTGGTACAATACAAAGACAAATGGCACTATTTAAACGGGAACGCAAAAATCTAGC
Source organism: Aquarana catesbeiana (assembly GCF_042186555.1). NCBI lineage: Eukaryota > Metazoa > Chordata > Amphibia > Anura > Ranidae > Aquarana > Aquarana catesbeiana. The sequence continues at coordinate 144,768,527 of NC_133334.1, forward strand.
AAAAAAACTAGAACTCAATTTTAATGCAGCCTACATATCATTTCAAGATAATCCATCTCAGAGTACAAAATCTCATCTGGAAAAATCTAGATTGGAATACGATCTATTTCTCACTGAGTCAGTTGATAAATCCCTCAAACGCTCCAAACACAATTTCTACATGAATACAAACAAACCAGGTACATATTTGGCTCGGGCATTAAATTCAACTAACAAATCTTTCAAACCAATACGTTTGAAATTATCAAAAAATGTTTACACTTGTAATCCAGTTAAAATAGTCCATAAATTTCACTCACATCTCGCAACTTTATACAAGACAAACAATGAATTTAATCCTACAGAGGCTGAATCCTTCTTCTCAAAAATAACCTTACCTGAATTATCTCAGAATCAAAAAAGCAGTTTGGATGAGCCTATAACTATAGATGAAGTTGCTAACGCCATAAAAGACCTAGAACTTAACAAAAGACCAGGCCCAGACGGCTACTCGGCTTTATACTATAAAACATTCTCAGAAATACTCTCTCCCATTCTCACTGAAACTTTTAACAATCTTCTAGATGGACATTCTTTTCGGCAAGAAACACTAATGGCAATTGTTTGTATGATCCCAAAACCCCTTTCTGATGATACTTCCTGTGTGAATTATCGGCCTATCTCTCTGTTAAACCTCGATATTAAATTATTAGCAAAAATAATAGCAAAACGCCACAATAGCATTATAGGAAAATTAATACATAGAGATCAAGTAGGCTTCATGCCAAATAGACAGGCAGGCTATAATATACGCAGGGCAGTGTTATTGGCACATATTGCTAAAAAACGGAAAATCCCTTTATGTTTTCTATCTCTCGAGGGCATTTGACACAGTATCCTGGCAATATATGCAATATTCATTACAAAAATGGGGTTTTGGACCCCACTTTTTAATATGGATCAAAGCATTATATAATAAACCAAAAGCCTATATAAAATATGCTGGATACAAATCTGAAGCCTTTAATATCGAAAGAGGTACCCGACAGGGTTGCCCATTATCTCCCTTATTATTTGCCCTTATACTCGAACCCATGGCCCAATACATCAGAACAAACCAAACTATAACTGGCATTGAAGTAGGAGGTATTACACACAAATTATGTATATTTGCAGACGATATATTACTTTTTCTATCATCACCACAGGTCTCTGGTCCTAACTTAATACCAGCTCTTGATGGATTTGCAGCCCTATCCGGCCTTATGATTAATCCTAAGAAAAGCCTAGTGCTTAATATTTCACTCACAAACATGGAATTGATCCCGGCTAGGGCTGCACTCCCATTCACATGGGCAGAAAAATCAATCCCATATCTTGGAATTCATTTAACAGCATCTCATTCTGACTTATTCTCAACCAATTATCCTCCTGTATTAAGACAGATCACAAATCTAATAAAACAATGGTCGCAACTTCCTTTATCCTGGATAGGGAAGATTAATGCAATCAAAATGACTATTCTACCCAAATTGCTTTATCTATTCAGAGTCCTCCCTATTCCAATTCCTTCCTATTTTTTGAGAATAGTACAAAAAAGAGCAACTTCGTTTATATGGGGCTCTTCTAAACCACGTATACCTATACACACACTACATCTTCCCAAAAATAAAGGAGGCCTGGGATACCCTAATTTTACTAACTACTACAGAGCAGCACATTTGGCCAGTTTGTCCAAATACCATGCAAAACAGGAAATCCCATTATGGGTATTTATAGAGGCTTAAGAAAATGACCCTCTATTAATATCAAATTTATTATGGCTTGATCCTAAAGACCGCTTTAAAATTCATAATCCCATAACTAAACACTTCTTATCTCTCTGGGATAAACTAAAAACCAAATATCAGTTACAATCTCCACACAATCCTCTCCTTTCTTTTATCAGAAATCCGGCCTTTTATCCGGCATGGATCTACCCAAATTCTTTTAAAGCTTGGACAACATCAGGCATTCAGACACTAAATGACTTCATAGCATCTAAATCATTCCTTTCATTCCCATCGCTTAGAGAAAAATATGATCTACCAACTCTGAGATATTTAGATATCTCCAAATCAAAAATTTCTATACACCATTCCTAAAGGGGGATACACCATTATCCCAATTATCCATTTTTGAATCAATCTGTACAAAAGATCCATTTGCTAAAGGTACAATTTCATCACTTTATAATCAATTATATGGAGTAGCAAATCTTAATAGACCCTCTTACGTTCAGAGGTAGGAGGAGGACCTGGGACGAACTTTAGAAGACACGGACTGGTCTAACATATGGCTCACATCTAAGTCATCTTCACCCAACATCTTAGCACTGGAGACAAATTATAAAGTCCTAACTCGCTGGTACCTTGTACCCGCTAGAGTGGCAAAATATTCACCTAATACCTCAGCTCTTTGTTTTCGAGGATGCCCAGAAATAGGCACATATTTACACATATGGAGGGGGCGTGGCTAACCGCCGAGCAGTATGGAAGCCTGACTTCACAGCTCCTGCACCGATCGGAGACATCAGCCTCTAAAATCACTCCACCGGATCACAAAATGCATTCCTCTAACCCCCACATAGCGGGGAACCAGACCGGAGCATCCAGAAAGCGGAAAGAATACCGACAACCTAAGAAATTAACAGATTTCTACACAGTCACTCAGGCTGAACGAATCCAAGATGGCGCCCGCGGCGCCTCACAGCCCTCAGAGACACAGTTTACTGCAGATTCTTACACAGATCTACCTGACGAAAATGATCCCTCAATCCTACCTCAGGAATTCTCATCAAGCTCCCATCCGCCATCAGGATCATCTTCCACCTCAAACAGCCCAGCCAAATCGAGGATGCGACTGGATACAGCTGCACAGGCTCAGGAGGTAAGGCCTGCACTAGATCAGCTACTCGCCCAGACACCACTATCCTCCCCTATAGCGGCCTTCCCCACATCTAATCAACCTGTAATTGACACAATGCTGAAGGAGATGCTGATCTCACTCCATAGCTCCCTCCACAATGACATATCCTCCATGTTCACTGCCTTTAAATCAGAAATGGTACACACAGGCAAAAAGATAGGCCAAATTGAAAAGCAGATGTCTATCATGACCGAAACGGTTAACGATTTAGTGGATGCCCACGATCATACCCGCGATGAACACCACTGGGTCAGAGCCAAAATGGCGGATCTCGAAGACCGTTCGAGACGCAACAATGTTAAGATTAGAGGCATCCCTAAAAACATCCTCCCAGCTGACCTGAATACATATGCGAGGAAACTCATTTCCACACTCCTGCCTGACTTACCACCGATAGAAACCATAATCGATCGAATCCATCGATTGCCAAAGCCGCCACACCTACCCTCAGAAGTCCCCAGAGACACCTTGATGAGAATACACTTCTTTCATGCCAAAGATATGCTGCTGGCACAATCCAGATGCCTGGGACAACTACCAGCCCCATACTCCAAGCTACAACTCTTTCCTGATATCTCCCAATTTACCCGCCAACAACGTCGACAGCTGCAGACCATTACAAAACCGCTTCACAACCACAAAATTCTGTTTCAATGGGGATTTCCAACCAAGCTAGTAGTCACCAAAAATGGGGCACGGCACAACATCCACACAGTGGAAGAAGGCATAAAGCTGCTCCGGATCTGGGGCATCATCCCTGAAGTAGACCAGCCAACCCAGCCGTCCCATCCAGGAAACCCCCAAGCCCACGCTAAAGGAACGCATGCTAACTTCAACACCTGAACACCAGGTAGTGATGTTCTTAAATCATCATTCGCACTCCGATCCGGTGCCTGCTCGTTGCAGATAGTTCACGAACTTTACCCTCACATTGACCGGCAGTCCTCCAGATTACTGCCGACCCTTCCTCCTTCACCCTACCAGACCTACTAACTGTTTCTCTTATCTCCTTTTTTGTCTGAGACCCGTTCCCTCCCGGAGAGCCTCAGTTACTCAGAATTCGATCATCTTCAACCCACCATCCAGTCTGATCGACCTCATCAACAAGTACCAAGGATCTCACAGCTACTACGCTGACAACACAAAGAACTGTAAGTACTGACGGAATATACACATCCTCCACATCAATACCATAATGCCCAAATTCTTGTCACTGAATGTGAAGGGCCTAAACCACCCATCCAAAAGAGCTTCTCTGTGGCGCACCGCCCAAGATGCCCACTGTGAAGTCCTTTGTGTTCAAGAAACTCACTTTAAATCCTCTGCGGAGCCCCTCTGTACTAACAAAAATTTTACGCACATATTCAAAGCATCCGGTCCAGAAAAGAAGAGAGGGGTCATGATAGCCATCAAGAACTCTTGCTCCTTCACTCTCCACAACAGTCTTATAGACACGGAAGGCAGATATCTAGCTTTAGATTGCACTCTGGACACCACCAGATACACCATCGTCACAATCTACGCCCCTAATCGGAAACAAATCCATTTTCTCACCAAACTGATGAAAAAAATTCACCGCTTCAAACAAGGTCACCTAATAATATGCGGAGACTTCAACATAGTACCAGACAACTTCGTAGACTCCTCCACTGATTCGCACAGACTACCCTCCCCGATGGGATCACTCATCAGATCCAATGACCTATATGACGTATGGAGATGTCACCACACCACAGAAAGGGACTACTCTTATTTCTCACCCCGGCATAATTCTTACTCAAGAATAGACTACTTCCTGGTAGACAAATGGACACTACCCAAAATCTCCTCATCAGCTATAGACACCATCACGTGGTCTGACCACGCGCCAGTCTCTATCACCCTAGAAGAATCCCCAACAATCTCCCGAACTCGGCTCTGGAGAGCGAATGCCGCAATCCTTTTTTTTTTTAATTAAATAATCTTTATTCAAATCTTCAAAACATATAAAATAGATTCTCATTACAAAAATTCTTAGATACATCATATACAAAACATTTTATATATATATATTAGCAAAGAAGAAAAATGTTCCTATCTGATTTTCTCCCTTTAACCCTTCCCACCCACCCCTATATCCCATATTCACCCTCCCCCCTATCTTATTCGCAATTTACAATATACCTTTATAAATGCACTCAATACCATACCTTCATTACCTTATCTATTTCCTACACACATCTTACGTAGGATAACCCAGTTCCTCTAACCAAGGCTTCCAGATTTTTTTAAATTCCTTTAAGTTTGCCGCAATCCTTAATTCACCTACCCACGTGACCCACATCAGGACCTGCCTAGAAGAATACTTCAACTCCAACTCAGGCTCTGTACAAGACAACTCCATACTCTGGAATGCCCATAAAGCATTCATAAGAGGGATTCTTATACAAATTGGAGCCAGAGAGAGGAGGATGAGATTACAGCGTCTAAATTCACTGACTTCTAACATCAAAACTCTAGAAACCCAAAACCAATCTTCACCTAACCCAACACTCAAAAAACAGTTAGACACACTCAGACAAGAATTACGATCCCACCTCTTACAAACCTTTGAGAAAGCACATACATACTTTAGAGCGAAACACTACTCCACTGGCAATAAGGCCGGAAAAACTATGGCTAATAGACTAAAAGGTCACTACTCAAAAACAAAAATAACACATCTATTCCATCCTGTTACCAAACAAAAACTTACTGACCCACAATCCATTGCAGACGCATTCAGCCACTATTATAACACACTATACAATCTGAAAGACGATATCTCAGTCAAACAACCTTCCCTACAAGACATAGAATCATTTCTACAAGAAATCAAACTTCCCAAACTGACTGCAGACCAATTATCCGCACTGAACACCCCATTCACGGACTCAGAAATATGCACCATAATTACAACCTTACCCCCTAACAAATCACCGGGACCTGATGGCCTTACAGGCGAATACTACAAAAAATTCAGTACAATTCTAGCACCATATATGTCTTTAGTATTCAATGACGCTGCCTCATCCTCCTCTCTCCCTCCTGAAATGCTCAATGCTCTGATCGTCACTATACCGAAGCCAGGTAAGGAACCCACCCACGCACAAAATTTTAGACCCATCTCTCTTCTTAACCTAGACACAAAAATTTATGCTAAACTAATAGCCAATAGATTATTCAACTTAATGCCACTACTGATCCATAAAGATCAATCAGGCTTCACTAAGGGCAGACAGACATCCGATGCAACTCGCAGGATTGTCAACATCATTCATAATGCCGAGTTGACTCGAACGCCTTCTCTGCTCCTATCTCTGGACGCAGAGAAGGCGTTCGATAGAGTACATTGGAAGTACCTACAGGCTACTTTAAGCAAATTTGGATTTCAGGGTCCTATATTAACTGCCATAATGGCACTCTACTCTGCACCATCTGCTCGGGTGTACACATCAGAAATGCTTTCCAAACCATTTTCCATCACAAACGGCACCTGTCAAGGCTGCCCGCTCTCACCAATCATTTTCAACTTAATAATGGAACCCTTATCAGAACATGTCAGACAATCTTGTAAGATAACAGGTTTTAGGATAGGGGATACGGAACACAAAATCAATTTATTTGCTGATGACGTTATATTAATGATCACAAACCCTCGCTCCTCCCTGGCTTCGGTACAAATGCTGTTGAAAAAATTTAGCGATGTTTCGTATTATAAGGTTAACGAACACAAATCCTTCATACTAGATCTAGGTTTAGATGCGGTAGCCAGCAACATCCTGATGTCTGAATATCCTTACCCATGGGCCGATCATGGAATAAAATATTTAGGAATAACTCTGACGAAATCCACGAAAGGTCTATTTACTCATAACTATGTAGAAGCTAGGCAAATGCTCATTAAGGAAACAACAAAAATTTCTAAATTCGAACTCACTTGGACAGGACGCCTAGCAGCATTCAAACTGATGGCCCTCCCTAAACTCCTATACATTTTTCGCACACTACCTATCCCACTCTCAACAACATACCTCAACTCCCTCCAATCCATCCTGAACCAATTTATTTGGCAAGGAAAGAAGGCTAGATGCAGTCACTCTAAACTCATAAAACACAGATCTAAAGGTGGTATGGGACACATTGATATAAAAGATTATTATCTAGCCACTATATTATCTCAACTCAGAGATTGGTTTCAACCTACACCAACCACCCTGTGGAGCGTCATAGAAAACAACGAAACACCGGGCCCCAACCTCACCGATTGGCTATTCAGTACCCCTGTGAACAACCACTCCTTATTACAGTACTCCCCTCCTATCCAAGCTACCATCAAAGCCTGGAGAACCCTACACCACACCAGATGGTCACTCCTCCCGACCAAACCCCTTCTAATTCTTATCAATACCTTAAAACACCTGACCCCAGATTTATCCTTCCCACAATGGCTCTCTGATAAGATTAAGTACACACAAGACCTCCGCAACATCACGTCCACTAAATCCTACCCACAGGTCCAAAAAGAATACAATGCACCCACTAAAGACTTCTTAACATACTATAGATTAAAAAAATGCCTCACAACCTACCCATCCCTAGAAGGAGCACTGCCCATGAAACTATGGGAATTCTTCTTCTCTGACAACGCCAAGCCCAAGGGAGTCTCCCTCATTTATTTACTTCTGCAGGAAAAAAACACATTTTTCAAATCCAAACCACTCCTAGACTGGGAGAAAGACCTAAACCTACAATTCACTGATCACCAATGGCTAATAGTAATCAACTCAGTATATAAGGCAACTTCCTGTACATCTCTATGGGAATTGACACAAAAAACATTAATGAGATGGTACCTAACCCCTCATAGACTTGCCAAATTTAATATCCACGCTTCACATGACTGCTGGCGTGGATGCGGTCAAACTGGCACCCTCCTTCACATCCTCTGGACATGCCCTCACTTACAACAGTTATGGCTTGAGATACAAAACATGTTACGAGAAGTTCTCCATCTTCACATCACTCTCACTCCACAGTTAGCGATCCTCAACCTGAACATTGATGAGCTACCCACACATCTCAGACAGGTGACTGTACACATCCTCCTAGCAACTAAACTCCTTCTAACAAGAAACTGGAAATCACACATCATTCCCCCAATAGCGGAAGTAGTTAAATTAGTTCATACACACTACACATATGAAACACTTCTATCACGAGGGTCACAACACCACTCTAAAACACTAGACCTTTGGAACCCTTGGTACAAATGGCACGCTACAAAACAATAACCGGTAACAGTCTTACCTTGATAGATACTTCACCATTACTGCTCTCCTCCCCCCTCCTTCCCTCCCCTTCCCCCCTACTCCACCTGTCCCCCCTCCCTCTTCCCCTCCCTCTCTCCCATCCCCCTTCCCATCCCTCCCCCACAGGTTATCACCTTTAGAATTTCATAAGAATACCTTTGTTACATGCTGTTAGTTAACATTAGTTACCTTGAACTAAACTCTCTCAATATCTACAGTTACATGATTGGTCACCCAGCTCTTGCTATCATCTGTACAGCATGTCATTGCACTTACAACTGTATACCCATGTACTTTATGATGCATAACATGTAACCTATGAAAATGAGAAACTTTTCAATAAAAACTATTGAAAAAAATATTTACACATATGGTGGACGTGCCCAGTAATCCAAACCTTCTGGAAGGAAGTCTTCGTGATTGCATCTAAAATATTTAAAAAAATAATACAACCAGATCCATATTTAACTTTACTTAATCTAAAACCGGAATGGTTAACACTCTCTCAATTCAAACTTATGATCCAACTAATAACGGCTGCAAAACAAACAGTGGCCAAGGCATGGAAATCTCGTACATTGGTACTAGCAGAAACAATTCACAGAATGAATAATACAATGTCCCATGCTAAGATGGTAGCCATCGATCAAAACCAAATTCCAAAATTCGAAAAACTTTGGCATCCTTGGATAAAACAACAGTTCCTGTCAAACTTCAATGACTCTGTCCTGTTGCCATGGTAACAGCTTAAATGACTTACAGAGACACCCATTCTAAGGCTTCAAAGAGAACTAAAAAGAATAATAAACTGACGAGCGGGACAACCTTGTGGACCATACCTCTACCTTTCAACCCTTTTTCTTCTTTCTCTTTCCTTTTCTCCACCTTACGATTAAAGCTCATTATCAGAATTTATTTGACCTATATACACTCTACTTGTAAACAATATGTATAGTAGGTATAAATCATTTAAATACCTACAAAAGTAACTAAGGAAATGATATATATCTTTAATTTAGGTTTACGCGAACCCAAATTTCATGATATTTACCTATATAAACCCTACTGTAAAACAATGAGCTTACTTTATAGATCCTTGTAAACTTACTTTATGTATCTTTATAACATTGTATACTCAATAAACTTCTTTTGACAAGGAAAACAAACCTAAATCGCTTGTCCTACATACAATACTTTTTTATTCAATTAGACAACTATCTTATACTTTATACACATAGGTTTGACATTTACCTTCTACTGATATACCATTGCTCTGTATATATTGGTTGTTCTAATGTCTAAGTATATCCTTTGGCACCTGCGACCATATGCTATAGCTGAACGTTATCCACATTAATATACCTTGTTGGTTACTTTAGTGTCTAGGCATATTGCTTGGCACCTGTGACCATATACTGAATATTATCTATTCTGCTTATTTATATTATTATTATTATTTTTGCTTTTAGCTGCTGCTGGATCTGGCCCTCCATCTTGCCAGACCATCAACTTTTCCACCTTATCGCTACCAGCAGGTATATCTTTGACTTTGTTTAATTAAATGAATATCCAACTTTGCTATATATCCAGTACTTTCAACATGGACTTATAGTTTGGTACACCTCTTTTTACTCCCAGGGATTCCATTTGCCCCAGTATATTCTTTTGGCGGTCATGTTGCCGCGGAGTGCAGGGGGGATCTATTCCTCTTGAGGACAACAACACTCAGTCTGCATTTACAGACCTCTCTGATGCCCCTTTGCCTTGAGACAGCAATCCCACTGGCACAATGAATCTGTGCTATTTGACTGCAAGCTTTTAATGTGATTTTACAAAATATTGTAAACTACCTCACCATCCAATATTATGTAAATGTATTATTGTAACAGTCCAAGCATCTATTTCTGTGCCTCCATGTCTTACTTTAATTTATTGATTATATATTTCAATTATACCTTAGATGAATCCCTCCTTTTTTTTGCACCCCTGAAGAAGGATTAAGCTGTATCCCGAAACGCGTTTGGTGTGAGGAGGCCTTCTCATATATCTATTTGCATGGTGAAAGAAACCGACTGTTTAGACAAATCAATGTTTTGTTATATTTTTAACTCTGTTTATTCATTAATAAAATGTGTTTTCTATTGTATTATTTTGTATATTTCAGTATATTTTTAAACTAGATATGATATTACTAGGTGCCTTAAAAGTCTACTCTTGTCCTTGTCTTGAATATTGAATGTGGCACTGTTTTAAACTTAGGTTAGCCAATCGCCTCCCTTTCTCATCACCTATCAGTGAACGTCACCTGCCACCCATTGCACAGCCCATCAGTGACCGTCACCTGCCACCTGTCACACAGCCATCAGCATCATGTCCAAAAGATTTAATACTAGCAAGGAGCCATTCCAGATCCTCTCCATGACTGATGAGAGCAGCGGGTAGTTCAAATTCAAATCCCCCAACTACTGGAGCGTCACGTCCCCAAAGAGCCAGGGCCTCTACATACATGCCAGATGGTCTTGCAAACCCAACATGGCTGCCTTCTGACTCGGGATCACCAATTATTCCCCCTTTCACAGCACAGCCAGGTGTGCAGGCCAACACAAAAAATTTCACAGCGATTGATTTTTTTTATCTGTTTTTGCCCGACACTTTGCTGCAATTCATTGTGGACCAGAATAGACAAATTTATATGCCCAGCAGTATATTGCCAACAACCCCCAATCATCATATGTCTGTCCGTTTGAGTGGAGAGATCTGAATTTGGAGGAGTTCAAACTATTTATGGGCCTCACCATAAACATGGGGATTACAAAACAAAGTGAAGGACATGCCTATTGGTCCACCAACCTCATCCACCACATGCCCATTTATTCTGCCGTAATGTCCAGGTCCTGATACGAGATGATAATGTGCTTTCTTTATTTTAGTGACATCACCCAGTGCCCTCCCCGCAATCATCCAAATTACGACAAATTATATAAAATTCGCCCACTGATAAATTTCTTTTCCCAACAATTTGCAGAACTCTATGTCCCCGATCAGAATATATGTGTCGATGAGTCCCTGGTACCCTTTTCAGGCCAGCTAGGAATAAAGCAATATATACTTAGCAAAAGGGCCAGATACGGAATAAAAATTTACAAGCTCTGTGAGAGAGCCACGGGATATCTGTATGCATTTTGCATATATAAGGAAGAGATTCCCAGCTCCAGCCCCCTGAGTGCCCGGCCTACCTCTGCACAACTGGAAAGATTGTATGGGACCTGGCATACCCACTATTGAAACAAAGGATATCACATATGCCTTGAAAACTTCTACACCAGCCTGCCCCTTTTCAAACACTTATACATTGCAAAAACCCTGGCCTGTGGAAACCTCCAGAAAGAATAGGAAGGGCTTCCCACAATCTCTAGCGAACAAAAAGCTGCAAGGGGGGGAAAGAGCAACACTGAGATGCAACGAAGTGCTGGCCTTGAGGTGGAAGGATAAAAGGGACATGCACATGATGTCTACCATCCGTGACGACACTACAATTGAGGTTCATAGAAGACAAGGTCCCATTGAAAAGCCAACATGTGTCCAAGATTATAATCTCTACATGGGGAGGGTGTATTTTAATGATCAAATGATTCAGCCCTATTTGTCAATAAAGAGGTCCTGATTCTGGTACAAGAAGGTAGCAATTTATCTCATCCATTTGGCCATTTATAATTCCTACGTGGTCTACACCAAATCCATGGAAAGCCCCGCCCCCTTCCTAAAATTCATAGAAGTTTTCATGTCCGTCATCTATCAACAAAGACCCCCTCCACAAGACCTTCGCTCTGGTGCTGTTAGCCGACTTCATGAGCGCCACTTCCCCTTCCACATTCCACCATCTGAAGCAGGCTGAAATATTAGAAAATATTAGCCCATATTTTTAACCATTTCTATCATCTGTGCTGACCATTTTCCATGCTTCCCCAAATAACCATGTCACTGCCTTCCACGTGAACTGACCCTGGCCTGTTTTTTGACTATGCCTCTGCCTACTGTTTGGACTGCTTCCATGTGAACTGACCCTGGCCTGTTTTATCAACTATGCTACTGCCTACCACTTTGACTGCATGCACGTGAACTGACCCTGGCCTGTTTTATGGACTATGATTTTGCCTACCACTTGGACTGATCTGTTGCCCTGCTACTGTAGTACACAGGGGTCTCACATATGTGAGGGGCTCCAGAATTGTTTTTCTGGATGGAGAAAACTATTTTTTTTGTTTTCTCCGGGTTTCAGAATTTCCAGATTAGGGTCTGTAGTCCAGAGGCTTCATAGAAATTTGGGTGGGTCAAAGCCTCTACCCCTGTGCCCCTGTGCACAGGTCTTACCTGATTGCGGCCCTCTGCCTGCGGCATGAATGGACCACACTGCTACCTGAACTATGCAAATAATTAGCTGTAGCAAGAGGCAGTATGTTTATGATGGGCTGGAGAGCGGTACAATAATGAGTGTCTGCAGGTAACAGTGTACCAGGACTAACATTATGGCTGTGCTGACTGTCTCTGCCTGGACAATTTTTATGGATTGTGCTGTGCTGACAATATCCTTGTGCTGACTATAGACAATATTCCTGCCTGCTGCCTGGATAATTACTATTGCCGTCGCTAAGCACATCCCTGCCTGCTGCCTGGACCAGTGCTCTCCTCTGTAGATATTACTAAAAGCACAGCTAATGCTTTTTTTTTGTTACCCTTTCCGCAATAGAATTTAATTTTGGATTGTAATTCTTGGTATGTACATGTTATGTTTTAGAAATATAAAGGGCCTTCAAAAATGATAGGTTGCCAGGAAATTATATATGTCATTTATGCTCATAGAACGCCTGATGGTGCTACTTGGATGTTTGGCCTCTTTATGTGGCCAGGCTGTGTAAAAGGCTCACACATATAGTATCGCCATACTCAGGAGGAGTAGCAGAATGTATTTTGGGGTGTCATTTTTGCTATGTATTTGCAATGTTTTGGAAATATCTTATAAATGGACAACTTTGTGTAAAAAAATGCATTTTCATTTTTTTTCCACATTTTCCAAAAACTTCTGGAAAAAAATGAACAGTTCAAAAGACTCATTATGCCTCATACATTATACGTTGGGGTGTTTGCTTTCCAAAATGGCGTCATTTTGGGGGTAATTCCATTGTTCTGGTGCTTCAGGGCCTTCAAAAGTGTAATAGGTGGTTGAGAAATGAGATGTGTTATTTATGCTCATAGAACGCCAGAAGGTGCTACTTCAATGTTGGGCCTTTGCATGTGGCCAGGCTGTGTAAAAGTCTCACACATGTGGTATTGCCATACTCAGGAGGAGTAGCAGAATTTTTTTGTTGGGGTGTCATCTTTCCTATGTACATGCTATGTGTTGGAAATATCTGATAAATGGACAACTTTGTGTAAAAAAAAATGCGTTTTCTTTTTTTTTCCACATATTCTAAAAACTTCTGGAAAAAAATGAACCATTCAAAGGACTCATTATGCCTTATAGATTATATGTTGGGGTGTTTGCTTTCCAAAATGGGGTCATTTTGGGAGGAATTCCATTGTCCTGGTGCTCCAGGGCCTTCAAAAATGTAATAAGTGGTTGAGAAATGAGATGTGTCATTTATGCTCGTAGAACGCCTGATGGTGCTACTTCAATGTTGAGCCTCTGTATGTGGCCAGGCTATGTAAAAGTCTCACACATGTGGTATCGCCATACTCAGAAGGAGTAGCAGAATGTATTTTGGGGTGTCATCTTTGCCATGTACATGCTATGTGTTGGAAATATCTGATAAATGGACAACTTTGTGTAAAAAAAATGCATTTTCATTATTTTTTTCCACATTTTCCAAAAACTTCTGGAAAAAAATGAACCGTTCAAAAGACTCATCAATGTTGGGCCCTTGTATGTGGCCAGGCTGTGTGAAAGTCTCACACGTGCGGAGAAGTTATTGCCCTGCTAACAAAAAAAACTTCACAGGATGTGGAAACCTTGCAAAAGACCTGAACAAATTAATGGGGTGGGCGACTACATGGCAAATGAGGTTCAATGTAGAAAAATGTAAAATAATGCATTTGGGTGGCAAAAATATGAATGCAATCTATACACTGGGGAGAGAACCTCTGGGGGAATCTAGGATGGAAAAGGACCTGGGGGCCCTAGTAGATGATAGGCTCAGCAATGGCATGCAATGCCAAGCTGCTGCTAATAAAGCAAACAGAATATTGGCATGCATTAAAAGGGGGATCAACGCAAGAGATAAAATGATAATTCTCCCACTCTACAAGGCTCTGGTCCGGAGTACCTGGAGTATGCTGTCTAGTTCTGGGCACCAGTCCTCAGGAAGGATGTACTGGAAATGGAGCGAGTACAAAGAAGGGCAACAAAGCTAATAAAGGGTCTGGAGGATCTTGGTTATGAGGAAAGGTTGCAAGCACTGAACTTATTCTCTCTGGAGAAGAGACGCTTGAGAGGAGATATGATTTCAATTTACAAATACTGTACTGGTGACCCCACAATAGGGATAAAACTTTTTCGCAGAAGAGAGTTTAATAAGACTCGTAGCCACTCATTACAATTAGAAGAAAAGAGGTTTAACCTTAAACTACGTAGAGGGTTCTTTACTGTAAGAGCGGCAAGGATGTGGAATTCCCTTCCACAGGCGGTGATCTCAGCGGGGAGCATTGATAGCTTCAAGAAACTATTAGATAATCACCTGAATGACCGCAACATACAGGGATATACAATGTAATACTGACACATAATCACACACATAGGTTGGACTTGATGGACTTGTGTCTTTTTTCAACCTCACCTACTATGTAACTATGTAACTATATAACATGTGGTATCGCCATATTCAGGAAGAGTAGCAGAATGTATTTTGGGGTGTAATTTGTTGTATGCATATGCTCTGTGAGAGAAATAACCTGTTAATATGACAATTTTGTAAGTAAAAAAAAAAAAAAAAAAAAAAATCTTCATTTTGCAAAGAATTGTGGGAAAAAATTACAACTTAAAAAACTCACCATGCTACTTACATAATACCTTGGAATGTCTACTTTCTAAAAAGGGGTAATTTGGAGGGTTTTTGTACTTTCCTGACTTGTTAGTGTCTCAAGAAATGAGATAGGCCTTCAGTACATCAGGTGTGATCAGATGTGATCAATTTTCAGTGATTGGCTCCATAGTTTGTAGACTCTATAACTTTCACAAAGACCAAATAATTTATACTAATTTGGGTTATTTTTACCAAAGATATGTGGCAGTTTATATTTTGGCCAAAATTTATGAAGAAAAATCACAAATTTGCAAAATTTCATGCCAGAAATTTTTCACAAAATTTACAGGCTTTTTTATTTATAGCACAAAAAATAAAAAACCCACTAGTGATTAAATACCACCAAAATAAATCTCTATTTGTGTGAAAAAAGTACGCAAATTTCATATGGGTACAGTGTTGCATGATTGCGTAATTGTCATTCAAAGTGTGAGAGCGCTGAAAGCTGAAAATTGGTCTGGGCAGGAAGTCGGTGTAAGTGCATTGTATTGAGGTGGTTAAAGGCTCACCCCACCAGAAGACATGATCCACTGGCCATTGGTTAGTTAAGATCTAGTTGATTACAGTTATATTGTAGCACTCCATGGGTAGTTGCAAATCTCTTACTCTGCTGAGACATATGGGTGCTTTAATTGTTGATCATTTTTTCTTGCACTGGCTTTCTTTAATTACCCAGGGAGATGGAGAAAGCCCCTACCTTGGGTAGTAAAGTAAACAAAAACTAACCCTATCCACGTTACAGTATCATTGTACAATTCCACTCAACTGAATTTCTGCATCTATTGTCAGGAAATGAATTGTCAACTTGAAGTGAACACTGAGTGAGAAATGGCAAGAACTATCCAGCATGAACATTTTGGGAATAAGCTATTATAATTATGATCGTGATTATGAACAGTACATAAGTACATGACTGAATACGAGCAGTTCCAAATGCACACTATAATGGCAAAGCATCCCCTCTTGACTGGCTGTGAGGTACACAGGAAAGTATGGAATTTGAAAATTGGGGATAGACTGCCAAACATACCAGGAACTAAGAATAATGCAAACTGCATAACATTTAGAAATATCCATACCAAGCCAATTTGCTCAGCTCTAGTAAGCATCATGAGTACATTCTAGAATACATTGCTAATCTAGAATACGCTAATAATCATAAAACATTTATATGAATATTAATGCTTTATCTTAGCAGGAAAAAATTAAAACGTATTGTAAAGTAGTATGTTTCAATAAATTATTCAGTACAACAATGACTGAGTTTATTTCTGTAAAATGTTACATGTAAGTTTTGCACCAAGAGATGCAATCTTGTAAATTAGATGCTATTGTTAAAAAAAAATCTTATATGTAATGAAATGTCAAATTGTTTTTACTGTATGCCTAATGTGACCCCATGTGTTTCCAATGTTGTAGCTTGTTCTTGTAAACATTGTTGAGATTTGTTTTGTAAAGCAATACCCACAAAGTTCAAAGTAAAATAGATTTGTTTATTAGCTATTTGTGTTTTTAAGAAAGGACCTCTCTACCTATACAGGCAGCCTTACTCCTGGAGCCCCCTAGGATCACTTAACAACATCAGCAAAGCAATTAAGCACAGTTTTCAGGAAAATGCCAAAGGCAGAATGTTGTATGCATGGGAGTCTCAGCCCAATTATTTTTAGCTCATTGTGAACCATAGAAGCTGGACTTTAGTTCATTAAACTTTAGTTCACACTGATTAAAAGTCTAGTAAGAAACAGATAGTGAGCAAAAATGAAACAATTTCACACCATCTAAAGCTGCTGTATTTTATGCAATATGGAGTTTTATTTATCTCCAGAGAAGTGATTAAAATGAAATGATTGAGCCATGTTGTTGAACAGCTGAGGAATACCATTTTAATACATAAAACCTCAGCATCACAAAGCAACTACAGTATATCTGATCCCCAATAGTATAAACAATGTTTTTTTTTATATCTAAGACATAATTATATATAATATATTAAAATATAATCTAGAATCTAGAAAATATAATCTTATTTTCTTCTTTGTCGTCTGATATTCCTGCACTGATCAAGTAAATTTATTAATGGTTGGCTTTGTAATTCATTCATTATTTTCTGAAAAATGTATAAGGGATTGCTTTTATTCTAAATTCTATAAACTGTAATAGTGATCAGCCATAAACATTTATGGGTTTTATAAACACTACAATAAGATTTTTGTAAGCTAAAAGTGACATATTTGAATTGTGTGCAATTAGGGAGGAGCCGGAAGTAGCTGGTTTCATTTTGAGGCCTGTTTGGTGTACAGTGCTGTGGTTTGGGTGCTGAATCATAACCCTACTGAAGTCAACGAGAACCAAATTTTATAGAACATTAATGGCTATCTTAGGCTAAGGCTAATAGGCAAGGTGTTGTCAAAAAATTGCATGGGGCTGGGCACCGCCCTGGGGAACATATACTTAAGCAAAAAAGATGAAAAATGTATATTCTTTTTGCAGGGTGGAGCAGCAATTTTAAAAAATGCTTTAAAGGCAACATTAAAAATGCCAAGGCAACAATACATTTCCTTAAATAACATGCCTGGGGATGCTCTGATCTTGCTTGTGAAGTGGTGCACTATATGATGTATACAACCCTCTACAGCAAAACTGACACATAGAAAGAAAAAAATGCCATTTAAATTTCCGGCAAATTACAGCTTTAGCTGTTTTACTTCTTTTGTTAAACAAACGGCCAGGAAATCCCTACATTTATACTGGACCCTTATCCTAGACGATAGGGGACTCTACAAAAAAAAGCAAAAAAAAAAAAAAAATGCATTCTGTACCAGTGTCTTTGAGTCTAGTATTAATTTTAAGGGGTAACCCCACACAAAAATTAAAAAAAGTATGCCCCCCCAAAAAAAAAAAAAAAATCAGCAGCAGACCCTTATCCAGGCATGAGAAGGGCTACCAAAATGTTATGAGGCATGGAGGAGCTCAGCTATGTGGAAAGATTGACTGAACTGAGTTTATTCTTCCCTGAAAAGAGGCAATTAAGAGGGAATATGATCACCATGTACAAATATGTAAGTGGTCCATTTAGTGAACAAGATCATTGGTAGAACTACCTTGGTCGCATCATGTGTACTTGCGGCTGGGACCTGGCTTTCTGCCACTGTGGGGGGGGGGGGCAAGATCCAGCATCTCCCCCTGCACCTCTGGCTGTCAGTTCACTATGCAGTGGTGGGGGTGATCAACATCTCTGTGGTGTCCGCATGCTGTGGGATCTCCCTCTGGCTAGCAGTTCACTTCCAGAGTCTATACAATGGAGAGGGGAGGGGCCTCTGACCCGGGCACTGGCTTCAAAAAAAATAAGTGAGCCGCTATGCTTGTACACTGAAGCTGATACCTGCCTGGGTCAGAGACCCTGCCCCTCTCCACTGTATAGACTCAGGAAGTGAACTGCAAGCCAGAGGGAGATCCCACAGCCTGCGGGCACCACAGAGATGTTGATCACCCCCACCACTGCATAGTGAACTGATAAGGTCTGCCCGTCCATTTTTCAGGAGGATTCGATTGTCCATCCATAGCTCTCTATGGAGCAGCGGATGTCAGCAGACATGTTTCTGCTGACACACGCGACTATACAATCTGATTCTGTCTGCTAAAAACAGAAAGATGGGGATCATGGGTCTGCCCGTGTGAAAGAAGCCTTAGGGATGTGCAGGGTGCCAGGTGTGGAGGGATTTGCTGGGGAATACAGAGGATGCTGGGTGGTGCAGAGGTGTGTGGGAGGGGGGTTGGTACGGAGGTGTGGGGGGTGCAGAAATGTGTGGCAGAATACATAGATAAGCTGGGGAATACAGAGGATGCTTGGAGGTGCAGAGGTGTGTGTGTGTATGGGGGGTGTGGAGTTGTGCTGGGGGTTACAAAGGCTTGCTGGGCATATAGAATCATACTGGGGGATAAAGAGGATTATAGGAGGTGCAAAGGTGTGTGGGGGGTGCAGAGGTGTGCTGAGTCAGGGTATGGAGGATGCTGGGAGCGAGGTGTGTGTAGGAGGTGCAGCGATGTGCAAAGGGGTATTAAAGTGTGCTGGGGGGTATGGAGGTATGCTAGGGGTACAGGGGTTATTTGGGAGGTACAGAAATGTGCAGGGGGTATAGAGGCATGCTGAAGGATACAGAGGCATTTTGGGGAGTGTAGAGAGGTGCATAGGGGTATGGCATTTTATGGTTCTTGTAGAACCACGTCCATTTTAAATCGCCCACCCCTAATTAGGATATGTTCTCTGCCTACAATGGCTGGCTGAACACATATAAAAAAAAAAAAGGTGTCCCTGAAATCTTTTTGGAAAGTTTGACAACTATGCAGGAAGGGGTCCTGGTGCAGAACACTTGAAAGGGTCCTGCTCTGGGACCGCAATAAAGGCCCCCACAATGGCAGTAAAGGTCCGTGTATCAGTGAGAAGGTCCCTGGGATGGAATCAGGGGGCCCTTCATGGTTTTTTGCACCGGGCCCTGAAAGTTCTAGTTATGCCTCTGAGCAAGATGTTGAGTTATTCACTTTCAGGTGATTACAGAGGACACGGGGGAACTCTGTCTTTTTTTTAACCGTACTAACTATGTTACATGCAGCCTGGTAGACCAGAAAATGGAGCTGACAAGAATGCGCCCCCCCCCCTTTCCTTAACTTTACCAGGGTACATGCCCTCAACATGTGGGGGGACCCTACCAGGTGAACGAGGACAAGGACCACTGGGTTGTGGGGTTCTGTAGTCAGAGGATTAACTGGAATCTAGAAGCCCTCTATAACAAAAAGGGGGCACCCAGATACCTCCTACTCTTTCACACAAAAAATAAACCGATGCATAAACACACACACACACTTTTTAACAAGTGATAAAAAAGTCCCACAATGTGCATCCATCCTCAATCACTTCACCCAGCTGTGCAAAGCATTGTAAGTCACAATGCCCAACATCGACTGTACTGTCAAAAAAAAAAAAAACTCTGCTGACCACCAATACAATCCTCTCCCAACAAATGCTTCCTCACGAATGACAGATCCAGTAGATGACAGCTGAATATAAACTAAGGGGCAGGGTCTGCCAGGTGATGTCACTGACCAAATATAGGCATGGCCATATTTGGTCATTGACACCACTGAAATTCCTATGTTAATCCCCCCCAAATCTATATATAAACCATCCTCCCTTCGAGAGCCACCACCCCACATGTAGCATGGCTGTTGGCTCTCAGTCCTGCCTGCCTATCACTGACAGCTCAGATCCTCACTGATACGGAACCAGTCAGTGTTTGTTACAAATCACATGATCACTATATCACATGCAGGCTGGGGGCTTCACTAAGAAAATGAAAGTCTTCGGACTACACCTTCCAGCTGCTCTTGAATCTGAAGTGATGTTTAATACTTGTAGTTGTCAGATACAAATACAGTATTAAAATAAATACTTTAAAAAAAATATATATTTGCAATGTACATGCACTATTAACACTGTTACATTGTGAAGTCTAATTCATCTTATTGTAAAGTGGCAATAATATCAGAAATGTCTGTTTGCCCAATGCAAATTTTAATGAGTGTCACTATAACCACCACAACTACCATTGGCAATGATGTGTAAAACAGGGTAATAAAAAAATATTTGTCTTCCTGTTCAGATTGTTTACATGTTTGCACTTGACAGTCTGAGAGACTGTCGTGGGTTAAGGCTCGGTTCACACTGGTGCGATGCATGAAACCCTGCGAATCCAGTGCATGTTCCTGCATAGCGCCTGACTCGCAGGCAGTTCGCACTGCCCTCTGCGAACCGCTGCGGGTGTCAATACAAAGTTAATGACACCCCCACATTGGTTCGCAGATCGCAGTGTGAACTGTGAATTCAGCCAGGAATCGGATCGCAGGGGTGTTATCCCTTTCTCTTGCCATTTCCCATTTCACAAAGTTAGACATTTTAATTTTGAGGAGACTAGTATTATTTCTGTCGTGTACCCATATAAGATATAGCAAGATAAGTTATAGTTTCAAGACTTTCGGACTTTACAGGCAAAATGGACAAGAGTATAATAAAATAGATACTTTATTAACAATGAATCATAACAGACAAGTCAAGTAGAAAAAGAATTAAAAGCATACAATACACATATGGTGGTCATAAGTGTCTAGTGTAAACAGAAAGTTAATATGAAATGGACAGCAGTAAGCCCCTGTGCGTCAGCGCCTTTTGCTATTTTGCTTCGTCAGGACACACTCGGGGGTAGTTGAAAGGAACAGGTCTCACTATCAAAGATAAAACAAATCAATCAGACATAGTATAATAGTAACACATAATAATAAATTTCAGCTGTTGCTATATCCAAGGGACATACGTATAACATACACAACTACCTTGTCAGCACAAGATTATCTCCACAAAGGAGATCTCCCGGATGATCATTAGAGAATCACCATATAAAGCAGGAGGCAAATTCTTACTAAAGCCAGCAACCATATAGCCAGCTGTAATAATCAACATGTTTAATTAGAATTAGTATCCAAAAAACAGCCATGCTCAAAAATTAAAAATTGATGACGGTATACATAAGAAAGCATACACATATAGGTGTAGGTTTTAATTCATATAATTCACCAGGGAGCAAGAAAGACGTGGGAATTTGGATCATTGGAAGGAGAGTAGCAGGGAGGAAAAGGCAAAAAACAGTCTATCCACCTCTTTTCGGTCCACAATATCAGGATCTTAAACAGTAATCCATATGGATGTGCAAATATTCCTTTAAACTGGATTTACCAGACTCTCCTGCGACTACCCACAGTAAAAATAACCTTCACTGATGTATTTAGACAAGCTGGGGAGATGGGAAGAAAAAGAGATAGGGCCAAAAAAAAATCAGCATATCGTTCAAACAGCTATTCAAATCATAACATTGCACCATCAAACATGAATCCTTTGGCGACTCACTAGTGATAAAATGCGGTTCAGTATCTCCCCTGGGAACAAAGACACTGCAGGTATCCTTACAGGGGCTATTTATATATGCCCATACTTGTAGGCAGCTGAACAGCATTATGGAGCTGATTGTGCATGTCCCGGTGTTCTGCCGAGAAAGTTCCGCTCGGCTGATAAATTCCCCCCTCGCCTGCGCAGTAGGATCCGGCGGAAATAGCCGAAGCGGAATAGCTGAAAATCAGCTGTACACGGCGGCTGAAAGAGGGCCCCTCGCGGGCTCGCTTCACTCGCCACGCTTCGGGCACGGCCTCGCTTCGCTCGGCTCTTTTAGATTCCCCCTCTAGGTCCACTTGGATGGTACGGAAGGAACGGAAGGAACCTGGACCCAAGGCGCAGGCGCTGTGTACAGCTGATTGTCGATCTTGAGCTTTGGCTATCTCCGGCGGCTGTCAGGAGTTCATACTGCGCAGGCGCTGCGCCTGCACATTACAGGGGGGGAACTTATTCTGCAAGACACCAGCATTACTACCGTGTGATGTCATACAAGTGCGCCATAAGCGGCGCGCCCCCATTCTGACAACCATCCAATCAGAGAGAGGATCCACCTATCCTGTTCTCTCACCATTCACCATCGTAACGGAGGGAAACAGCTAGCCCACAGGAAGGCGAACATACATCACAGATCCACCCTGTACAGCCCATCAAAACCAGACACACATAGTAAAAGGAAAGATCCCCAAGCCAATACACACCCGGAAGGAGGACACATGTCAGCCATATATTAACCCACGTAGATGGAAGAGAAGGGGGAACTCAGACGGCACCAGAAAAGCCTGTCCCATAAGGGGAGGCAATGTCAACACGGCTACAAATCCATAGAGGAACATTAGAACCTGAATATATATAAAGCCAACAATCACAGCTAACCATGTTAAACACCGCCAGGAAACACAGATGTGTACAAGCCTATATCTTTAATATTCATAGCATAGAACAGCCATATCAATAAAAAATGGCTAAAAAAGAATAAATGCCATCCCAAAAATATATGACCAGGCAGTAAGGTATAAAACGCATGTCCACTGGATATAATAAACTTAATTAAATTTGTATCATTTCATATGTAATCTTCATTATTGTCCATAACATATCTATATATGTATCATTTTAAACATATTATAATAAATACGTATTAGAAAAAACTTTATATACCAAATACCTGATACTGGTACAGATCAAAAAACAGACCTATGCAGGCAACTACAATGGCTTGGGGGCTAAACATAAGAAACAAAAAACAAGAATGTAAGATTTAAGTGAAGTAATACCCATAGGGCACTGTTGCCCACAAGGGGCACAGAGCAATGGGTTCAATAAGCATCATATATACCTATAAAGATGCAAGATTACATTCCAATATCTACTTGTTATTAGTGGAATGGTCTGAAGCTTATAACGTCATTTAACCCTGGAAATGATGTGGCATGTAGGTCATATACCCATTTAGTTTCTCTCTGTAAGACCCGCTGATCAAAATTGTCCACTCGTGGATCCACATATACCCTATCAAAGGTGACAAAACTGAATACATGAGGGTCATATCTATGTCTAAAGGCCACGTGGTGGCCTATAGCTGTATTCAAATTGCCATAGCATAGTACATGTGGTCTTTCATTCTCTTCCAAAAGGGTCTAATCCTTTTGCCAATGTAGAAGGCCCCACATTGGCACATGATTATATAGATTATCCCCTTAGTTAGACAGGAGATATGATGATGAATTTTATGGACTCAGCCTTTAGGAAGTGTAACTGATGGTCCCTCCATAAGTAAATGACAGTAGTTACATGATCCACATCTGAAAATACCAGGTGTGTCCTGTTGTTGCCTGGAAGATCTGGCAAACTGACTCTGAACCAAACAATCCCTAATGGATCCCGCATGTTTCTCCGAACGATTACTCAAATACTTGCACAGTGTAGGATCCCCCAAGAGTAGGTGCCAATGTCTTTGCATAATTTCACGGATTTGTGCATGCTGATTGGAAAAAGTGGTTATAAACCTCACCATGTCAGTACTCCTGGGTTTACGTCTGGAGAACAACAGCGCATCCCTAGATTTTCCTTGGGCTTTTTTAAAAGCCTTTTTGAGGCAAGTTTTACTATATCTTCTGACTATTAGTCTGTTGTAAAGGAGATCAGCCTCATGTTTAAAGGATTCCTCGCTCGAGCAGTTCCTCCTCAAATGCAAATATTGACTGAACGGGATACTTTGCACAAGTGAGTGTGGGTGTGCACTAGTAGCGGGCAAAATTGTGTTTCCCACCATCAGTTTCCGATATAAGGAAGTGTTGATGGATCTGTCCGAGTGAAGACTAATGGTGATATCCAGGAATGCGAAGCTGCTCTTGCTATACTCCATAGTGAACTTTAAGTTGTATTGATTCTCACACAATATTGACATAAAATAATGTAAAGTTTCTGTTGATCCTGCCCACAGCATAAACACATTGTCAATATACCTCCACCAACATAGTATATTCAAAAAGAGATTTGTATCTCTTTCATTCAAGAAAGGATCACGTTCCCACCCCCCTAGGTACAGGTTGGCGTATGATGGCACACAACAAGTGCCCATAGCCACACCCTGTACCTGGAGGAAGTGGGAACCACTAAAAGAGAAAACATTTTTGGTCAAGATATGTGAGAGTAGTTGTATAATAAACTTATTAAGTTTATCAGATGTATGACCCTTTTCTCTAAGAAAGCGGGTTATAACCTCAAGACCATGTTGGTGGGGAATGGAAGAATAGAGAGCCTCTATATCAATTGCAACTAACAGACAGCCTTGTGGGACACATAATCCATCCAAGTTCTTGAGAAGATCCAGAGTGTCTTTGATGTAAGATGGTAATGTGACCACATACTGACGTAGGTACTCATCTATGAACCTACTGGTCCTTTCGGTTTTTGATCCTACTTCAGAAATAATGGGTCTAACCGGGGGGTTAGTCAGACTCTTGTGTGTTTTAGGAAGGGCGTAGAACATGGGAATCCTGGGGGAAGGAACCTGAATGCCCTCAAAAATATCCTTAGTAATTATCCCATCCATGTGGGCAGAGTGTATCATATCATCATATTCTTGATTGAATTTTGTTATAAATACTTTGGATATGGGCTTATACCAGGACCTGTGTTTGAGGATATCTCAGCACAAGTTCCTGTAGAACAGTTTCCCCATGATTACCAAATTCCCGCCCTTATCCGAGGGTTTGATTATAATCTCGGATTGATTACTGAGATTCTCTAATGCCACCCTCTGAGCATAAGTCAGATTGGCATGAGCAGATCTCAAGAAAGTTTCAACCTCTTTGGGGTTTTGGACTAAGAAGGCCCAAATGTTAGAATTATTGTTAAGGGGTGGGAATTTGGTGGATTTCTTTTTGATTTTATTACCTAGGGTTCTAACTTCATCCTGATGCTGAGCTACCTGAGTCTGTGTGACTAAGGTCTCATTAAATATGTCAAGGTCCTCCCTTTCATCCACTCCCTCATTTTCTTGCAAGAGGAGAACCATGTCTCTCAGTGCCTTAAATTCCGGGACAGTAAAATTCTTCCATATTTCCTGATTACTGGCATCAGTTTGTTTGACCTGTCTTTCCTCATTGAATGTATTTTTGTACATAAGTTTAAGAGCAAATAAATAGAGATCCTTTATGATGCCCTGTTAGCAGGGCAATAACTTCTCCGCAGGATGTGGAAACCTTGCAATAAGATCTGAACAAATTAATGGCGTGGGCAACTACATGGCAAACGAGGTTCGATGTAGAAAAATGTAAAATAATGCATTTGGGTGGCAAACATATGAATGCAATCTATACACTGGGGAGAACCTCTGGGGGAATCTAGGATGGAAAAGTACCTGGGGGTCCTAGTAAATGATAGGCTCAGCAATGGCATGTAATGCCAAGCTACTGCTAACAAAGTGAACAGAATACTGGCATGCATTAAAAAGGGGATTAATTCCAGAGATAAAACTATAATTCTCCCGCTCTACAAGACTCTGGTCCGGCCGCACCTAGAGTATGCTGTCCAGTTCTGGGCACTAGTCCTCAGGAAGGATGTACTGGAAATGGAGCGAGTAAAAAGAAGGCCAACAAAGCTAATAAAGGGTCTGGACGATATTAGTTAGAGGAAAGGTTGCGAGCACTGAACTTATTCTTTCTGGAGAAGAAACTCTTGAGAGGGGATATGATTTCAATTTACAAATACCGTACTGGTGACACCACAAAAAGGATAAAACCTTTTCGTGAAAGGGAGTTTAACAAGACTCGTGGCCACTCATTAAAATTAGAACAAAAGAGGTTTAACCTTAAACTACGTAGAGGGTTCTTTACTGTAAGAGCGGCAAGAATGTGGAATTCCCTTCCACAGGCGGTGGTCTCAGCGGGGAGCATCGATAGTTTCAAGAAACTATTAGATAAGCACTTGAATGACCACAACATACAGGGATATACACTAATACTGACATATAGGGGGTCATTTACTATAACTCCAGGAAGTACTGGGCACTATGGCAAATAATAGCGCCCATTTTAGCCAAATGGAAACAAAACCGGCGAATTTGCGCATGAAAATTTGCGATATAAGCGGGGAACAACCGTTTGTAAATTCTAAATTGCCGCTAATTAGCGCTTCCGCGTATACACAAATGCCAATTCTTATCAAGTTGTTATATAGCCCTGTACTGTAGCCATGATCCATATAT
Source organism: Aquarana catesbeiana (assembly GCF_042186555.1). Taxonomy (NCBI): domain Eukaryota; kingdom Metazoa; phylum Chordata; class Amphibia; order Anura; family Ranidae; genus Aquarana; species Aquarana catesbeiana. The sequence goes on from NC_133334.1 coordinate 144,795,587, forward strand.
GTGAAAGAAACATTTTTATCAGAGATGTGCTCTAGTTCCCGTGCATTTATTGATTTATATTGCAATTAGTATTCCTAGTTTTTTTTCCTTCTTTTGCTAACGAATGCAGTTGTGAATGATTATTACATAGTAATGTCTGCTATTCTGTAAAGTTACATGTATTAATCATTTAGGTTACCTATTTGTTGTATGTTGTTTTTTTCATGTTTTTGATTTATTATTTATTAATTTAGTTGACTATAAAGCAGTCATTATTTATGTTCATTCTTTAATAATACTACACTATTATGCAGGTCTTGTACTTAGCACAATGGCTTAGTGGTCTGCTTGGATATCTCCACAACACTCATGGTATGAGTTCAGACAACAGCCAACCTACCATCCACCAGCTGTGTTTATTTTTTCAGTGCACAAGTGAAAAATAAACAAAAAAAGAAATGTAAACTGCCCTTTAGCTAGTGTGTGGTGTTTGGAATGTCACATCATAATATAATTGAATATTTACATACCATTGCATGCATTTAAAGAGTTAATACAATAAAATCATTCACATTAAAGTGCATTGGCTATTTGGCAATCACATATTTTCAGTATATATATATATATATATATATATATATGTATATTTGTGTTGCTTTGGCTAACTGGCATTCTCCTTTTCCCACCAATGCAATCTTTTAGGATTTTTCTGTGGGATTTGAACCCATGAGTCTTTCAATACCTGAATGTTTGAAGGTAGAGGTGCTAACTGCTAGCCTATTGGGCTGAGTACGATTATACATACAAAATACTTTTACTAGTGTTTGATGTGTTATATACTATACAATAAAGTTTATCAACTGTAAACTGCTTGTTAGCTAGTGTGTGGTGTTTGGAGATTCACACCATAATATTAGTGAATACTTACATACCATTGCAAGCATTTGAAGAGTTAATACAATAATATCAACCACATTAAAGTGTATTGGCTACTTGGCATTCACTGTATGCTGCTTTGGCTAACTGGCTAACAGTAATTCTCCTTTTCTCCACCAATAGTAATCTTTTAGAATTCTTCTGTGGGATTTGAACCCATGAGTCTTTCAATACCTGAATTTTTGAAGATAGAGGTGCTAACTACTAGCCTATTGGGCTGAGCACAATTATACATACAAAATACTTTTACTAGTGTTTGAGGGTTTATATACCATACAATAAAGTTTATCAAATGTAAACTGTTTGTTAGCTAGTGTATGGTGTTTTGGAGATTCACACCATAATATTAGTGAAGACTTATTTCTTTTTATTTAAGGTACTTCTATAGTGCTGTCAATTTACGCAGTGCTTTACATATACATTATACACTCATATGGGCCCCTACCCTCAAGGAGCTTACAATCTAAGGTCCCTAACTCACATTCATATACTAGGGCCAATTTAGACAGAAGCCAATTAACCTACCAGCATGTCTTTGGAGTGTGGGAGGAAACCGGAGTACCCGGAGGAAACCCACGCAGGTACAGGGAGAACATGCAAACTTCAGGCAGGTAGTCTTGTGGTGTGGTTGGGAATATGAACCAGCGACCCTTTTTACTGCTAGGTAGGGATGAGCCGAATACCCCCCTGTTCGGTTCGCACCAGAACATGTGAACAGGAAAAAAGTTTGTTCGAGCACGCGAACACCGTTAAAGTCTATGGGGGTCATTTACTATAGCGCCAGGAAGTACTGGACAATATGGCAAATAATAGCTCCCATTTTAGCCAAATAAAATTTCAACAGGCGAATGTGCGAATGAAAAATTAGCGCTATTAGTGAGAAACACATGTTAGTAAATTCTAAGCTGGCGCTAATTAGCGCTTCCGCGTATATGCAAATGCCAATTCCTACCAAGTTGTTATATGGTACTGCACTGTAACCATGATCCATGTATGTGAAAGAAACATTTTTATGTGAGAAAATGTGGAAAGGAGGAAAAATCAAGAGCACCACATCCCAGAAAATACGTTTGTAAAGGAAAGGGACATTGAGGCCATGGACTGGCCCCCGGACTTTTAACGGTGCTGGGATAAATAAGGTAGAAAAAAGGTAGAATAAAAGGGATCTTTTATTTAACAATCTTTAAAAACGGGAAAAAGACATAAGTCAAAAACACTAAAGTATGTTTACAAAGCAAATAAAATAATTCATTGATACAGAAATTGATACCACTTTCTCAACATGTTTCGCTTTCTTAAGCTTCTTCAGGAGATATACTGTGGTATTTGATCAATTATAAGGTAGAAAAAACACAATAAGTATTTTATGTCTGCTAGTAAATTTACAATCATAAAGTATATCGGTTAAGTCAAAAGAAGAAATATATAAACCATACAAACAAAAAAATACAATATATAAATTTATATTCTAGCTTTGTATAGAAAAAAAAAAAACAAAAGATTACACTTCTTCAACACACACCACGTCACAAATTTCTTTTCTTTTTTGATCTTACCCGTAAGGAAAGGGAGATGTATATTAAAATTTGTGCATGGCAGATGTTTTATCCTCCAGTCCGCACCTCACTGAAAAAGCATGCAGAGAGGGATAAAAAATTCAAAGAGTAGATGAAATTATCTGAAAGGGAGAAAAATCAAATACAGGGGTGTTACAAAAATCGGTATCAACTTAAGTGGATAAAGTAGGCTAACATTGACAGTATAAAGAGGGGTGAGAGCATCCGGAATGAGGATATAATTAAATACCTTCAATATGGTAAGTAGAATCAATTCTCAGGTAACAGAAATCACATCCGAAGGATGGTGAAAAGCCTGATTGCTGTATATACAAATGAATGGTTCTTTCCATGCAGCAGGATGACAGGCGGAAAGTGGGCAGCATACAGGATTAGAGCACCCACAAACAAGTGGTGGGTAATCAAGCCTGGAAAGACGCCTGCAGCCTACCGCAAAGAGCCTATAAATGCAAGCAAAAAAATGGACTAGGTTTGAATGCACAAGATAGATAGTAAGTTTTTTTATAAGGAAGTGAAAAAATAACAAAGGAACTTACTTGTAGTGGTCAGAACCAATTGTGACAGCACTAGCATAGAGAAACGTCTATCTGTCCAGCCTCAGAGGGGAATGACAGAAGCTAGCGGGGAAAACCCCGCTTTTTAAACCTCTCCAGCGTGACGGCGTCTGACTCGCCGTCACGCTGCAGACTGACAATAACAACCGCGCATGCGCACGCATCCCGGCTTCTGTGCGGAGATAAGCGTCAGCGGCGTCAGATATATGTGACTGACCCGTGGCCATCTTTAAAGATCCTATGCCCTGAATGTGGCACTACGGAAGCCCTAAGGCTAAAGACCGGTATTTGGGCGTGATGTTCCGCATAAATAGATAGCACTGGAGGAAAGAGACAGCACTGGTTGTCAATTTAAGGGCAACAGAGCAGTCAAAACATTGATTAGGAACTGAATTGCTGAGTGCCCCGGGTGTCCGTACATGCCAAAGAGAGAGAAGGTAACGGGCTGGAAAAGAAGAAACTCATACCGCACAAAAATCTTAATGTGGAAAAGATATCTATAAAAATCAAAATGAATGAAAAAACTATGTATGTTAAATAACAACAAAGATTTTATAAAAATTCAACTTCATATTTAATTAATTATTTATAGCAGATGGAATCAAAACATATGAAATGTGTAGATGGTAGTGTGAAGAGAGGAAAAAAAAAAAAAAAGAAAAAAGGAATTGAAATAGAATAAAATCACAAAGGGTAACATATTTAAAACAAAATTTAAAGGAAGGGTTTGTAACTCAAAACATCATTCAGGCCCAGATGTTTCAGAGCGTTTAAGGTAAAAATCCACTTAGTCTCATGTTGCAGTAAAGTCCTATCGTAATCTCCCCCTCTTTCATTTGGGGGGGCATACTCCAGGGCAAAAAAGTGCATTTTACTGTCATCAAATTGGTGACATAAACCCATATGCCGGCTTATGGGGGTTTCCATCTTTTTCTTAGTTACTAAGGAGACATGGTCTCTGATCCGATGGAAAAATGGACGTTTGGTTTTCCCCACGTAGAATGCATTGCATTCGCATATCATTATATAAACTACGCCGATGGATTGGCATGTGGCTAAAAAATTGGGATTATAAAGCTGTCCATTTGGGTGGATGATATTGCGAGATGCATAGATGTACATACAAAAGTCACACTTATGGCAAGGTTTAGTTCCCTTGTTTTTAGTATCAGTTGCGGACAGTGGGGCATAGTGGCTGTGAACAATGTGATCCCTAATTGACCGGGATCGTCTGTAGGTGTGAGATGTGCTCTACCTCATGTGCATCTATTGATGTATGTTGCAATTAGTATTCCTAGTTTTTTCCTTCTTTTGCTAACTAATGCAGTTATGAATGATTATTACATAGTAATGTCTGCTATTCTGTAAAGTTACATGTATTAAACATTTAGGTTACCTATTTCTTGTATGTTGTTTTTTTATTTTTTAATTTAGGTGACTATAAAGCGGTAATTATTTATATTCATTCTTTAATCATACTAAACTAGTATGCAGGTCTCGTACTTAGCACAATGGCTTAGTGTTCTGCTCAGATGTCTCCACGGCACTCATGGTACAAGTTCAAATACCAGCCAACCTACCATCCACCAGCTGTGTTTATTTTTTCAGTGCACAAGCAAATTAAAATAAACAAACAAAAAAATGTAATCTGCCCATTAGTTAGTGTGTGGTGTTTGGAATTTCACACCATAATAGTATTGAATACTTACATATCATTGCATGCATTTTAAGAGTTAATATAATAGAATCGGTGGGGGGGTGTGGGATGACGTGAGACATCAGAGAGGAGAGGAGGAGCTGTCGGCGTGTCAGTGAGCCGGCGTCCTGGCGGCCTCGCTCTGGCGGTGAGACGAACGGAAGAGACAGAGGCGAGGATACAGAGCGCGGTGCCCTAATACTACAACCAAGCATCTGGAACTCAGACCTCGGCGAGAGCCGGGCTGTAATGACACGGCCCCAGAAGATGAAGTAACGGCCGCGCTCTCCACGTGGGTCCCCTCCGCACTCCTCTCTCCCCCCTCCCCTCTCTAAACCCGGCAGTAAGACGGCAGCGGGCAGGAGAAGACCAGACAGAGAACGACCCCCAGACCGGTATCCTTCTTACCTTCTAAAGCACTCCACAGACGGTCCCCACAAAGGAGAATACACGCTGCCTGGTATCATATCGCCATCTCTAAGGCATAGAAGCATGGATGGATGCGGGATGGTAAGAGAGGTATTCTCATCCTTAAGCTCCAAAGGTAAGAACGTAATAGAAGCCGGTTTCTGAAAGGAAGGAACACCAGTGAAACATCAAGGTACGGCAGCTGCTGAATGTGATAGTAGGAGAGATTGCATATAGATAGAAACGGACGTATAAGAGATGGCTGATGCATAATGAGATGCTAAGAGATATTGTGTGTGGCTATATGCATCTCAGAAGACTACTTTGAATATTACGTTTGCCTCACTACTAGTATTTTTGCTATTACTACTTATCTTGTTGCTGAGACGGGAATGCCGGGACTTAGGACATATGACTCTGTATAATATCACTAACATTTCTGGAGTTACATCTTAGCGATAATGGAAGTAGTTGCAATGCTTGCCCTAATACCATTTATGGGGTAATTTGAGGTGGGGCGAATAGCGGGATATCGCGACTTCGGGACAATACATTACGGTATACCTGTGCTATTTTTGCCTTATGTGCCCTGTATCTCAGCACACCAATAAAACCTGGGGAAGGTGACGCTGGTTTATGCAGATGTGGTTAGATGCGACATGGTAAAGCATTTATTGACACACTGTCATCCCCCTGGTTTATTTGAAACTCTTGGGACTGGAGGCACGATGCACTAAGGTACACGGAAAAATATACCTGTATATACTATTTATTGATAGCATCCCAACACCCCCGGACCTAAAATTCTGATATTGCTAGCGACAATGCTGCTACAGAGGTTGAACCGGGGAGATCGAGAGACAGGACACACACATATGAAGGATTGCCGATATATACAATAGTACCGCTATGATAGTGTCATCTAATTTCCATCTTATTGACATAACTGGTACAACTAGGAAAGGCAACAGTGAATTTTAGGTATTGGAATAATATACACTAATATATGCTATAAGCAATATTGACAGGATCTCAGTACCCTGATACCCGAAGTACCCTCTAATGACCATCAATATTGATAATATTATCTCATAGTTACACCGGAGATAGATGGGAAAGGAGATACAAGCCAATGATTACAGGACTAAATCTATTTAGTGTAAATTACTGATAGCCTGAACCTCACTGGGACATTGCCTCACAGGAAAAGCTCTGTATACTATATCAGGCGCCAAGATATTCGGCTACGCCAATAGATGCGTTTTCTTCTCAGCACTGCTGATACCACTCCTTAGACATCAGAAATACTGGCACTGTCTACCCGCATAACAGCGTAGTAAGCAGGTTATATATTCCGCCCCTCATTAAACATATAATTCGGGGGGTCAGCATAACCAGTACACGGAAGAAGAGACAAAGGTGCAGCGCTGTGAAAGACTCGCCTTGAAAGATTCGCATAAGAGGGGCAGGACTGGCTCTGTTTGGCATTGCTCTCCTTCTCTCCCAGTGTTCTGGGCACACCTAAGTTTTAACACTCTGGAGGGGGGAGGCAGGGCCTCAGAACAGTACACCCCTAGTAGAGAGTGAAAAAAAATCAGGTGGAGGTGGGGAACATCAGTCCCCCTATAGTAGCTCGGAGATAGAGAACAGGCTTTTCAACCCGCTTCTATCCAAACGAAGTTTGGCAGCTAAAGGAGCGGGGGTTTGGAGGGGAAAACACAAATACTGAAAAGCTACTTAGAAGTACAAAAAAATTACCACAATATAGGAGCATTGTAGGTTACTCGGCATTGGGGGGGCAAGCATTTAAACACCACTTACAGAACTCCCTGAGACAAATAATGAGCAGAAACATAACTAAAGCAGGGAAAGGGAGTACATCAAAGACATCAAAGGACAACCTCTCTGGAAGTATAAGTGGGAGCTCAATCAAACAATACCTAGCCACGGGGGGGAGCCCAGGGGGCGCGCACCAAGAAGCTCAAACATTTATTGCCCTCGATAAGAGGAAAAAAGGTCAGAACGAAAAGAAAGAACAGACTCCCAATCAATCAAGAGAGTCCTCATTAATTGAAAATACACACGAGATATCTAGAATGACGGAACCCAGACAGGATCTTGATCTCCCCTCAAAAAAACGAAATCGTGGAGATGTTTAAAGCACTCAAAGCATCGATTAAAACTGAAATAAATATGCTGAGGACAGACCTAGGAAACCTGCTGGCCAGAGTTGAAAGGGCAGAGGATATAATGGAGCAACAAGAAAGAGAAATCTCTGACCTAAAAGAACAAAATAAAACAACGCAACAAAACCAGCTAAATATATGCTATAGAATAGAGGACCAGGAGAATAGAAGTCGCAGACAGAACCTGAGAATCCGAGGAGTCCCGGAAAAAAGGGGGGAAGATTTGAAGAAATTGGTAGCAGACATTTTCGCCCCACTCTTGGAGGTGAGAGGAGAGGACTTTCCAAAAATTGAACGAGTGCACCGAATAGGCAGGCTGGATAATAGCCGAACAGAGAGAAGTCGCAATATAATTGTGAGGTTTAGATTTTACACTGACAAAGAGAAAATATGGATAAAATTGAGAGGGCAAACCCCACTTCAATACGAAGATTCCAGGATCCAAGTATTTGCAGACCTAGCCAAAAACACATTACTGAGAAGACGACTGCTGAAACGGCTCCTAGAACAAATGATAAACCAAAACATAAAGTACTCATGGGGTTTCCCGGCCTGCCTAGTCGGCAGTAAAGATGGCAGATCTGCCAGGCTAAGATTCCCTGATGAGCTGGAAGAATTCTGCAGGAAATTAGGTTTACAGGTGCCAGCGATGTTGGATTGGACCAATGAAAGATGGCTAGACCTGGGATTGGGGGTGGTGTGAGCGGAGAGGGGGGGGGTTGGAGGGGGCAGGAGGGAGGGAGAAAAATCCATGTAAAGTAAAGAATAAAGCTAGAATGTAGTTAGGAGATGACTAGAGCACCCGGCCGCCGAAGCAGATACGGCTGAATAGCTGGTACGCCAATAGTTCCACCTTCCAGTGGTGGAGATCAATGGTGGGTTACGACACACGTGATCCACATTGGTCTAAGGGTCTAGAGCCGACCAGAAAGGGGGGGGGGACGGGGGGGAGAGGGGAGGGAGGGAAGGGGGAGGAACAAGGGGAGGGGGTTTAGTATAACCGGTATAACTATAAAATGGGGTATCTCTCCAAGGTCTAAGATAGTAAGGGGCGATGTTGAGGTAGAAAAATGACACCAAATACAATAAAATGTATAACGTATAATGTCAAAGGTCTAAATATGGTTAACAAAAGAAGAAGTATTTTTAATGAGCTTAGACTGCTTGGACCAGAGGTGGTATTTCTCCAGGAAACACATATATCACATCTTTCAAGAATAAGATTATCCTCAGGGGAGTACCCGATCTGGTACCAAGGAGATACTATCTCAAGTAGAGCACGGGGTGTTGCCATTGGATTCGCAAAAAGAACTAGGTTTGTACTGGAAGAGAGATTAGTGGATACAGAAGGTAGATACATATTTCTGAGAGGTAGATTATATGAAAAAGAATATACATTGGCCAATATTTATGAACCAAATAAGAACCCAATAGATTATGTAGCTAAAACTCTAGAGAAATTAACTAAGTTTAGACAAGGGCAACTGATATTAATGGGGGATTTTAATTTCTGCATGGACCCGGGTCTGGACAGTACGGCTCGGGCACAGGTGAAGAATAGTATCCAACTAAGCAAGATGAAGCAAAAGCTCGCCAGCCTACAGCTGGTAGACATATGGAGAGTGCAACATCCAAGGGGAAGAGATTACATGTTTTATTCACCTGTGCACGAGTCGTACTCCCGGATCGATTATGGATTGATAGATCATAGAGAAATCGAGAGGGTGGCAGACTCATGGATAGGAAATATAACTTATTCAGACCACGCACCATTGACCATAGAAATAAAAATAGGGGAAAAAAGTAGACCCTCAGGGCAGTGGCGCCTAAATGAAGAGTTGATAAGCGGGGACGAAGGGTTCAACAGAATCAGTAAAGAACTGAGAGACTATTTTTTGAGCAACGACATGGGAGAAGTATCTGAGTCTACCTTGTGGCAGGCCCATAAAGTGTATATCAGAGGGATATTAATTGAGATAGGAACAAGGAAGAAGAAAGAGAGACGTGGGAAAACTCAAAAATTAATAGAGGAACCGGCCAGCTTAAAACAGAAACATAAGGCACAAATAGGACAACTTTTCCAAGTGTTATATAAACACATTGTCATTAAAAAGAGCAGAGTTAAAAACTTTAATGGAACAAGAAGTAAGAGCAAAACATAGTAAGATCTTAGGGGATAGATATCGTTGGGCCAATAAATCAGGTAAACTCTTAGCGAATATAGTGCAAAAGCGGAAAACGAGGAATTTTATAGAAAAAATCCAGACTAAAGACGGCCATATAAAGTATTCTTCTAAAGAAATAGCGGAGGTTTTCAAAAACTACTATCAGGAGCTATACTCAGTTCGCAAACAGGACACTTTGCTTAACAATAGGAGAGAGAGAAACAACGAATATCTACAGAGGGCAAAACTACCTAGGATCTCAGTAGGGGAAAGAGAGGGAATGGAAGCCCCAATAACCGAAGAAGAAATAAGGAAAGCAATAGCAGGTATGGCAACCGGGAAAAGTCCAGGCCTGGACGGATTTACATTAACCTAGTATAGGAAATTTAAAAGAAATATTGATTCCTAGGTTGTGCCAGTGTTTTAATGGGTTGGGAGAGGACTATGACATGAGCCAGGAGGCCTTAAAGGCTTCTATCACGATCATTCTGAAGGAGGGAAAAGAAAAAACACTCTGCTCAAGTTATCGCCCTATCTCCCTTCTCAATACTGACACGAAACTTTACGCAAAAATACTGGCCGAGAGGTTAAAGGGATCTATGAACGCCCTGGTCAGTCCTGACCAGGTGGGTTTTGTCACTAAAAGGGAAGGGAAGGACAACGGGGTCAGGACATTACTCCTGATGCAGAAAATGAAGGTGGATGGACCCCCAGGGCTACTACTGTCGATCGATGCCGAAAAGGCTTTCGACGGGGTAGACTGGGGGTTCATGTTCCAGACCTTGGAGACCATAGGTCTTGGTCCCAAAATGTATCAGAGGATTAAAATCTTGTACCACCACCCGATGGCAACGGTGGGAGTGAACGGAGTTATGTCTCAGCCACTAGAAATGTGGAATGGGGCGAGGCAGGAGTGTCCTCTGTCCCCGTTACTCTTTGTCCTTACTATGGAGCCTCTCTTGGCAACAATACGTGCAGATCCAGATATCAGGGGTATTAAGATCGGAGAAGACGAACATAAAGTCGCAGCGTATGCCGACGATGTATTATTTTACATCTTGGATCCGGAAATCACTATGCCCAAACTGGTCAAGACCCTAAGGGAGTATGGGGAGCTGTCTAACTTTCAAATAAATATGACAAAATCGGAAATATTAAATATAAATTTAAAGAAATCAGAAATTGAGATATTAAAAAAAATATATAGTTTTAGATGGGCTAAAGAACTAACGTACCTAGGAATCAAGATAGCTAACTCAAATAAAAAAATGTTCACAATAAATTACGTACCTCTGTTAGATACAGTTAGAGCAGAATGTAAAAATTTTGCAAAGAAAGCTACCTCCTGAATGCTGCAAAGCGAACAATCCCGAAGAACTGGCAGAGGAAGGAGAGTCCTGAGGTATGGGAATGGATAGATGCAGTAGAAGAAACTTATTACTTGGAGACTAGGACAAGCTCGGAAGTGGAAGCAAGAAATAGGAGCTCAGTGGAGTGGGAACGTTGGGTGAAATTTAAAAAAACGTGGTGTAGCATTTAAGAATTATTGACTGGATCAGAATAAGGGAGAAGGGAAAATTAGACCTTGGAGAGATGGGGCGGGAGGGCGGGGGTTCGGGGGGGTGAGGAGGGAGGAGGGGGGGTAAATAGATAAGAAGGAAATGTAGTCGAATCATCAAACGATAAACCGCTATAGACGACATAGGCCTGAGACGAGACACGTTACATATCTGGTTTTAAAGGAATCTTTTTTTGATATGGCAACAATATCACAATGATGAGACAAAAGAGAGTGGGCTGGTAGACAAATGAACTGCAAAGTTGATTTAATGCCTCTCTATATGGTCGACTTAATGTGACAAAAAAGAAAAAAAAAATATAATAGAATCAGCCAAATTTAAAGTGCATTGGCTAATTGGCATTCACCTATTTTCAGCATATGCTGCTTTGGATAATTGGCTAATAGTCATTTGCTTTTTTTTCACCAATTCAATCTTTTAGTATTTCTCTGTGGGATTTGAACCCATGAGTTCTTCAAGGTAGAAGTGCTGATCGCTACCCTGTTGGGTGTAGCACAGTCATACATAGAAAATACATAGAAAATACATTCACTAGTGTTTGATGTTTCTTCTCCCCGAGCTGTCTCTCCTGCTGCCACCATCTTCTCCCGCTGATGTGTTCTTCAGCACAGCCGGTTACCCACTAATAAAAAAAAAGCCGCTCTTCTTGTGGCGGTCTTCTGTGGCCATCCGATAATGTCACCCGGAGAGTCCGCTCCATGGCTATGTAAGAGACGCCACACAGCGGGTGACAACACAGCGGAGGAAGACCACCATGGAAGAAGAGCAGCTTTTTTTTATTAGCGGGTAACCAGCGGTGCGGAAGAACACAGCAGATGGAGAAGATGGTGGCGGCAGGAGAGACGGCTCTGGGAGAATACAGCTCGGGGAGAAGATGGAGGAGGGAGAGACAGCGTCTGGAGAAGATGGCTCAGGGAAGAAGGGCCTGGTAAGGTTCAGAAGGGGAGGGTGCTCACTCGTCCCCCCCTATCCTGACCTTCAGGCTGCATGCTCGGATAAGGGTCTGGTATGGATTTTGGGGGGGGCCACATCAAATTTATTTTACATTTTGGTGTGGGGTTCCCCTTAAAGTCCATACCGAAGGGCCTGGTATGTACTGGGGGGACCCTACATAGGAGAGACAGCTCTGGGAGAATACAGCTCGGGGAGAAGATGGAGGAGGGAGAGACAGCATCTGGAGAAGATGGCTCAGGGAAGAAGTGGCCTGGTAAGGTTCAGAAGGGGAGGGTGCTCACTCGTCCCCCCCTATCCCGACCTCCAGGCTGCATGCTCAGATAAGGGTCTGGTATGGATTTTGGGGGGGCCCCAGATGAAATTTATTTTACATTTTGGTGTGGGGTTGCCCTTAAAGTCCATACCGAAGGGCCTGGTATGTACTGGGGGGACCCTACAACATTTTTTTCCTTGAATTTTGGAATTCCATACCATAATATTATTGAATAAGTACATACCATTGCATGCATTTGAAGAGTTAAAATATGGAATAAAGCAAGCTGATGTGCTTTGGCTAATTATGCTTCTGAGTACAATGCACACTTCCAGGAGGTGATACTGTCAGTGGGATTTGAATTCATGGCTTGAACTTTTGGGGGCAGCAGGGTATACCGCTATGCTACAGAGCTGAGCACATACCTACAGAGAAAATACATTTACTAATGTTTGATTCTATACAATGATGTTTTGCATTTCAGGCATTAATATTATAGTAACAACCATGCTCATGCCGATGTGGCATTGGCTAATAGGCATTCGCCTCTTTTCAGCATATGCTGCTGAGTACAATGCAAGCTTTCAGTAGGTGATACCATCTGTGTGATTTTCAGCCATTTGAGCACAATTATATTGAGAACATACGTTTACCAGTGTTTGATGGTGGAACTACTTTATATTCTAGGTATAAAATAGTACTCAGCACAGTGACTTAGGCACCTTTCACACTTGTGCGACCTGAAAGTTGCGAGATTTTAATGCGACTTTAAGCAATGCCTGTGTAATCTTGAGGTCTATGGACGCAGGAGTCGCAGGGAAAGACACGCAACTTTCCCACGATTTTGCATCAGCAATTTTGCCGCAATTCCAGGGAATGCCTGTGTAAACTTGAGGACTATGGACCTCAACTCGCATCAAAGTCAGACCAAAGTAGTACAGGGACTACGTTGAAGTCAGTGTTACTTGAAGTCGCACAGATATCAATGGTACACATTGAAAATCATGGGGTATGACTTGTCATGCGACTCTGATGTCCAAAGTTGCACGAGTGTGACTCAGCCCAACTTTGTCAGCGATTTCAGAGACTTCAGTGCACTTTCCTGCACAGATGTCTAGTGAAATCACATAGGTCCCAACTGTTCTCCTTTAAGAAGGTGTCCTATGCCTACCTACTTTTGCTAATAGGTGTCCCTTATACCCATCTCAAAAAGTTGGGAGGTAAGAAATCGCCCCCTGAAGTTGCCCAAAGTAGTGCAGGACCTACTTTTGGGAATCGTTGTGGTGTCGCACCAATTCGGACAGTTCCATTGCCATCAATAGGCGCCGATTTGGCCTACAATTTGACATGTCAATTCAGAGCTATGTGAACATGGGTGAAGTTGCATAGATATTAGAGCTGCATGGTTCTGGCCAAAATCACAATTTTTTTGCTTAGAATAAAAAGATCACGATTCTCGCGACGTAAAATCTTTCACATTATCCCACAAAAAAAAAATTGGGCTAACTTTTCTTTTTTTTTTTTTTTTAATTCATTAAAGTAATTTTTCCCCAAAAAATTGCATTTGAAAGGTGCAAATACAGTGTGACATAAAATATTGTAACAACCACCATTTTATTCTCTAGGGTCTCTACTAAAAAAATATATATAATGTTGGGGGTTTTAAGTAATTTTCTAGCAAAAAAAAAATGATTTTAACCTGAAACCAACAAATGTCAGAAAAATGTTTAGTGTTTAAGTGGTTAAACTTTCCTCACTTACACAGAAGTCTATTTCATGGACAAATTGTTACAAGGTTTCTAGTTAAGTTCACTGATAAAGAATGTTCTAATTTTTGGCAGACTTCCTGGTTTTTCGGCTGTGGCTTCAGAAGAGCAGAAAGAGTTCTTTGCATAGCAAGAATCGTGAAACGCTTTTTTCAAGATCGTAAAGGGGAAAAAATCATGATGACTATTAATCGTACAGCTCTAATAAATATGCATGGAAATCAAGGGGGACTTTACATGTGACTCTGAGGTCCAAAGCTCCATGAAAAGTCACCCAAGTGTGAAAGTAACCTAATGCGATTAATTGATAACACCTTTGAATAAGGCCCCATTTGCACTTGTGCGACCTTAAAATTTCACAGCTTTGTCATGACTTGAAGCAATGTCTGTGTAATCTTGTGGTGTATGGACCTCATATTGCATCAAAGTCAAACCAAGGTAGTGCACGGACGAATTTGCTACACTTTCAGGATGCACAAGTGACAATAAGGCCAATTTCAAAGGTGTTATCCTTGAATCTCATTCACACTGCTGCAACCTGAAAGTCACACTATTTTGCTGCCACTTTGCCACTGCAACTTGGCCCCAACTTCTGGGAATGCCGGTGTAATATTGTACCCGATATACCTCAAGTCACACCAAAGTAGTACAGGGACTACTTTGAAGTTGGTGCGACTTAAAGTAGCACAGATATGAATGGTTATCACTGAGAATCATGGGGTACAACTTGTCATGCAACTCAGAGGTCCAAATTTGCTGGAAAATTCACCCAGCTGTGAAACAAGTCATATATATTTTAATAAAAGGAGCTCTCATTTATACTTGCATAGTCCTTACTAATTTACATCAGCAGAACAAATGCAGGAAGTGATGTGTGCACATGGGACGGAAGCAAATGTGTGGTGATGCCAAACAAATCAATGAACCCCACCCACATCAAATCTAACTAAGACATCCACCCCCGCATTGATTAAGTACAAGTACATATCCTACACTGACCCGGCCAATGAGCAGCACCTCCTCTTTGCTAAAGAGACCTTGCCATGTCCACCTAGATGGAGATCCTGACCAGCACAGGAACTTCCGGGTGCATACAATGACTAATTTCCAGGTCAGAAGGTGAAACCACGCTTTTGATTGCAGCTGCGAATATTTGATCTCAACCATGATTAGTATTTTTTATTTTCAGATATGCAAATCTGTATTTCTACATATATTTGAAGGTAAACTTAAGGGAGTTTGATAAGAAATGGTGTCCCTGGGTTAGCAGCAGGTGAATTACAAAGGCAAAAGGCCCAGTTTGATCCCTGGTTCACACTGGTAGATGGAGGAAAGCGTTCAGCTGAACTCCCACAATTTCATTCCTGCATGTCGGTCCCGACTGTGGGGGCAACATCAGAGACATCAGTGCAGATTTCTGGACCAATATCAATACAAATCGCACCAATTAGAACAGTGCAATTGCCACAGATTTGACATGTCAAATCACACCAATGTGAACCAGAGCTGACACATTCAAACACTGCCTATCCACCAGCTGAATTCATTACCTGCAATTCTCCACAGCTGTTAATGATAAAGGTGGAATCTTTATATATAACTTGCAGTTGTGCAGAAGCCTAGGTTTACATTGGAGCGATTGGTCATGCGATTTGAGAGATCAAATCGCATGACTATTGGCAATGGCACTGTTCCAATCGATGCAACATTTTTTTGTGGCACCGCACCAATTTGCTAAAGTAGTTCCTGCACTACTTTTGCTGATTTCAGGTGCGACTTCAATAGACATTTGTGTATGAAGCCACCTGAAATCACACTGACCTTGCTACTTTGAAATCATGCTACTTAAAGTGAAGTAGCGCAATTTCAAAGTAGCATGTGAACTAGGGCAAAGAGATTAGTTTTTTGGTGCACAAATACATATTGAAATAAAATAAGAGATATTGCACTTTCCCAAAACCACCACCCACAAAAACTAAAGAGAAAGAAAAGTAGAAGAAAAAAAAAAAAAAAAAAACACACACACACACACACACAAACAACAAAAGCTCAATAATGTACTTTTATTTTACCAGCAGAAAAAAAATAAATTTACATTTACTAGCTTCAAAAAAATTTGGACAGGATATATGGTGCTACATTTAGCAATGGAATTTTAAGGGCCCTGCTCATAGGAGCTTACAATCTAAAATTAGACAAAACCTTAGAGTGGACACAGCTTTAATTTCAGTGTATAGCGGGCAACACATCACATTATTATCTGCAAGATTATAGAAACATTCTTAACAGTCATTCTTACATTCCCACATATTACAAAAGACTTATTAAAAACACCCACCACCAGCCCACAATCCACACATACATTGGTGACCATGTTCTGCTGGAAGCTGCATTTCGGTGTACACGATTAAACGAGATCAAAAATAGTAGGTCAGCAGATGCTTCCAAACGATGTTTGCATGATCAGACAGGAACAATACACACACAACATTGACAGCATGGCCTCATAAACCCACTTTTGATTGAAAAAATGCACAAGAATTTAATCAAATCTCCCAATTTCATTCCTTCTCCCACCACAAATCACAGGAAAAAACCTGACCTTCTCAGGCCAAACAAATCCCCCTACTGCAGGCCTTTATATAAGAGAGGTTGTATTGTTAGTACACTGACACACCCAATAGAAGTACATGCCTGCCAGTTGTGACAAACTCACCCGGGACAGAGGCTATTGGAGGGGACTGAACGCAAGCCTCTTGCCCACCGATTATGGGCCCTAGCATTTGGGGGAATGGTGCTCTCTGTGAGCTGTATGCCTGGGGACCCTGGGGTTGGTGTTACTTTGGATTCAGCTCCATGTCCCCCCAAAACACACAGACTCTGGAACCCGTTATATGCCATATTAGAATGATAAGACTGAATTATACTGTTGGGACACATCCTGTGAGGAGATGCTAATGTCATCAACTCCACTCACCTGTCTGATGTCAGCTATAATGGGTTTAATGTAAATAAGTTTAGTCTAGGTTCTAAGGGTATTCAACTCATTGTTGTTTGTTCTAATTAACCCTGTGTTGATGTTTATGGTAATGTATGTAAATTGAATGAGCTGATCACATTGTCCTCTATACAATGTAGGAGACGGGACGACTCCTATTGGAGCTCATGTTAATTAGGTTAGCTTTGAGTCATCCTGGTGTATAAATGTGTGGGAGATCTCAAATAAAGAGTAGTTCTGATGTACTCCAAGACTGGTGTTGTCTAGTTCTTGGGGTTCCTATAGCCAGATCCATTGGATTCGTGTTCCAGAACTTAGGAAGCGGTATATGACGGAAGCACTCAAGCGGAGTGTGGGACGTTCCGTGACACCAGTATCTTTCAATCTGTCTCTTCATGTATGTCTAAAGTGATTGCACCTGATGAGCAGGAACACATAATAGTATTTGCAACTGTGTTAGCCTTGGCTATGTGCATCAAATCTCCAACTACAGGCCAAAGATCAAAGTCCATTTGCATCCACATAAACAAAGCAACAGTTTTCTAAGCATATGTACCCGTGCAGTGTAAACCCTAAAATTTGAAATGTTCAAGTCCCTGAGCATGATTAGTGCTAATAAACATTAACATCAGTCCCTGGCTGCAATGAGCTTCCAATATAAAGTCCAAAATGAACTTTCTTACATTAGAACCTATTTCGACAGGAGACAAATAAAATGCCAGCATGTCTTTGGATTGTGGTGAGAAACCCACACAGGGAGAACATATAAACTTCAACACAAGCATTAGCATGTTGGGGAATTGAACCAACATCCCAGGTGCTGCTAGACAGAACTGTTACCCACTTAGTCACCAGGCAGCCTCACACATGTTCTCTGCATCTCTGTGGTGTGAACCAGCCCTAAGTCCATAGCCCTGCTCAGTGTCACAAGCAATATACAGCATATTGGCCTAAGTATTGGGACACCTGCATTTAAACACACATGAACTGTAATGGCATCCCAGTATTAGTATTGGGTTCAAAACTCATTTGGCCCACCCTTTGCAGCTATAACAGCTTCAACTCTTCTTGTCCACAAGGTTTAGGAGTGTGTCTATGGGAATGTTTGACCATTCTTCCAAGTGCATTTGTGAGGTCAGGCACTGATGTTGGACGAGAAGGCCTGACCTACAGTCTCCTCTCTAATTCATCCCCAAGGTGTTCTGTTGCATTGAGGTCAGGACTCTGTGAAGGCCAGTCAAGTTCCTCCACCCCAAAATCACTCATCCATGTCTTTATGGACCTTGCTTTGTGCACTGGTCCAAATGATTTGGTGGAGGGGTGATTATGATGCGGGGTTGTTTTTCAGGGGTTGGGCCTGGCCTCTTAGTTTCAGATAAGGGAACTCTTAAGGCATCAGCATACCAAGACATTTTGGACAATTTCATGATCCCAACTTTGTGGGAACAGTTTGGGGAAAGCCCCTTCCTGTTCCAACATGACTGCACACCAGTACACAAAGCAAGGTCCATAAAGACATGGATGAGCAAGTTTGGGGTGGAGAAACCTGACTGGCCTGCACAGAGTCCTGGCCTCAACCCGATAGAACACCCTTTGGCTGAATTAGAGTAGAGACTGCGAGCCAGGCCATCTCATCCAACATCAGTGCCTGGCCTCACAAATGCACTTCTGGAAGAATGATCAAACATTCCCATAGGCAGACTAAACCTTGTGGACAGCCTTACCAGAAGCTGTTCTAGCTGCAAAGGGTGGGACAAAATTAAAGTTCATGTGTGTGTAAAGGCAGGCGTCCCAATACTTTTGGCGATATAGTGTATCTGGAAAAGACTTACAATGGTGGTGGAACCCTCCTACACATAACTACTACATTTAGACATAGTTAAAGGACCTAGGAGATGAGACAACTTCTCTACATGAAGTAACATGGTAGGGATTTGAACCCAGACCCTCAGAGATACTAAACAGAAGTTCTAACCTCTAAGCCACGGAGCTACCATGTGTGAGACCCTCCTACACATAACTACACATAAATACACATATAAATACTGCATTTCTATGGACATACAGGTGATGGAATTACATTACTCAAGAGTTCTTCTTGATTTATTCTGTGATATTTGGTGTTTTTTGTGGGTGAGAGTAGAATATTACCCTCAAATTTTTGGGAATTACATTTTGCTTTCTGATGTTGGTACACATATCACATTTTTTGTGCTCAAATTAGGAATATTTGGAAATAATAAAAAGCACAAAATATTGCATGAGCAATGGTATTGTTTGTGGATTGTAAAGACACCTGTGTGAGTTTGGGGTAAAGATTGTTGTGAGATGAAGAGTAACAAGTGAAAGTGACAGATAAAAATATATTTTACCAAAACATCAAAACATTCCACATTGTAGCATTCTTAAAATCAAAATATTTTAAGTAGTAGCAACAATGTTGCAAAGGAAAATTTATTTCACAGAAAGATACATTTAATCTCAACATTAAAAGGTTTTTTTTGTGAAAGTTAGAATTGTTCCATTAGAATCAATGACTGAAACTTCATTTGGACTAAATTAGAGCAGATTTTAACTTCCAAAAAATGTTCTCTAATTAGCTCTCATTTGGTATTTACTATAGCGCCTGGTAAAAAAAGACACTTGAGTTAAAATAAGAGTTATTTTCAGGTCTGAGCATGCTCAGTTGTGCTGGCACCTAGTTGTCCAAAACAGGGAATTTTTCACTTTTCAGACTTTTAAAGATATTTCAGTGTAGAAATCACTTTTTCACACAGTTTAAAAGCAGATTATCTTTAAATAATATACCGCATATTTCAGTACCATTTAGGCAATTATATCATGCTCTAAACATTATTTCCATGTGCAATTCTCTAGGTTTTATCAGAGTAAGAGTTTGGGCGCTATTTAGATTCAGGGAGCTATAGTAAATTTGATTTTGGGAGTATTTTCTCACCAGCGCTATAGTGAAGACCGTTTTAGCGCGAATTAGCGCTATTAGCACTAATTCGTGCTAAATTTGCGCTAATTCACGCTAAATTTGCGCGAATTAGTGCCATAGCGCTATAGTAAATGACCCCCATAATCACACACATAGGTTGGACTTGATGTATTTTTTCAACCTCACCTACTGTGGGGGTCATTTACACGGCGCTAATCCGCGCAAATTGCCGCAAATTAGCACTAATTCGCGGCAGTTTAGTACTGAAATATGCGGTATATTATTTAAAGATAATCTGCTTTTAAACTGTGTGAAAAGTGTCTTTTTTAGCCGGCGCTATAGTAAATACCAAAATGAGAGCTAATTAGAGAACACTTTTTGGGAGTTAAAATCTGCTCTATTTTAGTCCAAATGAAGTTTCAGTCATTGATTCTAATGGAACAATTCTAACTTTCACAAAAAAAAACTTTTAATGTTGAGATGAAATGTATCTTTCTGTGAAATACATTTTCCTTTGCAACATTGTTGCTTCTACTTAAAATATTTTGATTTTAAGAATACTAGAATGTGGAATGTTTTGATGTTTTGGTCAAATATATTTTTCTCTGTCACTTTCACTTGTTACTCTTCATCTCACAACAATCTTTACCCCAAACTCACACAGGTGTCTTTATAATCTACAAACAATACCATTGCTGATGCAAGTTTAAAACGAATCACAATTTTTTGTGCTTTTTATTATTTCCAAATATTCATAATTTGAGCCCAAAAAATGTGATATGTGTACCAACATCAGAAATCAAAATGTAATTCCCAAAAATTTGAGGGTAATATTCTACTCTCACCCACAAAAAAAAACACCAAATATCACAGAATAAATCAAGAAGAATAACTCTTGAGTAATGTAATTCCATCACCTGTATGTCCAAAGAAATGCAGTATGTATGTGTAGTTATGTGTTTTATGAGTATTTATGTGTAGGAGATGCTCACATGTGGCAGCTTCATGGCTTAGAGGTTAGAACTTCTGCTTTATATCTCTGAGGGTCTGGATTCAAATCCCAACCATGTTACTTCTTGTAGAGAAGTTGTCTCATCTCCCAGGTCTTATATCTATGTCTAAATGTAGTAGTTATGTGTAGGAGGGTTCCCCCACCATTGTAAGTCTTTTCCAGATGCACTATTTAGCCAAAAGTATTGGGACACCTGCCTTTACACACACATGAACTTTAATGGCAGCCCAGTTTTAGTCCGTAGGGTTAATTTTGATTTGATTTGGCCCACCCTTTGCAGCTAGAACAGCTTCTGGGAAGGCTGTCCACAAGGTTTAGTGTGTCTATGGGAATGTTTGATCATTCTTCCAGAAGTGCATTTGTGAGGCCAGGCACTGATGTTGGATGAGAAGGCCTGGCTCGCAGTCTCTGCTCTAATTCAGCCAAAGGGTGTTCTATCGGGTTGAGGCCAGGACTCTGTGCAGGCCAGTCAAGTTTCTCCACTCCAAACTTGCTCATCCATGTCTTTATGGACCTTGCTTTGTACACTGGTGTGCAGTCATGTTGGAACAGGAAGGGACCATCCCCAAACTGTTCCCACAAAGTTGGGATCATGAAATTGTCCAAAATGTCTTGGTATGCTGATGCCTTAAGAGTTCTCTTGACTGGAACTAAGAGGCCAAGCCCAACCCCTGAAAAACAACCCCGCACCATAATCCCCCTCCACCAAATCATTTGGACCAGTGTACAAAGCAAGGTCCATAAAGACATGGATGAGTGATTTTGGGGTGGAGGAACTTGACTGGCCTGCACAGAGTCCTGACCTCAATGCAACAGAACACCTTGGGGATGAACTAGAGAGGAGACTGTAGGTCAGACCTTCTCATCCAACATCAGTGCCTGACCTCACAAATGCACTTGGAAGAATGGTCAAACATTCCCATGGACACACTCCTAAACCTTGTGGACAAGAAGAGTTGAAGCTGTTATAGCTGCAAAGGGTGGGCCAAACTGGGATGCCATTACAGTTCATGTGCATTTAAAGGCAGGCATCCCAATACTTAGGCCAATATATTGTATATTGCATGGCTATGGACTTAGGGCTGGTTCACACCACAGAGATGCAGAAAACATGTGTGAGGCTGCCTGGTGGCTAAGTGGGTAGCATTTCTGTCTGACAGCACCTGGGATGTTGGTTCAATTCCCCAACATGCCCATACTTGTGTTGAAGTTTATATGTTCTCCCTGTGTGGGTTTCTCACCACAATCCAAAGACATGCTGGCATATTATTTGTCTCCTGTTGAAATAGGTTCTAATGTAAGAAAGTTAATTTTGGACTTATATTGGAAGCTCATTGCAGCCAGGGACTGATGTTAATGTTTATTAGCATTAATCATGCTCAGGGACTTGGACATTTCAAATTTTAGGGTTTACACTGCACGGGTACATATGCTTAGAAAGCTGTTGCTTTGTTTATGTGGATGCAAATGGACTTTGATCTTTGGCCTGTAGTTGGAGATTTGATGCACATAGCCAAGGGCTAACACAGTTGTGAATACTATTATGTGTTCCTGCTCATCAGGTGCAATCACTTTAGACATACATGAAGAGACAGATTGAAAGATACTGGTGGGCGTGTACTTCTATTGGGCGTGTACTTCTATTGGGTGTGTCAGTGTGCTAACAATACAACCTCTCTTATATAAAGGCCTGCAGTAGGGGGATTTGTTTAGCCTGAGAGGTCAGGTTTTTTTGCTGTGATTTGTGGTGGGAGAAGGAATGAAATTGGGAGATTTGATGAAATTCTTGTGCATTTTTTCAATCAAAAGTGGGTTTATGTGGCCATGCTGTCAATGTTGTATGTGTATTGTTCCTGTCTGATCATGCAAACATCATTTGGAAGTATCTGCTGACCTACTCTTTTTGATCTTGTTGTTTAATCGTGTACACCAAAATGCAGCTTCAAGCAGAACATGGTCACCAATGTATGTATGTGTGGATTGTGGGCTGGTGGTGGGTGTTTTGAATAAGTCTTTTGTAATATGTGGGAATGCTTTGTAAGAATGACTGTTAAGTATGTTTCTATAATCTTGCAGATAATAAGGTGACGTGTTGCCCGCTATACACTGAAATTAAAGCTGTGTCCACTCTAAGGTTTTGTCTAATTTTAGAGTGTAAGCTCCTATGAGCAGGGCCCTTAAAATTCCATTGCTAAATGTAGCACCATATATCCTGTCCAAATTTTTTTGAAGCTAGTAAATGAATGTAAATTTTTTTTTTTTTCTGCTGGTTAAATAAAAGTACATTATTGAGCTTTTTTTTGTGTGTGTGTGTGTTTGTGTGTGTGTTTTTTTTTTTTTTTTTTTCTCTTTAGTTTTTGTGGGTGGTAGTTTTGGGAAAGTAACGTGATGATAGTCAAAAGTATGTGGCGCTAGTCTAAGTGTACCACTCATATAAATCAAAATCTCAAAATACCATAAACTCAATACTTCCTGAATAGACAATCTTCAATACTTCCTTAATGGGCAATACTAACTTCTCCCATTAGGGGGCAGCCAAACCAACTGAATAGTTAAATGCTGGTTATCATTCCTAATAAGATTACCATAAATCATCCAATGAATATAATGTTCTTCAACCAAACTATGTAGAAATTGTGACCAAAGGTGATTTTAAAACTTAATGATAATAATAAAATAAAATATTTAAGAATGAACCACAATTCCTCAAAGTGTATCATACAATGTGCATAATTTTCCTCAACATAATAAGTGGAATCAAAATAAAAAATATTTAAATATTACACAAAATAAATAATGTTGGTGACTAGATTGCTGCCAAAGCAACTGTAGTGCAATAAAAATTCAACTCTATATCACATATGTAAACAAACGTGATCAAGTGCAAAAAACAGTGACATATGTGCAAAACCATGCGCATATATATAAAATTGCGACTCTGAAATGGACCCCCAAAAAGTCTCTCCCACCTAGAAATATTACTTATAAAGTTGAAAAAACTGTGACATAAATGTGATCAAGTCCAAAAAACTATTGCTTCATGCAATGCGATTCATAATGTCCATACAGATAATTAATCATGACGTGCCAGTGAAGTGACTTTGTGCTGGATTCTTTTTCTTGAAAAACTGGTGCAGCACACAAGTGTTTCCCCCCAGCCTCTCACCTTAATCAGCGGCCCCCAATGGGTCAAATCAAGCAGATGATTACTATTTCTCTGTAAGGGATGATGATCCAATAGCTGTCCCCCTCTTCCAAAGGGTGTGCGTGTGTCAAACTTTTTCTCTTGATCACCAGCGCTCACATTAAAAACCGGAACTGTCAGCAAGAGTACAGCAGAGATAATAGGGCTTCCGGGTACGGCCGATCCCTTTGATAAAGTCACGTGCTGTGACGCAACGCGTCAGGGTAGGAGGAGCCAGGTGCCGACGCTTCCCGGGGACGGCCGTACCCGGAAGCCCTATTATCTCTGCTGTACTCTTGCTGACAGTTCCGGTTTTTAATGTAAGTTACTACTTTTTAATAATAAACCTGTATTGAAATACTTCACTATGGAAGCCTCTCCTTCTTCCTTAATATCATGCTGGGGTCTGTGTGAGCGCTGGTGATCAAGAGAAAAAGTTTGACACACGCACACCCTTTGGAAGAGGGGGACAGCTATTGGATCATCATCCCTTACAGAGAAATAGTAATCATCTGCTTGATTTGGCCCATTGGGGGCCGCTGATTAAGGTGAGAGGCTGGGGGAAACACTTGTGTGCTGCACCAGTTTTTCAAGAAAAAGAATCCAGCACAAAGTCACTTCACTGGCACGTCATGATTAATTATCTGTATGGACATTATGAATCGCATTGCATGAAGCAATAGTTTTTTGGACTTGATCACATTTATGTCACAGTTTTTTCAACTTTATAAGTAATATTTCTAGGTGGGAGAGACTTTTTGGGGGTCCATTTCAGAGTCGCAATTTTATATATATGCGCATGGTTTTGCACATATGTCACTGTTTTTTGCACTTGATCACGTTTGTTTACATATGTGATATAGAGTTGAATTTTTATTGCACTACAGTTGCTTTGGCAGCAATCTAGTCACCAACATTATTTATTTTGTGTAATATTTAAATATTTTTTATTTTGATTCCACTTATTATGTTGAGGAAAATTATGCACATTGTATGATACACTTTGAGGAATTGTGGTTCATTCTTAAATATTTTATTTTATTATCATTAAGTTTTAAAATCACCTTTGGTCACAATTTCTACATAGTTTGGTTGAAGAACATTATATTCATTGGATGATTTATGGTAATCTTATTAGGAATGATAACCAGCATTTAACTATTCAGTTGGTTTGGCTGCCCCCTAATGGGAGAAGTTAGTATTGCCCATTAAGGAAGTATTGAAGATTGTCTATTCAGGAAGTATTGAGTTTATGGTATTTTGAGATTTTGATTTATATGAGTGGTACACTTAGACTAGCGCCACATACTTTTGACTATCATCACGTTACTTTTTAGGGTGGGTGAGGCCACCTCATATGTTGGCAGCTTCTCTATTTTTGTCCCATTGCCTAGGATCCTCTGAAAGTGTGGCTGTGCGCATTAGTTCTTTATTATTTTAGTTTTGGGAAAGTGCAATATCTCTTATATTTTATTTCAATATGTATTTGTGCACCAAAAAACTAATCTCTTTGCCCTGGTTCACATTGATGCTACTTTGAAATTGCGCTACTTCACTTGAAGTAGCATGATTTCAAAGTAGCAAGGTCAGCGTGATTTCAGGTGGCTTCATACACAAATGATTATTGAAGTTGCACCTGAAATCGGCAAAAGTAGTGCAGGAACTACTTTAGCAAATTGGTGCGGCGCCACAAAAAAAGTTGCATCGATTGGAACACTGCTATTGCCAATAGTCATGCAATCTGATCTCTCAAATCGCATGACCAATCGCTCCAATGTAAACCTAGGCTTCTGCACAACTGCAAGTTAATGATAAAGGTGGAATCTTTATATATAACAGCTGTGAAGAATTGCAGGTAATGTATTCAGCTGGTGGATAGGCAATGTTTGAATGTGTCAGCTCACATTGGTGCGATTTGACATGTCAAATCTGTGGCAATTGCACTGTTCTAATTGGTGTGATTTGTATTTGATATTGGTGCAGAAACCTGCACCGATGTCTCTGATGTTGCCCCCACAGTCGGGACTGACATGCAGGAATGAAATTGTGGGAGTTCAGCTGAACGATTTCCTCCCTCTGTCAGTGTGAACCAGGGCTCAAACTGGGCCTTTTGTCTTTGTAATTCACCTGCTGCTTAATCCAGGGATACCATTTCTTATCAAACTCCCTTAAGTTTACCTTCAAATATATGTAGAAATACAGATTAGCATATCTGAAAATAAAAAATACTAATCATGGTTGAGATCAAATATTCGCAACTGCAATCAAAAGCATGGTTTCACCTTCTGACCTGGAAATTAGTTATTGTATGCACCCGGAAGTTCCT
This sequence comes from Aquarana catesbeiana, assembly GCF_042186555.1. Lineage (NCBI taxonomy): Eukaryota > Metazoa > Chordata > Amphibia > Anura > Ranidae > Aquarana > Aquarana catesbeiana. Next base: position 144,822,102 of record NC_133334.1, read on the forward strand.
GTGCTGGTCAGGATCTCCATCTAGGTGGACATGGCCAGGTCTCTTTAGCAAAGAGGAGGTGCTGCTCATTGGCCGGGTAAGTGTAGGATATGTACTTGTACTTAATCAATGTGGGGGTGGATGTCATAGTTATGCTGGCCATACACTATACAGAAAATCGGCCGAACACACTTTCGAAAAACGAACGTTTGACCGTGACCGCAAACGATCGTGCCATCATGTAATGACCGATAAATTGTTCAGTGGACATGAATAAATAATTTTTTGTTCGTTTTTTTACATATACCTAGTGCGGACAGTTCGGACGGGAAACACATTAACCTTGCAATTTATCGTACGTTCGGCAGAAATTTTCCAAACTTCCCGTTCATTTTTTTCCCACAAAAACGTCACAAACGATTATCGATTTGTGCCCATTAACTTGCCCAAAAATGAACGAAGTGTCTATACGAACTATTTTTCGGCCGATTTTTCGTATAGTGTATGGCCAACATTAGATTTGGTGTGGGTGGGGTTCATTGATTTGTTTGGTATCACCACACATTTGCTTCTGTCCCATGTGCACACATCACTTCCTGCATTTGTTCTGCTGATGTAAATCAGTAAGGACTATACAAGTATAAATGAGAGCTCCTTTTATTAAAATATATATGACTTGTTTCACAGCGGGGCGAATTTTCCAGCAAATTTGGACCTCTGAGTTGCATGACAAGTTGTACCCCATGATTCTCAATGATAACCATTCATATCTGTGCTACTTTAAGTCGCACCAACTTCAAAGTAGTCCCTGTACTACTTTGGTGTGACTTGAGGTATATCGGGTACAATATTACACCAGCATTCCCAGAAGTTGGGGGAAAGTTGCAGCGGCAAAGTGGCAACAAAATAGTGTGACTTTCAGGTCGCAGCAGTGTGAATGGGATTCAAGGATAACACCTTTGAATTTGGCCCTATTGTCACTTGTGCATCCTGAAAGTGTAGCAAATTCATCCCTGCACTACCTTGGTTTGACTTTGATGCAATTTGAAGTCTATACACCACAAGATTACACAGACATTGCTTCAAGTCATGACAAAGCTGTGCAATTTTAAGGTCGCACAAGTGCAAATGGGGCCTTATTCAAAGGTGTTATCAATTAATCGCATTAGGTTACTTTCACACTTGGGTGACTTTTCATGGAGCTTTGGACCTCAGAGTCACATGAAAAGTTGTCCCCCTTGATTTCCATGCATATTTAATAGAGCTGCACGATTAATCGTCATCGTGATTTTTTCCCCTTTACGATCTTGAAAAAAGCGCTTCATGATTCTTGCTATGCAAAGAACTCTTTCTGCTCTTCTGAAGCCACAGCCGAAAAACCAGGAAGTCTGCCAAGAATTAGAACATTCTTTATCAGTGAACTTAACTAGAAACCTTGTAACAATTTGTCAATGAAATAGACTTCTGTGTAAGTGTTTTTCTGACATTTGTTGGTTTCAGGTTAAAATCATTTTTTTTTTGCTAGAAAATTACTTAAAACCCCCAACATTATATATTTTTTTAGTAGAGACCCTAGAAAATAAAATGGTGGTTGTTACATTATTTTATGCCACACTGTATTTGCGCCTTTCAAATGCAATTTTTTTTGGAAAAAATTACTTTAATGAATTAAAAAAAAAAAAAAGAAAAGTTAGCCCAATTTTTTGTGGGATAATGTGAAAGATTTTACATCACGAGAATTGTGATCTTTTTATTCTAAGCAAAAAAATTGTGATTCTCATTTTGGCCAGAACCATGCCGCTCTAATATCTATGCAACTTCACCCATGTTCACATAGGTCTGAATTGACCTGTCAAATTGTAGGCCAAACTGGCGCCTATTGATGGCAATGGAACTGTCCGAATTGGTGCGATGCCACGATTCCCAAAAGTAGTTCCTGCACTACTTTGGGCGACTTCAGGGGGCAATTTCTTACCTCCCAACTTTTTGAGATGGGTATAAGGGACACCTATTAGCAAAAGTAGGTAGGCATAGGACACCTTTTTAAAGGAGAACAGTTGGGACCTATGTGATTTCACTAGACATCTGTGCAGGAAAGTGCACTGATGTCTCTGAAATCGCTGACAAAGTCGGGCTGAGTCACACTTGTGCAACTTTGGACATCTGAGTCGCATGACAAGTCATACCCCATGATTTTCAATGTGTACCATTCATATTTGTGCGACTTCAAGTAACACTGACTTCAATGTAGTCCCTGTACTACTTTGGTCTGACTTTGATGCGAGTTGAGGTCCATAGACCTCAAGTTTACACAGGCATTCCCTGGAATTGCGGCAAAATTGCTGATGCAAAATCATGGGAAAGTTGCGTGTCTTTCCCTGCAACTCCTACATCCATAGACCTCAAGATTACACAGGCATTGCTTAAAGTCGCATTAAAATCTCGCAACTTTCAGGTCGCACAAGTGTGAAAGGTGCCTAAGTCACCGTGCTGAGTACTATTTTATACCTAGAATATAAATTAGTTCCACCTTCAAACACTAGTAAATGTATGTTCTCAATATAATTGTGCTCAAATGGCTGAAAATCACACAGATGGTATCACCTACTGAAAGCTTGCATTGTACTCAGCAGCATATGCTGAAAAGAGGCGAATGCCTATTAGCCAATGCCACATCGGCATGAGCATGGTTTTTACTATAATATTAATGCCTGAAATGCAAAACATTATTGTATAGAATCAAACATTAGTAAATGTATTTTCTCTGTAGGTAAGTGCTCAGCTCTGTAGCATAGCGGTATACCCTGCTGCCCCCAAAAGTTCAAGCCATGAATTCAAATCCCACTGACAGCATCACCTCCTGGAAGTGTGCATTGTACTCAGAAGCATAATTAGCCAAAGCACATCAGCTTGCTTTATTCCATATTTTAACTCTTCAAATGCATGCAATGGTATGTACTTATTCAATAATATTATGGTATGGAATTCCAAAATTCAAGGAAAAAAATGTCGTAGGGTCCCCCCAGTACGTACCAGGCCCTTCGGTATGGACTTTAAGGGGAACCCCACACCAAAATGTAAAATAAATTTGATGTGGGGCCCCCCAAAATCCATACCAGACCCTTATCCGAGCATGCAGCCTGCAGGTCAGGATAGGGGGGACGAGTGAGCACCCTCCCCTTCTGAACCTTACCAGGCCACATGCCCCAAAGCACCTTTTCCCCATGTTGATGGGGACAAGGGCCTCTTCCCGACAACCCTGGTCGGTGGTTGTCGGTCTGCAGGCAGGGGGTTTATCAGAATCTGGAAGCCCCCTTTAACAAGGGGGCTCCCAGATCCTGCCCCCTATGTGAATAGGTATGGGGTACATTTTACCCCTACCCATTCACCAAAAAAAGCAGTGAAATGTAAAAAAAAAAAATAGCCGGTTTTTGACAAGTCCTTTATTGTAAAATAGCTCCGAGCTGTCTTCTTCCCTGAGCCATCTTCTCCAGACTCTGTCTCTCCCTCCTCCATCTTCTCCCCGAGCTGTATTCTCCCAGAGCCGTCTCTCCTGCCGCCGCCATCTTCTCCATCTGCTGTGTTCTTCCGCACCGCTGGTTACCCGCTAATAAAAAAAAAGCTGCTCTTCGTCCATGGTGGTCTTCCTCCGCTGTGTTGTCACCCGCTGTGTGGCGTCTCTTACATAGCCATAGAGCGGACTCTCCGGGTGACATTATCGGATGGCCACAGAAGACCGCCACAAGAAGAGCGGCTTTTTTTTTATTAGTGGGTAACCGGCTGCGCTGAAGAACACATCAGCGGGAGAAGATGGTGGCAGCAGGAGAGACAGCTCGGGGAGAAGAAACATCAAACATTAGTGAATGTATTTTCTATGTATTTTCTATGTATGACTGTGCTACACCCAATAGGCTAGCGGTCAGCACTTCTACCTTGAAGAACTCATGGGTTCAAATCCCACAGAGAAATACTAAAAGATTGAATTGGTGAAAAAAAACAAATGACTATTAGCCAAAGCAGCATATGTTGAAAATAGGTGAATGCTAATTAGCCAATGCACTTTAAATTTGGCTGATTCTATTATATTATCTCTTTAAATGCATGCAATGATATGTAAGTATTCAATACTATTATGGTGTGAAATTCCAAACACCACATACTAACTAATGGGCAGATTACAGTTTTTTGTTTGTTTATTTTAATTCGCTTGTGCACTGAAAAAATAAACACAGCTGGGGGATGGTAGGTTGGCTGGTATTTGAACTTGTACCGTGAGTGCTGTGGAGACATCTGAGCAGACCACTAAGCCATTGTGCTAAGTACAAGACCTGTATAATAGTGTAGTATGATTAAAGAATGAATATAAATAATTACCGCTTTATAGTCACCTAAATTAAAAAATAAAAAACAACATACAACAAATAGGTAACCTAAATGTTTAATACATGTAACTTTACAGAATAGCAGACATTACTATGTAATAATCATTCATAACTGCATTAGTTAGCAAAAGAAGGAAAAAACTAGGAATACTAATTGCAACATACATCAATAGATGCACACAAGGTAGAGCACATCTCGCATAAAAATGTTTCTTTCACATACATGGATCATGGTTACAGTGCAGTACCATATAACAACTTGGTAGGAATTGGCATTTGCATATATGTGGAAGCGCTAATTAGCGCCAGCTTAGAATTTACTAACATGTGTTTCTCACTAATAGCGCTAATTTTTCATTCGCACATTCGCCTGTTGAAATTTTATTTGGCTAAAATGGGAGCTATTATTTGCCATAGTGCCCAGTACTTCCTGGCGCTAAAGTAAATGACCCCCATAGACTTTAACGGTGTTTGCGTGCTCGAACAAACTTTTTTCCTGTTCACATGTTCTGGTGCGAACCGAACAGGGGGGTGTTCGGCTCATCCCTACCTAGCAGTAAAAAGGGTCGCTGGTTTGTATTCCCAACCACACCACAAGACTACCTGCCTGGAGTTTGCATGTTCTCCCTGTGCCTGCATGGGTTTCCTCCAGGTACTCTGGTTTCCTCCCACACTCCAAAGACATGCTGGTTGGTTAATTGGCTTCTGTCTAAATTGGCCCTAGTATATCAATGTGAGTTAGGGACCTTAGATTGTAAGCTCCTTGAGGGTAGGGGCCCATGTGAGTGTATAGTGTATATGTAAAGCACTGCGTAAATTACTATATTACTATAGAAGTACCTTAAATAAAAATAAATAAGTCTTCACTAATATTATGGTGTGAATCTCCAAAACACCATACACTAGCTAACAAGCAGTTTACATTTGATATATGGTATATAAACCATCAAACACTAGTAAAAGTATTTTGTATATATAATTGTGCTCAGCCCAATAGGCTAGCAGTTAGCACCTCTCCCTTCAAAAATTCAGGTATTGAAAGACTCATGGGTTCAAATCCCACAGAAGAATCCTAAAAGATTACTATTGGTGGAGAAAAGGAGAATTACTGTTAGCCAGTTAGCCAATTAGCCAAAGCAGCATACAGTGAATGCCAAGTAGCCAATACACTTTAATGTGGTTGATATTATTGTATTAACTCTTCAAATGCTTGCAATGGTATGTAAGTATTCACTAATATTATGGTGTGAATCTCCAAACACCACACACTAGCTAACAAGCAGTTTACATTTGATAAACTTTATTGCATAGTATATATCACATCAAACACTAGTAAAAGTATTTTGTATGTATAATTGTGCTCAGCCCAATAGGCTAGCATTTAGCGCCTCTACCCTCAAACATTCAGGTATTGAAAGACTCATGGGTTAAAATCCCACAGAAAAAAGCTAAAAGATTGCATTGGTGGGAAAAGAGAATGCCAATTAGCCAAAGCAACACAAATATATATATATATATATATATATATATATATATATATATATATATATATATATATATATATATATATATATATATATATATATATATATATATATATATTTACTGAAAATAGGTGATTGCCAAATAGCCAAAGCACTTTAATGTGAATGATTTTATTGTATTAACTCTTTAAATGCATGCAATGGTATGTAAGTATTCAGTTATGATGTGACATTCCAAACACCACACACTAGCTAAAGGGCAGTTTACATTTCTTTGTTTGTTTATTTGAATTCACTTGTGCACTGAAAAAATAAACACAGCTGGTGGATGGTAGGTTGGCTGTTGTTTGAACTCATACCATTAGTGGTGTGGAAATATCCAAGCAGACCACTAAGCCATTGTGCTAAGTACAAGATAATAGTGTAGTATTATTAAAGAATGAACATAAATAATTACTGCTTTATAGTCAACTAAATTAATAAATAATAAATCAAAAACATGAAAAAAACAACATACAACAAATAGGTAACCTAAATGATTAATACATGTAACTTTACAGAATAGCAGACATTACTATGTAATAATCATTCAGAACTGCATTCGTTAGCAAAAGAAGGAAAAAAAAAACTAGGAATACTAATTGCAATATAAATCAATAGATGCACGGGATCTAGAGCACATCTCTGATAAAAATGTTTCTTTCACATACGTGGATCATGGCTATAGTACAGTGCTATATAACAACTTGAAAAGAATTGGCATTTGTATATATGCGGAAGCGCTAATTAGCGGCAATTTAGAATTTACGAGTGATTGTTCCCTGCTTATATCGCAAATTTTCATGCGCAAATTCGCCGGTTTTATTTCCATTTGGCCAAAATGGGCGCTATTATTTTCCATAGTGCCCAGTACTTCCTGGAGTTATAGTAAATGACCCCCTGTATGTTATTATCCCTGTGCTTCCCAGCTTTTTCTGCTGTAGCCAGCTTCTCAGTCAGCACTAATAGGTCTGCTTTAAGGCCTGTGATTGCTGTGGAAAAAGTCTTTTTAATATATACTATGGCAGTCATGTCTGAGAAGGTGAGTGGATGGTCAGGGGAGGATTCCCTTATCGGTTACTCCGATGCAGAGAGTGACTCATCACTATAATCAGCCAGAGCACTGGGATGAGCTGCGGCCTGAGCCTTGAATAAGGAGGATATGTTCCTGTTGGAAGAGGCAGCGGGTAATCATTGCTGGCAGTTCTGAGAGGAGTGACGGAAAATCCTGCCCACCTCGGTGCCACTGGGAGATCTTTATGCTCTGAAAGCATACCTGTATGCGTATGTAATTTTCAGACAACTATGGAATCATACCCTGTTTCCCCGAAAATAAGACCTAGCGTGATTGTCGGTGATGGCTGCAATATAAGCCCTACCCCCCAAATAAGCCCTAGTTAAAGTCCTTGTAGGTCTTATTTTCAGGGTAGGGCTTATTTTCGGGGAAACAGGGTAGGGCTTATTTGGGGGGTAGGGCTTATATTGCAGCCATCACCGACAATCACGCTAGGTCTTATTTTCGGGGAAACAGGGTATTATATCTATCCTCTATCTCATATTATGCTAAGTTTGGTTTTGCTTTTGAATATGATCTAATTTGTTTGTAATACATATCCTCTTTCTTTATACATTCCTCTACAGGACCCTTATGGTTTTATAAAATAAGAAAGTATAATAGCCCTCATATTAGAATCATCACCCAGTAAGTATATCCACATGCAGCCTGCTATATAACACTCTACACATCCCCTATTTATCATTTATATGGCTCTGTATTTTAATATATATATATATATATATATATATATATATATATATATATATATATATATATGCTACATATGTTATGTATCCTACGTGTTATGTTATATTTGCCCATACATGTTTTTTCTCCCCTTTTCCCCCTTCCTTCTTATAAAAATAATTTTTATAATCTTTATTACAGCACTTCTATAAACTTTTCCCTGTACCTCGGCTATCGTGGTCTGTTCACTACAGAGAGGTGGGCGGTCCTTTGATTTCATTGGCCTGCCCGTCCTGCCCACTGTATTTGACGACACCAAAGTAGGCTGATGGTATTGCCTGATGAAGAATGACTGCATGCTCCGAACGTGTGCACGATTCAGACTTCCTCAAGAGACTTCCTGTTGACGGCTTCCTCCTGCGCCTCTCCCATCCAGCCCGGGACACTGGATACCACCGGCGCCGCCAGGTATTATGACAGCGTGCCTCCTCGATGCCTCCTTGGATCTCTGTAATCTCTGACTGACCTCATCTGATGTGCCTGTATTTTACTACCTTCTAGTGAGTGCATTTCTCATGGAATAAATCGTTTTCACATTATTGCTACACTCAGATTGGTGCTGCTCTTGGTCCTTTATGTTTCATATTCCAGAGTTTTTTCTGCTCTTCAGCGTGCTGCCTCTCCTAAACTAGCAAAAAAAAAACATATACTATCTCCTGTGTATTAAGAGAGGTATGGACTCCAGAGAGAGAGAGAGAGAGAGAGAGAGAGAGAAAGACCTCATCTGAAATATGCAGTCCGGTTTTGGGCACCAGATTTCAAAAGGGATATCAGGGAACTGGAGAAAGTGCAGAGAAGGGCAACCAAACTGATAAGAGGCATGGAGGTGCTCATCTATGAGGAAAGATTAGAGGAACTGAATATATTCACTCTTGATAAGAGGAGATTAAGGGGGGATATGATCACCATGTATAAATATATAAGGGGTCCATATAGTGAACTTGGTGTTAAGTTATTCACTTTATGGTCAACACTGAGGACAAGGGGGCACTCTTTACGTCTAGAGGAAATGAGATTTCATCTCCAAATATGGAAAGGTTTCTTCACAGTAGGAGCTGTGAAAATGTGGAATAGACTCCCTCCACAGGAGGTTCTGGCCAGCTCAGCAGATTGCTTTAAGAAAGGCCTGGATTCTTTCCTAAATGTACATAATATAACTGGGTACTAACAGTTATAGGTAAAGTTGATCCATGGAAAATCTGATCGTCTCTCTGGGATCAGGAAGGATTTTTTTCCACTGCTGTAGAAAATTGGATCCTGCTTTTCAGGGGTTTTTTGCCTTCCTCTGCATCAACTGTGGGTATAGGACTGGGTATATGGGATTGTATGATATTTTTTGAACTAGATGGACTTCTGTCAACCCGACTAACTATGTTACATGGACTTGAATACTCCTGTAATACTCCAATATTAACTTGTTTTTAACCCTTTTATACAATTATATAAAATGTTATCTCACTATCCTCTCCCATTTGATTTTTTAGGCCACCTACAGAGGTGTCGTTGCTCTTGCTATGGATATCCTGGTGTGACAGTTATATCTGTTTACATCATATAGAGGTGGTGGTTCACTGAACACTGTTTTTTTTAGGTTTTTCTATTTAATTTCTTACTGCTTATTTCATCACATTTTGGAGTTATATGAATGAATTGCTCTGCACTGGTACATATATAACTTACAAGGACTGAGGTGTGAATTGTGGAAACACAGAAAAGTGCAGGCACCAGTTCAGCTGAGTTTTCAGATTCAGACATTTTTTTATAGTTTTATTGTTATATATATTGTTTCTGTATTTCACTGTATTTGGGTAAGTTGCGCTGATTGAGTTACACTTTATTCACTTTTGCAAGGAATCCATGGAAGTCCAACAATGGGTACCATGAACTACTCCAAAGTTGTCAACTATGTGGAGACCTGTATAGTGAAACATGTTCGGTTATAGTCCAAAAAGAGGCCAAGCAACAATAAAGTAGTATAAACAAATTAGAATAATTAATAATAGCTGCTATCACTAACAAGTGTTCTCCCTTTACTTAAAAGGTGCAAATAATCAATAGACAATGCTGCGCTATAAAAAACATTAATAATAAAAAATAATAATAAAAGTGTAAAAATGGAAATCAATAAACATATATTGCTGAAAGTTCATATATAGCATCTGTGACTGATTGAAGTGAGTTAAGAAAAAATCAATACATCAGTGGTGCAAAAATCCAAAATGCTTGTGCTTTCCTCCACCAGTATCACAGCCTGCTCACCTTACATCTGAGTCAAATCAGCAGTTTTCCCCTCTGGGGATAATAGAGAGGGCTGGCGTGGTGCTGGTAATCACTTTCCTCCTCCAAATCGCTTATTCACATGGGATAAAGACCTCTCACCAATTATGATGGATATGCAAAAGAAGGAAGGCAGAATCTAGTGCTCTCTGTTTAAAAAGTTTATTTATATATATAAAGTAAGGTATAAACTTAAAAAGATGGCACTGTAAATCGTGCAAGCTAAAAACACATTTCAGTCACAATAGGTCTTAAGATGGCTGCATTGTAACGTCAATACACAGGCTCTGTCCCCTAGATGCATATCGTCAAATCATTGACTTCTTCAGTAAGGTTGAAGCCAGAGACGTACATCTGCTGTTTATATACTCCCCGATTTCCCTAATACACATGGGTGGCAACTCAGCCCTTCCCTTAATCACTCCTACAGGAAGTTGTATGTATAAGTAATATTAAGGGGAACCCCGAACCAGAAATTAAAAAAAAATTGTGTGGGGGTCCCCCCAAAATCCATACCAAGAACTTCAGGTCTGGTATGCAAATTAAGGGAATCCCTGCACCAAATTTAAAAAAAAGACGTAGGGGTCCCCCCAAAATCCATACCAGACCCTTCAGGTCTGGTATGGATTTTAAGGGGAACCCTGCACCAAAATAGAAAATGGCATATGGGTCCCCCCAAAATCCATACCACACCCTTATCTGAGCACACAACCTGGCAGGCCACAGGAAAAGAGGGGGGATGAGAGAGCGCCCCCCCTCCTGAACCATACCAGGCCACATGCCCTCAACATGGGGAGGATGCTTTGGAGTAGCCCCCCCAAAGCACCTTGTCCCCATGATGATGGGGACAAGGGCCTCATCCCCACAACCCTTGCCCAGTGGTTGTGGGGGTATGCGGGCAGGGGAGCTTACCGGAATCTTGAAGCCCCCTTTAACAAGGGGACCCCCAGATACTGGCCCCCATGTGAATTGGTAACGGGGTACATTGTACCCCTACCATTTCACAAAAGAAAGTATCAAAATAGTAAAAAATGTCCCACGATGTCCATTCATCTTCTATCACACCGCCCAACGAGCCAAAAAAATAATAAAAAAAAACAGCAAAAGCTCCGCCTCCATGGGAGGCTCCCGCCGAGTGACGCTTCTACTTGGTGACAGTTCTTATAGAGATGAGGGCGGGGCCACTCGGTGATGTAAACGGGTGACCCCGCCTTCCTCTGATGTCACGAAGCGTCAGAAGGGGGGCGAGTCACCCACAGGGCCTGGTAATGGACTGGGGGGAAACCCATGCCATTTTTTTCAATGAGTTTTATCATTACAGCCACGATCAGTTTTGAATGACTTTTTTCCTTTAGAAATGTCATTTTGCTGTGGTACTGTTCTAAACACAGAAAAACTGCGCCACTTTACAGGCATACTATAGATACCCCCCAGGCACGATATTTAAAGGAATATTTCATTTTTATTGTTTCACTTTAAGCATTATTAAAATCACTGCTCCTGAAAAAAGTGCCATTTTTAAAACTTTTTTTGCATTGATACATGTCCCCTGGGGCAGGACCCGGGTCCCCAAACACTTTTTATGACAATAACTTGCATATAAGCCTTTAAAATGAGCACTTTTGATCTTTCATGTTCGTGTCCCAAAGACTTTAGCGGCGTTCGTGTGTTCTTCTGAATTTTTTGCCTGTTCGGATGTTCTGGTGCGAACCGAACCGGGGGGTGTTCGGCTCATCATTAATGAACATGTTTAAAATGTTTAGACATATTATGTGTAACCACCCCCTTCCTAATATTCCTAATATGTTCCTCCACTCTGATATGTAGGGATCTGGATGTACGGCCAATGTATTGAAGCTCGCATTATTATTTATTATTATTCAGGATTTATATAGCGCCAACAGTTTACGCAGCGCTTTACAATATAAAAGGGAGACAATACAGTTATAATACAATAAAATGCAAGAGGATTAAGAGGGCCCCGTTCAGAAGAGCTTACAATCTAATAGGGTGGGGCAGGTGGTACAAAAGGTTGTAACTGTGGGGGATGAGCTGGTGGAAGTGGTAGGAGATTAGTTGAAGACGTGATAGGCTTTCCTGAAGAGATGAGTTTTCAGGGATCGCCTGAAGGTAGCAAGAGTAGGGGATAGCCGGATAGATGGAGGTAGCGAGTTCCAGAGGATGGGAGAGGCTCTGGAGAAATCCTGGAGACGAGCATGGGAGGAGGAGATGAGAGAGCTTGAAAGCAGGAGGTCTTGAGAGGAGCGGAGAGGTCGATTTGGATGATATTTGGAGACAAGATTAGTGATGTAGCTCGGGGCAGAGTTGTGAATTGCTTTGTATGTTTTGGTTAGTATTTTGAATGTAATTCGCTGGGTGATTGGAAGCCAGTGCAGGGATTGGAGTAGAGGGTTGGCAGACACTGAGCGGTTGGTAAGGTGGATAAGTCTGGCAGCATTCATGATAGACTGAAGAGGGGATAGCCTATGGAGAGGTAAGCCAATGAGAAGGGAGTTGCAATAGTCAAGGCGAGAGATAACAAGGGAGTGAATGAGGAGCTTGGTGGTTTCATTTGTTAAAAAGGGGCGAATTTTAGAGATGTTACGGAGGTGAATTCTACAAACTTTTGACAACGATTGGATTTGAGGCTGAAATGACAAGTCAGAGTCTAGGATTACACTTAGTACCCTGGCGTGAGGGGAGGGACTGATGGTTGCATTGTTGATTTTGATGGAAAAGTCATGGAGGGGTGCATGGGCGGGGGGAATATTAATAGCTCCGTTTTAGAGAGATTTAGTTTAAGGAAGTGGTGCGACATCCATGCATCCACACTCCAACATATATATATCACCCCATTGGTAGCACAGGTTATGAGGTCTCTGATTTGGTACCTTTGGATGTGAACTCTTTGCGCTTTTTAATTTTACTCTTAGCGTGCTGACACGCCAAACACCTACCACATGCATGAAACCCTGTCAAAAGTGCGGATGCCCACCGCGAATTCTCACGAGATTCATGAGCTTTGCTTTATCTGTGTGTGTTCAGTGTTATCTTCGTTGCCATTACAATGGGGTGGGAACTTCCAACGACGACGCCCGTTGTGATGGCAACATGGAAGCTTACCTCGCTCAGCGCCGTACAAATTGAGCATGTGCGGGAACAAGCAGTTAATGCTGGTAGCTCAGCAGTCACTGCATCCGGGAAGTTTATGCTTATGGGCTTCACATGCCTACAAGCAAGATGAAGCCTGCCAGCAACAGATTTTAAAACTATGTTTTTGCTACCAAACCGGAAATTGGGGGATATCTGTTACCAAACATGTGAGCGTAACATTGACCATATGTAAGGGTCTAAATTGTTTAAAAAAAAAATACATTTGTATTGTCGGCGGACCTCTGCTTTAAGCCATAACAGCTGTCAAGCGACAAATAGGCATTCCTATCAGTAGATTTAAAGTGATTTCTAGTTAGAAGTCTATCACCATCCTTAAATATCTCCAAATCAAGAAACACTATTTGGTCAATGCTCATGGTCTAGGTTAATTTGAATTGCCATTCATCTTTGTCATGAACCTATCAAAAGACGCCTGGTCACCATTACAGATAATCAACAGGTCATCTATATACCTTTTATAGCATATAAGTTGCTCTGGGCGCTCAACTAATATTTCTTCTGCTCCCAACAAGCCAAGAATAGGTTCGCCACACTAGCCCCCATGGCTACGCCCATAGTTTTTAAACAAAAATGACCACTATACCAAAAGGAATTGTGCCCTAAAAAATTTTTTAATCACTTTAGAAGGTATTTTTAATGGTCAATGGTCAATTCAGAACCTCGCAATGCCCTTTTTACCAATTTTAAGGCTTCTTTATGCCCTATGATCATGTATAATGAGCCAACATCTGCTGTTGCTAAAATACATGATTGTAACCCATCTATTGACTCTAAATGTTGGATGACATGTTTAGTGTCTTTAACCACATGCCGACCAGTGCACGACAATGTACATCGGCACAATGGCGCGGCTGGGCAAATGGGCGTACAGGTATGTCCCCTTTAAATTGCTGCATTATGGGCATACATGTGATAGATATCGGCATATACATATGTGATACATATCTGCCTAAACTGAGAAAGAAATTAGTTTTTTTTATATATTTTTGGGGGATATTTATTATAGCAAAAAGTAAAAAATATTGCTTTTATTTCAAAATTGATGCTTTTTTTGTTAATAGCGCAAAAAATAAATACCACAGAGGTGATCAAATACCACCAAAAGAAAGCTCTAGTTGTGGGAAATAAAATTTGTTTGGGTGCAAAGTCGCACGACCGCGCAATTGTCAGTTAAAGCAACGTAGTGCCGTACCGCAAAAAGTGCTTTGGTCAGGAAGGGGGTAAATCCTTCTGGGGATTAAGGGGTTAATATAGGCTTCTGTTTGTACAACCAATGGCTGCAGAAAATAGTCTATATATTGGCCCAACCTCGGACACACAGGGGGTCATTTACTATAGCGCTATGGCGCTAATTCGCGCAAATTGCCACGAATTAGCGCTAATTCGCGCTAAAACAGTATTCACCATAGCGCTGGTGAGAAAATACTCCCAAAATCGAATTTACTATAGCTCCCTGAAACTAAATAGCGCCCAAACCCTTACTCTGCTAAAACCTAGAGAATTGCACATGGAAATAATGTTTAGAGCATGATATAATTGCCTAAATGGTACTGAAATATGCGGTATATTATTTAAAGATTATCTGCTTTTAAACTGTGTGAAAAAGTGATTTCTACACTGAAATATCTTTAAAAGTCTGAAAAGTGAAAAATTCCCCGTTTTGGACAATTAGGTGCCAACACAACTGAGCATGCTCAGACCTGAAAATAACTCTCATTTTAACTCAAGTGTCTTTTTTACCTGGAGCTATAGTAAATACCAAAATGAGAGCTAATTAGAGAACATTTTTTGGGAGTTAAAATCTGCTCTAATTTAGTCCAAATGAAGTTTCAGTCATTGATTCTAACGGAACAATTCTAACTTTCACAAAAAACCTTTTAATGTTGAGATGAAATGTATCTTTCTGTGAAATAAATTTTACTTTGCAACATTGTTGCTTCTACTTAAAATATTTTGATTTTAAGAATGCTACAATGTGGAATGTTTTGATGTTTTGGTAAAATATATTTTTCTCTTTCACTTTCACTTGTTACTCTTCATCTCACAACAATCTTTACCCCAAACTCACACAGGTGTCTTTATAATCCACAAACAATACCATTGCTGATGAAAATTTAAAATGAATCACAATTTTTTGTGCTTCTTATTATTTCCAAAAATTCATAATTTGAGCCCAAAAAATGTGATATGTGTACCAACATCAGAAATCAAAATGTAATTCCCAAAAATTTGAGGGTAATATTCTACTCTCACCCACAAAAAAACACCAAATATCACAGAATAAATCAAGAAGAATAACTCTTGAGTAATGTAATTCCATCACCTGCATGTCCATAGAAATGCAGTATTTATGTGTATTTATGTGTAGTTATGTGTAGGAGGGTCTCACACGTGGCAGCTCTGTGGCTTAGAGGTTAGAACTTCTGCTTAGTATCTCTGAGGGTCTGGGTTCAAATCCTCAACCATGTTACTTCATGTAGAGAAGTTGTCTCATCTCCCAGGTCCTATAACTATGTCTAATTGTAGTAGTTATGTGTAGGAGGGTTCCACCACCATTGTAAGTCTTTTCCAGATACACTATATAGCCAAAAGTATTGGGACGCCTGCCTTTACACACACATGAACTTTAATGGCAGCCCAGTCTTAGTCCGTAGGGTTAAAATTTGATTTGGCCCACCCTTTGCAGCTAGAACAGCTTCTGGGAAGGCTGTCCACAAGGTTTAGTCTGCCTATGGGAATGTTTGATCATTCTTCCAGAAGTGCATTTGTGAGGCCAGGCACTGATGTTGGATGAGAAGGCCTGGCTTGCAGTCTCTACTCTAATTCAGCCAAAGGGTGTTCTATCGGGTTGAGGCCTGGACTCTGTGCAGGCCAGTCAAGTTTCTCCATCCCAAACTTGCTCATCCATGTCTTTATGGACCTTGCTTTGTGTACTGGTGTGCAGTCATGTTGGAACAGGAAGGGGCTTTCCCCAAACTGTCCCCACAAAGTTGGGACCATGAAATTGTCCAAAATGTCTTGGTATGCTGACGCCTTAAGAGTTCCCTTATCTGAAACCAAGAGGCCAAGCCCAACCCCTGAAAAACAACCCCGCACCATAATCCCCCTCCACCAAATCATTTGGACCAGTGCACAAAGCAAGGTCCATAAAGACATGGATCAGTGATTTTGGGGTGGAGGAACTTGACTGGCCTGCACAGAGTCCTGACCTCAACACAACAGAACACCTTGGGGATAAATTAGAGAGGAAACTGTAGGTCAGGCCTTCTCGTCCAACATCAGTGCCTGACCTCACAAATGCACTTGGAAGAATGGTCAAACATTCCCATAGACACACTCCTAAACCTTGTGGACAAGAAGAGTTGAAGCTGTTATAGCTGCAAAGGGTGGGCCAAATGAGTTTTGAACCCAATACTAATACTGGGATGCCATTACAGTTCATGTGTGTTTAAAGGCAGGCATCCCAATACTTACACCAATATACTGTATATTGCTTGTGACACTGAGCATGGCTATGGACTTAGTGCTGGTTCACACCACAGAGATGCAGAGAAGATGTGTGGGGTTGCCTGGTGGCTAAGTGGGTAGCAGTTCTGTCTAGCAGCACCTGGGATGTTGGTTCAATTCCCCAATGTGCTAATGCTTGTGTTGAAGTTTATATGTTCTCCCTGTGTGGGTTTCTCACCACAATCTAAAGACATGCTGGCATTATATTTGCCTCCTGTCAAAATAGGTTCTAATGTAAGAAAGTTAATTTTGGACTTTATATTGGAAGCTCATTGCAGCCAGGGACTGATGTTAATGTTTATTAGCACTAATCATGCCCAGGGACTTGGACATTTCAAATTTTAGGGTTTTCACTGCACAGGTACATATGCTTAGAAAACTGTTGCTTTGTTTATGTGGATGCAAATGGATTTTGATCTTTGTCCTGTAGTTGGAGATTTGATGCACATAGCCAAGGCTAACACAGTTGCAAATACTATTATGTGTTCCTGCTCATCAGGTGCAATCACTTTAGACATACATGAAGAGACAGATTGAAAGATACTGGTGGGCGTGTACTTCTATTGGGTGTGTCAGTGTGCTAACAATACAACCTCTCTTATATAAAGGCCTGCAGTAGGGGGGTTTGTTTGGCCTGAGAAGGTCAGGTTTTTTGTTGTGATGGAGAAGGAATGATATTGGGAGATTTGATGAAATTCTTGTGCATTTTTTCAATCAAAAGTGGGTTTATGTGGCCATGCTGTCAATGTTGTGTGTGTATTGTTCCTGTCTGATCATGCAAACATCGTTTGGAAGCATCTGCTGACCTACTATTTTTGATCTCGTTTAATCGTGTACACCGAAATGCAGCTTCCAGCAGAACATGGTCATCAATGTATGTATGTGTGGATTGTGGGCTGGTGGTGGGTGTTTTGAATAAGTCTTTTGCAATATTATGTTGGAATGCTTTGTAAGAATGACTGTTAAGTATGTTTCTATAATCTTGCAGATAATAATGTGATGTGTTGCCCGCTATACACTGAAATTAAAGCTGTGTCCACTCTAAGGTTTTGTCTAATTTTAGATTGTAAGCTCCTATGAGCAGGGCCCTTAAAATTCTGTTGCTAAATGTAGCACCATATATCCTGTCCAAATTTTTTTGAAGCTAGTAAATGTAAATTTATTTTTTTCTGCTGGTAAAATAAAAGTACATTGAGCTTTTGTGTGCGCGCGTGTGTGGTGTGTTTTTTTTTTTTTTTTTTTTCTTCCTTCTACTTTTCTTTCATTTTAGTTTTTGTGGGTGGTGGTTTTGGGAAAGTGCAATATATTTTATTTCAATATGTATTTGTGCACCAAAAAACTAATCTCTTTGCCCTGGTTCACATGCTAGTTTGAAATTGCGCTACTTCACTTGAAGTAGCACGATTTCAAAGTAGCAAGGTCAGCGTGATTTCAGGTGGCTTCATACACAAATGTCTATTGAAGTCGCACCTGAAATCGGCAAAAGTAGTGCAGGAACTACTTTAGCAAATTGATGCGGTGCCACAAAAATGTTGCATCGATTGGAACAGTGCCATTGCCAATAGTCATGCGATTTGATCTCTCAAATCGCATGACCAATCGCTCCAATGTAAACCTAAGCTTCTGCACAACTGCAAGTTATATATAAAGATTCCACCTTTATCATTAACCGCTGTGGAGAATTGCAGGTAATGAATTCAGCTGGTGGATAGGCAGTGTTTGAATGTGTCAGCTCTGGTTCACATTGGTGTGATTTGACATGTCAAATCTGTGGCAATTGCACTGTTCTAATTGGTGCGATTTGTATTGATATTGGTGCAGAAACCTGCACTGATGTCTCTGATGTTGCCCCCACAGTCGGGACTGACATGCAGGAATGAAATTGTGGGAGTTCAGCTGAACACTTTCCTCCTGCTGTCAGTGTGAACCAGGGCTCAAACTGGGCCTTTTGCCTTTGTAATTCACCTGCTGCTAACCCAGGGACACCATTTCTTATCAAACTCCCTTAAGTTTACCTTCAAATATATGTAGAAATACAGATTTGCACATCTGAAAATAAAAAAATACTAATCATGGTTGAGATCAAATATTCGTAGCTGCAATCAAAAGCGTGGTTTCACTTTCTGACCTGGAAATTAGTCATTGTATGCACCCGGAACTTCATGTGCTGGTCAGGATCTCCATCTAGGTGGACATGGCGAGGTCTCTTTAGGAGAGATGAGGTGCTGCTCATTGGCCGGGTAAGTGTAGGATATGTACTTGTACGTAATCAATGCGGGGGTGGATGTCATAGTTAGATTTGGTGTGGGTGGGGTTCATTGATTTGTTTGGCATCACCACACATTTGCGTCCGTCCCATGTGCACACATCACTTCCTGCATTTGTTCTGCTGATGTAAATCAGTAAGGACTATGCAAGTATAAATGAGAGCTCCTTTTATTAAAATATATATGACTTGTTTCACAGCTGGGTGAATTTTCCAGCAAATTTGGACCTCTGAGTTGCATGACAAGTTGTACCCCATGATTCTCAATGACAACCATTCATATCTGTGCTACTTTAAGTCGCACCAACTTCAAAGTAGTCCCTGTACTACTTTGGTGTGACTTGAGGTATATCGGGTACAATATTACACAGGCATTCCCAGAAGTTGGGGCCAAGTTGCAGCGGCAAAGTGGCAGCAAAATAGTGTGACTTTCAGGTCGCAGCAGTGTGAATGAGATTCAAGGATAACACCTTTGAATTTGGCCCTATTGTCACTTGTGCATCCTGAAGATGTAGCAAATTCGTCCCTGCACTACCTTGGTTTGACTTTGATGCAATTTGAGGTCCATACACCACAAGATTACACAGACATTGCTTCAAGTCATGACAAAGCTGTGCAATTTTAAGGTCGCACAAGTGCAAATGGGGCCTTATTCAAAAGGTGTTATCAATTAATCGCATTAGGTTACTTTCACACTTGGGTGACTTTTCATGGAGCTTTGGACCTCTGAGTCACATGAAAAGTTGTCCCCCTTGATTTCCATGCATATTTATTAGAGCTGCACGATTAATCGTCATCATGATTTTTTCCCCTTTACGATCTTGAAAAAAAAGTTTCACGATTCTTGCTAAGAACTCTCTCTGCTCTTCTGAAGCCACAGCCGAAAAACCGGGAAGTCTGCCAAGAATTAGAACATTCTTTATCAGTGAACTTAACTAGAAACCTTGTAACAATTTGTCAATTAAATAGAATTCTGTGTAAGTGAAGAAAGTTTAACTACTTAAACACTAAACATTTTTCTGACATTTGTTGGTTTCAGGTTAAAATCATTTTTTTTTTGCTAGAAAATTACTTAAAACCCCCCAACATTATATATATTTTTTTAGTAGAGACCCTAGAGAATAAAATGGTGGTTGTTACAATATTTTATGTCACACTGTATTTGCGCCTTTCAAATGCAATTTTTTTTGGAAAAAAGTACTTTAATGAATTTAAAAAAAAAAAAAGAAAAGTTAGCCCAATTTTTTGTGGGATAATGTGAAAGATTTTACATCGCGAGAATCGTGATCTTTTTATTCTAAGCAAAAAAATTGTGATTCTCATTTTGGCCAGAACCGTGCAGCTCTAATATCTATGCAACTTCACCCATGTTCACATAGGTCTGAATTGACATGTCAAATTGTAGGCCAAATCGGCGCCTATTGATGGCAATGGAACTCTCCGAATTGGTGCAACGCCACAACGATTCCCAAAAGTAGTTCCTGCACTACTTTGGGCGACTTCAGGGGGCGATTTCTTACCTCCCAACTTTTTGAGATGGATATAAGGGACACCTATTAGCAAAAGTAGGTAGGCATAGGACACCTTCTTAAAGGAGAACAGTTGGGACCTATGTGATTTCACTAGACATCTGTGCAGGAAAGTGCACTGATGTCTCTGAAATCGCTGACAAAGTCGGGCTGAGTCACACTTGTGCGACTTTGGACATCAGAGTCTCCAAACACCACACACTAGCTAACAGCAGTTTACATTTGATAAACTTTATTGTATAGTATATAACACATCAAACACTAGTAAAAGTATTTTGTATGTATAATTGTGCTCAGCCCAATAGGCTAGCAGTTAGCACCTCTACCTTCAAACATTCAGGTATTGAAAGACTCATCGGTTCAAATCCCACAGAAAAATCCTAAAAGATTGCATTGGTGGGAAAAGGAGAATGCCAGTTAGCCAAAGCAACACAAATATACATGTATATATATTTACTGAAAATAGGTGATTGCCAAGTAGCCAATGCAGTTTAATGTGAAAGTTTTTATTGTATTAACTCTTTAAATGCATGCAATGGTATATAAGTATTCAGTTATGATGTGACATTCCAAACACCACACACTAGCTAAAGGGCAGTTTACATTTCTTTGTTTGTTTATTTTAATTCACTTGTGCACTGAAAAAATAAACACAGCTGGTGGATGGTAGGTTGGCTGTTGTTTGAACTCATACCAGGAGTGGTGTGGAGATATCCAAGCAGACCACTAAGCCATTGTGCTAAGTACAAGACCTGCATAATAGTGTAGTATTATTAAAGAATGAACATAAATAATGACTGCTTTATAGTCAACTAAATTAATAAATAATAAATCAAAAACATGAAAAAAACAACATACAACAAATAGGTAACCTTAAATGATTAATACATGTAACTTTACAGAATAGCAGACATTACTATGTAATAATCATTCAGAACTGCATTTCTTAGCAAAAGAAGGAAAAAAAAAACTAGGAATACTAATTGCAATATAAATCAATAGATGCACGGGAACTAGAGCACATCTCTGATAAAAAATGTTTCTTTCACATACATGGATCATGGCTACAGTACAGTGCTATATAACAACTTGATAAGAATTGGCATTTGTATATACGCGGAAGCGCTAATTAGCGGCAATTTAGAATTTACAAACGTTTGTTCTCCGCTTATATCGCTGATTTTCATGCGCAAATTCGCTGCTTTTTTTTTTTCCCCATTTGGCTAAAATGGGCTCTATTATTTGCCATAGTGCCCAGTACTTCCTGGAGTTATAGTAAATGACCCCCACAGAGTCTATCCCATTAATAATGGGTCTTCCTAGAGGTTTGACTGGGTCCTTATGGATTTTGGGTAGAAAACATATTATTGGAGTTCTACAAGCCCCAGGATTAAGATATAATGCTTCTTTCTTATTTAGTAAATCTCTCCTTTCTCCTTTTTAATCAGTCTATCCAACCCATCTTTATCTTCAAAAAGGGGATTTTTATTATTTTATCAGATAACTGCCTTTCCATTTCTTCCTCATAATAAGATTTGACCTACCCTCCCCCCTTGTCAGCAGGGCGGATAACTACATTTTTATTTTGTTCAATAACTTCAATACCCTTTTTTATCCACTGGGGGTGGTGAACTTTTTTAATCTTAAGACTTCCTAAAGCCTCTACTACCATATTACAGGATATTTCTAAATATTTATTATTGGTGTTTAAAGGGTTAAACATCTGTTTTTTTTAAGGTAGAGAAACATCCAGTCTCTCTTAGAGCCCTTTCACACTGGGGCGGTTTGCAGGCGTTATTGCGCTAAAAATAGCGCCTGCAAACTGACCTAAAACTGCCTCTACTGTTTCTTCAGTGTGAAAGCCTGAGGGTTTTCACACTGAAGCGGTGTGCTGGCAAAAAACTCCTGCAAACTGCATCTTTGGAGCGGTGAAGGAGCGGTGTATTCACCGCTCCTGCCCATTGAAATCAATGGGGCAGCGCGGCTATACCGCGGCTATAGCTGCGCTATGCGAGCGGTTTTAACCCTTTTTTGGCTGCCAGCGGGGGTTAAAACCACACCGCTAGTGGCCAAATACCGCCGCAAAAATTACGGTAAAGCAGCGATAAAAATAGCGCTGTTTTACCGCAGACGCCCCCACCGCCCCAGTGTGAAAGGGGCCTGGCTCGATTCACATCTATGCATGTTGCTTTTGAGTGTTTCTGGAGTTTTTTTTGTGATGCTTGCCACGTTTTTGAGCAGCGTTTTTACAGCGTATTTGCAGCGTTTTTGCATTTTGTTTATACAGTTTTTAGTCTGTATACAGTCTAAAAAAAAAAAAAAGCCAAAAACGCAAAACGCTGCAAAAACGCTGCACTTGCGTTTTTGATGCTGGTCCATTGAATTCTATTATATGCAAAACGCTGCATTTTGCATGAAAAAAAGTCCCTGACCCTTTCCAAAAATGCAGAGGTACAAAAAGGCATTGATGTGAACATGTTCCATAGGAACCCATGTTAAAAAATTCCCATGCATTTCTGCAAAATGCAAAATGCATCAAAAAACACGCTAGTGTGAATGGAGCCTAAATGGGGGTCTGGTGTCAGGCTTAGATAAAAAAATATTTTTTTTGAGTTCAGAGTGCACATACATTTCTGAACCTGAACATATGTATCAAATTTGTTAAAAACTTTTATTGGAGCATACTTTAAACCTTTGACTAAAACTAAGATTTCTTCTTTATTTAATTACTGTCCACTAATATTAAAAATACTTTCTTTTTTTGTTCCCTTCTCCTGGCTCTCCTCCCTCTCTTTCTCTTCTTTTGCCCCCAGATGGACTTTCAGCTGATCCCTGATTGTTCCGTGGGTCTATGGGTTTCCCAAAAAAAAACACTCATCCCATGCTCTCCAATGTGGTTGTTTAAAGGGGCAAACCTATTTTCTGTCGGCACATTGCACTCATTGGGGCCAGAAAAAGGAGGATATTGACAGCCTGCACTAGAATATTGGTGTCCTCCCCGACCATAACCCCCTCATTCAGATCCTCTAGTATCCCAATGGGGATACCCTGGAAAGTGGGAATCAGGTTGAGAGCCTCAATTGTTACCTCCCCTTCCTCTATAAGGTTCCCCTCTGTATGGTCTCCTACCCCTCCAATTGCCCCTGTAAGGAAGTTGAGGGGGGTATGGGGGTCCCATACCGACAGGTTCCCCATTCCATTTCCGATGAGAGGAACCTCTCTCAATAGGAGGTTAAAAAGCAAAAGGGTTCCCCTAGGTGGACTTTACTGGCACTTGCAAAAGTAAGGAGTAATGAAGTGTATAGAGGATAAGGAGTAATATAAAAAAGATTTAAATTTTATTCAAAATCACAGGTACATTGAGATAAAAACAAGCAGTAAATGTATGGACTAACATAGTAGAAACTACATAATAGCCATCATAAGCAATTAGGACAAAACAAATGTGATGAAAGAAGCTCTTCTCAGGCCCTACGCGTTTCGGGGTACTTAGTATCTGTACAATCCTTCTTCAGGGGCATAATCAGAGAGAGATATGTTCATCTAGGCTAATAAAGAGAAAAATAAAAGAGGCAGAAAAGATAATAAGATAATGGGGAAATCTCAGAGTAGTATGCAAAAAAGGGAGGGTATCGGGGTGGTGAATACATCACCTACCTGAGAATGTTTGCTTATTTGCTTGAGAAAAACTTATTATTCTAAAAACAAGAAGAGTCATGGAGGAAGGGCATGGTGTGGCAAGAAGTTAAGTACATATTGTAACTGGTGTAAACCAGAGTATTTAAATAATGATGAGTGCAGGTTGGTAGGCTGCAGTCACCATGGGGGGAATTTTTTGGCAACACTCCCGTCTCGCCCGACCAATGCGCGTACAAACCAGAGCGGCGTGCTGAGGTCACAGGAAGGCGCCCCTAGAAAAATAGAAAATGTAGACAGGACCTTAGGATGGGGTCCAAAAAATGGGTAGATAGACAGTGGTGACTGAGTGTGTAGATTAGTGGTATATATAGAATGAGATATATAATAGAAAAAAAGGGGAAATGGTATCAATATATAATATGTTTATATGCATTTAATAAGATGCATCAGGACTGGGTCGCAACAAAGAGAAGTCGCATCAAATAAAGCGACAGTGGGAAAATCCCGTTAATCTCATATCCTAATATTAGTATGCAAATGCATGTATGTATAACATTGGATTTAAAGAAAAGAAAAGAAAATAAAATAAATGAAAAATAGGAAACAATATGTAATATATAATTGCATGCTCAGCAGGTAAATGCATAAAAACCTGCGTGTTGCAAATGTCCATAATGCATGTATTAAGGCCAGTAAAGAGTTAGAAACAGTATCATATTCTATAGGGTTTGGAAAAAGTAATTATATTGAAGCCCAGCCTGTATGCAACTGTTTGTAACAGTCTTGCAGGGACCCAAATAAAGACAAAGTCAAAATAGGTGATAACTAGTTGAATGACTCAGCAAGGAAGTAAAGAGTAATTGTAAACAGAGTATTAGAATGCAACAAAATGAAAAAAATGACTGAAGCAATCATACCTTGAAAGGAGTGTGATGACAGCCTCACAGCCAAGCGTCCAGAGAGTGTAACGTCTTGGTGTGTAGTGAGTGAGGCTGGTTTAAATAACAAGGCTGTCACAATCAGCTGGCGTCAGAGATGAGGCACAGCTGTGTTGTGAGCAGCGTGGACTGGGACGCATAATGCTGACCCCCCGAGGCGAGCGTGCGCGGCGCCGCCCCAACCGCGCGTGCGCAAGCTACACGGCGTTTGGGGCAGCGTCACGCACACCCGCCCCACCGGCACGGAAGTGACACTCCGGCGAGAGCGCATGCTCGCCTGGAGTGTCAACATGGAGGCAGTGGGCGTGTGTGGAAGACGCCCAAGTACCTCGCTAAGCGCCGCCCCAGAGACTCCTGTGGCGGCTTACCGTGCCGGGCCGCCGCTCTAACCAGGCGCGCCACAAGGGGGGGCGGGGAGAGTGTGCTGCAATAAATGGTGTGGGAAAAAAAAAACAAAGAGAAACATGTATATTAAAAAAGAGAAAGGGTAACTGCTAGCCAGTCACCAAAAACGACTGCTCAAGTATATTCCTCCAAATATGGAAAACATGGAAAAGAAAGAAAAGGGGATAAGAAGAAAAGGGAAGCAGTGAATAGGAAAAAACAAAAAAGGTTAGATGGATAACTTACATCCAAATAAGTAATGTATACATTACATATAATTGGGGCAAGGAGAGGGAGGGAGAGAAAGTAATGTGGGGAGAGAACACTGTACAGAAGATTGGGATTTAGAAATTGGTACGTGGAACAATACGCATGATACATTATTATATAGTTAAGGCAGCAAAAAACAACAATGGTCAAGCAATTTCAATACATATGAATGATATGAAAGTACAATTATATATGACATATGCAAACCACATAGTAACAGGAGGTGCGTGGCAGACATAAATATATCTTATACATTTCCACTATTGTGGGTGCCAAATATGAATGTACTATTCTTAGTGGGAGCACAGAAATGCAAGGAATATAACAGAATATACTAAATGGTAACAATTCTTAACACAGGGAAGTCACCAAGCTGGCTGTGTGTTCGAATACATGGTCCCAAGGGGGGGGTATCAAAAAAAAGGTAAATAATGTATAAAGGGGGGGATGGGCAAGTAACATATAACAGATAAATGGGGAGAGGAAAAAGGTGGTGAGGGGAGTGGGGGGGGGGAAAGGAGGGAGCATGTATAGGATGCACATACAGCTTGGTGTACAAAAAATCAGAAGCAGCCAGGAGTTACAAACACTACAATGTTGAGAAGACAGAAATACCCTTTTGGAATGGCCATAACCCTATTTTTCCATACCTCCAGAATTGAAGCCCTGAAGGAAGGGCTTGAAACAGACCACTTCATTAAGGCCTGGAGGTGTGGTGGCCTTAAGTAAATGGATCCATTTAAGTTCTCTCTGGAGTAAAATTTTATTCCAGTCGCCCCCTCTGGGGTTAGGGTGTATACGATCCAGAATTAAAAATTTAATGGAGGGAAATTTTCCCCCATGAACCAAGGAGACATGTCGGCCAAGGGGTAGGTCGGGGTCAGCTGTTTTCATAGATAAAATATGTCTATAGGCTCGTCGCCAAAATTCAAGTTTGGTCTTTCCTATATAGAAACACCCGCAGTTGCACTGGAGTAGGTAAACCACTCCAGTGGTCCTGCAGTTGGCGAAGTGTTTCGGGAAGAAAGGTTTGCCGTTGGGAAGAGTAGGGTTTTTTTGGGTGAGCATGTAGCCACAGTAGTGGCATGAGCCACAGATGAAGGTGCCCTTGTATTTGCAATGGACTGTCGATGATCTAAACTCACTTTTGGTGATTTGGTCACCAATGGAGATAGCTCTTTTGAAAGTAAAGTTGGGTTTTTCCGGGACTAAATGGCCCAGGTTGGGGTCCAAGGCCAGTAGGTGCCAGTATTTCTCGATTATTCTTTTGGTTTGGCGATGTTGCTGATGGTATGTCGTAATGATGCTGAGTGGGTAAGCGTCTTTTTGTTGTTCAGTGCGGTGGAAAAGTGTTTGTCTGGGTTTGTTGTTGGCTTTCTGAAACGCTCTTTTAAGAGATTTATGAGAATAGCCACGAAGTAGCAACCTGTCTCGAAGGGCAGCAGCTTCTGTGAGAAAGTTTTTGTTGTCTGTGCAGTTGCGCTTGATCCTAATGTATTGGGAATAGGGTATGGACTCAATTAAAGGTTTAGGATGGAAACTGGCAGCATGCAATATGGTATTGCCGGCAGTGCTTTTTCTAAATAATTTGGTAGAGAGTTTGCCCTGTCCATCCTTGAAGACTTCAATATCTAGGAAGGTTACATGAGTGTTATCAAAGGACATTGTAAACGTCAGGTTGAAATCATTCTTATTCATCCGAAGTACGAACTGCTCGAGTACATCCGAGGGACCCTCCCATATGACAAAAATGTCGTCTATATATCTATGCCAAGCTTGGATATAGTTGGTATAATGAGTAAGGTTCCCATCAGAGAGGAGGGCTTTCTCCCACTCCCCCAGGTACAGGTTCGCGTACGACGGGGCACAACATGTCCCCATCGCCACTCCCTGCACCTGGAGGTAGTGGGAGCCGAGAAAGGTGAAAACATTATGGGTGAGGATGTACTCGAGCAGCTCGATGATGAATTCATTATAGCTGAGATCGGAGTGCCTATCGCTTTGGAGTATGTGTCTAATTGCTGCTAGACCCAGCACATGTGGGATAGAGCTATATAGTGTCTCCACGTCAATAGTGACAAGGAGGGCTTTCTCTGAAATAGACATACGGTTCAAAATTTGTAAAAAATGGCCAGTGTCCTTTACATAGGAAGATAGAGATACCACGAATGGTCTAAGATGTTCATCAATAAGTTTACTGGCATTTTCGCTTATTGAGCCTACACCGGAAATGATAGGTCTGCCGGGCGGGTCTTTGAGATTCTTGTGCACTTTGGGGAGTGCATAAAACGTAGGGGTCTTGGGGAAATTATTTCTCACAAAAGTCCAGGTAGTCTTACTGATGGTCTGGTTAAGGAAAGCCGAGTCAACCAGCGCGTAAAATTCCTTGTTATACTTCTCAACAATGGAGACTGGCATACGGCGGTACCAGTCTGCATTGTTGAGAATTTTCCTACACATCATAATGTACTGATCATTGTCTAACACCACAACATTTCCGCCCTTGTCAGAGGGTTTAATGGTGATGGTGTTGTTGGCCTTTAGGGAGTGTAATGCTTCAAGTTCTTGTGGGTGGAGATTGGAGGGTTCCTGTTGTTTTATTCTAAGCTTCTCCAGGTCGTTATTGACCAGTTTAAGGAAGACTGCTGCGTTAGGACATGTGCTGGGTGGCGGGCAAAGGTCCGATTTTTTCTTTAATCTAGAAGTCCCCGACTGAGGGTGGACGTGTGAGTCATCTATTTGTTGAAGGATACGTGAGAGGTCAATCTGATCAATGAGGTCAGATGTGTCGCTCTCCTCTAGTAGCGCAACAAGTTGGTCCAGAGCTCGATTTTCTTGTGGGGTTAAAATGGTTTTCACATCCTGTTTTTGATATAATTTCCTGAGGATTAGTTTGCGGATAAAGAGTTGGAGATCTTTATAGAGTTCGAATTTGTCCAGTCTATGGTCTGGGCAGAAATTCAATCCCTTTCTCAAGATCGCAATTTCATGGATGGTGAGAGAGTGAGAAGATAAATTAATGACACTTAGATCGGTATCCAAGGCTATGTCCGTGTTCGGATGGGTGTCTATAGTGTTAATTGTGTGTAGGTGTTCAGATTCGGTGGGGGTGGCTTGAGACCAGCCAGTACTAGATCTAAAAAAGAAGAGTCATTACGATTAGGTTCATGTGTGTTAGTGGTGTTTTGAGATGAAAGAGACGGATGTGCCTGTGTAGGGTGATTGGGCATGGGTTCTTTGTTGGTGCTGTCAAAGTGTGTAGGGGGAGGGGGATTGGACTTTATTTCTGCACTAGGTTTTTTAGACTTTTGATCTAGAGTGGGATCGCCAGAAAGTTGGCGTTTGGTGCCAACGGAGGTTTTAGCTTTAGGAATAATAAGCGGGGGGATGTGTGATGAAACTTTGTTAGAGGGGGGATTTTGAGGTATATGGGAGTTCCTGGTTATCCTGTTGTTTTGATTCCATTTGTAGGCCTTGCCGGCCTCAAATGCATTTTTATCCCTATGAAACTTGGAATTTTTCTTCAATAAGATATTTTTGTTAAAAGATTCAAGATGGATTTTGAGTTTGTTCTCTTTGGTAGAGACTGAGGGATGTGCCTGGAAGTTTTTAAGTTGTTCACAGATTTTAGTAATTTCGGCGTCTAGTATTGAGGATCTTTTGGTATATTCATCTATGAGTATCTGCATAAGACTACGTGAGCATATCTGTAGGGCATTCTCCCATGTAGATTTGAAGGTTGCGTCCAGATCGTCCAAAGTAGGGAAGATCTGGATGCGGAGACCCAACGGATTCATATTACTCTTTATATAATCTTGAAATGACCTGACGTGCCAAAAAAATGAAGATTTTTTCTCCAAGTTTTTGGCAAGTTTGAAAAACAGGGAGGAAATTTCCGCTTCGGTTCGGTCATTGTCACCAAATTTATCTAGATATTGCTGCATCAAGGTTTCCCAATCTTGGCCCAAAAATATATTCTCAAAATGAGACGTTTCTGTTTCAGGGGTCATTTTGTAAGAGAAAAGGTATATTTAGAGAAATGATGAACAAAAAAAAAAAAAAAAAAAAAAAAAAAAAAAAAAAAAAAAAAAAAAGGGGAATGGGGAAGAGTGAAGGGGGAAAAAAAGAAGATTAAAGCCTAGAGAGGGAAAGGGGCAAAAAATATGGGGCACTAAAATAAGGGGGGGGGGAGAGAAATAGACTCCCCTAGATGATATAGTTGATATAGTTAGTATAGTATATATTTTATATAGTCACCTAAAAATGGGGTGGTCAAGTGGGGAGTGGTATTTACTACCAAAAACTGCAAATAGCAACAAAGGGGGGTGACCAACCAATATTAGGCAAGGGAGCCGTGCCACGTCCAGTAGTCTATAGACAAAAAGCAAAAGGGTTCCCCTAGGTGGACTTTACTGGCACTTGCAAAAGTAAGGAGTAATGAAGTGTATAGAGGATAAGGAGTAATATAAAAAAGATTTAAATTTTATTCAAAATCACAGGTACATTGAGATAAAAACAAGCAGTAAATGTATGGACTAACATAGTAGAAACTACATAATAGCCATCATAAGCAATTAGGACAAAACAAATGTGATGAAAGAAGCTCTTCTCAGGCCCTACGCGTTTCGGGGTACTTAGTATCTGTACAATCCTTCTTCAGGGGCATAATCAGAGAGAGATATGTTCATCTAGGCTAATAAAGAGAAAAATAAAAGAGGCAGAAAAGATAATAAGATAATGGGGAAATCTCAGAGTAGTATGCAAAAAAGGGAGGGTATCGGGGTGGTGAATACATCACCTACCTGAGAATGTTTGCTTATTTGCTTGAGAAAAACTTATTATTCTAAAAACAAGAAGAGTCATGGAGGAAGGGCATGGTGTGGCAAGAAGTTAAGTACATATTGTAACTGGTGTAAACCAGAGTATTTAAATAATGATGAGTGCAGGTTGGTAGGCTGCAGTCACCATGGGGGGAATTTTTTGGCAACACTCCCGTCTCTGTGAACAACTTAAAAACTTCCAGGCACATCCCTCAGTCTCTACCAAAGAGAACAAACTCAAAATCCATCTTGAATCTTTTAACAAAAATATCTTATTGAAGAAAAATTCCAAGTTTCATAGGGATAAAAATGCATTTGAGGCCGGCAAGGCCTACAAATGGAATCAAAACAACAGGATAACCAGGAACTCCCATATACCTCAAAATCCCCCCTCTAACAAAGTTTCATCACACATCCCCCCGCTTATTATTCCTAAAGCTAAAACCTCCGTTGGCACCAAACGCCAACTTTCTGGCGATCCCACTCTAGATCAAAAGTCTAAAAAACCTAGTGCAGAAATAAAGTCCAATCCCCCTCCCCCTACACACTTTGACAGCACCAACAAAGAACCCATGCCCAATCACCCTACACAGGCACATCCGTCTCTTTCATCTCAAAACACCACTAACACACATGAACCTAATCGTAATGACTCTTCTTTTTTAGATCTAGTACTGGCTGGTCTCAAGCCACCCCCACCGAATCTGAACACCTACACACAATTAACACTATAGACACCCATCCGAACACGGACATAGCCTTGGATACCGATCTAAGTGTCATTAATTTATCTTCTCACTCTCTCACCATCCATGAAATTGCGATCTTGAGAAAGGGATTGAATTTCTGCCCAGACCATAGACTGGACAAATTCGAACTCTATAAAGATCTCCAACTCTTTATCCGCAAACTAATCCTCAGGAAATTATATCAAAAACAGGATGTGAAAACCATTTTAACCCCACAAGAAAATCGAGCTCTGGACCAACTTGTTGCGCTACTAGAGGAGAGCGACACATCTGACCTCATTGATCAGATTGACCTCTCACGTATCCTTCAACAAATAGATGACTCACACGTCCACCCTCAGTCGGGGACTTCTAGATTAAAGAAAAAATCGGACCTTTGCCCGCCACCCAGCACATGTCCTAACGCAGCAGTCTTCCTTAAACTGGTCAATAACGACCTGGAGAAGCTTAGAATAAAACAACAGGAACCCTCCAATCTCCACCCACAAGAACTTGAAGCATTACACTCCCTAAAGGCCAACAACACCATCACCATTAAACCCTCTGACAAGGGCGGAAATGTTGTGGTGTTAGACAATGATCAGTACATTATGATGTGTAGGAAAATTCTCAACAATGCAGACTGGTACCGCCGTATGCCAGTCTCCATTGTTGAGAAGTATAACAAGGAATTTTACGCGCTGGTTGACTCGGCTTTCCTTAACCAGACCATCAGTAAGACTACCTGGACTTTTGTGAGAAATAATTTCCCCAAGACCCCTACGTTTTATGCACTCCCCAAAGTGCACAAGAATCTCAAAGACCCGCCCGGCAGACCTATCATTTCCGGTGTAGGCTCAATAAGCGAAAATGCCAGTAAACTTATTGATGAACATCTTAGACCATTCGTGGTATCTCTATCTTCCTATGTAAAGGACACTGGCCATTTTTTACAAATTTTGAACCGTATGTCTATTTCAGAGAAAGCCCTCCTTGTCACTATTGACGTGGAGACACTATATAGCTCTATCCCACATGTGCTGGGTCTAGCAGCAATTAGACACATACTCCAAAGCGATAGGCACTCCGATCTCAGCTATAATGAATTCATCATCGAGCTGCTCGAGTACATCCTCACCCATAATGTTTTCACCTTTCTCGGCTCCCACTACCTCCAGGTGCAGGGAGTGGCGATGGGGACATGTTGTGCCCCGTCGTACGCGAACCTGTACCTGGGGGAGTGGGAGAAAGCCCTCCTCTCTGATGGGAACCTTACTCATTATACCAACTATATCCAAGCTTGGCATAGATATATAGACGACATTTTTGTCATATGGGAGGGTCCCTCGGATGCACTCGAGCAGTTCGTACTTCGGATGAATAAGAATGATTTCAACCTGACGTTTACAATGTCCTTTGATAACACTCATGTAACCTTCCTAGATATTGAAGTCTTCAAGGATGGACAGGGCAAACTCTCTACCAAATTATTTAGAAAAAGCACTGCCGGCAATACCATATTGCATGCTGCCAGTTTCCATCCTAAACCTTTAATTGAGTCCATACCCTATTCCCAATACATTAGGATCAAGCGCAACTGCACAGACAACAAAAACTTTCTCACAGAAGCTGCTGCCCTTCGAGACAGGTTGCTACTTCGTGGCTATTCTCATAAATCTCTTAAAAGAGCGTTTCAGAAAGCCAACAACAAACCCAGACAAACACTTTTCCACCGCACTGAACAACAAAAAGACGCTTACCCACTCAGCATCATTACGACATACCATCAGCAACATCGCCAAACCAAAAGAATAATCGAGAAATACTGGCACCTACTGGCCTTGGACCCCAACCTGGGCCATTTAGTCCCGGAAAAACCCAACTTTACTTTCAAAAGAGCTATCTCCATTGGTGACCAAATCACCAAAAGTGAGTTTAGATCATCGACAGTCCATTGCAAATACAAGGGCACCTTCATCTGTGGCTCATGCCACTACTGTGGCTACATGCTCACCCAAAAAAACCCTACTCTTCCCAACGGCAAACCTTTCTTCCCGAAACACTTCGCCAACTGCAGGACCACTGGAGTGGTTTACCTACTCCAGTGCAACTGCGGGTGTTTCTATATAGGAAAGACCAAACTTGAATTTTGGCGACGAGCCTATAGACATATTTTATCTATGAAAACAGCTGACCCCGACCTACCCCTTGGCCGACATGTCTCCTTGGTTCATGGGGGAAAATTTCCCTCCATTAAATTTTTAATTCTGGATCGTATACACCCTAACCCCAGAGGGGGCGACTGGAATAAAATTTTACTCCAGAGAGAACTTAAATGGATCCATTTACTTAAGGCCACCACACCTCCAGGCCTTAATGAAGTGGTCTGTTTCAAGCCCTTCCTTCAGGGCTTCAATTCTGGAGGTATGGAAAAATAGGGTTATGGCCATTCCAAAAGGGTATTTCTGTCTTCTCAACATTGTAGTGTTTGTAACTCCTGGCTGCTTCTGATTTTTTGTACACCAAGCTGTATGTGCATCCTATACATGCTCCCTCCTTTCCCCCCCCCCACTCCCCTCACCACCTTTTTCCTCTCCCCATTTATCTGTTATATGTTACTTGCCCATCCCCCCCTTTATACATTATTTACCTTTTTTTTGATACCCCCCCCTTGGGACCATGTATTCGAACACACAGCCAGCTTGGTGACTTCCCTGTGTTAAGAATTGTTACCATTTAGTATATTCTGTTATATTCCTTGCATTTCTGTGCTCCCACTAAGAATAGTACATTCATATTTGGCACCCACAATAGTGGAAATGTATAAGATATATTTATGTCTGCCACGCACCTCCTGTTACTATGTGGTTTGCATATGTCATATATAATTGTACTTTCATATCATTCATATGTATTGAAATTGCTTGACCATTGTTGTTTTTTGCTGCCTTAACTATATAATAATGTATCATGCGTATTGTTCCACGTACCAATTTCTAAATCCCAATCTTCTGTACAGTGTTCTCTCCCCACATTACTTTCTCTCCCTCCCTCTCCTTGCCCCAATTATATGTAATGTATACATTACTTATTTGGATGTAAGTTATCCATCTAACCTTTTTTGTTTTTTCCTATTCACTGCTTCCCTTTTCTTCTTATCCCCTTTTCTTTCTTTTCCATGTTTTCCATATTTGGAGGAATATACTTGAGCAGTCGTTTTTGGTGACTGGCTAGCAGTTACCCTTTCTCTTTTTTAATATACATGTTTCTCTTTGTTTTTTTTTTCCCACACCATTTATTGCAGCACACTCTCCCCGCCCCCCCTTGTGGCGCGCCTGGTTAGAGCGGCGGCCCGGCACGGTAAGCCGCCACAGGAGTCTCTGGGGCGGCGCTTAGCGAGGTACTTGGGCGTCTTCCACACACGCCCACTGCCTCCATGTTGACACTCCAGGCGAGCATGCGCTCTCGCCGGAGTGTCACTTCCGTGCCGGTGGGGCGGGTGTGCGTGACGCTGCCCCAAACGCCGTGTAGCTTGCGCACGCGCGGTTGGGGCGGCGCCGCGCACGCTCGCCTCGGGGGGTCAGCATTATGCGTCCCAGTCCACGCTGCTCACAACACAGCTGTGCCTCATCTCTGACGCCAGCTGATTGTGACAGCCTTGTTATTTAAACCAGCCTCACTCACTACACACCAAGACGTTACACTCTCTGGACGCTTGGCTGTGAGGCTGTCATCACACTCCTTTCAAGGTATGATTGCTTCAGTCATTTTTTTCATTTTGTTGCATTCTAATACTCTGTTTACAATTACTCTTTACTTCCTTGCTGAGTCATTCAACTAGTTATCACCTATTTTGACTTTGTCTTTATTTGGGTCCCTGCAAGACTGTTACAAACAGTTGCATACAGGCTGGGCTTCAATATAATTACTTTTTCCAAACCCTATAGAATATGATACTGTTTCTAACTCTTTACTGGCCTTAATACATGCATTATGGACATTTGCAACACGCAGGTTTTTATGCATTTACCTGCTGAGCATGCAATTATATATTACATATTGTTTCCTATTTTTCATTTATTTTATTTTCTTTTCTTTTCTTTAAATCCAATGTTATACATACATGCATTTGCATACTAATATTAGGATATGAGATTAACGGGATTTTCCCACTGTCGCTTTATTTGATGCGACTTCTCTTTGTTGCGACCCAGTCCTGATGCATCTTATTAAATGCATATAAACATATTATATATTGATACCATTTCCCCTTTTTTTCTATTATATATCTCATTCTATATATACCACTAATCTACACACTCAGTCACCACTGTCTATCTACCCATTTTTTGGACCCCATCCTAAGGTCCTGTCTACATTTTCTATTTTTCTAGGGGCGCCTTCCTGTGACCTCAGCACGCCGCTCTGGTTTGTACGCGCATTGGTCGGGCGAGACGGGAGTGTTGCCAAAAAATTCCCCCCATGGTGACTGCAGCCTACCAACCTGCACTCATCATTATTTAAATACTCTGGTTTACACCAGTTACAATATGTACTTAACTTCTTGCCACACCATGCCCTTCCTCCATGACTCTTCTTGTTTTTAGAATAATAAGTTTTTCTCAAGCAAATAAGCAAACATTCTCAGGTAGGTGATGTATTCACCACCCCGATACCCTCCCTTTTTTGCATACTACTCTGAGATTTCCCCATTATCTTATTATCTTTTCTGCCTCTTTTATTTTTCTCTTTATTAGCCTAGATGAACATATCTCTCTCTGATTATGCCCCTGAAGAAGGATTGTACAGATACTAAGTACCCCGAAACGCGTAGGGCCTGAGAAGAGCTTCTTTCATCACATTTGTTTTGTCCTAATTGCTTATGATGGCTATTATGTAGTTTCTACTATGTTAGTCCATACATTTACTGCTTGTTTTTATCTCAATGTACCTGTGATTTTGAATAAAATTTAAATCTTTTTTATATTACTCCTTATCCTCTATACACTTCATTACTCCTTACTTTTGCAAGTGCCAGTAAAGTCCACCTAGGGGAACCCTTTTGCTTTTTGTCTATAGACTACTGGACGTGGCACGGCTCCCTTGCCTAATATTGGTTGGTCACCCCCCTTTGTTGCTATTCTCAATAGGAGGTTGGGAGCTGGGAAGTCTGGGGGTAATATCTTTAGGGGGTGTGATTTCCCTAGAAGGTGCATGAATATCTTTATTAATAACTCGCTGCCATTTAAAAACATCATTATTTTTAAAATCACCTGTATCTCTGAAATTTTTTTTTTCTGTGTGTCCTTATCTGTTTTTTCTAATTTTTTCCTTAACTTCCCTGATAATTTAATAAATTCCGGCATATCTTTGAGAGTTTCTATTTTATCTCTGATCTCTTTAATCTGGTTTTCAAGTATTTTCATTTTTTTCTGTTTACGCAATAGCAAAAATTCCATTAATTCTTCCCCTTTGCTATTAAAAAACAGAAACTTTCATGAAGTGACTCAGTATCTTCTAACCCATTATTAGGAGGGACATCCCACCTTAACCATTTGGGCACAATATCATTCGCTATATATTGTTCGAAAGACACTAGATCACTAACAAGTGTTCTCACTTCACTTAAAAGGTACAAATAATCAATAGACAGTGCTGTGCTATAAAAAAATCAATAATAATAAAAGTGTAAGAATGGTAATCAATATACATATATTGCTGAAAGTTCATATATAGTATCTGTGACTGATTGAAGTGAATTAAAAAAAAAATCAATACATCAATTGTGCAAAAATCCAAAATTCTTATGCTTTCCTCCACCAGTATCACAGGCTGCTCACCTCACTTCTGAGTCAAATCAGCAGTGTTCCCCTCTAGGGATAATAGAGAGGGCTGGCGTGGTGCTGGTAATCACTTTCCTTCTCCAAATCGCTTATTCACATGGGATAAAAACCCCGATCATCTCACCAAATATGATGGATATGCAAAAGAGGGAAGGCGGAATCTAGTGCTCTCCATTTAAAAAATGTAATAATATATAAAAAAAGTAAGGTATAAACTCACAAAGATGGCACTGTAAGCCGTGCAAGCTAAAAACACATTTCAGACACAATAGGTCTCAAGATGGCTGCAATGTAACGTCAATACGCAGGCTTTGTCCCCTAGACGTGTATTCTCGAATCATTGACTTCTTCAGTAAGGGTGAAGCTAGAGACGTACATCTGCTGTTTATATACTCTCTGATTTCCCTAACACACATGGGCGGCTAATCAGCCCTTCCCTTAATCACGCGCACAGGAAGTTGTATGTATAAGGAAGTAGTCACTAACGCATTTACATGGGGACACCATATGAGAAAGAGAAAAATGCAGTTTAAAACACAAATTTAAGTGTTTGCAAAAAACACTGAATCGCATCACAGCCACCTTTTACATTCATTTGTCTATTGGAGTAGGGGAATATCAATAAAAAAGTAATAGCGTAAACAAGAAAAAAAATATATAACTAGGTGAAAAATTTGAAACAGAGAGCACTAGATTCTGCCTTACTTCTTTTGCACATCCATCATATTCGGTAAAATGATCAGGGTTTTTATCTCATGTGAATAATCGGTTTGGAGGAGGAAAGTGATTACCAGCACCACGCCAGCCCTCTCTATTATCCCCAGAGGGGAACACTGCTGATTTGACTCAGATGTGAGGTGAGCAGCCTGTGATACTGGTGGAGGAAAGCACAAGCATTTGGGATTTTTGCACCATTGATGTATTGATTTTTTGAATTCACTTCAATCATTTACAGATACTGTATATGAACTTTTAGCAATATATGTTTATTGATTACCATCTTTACACTTTTATTAATATTGATTTTTTTTTTTTAATAGCGCAGCACTGTCTATTGATTATTTGCAATTATTTGAGATAATCATCAGTGGGAAACACACACACTATAGTAAATGCTTTATGTACATTTGGGCTGTCAGGAAGCATACATATTTACATGCCTGCCAGTAGCCCCCATTAAACAGTACTGGAGCTCTCTCCTTCCAGCAGTGATTTGCATTCCAGTTTCTGTGCAATGGGATGTATTGTCTATCATTCTCTGGGTGAGTGTCCCAGGACGCAGCCTTACAGCCCTGCACAGCAATTGACCACTGCTGTCTTGTATACTCCACGGTTTGCTTGGCACATGCCTACCAGCTCCTAGATGGGTCCCTGGCAAAGGAGGCACCTTATTTGTTATGAACCTACACCTCAGTGCTTTTGATAGCACTTTCCTGATGACAAAATGTGCCTCTAACTTTGTCTGTTTATTCCTGTTACTGACCTTTGCTACATTTAACAGATATGTCTTCTGTCTGCTATGTGTCCTTACCTTTGCTAACTTACTGGATACCTTTACAATCTGCCCCTGCCCTGGCCTTTGCTACACCTGAAGGATACTTCTATCTTCTGTCCATCCTGACCTTTGCTACATTTAAAGGTATACTTCTATTGTCTGCTGCCTGCTCTGACTTTTGCAACATCCACAGATTAAGACGACTGCCAGCACTGACTTCGCCAGAGTGGCTTTCATGGTTTGTCTACTCTTTTACCTTGAGTCCACTAGTGGCATTTTACAGCAAGAACATATAGTTTTGTATATTCGGTACTGGGGAAGCCTAGTATGGGTAATAAAGGTGTACCAGTAGCCATTTAGTAAAAAGGCACACTTTGTAGCTTTTCCCAAGTTATTCTCTGCTAATGTCAGTACTAGGATCCCTTTAGGACACAGCACAACTCACCTGACACAGTCTTTGCCTGGTAAACAACAGTGATTGGCCAGCTCACCTTTAAATCACTTGTATCAGCATTCAATCGATGCTCGTGTTAGAGTTTACCTTGTGTTTGATCCAGCTGATATCTGCTCTGTGTATTTCGTGTATGACCTGGCTCGTTTGACCCTGTTTGCTTGCTTCTGATTTGGTACCGTTTGGACTCTGATCTTCCTGTGTATGACCCAGCTTGCCTAGACTACGCTTTGCCTGATTCTACTGTAGTATCTTCATCTGCAGCGGTGAACTACAAGCACCAGACAACATCTATCCTCACCTGCAGCAGTGAACTACAAGCACCAGACAACATCTATCCTCATCTGCAGCGGTGAACTACAAGATCCAGCAAACATCTACCTTCATCTACAGCGGTTAACTACAAGTCCCAGCTGACCTGCTCTGCTCAGACCTGCTCATGGTATGTGCTCTTGTTCTTGGAACTCTTTGCATAATCAGAACACCTGAACTGTTACCTGTTATATGCATCTAGCCTGACATTAACACGAGCCATACATAATAAAGGAAAACTATCATGGATCCTGAGCAGGCTCAGTTGTTTGCACAGGAACTTTGCCGCTTATCCCATCAAGTTCAGGAAATGGCCACAGAGCTCACCAAGGTGCAATCTCCTTCTATTACCACCACTACAAAAACTCCATCTGAACCAAAAATTCCTTTGCCTGACTGGTTTTCTGGTGACCGTAAAGGGTTTTGCAACTTTAAAAACAGCTGCAAATTATATTTCAAGTTAAGGCCATCCTCGTCTGGCCCTGAAACTCAGAGGGTTCAAATCATTATCTCCCTACTACAGGGTGACCCCCAGGCTTGGGCCTTTAACCTGGAACCAAACCACCCAGCTTTGCTAACAGTAGATGCCTTCTTTGAAGCCCTAGGGTTTCTATATGATGATCCAGACCGTGCTGCTACTGCAGAATCAACCCTGC
Source organism: Aquarana catesbeiana (assembly GCF_042186555.1). Lineage (NCBI taxonomy): Eukaryota > Metazoa > Chordata > Amphibia > Anura > Ranidae > Aquarana > Aquarana catesbeiana. The sequence continues at coordinate 144,862,079 of NC_133334.1, forward strand.
ATAACTTAAAGCAAGGAACTACCACAGCTGAAATGTATTGCTCAGAGTTTCGCAGGTGGGCTCCGGAATCTGGCTGGAATGATGCAGCTCTCTGCAGCCAGTTTAGAATGGGCCTTTCAGATGCAATTAAGGATGCTCTGGTCAACTTCTCCTCCTATCCAGCCTCACTATAAGAGGCTATGAGTCTAGCCATTAGAACTGACCGCCGCCAGCGAGAGAGGAGACGAGAACAAACTACAGCTGTGGCAAACTATATACCTCCCTTGCCGCCTGACTATTTCACCTCCAGTGCCAAATCTGAGGAAGAACCTATGCAGTTAGGCTCCACCCGGTTATCTGCCCAGGAACACACACGCTGGCGTAACATGGGATTCTGCTTGTATTGTGGCCTCAAGGGTCATATGCTCCGTTCATGCCCTACACGTCCGGGAAACTCCAGGACCTAGGTAATTGCAGGGAGGTTACCTTAGGTTTGCTCTCATCTCCCCAGGGGGACAATCGTGGTAAATTCTGGATTCACTGAAAATTTTATTGATAAGACTCTGATTACCTCTTTGTCCCTGGAAACTCATGCTCTAGATTGCCCAGTCCGCCTGATTTCCATGGATAATCGGCCTCTCTCACAAGATCTAGTGCTCCAATCCACCAACCCTTTCCAGTTACAATCCTTCCACTTCTCCCGCAGGAGCAGGATGCTTCTTTGTCCCAAAGAAGGATGGGGGACTGAGACTTTGTGTTGATTACAGAGGTCAAAATAAAATAACTGTTCCCAATCGGTATCCTCTTCCTCTCATCACAGAATTGTTCTCTCAAATCCAGGGAGCCAAAATCTTCTCCAAACTGGACTTAAGGGGAGCCTATAATCTGGTGCGCATCCGTGCAGGCGACGAGTGGAAGACAGCCTTTAACACCAAGGATGGTCATTACAAATGTCTTGTCATGCCTTTCGGTCTCAGAAATGCACCAGCTGTCTTTCAGAACTTTATGAATGACATTTTCTGTGACATGTTTGGTCGCTTCATGCTTGTATATTTAGACAATATTTTGATATATTCTCCCAATCTTGAAACACATCAGAAGCATGTCTGCTCGGTATTGGCCCGATTAAAGACTCACTCCCTTTTTGTAAAGCCTGAAAAATGTTCATTCCATGTTAAACAAGTACCTTTCCTAGGCTACCTAATTTCTGACACAGGCCTCACCATGGATCCAGCCAAGATTCAAGCCATTTTAGACTGGGCACCACCTTCAGACCTGAAGGCAGTTCAGCGCTTCCTGGGCTTTGCAAATTTCTATCGAAAATTCATTAAGAACTTTGCCACCATTGCACATCCCATCACCTCTCTCACCAGGAAGACTCCGACTACCTTTAAATGGACTACTGAAGCCCAGGCAGCCTTCACTCAATTAAAGAAAGCCTTTACCTCTGCACCAATCCTATGCCATCCTGTTCTAGAGCTACCTTTTATTTTGGAGGTAGATCCATCTGAAGTAGGGGGCGCTTTTGTCACAAAAGGATCCTGTAAATGCTGCCATCCACCCCTGTGCCTTCTTGTCTCGTAAATATTCCCCAGCAGAGTGCAATGATGATATAGGCAACAGAGAACTTCTAGCCATGAAGCTTGCTTTTGGAGGAATGGAGACATTGCTGGAGGGAGCTCGCTATCCATTCATAGTTCTAACTGACCACAAAAACCTTGAATACATCCGTACTGCTAAAAGACTGAACTCACGTCAAGCCAGGTGGTCATTGTTCTTCTCCAGATTTTGCTTCACAATTTCATATTTACCAGGGCCAAAAAACATTAAGGCTGACGCCTTGTCTCGCAGCTTTTTATCAGAGTCTCCTCCTCCGCTTCCTCCACAACCCATTATCTCTGAGGATAGGATTTTGACTTTCACCCAGACTGACATCTCTGAGGCCTTGTTACCTGCACAAGCTGAAGCCCCTCCCTCCACTCCCTCTGGTATGCTTTTTGTGCCCCTGGCTCTTCGTTTGCAGGTATTGCAACAGGTATATGCATCAAAACCTGCAGCACATCTGAGGTTTAGACAAACTTTTGAGATTATCTCTCGCAACCTCTGGTGGCCATCGATTAGGCAGGATGTGTTAGCCTTCGTCCAGGCCTGTGAAATTTGTGCCAGAAGCAAGAGCAGTATCTCTAAACCGCCCGGTCTCCTACGTCCTCTACCAATACCTACCTGTCCCTGGACCCATTTATCTATGGACTTTATCACTGACTTGCCTCCATCCCAGGGATGTTCCACGATCTGGGTGGGGGTAGACAGGTTCAGTAAAATGGCCCACTTTGTTCCATTTCCAAAACTTCCATCTGCTAAAGAACTGGCATCTTTATTCATTTAACATGTTTTCAGGCTCCATGGGGCACCAATTAACATTGACATCAGACCATGGCTCTCAGTTTATAGCCCAGTTTTGGAAGGCCCTTTGCTCTCAGCTGGGGATTAAGTTATCATATTCTTCAGCATATCCTGAGACAAACGGCCAAACAGAAAGGACTAATCAGACTCTAGAGAAGATGTTACGTTGTCTGATGGCCAATGATGAGGTGGAGTGGGTCAACGTCAGCGGGCCCTATGAAATTTCAGAGATTGTTAATCCTGTAACCTATAGATTAAAACTCCCCCCATCCATGCGCATTCCAAATGTCTTTCATGTTTTATTGTTGAAACCTGTTCATTCCAGCCTCCAAGTAAATGAACCAGAACCTGTGGATGTGTTGGACAGTCAGGAATATGAAGTGGCATTTATTCTTGATTCCAGATGAGTGTGCAATTCCTTACAATATCTCGTTCATTGGAAAGGTTTCGGCCCAGAGGATCGATCTTGGGTCCCAGCTCGTGATCTTCATGCTGACCGATTTAAGAAGAAGTTCCATCTTCGTTATCCAAGTAAGCCTGGGGGTGCAGGAGCAACCCTTCGAGAAAGGGGGGGTACTGTCAGTACTAGGATCCCTTTAGGACCCAGCACAACTCACCTGAACTACAAGGCCCAGCAAACATCTATAATCATCTACAGCGGTGAACTACAAGTCCCAGCTGACCTGCTCTGCTCAGACCTGCTCATGGTATGTGCTCTTGTTCTTTGAACTCTTTGCATAATCAGAACACCTGAAATGTTACCTGTTATATGCTCCTAGCCTGACAGCTAACTAATTGGCAACCCTGTCTACACAGCAAATCTACTTTTTTTCTGGGGCTTTGTTTTGGATAATCAAGTAGTTTTGCCCATAATAATTGTTCATATTCCTCATCCAGAGTTTTAGCCTTCTTTTGTGTATATAGATACCACACTGTAAAAAATATTGTGCTGGGTCTACTCAAAAAAATTGAGGCAACTATTTAACATCAGCTTTTTAAGTACTGTCAGCTAAACGTATTTTTGTCTGACTCATTAGACTTTTCATGTTTTCAACTTTGTTGTTTTAAGTAAAGCCAACTCAATTTTTTTCAGTTTATAGACCATAGTGTTTTAAGTTAGGAATACATACCTTAACTTGTCTGGAACTATAGTTTTATGTAAAGCCAACTCAATTTTTCCAGTTTATAGACCATAGGTTCAAGTAAAGCCAACTCAATTTTTCCAGTTTATAGAATAGTTTAAGTTAGGAACATATACATTAACTTCTTTATTTCAAGGACTTATGTAGCACTGTCAATTTACAGAGTGCTTTACATATACATTGTACATTCACATCAGTTGTCCCTGCCCTCAAGGAGCTTTCAATCTAAGATCCCTGAATCACATTTACACATACACATACTAGGGCCAGTTTACACAGGAACCAATTACCCTACCAGCATGTCTTTGGAGTGTGGGGGGAAACCTACGCTGGCACAGGGTAGAGCATGTAAACAGCAGGCAGGTGGTGTTGTGGTCAGGATTCAAACCAGCGACCCTTTTGCTGGTAGGTAAAAGAGCTAATCACTACACCACTGTGCTGCCCTATTGCTCAGTTACTTAGTTATATTAAATTAACTTGTAACTTATTCAGTTTTTTTAAGTTGGTAAAACTTATTTTCCAAATGTATTTGATATATGTTTGAAGGTTTTTATAGAAAAATAATACAATAATATGTTTTAAAAAAAAAAAGGAATAATCTCATGAAACAGGATTTCAAAACAAATTAACATTTATAATTTATAAAGTGTTACAAATGTAATATTATTAAATCAGCATCAAATGTAAGTGTAAACATTAAAAAAAAATAAAATTAAAAAAATGACTCTTTCTCAGCTAACAAATCAAACACACACATGCATATACAGTATATCTGTAAAGAACATAGAATACAGAATGTATTAACTTTTTTTTTTTTTTTAAGTCTTTTAGGAAAGTAGTTTGCACTTTAACCACTTCAGCCCTGGAAGGATTTGCCCCCTTAATGACCAGGGCATTTTTTGCGATACAGCACTGCATCGCTTTAACTGACAATTGCTTGGTCATGCAATGCTATACCCAAACACAATTGACTTCCTTTTTTTCCCACAAATAGAGTTTTTTTGGTGGTATTTTATCACCTCTGCGGTTTTTATTTTTTGCACTATAAACAAAAAAAGACGGACAATTTAAAAAAAAAAAAATATTTTCTACTATAATACATATCCCCCCCAAAAAAATAATCATTTTTTCATCAGTTTAGGCCGAAATGTATTCTTTTACATATTTTTGGTAAAAAAAAAATTGCAAAAAAGGCGTATATTGATTGGTTTGTGCAAAAGTTGTCGTGTCTACAAACTATGGGATAGATTTAGGGACTAGGGATGAGCCGAACACCCCCCCCCCTGGTTCGGTTTGCACCAGAAACTGCGAACGGACTGAAAATTTGCATGAACGTTAGAACCCCATTGACGTCTGTGGGACTTGAACGTTCAAAATCAAAAGTGCTCATTTTAAAGGCTAATTTTCATGGTATTGTCCTAAAAAGGGTTTGGGGACCCGGGTCCTGCCCCAGGGGACATGTATCAATGCAGAAAAAACTTTTAAAAACGGCCGTTTTTTCGGGAGCAGTGATTTTAATGATGCTTAAAGTAAAAAAAAAAAGTGAAATATTCCTTTAAATATTGTACCTGGGGGGTGTCTATAGTATGCCTGTAAATTGGCGCATGTTTCCCGTGCTTAGAACAGTCCCTGCACAAAATTACATTTTTAAAGGAGAAAAAGTCATTTAAAACTGCTTGCGGCTTTAATGTAATGTCGGGTCCTGGCAATATGGATGAAAATCAGTGAGACAAATGGCATGGGCACCCTCCAGTCCATTACCAGGCCCTTTGGGTCCTGTGTGGATTAGGGTTGTCCAGATTTTTTAGGACCGAGTACAAGTACCGATACTTTTTTTCAAGTACTCGCCGATACCGATTACCGATACTTTTTGTTTAATGTCACGTGACAGTGTTTTTTTTTTTTTCTTAACAGTGCTTTTTTTTGGGGGGGGGGGAGGGGGTGAACGTTGTATGTGTGTGTGTTTTTTTTTTTATTTACAATTTTTATTTTTTACAATAATTTTTTTTATATTCTATATTGCAATATGTGTTTTTTTGTTTTTTTTAATCAGCCCTGTTGGGGGGCTTTGGTGAGATATCAGGGGTCTTAACAGACCTCTGATATCTCCCCCTTGAGACAGAGAAAGAGACCGAGGATAGAGATTCCCCAGTCCCTTTCTCTGCAGCCTCAGCTGCACTGAGAATGAATGGAGAGAAGACAGCGGCTCCTCTCCATTCATAAACTGACACATTGTAATCACAGGAGATTACAATGTTTCAGTTATGTGAATGGACAGAGTCAGCTGACTCTGTCCATTCACAAAGGAAGGAGGAGGAGGACGGTGGAACGGAGGGGGAGAGAGAAGGAGAGGGGAACGGAGGGGACAACGGAGGGGACAGCGGAGAGGCACAGCAGAACGGAGGGGACAGGAGAGGCACAGATAATGAAAGAGGAACGGAGGGGACAGCGGAGAGGCACAGATAATGAAAGAGGAACGGAGGGGACAGCGGAGAGGCACAGATAATGAAAGAGGAACGGAGGGGACAGCGGAGGGGGACAGAGAAGGAGAGAGGAATGGAGGGGAACAGCGGAGAGAGGCACAGGAAAGTTGAGAGGAACGGAGGGGGACAGCAGAGAGGCACAGAGAAGGAGAGAGGAACGGAGGGGAACAGCGGAGGGGGACAGAGGAACGGAGGGGGCATGGAGGAGGATGCAGTGACAGTCAGCGGTGAGCGATCACCGCTGTATGTCACTAAAGCTGCTGAAAGCCGCTGGGGGAGAATCTTGTAACTCCCCCACGCGCAGATCACAGCTGACTTCCAGGTATCGGTGGAAGCATCGGGAGCATTTGCCCGAGTACAAGTACTTGGGCAAATGCTCGGTATCGGGACAACCCTAGTATGGATATTAAGGGGAACCCCGCACCCAAATTAAAAAAAGGAAAGGCGTGGGGCCCTCAGGCCCTATATACTCTGAACAGCAGTATACAGGCGGTGCAAACAAGACAGGGACTGTAGGTTTGTTGTTAAGTAGAATCTGTTTGTAATTTTGAACTGGTACATTTTTAAAGTGTAGCTCCAGCCAAAAAATCTGTTTTTAAGCTTTTTGGAAAACATAGGGAAGGGTTATCACCCCTGTGACATTTGTTTTGCTGTCTGTGCTCTTCTTCAGAAGATTTCACCTCACTTTTTGTCCCAATGACAAATGTTTTTTGAAAATTTGGGGTTTTTAGTGAAACAAGGATTGGTGATAAAGCATCAGTGGAAAGAAGAAAAGTTTTTCCCAAATTAACTCTTACAGGAGAGAATTTCCCTTCCTATGGGGTAGATTTCATCTCACTTCCTGTTGTCTCCTTCCATTTGCAAGTAGGAGTCATTTGTAAGTTGGATGTTTGAAAGTAGGGGCCTGCCCTATATACTCAGAAGAAATTTGGGCCTTAGGTGTTGTTGTGGCCTCAACACTGTAAGCCCTCACAGGGCCCTGCTGTGAAATATTAGATCAAGAATTGTAATTACCTGCCCCTGTTGAACAGGGCCAGAAAAATTAGGCCTTTGGTGATGGTGGTGCTGGTGCCACAGCACTGTAAGTCCTCACAGTTACTCTTGGTGGGCGCTGGAACGGGCCCTGCTGTGAAATATTAGATCAAGAATTGTAATTACAAGCCCCTGTTGAACAGGGGCTGAAAAATTGGGCCTTTGGTGGTGGTGGTGGTGTTGGTGCCACAACACTGTAAGTCCTCACAGTTAATCTTGGTGGGCGCAGAGACGGGCCCTGCTGTGAAATATTAGACCAAGAATTCTAATTACATGTCCCTGTTGAACAGGGGCTGAAAAATTGGGCCTTAGGCACTGGTGCCACAACACTGCAACCCCTCACAGATACTCTAGTTGGAATGCAGGAACGAGCCCTGCTGCAAATTATTGCATCAAAAATTGTAATTACATGCCCCTGTTAAACAGGGGCTGAAAAATTGGGCCTTAGCCACTGGTGGCGGCGCCCAGAACCAAAAATGTTCTTACAAGCTATCAGCATGATCATGATTGAGGCGGAAGAGGATAATTACTCAGCATAACAGGATAGTCACTCAGCATCAGCATAGGCAGTCTTTGAAGGGATCTGACATTTCAAAAAAAATTATTCGGTTACATAAGCATCAGGTGCTTGGTAGCTGGTGGTGATCCAAGACTGATTCATTTTTATGAAGGTCAGTTGATCGACTGAGTCGGTGGAAAGACGCACCCTGTGATTGGTTACAAAGCCTCCAGCAGCACTGAATGTGCGTTCTGAAAGAACGCTGGATGCAGGACAGGCCAGTAGCTCAATTGCATACTGTGCAAGCTCTGGCCAGTGATCCATCCTCAAGACCCAGTAACCCAGAGGATTTTCAGTGGGAAAAGTGTCCAAGTCAGATCTTGCCCCTAGGTATTCCTGCACCATGTAAAACAGACGCTGGCGATGGTTGCTGGAACCGATCATACCTTGGGGCTGCGGACTAAAAAGTTGTCTGAACGCATCGGTCAGACGGCCACCTTCTCTACCGCTCCTTCTTTGACTGACTAAAGCCTCAGCAACACGTTGTCCAGAAACAGGAGTTTGTAACCTCCCAGTCTCTGGGAACGCGTTGCACAGACCTTTCTGCAAGGCCTCCCGAAGATGTTTCATCCTCTGCTCCCTCTGCGACGGCAAGATAAGGTCCTCAACCTTACCCTTGTAACATGGATCAAGGAGGGTTGCCAGCCAGTATTGGTCCTTCTCCTTGATACCACGAATACAAGGATCCTTATGCAGGCTTTGCAGGATCAGGGAGGCCATGCAGCATAGGTTTGCTGAGGCATTCGGTCTGGAGTCCTCTGGGTCACTAAGGACGACATGGTCCACAGTCACCTCCTCCCAGCCACGTACAAGTCCATGTGTTTCTTGGGACTGATCCCTTAAAGACTGCTGCTTATGCTGAGTGCCAGGCTCCACCTCTATACTGACACAATCCTCCTCCTCCTCTTCCTCCTCGTCCTCTTCCTGTGTGATCGGCGGGCACGCAGGAAAACTGTCTGGATAAAGGGGGCCTTGAGAGCTAAGGAAGTCCTCCTCTTCCTGCCTCTGTTCTGCCTCAAGTGCCCTGTCCATTATTCCACGCAGCATGTACTCCAACAGGTGGATAGGGGGGACAATGTGACTGATGCATGCACTGTTACTGTTCATCATCCTCGTGGCCTCCTCAAATGGTGATTGGACAGTGCATGCATCCCTGATCATGGCCCACTGGTGTGGGGAAAAAAAAACAAGCTCCCCTGACCATGTCCTGGTGCCATAGTCGCACAGGTACTCATTGATGGCCCTCTGCTGCGTGTGCAGCCACTGCAGCATGGCCAACGTTGAGTTCCACCTGGTGGGCATGTCACAGATTAGGTGGTTCTTGGGCAGGTTAAACTCCTTTTGGAGGTCTGCCAGCCGAGCACTGGCATTATATGACCGGTGGAAATGCACACAGACTTTCCTGGCCTACCTCAGGACATCCTGTAAACCCGGGTACCTGCCCAAGAACCGCTGCACCACCAAGTTAAGCACGTGAGCCAAACAGGGCACATGGGTCAGTTGTCCCTGTCGGAGGGCGGAGAGGAGGTTGGTGCCATTGTCACAAACCACCATTCGTGCCTTAAGTTGGCATGGCGTCAACCACCTCTGAACCTGCCCCTGCAGTGCTGACAGAACCTCTGCCCCAGTGTGGCTCCTGTCCCCCAAGCACACCAGCTCAAGCACCGCATGGCATCTTTTGGCCTGCGTACTTGCGTAGCCCTTTGAATGCCTATGGAGCACTGCTGGTTCCGAGGACAAAGCACAGGAAGAGACCATGGAGGAAGAAGAGGAGGGGTGGAGGAGAGAGGTGTGTCACAATCAGTAGTGGCATTTTGGAGGCGTGATGGCGGAACAACCTCCAACACTACTGCGCCTTGTCCTGCTTCCTTCACAGCTGCCAGCAAAGTGACCCAATGCACCCTGAAACTTAGGTAACGTCCCTGTCAATGCCTGCTGGACCATGAGTCAGTGGTAATATGCACCTTACCACTGACAGCCCTGTCCAGCGAGGCCAAGACATTGCCTTCCACATGCCGGTAGAGAGCTGGAATCGCCTTCCGTGAGAAAAAGTGGCATTTGGGTACCTGCCACTGAGGAACCGCACATTCCACAAACTCACGGAAGGGGGCAGAGTCTACCAACTGAAAAGGTAGCAGTTGAAGTGCTAGCAATTTTGCCAAGCTAGCATTCAATGCTGGGCATGTGGATGGCTGGGAGCGAACTTCTTTCAGCGGTGCAGCAGCTGAGGCAGGGAAATTTGCCTGGTACAATCTGATGTCGGTGTACCAAAAGCAGATTGCCCACAAGTACTTGGCTGTGACACACCTAATTCTACACCTTCATTCCTCTCAGTGCAGGTCTCAGAGAGGACTGAAGGTATAGTGGGGTTTGGCGATCTCAGCTGATGAGGAGCAAGGAGAGGTCCTCTTTGTATTTTGGTGTGGGTGTTTTAGATAAGCTTGCCAACGAACTGCATGGCAGGTCAACATATGTCTGGTCAAGCATGTGATGCCCAAGCGGGAGATGTTTTGGCCACGCGAGATACACTTGAGACATATGTTGCAAATAGCAGTGGTGCAATCTGATGCACTCGTCTCAAAAAAGGCCCACACCAAAGAACTTTTGGAATAACGCGCAAAGACAGCAGCGCCTTGCACATGCGGAGCTTTGCGGTGTGATGCAGTCAGTGTGCGGCCCTTAGGCTGGCCCCTGGAGGGCATCCTACCTCATTGGTGATGTGCCTCCTCCTCCTCCTCTCTCCTATCAGGCACCCACGTTGAGTCAGTGACCTCATCATCCCCTCCCTCCTCATCACTGGAGCAAACCTGGCAGTATGCTGCAGCAGGGGGAGCATGATTGCCAGATTGCTGTCCTTCTTGGGCACCCCCTCTGTCTGTGCTCACGTTACTGCCTTCATCTAGCTCAGTATTGTAATGAGCCCCTGCTCGCTCGGTTCCATCTCCCGACACTCCTCTGCGGCTATAGAATCAGATTGCAGATCGCAACATCTGATGGTTCAGTCATCCGATGCTCTGGGATTAGAATTACAGCTATGTGCCATTCTAATCCAGTTGTGTAGCTCAGAACAAACACCAGGCAGGCTATATGTAAGTTCAACCAGGAATCTCATTTATTGCAAGGAATACAGGCTCTTTTATACAGTAAAAGAGGAGGTGTATACCTCCTGCTCATATTACTCTGAACATCCACCTGTGACCAGAAACCTAATTAACATGGGCTAATTAACTAATCCCTTTAGACAGCCTAGATGACTCAGACATGACTTTTAGGCCAGACTGGCCGTCTTGTAGCTCAGAAAACCCAATCAACATTATCACAAATCGTCACAATAGCAGAGTTAATTAACACAAACAATGGGGATCTAATGACTCTTAGATCCCATGCTAGACTTTACAATACACATTCTAGCAGGCAACAGACAGACAGGTGGCTGGAATTGACAGCAGCATCTCCTAACAGTATTTGTTCCAACATTATGAATCAGCCAGTATCTCTAATATGGCAAATCCAGGGTCCCCAGAGTCTGTGTGTCCTGGGGGACCAGGACCCGAATCCATAGTAATACCACCTCAAGGGTCCCCAGGCATACAGCTCACAAAGAGCACCGTTCCCCCAAATGCCAGGGCCCACGATCGATCGGCAAGAGGCTAAATAATTCATTCAGTCCCCTCCAAAAGTCTCTCTCCCAGCTAGGTCTGTCACATTTCTCCCCTTTCGGCAGGAGACTAACACAGGAGGAGAACCCAGACGGGTTGACTCCGAAGTTAGTCAGTAGTTCCAGTCCTCTAATGCCCGTACCCACACAGTAACCCAAACAAATTGTTCCAAACAAAGCATTACTCACCCAGCCAACCTCTGCCTCTCTCAGAGAACATATCTGCTGCTGGGGAGAGGCCTGGACTGGCCCTTCTCCCTGGAGTCCTTTCTGCCGCTGGAGAGAAGACAGGGTGTCTGGGCTCACTCCGTCATGCTGTTGGGGATCTGGGCCGACTGCCCAGCATCCCTGGGGTATACAGACGGAGACTGAAGTCCCACCCACCTTCACAGGAAATCCATGCTCTGTTAGTTGAGGGCAGAGTCCAGAAGTACTCGGCCCTGTTGCCAGCCCTTCTGCTGGAAACCCCACACCATCTGCTCCGGCTAACTGTTGGGGAGGGAGGCTGACTGCCCCTCCTCCCTGGAACTCTGTAGTTGTTGCCAGTGCTGAGCAGAGGTTGGTAGCACTCTGCCCTGTTGCCAGCACTTCTACTGGGGACTCCGCATCCTCCGCTCCAGCTAACCTTTGGGGCAGGAGGCTGGCTTCCTCCACTCTCAAACTGTGTAGCTGCCATTGGGGAGGTGAGCCAGCTGCTTCCTTTTCCATTCCCTCATCTGGATGTTGGGACGATATGTCTGTGGTACTGTCTCACAGGTGCACGGATCTTTGCTGGGGAGGAAAGACCACTTCCTCCACCCTGGCCAACTGTTGGGGAGGGACGACGAACACCTCCTCTCCCTGCTCCCCCTTGTATCCTGATCTGCTGCTGGGAAGTGACTACCTCCTTCTCAACCTGAGCCTCCGCAACCGCTGAAGGTGTAGGGCAGAGAACTTGGACCCTCTGTCCGGTTGCCAGTGCTTCAGCTGGGGAAGTTCCTTGTAACTTCACAGATACTTCTGTTGGTGCTGGGCAGGGCACAGTGAAGTTTGGCCCTAATAACAGCTCTTCTTCTGCTGGAGGCTCACCAGGTTGTTCTTCCTCAGCAGAAAAGTCTATCAAATCCCCTGTCTCTGCAACTGGTGTCTGGGGATAAAGGTTCACCATCTCCTCTCCGTGGAACCCAGAAGATGCTATCAGCGCTGGGCAGAGCACAGTGAAGTTTGGCCCTAATAACAGCTCTTTTTCTGCTGGAGGCTCACCAGGTTGTTCTTCCTCAGCAGAAAAGTCTATCAAATCCCCTGTCTCTGCAACTGGTGTCTGGGGATAAAGGTTCACCATCTCCTGTCCCTGGAACCCAGAAGATGCTATCAGTACTGGGCAGAGGTTAGCAGAGCTCTGCCCCGTTGTCAGCACTTCAGCTTTGGGGATAGCAAGCTCCAGATTTTCCACTGCCGATTCTCTGGTATTCTGCTGGACAGGCACATTCCTCCATCCAAGATCAATGAATGCAGAAACAGGTTCATCAAGGTCAGTCAGCACTTGCTGCATCCGCCATAAGACCTCCGCCTCCATAGCTGCGGGGGCAGGTTGGCAAAGCACACTGTTAATCTGCCACATTGTCAACTCTTCAGCCAGGATTTCAGAGTTGTCAACTGGTATTTCCTGATAGTCCCAGGCAAAGGAAGCCCCACCCTGCTGCTGAGTAGAGTCTAACAGCTGTCTGTAGGCCATCTCAAGCTCCCATTCCTGAACGGCCAGAAACTCCAAATCTTCATGTGCCCAGTGCACTTCCGAGACATTCAGTCTTCACTCTCTGTGCTCCATTATTTCCTCCAAATGCCACTCCCGATCACTCCCAAATTCAGGGTCCCTGGACAGCCTCCAGTACAACAATCCCAGGCCATCGTAGTCAAAGCCTTCCGTGGGGCTGTCATCCGCTGTCCACGGGCACACTTGGGCTACATACCAATGGAGGGCTCTGTAGCTCTTGTCCAACCGCATTTCTGCCCGGATCAGCCTGCTTAACTCAGCTGTCCACTCCTGGTTCGGCTGTTCCCCCAATAACAGCATTCGCACTTCATACTGCGACCAGTACCTTACATGGATGGAGGGGAGAACTTTTCCCTGGTTTCACTGCTCACGGGCTAGTGCTTCCTTCCAGAGTTTGCAGCGGATAAAATCAAACCATCCTAGCAGGACCTGCTCTGATACTGGTCCTCTGTGCTGTATCTGCATCTCTCACAACCTCCTTCTGAATTCCTCTTCCATGGTGGCTGGTATCTGTACCTCTCCTCTCCTGCTATCTGGACCTTGGATCCAGGTGATGGTTTCAATGTGTTCACAGCAAGGAAGAACGATCCCACCATTCCCTCCACGGCTCTCAACTAAGTCTTTCAGCGTGGCTCTCCTGCAGGCTGGTTGGGAGTGTCCCAGTAACTGGAGAGCAAATCCCACGGCTGCCAACCAATGTAACGAGCCCCTGCTCGCTCAATTCCACTCTCCCGACACTCCTCTGCGGCTATAGAATCAGATTGCAGATCGCAACATCTGATGGTTCGGTCATCCGATGCTCCGGCACTAGAACTACAGCTATGTGCTGGTCTAATCCAGTTGTGTAGCTCAGAACAAACACCAGGCAGGCTGTATGTAAGTTCAACCAGGAATCTCATTTATTGCAAGGAATACAGGCTCTTTTATACAGTAAAAGAGGAGGTGTATACCTCCTGCTCATATTACTCTGAACATACACCTGTGACCAGAAACCTAATTAACATGGGCTAATTAACTGATCTCTTTAGACAGCCTAGATGACTCAGACATGACTTTTAGGCCAGACTGGCCGTCTTGTAGCTCAGAAAACCCAATCAACATTATCACAAATCAACACAATAGCAGAGTTAATTAACACAAACAATGGGGATCTAATGACTCTTAGATCCCATACTAGACTTTACAATACACATTCTAGCAGGCAACAGACAGACAGGTGGCTGGAATTGACAGCAGCATCTCCTAACAGTATTTGTCCCAGCATTATGAATCGGCCAATATTTCTAATATGGCAAATCCAGGGTCCCCAGAATCTGTGTGTCCTGGGGGACCAGGACCCGAATCCACAGTAATACCACCTCAAGGGTCCCCAGGCATACAGCTCACAAAGAGCACCATTCCCCCAAATGCCAGGGCCCACGATCGATCGGTAAGAGGCTAGCATTCAGTCCCCTCCAAAAGTCTCTCTCCCGGCTAGGTCTGTCACAAGTATCATCATCAGAGCCTTCTAAACGCTTGGCATCCTCCTGGAGCATGTACTCAACACTGTGGTCAAACAGTTCGAGGGACTCCTCAGGAGGACATGGTGGAGCTAGGGAAGGAGTCACTGATGGCATTGAGCCGAGGGAAGAGGCCACGTTGGCAGCTGCTTTGCCAGACAAAGTACCCTGAGCTTAGTGAGAGAGGATGAGGAGGATGAGGACGGCTTGGTCATCCACTCGACCAAGTCTTCTGCATGTTGCGGCTCAACGCGGCCAGCTGCCAAAAAAAAAGGCCATGCGTGTCCCACGACCACGTGCTGATGAGGATGCACCGTCTCCACGACCAGCACTGTTGCCTCTAGACACAGAGCCTGCTTGCCCTCTTTTATTGGCTTGTGACTGTCTGCCTCTCCTTGTTGGCCTTCCAGACATACTAATGGCCTGTAGCTGTACTAATCTGGGATATATATATATATATATATATATATATATATATATATATATATATATATATATATACTGATACTGCAGCTAGCAAAATCAACTGTCTGCCTGTAGTATGAGAACACCACCAACCTTCTACAGGTAGCTTTAGCTGAACACTGTACAGAGGTCGCACTACACTAACTGTAAATAGTCTAGCTGCCTGACTGTGGTACTAATAGGATCAAAAGAACACCAGCAATTTTCTTCAGGTAGCTGTAAATACAGTAACAACACAAGCCTGCCTGTCAGTAGCAAGATAACAGGAACGGATCTAGCTAAACTGAATACAATGTGTATATATATATATATATATATATATATATATATATATACACACACACACACATATATATTTATATACAACACCTGGGATGCATATATATACACAATACAACTGACTGTCCTGCCTAATCTATCTAACTTAAATCAAATGACACTGTCTCTCTGTCTATCTATCTCTCTCTCAACGCCGGAACACACACTACACAGGGCCGCCGTGCAGGCGGCCTTATATAGTGTGGGGCGTGTACTAAATCCCCTGAGCCATAATTGGCCAAAGCTTCCTTGGCTTTGGCCAATTATGGCTCTCTGTTCAGACGGCGCTGTGATTGGCCAAGCATGCGGGTCATACTGCATGCTTGGCCAATCATCAGCCAGCAATGCACTGCGATGCCGTAGTGAATTATGGACCGTGACGCACCACACAAATTTGGCGTGAACGGCCCATATCGTTCGCAATTCAGCGAATGGGCGAACAGACGATGTTCGAGTCGAACATGAAGCTCATCCCTATTAGGGACTTTTATTTTTTTATTGTTTTTACTGGTAATATTGGTGATCTGCGACATTGCGCCAGACAAATCTGGCCCCAAATGACACTTTTTGGGGACCAGTGGCATTATTACATTGATGCTATAAAAATGCATTGATCAATGTATAAATGACACTGGGGTTAACACTAGGGGGTGATCAAGGGGTTAAGTGTGTTCCCTGGTTGTGTTCTAACTGTAGGGGGATGGGCTACCAGAGACATGACAGAGATAGCTGTTCCCGATCACTGGGAACAGAAGATCTCTGACATATCATCTGGCACAATGGGGAATCGCCTTGTTTACATAGGCAGATCCCGTTCTGCCTCTGTATACTGCAATCGCGGGTCACTGGTGGACATCGAGTCTGCTGGACCTGTGGGCACGCTCCCGTGGCATGTGCCCGCTATCTCCTGTGCAAAGACCAACATACACCTACAGCGGTTTGCGCAGGAGAGCCACCCTGCCACAGTATAATGACGGTGGCTGGTCGGCAAGCGGTTAAAGTGTGAATTAACATAGTACAAAGTGGGCAGGGCTTTAGGTTACATAATCTAATGTTGAATGTCCAATATCTCAAAAACTGAACAAACATAAAGTTTGTTTTTGTGGTACAATTCAGCACAAACACAGCACAAACAAATTGTATGATTGTTGTTAACCTCTTATGGACTGCCCGCCGTCGTTATACGTCGGTACTTTGAAGAGGGATATCGTTCCTATGGAAGCAGCTAGCTGCCATAACCCCAGTATCCTCTTCTTCAGTGGGCGATATGGTAAAAAGTTATATCTCTGTGGTGGATTTGCTGCAGGATCACTTTTATCGGCAACGGGAGAGGGCCCTCTCCCGCTGCTTGCTTGAGCCGTCGGTAGCAGTAGAGGCGATCGGGTCCTCTTCCGCGTGTGGTATGGAGATGAGACTCCATACCATTGCAGGGCGGAATCAACATCAAAACATCACTTCTGCCCATAGCTCTTAACCACTTCAATACAGAGCATTTTCACCCCCTTCCTGCCCAGACCAATTTTCAGCTTTCAGCACTGTAACATTTTGAATGACAATTACGTGGCCATGCAACACTGTACCTTTTTAAAAAAAAAATTCCCCTACAAATTGAGCTTTCTTTTGGTGGTATTTGATCACCTCTGCGGCCTTTATTTTTTGCGCTCCTCTGCGGCCTTTATTTTTTGCGCTATAAACAAAAAAAGAGCAACAATTTTGAAAAAAAAGACCGATTGGTCTTCCTATATACAAGGAACACACGATCTGTCTCCTCTCCCCTGACAGGACATGGATCTGTGTATTTACACACCAGTGGTGTATTTAGGTTTTGTGCTGCCCTAGGCCTGACTAAGCTCGCGCACCCTCTAATTTACCTATGACCCACCCCTTCCTGTCAAGGCCACACCCCTTCCTTTTTAAGATCCGCCCTGTCATCTTCATGGGAGGACAGAGGGACGCCGTGGGAGGAGGACAGTGAGGGATGCGGCATCTTTTCATTTGGGGGGTAAGGGGATATGTCCTGGGTGCTTTGGGAAGCTCTTGCACTGAAGTTGTGTCCCTCCTCTGTGGCTCCTCCTCCTCCTGGCTGTGTACACTAGAACATTGGAACCGAGAAGAAGAAGGGAGGAGGAGCCGAGGAGTGTGTGTGGCTGACAGTGGGGAGAGAGGTGTCGGCTGCCACGGAAAGCCCATCGCCGCTTGTGGGACTCCGGGCGGCAAATGTACTGGGTACCCACGCTGGCGCATTCCTTGTCTGGCCAGTTACCAAAACTTAGTGCCGGAACTTGTGGGCTCCGGGACAGTAGTGTCACTAGGGTTGGCCTAGAGGATATCAGGTTAGGCACTTCCTAATGGCTCAGTCCCTGGGAACAGTAATGGATAATGGCCAACAGGCTCTTTTACCAGACCCGATGAAACCGCAACAGTGATCCCTCTGGCTGGACGTTCGCTCACTCTGGGTTGCCCAGGCCGACTCTAGTCAGTAGTGTAGCATGTCTCTACCCTAGCAGTGGCTTCATCTTTCTCCTCCTCTGGTGGTGCGGGTACAGCATGGCTCTCTTTGGTGGTGCAGGTACAGCGTGGCTCTCTGGTGGTGGGGGTACAGCGTGGCTCTGGTGGTGCGGGTACAGTGAGGCTCTCTGGTGGTACGGGTACAGCGTGGCTCTCTGGTGGTGCGGGTACAGCGTGGCTCTCTGGTGGTGCGGGTACAGTGTGGCTCTCTGGTGGTGCGGGTACAGCGTGGCTCTCTGGTGGTGTGGGTACAGCGTGGCTCTCTGGTGGTGCGGGTACAGCGTGGCTCTCTGGTGGTGTGGGTACAGTGTGGCTCTCTGGTAGTGCGGGTACAGCGTGGCTCTCTGGTGGTGCGGGTACAGCGTGGCTCTGGCGGTGCGGGTACAGCGTGGCTCTGGCGGTGCGGGTACAGTGTGGCTCCCTATCTGGCTTCCCCCAGCACAGTATTCTTTTTCTCCTCCTGTAACACCCCCCAGCAGAGTGCATGCATGCTGGGGGCTGTAGCATGATGTCTGTGGACACACAGGGGCCGCCACTCTTCAGGGACTACTTTTCCCATGATGCCCCCAGAGTCTTCTGATTGGCCCTCTGCTGTGGCCAATCATGGGGAGGGAAACAGCGGTCAGGAAGCTGGGCGGCACCACGGTGAAACCAATTAGAGCCGCTCTCTCTCTTCTCCCTTCGGCTGACAGAAAGGGGAGGGGGGGGCGAGCGGGGGAGATACACAGACAACCCACAGCTCTCCTCTCCCTGTCACAACGCTGCTGCTCCATTTACCAGAGAACTCCCCCGCTCGCCCCCCCTCCCCTTTCTGTCAGCTGAAGGGAGAACAGAGAGAGAGCGGCTCTAATTGGTTTTGCCGTGCCGCCGCCCAGCTTCCTGACGTTGTTTCCCTCCCCATGATTGGCCACAGCAGAGGACCAATCAGAGAGAGAGAATCACGGCTTTACGGGGGCGGCTTGACGGCTCCTGCTTACACTGCTTTCTGGCCCGTGGCGCCGCCCAGCTTCCTGGCCGCTGTTTCCCTCCCCATGATTGGCCACAGCAGAGGACCAATCAGATGACTCTGGGGGCATCATGGGAAAAGTGGTCCCTGTCACAACGCTGCTGCTCCATTTACCAGAGAACTCCCCCGCTCGCCCCCTCCCCTTTCTGTCAGCCAAAGGGAGAACAGAGAGAGAGCGGCTCTAATTGGTTTTGCCGTGCCGCCGCCCAGCTTCCTGACCACTGTTTCCCTCCCCATGATTGGCCACAGCAGAGGACCAATCGGAGAGAGAGAATCACGGCTTTACGGGGGCAGCTTGACGGCTCCTGCTTACACTGCTTTCTGGCCCCATCTGCAGCCGCGACGCCACTGCACTGCTAAGCTTTACTCTGCTGATGTGCCCTGCTGTGCGGGAGGAGGGCGTGGATGCTGTTTTGGTGGGGGGGCGGCTTTTTTGCCGCCCCCCTGCAAAGTGCCGCCCTAGGCCTGGGCCTTATTGGCCTAGGCCAAAACACAGCACTGTTACACACACAGATCCACATCCCTGCTCTGTGACAAGCAATTGCTGGTACCCGGCGGACATTGCAGCCGCCGGGCACACGCATCAGCTCCAGGATGGCCGGAAAGCCGAGGATTTCATCTGACGGCCACCGAGGATGAGAGAGCCACCTTGTGGCCGTCATATTACTATACGCGGCATGGGAAGTGGTTAACCACTTGCTGACCGCCCACCGTCATATGACGGCGGGATGGTGCAGCTGTTATCCTGGGCCGCCGTCATATGACGGCACTGCCTTCCAGGAACCTTAGGGGGCGCGCACGCACTGCCGCATTATTAGGGTCCCGGTGCGCATGCCCGGCGGCCGCGATGTCCGCCGGGGCACCCGCAATTGCCCAGTAACCGAGCAGGACCATGGATCTGTGTATGTAAACACACAGATCCACATCCTGTCAGATGGGAGGAGACCGATGGTGTGTTCCTTGTACAGAGGAACACCGATCGGTCTCCTTCCCTTGTGAATCCCCTCCCCCACAGTTAGAATCACTCCTTAGGAACACATTTAACCCTACAGCGCCCCCTCCTGGTTAACCCCTTCATTGCCAGTCACATTTATACAGTAATCAATGCATTTTTATAGCACGGATTGCTGTATAAATGTGAATGGTGCCAAAAATGTGTCAAAATTGTCCGATGTGTCCGCCGCAATATCGCAGTCACGATAAAAATCGCAGATCGCCGCCATTACTAGTAAAAAAAAAAAATAATAATACAAATGCTATAAATCTATCCCCTTATTTTGTAGACGCCATAACTTTTGCGCAAACCAATAAATATACGCTTATTGTGATAATTTTAAGAATACATATCAGCCTAAACTGAGGAAAAAATTTGTTTAAAAAAAAAAAAAAATTTGGATATTTATTATAGCAAAAAGTAAAAAATATTGTGTTTTTTTTCAAACTTGTCACTCTTGTTTTGTTTATAGCTCAAGAAATAAAAACCGCAGGGGTGATCAAATACCACCAAAAGAAAGCTCTATTAGTGGGGAAAAAATGATAAAAATTTCATTTGTGTACAGTGTAGTATTACCACGCAATTGTTATTCAAAATGTGAAAGCGCTGAAAGCTGAAAATTGGCTTGGGCAGGAAGGGGGTGAAAATGCCCTGTATGGAAGTGGTTAAAGAGACTTTTTTTATTTTTTCAAATGACATTTAATTTTTTTTTTAATTGCATTTTAGTGTAAATATGAGATATGAGGTATTTTTTGACCCCAGATCTCATATTTAAAAGGTCCTGTCATGCTTTTTTTCTATTACAAGGGATGTTTACATTCCTTGTAATAGGAATAAAAGTGACACAAAGGTAAAATAAATAAGAAAAAATAAATACATTTTAAACGCACCCCGTCCTGCCGAGCTCGCGTGCAGAAGCAAATGCATATGTGAACAGCGCCCGCTTAGGAAAACGGTGTTCAAACCACACATGTGAGGTATTGCCGCGATCGTTAGAATGAGAGCAATAATTATAGCCCTAGACCTCGTCTGTAACTCAAAATAACCAACCTGTAGAATTTTTTAAACATCACCTTGTCTGAATTTGAATTCCAATATCTCAAAACTGAACCGGCTGACACATTCATTTTTGTGGCACAAAAAAGCTGGCGGTCCCTCACCCTGCATCTTGGTTGCATTCTGCCGCATGCAGTAAGCGCAAACTTTGCATGCGCACAAGTGAGTTGTCTCAATAGATGTATACAATGGACGTATGTCCATTTATTATAAATATTTTAATCTGCAAATAAAATAAACATTTTGGATTATATGTTAAGCAACATTTAAAACATGTGAATGATAATTTGTTCAAAGTTCACTCTTAACTTTCAATGGCATTGCATGGCTTTGTAGTGACTTGGAAAAATTCTTGTCACTGGTGGCGCTCTTTTGTCCTGATGGGCCTCAGATGTATGGTAACTGTCTTGTGCAGGCTTTCAAAGTTCTAAAAGACACCAAACGTCTTGCACATTTGGCAATCATATGGGTCCTGCAATTTCAGTCAAATGAAAAGATAATTTTTTTAAGTAAATGTAACTCAATTAGAATATGAAAATGCACATACCTTAAGAGTTTTGTCTAGATTACTCAATATTACATATTTTTGTAAATGTAAAAGGTGTGTTTTAAGAACTAATGAAAATTAAGTAAGTTACTTAAAATATCAAAGTAAATTAATTAACATTTATTTTTTTGTTAAAATTAGAAGCCAACAGAATAATTTTTATCGGTGCATCTGAAGCTTCGCAAATTCTACATCTTGTCTTCCAATCTCCCTAGGGCCACCACAGCAGCCTAAAAATGTTTCTGCATCTGTAATACTGTCCTTAACAATTTGATATCCACAGTGTTCTCCCAAAATATCTATGCTGATGTTCATCATCACCCATCCCCTGGATTTAATGTTGGATTTCTACCAAAAACCTTTCTCTTTAAGTTCCATTACAAAAGCTTACACCCAAGTTAATCAACCCATACTGGATTATTCAGAAAGTCAACCCTGTTTCCTTCAATCTCATATTGTCTCCTTCCTTTAGGATTCCCAATATATCTTGCCTGCTTTCGGGAATAGCTGTACCCACAGACTTCAGTGGCCTCCAGTACTTGTGGACAGGGCAAAAAGACTATGAGATACAAAGAACTGTGGACTCCAGAAGGGTAATGAACTCAGCTTTTAAGTATTCAGCACCCTGGTCAAGAGGCGTATTATCAGGAGATTTACATTCTTACCTGTTGTCCAGTTTCAGCATACTCTCCCCTCAGCAGTGCCAGCAGCTCAGTTGTTGAAGCACAACTCCTCTTCTCTGCTAGTATCCTGGTTGCCGGGCAGTGGGATGCAGCCTTAGATCCCTGCATAGCAATTGCTTGCTGATGCTTTGTGCCTTCCACAGTTTGCTGGGCAGATACATATAGGCTCCTGGATTGGTCCCTAGCACATAGTGCACCCAATTTAATCATCAACCACCTTTATTTTTGCTTGTTTATTCCTTTTAGTGACCTCTGCTATATTTAATGGATGCTTGATGCCTGCCCTGACTTTAGGTATATTTAACAGATTTTTCTCCTGTCTGGTTTTCATCCCGACCTTTGCTATTTTTATTGGATACTTCTAAAATCTGCCATCTACTGTGACCTTTGCTACATTTATGGATAAGACATGCTACCAGCAGCCAGTGGTTTCCAACTTGTTTCTTCCATCTCTCTACTGTACGTCTACTACTGTTTTGTCCATTAATTTCCATGGGGCAACCTAGCACAGGTAGGGCTGCTTCCCTTAAGGAGAGTAGGGTTGCTAAAGGTAAAGTTATGATCACTGGCAATTTACTCTAACTGGAGTGTCTTCATGCTGACCTTACAGGTGCCCAGTGTAAAATGCAAGCCCCTAAAAAAAATCATTTAAGCATTAGGATTACTGTATGTCTATGTTTAATATTGTAAACATAAAAAAAAAGCATTACCCCCCTCTCATAACAAATAATCTCCAGCGGGCGGCAATAAAAATCCAACAAAGGTTCCTACCCTTCTGCATTCTCTCTAAAAAAAAAAAAAAAAAAAAAAAAAATGGCTGTATATACACTTTAAAAATATTGAAATGAGGGACCTACTACTGGGTGCTTTTGGATATCTGAAACCAGGAAGGTAAATACTAGTAAGGGGCCATTTACACTGTCTGCACTTTAAACACACATGTTTTAAAATGCAGACAACCTTCCATTGTTGGCTGCTTTGAGCCACAGTGACGGGGTGGTGTGATGCAAGTTTCAGCGTATCACAATGTTTACTTTCTTATTCTATTTTTTTTAAACATTATTTGAAGTACAGAAAGTGACAGTTCATTCATGTCTCTACACAGCAGCACAATTCACTGTGGTGCCTACCTGTGCTACATGTCTGCGTTTTTCTGTAGCTCACTGCACCATACTTCCAGGCTACATTGCATTGTGAACAGGGTACAAAGAAAACAATTGCCTGGGCAATGACTGATATTTATTCAGTGCGGAAAAATGTCCGTCACTGTACTGTGTGAACGCGCCCCCAAAATAAAAACAATAAAATATTTTTAACAAATTCATATTGTGTTTGCTTTCATACCTGCATGCACAGTGAACTATTTAGAAGTCCTATAAAGACCTCCTAATGAAGAACAGAGAGTCAGGGAAACTATCACTGGACTATTGTTAGGCAAATATTGGACTGATTTCCAATTTTTCTTTATAGTTATTGTGAATGTTGGCCATAGAAGTTCGGGAAAATGTTGGGTGAATCGTTCATCAAAACATTTAAAAACTTATATTGTTATCTTACAGTAGAAAAGTAATGGTAGTAATGCATTAGTCTCTAATCCCAAAAGAGGGTTTATTTAGAACAGATGAAGTTTCTTGTGGAGAATATAATGTTCTGTAATTTTAGGTTGTTTTATTATTACGTGAACAATTTCCTTTATAGAAACAAATGCAGAAATTCTCTCTCTCTCTCTCTCTCTCTCTCTCTCTCTCTCTCTATAGATTGATAGATAGATAAATAGATAGTCCCCCAAATCCTTGTTACTATGAAAAGAGTGGTTGCCACAAATACAGAACCTGACATATGTAAATATTTTATTAGCTAGCTAGCTATTATAATTCCAGAGCATGCTTATTCATTTAAATTAATTTTTAGCTGCACTTACTGGCACCTCTCTGGGTACATATTTGTCTCCCAATCATAACTGTCAAAAGGCACCATACATCCCACAGAGGCAGGACCGCCATCAGGGGGGGACAGCCGATACACATGTAGGGGCCTGGGTGTCCCAAGGGGCCTGGGCCCTGGCCAGAGGCAGGGCTGGTGCCAGGAGAGGAGGGGGGGGCGGTAAAATGCACATTCGCCTGTGTGCACTGCTTCTGAACCATGTTAGCAGGCAGCAGCTCACAGACCCTGGAAGGAGACAGACTGCCCACTTGAACCTCACTAATATCTCTCTGAATGGACAACCCCTGCAGGATATCGGTGGAGCTTCAGATGGGAGTGTAAGTGCAGGCAACAGGAGCGTGTGGGCTCTGTAATGTGAGGAAAAGGAGCGGGTACTGGTCACTCCGGGACGCCTGCTGCATGCTCAGCCCAGCAAAGTGCTCCCTAACTCACCTTCAACCTCTACCAGCTCAGTGCAGAGCCAAGGTCCCAAGGGAAGATAACAAGCATGCTTGGGAGAAGTAGCTGGCTAGGTGGAGGATGTCTTTGAGAGAAGGACGCCGTGCTTCCAGATCATTCTGGTCAGTTCTGGCACCCAGGGCAGGCTGATCTCCTTCACCTATGGCATCCTGCTGGCCACTTTCAGCAGGGCATGTTCTGGGCAGAGCTTTGCCAGTGCTGACCCCCAAGCAGGGAGCGATTGTTGCCTTATAATGCCCATATTATACATTATATTTAATATACTGGATAGACTGGAAGTGGGGGAAATCTCAGTGGGGACATAGCATGTGTTTGCTGCTTTATAATGTCCATATTATATATTATAATTAATATGTATAAGGAAACAATTTCTAGCTATGTCCTCACTGAGATATCTCCTCACTTCCTGTCTTAGTGTCATCAGGACAAGAGGTGGAGGAAGCTCCCTGTGGGGACATAGCCAGCAGTTGTTTCCCTATATATATTAAATATAATACAGTATATAATATGGACATTATAAGGCAACAATTGCAAGCTATGTCCTCACAGTGAGATTCCCCCACTTCATGTCTTGGTGACACCAAAACAGGAAGTGAGGGGAAATCTCCTGCAATGATATAACCCTGTTAGATGTTCTAGTTATGCATAAAACTAAAATATATATAAAGCCAGCACCTTTTTTTTCCATTTTCCCCATTGGAAGGTTTTCTGTCTTTTCCTGTTCTGGAAACAACTCAAAGTTTTGGATTTTCAATATGGGGTCACTGGCACAAGGAGCTCTTTGTGACCGAAAGGATAAAAAAATTGAGTTGTCGCCAGAAGAGGGAGGGGTAGGGGGTCCTAACCCTTCACTGCTCCACCCAAAACTAAAATAAAAATGTGGATTTATTTTCACATTAACCATTTCATTTTCATGGTCGTCCTGCCCAGGCCAATTTCCAGCTTTCAGCGCTGTCACACTTTGAATTACAATTGCACAGTCATGCGACGTTGTACCTGAATTAAATTTTGATAATTTTTTTCCCTCACAAAGAGAGCTTTATTTTGGTGGTAATTGATCACCTCTGCTTTTCTTATTTTTTGTGCTATAAACAAAAAAAGACCGACAATTTTGAAAAAAACACAATATTTATTACTTTTTGCTATAATAAATACCCCAATTTTTTTTTAAAAAAAACTATTTTTTTCCTCAGTTTAGACCGATATGTATTCTTCTACATATTTTTGGTAAAAAAAATCATAATAAGTGTATATTGATTGGTTTGCGCAAAAGTTATAGCGTCTACAAAATAGGGGATAGATTTATGTCATTTTTATTATTAACTTTTTTTTACTACTAATAGTGTCGATCTGTGATTTTTATCGTTAATGTGACATTGCTGTGGACAGATCGGACATTTATGACATTATTTTAGGACCATTGACATTTATAAAGCGATCATAGCTATAAAAATGCATTGATTACTGTATAAACTGGTCACTGGTAGGGAAGGGGTTAACACTAGGGGGCGCTGAAGGGGTTAAATGTGTATCTGGGGGGGTTTATAACTGTGGGGGAAGGGGACTGATCGGGGGATGAGACCAGAACCCAGGGATACGGTGCGCGTGCCCGGGGTTCTGGGGACCTGGTGCGCGCTCGCCACAATGCCGGGAAGGCAAAGACGTCATATGACATCCGCCCAGAGGGAGGAATGGTTCCTGCCGACGTCATTTTACAATACGGCGGTAGGCAAGTGGTTAAAATGATGAGTTTCTGACTATTAATAGTGTGATTGTGGGATATGACGCTGTGTTCATACACTGCTGATGGTCACACTAAAAGAAAAATAAACACAAAAATACCAGGAGCCTGATTTAATCATGAATTAATGGGGGTGCCGCCCATAAATAATGGCAGGGTGTATTCACTAAGCATAAAGACTACCAAAAACAAAAATAAAATGTGAACACCCAAAGGCTACTTCATTCTTTATTGGATATGGTAAAGCAGCATTACAAGGTATAGCTCTCCACAACATCCACCCCCCCACCACACATCCCCCATAAATACTACACCAATACCTTCCCCCCAGCAACCTAATAATCCTACTAATGGCAATCTGCCCCACTGGTCCCGCTTCCATCTTACGATATTTCTGTGTGTACTGTAGTCGTTGGGCATCCCATATCTTGGTAATCTCACTGGTGGTGCGGTCAAATCAAACATGGTATATGACATCAACCATACTGGTGCAGGCAAGTATCCCATGCAGGCGCCGGATGGCACAAAATAGCTGTGCTAGAACTGTGCTCCCGCAATACAGAGACAATCAGTCCCATAAAGCACCAACAGCAGACTCGGCCAACAGGCTGTCCGATTGCCAACAAGTGCCACGAATGGGAATTCCAATGTTCTCCAACAATTAGCTGAGGCATGCAGTGCATCGGAGGGTGGGGGGTCTGTCCCTGTATTGTGTCTACATGTTTCGTTCCGCCCCCAAACATCCTGACGAACTTTGATTTGATTGCACCACCGGTGAGGTTACTAAGATATGGGATGCTGCGACTACAGCACAGATAGAAATATCGTAAGATGGAACCAGGACAGTGAGTAACTGCAAATTGGTCATATAGGCAGTTTCATATGGGTACCCAGAGTGTTAGGACCTAGTACTAGCACTGGCTGGATCAAATGCAGCTTAGGATATCATTCATGTTTACACTGTCCTATGTTTGCTGAGTTTCATGATTGACCACATCCCACTGCTTTCATCAATGATATCATACAGGTGTGGAGCGATCAGTGGAGCTCTCAGCCTCTGGTGCGGTCTCTCAGATACCTCTTTATTGCAGATTGCTGGCCACATAAATTTCTACATAGCCACTCATCTCTCCAATTAGTTTCTCCAGGCACTCACCATTACCTGTTATGAAGGGACTGGCAGTTTGATTATGTAATTTCCAGGACTGTTACCAGCAGGGCAGTTTGCCATTAGTAGGCAGATAGATAGATAGATAGATAGATAGATAGATAGATAGATAGATAGATAGATAGATAGATAGATAGATAGATAGATAGATAGATAGATAGATAAGAAGGCTGACATCTTCCCCTGGTCTTTCTCCTGGGAGCACGGGAGCCCTCGGTTTCCGACACAAAGCTCTCAAGATCCAGGACAGTATGCCAGACCTTCAGAGCGCATGCATGTACTGGTGACATCATCAGCTGAATCCAGGGTGAATATCTCCTAAACGGTGCACATTTAGGAAATATTAATTTCATCTACAGGTAAGCCTTATTATAATCTTGCCTGTAGGTGAAAACCACAAAGCGGGCTTTACCACCACTTTCAGTCATCAAGCTGACTATTCATTGGAGGTCAGAGACATGACTATGCTATTTGGGAAGAAAATTTAGATCTTTAAACTTGCTGAACACTATTGCAAATATTTTGGCAGGTAATACAGTTTAGATACAGTATATGTATTTCAGCTGTGCATTTAGCTGGAGCCTAGATTCTTCTTTTCATTTCAAATCATTTTTATTGGGTATTTTTCACAGAACACAATACTTGCTAAACACCATTTAAGATGACAAGGTGGTTCCTTGCAATTACAATCAGCAG
Organism: Aquarana catesbeiana; assembly: GCF_042186555.1. Lineage (NCBI taxonomy): Eukaryota > Metazoa > Chordata > Amphibia > Anura > Ranidae > Aquarana > Aquarana catesbeiana. The sequence goes on from NC_133334.1 coordinate 144,890,172, forward strand.
GTAGGTAATGAACAAGTTGAAACAAAACTGTTACAATCAATAGTAAAGGAGATAAGATATAACTTTGTCTTGCAGTTACACTCAGCTAAATAATATGGTATATATTACAAGTCGTTATAGTTTTCGACGAACCGTGGAAATGAAGGTATCGGCAGTACAGCTTATATTTAATGTGTCTGGACATTTCAGCCTTCCCCGATCTCTTTAATGGTCTGGGGGGCCGAGGGACAGAAACTGTACAAGTAATTCAGAGGGAGTTCAGGGAAGACTATTTCAGAATTGGGTAAAATTAAACTCCTGAATCCAAGACATCCACATTTGGTCAAATAAATGTATTGAGTTGTTTTGGCCCACTACGTATTTTTCGCAAATGCAGATTACGTTCACTCTGTGAATGACATTCTGACTGCTATTAGTATATGTGAGACTATAGTCAAGAATTGTTTGGGAGAGCAGTCTAGTTGCATTCCAAAGAGGGCTAATATTTGGCATGGTTTAGGGCTCGTTCCAATAATGTGTGAGATTAAGGCGAACACTGATTCCCAGAAGTTTCTTATGCCCTTGCATGTCCATAGAATGTGGTGAAAGTCACCCTTTTGTCCACACTGACACCAACATACAGAGGGAGTATCTGGAAACATGCGATTAAGTTTGACTGGTGTCCTATACTACTAGTAGGTTATTTTTATAGCATTTTCCCAATGAGAGGTACAGTGGGAAGTGCTCAGGGTAGTATAGAGTGCTTTATTCTATTCTGTCAGGGAGTGTTTTGATTTTAGTTCTTTTTCCCATCTAATAATTTGAGGAGGTTTGGATTCAACATGTTGGTTGTTTAGGTATTTGTAGAACCATAATATCCCTTTCCTAGGTGACATTGTAGTTGTATTGTGGTAGAATGACCAAATTGCATTTTTCACTTTTTCATAGGAGGTAGGGTAATTTCCATGGAAATTTTTTATCTGAGCTGCTTTGGATAAAGTTTTTATACTTCTGGGCCTTTGCATCTCTTCTAGGGATAGTTATTCTGCGTTAGAGCTTAAGTCTACTGAAAATGAAGGTATTAGATATTCATATGCTATCATAGGGATGGCTATGGCTCTTGGGGAGTCATTGTAGGGAAGTTCTTGGAGGGAGGATTTCCAAGCCTCCACAGATGCTAGGATGGTGGCTCCCTTGACTACATATATTTTCTGGTGTGTGGCACTTGCTATCAATAAGGAGGTTAGATTTCAGTTTAGTAAAATAAATCTTTCTATGTTCACCAAATGTTTAAGGGAAGGTTCAAACCAGGCTCTGAGTTTATCTAATAGCGTTATGATCTAAAGCCCTATGGTAATGTTGGATATTAGGTAAGTTTACTCCACCTTGCTGTTTATGTCTGTGTAGGATGTTACGAGCTATTCTTGGTTTGCCTGAGTTCCATATATAAGCATTCAGATATTTATTTACTGTGGTGAAAAAACTGGTTGGGAGGTTGATGGGGATGGTTCGGAAAAGGTAGAGTATTTTAGGGAGAGACAGCATTTTAACCACTTGACGACCGCCTCACGCCGATTTACGTCGGCAAGGTGGCACGGACAAGCAAAATCACGTACATATACGTGATTTGCCTTCGGCGGGTGGGGGGTCCGATCGGTCCCCCCCCGGTGCCCGAGGCGGTCGCCATTTCTTCTCGGGCGATGAGAGGTGAGGGGGAGGCCATCCATTGTTGGCCACCCCCTCCCGATCGCTCCCGGCGAATGAGAATGCTTCCTTTCCCTCTGTAATGTAAACAGAGGGAAAGGAAGTGATGTCATCCCTCCTCGAGTCGGTCTTTTTGATCCGGCGCCGAGGAGAGAAGACATCAAGTAAGTCTGCACAACACTACACTAACAGTAGAACACGCCAGGCACACTTGTCACCCCCCATCACCCCCCGATCACCCCCCTGTACCCCCTGTCACTCTGACACCAATAGCATTTTTTTTTTTTTTTGCATTGGTGTCAGTTTGTGTCAGTTACAAGTGTTAGGGCAGTTAGGTTAGCCCCCTTTAGGTCTAGGGTACCCCCCTTTAGGTCCAGGGTACCCCCCTAACCCCCCCTAATAAAAGTTAACCCCTTGATTACCCCCCGTCACCAGTGTCGCTAAGCGATCGTTTTTCTGATCACTGTATTAGTGACACAGGTGACGCTAGTTAGGGAGGTAAGTATATAGGTTCGCTGTCAGTGTTTTATAGCGACAGGGACCCCCATATACTACCTGCTAAAGGTTTTAACCCCCTGATTGCCCCCTAGTTAACCCTTTCACCAGCGATCACCGTATAAGTGTTACGGGTGACGCTGGTTAGCTAGTTTGTTTTTTGTAGTTTATTACAGTTTATTATAGTTTTAGGGCACCCGCCGTTTATTACCCTATAAAGGTTTAACCCCCTAATTGCCCGGCGGTGATATAAATTACATTTTTAGGGTCAGATAAGGTCTGCGTTGCCCCAGGCAGCATCAGGTTAGCGCCAGTACCGCTAAAACCCACGCACGCAGCATACACCTCCCTTAGTGCTATAGTATCTGAGCGGATCGATATCTGATCCGATCAGATCTATACTCCCCAGCAGTTTAGGGTTCCCTGAAACGCAGTGTTAGCGGGATCAGCCCAGATACCTGCTAGCACCTGCGTTTTGCTCCTTGGCCCAGCCCTGCCCAGCCCACCCAAGTGCAGTATCGATCGATAACTGACACTTACAAAACACTAAGCACACATAACTGCAGCGTTCGCAGAGTCAGGCCTGATCCCTGCGATCGCTAACAGTTTTTTGGTAGCGTTTTGATACAGTCGCTGACAGTCAGGAGCTTTTTTGCCTGTGAGTCTCACTAGTGTACCCCTAAATTTAGAGCCCAAAATGGCAAATCGAAGGTACACTAGTGAAGAGGCCTACACGTTTCTGAGCATGACAGATAGTGAAGAGGAAGTCACTCATCTGTCAAGTTTAGGCTCAGAATACGAACCTGTAGAGGATAGCGGCTCCATGACAGATAGCTCTGACGACAGAGTTGTGGTCCCTGCTAAGGTCAGGCGTACCAGACCCCAATCTTCTTCTGTCCTTGAAGTGCAAGAACCGCAGGGCTCTCGTATGGAGCAGAGAAGTACTAGCACCGCTATTCCTTATGGTGAACTGGCAAGCACCAGCGGCCTAGTACACCCTGGTCGTACATCCAGCACTGCAGTATCACGTGGTGACGTGGCGAGTCCCATAAGTGCAGTTCAAGCTGGCGAGGTGGCAAGCACTAGTAGTGTCCCGCTGCCACCAAGAAGACAAAGACAGGCCCGTCGTGCCCATAGTGCTCTTCCTGCTGCATTGGCCAATCCGAATTGGGAACCCTCCACTTCTGCAGCACCCGTACTTCCCCCTTTCACTGGCCAACCCGGAATTCAGGTGGAAACAGTTGACTTTACGCCACTGGATTTTTATTCACTGTTTTTCACCGAAGATCTCTATAGATCTATCGTGGACCAAAGCAATTTATATGCTGGTCAACACATCGCCGCTAATCCCCAGTCCTCCCTTGCCAGAGATTGGAGACCAATTACGGTCTCCGAATTTAAGACCTTTCTGGGCCTTTCCCTCCTCATGGGGTTGAATAAAAAGAGTAAGTTGCGGTCATATTGGTCCACTGACCCAATTTACCATTCACCCTTGTTCTCTGCTTCCATGGCCAGGGCACGATACGAGCAGATTTTGCGGTACATGCACTTCAACGACAATGAACTCTGTCATCCTCGTGGAGACCCTGCATACGATCGGCTCTACAAAATTCGGCCCCTCGTAAACCACTTCAACCAACGTTTTGCAGACTTGTTTACCCCCCATCAAGTTGTCTGCATTGATGAGTCCCTGATTAAATTTTCTGGCCGCTTGTCATTCAAACAGTACCTTCCCAGCAAGCGTGCCAGATACGGAGTCAAGATGTATAAGCTCTGTGACAGGGCCACAGGCTATACATATAGTTTTATGGTTTACGAGGGCAAAGATAGTCACGTAGAGCCGACAAACTGCCCTGACTACATAGGAAGCGCTGGCAAGATAGTGTGGGACTTGGTGTCACCCTTATTCGGAAAGGGGTACCACTTGTACGTGGACAATTATTATACAAGCGTGCCACTTTTTAGTCACTTGTTTGATCAGCAGATTGGAGCATGTGGCACCGTGCGACCTAATCGCCGGGGCTTTCCCCAGCGGCTTGTAGATTCCCGTCCTAGGCTGGGGGAGAGAGCCTGCTTGAAGTATAATAATTTGCTCGCTATGAAGTGGAGGGATAAGAAGAATGTTTTCGTTCTCACCTCCCTTCATGCAGACATGACGACCCAAATTCCTACGGCGACTGGTGTTGTGGAGAAACCCCTCTGTGTCCACGAATACAACCTTAATATGGGAGGGGTGGACCTCAACGACCAGTTGTTGGCGCCGTACCTAGTTGCCCGTAAGGCCAGACGCTGGTACAAAAAAGCGTCTGTTTATTTATTTCAATTGGCTTTGCTGAACGCTCATGTGCTATACAGAGCTTCAGGACAGACTGGATCCTTCCTTAAATTCCAGGAAAAGATCGTCAGAGCCCTTCTGTTTCCAGACGGTGCTCTACCTCACCTTCCCCAACCAAATGCAGTAAGCCGGCTGCATGAGCAGCATTTTCTTTATGCCATCCCGAGTACCCCTACCCAACGAGCCCCCCAAAAAAGAGGTCGTGTCTGCAGCAAGCGCGGATTTAGGCGTGACACCCGGTCTTATTGTCCCTCCTGTCCTGGCAATCCTGGTCTTTGCATGGGTGAATGCTTTGAACGCTACCATACATTAGTTGAGTATTAGCGTAGGGTTCAGCACTGCACAGACTAGGCACACTAACACAGGGTCTCCCAAGATGCCATTGCATTTTGAGAGACCCAAACCTGGAATGAGTTACAAAAGTTAAAAGTTACTAAAAAAAAGTGTAAAAAAAAAAATAAAAAAAAAATAAAAAAAAATAAAAACACAAAAAAAAATATAAAATAAAAAAACCAAAAATAGTTGTTGTTTTATTGTTCTCTCTCTCTCTATTCTCTCTCTATTGTTCTGCTCTTTTTTACTCTATTCTATTCTGCAATGTTTTATTGTTATTATGTTTTACCATGTTTGCTTTTCAGATTTTTTATACTTTACATTTTACTGTGTTTTGTTGGTAACCATTTTATTGTTTTCAGGTACGCCATTCAGTTGCAGCGCGGATTTATTTATCTTGACAGCAACAGCGTTTGCTCCCACGATATATAAAGCCGTGACTCCAGCGCTGTTGGAGGTGATTTCACCACCACAGTTACATACTTCAGCATATATGCCGAAGCGTGGGGGCAGCAGTGGGTGGAGGAGCAATTTGCTCCTGCCTTTTGCGGGAGGATGCCCCCATGCTTCGGCATATATATATTTTAGGCACAGGTTGCGTTAAATGTTTTATTTTTTACTATGTTTTTTTGTATTTGCTTTGCAGGTATGGTAAGTCTTACTGTTATACTGTAATGTTACTTTGTTTTATTGTTAACCATCATTTGCTTAGCAGGTACGCCATTCAGTTGCAGCGCGGATTTATTTATCTTGACAGCAACAGCGTTTGCTCCCATGATATATAAAGCCGTGACTCCAGCGCTGTCGGAGGTGATTTCACCACCACAGTTACATACTTCAGCATATATGCCGAAGCGTGGGGGCAGCAGTGGGTGGAGGAGCAATTTGCTCCTGCCTTTTGCAGGAGGATGCCCCCATGCTTCGGCATATATAAATGGTGCATGTATGCCCATCATTAGAAGTGGGTGGATGAAGGGAGGTATTCTAATGGTGGGCATACCCACCGATCAATATCTTTTTTTCGTGCAGCCCACAGGCTGCATGAAAAAAAGTTTACAATATATGCCTAACAAGGACCAGCAACGTACTGGTATGTTGCTGGACTTTGAGTGGTTATACCAGAATGATGCCTGCAGGTTTAGGTATCATCTTGGTATCATTCTTTTCAGCCAGCGGTCGGCTTTCATGCAAAAGCAATCCTAGCGGCTAATTAGCCTCTAGACTGCTTTTGCAAGCAGTGGGAGGGAATGCCCCCCCACCGTCTTCCATGTTTTTCTCTGGCTTTCCTGTCCCAACAGGGAACCTGAAAATGCAGCCGGTGATTCAGCCAGCTGACCATAGAGCTGATCAGAGACCAGAATGGCTCCAAACATCTCTATGGCCTAAGAAACCGGAAGCTACGAGCATTTCATGACTTAGATTTCGCCGAATGTAAACAGCACCATTGGGAAATTGGGAAAGCATTTTATCACACCGATCTTGGTGTGGTCAGATGCTTTGAGGGCAGAGGAGAGATGTAGGGTCTAATAGAGCCCAATTTTTTAAAAAAAGAGTACCTGTCACTACCTATTGCTATCATAGGGGATATTTACATTCCCTGAGATAACAATAAAATTAATAAAAAAAAATAAAAATGAAAGGAACAGTTTAAAAATAAGATAAAAAAAGCAAAAAAATAATAAAGAAAAAAAAAAAAAAAAAAAGCACCGCGTCCCCCCCTGCTCTCGCGCAAAGGCGAACGCAAGCGGCGGTCTGGCGTCAAATGTAAACAGCAATTGCACCATGCATGTGAGGTATCACCGCGAAGGACAGAACGAGGGCAGTAATTTTAGCAGTAGACCTCCTCTGTAAATCTAAAGTGGTAACCTGTAAAGGCTTTTAAAGGCTTTTAAAAATGTATTTATTTTGTCGCCGCTGCGCGTTTGTGCGCAATTTTAAAGCATGTCATGTTTGGTATCCATGTACTCGGCCTAAGATCATCTTTTTTATTTCATCAAACATTTGGGCAATATAGTGTGTTTTAGTGCATTAAAATTTAAAAAAGTGTGTTTTTTCCCCAAAAAATGCGTTTGAAAAATCGCTGCGTAAATACTGTGTGAAAAAAAAATATGAAACACCCACCATTTCAATCTGTAGGGCATTTGCTTTAAAAAAATATATAATGTTTGGGGGTTCAAAGTAATTTTCTTGCAAAAAAAAATTATTTTTTCATGTAATCAAAAAGTGTCAGAAAGGGCTTTGTCTTCAAGTGGTTAGAAGAGTGGGTGATGTGTGACATAAGCTTCTAAATGTTGTGCATAAAATGCCAGGACAGTTCAAACCCCCCCCCAAATGACCCCATTTTGGAAAGTAGACACCCCAAGCTATTTGCTGAGAGGCATGTCGAGTCCATGGAATATTTTATATTGTGACACAAGTTGCGGGAAAGAGACAAATCTTTTTTTTTTTTGCACAAAGTTGTCACTAAATGATATATTGCCCAAACATGCCATGGGAATATGTGAAATTACACCCCAAAATACATTCTGTTGCTTCTCCTAAGTATGGGGATACCACATGTGTGGGACTTTTTGGGAGCCTAGCCGCACACGGGACCCCGAAAACCAAGCACCGCCTTCAAGCTTTCTAAGGGCGTAAATTTTTGATTTCACTCTTCACTGCCTAGCACAGTTTCAGAGGCCATGGAATGCCCAGATGGCACAACCCCCCCCCCCCAAATGACCCCATTTTGGAAAATAGACACCCCAAGCTATTTGCTGAGAGGTATAGTGAGTATTTTGCAGACCTCACTTTTTGTCACAAACTTTCGAAAATTGAAAAAAAGAAAAAAAAATACATTTTTCTTGGCTTTCTTTATTTTCAAAAACAAATGAGAGCTGCAAAATACTCACCATGCCTCTCAGCAAATAGCTTGGGGTGTCTACTTTCCAAAATGGGGTCATTTGGGGGGGTTTTGTGCCATCTTGGCATTTTATGGCCTTCAAAACTGTGATAGGTAGTGAGGAGTGGAATCACAACTTAACGCCCTTAGAAATCCTGAAGCCGGTGCTTGGTTTTCGGGGCCCCGTATGCGGCTAGGCTCCCAAAAAGTCCCACACATGTGATATCCCCGTACTCAGGAGAAGCAGCAGAATATATTTTGGGGTGTAATTCCACATATGCCCATGGAATGTTTGAGCAATATATCATTTAGTGACAACTTTGTGCAAAAAAAAAAAAAAAAAATTGTCACTTTCCCGCAACTTGTGTCAAAAAATAAAATATTCCATGGACTCAACATGCCTCTCAGCAAATAGCTTGGGGTGTCTACTTTCCAAAATGGGGTCATTTGTGGGGGTTTTGTGCCATCTTGGCATTTTATGGCCTTCAAAACTGTGATAGGAAGTGAGGAGTGAAATCAAAAATTTATGCCCTTAGAAATCCTGAAGGCGGTGCTTGGTTTTCGGGGCCCCGTACGCGGCTAGGCTCCCAAAAAGTCCTAAACATGTGGTATCCCTGTACTCAGGAGAAGCGGCAGAATGTATTTTGGGGTGTAATTCCACATATGCCCATGGCATGTTTGAGCAATATATCATTTAGTGACAACTTTGTGCAAAAAAAAAAAAAAGTGTTACTTTCCCGCAACTTGTGTCAAAATATAAAATATTCCATGGACTCAACATGCCTCTCAGCAAATAGTTTGGGGTGTCTACTTTCCAAAATGGGGTCATTTGGGGGAGTTTTGTGCCATCTTGGCATTTTATGGCCTTCAAAACTGTGATAGGTAGTGAGGAGTGAAATCACAACATTACGCCCTTAGAAATCCTGAAGGCGGTGCTTGGTTTTCGGGGCCCCGTACGCGGCTAGGCTCCCAAAAAGTCCCACACATGTGGTATCCCCATACTCAGGAGAAGCAGCTAAATGTATTTTGGGGTGCAATTCCACATATGCCCATGGCCTGTGTGAGAAATATATCATTTAGTGACAACTTTGTGCAAAAAAAAAAAAAAAAATTGTCACTTTCCCGCAACTTGTGTCAAAAAAGAAAGTATTCCATGGACTCAACATGCCTCTCAGCAAATAGCTTGGGGTGTCTACTTTCCAAAATGGGGTCATTTGGGGGGGTTTTGTGCCATCTGGGCATTTTATGGGCTTCAAAACTGTGATAGGTAGTGAGGAGTGAAATCAAAAATTTATGCCCTTAGAAATCCTGAAGGCGGTGATTGGTTTTCGGGGCCCCGTACGCGGCTAGGCTCCCAAAAAGTCCCACACATGTGGTATTCCCATACTCAGGAGAAGCAGCTGAATGTATTTTGGGGTGCAATTCCACATAGGCCTGTGTGAGCAATATATCATTTAGTGACAACTTTTTGTAAATATTTTTTTTTTTTTTGTCATTATTCAATCACTTGGGACAAAAAAAATAAATATTCAATGGGTTCAACATGCCTCTCAGCAATTTCCTTGGGGTGTCTACTTTCCAAAATGGGGTCATTGGGGGGGGGTTTGTACTGCCCTGCCATTTTAGCACCTCAAGAAATGACATAGGCAGTCATAAACTAAAAGCTATGTAAATTCCAGAAAATGTACCCTAGTTTGTAGACGCTATAACTTTTGCGCAAACCAATAAATATACGCTTATTGACATTTTTTTTACCAAAGACATGTGGCCGAATAAATTTTGGCCTAAATGTATGACTAAAATTGAGTTTATTGGATTTTTTTTATAACAAAAAGTAGAAAATATCATTTTTTTTCAAAATTTTCGGTCTTTTTCCATTTATAGAGCAAAAAATAAAAACCGCAGAGGTGATCAAATGCCATCAAAAGAAAGCTCTATTTGTGGGAAGAAAAGGACGCAAATTTCGTTTGGGTACAGCATTGCATGACCGCGCAATTAAAAGTTAAAGCGACGCAGTGCCAAATTGGAAAAAGACCTCTGGTCCTTAGGCAGCATAATGGTCCGGGGCTCAAGTGGTTAAAGGCCGCTGTGCGGCCAATCCAGGAGGGAGACTGCATTTTTTCTATAGTTAAGTAGATCTTGTTTAATGTTTTGTAGGAGTGGAGGGAAATTAGTTTCATATAGTTTGGATATGGAAGAAGTTAGTTTAATTCCCAGGTAGTCAATCGTGTTACTGTCTCACGAGTAGGGGAACTCTTGTTTTAAGAGTTTAATGGCTGATTTATTGATGTTAATGGGTAGTATAGAGGACTTATTTGTTATATTTACTTTATAGTATGATATCATCCCAAATTTCTCAGTTTCATCTTGAACCACCCTTAGGGAAGAAGCCACATTAGTTAGGGTTAGGAGGACGTCATCCGCAAATAGTTCAATTTTGTGTGCATATTCTGCAATATTATTTTCTTTTTTATTGGATCGGTGGAATTTGTCGGATAGCTTCTGCAAATGGTTCCATTATAAAGGTAAAGATTATGGGCACTCCTGTCTAGTCCCATTGGTTATGGTTATCTTAAATTAATCTGACAGCGTATTGGATGTATACACTTGAGCCGAGGGACAGGAGTATAGTGCTGAGATTGCAGTAAATATGGGGCCTTGCATACCAAATTTATTAAAGGTGGCCTTGAGGTACCCCCAATGGACCCGATCAAAGGCCTTCTCAGCATCTAATGTTAAGAAGGCTGCCATTTTTTTCTTTTTTTCCATCATTGTGAGGAGATTGATCATTCTCCTAGTACCGTCTGAGGCTTGGCGGCCTTTTACGAAGTCCACTTGTCCATATTGATTAGTGTAATTTCTGCCAATTGGTTTGCTATGATGTTTGAGAAAATCTTTAGGTCTGTGTTTAGGAGTGAAATTGGGCGGAAGTTTTGTGGATTCGTTGGCTCCTTCCCTGGTTTGGGCAAAGTGACTATGATAGCATTGAGCATTTCCTCAGGAGGTTGCAGCTTCATTAAATAATTTTTGTGTGGAGTGAGAATGGTCTGGAATGTTTTGTATTTCAGATGACAGTCCATCTACGTGACTTATTATTGGGGAGGGGCTTAATAACTTTAGAGATTTCTGTTGTGGTCATAGGGGAATTTAACTTTTGTAGAGTGTCTTGATCTATGGTAGGGAGGCCAGATATTTTTGTATTATGTCAACATTGGGTTGTGTAGCATTGCAGTTGTTCTGGAGGTTATATAAGGATTGGTAATAATCCGAAAATAATTTGCTATATCTTTTGGGTGAATTATCTTAGAGTTAGTACCCGGTTTCAGAAGATACACTATTGAGTTTTTCAGTCGTCGTGTTTTTAGTCGGTTTGCTAAAAGTTTACCAGCTTTGTTTCCTTGGGATTAATAGGTCGCTTTGAGTCTATGTGTCTGTCTTTCATGATCTGAGAGCATGAGAAGTCTTAATTCGTGTCCACATGTTGTTAGTTCAGTAAGGATGGTAGGGTCATGAGATCTTTTGTGGTGGATTTCAAGGTTTTGGATCTTAGTAAGAATAGTTTCAATAGACTGCAACCTACGTTTCCTTTCCCTCACTGCAAGTTGCATTAGTAGCCCCCTAGAGTAGACTTTATTGGCACACCATACATTAGACATATGTGAATCAGGGGTTAAGTTGAATTGGAAGTATTCATCTAATTGATCATTCATTCTTTCTCTACAGGTTTGGTTGTTAAACAGAGATGCATTGTTATGCCAGAGTCGGGAGGGCTCTGTGATCCTCTGTCAATATAATTTTGATGGGGGCATGGTCAGACCATGTTATTGGCATAATTTAGGTTTTAAGGACTCTGTGTAATAGGTTCACGTTCATTAGAAAGAGATCGATCCTTGAAAATGAGCTCTGGGGGGCAGAAAAGTAGCTATAATCTTTTTCACTGGCATGCATACACCTCCACGGGTCGTATAGAAGGTTTCTTCTTAGGTTTTGATATATCTATTTTTTGGTCTGTTATAGTATTGAATTCTCCCATTAGCTGGAGTGAGCCCTTTCGGATCGTCTCTATTTTGTTGTAAAGAGCATTTAAAAACTTAAGTTGGCCAACATCAGGTGCATAAAGAACATTATTAATAGTACAAATTAAAATTATATATGGTCCTTTCTGATCTTTGTGGACTTCTTGCATTATAAAGGCCACTGAAGAGTTAATGGCTATAAGGATGCCATTTTTCTTGACTGGGGCATTGGCAGTAAAACCGTGTGGAAACAGTCTATGGGAGCACTGTGGGGCTTTAGAAGCTTTAAAGTGGGTCTCCTGAATGCAGAAGGTATCTGCTTGTAGCTTCAGTGCTTCTTTCCAAGCTGCCTTGCGCTTAAAGGGACTATTTAGCCTGTGGGCAGGGATACTAATGTGATAGGCATTGTGTGGGATTATTGGTGCATTGCGTTTTGTATTACCAGAGTCTTGGATAGTGGAGGGCCAAGTGATCATCTTGTTCCATTTGTTAGCAGGGTCCTCAGGTGAGTGATACAGGTACCAGGTAATCTTCTGGGTGGTCATTCGTCATTGTGAAGAAGGAATGATCATCTGTGAATGCAAAGGGTTACTGCAAGAAACAAACACAAGTAATTATTTTTGTGTAGGTGCTGAAAACTGAAGAGCAAGGGGTAACCAGAACAGCAAAAAAATAACTTGTGCCATTGCTGCACTAAAGAAGACTAAAAAAGCAACAAACAAACTGTGAAGGGGTTAGCTCGGCAGCGGGTGTGTGTGGCCCCCTGAATGGGTTCACCACACAAAATCAGGCACAGCAGACAGCGTTGCAGGTGAAAAAAAAAACAAAGGTGCAGTTTATTTATGCTTTATGCAGTGAAAAATGTAACAGCAAAACAAAAAGAAACATGAAATGAAATCCTGGTCAGTTTGACTGCTTACTACACGCATAGATTACCTAACAACTGGGTGCAGCCTTGTGCTGCCCCAGTCCCTATCTCTCTTTTAGAAGTTTGCCACACAGGCATTAACTCACCGCACAGAACAGATACCACACTCCCCAGTCTACACACACAGAACTGGTTCCAGGATGGAGCATCTCCCTAAGCAATCTGGGGTTTTTTGTATAGGTCTTAAAGAGCCCACTTACTTCAGCTGGGCTCATTAACTCTTCCCCTGCAGGACTCCCAGCACTCCCCCTAGTGGTATAAGTCTGCATAAAGCCTGAACCTAGGGCATACATATTTTCCATCCTGGATGCAACCAGGTGATTTTACCTGCCTGCTGTCACAAAACCAAAAAAATTAAATAAAATATAAAAAATAAAAATGAATGTTGTGGGTAATCCAATGGATTACTGAGTAGCAGGAGCTACTCTAAGGTGAGTGGGGGTGTCTTTAAGTTCGTTAGGGACAACTTCCTTTGTATGATGCTGTGGGGGACTAGGGACAAAAAATAGAAAGATCCAGAACAAATACAGGTATGGTCAAATACTTTCTCCAAGGTGAATTTTGTGTTAATCATCTGTGGGTATTCAGCAGTCTGAGATGTCATCAGGGTGTCTGGGCTGGGAGCCACTGCTCCTTCAATGGGTTTTGGTCATCTGGAGGTGGAAGAGGGTTCCATGCTTGAAGGAGGCTAAGGCCATCTTCTAGTGTGGTGATTACATGTTGTCTGTTGCCTCTAGTGATCACTAGTTTAGCTGGAGGGCCTCATTGGTATAGAATTTTGTACTTCTGTAACATTTTTGTAATAGAGACCAGTTGTCTGTGGGCCATAAAGGCGTGTTGGGAGAGGTCTGCAAATAACTTAATCCCTGTGTAGGGATCTGGCAGTGGATTCATTTGAAACTGCTCCTGGTGAGTTGGAGCAGTTTCTCCTTCACATGGAAGAAGTGAATTCTCGCAATGACATCTCTAGGGATGTGTTCTGAGAAGTATGGCGCTTTTGCCAGCCTGTGGGCCCAGTCAATAATAATTTTTTTTGACAGGGAGTTCTGGTAGTAGGGTAGTCATTATTTGATGTATATATCTTTTCAGGTCTCCGGGTAGCACAGACTATGAAACCCCTCTAAATTTAGGGTTATTACACCTAGAGCGGTCCTCGAGGTCTGCAAATTCCATTTTGAGTTGTATAATGGTATCTCCTGTATCTCTGTGTGCATCCACTAGGTCATTATGGGCCTCTGCAAACTCTCCCATCTTGTCTTCCATGTGGTTGACCCTGTCTCCTAGTTCTGCCACTTCAGCTCTTATGTTTGAGACTGCTGAGAGCATGTTTCTGTGCAGGGTGCTGCGGAGAGGAACTAGCATGATTTTAGTGTAGTGTCCACAATAGGTCGGCTTGTGGTTGGGAACTGTGTTATGGGGTCATTAGGATCATTTGTCTCCTCCATTAGGCTTCCCTCCTCATCTGTGTCCTGCAGGATCTAGCCTGGGTCTGGACTTCTGGGGGCTCTGGGAAGGGGAGATTTGGCTACTTACCTGCCCTGATCAACAAAGGGTTAATCTCGTCCCTGTATCAAGCCTGTAGGTCCCAAGATGAGGCCTGTCTCGTGGGGCCGCTGCTAGGGCGGCGGTGCCATTTTGGCTGCGGGAGCTCAGGACTGATGTAAATATCTCCGTGAGCTTGCGGGGTCTGCTGTGGGATTTTCTTTTGCTCATTCTCCTCTCAGGTGAGTTAGGATGGGCTCCGCAGGTTTGGGGGTGATTTTCATTGCCCCTCGTTGATGTGTGCCGCTGCTGGAAGCTTAGATGTCTCGGAGCTCTCTCACACTGTGGCCACCTTTTGCGCTGCTGGCCACATCCCTAGACAGCTATTTTAAGGCCAGGCAATACTTTAAAATAACTCTGCTGCAAAAAAAAAAAATAGAATCAAAAGCATGCCACCTGTGAAAGAAGTGGGTAAATATTCATCTTTCACACTGCCCGGGCCACTAAACCCTGTACTGTACCCGAGAAATTGTCCACTTAGGAAACGTCAATCTTGGTTTCCCACAGCACTCATTGGCTCCTTCTACTGATCTTTCATGTCACTGCTGAACAGTAGTATCTAATTTTTCAGGTAATATAACTTTTACTATTCATTTTTCATAACAGGGCTTCTTCAGGAAGACTATGTAAATATGATTCCACTGACAACTGCAAAAAATGTCAAAGAACAAAACCAGACCACAGCGATAATTTTGAAACTTTGTCTTTCTGATGGTAGCATTTTTTAGCTTTCTAGAGAAGGGAATGGTAAGAATACCTGTCAATTTTATATGGTCTGTGTCCCATTAGGGAAATTTCTCTTTGAATCCTGTGCCAAGAATAAAACCTGGAGGTGAGTAAACATCTCACCAAAGAGACTGGAAGTTCATTCTTAGACAGTTGTAACCAAACAGATGTTCAAATAAAAGATTGGAACAACACGGTGGGGCACTAAGTGCTGTATTAACAAAAAACAACTTTAATAGAGCAATGAAATGAACACTCACATAGACCCACTAAAGGAGTGCTTGTTAGTACAGTAACATCTGTAAAAGGATCGTCCAGACTCAAATCTCACCAAGCTCAAAGCTGGAGTGGGAAAGCATCCAAATCCATCATGGGAACGCAGAACCCAAAGTGACATCACACCCACCAGGGGACGATCCATTGCCCAGGTAATGCTTTTTGGAGCACCAATAAGCTCCTTTGTCAAACCACCTGATAGGCCATGCAGTTCAAAGCTAGTACTTATAGGTGAAGTAAGTGTGGAGCCAGTGAAAGAGGCAGGCTATTTCAGCATTAGAGAAAAGCTGTGCTGCGGGGCTACACGGAGACCTACGAACTCCACACATATTCCATCAAACATTAAAAAACAGAAAACCATAATTACATACAATAATAAAACAATAATGTAACCTTAAAGAATATTTAAAAAGGCTATGAATATTTCGGCAATGGGGATACAAATGTCCCAAAAATGTCAACTGGGAAAAAAAAGGGGAGGGGAAAAAGAATGTAAAACATACTATTATACTGAAAAAAAATAAATAAATAAAGACACTCTAGAGAGTACAGACAGGGAGGCTGTGCACCCCGGATTTAAATTAGAAAACAGAAAATCCCCCTAATGGGGCTTTAATGCAGCCAGTAGTATATAATAAACAGAATACAAAAGAAGTAGTAATGGCAATTAAGTTTTATTGATGCAGGCAAGTATTATCAACAAGAGTTGAGACATAGGCTAAAATCCAAAAAATAATCAAAATAAGAAAACAATACCAATGACAGAGGGCAGTGTGCGATAGAGTTACATCATGGGCAACAGTAATACAATGACACAGAGATGTTGATTGTGTAAGATCCTGACGCGTTTCGACCCCAATGGGTCTTCTTCAGAGGATAAATGTATGGAAAGACTGTAACAATGTAAACATGTGTCAAACAATTTAAAACCAAAAGAAAAAGAATATATAAACAGTTCCATATGGTGCATCTTTACCAGTCACGATGTATTCGATGGTTACAGGTGGCCACAGTATAAGGGAGTTTCCCTCTTGTTGTATCCCCGATCCCGTAGCCGGCGGGCCAGTCACAAGGGGAGCGAGTACCACCCACACATGTCTTGCAAGGAATCACACACTAGGTATCCCCAAAATGTAGGGGGAGGAGGGGGGGGTTTTCACACTGCACCTGCGATAAAATGTCACAATGTATATTAAGTAGCGGATTCAAAAATCGGGTTTATAAGGCAAAAAGGACAAAAAAGGAGTATGTCTATGTGGCTGATTGAATTTCTAAGGGGTTGAAAACTGAATGGCGGACGTGGTGGGAAGCGAGTCCACACAAAGGGGGAGACATCAAGGATAAAGGGATGTGAGGAAGAAAGTGAAGGAAGGGGGGTGAGGGAAAGAAAAGAAGGGAAAAGGGGTGAGATGGGATAAAAAGGGGGAGGGGGGGGAAGGGGAAAAAGGAAAGATGGGGAAGGGAAGGAAATGGGAGGTGCGAGGGGACGGGAAAAAAAAAAAAAAAAAAAAACACAATAATAATAGAGGAGGTGGGAAAACACCATAGTGAGGGTGGACGTTCAAAACCTGCCAGCGGCATTCCGGATCCCCTCCGGACGCCCTGTTCGCCCGCGCGCGCACGTCACCACGTGCGTGCTTGTGACGTCACGGCGTCTACGCAGTTGCGGCGGAGGTGACGGGGGTTTCCGGGAGAATATCTCTTCCGGAACGCCGAGGGAGTCACACCAATAGCGCCGCTAATGCGTCGCTCTCCCCATGTGGGGGAACAGATGGAGGGGGTGGGACACCTGCACCTGCGAGACATTTAGGCAAATTAGTCTCCCTATAAACTATGCTGGCCTTAGGGAAGGTCCAGTGGAATCATTTGTTGCCACTGGACGCTTCTGTGTGGTCTTATTACTCAACCTGGTTGGTAAGTATACATTCTTTACCGATCCATATACCCTTTTACTGCATTCATGATGCGTGGCTTACACCACGATTGTGATACTTTCCCTCACTTGGTTAACAATTTTGACCTACTTGTTCTATACTTTGTGACATTATAGACTATCCCTGACCATGTGATCTGCAACACTTTTGACACTCCTTTGCCCCCCTCACTCACCTTCCCACCCTACACGCTCTCTTCACACGTCACCCACTCATTACACTTCCATGGGGGCCTTTGCTCAGTTTTGTTTTGCTCACGTTTATTTTTGTGTTTTTGTTTTTTCACTATTCACTCTCTATGGCCCCATGAAGGGCCTCCTCCACACTCACTGGCCTTCACACACTTGCACTCTAGTGTCTCAGCCTTCTCACCCACAAACAAGGACGTGTTTCTGGGAGTCGACCCTCACAATGGTCTTTTCCCACCTCCTCTATTATTATTGTTTTTTTTTTTTTTTTCCCCGTCCCCTCGCACCTCCCATTTCCTTCCCTTCCCCGTCTTTCCTTTCCCCCCCTCCCCCTTTTTATCCCATCTCACCCCTTTTCCCTTCTTTTCTTTCCCTCACCCCCCTTCCTTCACTTTCTTCCTCACATCCCTTTATCCTTGATGTCTCCCCCTTTGTGTGGACTCGCTTCCCACCATGTCCGCCATTTAGTTTTCAACCCCTTAGAAATTCAATCAGCCACATAGACATACTCCTTTTTTGTCCTTTTTGCCTTATAAACCTGATTTTCGAATCCGCTACTTAATATACATTTTGGGGATACCTAGTGTGTGATTCCTTGCAAGACATGTGTGGGTGGTACTCGCTCCCCTTGTGACTGGCCCGCCGGCTACGGGATCGGGGATACAACAAGAGGGAAACTCCCTTATACTGTGGCCACCTGTAACCATCGAATACATCGTGACTGGTAAAGATGCACCATATGGAACTGTTTATATATTCTTTTTCTTTTGGATTTAAATTGTTTGACACATGTTTACATTGTTACAGTCTTTCCATACATTTATCCTCTGAAGAAGACCCATTGGGGTCGAAACGCGTCAGGATCTTACACAATCAACATCTCTGTGTCATTGTATTACTGTTGTCCATGATGTAACTCTATCGCACACTGCCCTCTGTCATTGGTATTGTTTTCTTATTTTGATTATTTTTTGGATTTTAGCCTATGTCTCAACTCTTGTTGATAATACTTGCCTGCATCAATAAAACTTAATTGCCATTACTACTTCTCTTGTATTCTGTTTATTATATACTACTGGCTGCATTAAAGCCCCATTAGGGGGATTTTCTGTTTTCATACTATTATACTGTAGTAACAGCTAATCTGTACAAAGTGTACCTTCTATAACAGAAAGGGAAAAGAGGGGAATCATAATCAATAATTAATAGTGATAAATGACAATGACACAAAAAAAAGTAAATAACCAAGGAATTCTGATCAGAAATGCATGTTTGCCGAAGTGCTTTCTCAGTCTCCGTTTGGTTCTACAAATGTAGAACATACCACACGGACACGTGAGGCAGTAGATAACAAATTCTGATAAGTAATTATAAAATTCTTTGATATCATAGGGTTTTCCTCCTACATGGAATTTCTTTTGACCATGTGTAATGTGCTTACAAGTCAGACATAGAGCTTTTTTGCACTGATACATCCCCTTAAGAGAATGAAAGAAGGACATTGGTTGGGAGGGGGGTTCATTGCTGTGTTTTAGCTTGCTAGGAGCTATTTTGTTCTTTATGTTACGAACTTTCCTATAGGCCACTTTAGGTAATTTGGTAAAAATGAATGTTAGGTGTGAGTCCTCCAACAGGATAGACCAATGTCTTTAAATTGGGTCCCAACCTGAACAGGTTTAGTAGTGTCAGGTGAGTCTTTCTTGACAGGGCTGTCATTAAGATAGAACTTAAATGCCTCTTCTACCAGTGTTGGGAGATAACCTCTGTTCAGAACTTTTGTTTCATGAGTTGGCTGTGTTCGATGTAGTCCTAGGCTCTAGTTCAATTGTGGCAGAGATGAAAAAACTGACTTTTAGGAATGATTTTAACCCACCGAGGATGCTGACAGCTGGAAAAGTGAAGAAAAGAATTGCCTGCTGTGATTTAGTATAATTGGTGGCATAGATAGTGTCCCCATCATGGCACAGTGTGAGATCTAGAAAAGCTAGAAATGAACTATCACACATATGTGAATCAGAGTCCAAATCTGTTGCATTACAGTGGGAGTCAATCAAATTACAAATATACAAAAGCCTGTGATATTAATACTCCTTGACTGTGGCAAAAATTAACTATAACTGGATGAGGGTGTGCTTCCCTATGCACCAAAAGGCCACTTATCTAAAAAGTAACCTTCATCATAAACCATAAAAGGTGTGTAAATGACAATATAAAAATGACAAATTTTTCATTTTTTTGTGGGGTGAGATATGCCTTGCAGTCTTGATTAATAAGGAAAGCTTTTTGTAGATATGGTGATATATGGGGTTCGTCCATTAGTGGTGGTTTGTGTTCACATGGTGGGTGTACCTGTATTGCATATCTGAGAGATATATTTTCATAGGGCAGAAGACAGATAGCCCATATCTTCAGTAAGACTTCCTCTTTTTCTTGTTCATATTATTTTTATATGTGGCTAATAGATGGGAGGAGAGAAAAATGTACCCCCATTTCTTTATACCGGGTCATCTACAAAACAGCCATAGAAGATGATGTTGGCCGAAAATGGATTGTTCCGCCAGATGTGATAGGCCTCCCAAAACCCCATCATTGGGTTTGCATAGCTGAGGGCAAAATTTGCCCCCATAGCTGTGCCTGTGCTTTGGAGATAGAATTCCTCATCAAACAAAAATAGTTGTGCAATAGGCAAAACCCTGTAGCTTCCAAAATAAATTTGGTGTGTGCATGATTGAGTAAAGCCTTCTGCACTAGAAAACGTTGCACCACTTGAAAACCATGTTGTGGGGTATAGATGTATATAGGGAGCATGCATAAAGGGAGACTCACTTAAAGGTGAGCTCCCAGGTGTACTTTTGGAGCATGTCCATTAAGTGTATACCATCCATAATCTATGAGGGTGTGCTTAAGGTTGCAAAAAGTGATCAATGTACATGGATAATCCACTGGTGATACTCTCCATGGAGTCCAAAACAACAAGAAAATAACTTTTAAAAATATAAAAATGAAGGAACACTATCATTGTTTAAATGTTGCAAAGCATATAACAGAATATGTAAAATAAAAATCAAGGACAGATTGCTAAAGATAGTAGGACAAAGCCCAAAAAGTATTGAAATATATTGAAATATATTAATAGTAAAAAACTCAGGTCTGAGCTTGTTGATCCTTTACAAAATAATCTAGAGTGGGGGATTGAGGACAAACATATGAAATACCTTCTTTGGCTCTGTGTGTACAAATGGGCCTGGGGGAGCTCATGGCCATAATGGGGATGGTATTGACACAGCCCCAAATTATAAAGAGCCTAAAGGTGAATAAAGCACTGGGTCCAGATGGCATACACCCACAAATCCTTAAAGTGATTGTAAAGTCTTGTTTTTTCTATAAAAATAACAAACATGTTATACTTAACTGCTCTGTTGCAGTGTATTTGCATATAGCAGCCCCGATTCTCCTTTTCTCGGGTCCCTCTTCTTTGCTCTTGGCCCCTCCCTCCTGTTGAGTGCCTAGCCCAGCCCCCACCCTCTCTCTCCTGACTGGCTGACTGACTTTGACAGCAGTGGGAGCCAATGGCGCCGCTGCTGTGTCTCAGCCAATCAGGAGGGAGAGCCTCAAACAGCTGAGACACTCGTAGACATTGCTGGACAGAGATGGGGCTCGGGTAATTATTAGGGGGGCTGAGGGGGGCTACTGCACACAGAAGGTACAGTGAATGCATTAAGATAAAAAAAAACCTTCTGACTTTACAACCCCTTTAAAGAATTGAGCTCTGTCATTTCAAAGTCATTTCTACTTTTTAGGGACTCTTTAATGACTGGAATTGTACCACTGGATTGGCATAAGGCCAATGTGGTGCCTATATTTAGAAAGATCAAAGTCTTTACAAAGTAACTACAGACCTGTTAGTTTAACTTCTATAGAGGCGAAGATACTGGAAAGTTTAATAAAAGATCACATAAATGAGTTGTTACTGAAAAAAAATATTTTAAGCAACAGACAGATTCATGAAAGACAGAAATTGACAGACAAATCGGATTTCTTTTTGTGAGGAGGTAAGCAAAACCTTAGACCAGTGGTTCTCAACTCCTGTCCTCAGGGCCCACTAACAGGCCAGGTTTGCAAGATAACTGAAATACATCACAGGTGATATAATTTGCTGCTCAGTGATTGCATTATTCTAGTCTGAATCTCCCCAAGGTAATACTTAAAATCTGGCCTGTTAGTGGGTCCTGAGAACAGGAGTTGAGAACCACTGCCTTAGACAAAGGACTGGCTGTGGATGTAGTATACTTAGATTTTTCAAAAGCGTTTGACACAGTTCCCCACACATGGCTAATGTATAAGGTAAAGTCTACAGCCCTGGGAAAATCAGTTTGTAAATGGATAGCAAACTGGCTAAAATATATTTATAAACGATATAGGGTCTGGGATTAAAAGTACAATTTCAGTCTTTGCAGATGATACCGAGCTCTGCAGTGGAATAACATCCTTACAGGATGTCTCCAACTTACAAACTGACCTCAATGCACTGTTTAATTGGGCAACTTGTGGCAAATGAGGTTTAATGTTGATAAATGTAAAGTTATGCACTTAGGGGCTAGGAATATGCATACATCATACATACTAGGGGGAGTACAACTGGGGGTATCAATGGTGGAGAAGGATCTGGGTGTTCTGGTAGATCATAAGCTTAATATTAGCATGCAATGCCAAGCTGCAGTTTCCAAAGCAACCAAAATCCTTTGTATTAAGAGAGTTATAGACTCCAGAGAGAGATATCATTTTACCTCTGTACAAATCATTAATAATACCTCATCTAGGATATGCAGTTCAGTTTTGGGCACCAGTTCACAAAAAGGATATTGGGGACGTGGAGAAAGAGAAGAGTAACCAAACTGATAAGAGACATGGAGAAGCTCAGCTATGGGTAAAGATTAGAGGAACTGAATGTATTCTCTCTTGCGAAGAGGAGATGAAAGTGGACGTAAACCCACCACTCACCCAGTATATACTAATGGCACAGTATTAATGTATATATACACATGCAAGCCTCCTACATTTATCCCTACCTTGCAAATGTCACCCCCTTCAGCAGTAGGAGCCCCGCAAAACTCTGGAATCAGTGGGTGGGTCTCTTTGCCAAAGCTTGATGGGCGGAGTTGTGATGTCACAAGACCTCTACACTCTCCTGCTCTTCAATGACACTGATCATGCCGCATGATGAATAACATCCATTCAAAACTCAGGAAAGGCACCACATGAATTCAGCATGCCCAATCATGCTGAGGTGTGGAGCAGCCAATCCCGAGAGAGGTGGAGAAGAAAGGAGAGGGGGTGTGAAGCTGGAGTCTTAACACTCTCTTTCTCTGCTCTCATGCCATTCCTGAGATTAAGGAAAATTGTTATCCATACTTACCGTAATTTTTCTTTCCTGGATCTTCCCCATGTCAGCCTACTATGGGTCAGCTCCGCCCCCTCTGACCCCTCCAGGACCACCTCTTTCTTAGCCCATAAAGGGCGGCTGTCTGCCCACATCAGTGTAAAAAAAAAACCCCGCCTCGCGACAGATGAACTGGGTGGGAACCCCCAGCTGACATGGGGAGGATCCAGGAAAGGAAAATTATGGTAAGTATGGATAACAATTTTCCCTATTCCTGGACCTCCCCGTGTCAGCCTACTATGGGATGTATCAAGCAATATTAAGAAGGGAGGGAAGACAAAAAATAAAAAATAAACCAAACCCTCAATGCATTTCTACTCAAATTTTTAATGGGAAACAGCCGCCATAATAACCGTAGAGCCAAATGTTTCCTCAGGCGGACAAGCCATATTAAGCATGTAATGCCTAATAAAAGGTGTTGGGCGCGTTCCAGCTTGCTGCTGTGCAAACTACCTCAGGGGTGACCTTCGCGTATGCTGCCCAGGATGCTGCCATACCCCTCGTCGAATGTGCTTTGATCTCTGAAGGAGGCGGAAGGCCCAGCGTTTTGTATGCAATATGACTGGTCTTGACAAACCAGGAAGATACAACTCTGTATGTTGCTGGCATACACTTTTTAGGCCCCACTGGGAAAACCTACAGCTGATCTTGTTTTCAAAAGCTTTTAGTCCATTTCAGGTAGGTTGAAACTGCAGAGACCAGGTCTAACCTACTCCACTCATCATCAGCTGTATCCTCCGGAAAGGCTGGGAGAATGACCTCCCAGTTCATACAAAATTATATGGGCACCTTAGGTAGAAAGCTCGGTATCGGCCTAAGGACTATCTTGTCTGGGAGCCCCAAACAATATGGTTCTTTAGATGAGAAGGCGCTCAACTCGGAGACTCTTCTGGCCGAGGCAACGGCAAGTAAAAGACAAAAAAACTGTTAAAAGAAATAATGAACAATAGAAAGCTTGATCAAACAGAGGAACCAGCAATGTTCCCAAGACTAGTGTTAAGTCCTCTTTTGGAAAAAACGATTTCAATGGAGGTCTCATTTCTATGGCCGCCCCTAAAAATCAGATCACCAACGGATGTAGAGTATATCTTGTACACAACATAGCCGACAAGGCGGGGATTTGACCCTTCAGGGAATTATAAGCTAACCCTTAGAGACCACTCTGCAGAAACTCCAAAATGTTAGATACTGAAGGAGATCCAAGGTCCCAACCCCTTTCTGTAGTATTCCAGATCCGGTGATAGGTTACATTCGTGGACCTCTTACGAGCCTGTAATAATGTCTCCACTACACTGCCTGAGAGATCCAAGCCAGTTAAAGCCCCCCTCTCACTTCCAAGTCATTAACTTCATCCTCCTGTGGTTCGGGTGTCAGGCCCTACTCTGCAGAAGGAGAATTTGACAAGGAGGCAGTGGGATTGGTGAGCCCAACTTTATCCTCCAAGCCAGAGGGAACCACGGCTCCCTGAGCAAGTAAGGTAGGACTACTATTGCTGTGACCCTTTCTCACTGAATATTCAGCAGGATTTTGAGTGCCAATGGAAGCGGCGGGAACACATACACCAAGGGGAATTTCCTAGACCTGGACAGAGCACCCTGACACAATGCCTGTGGATGTCAGGTCTGGAAGAATAAGCAAGGCAGTTGACAATTCTCCAATGTCATAAGATCTATGGAAGGCATCCCCCAGACCCTGAAGATCTTGCGTAGGTACTTGGGGTTGAGGCCCCATTCGTTGTGCCCAAAGCCTCAACTCAAGCGATCTGCTAAAACATTCCCAGGCCCTGAGAGATAAGATGCTGTGAGAGAGCCGAGTTTCTTCTCTAGGAAGATCCATAGGAAGATTAACATGCCACCTGAAGGATAGGGTGATTTCTTATGCCCCCTTGATGACACACATAAGCCACCGTAGTTTTGTTGTCCAAAAGGATCTTGACAGCTCGACCTCGCAACATAGGTTGGAACGCTAAGAGAGCTCGTCTGACAGCATCCAATCCCAGGAAATTTGAACTCTTCGCCCCACAAAGGTTCCATTGGCCTTGAACCTGCTGTCCCAGGCAGTGTGCCTTGCAGCCTGCCAGACTGGCAGTTGCCATCACCTCTATTAGTTCTGAGGCCTTCAACGGAACTCCACGGGAAAGATTGCGAGCTACTGACCACCAAACCAGGGACCAGATTATCGGAATTGGCAGATAGATTTTCTGGAACAAGTAGTGATGATCCCACTGAAGAAGAAAGTTGCATTGAAACCTCCTTTTGCGCCACCTGACCCATGGGACTACTGGAACTGTGGCTGATAGAACCCCCAGATACAGCATGTATTCCTTCACAATCATAGAAGGCCTGGCCATCACTGCTTTTGACTGAGACTGGATCTCCTGGACCTTCCTCTGAGGAAGAAAAACACGACCCCGATTCGTGTCGAATTGTACTCCTAAATACTCCAACACTTGGGTCAGATGCATCTGGCTCTTCCGAAAGTTGATCAACCAACCGCAACGAGCAACCTGCTAGCTTTGCAGGTGAAATTCACATGAACTAGAAGGGGCTCATTTGACAGACCCAGAAGTAGTATGTCATCTAGATAATGGAATATTTGCACTCCCTTGACCCTGAGAGTCGCGATGACAGTAGCTTTGAAAATGTTCCCAGACTCATGCAGAGACTGAATGGGAGACATTAAAATTGAAAATGAGAGCCTTCCTCTTGGAAAACCTGAGAAAGCGATGGTGAGATGCATCTATGGAAACATGAAAATACGCATCCGCTAGATCGATGGAAACCATTCAGTTTCCTGAGTCCACAACCGAAATGATCATTTCCAATGACTCCATTTTGAATGGTGGAATCTTCATATAAGAATTTATGACTTTGAGGTCAAACTGGTCCGAAACCCCCTGAAGCCTCTGGGACCAAAAACATAGGGGAGCATACTCTTTGACCAAATTTGTGCCTTGGACCCAGAAGGATGGCCCTTGCTGCCAACAGCTCCCCTATATATCCTTCCAAACATTGCCTCCTTTTCAAATCCATAGGAAGTCCAGTTTCTACAAACAAGATCTGAGGGGGCCTTGTTCTGAACTCGAGACGATAACGTGATCGAATGACGGCTACAATCCAGGCATCCTGTAATTTGCCCGCCCAAACCCCTCCCCCGAATTGGGCTAGTCTTGCTCCTACTTGAGAGGATTAAGTGGAGACACATTCAGAAGGATTTATTTGAAGCCTTAGGAGCTTTGTTGCCCCTGGGCTTGGAATGTTTCTGGAAGGTTGAACTGGCTCCCTTCCACTGTCTGAAAAACTGTCTGTAAGCACTGGCCTCTCTGAATCCTTCTTTGGATCTCTTGTTAAACCGAAAGGGCTGCTGTTGTCTTTTTCTCTTCTGTGGGATTAGGCCAAATCTGTCGCCAGAAACTCACTGAATTGCTGATTCTAAGTCTTCACGAAGAGTAGCTTCCCATCGAATGGAACCGAACACAGACTGTGCTTAGAAGCCTTATCGGCCAAACAATGCTTCAACCATAAGGCTCTGCGGGCTGTGACGGAATGAGCCATTATCTTTGCTGTCATCTTGACCTGGTCGACAGCCACTTCAGCCACAAACTCTACAGCAGTCTTGAAAACTGCAAAGGAGAAGAACTGCCACTTCCCAGACTTTCATCCGAACATCCATCCACCAGCTCCAATACCCACACTCTAATGCCCTGTACACACGACTGGACATTGATCAGACATTCCGACAACAAAATCCATCTGATTTTTTCCGACGGATGTTGGCTCAAACTTGTCTTGCATACACACGGTTGCACAAAGTTTTGGAATTTACAAACGTCAAGAACGCGGTGACGTACAACACGTACGACGGGACTATAAAAGGGCAGTTCAATACCAAGCGCGCCACCCTTTGGACTCCTTTTGCTAATCTCGTGTTAGTAAAAGTTTGGTGAGAGATGATTCACGCTTTTCAGACTCGTGGTTTTCAGATTGTTTTTCTGCTGTTCATTTTGTACTTGTGGGTTTGTATCTGTTCTTCAGTGCGTGCAGTGAGTTTGTATTTGATTATTCAGTGCATTCTTGTCCACTCGTTGCTGATTTTCAGGTCGCTCTTCACAGGCCTTGCTGTTCTTCAGTGCGTTCTGTTACTTCGTTCTGACCAGCCGACCGTTTTGAAGCCATGTTGCGTGTACATACTCTTGTAGAGTTGATCCTGATGATTTCAGGAACTTTCTCCGGATGACGGACCCCATTTTCCACCGTTTGTTGACTTTGCTGACCCCTTATATCAGCAGGCAGGATACCTGCATGCGGCAAGCCCTCACTCTGGAGCAGAGGCTAGTTGCCACCTTGCGGTACTTGGCGACAGGGAGAACCCTGCAGGACCTCAAGTTCTCAACAGGCATCTCCCCCCAGGCTCTGGGGATCATTATCCCAGAGACCTGTTCTACCATCACTTAGGAAGGACTATATTAAGGTAAGATTTATCCTTTAAAATCTCATTATATGTATTTAATGTTTGCTAATGTATTGTATTTCTTTCATCATTCCCTAATTACAAGGATTGTAATATGCTGTGAATGTCCCCTTTGTTCTCATGCATGCTGGAAGTTTTTAAAGTTTGTTTTTTGTCCTTCATGCATATTTGCCTTCACTAACCTCCCCAGCATGCTATGCTGGGCCCATATCCACCTCGCCTAGTCACTTAACAATGTATTTTGTCAGCTCCATAGTAGTGCTTTACCCTAAACACCCCCTAAAATGTGTACAAATGTTATTTGTGTCCTTAAATTTATGCAGAGTGCCAGAGGCTTTTTTTTGGGGTCCCAAAAACATTGGGAACCCCCCCTCCCCCCCAACTGCTAACTCGGCTGATACCAATCCTCTGCTGACTTTGCCAAACCCATACACACTATACCTACCTCTTTTGTAGTCATATTTATGGATGAATTCCCAAAAGCATGTAGTGTAAGGGCCTGCCTGAACACTTTCAAATGGTACTGTTTAAAGTTTTTGTATCCTATTATTATCTTGATAGGTAATTGCAGAATGTAAAAAAGTGCTACAATTTGGACAGTGTGTATTTATATATTTGTATTATGACACTTCTTACCTGTCCAGTGGGCTGCCAATAGTGTAAGTAAGGAGGGGCTGGCCAAAGTAATACACATTATGTATGCATTCATCTCTCAATGAAGTGGTGAGGGTTACCTGTCCAAAACATCTCCCCCCCTAAAATTTTTACAATGGGCCATCAGAGGGGGTGAGGAATCTGATAGGTGGACCTTATACTTTTGTCTTTAAATACTCCCTAAAATAAATGTTAGTGATTTTGGCAAAGAATATTTGTGTCTAATCTGCTTTCAATGTTTATGTGCAAAATTACTATTTTTTTCTTGTTTGACTCCACAGTTTGCTCTCACTTTGCCACCCGTTGGGACTTTCCCAACTGCGGAGGGGCAATTGATGGGAAACACGTCCACATCATCCCACCACCCAACTCAGGGTCATACTATTACAAATACAAGGGGTTCAATAGTATTGTGATGTTGGCGGTGGTGTCGGCTACTTAGGAGTTCCTCTATGTGGACATGGGGAAGAATGGCCGGATGTCGGATGGTGGAGTCATCGCCCAGACCAAGTTCTACAGGCATCTCCAGAATGGCAGTTTGGGCTTGCCACCTCCTGAAGACAATGCGGAAGAACTCCCATTTGTCTTTGTTGCGGATGAAGCGTTTGCGCTGGGGGACCATCTTATGCGGCCATTCCCTATGAGGACACTCGCCCTGGACCAGAGGG
Organism: Aquarana catesbeiana; assembly: GCF_042186555.1. Taxonomy (NCBI): domain Eukaryota; kingdom Metazoa; phylum Chordata; class Amphibia; order Anura; family Ranidae; genus Aquarana; species Aquarana catesbeiana. Next base: position 144,918,741 of record NC_133334.1, read on the forward strand.
TTTTTAATTACCGGCTGGCCAGAGCCAGAAGAGTGATGGAGAACACATTTGGAATAATGGCCAGCCGGTTCTGCCTCTTTCTTACACCCACACACATGGTGGAATATAAACTCCATCACATCATCCTGTCTTGCTATGTTCTCCACAATTTTTTAAGGAGAAATTCTGTGAACTATGCTGCCTCAGTTGGGCCTGAGGCCAGAATTCTGAATGAACCAACCCTGACGGTTGTCTATGAACAGGGGGAGGAAGTTGTGATCATTGAAGCCATCCATTTTCTCTGCAAGACACAACACAAGACAAACCCTAATGTCAGGCTGAACTCTCCTAATCTTGTCCCAATACAGGCCTCAATCTATAAGCAGTATAGGCCCAAGTTAAAAATGTACCTTTGTTATCACGATCGGCGCTTCCAATACTCCCTCCGCTCACAGATCGTATGTACAACGCATGCGTGTTATGCTTTATATACACTGCACATGCGTGAAACTCCGCCCGCCCCTGATGTTCTTTCTAGTCTATTCCCCGCCCCTTCTCTTTCGGCGCAGTGGGAGAGAGCACATGGCGGAGACACAGCATGTGCATGATAATTCCAGCAACGAGGAGGAGGAAAGCCCAGAGCCAGAAACGTCATGATCCCGCAGGCGATTTAGGGCCTCAAATATGGCCTTTGTAGAGATGGTGGACATATTGAAAAGGGCTGACTATGATGAGAAGTATGGACCTTACCCAAACCCAAATGTGAAAAAGGCCAAGATCATGGCTAAAGTTGTGAAGAGTCTGCACAGGAATTTTGGGGTACGACGATCCAAGGATCAACTGAGGAAACAGTGGTCGGACCTCAAATTAAGGGAGCACGATCAGTATAAAGGATCAGGAGAGTGCTGCAAAAAAGTAAGTATTTGTTCTGTGTTCCCATTCTTTATTTTTATTACATTCGTGCTGCTCCACGAACGTAATACAACAAGCTCCGTTGGAAACATAATACAACATTTTCCGTTGGAAAGTCCGACTATGTGTACAGGGCATAAGGCTGGATTTACACCCATGCAACGCCCAATTGCTCCCCGCATTCCGCAGAACCACACCACAGAACATGCTCCATAGGAGACCATGGTAAATGGGCGGTAGTGCAAATCTGCAAAACGCACCAAAAACGCACAGGTTCGAATCCAGCCCAAGTGCTGCTGCCACAGAAGTGAGTGCTACCGCTGGTCTGAAGGCTGCTCTAGCCAAACTATACAACCTTTTAGGTCTGCGTTTATTCTGCGATCCATAGGATCCCTAAAAGAGACTGAATCCTCCAGCGGAAGCATAATGTGGCAGGCAAATCTACATAATGAAGCATCCACCTTAGGCGTAGTGTCCCAAGGGGTACAGCTTCGATACACTATTATGCACATTGAGCTTCTTCTCAGGCCCCACCCACTCATCGTAAATTACTTCTTTCATTTCAGAAATGAATGGGAAGGCAGGTAACGATTTCTTTAAGTATGGGTAGTGTCTTTGCTGTTTCTTTGGAGGTGACGATTCTTCCTGTCACTTCATCGCATCCTTAACAGCCACCAACAACAACACCAAGGGAGGTAACCAGTGCAAAAATCAAACGTATGTGATTCTGAGACCATCTCAGCCTCAGAAGGATCCGAATCGCTATCGACTTCAGAGTTAAAACGCACTGAAAACACATGATATGAATCTGCAGATGCTGAAGATACAGCAGGATGAGCAGGATTCCTTGAAACACTCTTTAACCCTTCCGGAGCTTAATGTAGGATTTAACCTGACGTGCTTTCGCAGCATTGTCCTGAGCCGCCTCCTTGAAGCAAGATGCACATACCCGCTTTCCTCTGAGGACCTCAGTTGAGCAGGCCCAACAGGATTTTTCTTCTGCCTGGGCTGGCGATGAAGACCTATCCTATCTTCTAATGTGTCTGCGCCCGGATTTGCTCTTTCTAGAGGCTTTCTGATGTCTTGACCTCTCTTGGCTCGGGTCCGAGCGACTAAAGTGAGGTAAAGGCGAGGGAGATCTGGAATGCTGTGACAACGGGCATCTATCCAGCTGCATGCGACTCTGCGATTTGTCATGTCTATTCCCTTTTTTACTCCTTTGAGGCTGGAATGCTGATTTGGAACCTCTTTGCGGGCGTTTATCCCACACTGGCCCTTTTCTCTTTAAAAAACACAGAGGATGTGCTCTCTTTTTAATAAATAAATAAATACATAAAATAAAAACTTTTTGTTTTAAAAACAAAAAATAAATAAAATAAATAAATACTATTAAAATAAACTTCTCCATCCGAATCTTCAGTGCTAAGGCAGCTAGGCAGGCAGGCAAAATTCCCCAGACCTATAAGGCACAGGATAATAAAAACACTCTGACAGACAAGTAACACAGCAGCAAGTAATGAGAGTCCTGGAAGGAGGCTTACCAGAGCAGAGTAGCAGATTGATCAGCTGGAGGCTGAGATTAGCCTAGAGGACAGAGCCTGCTGCAAATCAGCAGTGAGCATTCTAGTGTTTGCTAGGCAACCCAAAGAGGAAGCTGCCTTTGACCTCACCTGCTCAATTCTGAGCTTCCTGAAAGGAATACATGTGGAGGCAGTGAACTACAAGTCCCAGTGAGCCAAACCATTGCCTGAACACACAAAAAACATGGAAGGAGAGAGTGCCAGCACCTGCCTAACGAAGGTATATACAGTCATTTATACTGCCAGTGACCTTTGCCAGTAATACACAGTCATTTATACTGTATCATACAATCACAGCACCACGGGAACCCACCTCCTCAGGAGATTTACAACCTATATGGGGGGTCTTCTGAACCAGAAGAGGCTGAACCCGAACAGGATGGATGGTTGATGGAGAAAAAAAAAAAAAAAAGAAAAAATAATAAAAATAAACTTTAAAAAGGCGTCCGAAGTGAGGACGAAAAAAGAACACTGGTGTGGGCAGACAGCCGCCCTTTATGGGCTAAGAAAGAGGTGGTCCTGGAGGGGTCAGAGGGGGCAGAGCAGACCCATAGTAGGCTGACATGGGGATGTCCAGGAAAAAGAAATCAGATGTCAGTCACAGGAGTGGGAGATGTGGCAACACAAACTTATCTATGTGTTATTTTTTATCTTACAAAAAAAAGACAAGATGATTGCTCAGAGCTGGATTTGTTATTATTTTTTGTATATTCTCTTTTTATTGTTATAAATTCTTAAAAAAAAAAAAAAACAGAGCCAATACACATATCTTATTATCTAAGAAAGGGGGGGGGGGTGACTGGAGAGTCCATAAAGGATTCTTCAAAAAGGAACAAACTGGTAATAGCAAAAACTATATATTCTTTATTATGAAAAAAAATCCACCAGAATATTGTTCAAAAAAAGTAAAATACCTCCACCACAGGAATATTAAATATGATATGTATTTTATATATCATAGGTATTTCAATATACAATCACTGGGAAAATCGATATCGTGTATATGGAAGGATTGCAGACAATCCCAGATAATCAAGAGACAATATCCCCTGTTGGGGCTTGGAATAGAGTTCTAGGACAGAGGAGGGGTTAGTGTCTGTATAGTATGGCGGATACAGATCACATCATGTAAATCACAGTAAGTTGATGAGAGACTAGCCAGAGTTCAATCCTAAGGCAAGGAATGGTCTTCAATTTAAAAGCTGATCACTACCATCAGTACAGTGTCCATTTCTCCAGTTAAATACTTTTCTCCCACTTCGCACCGTTATCTTATCAAGGCTGACTAAATGGCAATGTATTGAACCAGATGGAAGGGGTGAGATATGGGGGAATGCCATCCCATCACTTACCTGGCCAGATGATAAACGCACAAATAGGGACTCACCGCTCTTCCAATGTCCAATAGTCCAGGCAGTAATGCCTAGGTAGAATGGATTCCTGTCAGGTGGTGATGGAGAGAGAGGAGTTGTTGTCCACTGTTAGTGAATGAAGGTCAGCGTATCAGTGTGTCAGCTTCTTGGTTTGCTGGCGCTGTCTCTCATACTGCAATCTCCACTTCGGGTCAGGGAAGCACTTCCACACATCAGTAACCTGGCCGACCTCTGCAGTTGTCTGTAGGGGGAATAGTTGTTGCGATGAATCTGTGTGAAAGCTACAGATAGTGTGGTGGCTTCATTCTGATGCATTTCACTCGATAATCAAGTTTCTTTAGCTATGTGAACATGGGACATGAGTCTCTTAAATAGTATACTGATTAGTCTAATTGAAATCACAGAGTCTCATTCATCACACGCTCACTCTTTTCAACAAACCAACAACACCATAATTTCTTTGGGGATATCCAAATCAAAGTGTAGTGCTCATATGTGTCCACAAATAACAACATAAAAACATAGAAGTACAACTAAATATAGGAAGTTCCAAGGAATGTGTACAGGGATCAAAACTTGTTATATATTCCAAAGTAGACCAGAAGTGAAAAAAATCAGAAGTTCAAAAATTCAGAAAATCAAAAGAGAAAATACTAGAAAATGTATATGTTTAGAAGACCACTAATATACATGTATATTCCAAAATATCATATGGGATAATATCACTCTATATAACTCTACCTAAAGGTCAGGAAGATTATATTTTCTTAGGCCGAGGAGGGGATGGGGAGAAATCATACCGAATCCCCTCTTGCAATATGTAGGGACCCAAAGCATTGGTAATTTAAGAGCCCTACTCTCAGAGAGTAAATTACAGGGAATTTAGAAAATTCAACAAGATTAGGGTTCCAGAAATACAGACAGATTGCATTCACTGTTTAATCCTAGGGGCTGTAAAGCATTTAAATGGAAAATCCAATTTTTTTCTTTTTGGAAAAAGGATTCTATCAAAATCACCCATTCTAAGAGGTAGATTGAGCTTGTAGATACCCTTGACATGGAGTCCACTCGAATCACCACAATTGAAATTTAAAAAGTACATCGCAAGGGGGCATTCATCATCCTTTTTGGTGATGCTTTGGATGTGTTCACTAATTCTGATTTATAACTGTTTTTTAGTTTTACCCACGTATATTTTGCCTCAAGGGTATGTTATCATGTATATTACCCATGTGGTAGAACAGTTAATGAAATTGCTTCTTTCCATCAGAACTAGTGAACACTAGGGATGAGCTGAACACCCCCCTGTTCGGTTTGCACCAGAACTTGCGAACAGGCAAAAAATTTGTTCGAACACGCGAACACCATTAAAGTCTATGGGCACGAACATGAATAATCAAAAGTGCTAATTTTAAAGGCTTATATGCAAGTTATTGTCATAAAAAGTGTTTGGGGACCTGGGTCCTGCCCCAGGGGACATGGATCAATGCAAAAAAAAGTTTTAAAAACGGACGTTTTTTCTGGAGCAGTGATTTTAATAATGCTTAAAGTGAAACAATAAAAGTGTAATATCCCTTTAAATTTCATACCTGGGGGTGTCTATAGTATGCCTGTAAAGGGGCGCATGTTTCCTGTGTTTAGAACAGTCTGACAGTAAAATGACATTTCAAAGAAAAAAAAAAGTCATTTAAAACTACTCGCGGCTATTAATGAATTGCCGGTCCGACAATACACATAAAGGTTCATTGATAAAAACGGCATGGGAATTCCCCACAGGGGAACCCCGAACCAAAATTAAAAAAAAAAAAAGACGTGGGGGGTTCCCCTAAATTCCATACCAGGCCCTTCAGGTCTAATAATGAAAAAAGGTAAACAGAGTAAGCGTAGTCAAAACATATCCAGAGTTCAGAAACGGATAGTTAAACAAGCCAAAACATCAAGGAGCCAGAGATGAGCGTAGTAGAACAGCAAGCAGGAACTGGAGCTAAAAGGAATGCCAGACAAGCAAGTCTTTAACAGGAACACAGGAGAGCGTCTCCAGAGATGTGACCAGGGTGAAGGCAGAGATCATCGGGGCTAAACGGCTTACGTAGGCAGGACTGACGAGCAGGATATCATCAACAGTTGAGTCACTGTGGAGAGATAGGAGCTGGCAATTAGCCGACAGCTGAGTGGCCAGCTTAGAGAAGGAATGGCTGAGCCCAGCCCTGACATTACCCCCTCCTCAATAACCCCTCCCCCTCAGAGGACCACCAGGCTTGAGGGGAAAATTAAACCGTGTGAACTTTAGAGAGGGAACATGAAGTCGGAGGTTGCGAGATGACAGCCAGACCCTGTCCCCAACCTAGTAGGAAGGCAAAGGCAGGCGTCTGCGGTCAGCATGGAGTCTGTACCTATCATTAGCATGTCACAAAGCCTCCTGGCAACATAGAAGGTTGGAAACCATAGTTCTCCATAAATGGGTAAAATTGGGAAGCAGAATTCAAGGCACTATTGTGAGCAAGCTCCGCCCATGGTAAGAGGTCTGACCAGTTGTTATGATGGTCAGAAATATAGCAACATAGGAATTGCTCCAAGGACTGATTGGCTCGTTCTGCGGCACCATTAGACTGCGGGTGATACGCAGAAGAAAAATCAAGCTGAATTTCCAACTGTGCACAAAAGGCTCGCCAGAACCGGGACACAAACTGACTAACCCTGTCCGAGACAATCAATTTGGGTAGCCCATGTAAGTGAAAGATCTCCCAAACAAAAATGGAAGCCAGTTCCTTAGAAGTGGGCAACTTCTTAAGTGGAATACAATGAGACATTTTCAAGAATTGGTCAACCACCATAAGGATAACTGTGTTGCCCTGGCAGTTGGGTAACTCCACAATGAAATCCATAGACTGGTGGGTCCAGGGCCTCTCTCCATTGGGTATGGGTTGTAGGAGGCCCACTGGAAGGTGTCGTGGAGTCTTACTCTGAGCACACACGGAACAGGCAGCTATGAAAGCAGTTAGATCAGCACGTAGACTAGGCCACCAGAATTATTGAGAAATGGCCCAAAAGAGTTGATTCCTCCAAGGGTGGCCAACAGCCTTAGGAGAATGGTAAGTCTGGAGACTCTCTGGGACAAAGCAGCGGTCACAAGGTTTCTCAGGAGGAGCATGAACCTGAGCAGCTAGAATTTTGTCACCCAAAGGAGAAGTGAGACTAGTGCGAACCGTAGCCAGAATACGATCAGGAGGAATCACAGGAACCGGAACCGACTCCTTCTTGAAAGTGGAGGAAAAAGCGTCAGCCCTTACATTCTTAGTACCGGGTAAGAATGAGACAATGTAATTGAAACTAAATAAGTAAAAAAAAACCATTGTGCCCTTCTGAGAGAGAGGCGTTTAGCCTCAGACAAGAATGTGAGATTCTCATGGTCAGTAAGAATGAGAACCGGCACAGTGGTACCTTCGAGGAGATGTCACCATTCTTTCAGGGCTAAAATGATCGCTAACAGCTCTCTGTCACCAATCTCATAATTGCACACTGCACGTGACAATTTCTTGGAAAAGCAGCCACAAGGATGCATAATGCTCTCAGAAGTAGGAGCGCTATGCATCCATGCACCATTCTACACAGGACTTGGGTGGAATGGAGAGCCAGAATATGAAGGTGGTTAATCTAACTGAATTTCCACTCAATGAATGTAATGGAAATTTGTAAGTTCTGTATATAATTGTATTCTATTTTGTATGTATTGCACACTGCCCTCACTGTGCACAAGGCACTAATAATGTTTTCAGTACATATTTACATTCTTTCCAGTCCTGATAAGAATTAACCTGCCTATGTAACGCCCCTTGTTACCATAAACATACAATTGTAATATTAATGTGATACCTACGTAATCATGTGTATAAAAACCTTCACTTGCGTCATAATAAAGCAGAACAGTTATTTGGAAAGATGCTGAGCGTATCTTTTGTATCTGTTCCCTACTGCAGTAGTTATTATTAATTTGGAACCACTAATCAATATGAGGATAGGAGTTGCCTGTCATCAATTTAACCAAGTCATCATATTTCCTTACTTAAAAAGGGACTATCCTTCTCACCCAAGTCAGCTATGAACGAATTTGAGGTATATAAAGATGTTAGTCTCTTTTTGCGTAAAGTAATTTTCAGATACTGGCACACCAACCGCCAAAACAAACAGGCTGAAAATCCAAGCAATAAGGAGGAAGAGGAGGCCTTACAAAATGTAATCTCCCTCCTTCAGGAAAACACTGACTCAATTAGATTAACCACCTTCATATCCTAGCTCTCCATTCCACCCAAGTCCTGTGTAGAATGGTGCATGGATGCATAGGAATCCCCAAATACTTCATAAATACATTCTAGACCATCTAACATCAATATTAAATCAGCTAAGATGCCCCCTCTCTCCAAACACAAATGGATCAGCATGTTTCTGGATCAGGTACAAAAAGATCTAACCAAAATCAACTGGAATTGGAAGGGCATTGATAACCTAACTAAAGCAGAGAGATTGGCACTAAAAGAACTCCAGGAAGCACCCAACTTGATTATCAAAGGTAGTGACAAGGACGGTTATATTGTCATCTTATCTGAAAGCCAATATGAACAAGTGGCTATGCGATAATTACTGGATACATCAACTTATTGTAAGCTGACTTCTAATTCTTTTCCTGTGATTGTGGAAACTTTTAATCGAAAACTGTCCTTTGCACATGAGGCTAATCTGATTACCAAAAAGGAACTAAATTACCTTAAAGTCCAGGAATTCAATACACCTACATTTTATACCATCCCTAAGCTCCATAAATCCATGATGAATTTCCCAGGCAGACCTATAGTGTCAGCTATTAAAGGCCCTTTAGAAAGGCTGGGAAAGTACATAGATACCCTGATAAAGGAATCGGTATGTGATTTGCCCTTTTTTGTTAGGGACAACCGAGTTGTCCTTAACGGACTTGAAGGTATCTCATTCCCCAAAGGAACCTTCCTCGTGGGGATTGATGTGGAATCGTTGTACACGTCAATCCCTCATGAATGGGGATTATTAGGAGTTAAACACTTTCTGGAGAAAAGGTTCCCACTTTTAGATGCACAAAATGAGTTCATTTTGGAAATTCTGGAATTCATGTTACAACACAATTGCTTCCAACTCCTTGGTACCTGTTATCTAACAGCTGAAGGTCACTTCGTTGGGTGCCCCTTTGGCACCCTCATATGCCTGCCTCCATTTGGGGTTTTGGGAGGAGGAGATAGTGTATAGGTCTTCTCTGTACCTCAGCCACAGCAGGTTGTGGCTGAGGTACATTGATGACGTGCTTATGGTGTGGGGGGTGTACTGCCCAACAATCCCAGTTTATGGAGGAACTCAGTACTAACAATAGGAACCTCAGATTTACCTACACCTACCATCATGACACACTACTCTTCCTTGACTTGACAATTAGTGTGCAGGAAGAACACATTGTGACTAAGACCTATCACAAGAAAACTGTGGCTAACACACTTTTGGAGGCCACTAGTCATCACCCCTATTCCCTAATTCAGGGAATATCAGTTGGTCAGTTCCTAAGAATTAAAAGGAATTGCTCTCTGGATCAAGATTTCCACATAGAGGCAACTGAGATGTACGGTAGATTTAGGGAAAGGGGTTATTCGCACAAATGCATTCGAAGGGCCAAAAAGAGGGCCATTACAACTGATAGAAAGAAACTCCCTAATATTACTCCTTGTACAACGCAGGATGATAAACAACAAGCCCCTATCAGAATCATTACCAAATTTAGGTCCTAATGGGACCAGGTAAAAAGCATCCTTAACCATCATTGGATTGTAAGCTCTAACGAGCAGGGCCCTCTGATTCCTCTTGTACCAAATTGTAATGTAACTGTAATGTCTGCCCTCATGTTGTAAAGCGCTGCGCAAACTGTTGGCGCTATATAAAACCTGTATAATAATAATAATCATTGGCACATTCTTTCGAATGCGTCAATCTTGGGAGAATTTGTAGGTGACCATCCTCTTATGACAGTACGTAGATCACAAAACTTGGGTGATGTTCTTACCCACTCAGAATATCAGAGGTTGCCCAATAAAAACTGGCTGATGGACCTACCTCCCTTAAAGAGTATTTTTGTATGTGGAAGATGTTCTGTCTGTAAACATGTGGACAGAACAAATGTGTTCACTAGTTCTGATGGAAAGAAGCAATTTCATTAACTGTTCTACCACATGGGTAATATACATGATAACAAGCTCTTGTGGCAAAATATAGGTGGGTAAAACTAAAAGAAAGTTATAAATCAGGATTAGTGAACACACCCAAAGCATCACTAAAAAGGATAATTAACGCCCCCTTTTGCGGTGCACTTTTTAAATTTCCATGGTGGTGATTCAAGTGGACTCCGTGTTAAGGGTATCTACAAACTCAATCTACCTCTTAGAAGGGGTGATTTTGATAGAATCCTTTTCCAAAAAGAAAAAATGTGGATTTTCCATTTGATAAATGCTTTACAGCCCCTAGGATTAAACAATGAATGCAACCTGTCGGTCTTTCTGGAACCCTAATCTAGTTGAATCCTCTAAATTCCCTATAATTTACTCTCTGAGAATAGGGCTCTTACATTACTAATGTTTTGGGTCCCTATACATTCCAAGAGGAGATTGGGTATGATTTCTTCCCACTCCCTCTTCGGCCTAAGAAGATATCATCCTACTGACCTTTAGGTAGACTTTTATAGAGTGATCTTTTCCCATATGATACTTTAGAATATACAGTGGGGACGGAAAGTATTCAGACCCCCTTAAATTTTTCACTCTTTGTTATATTGCAGCCATTTGCTAAAATCATTTAAGTTCCTTTTTTTTCCTCATTAATGTACGCACAGAACCCCATATTGACAGAAAAACACAGAATTGTTGACATTTTTGCAGATTTATTAAAATAGAAAAACTGAAATATCACATGGTCCTAAGTATTCAGATCCTTTGCTCAGTATTTAGTATAAGCACCCTTTTGATCTAATACAGCCATGAGTCTTTTTGGGAAAGATGCAATAAGTTTTTCACACCTGGATTTGAGGATTCTCTGCCATTCCTCCTTGCAGATCCTCTCCGGTTCTGTCAGGTTGAATGGTAAACATTGGTGGACAGCCATTTTTAGGTCTCTCCAGAGATGCTCAATTGGGTTTAAGTCAGGGCTCTGGCTGGGCTATTCAAGAACAGTCACAAAGTTGTTGTGAAGCAACTCCTTCGTTATTTTAGCTGTGTGCTTACGGTCATTGTCTTGTTGGAAGGTGAACCTTCGGCCCAGTCTGAGGTCCTAAGCACTGTGGAGAAGGTTTTCATCCAGGATATCCCTGTACTTGGCCGCATTCATCTTTCCCTCGATTGCAAACAGTCGTCCTGTCCCTGCAGCTGAAAACACCCCCACAGCATGATGCTGTCACCACCATGCTTCACTGTTGGGACTGTATTGGACAGGTGATGAGCAGTGCCTGGGTTTTCTCCACACATACCGCTTAGAATTAAGGCCAAAAAGTTCTATCTTGGTCTCATCAGACCAGAGAATCTTATTTCTCACCATCTTGGAGTCCTTCAGGTGTTTTTTAGCAAACTCCATGCGTTCTTTCATGTGTCTTGCAGTGTGAGGTTTTTGTTGAGCCACTATGCCATAAAGCCCCGATTGGTGGAGGGCTGCAGTGATGGTTGACTTTCTACAACTTTCTCCCATCTCCTGACTGCATCTCTGGAGCTCAGCCACAGTGATCTTTGGTTTCTTCTTTACCTCTCTCACCAAGGCTCTTCTCCCCCGATAGCTCAGTTTGGCCGGACGGACAGCTCTAGGAAGGGTTCTGGTCATCCCAGACATCTTCCATTTAAGGATTATGGAGGCCACTGTGCTCTTAGGAACCTTAAGTGCAGCAGATTTTTTTTTTTATCCTTGGCCAGATCTGTGCCTTGCCACAATTCTGTCTCTGAGCTCTTCAGGCAGTTCCTTTGACCTCATGATTTTCATTTGCTCTGACATGCACTGTGAGCTGTAAGGTCTTATATAGACAGGTGTGTGGCTTTCCTAATAAATTCCAATTTGTATAATCAAATACAGCTGGACTCAAATGAAGGTGTAGAACCATCTCAAGGATGATCAAAAGAAATGGACAGCACCTGAGTTAAATATGAGTGTCACAGCAAAGGGTCTGAATACATAGGAGCATGTGATATTTCAGTTTTTCTTTAATAAAGCTGCAAAAATGTCAACAATTCTGTGTTTTTCTATCAATATGGGGTGCTGTGTGTACATTAATGAGCAAAAAAATGAACTTAAATGATTTTAGCAAATGGCTGAAATATAACAAAGAGTGAAAAATTTAAGGGGGTCTGAATACTTTCTGTCCCCACTTTACATGTATATTAGTGGTCTTCTAAACATATTCATTTTCTAGTATTTTCTCATTTGATTTTCTGAATTTTTGATCTGATTTTTTTCACTTCTGGTCTACTTTGGAATATATAAAAAGTTTTGGTCTCTACCCATTTCTTGGAACTTCCTTAAATTTACAGTAGTTGTACTTCTATGTTTTTATGTTGTTACTTGTGGGCACATATGAGCATTACACTTTGATCTGGATATCCCCACAGAAATGATGGTGTTGTTGGTTTGTTGAAAGGGGTGAGCGTTTGATGCATGAGACTCTGTGATTTCAGTTAGAATAATCAGTGCCCCATGTTCACATAAGCTCTGAAGAAACTTGATTATTAAGTGAAACGTGTCAGCATGACGCCACCACACTATTTGTAGCTTTCACACAGATTGGTCCCAACTATTTCCTCTCCAGACAACTGCAGAGGTAGGCCAGGTTACCGATGTGCGGAAGTGCTTCCCTGACCCGAAGCAGAGATTGCACTATGAGAAACAGCACCTGCAAGCCAACACGCTGACACGCTGATACTCTGATCGTCATTCACTAGCGGTGGACAACAACTCCTCTCTCCTTATCACCACCTGACAGGAATCCATTCTCCCTAGGCATTACTGCCCGGACTATTGGACATTGGAAGAGCGGTGAGTCCCTATTCATGCGTTATCACCTGGCCGGGTAAGTGATGGGACGGTATTCCCCCATATCTCACCCCTTCAATCTGGTTCAATTCTTGTTGTTTAGTCAGCCCTGATAAGATAATGGTGAGAAGTGGGAGAAAAGTATTTAACCGGAGAACTGAACACTGTACAGGCATACCCCACATTTAAGTACACAATGGGGTTTATTTACTAAAGCTGGAATGTGCAAAATCAGGCTCACTTCTGCATAGAAACCAATGAGCTTCCAGGTTTTATTACCAAAGCTTAATTGAACAAGCTGGGGTTAGAAACTCATTGGTTTCTATGCAGACATGAGCCTGATTTTGCACTTTCCAGCTTTAATAAATAAACCCCATTGTGTACTTAAAAGTGGGGTATGCCTGTACTGATGGTATTGATCAGAGTTTAAATTTAAGACTATTTCTTGCCTTAGGATTGAAATCTGGCTAGTCTCTCATCAACTTACTGTGATTTACCTGATGTGATCTGTCTCCGCCATACTATACAGACACTAACCCCCCTCTGTCCTAGAACTCTATTCCAAGCCCCAACAAGGGATATCGGGGGTGATTTACTAAGACAAATGCTCTGCGCTGGTTCATACCTTAATTGTTGCGCTGGAAAAATCATTGGTTGAACATGCGAACCGGCGCACGCAGATGCGCAACACGATAACAAATATGTAAACTGCAACTGGTGCTAGGGTAACTGCGGTTTTCTCATTGATAATAGCGCACGCCCAATACATTTGGTTTATTTCATCTCATTGGATGGGTCTTGTTAGGCAATTAGTAGTTGTGTTCTCAGTGAATTAACCCTTTCGATTGCATAGTGCATGACCATCCTAAGTGCCAAATTTGGAATGTAGATATGCCATGACCCACTTGTATTTTCCTATTGATATTTCTTGGTCATTATACAAGGCACATGAGAAACCACCTTTTTTCAAGACATGCTAGAGTGATCAGGAATCTTCAAACTATGGCTTTCCAACTACACATCCCATGAGGCATTGTAAAACACTGACATTCACAGACATGACTAGGCATTATGGGAATTGTAGTTCCTGAACAACTGGAGGGCCGTAGTTTGAAGACCCCTGTGCTAGACCATTATTATGCCTCCAGAATTGGGAATGTGACATCTACCTAACTTCTCTCTGCTGGTGGACACAAGAACCTACATCTATAGATATATATTTGGGAGCACAGTGGTCTCCCTGTGCCTGCGTGTGTTTCCTCCAGGTACTCCAGTTTCCTCCCACACTCTAAAAACATGCTGGTAGGTAAATCGGATCCTGTCTAAACTGGCCCTAATATGTCTGAATGTGTATTAGGGACCCACATAAACACCACCCCATGTTAGAAAAAAAATATTCTCTTAATTTGTAAATAAGGATCATCTCAATTAGCATCAATACAAACAACTTCCTGTAGGGGCATAATATCATTCCTGTGTGCTGTCCGCCTCGGACACATACCACATGCTATGCGCCACGGACACGTACCTATGCGCACACAGCACTCACGCATGCGCACATAGCTCTCGTGCATCTCACATAGACAACGGTCACGCATCTAGGTGCATTTAGCTGCAGGAATTCATATTTTGATGCAAATTAATAGTAAAGCAGATGCAGATTTCCAGGACTGGACTAACTTTCTAGTAAAAGGCAACTGGTGTTTTATATTAAACAAGGTCTAAATGGGCCATTGACATACATCACAGTTGAACTTAGGAATGTGTCTTTGCAAAGTTAAACTAAATGAAATCCTTTCTTATTTTTGCTTGGGGATAGAGTGCAGAGGGATTAGAAGTCTTGTCAGTTTTTGGGGATGTCTGCACCCCTGATAGGGTGCAGACACCTCCCAAATTTCGCCACTTTCTCCTTCAAATTTATTCACTTCCTGTTACATAGCTGTCATGAAGATCCTGCCAGTAATCGGCGCTCCAGGCACACTGGAACATGGCCACGGGCACTACCGCGCATGCGCGTGCGCTCACGGGTGCTGTCATGCACAGGCACGCGCGCGCGCACTCCCATTGGCGTCATGCGGCTATTTAAACCTGCCTGTCACACTCATTCCCGCTGTCTGCTCTTCAGCGTTCCGTGTGCCAAACCTGATCTGATCTGAACCCTCCTGTTATCTGACACGGCTTCCTGTTGTGACTATCCAGCTATCCACCTACATCTGACCCCTTTGGCTTGCTTGACCATTCTCCTGTTTGATCCCTGGTACCTCTGCTGTCCGCCTGATATCGACCACCGGCCTGTTTGACTATTCCTCTGCATGATACCTGTTACCAGCCTGTTACTTGCTGCTTGTTCCTGGTTCCAGTCCAGCGTTCCAGTGTCCAGCCTGCTATCTGCTGCTTGTTCCTGGTTCCAGTCCAGCACTCCAGCGTTCAGCCTGCTGCCTGCTGTTGTTCCTGGTTCCGGTCCAGCGCTCCAGTATCCAGTCTGTTACCTGCTGCTTGTTCCTGGTTCCAGTCCATCGTTCCAATCCAGCCTGCTATCTACTGCTTGTTCCTGGTTCCAGTCCAGCACGCCAGCATTCAGCCTGCTACCTGCTGTTGTTTCTGGTTCCGGTCCAGCGCTCCACGATCCAGTCTGTTACCTGCTGCTTGTTCCTGGTTCCAGTCCAGCGTTCCAGTATCCAGCCTGCTATCTGCTGCTTGTTCCTGGTTCCAGTCCAGCGCTCCAGTTCCTGCCTACTTACCTGCTGTGGTTCTTGGCTCAGTCTGCATTCCAGTCTCCAGTCTTCTCTTCAGTTCCTGGTTCCAGAGGGTTCCTCCACTCCTGAACTTCTGGTGACTGTTGATCCTGCCAGGCACCCATACCACTCCTTACTCCTGTGTCCTCTGTCTCCACTCCAGAGGGACGAGAGTGGGAGCCGTAGGGGAGGCCTCTCTCTGTACTTCAGGCTCAAAACCTACCAGGTACGTGACAATAGCCAAACAGGAAGTGAGGCTAAAACCCTACCAATGTCTTTCCTTGGGGACACACAGGTCAATCTAAATAGTTTCCCCGTTAGGTAAATAACACTCTAGCATTTTGCTGTGTACACCCCAAATGATTAGGTATCTTGGAGTTTGGGGTTTATTTACTAAAGGAAAATCCACTTTACACTACAAATGCACTTGGAAGTGCAGTTGCTGGAGATCTGAGGGGGACATGCAAGGAAAATAAAAAACAGCATCTTTGCTTCTATATGATTGGATGATAAAATCACCAGTGCTTCCCCTCAGATTTACAGTGAGTACACTTGTATTGCAGAGTGGATTTGCCTTTTAATAAACCCCAAAATTCCTAATAATTTGGGGTGTACACAACAAAGTGCTAGAGTGCAATTTGCCTAATGGAGACACTAGTTAGATTGACCTGTGTGTCCTCAAAGAAAGACATTGGTAGGGTTTTACCCTCACTTCCTGTTTGGCTATGTGACAGGACGTTAAGCCAATTTTCAGAAAAGGGACACAAATCCCAACCTAAAAAACACAATCAGGGGTTCTAACACTCACTTGGTTTCCCTCAAATGCCCACAATTAGTATAGGATTGTCTGGAGCTCGATTTTAGCTCGGTGCCCTAAATCAGTGGTTCTCAACCCTGTCCTCAAGTACCCCCAACAGGCCACAATTGCAGGTTTTCCTTCACCTTGCCCAGGTGCTTTACATCACAGTCAATGGCTTTGTATTTTGGGCAGCTATTTTAGCTAAGATAAATTCCCAAAACATGTCCTGGCAGGGGTACTTGAAGACTGAGGCTGAGTTTTTCTTTCCTGGTGCCTATCCATGGCAGCATACACACAATCCATGCATATGCTACCATGAAGGCACCAGGAAAGTAGCTTGTAGACAAATCACACCTTTTTTTGTATTGCCATGCCAATCAGCCTAGTTAAGCTTCAGCTGGGAAATCTGAAGCATGAAAATTAATAAAACACATAAAACATAAAAATTGTCTATAAATTGTATTGGTCAAAAAACAGGACTTGTAAAAGAGCAAGGAAAGCAAAAAACGTATGTTAATTTGAGACACTAATGCCCTGTACACATGATCGGACATTGATCAGACATTCCGACAACAAAATCCATGGATTTTTTCCGACGGATGTTGGCTCAAACTTGTTTTGCATACACACGGTCGCATAAAGTTGTCGGAAAATCCAATCGTTCTGAAGACAGTGACGTAAAACACGTACATCGGGACTATAAACGGGGCAGTAGCCAATAGCTTTCGTCTCTTAATTTATTCTGAGCATGCGTGGTACTTTGTGCATCAGAATTGTCCACACACGGTCGGAATTTACGCAAACGGATTTTGTTGTTGGAAAATTTTATAGCCTGCTCTCAAACTTTGTGTGTCGGAAATTCCGATGGAAAAAGTCTGATGGAGCCCACACATAATCAGAATTTCCAACAACAAGCTCCGATCGCACATATTCCGTCGGAAAGTCTGACCGTCTGTACAGGGCATAACAGAATATGGTTTTGAGGTCTGAACATTTTGCAAAGGAAATTAACAGAAGTGCACCCACAAATGGACATCTATTAAGGATTTAAACATTAATTTGTCACAACATCTTGAGGAATATTTTGAGAATTAATGCAGCACAGACAATTAAATCAAAGTGAAACAACCTACAAACGACACACATTGACAACTTCAAAAATATTTCTGGGTAAAATATCCCCCCCAAAAAATACAATAAAACAAAGTGAAAAATACTTGCTCTAAAATACATCTGTTTTGCAAAGACATAAGAAACAAAATACAAATAGAAAATACATGTGTTACAAACTCTATAAGGACATCCAAATGTACTCTCTTGTTGGACACACACACACCTGTTAAGGATGTCCTTAAATTACTAAACCAAAAAACACTCTCTGAGCATGCCCAGACCAACCCAAATGCAGCTAGCACAAAATAAGCCACCCCCCTGTCCAAATTTAAGCACATGATCCAGCATGCTACAAAATTACAGATGGGACAAACACCCCCCAGTCTAGGGGGGCAAACAAAGAGCCTAACATGGGTAAAAGTTAGACAACAAATACCATTGCAGTTTGTGGGAACTGACTTGTTAATTTTGCTAGTCCCCACTTGGCTGGCTTGTCTTCTATTTATTGGCCTTAAAATAGGTATGGGGGCCTAGGGCCCACCCTAAGGGACATATATCAATGTCACCAATTTGGACAATTCCAAAAACGAAAGGAGAAGTGCCTTTAAAAACCCTAAATTGATGAAAAGCTAGTAACTTTGAGGGGGTGCTTACTCTCCCTGTAAAGTGGTGCATCTGTAGCATGTATCCAAAATGCTGCTTCAAAGATGTACAGCTTTAGAGAAAAGTTACAAATCTACATTGCAGGGAAACGGATGATGGAGTGAGTTGGTGAGGAGAGGAGAGCGAGTGTGTGTGTCCACCCCACTCCCACCATAAAATGAATAAGTGCCCATCTCTGGTCGTACAATAGAGGGATAATGCCAACAGCACCTATGGTGGTGTACATGCCGTGCTAGTGCCTGAACCCCGCAGCCCCCATGCCTGTCTGCTGCCCGTACCTTGCACCTTATGATATCCCCCCAGCGTTCAGCTACAGGAGCCGAAGCAGTGCACTGCATCTCCCTTTACTCCTCGGAGGCTCCCGGGAGGCTTCGGAGGATCTCGGTTCCGAAAGGAAGTCAAGCGGAGACAAGCTCTCACGGGAATACGATTGAGAAGGGCCATCTCGTCGGCCCCAGGAACTGACGTCGGAGCGCCAGCAGTGGAGGTCCCGGTGTGAGAAATCATAGTACAGGACCGAGGTGCGGAGGTACCCGAGCCCCCTCCGAAGCAGCGGTACAGCGGTACATAAATGATGACTGGGTGAGTGAATAGGCATATAACTGAACTTTATTGAATTGATTAAATGGACGGTGGTGAGAGAGTGTTGTCTAAGGCTCCCTAAACCCTGTATATCCTCCACTGTGGGAAGAAGCCCAAATATACCAGTGTATGTGTGGGACTTGCTGGGACTTGCTGGTGTCATGAGACAGGGTAGTGACATATTATAACATATCAGGCATACTACACTGAGAAGTTTAATCTCAGGGCTCTACCTGACAACACGTTTGAAGTTTGAAATACTCCTAAAAGTGCCTCCCTGTACATCTGCCACTCCTCCACTTTTGATTAAATTTCGGGTTTTTTTTTTTTTTTTTTTTTTTTGTTGACTCTCGGCCCCCTCATTGTAGTGTTGCAGCACGACAGATAATACAAATTAGCTGTGGCCGGAGGAGTTAGAAATGTCAACAAGAAGGAAGGGTGATGAGCAAGCAAATATGGAAGCTATGGGGTCCCAGTCTTTACGTTCAGCTAAAGAGAAAGAAAAAGACAAAGGTGGAGTGTCATCGGTAGCAGGGGCAACGGCAGCTGCGGTTGCGGCAACTGCAAAATTGGAGAGACTGGTTAACATAACAGACCTTACACCAACGAAAGGGGTCAGCAGGTACAAGGCAAGACAGCGTCAGACAGGAAGAGCCTGGGCCAGACGAATACGCTTCCAAATAGTACTACAATAAAGAATCCCTCAAACAAAGGTGCGAGTATGATGGGGAAAACAACAGAAACAAGTAGTACCCAGATACATGTAACGGAAGGTGAACCAACTCTTAAAGAAATCCTTACAGCAATTAATGCCTGCAAACAATCTCTGAGCAATATGGCAGATCAAATGAAAGACATAAGGGAAGAACTAGCCCATGTAAGCCAATATCTCAAGAAAATGGCAAAAAGAGTGACAGAAATAGAAGGGAGAATAAGTCTGCTGGAGGATGATTTGAATCCAATGAAGCAAGAGATGAAAGCACAGAAAGATCAGATAAAAAGACTTATGGAAAAATTCGACGAAATGGAAAACAAACTCAGGAGAGACAATGTGAGGATAGTTGGGCTCCCAGAGAAGAGTGAGGGATCAGACCCGACAGGTTTCGTGGAAAAATGGCTAATTGAAACTTTTGGGATAGAAACATTCTCACAGCAGTTCTCTATTGAAAGGGCACACAGAGTTCCATTTAGACCTCAGGGTAGCCCCCCAAGAGCCTTGTTACTGAAGTTTTTAAACTATAAGTATAAGGTGATCCTTCTTCGAAGGGCTAGGGAAAGAGGGAACCTGTATTATAATGGAGCCAGGATATCAATATACCCTGATTTTTCACCTGAATTGCAGAAGCGTAGGATGGAATTTCTGGGTATTAAGCGTAGCCTCCAAATGTATGACATTACGTATGCTCTTCTTTACCCTGCCAGGCTTCGGGTAAATGCATTTGGGGGAAGTCAGATCTTTGAATCCCCAGAGAGGGCGCGAGCATGGTTGGAAGAAAAGAAAGATCAGCTTTCGCCAAAATAAACGGGGGCTGTAAATGAGGAAGGAAAGAGAGCAAAACTATATATTTTGTATGTGGGGGTGGGGGGACTCACAGGATTGAGATAGAATAAAAGATAGGTTTTTGTTTGGGTGAGGGGTGGAGGAGGGGGTGACGGTCATTAAAAAAGCCTACAAGGGGGACCTAGAATGGTGTGGGGGGGGGGAGGGGAGGGTAATGATTATAGTATGAAAATACAGAAAAGGGTACGTCTGAATTACAGGATAGTAAGGAAATTCTTATTGCACAAAAATAATATATTCTTTCACAAGGTTGCACTGAATACACTAGTAAATTATAAATAGTTATGGTAAACACGTATGTCATGTGTATTATGTATAGGTCTTTAGGATTTGAAGCCACTAAAGTAAAAAGTTTGAGTGATGGGGAAAAACCCCTCTTATTAGTAGAGATAAGCACTTTAGTTGTTCAGGAACACAAAGCGATAGGGAGGGGACTTAGTGGTGGTGTGTTTTTTTTTTTTTTTTTTGGTGTTTTGCTCGCCTCTACTACTGCCTTTTCCCCTTAATTCAGGATCTCCTGTTCATAAACATAAGCAATAAATCATGGTCCTGAACATTGGGTCATGGAATGTTAGAGGGTTGGGTTCCCCTGTTAAACGAGCAGCAGTATATGATGGTTTAGATACATTTAAAGTTGAAATTGCCTGTCTGCAAGAGACACACCTGACAAAAGACACTAAAATTAATTTGTGGAACAAGAGATATCAACACCAGTTCCACTCTACACACACCTCCTATTCAAGAGGAGTATCAACTTTGATTGGCGGTGGGGTAGCGTTCACTTGCAGACAGTGCAGGATAGACGAAGAGGGGCGGTATGTGCTCTTACATTGCATAATAGAGAATCTGGAATGCGTACTGGCTAATTTATACATCCCTCCCCCGTTTAAACTGGATATTATGCATAACCTCATGGAATTTTTAATTGACAAGACTGGATTACCAGTTATAGTTGTCGGGGATTTTAACATGGTTTTGGATAATAAAGTAGATAGATTCCCTGGGGGGAAACAGAGTCAACGAAAGCAGGAAAACCGGTTGAGACAATGCCTTCAAGAAGCAGGGCTGCTTGACATGTGGAGAATACGGAACCCGAGGGCCTCGCAGTTTTCGTGCTACTCGAGTTCCTGTGCTTCACTGTCAAGGATAGATTTAGTTTTAGGTAATGGGTTAGCATCACAAGTAATAAATAACATAAACTATCAACCTAGAGGGGTATCGGACCGTTCTCTGCTCATAATCTCGATAAACTCAGGTCATAAGAAAATCTATAGAACATGGAAGTTGAATCCAGCTTGGTTGGAAGTAATAGAGAATCAGGAAGGGGTAATAGCAGAATTGAAAGAATTTATAAAGTTTAATTCGGGTACCACATCGAAGGGGGTGTTGTGGGACGCACTGAAGGCATACCTAAGGGGCTCACTTATACAGAAGGTGTCAAAAATTAAAAAAACATCCCGGGATTGGGAGGAGCGGTTCAAGAGGGAATTAATTGATGCTGAAAGAGAGTACACAAATGAACCTTCCCCGGAAAAACAGAGAGTGTGGGAGAATAAACAACAAAGGTATAAAGATATTATAATTAGGAAAGTAGAAAATAAAAGGGCATTTCAGAAACAAGTCATGTATGGGGAAGGGGAAAAAGTTGGAAAGATACTGGCCCATATAGTCAGGTCCGGCTCCCCCTCATCCATGGTCCCAGCCATTAAGACCTCGGAAGGCGTGATATCATCTCAATTAGAAATAATTACTGAGACATTTAAAGAATACTACAAGGGGTTATATAAATCTCGTGGGACTATGGATGAGGGAGAAATGGACAAATTTTTTCAAAATATCGACATACCAACATTGGAGGGGATGGATATTGATGAATTGGAAAGACCAATCACTATAGAAGAGATCAAAATGGCGGTATCAGAAATGGCCAATCATAAATCACCCGGTCCCGATGGTCTCCCAGTTGAGATATACAAACAGTATGGGGAGGTACTATTTCAGGAACTTTTGGACGTATTTAATTGGGCAAAAGAGCAGGGGAGGTTACCTACATCAATGACAGAAGCCACAATAATAGTATTGCATAAAGAGGGGAAAGACCCCCTGGACCCTGGGTCATATAGACCTATATCATTACTCTGTGCAGATGTAAAGATCTTAGCAAAAATTTTAGCTACCAGAGTAAAGAAAGTGATCCATAAAATAGTCCACCCGGACCAGATGGATTTATACCCCATCGAACAAACAGTATGAACATCAGGAGAGTTCTATTGAACTTACAGATTCCCACGGAAAACAGGGGCTCGAGGGCAATTCTTTTGTTGGATGTGGTAAAAGTGTAGAATGGGAATATATCTGGAGAGTATTAAAGGAGTATGGTTTCAGCCCCTCATTCATTAACTGGGTTAAAGTATTGTACAATGAACCAAATGCAAAAGTAAAAGTTAATAACGATTACTCGACTGGGTTTAAATTAGAGAGGGGATCAAGACAGGGATGCCCTTTGTCTCCCATGATTTTTGCCTTAGCTATGGAGCCATTAGCTACAACAGTAAGGCAAAATAGGAAAATGGAGGGGTTCCGGAGGGAGGATGGAGAGGAGCGGATCGCACTATATGCGGACGATGTCCTCATATTCATGGGAGACACTGAGGGATCCCTGAGACAAGTAGTGGATATATTCTCAAGGTTTGGGAAAATCTCGGGATTGTCCATAAACTGGGGTAAATCAGTTCTATTACCATTAGACCCCGTTAGTGTAGACACTCCCTCAAATAATAACAGATTAGAAATAACAGCGTTAACGAAATATCTGGGTATTAAAATAACCAAAGACCCAGAGAACTACCTAGATAATAATTTAACCCCCTTGTTAAAGAAATTTAAAAGTAAGACTGAAATATGGAAGGGCCTCCCGTTATCAACAGCGGGTAGGTGTAATTTAATTAAAATGCTATGGCTCCCCCAATTACTGTATGTAATGCAGAACTCGCCAATATGGATAAGCAGGAAATGGTTTAATAAAATAGAAACAATATTTAGAGACCTTGTATGGAAAGGGGGATCCCCTAGGATAAGGTTGCAGACCCTACAACTTCCTTCGCGAGAAGGGGGGATGGCAGTACCTCACCCACGTAGTTATTTTTTGGCAGCTCAGCTGCAGCATTTGGGGAAAAATTCGACCTTTAGGGGAAGTAGCAATGAGAGATTGATGATCACGGGAGCCCCCCATAGGACCGTGATAGAGACATTGGAGGCGGACTCCTTTATACATAAAACTCCTACGGTCAAATTAATAATAAAAGTTTGGAGGTCCATTAAAGCCCTGAAGGGAATGAATGGTTGGACCAAATGTACCCCACTGTGGAATAATAAGAACTTACAGGAACTACAAGAAATAGGAACAATTAAAATATGGGAAAAAAGAGGAATAAATAAATTAGTTCAGCTATATAATCAGTCTTCACTAAAACCCTTCTCCTTATTGAAAGAAGAATTTGATATACCAGATCGGTCATTATATAACTATATACAAGTTAAACATGCCCTTAAGACACAGTTTGGGGACCAGGGTCCCTCCTGGAATGAGTCCAATGTGCTTCAGATGCTGGGTGACCAGGGGGGCCACGGTGGGGCTATAGCCGAAATATACCCACATATCTGTAAAAACAGTATAGAGGCCCCGGGAAAACTTAAAAGTAGAGGTAAATGGGAGAAAGAGTTGGGCGTGTTTTCAGATGGGCAGTAGAGGGAGATACTAGTGGGGGGACATCGAGTGTCGGTTTCTCCTGCCCAAAAGTTTTCCCACCTGATGTTACTCCATAGGACGTATTACACCCCTAAAAGGTTATTTGAATTTGGGAGGAGAATAGATGCCAACTGCCCTAGATGTCAAGATGAGGGGGACTTGTTGCATATGCTATGGAAGTGTCCGAAATTATTCCGGTATTGGTCAGAGATTGTAGAAACCCTCAATAAGACCTTCTCTTTAGAACTTAAAATGGACCCGAAATTATGTATCTTAGGAGTAGGGGAGAGTACGGATATAGGAATCTCCAAGACTATAATAGTTCAGAGATGTCTCTTTCAGGCAAGAAAGTTAATTGCTCAAAGATGGCAGGCAAGAACCCCCCCTCGGAAAGATGAGTGGATTAAAACTGTGACTGAAACAATGTGGAAGGAAAAGGCAGTATATATAAAAAGAAGGAACCTGAAAGCATTTAAAAAACTCTGGAGACCCTGGTTGGAGGAAATGGGATACCCGCTGTAGGGAAATATAGAGATAATGCCCTTATGAATAGGGAAGTTAATATGTGTTAGATTGATTCGAAATGGGTAGGTTGGGTAGGGGAGGGGGAGAGGGGGGGTGCCGAGGGGAGGGGGAGGGGTAGGGGAAGGGAAGTGAGGGAAGGAATAAGGTTACAGAGATAATAGAGCACTTTTTCTACGAGGTTCTTATGTACATCTAATAGTGGTGATTTTAGTAATATGATATTGTAGGAATATTGTATATTGTGATGTATTTTGTATGAATATAAATAAAGATTATTAAATAAAAAAAAAAAACAAATCTACATTGCAGCTGCAAGATAAAAAAAAAAAAAAGAAATAGCCTGCCCCCCAATACATACAAGGTCATTTGGGTCTGTTAAGGCTTAAAGGCTTAAAAAGAGAACCCCCATGTAAAAAATCCCACCCCAAAGTAAAAAAATATTATGCCCCTCCCAAACACTAACAAACCCCTAGCCAAACACACAGCAAGCCAACCCATGAAAGAGGGGTGAATGCTTAGGGGCAGGAGGGGCTTGAGCACACCAAAGTCAACCACCTTGTTGCCATATTCAGGGGGACATGGGCCTCTCCCACAAAACGCTAGGCTGGGGTTGTGGGGGGCTGTCGACAGGGGGCTTTACAGAATGTGGAAAGCCCCTTTAAACTAGTGGGTACAAGGTGCTTTGTGGTTAATATTGGGCTGAGCCCAACATGCCCCAAAGGCAGCCACCTATGTTGAGTGGTTATGGCCTTGTATGGTTCAGGAGGGGGTTGGGCTATCGCCCTTCTTGCCCCTTTCCTAGCTGGCCCTGTTTTATGCTCTGAAAAGGGATATGGTTTGTTTTGGTGAAGGCAGCTCCCAGCCTTTGGAGAATGGAATGGAGTGTAGAGTTCCCCTTTAAAAGCAAAAGTTAGCCGAAAGAAAACATATGCATTAGAAGGGGGAGACAAGCGCATTGTAGAATGGAGTGTGGAGTTCCCCTTTAAAAGCAAAAGTTAGCTGAAAGAAATCATATGCATCAGAAGGGGGAGACAAGAGCATTGTATAATGGAGTGTGGAGTTCCCCTTTAAAAGCAAAAGATAGCCTATGGAAATCCAAGGGATTAGAGGGGGAGACAAGAGCATTGTAGAATGGAGTGTGGAGTTCCCCTTTAAAAGCAAGAGATAGACCAAGAAAATCATATGCATTAGAGGGGGAAGGTTAAATGCCCTTTTAGGAGGAGCTAGAAGAGCGAGAGTCTTTTTACATAATTTAAACAAGGTGGCAACGTAACACGCTAACATGACCTGTGTGCAAATATGTGCAAGGTGCGCCCATTCAACCCACGCAATTGCATTTACGTTGCTTGACATTTACTAAGATTTTGGCCACACAGTGAACAAACGCATTTGAACGAGAGCAAAAGCTGCTTGCGCATGCGCATTTCTTTCATTGATCTTGCGCAGTTCTAAATGTACTTACAGGCACAGCAGGCTTGCTCGGAAAAAGTTACTTTCTTATTCTATTTTGGGCATATTTGTTACTTCGGCAGTTGTTACTAAACTTCCTTACATCACCCCACATCACCCCATAATATGGGCACATATATCTTCTGTTAATATTGAATTGAAGATGCCGTTCGCGATTTCCATAGTGGTGCACAGACTGCATACTCCCGTGCACCGAGATCGCGATAGTAAATGGAGGATTCGCACTCTACCCGGCGCACCGTTTCGTAAATATGAAATTGTGCTTTGCGCCTCTCCGTGCACCTCTACTGATGGCTCACGGCTTTTGTAAATCAGCCCCATTGTCTCTTGATTATCTAGGATTGTCTGCAATCATTCCATATACACAATATCGGTGTTCCCGGCGATTGTATGTTGAAATACCTATGGTCGTCCCCTGTGATCAATAGCGCTTAGCTTTCATGCACTTGAGGAAAATCCCCCTTTTTTAAGAATTCATATACTTACCAGCTGGTTCACGATTAGAATGAGGGTTGAATGACTGCTGTGGCCATCTGTGTTTTGATAACGTTATCATATTTTATATTTCTGTGGTGGTTTTACTCTTTTTGAATAATATTTTGGTGGATTTTTTTCATAATAAAGAATATATAGTTTTTGCTATTACCAGTTTGTTGCTTTTTGAAGAATCCTTTCTGGACTCTCCAGTACCCCCCCCCCCTTTTCTTATATGCTGTTTTAAAATCTACAAATTCCAATACCCCCCCCCCAAAAAAAAAAAAAAAAAAAAAATTCCATCGCCCTCTTAAACCTCTACCCTCCCAAGCCTCTGCCCTCCTGCAGGACCACTTTTTCCCCTATCAGTGCTATTACGTAGTCATATCTCTCCTCCTTATTTTAGGTACAACCATCTTCATAATTCTCTTCTGTTAACTATTAACCCCTTCAGGCACCAGATATAGTCATTTTTTAAACTTTAACCATTTCCCCCAAATGGTATAATATACATCTAAAGAGTATTCTGCAGTATGTATTGTTTCTTCAATAGATTTCAGCCAGTCAACCTTTACTACCCATTCCCTCATAATCGGGGCTTTTGGTGTTCGCCATAGACATCCATGAAATAGTAATTGCCTGATCGTATTTCTTGAAATCCGGTGCTGCTACCCCCCCTGCCTTTTTTCCCTTTGCCAACACAGCAAAGGAGATCCTGGGGCGTTTATATACCCATATATATTTTAGCACTATAGATCTTCATTTCCTAATGTATTCCTGAGGTAATGTGATTAGAATCATTTGAAAGATATATGTTCATTTTGGCAGGATGTTCATTTTTAATACATATATTTTCCCTAACCAAGAGAGGGGTTTATGTCTTAGCAGATTTACCTGTTCCCTAATCTTATTGAGCATTAGGATATAATTGGCCTTATATAAGGTTGCTAAAGATGCAGTTAATTTTACACCACGATATCCCACGATATTACCATACAAACGGGAATTTAGGTTGTATTGCCTGCTGTTCTTTTTTAGGGGTTGTTATGTTCAAGATCTTTGATTTAGACAAGAGGATTACTCAGAGCTGGATTAACTCCTCATGGCAAGAATGGGCACAGATGATTTGACATCCTCTACTGTACCAGGTAGAAGTCTTCATTAAAAAAATATCAGGTTTACATTCACTTTTTGGGGGGATATGCTCAACATGTATACATAAGTATTCCATATAGTGAACTTGGTGTTGGGTTATTCACTTTAAAGTCATCACAGAGGAAAAGAGGGCACTCTGGAGGAAAGGAGATTTAATCTGCAAATACGGAAAGGCTTCTTCACAGTAAGAGCTATGAAAATGTGCAATAGACTCCCTTAATAGCTGGTTCTGTCCAGCTCAGTAGACTGGATACTAGGGATGAGCTTCGAGTTCGAGTTGAACTCATGTTGGACTCGAACGTCGGCTGTTCGCCAATTCGCTGAACAGCAAAGAATTTGTGGTGTTCGCGGCAAATTCAAAAAGACGCGGAACACCCTTTAAAAGTCTATGGGAGAAATCAAAAGTGCTAATTTTAAAGGCTTATATGCATGGTATTGTCATAAAAAGTGTTTGGGGACCTGGGTCCTGCCCCAGGGGACATGGATCAATGTAAAAAAAGTTTTAAAAACGGCCATTTTTTCGGGAGCAGTGATTTTAATAAAGTGAAACAATAAAAGTGTAATATTCTTCTGACAGCAACATGACATTTCAAAGGAGAAAAGTCATTTAAAACTACTTGCGGCTATTAATGAATTGTTGGTCCAACAATACACATAAAAGTTCATTGATAAAAACGGCATGGGATTTCCCCACAGGGGAACCCCGAACCAAAATTTTAAGAAAAAAAGGCATGGGGGTCCCCCTAAATTCCATACCAGGCCCTTCAGGTCTGGTTTGGATATTAAGGGGAACCCCGCGCCAAAATAAAAAAAAATGGCGTGGGGGTCCCCAAAAATCCGATAAGCCCCCTGCCCGCAGACCCCCACAACCACCGGGCAAGGGTTGTGGGGATGAGGCCCTTGTCCCTATCAACATGGGGACAAGGTGCTTTGGGGGGACCCCAAAGCACCCTCCCAATGTTGAGGACATATGGCCTGATACAGTTCAGGAGGGGGGGCGCTCTCTCGTCCCCCCTCTTTTCCTGCGGCCTGCCAGGTTGCGTGCTCAGATAAGGATCTGGTATGGATTTTTGGGGGATCCACACGCCATTTTTTTTTAATTTTGGCATGGGGTTCCCCTTAAAATCCATACCAGACCTGAAGGGCCTGGTATGGAATTTAGGGGGACCCCCACACCATTTTTTTTTTAATTTTGGTTCTGGGTTCCCCTGTGGGGAAATCCCATGCCGTTTTTATCAATGAAAGTTTGTGTATTGTCGGACCGACAATTCATTAATAGCCACGAGTAGTTTTAAATGACTTTTTTTCCTTTGAAATGTAAATTTCAAATGGAACGAAATCAGTCCTTGGAACAACTCCTACGTTGCTATATTTCTGACCATCATAACAACTGGTCAGACCTCTTACCGTGGGCAGAGTTTGCTCACAATAGTGCCTTGAAGTCTACTTCCCGATTGTCTCCATTTATGGCAAACTATGGTTTAACTTCCACTTGAGTACAAGTCCAGGAGGCTTTGCGACATGCTAATGATAGGTACAGACTCCATGCTGACCGCAGACACCTGCCTGCGCCTTCCTACCAGGTTGGGGACAGGGTCTGGCTGTCATCTCGCAACGTCCGACTTTGTGTTCCCTCTCTGAAGGTCGCACCTCGGTTTATTGGGCCTTTCCGTATCCAGGGGCTTACTCATTAGACCATCCTTCTAATATGCATATCTCAAATGTATTTTATGTCTCTTTAATAAAACCTTTGGTCTGCGACCGCTTTACCACCACAGTGCCACATCCTCACCCTGTTCAGGTTGAGAACCATGAGGAGTATGAAGTACAGTCCATTGTTGACTCCAGGAGGTTCCGTGGGAACATACAGTACCTGGTGTATTGGAAAAGGAATGGTCCGGAGGAACGCACTTGGGTCCCATGCTCGGACATACCTGCCCCTGTCCTCCTCTGTGATTCCCCTCAAGCCTGGTCCTCTGAGGGGGAAGGTTCATTGAGGAGGGGGTACTGTCAGGGCTGGGCCCAGCCCTTCCTTCTCTGAGCTGGCCACTCAGCTGTCAGCTAATTGCCAGCTCCTATCTCTCCTCAGTGACTCTCCTGTTGATGATCCTGCTCGTCAGTCTTGCTTACTTAAGCTGTCCAGTCCAGATGACCTCTGCCTTCACCTTGGTCACATCTCTAAAGACGCTCTCCTGTGTTCCTGTTAAAGACTTGCTTGGCTGACATTTCTTTTGGCTCCCTCACATTTTGGCTTTTCTGACAATCCGTTCCAGTTCCTGAACTCTGGCTATGTTTTGATTACTTTTACTCTCTTTACCTTT
This sequence comes from Aquarana catesbeiana, assembly GCF_042186555.1. Classification (NCBI taxonomy): domain Eukaryota; kingdom Metazoa; phylum Chordata; class Amphibia; order Anura; family Ranidae; genus Aquarana; species Aquarana catesbeiana. Next base: position 144,948,800 of record NC_133334.1, read on the forward strand.
TTTTTATTATTATTAAACAAGTGTGATTTAACTGTACTTCTGTCTCAGTCTGGTTCATGGTTTCTGACAGTAGAATGCAGGTCGGGGGGGGTAATGGGAAGCACTAAGAGCACAGTATGACACAATTAAAGACAAATAAGAGTTAAGATGGCCTGGCTAGAAAGGGGAGGGCCAGGGGGAAGAAAAATATATATTTATACCTGAATGAAGGAGATGGAGTAGAGGTAGGAAAATAAAAACATAATAAGTACCGAATTTATCGGCGTATAACAAGCACAGGCGTATAACATGCACCCCAATTTTAGGAGGGAAGTTTAAGAAAAAAAACGTACATTTTAAATATAGAACTTTGAAGCATAAGAAGGGTCACAGCTCATCAATGCACCCAGCTCAGTGCCCATCTGCAGCCTCTAAATTGCCAATCAATGCACCCTGCTCAGTGCCCATCTGCAGCCAATAAATTGCCCAACAATGCACCCTGCTCAGTGCCCATCTGCAGCCATTAAATTCCCCAACAATGTAGCCTGTTTAGTGCCCATCTTCAGCCTATAAATTGACCAACAATGCAGCCTGTTCAGTGCCCATCTGCAGCCTATAAATTGACCAACAATACAGCCTGTTCAGTGCCCTTCTGCAGCCTATAAATTGACCAACAATTCAGCCTGTTCAGTGCCCATCTGCAGCCTTACCTTTCCCATCATTGCAGCCTCGCCAGTGTTGGATTACCCCTGCTGTCTCAGAGGGAAGAGGCGGAGTGAGTGCTACTGAATTATACAGAGCCACAATCTCCTGTGTACCCGGCGCTCTGTCACTCACAGCCACTCCTCCTGGCCCTGCTTATATGATAGACAGAACAGTGGCCCAATGCGGGGCCAGGAGGCGTGGCTGTGCATGACGGAGCGCCGGGTACACAGTAATTCAGCGGCGCTCGCTCCTCTTCCCTCAGAGACAGCAGGGATCAGCATATAACACACACCCACGATTTCCCCCTAATTTTAGGGGGAAAAAAGTGCGTGTTATACGCTGATAAATACAGTAGTTTAAAACCAGAAAATTGAGAATTAAAGGGTAAGTTCACTTTTTTTTTCTAAATTCCAGCTTCCATTTGTACCAATATAGCATCCATGTACTTTTTGAAAAAATATCAAAGCTTTCCATAAAATCTACAGACACTTACCTTACTATCCTCTATCCATGATTCCAAACGTATCTATTGCGTCTGTCTTATGTCCTTACAGACTGTAGGTTATGACACAGGAAGGAGTTGACCAGCTGATCTCATTAGCACACACCCTGCATCATCCACCGTCCCATTCCCAGCTGCACGTTTTTTTAAATGAAATGCAATCAATCAGTGATTACCCTTCTCACTAAATACACAATCAGATTGCATAGTGTATGGTCATCTTTATACAAGTACATAGAAGGGAGTGGACAGAAACACTCAGCTGTCAAGCCCCGTTCACATCTCTGCATAGCGGGAACTTGCATTCCCACATGCATTTTATTTTATTTTTTTAGCAAGGTGGGGAGGTGTTTTGAAGCATTTTAACTCATCACACATAGGGCTGCCCTACATGCAGCAATCGTCCCAAAGAAGCTTCAGAACTTTTTTTTACAGTGGAGCTCGGTGCATTTTTTGCAGCAATTTTTGGTGCAGCGCATTTCTGAACTATTCTTGTGTAATGCACCAACTTCACTTTCAGGCCCCATTCACATCTAGCATAGTGGGGTGAACGTTTTGTGGCTTGTTTTTCCTGTGACACACATAGGGCAGCTCATTGCTTTAAATGGGCTGTGCTATATGTGGCTTATGGACATTTTGGCATTTTGTGGGTTGTGAGTTTTTCTACAATCTGTACAATCTCCTTTAGATTTACTAAATTTATATTATAGGAGGAAACACCTATCTAGCCAATCACTCTATATCCAATCAGGCAGGCCCTTGCACTACATAATTGATGGCCAATCTAAAGGAGATTGTACAATCAGATTGTATGGTGTATGGCAACCTTTATTCACCTAAAATACTAGTTGCGCTTTCAGTGCCATTAATTGTTAACAACACACCAAACACAGAAGCAAACACACATTTTGGCATTTGAAAAAACTAATGGCAAATGCTGCAAAGTGCACAGTAAAAAACACGCAATGCACAAAATGCCAACATGTCCCATAAACCACATATAGCACAACCCATTTAAATCAGCAGGCTGCCCTATGCGAGTCACAGGAAAATGAGACACAAAATGTGCACTCCCACTATGCTAGATGTGAATGTGGTCTGAAAGTGAAATTAGTGCGTTAACACTAGGGATGAGCCGAACACCCCCCTGTTCGGTTCGCACCAGAACATGCGAACAGGAAAAAAGTTCGTTCGAACATGCGAACACCGTTAAAGTCTATGGGACACGAACATGAATAATCAAAAGTGCTAATTTTCAAGGCTTATATGCAAGTTATTGTCATAAAAAGTGTTTGGGGACCTGGGTCCTGCCCCAGGGGACATGGATCAATGCAAAAAAAAGTTTTAAAAACGGCCGTTTTTTCAGGAGCAGTGATTTTAATAATGCTTAAAGTCAAACAATAAAAGTGTAATATCCCTTTAAATTTCGTACCTGGGGGGTGTCTATAGTGTGCCTGTAAAGGGGCGCATGTTTCCTGTGTTTAGAACAGTCTGACAGCAAAATGACATTTTGAAGGAAAAAACTCATTTAAAACTACCCGCGGCTATTGCATTGCCGACAATACACATAGAAGTTCATTGATAAAAATGGCATGGGAATTCCCCAAAGGGGAACCCCGAACCAAAATTAAAAAAAAAAAATGACGTGGGGTTCCCCCTAAATTCCATACCAGACCCTTCAGGTCTGGTATGGATTTTAAGGGGAACCCCGCGCCAAAAAAAAAAAAAAAAAACGGCGTGGGGTCCCCCCAAAAATCCATACCAGACCCTTATCCGAGCACGCAACCTGGCAGGCCGCAGGAAAAGAGGGGGGGACAAGAGTGCGGCCCCCCCTCCCTCCTGAACCATACCAGGCCACATGCCCTCAACATTGGGAGGGTGCTTTGGGGTAGCCCCCCAAAACACCTTGTCCCCATGTTGATGAGGACAAGGGCCTCATCCCCACAACCCTGGCCGGTGGTTGTGGGGGTCTGCGGGCGGGGGGCTTATCGGAATCTGGAAGCCCCCTTTAACAAGGTGACCCCCAGATCCCGGCCCCCCCCCTGTGTGAAATGGTAAGGGGGTACATAAGTACCCCTACCATTTCACGAAAAAAGTGTCAAAAATGTTAAAAATGACAAGAGACAGTTTTTGACAATTCCTTTATTTAAATGCTTCTTCTTTCTTCTATCTTGCTTCATCTTCTGGTTCTTCTGGCTCTTCTGGTTCTTCTGGTTCTTCCTCCGGCGTTCTCGTCCAGCATCTGCTCCGCGGCGTCTTCTGTCTTCTTCTCCTCGGGCCGCTCCGCACCCATGGCATGGGGGGGAGGCTCCCGCTCTTCTCTTCTTCTTTTCTTCTTTTCTCTTCTTCTCTTCTTCTTCATTTTCTTCTCCGGGCCGCTCCGCAATCCATGCTGGCATGGAGGGAGGCTCCCGCTGTGTGACGGCGCTCCTCGTCTGACAGTTCTTAAATAACGGGGGGGCGGGGCCACCCGGTGACCCCACCCCCCTCTGACGCACGGTGACTTGACGGGACTTCCCTGTGACGTCACGGGGAATGCCACAGGGAAGTCCCGTCAAGTCACCGTGCGTCAGAGGGGGGCGGGGTCACCGGGTGGCCCCGCCCCCCCCCGTTATTTAAGAACTGTCAGACGAGGAGCGCCGTCACACAGCGGGAGCCTCCCTCCATGCCAGCATGGATTGCGGAGCGGCCCGGAGAAGAAAATGAAGAAGAAGAGAAGAAGAGAAGAAAAGAAGAAAAGAAGAAGAGAAGAAGAGAAGAGCGGGAGCCTCCCCCCCATGCCATGGGTGCGGAGCGGCCCGAGGAGAAGAAGACAGAAGACGCCGCGGAGGAGATGCTGCACGAGAACGCCAGAGGAAGAACCAGAAGAACCAGAAGAGCCAGAAGAACCAGAAGATGAAGCAAGATAGAAGAAAGAAGAAGCATTTAAATAAAGGAATTGTCAAAAACTGTCTCTTGTCATTTTTAACATTTTTGACACTTTTTTCGTGAAATGGTAGGGGTACTTATGTACCCCCTTACCATTTCACACAGGGGGGGGGCCGGGATCTGGGGGTCACCTTGTTAAAGGGGGCTTCCAGATTCCGATAAGCCCCCCGCCCGCAGACCCCCACAACCACCGGCCAGGGTTGTGGGGATGAGGCCCTTGTCCTCATCAACATGGGGACAAGGTGTTTTGGGGGGCTACCCCAAAGCACCCTCCCAATGTTGAGGGCATGTGGCCTGGTACGGTTCAGGAGGGAGGGGGGGCCGCACTCTTGTCCCCCCCTCTTTTCCTGCGGCCTGCCAGGTTGCGTGCTCGGATAAGGGTCTGGTATGGATTTTTGGGGGGACCCCACGCCGTTTTTTTTTTTTTTTTTTTGGCGCGGGGTTCCCCTTAAAATCCATACCAGACCTGAAGGGCCTGGTATGGAATTTAGGGGGACCCCCACGTCATTTTTTTTTTTTAATTTTGGTTCGGGGTTCCCCTTTGGGGAATTCCCATGCCGTTTTTATCAATGAACTTCTATGTGTATTGTCGGCAATGCAATAGCCGCGGGTAGTTTTTAATGAGTTTTTTCCTTCAAAATGTCATTTTGCTGTCAGACTGTTCTAAACACAGGAAACATGCGCCCCTTTACAGGCACACTATAGACACCCCCCAGGTACGAAATTTAAAGGGATATTACACTTTTATTGATTGACTTTAAGTATTATTAAAATCACTGCTCCTGAAAAAACGGCCGTTTTTAAAACTTTTTTTTGCATTGATCCATGTCCCCTGGGGCAGGACCCAGGTCCCCAAACACTTTTTATGACAATAACTTGCACATTAGCCTTTAAAATTAGCACTTTTGATTTCTCCCATAGACTTTTAAAGGGTGTTCCGCGGCATTCGAATTTGCCGCGAACACCCCAAATTGTTCGCTGTTCGGTGAACTTGCGAACAGCCAATGTTCGAGTCGAACATGAGTTCGACTCGAACTCGAAGCTCATCCCTAGTTAACACTAGGGATGAGCCGAACACCCTCCTGTTCGGTTTGCAGCAGAACATGCGAACAGGCAAAAAATGTGGCAGAACACACGAACACCGTTAAATAGGAAAAAGAGGATGATGGCACAAAAACCAGCTGAGTAAACTTAGAAATATGGATAAATGACAGGAAATATGAATGTCAATTCAACTAAAAATAGTTCCAGTTCCAATTCCGAATAAACTGGCGGCTGCAACCCTGAGAGTGGAAGCACAACTCTAAAAGATAAAATGGGACAAGGACAAGGTGCGCCAGACTCAGTGCAGTATTAACCACTTCATTACCGGCGTATAGTAAAATGACGTCCACAGATGGGATCTCCCATCCTGGGTGGACGTCATATGACGGCCTGGGCTCCCCGGCCGTCTAGGGGGCGTACGCGGGCTGCCAAGGGTGTGTGCACCCGCTGCGTTGCTCGTGTCGCAGTCACGAAAAAAAATTGCGATCGCCGCCATTACTAGTAAAAAAAATAAATAAATACATTTTTTGTAAAAATGCCATAAATCTATCCCGTATTTTGTAGACGCTATAACTTTTGTGCAAACCAATCAATATACGCTTATTGCGATTTTTTTTTTACCAAAAATATGTAGAAGAATACGTATCGGCCAAAACTGAGGAAAAAAATAGATAAAAAAAAAAAAAAAAATTGGGATATTTATTATAGCAAAAAGTAAAAATGTGTTTTTTTTTTTAAATTGTCGCTCTTCTTTTGTTTATAGCGCAAAAAATAAAAACCGCAGAGGTGATCAAATACCACCAAAAGAAAGCTCTATTTGTGGGGGAAAAAAGGACGTCAATTTTGTTTGGGTACAATGTTCCATAAATAACATCAGAACAGATATAAAGAACAGGATAAAAACTAAAATACACTTAAAATACAATCTTGGGAGATATCAATATGTCACATAATTTAGGAAGTAATTATTATGGATGAAAACAATATTCTTATCAGTGTGCAATAAAAAGTGGGAAATAGTAAAATAATGGTATATAATCCTAGAATTGATCATAGGAATATTATAGTAATAAAGTGTATATGTTAGAAAAAAAAATTATATATATATATATATATATATATATATATATATATATATATATATAGTGAGGTTTGAGGGTTGTTTAGCTCAAGTGTAGCACCCGCTAGCGAGAACAGTCCACACAGATGATTCCTTTTCAGGGCTTTTTTTGGCCCACTTTTATTAAAGAAAATCAAAGTTCCAGAAATGAAAACAAAAGTAGTTTCCCCTCGCAGGGGGTTTTCACCATCAGCTTTAAATAACAGGATATTTAGCCTCCTGGCTTACACATGCAGCATTGCAAGCAAAAATACCGAGCCACCTGGCTCTCTTCAGCAGCAGACACACCACTGCTCAGGCTCCCACATGGAGCTCTTCTGACTACTGTCAGCAACCTCAGACTCAGGTCTCTTGCTTTTACCTTACAGCCTGCACTCTCTGGATACTTCAGTGCACCCCTGCACTCTCTGGATACTCCCTTGCAAGCCTGGACTCCTGGAGACCTCCTGTCTCTCTGGGTGGAGCCCAGAATCATGGTCCTGACTCTGCTATCAGGCCCACACACACCTGAACAATCAGAGTGCCGGTGAGTCCCAAAACCTGGACCCAGGACTGGGGATTTCATCCCACCCGGATCTCTAAGGAATCCCCAGGCTCCAGATCCCAAAACGGATTTTAGTAAACAATGAGGAAACTGAAAAGCCAGTTTCCTCCCAAATAAAAAAATAAACTGGAGCCCCTCAACCTGCCTGGTTGAGAATTCTGCATCTAAACACTGGTGGGGTACCACTCCACCAAAATATATATATATATAGTATCACAAAAACTGGCTAAAAAAGGTATATATATATATATATATGTATATATCCAACGTCAAATAGATTAAACTGGGCAATAAAGTGTAGTGGTACTACACCTGGTGTGTGAACTGGCAAAAAAAGCCAACGTATTGTTATGTGAGGTCTGGGCCATATATATTATAAAATATAATCAGCATATTTATATATATATATTGATGGGTACATACACAATACATGGGTATGGCATATATTGGGCATAAACACATGTAGATTCAGCCTAATATTCCACTTGTTTAGAATATATATGTAAACAATAAACATGGAGTGCAGTCGTGCTTCCTTGAGTATATCACAGCAATAATTTATCAGTAAACCACATAGCTGTAAATGGCAGACATGTGGAAGGGAATGGGTAGGGGAGATGGGGGGGAAAGGGGGGGGGGATATCTGGAGGTGACGTCATTGTACACATCTATAGCATTTTTACTTACCACCCACATTAGATGTATATATATGTAGAACATCATAAGGAACAGAGTGGATGGTGAAAAAACAAAAATGAAACCTAAAATAATGCAAGTGAAGAATGGAGAATTAAAAAGTTATAAAAAGCATAAACAAAATTCAACATATTTATATTATAGTGTTAACTTCGATTTCCTCGTTCAGGCCATGAGGCGACATGCTGTTTAAAGAATAAATCCAATAGGTCTCTTGTTTACATAAACGTGCAAATCTCTCGGCTGGGGCATATTTATCAGGTATGGATTCAATGACCCATACTTGGAGGTTGGCAATCTCTTTTTGATGATGAGCAGCAAAATGGCGCGCAACACTATATGAAGGGTTACCGGCCTGGACAGCTCGACAGTGCTCTCCAAATCTGGCACGTAGGGCCCTAATGATCCTACCAATGTATAAAGTCCACAAGGACAGGATATGCAGTAAACTACATATGTAGTGAAACAATTATAAAAAGAGCATAAGGTGAAGGTCTTGCCATTGATCATGAAAGATTTTTTGCCATGTGTGACATGTGAGCACGTAAAGGAATAAAGCTTTTTTGCAGCGAAACATCCCTATGAGTGGGATAAGCGTTAATTGTCTGCGCCTATCGTATTACTTCCCTGAGATTTGATTTTGCTGGGAGCAATTTTACTCTTGATATTTGGTGCCCTACGGTAAGCAAATTTGGGCTTATCAGGTAAGGACATAGATAGATATGGATCATGAGTAAGAATAGACCAGTGTTTTTTGAAAATACTTTCCATTTTTTTTTTATAACTATAACCTTTGTTAAGGAACTTATTAAAAATATTCTGGGATGTGTAATCGTCCAACCTTGTACAGTTCCACCTTAGACGATGGGATTGGCTTTTGGGCACATTTTTTACCCACCTAGGGTGATGACAGCTCGAATGATGTAAAAAGGAGTTACCAGCTGTCGGTTTGGTATAATTCTTGTCTATGATGGTACTGTCAGAATGGAAAAGTTCTAGGTCTAGAAAACATAAGGAGTCAGGGTCCATGACTGAGGTGAAAGGCCAAAGGTGTTGGTGTTAATATATGTGACAAAATAATTGACGGAACTCGCTGGACCATCCCAAATGATTATAATGTCATCAATATATCGGCTGTAGAAGACCAGGTGTGCTGAAAAGGGGTTGTCAGCCCCAACATACCTGGTCTCCCACAGCCCCATAGTTAAGTTGACGTAGCTGGGGGCAAAATTAACCCCATAGCTGTACCCTGTTTTTGTAGGTAGAAATCACCATCAAAAGTAAAATAATTATGCTCCAAACAAAACTGGGTGGCTAAAAGGATAAATTCAATTTGCTGTGTGTTAAGGGTGGAATCATTGTTTAAAAAATGAGCTACAGCCGGCAGACCAACTTTGTGTGGTATTGGGGTGTATAAGGAACACACGTCCAAAGATACCCACAAATAAGTTGGTTCCCAGGTGTACAGGATTAGCTGTTCTATCAGGTGGGAGCCATCTCGGATGTATGAAGGAGGTGCCTGAGCTAATGGCTGGAGAAAGTAGTCTATATACAGAGAGTAGCTGGTAGTTATACTGTCAATAGAAGCAACTATTGGGCGACCTGGCGGGTTATTAGTATCTTTATGAATTTTGGGTAAATGGTACAGATATGGTACTTGAAAAAAGGGTTTCCTGAAAAACGCTGCCTCGGTTTTACTCAAGACACCCTCTGTCATGGCTTGAGCCACTATGGCGTTAGATTTTTCAATAAATTTGGGTAAGGGGTCTTTTGTAAGTTTTTCATAGGTACTGTTATCTGAGAGGAGTCGTCTGGCTTCCCTCAGGTACTCAGTTTTATTTTGTAACACTATACCCCCTCCCATAATCGGCTTGTTTGATAATAATCTCTGAGTTGGTGCTCAGAGATTTGAGGGCTCAATGTTCCAAAGGACTAAGATTGTTCATGGAGTAGTGTGATCGGGAGGACTCAGAAGAACAGAGGTCAGTAAGTTCTTTATAGACTACCTGGTAAAAGGTGGACAAATATGGGCCTTTGGACTGGGTGGGGTAAAAGATGGATTTGAGTCTGAACGAAGTGTGTATAGTGGATGGAATGGTGTGGGAATATTGGGACCAGACAACAAGGTCATCTTCTTTGTCTGCATTCCAAAGATCACAAAGATCTCGAATGGCTTGTTGGTCAAGAGAGGTATCTATCATACATGACTGATCTTCTGAAGAAGTGGCATCAGTGTTAGTAGTATTATGGGCCTTCATATTGAAGTGCCTTTTTAGAGTCAGGTTCCTAATGAATTTGTTTAGGTCTTTAAACATGGTAAATGAATTGGGGTAATTGGTGGGAGTGAAATTAAGGCCTCTAGACAATAATGAAAGTCCTTGCTTGTTTATTTTTAGAGAGGACAAGTTGTAAATTTTTATAGTTTCTGAAGCTTGTCCGGGCGGGATAGATCTAGATTTGTGTTTCCCCCCTCTTCTTCCTCTTCTACGTGTTTTCTTTTTGTTCTCGCTGTTATTGGGCTGAGGGGGGGTCGGTACTAAAAAAGAAGACAAGGGGATGGAAGATGGAGAAGCTCCAAACATAATCATGGAGGCATCTGGAGGAATAGAACCAGGTAGGACATGGTCCTGGTGGCATGATGAGGAAGTATGGGGCTGGTTGCCAGAACCGGCTGGTTCAATGGTAGGTGGCAATGTGGGTGATGATGGTATGGTCATATTGACTATAGTGGCAGAACAAGGTGTATCAAATTTTTTATCCTTAGGCTGAATGGATAATGTTCTAGAAGATATTGGGACAGTATTAACTGGGGCAGAAGCTAAAGAACAGGAGGTGGGGTGATCAAGTGTGGCGGTATCAGGGTGAATAATCGGATGGGAAAGAGAAAACAAAGGGATAAGTGGGGGAGGGGAGGAGTGGGTAGAATCTCTTTTTTTTCCAGTTGAAGACTCTTTTATGGGTATAGTCTTCTAAATCTCTACAAAATTCACCCAATTTGTTTTGGATTGTGGAATCTTCACTTTTTTTGGTATTAATTTTAAATGTTTTAAGCCATTCTGCGGGGAAAAGGGGATGAGCTAAATGTAAGCTAGTGATGTGACTCTCAATCTTTTGACGGAGGATACAATAGTGTTGGTCTCTATGACTGATAAGAATTTTGATTCATTTCTGGGTACAAAACTCCGCAACTTCCTCCCACTCTGTGCGCAAGTCTATATCCAGAAAGGAACACCCCTAGAGGACCCGGAGTCCTCAGGGGGGAGATCTTAAACTGAAAATATTGTTTTAGGAAAAAACAATCCCACCACTGGTGATTGGCAGAATTAGGGAGGTCTTCTAAATGTCTCATCCTCGTGCATGCGTCCTTGAACTTAGTATCAGACCATGGGGCAAAAATAATTGGGTGGGAACATGGTGTAAAACTCATCAAGCACATCATACTTGTATTTTTCTATCTGATCGATAATATCCATCTCTAATAGATAAACAGGTGATTTCCTAATACAGGAAACATATGATCCAAGGTCAACGTAAGTGGTGGCAAGAAACTATATTGATGATGGTAAATAAGTTCTAAAATGGTTATACAAGAAGTGGTTGTGCAGCACATCAAAAAAGCTTCACAGGCATGTCAGTAGAAAAAAGAGGATGATGGAGCAAAAACCAGCTATCCATAGAAATATGGATAAATGACAGGAAATATGAATGTCAATTCAAATAAAAATAGTTCCAGTTCCAATTCCGATTACACTGGCAGCTGCGACCCTGAGAGTGGAAGCACAGCTCTAAAAGATAAAATGGGACAAGGACAAGGTGCGCCAGACTCAGTGCAGTATTAAAGTGTTCATTTAGTAAGACAAGACAATCCAAATGGCTACTCACAATAGTAAAAGTGTTATCAGCCACATGGTTGAAGGATCTAGGGGTCAGGGTCACTCTGTGGTCCGAGCTGCTGTCCAGGTAGTAACAGGCTGGCTTGGTCACAATGTATGTGGGAGGTGGAGCCTCCGTGGAAGTCTGGGACACAAAAATTGCTAGTAAGCTGAAGTTGTCTGTGGAAGAAAGGCAACCGTAACCCGGAACCAGAAGTACATTTCAGCGTGGACCGCAAGCTATGAGGAACGGAAGTGACGTATATCGTTGGCCAATCAGATGACGCGTTTCACAGTCTCCACTGTTTCATCAGATATATATACACACATATATGGAGAATATAGAACAATATACATAAGAAAGATAATTAAATTCGTTAAAATAAATACATCATAAAAAATTCATATATAGTATCACAAAAACCGGGGCTTAAAAAGGTATATATATATATATATATATATATATATATATATATATATATATATATACAACGTCAAATTGACAAGGGTTCCCTTTAATTTCCATATCAGACCCGAAGCGCCTGATATGAATTTTAGGGGGACCCCCACACAATTTTTTTTTTTTACATTTTGGTTCGGGGTTCCCCTTAATATTCATACCAGACCCAAAGGGCCTGGTAATGGACTCGGGGGAGGATAATAACTTGCATATAAGCCTTTAAAATTAGCACTTTTGATTTTTCATGTTAGTGTCCCCTAGACTTTAATGGTGTTCCGGCAGCTTTTGAATTTGCAGTGAACACCGCATATTGTTCGCTGTTCACTGTTCAAACTTACGTTCGACTCGAACATTGGGCTCGTCCCTAGTTAACACAAGAACAACGAGGCTCCATTCACATCTGTGCATTTCCTTGCACTTCAGAAATCCGCTGCACCAAAAATTGCAGTAAAAAACGCACCAAGCTCTGCTCTAAAAAAGTTCTGAAGCTTCTTTGGGGTGATTGCTGTGTGTAGGGCAGCTCATTCAGGTGGATGGGCTGCCCTATGTGTGATGAGTGAAAATGCTCCAAAATGCCTCCCCACCTCAATAATAAAAAAAATGTGGGAATGCGAGTTCCCGCTATACAGAGATGTGAACAGGGCTTGACAACTGAGTGTTTCTGTCCACTCCCTTCTATGTACTTGTATAAGGATTGGCCATATACTATGCAATCTAATTGTATATTGTGTAGTTAGTGAGAAGGCTGATCACCGATTGGTTGCATTTCATTTAAAAAACATGCAGCTGGGAATGGGAGGGTGGATGATGCAACATGTGTGCTAATGAGATCAGCTGGTCAACTCCTTCATGTGTCAAAACCTAGAGTCTGTAAGGATGTAAGACAGAAGCAATAGATACGTTTGGAATCATGGATGGAGGACAGTAAGGTACGTGTCTGTAGATTTTATGGTAAGTTTTAATATTTTTGCAAAAAAATTACATGAATGCAATATTGGTGCATAGGGGAGCTGGAATTTAGAAAAAAAAAGGTTAACTTAGCCTTTAAGGGCCATTTGGACAAAAAATAAACGTCTGTCTGTCTTCCCTTATGTGTCCTGTCTATAGTGAAAATTCAGTGGTGTACCGATCCAAAGCTAAATAAAATGTTTTAAATAATAAAAAAATAATAATTCATCACACCTCCTATTTCAGTGATGGCCTAACATTTTGGATTTCCTCTATTCATGCTGACAATGGTCACAAGAGCAAATAGAGAGGGACAAAGCAATAAAAACCTGACAGGACTTTTAACCTTTCCCTATTCTATTTAAAACTAAAAAAAATGGAGACACTCTTTAAACATTCTGATCACTGCTGAACCTTCTCCCTTTTACCAGGACTCTGTGACAATCATCGAATGTCTATATGTCTCTTAAGACATTTTTGGTTACAATTACATTTGGTAGTGAAGTCCTTTTTTAAAAAAAGAAACAAACAAAAAATTAATTCCTTAGCAGCTGTGATATTGCTATCATATGTCTTTTGTTTTTTAACTTTAGAACATTTAATTCAATATTTATGTCACCAAGGCAGCATAATGGGAAGTTGGTGTACTTAAGAATAAAATAGGCATCTTCATTATTCATTCCCATTTCCACCAATGTGATAAACTATTTATGTCATTAGTATTTAGTGTCTGTGTTCTCTGTTTTTTTAGCACTCATAAACCTGTCTCTGTCCACAAATATGTCACTACATTGACATAAATATGAAGATTTAACAATCCATAAGTCACATACGCTGAACTGTTACTGAAACCTCAACATTCTGTTCAGAAACTGCCATCCTAATCATGCAAATTACATCTGGATTTGCTTTTTTTATGCAAACTTTAGCATAATGAAGACAGAATTTATATTAGCAAAGGATTTGATTAAATATGCAGTAATAAATAAAGTAAAATGAGCCACATTAGGCTTATCAGGACACACATAAACATAATATGACCAACTCCATATAAAACTTACATTTTCTTTTTGATTGAAAACTCTATCATTATATTGTTGCTATTTAATGGGCTAGACCCATTAAGCAAGACTTCAGTCCAGTTATTATATTTTATACTAGACAATCATTTTGCATACCTTTAAAATATATGTAATGGTTTCCTAAATTATCAGATAACAACAATTATTGTAAAATGTTTATTATTAGTTATTTGTTTGTGCAATATTTTTATATTTCTCAGTAAATGTTTGCAGTTTTGTGGTTGTTGACATCAAACCTTTTTTTGGCCTTAGATATATACGCTGCGCTACCTGTAATTAGTGTAATACACACTCTATCAGTGTAGAGATCAAAATGCATACATTACTATTAAATAAATGTTTCTTAAATGATCAATGAATGGTGAGATATTTTAAAATATATACTGAATAACTTAAATAAATAACTGTGTCCGAACAGTGAATATTGTGACTAATTAAATAGATAAAAATATATATACAATACACAACTTAATCCAAGGTGCTCCTATGCAAGGTAGTGTTTAAAGTACATAAATTAATATGTGGATTGATCATGAAAAAAGGTGAACACTACCTCGCATAGGAGCACTTTGGATTAAGTTGTGTATTTTATAAGTATTTTGAACACTACCTTGTATAGGAGCACCCTGGATTAAGTTGTGTATTGTATATATATTTTTATCTATATAATTAGTCACAATATTCACTGTTCGGACACAGTTATTTATTTAAGTTATTCAGCATATATTTTAAAATATCTCACCTTTCATTGATCATTTAAGAAACATTTATTTAATAGTAATGTATGCATTTTGATCTCTACACTGATAGAGTGTGTATTACACTAATTACAGGTAGCGCAGTGTATATATCTAATCTATTTATCCTTGCACGATTTATGTGATGTGTTTAACGCTAGCAGCTTCCTTGTCATTTATTTATTTATTTTAGCATCTTGTTATTGGTGACTCACAGGATCCTTTTACATCTTTTTTTGGACTTACCATTATTATTATTATTATTATTATTAATATACAAGGTTTATATAGCGCCAACAGTTTACCCAGTGCTTTACAACATGGGGGCAAACAGTACAGTTACAATACAATTCAATACAGGGGATCAAGAAGGCTATTATCAGCAAGGTGGTCGCTCAGACGGTTGTAGACCAGACGTTCCAGGAGTTTGGATAAAAAGGGGAGCAAGGAGATGGGGCATAGGTTTTTAAGATTGGATGGGTCCAGTGAGAGCTTTTTAAGTATGGGGCTGACAAGTGCATGTTTTAGGGAGTTGGGGAAGATGCCAGAAGAGAGGGAGAGATTGAAGATGTGTGTTAGAGAGTGTAGAATAAAGCCAGAGGGTGAACATAGCATTTGCGAGGAAACAGGATCCAGGGGGCAGGTGGTAAGATGGGCGTTAACAAGTAGTTTAGCAACCTCGTCTATAGTGGTGGGGATGAAAGAGGGAAGTAATGATTGTACCTGTGGGCATAAAGTGTAGAGCATGGAGGTATCTGAACAGTAGAAATTGCCTCGCAAATTGTATAAATCTTCTGTTTGAAGTGATTGGCCTTCTCCTGGGCAGTGAGTGAGTTGGTGGTTGGAGGCAGTGGAGGACGAAGTAGAGAGTTAAAGGTAGAGAAGAGTTGATGGGGACGGGATGATAAGGTGTTAATGAGAGAGATAAAGTAGGTCTGCTTGGCAGTGAGGAGGCAGGAATTGTATTTTTGGAAGGCAGATTTATACTGGATGAAATCTTTCTGGGACTTCGTCTTTAGCCACAGGAGTTCAAGAGCACGGCTGTGTTTTTTCAGACTTCTAGTGTCATCTGTTTGCCAAGATGTGTAAACGCTTACATCTCATATATGATTTAAAATGGTAATATAATATAAAAAGTAATTTTCAATCATTTTAAATCTGCAGCTTTAAAATATTTTTTGGAAATCCTGCCATGAAGATCTTTGTTCAGCACTACCTGTTATAGGGTGACAATGCTCTGACCTTGCCTCCTAACTACATTGTCACCCTGTCACATGGACTGGCAATGGAGACGTGGGTGTTTCATTGCCCGCTATGCAGTCATAGTCCACTGTTGTAACCATCAGAGCCCCTACCCTGAGAAATGCCATGCCACCATCACTTGGAGTGCTTGCGTTTAAACAGAGTGGGGGAGAATTACTAAAACCGGTGTACACAAAATCTGGTGCAACTGTGCATAGTAACCAATCATCTTTTCATTTCATGTTGTTCAATTAAGCTTTGACAATAAAACATAGAAGCTGATTGGTTACAGTTTTTCCTATTTAATCATCATTGTTAGCCATATTGTTGGCAAAATATGGAAAATTGTTACCATAATTACTCTAATTTTCGTTTCCTGGGAGATCTCCCTGAGGAAAACACGTGATTAGCCCTGTGTCGTCACATGTAGGGGAGGGGCCAGGATGGTGGAGGAGTTTGGATACATGCTTGTTTGTACAAGCCGCTGATTCATACAAGTTTGGAGGTCATTTGGAGAGGAATCCTATGCTTAATACTTTTACAGTTTGGTGCACTGTAATTGCCTAAAATGTGTGAGTACCCTGATGTTATGTTTTCTAAATACATTTTTAAACTAGCGATAATGCACTATCAAGCCTATTTCTTGTTTGAGGACAACTTCTCTGGATCTTCTGGTGAGATCCTGCTGAGCCAATTTCACTTATGCCGCGTACACACTGTTAGGCGCCCGTCTTCTCCTTGTGGCCTAGGCTCTTGGAGATGGCTCAGTGGAGGTCCTCGCCGGCGGTTAATCAATAACACATACACACACTAGGTATGCTGAAATGATTACAATTCTTTATTTTTAGATTCGCTTTTTTATGCTGTCTTTACAAGACTCTGCCCACAATTTGGGGGCCAATCAAAATGATAATACATATTAGCATATTCGGTAATTTCCAAACATATCCCAATCTTGTGATTTTCCAAACATTAATAGTGTCTACATCTTGTGATATCAAAAAGGGTGACCCCTGTAGTTCAAGTTAATAGGTCAAAACATTCCTCATCCCCTGTCACTTGTCTGCTGGACAACCGCAGCTTCCTTAAAAAGTACAGAGACGAAACCACAAGCAGATGTTTCCTCAAATAAACACAGAAAAAGAGGAAAAGACATATATGAGATATTTCAGTAAATCATAAGACAGTCTGATCTTAATCAAAAATATACTAAGATATGTTTCTGATTATTAAAGCAAAATAAGCAATGTGAAATCATGAATCATGAACAGAGTGAAATCAACAATTAATCAATTAATCAATAATGTAATGTAATATGGAATCTCCTTACAATCCTCCCTTTGACCATTCGATATCATCGAAATGGTCATTCTACCTATTCGTCACGCCTCAAGGAGTCATATTCCTCGGCTACCTTTTCATCATGCCTTAAGGAGTCGTATTCCTCGGCCTCATTTCCCTGGTTCTCGTACCATACCGTGGGATCTCTGGTAATGGAAGTCAGCTTCATGGTTTCGGAAGGTGCTTTGCTACCCTTTTTGTAGAGGCATTTGAGTAACATGAAGCATGCGTACAAGAACAATGGGGGGAGTTCCCTTCAAAAAAAGGAGTGATGTTTAAGGGAATGGCCATCAATGGGATTCTGGCTGTACTGGGGTGGAATTTGCTGCATATCCAGCATTTCTCAAAACCAGACTTCTGTGCATGACTGTACTTAAACCTCAATAACAACATCTTGTCAGTGAAACCTGAAGGGGGTTCAGTGGGGGACATACTTCTTTTATACTTTGTACTAGATGTATTGGCTGTCTGTGCATTTCCACATATCCCTTCTAGTGACCCTAAATCTTCTGGATGGTACACACAATTTGTTATTAACCAAGTAGGTAGGAATACTATCAGAATCAGACATGTCCAGAGGCATAATGTTTTTCCTGACACAGAGGTGGAAATCATTTTGTCAGGTACTGTGTGCAAAGTTCTGTTATACGTTTCTTCCTGTTGGTGGGGGATTCGTCTCGTCGTCCAGAGAGATTTGTTTTATGCCTTCTTGAATGTCCTTCAAATCTGGTCGCTGTTCCTGAAGAGAGAAGTCTTGGGATGCTGGTGGAGGGTCAGGGGTCTGGGGTTGCTGTGGACACTTCTTTAACCGGCTGGCGTGGATCCAGGTGTTTCCTAGATCGGTCAGTACAGCAGTTCTGGAAACCTTCTCTATCTTCCAAGGTCCAGAGAAAATGGGTCCGACCTTCTTTTTGTGTGCCAGTTGTTTCACCAGTACTTTGTCTCCTGGGATGAAGGGATGAGTAGGTTCTGTTGAAAGAGGAGAAAAGGTGACAGAGACTTGTTCGTTCATATCTTGTAGCATACTTACCAGATTTTTCACGTACATTTCCTGTTGAGAATAGATGTTAATGTCAGTGTTTTGATCCAAGAGGGGCAGCTCTATGTTTGCAGGAACTCCCATCAGAATCTCAAAGGGCGAGAGTTTTGTTCTAGCATGTGGTGTTGTTCTGATCTGAAATAGGACAGAAGGAAGGTAATCCAACCATCCTTTCATGGTGCCCCCCGTGGCTTTTTTTAACTTGTCCTTAATGTTCCTATTCATTCTTTCCACTACTCCTGCACTTTGTGGGTGGTAAGGGATGTGCAGTTTCCACTGTAAGCCTAGTAGCTTAGCTAAAGTCTGTGTAACAGAGGAGCTGAAGGCAGGCCCTCTGTCTGACCATATGGCCGTTGGTATTCCGAACCTACAAACCCAATGGTTCAGTAGGCATTTGGCAGCAATTTTAGCAGTCTCACCTGTACAAGGAATTCCTTCAACCCAACCTGACCATTTGCATACGATCACGCAAAGGCATTTCAAATTGCCTTTTTGTTTGGGCATGTGTGTGAAGTCTATTTGCAAATCTGTCAGGGGACCCAGGGGTGAGGGCAGGTGGCCATGTAATCCATGATTTTTCCCTTGGACATTGTTTTGTGCACAGGTCAGACAACTGCTGGTGAGGAGTTTTGCCTGTTTACTTAAGTTGTTTGTGCAGAAAGACTTTGTGTATATGTTTGTTAGGGCGGTGGTACCTATATGTCCTGGACCATGGAGATAGGAAAGTATGAGAACACTGCTTGATTCTGGTATTCCCAATATCTTCCCCTCTTTTGACCAAAGACCTTCTTGGTCCTTGGTCAAGCCATCCTTGACCCAAAAAGAAACATCCTCCTCTGTAGCTAATCCCTGTATTTGTACCACAACGGTTTTAAAGTTGGGTGATGTAAAATGTTCTTTGAAAAACATTGTTGTGGGGGCTGGCTGACCAATGTACAGGGCAGCGGCTTTTTTTGCTTCTCTGTCTGCCAGAGCGTTTCCTTTGGAAACTCTGCTGTTATCCGATGAATGTGCTTTTACCTTGACGACCGCTATCCTCTTTGGGAGAAGAATCGCTTGCAGGAGTGCTTTAATTTGCGTAGAGTTAGCGATTGGCTTGTTGTCAGCGGTTTTAAATCCTCTATTCGCCCAGATTACGCCATAGTCGTGCGTGACACCAAAAGCGTACCTACTGTCTGTGTAGATGTTTACCTCCTCATCAGAGAAAAGTATGCAAGCTCTTGTGAGTGCCTCCAATTCTGCTACCTGTGCCGAGGAGGGTGGTAAGGCTTTTGCTTCCAACACCACATCAGGTAGTTGGACAATGGCATACCCTGTCAGGAATGTTGCATCAGAGGGGCGAGTACAACTGCCGTCTATGAAGACGTCCTGTACTCCTGGTAGGGGAATGTCAGTGAGATCTGGGCGAGGGCTGGTTATTGCTGCAACCTGTTCAACACAATTGTGCTTCTGATCAGGGTCTCGTGGCAGCTTGAGCAAAGAATGTAAAAGACGGACAGTGGGATTACTTGGTGGTGCGTGTTTGAGGGTGAGGTTATCAGTATTCAGAAGTGTGATCTCATACCCACTAAGCCTTTGTGCTGTCATATGCTGTGTGTTCATGTTTTGCAGAAGGTGAGTTACTGAATGAGTAGTGTAGAGAGTCAATTCATGGCCTAATACTGATTTGTTAGCCTCTTGAACTGCCATAGCACAAGCAGCAAGGTTCTGTAGACAAGATGGCATCCCTTGTACTTGGGTAGGCAACTTTTTTGAGAGATAGGAGACTGGTCGGTACCCGGTTCCATGTTGCTGTGTCAAAACCGCAGCAAAAGAATTTCCCGATACCACACAGTATAATTGAAAGGGCTTGCCATATTCTATCAATCCCAGGGCGGGGGCCTGAGTCAAACTTTTTAACAAGGCCTGAAAAGCACAGAGCCTTTCTGTTGTCCAATCTACTGTCTTTGGGGCGGTGGACAAGGTAGCCTCCCTCAGAATGCCATCATAATATGAACAATCTGGGATCCATTGGCGGCAATATACGATTGCGCCCAAGAATGAGAGCAAAGTTGCTTTGTCTCTTGGAGGACTGAGAGCCTGCAGGGCTGCGGCACGTTTGGGGGATACCAGCCTGGTTCCCTCCTTCAGAATGCATCCCAGGTATTCTACCTGACTTTGACACCATTGTATCTTCTTCCGCGATGCTAGGTGGCCAGACCTGGCCAGGTGATGTAACAGAGATGTGGAATCGACCGCACAATCTTCAGCAGATCGACTGCACAGGAGCAAGTCGTCCACATACTGTATTAGTACCGACCCGCGCTCAGCAGTCCATGACTTAATTGTCTCATTAAGGACCATGGAGAAGGCTGCTGGACTGTCCACATACCCCTGAGGTAATCTTGACCAGGTCAACTGCTTTCCCCTCCCCCATGAGAATGAAAACATGGGCAATACCCCTTCATCGATCGGGATGCTAAAAAATGCATTCGCCAGGTCTACTACTGTGTAGCAAAGGGAATCAGCAGGTATTTTCAAAAAGATGAAAGAAATATCTGCTACCAAAGGTGGCAGAGGTATAACCTGCTTGTTCACGGCCCTTAGGTCCTGTACAAGCCTCCACTCCCCATTTGCCTTTTTCACAGGGTAGATTGGTGTATTCCAGGGGCTTATGATGTGTTTCAGAATCCCTTTTGCTATGTAATCATTGATTAATGGTGTGATGCCTTCAATTTTTTCAAGTGGCAGGGGGTACTGCTTGTGATATTGTACTTCAGCGTCTGGACGCATTTGTGGTGTGTAGGGTGTACAGTTAATAAAACCCACACTCCCTTTGTTGTCTGCCCATATAGCATGTGTTTCTAGAGTGGGTGGCAATGATGCAAAGAGTCCCCTGAAAGTGTGTCTCTTTGGAGCATGTAAATCACAGAACGGTGAGCTGGCAGTGAGGGAGCCCCCTCTGTCAAATTTAATGGTGATATTCAGTTTTGAGAGTAGGTCCCTCCCCATTAAAGATACTGGACAATCCACAAGGACAGCAAAACTCTGGGTACACAGTTCCTGCCCTTCTGGAGTGGCCACGGGCAATGGTGGAGTGATGGGGTGGGTAATTGATGTCCCATTTATACCAATAGAGTTTCCCTCAGTGCAGTGCGGTGTGTCATATATGGCATCATTCAAACTACTGAATGTAGCCCCTGAATCCAACAATAGACATATCAGGTGATTGTCTACCCGCAATAGTACCTGCGGAAGACTTTTCCACGATGGATTGTAACACACAAGGCTGAGGGACGGGACGTACTCTTGGCATCCCTATTGTGGCGTCCGCCGAGCGGATGGCCACTGCATCGGAATGCGTGGGGGTGGTCTGTTAGGCTGAGGCTGGTATTGGGGTTGTGGTTGGGGTGGTTGGGGTTGTGGTGGGTGAGGATACCTGATATCCTGAAGGCGACGGGGGGGTGGTGTTAAGATTCCTACCTCTCCCTCTCTGGGCGTTTGTTCTAATTCTGTAGGGACATTGGGACTTCCAGTGCCCCAGTTCCCCACAGTTAAAGCACCCCTGGTCTGGTGGGTAACCCTGATTTGGGGGATAAGATTGCATTGGTGGATAAGGTTGCATTGTCATTATGTGGGTGGGCGGAGTCCCACCAGTTGGCAGAGTCTGGGTTGGTGTCAGGGAGGGAAAAATGCCACCCTTCTGCTCAAATACCCCTGATGTTTCTCGTGACCTAGCATCCTTCATAAATTCATCTGGGGGTTGTTCTGCCCACTTTGGATTAGTGAATTTAAGCAACTGTGTCACCTTTGTATCACCACCAGCCATAATGGTGGTGGTGAACAATTGGGGGTTGGCGTTATCTACTGCTTTCCACAGACCATATACCCGGGTACAAAATTCATAGAACTTTTCCTTCGGTCCCTGTTTTGCTAGGACAAGTTCCTGAAGTGCAGATGAACCCTTGTATATAGTAGACCAATGATTCCCCATACCTTTCCAAAAAGATACCCAATCTTTATCTTCTTCTATGTGGGCTGTCCATAAGGCATCTACGGGATGCCCTTCTGGGCTGTCAGGGTCAACTATACTAAGAATCCCTGCTATATCTTCTTTATCCAGGCTTGTCCCTGCACTGTATTTTGCAAGGAAAGCACCAGCCTCCCTAGGGCTTTTCTTTGGGCTGGGGCATAACTCCTTTATTTTTGACAGTGTGCCTAGGGGTAGGGGAATATGCACTACCGTCTCCCCTATATGCATGAGTGGTGCTTTAAAGGTGGCACCTAGAGTTTCCTGGTCCACCTCCATTTCTCTTTCCTCAGTAGAGGATTCACCCTGCTCCCTTTCCTCCTGTGGGGGTTTCTGGCTTCTGAGTGTGGTGGATGGCTGTGCAATTATCTTTTCCTCAGCTTCCTTAATCCTTCTTGCCTTTTTCTCTAGTTTCTTCTCGTACGCCTCTAAATCTTCCCTTTTCCTTTGTATCCTTTCTTCCTCTTCCTGCTGTCTCTTATTAAATTCTTTCTGTTTCTCCTCCCATTCCTTTTCCCTGGGGCTTAACTTCCTGACTCCTTCCTCTTCTCCCTTTTCCAGGGACATTCCATCCCTTTCTTCCTTAGTTATTGCAGAATACTCTCTCATCTCACCATCCCTCTTATCTAGCTCTCTTTTGTAACGTTCTAGCTCTTCCTCCCTTTTCTTGAGCTCTTTTAACTTCTCTTCTAATTCCCTTTCCTTCGGATCCAACTTCCTAATCCTCTCTTCTTCTCTCCTACGTATACCTTCTGCCCGGACTTCCTCTTCCCTGTTTCTACTTTCATTTTCCCATCGTGTAACCTGCACCTGATCAGCTGCACCATATACCATGGTAGCTAATACTGCTGGATCCAAAGATGGATACAGCTGAAGACATGGACCCAATGTTCCATCCTCCTGTTTAACCATCACATAAGGGGGGGGGTGCTTCGGGTTGCTGAGATAGGGCGGGTGAATTTACAGGTTTTGGTGTGGGGGCTTTAGTTACATACTCTGTTTTATATTTGGTCTAGTGGTAAGCAGGATCCACGTCCTGTCAACACTAAGGAACAGTAAACCAAAGGTGCAATGTGGGCAGGCGGGCGCTATCTCACTACAGTCAGGCTCCTGTCTTAGGTTGTTCATTTAGTACATATATGTGTAATACAATATCAACAAAATCCCTCTAAATCAATACAGTACTTTACATTCAGTTGTCATACACATATATTATCATACACTTATCTCTAATTCTCTAATACTCTATACACTCTAAATACTTACGGTGGTACCTTAAAAAAAAACAAGCAAAATCTTATATATACAGTGGCAAAATAAAGTTACATTATATGAACATGTTATAATAAGTATAATAAGTGCACTTTTCAATATTTTCCCCAAAAATTGGGCGTCCACTTAGCCACTCCTTATACTACAGGCGTATTCTATACTTCCCGAGTTTTAAACACACATATATCTACTCAACACAGCAGTCAGACCAACCTAGTCAGACTATAAAAAACCAAAAAACCTGCGAGCCCTTTAACCCTCCAAGGGGCTACAGCCCTAGCCCGTTGCGAAGGCACAGTTATGTAAGTGGGTGGATATACAAGGTTATTTGAACAAGGCAAGCATCAACACCAGTTACCAAAAATAGGTAAAAAGGAGCAGAATGTCTTACCTGTTCAAAACACCCCACCACTTCCTGGTACCAAAAACTGTTAGGCGCCCGTCTTCTCCTTGTGGCCTAGGCTCTTGGAGATGGCTCAGTGGAGGTCCTCGCCGGCGGTTAATCAATAACACATACACACACTAGGTATGCTGAAATGATTACAATTCTTTATTTTTAGATTCGCTTTTTTATGCTGTCTTTACAAGACTCTGCCCACAATTTGGGGGCCAATCAAAATGATAATACATATTAGCATATTCGGTAATTTCCAAACATATCCCAATCTTGTGATTTTCCAAACATTAATAGTGTCTACATCTTGTGATATCAAAAAGGGTGACCCCTGTAGTTCAAGTTAATAGGTCAAAACATTCCTCATCCCCTGTCACTTGTCTGCTGGACAACCGCAGCTTCCTTAAAAAGTACAGAGACGAAACCACAAGCAGATGTTTCCTCAAATAAACACAGAAAAAGAGGAAAAGACATATATGAGATATTTCAGTAAATCATAAGACAGTCTGATCTTAATCAAAAATATACTAAGATATGTTTCTGATTATTAAAGCAAAATAAGCAATGTGAAATCATGAATCATGAACAGAGTGAAATCAACAATTAATCAATTAATCAATAATGTAATGTAATATGGAATCTCCTTACACACACGATCGGACTTTACGTCAGACTTTGCTCGGCGGACTTTTCGCTGGACTTTGTCGGCTCCTTGCGCCGGACTTAAAAAGGGACGGACTTGGACACACACGATCACTGCAAAGGTCCGCTGGTTTGGAATGCGGTGACGTACAGCACGTACGACGGGACTATAAAAAGGAAGTTCAAGCCCCACTACGGCACCCTTTGGGCTCCTTCTGCTAATCTCGTGTTTATCTCGTGTTAGTAGAAGTTTGGTTAGAGACGAATCGCGGTTTTCACGCTTCAGCTTATTTTGATCGTTTTCTGCGGTTCAGTTTGTGCTTGTGAGGTTTGTATCTGCTTTTCAGTGTGTTGTTGGTCAGTTCGTAACCTGCCTTGCAGGCCGTTCTGGTCCGCTCGTTCCTGATTTTCAGGTAGTTCTTCATAGGCCTTGCTGTTCTTCAGTGCGTTTGTTATAAGTTTGTTTGTTTGACCAGCCGACCGTTTTGAAGCCATGTCGCGTGGACGTACTCGTTCTCGAGTTCATGCTGCGTGGGGACTTGGTGTTGGGGTTAATACTTTGACCCGAGTCCAGTCCATGAACAGGGCGAGGAGGAGTTCATGGATGAAGAATTGGTTGCGCCAGTGTGACCAATTCTCGCATATGCCTTTGCTCTGCGAGCTCCGTGAGAATAATCCTGAGGATTTCAGGAATTATCTCTGGACGACGGACCCCGTTTTTGAGCGTCTGCTGGCTATGCTGACCCCCTATATCAGCAGGCAGGATACCTGCATGAGGCAAGCCATCAGTGCAGAGCAGAGGCTAGTTGCCACATTACATTACTTGGCGACTGGGAGAAGTCTTCAGGACTTGAAGTTCTCGACAGGCATCTCCCCCCAGGCTCTGGGGATAATAATCCCAGAGACTTGTTCTGCCATCATTCAGGTCCTGCAGAAGGACTATATGAGGTAAGTTTTATCCTTTAAAATTACATGATATGTATTAAATGTTTGATAATGTATAGTCTAAATGTCCTCCTTACCTAATTACCATGCTTTGAATATGCTGTGAATGTCCCCTTTATCTTCATGCATGCCTGTTTTTGGACATTAATCATTTATTGCCCTACACGCATATTTACATTCAATAACCTCCCCACCATGCAATCCTGGGTCCATTTATATCTCTAGCCTATAGTCCCTTGAACAATGTATATTGTCAGCTCCATTGTACTGTTTGACCCTCCCCCACCCCTCAAATGTTTAAAAACGTCAGGTGTGTTTTTCTCCCTAATTAGACCCCCTCCTCCACCCCTCACATGTTTAAAAACGTCAGGTGTGTTGTTTTCCCTAATTAGACCCCCTCCCCCACCCCTCACATGTTTTAAAATGTCAGGTGTGTTTTTCTCCCTAATTAGACCCCCTCCCCCACCCCTCACATGTTTTAAAATGTCAGGTGTGTTTTTCTCCCTAAATAGACCCCCTCCCCCACCCCTCACATGTTTTAAAATGTCAGGTGTGTTTTTCTCCCTAATTAGACCCCCTCCCCCACCCCTCACATGTTTTAAAATCTCAGGTGTGTTTTTCTCCCTAATTAGACCCCCACCCCTCACATGTTTTAAAATGTCAGGTGTGTTTTTCTCCCTAATTAGACCCCCTCCCCCACCCCTCACATGTTTTAAAATGTCAGGTGTGTTTTTCTCCCTAATTAGACCCCCTCCCCCACCCCTCACATGTTAAAAAAATGTCAGGTGTGTTTCTTAACCTAATTAGAACCCCTTCCCCCACATTAAAATTGATCAATGGGCCATCAGAGGGGGTGATTAATCTTATAAGTGGGCCTTATGTTTGTTCTAATTTAAATAACAAACACACATATTAATAATGTTTGACTGCTGTTGTTCAATAATGTTTTTGTGTAATCTGATATCCAAGTTATGTTTGAAATTCCTTATATTAATTTTATTTTTTTTCACTCCACAGTTTCCTTCCAGTACACAGGAATGGCAGACTGTGGCCTCCCAGTTCGCTGACTGTTGGGACTTTCCCAACTGTGTCGGGGCGATTGACGGGAAGCATGTCCGCATTGTTCCACCACCGCATTCGGGGTCTTATTTCTACAACTATAAGGGGTTCCATAGTGTAGTTTTGATGGCGGTGGTCTCGGCACATTTGGACTTTCTGTTTGTGGATGTGGGGAAGAACGGCCGGATGTCTGACGGAGGAGTGTTTGCACAGACCGAGCTGTGCCAGCATCTCACGACTGGTGGCCTGGGATTGCCACCTGATGACCAGAATGTGGATGGACTCCCCTCAGTTTTTGAGGCCGTTCCCCCAAAGAACACTCACCCCTGAGAGGAGGGTATTTAATTACCGACTGGCCAGAGCAAGAAGAGTTGTGGAGAATGCCTTTGGGATTCTGGTGGTTCCATTTGTTTCTTTCAGCCATAAATCTGGCGGACTATAAAATAAATCAAGTCATACTTGCTTGCTGCATACTACATAACTTTTTACGTAGACATTCTGCTACATATCTAACCTCTGTTGGGCCTGAGGCCGGACTTGTACAAGATCTAACAATGACAGGCCTGGAAATTGGCCGTATTGGCTTGGCCCCCCGAACCGCACGTCAAGTTTGTGAGCGATATGTGAATTATTTTAATGGTTGGGGGGCCATTGCTATTCAAGAAGAGCTTTAATTTTACAAAATAAAAAAATAAAAAAATTTTCCCAAAAATATCTTGTTTTTATTCTTGTTTGCATTTAGTTTGGTCTGTCTCCTAGTGCACTTGTAGTAGTGGCAAGTGCATTTACCTTTAGTTAATAAGGCCCTTTGTCACTGTAACCACACACAAATTTAATAAACATCTCATTGAGAAATAATCAGCCACACACATTGTAGTAGTAAAAACACATTGAAAGGTGCATTAATTGAAATTTTTTTTTTTTTTTTTAATTTTTTGGTTTTAACAAAAATAAATTATTTTGTAGTAAACTTTATTAAAGACATATTAAAACAAAAATACACCTTGTTTAAAATCTTCAAATTCCCAACAGTCTTTTGAAAAACATAAAAAGAAAAAACAAAGAACTTACAAAGTTCAACATTTGAAGAATGGTGCTGGTGATGTCACCCTTGTAAATTGAAAATCTTTAATATGCTCAAAATTGAGCATTACAAAAGGGTCAAGTCAACATGTGCTATCTCCCATCATGGGTGAGCAATGTACGTGTTTTGTGTGTGCAATCCCTTTGTTCCTCTCACCACTCAATAATTTTGAGGATGAAGGGGTTGCAAACACAAAACAAGTACATTGCTATCCCATGATGGAAGATAGCACATGATGACACACCGTGTGCATCCTAAAAATTTTTGGTGAAGGCAAAAAATTGGTAACATTTCTATAAGAAACTTCACAAGGAAATGAAGAACATGATTGATGTTTTTAGGCCAAACGTTATTATATTCTGCCCAAAACATCAATCATGTTCTTCATTTCCTGTTGCATGGAGTCCAGGTGAAGTTGCATGGTCTGAATTTGTTCACGCATTTTATCAATCTGGCCATTCCACAGCATTATCTGGCCAATCAGTCTTTGGGCACTGTCTGTGGTGAATGGCTCTGCCGCTTGGCCTTCCACAACCAGAAGCTCACCTAAAATGTGTTAAAAAAACAAGGGTTAAAATATGCACGCCTAAATACATTACCTTACGCTGGGGTGTCAGTCACTCACTTGGTGGGGTTGAAAGGTCGCACACTTCCTCCACCTCTCCTTCCTCCAGCTCGTCGGGTGGGCATGGTCTTGGGCTGGGGCTATCTTCAGCCTCAGGCTGGTGACTTGGGGGGTCCTGGGATCCTTGGACTGTTGTCTGAGTCTTTTCTCCCCTATGATAAGTCAACAAAAGGTATAGTTAAAACACAGTGTGTATATGTATATATAATGTATTACCCCTCTAAAATTTCTTTATGGTCACATAGTACACTAGTGCTCGTGAGTCCAGATGTGGAACCAGCTGCTGTGTCCTGTCCTTACATTACACTGAATCATTTTTGAAGAAGCATTATATTTTCCAACACATCTACACCACATCCACAAATTATTTGAATACTAAAAATGAACAAGACATAAATGTATATGTCCAACCCCGTACCATCGTATTTGGCGAAAAAAAAAACGTCAGTTTCTTTTGTATCATATGTCTTTTACAAAGAACGGTCTTTACGAACGATGCTGTACAAACGAAAAAAATATGGATGAGCATGCAAGTTAAGTATCTCAATAGGAAAACACAAGTACTTACTTTTTTTAAGCAGCTTCTTTATTCGCAAATATTGTTCTGGCTCCCGATTTTTGATGTCAGACCACCGCTTCCTCAATTGTTCTTTAGACCGTTTTGTGCCAAATTTTTCTTCTAGAGCGGTGACAACTGAGGACATTATTTTGTCCTTACGCATATTCGGTCGTGTGTACGGTCCTTTTTTCCCATCGTAGTCCTCCCTTCTCAATATGGACACCATCTCCACCATCTCTTCAAAAGCCATGTTGGTGGCCTTATATCTCCTCCGGGATGTGGATGGTTGTGGCTCCGGGCTTTCCTCCACGCTACTTCCACTGATTCTCTCCGCCATCTTTCTCGATATACTCTGCAACGAAGAGTGAAGGGGCAGGGACAAATCCTACTAAAGAACGTCAGGGGCGGGCGACGCAGGCAGAGCATGACATATGCGCAGTGTATATAAAGCTATTACGATGGCCTACGTATGCCCGTGCGGAAGTAGCGAGCGTCAGAAACGAAGGTAAGATTAAACGTGGGGGTGTGTGTGTGTATATGTGTCCCCTAGATTCTTCACCAAATAATCCTGGGAGTTCTGACTGACATTACAGTTTTGATCTTGTGTCTTGTCTTTCAGCAACAATGAATCCCTTTAAAGGGGCAGATTTTTTGTCGCAATTTATTGACCTATATCAGGAAAAGAAAAACCTGTGGGAGGTCAAACACCCACTATATTACAATCGAGATGTAAGGAAGGCAACACTGGGCACACTTTTAGAATTTGTGAAGACTCGAGTCCCCCAGGCAGACCTCAAGTTTGTGGACAAGAAAATTGGTATCTTGCGAAACATTTATAAGCGGGAACACAATAAAATCCAGGAGTCGTCAGATCCGGTGCAGCAGCCGACCAAGTTTATGTACCCAAGTTGTGGTACTAACACAAAATGCGATTCCTGGATGACCAGACAGAAGCCAGGCAATCACTTTCGACCCTTCCCCCCACCCTTCCCTCCAGCCTTCCCCCCACTCTTCCCTCCAGCCTTCCATCCACCTCCACCCCAGCTGAGGAGTCCCAGGAAGAACTGGGCCTTTTCATCCCTGATGAAGTGGATGCGCCCAGCTTCAGCCAGGTATCCTTTTTTGTTGAATTTGTGATTGTGTAAATGTTATTATTGATATTACTGTGTTAAATTTTGAAGTGCTTAATAAAAAATGACTTCATCACAAATATTAATATGTAGACATATCACTAGACAGTAGTGGCCAAAAATATACTTTTGCATAGGTGTGCGCAGCCTCTTGCATTATGGTGTACACCCCAAAGCTCAAATACATATGCATGTGTATATGTACTGATGGTGTCAGTAGGGCAGTGGACAGTGTAATTTTGTTTATTTTCTTTGCGAAAAAAAAAAAATTCTTTTGGAACTTTTTTTTGGGTGATGAAATAACAGTGGTCTAGACAGGGGGGAATATGCACCACACAAGGCGATTAGGGTGTGCCCAGGCACACCAGGCACACCCTGTGGGCACGCCTATGTACTTCAGATATTATTGATCACCTGAAATAATGGTGGTGTTAAATAGATAGCCTTTACTATTTGTGTAGAATTATATTTGCAAGTCATGAGCTGAAAATTGTGTGTGATTGCGTAACACAAAATTACAACTATGTACCTTTTTTTGACACAGGATGACCTCAGCCAGGAGGAGGCCTTGACCAGTGGGAGAGAGGAGGAGGCCTTGCCCAGTGGGAGAGAGGAGGAGGCTGTGGCTGGGCCAAGTAGAAGCCACACGGAGTGTCATGTGCCTCCCCTCCGCATTCTCACCAAAAGGCCCAGGAGAATGACCCAAACTGAGGAGGAATCCCTAGCCCTCATACGTGAAGCAAGCCAAATCCTGAGTACACCACCCAATGCAGAGGAGGCGTATGGGACATATATGGCCACCAGATTGCTGGAATTGGAAAAGGGGCAAGGCCTCCTCTGTGAGGGTTTGATTTTTCAGGCCTATCAGAAGGGCTTGAGAGGGGAGCTTACTGCTCCCACGTATCTGGCCGATGAAGCCACTCCTCCTTCTCCTCCTCCTCCTCCTCATGCCCCAAGTACACCACCAGAGGCCCAGCCTCCGAGGAAGGCTGCAGCGAAGCGTGGAGGAAAGGCTCCACGGAAGAGTCGAAAGTGATTGCCTGGTTTCTGTCTGGTCTGACTGTGCTCCCTGTGCTCCCTAGTCACAAGATATCAATTTTCTTGTCCTAAAACTTGATGTGTGTCCTGGGGGACGAAAGGCTTCACAGATTCTAAAAGTGTCTCCAGTGTTGCCTTCCTAATTTTTTTTTTCAAAAAAATAAATGGATTTTTGGGTTACCTTACATTATTGACTATGTGTTTTGATTCCAACACCACATTTTGTTTGGGAGTAGGCAGGTACAGGTCAAAAAGACTATGGGGTTGATTTAATAAAAGCAAATAGACTGTGCACTTTGCAGAGGGCAGTTGCCCTCTGCAAGTGCAATTGCTCCAGAGCTTAGAAAATGAGTTAAGGCTTGACTTTGCAAAGAGTACCCAATCCTGTGCAAGGAAAATTAAAAAAAACAGCATTTTTGCTTGCACATGATTGGATGATGGAAGTCAGCAGAGCTTCTGCTCATTTACTAAGCTCTGGAGCAACTGCTCTTGCAGGGGGCAACTACACATTGCAAAGTGCACAGTCTTTTTCCTTTTAGTAAATCAACCCCTATGTGTGTTTTTGCCAAAAGGCTAAATCATTTCTAAAATCAAGTGAAAAGTACTAGCGAAAAGTGAACTTTTGAAATTGCACAGCAAGTGCACTTGTTGGAAGTGCAGTCGCCGTAAATCTGAGGTGAAGAGCTGAAATGAGGGGATGCTCTGCTGATTTTATCATACAATCATGTGCAAGAAATTTTTTTTTTTTGGGGGGGGTTCCTTGCATGTGCCCCTAGGATCCACAGCGAAGGCACTTCAAAATGCTCTTTCTGTGCAATTCCAAGTAGAATTTGCATTTGTCGTGAAAAATGAATTTACCTTTGGAAAATAAACCCCCCTATGTCTAATTAACAAGGGACACCAACCTCATTAAGGTTCATTAGAACAAAACAAAATATTAAGGTTATTGTGGTAACTTGAAAATACAAAAATAAAATAAAACAAAAAAAAATGTTTGTATAATTTAGCACACATTGTAAAATAGATAAGTGTTGAAATCAATAAAAAAAAAAAGATGAGTCCAAAATCTAATGTAATACTTTATTTATGGAGATCTGGCTTTTTAAAAATATCATATTAGTCATGGCATGAGGATAAATCATGAAGAAAGTAGTTTGTGAGAACTCTGTGTGAATATAAAGCAGAAAAACAACTTCATTCCTCTCGCATTATAAAGAAAAAAAAGCGCTGTATTAAAAGATCACAGAAGAGGAATGTGCTAGCTTCAATACTAAGGCTAGTTTTACCAGACCGAGCGCTTCCGTCTTGTAATTGCTTCAGAGCATGCGTCAGTTTGAGTTCATCGGACTAGCACACAGACGACCGGTTTGTCCGCTAGAAAGAAGAGTCCGTCGGATAGATTTAAAACATGTTTCAAATCTAAGTCCGTTCAACTTTTGAGCAAACAAAGTCCACTGGAGCCCACACACGATCGAATTGTCCGACGAAATCCAGTACGCCGGACCAAGTCTGCCGTAAAGTCCACTCGTGTGTACGCGGCATTAGAGTTTCACTTAGAGCCCAGGAGTGGTTCAACTGCTTATGTGGACCAAACTTAAGTGTGCGGTTACACTGTTGGAGGTGAGATCATTCACACGGGGGGGGGGGGGGATGACACGTGTGTGAAGTCACCTTCTTCACTAGAGTCACTTTTTGGACAGTAATACGTATAATACCCCAATTTGCACTTTTGTTTCTGTGGATTGAGAAAAATTGTGAGAAAAAAATCTCTCTCTCTTTTTTTTTGGACACTTGATATTAAGGAATAATACTACATTTTTTTTACTGTGAGCGTGCTTGTTACACAAAAAAAATATTTTTTTATGTTCATAGTCACATTTTTTTTAGCAATATTGATTTTCATTGTTTATTTTTCATTTTTTTGTTTTTTGTATATTTGTTTTCACAGATTATGAGATTGTGATCAATGCTTAGCAGCTGTGAATTTGCACTTTGTTTCACAGAAATTGTTATACCACACCTGACGCTAGGTTGTAACCTCAGGTTACTTTATACCTGACGCTGATTGCAGTCTCAGGTTGCTCTAGAGTGGCTTGCAAGATTTATATATTTTTATATCATCTATCTAATAATTGAAAGATTGTGTGGGGTCGCCCCTAAGTTTAAGATAGGTCTCTGAATCAGATAACTCATATATTGCTTCAGACCTATACACCTCTGAATCTCTGAAGAACTACCACTGAACCCCCCTTATCTGCATTTCTAATAGTGATGCTGTCATCCTCACTAAGGGCTCCAAGTGCCATTTTCTCAGGACCTGTGAGGTTTTCAGAGACTGGACTACTAAAGAATTTATGAGCCAAGTGAGTCAAGTCATTCTCTACAAATTCTGGAAAAGATCCATAGCCTTGCCCCGAGAGCCAACATGGTAGAAATCTGATTTAAATTTAAACTGTATTTTTACATGTCCACCCCCTGACTCTATGAAGCAAGGATCAGACACATCCTTAGTGGACTCTTCATCATGTTAAGGCTCACCAAAGTAATGTTTTTTTCAAAGTTAAAGAGCATACAAATGTATTAACATCCAAAATGGTGCCAAATAAATCAAAATGTCTAGTGGGACAAAAATGTAGTCCCTTTTATAATAAACATACCCTTAGCATCATTCAAAGCACGTTGGGACAAATTAAGAACATTGGTGACTGTTATTGGGGAGACCTCAAAGCTGATATTGGCCCACGCTGGCTTTGTTTGTGTTTTCTGCCTTCTCTCCTTGTCTTCTTGCCATTTTCTTTTTTTTTTGTTGAATCCATGAGCATTTCTGTTTAAAGTTGGTGTACACACAGCTCGATTACCACTGATCGGCCGATCAGTAGTCTCCAGTGATGAGTCTGATGCAGTAACTGCTAGAGTATCATTAGCAGATTCATTATCAGGGTAAGAAATACTAACCCACTTCTTAATTGAATTTTTACATGAGCGGCCAGAAAGAAAGGATGATTTTCTCCACGTATAAACATTGTTATGTTGTAGGAGACATTTCTGATTCAACATCCATTCGTTTAGCTCATAAAGTGCGTGCTTAAAGTGTCTGCTCTTGTATTCTCCACCAGGGAAGTTAAGAGACTGACAGGAACAGCAGATTGCACTCCGCCCACCAAAAGATGTGTGCCACAATCTGCAGAAGGTTCCTTGTTCCTCCCTAATTCAACACATGCTACTTCTGTCTGCTTAAATCCTCACATGTCGGCCATAAAGCAGTGGAGCAAAGGTCAGTAATGCCTCCTGTGCTGCCATCAACTGTAGACAAATGAGGAATCGCTCCCTTTCATCTTCCTTGAGCAACCTGGTCCTGACAGTGAGCTCCCCAACCTCTTAGGCTTGCATTGGAAGTAAGTGTGGTCACTTCTGTGTCTGTGACTAAAACCAGAACGCCTTGCCTTATGTTGCCCCTTTTAGTCCACCATGTCAAAGCTTGCTTGACTAAAAAAACAGGGAAGCACTATCTGCTGACATAGAGAGCTCTTGTCCCACTGCTGGAGTAAAGCAAACTGAAGGTGTTTGAGATGCCTTCGAGCCCAGTCCACTGTGGGGATTAGGGATGAGCCGAACACCCCCCGGTTCAGTTCGCACCAGAACATGTGAACAGGCAAAAAATTTGTACGAACAAGCTAACACCGTTAAATTCTATGGGACACGGACATGAAAAATCAAAAGTGCTCATTTTAAAGGCTTATATGCAATTTATTGCCATAAAAAGTGTATGGGGACCTGGGTCCTGCCCCAGGGGACATGTATCAATGCAAAAGAAAGGTATAAAAACAATAAAACTGAAATGTTCCTTTAAATATTGTGCCTGCCTGGGGGGTGTCCTTAGTATGCCTGTAAAGAGCGCATCTTTCCCGTGTTTAGAACAATACCACAGCAAAATTACATTTCTAAAGGAAAAAATCTAATTTAAAACTGCTGTAATGAATTGTCGGATCCTGGCAATATAGATAAAAATCATTGAAAAAAAATGGCATGGGGACCTGGGTCCTGCCCCAGGGGACATGTATCAATGTAAAAAAAAAAGTTATAAAACAGAAGTTTTTTCAGGAGCATTGATTTTAATAATGCTTAAAGTGAAACAATAAAAATGAAATATTCCTTTAAATATCATGCCTGGAGGGCGTCCTTAGTATGCCTGTAAAGTAGCGCATTTTCCTGTGTTTAGAACAATACCACAGCAAAATTACATTTCTAAAGGAAAAAAAGTCATTTAAAACTGATCGCAGCTGTAATGAATTGTCGGATCCCGGCAATATAGATAAAAATCATTGAAAAAAATTGCATGGGTCCCCCCCAATCTATTACCAGGCCCTTTGGATCTGGTATGAATATTAAGGGGAACTCCGAACCAACATTTAAAAAAATGCATGGAGGTCCCCTCAAAGTCCATACCAGGCCCTTCAGGTCTGGTATAGACATTAAGGGGAACCCTGTGCCAATTTCTTTAAAAAAATGGTGTAGGAGTCCCCCCAAAATCCATACCAGGCCCTTCAGGTCTGGTATGGATTTTAAGGGGGACCCTGCTCCAAAATAAAAAAAATGGCGTGGGGTCCCCCCAAAATTCATACCAGACCCTTATCTGAGCATGCAACCTGGCAGGCCACAGGAAAAGGGGGGGACAAGAAAGCAACCCCCCTCCTGAACCATACAAGGCCACATGCCCTCAACATTGGGGGGATGCTTTGCGGTCCCTCCAAAACACCTTGTCCCCATGTTGATGAGGACAAGGGCCTCGCCCCCACAACCCTTGCTCGGTGGTTGTGGGGGTCTGTGGGTGGGGGGGCTTATTGGAATCTGGAAGCCCCCTTTAACAAGGGGACCCCCAGATCCCATCCCCCCATGTGAATGGGTATCGGGTATATTGTACCCCTACACATTCACCAACAAAAAGTGTCAAAAATAGTAAAAATGACAGTAGACAGTTTAGGGCAAATCCTTTATTAAGAATAAAAAAAATAAAAATGTCCCA
Source organism: Aquarana catesbeiana (assembly GCF_042186555.1). NCBI lineage: Eukaryota > Metazoa > Chordata > Amphibia > Anura > Ranidae > Aquarana > Aquarana catesbeiana. The sequence goes on from NC_133334.1 coordinate 144,984,819, forward strand.
CAGTGTGAACCCATCGTCCATCACGCCACCTGATGAACCAAAAAACTAAAAACGCAACAACTCCACCTCTATGGGAGGCTCCTGCCCACTGAAGCCTCTTCACGATGACAGCTGTTATATAGCTGAGGGCTGAGCCACGTGGTGATGTAAACAGGTGACCCTGCCCCCTCTGATGTCATTTTTTTTTAATTTTGGCACAGGGTTCCCCTTAATATCCATACCAGACCTGAAGGGCCTGGTATGGATTTTGGGGGGACCCCCATGCATTTTTTTATTTTGGTGCTGGGTTCCCCTTAATATTCGTACCAGACCCAAAGGGCCTGGTAATGGACTGGGGGGGACCCATGCCATTTTTTTCAATGATTTTTATCTATATTGCCGGGATCCGACAATTCATTACAGCCGCAAGCAGTTTTAAATGACATTTTTTCCTTTAGAAATGTAATTTTGCTGTGGTATTGTTCTAAACACAGGAAAGATGCCCTAATTTACAGGCATACTAAGGACACCCTCCAGGCACGATATTTAAAGGAATATTTCATTTTTATTGTTTCACTTTAAGTATTAACATCACTGCTCCTGAAAAAAAACAGACGCTTTTAAAACTTTTTTTTTGCATTGATACATGTCCCCTGGGGCCGGACCCAGGTCCCATTCCATTTTTTAGGCAATAACTTGCATATAAGCCTTTAAAATTAGCACTTTTGGTTTTTCATGTTAGTGTCCCATAGACTTTAATGGTGTTCCACGTCTTTCAAATTTGCCACCAACACCGCATAATGTTCACTGTTCGGAGAACTAACTAACGTTCGACTCAAACATCGGGCTTATCCCTGGTGGGACTGCTGTGTTCATGAAGGCACTTATACAATGACTTTCTGATATAGAATGACTCGTCTTCAGAGCTTGGATCGTCGAGATTAAGAGGGATATCTTCTTCTGCGGAAGGAACATCTTCCCCACCACTGTCGAATGAGACACCCAGATACTCTAAACTCTGTGAGGGAACTAGCTGGCTCTTGCTGAAGAGGATCAACCAACCAAAGCTCTGTAGCACCTCCAGGGCCCTCATCCGATGATTCAGTAGTCCTTGAAATATTTACACTGCTTTCCTTCTATCTTAAGGCCTCTCACCAGCCTTAGAAAGGAGGAATTAAAAAGCGGACATAGGTTATCCTCCTCTGCATATTCTGCCATGATCTGGTGAAGCATCACAGAAGCAATCCACCACATCACAACCTGTTTATGAAAATGTATGCTAACATATTATCATTTTTGTTTTAATGTTATTGTTTTAAAATTATTTGGCCAGTTGTTGAGGCCAATAACAGTGCAATTTTAATGACTATGTTTAATAATCCTTTGGCCAGTTCTTACTAAATACTTTGGCCAATGGTTGTGGCTATTTAAAAAAAGTTTGCACTTTACATGTAATAAAAGATATTTTGTTGTCTATTCTTTCACAAATTTTAACAAAAATGTTTGAGCTGCAATGCAGTACCACAGTTTAATAAAAATTGTTGTTGCCACAAAAAATGGCCAAAAACACTGGCCAAGGTCATACACAGGAAATGCAGTGGCCTATTGTTGTACTTTGGCAGATTTTTGTGGCCAACTTTTGTGCCCAAATGTTGTTTGTTACTTTGGCCACAAAAATTGGCCAAGGTAAAAAACAACATTTGGCCACTAGAATTGGCCACAAAAACTGTCAAAATAAAACTAATATAAAAACTGTCAAAAAAGTCAAAATAACAACTGCTGTGGCCAATTGCTCTTTTTTTACATTAGTCAATTGTTCTAGACAATTTTGGTTTATAATAAAAAAAAAAAATATTTTTAAAACTTTAATACATTATTTAAAAATTTCTACAAACAAGCAGTAGCATAAATTCATGAAACTAGACGTTGTTATCTTGCCAATCTACTCAACCCTCTGGGAAAAAAAGTAATCTGAAAATGATTTCTAATTTGCATAACTCGAGAAGTGGAGCATAAATCCCTAAACTGTACATTTTAAGCTGGGTTTTGGGGTGCTGGTTCACTGGAGCCTCTTTCATTCTGAATTAGACATTTATGTAGTACACAGTAGGCCAGAACTACTTTTATGGCGTTCTCATCCACATCCAATTGAATTGCATTAGGGAGAACTCTCTACTTTGCAGTGCAGACTCCAAATGCACATTAAACTACTCGACGAGCATGGCTCAGTCGGTAAATGAATATTTTTTGCTGGTGGTTTAGTCCATGGCCACTGCAGAGCTGAATTATATTCTCTGCAAGGTGAAAAACCTCATCCACCATGATGACAAAAGGCATAATTGGCTCAGTGGTGAATGGGAGAGGCCTTCTGGGTGGAATCCTGAGAATTTTTTCATATAGTCGACAATCCAACAAAGACTCTGTAAAATACAGTTGGGGAAATTTGCTTTCCTCCAAAACTCTTCTGCAATCCCAATTCGCATTTTGTCTGTTATTTGTGGTATCACAATATCTTTCAATTCCTTCCACAGCACCAAACAAAAGTTTCCCTTGTGACCCTTGCCACGATGCTAACTCCCATTAGAAAATAATGGTGTAGGGAGGCAAAACATTGTACCCAATTAAAAAAAATAATATCCATAAAAAAATACAAAATTCAAAGTGAATACAATTAAATTATTTATATATATATATATATATATATATATATATATATATATATACAGAATATATTTATTACACAATTTTAAAGAAAAACATAACATTTAATAAATAAAAGCTTGCAGTTTAAAAAAAAAATGTAAAACCTAAAAAAATAATAACAATAAAGTAAAAAATATTTTAAAAAAATATAATAAGTACAATAACATACTGTACATGAGTGTGACCAGGAGATGTTCTTCAGCTGATGCACTCCTCCTCAGTTGGGCGTCCATGTGGGCAAGCCTTGGTCACAGACGTTCCAGAGCATTCATCAAAGGTCACAATGGATATTCTTGTGAAATTTAAAAATTTTCTGGATATTTTCTCATCTTACTATACATGTTTACAAAGTATACAGAAGAAATAGGGTGTAAAAGCAAAGGATGTGTCCAGTAGTGACAATGACGGATTGTCCTGTGTTGCAGCTATATTCTGAAAAATAGCAGCCTCTGCAACATAAGTAGCATCGCTATTTCATGAATCATGTCAGTAAGGGAATCCATGATGATTGCAGTAAAAAATAAAAATAGCTCTCACAGTGCTCTCTCTCAGTCAAAATGGTGACTGGAACTAATGCATCGTGGTCATTTAGGAGTAAAAAACCCTTAAGATGCTAACGCACATAAACAAATGAATTCTCAATAAAAATGTTTTTAGTGCATGCTTCTAGCTTTCATATGTGGCAATTTTGGGTTTTCTAGTGTGTATGAGGCCTAAAGCAACCCCAAGCAACCACAAAAAAAAAAAAAAAAAAAAAATTAACTGGACAGTATTATGCCCTGTACACACGATCGGACATTGATCGGACATTCCGACAACAAAGTCCATGGATTTTTTCCGACGGATGTTGGCTCAATCTTGTTTTGCATACACACGGTCGCACAAAGTTGTCAGAATTTCCGATCGCCAAGAACGCGGTCACGTACACCACGTACGGCGAGACTATAAAAGTGCAGTTCAGAACCAAGCGTGGCACCCTTTGGGCTCCTTTTGCTAATCTCGTGTTAGTAAAAGTTTGGTGAGAGACGATTCGAGCTTTTTCAAACTCGTGGATTTCAAATCATTTTCTGCTGTTCAATTTGTGCTTGTGGGTTTGTATCTGGTCTTCAGTGCGTGCAGCGAGTACAATTGACTTGTCATTGTGTTCGTTTTCATTCGTTACTGATTTTCAGGTCGCTCTTCACAGGCCTTGCTGTTCTTCAGTGCGTTCTGTTACTTCGTTCTGAGCAGCCAACCGTTTTCTAGCCATGTTGCGTGTACGTACTCATCGTAGAGTTTGTGCTGTGCGGGGACTTGGTGTTGGGGTCCTTACCTTGACACAAGCCCAGTCCATGAACAGGGTGGGAAGAAATTCATGGACCAATAATTGGTTGCTCCAGCGTGACCAGTTCTGTCACATGCCTTTGCTCCGTGAGATCCGTGAGAATAATCCTGATCATTTCAGGAACTTTCTCCGGATGACGGACCCCATATTTCACCGTTTGTTGGCTTTGCTGACCCCTTATATCAGCAGGCAGGATACCTGCATGAGGCAAGCCATCACTGCGGATCAGAGGCTAGTCGCCACCCTGTGGTACTTGGGGATGGGGAGAAACCTGCAGGACTTCAAGTTCTCGAAAGGCATCTCCCCCCAGGCTCTGGGGATCATTATCCCAGAGACCTGTTCTGCCATCATCCAGGTCCTGCAGAAGGAGTATATTAAGGTAAGATTTTTATCCTTTAACATCACATTTTATTGTATTTAATGTTTGCTAATGTATTGTATTTCTTTCCTCATTCCCTAATTACCATGATTGTAATATGCTGTGAATGTCCCCTTTGTCCTCATGCATGCTGGATTTTTATGTAATTTTTTTTTTTGTCCTTCATACATATTAGCCTTCACTTACCTCCCCAGCATGGTCTCCTGGGCCTCGTGTGGTCACTTAACAATGTATTTTGTCAGCTCCATAGTAGTGCTTTACCCTAAACACTCTCTAAAATGTGTAAAATTGTGATTTGTGCTTTAACCACTTACCAACCGGCCCATAGCCGAATGACGGCTGCAGCGCGGTTGGATAACTCTGGGAGGACGTACTATGATGTCCTCCCAGAATTCCCCTCTCGCGCGCCCGCTGGGGCGCGCACCTGAACACATCCGTGACCGCCGGGTCCTCAGGACCCGGCGCATCACGGATCCCGGTAAATGGCCGCTGATCGTGGCCGTTTACCATGTGATCGCGCCGTCAAATGACGGCGCGATCACATGTAAACAGACCGGCGTCATCTGATGACGCCGGTTCCTCTCCTCCCCTCCTGTGTACCGATCGGTACACTGTGAGCGGAGAGGGAGATGGATGGATGGCTGCAGCGCTGTGGGCTGGATGTGTAGTGCCCACAGCGCTGCACAGAGACATCCAGCCATCCATCCATCCATGCTCAGCCATCCCTAATGCTCTGCAATGCTGTGCAATACTCTGCAATGCCCCACATTACTCTGCAATGCTGTGCACTACTCTGCAATGCCCCACACTACTCTGCAATATCCCCACATTACGCTGCAATGCTGTGCACTACTCTGCAATGCCCCACATTACTCTGCAATACCCCCACATTACTCTGCAATACCCCGCAGTACTCTGCAATACCCCGCAGTACTCTGCAATACCCCGCAGTACTCTGCAATACCCCGCAATACCCCGCAATACTCTGCAATACCCCGCAGTACTCTGCCATACCCAACAGTACTCTGCCATACCCAACAGTACTCTGCAATACCCCGCAGTACTCTGTCATACCCCGCAGTACTCTGCCATACCCTGCAGTACTCTGCAATACCCCGCAATACTCTGCAATACTTGGTGATACCCAGTCATACTCAGCGATACTCTGCAATACCCCCCATTCTCTGCAATACTCTGCCATACTCTGCAATACCCCGTCATACTCTGCAATACCCCGCCATACTCTGCAATACTCTGCAATACCCCGCCATACTCTGCAATACCCCACCATACTCTGCAATACCCCGCCATACCCTGCCATGCTGAGCCATACTCGGCTGTACTCGGCCTCTCTATGTGGCCAGGCTGTGGAAGTCTCACACATGTGGTATCGCCGTACTCAGGAGGAGTAGGAGAATCTATTTTTGGGTGTAATTTTTGGTATGTACATGTTATGTGGTAGAAATATTGTATAAATGGATAACTTTGTGTTAAAAAAAAAATAATGCGTTTTAACCACTTCCCGCCCACCGGCCGTCATACAACGTCCTTGACTTTGTGCGGTGATATCTGAATGATGCCTGCAGCTACAGGCATCATTCAGATATCAGCTTTTTCAGCCGGCGATTCCCTACACCATAAGAATGATCATAGTGGCTGTTCCACTGCTTGATCGTTCTTACGGGAGGCGAGAGGGGATGACCCCCCTCCCGCCGCCCTCCGGTGCTTCTACCGACTCACCGCTACGATCGAAGCCAGGATCGTTTTTTGTTTTTTTTTTTTATTTCAGGCTTCCCAGCCTAGAGGTGAGATGTGGGGTCTTATTGACCCCATATCTCGCTGTAAAGAGGACCTGTCATGCCATATTCCAATTACAAGGGATGTTTACATTCCCTGTAATAGGAATAAAAGTGGTCAAAAAAAATTTTTGGGGGAAAAAAAGCATCAAACTAAAATAAATAAAGTAAAATGAACAATAAAAAAAAAAAAAAAATTTTAAAGCGCCCCTGTCCCTGTGTGCTCGCATGCAGAAGCGAACGCATACGTAAGTCCCACCCACATATGAAAACGGTGTTCAAACCACACATGTGAGGTATCGCTGCGATCGGTAGAGCGAGAGCAATAATTTTGGCCCTAGACCTCCTCTGTAACTCAAAACATGTAACCAGTAAAAAATTTTAAAGCGTCGCCTATGGGGATTTTTGAGTAGCAAAGTTTGGCGCCATTCCACAAGCGCGTGCAGTTTTGAAAGGTGACATGTTGGGTATCTATTTACTTGGCGTAACGTCATCTTTCACATTATGCAAAAACATTGGGCTAACTTTACTGTTTTGGTTTTTGTAAAGCACAAAACTGTTTTTTTTCCAAAAAAAACGCGTTAAAAAAATTGCTGCGCAAATACCGTGCGAGATAAAAAGTTGCAACGACCGCCATTGTATTCTCTAGGGTCTTTGCTAAAAAAATATATATAATGTTTTGGGGTTCTATGTAATTTTCTAGCTAATAAATGATGATTTTTACATGTAGGAGAGAAATGTCAGAATTGGCCTGGGCACTCCAGAACGCCTGAAGGTGCTCCCCTGCATGTTGGGCCTCTGTATGTGGCCACGCTGTGTAAAAGTCTCACACATGTGGTATCGCCGTATTCGGGAGTAATAGCAAAATGTGTTTTGGGGTGTAATTTGTGGTATGCATATGCGGTGTGTGAGAAATAACCTGCTAATATGACAATTTTGTGAAAAAAAAAAAAGTAAGAAAAAAAACTTGATTTTGCAAAGAATTGTGGGAAAAAATGACAACTTCAAAAAACTCATCATGCATCTTTCTAAATACCTTGGAATGTCTTCTTTCCAAAAAGGGGTAATTTGGGGGGTATTTGTACTTTTCTGGCATGTTAGGGTCTCAAGAAATTAGATAGGCCGTCAGTACTTCAGGTGTGATCAATTTTCAGATATTCGCACCATAGCTTTTGGACTCTATAACTTTCACAAAGACCAAATAATATCCACCGATTTGGGTTATTTTTACCAAAGATATGTAGCGGTATAAATTTTGGCCAAAATATATGAAGAAAAATTAATAATTTGCAAAATTTTATAACAGAAATGAAGAAAAATTTATTTTTTTTACAGATTTTTCGGTCTTTTTTCTTTTATAGCGCAAAAAATAAAGAACCCAGCGGTGATTAAATACCACCTAAAGAAAGCTCTATTTGTGTGAAAAAAAGGACACAAATTTCATATAGATACAGTGTTGCATGACTGAGTAATTGTCATTCAAAATGTTAGAGCACCAAAAGCTGAAAATTGGTCTGGTTAGGAAGGGGGTTTAAGTGCCCAGTTGTCAAGTGGTTAAATTCAGACAGAGTGCCCAAGGCTTTTTTTGGGGGGGTCCCAAAATCTTTGGGAACACTCCCTCCCCCCAACTGCTAACTCAGCTGATACCAATCCCCTATCTGCTGACTTTGCAAAACCCATATATAGTATACCCACCTCTTTAGTGGTCAGATTTATGGATGAATTCCCCAAAGCATGTAGTGCAAAGGCCTGCCTGAATACTTTCAAATGGTACTGTTTACATTTTTTGTATCCTATTATTATCTTGATAGGAAATAGCAGAATGTAAAAATGTGCTAAAATGTGTACAGTGTGTATTTATCTCTTTGTATTATGACACTTCTTACCTGTCCAGTGGGCTGCCAATAGTGTAAAGAAAGGAGGGGCTGACCAAACTAATACACATTATGTATGCATTACCTGTTACCTGTCGAAAACATCTCCCCTCCCCATAAAATTTTACAAATGGCCCATGAGAGGGGGGGAATCTGATAGGTGGACCTTATACCTTTGGAAAATGAAAATAAAAGGAGAGAGCCGCGGCTACCTCCTAAAAATTGGGATTTTTAAATGGACCATAACATCTGTATAATAAGGTAAGCACAAATTTGGGAATTTGATCAAATTTACATTTTATTAGATACACAAATACATATAAACAAATATAGTAAAATCATGAACTACAACCAATCCATTGGAGATACTTAGTATGAATTATTATTAGTCCGCGAATTGCTGGAAAAGATGCTTGAATGTGCGATATGCCAACATGTTTCGCAGATTTCCTGCTTCTTCAAGGGCGTCGCTTACATCTGCTGGTATCTCTAGATTGTATAAATTCATATTAGGTACTGTTTCATAGTTACAATATTCAAGTGCAGTTATTAAGCTAATAAAAGTGCTTACCCAATAGAGGTTATCAATGCCTAAAATGGGGCATGCAAAGCCCAACTCACATCAAAAGATCTCAGCCCGCCAACAGCCAACGACGATCAATACCCCCAGGCAGTCAGAGCGTGCGGGGTTGGAGAGTGGGATGTCGGATCACGTACTGACCAGCCTAGTAACTAGGTATATCCTGTGCAAAGAAATAATTTACCAGCTAGTTTTATCAGCTAAAATTTTTTTTTTATTATTTATTTATTTATTATTATTTTTATCTTGTACAGAGGGAGAGATGTTGGTTATTGTAATTCCTTATATTAATTTATTTGGTTCTCGTTTTTATTATCCATAGATCCTCACTAGCTGCATTGGACCCATGGAGCAATGCCCCATTTGTCATTTTGAAAAAGATGGCCATCCAAAGGGCTAAAGCTAAACCATATCTTCCTGAGAGTACATAATTGATTTAAAACCAAATAGACCCATATATTTGTATAGTTGCAGAGTCGCATATGTCAGCCATTATATAGATGGCCGACATATCCCCATTAATCACTACAAATTGCATCCATAAAAATCAACATGACACTCTGAAACACTGTATAAGCGCCATACTGTGAAATTGTATTGATATTTATAGAAAGGGGGGATAATGCAACATTAAGTCAGGTATAGCTAGAGCCAATTTTCCAATCTCTCAATAGCAAGGAAACAGGGGGATTGTCATTTGGCTATTTACCTTTAGAAAGTTTAGGAAAGCTTCTGGTCCATCACCCTCCGGGTACAATACGCTGCTACCGCTGTCTGTAGCGCTGGCTGAATGAGACGCTGGGTGCGTCTCCTTACATTTCCGTAATCCCTCCGGAAGTAAAGGGTCAGCTGACCCCTGACTTTACTTCCGGAGCGAGAGCCCCTGTGTTGCGCATGCGCAAGACGGCCGGGGGTATTGATCGTCGTTGGCTGTTGGCGGGCTGAGCTCTTTTGATGTGAGTTGGGCTTTGCATGCCCCATTTTAGGCATTGATAACCTCTATTGGGTAAGCACTTTTATTAGCTTAATAACTGCACTTGAATATTATAACTATGAAACAGTACCTAATATGAATTTATACAATCTAGAGATACCAGCAGATGTAAGCGACGCCCTTGAAGAAGCAGGAAATCTGCGAAACATGTTGGCATATCGCACATTCAAGCATCTTTTCTAGCAATTCGCGGACTAATAATAATTAATACTAAGTATCTCCAATGGATTGGTTGTAGTTCATGATTTTACTATATTTGTTTATATGTATTTGTGTATCTAATAAAATGTAAATTTTATCAAATTCCCAAATTTGTGCTTACCTTATTATACAGATGTTATGGTCCACTTAAAAATCCCAATTTTTAGGAGGTAGCCGCGTCTCTCTCTTTTATTTTAATTTTCCAATCTACTAGTAGGGATTGTGGACCTATATCTGTATCTGGAACTAGTCCAACATTTATCATTATTGGACCTTATACCTTTGTCTTTAAATACTCCCTAAAATAAAATGTTACACTGATGTTGGCCAAGAATGTTTGTGTCTAATCTGCTTTCCATGTTTATGTGCAAAATGATTAATTTTTTTTTCTTGTTTGACTCCACAGTTTCCTTCCAACCCACAGGAATGGCAGACTTTGGCCTCCCACTTTGCCCAGTGGTGGGACTTTCCTAACTGCAGAAGGGCAATTGATGGGAAACACGTCCACATCGTCCTACCACCCAACTCGGGGTCATACTATTACAACTACAAGGGGTTCAATAGTATTGTGATGTTGGTGGTGGTGTCGGCTACTTATGAGTTCCTGTATGTGGACGTGGGGAAGAATGGCCGGATGTCAGATGGTGGAGTCATCACCCAGACGGAGTTCTACAGGCATCTCCAGAATGGCAGCTTGGACTTGCCACCTCCAGAAGACAATGTGGAAGGACTGCCATTCGTCTTCGTTGCGGATTAAGCTTTTGCGCTGGGGGACCATCTTATGCGGCCATTCCCTATGAGGACCCTCACCCCGGACCAGAGGGTTTTTAATTACTGGCTGGTCAGAGCCAGAAGAGTGGTGGAGAACACGTTTGGAATCATGGCCAGCCGGTTCCGCCTATTCCTTACACCCATACACATGGCGGAGTATAAACTGAATCACATCATCCTGGCTTGCTGTGTTCTCCACAACTTTTTAAGGAGAAATTCTGCCAACTATGCTGCCTCTGTTGGGCCTGAGGCCGTAATTCATGTAAATGAACCAACCCTGACGGCGCTTGAAGCTGGCCATCCTGGCTTGCCCCCCCGAGTGCCCGCGAGGTCCATCTAAGATACCTTTAATACTTTGCGGGTAAGGGGACCATCAATATACCAAACAATGTCTGAGACATTTTTTAAATAAAAAACTAATTTTAACTACTAAAATATTTGCTGACATTTACTGCTTGTGTTTCTTTTAGCTGACCCTGACATAAATTTGGGTAGTCCTGAAAATGGCGTGATTGTGTAACATTAGAAAGCACTGTTGAGTGTTATTTACTAAAGGCAAAGACACTTTGCATTACAAGTGCACTTGAGACTGCACTGAAACTGCACTTGTAGTGCAAAGTGGATTTGCCCTTAGGAAATAACCCCCTTTGTAACAGAAAACACCAATTTTACCACAACAAAAGTTTGGGAGCATCGAAACAATAATCTACACATTCTTGATTATCAATCTTTTTAATACCAGCACAATCACATGTGCATTTAGAAAAGGTTTTTAAAACAAACCAACATGTTTGTTGTATAACAATTTTTTGGATCACATTAATAAAAGTAGAAATGTCCATTTAAGGTAAAACAGGCATGTTTAAAAGCAACAAGAAATACACAAATCTGGAACTTACAAAGTTCAGCTTTTGTAGAATGCAATCTCAGACATGAGTTTTTATAAACTTTTTTGATATTGCGTTCAGATGGGGTGATGTCACCCCTGGAAAGATGCACACAAATTGCTGAATGTCAACATGTGCTAGCTGCCATCACGGGGGATCAAGGGATGCGTTTTGGGGGTGCAACCCCTTCCTCTCAGCTACTTTATTATTGAGGAAGGGGTTGCACCCCCAAAACACCTACATTGATCTCCCGTGATGGCAGATAGCACATGTTGACACACTGTGTGCATCTTCAAAATTTGGCTTTTCGAAAATATGTCAAAAAATCTTAAAAATTTTTAGATTAAAAAAAACAAAAAAGTAAGGGATTTGGAGGTGTTTTAAACTCTCCCTAAAACATCAATGATGTTCTTCATTTTGTTTTGAACATCACTGATGTTTTTCTGGATGTTTTCCAAGTCCCTATTACACCCCATGATCTCCCCGATCAGGATCTGTGCACTTTCACTGGTGAAATGACCTGGATCCACAACATCATGATCACCTAAAAATATAAAAACAAAAACACACCATGTATTATAAATATGTCGGCATCCATCTCTTACCTGAGCCTGTGGTCGCAGACACTCACCTGTTGTGGTGACTATTTCCACCATGTCTCCCTCCTCCTCCTCTTCTTGTCTTTGGTGGATTTCCACTTTCTCATGAGGTGGGGGGTCTGTGGTCTCCTCGGATGAGTGGTGTCCTCCGAGTCTTTTCTCCCCTATGTAAAATAAAAATAGGCATACTTAGCACACAGATATTTGATGGCAGATATAGGAACATGAAACATTGCTTGGAAGTGGGGGACAATTGTCTATTTTGGCAGAGTTCCAAGATGAAGAAATATTTTTGTCAATTTGTCAAGCTAGAATACTTACCTGTTTTGTACAAAATTCACAGATGGAGTCACCCCTATAGTTTACACTGGAGCACCTGTGTGGGCCCCCTAATAAAAAGGGTGTTCTGGTGTCCCACACTAGTGCTCCAGCATCCAGATGTGTAAACAGCTGCTGAGTGTCAGAATCTAGTTTGCATTTCATTCTAGTTACAAACCCATCTAGACACCAAAATTATTTTAAGAGAAGTAGGCTAGCAAAAATGTATTCAAATGCATATGGCCAAAACAATGGTGTTTTCTAGGCCGAACAAACAATGTTTCATACGAATGAACAACGTGTCCATGAACATGAAAGTTGCCATTTTAAACTGTACAACAGTAAAGAAAAGCACATGGAGCAGCACGAACTTTAGAAAAATAAAGAATAGGAACACAGGATAACTACTTACTTTTTTGCAGCACTCTCCTGATCCTTCTATACTGATCATGCTCCCTTAATTTGAGGTCCGACCACCACTTCCTGAGTTGATCTTTCGATCGTCGTACCCCAAAATTCCGGTGCAGACTCTTGACAACTTTCGCCATGATCTTGGCCTTTCTGACATTGGGGTTCAGGTAAGGTCCATACTTCCCATCATAGTCGGCCCTCTTCAGGATGTCGACCATCTCCAACATCTCCCCAAAGGACATATTTGAGGCCTTAAATCATCTCCTCCGGGATCGGGATGTTTCTGGCTCCGGGCTTTCCTCCTCCTTGTTGCTGTAATTAACATGCACCTGCTGTGTCTCCGCCATGTGCTCTTCCCCCACTGTGCTGAACGAGAAGGGGTGGGGAATAGACTAGAAAGAACATCAGGGGCGGGTGGAGTTCCACGAATGCGCAGTGTATATAAAGCGTAACACGCGTGCGTCTTACGTACGATCTGTGAGCGGAGGAAGGAGTATCGGAGGCGCTGATCGTGATAACAAAGGTAAGATTTAAACTTGGGCCTATACTGCTTCTAGATTGAGGCCTATATTGGGACAAGTTTAGGAGAGTTTCGCCTGACATTAGGGTTTGTCTTGTCTTGTGTCTTGCAGATAAAATGGATGGCTTCAATGATCACAACTTCCTCCCCCTGTTCATAGACAAATACAGGGAGCTGCCCTGTCTGTGGCAGATCAAACATCACCAATACAATAATAAACAGAAGAGGCAGGCAGCGCTGGAGAAACTGCTGGAGTTGGTGAAGCCGATGGTCCCCACGGCAACCATCCCCTATTTAAAAGTCAAAATTGGTGGCCTGAGGAGCACTTATCTTAGGGAGCGAAAGAAGGTCCAGGATTCTCAGAGATCAGGAGCTGCAGCAGATGACATTTATGTCCCCAGGCTGTGGTACTATGAGAGACTTTGTTTTCTGTCAGACCACACTGAAGTCAGGGAATCCCTCTCCACTCTTTCTTCCACCCTATCTTCCACCCCAGCTGAGGCTTCCGATGTCCAACCTGGGACTTCCAGCCACGAAGAAGTGGAGGAGCCCAGCTGGAGCCAGGTATAGCATTGTTCTACAGATTTCTGGTCAATAAATAAATGATATTTCCTAGATGTTATTATTGATCACTAATTGCTGATTTAATAAAGTGTATGACATATCAATAGACAGTAGTGGGCACCAAAAATTGGGACAAGAATGAAAAATGCTGGGCTCAGAATGATAGTCTTTTATATTTGTTAACATTCGATTTGCAACAGTCATGAGCTGAAAATTGTGTGTGATTGATGATTGCCTCCATGGCTGCCACCAAACTGCAGGACATGTAGGAGGGCCAACGCCTCATGTGTGAGGACCTTCTTTATAAAGCCTTAACTAAGGGGGTGAGGGGCGAAATCACACCCGATACCCACCTGTGTGAGTTGGACCATCCTCCTCCTCCTACCACAACTCCACCACCACAGACACAGCATGGAAGGAAGCGTGAAAGGAAGACCAGAGAGTGATGGCCCTGGGTTCAGTCTGGTCTGGCAAAAGATGCAGGCTCTTGTATGAACACAGCCTGGGGACACAGATGTCATCTGCTGCTGTTTATGATCTCTTGGACTTCTGGACCAGATTGAACTCCCTTAGATGGACTCCTCAGGCCACCAATTTTGCCTGAAAATAGTTCATGTGTGCCCTGGGGGCCAAAGGCTTCACCAATTTCTGCTGTTTCTCCAGCGTTGTTTTCCTTCAAAAAGGACATTTTGTTTGTGAGGAGGCAGGTACATTTCAAAAATACAATGTGAAATTAACAAGAGACACCAACACCAAACAATCTCCTTGAGATTAAATAACACAAGATAATTATGGTGTTGTGGTAACTTGACACACAAAACACACACAAAAATATTCTGGAGTTAAAAAAAAAAGATCATGCTTGAAAAAAATACTAACCAGGGGCAGGAGGCGGAGCCTAGCGGAGCAGACATGCATTGCACCGCTGAGGAGAGAAGAGAAGGACAAAGCGGAGCCTGCAGGCTCAAAAGGTATCCATTTGAACCTTTTTGCCCCAGGGAAAAAACTGTGAAAGTTTGGGCAGGAAATATGGTACTGGGAGGAAACCGTGGCAGAAATAAAAATCACCTCACAAAGAGCTCACAGGCACTCACTGCAGCTGAAGCAGCTCCAGTCACCTCACAAGATACAGCATCAGGGCGCTCTCACAGACAGAAAATGTCACAGCAAGACTCTCCATTTGAATCAGATACAGAACAAATCCTCTCACAAACTTCTCCACAAGCCTCCTCAGTATCCCCAGTAATATTATTACAATTTGAAAAGATGCTTCATAAGGCTTTAAAACAAACCTCAGACCAAATAACAAAAAGCCCAACCAAAGAAATAAGAGAGCTGGGAAACCGCACCGCAGCCTTAGAAATAAAAATGGATGAAATTGAAATTACAACCCAAGAAAATATAACAGAATTGGAACAATTAAAAAAAGAGAATTTAATACTTCAAACTAAGCTCGAAAATTACGAAAATAGAGCCAGACGTTCAAACTTGCGCATAAGGGGAATACCTGAAACTGTGACAGACCTGCAATCTACTATTACTGCTCTATTACAAGAACTAAAGCCAGATATCCCTATTGAACGTTTAGAACTGGACAGAGTACACAGAGCCCTCACAGCCAAAAAGAAAGATGGACCCCCACGTGATATAATCACAAAATTTCATTATTACAGAACGAAAGAACAAATACTAATTGCTGCAAGAGAAAAAAAGGAACTTAATTTTCAAGGACACAATTATCAAATTTTTGCTGACCTATCCCAACTTACTATTACTAAAAGACGATCCATGAAACCCCAACTAATGGAACTGCAACGCCACAACATTATGTATCAATGGGGCTTCCCATTTTCAGTCAGATTTAACTACCAAGGTACAATTTACAGAAGCAGATCAGCAGATGAACTACAACAAACCCTTTTAAAATTAAATCTGACAGAACCCACAAGCAGCAACACTCCCACACGCAGAAGAATGGCATCATCTTCACCTTCAGGCAGCACTCAAAAAATTTCAGAACAAAATGGGAATCATCATTCTCACAAAAGAGGCCGTTATGCCACATCATCCATGGACCAAGAAGATTCAATGGACTGACATCCTAATTCCTGATATCTCTTCATTTATTATACTAAGAGATGGTTCTCTATAAAAAACCTATATTTATAACTGAATGTAACTGCATTCTGATAGTCACACACTGTGTGGGATCATGTTACATTCCAGTTATATTTCTTATTACTTCTGATTCATATAGCCTTAGAATATATAAGTGAAATAAGGAAATTCTTGTTCAGTTATATATTATCAGGTAATAACAATAGATTTATTACTTTTTAGGACAAATATGTTCAATAATCCAGAAGTAATGGAAGCTTTTTCTTTCTTTTCTTAAAACAAATATATTATTACCTAACTAGTTCCTAGAATTATGTTTTTGTTTATTCTAATCTGAAGCAATACAACCTCAATTTTATGAGTTAACATATCTAAACAGTTACATATGAATAAAATATGTAATTGTTTACTCTAAAAGGGTTAAAATCCCAAAATAATTCAAACTATCTTCATCAATACCAAAGTTATTAACAGTACCTTTCTAACTGAATTATTTAGCCTAGGGCAAGACTAACCATATACAACCACCCTGGAATAAATAATTTCAACAAAAACTATATTCTGCACTCCAATTAATGAAACATCATTTTGATGTCTTTTGACATAGCACTTCTCTCCTGTAAGCGGAAGATCCTTGTACCCCCATTAGCCCTCCTCATTCTCCCAACCATATTATGTGGGAGTGTGACGAAGGCACTTATTCCCCTGAGAGAGATATTTATTCTCTTTCACGGGTAAATTGTGATTACTTGCAAAAAATAATTTATACAATGTATCATCTAATCTCATATGTTTTTTTGTTTACTCTTTACTCCAGAATTCACTGGTTTCTTTTCTATCTATTCATCTCTTCAGTCCACACAGGTTGATCTGCGCAGTCAGCTCTGCATAACAAAAAGTAAGTCAAAACTATTTGATCTATTGCCATGGCACCACTGAATATACTTTCCCTGAATGTTCAGGGAATAAATGTCCCTCAAAAAAGGACCAAAGCCTTCCGTACTTTCCATAACAAGAAGGCTCACATAGTATGCCTCCAAGAAACACACTTCACCAAAGATTCTACTCCAAAATATATTTCTCCTTTTTATCAACAAATTTACACGGCTTCTGCCTGTACCAAGCAAAGGGGAACTCTAATTGCATTTCACCGATCCACACCATTCACCTTATCATCAGAAATTAAAGACCCAGAAGGTAGATACCTGATACTCATGGGTTATATAATGGATACAGCAATCACGGTGATTTCCTACTACGCTCCTAACAAACAACCTACACCATTCCTCTCACATGTATTACAAGTGATTAATACACACAAAATAGGAACAGTGATAATGTGTGGGGATTCGAACCAGGTCCTCCTCCCATTTCTAGATAAATCACCTTTTACACCATCCAAAATAACCTCTAGATTACCTTTTTCTCAACTTCTTTCCAAATACAATCTGGTAGATTCATGGAGAGAAAGTAACCCAATGAAAAAGAAATTCACTTATTTCTCGCACCCTCATCAAACCTTCCCCAGAATAGATCATATTTTTCTAACAATAGGAATGATACCAGAAATTATTGCATCAGATATAATTCCGATTCCGTGGTCTGACCATAATGCAGTATACACTACTATAGCCTCAGCCATACCAAAAGCGCATGACCCAACGTGGTACTTACCGGACATAATGCTCAAACACCCACTACATCAGATGGCCATTGAATAAGCTTTAAAGGAATACATATCAATTAATAATACAACAGACATCTCCCCAATAACACTGTGGGAAGCTCATAAGCCTGTCTTGCGTGGTACAATACAAAGACAAATGGCACTATTTAAACGGGAACGCAAAAATCTAGCAAAAAAACTAGAACTCAATTTTAATGCAGCCTACATATCATTTCAAGATAATCCATCTCAGAGTACAAAATCTCATCTGGAAAAATCTAGATTGGAATACGATCTATTTCTCACTGAGTCAGTTGATAAATCCCTCAAACGCTCCAAACACAATTTCTACATGAATACAAACAAACCAGGTACATATTTGGCTCGGGCATTAAATTCAACTAACAAATCTTTCAAACCAATACGTTTGAAATTATCAAAAAATGTTTACACTTGTAATCCAGTTAAAATAGTCCATAAATTTCACTCACATCTCGCAACTTTATACAAGACAAACAATGAATTTAATCCTACAGAGGCTGAATCCTTCTTCTCAAAAATAACCTTACCTGAGTTATCTCAGAATCAAAAAAGCAGTTTGGATGAGCCTATAACTATAGATGAAGTTGCTAACGCCATAAAAGACCTAAAACTTAACAAAAGACCAGGCCCAGACGGCTACTCGGCTTTATACTATAAAACATTCTCAGAAATACTCTCTCCCATTCTCACTGAAACTTTCAACAAACTTCTAGATGGACATTCTTTTCGGCAAGAAACACTAATGGCAATTGTTTGTATGATCCCAAAACCCCTTTCTGATGATACTTCCTGTGTGAATTATCGGCCTATCTCTCTGTTAAACCTTGATATTAAATTATTAGCAAAAATAATAGCAAAACGCCTCAATAGCATTATAGGAAAATTAATACATAGAGATCAAGTAGGCTTCATGCCAAATAGACAGGCAGGCGATAATATACGCAGGGCAGTGTTATTGGCACATATTGCTAAAAAACGGAAAATCCCTTTATGTTTTCTATCTCTCGATATTAAGAGGGCATTTGACACAGTATCCTGGCAATATATGCAATATTCATTACAAAAATGGGGTTTTGGACCCCACTTTTTAACATGGATCAAAGCATTATATAATAAACCCAAAGCCTATATAAAATATGCTGGATACAAATCTGATGCCTTTAATATCGAAAGAGGTACCAGACAGGGTTGCCCATTATCTCCCTTATTATTTGCCCTTATACTCGAACCCATGGCCCAATACATCAGAACAAACCAAACTATAACTGCCATTGAAGTAGGAGGTATTACACACAAATTATGTATATTTGCAGACGATATATTACTTTTTCTATCATCACCACAGGTCTCTGGTCCTAACTCAATACCAGCTCTTGATGGATTTGCAGCCCTATCCGGCCTTATGATTAATCCTAAGAAATGCCTAGTGCTTAATATTTCACTCACAAACATGGAATTGATCCCGGCTAGGGCTGCACTCCCATTCACATGGGCAGAAAAATCAATCCCATATCTTGGAATTCATTTAACAGCATCTCATTCTGACTTATTCTCAACCAATTATCCTCCTGTATTAAGACAGATCACAAACCTAATAAAACAATGGTCGCAACTTCCTTTATCCTGGATAGGGAAGATTAATGCAATCAAAATGACTATTCTACCCAAATTGCTTTATCTATTCAGAGTCCTCCCTATTCCAATTCCTTCCTATTTTTTGAGAATAGTACAAAAAAGAGCAACTTCGTTTATATGGGGCTCTTCTAAACCACGTATACCTATACACACACTACATCTTCCCAAAAATAAAGGAGGCCTGGGATACCCTAATTTTACTAACTACTACAGAGCAGCACATTTGGCCAGTCTGTCCAAATACCATGCAAAACAGGAAATCCCATTATGGGTATTTATAGAGGCTTCAGAAAATGACCCTCTATTAATATAAAATTTATTATGGCTTGATCCTAAAGACCGCTTTAAAATTCATAATCCCATAACTAAACACTTCTTATCTCTCTGGGATAAACTAGAAACCAAATATCAGTTACAATCTCCACACAATCCTCTCCTTTCTTTTATCAGAAATCCGGCCTTTTATCCGGCATGGATCTACCCAAATTCTTTTAAAGCTTGGACAACATCAGGCATTCAGACACTAAATGACTTCATAGCATCTAAATCATTCCTTTCATTCCCATCGCTTAGAGAAAAATATGATCTACCAAACTCTGAGATATTTAGATATCTCCAAATCAAAAATTTCTATACACCATTCCTAAAGGGGATACACCATTATCCCAATTATCCATTTTTGAATCAATCTGTACAAAAGATCCATTTGCTAAAGGTACAATTTCATCACTTTATAATCAATTATATGGAGTAGCAAATCTTAATAGACCCTCTTACGTTCAGAGGTGGGAGGAGGACCTGGGACGAACTTTAGAAGACACGGACTGGTCTAACATATGGCTCACATCTAAGTCATCTTCACCCAACATCTTAGCACTGGAGACAAATTATAAAGTCCTAACTCGCTGGTACCTTGTACCCGCTAGAGTGGCAAAATATTCACCTAATACCTCAGCTCTTTGTTTTCGAGGATGCCCAGAAATAGGCACATATTTACACATATGGTGGACATGCCCAGTAATCCAAACCTTCTGGAAGGAAGTCTTCGTGATTGCATCTAAAATATTTAAAAAAATAATACAACCAGATTCATATTTACTTTACTTAATCTAAAACCGGAATGGTTAACACTCTCTCAATTCAAACTTATGATCCAACTAATAACGGCTGCAAAACAAACAGTGGCCAAGGCATGGAAATCTCCTACATTGGTACTAGCAGAAACAATTCACAGAATGAATAATACAATGTCCCATGCTAAGATGGTAGCCATCGATCAAAATCAAATTCCAAAATTTGAAAAACTTTGGCATCCTTGGATAAAACAACAGTTCCTGTCAAATTTCAATGACTCTGTCCTGTTGCCATGGTAACAGATTAAATGACTTACAGAGACACCCATTCTAAGGCTTCAAAGAGAACTAAAAAGAATAATAAACTGACGAGCGGGACAACCTTGTGGACCATACCTCTACCTTTCAACCCTTTTTCTTCTTTCTCTTTCCTTTTCTCCACCTTACGATTAAAGCTCATTATTAGAATTTATTTGACCTATATACACTCTACTTGTAAACAATATTTGTATAGTACAGGGGGTCCCCTACTTACAAACATCCGACTTACAAACGACTCCTACTTACAAACGGAGGGAGACAACAGGAAGTGAGAGGAAATCTACCACTAGGAAGGGAAATTCACTCCTGTAAGAGTTAATATGGGTAAAAGGTGTCTCCACTGATGCTTTATCACCTATCCTTATTTCCCTATTAACCCCAAATTTTCAAAATCCAATTGTCATTGGGACAGAAAGTGAGGTGAAATCTTCTGAACAGGGGCACAGACAGCAAAACAAATGTTACAGGGGTGTTAACCCTTCCCTATGCTATCTACAAAACTTAAAAATAGATTTTTTGGCTGGAGCTACACTTAAAAAATGTACCTGTTCCGACTTACAAACAGATTCAACTTAAGAACAAACCTACAGTCCCTATCTTGTTTGTAACCCGGGGACCCCCTGTAGGTATAAATCATTTAAATACCTACAAAAGTAACTAAGGAAATGATATATATCTTTAATTTAGGTTTACGTGAACCCAATGTTTAATATTTGAAATTTCATGATATTTACCTATATAAACCCTACTGTAAAACAATGAGCTTACTTTATAGATCCTTGTAAACTTACTTTATGTATCTTTATAACATTGTATACTCAATAAACTTCTTTTGACAAGGAAAAAAATACTAACCAAAGAAAAAAACAAAAAAAAAATTTTTGAGTCAGATGTGACGAATACAAATATTATATTGATGAAATCAACAGAAATAATAAAGAAAGAATTTTGTGAGAAGTCTGTGTGAATATGAGCAGCAAAACAACTTCATTCTTCTAGCATTATAAAGAAGAAGAGAGTGCGCTGCATTAAGCAATTTAAAACATTGCCTCCTGACGAAAGTGCTATATCCATTACGAACGCTAATTTTACCAGACCGAGCAGTTCCGTCTCGGAATTTATTCTGAGCATGCGTGGCACTTTGTGCGTCGGAATTGTCCACACACGGTCGGAATTGACACAATCAGATTTTGTTGTTGGAAAATTTTATAGCCTGCTCTCAAACTTTGTGTGTCGGAAAATCCGATGGAAAATGTCCGATGGAGCCCACACACGGTCGGAATTTCCGACAACATGCTCCGATTGCACATTTTCCGTCGGAAAGTCCGACCGTGTGTACGGGGCATTAGAGTGTGCTTGTGCAGGCATACATGCCACAGTCCTGCAAGCAAGCTTACCCAATCTCACAAGATACAGCTCAAATACAACTGAACATTACCAGTATTCAAAAAACTAGAAAGACTAGAAAAAATGAATGTGAAAAAATGAATGAACAAATCACCAGGATCGTATGGCTAACACGCGAAAGTTGTCATCCTCAAAGAACCATGTTATAGCCAGACTAGTGTTCCACATTTTCAAGGACTGCTTACTGACAGGACTGAAAGATTAGTGAAAAGCAAATTTGGTGCCAATATTCAAAAAAGGACCAATATATAAATATTGGACCAACATATAAATATACCTATGAAACTACAGTCCAGTCAGCCTAATGCCTCGTACACACGATCGGATTTTCCGACGGAAAATGTGTGATAGGACCTTGTTGTCGGAAATTCCGACCATGTGTAGGCTCCATCACACATTTTCCATCGGATTTTCCGACACACAAAGTTTGAGAGCAGGATATAAAATTTTCCAACAACAAAATCCGTTGTCGGGATTTCCGATCGTGTGTACACAAATCCGACACACAAAGTGCCATGCATGCTCAGAATAAATAAAGAGATGAAAGCTATTGGCCACTGCCCCATTTATAGTCCCGACGTACGTGTTTTACGTCACCGCGTTTAGAACGATCGGATTTTCTGACAACTTTGTGTGACCGTGTGTATGCAAGACAAGTTTGAGCCAACATCTGTCGGAAAAAATCCTAGGATTTTGTTGTCAGAATGTCCGATCAATGTCCGACTGTGTGTACGGGGCATAACATCAGTAGTGCCATATACAAGTATTTATTGATGAAAATAGTATCATTAGTAACCAACATGGTTTTATGAAAACCGTTTTTGCCAGACCAACCTTTTTACAGTCTAAGAGGAGGTAAGCTGTAATTTGGATATATTAAGGCCTGTGGACATAGTGTGTCTAGATTTCACTAAGGCATTTGATACATTACTTCATAACGATTAATTTACAAATTAAAGTCTTTTGGCATTGAAGACATTGTATGTGCTTGGATAGAAAACTGGTTGCAGCAGCGTGTCCAGAGGGTAGGTAGTGATTAATGGCATATTTTCTAAATGGTCTGGAGTTGTGAGCGGGGTGCCCCAGGGCTCTGTCCTGGGACCAATTCTGTTTAAGGCTTCATTCACATGGGGTGATTTGATCCATGCCTCTTGCAGGGCCATATTTATCTGGACAGGGGTGCACAGGTGTTCTGTGCATCCCTCTGCGGGTAGTCCCATTCTTGTCTATTGGGACACAGTGACTGCACAGACACAACAACTGCTTCCATTATGACATCTGTGTGGGTGCATGCAGGTGACTATCCTCACCAGACCCCCGCCAGAGGGGTGACACCCATCGGCAGGGCCCAGGGCAATGCCACTGCACCGATGATCCACTTCTCTCATGGCCGTGGGCTGTCTGAGCTGTCCCCTCTGTCTCACACACAGCTGAGCCAAGCAAAGCCGCCTCCCCCTCCTCTCTGTTTACATCTACACAGGAGGAGGGGCACGGCTGTGCATGTCCCACGCTGATCTGAGGTATGTACATTATGGGTCTGTATTGTAGGGTCGTCTGTACTGAAAGGAGGATCTGTACTGAATAGGGGGGTCTGCACTAAATGGGGTTCTGTACTGAAGGAGGGTGTCTGTACTGAAGGGGGTTTGCACTGAATGGAGGGGGTCTGCACTGAACGGGAGCTGCACTGAAGAGGGGTCAGCACTGAAGGGGCGGGTCTGCATGGAAGGGGGGGCTGTACTGAATGGGGGGGTCTGCACCGAAGAGGGATCTGCACTGAAGGGGGGTCTGCACTGAAGGGGGATCTGCACTGAAGGGGGTTCTGTATTGAATGGGGGGTCTTGTGGGTTGTACTGAATGGGGGGTATGCACTGAATTGGGGAGTATGCACTGAATGGGGGGTGTCTGCACTGAAGGGGGGCGGGTCTGTACTGAATGGTGGTCTGTACTGAATGGGGGTATGCAGTGAATGGGGGGTCTGTACTGAATGGGGGGTCTGCACTGAAGGAGGGGGGTGCCTATTCTGAGGTAGGGGTGTCTGTACTGATGATAGGGGTCCGTACTGAGGGAGGGGGATCTGTACTGATGAGAGGGGTCTGTACTGATCAGAGTGGGGGATCTGTACTAATGAGAGGGGTCTGTACTGAGACAGGGGGGTCTGTACTTATGAGGAGTATTGAGTCTGTATTGAGGAGGGACTATAGTTGCTGGAGGGGGGTGACACCATGTTTTCCGCACCGGGTGGCACCAACCCTAGTGACACCACTGGCTGTTTTGAAGGCAAAGGGTGGTCAAATCAAATATTGATTTGGTTTGGATTTCTCTTCTGTTCATTTACTTTCCATTTTAAATAGATACAAATAAACTATTAACACGTTTATTTCTGAAAGCATTCTTTACAGCATTTTTCACACCTGCCTAAATTTTGCACAGTAATAAACTGTACACTCATTAGCCACTTTATTAGGTACATCTGTTCAATTGCTTGGTAGCACAAATTGCTAATCAGCCAATCATATGGCAGCAACTCAATGCATTAGGCATCTAGATGTGGTGAAGACAACTTGCTGAGGTTCATACCGAGCATCAAAATGAGGAAAAAAAGGGGATTTAAGTGACTTTGAACATGGCATGGTTGTTGGTGCCAGACATGCTGGTCTGTGTATTTCAAAAAGTTCTGATCTACTGAGATTTTCATGCACAACCCTCTCAGAGAATGGTCCGAAAAAGTGAAAATATCCAGTGAGTGGCAGTTTTGTGGACAAAATGTCTTGTTGATGTTTATCCCTTTATGACTACAGTGTACCCATCTACTGATGGCTACTTCCAGCAGGATAATGGACCATGTCACAAAGCTCAAATCATCTCAAACCAGTTTCTTGAACATGACAATGAGTTCACTGTACTTCAATGGCCTCCACAGTCACCAGATCTCAATCCAATAGAACACCTTTGGGATGTGGTGAGATTTGCATCATGGATGTGCAGCTGGCAAATATGCAGCAACTGCATGATGCTATCATGTCAATATGGACCAAAATCTCTGAGAAATATTTCCAACACCTTCTTGAATCTATGCCATGAAGAATTAAGGCAGTTCTGAAGTCAAAAGGGGGTCCAGCCTGGTTCTCGAAAGGTGTACCTATTAAAGTGGCTGGTGACAATATATATATATATATATATATATATACCACAATAATCAAATACTTGTTTTTTTTACATTTTCCTTGTCAAAATAAGTTTATTGAGTATACAATGTTATAAAGATACATAAATATACATAAAGTAAGTTTACAAGGATCTATAAAGTAAGCTCATTGTTTTACAGTAGGGTTTATATAGGTAAATATCATGAAATTTCAAATATTAAACATTGGGTTCACGTAAACCTAAATTAAAGATATATATCATTTCCTTAGTTACTTTTGTAGGTATTTAAATGATTTATACCTACTATACATATTGTTTACAAGTAGAGTGTATATAGGTCAAATAAGTTCTGATAATGAGCTTTAATCGTAAGGTGGAGAAAAGGAAAGAGAAAGAAGAAAAAGGGTTGAAAGGTAGAGGTATGGTCCACAAGGTTGTCCCGCTCATCAGTTTATTATTCTTTTTAGTTCTCTTTGAAGCCTTAGAATGGGTGTCTCTGTAAGTCATTTAATCTGTTACCATGGCAACAGGACAGAGTCATTGAAATTTGACAGGAACTGTTGTTTTATCCAAGGATGCCAAAGTTTTTCAAATTTTGGAATTTGATTTTGATCGATGGCTACCATCTTAGCATGGGACATTGTATTATTCATTCTGTGAATTGTTTCTGCTAGTACCAATGTAGGAGATTTCCATGCCTTGGCCACTGTTTGTTTTGCAGCCGTTATTAGTTGGATCATAAGTTTGAATTGAGAGAGTGTTAACCATTCCGGTTTTAGATTAAGTAAAGTTAAATATGGATCTGGTTGTATTATTTTTTTAAATATTTTAGATGCAATCACGAAGACTTCCTTCCAGAAGGTTTGGATTACTGGGCACGTCCACCATATGTGTAAATATGTGCCTATTTCTGGGCATCCTCGAAAACAAAGAGTTGAGGTATTAGGTGAATATTTTGCCACTCTAGCGGGTACAAGGTACCAGCGACTTAGGACTTTATAATTTGTCTCTAGTGCCAAGATGTTGGGTGAAGATGACTTAGATGTGAGCCATATATTAGACCAGTCCGTGTCTTCTAAAGTTCGTCCCAGGTCCTCCTCCCACCTCTGAACGTAAGAGGGTCTATTAAGATTTGCTACTCCATATAATTGATTATAAAGTGATGAAATTGTACCTTTAGCAAATGGATCTTTTGTACAGATTGATTCAAAAATGGATAATTGGGATAATGGTGTATCCCCCTTTAGGAATGGTGTATAGAAATTTTTGATTTGGAGATATCTAAATATCTCAGAGTTTGGTAGATCATATTTTTCTCTAAGCGATGGGAATGAAAGGAATGATTTAGATGCTATGAAGTCATTTAGTGTCTGAATGCCTGATGTTGTCCAAGCTTTAAAAGAATTTGGGTAGATCCATGCCGGATAAAAGGCCGGATTTCTGATAAAAGAAAGGAGAGGATTGTGTGGAGTTTGTAACTGATATTTGGTTTTTAGTTTATCCCAGAGAGATAAGAAGTGTTTAGTTATGGGATTATGAATTTTAAAGCGGTCTTTAGGATCAAGCCATAATAAATTTGAAATTAATAGAGGGTCATTTTCTGAAGCCTCTATAAATACCCATAATGGGATTTCCTGTTTTACATGGTATTTGGACAGACTGGCCAAATGTGCTGCTCTGTAGTAGTTAGTAAAATTAGGGTATCCCAGGCCTCCTTTATTTTTGGGAAGATGTAGTGTGTGTATAGGTATACGTGGTTTAGAAGAGCCCCATATAAACGAAGTTGCTCTTTTTTGTACTATTCTCAAAAAATAGGAAGGAATTGGAATAGGGAGGACTCTGAATAGATAAAGCAATTTGGGTAGAATAGTCATTTTGATTGCATTAATCTTCCCTATCCAGGATAAAGGAAGTTGCGACCATTGTTTTATTAGGTTTGTGATCTGTCTTAATACAGGAGGATAATTGGTTGAGAATAAGTCAGAATGAGATGCTGTTAAATGAATTCCAAGATATGGGATTGATTTTTCTGCCCATATGAATGGGAGTGCAGTCCTAGCCGGGATCAATTCCATGTTTGTGAGTGAAATATTAAGCACTAGGCATTTCTTAGGATTAATCATAAGGCCGGATAGGGCTGCAAATCCATCAAGAGCTGGTATTAAGTTAGGACCAGAGACCTGTGGTGATGATAGAAAAAGTAATATATCGTCTGCAAATATACATAATTTGTGTGTAATACCTCCTACTTCAATGCCAGTTATAGTTTGGTTTGTTCTGATGTATTGGGCCATGGGTTCGAGTATAAGGGCAAATAATAAGGGAGATAATGGGCAACCCTGTCGGGTACCTCTTTCGATATTAAAGGCTTCAGATTTGTATCCAGCATATTTTATATAGGCTTTGGGTTTATTATATAATGCTTTGATCCATGTTAAAAAGTGGGGTCCAAAACCCCATTTTTGTAATGAATATTGCATATATTGCCAGGATACTGTGTCAAATGCCCTCTTAATATCGAGAGATAGAAAACATAAAGGGATTTTCCGTTTTTTAGCAATATGTGCCAATAACACTGCCCTGCGTATATTATCGCCTGCCTGTCTATTTGGCATGAAGCCTACTTGATCTCTATGTATTAATTTTCCTATAATGCTATTGAGGCGTTTTGCTATTATTTTTGCTAATAATTTAATATCGAGGTTTAACAGAGAGATAGGCCGATAATTCACACAGGAAGTATCATCAGAAAGGGGTTTTGGGATCATACAAACAATTGCCATTAGTGTTTCTTGCCGAAAAGAATGTCCATCTAGAAGTTTGTTAAAAGTTTCAGTGAGAATGGGAGAGAGTATTTCTGAGAATGTTTTATAGTATAAAGCCGAGTAGCCGTCTGGGCCTGGTCTTTTGTTAAGTTTTAGGTCTTTTATGGCGTTAGCAACTTCATCTATAGTTATAGGCTCATCCAAACTGCTTTTTTGATTCTGAGATAACTCAGGTAAGGTTATTTTTGAGAAGAAGGATTCAGCTTCTGTAGGATTAAATTCATTGTTTGTCTTGTATAAAGTTGCGAGATGTGAGTGAAATTTATGGACTATTTTAACTGGATTACAAGTGTAAACATTTTTTGATAATTTCAAACGTATTGGTTTGAAAGATTTGTTAGTTGAATTTAATGCCCGAGCCAAATATGTACCTGGTTTGTTTGTATTCACGTAGAAATTGTGTTTGGAGCGTTTGAGGGATTTATCAACTGACTCAGTGAGAAATAGATCGTATTCCAATCTAGATTTTTCCAGATGAGATTTTGTACTCTGAGATGGATTATCTTGAAATGATATGTAGGCTGCATTAAAATTGAGTTCTAGTTTTTTTGCTAGATTTTTGCGTTCCCGTTTAAATAGTGCCATTTGTCTTTGTATTGTACCACGCAAGACAGGCTTATGTTTTTTTTTTTTTACATTTTCAAGTGTCCTATTTGGTTGGTGTGACAGTCATCACCTCAATATTATTATTATTATTGTTATTATATGTGATTTATATAGCGCCTAAAGTTTACACAGCGCTTTACAATGTATAGGGGGGACAACACAATTACAGTACAGTTCAATACAAAAGGTACAGGAGTGCCATGCTCATAGAGCTTACATTCTAAAGAGAGGGGGTGGTGTTACAAAAGGTAATAGCTGCAGAGAATGATTTGATGGGGGTGACTCAGAGACAGTTGTTATGTGGGTGTGGGATAGGCTTCCCTGAATAAATGAGTTTTCAGGGATCTCCTAAAGGTGGACAGGGTAGGGGCTGATCGGACATACTGGGGCAGGGAGTTCCGGAAGATGGGAGAGGCTCTGGAGAAGCCCTGAAGGTGAGCATGGGAGGAGGTAACAAGGGAGCTAGAGAGCAGAACGTCCTGGGAGGAGCGGAGGGGATGATTTGGGCGATATCTGCAGATGAGGTTGGTGATGTAGATGGGGGCGATGTTGTGAATGGCCTTGTATGTTATGGTTAGCATTTTGAATTTTACACGGTCGGGTAGGGGAAGCCAGTGAAGAGATTGGCAGAGAGGGGTGGCAGTCACTGATCGATTAGTGAGGTGTATTAGTCTAGCAGCAGCATTCATAATAGACTGAAGGGGGGATAGCCTGCTTAAGGGTAGGCCATTAAGGAGAGAGTTGCAGTAGTCAAGGCCGGAAATAATCAAGGAGTGAATAAGTTGCTTTATGGTGACATTAGTCAAGAAGGATCGAATTCTGGAGATGTTGCAGAGGTTAAGGCGGTAGGATTTAGCCAGTGATTGGATATGGGGGCTGAAGGAGAGGTCAGAGTCAAGGATTACACCCAGGACCCTGGCATGTG
The DNA here is from genome assembly GCF_042186555.1 of Aquarana catesbeiana. NCBI lineage: Eukaryota > Metazoa > Chordata > Amphibia > Anura > Ranidae > Aquarana > Aquarana catesbeiana. The sequence goes on from NC_133334.1 coordinate 145,014,484, forward strand.
TGGAGGGACTAATGGTTGTGTTGTTGATATTAATGGTGAAGTCACGGGGGGGGGGGGGGGGGGGGACCGTGAAGGAGGAAATATAACAAGCTCAGTTTTATAAAGATTAAGTTTGAGGAAGTGGTGTGACATCCATACCGATATGTCATTAAGTAAGTTTGAGATCTGTGAGGAGATTGAGGGGGTGAGTTGAGGAGTGGAGAAATAGATCTGTGTGTCATCGGCATAGAGGTTTTATTGGAAGCCATGGTAGGTTATCAACTGGCCCAGGGAAGAGGTATAGAGTGAGAATAGGAGAAGCCCAAGGACGGAGCCTTGGGGTACCCCAACAGAAAGAGGAAGGGGAGTGGAGGAGATGGAGTTGTAAGTGACACTGAAAGTGCGCTGAGATAGGTAGGAGGAGAACCAGGATAATGCAGAATCATGGAGGCCAAGGGAGTGTAATTTGCTGAGGAGGAGCAGGTGGTCAACTGTGTCAAAGGCAGCAGAGAGGTCTAAAAGTATGAGTATGAAGTAGTGGCCTTTGGTTTTAGCAGTTATTAGGTCATTGGTGAGTTTTAGTAGGGCAGTTTCAGTAGAATGTTGTGGGCGGAAGCCAGACTGTAGGGGGTTGAGAAGGTTGTTGTCCATGAGGTAGCTACTCATTTGGTCATGAACAAGGCGTTCGATGAGCTTGGAAGCAGGGAGATGGATCTTAAGTCATTCAAACAGGTGGGGTCTAGTGAGGGTTTTTTGAGTATGGGGGCAACCAGTGCATGTTTGAGCGGGGAAGGAAAGGTGCTGGAGGAGAGGGAGAGGTTGAAGATGTGGGTTAGGGAGTTGAGGATAGAGTGGGAAGTTGGTCGCAGTAATTGAGAGGGGACAGGGTCCAGGGGACAGGTAGTGAGGTGGGCCATGGAGAGGAGTTTATCAACTTCATCTGTGGTAACTGGGCAAAAGGAGGAGAGTATTGAGTGTGGTGTTGGACCTGATATGTTGGGTAGGGAAGGAATTTTAATGCTGGATATCTCCTTGCGAATTGTGTCGATTTTGCTATTGAAGTGGTTGGCAATCTGTTGAGCGGTAAGCAAGTTGGTGGGTGGGGGAAGTGGGGGGTGAAGTAAGGAATTAAGGGTAGAAAAGAGTCGACGAGGTTTGGATGAGAGGGTTTTGATGAGAGTGTTGCAATAGGTTTGTTTAGCAGTGTGGAGGCAGGAGTTGTATTTGAGAAGGGCAGATTTGTAGAGGGTAAAGTCTTGCAGGGATTTAGATTTACGCCATGCTTGCTCAAGAGCACGGCTGTGTCTCTTGAGACTTCTGGTGTCGTCTGTTTGCCAGGGTTGTGGCAGATGGGGCCTGGTTCTGTGTTTAGAAGGAGGAGCAAGTACATCTAGGGAGGATGACAACGTGGTGTTGTAGATGGAAGTGGTTAGGTCTGGGCAGGACAGGGGTGCAATTTTGTCATAAAGGCCATAAGTAGCAGAGTGAAGAAGGGAAGGGTTGAGGTTGCGAAGGTTCCTGCGGGTAGTGGTTTGTGGGTTGGCAGCATGGGATGTAAGAGACAAAGAGAGTGTGAAATGGATAAGGTTGTCATCAGAGAGAGGAAAGGATGTGTTAGAGAGATTGCAGGGAGTGCAGCGATGGGAGAATACAAGGTCAAGAGTGTTGCCGTTGGAGTGAGTGGTGGTTTGTGTCCATTGTGTTAGGTTAAAAGAGGAGGTTAGGTTGAGTAGTTTAGAAGTGGTAGCATTATTAACATTTATTGGAATGTTAAAGGCACCTAGGATGATGGCAGATACTTTGGATGAGAGAAAATAGGGTAGCCATGCAGAGAAGTCATCCAGAAAGCGTGACACTGGTCCAGGAGGCCGATAAATGACTGCTACCCTCAGACAAGCTGAAGAGAAAAGACGAATGCAGTGCATTTCGAAAGAGCAGGGGGAAAGAGAGGGAGGTGTGGGAAGTACCTGGAAGGTGCATTGTGGGGAGAAGAGAAGTCCGACACCACCTCCTTTTCGTCCACTGGGTCTGGTGGAGTGAGTCCAGAGAAGGCCACTATGGGACAGGGCAGCTGGAGAGGTAGTGTCGAATTCCTGGAGCCATGTTTCGGTTATAACACATAGATCAAGGGATTTGGAGAGGAAAAGGTCATTGACAGAAACTAGTTTGTTGAAGACTGAGCGGGCATTCCAGAGGGCACATGAAAGAAGGGGGCAGACTTGTGGAATCTGGGGAATTGGGATGAGAAGGTTGAAGTTACGACTACTGTTGGAGGAGGTACATGGCCAATCTTGGCATTGGGAATTGGGTGTGGGAGGGCCGGGGTTTGGTGCAATGTCCCCAGACATTAGGAGTAGTAGGAGGGTGAGGGTGGTAAGGTGGGAGTGGGATTTATAGGAGGGCAGATGCTTTGGTGGAATGGACGTGGCGATACTGTGTGGGCTTAGAATGAGCAGGAGGTGGTAAGTGGAGTAATACTGAGTGGCAGAAGAGAGGGAGATATGTAAAGGTTGGGGGCTGGAGTGGGGGGATAAAGAAATGAGAGTTTGACAACTTCCAGATGCAGATGCTGTTAAAATTGCTTATAAACCAAAAATGTGAGAAAAAGATTTTTTTTAAGAATTGTCATATGTGCTCATTACTATTGCAACCTCTTTGTTCCCCTTCAACTTAAGTTTTCCAACTAGTGCTTTCTTGGTGGCACTACAATGCAGTTCCTCACATATCCAATACAATGGTCAAAACAAAGAAGGAAATGCAGTAATCCAAACATTTTATTTTCATTAAATATGCTTGGATTCCATACTAAATTGTGTTCTGATTAAATGATGACATGGAAAGGGATAGTTTAATGAAGCCTTTGTTTTTTACTTGATTTCTTTCTACCAAGGTAGGAAAAGCTCCGTCTATATCAGAATGCATTCTGTGCTGTTAATACCTTGCCTGAGCAAGGCTCCTGCCACATGAGATTTATGCTTTACATTATCAGTACAATTAATGCTACTACTAAAGTATGATTGTATATTAGAAAATATGTGGGCATGCCAAGAACAGTTGTGGCCAGACCTCAAAACCTAGATTAAAGGCTAAGTTCACCTTTTTTTCTACATTTCAGCTTCCTTATGTACCAATTTACCTTTAATGTACCTCTGTAGCAGAAAATAAAACTCTTTCTCTATATTCTAGGACAAGCTATCTAGTCTCCTATAGAAAACTCCTCCATTACCCGTCTTGTTTTTTGGAGATTGGGACAGGAAAACTGTGGGGTAACTAAGGAAGTAGTTCAGCAGCTGACCTCATTACCACACCCAGCACCTGCTTTCTCTTTACAGAAGATTGCTTCCACCTCCATCTGCAGTTTCATACTTTTCCGATACAGACATTTTCAGTGAGCACTGTTCTGCTTCTATACACAGCCATCAATTGTTTTGAACCTTACCTTCATTTTGCATAAATTGTTCATTTGGCAGAGTGTACAGTAGCTGAATGATCACATGATAATCTTTGCGGAGCAGAGCTGTAGTACTTAAAACAGGAGAAATATGTCCCTGGAAGTCTTTAAAGCTCACCATACACTATACATGTTGATTGTATAATCTCCTGTAGATTTACCATCACAAATGTTGTGCAAGGGCCTGCCCGGTTGGATACAGAGTGATAGGATACATAGGTGCATCCTCCTATGATATAGTTTTGGCAAATCTTAGGGAAATTGTACAGAGATTGTATAAATCAAAAAAAAAAGTGAAGCACTCTCAGAAATGCAGACCACATGGATAATAAATGAACGCAAACAATTCAGTGTCCAGAACAGAAAATATATCACAAATACAAAGAGAACTTCCAGCAACTATATATCCATATTACAGAATGTGTGCTACAATCTTTACCATGCCTTGAAATTTTACATTCTCTCAAAAAGTGCCCAAATATCACCACCGTGCCCAGGTGGGTATACCCTCACCTCCCAAGTTGGACACCGCTATTTAATCAGGAAGTCAAACAGTGCTTAAATATATCCTTATCTGCACTTCAGGTCCTCCTTTCATAAATTAAGGCTAATCCCTTTCCAACCAGAAAGCTCTTCATATGAAAGAACTAAGAGGACACTAGCAGAAGAGAACCCCATAGAGTAAATCCGAATAATTTTATTAAAAAACTTAAAATATTTTGCACTCACAGGATTCTACAGTGAAATAGCATCACAATAATAGCAAGCCAAGAGTTACAGCTAGTGAGTGGAAATCGAAGGTTTTGCTTAACTGACACGCTGCATCCATACCAAACTTTCTCCATGCGCAATGTATCAGGCAGGTGGAGCTTTGTGATATTATCACATAGGGTGGAGTTTGTGTGCCATCTTGGATTCCCATTCACTACTATATATTTGCCAAAGGCCATTTGCAAACCACTAAATTCCACACTCTTTGGGGCATCTGGATAAAAGACCCAAGGAGTACCTCCACATTCTTAATTACTTAGGCCCCTTTGCTTTGTCTTGATCAGCCACTAAATTTTAATTTGGCGTATTTTCCCTATTCCAAGTAGCGTTAAGAATTATTGTATACTCTTGACAAATTAAAATACACCAACCTGTACCTGCTATCCTTATAAATTGGACCACTTTGGACAGCTCTGTTACCTCTTTTATGTTTTTTTTTTTTATTTAAATCCTTTTTTATTGAAAAAAAATTACATTAAAAACACGCAAACAAGCAAGGACTGTTATAGCCAACATCTATGCAGTCCTTGTATTAACCTCATTGTTACAATAATCCACAGCATGGTAAAGAAAAATAAAGCATACATAGACCACACTCCTTCAACAAAGGATGTTTCCAAGTTTTCTAATTTTTTTCCCTTTTTTTCCCTTACCCCTACCAATAAACCCCCCTCCAACCTTCCCATACCATATTCACCCCACACACCCACTCATACTATGCTCCTCCCCCATCATCCATAACTTCCATATTTTAAAAAATTTTTGATAATTACTCCTTTTCTTATATATATACTTCTCTCTACTGATTTCCTCCTTTACTTCTTTCACCCATTCTTCAATCGTCGGGGGTTCTTTCCTCTGCCAGTTTTTAGCTATGATCTTTTTCCCTTGAAACAGACACCTAACTATTGTGGTCTGTGTGTGCCTAGCGATCTGTTGTTCCTCCATCAGGCCCAATAGACAGGTCTTGACATCTATGCCCAGCGATGTCTTAAATATGGTGTTTATTTTATCCACTATGTCTTTCCAATATCTATACAACTTGGGGCATCTCCAGAACATATGCAGCAGATCTCCTCTCTCTCCTCCACACCTTTGGCACCCCGCATCCAACCTTTTACCAATCCTGAACAGTTTTAATGGTGTTAGATACACCCTATATATCAAGTATAGATGAGAGACTGCCTGTGATGGAGAGAGGGAGATCCTGGGGCCAGAAGACAAAACACCCTCCCATTGGCTGTCCGATAGTGGCCCAACCTCCTCCTCCCATTTTGTCCTATTTTTGTCTTCCCCCTGTCACCCTGGACTAGTACTCTCAACTTATTGTATATATCAGAAATTAAACCCTTCGTAGATTCTACATCAACCAGTTTTCTCAAAGAGGCCATATCACTCCATATTGGCTCCTTTCCATTAAATTGTGCGTCTAGGGCATGCCTAATTTGCAAATACCTATAAAATGATCGGTTGGGGATTGCATATTCATTCACTAGCTCCTGGAATGTTTTCAGTCTCCCTGCCTTATACAGCTGCGGCAAATAATGGATGCCCTGGCGGTCCCACTCCTCAATCTTCCCCATTATTTTAAGTTCATTGAGCTTATTATTTTCCCATATTGGGGAGAACTCCGAAAAGTCCACATACCCCATTATTTTTTTAACCTTAACCCAGCTCTTAACCATCATCCGAGTAGTGGGGCATCTAGTGACAAAGGAGTCCGCCTCCAGCGCTTCTACTATGGTATCGTGATTGGTGTCATTTAGTAATACATTATTTCCTACTGCCCAGTTCCCGGGCCTGTTACTCCCTCCTACATGCTGGATTTGAGACGCCAAGAAGTAGCACCCCGGATCCGGCACTCCCAACCCACCTTTCTCACCGTGCTTTCTCGCCGAAGCACCTGCAGGCCAATCCTTGCTACCCCACCCTTCCAAATTAACTCTCTAAAAATACTATCCATTTTATTAAACCAGCGTTTGGGAATCCAAACTGGTGAGTTGTGTAAGATATATAGGATCTGTGGCATCCAAACCATTTTTATCAGGTTACAGCGCCCTGCAACCGAGAGAGGAAGCCGTCCCCACACCCGACATTTCTGTTTAAGTTTTTTCATAAGTGGGACTAAGTTTTCTGTAATATATTGCTCCGGGTTCCTTGAAATATTGATCCCCAAATATTTCAACTGATTCACTACTTTGATTTGGGGGATTTGGTGAGGGAGGGGCTCCGTCAGCGGGTCTATTGGCAATAATGCTGACTTTTCCCAATTAATTTTTAACCCAGAAAAGTGTCCAAAGTCCTCAATTAACCCCATAGCTGTCCTCAAAGAGTCCTGTGTATCCCCCAGGAATAACAAGATATTGTCCGCCTACATTGCTATTTTCTCCTCTCCCCTCTTTCTTTTAAACCCCTGTATCCTTGAGATGCCCTTATGGCAGCGGCCAGCGGCTCCATTGCTAGGGCAAATAGGAGGGGCGACAAAGGGCACACCTGCCTAGTGCCCCTACTTAATTGGAACCACTCTGAGCACTCCCCATTGACATTGATCTTAGCTCTTGGCTTATCGTATAATAACCTCAGCCAATGGACAAAACCGGGGCCAAATTGGAGTTCTGCAAGTACCTTCCAGATATATTGCCATTCCAGGCAATCAAATGCCTTGGTTGCATCTAGTGAGAGAAGAGCTCTCTTACCACTATTTACTGTGGGGATCTGCATATTTAAATAAACTCACCTTATGTTCATACTTGTAGATCTGTCCGGGATAAACCCAGTTTGGTCTATATGGATTAACTTTGAAATTATTTTCTTTAGCTTTGTTGCCAGGGCTTTTGCCAGAATCTTCACGTCCGAACATAATAACGATATCGGCCTATATGACATCACATCTAATGGGTTTTCCCCTCTTTCAACAACATTATTATAATGGCTTCTGTCATAGATGCCGGTAGATTACTGTCCTTCATAGTCCCATTGAACACCCCCAGGAGCATGGGAAGTAAGATCTCCCCATATTTTTTAAAAATTTCAATGGGTAGACCATCAGGCCCTGGGGCTTTCTGGTTTGCCATATCTGCCACAGCTCTTTGTAACTCATCAAGTGTTAATGGGGCCTCTAACATTTCCCGATCTTCTTTCGCAAGAGGGGTTAGCTTTAGCTGCCCAAAGAAATCCCCCATTGCCCCATCTGAACTATATAAGTTTTTAAAGTATTCCCTAAATTCTACTAAGATTTCCGGGTTAGTTATTTTTATTATTCCCTCTTTCCCTTCTATCGCTGGAATGGTGTTTGGGGGGCCGTTACCTCTTTTATGTTATTCTTTTTTCTGTTTTCTATTTCTGGGTCCACCTGGATTCATGTATCCACTCTATACTACCTTTCTAAACCCTTGTTTATAAGATTTGTTGTCTAATAACTACTTTACACCATATAACCCTCTATGATGTACCTGTATATACCACACCAGACTTCCTTTTCACCGAGGAATGGCACTATATGCTGCATTACTCTTGTTCCTCTTTTTTGCATTGACGGTGGTTCTTCTTTGCATGTACCTACCCTGTTGTTTCATCTGTATGTACTTTGTATGGGTTTTATATACAGTATACACATTTGAAATAAAAACTTATGGTTAAAAAAGTGGTGATATAGTAATGAGGGAGATGTGAGAGGTAAACACACCCTATTCTGCAATGCATGATGAGATAGGAAGTCCCTGAAAGGTCACATGATGATACAGGAACTCAGATATCAGAATGCATTTTTTAAAAATTTTGAACAGGGAGCTGAAAATTCAAAGCTTCCATGGACTAGGTAAGTGAAATATAAGCACACTGGAATTGCTTGGGCAGAAAAGACATTAGAAAAGGCTTGTATTTAATCAAAAAGGGTTCTCCCTGAAAAGGTGAACTTTACTCTTATGCCCCGTACACACGGTCCAACTTTATTCGGACATTCCGACAACAAAATCCTAGGATTTTTTCAGACGGATGTTGGCTCAAACTTGTCTTGCATACACACGGTCACACAAAGTTGGCGGAAAATCCGATCGTTCTAAACGCGGTGACGTAAAACACGTACGTCGGGACTATAAACGGGGCAGTGGCCAATAGCTTTCATCTCTTTATTTATTCTGAGCATGCGTGGCACTTTGTCCGTCGGATTTGTGTACACACGATCGGAATTTCCGACAACGGATTTTGTTGTCGGAAAATTTTATATCCTGCTCTCAAACTTTATATGTCGGAAAATCCGATGGAAAATGTGTGATGGAGCCTACACACGGTCGGAATTTCCGATACCAAGGTCCTATCACACATTTTCCGTCGGAAAATCCGACTGTGTGTACGGGGCATTAAGGTTCTGCTCATTGTTATCCGCTTACTCCCGGAAACATGGAAGACATCAGAATGTGTGAAAGGGCCACTAAATGATAGACATGTGCATGATGAAAACATTTGTTTTGTTTTGTTTCGTTTTGATTAGTTAATCCAGTTATTTTGTTTAGTTCAATTTGGTTGATTCATTCAATTCATATTCGGAATTCGTATTCGGAATCCGTATTCAGAATTTTCTAATTACGTTCAAATCGATACATTTTCGAATCGGTCAAAAAGAAAATGTTATATTGTTTTTGATTTGAATGCAGCAAAGTGAACAAACAAAAGAAAAATCTTCATCAAATGATTACAATGATTTTTTAACCACTTCAGCCCCGGAAGGTTTTACCCCCTTCCTGACCAGGTTTAACTGCTAATTGCGCGGCCATACAATGCTGTACCCAAAGGAAATTTGCGTCCTTTTCTTCCCACAAATAGAGCTTTCTTTTGATGGTATTTGATCACCTCTGCTGTTTTTATTTTTTGCGCTATAAACGGAAAAAGACCGAAAATTTTGAAAAAAAAAAATGATATTTTCTACTTTTTGTTATAAAAAAAATCCAATGAACTCAATTTTAGTCATACATTTAGGCCAAAATGTATTCGGCCACATGTCTTTGGTAAAAAAATGTCAATAAGCCTATATTTATTGGTTTGCGCAAAAGTTATAGCGTCTACAAACTAGGGTACATTTTCTGGAATTTACACAGCTTTTAGAAGCTTTTCCCATTTTGGAAAGTAGACACCCCAAGGAAATTGCTGAGATGCATGTTGAGCCCATCGAAAATTCATTTTTTTTGTCCCAAGTGATTGAATAGTGACAAAAAAAAAAAAAATTACATAAAGTTGTCACTAAATGATATATTGCTCACACAGGCCATGGGCATATGTGGAATTGCACCCCAAAATACATTTAGCTGCTTCTCCTGAGTGTGGGAATACCACATGTGTGGGACTTTTTGGGAGCCTAGCTGCGTATGGGGCCCCGAAAACCAAGCACCGCCGTCAGGATTCCTAAGGGCGTACATTTTTGATTTCACTCCTCACTACCTATCACAGTTTTAAAGGCCATAAAATGCCCAGATGGCACAACCCCCCCCCCAAATGACCCCATTTTGGAAAGTAGGCACACCAAGCTATTTGCTGAGAGGCATGTTAAGTCCATGGAATATTTTATATTTTGACACAAGTTGCGGGAAAATTACAAACTTTTTTTTTTCTTTTTTTTTTGCACAAAGTTGTCACTAAATGATATATTGCTCAAACATGCCATGGGCATATGTGGAATTACACCCCAAAATACATTTTGCTGCTTCTCCTGAGTATGGGGATACCACATGTGTGGGACTTTTTGGGAGCCTAGCCGCGTACGGGGCCCCGAAAACCAAGCACCGCCTTCAGGATTTCTAAGGGCATAAATTTTTGATTTCACTCTTCACTACCTATCACAGTTTTGAAGGCCATAAAATGCCAAGATGGCACAACCCCCCCCCCAAATGACCTCATTTTGGAAAGTAGACACCCAAAGCTATTTGCTGAGAGGCATGTTGAGTCCATGGAATATTTTATATTTTGACACAAGTTGCGGGAAAATTACAAACTTTTTTTTTTTTGCACAAAGTTGTAACTAAATGATATATTGCTCACACAGGCCATGGGTATATGTGGAATTGCACCCCAAAATACATTCTGTTGATTTTCCTGAGTACGGAGATACCACATGTGTGGGACTTTTTGGGAGTCTAGCCACGTACGGGGCCCCGAAAACCAAGCACCGCCTTCAGGATTTCTAAGGGCATAAAGGTTTGATTTCACTCCTCACTACCTATCACAGTTTTGAAGGCCATAAAATGCCCAGATGGCAAACCCCCCCCCAAATGACCCCATTTTGGAAAGTAGACACCCCAAGCTATTTGCTGAGAGGCATGTTGAGTCCATGGAATATTTTATATTTTGACACAAGTTGCGGGAAAGTGACCAATTTTTCTTCTTCAGGTAGCTTTAGGTGCACACTGTGCAGAGGACGCACTACACTAATTGTAAATACTGTAGCTTCTTGCCTGTGGTACTAATAGGATCAGAAGAACACCAGCTATTTTCTTCAGCTGTAAATACTGTAAAAACACCTGGCTGCCTGTCAGTAGGAAGAGAAGAATAACAGGAACGGATCTAGCTAAACTGAATTCAGTATATATATATATATATATATATATATATATATTTATATATACACAACACCCAGCATATATATATATAAACAATACACTGTAAGTGCAGCTAACTGACTCACCTGCCTACTCTATCTAACTTAAATCAAATGACACCGTCTCTCTGTCTATCTCTCCGGCGCCGCCGCAACACACTACACAAGGCCACCACACAGGCAGCCTTATATAATGTGGGACGTGTACTAAACCCCCTGAGCCGTAATTGGCCATAGCCACTCTGGCTTTGGCTAATTACGGCTCTCTGTACAGACGGTGCTGTGATTGGCCATGCATGCGGGTCATAGTGCATGCTTGGCCAATTAGCCAGCAACGCACTGCGATGCCGCAGTAAATTAGGCGCTGTGAAGCGCCACTCGAATTTGGCGCAAATGGCCCATAATGTTCGAAATTCAACGAATGGTCGAACATGCGATGTTCAAGTCGAACATGGGTTCGACTCAAACTCGAAGTTCATCCCTACTCTGTGGTTCTTAAGATAGCAAACAAGCTAGCTGACACACAAGCACTCTTGCTAGAAGAACTGTTCAAAAGGGCTCAGAAGCCACAGATGTTATTGCAGAAACTATTTTAAGAACAAGGCAGCAAGCCAGGGAGACTCTTAGCTAGGTTCACACAAAAGCGCACTCTTGCTTCTACAGTCCATCATGTCATAGATAGGTACGGGGTGACCCACTCTAAAAATGAGGACATTGCCTGCCAGTTCGATTCCTTTCATAGCAAACTTTATTACCTAATTTCAAAGGAGCCTCGCCTGATAACAGCAAGCATGCAATCTGAGTTGATAAGGGACTTTCTTAGTAAATATAGTCCCCGAGCACTAGTGGCTGATGACTGTAAGGCTCTAGAAGCCCAGTTATCGAGGAATGGCAAGAGGCCTTGAAAAGCATGAAGCCAGGCAAAAGTCCGGGGCCAGGTGGCTTCGTGACCCAGTATTATAAAAGCTTTGCAGACCTCCTGGCTCCAGGCCTCCTCAAGGCCTTCAACACATTGTCTGATACCCCTTGCTCCTCCAGAAGCTTATTAGAAGCATATATCTTGGTAATCCCCAAGGAAAATAAGGACCCCACTAATGTAACCAATTATCGACTGATCTCTGTTCTGAATGTTGATGTCAAATCATTCTCTAAGATTCTTGCAACCCAATTGACCTACCATGTACCAGCATGGGTGGGTCTCGACCAAGTTGGCTTTGTCCTTGGCAGAGAAGCCAGAGATAATACCATTAAAGCTGTGAACTTACATCACTGGCTTACCTCCACCCAATGAGAAGGGTGGAGGTAAAGCACAAAACAAGGCGACACTTGCTAACACAGGAGGAGACCCCAGACGGGTTGACTCCGAAGTTAGTCAGTAGTTCCAGTCCCCCAATGCCGGTATCCACACAGTACCCCAAACAAATTGTTCCAAACAGAGTATTACTCACCCAGCCAACCTCTGCCTCTCTCAGAGAACATGCGCGCCACTGGGGACAGGCCTGGACTGGCCCTTCTCCCTGGAGTCCTTTCAGCCACAGGAGAGAAGACAGGGTGACTGGGCTTACTCCGTCATGATGTTGGGGATCTGGGCCGACTGCCCAGCATCCCTGGGGTAGACAGGTGGAGACTGAAGTCCCATCCACTTTCACCGGAAATCCATCTTTTGTTAGTGGAGGGCAGGGGCCAGCAGCGCTCTGTTCCGTTGCCAGCAGTTCAGCTGGGCCTAGGAGCTTCCCTACATCATCTGCTCCAGCTAACTGTTGGGGAGAGAGGCCGACTGCCCTAGCTCCCTGGAACTCCGCAGTTGTTGCCGGTGCTGGGCAGAGGTTGGTAGCACTCTGCCCGGTTGCCAGCACTTCTGGTTTTCTGTTAGTGGAGACCACAGGCCCATCCACTGACACCAAATCAAGCTGCAGTTGTGAGGTGACGACTGCATTCTCTCCTTTGATTCTGTTCTGCAGCTCACAATAGACTGCCACCTCCTCACCCTGGGCCTCCAGAATTGCTGCAGGTGTGGGGCAGAGGTCTTGGACCCTCTGTCCGGTTGCCAGCACTTCTGCTGGGGGTTTGCTAGGTGGTTCCTCCACAGAAACGTCTATTAAATCCCCAGTCTCTGGAATTGCTAAAAGTGTGGGACCGAGGTGTTGTACCCTCTGTTCAGTTACCAGATCTTCAGCTGGAAAAGTTTGTTGTAACTCCATAGATGCTGCTGGCAGAAAATCACATGTCCCTGTCAGTGTTGTGGGAGAAAGGGAGACTACCTCTTCTCTTAAGAAGGCCGAAGCCAGTGTTGGTGCTGGGCAGAGCACAGTGCACTTTGGCCCTGATAGCAGCTCTTCTGTTGGAGGCTCATAAGGTTGTTCTTCTTCAGCAGAAAAGTCTATCAAATCTCCTGTCTCTGCAACTGATGTCTGGGGATAGAGGTTCACCATCTCCTGTCCATGGAACCCAGAAGATGCTATCAGTGCTGGGCAGAGGTTAGCAGAGATCTGCCCTGTTGTCAGCACTTCAGGTTTGGGGACGGCAATCTCCAGATTTTCCACTGCCGATTCTCTGGCATGCTGCTGAACGTGCTCTAGCAGTTTCCTGTATGCCCTTTCCAAATGCTGTTCCTTCCTTAGCAAATGGTCCAGATCAGGTTTGAGCTCCGAGACCCCTGCAAGACCGAGCATAGCCTCTCTATATTCTCGCAGGTCCTCAAGGGTAGGTTCCCCTTCATCGCCAAACACAAAACTATCTGTAAGGCTCTCCCACAGCAATCCAGGGCCTCCAAAGTCATATCCCTCTGGAGAGCATTCTGTTGCCTCCCCTAAATATCCCTGCTCTGCGTGCCATTGCAGAGCCCGATAATGATTGTCCAGCTCTATCTCCTGCTGGACGAGCCTGTCCAACTCAGTCACCCATTGCTTCTGGGGCCGCTCTCCCAGGAATGCCATCTGCAATGCCTGTTGGTCACTGGCCCATTGCTCTTGGGTTGGAAAGCACTTGCCCTGTTTTATAACAGCAAACTGGAGGCTCCAATCCAGAGCTCCACCCGAATTTGCTGCCTAAGCTCCAGGTAGTCATCCTCAGACACAGTCCTGGTGTATGCTGAAAGGACGATCCACAGCAGCCCCGGGAACTCTGATGCCAGGTCCATATCTCCACTGGGGTGACCGAAGTCTGCTATCCTGATCTTGGATCCAGGTGGAGGTTTGGATGTCCCAGACTGCAGGAAGTATCCCACTGCTTGCCACCAATGTCACGGAACGTCCCACACTCCGCTTGAGTGCTTCCGTCATATACCACTTCCTCCCAGTCTGGATACAGATATCCGAAATTCCAACCGCTCACAAAGCACAAAACAAGACGACACTTGCTTTGCTGCTAACATGGACTGTTTATTTAGAATCAATATTACAAGACTTTATATGCCGTTAGAGGAGGTTCCCCCCTCCTGCTCATAATATTCTAACAATACAACTGTAACCTAATTAACATGAGCTAGTTTACTAAATCATTTACCCAGACCTAGGTGATGTAATGGAAATTTGTAAGTTCTGTATATAACTGTATTCTATTTTGTATGTATTGCACACTGCCCTCACTGTGCACACGGCACTAATAATGTTTTCAGTAAATGTTTACATTCTTTTGAGTCCTGATTAGAATAAGCCTGTCTATGTAACGCCCCTTGTTACCATAAATGTACAATTGTAATATTAATGTGATACCTACGTAATCATGTGCATAAAAACCTTCAATTGCGTCATAATAAAGCAGAACAGTAATTTGGAAAGATGCTGAGCGTATCTTTTGTGTCTGTTCCCTACTGCAGTAGTTATTATTAATTTGGAACCACTAATCAATATGAGGATAGGAGTTGCCTATCATCAATTCAACCGAGTCAGCATGGCGAGCCAGCCAGGAGGGGATTCCAGGTGACCCTGAGTATCCGAAACGAGGAGCTTGAGACGATCCGGGAATTTCTGATAATCAGCCGGCTGAGGTAAGCCTTTTGCTTACATTTGAGTTATCAGACTTCCTTGATCGGTAAGGCATTTTCGGGACAAAGGGTACCTATTTTACTCCCCTTAATCGAACTGTATTGATTGGTGGTTATATGTTATGTTGTCCCTGTCTACTGTCCATCGGAGTGTTATAAATAAGAAAGGGAAGAATAGTACTGTTCACAGGTATATGTAGTACATCTGCTAGATAAAGTAGTTTAGAGGCAAGAGGGTATAGGCACAAGTAGAGAAGAGAGAAGACTGGCCAGTCATTATGGGCATTGAATTAAGTAAGGGAATGAAGGGTAAGAGACCCTCAAAAATGCCCAGCGCAAGAGGAGCGCTACATATGAACCAAAGGTGCGGTTCCGCCTATACTGAGCCCCTAGATTAATGGTTAGAGTGGACAGGGATCCACAATGGGTAACTGGGTTACCAAAGTCCACAGGGACTAAGAATCGTGCAGAGTAAATAGCTAAAGAAACAGTTATCTATGTGAGCAGGATGGATCAAGGGTGACATTAACACTAGACAGAAAGGGACATTTTCATGTTAAGTTGTGGGATGAATTTGGGGTCAGGCACTACAACTATTAGAGTCAGAAACAGAGAAATGAGAGGTAAAACAGAATACTTTATATGTTGTCAGAGAGGGAAGATGGGATGAGCACTGTGGCTCCCCATCTGATCATAGAATCATAGAAGCTAGATATAAAAGTTATTTAAACAAAATAAGGAAAGCAGAATTTAGGCAGGGAAATATTAAAGAGTTAAAAGAAAGTGAGAGAATGATATGCATGTGTTGTGTACAAATGGGAAAAATGTAAGCGATTTTAGAGAGATATTGGTGTGTGTGCGAATGCTGGGACCTTTAGTTCTATTGCTTGTGTGTGTCATGTACGCAGATGTGACCCCCTCCTTTGTGCTCTCATGAAAGAAATGTGGCTGGGATGAGAGGTCAGTGATAAGCTGGAAGGACATCATGCCAATTCCAGTTTTTTAGACAAAACATTTATAACAAAATGTGCCGGGTTAACGAATCTAATGGTAAACAATGTGATCACAATTATTTTGAATCTGTTTTCCAAACATGGTAAAATGAAGGTTACATTTAACCGTGTATTACACAAATTGAATATCCTTTGATAGTGGAAACACTGCATTTAAAAAAGGGAAATTAAGTAAAATTAAGTAATAATGAGTATTAATTTCTAATATGAGTTTAACAATTATATAGATATAATGAAACTGGTTTAGACAACCTTTGGTTGGAAATGAAATCCAGGTTAATGGGGAAATTTGTAATGAATGAGATTAGTTTAGATTAAGATAACAATTTTGTAATTTTACATTTATTCAATAAGCCCTTATTGAGAGAAAAAAAAGATTAAGATGAGGTTGTTATTTGGAATACAGCTGACATAATATTTAACAAAGCCAAGATGAATGGGATACATAAAAAGTTTTTCTACAAAAATGAAATTTCAAGGTTCTTGATAATAACTTGATGTGCGGTCCATGATGTGAGAGTTGTTATAAATAAAATTTAAATATAACAGACCCATCACATCAAGTCCACACACCCTGTTAGGATAGATGCCGCCTGCAGCCAGTTGTTTTATAGTTTTTGATGCTTTCTGGTCCATCATACAGATTCTTGGTCCTTTTGTTTTTATTTATTTTTATTTTTGAAATCCAAAGCAGAATGTGTGGATTGTGAAATGATGTGCCCATTTTTCTTGTAAGTGAAGTGGTATAAGCAGAAGAATAGTTTGGATTTATGGGCATCTCTCCATGACCGCAGGGTATTGTTATCATTTATTATAATATTGCCAGGAAGAAGTTGTCTTTTGAAACATGAAACTGGAGTTCTTACACAAACAGTGTGATAGAAAACAAGCCATTGTAATATATTTATGCAAGCTGGACCCAGTAATGAAGGGTTCACCCCGATATATCAGAGCTGTAGCTTTTATGCAAAGGTGCTATTAGACAAAGTTAGATATTGTTTTGGTCAAACATTTAATTTTTAATGGTCCGACATTCTGTGCAGCAAATTTACAGCTAACTAAATGTTTGTCTAATGAAAGGTTTAAAATATGAGTTTGTTTATGTACAAATCTAACAATGAAAAATGCGTACATTTATTCAAAAGAAAGGAAAAGACGCATGTGTTAAATTGATGACATAGGAATCAGCTGCTGTGAGCCCAGTGCAGGACACACTCCCTGAAGACCCAGATATTAAATTTTTTGTAGATTTGAGTATGCAGTTTATCACCCAGAAGGATACTCTGTATTCAAAGTCATTGGATCCTTTTTCCCCAGCTCAAGAAACAGAGCTCCATGTTTTAGCAAAGCCTGTGAGCTGTAAAAAGAGTGTATATTTATATAGATAGTCGAGATATAGAGAGCTTTTGGTTCCATTTAAAGGGCCAGAAGTTTGTTTTTACTTCGGCAGGTAAACCAACCAAGCATGCCAAGTTAATTTGATCGGCTGTTTTCAGCCTTCCAGCTTCTTGCTGAGGTAGCCATATTAACTTTCACACATGGAAACAGACCAGGTGACTCTAAGGATGCTGCATTTACAGCCCCGGACACTTGATGGGTCTGTGCAACTCACAGATTCCACCCTAGTTCTGGCCCAGTATAGCTGGGATTAATAATTCAACTTTAAGGACCCCAGAACGAGAAGAACAAGTGGTCCACAGGGGGCAACTTCTTATGAAACAGGACTTTGGAAAAGGTGATCATTTATGTCTGCCAGCCACTCTTTTCCCTTCAGCTTGACACATGGACCGTGTCATCAGTCACAAGCAGTTATGGCTGCCTTAGTAAATGAGCGTGGGATAGAGCCAGGGTTCACCACAGTTGTTTTTATAACACACCACTTCTTGTTTTACCTGTTACCAAAGGTGTTACCAAAAGCTGAACATCCCTCCCAGAGATTACAAAAAAGATATATCCAGATGCCCAAGTTAGGATCTTACGAGTATGCATTTTGTCTGTATGGACATGTTTTTTGGATGTCCAGTGGCAAATGCTACTGCAAAGGCCACAGTAAAAAGTGTTATCAGAAGTAGTTTGTAAGTACAGAGTGCCAGAAAGTACAGAGAGTAACAGAAGAGTAACATCAATTCAACCGAGTCAGTGACTATGTCTCCTAGCTCATTGACTATTCAATACACATTACCATAAACATCAACACAGGGTTAATTAGAACAAACAACATGTGTGGAATACCCTTAGAACCTGTGGTAAGCCAGACTAGACTCATTTACATTAAACACATTATAGCAGACATCAGACAGGTGAGTGGAGTTGATATTAGCATCTCCTCACATTATGAGTCCCAACAGTATGACTCAGTCACTATTGCTAATATGGCAAATACAGGATCCCCTGAGTCTGTGTGTCCTGGGGGACAAGGACCCGAAGCCAAAGTAACAACACCTCAAGGGTACCCCCCAAATGCCAGGGCCCATAAACTGTAGGCAAGAGGCTCACATTCAGTCCTCTCCAAAAGCCTCTGTCCTGGCTAGGTCTGTAGGCAAGGGCTTTTATCGGGTCGCTATACGCCAATACCACAGCGAGAGTTCTGGTCAATGGTTACCTGTCAGACGCCTTCTCCATCCATAATGGAACCAGACAGGGATGCCCCCTTTCACTGATACTATACATCCTCACCTTAGAACCTCTCCTGCGTTGCATCCGGGCAAATCTAGACATAAAGGGAATTGAAGTCCACCACTGAGAATATAAGATTGCCGCCTTTGCTGATGATATCTTGCTCTTCCTTTCATCTCCATTGACACCCTTACCCATTCTACTACAGGTCCTAGAACAGTTTCAATGTATCTCAAACCTAAAAATGAATTGCGCAAAATCTTTTCCACTGAATATTTCCCTACACCCAAGCTTGTACACTTATGTCAGAGGAACTTCCCCTTCCTCTGGAAAACTGAAGCCATCACATATTTGGGTATCCAACTACCCAGTAAACTTGCAGATCTATACGCAAAGAAATTTTTGCCAGAACTGAAAACTATACAACAGGACTTGAACAGGCGGGATGTTCCCACTGTGTCCTAGTTTGGGCAGGCCTCAATTCTAAAAATCACGGTGCTTCCTCACCTATTGTACAAATTGTAGACTATCCTGATTCGCCTGCCACTATTTTTTTTGCAGTATATAAGAGGATGTGTAGGGGTTTTCTTTGGGGAACCAAGGCAGCACGGATTGGATGGGCTAAGCTGGTGCTCCCAAAATCAGGGGGCGGCATAGGCCTTTCTGATCTCCAGCGATATTATTGGGCAGTCCATTTAACCCGAGTGGTGGATTGGAAAATACATGCCAGATGCAAGGGGTGGGTTTTGATTCAGCAATTGATTTTGGGAATGGAGCTATGCCTAACTCCCTGGCTTCCCAAGAAACACATAACTCCCAACATACAATTGCACCCCCTTATGGAGGCGACACTCCATGCCTGTGAAAGGGCCTGTAAAGTTCATGCGCTCACAGCCAAGGAGTGAGAGATCATCCCTATCAAGGGCAACCCAGACTTTCTCCTAGGTATGGATAGGGCTTTCTTAGTGGCTGAATGACCATATGCAGAAATGCAGGCCAAACATTTTTCTCTAGAGGCAGGTTTCTCCAGCAAGGGGAACTCACAGCACTATCTGAGACCAAGTCCTTCCCTTTTTGGGCCTACCTACAACTAAAGCATTATCTAGACAACCCAGCGAGCAGAGAAGGCTTCATGAAAGCCCGCACTGTCTTTGAATCGCTGTGTTCAAGCTCCTCTCCTCAGACTCACGTGATCTCAGCACAGTATGCCTCAATGTTCAGAGAACCTTATTCTTCCTTGTGCGCAGAACACGCATTCTGGGAGAGGGAGCTGGACACACTGATCGAGGAAGCTGGATGGGACCGTGTTCACTTCTATATCCACACAAGCTCCTTGAATGTAAACACCCATAAAAATGGATATGAAATTAAAACAAGGTAGTATAAGACACCGAAGTTGCTGCATAAATTTGTCCCAATGGTCTCAGATCTATGCTGGAGATGCGAGCAGGACATGGGCACTTTGCTTCATATTTGGTGGATGTGACCGCTGATTCAGCCATTCTGGTGTAAAGTACACAATGCGAGTATGGCAATCTCCTCACTCCCACTGGAGTTCACGCCAGCACAGTACCTTCTTCACCTTTCCAAAATACCCCGGAAAAGATACTTGAAGTTGGTGGCCATACACATGATCAACGCTGCTAGACTTTGCTTACCATTGGAGGTCCAAATCAATCCCTTCAATGAAACAATGGACATCATGCATGAACCACATTGCAGCGATGGAGGAGCTGATACATACTTTCCAGGATAGGATCCCCAGTTTCTCGAATATATGGGATAGTTGGTTTGACTACCAAAAATCCCAAAGTTACCAGGTTTTGATACAAGACAATGTCTAAGTAATTTGACGGCCCACTAATATCCTCTAAGACACAATCTAAAGGCATGGGGCGCATACATAACATATGTCGCTGCCCGAAAGCAGATGGGGAGGGTATCTGGTGGTTACCCTACCTCCTCTCCTCACCTTCAGATCTCAATATACCTCTTCCCCCCTTTCCCCCTCGTTCTTACCTTTTAACTTTTCCGTTCTTTTCCAACCCCCCTGGCAAAGTCCTAGCATTGAAAGACTGTGGAACAAGGGGGCTGACTTTGGCTCCCTCTCCCACTTCTCTCAGGTCCTGCAAAACATGCAGAGAGCTAATTGGGAATAAATGTAGCGGCTCTGAACTTTCAGCAGCTCCAGCAGGTATATAGCTCTCTGAGGTATTTCACACTAGTCTGACATTGCACTGATGTTAGAGGAATGCATTGAACATTTCTGGGCCAGGAAATTTAATTGAAATGTTTCCAAGGAACCCTTTCCGGCTATGTTGCTCAAATGTACTGATGTTCTATGTTGTACTCCGAACCAGGCTCTTCTATATTTGAAACAAAATAAAAAGTAAGTACAGCGCTGCACTAAGCCAAAAAAGGTAGAATAGCAGCTAACACACCTATAGACTCAAGGCAAAAAATAACATAAAAAAAATAAAAGTGTAGCGCTATAATCCACAAACATGTGCATCAAAAATCCATGAGTGCGTATATAAGGTGAATGTTAACAAAACATATATGACCATAAATATGGATAATACTAAATAATTATGCTGTGTTTATCACAAAAACAATTAAATGAAACAATAAATGTACCTTGTTGTCAAATATAACAGTGACTAATATTAAGAAACACTTGATGGTTCCAAAAACCAAACACCTCAAAATAATGTAAAGAAAATAATAAAGCATAACAGTCCATGTTGAATATATAAAAATCTTTGAGAAAACGTCACCAAAAGTCTATGGAGGTAGTACATAAACAGTGATGGAAATATGACTCCCACGATCACAAATGGGTAGTTTAACCAAATCTGGCAGGTGAGTAGAAAGTGAGAGAACCACAAGTGCAAAAAGGTTTTTCATCAGTGCCAGGGCCATCACGGGAATTGAAGAGGCTTACCGGAACTTAATGACCTGAAATGACATACGCCATACAAGTCAGAAAGGCTTAATGACCAACAGATCTGAGGAGTGTGTCTTGTCAGATGTCATCAGCATATGGTGGGGAAAGGGGTAACAGCACGGCTTCCTCACCCATGGACAATCCAGCATAAGCCAAACGTATAATTCATATGCCATGCGAGGAGCAAGAAAAACTCACATAGCGTAATAATGTTTAAAACACTAATTTATGAAAATAATTAAAAACAAACTCACATATTGAAGATCGAAAATAGCTCAAATATCACATAGCGGCAATCGTGAGGGGTCCACCCCTCACAATTGCTACTATATGATATTTGAGCTATTTTCGATTTTCAATATGTGAGTTTGTTTTTAATTACCGTATTTATCGGCGTATAACACGCACTTTTTTCCCCTTAACCACTTGAGCCCCGGACCATTATGCTGCCTAAGGACCAGAGGTCTTTTTCCAATTTGGCACTGCGTCGCTTTAACTTTTAATTGCGCGATCATGCAATGCTGTACCCAAACGAAATTTGCGTCCTTTTCTTCCCACAAATAGAGCTTTCTTTTGATGGTATTTGATCACCTCTGCAGTTTTTATTTTTTGCGCTACAAACGGAAAAAGACCGAAAATTTTGAAAAAAAATGATATTTTCTACTTTTTGTTATAAAAAAAATCCAATAAACTCAATTTTAGTCATAAATTTAGGCCAAAATGTATTCGGCCACATGTCTTTGGTAAAAAAAATGTCAATAAGCGTATATTTATTGGTTTGCGCAAAAGTTATAGCGTCTACAAACTAGGGTACATTTTCTGGAATTTACACAGCTTTTAGTTTATGACTGCCTATGTCATTTCTTGAGGTGCTAAAATGGCAGGGCAGTACAAAACCCCCACAAATGACCCCATTTTGGAAAGTAGACACCCCAAGGAAATTGCTGATAGGCATGTTGAACCCATTGAATATTTATTTTTTTTGTCCCAAGTGATTGAATAATGACAAAAAAAAAAAAATTTACAAAAAGTTGTCACTAAATGATATATTGCTCACACAGGCCATGGGCCTATGTGGAATTGCACCCCAAAATACATTCAGCTGCTTCTCCTGAGTACGGGGATACCACATGTGTGGGACTTTTTGGGAGCCTAGGCGCGTACGGGACCCCGAAAACCAATCACCGCCTTCAGGATTTCTAAGGGTGTAAATTTTTGATTTCACTCTTCACTGCCTATCACAGTTTCGGAGGCCATAAAATGCCCAGGTGGCACAACCCCCCCCCAAATGACCCCATTTTGGAAAGTAGACACCCCAAGTTATTTGCTGAGAGGCATATTGAGTCCATGGAATATTTTATATTTTGACACAAGTTGCGGGAATGTGACACTTTTTTTTTTTTTTTTTTTGCACAAAGTTGTCACTAAATGATATATTGCTCACACAGGCCATGGGCATATGTGGAATTGCACCCCAAAATACATTTAGCTGCTTCTCCTGAGTATGGGGATACCACATGTGTGGGACTTTTTGGGAGCCTAGCCGCGTACGGGGCCCCGAAATCCAATCACCGCCTTCAGGATTTCTAAGGGCGTGAATTTTTGATTTTACTCTTCACTGCCTATCACCGTTTCGGAGGCCATGGAATGCCCAGGTGGCACAAAACCCCCCCAAATGACCCCATTTTGGAAAGTAGATACCCCAAGCTATTTGCTGAGAGGCATGGTGAGTATTTTGCAGCTCTCATTTGTTTTTGAAAATGAAGAAAGACAAGAAAAAACATTTTTTTTTTTTCTTTTTTCAAATTTCAAAACTTTGTGACAAAAAGTGAGGTCTGCAAAATACTCACTATACCTCTCAGCAAATAGCTTTGGGTGTCTACTTTCCAAAATGGGGTCATTTGGGGGGGGTTTGTGCCACCTGGGCATTCCATGGCCTCCGAAACTGTGATAGGCAGTGAAGAGTGAAATCAAAAATTCACGCCCTTAGAAAGCCTGAAGGCGGTGCTTGGTTTTCGGGGTCCCGTACGCGGCTAAGCTCCCAAAAAGTCTCACACATGTGGTATCCCCATACTCAGGAGAAGCAGCAGAATGTATTTTGGGGTGTAATTTCACATATTCCCATGGCATGTTTGAGCAATATATCATTTAGTGACAACTTTGTGCAAAAAAAAAAAAAAAAATTTGTCTCTTTCCCGCAACTTGTGTCGCAATATAAAATATTCCATGGACTCGACATGCCTCTCAGCAAATAGCTTGGGGTGTCTACTTTCCAAAATGGGGTCATTTGGGGGGGTTTTGAACTGTCCTGGCATTTTATGCACAACATTTAGAAGCGTATGTCACACATCACCCACTCTTCTAACCACTTGAAGACAAAGCCCTTTCTGACACTTATTGTTTACATGAAAAAGTTATTTTTTTTTGCAAGAAAATAACTTTGAACCCCCAAACATTATATATTTTTTTAAAGCAAATGCCCTACAGATTAAAATGGTGGGTGTTTCATTTTTTTTTTCGCACAGTATTTGCGCAGCGATTTTTCAAACGCATTTTTTGGGGAAAAAACACACTTTTTTAAATTTTAATGCACTAAAACACACTATATTGCCCAAATGTTTCATGAAATAAAAAAGATGATCTTAGGCCGAGTACATGGATACCGAACATGACATGCTTTACAATTGCGCACAAACGTGCAGTGGCAACAAAATAAATACATTTTTAAAAGCCTTTAAAAGCCTTTACAGGTTACCATTTTAGATTTACAGAGGAAGTCTACTGCTAAAATTACTGCCCTCGATCTGACCTTCGCGGTGATACCTCACATGCATGGTGCAATTGCTGTTTACATTTGACGACAGACCGCCGCTTGCGTTCGCCTTAGCGCAAGAGCAGGGGGCGACAGGGGTGCTTTTTTTTTTTTTTTTTTTTCTTTATTATTTTTTTGCTTTTTTATCTTATTTTTAAACTGTTCCTTTCATTTTTTTTTTTTTTTTTATCATTTTTATTGTTATCTCGGGGAATGTAAATATCCCCTATGATAGCAATAGGTAGTGACAGGTACTCTTTTTTGAAAAAATTGGGGTCTATTAGACCCTAGATCTCTCCTCTGCCCTCAAAGCATCTGACCACACCAAGATCGGTGTGATAAAATGCTTCCCCAATTTCCCAATGGCGCTATTTACATCCGGCGAAATCTAAGTCATAAAATGCTCGTAGCTTCCGGTTTCTTAGGCCATAGAGATGTTTGGAGCCACTCTGGTCTCTGATCAGCTCTATGGTCAGCTGGCTGAATCACCGGCTGCATTCTCAGGTTCCCTGTTGAGACAGGAGAGCCAGAGAAAAACACGGAAGACGGTGGGGGGGGGGGGCATTCCCTCCCACGGCTTGTAAAGGCAGTCTAGAGGCTAATTAGCCGCTAGGATTGCTTTTACATGAAAGCCGACCGCTGGCTGAAAAGAATGATACCAAGATGATACCTAAACCTGCAGGCATCATTCTGGTATAACCACTCAAAGTCGTGAATGGCGTACCTGAAGACAAAAAAATGGTTAACAATAAAGCACAGTAAACGGTAAAGTATAAATAATTACATACCTGAAAAACAAACATGATAAAACATAATAACAATAAAACATTGCAGAATAGAATACAGTAAAAAAGAGCAGAACAATAGAGAGAGAGAGAATAGAGAGAGAGAACAATAAAACGACAACAATTTTTTTTTTATTTTATATATATTTTTTTTTTTACACTTTTTTTGTAACTAACTTTTATAACGGTAACCGGTTCCAGGTTCGGGTCTCTCAAAATGCGATGGCATCTTGGGAGACCCTGTGAAAGTGTGCCTAGTCTGTGGAATGCTGTACCCTACGCTAATACTCAACTAGTGAATGGTAGCGTTCAAAACATTCACCAATGCAAAGACCAGGATTGTCAGGACAGGAGGGACAATAATAGCGGGTGTCACGCCTATATCCGCGCTTGCTGCAGACACGACATCTTTTTTGGGGGGGTTCGTTGGGTAGGGGTACTCGGGAGGACATAAAGAAAATGCCTCTCATGCAGCCGACTGCATTTGGTTGGGGATGTGAATGGGGGAAGTACGGGCGCTGCAGAAGCGGTGGGTTCCCAATTAGGATTGGCGAATGCAGCAGGAAGGGCACTATGGGCACGACGGGCCTGTGTTTGTCTTTTTGGTGGCAGCGGGACACTACTTGTGCTTGCCACCTCACCAGCTTGAACTGCACTTATGGGACTCACCACATCACCAAGTGTTACTGCAGTGCTGGTTTGACTACGACCGGGGTGTACTAGGCCGCTGGTGCTTGCCAGTTCACCAAAACGCTACAAAAAAAACTGTTAGCGATCGCAGGGATCAGGCCTGACTCTGCGAACGCTGCAGTTATGCGTTTAGTGTTTTGTAAGTGACAGTGATCGATACTGCACTTGGGTGGGCTGGGCTGGGCGGAGGGGCAAAACGCAGGTGCTAGCAGGTATCTGGGCTGATCCCGCTAACACTGCGTTTTTGGGAACCCTAAACTGCTGGAGACGCTAGTATAGATCTGATCGGATCAGATATTGATGCGTTCAGATACTATACCACTAAGGGAGGTGTATGGTGTGTGCGTGGGTGTTAGCGGTACTGGCGCTAACCTGACGCTGCCTGGGGCTGGTGCTTGCTAGTTCACCAAAACGCTACCAAAAAAACTGTTAGCGATCGCAGGGATCAGGCCTGACTCTGCGAACGCTGCAGTTATGCATTTAGTGTTTTGTAAGTGACAGTGATCGATCGATACTGCACTTGGGTGGGCTGGGCTGGGCCGGGCGGAGGGGCAAAACGCAGGTGCTAGCAGGTATCTGGGCTGATCCCGCTAACACTGCGTTTTTGGGAACCCTAAACTGCTGGAGACGCTAGTATAGATCTGATTGGATCAGATATTGATGCGTTCAGATACTATACCACTAAGGGAGGTGTATGGTGTGTGCGTGGGTGTTAGCGGTACTGGCGCTAACCTGACGCTGCCTGGGGCTGGTGCTTGCTAGTTCACCAAAACGCTACCAAAAAAACTGTTAGCGATCGCAGGGATCAGGCCTGACTCTGCGAACGCTGCAGTTATGCATTTAGTGTTTTGTAAGTGACAGTGATCGATCGATACTGCACTTGGGTGGGCTGGGCTGGGCCGGGCGGAGGGGCAAAACGCAGGTGCTAGCAGGTATCTGGGCTGATCCCGCTAACACTGCGTTTTTGGGAACCCTAAACTGCTGGGGACGCTAGTATAGATCTGATCGGATCAGATATTGATCCGTTCAGATACTATACCACTAAGGGAGGTGTACGGTGCGTGCGTGGGTGTTAGTGGTACTGGCGCTAACCTGGCGCTGCCTGGGGCTGGTGCTTGCCAGTTCACCAAAATGCTACCAAAAAAACTGTTAGCGATCGCAGGGATCAGGCCTGACTCTGCGAACGCTGCAGTTATGCGTTTAGTGCCTTGTAAGTGACAGTGATCGATCGATACTGCACTTGGGTGGGCTGGGCGGAGGGGCAAAACGCAGGTGCTAGCAGGTATCTGGGCTGATCCCGCTAACACTGCGTTTTTGGGAACCCTAAACTGCTGGAGACGCTAGTATAGATCTGATCGGATCAGATATTGATCCGTTCAGATACTATACCACTAAGGGAGGCGCATGCTGCGTGCGTGGGTGTTAGCGGTACTGGCGCTAATCTGACGCTGCCTGGGGCGACGCATATCACCGCCGGGCGATCGGGGGGCTAAACCTTTATTCGGTAATAAACGGCGGGTTCCCTGACACTATAAAAAATAAACGAACTAACCAGCGTCACCCGTAACGGTTATACGGTGATCAGTGGTGAAAGGGTTAACTAGGGGGCAATCAAGGGGTTAAAACATTTATTCGGTAGTATATGGGGGTCCCTGTCGCTATAAAACGCTGACGGCGAACCTAAATATTTACCTCACTAACTAGCGTCACCAGCGACACTAATACAGCGATCAGAAAAATGATCGCTTAGCAACACTGGTGACAGGGGGTGATCAAGGGGTTAAAACTTTATTAGGGGGGGTTAGGGGGTTATCCTAGACCTAAAGGGGGGTAATACTCACTGTTCCAACACTGTAACTGTCACAAACTGACACCAATGCAGTAATCAGAAAAAAAAAAAAAAAAAAAAAAACTGCTGGTGTCAGTTTGTGACAGGGAGGGGGGGGGGGGATCGGGGGGCGATCGGGGGGGGGATCGGGGTGTTTTGTATGCCTGGCATGTTCTACTGTGTTGTGTAGTGTTGGTGCACTCACATTGATGTCTTCTCTCCTCGGCGCTGCAACGGAATACCGAGCCGAGGAGAGATGACATCATTTCCTTTGCTGCTGTTTAGCATACAGCAGCAAAGGAAGTGATCTGATTGGCCGGCGGCGATCGCGAGGGGGGGGCCACGAACGGATGGCCTCCCCCTCATCTCCGATCGCCGGGGGACCAAACGGGACCGCCTCGGGCGGCGGGGGGGGGTCCGATCGGACCCCCCACCCGCGGGAGGCAAATCACGTACATGTACGTGATTTTGCCTGCCCGTGCCGCCTTGCCGACGTACATCGGCGTGAGGCGGTCCTTAAGTGGTTAAAATCAGGGGAAAATCGCGGGTGCGTGTTATACGCCGATCCCCTGCGATCCTGACCTGTCAGAATTAAAAAATCGCTGACTGCGATTTGAAAATGGCGCCGCCGGCGTCGAAATACACAGTGCCGGTCCTCGGCTCTTCTCGGCGGCTTTCGGTTTCACTCGAGCGCCGCCCGAACCTAGCCGAGTATACTCGGCTAGTTTCGGATAGCTCCGCTCACCGTCCGAGTGAAACCGAAAGTAAACGAGAGCCGCCGAGAAGAGCCAAGGACCGGCTCTGTGTATTTCGGCGCCGGCGGCGCCATTTTCAAATCGCGGTCGGCGATTTTGAAGCTCACAGGCTTCAGCAAGGCTGGACTGGGGCAAGGCTGGACTGGGGCAAGGCTGGACTGGACACTGGGGAAGGCTGCACTGACATGGCTGCACTGACATGGCTGCACTGACATGGCTGCACTGGCAAGGCTGCACTGGCAAGGCTGCACTGACATGGCTGCACTGGCAAGGCTGCACTGACATGGCTGCACTGGCAAGGCTGCACTGACAAGGCTGCACTGACAAGGCTGCACTGGGCAAGGCTGGACTGGGGCAAGGCTGCACTGAGAAGGCTGCAATGATGGGCATTTAAATGTAAGTTTTTTCCCTTCAACTTCCCTCCTAAAAGTTTTTTTTCCTTAAAATTCCCTCCTAAATTGAGGTGCGTGTTATACGCCGATGCGTGTTATACGCCGATAAATACGGTATTTTATTTTATTTTGAGGTGTTTGGTTTTTGGAACCATCACGGGTTTCTTAATATTAGTCACTGTTATATTTGACAACAAGGTACATTTATTGTTTCATTTAATTGTTTTTGTGATCAACACAGCATAATTATTTAGTATTATCCATATTTATGGTCATATATGTTTTGTTAACATTCACCTTATATACGCACTCATGGATTTTTGATGCACACGTTTGTGGATTATAGCGCTAGACTTTTATTTCTTCTATATTTGAAAATTCTGTACTGTTTGATAAAATCTTTAATAAACTCTGTATGGGAAAAAAAAAAAAATTTTGAAAAAAAAAATCATTTTTTTTAGTTTCTATTATACAATGTTGCAAATAAGTAATTTTTGTTCATACATTTGAGACAAAATCTATACTGCTACATATATTTGTTAAAAATAACCCAAATTAATGGATATTTTTTAGTCTGTGTGAAAGTTATATAGTCTACAAGCCATGGTGCAAATTATAAAAAAATGTTATCACATCAGATGTACTGACGGCCTATCAAATTTGTTGAGGCCCTAAAACCCCAGGACAGTAAACATACCCCCCAAATGACCTCTTTTTGGAAAGTAAAAGTTCAAGGTATTTAGTAAGAGGCATGGTGAGTTTTGTTGAAGTTGTAATTTTTTCCCACAATTCTTGGGAAAATTAAGAAATTACATTTTTTTGTACACAAAATTGTCATAACATAATAAAGTTTTTTCTCACACACAGCATATGCATACTTAAAATTACACCCCAAAATACATTCTGCTACTCTTCTGCCAGAAACCATGAATCAGACTGAGACAGAAGTACAGTTAAATCTTACTTGTTTAATAATAATAAAAAAGTAAACAGAGTAAATGTAGTCAAAACATAGCCAGAGTTCAGGAACCAGAACATATAGTCAGACAAGCCAAAACGTCAGAGAGCCAGAGATGAGCGTAGCAGAACAGAAAGCAGGATCTGGAGCCAGAAGGAATGCCAGCCAAGCAAGACTTTAACAGGAACACACGAGAGCGTCTCTAGAGATGTGACCAAGGAGAAGGCAGAGAACATCTGGGCTGGATGGCTAAAGTAGGCAGGACTGACGAGCAGGAAATTAGCTGACAGCTGAGCGGCCAGCTCAGAGAAGAAAGGGCTGAGCCCAGCCCTGACATCCTCCTGAGTATGGCGATACCACATGTGTGAGACTTTTTCACAGCCTGGCCACATAGAGAGGCCCAACATGCAGGGAGCACCATCAGGTGTTTTAGGAGCATAAATTACACATTTAATTTCATTCTTACCTATCATACTTTTGAAGATCCTGGAGCACCAGGACAGGGGAATTACCCACACAATGATCCCATTTAGGAAAGAAAACACCCCAACATATATTCTATGAGGCATGGGCTGCAGATAGATATTCGGGTACTCTAATGGTCTACAGATAGATACTTGTGTAGTCTAAAGAGCTGAAAATAGGTACCCTGGTATTCTGATGGGCTGCAGGAGGGAGGGAGTGTTCCTCCTGGAGTCATTTTACAGTGCACAAGAAGGGAAGTGGTTAAAATCCATATCAGATCCAAAGGGTCTGGTATGGTGCAGAACAGTTACTCTTGTTGGGCGCAGGAATAGGCCCTGCTGTTAAAAATTAGAAAAATAAATTAAATTACATGCACCTGTCAAACAGGTGCAGAATAATTGAGCCTTAGGTGTTGGTGGTGCCTGAATAGTGTAACACCCTCACAGTTACTCTTGCTGAGTGCAGGAATGGGCCCCGCTGTTAAAAATTAGGAAAAAATTAAAATTACATGCACCTGTCCAGTGTCAAACAGGTGCAGAAAAATTGGGGCTTAGGTGTTGGTGATGCCATAAACCAAAAATTTTGTTGGAAGATAGCATAACCAAGATTCAGGAATACCATAGGCAGCATAGGCAGTCTTCAAGGGATCCCAGATCCTTAGCAAATTCAATCAGTTACATCAGCATCGGGGGCTTGATAGCTGCTGTTGGTCCAGGACTGATTCATTTTGATAAATGTCAGCCTGCCAACGGAGTCTGTGGACAGGCGCACTCTTTTATCCATCACAAACCCTCCAGCAGCACTGAATGTCCATTCGGAAAGCACACTGGATGCAGGACAGGCCAGTAGCTTGATTGCATTATGAGCAAGTTCTGACCAGTGGTCCATCCTCAAGACCTAGTAACCCAGTGGATGCTCAGTGGAAAGGTCTCCAAGCCTTCTGTTGCCCCTAGATAATCCTGCACCATATGATGCAGACGCTGCCGATGGTTGCCTAAACCTAACAGCCCTGGGTGCTGAAGACTAAAGAATTGTTTAAAGGCATTGGTCAGCCGGCCGCCTTCTCCACCGCTCTTCCTCTGACCGAACGAAGCCTCAGAAACATGTTGTTCAGGAAATGGTAACCTCCCAGAGTCTGGAAAGGTGTTACACAAATTTATCTTCAAAGCATCCTGAAGATGTTTCCTCCTCTGCTCCCTCTGCAAAGGCAGGATGATCTCTGCAACGTTACCCTTGTAAGGTGGCTCTAGAAGGGTTGCCAGCCAGTAATAACCTCT
Source organism: Aquarana catesbeiana (assembly GCF_042186555.1). Classification (NCBI taxonomy): domain Eukaryota; kingdom Metazoa; phylum Chordata; class Amphibia; order Anura; family Ranidae; genus Aquarana; species Aquarana catesbeiana. The sequence continues at coordinate 145,045,794 of NC_133334.1, forward strand.
CTCCTTGATACCACGAATGCTTGGGTCCTTTTGCAGGCTTTGCAGAATCAGGGAACCATGCAGTGTAAGTTTGAGGAGGCATGAGATTCTGAGTCCTCTGGGTCACTAAGGATGACATTGTCAGGAACTACCTCCTCCCAGCCACTTACAACTCCTTGGGTTTCTGGGGACTGAAAACCATCCCTTGAAGACTGCTGTATGTTATACTCTACATCCATGCTGACACAATCCTCCTCCTCTTCCTCCTGTATGTTTGGCGGCAACCCCGCAGGAATGGTATCTGTATAAGGGGGCCTTGAGAGGAAAGGAAGTCCTCCTCTCCCTCCCACTGTTCTGCCTCAAGTGCCCTCTCCATGATTCCACAAAGCGTGTGCTCCATCAGGAAGATGAGGGACAGTGTCACTGATGCATGCATTGTCATGTCTCACCATCCTTGTGGCCTCCTCAAATGTTGACAAGACAGTGCATGCATCCTTTATCAGTAGCCATTGGTGTAGAAGAAGCCAAGCTCCTCTGAGCCTGTCCTTGTGCCATACTCACACAGGTACTCATTGATGGCCCTCTGCTGTGTGTGCAGCAGCTGCAGCATTGGCAATGTTGAGTTCCACCTGGTAGGCATGTCACAAATGAGGCGGTTGCTGGGTAGGTTGAATTCCCATTGAATGTCAGCCAGCTGAGCACTGGCATTATGTGACCACTGGAAATGGCCACAGACTTTTTTGGCATGTCTCAGAAGATCTTGTAAGCCTGGGAACTTGTTCAAGAAATGCTGCACCACCAAATTCAGGACATGTGTCAAGCATGGAACATGTGTCAAGTGTCCCTGATGGAGGGCAGAGAGAAGGTTGGTGCCATTGTCGCATACAACCATTCCTGGCTCAAGCTGCCATGGTGTCAACCACCTGTGAGCCTGCCCCTGCAGAGCTGACAGAATCTCTGCCTCTGTGGCTCCTGTCCCCTAGACAACCCAACTGAAGCACTACATGGCATCTTTTAGCCTGACTGCTTGTGTAGCCCCTTGAACGTTTAGGGAGCACTGCTGGTTCAGAGAACAATTCAGCAGAAGAGGCCATAGAGGAAGAAGAGGAGGGGGTGGAGCAGACAAATGTGGCAGAATCACCACCAGCTTTTTGGAGGTGTGGTAGCAGAGTTACCTAGTGCACCATGAAGGAAATGTAACGTCCTTGACCATGTCCCCCTTAACTTGCCCCCTTGAGGACGTCCTGCCTCATTGGAGTTGTGCCTCCTCCACCTCCTCACTTTCCTCCTCTCTTCTCTCAGGCACCCAAGTACAGTCATTGACCTCATCATCCCCGCCTTCCCATCACTGGAGAAAACTTGGTAGTATGCCGAAGCTGGGGGAACATGATTGCTAGTTTATTGTCCTTCTGTGGCACCCCCTCTCTCTAGGATCACGTTACTTCCTTCCTCATCCTGGGAACCAGCATTGGATCATTCAAATTCAATTCAGGTGACTCCTCCGTGCATAATGGTGGGGCTACGGAAGGAGTAGCTGTGGACAAGGAGCAGGTGGAATAGGCCGCTTTGGCAGCTGTGGTGGAAGGCAAACTAATATGAGCCTGGGTGACAGAGGATAAGAAGGATGAGGACGGCTTAGTTATCCACTCCACCACTTTTCTGCATGTTGTGGCTCAATAAAATGTCCAGAAGCGGAAAAAAGGACACGCGTGTCCTACCTGCAGAGGATGCACCATGTCTGCGACCGCCACTTTTTACTGTAGACACAGAGGCTGCTTGCCCTCTTTTAGTGGCCTGTGAGTGTCTGCCTCTCCTTGTTGGCCTTTCGGATATGATGGAGATTTTTTGGGGGCATTTTTATAACTTTTTATTATAGAGTGTGGGGTGGAAATATAGTGCTTGGGTGCAATACTGTTGAGCTTGATGCACTATAAACTGTTTTATTACTATTTTTTATTTTTTGGGGGGGGAAATTTATAACGCTTTATTATAGAGTGTGGCAAGGGAATATGGTGCTTGTGTGCAATACTTTTGTGCTTGGTGCACTATAAACCGTTTTATTATAGTTTTTTTTAATAAAGACAATAAGGGTGCAGCAATTGTGGAGAATTTTTTTCACTGCTGCTGAAAAAAGAACTAAAATAAAATAAAGGTAAAAAAAAGTTAAGAAAGGCCAAAAAAAAAAAAGAAGGAAGACCACCTGCGACTCAGAAGAATTTACAGCAATAATGGAGAATTTTTTTTTTTGCTGCTGCTGGAAAAAAAAAATTTTAAAAGCCCCCTCAAAAAAAAAAAAAAAAAAAAAATGGAACCACTGATGCAGATAGAGAAACAATGCGATGCAGAAGGGGGGACAGCAATTATGCCCTAAATATTCTTAGTGCTGCTGGGCTGCCCAAAAAAATAAAATAAATAAATAAAGTATACCACTGACGTAGAAGGAATAACATAGTTACATAGTAGGTGAGGTTGAAAAAAGACACAAGTCCATCAAGTCCAACCTCTGTGAAACAGAAGGGGGAGTACTAATAATGCAGCAACAGAACCTGATACTGCAAAAAAATAAATAAATACAATGATTAATGAAAAAAATGGGATCAGTGGTGACACAGAAGTGTTGTACACACCAACATTTCAGTAGCACCACAATACTGTGTTATTCATACTACACAACACTGTATTATATGCACTGCACTACACTACGTTATTTATACCGCACTACACTATATTATATACTCTGCACTGCACTGTATTATATACACTGCATTACACTGTGTTATTCACACTGTATTATATACTCTGCACTGCATCATACTATGCACTGCACTGTATTATATATTCTGCACTGCACTGTATTATATACTCTTCACTGCACTATATACTCTGCAATGCACTGTATTATATATTTTGCACTGCACTGGATACTTTGCACTGCACTGTATTATATACTCTGCACTGCACTGCACTATATACACTGCACTGCACTGTATTATATATTCTGCACTGCACTATATACTCTGCACTGCACTATATATGCTGCACTGCACTGTATTAAATACTCTGCAATGCACTATATACTTTGCACTGCACTGTATTATATACTCTGCACTGCACTCTATTATATACTCTGCGCTGCACTATATACACTATACTGACTGCACTGTATTATATATTCTACACTGATTGCACGCTGACTCCACTAACTAACCTGCCTAATCTATCTCCACTATATCACACTACATATGGCCACCATTGATAGCAGCCTTATATAGTGTTTGGCGTGGACTTAGCCCCTAAACCTTGATTGGCTAAAGGCACCCTGTCTTTTGCCAATTATGGCTCTCAGAGCACATCGCTCCGTGATTGGCCAAAACATCCAGGTCAGGTGCATGCTTTGGCCAATCAGCAGCCTTCAATGCACTGTGATCTTGCATCTTCTATGAACAAACAAACAGCTGATGTTCGAGTCGAACTTACGTTCAACTCGAACATTAAGCCCATCACTAATCACTTCCTTCATGATCCCTTCTGTAAACTAAGAGGTATGCCACTGTTTTATAACTTACTAAATGGCAACTGCAATTTCACTAAAACTAACATTATGTACAAATGGGAAAATGACCTAGGAACCACCTTTTATGCAGAATTATTGTGTAGCGGTACCCCGTAGGGGCTGCTGAAAGTTGTGGTCACCCTGCCCAGCTCGGCATTCACTTCCCAATTACCTTGGAGACAATGAACAGTCAAAATGTTTGTTTTGTTATTTTATTGAGGAATTTTAACTTGGATGGGGATAGGAATATATGGGATGCCAAATAGAACAAACAATTGTTCAATTGAATCTTCAATCAGTTGAGACACTATATACACTTTACAACTCCAGTCTCCTCCAGCACAACACTTGCTTGCAGACTTTTTTCTCCCTCTCATTCTCTCCTGCACAACACTTTACTTCCAGGCACAGCTAGCACATGGTTAGGCCTAACACTGATTCAGTCAGGCCCTAGAAATTGCCATTCACAGTCAGGGACCCCGGGTCCCTTTGATGTAGCAAAAATAGAATTAGGAAGTCGTTTAGTACTAGCTGTCCTATGGTGGACTACTGCTCCCAGCAATCCCTCTTCAGGCCCTGCCAGCCCTCCTGGCTGCAGCTGCCCAACTTCACTACCCCTGACATTGCAATCCTCACTGGCTCCACACCCAGCTTTGACTGTTTCCTCTCAGTCCTCTCTGGCATGCCTCTCCAGTCCTCCTGACGGCACATGTCACTCACCAGCCCTCCTGGCTGCACACACCAGTGGCTTCCTCCTGAAGACTTGCCCAGCAGTACTAGCTCCCGCTGTCCTCTCTGACTCCTCTCTGCACCTCCTGTTCAGATCCTTAATGCGTTCTTGAATGGATTTGTCCTGAACCCGAGTCCCAGGCCCAAGGTCACTCCCCCCCAGAATGGGGGGAGCCCCCTCAAAGGCCCCAACAGCCTAGCACTCCATCCTCAGTTCTTATACCTGACAACTCCTCCCCAGCTGGCCTGACTCTAGGTAATTAAGGAGGCCTGCCCCCTGCCAATCCAAGCTGGGGATTAGTCAGGGCTCCTTAGAACACCCCAGGCATCTCCACCCCTTTTCCTCTCCTCTCTTCTAGAATCCTCTAGAAGCCAGAGGGAGGTAACCAAGAAGTGATACTATCTGTGAGACACCAGTCTACTCTAGGCCACTCCCAGCTAAGGTTGACACCTCATCCCTTTAAACCCGAGCACATATTAATTACACAGGTTCTGTGGCTGATTAAAGTGGTAATTAAACTCACTTAGTGCCTTACCTGCATTCAATTAGCCACAGAACCTGTGTAATTAATATGTGTTCAGGTTTAAAGGGATGAGGTGGAAACTCTACTCCCAGCCCACACAGATCAAAACAAACAGGCCTAGCTTCCAGCTAAGCCTGCCTAAATTTACCTGCACTCACCAAAAATCACAACTCTAGCACCTACCTAAGTAGAGGGTGCTACACTGGCAAAAGGCCCTATCTATAACCTATAATTCCTCACACTGTCCAAACCACTGAGAATTGTTTCAAAAAACAGTCAAATCGCTGGTACCTTACCCCCTATAAACCGAAAACTCATTGCTTTCCTTGTGTTTATGTTTCTCTGGTATGTTGCTGCAGCTTCCTGTACACCAAAAATGGAAAACTGATTGCTTTCCATATGTGTATGTGTCTCTGGTATGTTACTGCTGCTTCACCATCTGTAGCCCTGTCCATAGTCAGGTTGGAAAAAGACACAAGTCCATCTAGTTCAATCAAAAATAAATACAAAATACAATCCCATATACTGTACACAATCCTTCACCCACAGTTGATCCAGAGGAAGGCGAAAAACCCCAGCAAAGCATGCTCCAATTGGCTACAGCAGGGGAAAAAATTTCTATCCCGGTCTCCCGAGAGGCAATCAGATTTTTTTTGGATCAACTTTACCTATAAAGGTTAGTACCGAGTTATATTGTGTACATTTATGAAAGAATCCAGGCCTTTTTTAAAGCAATCTACTAAGCTGGCCAGAACCACCTCCGGAGGGAGTCTATTCCACATTGTGATGTTTATTTTTTCCTTTAGTGTCTTACCTAAAATATGGACTTATCTTATCTTTATAACTGTGCCCTCTTGCAAGTCTGATTCTGATGTGGAAAGTTTACTCTGCTAGCCAGGCATCCTTTATTAACTCCTGATTAGTTAATTCACACTTAACCACCCCCACTCCCAACAGTATACACTATAGCTAAGCCGCCTTTTATGGAGGGAGTACATTTGCTGGGGGCAAATTTGCTGGGGTTCTTTTTAAGTGGGCACTTTAGGCTGTGCACTTCAGCAATTGCACAAAGCAAAAATACACAGAAAACAACTTTTTACTAACAATGCAGGTGACCTTGTTACCCCTTCAGCTCTCCTTCTACTCTGTAACATCTACCACTCCTTCTCCTTCTGTTCTTTCTCCTTATACTCTCTATCCTTTACCCCTCTTCTCCATCCTTCAGCCTATATATAACTCCATCACTTCTGTCCTCTCTTTAGTACTGCACTCACCAACTCATGCTAATTCTGAATCCACACGCTAATAAAACCTCCAAGACACCGGGGCATGTCCCTTTATATAAATCACACTGCCATATTACCTCCCTCATGCTTCTGCTTCTTCTAACCTCTGAAGATATGTCTCCAAACCCTGGGCCTCCATCATTTAACTGTGCCCAATGCTCCCATCACCCCACACCCTCTGGCAGGAGCCTGCACGCCACATAATTTAGTTGTAATTCCTATTTTTTCCAAAGAATGCACCCATTGGAATGCCTGCTCTGTCTGTAACAAACTCACCTCTCTCCACAACCTCTTGACCACTAACTCATTTAATCTACTTGCCAATGCCATTACTGAAACCTGGCTTCATGAATCTGACACTGCTTCTCCTTCTGCCCTCTCCCATGTTGGCCTTCTCTAGACTCACTCCCCAGACCTAGTGGATGAAAGTGAGGGGGAGTGGGAATCCTTCTATCCCCACAGAGCACCTTTCAGGTACTTCACCCATCTCCCTCTCTGTCACTCTGCTCATTTGAGGCACATTGCATTCGTCTTTTCTCAGCAGTTTCTCCAAGGATAGCTGCGATCTACTGCCCCTGGACCTTTCTTGATGACTTCTCTGCCTGGATACCCTACTTTCTCTGTTTTGAAATACCCACAGTCTTTCGCGGTGAGTTCAATATCCCTGTTAATAATATCTCACCTCTTCTTTAGAACTGAAGCAATGGATACATGCTTCTACTCACTCTGCTGGCAACACCCTTGACCTTGTTTTCTAACATCTATACTGTCTGTGCAACCTCTACAACAATCCATTTCCTCTCTCTGATCACTACCTTATTAGTTTCACTCTCTCCCTCTCTTCCACCTCTTCTCCTCCCAACCGCCTAAGAATCACCCATAGAAACCTTCATCCCCTAACCCTTCTCTTCTCTACTCTGCTACTGACCACCTCTATGACAAAATCTCACCCCTGTCCTGCACCAACCTAGCCACTTCTGTCTACAATACTTTACTGTTATCCTCGCTGGACACACTGACCCCCCCTCACTACACTTAGAATCAGGCCCACCCCCTACAACCTTGGCAAACAGATGACACCAGAAGTTTGAAAAAAATAGCTGCACTCTTGAGTGCCTGTGGCATAAGACTAAGGGGTTGATTTACTAAAGGCAAATAGACTGTGCACTTTGCAAAGTGCAGTTGCACTCTGCAAGTGCAGTTGCTCCAGAGCTTAGTAAATTAGGTAAATGTTCACTTTGCAAATTCCCAATTCCGTTCAAAGAAAATTAAAAAAACAGCATTTTTGCTTGCACATGATTGGATGATGGAAGTCAGCAGAGCTTCTGCTCATGTACTAAGCCCTGGAGTAGCTGCACTTGCAAAGTGCAACTGCACTTTGCAAAGTGCACAGTCTATTTGCCTTTAGTAAATCAACCCCTAAGTCTCAGAAAGATTTCAACCAATATAAATCTGCCCTCCAAAAATACAATTCCTGCCTCCTCACTGCCAAGCAGACACTCTCATTAACAACTTATCATCCAGTCCCCATCAACTTTTCTCTGCCTTTAACTCTCTACTTTGTCCTCCACTGCCTCCACCCAATAACTCACTCACTGCCCAGGAGATCATCAATCACTTTAAAAATTAGATTGATACAATTTGTGAGAAAATCTCTGCTGTACAGATATGTTCCCATTTAACCCTCCATGCCCCAGTTGCAATCATTACTTCCCTTATTTAACCCCACCACTATAGACAAGGCTGCTAACCTTTTTCTAACGTCCACCTAACCACCTGCCCCCTGGACCCTGTTCCCTCGCAATTGCTATGTTTACCCTCTGGCTCTATCCTTCAATCTCCAACTCAATCTCTTCCTCTTGTCTGGCATCCTCCCTAACTCTTTAAAACATGCACTAGACACCCCCATACTTAAAAAGCCCTCATAGGACCCCACCATTCTTAACAACCTACGCCCCATCCCCTTGCTTTCCTTTGTATCAAAATTGCTTGAAAGTCTAGTCTACAACTGACTTAGCAATCACCTCGCCAAGAATTACCTTTTTGAACCCCTTAGTCTGGAATTTGCCCTCAAAACTCCACAGAAACAGCTCTTCTAAAACTCACAAATGATCTGCTAACAGCTAAAACCAATGGATTTTGTACTCCTACTCCTGAACCTCTCTTCTGCCTTTGACACAATGGACCACTCCCTCCCCCTCAGAAAACTCCATGCCTGTGGTCTCATTGACTTACTCTTTGCTGGTTATCATCCTACTTATCCAACTGCACCTTTATCATTATTTACAATTCTACTTCCTCCTCTCCTCTTTCTTTCTCTGTTGGGTCCCCTAAGGTTCTGTTCTTTGACCTCGTCTATTCTCGATCTACACCTCCAATTAGTAAACGTGAACTCCCCTTTATCAGCTGTGATATAAAATTGGTGCTATATGTTAATTCCAAAGAATATCTGTTTTATATGTATGTGTGCTCATATGTAATAAACAATTATTATTATTATATATTCATTGGGTTGTTCATTTTAGCTGTGTGCTTTATATAAATCCCACTACCCCCTCTTTCTTTCAACATGTACCAGAGATGGAGGTATATGAATTTATCAGTCATGGCCTCATAGAAATTCACAACCTCTTCCTTTTTTGTTAGGTAACTATGTAGCTTTGTAAAAAAAGTGATCCAAAAATTGTAATTTTCTATGTCCCCTCCCTTGCCACCTTTACCCTATATTAAATAGGGTTACTCTGTACTAGCAGAGTAAGGGACAGCAGTCACTAGGAGGTCATAATTACATCATACACTATCACACTTTATGCTAACAAATTGTATTGTATTGCATTGTGTTTTATGCATATTATGTTTGTTAGTGCAGCAAGGCTTTTTATGATTTTTAGTCACATGATTTCATTATTTATTTTTTTGCCCATGAAAATGTATTACAGGGAATTAAAGTTTGTATACAGGTACATCTTTTTTTTGAGAGGGGGGATCATAAGCTTTCAAACTATGTAAAACAAATCTGCATTCAATAAGGTTGAAAATTAAACAAAGTAAATGGAAAGCATTGGGAGGCTGGGAGTGTCTAGCTGTGAACTGTACTACTAGTGGTAAAAATGTAGGGGGAAACAAGGGAACACACCGACTACAGAAGCATAATATTAAGCTGTCTGCTGTGGCAGCACACTGATTCAAGTGGAAATGTTAAATTCCAGTTTTGAGAATACTTCTAAAATTAATGAAGGTATTATTTTTTGAAATTGTACAAAGGCAGAAGTTGTACTTTGTGAACACTGTACAAATCATATTTAGGTCCCATACTTTTTTTATAAAAATTGATAAATAACATCTTTCTGCAGGTAGTTTCTAATTAATAGTATAACATGAAAATAAATAAATAAATAAAATAATTAGCTACATGGAAATGCTTCAATTCCCTCTATGTTTGTGTAATTATATTCACATTACAAATCAATCAGGCCTGACCATTAACGATAGTAATACAACTCATAATCTCTGCTCCAGTCTGTTTAATGAACTGATGAATATGAGCTGTCTTGTTGAGTAAACTGACTCCAAATTTTAATCAGAATCCATCAAAGTTTATGCAAATAAAATTAAATTTTATGAAGGTTTCTAAATTACAATAATAGCTCTTTAATTGTATGTGTGACAAAATTTTGCAGTTCCGAGCCCAAGGCACAGGAATATCAGGCATAATAGAATTTCTAAAAAATCTCTGAGCTCTTAGATAACTTGCCAAAATAAAGATTTTGTTAGTATATATTTCTATCATGTATTTTATGATTTCACGCAAAGCAATAAACGATCCCCGCCCCATTAGATTAATAATAGTGAAGAAATGACATCAGTACACCAAGAATTCCTCGAAAGGGTCCAAAGTTTTATTTTCATGATCACATAATAAACATACAGTAATGATTCGGAGCCAGGCAGGGCCCCTTCATACGGCAGTCACTAAGGAGCCCTGCGTGGCTTTGAATCCTTTTGAGGAATGCTTGGTGTGCTCATGACATTTCTTCACTTTGATCATCCACCATTTCCAGCCTGTGTTAATTACAGCATTCGATTAATAAGGTCCTGGGGTTTCACTGTAAGAAATATCCTAGCAAAAACATGAAGGTCAGTGACATGGTTATTTATAGATAGGCAACTCCAATCCTCATATTATATTTTATAGCGCTCCTCTTGCGCTGGGCCTTTTTTAAAGGTCTCTTACCCTTCATTCCCTTATTTAATTTAATGCCCATAATGACTGGCTAGCCTTGTCTCCTCTCTACTTGTGCCTATACCCCCTTGCCTCTAAACTACTTTATCTAGCAGATGTGTAATAAATATACCTGTGAACAGCACTATTCCTCCCTTTCTTATCCATAACACTTTGATGGACAGTAGACAGGGACAACATAATGTGTAACCACCAATCAATACAGTTCAATTAAGGGGAGTAAAATAGGTACCCTTTGTCCCAAAAATGCCTTACTGATCAAGGAAGTCTGATAACTCAAATGTGACAAAAGGCTTACCTCAGACGGCTGATAATCAGAAATTTCCGGATTGTCTCAAGCTCCTCATTTCGGATTCTCAGGGTCACCTGTATATCCCCTCCTAGGCAAAGCTTGCCATCTGACCTGGAATTTTATAGATAGGTAACTCCTATCCTCATATTGATTAGTGGTTCCAAATAAATAATAACTACTGCAGTAGGGAATAGACACAAAAGATACACTCTGCGTCTTTGCAAACAACTGTTCTGCTTTATTATGATGCAATTGAAGGTTTTTATACAAATGATTATGTACAGTAGGTATCACATTAATTTTACAATTGTAATTTTATGGTAACAAGGGGCGTAACATAGGTAGACTAATTCTAATCAGGACTTGAAAGAATGCAAACATGTAATGAAAACATTATTAGTGCTGTGTGCACAGTGAGGGCAGTGTGCAATACATACAAAATAGAATACAATTACCGTATTTATCGGCGTATAACACGCACTTTTTTCCCCTTAAAATAAGGGGAAAATCGCGGGTGCGTGTTATACGCCGATCCCCTGCGATCCTGAGTTGTCAGATCTAAAAAAATCGCAGACCGCGATTAGAAAATGGCGCCGCCGGCGCCAAAATACACAGTGCCGGTCCTCGGCTCTTCTCGGCCACTTTCGGCTTCACTCGAGCGCCGCCCGAACCTAGCCGAGTGTACTCGGCTAGGTTCGGATAGCTCCGCTCACAGTCACGCCCATCCCGAGTGGAGCCGAAAGTGAATGAGAGCCGCCGAGAAGAGCCGAGGACCGGCTCTGTGTATTTCGGCGCCGGCGGCGCCATTTTCAAATCGCGGTCGGCGAGCTGGGGCAAGGCTGCACTGGGGCAAGGCTGCACTGGGGCAAGGCTGGACTGGGGCAAGGCTGCACTGGGGCAAGGCTGCAATGGACACTGGGGAAAGCTGCACTGACAAGGCTGCACTGACAAGGCTGCACTGACATGGCTGCACTGGGGCAAGGCTGCACTGAGAAGGCTGCAATGATGGGCATTTAAATGTAAGTTTTTTTCCCTTCAACTTCCCTCCTAAAAGTTTTTTTTTCCTTAAAATTCCCTCCTAAATTGGGGTGCGTGTTATACGCCGGTGCGTGTTATACGCTGATAAATATGGTATATACAGAACTTACGAATTTCCCCAATAACCTGGATTTCATTTCCAACCAGTCTAAACCAGTTACAATATATCTATATTATTAATAAAATTGTTAAACTCATGTTATGCCCCGTACACACCATCAAACATTCCGACAACAAAACCATGGAATTTTTTCCTGAGGGATGTTGGCTCAAACTTGTCTTGCATACACACGGTCACACAAATGTTTTCGGAAATTCTGAACGTCCAGAATGCGGTGACGTACAACACGTACTACGGGACTATAAAAAGGAAGTTCAATAGCCAGTGCGCCACCCTTTGGGCTCCTTCTGCTAATCTCGTGTTTATCTCGTGTTAGTAGAAGTTTTGTGAGAGACGATTTGCGATTTTCAGCCTCTTGCTTTTCAGTTCGTTTCTGCTCGTCAGTTTGTGCTTGTGGGTTCGTATCTGTTCTTCAGTGCGTGTTGTCAGTTCGTTACTGTCTTTCAGTGTGTTCTATTTAATAGTTCGTATCTGTTTTTCAGTTCATTCTTGTCCGCTTGTTTATGATTTTCAGATCGTTCTTCTCAGGATCTTTCTGATTTTCAGTGTGTTCTGTTAGTTCGTTCTGAATAGCCAACCGTTTTCTAGCCATGTTGTGGGTACGTACTCGTCGTAGAGTTCATGCTGTGCAAGGGCTTGGTGTAGACTTCTTGCTTTGACCCAAGTCCAGTCCATGAACAGGGCGAGGAGGAGTTCATGGACGAAGAATTGGTTGCGCCAGCGTGATCAATTCTCTTATATGCCTTTGTTGCGGGAGTTCAGGAATTATCTCCGGATGACGGACCCCGTTTTTCACCGTCTGTTGGCTTTGCTGTTCCCTTATATTACCAAGCAGGACACCTGCATGAGGCAAGCCATCACTCCCAAACAAAGGCTCGTCGCCACCTTGCGGTACTTGGTGATGGGGAGAAGTCTCAGGACATCAAGTTCACGACTGGGATTTCCCCCAGGCTCTAGGAATCATTATTCCAGAGACCTGTTCTGCCATCATACAGGTCCTGCAGAAGGACTATATTAAGGTAAGTTTTCTCCTTTAACGTCACATTCTATGTATTTAATGTTTCCTAATGTATTGTATTTATTTCATCATTCCCTAATTACCATGATTGTAATATGCTGTGAATGTCCTCTTTGTCCTCATGCATGTTGGAAGCTTTTACTGCTCCTTTTTTGTCATTCATGCATATTTGCCTTCACTAACCTCCCCAGCATGCTATCCTGGGCCTATACACACCTAGCCTATATAACAATGTATTTTGTCAGCTCCATTGTAGTGCTTACCCTAAACACCCCCTAAAACGTGTCCAAATGTTATTGTTGTCCTTAAATTCAGGCAGAGTGCAAGATTTTATTTGGTGGGGGCCATACTCATTTGGAACCCTCCCTTCCCCAACTGCTAAGTCAGCCAATACCAATCCTCTATCTGCTGACTTTGACAAACCCATACACACTATACCTACCTCTTTTGTGGTCACATTTATGGATGAATTCACCAAAGCATGTAGTGCAAGGGCCTGCCTGAATACTTTCAAATTGTAATGTTTCAAGTTTTGTTCTTGAAAAAATGTGCTTCAATTTGTACAGTGTGTATTCCTATTTTTGTATTATGACACTTCTTGCCTGTCCAGTGGGCTGCCAATAGTGTAAGTAAGGAGGGACTGGCCAAAGTAATACACATTATTTATGCATTCAACTCTCAATGAAGTGGAGAGGGTTACCTGTCCAAAACATCCCCCCCCCCCCTTAAATTTTTACAATGGGCCATAAGAGTGGGTGAGGAATCTGATAAGTGGACCTTATACTTTTGTCTTTAAATACTCCTTAAAATAAATGTTATACTTATGTTGGCCAAGAATGTTTGTGTCTAATCTGCTTACAATGTTATGTGCAAAAGTAGTAATTTTTATTTTTCTTGTTTGACTCCACAGTTTCCTTCAAACCCACAGGAATGGCAGAGTGTGGCTTCCCAGTTTGCCCAGCAGTGGGACTTTCCCAACTGCAGAGGGGCAATAGATGGGAAGCACGTCCACATAGTCCCACCCCCCCAACTCGGTGTCATACTATTACAATTATAAGGGGTTTAATAGTATTGTGCTGTTGGAGGTGGTGTCAGCGACATACGAGTTCCTGCATGTGGACGTGGGGTAAAATGTCTGGATGTCAGATGGTGAAATCATCGCCAGACGTCTCCAGAATGGCAGCTTGGGCTTTCCACCTCTGGAAGATAACGTGGCAGGACTTCCATTTGTCATGGTGGCTGATGAAGCATTTGGGCTGGGTGATCATCTGATGCGGCTGTTCCCGATGAGGACCCTCACCCCAGAGCAGAGGGTTTTTAATTATCGGCTGGCCAGGGCCAGAAGAGTGGTGGGGAATGCATTTGGAATAATGGCCAGCCTATTTCTCACAGTGATCAACATGGCGGAATATAAACTGAATCATATTGTCCTTGCATGCTGCATACTCCATAATTTCCTAAGGAAACATGCAACAAACTATGTGGCCTCAGTTGGGATTAAGGCCGGCTTTCAAAATCAAATAACCTTGATGGCTCTTGAAGCTGGCTGTCCTGGTTTGCCCCTCCCCAAAGCGCCCGCAAAGTAAGACAAAAGTATGTAGAGTACTTTGCGGGTAGGGGGGCCATTGATATGCCAGACAATGTGTAAAACATTTTTTAATACATTTATTTTTTAGAAACTGAACTCATATTTCATTTGATTTACTGCTTGTGTTTCTTATCTTGTCTCCTAGGTTCTCCAAAGGCCTTTTATTTTTGGCCATTTTCTTCAATAGTGCAAACGTAATTTATTTGATACATGAGGTGACAATCTCTTCTTCAGCTAACTATTATGTTGTGGGTCTGCTACACACACACATTGTTGTGTTGTTAATGTATGTAATGCATTAATGAAAAAAATTATTTTTTCTTTTGCTCCATGAATTAATTGCTTGTAGTCCCTAAAATGGCCTGATTGGGGCAAATTTTAGAGCACTGTGGGGCTTATTTACTAAAGGCAAATCCACTTTGCACTACAAATGCACTGCAAGTGTACTTGAAAGTGCACTGAAACTGCACTGAAAGTGCACTTGTAGTGCAAAGTGGATTTGCCTTTAGTAAATACCCCCTATTGTCACTGTAAACTACAACAACTTACTCCAAAAACTGGTATTGAGCACTGAAAGAAGAAGCCACACATTGTTGAGTATAAAACATTTTACTCCAAGCACATTCACATGCGCGTTATAAAAGGTTTTTTTAATAAACCAACATCTTTGGTGTACAACATTTATGTGTGACAGTATATAGTCTTTTTTGGGTTAATCAGGCATGTTTAAACCCATAAAACACACACAACTCAGGAACTTACAAAGTTCAACTTTGATAAATTGAAGGCAATATTTGACATTAGTATGCCTAAACTGTGTTGATCTTGCCTTCATCAGATGGGGTGATGTCACCCCTGTAAAAGCCAAATTTTGAAGATGCACACAAATTGGGAGTCATAGGGGGTTATTTACGAAAGGCAAATCCACTTTGCACTACAAGTGCAAACTACAAGTGCAAAGTGCACTTGAAATTGCACTGAAAGTGCACTTGGAAGTCCAGTTACTGTAAATCCGAGGGGGACATGCAAGGAAGATAAAAAACAGCATTTTAGCTTGCACATGATTGGATGATAAAATCAGCAGGGCTTCCCCTCATTTCAGATCTACCCCTCAGATTTACAGCGACTGCACTTCCAAGTGCACTTTCAGTGCAATTTCAAGTGCACTTTGCATTTGTAGTTTGCACTTGTAGTGCAAAGTGGATTTGCCTTTCGTAAATAACCCCCTTAATGTGGATTTCCCTCCTGATCCCATGCCTAATGTCAACATGTGCTAGCTCCTATCATGGGGGATCAATGGATGTGTTTCGGGGGTGCAACCCCTAACTCTCATCTACTTTAGTTGAGAGGAAGGGGTTGCACCCACAAAATGTGTACATTGATATCCGTGATGGCAGATAGCACATGTTGACACACTGTGTGCATCTTCAGAATTTGGCTTTCAAATTTACTTAAAAAATTTACGAAAATTAAAAAATATAACCACAATCTGGTAAATTTCTGGCGTGTTTTGGATTCTGCCTAAAACATCAATGATGTTGTTGAGTCTTTCTTCAACATCATTGATGTTTTCCTTGATCGTCTCTAATTCACAATTGCGCACCATGATCTCCCCGATGAGGATCTGTGCACTTGCACTGTTGAAATGAGTTTCTTCTTCCACAACATCCACATCACCTAAGAATAAGAAAACACACCATGTATTAAAAATATGCATGCATACATCTATTACCTGAATCTGTGGTCTCAGACACTGACCTGTTGTGGTCACTATTTTGTCCAATTTCTGAACCTCTCCTCCCTCCACATCTTCTTCAGGGTGTGTGGGGATTTCCCCTTCTTCTGGAGTACTGGGGTTCCTGGTGTCCTCAGATGTCCTGATTCTTTTCTCCCCTATGTGAATAAAACAAAAGGTATACTTAGCAGACAGATATTTGAGGCAAGAAATAGTAATATGAAACATTGCTTGGAAGTGACGTACAATTGTCTGTTTTGGCAGAGTTCCAAGCTGAAGACATAATTTTTTCCCTTTCTTAAAGCTGAAATACTTACTTTTTTTGGTAAAGTATCACACATGGAGAGACCCCTAGTATCCACTGGAGCACCTGTGTGGGCCACCCTAAAAAGGGTGTTCTGGTGTCCCACACTAGTGATCCTGTGTCCAGATGTGTAAACAGCTGCTGAGTGTCCTCTCCTTACACTGAATCAAGTTTGCATTTCATTCTAGTTACAAACCCATCTAGACCAAAATGTACTAAACTTCTTTTAATAGAAATAGGCATGAACAAATGTGTGCACATCGCTCCCAGTTCGGAGGCTAGGTGGGGAAGCGCACATACACCTTCCACTTTTGAGGTGGGAGAATCTCACTTCTGAGTTGAGACGGAGACAAACAAATGGATGAAGAAGACGAGGACACAAAAACTGAATACACAGCACCTTGGGATACAGGATCTGGTCCTTCTCCCTGAAAGATACCGGCTGATAGATGACAATAGGATATTGATTATCCCCAGTCTGCAGAGAGACGACGCCGAAAAGAGATTCCGGGTCAGGATCACAAACCCGATCAGTGAGGAGATCCAGGAATACCGGCTGTAAACACAAGTTTGTGGACTTCTAACAGAGAATAACCTGTCAAGGTCTGGATCAGGATATCCCCAGGCAATGTGGTGATTGGATTGTTACTGAGGAAAAGGCCCTGGCTGGGTGTTAGCCACAGGCAAATTTTGTCTGTGCAGCTGGTAAGGGCACACTTCGCATGGTGGTGGGTTTGATTGAAAAGTCACCTTTGGAACTTAAACACGGACTATCCACTTATTTGTCACCTATTTGTCACTCAATCGTTGAATGGATATTACATGATATTTTTCACTTCAACAATGAACTTTTTATGACATAAATTTAAAAAGACTTAATTTAGTCATATGTAATTTTGATCACTTATTATTCATTTTTGATCACTTATTATCAAGTTTGTGGTTTTGGGTATAGAGCGCAACCTTTTCTGTTTTTTCGTTTATATTTGTGTGTATCTCACTGTTGTGTTGCAGCTGTTTTAGGTATGTATTTCCAGTGCAGTTTTCCTTTCTTATTCCTAAACCTACCTACCTATCAGATAACACTCCAAGGGATGTCATCTTATGCCTACATTTTTACCACGTGAAGGAAAGGCTTATGTCAGCTTCAAGACAAAAAGACCTGATCCCACCACCACACTCTAACCTGCAATTCTACGCACTCTTTTCACAATACACGCTGCAGAAACACAGAAACATGACGACTATCACAAAAGCCCTCAGAAACCACAAACTTGGGTACAAATGGGGTTTCCCAACCAAGCTAATTGCCACAAGGGAGGGCAAGGAGTACGTGATGGACTCTGTGGCCAAAGGCATGGTGCTATTAAGCTCTTGGGGGTTTTTCTAGAACCCAATCGTCTTCATGCCAAAGGAGCCCCACTGTGAGCCCGGACCCTGAATGGGGCACTGTAGATCGCAGGAACAAATGCACCCATAGCTAATCTCACCATGGGCGGATCACAAATCCAATAACCCGCTTAGGAGGTTACACACCTGTTCTGTAAAGTTTGATAAACTTACTACTCCCAAGTTAATACTTGAGTGACTAAGAGTCACACTTTACCACTTTTCCTGTTAGTTGGCACCCAGCCACAAATGTTGATCTTTGGTTCGTATAAACTTTCTTTTCTTACCCTATCAAACAGGAGTACCACTTCATTTCCAGGAGGGAAGGGAACTATGCCTGAACAGATGATAAACTCTTCAGGACAACCAGAAGACCCATCTTTACCCACCCCACAAGACATGATTTCAAAAACAGTAAGTGATACATACAACAAATGCTATCCACATCTCCCACTTAACCACACTCATGGCAGTGAACTTTTTAACAATTAACACTAAAGACCTCAATCATCTGGCCAAATGCAGGTCTTTGTGGAAAGAAGCATTACAGAGAAATTGTGACATTTTAGCTTTAAAAAATTTTATTGAATATAAGCATGTATACAGAATAAAGAAGATAGTAACGTAACTGTTTACAGTATATCAGTGCATAGATCAATACAGAAATATGAATAGTTAAAGATGAATGACAGTACCTAGTCATAGATGTTAGTGAGCACCTGAAAAATACAGTGGTCAACCATGTAATAATAAGCCCAAAAATTTGGGGTCGGGTCTGAGAAAATTTGCGACCACAAGAGTGACAACCCCAGAGGGTGTCCGCACATCCGCCCAGGAGGCTCCAGGCTCACCACCCCATTGGGATCTATCTGTGGATACGCTCAGAGACCCCATGGAGCCCACGCCCAACACACCCACCGGGGTCGCCTTAGACTGAATGGAAAGCCATTCAATCCTAGCCCCCTGTTTCAGGATAAAAACCAGGTCGATGAAAATTCAATTGATTACTAATGGAGACTAAAACCCCCACACATACTGACCCCGCTCGACCAAAGTACCCCCAGTGCAGGCGATACCAGGTCTTACTGCACTCATAGTAAGGTGGGGACCAGAACAGCCCGAGAAGGGAGTGAGAGAAACATGTGAAAGGAAAGAAGGAGAGTATGTAAAAAGAATCAGAAAGGAGGGGGGGTAATCCCAGATCTGACCTCTATTCCAGGTAATAGAGATATGTTACAAAACGATGCCCAGGGTTCCCATGTAACGTAAAATCTCTCATTCTTATCATTTAATTTTGCTACTAATTGCTCTTGGGACATTATCCAACAGACTTTTCTCTTACAGCATTGAAATGAGACTGTGGGCTTCTTCCAGGCTTTTGCTATCATGATTTTAGCCCCCAGAAAGATAAAGAAAGCAAGGTCCTGTTGGTGCTTAGTAACTTTGGGGATGTAGTGATTGAGTAAAGCTATGCTAGGGTCAGGAGTAACCATTTTGTTTATTAAGAATCTGACGGTGCGGAAGGTCCTCTGCCAGAAGGATCTGATACGAGGACAAGTCCACCATATGTGAAACATGGAGCCCTCTAGAGTGCATCCCCTGAAGCATAAGGGTGAAGTTCCAGGATACATTAAGGCCAGTCTAGAGGGAACATAATACCACCTGAATAAAACCTTCAGACTAGCTTCTATCAGTGATATATTACAGATACTTTTGGAGGATTGTGAAGAGGCGTGAAGCCATTCTTATGTGGTCCATGTTTTATCCGTGTCCTCCTCCCAGGCCCGAGCATAAGTTGGCTTTTTCAGATTCGTCATGAGAGCAGTATAAATTAAAGAGATACCCCCTTTTTGGTCGGTAGAATTGGAGCACCAGTGTTCGTAGGGAGTAATTGAGGGAGGATCCGTCTTATTGGTCCAGATGGACTTTAAGTAATGGGATATTTGAGAGAATCTGAAAATTTTGGTGTCAGGCATTTCCAGTTTTTTCCTGCAGTGGGTCAGGGATAGAGGGCCTGCTGGAGAGAGAAAGTGGCCTATGCGATAGAGGCCTTTATTAGTCCACCATCTGAATGCCTGAATATTAAGCCCCGGGGGAAGTTCGTATTATGAAACAAGCGAACTAGTGGTTTCAGGGGGATATCAGAGTGTGTTGAGTGTATAGTTTAGAGCAAAGTGCAATTGAGTGAGAGAGGGTGGGGGACATTATGGCTGGTCTGACCTTAGGGTCGCACCAGAGAAGAAAATCTATAGTATAAAGGGGGACTGCTTTCTTTTCCATGGAGAGCTTTGGGCCCCTGGAGAAGATCGTTGAAATTTGTGCAGCCTGGTAATAACTCCAGAGGTCAGGTAGACCTAGCCCCCCCTGGGACTTCAAACGAAGAAGGGTTTTTGATGGGCACCTACACCCCCTTCTCCCCCAAACAAAGCGCACAACCTCCGATTGAAATTTGAAGAGAAACTGTTTCTTAAGTGGAATGGGGAGAGACTGAAATAAGTACAAAAGACGGGGAAGGAGAGTCATTTTGACAGCATGCACCCTGCCCAGCCAGGACAGACCACACCTAGACCACTGCTCCAGGTCTCCTCTACACTTGAGTAGCATTGGGGGATAGTTTGCTTTAAAGAGATTATTGATGTCTGATGTTAGTTTGATCCCTAGATAAGGGATAGCTAAAGGAGCCCAGGAGAATTCAAAGTTGTTAGAGATTTGGGTAAGCCGGTCAGGAGGGATAGTTATATTAAATGCCAAAGATTTATGCATGTTTACTCTCAGCCCAGAAATTTCACTGAAACCTTTCAAAGCTTTGTAAATCAAAGGGGTGGAAATTAAAGGGGAGGCAATATAGAGGAAGAGGTCATCTGCGTATAAAGCACATTTGTGTTCCATGTCTCCGCATACCACCCCATTTATATCAGGGTTGGATCTTATTGCTATGGCCAGAGTCTCGATAGCTATGGCAAAAACGAGGTGGGAGAGTGGGCATCCCTGTCTGGTGCCCTTGCCTATGGAACACAGGGCCGAGTATCTGCCCAGGAGGCGTACCTGAGCAGATGGGTTTGAGTAAAGCGAGTTGATTATATTAAGAAAGTATGGGCCAAAGCCCCATCTCCAAAGGACTGAGACAAATAACTCCAATTTACAGAATCAAAGGCTTTGGCTAAATCTATCGAGAGGAGGAATCCCTCCTGAGGAGGGCCCCCATCCCATTGGGATTTGAGGAGAGAAATGACATCTATAGTTCTTCTGATCTGGTCTGGGCCCTGTCTTACAGGGATAAAGCCCACCTGGTCTCTATGGATGTATGAAGGGATAAAGCTCGCCACTCTATTAGCCAGGATCTTTGTCATAATTTTTATATCATTATTTATCAGTGATATCGGGCGGTAATTGCCCACCTCACTGGCATCTTTACCCGGCTTGGGTATGACTGATAGATATGCCGAATTCAGGTCGGCGTTCAGAGGGGTACCCTCTCTAAGGGAGTTAAATAAGTTTGTTAGATGTGGGGCCAGAGAGGGTCCAAATTGTTTATAATAACCAGTGGAAAAACCATCTGGTCCTGGTGAGGAACCTAATTTCAGAGAGTCAATAGTGTCTAGAACCTCCTCGTGTGTAAATAGGCTTTCTAATAGATCTTTATGTTTTGTAGCCAGTGAGGGGAGTGGAAGGGGGTCTAAAAATGTGTTCTGTGTCAGTGTAGAGGGTGGGGGGTTCGGTTTATAGAGATCTGTGTAGAACTGGAGAAAGGCCTCCATGATCTTGTTTGGGTTCTGCGTTAAGTCTCCTGAGGGCAGTCTAATTTTAGGGAAAGCTAGAGAGCGGGGTTTGGGGTTAAGCTTAACTGCTAGTTTGGAACCCACTCTATCCTTTTGGGCATAGAATTTCGCCCCAGTCCACCTAAGGTGTTTCTCCACAGCCGTCGTCAAGTGTAGATTCAGGAGGGTTTCGCGATTTATCTAATTTAGCTAAGGAGTCTGATGTAAGGTGTCGTTTGTGTGCTCTAGCTAGAGATCTGAATTCCTCAGTTAGTTTCAATGTGTCGGCCTTGTGTTCTGCCCTAAGTTTAGCTGTCAGTTGGATAATTTTCCCCCTCAGAACTACCTTATGGGCTGCCCACAGGGTCATAGGAGAGACGTCACTCGTCGTGTTAATACTGAAGTAATCCTTAATAGCCTCTTCTATCAATGTACATTGTACAGGATCGCTTAAAAGGGATTTCTGTAATTGCCAGCGAGGAGGTGAGTCATATCCCCTGGGTTTCTGTGTGATCAATGTGACCATCAAATGATCCGATAAGGGAGTGTCTACAATCTTGGAACTTACGATCAGAGGGATCAAAGTGGGACGCGTAAAGATGTGGTCTATCCTGGCAAAGGAGTTGAGAGGTGCCAAGAAGTGGTTATTATCTTTAGTATGAGGGTTAGTCTCTCTGTGTCTATTAATCCCACGTCATGAAGCAGCTTCGCAATCTTAACACTCTGCTTGGAAGGATGCCTGGATATCGGTCTCCCCGCACCCGATTTGTCAAGAGAGGAGAAGGCTATGTTCGAGTCCCCACCAATAAAAACCATGCCTTTCAGGTATGGATTTAGTTTGTGAAGTAAGGAGTCAAAGAAAGACCTCTGGCCTTTATTAGGGGCATAATATGAGAGAAAGGTATACAATTCCCCATCAATTTTCCCAGGAACCAAAACGTAAGGTTCCAGGGGGTCTACCACTGCCTCTGGTTGGGAAAGGTTAACATGTCTAGCTAGGCAGATGGCTACCCCTTTTGTTTTGTTGGCTGCTGAGGATATAAAGAATTGAGGAAAGCATTGGTGGAGAATGGTAGGTTTGTAAGATGATGGAAAGTGAGTTTCCTGGAGCAAAAGAATGTCTGCATGCATGGAATGGTAATGTTGAAACAATTTCCTACGTTTGAGAGGGGAGTTGAGTCCCTGAGTATTGTGAGAGATAATTTTCAGGGAAGGTCCGGAGGTATGGGTCTTAGCCATGAGTCAGAGGAGGGGAGACTAGTTTTAAGGTTTGTATCTTACCTTTTCTTTGTGAGAGGAGCAGCAGGAGGATCATGAATGGTGTGAAAGCCAATGTTCCGGAGCCTGGAATGGGAGACCATGGGCAAACATGGGACCTGGAGAGGCTAAAGCGAGCAGTAGAACAGAGTGGGAGGAAAGTGGTGAAAAGAGAAAGGAAGGGAAGAGGAGATGTTACCATAACCTGATTTAATGCATAAAGAGACAAGAACAAATAAAAATATTGTGATACTCGGGGGTCCCCTGACCCCCACCCATCCCTGGGGCGGAATGGACTAGCCATTCTTCACCCCTAAATCTAAGAGGTCCGGGACGCCCTAAGTATAGGGCAACCGGCTAAGCAACCAAGAGCACTGTCTGTACTCCCAGAGCTTGTTGGAGGTGCACTGGGTCCACCACAGCCCCGTCCACCCTAAGGACAACTTAACTGAAGCCTGAAATGGAGCCTATGAGAGTAAATGAGCAAAACATCCAAAAGTAGAACTATGGCATGAAACTAGTGGTAATACCGAGTTCTACTGCCAGTAACCATCCCTCCCCCAGAATTCCCGCCGCACGGGCTAGGTGGTCTGGAGGGTGGGCCAGTCCCGACCGGGGAGATACCAAAAAGTGCTAGAATTGTGCCTAGAGAGAACCCCCTGCCAGCAAAAGGCTACCCCCATGCACAGCCAACCCTAAATGCTGTGCCAACTGTACGAGGGGGCCCAAGCTGGGGGAGTCTGTGTATACAGTCAGCATCTGCATTGTGGTATCAATAGGTAACCCTCCAGAGGAGGAAGTGAAATCCCTTAAGAAACTGCAAAGAAACTATAGGAGGTATAACAACAGGAGAAAAACCCCCCAACCCTGCAGTACCGCCATCCCTGTGAATGAACCCCTAAGGGTACAACTGCACCCCCACCCCCCCACATAACATACAGCCAAATGTACAACCCCGGGATCATCAAGGTGTGGATCTGATCTGAAACCTGGGTAATCCAGGTGAGGGGTCAGGTTTAAATAGAGGGAATCCGTGGAGAGGGGGACGGAGAACCTCAGGGGGCCACCAGGGGCCGAAAGCGAAACAGGGGAAAGAACCGGATCAGAGCCTTATCCTCATGCGAAGTTAATGCATCATGTCGGGAGATTGTCCTTAGAGCATTTAGAGTTCTGTGTCAGCCATGATGGTTGAAGCGGACTCGCTGGAGGGGTCTCTTTGAGGATGAGGGAGTACCCCTGCTGGTCAGTGTGGAAGAAGGATCCTGGTTGATCAGGCCCAGCTGTAGCATCAGGTGTTCACCTTCTGGAAATGAGGAAAAACCGTAGTGCTTATTTCTGTAGGAGAAGTTAAGATGGAAAGGAAACTACCATCTGTATGAAATTTCCCTTTCCATCAGGAGTTGAAGTAGCGGTTTGAGGGAGCATCTCTTCTGAACCGTATAAGGCAAAAGATCTGCAAAGATCTGTATTTTGTGCCCCAATAACTTGAGATTGTCAGAAAATCTGGATTTCTTCATCACCTCCTCCTTCACAGTATAGTAATGGGGCTTCACAATGATGTCCCTAGGGAGGCCATCCGATCGGGGGGGCTGCAGGGCCCTATCTGGGCTGAGTCTCAATCTATTTTCAAGGTCGTCGATCTTTGCACACGCTGTTTCCAATTGTTCCTGTAGACCTTGGATCCTGGCTGAGTTCTGATTAATCCTTGCTACAGATTGATCAGCTTTCTTTTCAATCATGTCAGTCCTCATCCCTAATTGCTGCAGGTCAACATGGATCGAGGATGTAATTTGGGCCACATTCAGAGCTAGACTTTTTGATAATAGTTGCGTGATGACCTCCATCATAGAAGGGAAGTCAGTTGGGAGAGGAGTAGCAGCATTTGCCTCACTCATTGACAGGAGCAGGCCTGTGTGCGGATCAATCATGGGGGTAGATGGGAGACCAGCATCCATTCTACCCAGCAGGGATTCTGTGGAAGCAGGGGATGCGATCAGGGGCAGTGGAGGGAAGGCAGTAACTAGAGAGTGCTACTGTATTAAATCCTGGTCTGCAATAGATTCATCCGACACTGCTGTGCTGTGAGCGGTACAAGGTGCAGCCGCCATCTTGGCATAACTGACTGGAACGGCTGCGGATGTCATCTGGCTCGTGAGGCTTCTTCTCGCCTGAACCGCCGACATCGGAGGGTTCCCAAGGGTCTCCCACGTCTGTTAGTCCTGGTATTGTGTGCTGTGGGAGGATCTGCGCGCTCCGGTGATTAAATGAGGGCCGTGGTGGAGTGGAGCTTTAGATGCCAGCGGCCATCTTGTGAGCTGCCGCACATGCGCCTGGAGTTGTGACATTTTGTGCACACAAGAGACTCACTTTCAAATCTCAGCACCACCAAAATGCACTCATCCCAAATTCCCACATATCTTCTGCGTAAATGTGGAATCAAAATCGAAAGGAGTGATGATAGCTGTTAAAGATACAATCGCATTCCATTTACACAAGATCATATTAGACCCACAGGGTCGCTATGTAATAATGGTGTGCGACATCAACTCCACAACCTTCACAGTGGCAAATATTTACGCCCCCAATGCTAGACAATCCAAATTACTTCACAAAACTATGAAGAAAATTAGCCAGATCCGTCAAGGAGCATTGGTGATATGTGGGGACTTCAATGTAGTACCCAATCCCAAACTTGACTCCACATCCAGCCCAAAAAGAAAACTCAACCATCCCTACTTCTGCTACTTCTCAAATACCGGTACTTACTGTTCAATGCCTGGAGATGCCTTAATGCCAATAATAGAGATTACTCTTTTTTTTCCCACAGCATAAATCTTACAGCAGAATAGACCTTTTCTTGATTGATAAACAACTACTGTTCAAATGCAAAGCTGCTAAGATCCACAATATAACTTGGTTGAACCATGCTCCAGTGGAGCTACAAGTAGGGGACCCATCTGCTCAAAAGAACACATTTGTTTGGAGATCTAACCCTCGGCTCTTCCAGCATGGCCCGACCAAGGGGTATATTGATCAGCAGCTAAACTGACATACAACACCAGCCGAAATAGAGCAGTAAAATTACTAGCCAATCAATTAAGAAGACACAGATACAAAACTCACATCCAACATATTATACACCCGAAGACACAAACCAAACACCAACACCCGCAAGATATAGCTGATGCCTTCAGCCACTATTATGGCTCATTATACAATCTCAAAAACGACTCTACTATATCACAACCAACACCAGATATTACAGAAAAATGCCTGCAAACACTTCAGCTACCTAAACTTGCTGTACTATAGAACAACTCCACATACTGAATTCCCCCATAACAGACACAGAAGTAAACAAATTATACAATCATTACCAATCAATAAATCCCCAGGCCCAGATGGCTTCTCAGGGGAATATTACAAAGCCTTTCAAAACATTTTGACCCCACATATGGTGGAATTGCTTGGTTCTGCTGTTGCCTCCTCGTCATTCCCCCCAGAAATGTTAAAGGCTATGTAACGAGCCCCTGCTTGCTCGATTCCACTCTCCCGACACTCCTCTGCGGCTATAGAATCAGATTGCAGATCGCAACATCTGATTGTTCGGTCATCCGATGCTCCGGGATTAGAACTACAGCTATGTGCCGTTCAAATCCAGTTGTGAAAGCTCAGAACAAACACCAGGCAGGCTGTATGTAAGTTCAAACAGGGATCTCTCTTATTGAAAGGAATACAGGCTCTTTTATACAGTAAAAGAGGAGGTGCATACCTCCTGCTTATATTACTCTGAACATACACCTGTGACCAGAAACCTAATTAACATGGGCTAATTAACTAATCCCTTTAGACAGCCTAGATGACTCAGTCATGACCTTTAGGCCAGACTGGCCGTCTTGTAGCTCAGAAAACACAATCAACATTTTCACAAATCAACACAGAACTCTTCTTCACACAATAGCAGAGTTAATTAACACAAACAACAATGGGGATCTAATGACTCTTAGATCCCATACTAGACCTATTTACAATAAACACATTCTAGCAGGCAACAGACAGACAGGTGGCTGGAATTGACATCAGCATCTCCTAACAGTATTTGTCCTAGCATTATGAATCAGCCACTATTGCTAATATGGCAAATATAGGGTCCCCAGAGTCTGTGTGTCCTGGGGGGACAAGGACCCAAAGCCAAAGTAACAACACCTCAAGGGTACCCCAAATGCCAGGGCCCATAATCTGTAGGCAAGAGGCTCACATTCAGTCCCCTCCAACAGCCTCTGTCCCAGGTGAGTCTGTCACATTTCTCCCCCATCAATAGTTGCCTAACAAGGTCCCAGACCTCCACCTGGTCTGGACATGCGTTAGTCAGACAGAGTGAACTCACATAGTCTGTCCGCATGATCTCCTTTCTTGGCTGCAAGGAATAGTTGATCTCAGTAGGTGTGGGGCAGAGGTCATTTACTCTCTGTCCGGCTGCCAGCGCTTCAGTTGGGTGGTTTTTAACATTCCGGGGCTCGGTCTGCTGCTGGGCAGAGGGGCCGATCGCCCCAGCTTTCTGAAACTGTAGAAACACTGTAGGTGCTAGGCAGAGGCCAGCGGCGCTCTGCCCTGTTGCCAGTGATTCAGCTGGGAGTAGCAGCTTTACTACATCAGCTTATCGCTGGAGAGAGGGGCCGACTGTCCCGGCTCCCTGGAACTCCACAGTTGTTGCCAGTGCTGGGCAGAGGTTGGTAGCACTCTGCCCTGTTGCCAGCACTTCTGCTGGGGACTCCGCATCCTCTGCTCTGGCTAACTGTTGGTGCAGGAGGCTGGCTTCCTTTTCCATTCCCTCATCTGGCTGCTGGGACGACATGTCTATGGTACTGTCTCCCAGGTGCACGGATCTTTGCTGGGGAGGAAAGGCCGCTTCCTCCACCCTGGCCAACTGTTGGGAAGGGACAACACACACCTCCTCTCCCTTTTCCCCCTGTATCTGCTGCTGGGAAGTGATTGCCCCCTTCTCACCCTGAGCTTCCGAAACTGCCACAGGTGTGGGGCAGAGGTCTTGGACCCTCTGTCCGGTTGCCAGCACTTCTGCTGGGGGATTTCTAGGTGGTTCCTCCTCTGCAGAAACGTCTATTAAATCCCCAGTCTCTGGAATTGCTAAAAGTGTGGGGCAGAGCTCTTGGACCCTCTGTTCAGTTACCAGATCTTCAGCTGGAGAAGTTTGTTGTAACTCCACAGATACTGCTGTTGGTGCTGGGCAGAGCACAGTGAAGTTTGGCCCTAATACCAGCTCTTCTGCTGGAGGCTCATCAGGTTGTTCTTCCTCAGCAGAAAAGTCAAGTCTATTAAATCCCCTGCCTCTGCAACTGGTGTCTGGGGATAGAGGTTCACCATCTCCAGCCCATGGAACCCAGAAGATGCTATCAGTGCTGGGCAGAGGTTAGCAGAGCTCTGCCCCATTGTCAGCACTTCAGCTATGGGGATAGCGATCTCCAGATTTTCCACTGCCGATTCTCTGGCATTCTGCTGGACAGGCACATTCCTCCATCCAAGATCATCCAATGCAGAAACAGGTTCATCAAGGTCAGTCAGCACTTGCTGCATCCGCCATAAGACCTCCACCTCCATAGCTGTGGGGGCAGGTTGGCAAAGCACACTGTTACTCTGCCACATTGGCAACTCTTCAGCCAGGATTTCAGAGTTGTCAACTGGTATTTCCTGGTAGTCCCAGGCAAAGGGAGTACTACCCTGCTGCTGAGCAGAGTCTAACAGCTGTCTGTAGGCGATCTCCAGCTCCCATTCCTGAACGGCCAGAAACTCCAAATCTTCCTGTTCCCAGTGCACTTCTGAGACATTCAGTCTTCGCTCTCTGTGCTCCATTATTTACTCCAAATGCCGCTCCCGATCACTCCCAAAGTCAGGGTCCCTGGACAGCCTCCAGTATAACAATCCCAGGCCATCGTAGTCAAAGCCTTCTGTGGGGCTGTCATCCGCTGTCCACGGGCAAACTTAGGCTACATACCACTGGAGGGCTCTGTAGCTCTCGTCCAACCGCATTTCTGCCCGGATCAGCCTGCTTAACTCAGCTGTCCACTCCTGGTTCGGTTGTTCCCCCAATAACAGCAATCGTACTTCATACTGCGACCAGTGCCTTACATGGATGGAGGGGAGAACTTTTCCCTGGTGTCGCTGCTCATGGGCTAGCGCTTCCTTCCAGAGTTCACAGTGGATAAAATCAAACCATTTTAGCAGGACCTGCTCTGATACTGGTCCTCTATGCTGTATCTGCATCTCCCACTACCTCCTTCTGAATTCCTTTTCCATGGTGGCTGGTATCTGTACCTCTCCTCTCCTGCTATCTGAACCTTGGATCCAGGTGATGGTTTGGATGTGTTCACGGCAAGGAAGCACAATCCCACCAGTCCCTCCCCGGCTCTCAGGTAAGTCTTTCAGCATGGCTCTCCTGCAGGCTGCATAGCTGGTCATTCACTGTGGTGGTTTGGAGTGTCCCAGTAACTGGAGAGCAAATCCCACGGCTGCCAACCAATGTAACAAGCCCCTGCTCGCTCGATTCCACTCTCCTGACACTCCTCTGTGGCTATAGAATCAGATTTCACTAGCCGCCCATTTAAGAACACATCAACACATATTTGGTATACCAATAGGCCAGAGGAAGCATACAATAAGTTTATTTGCGGATTACATAATCCTAATGCTCACTAAAATAGATATCTCCTTGGTAGCAGTCCATAATGCACTACAAACATTCAATAGCGTGTCGTGCTACAAGGTTAATGAATCTAAGTCATATATTTTAATCCTAGGAATACCAGAACAGACCAAACAAAATCTAGAAAAAAAATTCCCCTATATATGGAAGAAAGAAGGGATAAAATACTTAGGAATTATATTGACCCCCAAGACAGGTGACCTTCTGGCAGCCAACCACACCCCCTTTTTGAAATCCCTAGATAGTAAACTACAGATACTTGCAAAAACTGAACTATCGTGGCTGGGCAGGCCTGCAGCTTTTAAGATGCAGGTTCTGCCACAGTTGTTATATCTTTTCAGAACTCTACCAATCCCACTACCCAACTCCTACTTCAATTCCTTACAACCTATACTGAACAGATACATCTGGCAAGGAAAAAAGGCCAGATGCGCCTTCAGCAGGTTGATAAAACATAGAAGAGCTGGAGGAGTGGGACACGTACATATACAAGACTACTATTTTGCAACAGTATTAGCACAACTTCGACACTGGGCAACCCCTGACCCCGAATCCACCATACTGTGGACAGAGATAGAACAAACACAAGTACATAAAGGGTTTCTGAGGGACTTTTTAATGACAGCACACCTCAACACCTCCTTAGATAACAAACTATCTCCAACTATACTTGCAGCAATAATGCCGCATACACACGGTCGGACTTTTCGTCTACAAAAGTCCGACAGCCCGTCCGACAGACTTTCGACTGACTTTTGGCGGACTTGCGGTGGACTTTCTAAAGAACGGACTTGCCTACATACGATCACACAAAAGTCCGACAGCCTAGTATGCGGTGACGTACACCAAGTCCGACGAGACTATAAAACAGAAGTTCAATAGCCCGTACGACACCCTTTGGGCTCCTTCTGCTAATCTCGTGTTTATCTTGTGTTAGTAGAAGTTTGGTGAGAGACGATTCG
This sequence comes from Aquarana catesbeiana, assembly GCF_042186555.1. Taxonomy (NCBI): domain Eukaryota; kingdom Metazoa; phylum Chordata; class Amphibia; order Anura; family Ranidae; genus Aquarana; species Aquarana catesbeiana. Next base: position 145,076,288 of record NC_133334.1, read on the forward strand.
CGCTTGTGAGACTCGTATTTTTCAGTTCATTTTAACTGTTGTTCAGTCTGTGCTTGTGAGGTTTGTATCTGCTTTTCAGTGCGTTTGGTCAGTTGGCATTGAGCAATCTTTGTTTGCTCGTTGCTGATTTTCAGGTCGCTCTTCACAGGCCTTGCTGTCCTTCAGTGCGTTCTGTTAAGTGTGTTCTGACCAGCCGACCGTTTTGAAGCCATGTTATGTGTACGTACTCGTCGTAGAGCTCGCGCATTGTATGTGCTTGGTGCTGTAGTTCATTCTTCAGCCCAAGACCAGTCCATGAACAGGGCGAGGAGGAGTTCATGGAAGAAGAATTGGTTGCTCCAGCGTGACCAATTCTGTCACATGCCATTGCTCCGTGAGATCCGTGAGAATAATCCTGAGGATTTCAGGAACTTTCTCCGGATCACGGACCCTGTTTTTGACTGTTTGTTGGCTTTGCTCACCCCTTATATCAGCAGGCAGGATACCTGCATGAGGCAAGCCATCACTCCAGAGCAGAGGCTAGTCGCCACGTTGCGGTACTTGGCGACAGGGAGAAGCCTGCAGGACCTTAAGTTCTCGACAGGCATCTCCGCTCCGGCTCTGGGGATCATTATCCCAGAGACCTGTTCTGCCATCATTCAGGTCCTGCAGAAGGACTATATTAAGGTAAGAATTTTTATCCTTTATTAGCATCACATGTTATTTTATTTAATGTTTGATAATGTAATGTATTTCTTAACTCAAACACTACTTACCATCATTGCAATATAGTGTGAATGCCCCCTTTTTGTCCTCATGCATGCTGTAATTTTTTCATGTTCTTTTTTGTCCTGCATGTATATTTGCCTTCACTAACCTCCCCAGCATGCAATGCTGGGCACATATCCACCTAGTCTACTCACTTTGAATGTATTTTGTCAGCTGCATTGTAGTTTTTTTTCCCTAAACTCCATCCAAATAGTGTGTGTGTCATTAACTCGATTTCCAATCCCCCCCCCTAAACTCCATCCAAATAGTGTGTGTGTCATTAACTTGATTTCCAATCCCCCCCCCCCCCAACTCCATCCAAATAGTGTGTGTGTCATTAACACGATTTCCAATCCTCCCCCCCCTAAACTCCATCCAAATAGTGTGTGTGTCATTAACTCGATTTCCAACCCCCCCTAAACTCCATCCAAATAGTGTGTGTGTCATTATCTCGATTTCCAATCCCCTCCCCCCCAAACTCCATCCAAATAGTGTGTGTGTCATTACCTCGATTTCAAATCCCCCCCCCAACTCCATTCAAATAGTGTGTGTGTCATTAACTCGATTTCCAATCCCCTCCCCCCAAACTCCATCCAAATAGTGTGTGTGTCATTAACTCGATTTCCAATCCCCTCCCCCCTAAACTCCATTCAAATGGTGTGTGTGTCATTAACTCGATTTCCAATCCCCTCCCCCCTAAACTCCATCCAAATAGTGTGTGTGTGTCATTAACTCGATTTCCAATCCTCTCCCCCCCAAACTCCATCCAAATAGTGTGTGTGTCATTATCTCGATTTCCAATCCCCTCCCCCCTAAACTCCATCAAAATAGTGTGCGTGTCATTATCTCGATTTCCAATCCCCCCCCCCCCAAACTCCATCCAAATAGTGTGTGTGTCATTAACTCGATTTCCAATCCCCCCCTAATAATTTGCTATAATGTTCTGTGGTGTTTGCAAAATGCATTTGCACTCTGCAAGTGCATTTGCTCCAGGGCTTTAGTAAATGAGCAGAAGCTCTGCTGATTTCCATCATCCAATCATGTGCAAGCCACAAAGTTTTTGGATTAATTGCCCTTGCATGTGATTGGGTACTCCTTGCAACATGAAGCCTTTACCTTACCTCATTTACTAAGCTGTGGAGCAACTGCACTTGCAGAGTGCAACAACTGCACTTTTCAAACTGCACAGTCTTGTAGCCTTTATTAAATCAAACCCTGCGTATCCTTAAACTTAATTTCTAATTTCACCACCCCCTAAAATGTAACAATGTGCCATCAGAGGGGGTGAGCAATCTGATAAGTGTGCCTTTCCATATTATTTATTAAAGAAGATTTCAATTATTTAATGTTATACTGATGCTGGGCAATAATGTTTTAAGTGTAATGTTCTTGCAATGTTCTTTTCCAAATTACTGAGTTTTGTTTTCTTGTTTGATTCCCCAGTTTCCTTCAACGCCACAGGAATGGCAGACTGTGGCATCCCATTTTGCCACCCGTTGGGATTTTCCCAAGTGTGGAGGGGCTATAGATGGGAAACACGTCCACATCGTGCCACCACCCCATTCGGGGTCATACTATTTTAATTATAAGGGGTTCCATAGTATTGTCTTAATGGTGGTGGTGTCGGCACAATATGACTTTCTGTATGTGGATGTGGGGAAGAATGGCCAGATGTTGGATGGAGGAGTATTTGCCCAGACGGAGTTCTACCAGTGTCTCCAGAGTGGTGGCCTGGGATTGCCACCTGATGCGGATAACGTGGAAGGACTCCCCTTTGTTTCATAGCAGATGAAGCCTTCGCTCTGAGCAAGCACCTCATGAGGCCATTCCCCCAAAGGACCCTCACCCCGGAGAGGAGGGTTTTTAATTTCCGGCTGGCCAGAGTGAGAAGAGTTGTTGGGAATGCTTTTGGGATTCTGGTCAGCTGGTTCCGCCTGTTTCAGACATCGAAAAACCTTGCGGAATACAAACTTTATTACATAATTTTAGCATGCTGCATCCTGCACAACTTTTTGAACAAACATTCCCCAAATTATATTTTGCCAGTTGGGCCTGAGGCCGGATTTATTATTAGTGACAATCTGACGGGTCTGGATACTGTCCGTACTGGCTTGGCCCCCCAAAGTGCCCGTCAAGTTTGTGATCAATATGTCGATTATTTTATGGGTAGGGGGTCCATTGCAATGCCCCAGAATATTTAAATTGTTAAAATTAAAAATCTTAATGAAATCTTGAATTATATTTATTGCTTGCCTTTCTTTTTGGCTTTCTCCTAGGTTATCGTAGAGCACTTGTAGTGCCAGGTGTATTTTCCTTTAGTAAATAAGCACCATTGCCACTGTAAACAACTATTAACATTAAACAAACTGATATTGAGCATTGAAAGAAGAAACCACACATTTTAGTAATTACTAAACAGATTTTTAAATATTCGGTGTACATTCACTTGTGCGTTTGTAAAAAATATTTATAGTCAAAAATATATCTACAGTGGGGACGGAAAGTATTAAGACCCCCTTAAAATTTTCACTCTTTGTTATATTGCAGCCATTTGCTAAACTCATTTTAGTTCATTTTTTTTCCCTCATTAATGTACACACAGCACCCCATATTGACAGAAAAACACAGAATTTTTGTCATTTTTGCAGATTTGTTAAAAAACAAAAACTAAAATATCACATGGTCCTAAGTATTCAGACCCTTTGCTCGGTATTTAGTAGAAGCACCTTTTTGATCTAATATAGCCATGAGTCTTTTTGGGAAAGATGCAACAAGTTCTTCACACCTGGATTTGGGGATCCTCTGCCATTCCTCCTTGCAGATCCTCTCCAGTTCTGTCAGGTTGGATGGTAAACGTTGGTGGACAGCCATTTTTAGGTCTCTCCAGAGATGCTCAATTGGGTTTAAGTCAGGGCTCTGGCTAGGCCATTCAAAAACAGTCATGGAGTTGTGAAGCCACTCCATTATTTTAGCTGTGTGCTTAGGGTTATTGTCTTGTTGGAAGGTAAACCTTCGGCCCAGTCTGAGGTCCAGAGCACTCTGGAGAAGGTTTTCGTCCAGGATATCCCTGTACTTGGCCGCATTCATCTTTCCCTCGATTGCCACCAGTTGTCCTGTCTCTGCAGCTGAAAAACACCCCCAAAGCATGATGCTGCCACCACCATGCTTCACTGTTGGGACTGTATTGGACAGGTGATGAACAGTGCCTAGTTTTCTCCACACATACCGCTTAGAATTAAGGCCAAAAAGTTCTATCTTGGTCTCATCAGACCAGAGAATCCTATTTCTCATCATCTTGGAGTTCTTCAGGTGTTTTTTAGCAAACTCCATGCGAGCTTTCATGTGTCTTGCACTGAGGAGAGGCTTCCGTCGGGCCACTCTGCCATAAAGCCCCGACTGGTGGAGGGCTGCAGTGATGGTTGACTTTCTACAACTTTCTCCCACCTCCCGACTGCATCTCTGGAGCTCAGTCATAGTGATCTTTGGGTTCTTCTTTACCTCTCTCACCAAGGCTCTTCTCCCTTGATAGCTCAGTTTGGCCAGACGGCCAGCTCTAGGAAGGGTTCTGGTCATCCCAAACGTCTTCCATTTAAGGATTATGGAGGCCACTGTGTTCCTAGGAACCTTAAGTGCAGCAGAAATTTTATTGTAACCATGGCCAGATCTGTGCCTTGCCACAATTCTGTCTCTGAGCTCTTCAGGCAGTTCCTTTGACCTCATGATTCTCATTTTCACTGACATGCACTGTGAGCTGTAAGGTCTTATATAGACAGGTGTGTGGCTTTCCTAATAAAGTCCAATCAGTAAAATCAAACACAGCTGGACTCAAATGAAGGTGTAGAACCATCTCAAGGATGATCAGAAGAAATGGACAGCACCTGAGTTAAACATATTAGTGTCACAGCAAAGGGTCTGAATACTTAGGACCATGTTATATTTCAGTTGTTTATTTTTTAATAAATCTGCAAAAATGTCAACAATTCTGTGTTTTTCTGTCAATATGGCGTGCTGTGTGTACATTAATGAGGAAAAAAAATGAATTTAAATGACTTTAGCAAATGGCTGCAATATAACAAAGAGTGAAAAATTTAAGGGGGTCTGAATACTTTCTGTCCCCACTGTATATTTAGAAATTTACAACAATATAATTATGTAATTTTTTTGAACATTATTTTTTTTTATTTTTGTTTTAACAAACAGGCCCCAATATTTTTTTTTTTGCTTTTTTATTTTGTGAAAACAGGGTTCTATTTTGTAAGACCCTCAATACTTAGGGTAGGGAGACCACCAGTTGGTAAGTTTTCAGGTGTCCTTAAAAGAGTGCCCTCTAATGTGGTTCGCTTTGATATGTTTCAGCTCCACACACTCATGCTCTCTGAGTTAAAGAACAAGCATTCTCCAAAGGAACATAGCTCCAGATGTCGCTCCCGGTCAAAAAAAAAAAGAAGATCCAAAAGAGCACGTTGTGCCTCCTCTTCTCCAGAGCAATACAGGCATCCCAGCAAAAAATCAGTCTGGGCTTGTGACGCAGTCCCCCTATCCAATAAATTATTGTGCAAAGACTGTCTAGAGGAGTCTGCAGTAGACAGGGAACAGGACACTGCGCAAGTCTCATCATTACTGAAGAAGGCAGTACAAGATTCCTTGTCTGAGTTTACCTCAGCCCAGCCACCACTCAAAGGGTCCCATTGGAAGATCAGACGGGGACTTCAGCATGCAGTATGACCATGTCCATTGTAAAAAAAAAAAAAAATGGCGCTCCCACTCAGAAGAAAAGCTCCAAGGAAGATGTCTCTGCTCCTCTTCCCCAGGGACAGTGCCCCAGCAAGAGTCCTGCAGGACCCGTAGTGCAGTATCTATACCCAGGAGGCTGGTGAGTAGACACTGCCTGGAGGAGTATAGAGCTAACAGGTAATACCAAATGTCTTTATTGTTGATAAGAGTGGCACAAGATTCTGTTTTGAACTCGCCTTAAATACCTAAAGCATCTGTTACAGTTGTATTGGAAACTGTTGGAGACTGTTGCCATAGGAGACAGCGCTCTTACATGTGCAGATGTGGCATCTTGCTAGATGCTTTTCCCTGCGTGGCTGTCCTGTAGAAGTCCGGGAGTTTACTGGGTTAGCATTACACAGACACATTTGGGTGCCCCAAGGAGAGTGGTAATGTAGCACTCAGAGCGCGCTAGTGGGTGTGGCCAATTTGCCCTTGCTGACATCATCACCCTTCAGTGAGGCCAAGCAGCTGCCTATGGCGGCAACAGATTTGTTTATGACTATCTCGGTTACTTGGGGAACCACAGCCTGGTCTGAGTAATATGTCCGGCTCTCAGGTGGACTAAAACCCTGGCACATGATTCAAAACCCGAACTGTCCACCTGAATCCTGGACAGGTGGCACACCCTACTATGCCTTACGACCCACTCTATGTGGAGGGAGGTTGACAACTCATGGCTCTGGAGGTTCTCATTGGACTGAAGGAGTCCTGGGTCCTTGCTACATATATTACAGATGCAGCAGTCTGCTGCTCAAAATAGGGAGGCTGACCAGGAAGTCCCCCCTAGTTGCTTGTATAACCACTGGAAGAGCACCCTAGCACTTTGGCGGCTAGGGAGGCCATAAGGTTGAGACCCTGGACTGCGTATTGCTTCCTAGAAACAAAAGTGGGGAAGAATGGAAGGAGTTCGAGAAAAATGCCCATATAAACAGGCCAACTTTTGAAACTGTGTACTGTGAACAACCTAAAGGTCAACCTGCTCCTACATACTGTAGCATCTGCAAGTGCCGGCAGACCAACAATATCCAGCCCATGTACTGGGTGAGTCTAATGGGAATGGTTTAATAATTATCAACCAGCTGCTGCACCTGCAGGACTCTGAGGAGAGTGGCAGGGTCTGCATCCCTTTAGACATGATTTCCTATTGGAAGTATCTTGCAAAAGATGATATTTTTGTAGCAGTGGATGCCAAAAAATCTGACTTGTATTTTAGTGCAGACTTCTGGGAAAATCAGTAACCCAGTCACACAAGTGCATACCCAGACTCTTAAGGTAAGACCTAGAAGGCACGCTTCACGGGTTTCTGGACAGCATGCTGTACAGAGCCTTGGATGAAGGTATCAGACACTCATGGCCACTTGATGAGATGAGATTCCTCATTGCTCCTCCTCCAGACCATTTCTCTCCCACGGAGCTGCCAAGTCCACCACAACAGCGGGTGGGCTGCTACAATGCTTACAGACACCTCAGACTCAAGAGGGATTGCAGAAAATTGGTTATTTGCCTGGATCAACCTAAGTAAATAATAAAATAATAAAGGGTAATAGCAAGTATGTATCAACCCTTATCCAAGCGGGTCACATAGGATGCAGTTCAGGTGGCCCTATAAGCATATAAAAAAAACTAAGAGAATAAAGTTCTCTGAAGAGGGCAAAAAAGCCGAACACTATAGGGAGTACAAATAAACTTGCTTTATTGATACAAATATATACACCACACTAATAAACCTAAAAAAAGGGGAGGGAAAGGCACAGATAAGTGGCTAACACAGACCAGTAAAATTAAAATAATGACAATGTTGTCACAAATTAAAAACATAGAGAGCCGCGGTTACACATCCCACATACATACCGCAGTCACCACTTACACACACTGATAATAACTAATTGAGGATGGAAGCTGAACTTAGAAGTTTAATCAAAAACAAATGGTTTTGGTAATGCAGACTCCTGGTAATTAAGTTCCTTCAGTTATCAGCTATTGACGTGGTATACTGAATGAATGGATGGGTGATTGGAGTGTGCAGATTAAGATTTGTTGAGTGTATCAATTCAGCAGGGTCTATCAAGTATAGAGACACAGACCATCATTCATAGACAGGATTACAGCAAATAACAGTAAAAAGCATGTTGACTTAAATGTTCAGAGATTATCAAGTGAGGTGCAGCGGGGCAGTGGCATGCAAATGGATATCCATACAGGTATCAACAGGGGGAGTACTGAGGGCTGAAAAAGCGCATCCATATACATGCAGTGTAAAATTGGATTAATGCATTTCTCACCAGTTGTCAGAGATACAAGTGATGTGCTTAATAAAATCTCCAACCTGGTCTTCCCGAGCGATGTTCTCCTTGTAGGAATAGATGTAGAAGCACTATATACCTCGATCCCCCATGACTGGGGGATCCTTGCAGTATACCACTTTCTGGAAAAATGTTTTCCACACATGGCAATACAAAATGATACACTACACTATGTAAAAATTACCGGCCCATCTCATTAACCAATATAGATATAAGGCTATATTCTAAAATCATCGCGAACAGAATAACACCAATTCTACCTGACTATATAAAATTAGATCAAGCTGGATTTGCAAAAGGGAGAGAAACTAAGGATAACATCATAAAGACTTGTACATTTTTTATGGAATATGCCCAAAGAACAGCCATCCAAACATGTATGATGGCCGTAGATGCGGAAAAAGCATTTGATAGGATAGGTTGGTGTTTTCTGGAAGAAACACTAATACAATTAGGTATGGGCCCGAAAATGCGCAGCAGGATCTCCGCTCTGTATACCAACTCAAAAGCAAAAGTGAGAGTAAACAGAGTATTATCAAAAGATATAAAAATATCAAATGGAACCCGTCAGGGCTGTCCACTTTCCCCTTTACTGTTTATATTAATAATGGAACACCTAACTATAGCAATTAGAAGTAATAAAGACATTAGGGGATAAAGGTGGGAGATAAAGAATACAAGATAGCTGCATATGCAGATGATCTGCTAATATACATAACTAACCCTATTATAACTATCCCAAATTTAATGAAAGAATTCAAAAGATTTGGGGAATTAAGTCATTTCAAAGTTAATTATGATAAATCAGAAATGTTGAATATATCAGTAAATTAAAAAACATATTTACTCATGCAAGAAGATTTTCCATTTAAATGGAAACAAAACGCAATTAAATACCTTGGAGTCTTAATAGCCAAAGATTTGAAACAACTACAGGGGTTGAACTATGAGGAAACAATCTGAAAAGCCATTAAACTGCTACAAAAATATGATAAGTTAATATATTCATGGACGGGGAGAGTCAATATAGTAAAAATGGACATATTACCAAAACTATTATATACTTTTCAAACAATACCATTAGAACCCCCCAAAAATTGATGAAGGAGTTAAGAAAAGCTATAATCGAGTTTATATGGGCTCATAAAACTCCCCGGATAAAAAGAGCAAATCTAATTAGGAAAAAAAGAATCTGTGGACTTGCGTTTCCGGATTGCGTAAAATATCTGCAGGAAGCATAATTGACCAGGATAGTAGATTGGTATCATAATAAAGAAACAAAGCAATGGGTTAGTATGGAGGAGGAAATAATAACGCCTCAATTAAAAGTTCTCCCATGGTTAAATCCCCACTTAAGACCAAAAAGAAACGAACTAACACTCTTTGTAAATGCTACATTAAAGATATGGGACACTTTAGTGAAAGGGGGGAAACTCTCCACAGTGATCGGACCTATGACTCCATTGTTTTTCAATCCTGAGTTCCCTCCAACCATGGGGATTACAAACTTCCTGAAATGGAATAGAATTGAACATATAAGATTGATACAAGTCCTCGATAATGGGAAAATACCCAGGCTACAGGAACTAGGATTGGAAAACAAGAACAAGTGGTTGCAGTACCAACAATTACAGACATTTATAGAGCCTAAATTATCTAAGATAAATAGACCATTAACTAAATTTGAAAAATTATTGCTGGGAGAACAGGTTCCAATAAAGAATATATCAAAGATATATGATGAATTAATTCCGAATAGTCCCCTTAAAGAGATAATAAGTATAAAGAAATGGGAAGCAGAAATGGGTAAGTCTTTATTAGAGGAAAAATGGGAAAATTTTTTCGAAATTATACACAGGACAACCATTTCAAATAGATATCAAGAGAGAAATTATAAAATCGCAATGAGATGGTATAGGAGCCCAGTAGCTTTAAATTTAATTAATAAAGGAAATACAGATCTATGTTGGAGATGTAAAATAGAAAAAGGAACGATGGAACACATATGGTACGGATGCCGTCTGGTGAGAGGATTCTGGATTAAGATATTTGAGATTTATTATAAAGTATCGGGAATAGAGAAGACCCCAAGTGTGGAAATCTCATTATTGTCCCTGTTACCTAAATCAATAAAGACAATTAAAACAGATATCATCCACCATATGACATCCGCAGCCAGAACATTAGTAGCAAGAAACTGGAAAAAAACAAAGAGCCCAACAATTGCAGAATGGATATGTGAAATGAACGAAATTCAATATATGGAAAAACAGATAAAAGATGAAGGGTATATAACAAATCAATTACCAGCAATATGGCAAAAATGGGATGAGTTTCGGTCATCGAAAGAAATATTAGAATTTCTATAAAATATATAGAAGGAACAAAGGAGTCTTGGTTTTCTTTCTTTTTTTTTTTTTTTTATTATGCTTTTGCTTTGTCGTATGGATGCAAATATAGGTACTGGGGGGGATTGGGATGGGGAGAGGGAGCTAGAACCCACGGGTTAAGGATGAAAGATCAGGTTCGAATATAGACGTATTTATAGTTTGTAATATGGAAAAACTTTTTTGTACCTGAAGCATGGAGGATATGATGTGAAATTGTCAATGTTTAATTGGGATGTATTTGTATTTATGATTGTTTATGATTGTTTTATATAAAGTGAAAATCTAATAAAGAGAGATTGAAAACAAAATGAATTTATTATCGAACTCTCAGAGACAGCCCTGAAGAATAACTTTTTCCAATTCACTGACCATTACTATCAGCAGCTAAGAGGCACCTGCGTATGCTTGCCTCCATTTAGGGTGGTGGGAAGAGGAAGTTGTTTTTGCTTCGCCGATGTACCTGGGCCACCTACTTACCTGGCTCAGGTACATCAACGATGTGCTGGTGGTCTGGTCTGGCACCCACTTTGAGCTGGTCCAATTTATGGAGGAATTGAATTTAAACACCCATAATATACGGTTGACCTATGTTGTTGACCCCTTAGAGATCTTGGACCTCTCTATTAGGGTTGAGGGTGGCAGACTTGCCACCAGGACCCACCACAAGGATACCGCAGCAAATACCCTCCTACGAGCTGATAGTTACCATCCAGAGTCACTCAAACGCGGTATCCCAGTGAGGCAGTTCCTCCGGATTCGAAGGAACTGCTCCACGGGTGAGGACTATCAATGAGAATCTGAATTGCTATACCAGAGATTTAGGGAACGTGGGTACTCACATAGAACCCTAAGGAGAGCTTAAAAGATAGCGGGACAAAAAGTGAGAGAGGACCTACTAGTACCTAAAATCCACTCAAAGATGGATACAGATGGCCCGGTACGTTTCATGACCCCCTTTGGCAGACAATGGCGACAAGTAAGATCTATTATTTCTCAACACTGGCATATACTGACCCGCTTTAAGGAGTTAAAAGCCAGAATGGGCGAAAAGCCCTCTATGGTGGCCAAGAGAGCAAAAAATCTAAATGATTCCCTTGTCCAGTCTGAATACATATGCCCTGTAAGCAATAATTGGTTAACAGACCTGCCCAGAATTAGTGGTATGTTCCCATGTGGTCATTGCAGTACCTGTAAGTTTGTTGATCGCTCAAAAACTTTCCGAGACTCTAAATTCAAACATGAATATGAGATTGAGTCTTTTATTAACTGTGCGACTACTAGAGTTTTATACCTACTAGAATGTCCATGCAAGAAATTATATGTAGGAAAAACTAAATGACAGTTATGGGTCGGGTACGCTTTCTAGAACATCTGAAAAGTATCAGGTTAAAAGAAGAGACCCCCATAGCCCAACACTTTTTTTTTTCATTTAAAGTTTATTGAAAAAAAAATTATGATCATACATTGAATATGCATTGGTATACAGAAGTTAACATGTAAACAAATAACATGTATATGAATAACATAGATGGGTTCCATTTGTAACAGGGAAAGAAAATAGAAATAAACCAGCTAGGTATTACTGATTTTATATTCGATTCATATTCTCAATGAATCATATTATAAATCAGGAAAATTATAATAATTTTTATTATGTAAAGATAGATTATGTTGGATGAAAAGAATGGATTAGAGAGTAAAGTAAAGAAATAGGTATTTGTAGGATGGGGAAGACAGGTGAGTTAGGATGGTGACAAAAGAGAAGAATGAGGAAAGGGGATTAGTAGGTAGAGTGGTTTTTAATTATTCGTAGTATTGTTCGTATTGTGTGCTATTAACTACTAGAAATTCTGACAGGTATAGGTATAGCCCTAATCTGGTTCATTAGGTTGTTTAGTGACCTAAAAGCAAACCGTGGGGGCCAAGTCTTGTGGTAACGTTCAATTAGGTCGTTAGACTGTGCTACTGTCTCCTCCATGTTACAGATATCTATGATTTTGTGAAGCCAATCTCTAATGGATGGGATATTGGTAGATTTCCAATTTAGTGGAATTAGAGATTTGGCTGCATTGAGCAAGTGTCTGGACAAAGAATTTTGTATTTCTTAAAAGAGAATTTCGTAACATAGAGTAGGCAACACGCCGCATCCAGACTCAATGTGGTCTCTGTAATTAGGCGTATGATTCTGCTCACCTCAGACCAGAATGAGGCAATTATGGGGTATTGCCACCAAATGTGAAGAAGGGTCCCTTTTTCTTTCTTACATCGCCAGCATAAATCTGACGTTTGTGGGAACCATTTATTTAGCTTAGTTGGTGTGGCATACCATTGGGAGAGCAGTTTAAATGATGTTTCCTGTATTCTGGTACTGAGTGAGCATTTGTGCATTAGTATGCAAGCTTTCTTCCATTGTCTATCTGAGATTTCTATACCAAGATCTTTTGACCAGTTTTCTCTAAATCTGTCGGCAGATAAGTTTTTAGGTCCCTGTAACCAGGCGTATGATAGGGATTTGGCTCTTGGTGTGTAATCACCTTTCAGGCACACTGACTCCATTTCTGTTAAGTGTCTACTAAAGTGGTCTCTGCGTTTTGCGTTATTTGACAAAGCTTCGTATCTGAAAATAGTTCTAAAGCGGTAGGTTGGGCATAGGAGTGTCTGATTTAAGTGCATCAAAGTCTTTTATCCGCTTGTCGTGAAAACAATGTTTGGCAAGAATTGTGATGTTTGGGTCTGTAGACTTTAGCAGACTACTCTTGAGTCCTGGTGGGAAGTCAGGATTATGTTGAAGTGGTGTGAGTGGGCTTAGTGTGGTTGATATATCAGGATTTTTAGTGGACTGATGAAAGATTGAAAGAGTGGTGTGTATTAGAGGGTGTTGTTTTATATCTGAAGGATAGTTAGCCAAAGATATCCAAGGAGAAAATCTCAAGGGTATGGAGCACAAATCATTTTCTAATGTAATCCAGTCTTTAATGTTTGAATGGCAGTGCAAGTCAACAATTCTCGTGAGATGTGACACGTGGTAGTATTGTTTAAAATATGGTAAGCCTATTCCTCCTCGGTTCTTGGATCTCGTCATTAGGGTGAATTTGATTCTTAGACGTTTTTGGGCCCATACAAAATTTAATTGAATCGATTGAAGGTTTTTGAAGAAGTTCGATGGTATTTTTATCGGTAGGGTTCGGATTAAATAAAGTAAGGATGGTCATTTTACAGATAGCTGCCCTTCCAAACCAAGAGAAGTTTTTCGGGTGCCAGGTCGCTGGATCCTTCTTTATAGCTGTAAGCTTAGGTAGGAAATTTTTTTCAAAAACTTGGGAGAGTTGGGGTGTCAGCCAAATTCCAAGATATTGGAGCCCTGAGGTTTCCCATTTGAAGGGGCAGTTATCTTGTATGTGTTTTAAATCAATATCTGAGATATTGAGATTCGTTGCTTCCTATTTTGTGTAATTAATTTTGAGGTTGGAAATAAATCCAAAATGGGAAAATTCTGTCATCAGGTTTGGTAATGAGATGTGTGGTCTTGTCAAGAAAAAAAGGAGATCGTCCGCGTATGCGGCTATTTTGTATTCTTTATTTCCTATTTGGAAACCATGTATATCAGGGTTAAATTTTAATCTCCTGATGCAGGGTTCAAGCGTTAGAATAAAAAGTATAGGGGAAAGGGGGCACCCTTGTCTTGTACCATTAGTAATATGTACCGTGCCAGATAATGACCCATTGATTTTTAGTTTTGCCGAGGGGTTTTTATATAGTGCCGATATCCATGATAGCATGTGATCACCCAAGCCGATATACTTACAGGTTTCTAGCATGAAGTCCCAGGCTATTCGATCGAAGGCCTCCTCCGCGTCGGTGGACGGAAGAAAGCCCTCGATCTTTCATCTTTTTGGCCAGCGTAGATTAGGTTAAGTGATTTTGTGACGTTATCTTTTGCCTCTCTTCCAGGCATGAATCCTGCCTGTTCAGGACCAATCAATTTGTGTAATAAAGGTTTTAGTCTGTTAGCTATGATTTTTGTCATTAGCTTTACATCTAAGTTGAGCAATGAGATTGGTCTGTAGCTCGTGCATTGTGTTGGATCTTTGTTCCGCTTGGGTATGACCACTATATGGGCTGATAGGAAAGTTGCAGGAACCTCCCTGGATTCGAGAAAGAATTAAGTGCCTTCATGAGAGGGTTTGTTAGGATATCTATAAATGTTTTATAATAGATGGACGAAAAGCCATCTGGGATAGGGCTCTTTCCAGTTTTTAATTCTTTGATTGCATTCTGTAATTCTGTCGGGTGTATGGGTTGGTCTATGAGTCCGATGTCTGTTTCAGTGAGTTTAGGAAGGTTGGAGGAGATTAAGTAGTCTTGTATGATTTGTTTTCTGTTTCCCTGTAGTCCTGTTGGCTTATGTTGTGTTGGTAAATTATAAAGTTTAGTATACGCTTTAGTATAAATGTTGGGCGATTAAATCGTCAGATATGTCTAGAGTCCCTTTCTTATTAGTGATACCTAAAATGTTGTTTTTGTGACGGGGACCCTTCAGTGCTTTGGCTAGAAATTTGCCTGTTTTATCCCCATATTCATAATAGATTTTTCTCTTAAAAAAGAAGAATCGTTTTGATGTAGCCTCTAGTGATTGTTGCAGTGTCTTCCTAGTTTAAAGCAGTTCAGTTGCAGTTTGTATTGTTAGGGATTGTTTTTGAACGGTCTCAAGTTTCATTATTTTGTCAGTTAGATTGGTAATTTCTTTTTCTCTGTCTTTTTTACGTTGGGCCCCCATTCTAATTAGGTCTCCTCTAATTGAACATTTGTGTGCCTCCCATATCATTAAGGGGTCCATGTCGGGTAACGTGTTATGTACAGAAAATTCCTTCAATAGTGAAGTAATCTCTGGGAGCAATGCTGGGTCTGTTAAGATGGAGGAATTCAGTCTCCATGTGTTAGATTTGTTGGAGGTGGCTATTAGGGTTAATGATAAAGAGATTGGGGCATGGTCCGATAAGGACTGTAATCCAATGTGTGCTTCTGAGATGGTATGAAGGTCTCTGCGAGAAACGAAGATGTAGTCAATTCTAGAATGTCTGGCATGAGGTATGGAATAAAATGTGAAGTCTTTACCTTCTGGGTGAAGATATCTCCATGAGTCTATAAGATTTAGCGAATTTAATAGGATTTAATAGGATCTTGTAGGTTATGTACGTCTTTCCGGTGGAAGTGTCTGCTAATGGGTTTATAGGCAGGTTAAAATCCCCTCTTAGGATAAGGCAACCGGAGCTAAAGCTCTCTAATTCCTTTATTAATTCTCTACAGAATGGTAAATGTGATGTGTTTGGAAAATAGACATTGGCTAGAGTTATGGGGCAATTGTTGTATTTCCCTTTGAGAAAGATAAATCTGCCATTTGGGTCTGTCAGTTTGTCTGTCAATTCAAATGGGGCTTCCCTGCTGATGAGGATGGAGACCCCTTTGAATTTGGTTTTATCGTTTGTTGCGTGATGTGCTTCTGTAAAAAATGAATCAGTGAGCCTGGGTGTCTTATGGGATTTGAAGTGTGTCTCCTGTAAGAAGGCAAAGTGTGGCCTACCTTTTTTTAATTCTCTTAGTATTGTAGTTCTTTTCTCAGGCGTGTTCAATCCCCTTACGTTGTATGATATCACAGTAGGACAACGACCTAGGGAGGAGTACGCCATGATGTGTCTGCCGAAAGATCCAGAGAGCTATTACCTATAGATGACACTAAGATAAGATTTATGAAAATAAATTTGTATGGAAGCAATATACAGCTATATAAGCATATACAACCACTTTTAGGTGAGAAAGACACACACACAAAAAAAAAAAATAATAATAAGTAATTAGTAGACTATAGATAAGGAGTTATGAAAATTAAATAGATAAACTATCAACAAGGTTATCAATGGTGCCTCCCGAGATGACCTTTGGGAACGCAGTGAGACGTCAGTTGGGAGGGACAGCTGCTACCCACCTCTGTCCTTTTCAGTAAAGGAAGTAGAAAACAAAATAGGTGAAGAGTGGGAAATCACTGCCTTGGAGAAGTAAATATAAAATAAATGTTAAAGGCATACGAAGTCCTACGGCACTACAGGGCTTGTGCATTAAGAGCCAACTGAGTTGAGGGCTCGAGCATTAAGAGCTAACAGAGTGGAGGGATATTGTATAATAGTGGTGGTACACTTTCTATTCTAAACCATGGTGCATATTCATCAACAAAACTCCAGGAGGTCATTTTAAATCTTTCATGAACCTCAGGATAGGGAGATAAACAAGTGACTTTAAAGGTTAATTATAACAAATTTGCTTAGGTAAAACATTTGTAATCGATTTCTGCTAGTAAAGAAGAAAGATAACCATTCAAACATAATATAGAGTGGAAGCATCAGGAGAGGGCATAAAGCCAGATCAGATCTCCAATTAGTGAACCCTAAACAATGTGGGACTTGCAGTTATGTAACTGGGGCAGCATGAACATTGTCATTCCAGACTAAAGCTGCAGTATGTTC
Source organism: Aquarana catesbeiana (assembly GCF_042186555.1). Taxonomy (NCBI): domain Eukaryota; kingdom Metazoa; phylum Chordata; class Amphibia; order Anura; family Ranidae; genus Aquarana; species Aquarana catesbeiana. Next base: position 145,093,022 of record NC_133334.1, read on the forward strand.
TAATGTCATTTGGGTGTAGGTTGTATGAAGAAACATCAGGTAATCTAACATGACCTGAGTCCCATGAATGAAAATTCGGATAGGTTCAGTATTGTGATGTCATCTAAGTAGTATCATAGTCAACACATTTTGAACTAATTTGTTTCCTTAGGCTTTGTGAAGGATTCTGCGTGGAATCCAAGGTCCTGATATCTGGTCAGATTATTCATCAAAGCATTAGACTATGTGGTGAAAAAAAAACTCCAAGTGTAATTCTCCTATTATAAGTAAACTATACTTGCCAGCCGGCTGTAAGCGGAGGAGATTGATGAAGTTTGGAGACACAGTTTGTCTCAAAAAGCTGAAAGATTAGGTGGTAACAAGAACAAAAAACAAAAAAAAACGCAGCCAACTGCCGCTCCTGAAAATCGCAAAGCCATATTAAGTGAGGCTATTGAAAACTTATAGATGGTAAGGACCACTCGTCAAAATTCAAGCGTTTCATTGTAGATGACATTATCTGTGTCATGGTGATCAAGCGTCATCAAGGGCTCTGGAAGAGTGGGCTCTGTTGTTCCGAGGGGTACCTGTAGGCGAGCCACCCTGTCTGTTTTGTTTCATTTTTTTGGATAGATGTTTCTCAGGGGACACAAAGGGGAAGCTGGGTATACTTCTTTCCAGAGGGGGATCCTGGAATTCTTGATACCATTCAGGGAGGTCTACTTGCCCCAAGTGGAGTGCGGTACAGAAATCTGGTAGATCATCAGGGGATCTTAGGATGTGTTGTCTGCTGTTATGCTTTACCAGCAAAGCAAAAGGAAATCGACGTGTGTAACGAAGATCTCTCTCACGTAGCTTATCTAACTGAGGTCGCAAGGCCCTCCAATTCTTCAACGTGATCTGGGATAGATCGTGAAAAAGCATAATGTTTTCACCATTGAAGAAGATCTGATCGTTGCGGCATGCTTTCTGCATGATTTCTTCTTTCAATGTAAAGTTTTGCAAGCAACAAATCATGTCACGAGGGGGCATGGTGTCAGGGCCTCTTGCTCTGAGGGCTCTGTGTGCCCAAACAAACTTTATCACAGTATCCTCCGGTCTTTCTAATAAGCTATTAAAGACTCTTTGTAAGGCAGGAATTATTTGGTCACTGTCTACTGTTTCGGGTATCCCCCGTACCCTAATATTGTTACGTCTCCCTTGATTGTTGAGGTCTTCCAGGTGTCTATTCATGTCTATTAAGTGATTGGTGTGAGATGTCGATATTCTGTCTAATCTGTTAATGGCCTTGTCTCTGTGTTTGCCATTCATCTCAGCTGTAGACACTCTCTCATTTAGAACCATCAGGCTGGATTTTAGGTCTGTCATAGCAGCAGAAAAGGACGACTTGATATCTGCTGCAATGATGGCCATGTCAGCGTAGGTGAGGGGAAGATTAGGATGTGAGGATCCCCTACCATTGACTGTGAGTCCTCGCAGTTTGCTCATATTAATGTGCAGAGTGCAGACGGACGGGCTTTAGGCAGCTAAATCTCCGGAGCTCCTCTAGAAAGCCGCCATCTCCGCCGTGCGCCAAGCCACGCCCCAGCCCAACACTTTTTACAGGTCCATCAAGGCAATACAAAAGGGACTCAAGGTAAAAGGATGTTTTTCTATTGATCTCTCTGCTCGTAGAGGGGACCATAATACAGTACTCCTCAAAAAAGAAAAGTACTGGATATTCAGGCTCAAATCTCTCCAGCCCCTAGGCTTGAATAATGAATTGAGAATTGAGCCTGAAAATCTTTTTGGAACCCTGATACTGTCATAGTATGTATTACTATATATACTACAACAAAATGTTATAGGATAAATAATCCCGTGACATAAAAATTCCTCTCTCTTTGTTCTCCTCCGTTGAAAATAATAATTAAATATAAGAGGTTTTTTCTAGACCCTTGATTGACTGAATGTTAAAAGTAACGATGGTTAAAACTTGTTCATAGAGATTTACTCATTAATTATAGGGCAACATTTAGCTAATCAGTTCCTATTGAATGTTTTATTCATTGTAATTCCCAAAAGTCACCACAAGATGGCAACCTCTTTTTTCTTGCACGTGATGTACAGGTGATTGAGTTTAAGGCTCTATAAAAAAAATTGTAAATTTTCACGTACAATGTCCAGATGAAGTACACGTTCCAGTGTACAAAACGTGTAGATGGAGGGTAGCGCTAACATGCCCCCACATATCTCGTTGACCCCCAAGTCCGAGCGATAAGGCAGAATTGCCTACCATTCATGCTGGAGGTTTGGACTGATTAAACGGCTCATCTGACATTCACTTGATATCCACCTGATATCCACCTGGAGGCTATTTGGTCTATCCAAGCCGTATTCCACAGACTCTATCTCTGCATGTGTCCTGCACTATGCCTGGGATGATTGAATCCTCTCACTAAAAACCAGTGGTTTTAGGCATATCTCTTTATGATACAACGGCTACAATTGCGAACACTAACCGAATCATAACTACAGCCTAAAATCATCAACTGATCCAAAGGACATCTCATCAAACTGAATCTGGAAATCCAACCTGGACATACAGAGACCTGTAACTGCGATACAATCGGAGTAAGGCGCCCATACACGGGCCAATATTGTTCAATTACTTTCCCATTTTGATGTATGCAGCAGGTTTAAGACTTTTGTTTATCGATGGATACGATTCATACTTTGGAGCCCATAGATGAGCCAAGTGCTACATATTCTACTATTGATAATTCCTCCGCTGCCTAATTGTCATCTACATGAGACCGTATACATTTTGATAAACACCTATACTATGGACATTTGACAAAATACAAAGGGAAAAATCTTTACCTTTGGGTGTTTATATTGTTTCCCTTGATCCAGCTTCAAACTTGACTGAATCAGCCAATAGGATGTCAATCTTCTCCAACTAATGCATATTTAATGACCTATACTGGTCAATCACAGAAAAAAGCAGATCTCTGCAGTTAATTGAAAGCTGGAGAGACCTTTGCTACAATTACCTTTGGTGTCACCCTTGGGAAACTCATTTCCTTTGAAGTCCATCCTTCCTCTTTGGTATTAGTCTTGATATAGCAGGGTCATGCATTAGCACTTTTTAATTTGTGACAATATTGTCTTATTACCATGTGATTTTATTAGTATTTCATAAATTTTTTGCAAATTACCTGAACATTATCCAATCAGGGTAGGGTTGTTCCGCCTGGATTGGAACACTGTTAAAAATGTTGTACTTCACCAATAAAGCTTCTAATAATTCATATACCGTGGCTGATCTCCCTTGATTGCTTCTTAGAGTTACCTTTTAACCCTCCCCCCCTTTTATGTCCTAAGCTGCACACTTTCTGGGAGATCTACCGCCCTAAGGGTGAATCGGTGGGTCAGTTTACCTCTATGGTTCACTAACCAATAATGTAGGATTCCTTTTTTGCCTTTTATAGTCTGCTGCATATCAGTGCCCATCAGTGCTGCATATCAGCGCAACCTCATCAGTGCCGCCTCATCACTGCAGCGGAGCACTCTATCAGAGCAGTTAAAGCCTCATAGGCAACACATTCAAGAGAATTTATGGTGCCCATCTGTGCAGGGGTATCATGGTCGCCCCAACATTCCTACTCAAACTTGACGGAATAGGCCCGGGGGCCTTGTCATCAGGGGACTTTGTAGGAAGGACTATTCAGTCCTCTGTCTCATCCTAATTAGATGATTGGTTTGACAAATAGATCCCACCCTATCAGCTAGTTATTTATCACTAGTATGCTGCCATGTTGGTGTCAGGAAAATGGAAAATTGTATCAAATACTTACCGTAATTTTCCTTTCCTGGCGCCAAACTGTGGCAGCATATGAGCCCACCCATGTGTGTTCTTGTTACAAAGAATGGGGTGGCGGCTAACCATGCCTTCATTTATGCTATTCACTGGTCCTGAGGGAGTGGTCAAGAGGCGGAGCTCTATCACTAGTATGCTGCCATGGTTTGACGTCAGAAAAGGAAAATTACGGTAAGTATTTGATACAATTTTCCATTATAAAACCTAGTTTTTGGTCAAATATAAAAGAAGAGGTGTCAGGTAAATAGATACCAAAAATGTCAAGATTCAAAATTGCGTGCACCCAACAAATGGTGACAAACTATGGTTCCTAGAGTTTTTCATAGGTGTCACTTAAATAGCCTTTACAGGTTATTATTGTAGAGTTAATCATGTATACTGGCCCTAGAATTCCTGCTCTCACTCTAATGATCACAGCATTACCTCACATGTGTGGTGCAATTACTGTTTACATACGCATGCAGACCTATGCGTGCTTGAATTTAACAGGGTGGCTTTTCCATTCTTACTAGATGTCATATGATGTCCTCGGAACGGGCCACTCTTGCGCCCCTGGTGGCATGTGTAGTGTGGTGATCCTTGGTGCACTGTGTCTCTCGGATCACAGAGCTGATCACAGTGTAAATAGCAAATGCCGGTTATAACGGGTATTCCTTTCCTCGCGAGGAGAGGCGATAAGCGGAATTTCCCAGTGGGGACATTTGCACCCATAAGTGCCCTTGATTATCAGTGCAGCTCTATCAACACTGCCCTTCAGTGCCCATCAGTGATGCCTGTAAGTACCCACCAGTAATGCCCTTCAATGCCCATCAGTGATGCCTGTAAGTACCCATCAGTGCTGCCAATCAGTGTCCATCAGTGTTGCCTATCTGTGCTACCTATCAGTACCCATCAATGCTGCATATTAGTGCAACCTCATCAGTGCCGCCTCATCACTGCAGCCTCATCAGCACACATCAGTGAAGGAAAAAAATTACTTATTTACAAAATTCTACAGAAACTAAGAAAAACTTTTTTTGTTTAGCCAGAAAAACAGTGGTCATTAAATGCCACCAAAAGAAAGCTCTATCTGTCTCAAAAAAATTATAAAAATGTTGTTTGGGTGCACACCATTGCATGACCGTGTAACTGTCATTCAAAGTGCTACAGCGCTGAAAACTGACAATTGGCCTGGGCTGAGAGGCCCAGGCCTCCCTGCCCAGGGATTGAAGTGCTCTGTATTGAAGTGGTTAATGATATGCGGGTGCTTTTATTATTTTTTTAATTTATTATACTTATTATTTCAAATGTATTTTATTGATTTTTTTTTACACTTTTTACATTTATGTTACCAGCTGAGCAGATGTAAAGAAATGCACCCACAACTTAAAAACAACTACAGTATACAGTCACTGTTTTCAGCAAGGCTGACTCATTTTTTTGTCACTGAGAGTCAACAAATCTTTTTTTTTGTTTTAGAAAAATATATTTTCTCTATTTCAAAAAATATGGCCCTCTTTGTTTGGTCTTTAAAGGGGTGGTAAATCCTTGTGTTTTTTCACCTTCGTTCCCTCGGCAGAGACATGCTGTACCTCTCTGCCCAGGGTTCTTGGCTCTTGATTGGATAGATTGATAGCAGGGCAGCCATTGGCTCCTGCTGCTGTCAATCAAATCCAATGACATGGGTGCCGGGGGGGCGGGGCCGAGTCCAGAATTTTGTGTCTATGCATACAAATGCTGGACTCGGGAGCACGCCCGCAAGGTAACCCCCAGGGAGAGTGCTTCTCCCAGGGGGTTTACCGATGCGAGCAGGAGCCGCGAGCACCACCAGGGGACCCCGAGAAGACGAGGTTTGGGGCCACACTGTGTAAAACAAACTGTAAAGTGGAGGTAAGTATGATATATTTGTTATTTTTAAAAAACAAAAAAACAAGGGTTTACAATCACTTTAAGATTAAAATCCAGAGTTTTCATATGGTTTTAAAATGTTTTTAATTATTTCTCTGCCTGGTCTCCAAGCTTGATCTCAAATGAATTGTGCTCCTACTTCATCCTATCAAAAGATCCTTCAATTGCATTATTACCTTTTCTGTTTTGAGATATTGGGATAAACTCCAGTTTCCTTTGCCACACTTTCTCAAAATAACGTTAAAGTGGAACTAACAAGCTTCTCTGCTCAATTTCCAAAGTGTACATTCCTGTTTTAATGTGCTCCTATTACTGCACTTTGCAAAGAGAACATTAAAGGATAAGTTCACTTTTTAAAAAAATGCAATAAGTACACATATTGTTGTGGGTAAAAAAATGTTCATTTATTATTTTTTTTACTTGGAGCCTGGAAAGCATTGCACCCGGGATCAGCAGATCGCAGGTGCCATGCAAGACTCCTGCAGACTTCTCAGTGTGTCTATCTGCTCATACCTCATACAGGCACACACTGACAGAAAGAAAAAAGAAACGGTCAGCAGCATCATAGTAGTTAAATGAAACTACAAGCCGACAGCCACAAAGGCTTTAGGGATTTGTAGTTTCCCATTCACAGAGGACTGTGAATGAATGACGTGGCCTGGTGGAGCTCTGCCCAGCCACGTAATTTTCAATCAATGGCAGTGGGTGCCGCTGTCACTGAGGCTGGAGGGGGGGGGGGGAGATGCTGCAGCTGCTGGAACATGTAACATGTTCCAAAAGGTGAACTTATCCTTTAAGGGTACTTTTACACTGCTTCATTGAAAAAATGGAGCTGAGTTTTTGGTGTAGTTTTGAAAACCACACCAAAGATGCAGCATGCTGAACTTTTCAAAATACACCACACCCACAGCACAGTGGTGTGAGGAGACCCATAGGATTTAATAGAAAATGTTTTTCTTGTGTTTTTCTTGCATTTTTAGCAAAGTAAAAACACAGCAAAAATGCATTAGTGTGAAAGCAGGCTAATACAATACTCCGGCCAACAATTGTATTGAGGATAGTATGAAAAAGGATTACATTGTCTGACATGTTTTTATTCCTTTTTTTTTCCTTTTGTTTTATTCCTTGAGGAATTTTTCCCCTACTTCTAATTTGATCCCTGAAACAGGTAATTTAGGGGAAAGCTCACCAACAAATGACACATAACGCAAATCAAGTACATACTTATTTGGTTTGGTATGTTTTTAATTCTGTCTGTGCTCCATTCCACTAGGAATGAGGTTCACATTTTTTTTTTTTTTTTTTTACCACGGATTCATTGTGGGCTATGCCTGATAACTAGTGATGAGCTGGAAGTGGTTGTAAAGGCTCAATGTTTTTTTAACTTCATGCATTCTATGCATGAACGTAAAAACCCGTCTGTGTGTTCAGAGAACTTAAAAGAAGTTTGGATGCCAAGCCCCATAGAAAATAATGGTAGATGAATCTGTCAAATGCAAAATGCCCATTTTCTGGGCTAAGAGGTGCCAAATATTTAGGGTGGGCAATGCAAAAATGAGGGTGGTCTTTTTAAGTATATATGAACAATTACTGAATGTCCTATTAGTAGCAAATGCTGTGTATCTTGACTAATTTGGTGAGGTGGATAAAACAGTTTTTACCTTTTTGTTTTATTCTTTGTTAGAGCTTAAAGCGGTTGTAAAAGCTTTATTTCTTACAATGGTATTGCACAGCGCGTCCCCCGAATCTCCTCTTCTGGGGTCCCCCTCTGGTGACTAGCAGTCAAGATACTATTGCAAGATCATGAAAGAAAACTTCCGTGTCCTTATTTTGTGTTAAACAAAACATTTCGTTGGTTATTATTCAAGCAATATGCTAGCATATTATATGATACTACATGACAATTCTAAAAAGTCTGGGAAACTGGGGGATTAATACGTGAATATATCACTGTTTGTTTAAGATGTGACATGCTAAACAATGAACAGGGCTTCCAGGACTTCCACCCTTTTTGTTTTTTTATTATAGTCTTTTTCTTTCCTATACTATGTAATTTTCTTTTCTTCTCTGCGTTTTCTTATTTATATCTTTTATTAGGTATTTCTCAAAACGAGGAAAGAACAATGTGAACATTGTCTGCCGTACAAAGGGTTGTAATACATATTTCCTGACGCATCATGGCAGCACACACTGGGTTGTGACTCCGCCCCCACAACCTGACAGGATTGGTTAGCTATAAATTTGAAGGAGAGGCACCCCACTTCATTCTCTTTTTTTTTTCCTCATCTGACAAGATTGGAAAGACAAGACTTTGCACCCTTACCATATTCGCCCCACCAGGTTAGCCTCTCCTGGCTGGAAGTCTCTCCTGTTCAGCCTCTAAAGGAGTCTTTATGGGGAGAGCCCCACTCTGATGGTCTCAGGGGCAAGGATTTCTGGCACATACAAGCTTTAAAGAAGCTTAAAAAAATCGCAGTGGCTTCCTACCTGTCTCCACTCCTGTAAGTGTGTCATTTCCTTTCATTTTTGTGTGTTTTAAAGTTCTGCTGGGCTCTATAGTTCCACAGGCAAGGGGAATCTCCAAGATGGCTGCAGTGTACACATCAGCTCTCTGCACAGGCACCGGGGGAAGTGAGGTCATACTACTGGAACTTTTGCCCTTCCCCAAGATGGCGCCCGGGGCTACATAGCACTACTGCACATGTGTGGTGATGTCATTTCCGGCGCGACAGAGGAGGAGAATTTAAAAAGCCTTGTAATCTGTAAGTTTATGCTGATGGTTACATATTACAAAAGGATTTTCCTTGGCATTTTTGCTGCCCTCAGTCTCAGGTAAGTCCACATCTCTTTTGCTTGTGCTAATAAGTGATCTTTTTATGTCTGTGACTACTCGTGCAATCCTATACTGTATGCTTTCTATATACTGTCTTCTGGTGCACTGTTTTCATGGAGACCATCCTCATCATATGAGGTAAGAGGTGCCAGCATTCATGGTAGATATGAAGGAGAGAAAAAAGAGTGCATATTCGCTAATCATGCGATTTCTGGTAGCCCTTCCAGGGCTAAATCTACCAATTCCAAGTATCACAGATGCTCCAGTCATACTTCGAGTCATGGGAGATCTAGGAGAAGTCGCTCAAGATCTTCTTCATATGGCCATCGTCACTCTGGTCGCAGCCACTCTCATTATAGGAGTCGCTCTCATAGAAGGTCACCTTCTCCCCGTCACGAAAGGAGCTATCACACCCGCCCTGCAGCAAACGATTGCTGGGTGTGCGGAGCTCCAGCTTTGCCAGACAAATTGGCCTGCCAGGAATGCTTCAATGATGCAACCAGAGAAAAAGAATCTGTTGTAAGAGAGGTGACTGACTTCATCAGAGAGTCTGTAGGGAGACTATCCTAGAGACATCACTCCCTGAACAAGACCAAGCCGGCCCGAGCACATCTTCCATAGCTCAGAATCCGCCCATAGATTCAGATTCCGACAGTGTTGAGGTGGAGAACGCTACTGGATTTGACTTTACTCTAGTGGAGCCCTTCATAAAGTCAGTGAAGGAAGCCATAGGATGGGAGGAGGCGAAAGAGACCCCTCGCAAGGTTCGGAAGTACTTCCCTAATCTATAGAGGGAACCAGAGTCCTTTCCCTTTATCGAGGAACTGGAAGATCTCATCAAGGATGAGTGGGAGAGAATGGACAAGAGAGCTAATCTGAATAATAGATTAAGTAAACTGTATCCTTTGAAAGAACAAAAGGTGAATTTGCTATCCCAACCACCGGTGGTCGATGCTTCCTTGATGCGACTTGCAAGACACGTTACTTTACCCATAGAGGATGCAGTAACTTTACGGGACATGTTGGATCGAAAAATCGAGCAAGACATGAAAAAAGCATATTGCACAGCAGGTGGCGCATGTAAACCTGTGATGGCATCAGCTGCAGTAGGAAAAGCGTTTTCTGGTTGGTCTGCCAATATAGAGAAATCTGTTTGTGAGGGGGCTGACCAGGAGAAGATAATCAGTTCTCCTCAAGAATTTAAACTGGCAGGTGATTTTGTGGCAAAAGCTGCAGTGGATGTAATTCGTTCCTCTGCCAGGGCTATGCTGGCATCAGTTATGGCCAAAAGAGCTCTATGGCTCAAGCCATGGGTGGCGGATGCTGCATCAAAGTCTTACTGGTGCAAGATCCCTTATAATGGAGTTAACCTCTTTGGATCAAAGTTGGATTCAGCTATCTCCAAAGTAACAGGTGGAAAGTCGGGCCTGATTCTTTCTGACCGGCGTCCCAAATCACATAAGGGTCCTACCTTCAAACGCAATCTCCTGGAGAGATACAGGGAGGCAAAGACATACAGACCAGGTAGAGAATTCAAAAGGAATTGGAAGAATCCACAATCATCCTTTTTGAGACTTAAGAAGTCTAAGACCACCTCGTCAGGGGAAAACCAGAAGTCTTTTTGAGGGTGCACCCATCCTACCTGGGAGAGTGGGAGCCAGACTCAAAAAATTCGAGCAGTTATGGACGGAACACATAAAGGACGCGTATGCACTGTCCACACTAAAGTATGGTCACTGTCAGGGTACCACTGGCGCCAGACCTGGGCGTTTGCATGCGCCTATGCGCCGGCGCACTCCGGTATGAACCATGCAGCAAGTTCCTGTTGTTTCCAGGCGTCAGCGCGGTGCGCGAGCGGGTACGCTGCGCTTGTGCGCGCGTGTGCACGTGCGCGCGTACGGGCGTGCGCGCATTCGCGTTAGCGCCGGTTTGGCGCCAAAGTGCACATAAAAGTTCCCCTGTGCCTCTGGCACATTGCTGCTTCGTCTCAGCTCTGTGATTCCTGTAAATCTGCACCTGATTGATCGTTACCTATCTGACCCGGCTTGTCTGACCATCCGTCCCGCTCCCATCCGACCCGACCTGCCTGACTACTCTACTGCTGCTGCCTGATACCGTTGCCGACCTCTGCCTGCCTACCGACTCTGCCTCTGCCTGTTGCTATTGCCTGTCTCATATCCCTGCTGACCCGGACCATCTGACCCTGCTTGTGCCTGCTGCTGTTCTTGCTGTTGCACCTTCAGCTTCAGCTCCAGTGATCTCTGCACCAACAGTGTTCCAGCTTGCTGCCTCCAGTCTCCACCTGATCTGCAGTCCAGCCATCCCTGTGGGATCTCTCATCACTTCAGCATCAGAGACTCTGCTCAACAGTCACTCCTACCCCACTGTGCTCAGGAGACCACTGTCCCCACTCCAGTGGCTCCTGAACCAGCGTTGTATGAGAGGTCTTCTCCTACAAGTCAGGCTCTACTACCAGGTACCTAACAGTACGAAGCAGCCATGACTGAGCCTGCAGGAGATACCTCTCCAATGAAGGAGATATGCACGCACCTGGCGGGCCCTCACTCAAGCAGTGCAATCCCTTCAGGATAACTATAACAGACTGGAAGGACAAGTTCAGAATCTTGCAGGGTCTAACCCTTCAGCCTCCTCTTCAGCTGCAGCTCCAACACAGACTGTTCCAGCTCCTTCAGTTGTGATGCTTCCGCCTGAACCACCGGTCCCTATTCCCGAAAGATTCTCCGGAGACCGGGCTAAGTTTCGGGCCTTCCGCAATGCTTGCCAGCTCTTCTTTGCCCTACAGCCCCGAACCTTTTCACTGGAAGTCACCAAGGTGGGATTTGTAATTTCCCTCCTACAAGGGGAACCACAGACCTGGGCCCACCGTTTACTTGAAGGGGACTCTGCTCTAACCCAATCCTTATCTGCTTTCTTTGAAGCCATGGCACAATTATATGAGAATCCTCAACAGACTGCCACAGCCGAATCAGCTCTGTTCGCGCTCCAACAAGGCCGCAGACCCGCTGAGGACTATATTACTGACTTCAGGCATTGGAGCGCGGACACACAGTGGAATGACGCGGCTCTGCGTCACCAGTTCTGCATTGGCCTGTCCGAAGGTTTAAAAGATGAACTTGCTCGAGTGGGTATTCCAAGTACCCTTGAGGCCTTGATCTCCTTAACCATTCAGATCGATCGTCGCCTCTGAGAACATCGATCTGAACGATCAGTTCAACAGAACCGCCCAACCTGGATGACAGCACGAGCTCCGGTTCCTGCAGCACGCTACCCACCCTCACCCAGTCCAAATCCTGCCTATGTCACACCTGACACCTCTGAACCAATGCAGTTAGGTCTGATGCGACCTGCCCTGTCTTCCGAAGAACGTGCCCGACGTCGGCAACTTAACCTGTGTCTTTACTGTGGAGGAACCGGGCACTATGTCCATAACTGCCCAGTTAAAATAAGTAAGTGTCCATCTCCTGTACATACCAGTCTCTCTGCTTTATCTACGAATTCTACCCACCTTGCCATTCCTCTCTCGTTACAGCTCCAAGAAAAGATACTCCCAGTCAACGCCATTATTGACTCCGGGGCATGCAGCTGCTTTATTGACTTAACTTTTGCCAACCAACACAACATCCCTTTACGGACTAAAGCCCATGGACTCTCTGTCTTCCTAGCCGATGGCTCCCGTATCAGATCCAGACAAGTGACGCAGGAGACCCTGCCATTATCCACTACAATTTACTCTCAACACAAGGAACTGCTGATCCTTGATGCCATCACCTCTCCTATGTTTCCCATTATCCTGGGCATTCCCTGGCTGCAGGCCCACAATCTGCACATCCATTGGGCTTCCGGAGAAGTAAAATTCCTGTCATCTTACTGCCAAGAACACTGTTTGACGAAAGATTCTGATTCCTCAGTCACTCTGCTTTGTCTGGACTCCGACCAGAAAAATTGTCAGGTCATTCCTAAACAATATCATGATTACATTGATGTTTTTAGTAAAAAGTGGGCAGATTCTCTTCCACCTCATCGTCCCTACGATTGCCCCATCGAGTTGCTGCCAGGATCCGAAATTCCCTTCGGACGCATCTTTCCCCTATCTGAGAAGGAACAAGAAGTGTTAAAAACATATATAGATGAAAACCTGGCCAAAGGATTCATTCGCCACTCTACCTCCCCAGCAGGTGCGGAAATATTCTTTGTTGCTAAAAAAGACAAGTCTCTCGGCCCATGTATAGACTACCAAGAACTAAATAAAATCACGGTCAAAAATCGGTATCCCCTACCCTTGATACCCGAACTATTCCAGAAATTAAGGACTGCCGTCATTTTTACTAAGCTTGATCTAAGAGGGGCCTATAGACTGATCCGCATTCGGGCTGGGCATGAGTGGAAAACAGCTTTTCGGACCCGATTCGGGCATTATGAATATTTAGTCATGCCTTTTGGACTCTGCAATGCCCCTGCGACCTTCCAACACCTAATTAATGATGTTCTTAGAGACTTCCTAGATGTGTTTGTGATCGCATATCTGGACGATATCTTGATCTTTTCGGAATCCCTGGATCTTCATCGAGAACATGTTTGCCAGGTGTTGGGTCGTCACCGCTTACACAGACTTTATGCAAAAGCGGAGAAATACGAGTTTGAACAACAGAGCATTCAATTCTTGGGCTTGATAATCTCCTCAACTGGCATCAGGATGGACCTGCCGAAGGTTTCTGCTGTTCTGGACTGGCCGGTACCCCTGGACAAAAAGGGGGTTCAACGATTTATCGGGTTCGCAAACTTTTACAGGAAGTTTATCAGGGGTTTTTCTGCAATAATCGCACCTATCACGCAGTTGACCAAACAGAATACCCGTTTTTCCTGGAATCACCTAGCCCAAGATGCTTTCGAGAACCTCAAGAGGCTATTCACCTCAGCACCTATCCTCAGTCATCCTGAACCATCCTTGCCATTCATTTTAGAAGTGGACGCTTCAGAGATAGTGGTCGGTGCGATACTTTCGCAACGAAAAGGCAGTAAAGACGCTATGCATCCTGTGGGGTTCTTCTCCCGAAAACTCTCCCCTGCGGAGAGGAACTATGATGTTGGAGATCGAGAGCTTCTCGCCATCAAGACTGCATTAGAGGAGTGGAGGTACCTGTTGGAGGGGGCTGTGCATCCAGTACTAATTTACACTGACCATAAAAATCTGGAGTATTTGCGATCTGCTAAAAGACTGAAACCTCGACAAGCCCGCTGGGCCCTGTTCTTCTCACGCTTTTCCTTCCATATTACTTATCGGCCAGGCTCAAGAAATGTCAAACCAAACGCATTATCACGAATGCATGATAACCCAAAGGACTTATCTGCTCCTGACACCATCTTACCTGCAAACAATTTCCTGCTCATACAAACAGATCTTCTCTCTCAGATTAAGGAAGCATCCTCTGAATCAGCCAGACCCACAGGGATTACCTTAAGTAACAAAGATGGATTGTTCTGTAGAGGGAGCCAAATTTTTGTTCCTGAGGAGGTTCGGGTCAAGGTCTTGGCGCTCCTTCACGATCACCCACTGGCAGGTCACTTTGGGGTTCGTAAGACCCTGGAATTGGTGCAGCGTACTTTCTGGTGGCCCAATTTAAAGGACTTTTGCGAGAAGTATGTCAGCTCCTGCCCTATCTGTACCCAGAATAAGACATCCAGGAATCGAGCTTGGGGTCTGTTAAAACCCTTACCGATACCCGATAGACCCTGGAAGATGATCTCCATGGATTTTATTGTAGAACCTCCATGTTCCGAGGGGTGTTCTGCTATCTTTGTGGTAGTAGACCGTTTTACCAAGATGGCCCATTTCCTTCCATTAAGAGGAACTCCGTCGGCTATTGAAACGGCTCATATCTTCATCATAGAAATCATCAGACTTCACGGAATCCCTGTAAACATAACCTCTGATAGAGGGGTACAATTTACCTCACGTTTCTGGAGAGCCCTGTGTGAGACTTTAAAAATCAAACTGGCCTTGTCTTCGGCCTATCACCCCCAGACCAATGGTCAGACGGAGAGGACCAATCAGACCCTCGAGCAGTACATCAGATGTTTTACTTCCTTCTCACAGGATGATTGGGTATCCCTGCTGCCCTTGGCAGAATTTGCCTACAACAATGCCAAACATTCAGCCACCGGTCAATCCCCCTTTTTTGCTAATTATGGCTTTCATCTAACCTTTTTACCCGATTTCCTTCCAGAGTCTTCAGTCCCGGCAGTACAGAGTACGGTAGATTTCATCAGTCACAACAACCAGATGTTGCAGGAAGCGGTATCCAAGGCTCAGGCGGACAGCAAGAGAAGAGGGGAATTGAAGTTACAGCTTGGTGACCAGGTATGGCTTTCTACAAGTAATATCAAACTAGCATGTCCTTCTAAGAAGTTGGCACCTAGATTTATGGGACCTTTTCTGGTTAAAAGGAAAATCAATGAAGTTTCTTACGAACTGACTTTGCCTGACTCTCTTAAGATACACCCAGTGTTCCATGTTTCATTGCTTAAACCTGCTGTACCTGATCCCTTCCCTGGTAGAGGAACTAGACCTCCTGAACCTGTTGTGATTGATGGCAGCGAGGAATTTGAGGTTGAGGCTATCCTTGATTGCAGGAAAAGACAAGGGCAGATCCAGTTCCTAATCAAATGGAAGGGCTACGGCCCAGAAAGTAATTCATGGGAACCAGATAGGAATGTGCATGCTAGGCGTTTAGTTCGCGCCTATTTTTCTACCCACCCTGAGAAAAAAAGGCTTTTGGGCACCCGGAGGTTGCCCCTTGGGGGGGGCAATGTCAGGGTACCACTGGCGCCAGACCTGGGCATTTGCATGCGCCTATGCGCCGGCACGCTCTGGTACGAACCTTGCAGCAAGTTCCTGTTGTTTTCAGGCGTCAGCGCGGTGCTCGCGCGCGGGTACGCGGCGCTTGTGTGCGCGCGTACGGGCGTGCGCGCATTCGCGTTAGCGCCGGTTTGGCGCCAAAGTGCACATAAAAGTTCCCCTGTGCCTCTGGCACATTGCTGCTTCGTCTCAGCCCTGTGATTCCTGTAAATCTGCACCTGATTGATCGTTACCTATCTGACCCGGCTTGTCTGACCATCCGTCCCGCTCTCATCCGACCCGGCCTGCCTGACTACTCTACTGCTGCTGCCTGATACCGTTGCCGACCTCTCCCTGCCTACCGACTCTGCCTCTGCCTGCTGCTATTGCCTGTCTCATATCCCTGCTGACCTGGACCGTCTGACCCTGCTTGTGCCTGCTGTTGTTCTTGCTGTTGCACCTTCAGCTTCAGCTCCAGTGATCTCTGCACCTCCAGTGTTCCAGCTTGCTGCCTCCAGTCTCCACCTGATCTGCAGTCCAGCCATCCCTGTGGGATCTCTCATCACTTCAGCATCAGAGACTCTGCTCAACAGGCACTCCTACCCCACTGTGCTCAGGAGACCACTGTCCCCACTCCAGTGGCTCCTGAACCAGCGTTGTATGAGAGGTCTTCTCCTACAAGTCAGGCTCTACTACCAGGTACCTAACAGTCACAGATGGAAGTTTATAGAAGAAACACCAAAAAAACATTTTCAGTCAACCAGGCTGCCATCTCCAATCAAGAGGAGATTACTGCTCAAGTATGTGGCGGAGCTAGTAATGAAGGGGGCAATATTGGAAGTTCCAATTTCCCAAAGAGCGACTTACGGCCTGTTATGGACCTAAAGGGACTCAACAAAAGCATTCAAGTAGAAGCTTTCAAAATGGAGTGCCTCCAATCAATTTTGTTAGTTGTAAACTTAGGAGATTGGATGCTTTCCGTAGAGATATTGGATGCTTATCTTCACATGCCCATACACCCCGCTTTTCAAAAGTATCTGTGATTCTCGGTCAACCATCATCATTTCCATTTTCAGTGTCTCCCATTCGGTATCTCCTCCGCTCCCAGGACATTTACCAAGAATCTTCTTCCTGTGATCGCGTTCTTAAGAGAGAAAGGCCTGCAGCCCCATCGTTATTTAGACGATATCCTGTTCTTAGCGGACAGTCAGGAAACACTGATTCTTCATCGAGATATACTGATCGACACGCTTTCAGGTGGTTGATCAATTGGAAGAAGAGCAGTCTTCAGCCCACTCAAAATATGACTTTCTTAGGGGCGGAACTCGACACGTTATTAAACAGAGTCAGCATACCTCAGGAAAAGATAGGGCCCTTATTACAGAAGATAAGGAGGCTAATGGCGGCAAGATATCTTCCAGCAAGAATCTGTCTGAGCATTCTAGGGTCAATGTTGGCCACTCTACCGATGATCCAATGGGCACAATGGCATATGAGGACATTGCAATACTCATTCCTTACCCAGTGGAGGGCAACATTAATGCTCCAGTTGATCACCATTCATCGAACCATGAAGCAGTCAATTTGGTGGTGGATGCATACAGACAATCAGACACAGACCGATAGTCCACTCAGAACCCGAGGTGATCACCTTGGATGCCAGCCAGTCAGGTTGGGGAGCCCATTATCGGAACCAGGCGGCTCAAGGACAATGGCAATTCCAAGCAAGGGATCTGGTATCGAATGTCCTAGAGCTCAGAGCAGCCTTCCAGGCTCTCCTAGCCTTTGGCCCATCCTTGAAGGGGAAGAGTGTTCTAGTCCAGATGGACAACAAGGTGGCAGTAACGGATATACAGAGACAAGGAGGTACCAGAAGCAGTACATTGTTGGAGGAAGTCCGTCCCATCCTAGAATGGACTCAGATATTTCTATTAGATCTGCGAGCAGTATATGTCCCAGCAGCTCAGAACCTGCGAGTCGACTGTTTGAGCAGGGAGTTCTTATCAAACAACAAATGGTCCCTGAACCTACAAGTCTTCAATCTCCTGACCCAAACTTGGGTAATTCCGGAAATCGATCTGGCAGCAACACCCTCAAACACAAAGTGTTAGAGGTTCCTTTCGAGAGAGGCATACCCATCTGCGGAGGGAGTGGACTGCCTTCTCCATCAGTGGAACTTCCAATTGGGGTACATATTTCCAACGCCTTTGATTGCGAGGTTCCTATCGAAGCTCAGGAGATCTTCAGCATCAGTGATAGTTATCATTCCTTTTTGGCCCAGGAGGCCTTGGTTTACGACTCTGCTACAGCTCAGTCTGGGGGACCCACTACCTCTTCCATTATCACAAGATCTTCTTCACCAAGGTCAGTTCCTCCATCAAGCCCCAGAGAAGCTCCATCTGATGTTGAGAGGATTAGGTTCCTAGAGCAAGGTTGCTCACAGGAGGTCGTTTCAACATTACTCCAGGCTAGGAAATACACGACTAATGGCACAGAAAATGTGATAATGTGACAGAATATGGGACAAGTTTATGTCAATGGCTCAGCAGCATGGTTGGGACCCTTTATCTCCGGAAGTGCTGCAAGTTTTGGAATTCCTTCAAGCAGGTTTACCCAGAGGGCTCAATTCAAGTACACTCAAAGTACAAGTTTCAGCTCTTTCAGCTAAGATGGATTTCAAGTGGGCCAATCACCCTCTTCTTATACAATTTATAAGAGCGTGTGTCAAGATCAGGCCTCCTAGAAGACTGACTTTCCCAGAATGGGTTTTATCGATAGTCCTGAAAACCCTATCAGAGTCTCCTTTCCATCCAGCTGATTCAATCACACTATGGAACTTAACTTTAAAACTAACATTTCTTATAGCTATCACTTCTGCTAAAAGAGTTTCGGAAATACAGGCGTTAATGATTTCAGATTTTCAGAGAATTCACTCCAAAGGTGTCATCATTCTTCCATTACAATCAAGAAAGCAATCTTCCATCATTTACAGATAATCAAGGCCAACCACAAGCTTTGGATGTTAAGACTACTATTAGAAATTATCTATCAGCTACACTCTCTTTCAGGAAGACCCAAAGTCTATTAGTGATTCCCTATGGGGGGAAAAGAGGCCAGATGGCATCATTCCGCACCATTGGATCTTGGTTGGTCAAGACAATCAATAAAGCGTATGACATTCAGAATCTGCCAGTACACAGAGGCATCAGGGCTCATTCAACAAGGGCAGTGGCAGCTTCCTGGGCAGCGTATTGCAGAGTGTCTTCCGAGACAATTTGCAGGGCAGCTACCTGGTCCTCTAGGCATACTTTCATGTCCCACTATAGAGTGGATTTGGCTCAGTTATCAATGGTAGATTTTGGAAGAGCCGTTGTTCGAGCTAATTCTTCAGCTATAAAATAAACACTACTACTTTAACTTGCACCCACCCGACTGGCGAGTTATTTCCCAGTGTGTGCTGCCATGATGCGTCAGGAAAATGGAAAATTGTATACTCACCTTTCCATAATTTTCCTTTCCTGACGCATCCCCATGGCAGCACACAGCATCCCACCCCTTCTTTAGGATGATAGTTACAGAGACTGAAGTGGGGTGTCTCTCCCTCAAATTTATAGCTAACCAATCCTGCCATGGGGATGCTGCCATGAGGATGTGTCAGGAAAGGAAAATTATGGAAAGGTGAGTATACAATTTTCCGTTATTCATTTAAATAAATGTAAGTAACAGAACAGAAGTTACAAGCATCAATAAGTCATGGGATCAATACTGAGTGCTAAAGGTAATGCAGAGTATGTAGCCCCAGGGCAGCCATCAGCAATTTTTGGGTCCCTTACACAGCTTTAGACCTGCCCCCCCAGCCTGACCACCAACAATCCCCAGGACTTGCCAATGGGCCATCCTACTGAATCTGCACAACGGCCACCTCACCTGTACGCACTCAGTCCTCCCCGCAATCTTATATATATGTCACCCCCCCTCCCACCTGTATATATGTCAGCGCCCCCCCACACACCTGTATATATGTCAGCCCCCCCCACATACCTGTATATATGTCGGCCCCCCACACACCTGTATAAATGTCAGCATCTCCCCCACACACACACCTGTATATACAGATGATACTCGAAAAATTTGAATATCATGCAAAAGTTAATTTATTTCACTAATGCAGCTTAAAAGGTGAAACTAATATATGAGATCATAGGCATGCACACAGGGTGTGCCAGGTGTGCCTGGGCACACCCTAATCATGCTGTGCTGCACAAATTCCCCCTGTTGTTTGGCTGCAGAAGAAGGGACTGGGGAATCTCTGTGATTCTGATATATCAGGGGTCTGAGATCTGATTCTGAGATATCAGGGATCTGTTTAGACCTCTGATATCAAACCAAAGCCCCCCAATGGAGCTCCTAAAAAAATTGTATATATTATAATAATAATAAAAATATATCATTAAATAAAACTGGAAAAAATAGAAAAAGTGTTTAAAAAGTTATGATAAAAAACTACTGGCATCAATCTCATCCCTACTGACACCATCCACTGCTCTACTGATTATCTCTCTCTCTCTCTCTCTCTCTCTCTCTCTCTCTCTAGATATCTATCTCTCTATCTATCTATCTATCTATCTATCTATCTATCTATCTATCTATCTATCTATCTATTACACACACGTGTGTGTGTGTGTGTGTTTGAGCTTTGGGTAAACACCCTAATGCCATGGTCTGCGCACACCTATGTATGAGATAGACTCATTACATGCAATGAAACATAGTCCAAGCTGTAATGTGTCATAATTGTGATTATTATGGCTTACAGCTCATGAAAACCCCAAATCCACAATCTCAGAAAAGCTCAATGTGTCCCACTCTAATCAGCTAATTAAACCATAAGACCTGCAAAGGGTTCTTGAGCCTTTAAATGTGGTCTCTCAGTCTGGTTCAGTAGAAATCACAATCATGGGAAAGACTGCTGACCTGACAGTTGTGCAGAAAACCATAATTGCCACCCTCCATAAGAAGGGAAAGCCTCAAATGGCAATTGCAAAAGAAGTTGGATGTGAAGGGAAAAGTGTGGAAGAAAAGGGTGCACAAGCAGTAGGGATGACCGCAGCCTGGAGAGGATTGTCAGGAAAAGGTCATTCAAAAGTGTTGGGGACTTTCACAAGACTGAGTCTGGAGTCAGTGCATCAAGAGCCACCACACACTTGCTTTTGGAGTAAGTTAAAAGAAATATGCCTTTCTGAGATATTGGGGGTGAATGGTAGTATGTCCATACCTGGTGTGGGAGTCTACAAGACCACTTGAGTTTTCTAGGTAAGTAGTATATGCGGCTATGGAGGTCAAAGTCCCTATTTGGTATTTGATATTCCTTCTGGATTTGTTGGAAGGTTTTTGGGGTATCGGACTGGAACAAATCTTCTACAGTGCCTTGAAAAAGTATTTATACCCCTTGACATTTTTCACATTTTCTCATGTTACAACCAAAAACATATATGTAATTTATTGGGATTTTATGTGATAGACCTACACAACGTGGCACATAATTGTGAAGTGGAAGAAAAATGATAAATGGTTTTGAAAAATTTTTTACAAATATCTGAAAAGTGTGGTGTTTGTTTGTATTCAACCCAGTCAATATTTTGTAGAACCACCTTTCGCTGCAAATACAGCTGCAAGTCTTTTTGGGTATGTCTCTACCAGCTTTGCACATTCTACTTTGCAAAATAGCTCAAGCTTTGTCAGATTGGATGGAGAGCATCTGTGAACAGCAATTTTCAAGTCTTGTCACAGATTCTTAATTGGATCTAGGTCTGGACTTTGACTCGGCCATTCTAACACATGAATATGCTTTGATCTAAACCATATCATTGTAGCTCTGGCTGTATGTTTAGGGTCGTTGTCTTTCTGGAAGGTAAACCTCCGCCCCAGTCTCAAGTCTTTTGCAGACTCTAACAGGTTTTCTTCTAAGATTGCCCTGTATTTGGCTCCATCTATCTTCCCATCAACTCTGACCAGCTTCCTTGTCCCTGCTGAAGAAGAGCATCCGCACAACTTGATGCTGCCACCACCATGTTTCAGGGTGATGTGTAGTGTTAATTTTCCACCACACATAGCGTTTTGCTTTTAGGCCAAAAAGTTCAATTTTGGTCTCATCTGGCCAGAGCACCTTCTTCCACGTGTTTGCTGTGTCCTCCACATGGCTTCTCACATACTGCAAACAACAATTCTTATGGCTTTCTTTCAACAGTGACTTTCTTCTTGCCACACTCCCATAAAGGCCAAATAGTTATCCTCTGGACAGATTCTCCCACCTGAGCTGTGGATCCCTGCAGCTCCTCCAGAGTTACCATGGGCCTCCTGGCTGCCTCCGTGATTAATGATCTCCTTGCTCAGCCTATCAGTTTAGGTGGATGGGCATGTCTTGGTAGGATTGTAGTTGTGCCTCTCAGGGCTGGCTCAGTACTTCCTTCTCTGGGCTGGCCGTTCAGCTGTCGGCTAATTGCCAGCTCTCTTCTCTCTCCACAGTTAACCAGCTGTTGTGGATCTGCTCCTCAGTCCCGCCTACTTAAAGACGTCCAGCTCACTTCATTCCTTCCTTCTCCTTGGTCACATCACAAGAAACCATCTCCTGTGTTCCTGTTTAAAGACTGGCTTTGCTGACATCCCTTCTGGCTCCTTATTCTGCTTGCTGTTCCTCTACTTGAATCCCTGACTTCTGGCCTGGCTGATTACCAGATCTGGTTACTGAACTCTGGCTTGCCTGATTACCCAATCTGGTTACTGAACTCTGGCTTGGATGACTACCCGATCCGGTTACTGGACTCTGGCTATGCTTTGACTACGCTTACTCTATTTACCTTTTTATTTTTATTAATAAACAAGTGTGATTTTACTGTACTTCTGTCTCGGTCTGGTTCATGGTTTCTGACAGTAGGCGAAGGCCATGAATTCAGAAGATACAGTCAATCCACTTGTTGGTAATATTTTTTTCCAGATTGGATGAGCAAGATCACCGCATGGATCAGTTTGCCATGGCATTACAAATGCTCCTGAATCGTATGGCTCACCTGGAATCCCCCACTGTGGCTGCTCCAGTACATCCTGAGTTGCAGGTCGTCCCTGTTGCTGCACCAGTCTCTGAGCAGGCACCCGCCTTGAGTATTACCTCTATAAGTGGTATGTCTGGTTACGCCCCACTTCCCCAGCGATTTGGGGGTGATCCAGTTCAATGCAGAGGGTTTCTCAACCAAGTTCAGATATACTTTGAGATGCTGCCCCAGGCTTTTTCCACGAACAGAAGCAAAGTAGGGTTTGTGATATCTTTGCTTCCTGAGAGAGCCTTGGCCTGGGCTAACCCTCTATGGGAGAAGCAAAAACATGTTGTCTTGAGTTACCCTGCATTTGTGGTCTCCTTTAAAAGGGTATTTGACGTTCCCGCATGCTCCACTTCTACTGCCAAGTGCCTCATGTCCATCAAACAGAGTACAAGAACTGTTGCTGACTACGCCATTGAGTTCCGTACTCTGGCAGCAGAGGTTGCTTGGAACAATGAGGTCCTTGTGGCTGCTTTTGCTCATGGTCTCTCGGATTCCATCAAGGATGAGATAGCAGCCCGAGATACCCACTGAGCTGGAGAGCTTGATCTTGTTTGCCATCCTCATTGACTCCAGACTCAGAGAAAGACTTTCTTTTAACCACTTCAGCCCCGGAAGGATTTACCCCCTTCCTGACCAGAGCACTTTTTACAATTTGGCACTGCGTCGCTTTAACTGCTAATTGCGCAGTCATGCAATGCTGTACCCAAACGAAATTTGCGTCCTTTTCTTCCCACAAATAGAGCTTTCTTTTGATGGTATTTGATCACCTCTGCCGTTTTTATTTTTTGCGCTATACACGGAAAAAGACCGAAAATTTAGAAAAAAAATGATATTTTCTACTTTTTGTTCTAACAAAAAACCAATAAACTCAATTTTAGTCGTACATTTAGGCCAAAATGTATTCGGCCACATGTCTTTGGTAAAAAAAATGTCAATAAGTGTATATTTATTGGTTTGCGCAAAAGTTATAGCACCTACAAACTAGGGTACATTTTCTGGAATTTACACAGCCTTTAATTTATGACTGCTTATGTCGTTTCTTGAGGTGCTAAAATGGCAGGGCAGTACAAAACCCCCACAAATGACCCCATTTTGGAAAGTAGACAGCCCAAGTAAATTGCTGAGAGGCATGTTGAGCCCATTGAATATTCATTTTTTTTTTTGTCCCAAGTGATTGAATAATGACAAAAAAAATTACAAAAAGTTGTCACTAAATTATATATTGCTCACACAGGCCATGGGCATATGTGGAATTTCACCCCAAAATACATTTAGCTACTTCTCCTGAGTACGGGGATACCACATGTGTGGGACTTTTTGGGAGCCTAGCCGCGTACGGGGCCCCGAAAACCAATCACTCAGGAGAAGCAACAGAATGTATTTTGGGGTGTAATTTCACATATTCCCATGGCATGTTTGAGCAATATATCATTTAGTGACAACTTTGTGTAAAAAAAAAAAAAAATTGTCTCTTTCCCGCAACTTGTGTCACAATATAAAATATTCCATGGACTCGACATGCCTCTCAGCAAATAGCTTGGGGTGTCTACTTTCCAAAATGGGGTCATTTGGGGGGGGTTTGAACTGTTCTGGCATTTTATGCACAACATTTAGAAGCTTATGTCACACATCACCCACTCTTCTAACCACTTGAAGACAAAGCCCTTTCTGACACTTTTTGATTACATGAAAAAAATATTTTTTTTGCAAGAAAATTACTTTGAACCCCCACACATTATATATATTTTTTTAAAGCAAATGCCCTACAGATTAAAATGGTGGGTGTTTCATTTTTTTTTTTCACACAGTATTTGCGCAACGATTTTTCAAACGCATTTTTTGGGGAAAAAACACACTTTTTTAAATTTTAATGCACTAAAACACACTATATTGCCCAAATGTTTGATGAAATAAAAAAGATGATCTTAGGCCGAGTACATGGACACCAAACATGACATGCTTTAAAATTGCGCACAAACGTGCAGTGGCGACAAACTAAATACATTTTTAAAAGCCTTTAAAAGCCTTTACAGGTTACCACTTTAGATTTACAGAGGAGGTCTACTGCTAAAATTACTGCCCTCGATCTGACCTTCGCGGTGATACCTCACATGCATGGTGCAATTGCTGTTTACATTTGACGCCAGACCGACGCTTGCATTCGCCTTAGCGCGAGAGCAGGGGGGACAGGGGTGCTTTTTTTTTTTTTCTTTATTTTTTTTTGCTTTTTTATCTTATTTTTAAACAGTTCCTTTCATATTTTTTTTTTTTTTTAAATCATTTTTATTGTTATCTCAGGGAATGTAAATATCCCCTATCATAGCAATAGGTAGTGACAGGTACTCTTTTTTGAAAAAATTGGGGTCTATTAGACCCTAGATTTCTCCTCTGCCCTCAAAGCATCTGACCACACCAAGATCAGTGTGATAAAATGCTTTCCCAATTTCCCAATGGCACTGTTTACATCCGGCGAAATCTAAGTCATAAAAATGCTCATAGCTTCCGGTTTCTTAGGCCATAGAGATGTTTGGAGCCACTCTGGTCTCTGATCAGCTCTATGGTCAGCTGGCTGAATCACCGGCTGCATTCTCAGGTTCCCTGTTGAGACAGGAGAGCCAGAGAAAAACACGGAAGACGGGGGGCGGGGGGGCGCATTCCCTCCCACTGCTTGTAAAAGCAGTCTAGAGGCTAATTAGCCACTAGGATTGCTTTTACATGAAAGCCGACCGCTGGCTGAAAAGAATGATACCAAGATGATACCTAAACCTGCAGGCATCATTCTGGTATAACCACTCGTCGTGAATGTCGTGAATGGCGTACCTGAAGACAAAAAAATGGTTAACAATAAAGCACAGTAAACGGTAAAGTATAAAAAATTGCATACCTGAAAAGCAAACATGATAAAACATAACAACAATAAAACATTGCAGAATAGAATACAGTAAAAAAGAGCAGCACAATAGAGAGAATAGAGAGAGCGAGAACAATAAAACAACTATTTTTTTTTATTTTATATTTTTGTATGTGTTTTTTTTTTTTTTACACTTTTTTTTGTAACTGTAACTTTTATAACGGTAACTGGTTCCAGGTTCGGGTCTCTCAAAATGTGATGGCATCTTGGGAGACCCTGTGAAAGTGTGCCTAGTCTTTGCAATGCTGTACCCTACGCTAATACTCAACTAGTGAATGGTAGCGTTCAAAACATTCACCAATGCAAAGACCAGGATTGTCAGGACAGGAGGGACAATAATAGCAGGTGTCACGCCTATATCCGCGCTTGCTGCAGACATAACATCTTTTTTGGGGGGGTTCGTTGGGTAGGGGTACTCGGGAGGACATAAAGAAAATGCCTCTCATGCAGCTGACTGCATTTGGTTGGGGATGTGAATGGGGGAAGTACGGGCGCTGCAGAAGCGGTGGGTTCCCAATTAGGATTGGCGAATGCAGCAGGAAGGGCATTATGGGCACGACGGGCCTGTGTTTGTCTTTTTGGTGGCAGCGGGACACTACTTGTGCTTGCCACCTCACCAGCTTGAACTGCACTTATGGGACTCGCCACGTCACCAAGTGTTACTGCAGTGCTGGTTTGACTATGACCGGGGTGTACTAGGCCGCTGGTGCTTGCCAGTTCACCAAAACGCTACCAAAAAAACTGTTAGCGATCGCAGGGATCAGGCCTGACTCTGCGAACGCTGCAGTTACGCGTTTAGTGTTTTGTAAGTGACAGTGATCGATCGATACTGCACTTGGGTGGGCTGGGCCGGGCGGAGGGGCAAAACGCAGGTGCTAGCAGGTATCTGGGCTGATCCCGCTAACACTGCGTTTTTGGGAACCCTAAACTGCTGGGGACGCCAGTATAGATCTGATCGGATCAGATATTGATCCGTTCAGATACTATACCACTAAGGGAGGTGTACGGTGCGTGCGTGGGTGTTAGCGGTACTGGCGCTAATCTGACGCTGCCTGGGGCTGGTGCTTGCCAGTTCACCAAAACGCTACCAAGAAAACTGTTAGCGATCGCAGGGTTTAGGCCTGACTCTGCGAACGCTGCAGTTATGCGTTTAGTGTTTTGTAAGTGACAGTGATCGATCGATACTGCACTTGGGTGGGCTGGGCCGGGCCGGGTGGAGGGGAAAAACGCAGGTGCTAGCAGGTATCTGGGCTGATCCCGCTAACACTGCGTTTTTGGGAACCCTAAACTGCTGGTGACGCTAGTATAGATCAGATCGGATCAGATATTGATCCGCTCAGATACTATACCACTAAGGGAGGTGTATGCTGCGTGCTTGGGTGTTAGCGGTACTGGCGCTAATCTGACGCTGCCTGGGGCGACGCATATCACCACCGGGCGATCAGGGGGCTAAACCTTTATTCGGTAATAAACGGCGGGTGCCCTGACACTATAAAAAATAAACAAACTAACCAGCGTCAACCGTAATGGTTATACAGTGATCAGTGGTGAAAGGGTTAACTAGGGGGCAATCAAGGGGTTAAAACATTTATTAGATAGTATATGGGGGTCCCTGATGCTATAAAATGCTGACGGCAAACCTAAATATTTACCTCCCTAACTAGCGTCACCAGTGACACTAATACAGCGATCAGAAAAATGATCGCTTAGCGACACTGGCGACAGGGGGTGATCAAGGGGTTAAAACTTTATTAGGGGGGTTAGGGGGGTATCCTAGACCTACAGGGGGCTAACACTCACTGCCCTACCACAGTAACTGTCACAAACTGACACCATGCAGTAATCAGAAAAAAAAAAATACTGCTTGGTGTCAGTGTGACAGGGAGGGGGGTGGGGTGGTTGGGGGGTGATCGGGGGGCGATCAGGGGGGGTCGGGGGTGTAAAGTATGCCTGGCATGTTCTACTGTGTGTGTGTGTGTGTGTGTGTGTGTGTAGTGTTTGTGCACTCACATGTCTTCTCTCCTCGGCGCCAGAACGGAAACTGCCGAGCCGAGGAGAGATGTTATCACATCCTCTGCCTGTGTGTACTACACACAGGCAGAGGAGGATTCCCATTGGCTGGGAGCGATCGCGAGGGGGGGCCACGATCGGATGGCCTCCCCCTCGCCTCTCAACGCTCCCAGACAAATGCCGACCGCCGCTGGCACCGGGGGGGTCCGATTGGACCCCCCGCCCGCGGGAGGCAGATCACGTACAGGTACGTGATTCTGCCTGCCCGTGCCATTCTGCCGACGTATATCGTCGTTAGGCGGTCGGCAAGTGGTTACGGAGCGCTTGCGGAAGCCTCCTGTATGTTTGTCTCCGAGCTTTGCAGTCCCACCTGTGCCTCCCTCACCTCCCATGCCTCTTGGTACCGAGTTGGTCAGTGAAGATGAACCCATGCACTTGGGCTTCACAAATCTTTTTGCGGATGGGAGAACCTTTGGGAGGGGGGAGAGATTTTGCCTTTATTGTGGCCAGGCAGGTCACTTTTTGAAGTCTTGTCCTACCCATCCTGGGAACACCCGAACCTTGAGGTCCTGTCATGGACAGACCTTAGGTGGTGTTGTGTCGTCCCCAGTTATCCAGAAGGATAAGCCCCTGGTTTCGGTCACCCTTTCTTGTGCTAAGTCGTCTATCGTGACACTCCACTTGCCATTGAGGCTCTTGACGGGAGACCTCTACAGCCTGCCCATGTGACTCATGAGACGGTTCCGTTGTCCATGGCTGTAGGGGCTCTTCACCATGAGATAATCCAATTCCAAGTGATTTCCTCTCCTAAGTTTCTGCTGGTTAATGGTTATCCTTGGTTACAGAGGCACAACCCCTCTTTTGATTGGCTCCATGCTGAGGTTCTCTCCTGGTCACCACAATGCAGTGAAACATGCTTTCGGAAGGTAGTCAAGGTCCTGTGTACCTCTTCACTCTCCTCCCTGCCAGAGGAGTACCGTGATTTTAGCGATGTCTTTGACAAAGGTCAAGCTGGTAGTTTGCCTCCACACCGGCCGTATGATTGCGCAATTGACCTTCAACCTGGTGCCACTCCCCCTCGTGGTCGGGTTTACCCTTTGTCGGTCTTGGAGGATAAAGCCATGGAGGAGTATGTTGCAGATGCACTTTCTCGAGGTTTCATCCGCAAATCCTCGTCTCCTGCTGGTGCTGGTTTCTTTTTTGTGAAGAAGAAGAGCGGTGAACTGAGACCTTGCATTGATGATAGGGGTCTCAATTGTTTCACGATTAAGAATGCCTACCCGATCCCGTTGATTATAGAGTCATTTGACTGCCCCAAGGGAGCAACAGTTTTCACTAAGCTTGATCTGAGAGGGGCTTACAATCTCGTGAGGGTTAAGGAGGGCGACGAGTGGAAAACTGCGTTTAATACCAGAACAGGCCATTATGGGTACCTCGTAATGCCTTTTGGCCTTTGTAGCGCCCCAGCAGTTTTCCAGGAATTTATTAATGATGTCCTCCGAGATTTGTTGCAGTTATGTGTGGTGGTTGTTATCTCGATGATATCCTTATATTTTCCAAGTCCATGGAGAGCCACTACACAGATGTCTGTCGTGTGCTTCAGAAATGAAGAGAGAACAATCTTTATTGTAAACTGGAGAAGTGTGAGTTCCATCGGGAACAGGTTAGATTCCTGGGCTATGTCATTTCCACTGCTGGTTTTTCGATGGACCCAGATAAACTTTCGGCAGTCCTACAGTGGCCTCGACCCATGGGGTTACGTCCTCTGCAGCGTTTCCTGGGCCTTGCCAACTACTATCGGAAGTTTATTCGTAACTTCTCGTCTCTGGTCAAGCCCCTGACTGATATGACCAAAAAGAATGGTAGCCCACAGAGTTGGTCTCCGGAGTCCATTAAGGCCTTTGAAAGTCTAAAGGCTGTCTTTTTTTCTGCTCCTGTGTTACCACATCCTAATCCTAAGTTACCTTTTATCCTTGAGGTTGATGCTTCTGAGACTGGTGTTGGTGCCCTTCTGTCTCAATGTCCTACCTCTTATGCCCCGTACACACGGTCGGATTTTCCGATGGAAAATGTGTGATAGGACCTTGTTGTCGGAAATTCCGACCGTGTGTGGGCTCCATCACACATTTTCCATCGGATTTTCCGACACACAAAGTTTGAGAGCAGGATATAAAATTTTCCGACAACAAAATCCGTTGTCGGAAATTCCGATCGTGTGTACACAAATCTGACGAAAAAGTGCCACGCATGCTCAGAATAAATAAAGAGATGAAAGCTATTGGCCACTGCCCCGTTTATAGTCCCGACGTACGTGTTTTACGTCACCGCATTCAGAACGATCGGATTTTCCGACAACTTTGTGTGACCGTGTGTATGCAAGACAAGTTTGAGCCAACATCCGTCAGAAAAAATCCTAGGATTTTGTTGTCGGAATGTCCGAACAAAGTCCGACCGTGTGTACGGGGCATTAGAGTGCTATGTATCCTTGTGGCTACTTTTCCAAGAATTTGTCACCTGCGGATATTGGTGACGATATTGGTGACAGAGAGCTGTTGGCGATCATTTTAGCCCTGAAAGAATGGAGACATCTCCTCGAACGTACCACTGTTCAGGTTCTCATTCTTACTGACCATAAGAATCTCACATTCTTGTCTGAGGCTAAATGCCTCTCTCCCAGAAGGGCGCGGTGGGCTCTTTTATTTTCAAGTTTCATTTACATTGTCTCATTCTTACCTGGTACTAAGAATGTAAGGGCTGATGCCTTGTCACGACAGTTTTCCTCCACTTCAAGTTGGGGTCGCTTCTGGTTCCTATGATTCCTCCTGATCGTATTCTGGCTATGGTTCGCACCAGTCTTACTTATCCTTTGGGTGACAAAATTCTTGCTGCTCAGGTTGATGCTCCTCCTGAGAAACCTTGTGACCAATGCTTTGTCCCAGAGTGTCTCTGTACTGCCGTGCTCCAGACTTACCATTCTCCCAAGGCATCTGGCCACCCCCGGAAGAATCAACTAGTTTGGGCCATTTCCCAACAATTCTGGTGGCCTAGTCTACGTGCTGATGTAACTGCCTTCGTAGCTGCCTGTTCTGTGTGTGCTCAGAGTAAGACTCCACAACACCTTCCAGTGGGCCTCCTACAACCCATACCCAATGGAGAGAGGCCCTGGACCCACCTGTCTATGGATTTCATTGTGGAGTTGCCCAACTCCCAAGGCAACACAGTTATCCCACTTCTAAGGAACTGGCTTCCATTTTTGCTTGGGTGATCTTTTGCTTACATGGGCTACCCAAAGTGATTGTCTCGGACAGGGGTAGTCAATTTGTGTCCTTGTTCTGGTGAGCCATTTGTGCACAGCTGGTAATTCAGCTTGCTTTCTCCTCTGCGTATCACCCGCAGTCTAATGGGGCCGCAGGACAAACCAATCAGTCCTTGGAGCAATTCCTATGTTGCTATATTTCTGACCATCACAACAACTGGTCAGACCTCTTACCATGGGCAGAGTTTGCTCACAACAGTGCCTTGAATTCTGCTTCCCGATTGTCCCTGTTTATGGCGAATTATGGTTTCCAACCAAACTTGTTGCCTGACTTGTTTGTTCTGCAGAGTATTCCTGCACTAGAGGAGCATCTCCATGGTCTTCGTTCCACTTGGGCACAAGTCCAGGAGGCTTTGCGTCATGCTAATGATAGGTACAGACTCCATTCTGACCGCAGACGCCTGCCTGTGCCTTCATACCAGGTTGGGGACAGGGTATGGCTGTCATCTCACAACCTCTGACTTCGTGTTCCCTCACTGAAGTTTGCACCTTGGTTTATTGGGCCTTTCCGTATCCCTCGCAGGATTAACCCAGTGGCTTACATGTTGGACCTTTCTCCTAGTATGCGCATGTCAAATATGTTTCATGTCTCCTTATTGAAACCGTTGGTCTGCAACCGCTTTACCACCTCTGTGCCATGTCCTCACCCTATACAGGTGGAGAATCATGAGGAGTATGAGGTACAATCCATTGTTGACTCCCGTAGGTTCCGTGGGCGCATACAGTACCTGGTGCATTGGAAGGGGTACGGTCCGGAGGAACACTCCTGGGTCTCATCCTTGGACGTACTTGCTCCTGCCCTCCTCCGTGATTTCCATAGATGTTTTCCCTGTAAATCGGGTGGTCCTTCGAGGGGGAGGGGTCATTGAGGATGGGGTACTGTCAGGGCTGGCTAGCCCTTCCTTCTCTGAGCTGGCCACTGAGCTGTCGGCTAATTGCCAGCTCTCTTCTCTCTCCACTGTTAACCAGCTGTTGTGGATCTGCTCCTCAGTCCCGCCTACTTAAAGATGACCAGCTCACTTCATTCTTGCCTTCGCCTTGGTCACATCACAAGAAACCATCTTCTGTGTTCCTGTTTAAAGACTGGCTTTGCTGACATCCCTTCTGGCTCCTTATTCTGCTTGCTGTTCCTCTACTTGGATCCCTGACTTCTGGCCTGGCTGATTACCCGATCTGGTTACTGAACTCTGGCTTGGATGACTACCCGATCTGGTTACTGAACTCTGGCTATCCTTTGACTACGCTTACTCTATTTACCTTTTTATTTTTATTAATAAACAAGTGTGATTTTACTGTACCTCTGTCTCGGTCTGGTTCATGGTTTCTGACAGTGCCATACTCCTTCCATTTTTAGAATGATGAATTGAACAGTGCATCTGTGAGATGTTCAAAGCTTGGGATATTTTTTTTTTATAACCTTACCCAGCTTGAAAATTCTCCACAACTTTATCCCTGACCTGTCTGGTGGGTTCCTTGGCCCTCATGATGCTGTTTGTTCTCTAAGATTCTCTAACAAACTTCTGAGGGCTTCACAAGATAGCTGTATTTATAATCAGATTAAATTACACACAGGTGGACTCTATTTACTATTTAAGTGGCTTCTGAAGGCAATTGCTTCCACTAGATTTTGGTTAGGGGTATCAGAGTAAAGAGGGCTGAATACAAATGCACGCCACACTTTTAAGATATTTATTTGTAAAAAAAAATTAAAACCATTTATTATTTTCCTTCCACTTCACAATTATGTGCCACTTTGTGTTGGTCTATCACATAACATACCAATAAAATACATTTACGTTTTTGGTTGTAACATGAAAAATTTGGAAAATTTCAATGTGTATTAATATTTTTTTCAAAGCATTGTATGTATTGAATACCTATAGATGCCCAGGTAGTGAGGGAAGAGTTGTCTATTAAATATTCAAGGGTTGTAATAGGGATTTTGACATTTAAAGGATTGTTGGGGGTAGAAGTCAGCTTGTTTAATGTTTGCCATGCTTTGACTGATGCTAGCATAGGGGGAGAAATAAAGGAGGGGACTGGAGTTTCCAAGTGAATTCCTCAAAATCATGGCAGAAGGGATTTGTTGGGGGTTGACAGGATATCTGATGTGAATACATGGGGAGGGTGTAAAGTGCAATAATCGCTTTGAGGTCTAGTCTTTGGAAACCAAATGTTTCCAAGACTGAATGTAGATAATTCCAGTGCACTCTGTTGAACGCCTTCTCTGCATCCAAAAATAGAAACAGAGAAGGCATTCCCATACTTTCAGCATGATGGATAATGTTGATCATTCTTGTGGCGTCTGAAGTTTGATGGCCTTTCGTAAAGCCTGACTGATCTTTATGGATTAGGGTTAGCAGAATATCCACTAGTCTGTTAGCGATTATTTTAGCATATATTTTGACATCTACTGTATATTGAGGAGTGAAATCGGGCAAAAGTGTTTTGGAGCATTTGGCTCCTTTTCTGGCTTTGGCAATGCAACCACAATTAAATTTAACATTTCAGAGAGAAATGATGAAGAGGAGGCAGCTTTGCTAAATATAGTGCTCATGCGGGGGGATTAATAATTGTTGGAAGTATTTTATAGTATTCGCCTTTTAGGCTATCCGGACCAGGGGATTTGCTAATAGGCAGGTCCTCTATGACCTTTTGGATTTCTTCTACATGAAAAGGTTTGTTTAAATTTAACAATTGATTCTCATTCAATTTAGAAAGCGAGATGTGGGTGAGGAAGGAGTCTATTTCCTCTTGGGAGGATTGATGCGTAGCCTCATCAGCCTCGTCATCTAGAATATTGTAAAGTTTGCTATAATATAAGCTGAAAGTGTCTGCAATTGACTGAGGGTTTATTAATTTTTCATTTGTGATACCTGCCTTGTTACCGGTAGTATAAGTAGTAGCTCAGAAGTTCATGGCGCAGGTTGAACAATTCATAGGCTAACTGCAAAGATGGGTTTATTTTGTTTTGATCATTAGCTTTTTTAATAGCCACTGTAAAAGCATCTATACGCTGCGTCCTCTACTTTTTGGTCCGTGAGCCAAGCTGATATGCACGTTCCACACCACCATTGGTCTGCCACTAAGCCTAAGTTAGTAGTAAAGAATTCTTCTAGGCGGTCCTAGATAGTTTGTGTGGGGTTTTACAGGAGATAATTGTTGGTGCACCATAGGAAGGAATTTGGTTGTGACTTCTTCCCATTTAAGATGATACTAATTGACGCATGGTCAGACCAGGTGGTGGTGTGGATATGTGAAGAGCATACATTTTGTAATAACTATTTATCCATAATGAATAGATCTATGTGTGAATACATATTGTGTCGTGGTGACAGATATGTATAGTCTCATTCTGTGACATGTCCACATCTCCACGCATCGTATAGGTTGCGGTCCTGTAGAAACAAGTTCAGAGAGGGGGTGAGGTGACTCTTTTAGAGTTAGAGGTAGTGTCCAGGTGGGGGTCAAGATCAGATTCACTTTTTTGAGGGTGCTGTCGAGGAAGAAAGTTTGTCATTGGTTGGAAGCATAAATGTTTACTAGGGTACATCGGGTTGTGTTGATAGAGCAGATTAGTATGATGTAGCAATCTTTTGGGTCTAGGGTCTTGCTGTTAAGTAGGTCTGTGGCCGCAGATACGAGGTAGATGTGACTTTAGTTCAGTGAAATGTCATACCTGGAGCTAAGGTAAACGAGTTATTTACTTAGTACTTTATAAGTTATAAAATCTTAGTTGGTGCAAATACTGGAACTTGAGTTGGAGTTGCTAAAAGAAAATGAACAGCTAAAAAAGAAAAAAAAATTAATAAAAACAGTGGAGCAGCTGAATAGTGTTTTAGCTGCTAGATTTGCTTGGGGATGTTAGAGAGAATGACTGTGAGCCATAGTCTGGACCAGAAATAAAGCTGAGGCCAAACGGTGTCAGTGAGTCATTTATATTTGGATCCATATTTTTTGTAACAGATGCGGTCAGTCGGAGTTAGAGTTGGAGACAGGTGGAGGAGAGGTGCCTTGTGGTTGGTCGGGTATGATACCCCAGGTGTGGTGCAGTTTCATACCTTTGTTCACACTTGAGTTGTGTACGTTGATCCATTGTGGGTAATGAGTAAAGTAGCAGGGTATCACCATTTATAGGTGATCTTATGGTTGTTGAGTGCTTTGGTGATGGTCTTTAATTGTCTCATCATCTGAAGAGTGTACTTTGACAGATCTGAAAAATATGTAGCCCTTCATATGGAGCTGGGAGGTTATGGAGTAACCTTGTTTTAGAAAGTAGTTATTCTTTCACCAGAAAAAAAGTGAATTCTCATAAGGACATCCATGGACCGTGTCTGCCAGGTGCTGGGGCTTAGGCACCCAGTCAGATCCACTGGTGACAGGCCAGGCAATATAATGGAAATTAAATTAAGGATATATTTGTGTAAACCCTGAGGGGGTACTTATTCGGGCACTTTGGGCAGTTTTACATTGTTGAGCCGGGAGCGGTCCTCTAGGTCTGCTAACTGCTTTTATCTACAGTGCATCCTCTTTGGAGTCTTCATATGCATCGGCCAAGTCATTTATCATGTTTGTACAAATCCGCCATTTAGCCCTCCATGTAATGTATTCAATTATTTTTATTCAATTATTATACACACATAAAACTTTCATATCATTTCAAAAATACATATAAACATTACATTTAAATAAAACAAAACTTTTACACCAAAAGGGATCTATCCTGTAACACATTCATTTTCCTCTTCTCCCCCTCTCTTCCAACTCTCTCTTCCCCTTTTCCTTCCTTTCCTTCCTCCTTTCTTCCCCTCCCCCTCCCCTTCCTCTTCTCCCTCCTCTTCCTCTATCTCCCCCTCCTCCCCCATCCCATATTCCTAAAAAAAACTCCAAATTATATATTAAGTGAGTAACCCCATATTTTCCAACTGCAATACTTTTTTTGAATACTTCATGTTTTTATAAAGAAATTCTGCGGTATACCCCTTTCCTTTTTATTTATGAGGAGGAGAGAGAATCTCTTCTCTCTACCACCATTTATATTTCCCCACTGATCATCCATTTGGCCTGTGAAAAAAAAAAGGGGGGGAAAGAAAGAGGGGGGGAGGAGGGAGGGCGGCCAACCATCTACCGCCATTACGTTCTATCAACCGTGTGTCCCAAAACAAAACACAAAAAAAGGGGGGGTGCGATTCTGCCTCGTTGGAGAGAAGAGGGAGGGGGGGCAGGAAGTAAATCCCTAAATACTGCCCTCGATTCCCATATAGCTCATATATACAAGGGAATGTTTAAACTCCAACCAATTCTTCCAAATACTAGTAAATCTAATTTTGGAATTGTTGTGCAAGTGAATTAAATCTTCCATAAATCTTATTTTATCTACCTCCCTCAACCAATCCTGTATCATCTGTGCTTGCTTTGACTTCCACTGTTTTGGAATTAATGTCTGCTGCATTTAGTAAAAATGGGATAATTGCTGCTCTATATTTTTTCCTTGGGACCTCCATCGCATGGAACATGCACTGCCATGGGTCCAATCTGATTTCATTCCCACTGATCTTCTCAATTAGATCTAATACTTCCACCCAATATGGCTGGATCCTAGGGCATTGCCACCATAAATGAGCATGAGTTCCTACCCCCCCCCGCACTCCCTCCAACATAGAGGCAACATATGGGGATTCATTTTGTACAATTTTACTGGCACATAGTACCATTTAGTTAGTAGTTTGTAATTAATTTATTTTGTCCATGTGTCCATGCCCTCCATGTAATGGACCCTATCCCCCATTTGTTGTATATCATTGGAGAATTTATGGATGAGGGAAGAAAGATTAGACATGAGGGAGTATTGGAGTGAGAGGAACATATTTTTCATAGTGGAATCTAGGACAGGTTGCCAGGTGCTAGGGAAGGAGTTGATGGATGATTTTAAAGGATTATCTACATACAATGGTAGAGCATCTGCACTCACCCCTGTGGCAAGAATTGTGAGGAGAATCCATCCTCATCCTGGCTTTGGCTGGGCTTCCAGTTGTTGGGCTGTTAGGAGTGGATTCCCTGGGGTAAGTAGGCGACTTTACACATTCTCTTTCGTGGGTGTCTGCATCCAGTAGATCTGTGTAAGATCCCGAGCGAGAGCTATTACTCAGCTCACCAGCCCATCTTGAGCCTTCTCTCTCAGTGGCTTCAGCTGGAGAAAGAAGGCTGTTAGCTTCTTTGGGCGATACTCCTCTTTTCTTTTACGGAATAGCATTTCCCTGTGACTCAGCTTTCGCTGATATACTGTGTGTCTCCGATTCACGGCTCTGAACTTGGGCTTAAGCAACCATCTTTGAGCACTCGTAAGCCATGCCCTTTCTTCTCTGTATTTTTGATTTAAAGTCACTGGGATGGATATTTTTGTTAATTTGAGAATTACAATCATTGGATATACTGTACTGTGCAGTTGAAGTACCTAATGTTGAATACCTGATTTATTTTCATAACTTTTGTGGATAACTACACAATATTCATTGTTTCTTTTTCTACTATACCAAATGACTATCTTCTTGGTGATCTTAAACATTCTCACTGAATTGTATGTTTACTTTTGAATAATAAAAAAAGATTGAACACAAATTGTGACAAACAGTGGAATATGCCTGGGCAATACGTATCAGCACAGATGCCTATAGTCTTCCTTAAGAGACTCTTAAGAGAATATGAAGATTTACAGGCAGGAGATTGTGAAATAGAGCGGCAGAGCATTGTTATCCCATTAAACAAAGTGCCCAAACAAGTCCAACACAAGAGCTAACAAATTCAAGTGCTACCCTTTTACACAGCACCTCGCGGCATCCTTACAAAAATAAAAATACTCTGCACCCAAATACTGCACATTCTCACCCCAGGTGCACCACAAAACCCAGCCATATACCCATATAGTGTTTGGTCTTTTCCTAAACATTTATAGCAAAAATTGTATTAATTGTATCCATACCATCTGCTGTAGATGGTTGGTAAACCTTCTGTGATCCAGATTTTTTTTGTTTTATTAAAGATTTTTTTTGTTTTATTAAATATCAGCTTTTCAATCACAAACATATTGGGCCACTTCCAAAGTGTAGTGCATCCTTGATACCCAGTAGCCCATGGATATGCTAGCTTGTAAGTGTTTTAGTTACAGCCTTGCTGTCATTGGGTTGGACAAAGCGTAATTTTGTCACTAGGTCCTGGCCAATGATTAATGGCTGAGACCTGCTGATCAGCTGTGTCCAATCACAGCACAGAGCCCTGTGTTTACATATACACAGGAGTCTGTACACTGATCAAAGATGTGGCTGTTTTTTTCCCTGTGAAGCAGGGGGAAAAACAGGCATATAGAAAAGTCAAAGCTGCACACATTGCACATTATTAGGCACATATTTAACCCCTTGATTGCCCCTAGATATAACCTGTTCCCAGCCAGTGTCATTAGTACAGTGTCAGTATACAGTATTATCACTTATCACTGTATCAGTGTCACTAACGATGTCAGTTTCAATTAGTGACCCTCCCAGATAGTGTCTCTTAGTGTCTGTCAAATTGCCCACCACCCTATCACAGTCACAATATAAATCGCTGATCACTGCCATTACAGTATAACGTCTATAGCTGCGTAAATTCCAATATACAGTATCTCACAAACGTGAGTACACCCCTCACATTTTTGTAAATATTTTATTATAAATTTTCTTGTGACAGCACTAAGGAAATGATACGTTGCTACAATGTAAAATAGTGGGTGTACAGCTTGTATAACAGTGTAAATTTGCTGTCCCCTCAAAATAACTCAACACACAGCCATTAATGTCTATACCGCTGGCAACAAAAGTGACTACACCCCTAAGTGAAAATGTCCAAATTGTGCCCAATTAGCCTTTTCCCCTCCCCGATGTCATGAGACTCGTTAGTTATAAGTTGAAACAATCAGCGCCACAAGTAAAAAAAAAATTGTGATGTTTAAATAAGATAACCTAATAATAAACGTGCACAGCTGCTAAACATTCCAAGTGGTACACCACACTAATTTCAAAATGGATAGTAAATAAATAAATGTAGCGCTATGTGTAAAATTATAAATATAAAGTGCAAATCTCTAAAATAAATAAATCCTACATATAAATGAATAGTCCATAAAATGAAAAAATGAAGAAATAAACCATGAAAACTCTTCTTGTGATCAGTGTATCCACACAATTCCACCACAGTGATTGTTCATCCTCAAAAGGAGTGCACACCACCACCAGTAAAAATGCGCGCTCATCTCCCAGATGTGTCAAAACTCATATGCGTATCTCCCCACGAGCTCTTTGCTCTCACTTCTTCTTCCCAATCAGTGGTGTGTAATCCAGATGGCTCTTTTCTTAATGGTAACTCAGCTCATTAATATCCAAAGAAGCGGATCATCTCCCAGCTTGGCTCAAGATTCCATGAGTTCAGTACATGTAAATAATAAGTATAGAGACCATAGTGTTCTCCGTATACAAATTTATTCAAAGCCCCCAAACAGACAAGTTGTACTTACAAGATAAAAACTTTTAAAATCACATAAAAACCTCCAGAGTAGCACCACCGTGTCCACATACACAGTGTCTGACTGGATGTGACTATCAGCTCCTCCCTTCTAGACGCATATTGGCCAATCACAGGCCTTCCTCAGTAGATCTACCAAGCTGGGAGATGATCCGCTTCTTTGGATATTAATGAGCTGAGTTACCATTAAGAAAAGAGCCATCTGGATTACCCACCATTGATTGGGAAGAGGAAGTGAGAGCAAAGAGCTCGTGGGAAGATACGCATATGAGTTTTGACTCATCTGGGAGGTGAGCATGCATTTTTACTGGTGGTGGTGTGCACTCCTTTTGAGGACCAACAATCACTGTGGTGGAATTGTGTGGGTACACTGATCACAAGAAGAGTTTTTCATGTTTTATTTCTTCATTTTTTCATTTTATGGACTATTCATTTATATGTAGGATTTATTTATTTTAGAGATTTGCACTTTATATTTATAATTTTACATATAGCGCTACATTTATTTATTTACTATCGTTAGTGTTACAAGGTTTCAGGTATGAATGGCGAGCAGGTGTGTTCAATTTGGTGTTATCGCTCTCCCTCTCTCATACTGGTCACTGGAAGTTCAACATGGCACCTCATGGCAAAGAACACTCTGAAGATCTGAAAAAAAAAAGTTTTTACTCTACTTAAGACCCTGAAACTGAGCTGCAGCACTGTGGCCAAGACCACACAGCGATTTAAAAGGACAGGTTCCACTCAGAACAGGCCTCGCCATGGTCGACCAAAGTAGTCAAGTGTACGTGCTCAGCATCATATCCAGAGGTTGTCTTTGAGAAATGGACGTATAAGTGCTGCCAGCATTGCTGCAGAGGTTGAAGGGGTGGGGGGTCAGCCTGTCAGTGCTCAGACCATTCGCTGCACACTGCATCATCCCAGCAGGAAGCCTCTTCTAAAGATGATGCACAAGAAAGCCCGAAAACAGTTTGCTGCAGACATGCAGACTAAGGACATGGATTACTGGTACCATGTCCTGTGGTCTTATGAGACCAAGATAAACGTAATTGGTTCAGATGGTGTCAAGTGTGTGTGGCAGCAACCAGGTGAGGAGTACAAAGACAAGTGTGTCTTGCCTACAGTCAAGCATGGTGGTGGGAGTGTCATGGTCTGGGGCTGCATGAGTGCTGCCGGCTACAGTTCATTGAGGGAACCATGAATGCCAACATGTACTGTGACATACTAAAGCAGAGCATGATCCCCTCCCTTCAAAGACTGGGCCACAGGGCAGTATTCCAACATGATAACAACCCCAAACACACCTCCAAGATGACCATTGCCTTGCTAAAGAAGCTGAGGGTAAAGGTGGTGGACTGGCTGGGCATGTCTCCAGACCTAAACCCTATTGAGTATCTGTGGGGCATTCTCAAATGGAAGGTGGAAGAGTGCAAGGTCTCTAACATCCACCAGCTTCGTGATGTCATCATGGAGGAGTGGAAGAGGACTCCAGTGGCAACTAGGGATGAGCCGAACACCCCCCTGTTCGGTTTGCACCAGAACATACGAACAGGCAAAAAATTTGTTTGAACAAGCGAACACCGTTAAAGTCTATGGGACTCAACA
This sequence comes from Aquarana catesbeiana, assembly GCF_042186555.1. Classification (NCBI taxonomy): domain Eukaryota; kingdom Metazoa; phylum Chordata; class Amphibia; order Anura; family Ranidae; genus Aquarana; species Aquarana catesbeiana. Next base: position 145,133,931 of record NC_133334.1, read on the forward strand.
TGAATAAGTGCTAATTTTCAAATTGCTAATTTTTCAAAAGTTTCAAAAGTGCTAACTTTAAAGGCTTATATGCAAGTTATTGTCATAAAAAGTGTTTGGGGACCTGGGTCCTGCCCCAGGGTACATGTATCAATGCAAAAAAAGTTTTAAAAATGGACGTTTTTTCGGGAGCAGTGATTTTAATAATGCTTACAGTGAAACAATAAAAGTGTTATATTCCTTTAAATTTCGTACCTGGGGGCTGTCTACAGTATGCCTGTAAAGGTGCACATGTTTCCCGTGTTTACAACAGTCTGACAGCAAAATGACATTTCAAAGGAAAAAAAGTTATCTAAAACTACTCGCGGCTATTAATGAATTGTCGGTTCGACAATACACATAAAAGTTCATTAATAAAAACAGCATGGGATTTCCCCACAGGGGAATCCCGAACCAAAATTTAAAAAAAATGGCGTGGGGGTCCCCCTCAAAATCCATACCAGACCCTTATTCGAGCACGCAACCTGGCAGGCCACAGGAAAAGAGGGGGGATGAGAGAGTGCCCCTCCCTGAACCGTACCAGGCCACATGCCCTCAACATTGGGAGGGTACTTTGGGGTAGCGGCCCCCAAAGCACCTTGTCCCCATGTTAATGAGGACAAGGGCCTCATCCCCACAACCCTTGGTTGGTGGTTGTGGGGGTCCGGGCATGGGGCTTATCGGAATCTGGAAGCCCCCTTTAACAAGGGGACTCCCAGATCCCACCCCCCCTGTGTGAAATCGTAATGGGGTACAAAAGTACCGCTACCATTTAAAAAAAAAAAGTGTCAAAAATGTTAAAAATTACAAGAGACAGTTTTTGACAATTCCCTTATTTAAAGTCTTCTTCTTTCCATCTTCTTCGGGTCTTCTTCCTTCTTCCCTCCTTCTTCCTTCGGTTTCTTCCTCCACCTTCTTCTTCCTCTGGCTCTTCCTCCGATCCTCTGCTTCTTGCTCGGGTGTTCTCGTTTGGCATCTTCCTCCGCGGCGTCTTCTTCCACACTTCGTTCTTGGGCCGCTCCGCATCCATGGGAGGCTCCCACTGTGTGACGCTTCTCTTCTTCTGACACTTCTTAAATAGTGGAGGGCGGGGCCACCTGGTTACCCCGCCCCCTTCTGACGCACGGGGACTTGACGGAGACTTCCCTATGGCTTTCCCCCTGATGCCAGAGGGGGCGGGGTCACACAGTTACTTGGTTACCCGAGAAGAAGAAGATGAAGAAGAAGATGGAGGAAGAAGAAGAACACCGAAAGAAAATGGAAGAAGAATCCGAAAGAAGAAGAAATTAATAAAGGACTTGTCAAAAACTGTCTCTTGTCATTTTTAACATTATTGACACTTTTTTTGTGAAATGGTAGGGGTACTTTTGTACCCATTACCATTTCACACAGGGGGGGCGGGATCTGGAGGTCCCCTTGTTAAAGGGGGCTTCCAGATTCTGATAAGCCCCCCGCCCGCAGACCCCCACAACCACCGGCCAAGGGTTGTGGGGATGAGGCCCTTATCCTCATCAACATGGGGACAAGGTGCTTTGGGGGGCCGCTACCCCAAAGCACCCTCCAAATGTTGAGGGCATATGGCCTGGTACGGTTCAAGAGGGGGGCTCTCTCTCGTCCCCCCTCTTTTCCTGCGGCCTGCCAGGTTGTGTTCTCAGATAAGGGTCTGGTATGGATTTTTGGGGGGACCCCACGCCATTTTTTTTAAATTTTGGTGCGGGGTTTCCCTTAAAATCCATACCAGACCTGAAGGGTCTGGTATGGATTTTGAGGGGGGACCCCCACGCCATTTTTCTTTAAAATGTTGGTGCTGGGTTCACCTTAATATCCATACCAGACCTGAAGGGCCTGGTATGGATTTTAGGGGGACCCCCACGCCATTTTTTAAAAAAAAATTGGTTCGGGGTTCCCCTGTGGGGAATTCCTATGCCGTTTTTATCAATGGACTTTTATGTGTATTGTCGGACCGACAATTCATTAATAGCCGCGAGTAGTTTTAAATGACTTTTTTTCCTTTGAAATGTCATTTTGCTGTCAGACTGTTCTAAACACGGGAAACATGCGCCCCTTTACAGGCATACTATAGACACCCCCCAGGTACGAAATTTAAAGGAATATTACACTTTTATTGTTTCACTTTAAGCATTATTAAAATCACTGCTCCCGAAAAAACGTCCATTTTTAAAACTTTTTTTTGCACTGATACATGTCCCCTGGGGCAGCTCATCCCTATTCTGGAGAAGCTCATCCCTATTCTGGAGTTCTGCTGCTGTTCAATCAGGAACTCGAGTATTGGTGCTTATGGATCCAGAAGGTCTCTCTTTTATATTGTCTGGAAAACCTGATATAATCCCTGAACCTCAGTATCTCTTCATTAATGGTGGCCTTGAGAAGACTATAATCTTTTTCCTTGGGGCGTCAGGGAGAGTCTTGATAAACTATGCTTCTTAAAGAGGAGTTCCGTCAAAAAAAAAAAAAATTAAAAGTCAGCAGCTACAAATACTGCAGCTGCTGACTTTTAATTGGACACTTACCTGTCCCTGGGTCCAGCGATGCGGGGGATCAAAGCCCTGCTCGTCCCCCCCCTCCGCTTGTCAGCGCCGGCATTTCAACTGTGGGCGCCGGGCTGTGGCTTCACAGCCTGGCATCCACTGCGCATGCGCGAGCTGCGCCGTGCACCGTGATTGGCCGCTCAATCACCTGGGACCTGTAATGGGTCCCAGATGATTGACAGGAGGGAGGGAGCAGAGCGGAGCCCTTCCTGTGCCAAGGAGAAAGTGATGTCACCAGCCCAGGCAAAGGAAGAGGAAGACTACGAGGGACCACCTAGCAACAGGCATTTAGAGGTAAGTGAAAAAAAAAATATCCAAATGTTTTTTTGTTTTTTTTTTTAGAATTTTTGAGGTATTTTTGTTTTTTTGGGTGGAACCCCACTTTAACCAGTTGCCGACCAGCCACCACAGTTATACTTCGGCAAGTCGGCTGGGCTGCACAAAACACCATAGATGTGCGTCGGGTTCGTACACACGCCCATTGGCCAGCAGGGGAACCAATCAGCAGATTCTGTCAGGGGATGATACATAGATCCTGTCTTTCTGCTATGCAGGAAGATGGATTTGTGTGTTGTCCCAGGCAACCCATCCGCCATACAGTTAGCAAACACACCGAGGGAACACATTTAACCCCTTAATCACCCCTGATGGTAACCCCTTCCCTGCCAGTGCCATTACTACAATGTCAGTGCATATTTTTAGCACTGATCACTGAAATAATGTCACTGGTTCCCAAAAAAAGTGTCAAAAATGTCAGTTAGGTTTCTGATCTGTCCACCGCAATGTTGCAGTCCTGCTAAAAATCGCAGATCACCGACATTACTAGTAAAATATAAATAAATAATAAAAATCCCATAAATCTATCCCCTGTTTTGTAGACGCTATAACTTTTGCACAAACCAATCAATATACGCTTATTAGGGTTTTTATCAAAAATATGTAGCAGAATACATATTGGCCTACATTGATTAAGAAATTAGATTTTTTTTTTTAAAGTATTGGGTATGTTTTATAGCAGAAAGTAAAAAAAAATATATTTTTTTTTAAATCGGCGGCCTTTTTTTGTTTATAACGCAAAAAATAAAAAACGCAGAGGTGATCAAATACCACCAAAAGAAAGCTCTACTGTATTTGTGGGAAAAAAGGACATCAATTTTGTTTGGGTGCAAAGTCACATGCCTGTGCAATTGTCAGTTAAAGCGACACAGTGCTGTATAGCAAAAAATTGCCTGGTCAGGAAGTGGGTAAATCCTTCCGGGGCTGAAGTGGTTAAAGCCTAAGTGCATGTTAGAGCAATGCTTATTGAGCCTCTGTCGAAATGTCTGAATTGTCCTGCATGATAGTACGTAAGTAACATTAAATAAAGAACTATCAAGGACTTGATCAGCCAAATGGAGCCTTTGCTGTATGTGGTTTATGGATAAGCAACTCAAGTGCTTGGGGACTCCACAATTAAAACATCCTATTATTGATGTTCAGAATGTGGTAATCATTTTTTCCTGCACAAAATTTTACTTGGCACTAAAATGTTTTTGAGGGTAGAGGCTCTGTAAAAATATAAATTTACACATCCCCTGGAGGTCCATCCTCAGGACAGGGATCCGATGTAAGCAGGTACCTGCATCTAGATAAAATGTCCTTAATACTCCTATGTTTACTGTTCACTGTACCTGGTTATGAAACTGGGGGCATGAAAGAAATTAGAAATTTCATCCTTTGCAGATTTTTGAAGACACATTTCTTGGGTCAAACATTTTCCTCTCCTATTGGCTCCTTCTGCGAGCAACTCTTGATAGTCCTTAGTAATAAAATTTGTCTTAAAGATCTCAGTTTGGTTAGAATAATCAATTTCCTGTCTTTCTCCTCAGCCCTTTAAACTGTCCAAAACATATATTGTGCAACCATGTCTTGTGGTGCCAGCTATTAAAATGGAGACAGCTATTGCTATCAACACTTTTAAAGAAGGTCTTAGATGTTTTGATCCCCTTGGGGTTACTTGTCTGGACTACATCCAGAAACTCTATGGCAGAGAGATTGTAATGACTGGAAAAGAAAGGCCCCATGTGTTATGATTCAAATATTGTACAAAAGATGGAAATTCAATTTGGTTATCTTCGCAGATCATTATGAAGTCATCAATATATCTCCAATAGAATCTGATTTTTGAAGCAAAGGGAATAGATGGAGCCATGATACATTTTTCTTCAACAACCCCATGTAAAGGTTTCTGAAACTGGGACTGAGGATATGTATATATACCCTTTTTGTTTTTACTTGAGTCTGTTAGCTCCAACATTTAGAAAAAAATTTTCTCTTCAATGAACACGTCATTATTATTTGTATATTTTTTTCTTTTACACATGTGTATTTTTAACAGAAATTCTGTTTTATTACTATTTTATGTGTGTTATTTTAAAATTTTCCTCCAGCCCTCATGAAGGGGGGATTGGGTGGCTCCCGAAATGCTTAGAATGTATTTTGCCCCGCTTGTTGTAACCAGATGAACAATAAAGACTTTGGACTTCTTATTATTTATTCTGTTGTCAGCAATATTATGAATATTTTGGGAATATGTTCAGGACAAGTGTTTTGGTGCAGTCTGTTTTGACATTTTAATAAACTTTTAAGACAAATGCAGTGTGGTACTGTAAATAAGCATACAAACTACACTATCAAACCATTGTCTGGCCAATTTGTACAAAGCTAAGGGCTTTTTTTTAAGAGTACAATTTTCTATAGATTTTAGATTTGTTGTGACTGCCTGCTACCAGTGGTTAAAAAAAAAATCACATGTCAGCTCTAAACAATGTTTTTTCTAACTAAAATAATTAATGATATTGGTGTGCCATGTCTGTTATATTAAAGCCAATCAATAATGTAAAGTAAAAAAGAAAGGATTACATATGCAAATTATTTGATGCCAGAGTTTGGTGTCACTGACAATGCTGTCCATGAGAATCATACAAACAAGATGTGCTCTAACTGCAAACTTTCAGCTTTAATTTGAGGGTATTTACATCTAAATCAGTTGTAGGAATTACAACAGTTTGTATATGTGCCTCCCACTTTTTTAAGGAACTAAAAGTAATGGGACAGATTAACAATCATCATCCATCAAACTTTCACTTTTTAATACTTGGTTGCAAATCCTTTAAGTCAATTACAGCCTGAAGTCTGGAACGCATAGACATCACCAGACGCTGGGTTTCACCCCTGGTGATGCTCTGCCAGGCCTCTACTGCAACTGTCTTCAGTTCCTGCTTGTTCTTGGGGCATTTTCCCTTCAGTTTTGTCTTCAGCAAGTGAAATGCATGCTTAATTGGATTCAGGTCAGGTGATTGACTTGGCCATTAGATAACATTCCACTTCTTTCCCTTAAAAAACTCTTTGGTTGCTTTCGCAGTATGCTTTGGGTCATTGTCCATCTGCACTGTGAAGCGCCATCCAATGAGTTCTGAAGCATTTTGCTAAATATGAGCAGATAATATTGCCCAAAACACTTTAGAATTCATCCTGCTGCTTTTGTCAGCAGTCACATAATCAATAAATACAAGAGAACCAGTTCCATTGGCAGCCATACATGCCCACGCTATGACACTACCACCACCATGCTTTACTCATGAGGTGGTATGCTTTGGATCATGAGCAGTTCCTTCCCTTCTCCATACTCTTCTCTTCCCATCACTCTGGTACAAATTGATATTAGTCTCATCTGTCCATAGGATGTTGTTCCAGAACTGTAGAGGGTTTTTTAGATGTTGTTTGGCAAACTCTAATCTGGCTTTCCTGTTTATGAGGTTTACCAATGGTTTACATCTTGTGGTGAACCCTCTGTATTCACTCTGGTGAAGTCTTCTCTTGATTGTTAACTTTGACACACATACACCTACCTCGTGGAGAGTGTTCTTGATCTGGCCAACTGTTGTGAAGGGTGTTTTCTTCACCAGGGAAAGAATTCTTCTGTCATCCACCAGACTTGTTTTCCATGGTCTTCCGAGTCTTTTGGTGTTGCTGAGCTCACCGGTGCGTTCTTTCTTTTTAAGGATGTTCCAAACAGTTGATTTGGCCACACCTAATGTTTTCGCTATCTCTCTGATGGGTTTCTTTTATCAGCCTAATGATGGCTTGCTTCACTGATAGTGACAGCTCTTTGGATCTCATATTGAGAGCTGACAGCAACAGATTCCAAATGCAAATATCACACTTGAAATGAACTCTGGGACCTTTTATCTGCTCCTTGTAAATGGGATAATGAGGGAATAACACACACCTGGCCATGGAACAGCTGAGCAGCCAATTGTCCCATTACTTTTGGTCTCTTAAAAAGTGGGAGGCACATATAAAAACTGTTGTAATTCCTACACCGTTCACCAGATTTGGATGTAAATATCCTCAAATTTAATCTGAAAGTCTGCAGTTAAAGCACATCTTGTTCGTTTAATTTCAAATCCATTGTGGTGGTGTATAGAGCCAAAAAGATTAGAAGCGCTGATATCCCGACAGCTACTTGCTTCTGCCCCGTGCCTTCCGTGAGTCAAAGCATGGGGGAATTGACATGGCACACTCCACAGTCCTGCTCCCACCGGTCTTCTGCATCTTCTACTTTCAGGAACACCACAGATATCTTCAGGTCACAATTCACGGTCTGGAGCAGCATGGCCTCAAGCAAGATGACACTGACACGACAGGTCAAGATTTTCATTTTTTTTTTTTTTTTTTTATTTCAAAAGATTTTTTATTTTGAGAAAAAAGAGCAATTATACAAAACTGAATTGTACATTGTCAGGTATATACCATAAGAAACAGAGCAGAGTCCAAGTAGTAAACATTATAACAGTAGTCTACAGCATGTACTATATGTGGTCACGGATTCCAGTGCTCAGTAAATAGTCTAATGGGGCGTACACACGGTCGGACTTTTCAGCTACAAAAGTCCGACAGCCTGTCCGACAGACTTTCGACGGACTTTCGACGGACTTGCGGCGGAGTTTCTAACGAACAGACTTGCCTACACACGATCACACAAAAGTCCGTCGAATTCTTACGTGATGACGTACACCGGACTAAAATAAGGAAGTTGATAGCCAGTAGCCAATAGCTGCCCTAGCGTGGGTTTTTGTCCGTCAGACTAGCATACAGACGAGCGGATTTTTCGACCGGACTCGAGTCCGTCGGAAAGATTTGAAGCATGTTTCAAATCTAAAGTCCGTCGGATTTGAGGCTGAAAAAGTCCGTTGAAAGTCCGGAGAAGCCCACACATGATCGGATTACCAGCCAGCTTTAGTCCGTCAGCGTCCGTTGGACTTTTGTAGACGAAAAGTCCGACCGTGTGTACGCGGCATAACACAACACAAAGGACGGGTGTCAGAGTTGCTATATGTTGTCGCTCAAGGGCTCGTCTTCTGCCCAGCACCCCATATGGGAGCACACTGTGCCGGGCCAAGGGAATCAGGTTCTCCCTATAAGAGCTTACATGTCAAATAGAAAAACAACTCTGGAAGCCGTGAGATAAAGTAGAGCTATGAAGGGAATGGGAATTGAGTATTTCCTTGTTCCACTGCTGTGATTGACTCTGCAATGAACTAAGCTGAGCAAACATAGTAACCATTAACTGAAGTAATATCATGGTCTAGAGAAGACCTGAAAACTAGAGAATAGTAGGAAGGAAGCAAGAAAGAAGAGGAGGTAGGGGAGAGGGGAGGGGGGGAGAGTGGAACATCTCCCATGCATTTAGAGTATGCGTTATTTGGATCTACCAGTAGGGCCTAAAGTTATTCCTACAAATCGAGCCCATGGACTCCAGATGCCTTCAAATTTATTCACAGTATCTTGGGCTATGCTAGTGAGTTTTTCCTGGGCCATTATCCAGGAAATGTTCCTTTTAGCTGCTGGGAGAGAAACTCCCAGCCGTTTCCAGGCTCTGGCAATCGTGAGTTTAGCCCCCAGCAGCACAAAGTAAACCAGTCTGCTTGAAGACTTCGGGATCCCCGGAATCGGGGCGTTAAGAAGGGCTACCTGAGGAGATCTGGGAATCCGAGCTCCCACCAGTTTTTCCAAAACATTGAATATTTTTTTCCAGAAGGAGCAAATTTTCGGGCATTCCCACCAGATGTGGGACATTGTGCCTTGGAGTTGACAACTTCTAAAACAGAGAGGATCAGCCGTAGGGTAGATTGAGGCCAGTCTAGTTGGTGTATAGTACCATCTGGAGATCACTTTCAGGCTGGCCTCAGCTAAAGTGGTATTGAGGACACCCTGGAAGGATCTGAAACAGGATCTCTGCCAATCTACTAAGTTCCAATTAAATTGGAGCTCAGATTCCCAGGCCTCCATGAAAGCCGCTTTTGAGCATGGCGATGCAAGTGACGAATAGATCACCGAGATCCTACCCCTCTGGTCTCTGGCTTGACCACACCACATTTTGTAGTCAGAGAATTTTGGGGGGAGGTCTTTGTCTTTACTTAGCGAATGTAAAAAGTGGGAGATTTGACTGAACCGAAAAATTTCAGATAAGGGCATGTCTAGCGTTTTGGTGCAGTGTTTTAAAGTGAAGGGGCCAGCGGCTGTAAAAAATTGTCCTATCCTGTACAGGCCTTTATCCACCCACCACTTGAAGGCCAAAACATTTTTCCCTGGAGGGAAGTCTGGATTGTTAAAAATATGAGTGAGGAGTTTGTATGCCGAAACTAAAGCCTTGGAAGAACGTAATGAATCCCATAGAGCAAAAGAGTGAGAGAGGGTCGGGGCTAGAATAGATGGTCTGTTTCTTGGGGGCATCCATAGGAGGAAGTCTAGCGTGAAATTAGGAACTGCCTGTTTTTCTATTGCAACCCAATCAGGTTTTTCAAAGTTAAAATATACTGTTGACATTTGGGCCAGTCTGGCAGCTTGGTAGTACTTGAAAAGGTGGGGTAAGCCCAGCCCTCCTTTTTTCCTATGAAGGTAAAGGGTTTTTTGGGGAATTCTGTATCCTGCTCTACCCCAGATGAACTTTAGAAGTTTGCTTTGGAAAGATCTAATATGGTCCTTCCGGAGAGGGATGGGCAAGGCATGAAACAGATATAGCAATCTGGGAAGTAATGTCATTTTGACTGAGTTTACCCTCCCCAACCAAGAGATATTGCTACAAGACCAAGAATTTAGGTCTTTTTCAAGTTTCCTGTACCTGGGGGGGGTAGTTATGGGCATACAGAGTTTCAGTTTTGGCTGTTAAATTAATACCTAAGTATTTGATGGAGGGGTCGCTCCATTTGAAGGGAAAATTTTGTTGTAAGAGATTAACAGTCTCGGGTGATAGTGAGATATTGAGAGCTTGTCATTTTGAGTAATTAACTTCTAAACCGGATAGGTTAGCAAAGGCGTCTAGGGTTTTGCATAGATTGGGAAGGGAGGTTACTGGGGAGGTGAGAAAGAGCAGGATGTTGTCCACATATAATCCACATTTGTGGGTTTTGGTGCCGCAAGTCACTCCCTGGATGTTTGGGTTATGACGAATTGCAATAGCAAGCGTTTCAATGGCCATCGCAAATATAATCAGCGAAAGTGGACATTCTTGGCTAGTCCCTTTTTTAATTGTGATGGGTTTTGAGTAGTATCCTTGCAGGCGGATACTGGCACTGGGGTTGGAATAGAGGGCCCACATCAGTCCGATAAATCCTTTGTCCAAAGCCCCATTGCTCTAACATGGTAAAGATATACGGCCAAGAGACAGAGTCGAAGGCCTTTTGTAGGTCCAACGACAGGAGCATACCAGACTGTTTAGGACCTCCCGCCCAATTAGTTTGAAGGATGGAAATCAAGTCTATGGCCCTCCTTATTTGGTCTGGGCCTTGTCTGCCCGGGATGAAACCCACTTGATCCTTATTGATATATGTATTGATGAAGGAAGCCATGCGATTAGCAAGAATCTTCGTCAGGATTTTGACGTCACAATTTATAAGTGATATAGGGCGATAGTTTCCAACATCTTCCGGATTCTTATCCGGTTTAGGGATCACTGCAATGTATGCAGTATTAAGTTGTGGATCAAGTGGGTTCCCCGTGTTTTAAAGTTGAAGAAGTGTGTTAGATGTGTGGCTAAGGTGTTGGGGAAGGTCTTGTAATAAATGTTGGACAGGCCGTCCGGGCCAGGGGCTGAGCTGTTTTTTAGTGATTTTATTACATCAAGAACCTCTCCCTCTGTGAAGGGGGCTTCAAGGCTGTCTCTATGTTCTGCAGAAAGCAAAGGAAGAGAGAGACCGCCCAGAAAGGAATCTAGAGTGATAACCTGCCAAGGAGATTTTGGCGAGTAAAGCTCATTATAGAAAGCCTGAAAGGCCTCTAAGATTTTGGAGGGATCAGCCATGGTACCCTGACCTGGGATCTTTATTTTTGGCATAGTGTGTGATTTGATTCGTGGAGTAAGTTTGGCGGCCAGCATGGAGCCCACCCTGTCCCCTTGGGTATAAAATTTGTGTTTGTTCCAGCTAATTTGTTTTTCCGCCTTAACAGTGAGAGCCAGGTTGAGCTCCAGTCTGGCCTTGTCTAACTGAGACATCGAAGAGGGAGAGGGGCTAGACTTGTGAAGTATCTGCAGTTTGGAGAATTCAGATTCTAGGATCTTAATGTCACTCTCTCTTTCCCTCTTGAGTTGAGAAGCTAGTCTGATTAGCTCCCCTCTAATGAAGGCTTTATGGGCTGCCCATAATACTTCGGGTGATATGCCCTCAGTTTTGTTTAGGAGGAAATATTCTTTCAAGGATTTGTTCAGCATAGTGACGTGGATTGGGTCTGTGAGAATGGATTCGTTTAGTCTCCATTGTCCCCTACCCGATCTGCGGTTGTGTGCGAGTATGTCCATGACAACCAATGAGTGATCTGACAAAACAGTGTCTTTGATATGGGACTTTATGATCAACGGGACGGATTGTGTTTGGACGAGGAGGTGATCAATCCTAGCATAGGAGTTATGTGGGTGGGAGAAGTGGGTATAGTCCCTCTTAGTGGGGTTCAGTTCTGTCCAGGCATCCGCTAGCCCATGGGCATGAATGAGTCTAGCTATTTTGAGACTTTGTTTAGTAGGGCGGGTAAGATGCTCTGCGGGAGGCTTGGATTTGTCCAGCCCTTGGTCAAAGGCAGTGTTTGATTCACCACCAAAAATCACCGTACCTTCTAGTGCTGGGGACAGGACGCTCAGAAGGTTCTGAAAAAAATGAGCTTGGTCCTTGTTAGGGGTGTAGTAGGAGATTAGGGAGTAGATCTGTCCGCCTATTTCACCCTTAACTAAAAGAAACCTCCCGTTTGGGTCTTTAATGTCTGCAATCCAGCTAAAGTTGCAAGTTTTGACAAAAGCTATGGCTACCCCCTTAGACTTAATTTCTGCATTGGCCAGATAAAAATTTGGATAATGGGAGTGGAGAAACTTAGGACAATATTTAGCCGGGAAATGAGTTTCCTGCATTAGAACAATATCCAATTTAGAAGATTTATAGAAATTAAAAATTTTCTGTCTTTTGACGGGGGAATTTAGTCCCTGAACATTGTGGGTGACAACCCTTAAAGTGTCTGGTGAGAGATCAGCCATGAGACCAGAGAAAGTGAGTGCTGCAGAACCCTCCCTCACTTACCATTTCCGCGACCATCAGGAGCCACGCTGTTAGTAGATGTGGTGCCTTGTCCACGCTAGGAGCCCCCGGTCAAGGGGATAAACCTCTGTAGTGGGCTGACATGAGAAAAACCTTTGAGTTATGTTCCGTGTATTGGGAAGGGAAGGGAGGATAGAGGAAAGACAAGAAAAAGAAAGAGAAGAAAGAAACTGGAGAGTTCCCTCCCCCCGTGGGACCATGGAGCCCAGGGAGGAGAGAGAAACCCTCCCATCGTCTCACCATAACATGTGAGAAAAATCAAAATCAATAATCCAACCGTAGTTGGACTTCCTATCCCCCAGTACCCCGTGGGAAACTAAGGGATAGGTGGAGGCACATGCATTTCGCCCCAAATCAGGGCGCCCTATAACCTGTATTTGATGTTAAAGTGACGCTAAAGTCAAAGCAGCAAACACAGGTTATAATAATTGAAACAAAAAATTTGAGTTTTCCGAACCCTAACTGTACCCCATCTTGAGCGTTCCGTTCTCCAATTCTCTGCAGTGCAGAGAGTGGAGGTGGAGCAGTGGGAAACCGAGCTTGAACATTAGAACAATCATCCAAACAGAAAAAAGGAAGAAAAATTGTCAAGCTAGGAAAATTTCAAAATTTTCTATTGTCCCCTGCCAGAGTAGGCACATCAGCAGGTGAAAAAATACTCCCAAGAAGTGGGAGAGAGTCAGATCTTCTATCAGGAAATCAGTCAATAGCGATAGAAGTTGACATCCGGAGATACATAAAGTGAAGAGGTCGTGTGGTCATGGTGGGCCATGGTGGGAGGATCTTCTGGACTTATTCTTGGACCACAGAGGGTTTGGGGAGCCAGCCGGAGGGGGATGTTTGTTGGAGCCAGAGGGGGGGGATGCTTCCGTATCCATTTCTTGCGAGATTATCTTCAGGTTGAGCAGTAGCTTCTCTCCTGATATAAAGTTGGAGAAGGAGTGGTTCTGTCCCTTGTGAGTAAATTTGACCGCAAATGGAAAGGCCCATTTGTACTTGATTTCCTTCCGAGCCATTGCAGATAGCAGGGGTTTCAGCATTCTTCTGCGCTGTATGGTGGAGGGAGAAATGTCCACATAAATTTAAAACTACATGACCTTGGCAGGAGACTTGTGGGAGGGACCGGGCCTGTTTCATGACAGCTTCTTTGACTTCATAATAATGTGGTTTGGCAATAATGTCCCTAGGGGAACCATCTTTCCTGGGGGGTCCCAGGGCCCGATGAACCCGGTCCAGTTCCATACGTGCTGTTGGAATGTTTGGGATCAGTTCTCTCATAAGGTCCTGCGTTGCCGCAGCGACATCTGTAACCGATTCCGGTAAGCCTCTGATCCTAAAGTTCAGCCTCCGAGATCTGTTCTCCAAATCATCTATGCATGAGTTTGCTGTCTCTAATTGGTCTTGGAGGGATTGAATCAGGTCAGAGTTCTGGTGGGAGACTGCAGCAGTCTGTTCAAGCTTTCCTTCAATGGCGTCCATTCTGGAGCCTATATTCTGCAGGTCTGCTTTGATGTCTCTTGTTATTTTAGCTGCCATGGCCTCTAGACCCCTTTCAAGGAGGATAGAAAATTTAAAGAAGAGATCCTCCATCATAAACTGGGTGTTCTGTGTCGATGGGCTGCGGGGGGAAGGGGCGGCATAAATGGAAGCCATCGGGCCCGCCGGGGAGAAGGCCTGCTCTCCAAACGTGCGGCTGAGAAGGGACTCTGTGGAGGCTGGCGAGGGGGTCTGAGCCTGCCCTCCTGCATTGTGTGGGCCAGGGGTGATGTGGAGAAGGGCTGGAGACAGCACTTGCCTGTGTTTTGGGGAGGCTTCTTTAGATGAAGCATGGTGTTGTGCAGCAGCAGCGGCTGCGGCGGCCATCTTTGTACACCCAGTACGGGTGGAGGCAGCAAATTAGGGGGTCAGGCTTCTCCTGACTCCGGATCCCAGCATATGGGGTTGTTCTCCGGTGCTTGGGGGTTCTCTTGAGCCATTTTTAGGGCTGTCAAGCGGGTCGGAAAGGCTGGCTGGGTGCGTCTGAGATGGTGAGGTGCGGAGCTCCAGGCTCAGGCGGCAATCTCGGAACTCTCGCGCATGTACACCTCGATTTTCATTTTTTTGAGACCCCAAATAGCAAGGATAAGATGCCACAAATTTGTGTCAGTGTTGAATTGTAAGTCTGTAAACTTTGCTGCATTTTCACTGGCAAGTTGTACATTTGCAGAGCACTTGAAGCACATGTTCTTGTTAACACTTTTCCAATTTGTAGCAAATTTGCATGGCAAGTATCTAACAAGAGCAAAGTTGCAGTGGTGAGTCTACAGCAAGAACTCTGCAAATCTACAGTATGAAAATTTAGCCACAGTGGCCCCTGTGGTGGGATGACTATTGCACAACACAACTGAACCAGAACTTGCAGCAGACTTGCAGAATGTTTGCAAAGGAAGTTGATCTGAAGTTATGCAATGCGGACTTGCTGCAATTGTGCAACAAACTTGTGAAGCCTGGCAAGTCTAGCAATAGCTTAGTAAGTCATTTTCCAACTTGCAGCACAATTGCTTGCTATATGGGGATTCCCAGGTGGCATGGGAGGATGCGGTGAGAGAGCTTGCACACACAGATAATCCTATCACATTTGCTGACATGACATCCATAGTAGCAGATATCAAAAGCACGCTGTTGGCAGTGATCTCCGATCTGTAAGATGACATACCAGTTCTCACAAAACAGATTGCTTCAGTTGAGAGTGTAGGCAAGCACAGGGATGAGGCAGTCCAGAGACTGGAACATGTTACTGACACTCATGCAGGTCACCTAATTGAAATGAACAGACATCTGGAGAATCCTGATAACAGAGGAAGGAGGAACAATTTAAGAGTAAGGGGGATACCTGAGACTGTAACAAATGAAGAAATACCAAAAGTGATCCAGAACATTTTTAATACCATTTTTGAATAGCCTGCTGGCCTGCTGACTCTGATGTTAATCTAGTCAGGGCTAATGCTGTATCCTGGCCTAGGCCAACAAGGCAGGGGGGCAGCACAGAAAGAGTCCCCTCTGGCTTGTGCTACACTGTTACGCCCTGTACACATGATTGGATATTGATCGGACATTCCGACAACAAAATCCATCGGATTTTTTCCAACGGATGTTGGCTCAAACTTGTCTTGCATACACAGGGTCGCACAATGTTGTCGGAATTTCCGAACATCAAGAACACGGTGACGTACACCACGTACAACGAGGCTATAAAAGGGCAGTTCAATACCAAGTGTGCCACCCTTTGGGCTCCTTTTGCTAATCTCCTGTTAGTAAAAGTTTGGTGAGAGACGCTTCGCGCTTTTTCAGACTCGTGGATTTCAGTTTGTTTTTCTGCTGTTCAGTTTGTGCTTGTGGGTTTGTGTCTGGTCTTCAGTGTGTGTAGTGAGTTCACATTGATTTATCACGATGTTCTTGTCCACTCGTTGCTGATTTTCAGGTCGATCTTCACAGGCCTTGCTGTTCTTCAGTGCGTTCTGTTACTTCGTTCTGACCAGCCAACCGTTTTGAAGCCATGTTGCATGTACATACTCATTGTAGAGTTTATGCTATGCAGGGGCTTGATGTTGGGTTCTTACTTTGACACAAGCTCAGTCCATGAACAGGGTGGGGAGGAGTTCATGGACCAAGAATTGGTTGCTCCAGCGTGACCAATTCTGTCACATGCCTTTGCCCTGTGAGATCCGTGAGAATAATCCTGATGATTTCAGGAACATTCTCCGGATGACGGACCCCGTTTTTCACCGTTTGTTGGCTTTTCTGACCCCTTATATCAGCAGGCAGGATACTGCGGCAAGCCATCACTCTGGAGCAGAGGTTAGTCACCATATTGCGGTACTTGGCAGCAGGGAGAAGCCTGCAGGACCTCAAGTTCTCGACAGGCATCTCCCCCCAGGCTCTGGGGATCATTATCCCAGAGACCTGTTCTGCCATCATACAAGTCCTGCAGAAGGACTATATTAAGGTAAGATTTTTATCCTTTAACATCACATTTTATTGTATTTAATGTTTGATAATATATTGTATTTCTTTCCTCATTCCCTAATTACCATGATTGTAATATGCTGTGAATGTCCCCTTTGTCCTCATGCATGCTGGAATGTTTTAACTTTTTTTTGTCCTTCATACATATTTGTCTTCACTTACCTCCCCAGCATGCTCTCCTGGGCCTATATCCACCTCGCCTAGTCACTTAACAATGTATTTTGTCAGCTCTATTGTAGTGCTTTACCCTAAACATCCCCTAAAATGTGTACAAATGTTACTTGTGTCCTTAAATTCTGGCAGAGTGCCAGAGACTTTTTTTTTTGGTCCCAAACTCATTTGAAACCCTCCCTCCCCCAACCTCTAAGTCAACGCATAACAATCCTCTATCTGCTGACTTTGCTAAACAGATACACACTATAACTACCTCTTTTGTGGTCAGATTTCTGTATGAATTCCCCAAAGCATGTAGTGCAAGGGCCTGCCTGAATACTTTCAAATGGTACTGTTTAAAGTTTTTGTATCCTATTATTATCTTGATAGACAATTGCAGAATGTTAAAATTGTGCTCCAATTTGAACAGTGTGTATTTATATTTTTGTATTATGACACTTCTTACCTGTCCAGTGCACTGCCAATAGTGTAAGTAAGGAGGGGCTGGCCAAAGTAATACACATTATTTAGGCATTCATCTCTCAATGAAGTGGAGAGGGTTACCTGTCCAAAACATCACCCCCCCTAAAATTTTAACAATGGGCCATCAGAGGGGGTGAGGAATCTGATAGGTGGACCTTATACTTTTGTCTTTAAATACTCCCTAAAATAAATGTTATACTGATGTTGGCCAAGAATGTTTGTGTCTAATCTGCTTTCAATGTTTATGTGCAAAATTAATAATCTTTTTATTCTTGTTTGACTCCACAGTTTCCTTCCAACCCACAGGAATGGCAAACTGTGGCCTCCCACTTTTCCCAGCGGTGGGACTTTCTTAACTACGGAGGGGCAATTGATGGGAAACACGTCCACATAGTTCCACCCCCCAACTCGGGGTCATACTATTATAATTACAAGGGGTTCAATAGTATTGTAATGTTGGCGGTGGTGTCGGCTACTTACGAGTTCCTGTATGTGGACATGGGGAAGAATGGCCGGATGTCGGATGGTGGAGTCATCACCCAGACCGAGTTCTACAGGCGTCTCCAGAATGGCAGCTTGGGTTTGCCACCTCCAGAACACAATGTGGAAGGACTCCCATTCACCTTCGTTGCGGATAAAGCATTTGCACTGGGGGACCATCTTATGCGGCCATTCCCTATGAGGACCCTCACCCCGGACCAGAGGGTTTTTAATTACCAGCTGTCCAGAGCCAGAAGAGTGGTGGAGAATACGTTTGGAATAATGGTCAGCCGGTTCTGCCTATTTCTTACACCAATACACATGGCAGAATATAAACTCAATCACATCATCCTGTGTTGCTGTGTTCTCCACAACTTTTTAAGGAGAAATTTTTTCAACTATGCTGCCTCAGTTAGGCCTGAGGCCGGAATTCTTATTAATGAACCAACCCTGATGGTGCTTGAAACTGGCCATCCTGGCTTGCCCCCCCAGAGTGCCCGCAAGGTCCGTATAAGATACATGGAATACTTTGCGGGTGGGGTGGCATCGATATGCCATATAATGAGACTTTTTAAAATAAAATTATATTTGAAACGGAGCAAATATTTGCTTTGTTTTACTGCTTGTCTTTCTTTTAGCTGTCTCCTTGGTTATCTTTTATTAATATTCTAATTTTTTGGCCTTTTTCTTCAACAGTGCAAACGAAATTTCGTTGACACATTAGGTGACAATCTCTTCTTTGGCTAACTATTATTATTATGATGTGGGTCTGCTACACACACACCTTGTTTTTTTTTGCATAACTGACAAAAATATTAATAATTTTCAACACCATGACCGAAATTTGGGGAGTCATGAAAATGGCGTGATTGTTTAAAATTAGAAAGCACTGTTGGGTGTTATTTACTAAAGGCAAATCCACTTTGCACTACAAGTGCAGTTGAAACTGCACTTGTAGTGCAAAGTGGATTTGCCTTTAGTAAATAACCCCCGTTGCCACTGAAAACAACAACTTTACTACAAAAAATGCTCTTGAGCATTGAAAGAAGAAGCCACACATTGTTGATTATCAATCTTTTTAATCAAAGCACAATCACATGTGCGTTTCTAAAAGGATTTTTGAACAAACCAACATGTTTGTTGTATAACATTTTTAAAGGTCACATTAAGTAGAAATTCCCTTTTATTAAGATAAAACAGGCATGTTTAAACCCATAAAACAATATAAAACTCTGGAACTTACAAAGTTCAACTTTTATAAAGTGAAGGCTATATCAAACATGAGTATGTACAAACTGTGTTTGATATTGCGTTCAGCAGATGGGGTGATGTCACCCCTGAAAAAGCCAAATTTAGAAGATGCACACAAATTGCCTAATGTCAACATGTGCTAGCTGCCATCATGGGGGATCAATGGATGTGTTTTGTGGGTGCAACCCCTTCCTCTCAGCTACTTTAGTTGAAAGGAAGGGGTTGCACCCACAAAATGTGTACATTGATATCCCGTGATGGCAGATAGCACATGTTGACACACTGTGTGCATCTTCAGAATTTGGCTTTCAAATTTACTTTAAAAATTTACGAAAATTAAAAAATATAACCACAATCTGGTAAATTATTGACGAAGGGGTTGCAGCCACAAAACGCGTACATTGATCATTGATACAGTGATGGCAGATAGCACATGTTGACACACTGTGTGCATCTTCTAAATTTGGCTTTTAACATATGTTAAAAATGTTGTTACAAAAAAGAGAAGAGATTTAGGGATTTCTGGGTATTTTAGATTCTCCCTAAAACATCAATGATGTTCTTCATTTTTTTTTGAACATCATTGATGTTTTGCTTTATGTTTTCTAAATCTCGATTACACCCCATTATCTCCCCGATGAGGATCTGGGCACTTTCACTGGTGAAATGACATTCCTCTTCCACAACATCCCGATCACCTACAAAAAAAAGAAAAAAACACACCATATATTATAAATATGCAGGCATCCATCTCTTACCTGAAGCTGTGGTCGCAGACACTCACCTGTTGTGGTGACAATTTCTACAACGTCTCCCTCCTCCTCCTCTGGTTGGGTTTGGGGGATTTCCCATTCTTCCTGAGGTGGGGGGTCCCTGGTACCCTCTGATGAGTGGTGTCCTCCGAGTCTTTTTTCCCCTATGTGAACAAAATAGGTATACTTAGCACACAGATATTTGATGGCAGAAATAGGAATATGAAACATTGCTTGGAAGTAGGGTACAATTGTCTGTTTTGGCAGCGTTCCAAGCTGAGGAATTTTTTTTGTCCTTTGTAAAGCTTGAATACTTACCTGTTTTGTGTAAGCTTCACAGATGGAGACATCCCTATAGTATCCACTGGAGCACCTGTGTGGGACCCCCTAATAAAAAGGGTGTTCTTTTGTCCCACACTAGTGCTCCAGCGTCCAGCTGTGTAAACAGCTGCTGAGTGTCCTCTCCTTACACAGAATCTAGTTAGCAATTCATTCTAGTTACAAACCCATCTAGACAACAAACTTTGATTAATAGAAGTAGGCCCAAAAAACCGTATTGAACTGCAACTGGCCAAAACATCGTATTTTAATGGCCGAACGAACAATGTTTCCTACGAACGATTAATGTGCCCATGAACATGAAAGTTGCCATTTTGAAATGTACAACAGTAAAGAAAAGCACATGGAGCAGCACGAACGTCATAAAAGAAAGTATAGGAACACAGGACAACTACTTACTTTTTTGCAGCACTCTCCTGATCCTTCTATACTGATCGTGCTCCCTTAATTTGAGGTCCGACCACTGTTTCCTCAGTTGATCCTTGGATCACCTTACCCCAAAATTCCTGTGCAGACTCTTCACAACTTTAGTCATGATCTTGGCCTTTCTCACAATTGGGTTGGGGTAAGGTCCATACTTCCCATCATAGTCGGCCCTCTTCAATATGTCCACCATCTCCACCATCTCAACAAAGGCCATATTTGTTGCCTTAAATCTCCCCTGGGATCGTGATGTTTCTGGCTCTGAGCTTTCCTCCTCCTCCTCCTCGTTGCTGCAATTTTCATGCACCTGTTGTCTCTCTCCCATGTGCTCTTCCCCACTGTGCCGAAAGAGAAGGGGCGGGGAATAGACTAGAAAGAACGTCAGTGGTGGGCGGAGTTTCATGCATGCGCAGTGTATATAAAGCATAACACGCGTGCTTGGTATGTACGATCTGTGAGCGGATGAAGGAGTATCGGAAGCGCTGATCGTGATAACGAAGGTACAAGTTTAACTTGGGCCTATATTGCTTATAGATTGAGGCCTATGTTGGGACAAGATTAGGAGAGTTTAGCCTGACATTAGGGTCTGTCTTGTGTTGTGTCTTGCAGAGAAAATGGATGGCTTCAATGATCACAACTTCCCCCCCTGTTCATAGACAAATACAGGGAGTTGCCCTGTCTGTGGCAGGTGAAACACCCGCATTATAATCATAAGCAGAAGAGGCAGGCAGTGCTGGAGAAACTGCTGGAGTTGGTGAAGCCGGTGGTCCCCAAAAAAAAGCCAAAATTGGTGGCCTGAGGAGCATTTATCTTAGGGAGCGCAAGAAGGTCCAGGATTCCCAGAGATCCGGAGCTGCAGCAGATGACGTTTATGTCTCCAGGCTGTGTACTATGAGAGATTGCGATTTCTGTCAGACCAGACTGAAGTCAAGGAATCCCTCTCAACCCTTCCTTCCACTCTTCCTTCCACCCCAGCAGAGGCTTCCGATGTCCAACCTGGGACTTCCAGCCAGGAAGACGTGGAGCAGCCCAGCTTGAGTTGGGTATAGCATTGTTCTACAGATTTCTTGGCAAAGCATAAATGATGTTTAGTAGATGTTATTATTGATCACTAATTGCTTATTTAATAAAGGCGTTTACATATCAATAGACATTAGTGGGCAAAAATAATTGTGAAAAGAATGAAAAATGCTGGGCTCAGAATGATAGTCTTTTCTATTTATTAACATTCAATTTGCAACAGACATGAGATGAAAATTGTGTGTGATTGATGAACCAAAACCTAAAACTATGTCCCTTTTTCATACACAGGAAGACCTCAGCCAGGAGGAGGCTGTGGAATGTGGCATACAGGAGGAGGCTGTGGAATGTGGCAGCCAGGAGGAGGCGGGGGTTAGTGGCAGCCAGGAGGTGGCCGGGGTAAGTAGCAGCCAGGAGGTGGCAGGGCCCAGCGCGAGCCTCACAGAATCACAGGTTCCTCCCCTCCACCCTCCAAACAAAAGACCCAGGAAGGGGAGTAACGTGGAGGAGTCAGCACTCAGGCTGATTCAGGAGGCTTCTGCGTCCCTCAGAGCTACCCCCACTCGTGAAGAGGCCTTTGCCTCCATGGCTGCCACAAAACTGCAGGACATGCAGGAGGGGCAACGCCTCATGTGTGAGGAAACCATTTATAAAACATTAAATAGGGGGTTGAGGGGCGAAGTCACACCCAATACCCACCTGTGTGAGTTGCATCATCATCCTCTTCCTCCTCCTCCTTCCACAACTCCAACACCACAGACACAGCGTGACACAGTGAAAGGAAGACAAGAAAGTGATGACCTGGGTTCAGTCTGGTCTGACAAAAGATGCAGGCTCTTGTATGACCACAGCCTGGGGACATACATGTCATCTGCTGCTGTTCATAATCTCTTGGACTTCTGGACCAGATTGTACTACCTTAGATAAGGAATCCTCAGGCCACCAGTTTTGCCTGAAAATAGTTGATGTGTGCCCTGGGGGCCAAAGGCTTAGCCAATTTCTGCTGTTTCTCCAGCGTTGCCTCCCTCTTTATTTGTTTAGGACCCCTTAATAAAGGTATTTTTTGGAACTAATACTTACCTATGTGTGTTTTCCTTCAAAAAGGACAGAAATTTGTGCTTAAAGTAGAACTATAGGCAACCCTTTTTTTTTCATTTTGGATAGAGTAAGGGAGGGTTATAACCCCTGTCAGTTTATTTTAACCATCCCTGTCCCATTGCAGAAATTTCTCTTCCCTTCCTGTCCCATAGCCAAACAGGAAGTGAGAGGAAATCTATGCAAATTAGGGGAATCCATTGCCCCCCAGGCCCTCAGAACTAGTGTTCCCACTCAAAAATTTTAGGATGGGTCTTAAATAGCAAGGGGTGGGGTCTTGACAGGAAGGGGTGGGTCATATTTAAATTAGGGGTTGCACGAGTTTAGTCAGGCCTAGGGCAGCACAAAATCTAAAAAAAAAAAACACTACTGGTCAGGGCGCATAGAACAGTGTGGGTATGGGGACCAGATACCACTCCAACCAGAGACATTATATGCTGTATACAGAAATGTCCTGAAAGAAGAGATGGCCAAGGTGAGACAAAATTAATCAATAACCTTTAATAGATAAACCACGGCATTGTTTCAGGACCTGTCTCTGATTACACTCAAAAATAGATGGAAATTAAAAAGGCTCTACCTACAGGTGGCATTTCACATTTGACTGTCATGTATAATGATAAGCAACTATTGCTATGTATGCCAGGTGACCTACCAGAATTTTGTGACTATCTACAAATACACCCGCTTGATCACCCTGAGTGGTATCAAGAATTTTGGCTCCCGCCACCAGTGCACAGTCATTGCTCTTCCAAGAAAAGCCAGCCAGGCACAAGAAACCTCAGTCCTGCTCCACTTGGGTGGATATGAATATATGATTGGGTGGCCTTGCCTGCAATACAATGAGACTCACAGTTGGGCTCTCTTGGCCAAATGTTTGCAGTTCTTCCATGCCATACCTGACCTGGACTTTCTGTATCTCTCAACATTGCAGTGCTTCTATTATGATTTCTGATAAGTAACATGACTGGTCTTTTTTTTTGTGCGAACTTAGTTATGGTCACCAGTCAGGTACGATGAGTTACCTCACTCTGTTCACCATATAGCAATGTTTTTCATGCAAGTCTCTACACTAGGGAGCTGGAACACTGTATAGAATTCTCTGGTTAATTATTTTTATATACACATTAATCTGTTTGCTAATGTTCATTTGTTTGGAAACACTGTAAACAGTATTTCTATTAATTAGGTGTAGAGGTGTGTGCAGCCTATTGCATTAGGGTGTGCACCACAAAGCTCAAACATACACGTGTGTGTGTTTGTGTCTATATATATGGTCCTAGCACATTGATCTCCCTGCCAGCACATTGATCTCCCTGCTGGCACAGTGAAAGAGGACTGCATAAGCACTTCTCTTATGGAAGAGCCGGTAAGAGGGAGATTTATCCCATCTCCCCACTGCTACAGAAAACGATAATGCTAATGCATATTAGATGATTAGGGTGTGCCCAAGCACACCCAGCGTACCCTGTGTGCACACCTATGATTAGATGCATGAGAGATCTCCCAAGTTGTAGGATGTTAAGTGGATTTACGTGTTGTAATGGGATATAATATTTCAGTAATATTACAGTCATAGTGATTTGGTGTCATTGCAGTCTGTAAAACAGTATATGCTCTTTTTTTCTGATTTCTGTCTTGGTTGTACTGTAGTCTCTAGCCGGTATTTGGGGTTTTTAGGCGAATATTTGTTTCACACATATATGCTTCAACCTACAAAAATGGATATAAAGATTATACATGACACATTTCATTCATTGACATTTTTTTTATTTAAAAAAGTTAAAAAAATCAAGCCAACAAGAATTTTACTAACGAAATTTAGTAGGATAAATTGAAAAACAGATTGTAACAATTCAAGAACAACATTATTTGCAGTAGCACATTTATTGAAATGCAGAATTATGTATAAAAATTGATGTGAGTGTTATCAAACTAAAAATACTCCCATGGGAAATGTACAGCTATTCAATGTCCTAGTGGTTGTAAGATACAAATTTCAGACAATCTGACATTTTTTCAACGCCATAGTCAGTCATGTTCCAGAATCTATATAGAGAAATAAAGCAATGCTTGTGCTATTACAATAACCATTCCACTCATGTAGCTTGTGTAAAACAAAAAGCAATTTTTAAAAGAGCTAGATGGAACTGTTCTATACAATGGATTCAAAGACACTTGTGTTCCATTTTCAATTTTGAAAGTCACAGTAACATATTACATGCACTTTGCTAATGGCTTTACACTAGATTTCAGATCTTTTTTTTATGTGATAGTTTTAAAATGTCATACATATTTATGTGATGACATCCAAAATTCTGTGCTAATAGACTTCTATACAAATATTTGTTGAAAATATAGAATACATAATGGTACATAGCTTGGAAAATTGCTCAGCATATAAACATATTACCAGAGAAAAGTACTTTTCAAGATGATCTAAAGTAAAATTGTGATTTGGCCACTAAAATAGCTCTGAAGGATCAGAGCTTTTCCAACATAGCACAAAATAGTTATGTTGACATAAAACAGTAAATAAAAAAAAATTACATTAATATACAATCAATTTTTATTGATTAAGCATAGCAGATAGACATTTGTTCAATAGTTTATTACAATATAGGGCAACTGAATTTGATCTATATTGACAATATTACCTAGCAAGTGTATGTTTCCTCTAAAAGGTTGCAAAAGGGCTCATGACAAATTGACAAAAACTGTTGCTGAATTAATGTAGAGTTACCTTTGTGTCTAAAGAGGGAAAAGAAAAGTTGTTCAGTGTGTTAGGGGAAAATGTGTGTTTAGTTCAAAGGTATAAGTGAATTATTTCCAGTTCCTTACAATGGGTTTTGTACCCAAGCAAAACAACACAAAATAGGGGAGGGAGAGAAAGCGCCACTGTTTAAGCGTAGCAAACTTGAAAAGCAGATGTGAATATACAGTACATCTACACCCCCCGCCATCTACACAGTTACTGCTGGCTCTTCCTGCTTCCTGCCTATGTGATACTGCTTCCTGTCTATCAGAAATCATGAAATCAGGCTGAGACAGAAGTACAGTTAAATCACACTTGTTTAATAATAAAAGTAAAAAGAACAAACATAGTCAAAACATAGCCAAAGTTCAGTAACCAGAATGGATAGTCAGCCAAGCCAGAAGTCAGGGATCAATGTAGCGGAACAGCAAGCAGGATCTGGAGCCAGAAGGGATGTCAGCAAAGCAAGTCTTGAACAGGATTGCAGGAGAAATTTTCTGTGATGTTTACCAAGGAGAAGGCAGAGAACCTCTGGACTGGATGGCTTAAGTAGGCAGGACTGACGAGCAGGATATCATCAACAGCTGAGTAACTGTAGGAGATAGGAGCTGGCAATTAGCCGACAGCTGAGCAGCCAGCTCAGAGAAGGAAGGGCTGAGCCCAGCCCTGACACTGTCCAATCCATCCACCAACAGAAGCGCTCCTACCATCCTCCATGTGCTTCTCCATTGGGACTACTTTCCCAATATTCCCAATATTTTCCACCCTTTCTGAAATGTGCATAAAAAAGCAACAATAATAAAATGTTTAAACTTGGGAGAACACCATTGGTGTTGGGCATTGTGACAAGAGAGCATGGTGTCATTGGCTCAGTAACAAAGCAGCTACAAGTTGAGAAATTTATATACAAGGCATAATGAAACATTTGTTTTTCTCACATAAAACATTTTTTTTTATGTACAAATCAGATGAGATTTCAGAAGGTCTTATGCCACGTACACACCATTGGACTTTCCGCCAACAAAACTGTGGATTTTTGTTCGAAGGTTGTTGGCTCAAACTTGTCTTGCATACACACAGTCAGACAAATGTTGGCCAACAATTGCGAATGTGGGAACGCGGTGACGTACAATGCGTACAAAAAAAAGGACGTTCAATAGCCAGTGTGCCACCCTTTGCGCTCCTTCTGCTAATCTCGTGTTTATCTCGTGTTGATAGAAGTTTGGTGAGAGACGATTTGCGCTTTTCAGCCTCATGCTTTTCAGTTCGTTTCTGCTTTTCAGTTTGTGCTTGTTGGTTCGTATCTGTTCTTCAGTGCATGTTGTCAATTTGTTCCTGTCTTTCAGTGCGTTCTATTTATATTTCGCTTCTGTATTTCAGTGCGTTCTTGTCCACTCGTTTCTGATTTTCAGATCATTCTTCTCAGGTCCTTTCTGATTTTCGGTGCGTTCTGTCAGTTCGTTCTCAGCAGCTGACCGTTTTCTAGCCATGTTGCGGTTACATACTCGTCGTAAACTTCGTGCTGTTGTTGGGCTTGGTGTTGGAGTTCTTGCTTTGACCCAAGTCCAGTCCATGAACAGGGGGAGGAGGAGTTCATGGATCAAGAATTGGTTACTTAATCGTGACCAATTCTCTCATATGCCTTTGTTGTGGGAGCTCCAGGAGAATAATCCTGATGATTTCAGGAATTATCTCCAGATGACGGACCCTGTCTATCACCGTCTGTTGGCTTTGCTGTCTACTTATATTACCAAGCAGGACACCTGCATGTGGCAAGCCATCACTCCCGAACAAAGGCTCGTCACCACCTTGCGGTACTTGGCGACAGGGAGAAGTCTCCAGGATATCAAGTTAATGACTGGGATCTCCCCCCAGGCTCTGGGAATCATTATTCCAGAGAACTGTTCTGCTATCATTCAGGTCCTGTAGAAGGACTATATTAAGGTAAGTTTTATCCTTTAACATCACATTCTATGTATTTAATGTTTGCTAATGTATTGTATTCATTTCATTATTCCATAATTACCATGATTCTAATATGCTGTGAATGTCCTCTTTGTCCTCATAGAAGCTTTTAATGCTCCTTTTTTGGCCTTCATGCATATTTTCCTTCACTAATCTCCCCAGCATGCTATCCTGGGCCCATACACACCTAGCCTAGTCACTTAAAAATGTATTTTGTCAGCTCCATTGTAGTGCTTATCCTAAACACCCCCTAAAATGTGTCCAAATGTTATTGTTGCCCTGAAATTCAGGCAGAGTGCAAGAGGCTTTTTTTGGGGTCCAAAACTCATTTGGAACCCTCCCTCCTCCAAACCGCTAAGTCAACCGATAACAATACTCTATCTGCTGAATTTGCCAAACCCATACACACTATACATACCTCTTTTGTGTTCATATTTATGGATGAATTCACCAAAGCATGTAGTGCAAGTGCCTGCCTGAATACTTTTAAATGGTACTGTTTAAAGTTTTGTTCTCCTATTATCTTGATAGGTAATTGCAGAATGTAAAAATGTGCTTCAATTTGTACAGTACGTATTCATATTTTTTGATTATGACACTTCTTACCTTTCCAGTGGGCTGCCAATAGTGTAAGTAAGGAGGGGCTGGCCAAAGTAACACACATTTTTTATGCATTCAGCTCTCAATGAAGTGGAGATGGTTACCTGTCCAAAACGTTTCCTCCCCCACAAAAATTGGCCATCAGAGGGGGTGAGGAATCTGGTAAGTGGACCTTATACTTTTGTCTTTAAATACTCATTTCGATAAATTTATACTTATGTTGGCCAAGAATGTTTGTGTCTATTCTGCTTGCAATGTTATGTGCAAAAGTAATAATCGTTTTTTTCTTGTTTGACTCCACAGTTTCCTTCCAACCCACAGGAATGGCAGACTGTGGCCTCCCAATTCGACCAGCAGTGGGACTTCCCAACTTCGGTGGTGTGATATATGGGAAGCAAGTCCAGATCGTCCCACCCCCCAACTCGGGGTCATACTACTACAATTTCAAGTACAGTAGTATTGTGATGTTGGCGGTGGTGTCGGTGACTTACAGGTTCCTCTATCTGGACATGGGGAAGAATGGCCGTATGTCAGATGGTGGAGTCAGCACCCATACAGAATTTTACAGGCATCTCCAGAATGGCAGCTTGGGATTGCCTCCTCCAACAGATAGCATGGCGGGCCTCCCATTTGTTTTGGTTGCGGATGAGGCCTTTGCACTGGGGGAGCATTTGATGAGGCCATTCCCCATGAGGACACTGACCCCGGAGCAGAGGGTTTTTAACTACCGGCTGGCCAGAGCCAGAAGAGTGGTCGAGAATGCATTTGGCATAATGGCTAGCTGGTTCCGTCTTTTTCAAACGGCCAAAAATATGGCCGAATACAAACTGAACCACATAAATTTAAGCTGCTTGAAACTGGCCGTCCTGGCTTGCCCCCCCCCCCCCCAAAGCACCCGCAAAGTATGGCAAAGCTATGTGGAGTACTTTGTGGGTAGGGGGAAATTGATATACCAGAGAATCTAGAAGCTCAGTAAAATACATTTTATTTGAAAAACTAAACTCATATTTCATTTGATTTATTGCTTGTGTTTCTTATCTGTCTCCTAGGTTCTCCAATGGCCTTTTATTTTTGTCCATTTTCTTCAATAGTGCAAACATAACTTTTTGATACATGAGGTGACAATCTCTTCTTCAGCTAACTATTATGTTGTGCTGTGGGTCTGCTACACACACACAATTTTTTGGTTGTTAATGTATGTAATTCATTAATGATAAAAATATTCATCCTTTCAAATACATGAATTAATTGTTGGTAGTCCCTAAAATGGCCTGATTTTGGAAAATTTTACAGCACAATGGGGGGTTATTTACTAAAGGCAAATCCACTTTGCACTTCAAGTGCACTTGAAAGTGCACTGAAAGTGCACGTGTAGAACAAAGTGAATTTGCCTTTAGTGAATAATCCCCATTGTCACTGTAACTACACCAACTTACTAAAAAAAACTGCTATTGAGCATTGAAAGAAGAAGCCACACATTGTTGAGTATAAAACATTTTACTCCAAGCACATTCACATGTGCATTATAAAAGGGTTTTTTAACCAACCAACATCTTTAGTGTATAACATGTATGTTTGACAGTGTATAGCCTTTTTTTGTGGCTAAACAAGCATGTTTAAAATCATAAAATACACATCCCCAACTCAGGAATAGGGATGAGCCGAACACCCCCCGATTCGGTTCGCACCAGAACCAGCGAACGGACCGAAAGTTTGCGCAAACTTTAGAACCCCATTAAAGTTTATGGGACTCGAACTTTTGAAATCAAAAGTGCTAATTTTAAAGGCTAATATGCAAGTTATTGTCCTAAAAAGGGTTTGGGGACCCGGGTCCTGCCCCAGGGGACATATATCAATGCAAAAAAAGTTTTAAAAACGTCCGTTTTTTCGGGAGCAGTGATTTTAATGATGCTTAAAGTGAAAAAATAATAGAGAAATATTCCTTTAAATATTGTACCTGGGGGGTGTCTATAGTATGCCTGTAAAGTGGCATGTGTTTCCTGTGCTTAGAACAGTCCCTGCACAAAATGACATTTTTAAAGGAATAAAAGTAATTTAAAACTGCTTGCGGCTTTAATGTAATGTTGGGTCCTGGCAATATGGATGAAAATCAGTGAGACAAATGGCATGGGTACACAACCTTACCCTTGTAACATGGATCAATGAGGGT
Source organism: Aquarana catesbeiana (assembly GCF_042186555.1). Taxonomy (NCBI): domain Eukaryota; kingdom Metazoa; phylum Chordata; class Amphibia; order Anura; family Ranidae; genus Aquarana; species Aquarana catesbeiana. The sequence continues at coordinate 145,163,612 of NC_133334.1, forward strand.
TGCCAGCCAGTAATCATCCCTCCCCTTGATACCACGAATACGAGGATCCTTCCACAGGATTTGCAGGATAAGGGAGGCCATGCAGCGTAGGTTTACTGAGGCATTCGGTCCAGAGTCCTCTGGGTCACTAAGGACGACATGATCCGCAGCCACCTCCTCCCAGCCATGTACAAGTCCATGGGCTTCTTCAGACTGTAAATGATCCCTTGAAGACTGCTGCTGATGCTGAGTGCCAGGCTCCACCTCCATGCTGACACAACCCTCCTCCTCGTCCTCTTCCTGTGTGATCGGCGGGCATGCAGGAACACTGTCTGGATAAAGGGGGCCTTGAGAGGTAAGGAAGTCCTCCTCTTCCTCCCTCTGTTCTGCCTCAAGTGCCCTGTCCATTATTCCACGCAGCGTGTGCTCCAACAGGTGGACAAGAGGGACATTGTCACTGATGCAGGCACTGTCACTGCTCTTCATCCTCGTGGCCTCCTCAAATGGTGACAGGACAGTGCATGCATCCCTGATCATAGCCCACTGGAGTGGGGAAAAAAAACAAGGTCCCCTGACTCTGTCCTGGTGCCTTAGTGGCATAGGTACTCATTGATGGCCCTCTGCTGCATGTGCAGCCGCTGCAGCATGGCCAATGTTGAGTTCCACCTGGTGGGCATGTCACAGATTAGGCGGTTCTTGGGCAGGTTAAATGCCTTTTGGAGGTCAGCCAGCTGAGCACTGGCATTATATGACCTGCGGAAATGTACACAGACTTTCCTGGCCTGCCTCAGGACATCCTGTAAGCTGGTACCTGCCCAAGTACCGCTGCACCACCAAGTTAAGGACGTGAGCCAAACAGGGGACATGGGTCAGTTGTTCCTGCCAGAGGGCGGAGAGGAGGTTGGTGCATTGTCGCAATCCACCATACCTGGCTTAAGCTGGCGTGGCATCAACCACCTCTGAACCTGCCCCTGCAGAGCTGACAGAATCTCTGCTCCAGTGTGGCTCCTGCCCCCCAAGCACACCAGCTCAAGCACCGCATGGCATCTTTCTGCTTGCATGCTTGCATAGCCCCTTGAACACCTACGGAGCACTGCTGGTTCTGAGGACAAATCAGCACAGAAAGAGGCCATGGAGGAAGAAAAAGAGGAGGGGGTGGAGGAGAGAGGTGTGGCAGAATTACCACTAGTAGAATTTTGAAGGCATGGTGGCAGAACAATCTCCAACAATACTGCACCCTGTCCTTCATCCTTCCCAGCTGCCAGAAGAGTCACCCAGTGCACGATGAAAGATAGGTAACATCCCTGTCCATTCCTGCTGGTTTCAGCGGTAATATGCACTTTACCGCTGACCGCCCTGTCCAGCGAGGCTATGACATTGCCTTCCACATGCCGGTAGAGAGCTGGAATCGCCTTCCATGAGAAAAAGTGGCATTTGAGAACCTGCCACTGAGGAACCGCACATTCCACAAACTCATGGAAGGGGGCAGAGTTTACCAACTGAAAAGGCAGCAATTGAAGTGCTAGCAATTTAGTCAAGCAAGCATTAAACCGCTGGGCATGTGGATGGCTGGGAGCGACCTTCTTTCGGCGGTGCAGCAGCTGGGGCAAGGAAATTTGCCTGGTACAATCTGACGTCGGTGTACCGATAGCATATTGCCAGCAAGTACTTGGCTGTGACACACCTAATTCTACACCTTCATTCCTCTCAGTGCAGGTTTCAGAGAGGACTGAAGTGGGGTTGGAGATCCCAGCTGATGAGGAGCAAGGAGAGGTCCGCTTTGTTCTTTGGTGTGGGTCTTTTAGGTACGCTTGCCAACGAACTGCATGGCAGGTCGACATATGTCTGGTCAAGCATGTGGTGCCCAAGCGAGTGATGTTTTGGCCATGTGACATATGCTTGAGACATATGTTGCAAATAGCAGCAGTGGGATCTGTTGCACTCATCGCAAAAAAGGCCTACACCAAAGAACTTTTGGAATAACACGCAGAGACAGCAGCGCCTTACACATGTGGAGCTCTGGGGTGTGATGCAGTCAGTGTGCTGCCCTTAAGCTGGCCCCTGGAGGGCATCCTGCCTTGTTGGAGATGTGCCTCCTCCTCCACCTCTCTCCTATCAGGCACCCACGTGGAGTCAGTGACCTCATCATCCCCTCCCTCCTCATCACTGGAGCAAAGCTGTCAGTATGCTGCAGCTTGGGGAACATGACTGCCAGATTGCTGTCCTTCTTGGACACCCCCTCTCTCTGGGCTGACGTTACTGCCTTCCTCTAGCTGGGTACCGCCATCGGCATCCTCCTGGAGCATGTACCCAACACTGTGTTCAAACAGTTCGGGAGACTCCTCAGGAGGACATGGTGGGGCTAGGGAAGGAGTGACTGATGCCATTGAGCCGAGGGAAGAGGCCGCGTTGGCAGCTGCTTTGCCAGACAAGGTACCCTGAGCCTGGGTGAGAGAGGATGAGGAGGATGAGGACGGCTTGGTCATCCACTCTACCAAGTCTTTGCATGTTGTGGCTCAACATGGCCAGCTGCCAAAAAAAAGGAGAAGCGTGTCCCATGGCCACGTGCTGATGAGGATGCACTGTATCTACGACCAGCACTGTTGCCTCTAGCCACAGAGCCTGCTTGCCCTCTTTTATTGGCTTGTTACTTCTGCCTCTCCTTGTTGGCCTTCCAGACATACTAATGGCCTGCAGTGAGATGTAGCTACACAAAGCTGGGATGTATAAATATACTGATACTGCAGCTAGCAGAATCAACTGCCTACCTGTAGTATTATGAGTATTAGAACACCAGCAATTGTCTTCAGGTAGCTTTAGGTGCACACTGTGCAGAGGACGCAGTAAATACTGTAAATACTGCAGCTGCCTGCCTGTGGTACTAATAGGATCAGAAGAACACCACCAATTTTCTTCAGGTAGCTGCAAATACTGTAAAAACACCTGCCTGCCTGTCAGTAGGAAGAGAATAACAGGAACGGATTTAGCTAAACTGAATACAGTGTATATATATATATATATATATATATATATATATATATATATATATATATATAAAACACCTAGGATGCATATATATACACAATACACTGTAAGTGCAGCTAACTGACTCGCCTGCCTACTCTATCTAACTTAAATGAAATGACACTGTCCCTCTGTCTATCTCTCTGCCGCCGCAACACACTATACAAGGCGGCCTTTTATAGTGTGGGGCATGTACTAAACCCCCTGAGCCATAATTGGCCAAAGCCACCCTGGCTTTGGCCAATTACGGCTCTCTGTACAGACAGCTGCTTGGCCAATCATCAGCCAGCAATGCACTGCTAAGCCGCAGTGGATTATGGGCCGTGACACGCCACTCGAATTTGAAGCGAACGGCCCATAACATTTGTGATTCCTGTGGTACTAAAAGGATCAGAAGAACACCAATTTACTTCAGGTAGCTTTAGGTGCACACTGTGCAGAGGACACAGTACACTAACTGTAAATACTGCAGCTGCCTGCCTGTGGTACTAATAGGATCAGAAGAACACCACCAATTTTCTTCAGGTAGCTTTAGTTGCACACTGTGCAGGGGACACAGTACACTAACTCTAAATACAATAGCTGCCTGTCTGTGGTAATAATAGGATCAGAACAACAGCAATTGTCTTCAGGTAGCTTTAGGTGCAGACTGTGCAGAGGACGCCTTACAATTACTGTAAATACTGCAGCTGCCTGCCTGTGGTACTAATAGGATTAAAAGAACACCACCAATTTCCTTCAGGTAGCTTTATGTGCAAACTGTGCAGAGGACACAGTACACTAACTGTAACTACTGCAGCTGCCTGCCTGTGGTACTAATAGGATCAGAAGAACACCACCAATTTTCTTCTGGTAGCTTTAGGTGCACACTGTGCAGAGGACACAGTACACTAACTGTAAATACTGTAGCTGCCTGCCTGTGGTATTAATAGGATCAGAACAACAGCAATTGTCTTCAGGTAGCTTTAGGTGCATACTGTGCAGAGGACGCAGTACACTAACTGTAAATACTGCAGCTGCCTGTCTGTGGTACTAATAGGATCAGAAGAACACCACCAATTTTCTTCAGGTAGCTTTAGGTGCACACTGTCCAGAGGACACAGTACACTAATTGTAAATACTGTAGCTGCCTGCCTGTGGTATTAATAGGATCAGAACAACAGCAATTGCCCTTAGGTAGCTTTAGGTGCACACTGTGCAGAGGACACGGTACACTAACTGTAAATACTGCAGCTGCCTGCCTGTGGTACTAATAGGATCAGAACAACAGCAATTGTCTTCAGGTAGCTTTAGGTGCACACTGTGCAGATGACACAGTACACTAACTGTAAATACTGCAGCTGCCTGCCTGTGGTACTAATAGGATCAGAAGAACACCACCAATTGTCTTCAGGTAGCTTTAGGTGCACACTGGGAAGAGGACACAGTACACTAACTGTAAATACTGCAGCTGCCTGCCTGTGGAATTAATAGGATCAGAACAACAGCAATTGTCTTCAGTAGGGATGAGCCAAACACCCCCCTGTTCGGTTCGCACCAGAACATGCGAACAGGAAAAAAGTTTGTTCGAACACGCGAACACCGTTAAAGTCTATGGGACACGAACATGAATAATCAAAAGTGCTAATTTTAAAGGCTTATATGCAAGTTATTGTAATTAAAAGTGTTTGGGGACCTGGGTCCTGCCCCAGGGGACATGGATCAATGCAAAAAAAGTTTTAAAAACGGCCGTTTTTTCAGGAACAGTGATTTTAATGATGCTTAAAGTCAAACAATAAAAGTGTAATATCCCTTTAAATTTCGTAGCTGGGGGGTGTCTATAGTATGCCTGTAAAGGGGCGCATGTTTCCCATGTTTAGAACAGTCTGACAGCAAAATGACATTTCAAAGGAAAAAAGTCATTTAAAACTACCCGTGGCTATTGCATTGCCGGTCCGACAATACACATAAAAGTTAATTGATAAAAACGGTATGGGAATTCCCCACAGGGGAACCCCGAACCAAAATAAAAAAAAACGGCATGGGGTCCCCCCAAAAATCCATACCAGACCCTTATCCGAGCACGCAACCTGGCATTCCGCAGGAAAAGAGGGGCGCCCCCCCTCCTGAACCGTACCAGGCCACATGCCCTCAACATTGGGAGGGTGCTTTGGGGTAGCCCCCCAAAACACCTTGTCCCCATGTTGATGAGGACAAGGGCCTCATCCCCACAACCCTGGCCGGTGGTTGTGGGGATCTGCGGGCGTGGGGCTTATCAGAATCTGGAAGCCCCCTTTAACAAGGGGACCCCCAGATCCTGCCCCCATGTGAAATGGTAAGGGGGTACAAAAGTACCCCTACCATTTCACTAAAAAACTGTCAAAAATGTTAAAAATGACAAGAGACAGTTTTTGACAATTCCTTTATTTAAATGCTTCTTCTTAATTCTATCTTCTTTCTTTTATCTTCCTTCATCTTATTCTTCTTCTTCTGGCTCTTCTGGTTCTTCCTCGGTGTTCTCGTCCAGCATCTCCTCAGTGGCGTCTTCTATCTTCTTCTCCTTGGGCAGCTCCACACCCATGGCATGGGGGGAGGCTCCCGCTCTTCTCTTCATCTTCTTCTCTTCTTCATCTTCTTCTTCATCTTCCTTTCTTCTTCTCTTCTTCATCTTCTTCTCTTGGCCGCTCCGCACCCATGCTGGCATGGAGGGAGGCTCCCGCTGTGTGACTCGTCTCCTCTTCTGACGGTTCTTAAATAACAGGGGGTGGGGCCACCCAGTGACCCCGCCCCCTCTGACGCATGGTGACTTGACGGGACTTCCCTGTGATGTCACGGGGAATGCCACAGGGAAGTCCCATCATGTCCCGTGCGTCAGAGGGGGGCGGGGTCACAAGGTGGCCCCGCCCCCGTTATTTAAGAACCATCAGAAGAGGAGACGCGTCACACAGCGGGAGCCTCCCTTCATGCCAGCATGGATGCGGAGCGGCCTGAAGAAGAAGTTAAAGAAGAGAAGAAAAGAAGAAGATGAAGAAGAAGATGAAGAAGAGAAGAAGATGAAGAGAAGAGCCTCCCCCCATGCCGTAGGTGCAGAGCGGCCCGAGGAGAAGAAGATAGAAGACGCTGTGGAGGAGATGCTGGACGAGAACACCGGAGGAAGAACCAGAAGAGCCAGAAGAAGAAGAAGAAAATGAAGGAAGATAGAAGAAAGAAGAAGCATTTAAATAAAGGAATTGTCAAAAACTGTCTCTTGTCATTTTCAACATTTTTGACAGTTTTTTAGTGAAATGGTAGGGGTACTTTTGTACCCCCTTACCATTTCACACGGGGGGGCCGGGATCTGGGGGTCCCCTTGTTAAAGGGGGCTTCCAGATTCCGATAAGCCCCCCGCCCGCAGACCCCCACAACCACCGGCCAGGGTTGTGGGGATGAGGCCCTTGTCCTCATCAACATGGGGACAAGGTGTTTTGGGGGGCTACCCCAAAGCACCCTCCCAATGTTGAGGGCATGTGGCCTGGTACGGTTCAGGAGGGGGGGCACTCTCTCGTCCCCCCCTCTTTTCCTGCGGCCTGCCAGGTTGCGTGTTCGGATAAGGGTCTGGTATGGATTTTTGGGGGACCCCACGTGGTTTTCTTTTTTAATTTTGGTGCGGGGTTCCCCTTAAAATCCATACAAGACCTGAAGGGTCTGGTATGGAATTTAGGGGGACCCCCAATTCATTTTTTTTTTAATTTTGGTTCAGGGTTCCCCTTTGGGGAATTCCCATGCCGTTTTTATCAATGAAGTTCTATGTGTATTGTCGGACAGGCTATGCAATAGCCGCGAGTAGTTTTAAATTACTTTTTTCCTTTGAAATGTCATTTTGCTGTCAGACAGTTCTAAACACGGGAAACATGCGCCCCTTTACAGGCATACTATAGACACCCCCCAGCTACAAAATTTAAAGGGATATTACACTTTTATTGTTTGACTTTAAGCATTATTAAAATCACTGTTCCCGAAAAAACGGCCATTTTTAAAACTTTTTTTTGCATTGATCCATGTCCCCTGGGGCATAACCCAGGTCCCCAAACACTTTTTATGACAATAACTTGCATATAAGCCTTTAAAATTAGCACTTTTGATTTCTCCCATAGACTTTTAAAGGGTGTTCCGCGGCATTCGAATTTGCCCACCCCAAATTGTTCGCTGTTCGGCTCATGTTCGACTCGAACTCGAAGCTCATCCCTAGTCTTCAGGTAGCTTTAGGTGCACACTATGCAGAGGACGCAGTACACTAATGCCGCGTACACACGAGCGGACTTTACGGCAGACTTTGCCCGGCAAACTTTTCGACGTACTTTACGACGGACTTTCTGAATGAATGGACTTGCCTACACACAATCCACCAAAGTCCGTCGAATTCGTAAGTGATGACGTACGACCGGACTAAAACAAGGAAGTTCATAGCCAGTAGCCAATAGCTGCCCTAGCGTGGCTTTTTGTCCATCGAACTAGCATACAGACGAGCGGACTTTTCGACCGGACTCGATTTCGACAGATTGATTTAAAACATGTTTCAAATCTAAGTCCATCCAACTTTTGAGAAAACAAAGTCCGCTGGAGCCCACACATGATCGAATTGTCCGACAAAATCCCGTCCGCCGGGTAAAGTCTGCCGTAAAGTCCGCTCGTGTGTACGCGGCATAACTGTAAATACTGCAGCTGCCTTCCTGTGGTACTAATAGGATCAGAAGAACACCACCAATTTTCTTCAGGTAGCTGCAAATACTGTAAAAACACCTGCCTGCCTGTCAGTAAGAAGAGAATAACAGGAACGGATTTAGCTAAACTGAATACAGTGTATATATATATGTCTGTCTCTCCGCTGCCGCAACACACTACACAAGGCCGCCACACAGGCAGCCTTTTATAGTGTGGTGCATGTACTAAACCCCCTCAGCCATAATTGGCCAAAGCCACCCTGGCTTTGGCCAATTACGGCTCTCTGTACAGACGGCTTCTTGGCCAATCATCAGCCAGCAATGCACTGCGATGCCGCAGTGAATTATGGGCCGTGACACACGCCACACGAATTTGAAGCGAACGCCCCATAACGTTCGTGTTTTGACGAACGGTCGAACATGCAATGTTCGAGTCGAACTTGGGTTCGACTTGAACTCGAAGCTCATCCCTACTCATTAACTTACAAAGTTCAACTTTGATAAAGTGAAGGCCATATGAGACATTAGTAGTCAAAACTGTGTTGATTTTGCCTTCATCAGATGGGGTGATCTCACCCCTGTAAAATCCAAATTTTGAAGATGCACGCAAATTGGGGCTCAAAATGTGGATTTCCCTCATGAACCCATGCCTAAAATGTGTGTCTTTTCCCTACATCTATTTTTCTAAAGCCACAAAACACACTGGGCATTGTGTGTCAACATGTGGTATCTGCCATCATAGGATATCAATGTGCGCATTTTGTGGGTGCCTCGAAACTTAAGTGGGTGAAAGGAAGGGGTTGCACCCCTGAAATACGTCCATTGATCCCCATGATGGGAGCTAGCACATGTTGACACACTGGGCATTATTTCAGAAAGGACAATCCACTTTGCCCTACAAGTGCACTTTAAAGTGCACTTGCATTGCACCTGTAGTGCAAAATGGTTTTGCATCTTTTAAATAAGCTCCAGCATGTCAACATGTGCTAGCTCCCATCATGGGGGATCAATGGACGTGTTTTGGGGGTGCAACCCCTTCCTCTCACCTACTTTAGTTTCGAGGAAGGGGTTGCACCTACAAAATGCGTACATTGATATCCCATGATGGCAGATACCACATGTTGACACGCTGTGTGCATCTTCAAAATTTGGCTTTGCAATTAATTAAAAACTGTTAATTAACGTACAACAATAACGACAAAATTTACATTTTTTTTGTGTTTAGATTTTGCATAAAACATCAATGATGTTGCTGAGTCTTTTTTGAACATCATTGATGTTTTGCTTCAGCTTTTCTAAATCCCGATTGCACACCATGATCTCACTGCTGAGGACTTGTGCACTTGCACTGCTGAAGTGTTTTTCTTCTTCCACAACATCCACATCACTAACTAGTAGGTGAAGGAACAGGGGATTATAGTGGTGCTAAGGTAGCATAATGTGAAAAAGGAAAAGAGGATATAAAATTACAAAATTATAAAATTTTATTTGACAATATTACATACATAAAGAGAGCAATAAAATGGTTAACACCCAAACAGACATATATATTGCGTGCGACCCAAATACAGTAGGGTGGGCCGGATGGAGACGGCCATCAAAATAAAGGCTCGGTTTCCTACATGTTTCGCCAAGGCATTGGCTTCCTCAGGGAACAAGAGCTCAAATTCAATATAAAGAAATCTGTACATAGGGATACAAAGGACATGATATGAACAAGCAAAAATGTCTAACAATGAAATGTTTAGCACATAACTGAATATTGGAATGTTGTGGCTGGACACTCCCACAGAGAGGCGGTCCCAAAGACCCCGGTATCGCAAATGTACCTGAAAAACCGACACCCGGGGAGGCACGAGAAATGTCACCCAAGGGGGAAGGGCAGGCTGCACCGTGTATTGTGCTTGCAGGGGGCACGCAGTAGACCTGGCAAGGGAATATATTAAAAATGATGAGTGAGTGGATATTGGGTATGTTTTGAACATTACGTTAAGAGGGCACGAAAAGTGATGCGTTATACATCAACTGAATAGGGCAAAAAAGCCACTGTAAAACTCACACTATTTGTTAAAAGAAAGTTGATTGGTGGAGGGGAGAAGCGCCTGTAGATAGATTCGAAGACACACAGGGGCAATTGGCAAAATTGGCAATTGATTAATAAATGACCTATATGGGAGGATATAAATAAGTTAGCTTTATAGATAGACTCGGCAATCATCTTAAGGGATTGAAAGGAAAACCGCAAAGAAAAGACTTACCAAATAAGCTATATTATGGGGCAGGTGACTGACTTCAGGCCCCAATATCCACATGATTTGTGTAAAAAAAAAAAAAATCTCAGATTAAAAAGAAATTGTACTCTTGAGGAAGAATTTCTTCAAGCAGCACAAGAACTATATAGTAGACTCTTATGCCGCGTACACACGGTCGGACTTTTAGTCTACAAAAGTCCGACAGCCTGTCCGACAGACTTCCGGCGGACTTTCGGCGGACTTGCGGCATACTTTCTAACGAACGGACTTGCCTACACACAACCACACAAAAGTTCGACAGCCTAGTACGCGGTGACGTACACCAAGTCCGGCGAGACTATAAAACGGAAGTTCAATAGCCCGTACGACACCCTTTGGGCTCCTTCTGCTAATCTCGTGTTTATCTCGTGTTAGTAGAAGTTTGGTGAGAGACGATTCGCGCTTGTGAGACTCGTATTTTTCAGTTCGTTTTAACTGTTGTTCAGTCTGTGCTTGTGAGGTTTGTATCTGCTTTTCAGTGCGTTTGGTCAGTTGGCATTGAGAAATCTTTGTTTTATTGTCCGCTCGTTCCTGATTTTCAGGTCGCTCTTCACAGGCCTTGCTGTTCTTCAGTGAGTTCTGTTTAGTGCGTTCTGACCAGCCGACCGTTTTGAAACCATGTTACCTGTACGTACTCGTCGTCGAGCTCGTGCTTTGTATGTGTTTGGTGCTGTAGTTTATTCTTCAGACCAAGACCAGTCCATGAACAGGGCGAGGAGGAGTTCATGGACCAAGAATTGGTTGCTCCAGCGTGACCAGTTCTGTCACATGCCATTGCTCCGTGAGATCCGTGAGAATAATCCTGAGGATTTCAGGAACTTTCTCCGGATGACGGACCCCGTTTTTGACCGTTTGTTGGCTTTGCTGACCCCCTATATCAGCAGGCAGGATACCTGCATGAGGCAAGCCATCACTCCGGAGCAGAGGCTAGTTGCCACGTTGCGGTACTTGGCGACAGGGAGAAGCCTGCAGGACCTCAAGTTCTCGACAGGCATCTCCCCCCAGGCTCTGGGGATCATTATCCTAGAGACCTGTTCTGCCATCATCCAGGTCCTGCAGAAGGACCATATTAAGGTAAGATATTTTTCTTTTATTAGCATCACATGTTCTTTTATGTAATCTTTGATAATGTAATGTATTTCTTGCCTCAAACACTACTTACCATCATTGCAATATAGTGTGAATGTCCCCTTTTTATCCTCACACATGCTGGATTTTTTTCCTGTTCTTTTTTGTCATGCATGTATATTTTCCTTCAATAACCTCCCCAGCATGCAATGATGGGCACATATCCACCTAGTCTACTCATTTTGAATGTATTTTGTTTGAGTGTATTTAGTGTGCTTATAATTAGCAATTAGCTTGATTTCCCAACCCCCTACCCCCCACCTAAACTCAATCCAAATAGTGTGCTTATAATTAGCAATTAGCTTGATTTCCCAACCCCCTCCCCCCCACCTAAACTCAATCCAAATAGTGTGCTTATAATTAGCAATTAGCTTGATTTCCCAACCCCCCCCACCCTCGTAAAAATTTGCTAGAATGTTCTGTGGTGTTGATTTGTATAAAGCAAATATATGTTGCACTTTGCAAAATGCATGTGCACTCTCCAAGTGCATTTGTTCCAGTGCTTTAGTAAATGAGCAGAAGCTCTGCTGATTTCCATCATCAAATCATATGCAAGCCACAAAGTGTTTTCATTAATTGCCCTTGCATGTGATTGTGTACTCCTTGCAACATGACTGCCTTTTTACCTTACCTCATTTACTGTAAGCTGGGTAGCAACTGCACTTGCAGAGTGCGACAACTGCAGTCTTGTAGCCTTTTTAGTCCCTAAATCCCTGCGTGTCCTAAAAGTAATCTTTTTTAGGGATTTCACAACCCCCTAAAATGTAATCAATGTTCCATCAGAGGGGGTGAGCAATCTGATAAGTGTGCCTTTCCATATTAGTTCTTCCCGAAGATTTAAATTATTTAATGTTATACTGATGCTGGGGAATAATGTTTTTAAATGTATAATTTTCTTGCAATGTTATCTTCAAAATTAATGATTTTGGTTTTCTTGTTTGATTCCCCAGTTTCCTTCAACGCCACAGGAATGGCAGACTGTGGCATCCCATTTTGCCACCCGTTGGGACTTTCCCAATTGTGGAGGGGCTATAGATGGGAAACATGTCCACATCGTGCCACCACCCCATTCGGGGTCATACTATTTTAATTATAAGGGGTTCCACAGTATTGTTTTAATGGCGGTGGTGTCGGCACACTATGAATTTTTATATGTGGACTTGGGGAAGAATGGCCGGACGTTGGATGGAGGAGTATTTGCCCAGACGGAGTTCTGCCAGCGTCTCCAGAGTGGTGGCCTGGGATTGCCACCTGATGCGGATAACGTGGAAGGACTCCCCTTTGTCTTCATTGCCGATGAAGCCTTCGCTCTGAGCAAGCACCTCATGAGGCCATTCCCGCAAAGAACCCTCACCCCGGAGAGGAGGGTTTTTAATTTCCGGCTGGCCAGAGCTAGAAGAGTGGTTGAGAATGCGTTTGGGATTCTGGCCAGCCGGTTCCGCCTGTTTCAAACCTCCATTAATTTGGCGGAATACAAACTTAATTTTATCATTTTATCGTGCTGCATCCTGCACAACTTTTTACAACAACATTCTCCAAATTATATGGTAACAGTTGGGCCTGAGGCCGGACTTATCGATGACAACCTTACGGGCCTGGATACTGTCCGTACTGGCTTGGCCCCCCAAAGTGCCCGTCAAGTTAGACAGCAATATGTTAATTATTTTATGGGTAGGGGGGCCATTGCAATGGGCCAGGATATCTAAATATTTTAAATAAAAAAAATCTTGATGAAATCGTGAATTATATTTATTGCTTGCCTTTCTTTTGGGCTTTCTCCTAGGTTATGGTCGAGCAGTTGTAGTGCCAACTGTATTTTCCTTTTAAATGTCTAAATAAGCTCCATTGCCACTGTAAACAACTTTTTTAAAATTATAACCAAACTGATACTGAGCATTGAAATAACAAACCACACATTTCTTTAATTCCTAAGCAGATGTTTTTATTAATCGTTGTTATGCATTCAGTTACGCATTTAGTATAAAATGTTCCTAGACAAAAATATAATGATATCTTAATAATTTCGAAAAATATAATTATAGTTAAATATTTTTACATAATCAAAAATAAAATTTTTTGGGCATTTTGATTTTAGCAAACATGCGTTTTTTTAATTTTTTTTTTTGTTTTTTAAAATCCTTTTTTTTTTTTTTTTTTTGGTTTTTTAAAATCCATTTTTTTTTTTTTGGTTTTTTAAAATCCATTTTTTTTTTTTGGTTTTTTAAAATCCATTTTTTTTTTTTTTTTTGGGTTTTTTAAAATCACTTTTTTTGGGGTTTTTTAAAATCACTTTTTTTTTTTTTTTGGTTTTTTAAAATCACTTTTTTTTTTTTTTTGGTTTTTTAAAATCCATTTTTTTTTATTTTTTTGGGTTTTTTAAAATCACTTTTTTTTTTTTTTTTTTGGATTTTTAAGGTGTTTTCTCTAAACAGCCCTCCTTTTTTAAATGCTGTTAAACAGCCATATAATTTGACCAAAAATAATAAAGAGAAGGCCCAGAATGGGGTCAGCAAACCAGGAAATGAAGGACATGATCGATGTTTTGGGGTTTCAAAAAGGGCATTTAGATTCGACCCAAAACATCAATCATGTCCTTCATTTCCTGCTGCATACGATCCAGCTGATTACGCATTTCATCGATCTCCCCATTCCAGGCCATTATTTGACAAATTAGCCGTTGGGCACTGTCTGAGGTGAAATAGTCACTTCTTGTACCTAAAGTGGAATGAAACAAAAAAATGTGTTTAGAAATATGCACACATACATAGTTTACCTTACCATAAAGCTGGTGTCTCAGACACTGACCTGGTGGGGTGCCCATGTCGCATAATTCCTGAACATCCTCGGGGGTGGCGCTGTTGCTTGACTCAAGCACAACCAGATCACCTAAAATAGAGTAGAAAAATTACATAAAAGAAAAGGCAGCCATGCATAGATTGCCGTAAGCTGGTGTGTCAGACACTCACCTGGTGGGGTGCCCATGTCGCCCACCTCTCCTTCCTCCACATCCTCAGTGGGGCTTGGGCTGATTTCCCAAGTATGTTCTTTTGCTGGGGGGGGACTGGGTTCCTCTTGTTGGCTGAGTGATTTTTCCCCTATGTGAAGCAAAAAATTAATATACTTAGCACACAGATATTTTAGTACATACTAATCTTCAAACATTTGTAGTGAAGTGGTGTACAAATTGTCTGTTTGTGTAGAGTTCCTAGTAGACTTCAAGATTTTAATTTCTAAAGACATATCAAGATGGATAGATATCTCGATATCTAGATATCAATATCAAAATATATCCAAAAATCTTTGGATCTCTCTCTCTCTATATATCTATAACTAAATATAAATCTTCAATCTCAAACAAAATCTAAATCTAAAAATAGATATTAATTTAATTTAAAAAAAAGAAAAAAATTCTATATCTATCTATATATCTACCTATATATCTATATACATACATATATACATACATACATATGTATATATATATATATATATATATATATATATATACACACACACACATATATATATATATATATATATATATATATATATATATATGTATATATATGTGTATATATATATATATATATATGTGTGTATATATATATATATATATATATATATATATATATATATGTGTATATATATATATATATATATATATATATATATATATATATATATATATATATATATATATATATATATATATATATGTCTATGTGTATATATATAGAGAGAGATATATATGTATATATTATATATAGATATGTAACGATGTTTATTAAAAGATCGTTTCAAACGATGCAAACAATCGTAGAGGAATGAAAAGCACATGGAGCGGTATACAAGGTAATCAACACAAGATGAAAACACAGGTACTTACTTTTTTGCAGTACTTTCCGGATCCGTCTGAACTGATCCGGCTCCCTGAGTTTCAGGTCAGACCATCTTTTTCTAAGTTGATCCCTGGAGCGCTGTACCCCAAAAGAAGCCTGTAAAGTGTCCACCACCTTCGCCATTATTTTGGCCTTGCGCAAATTTGGCCGGGCGTACGGCCCATACTTCCCATCATAGTCCTTTTTTTGAAGAATGGCCACCATCTCCACCATCTCTTCAAAACTCATATTGGAGGCCTTAAATCTAGGCCTCACAGATCTTGTTGACGTTCCAGCCTCCGGGCTTTTTTCGCTACCTGAGGTAGTTAACATGTCGTGTGTCTCCGCCATTATTCACCCCACTACGCGCCGTAACTAAAAATGGGCGGAGAACATGAGTTAAAATCGAACGTCAGGGGCGGGCGACGCAGGCGGAGTTTCACACATGCATAGTGTATAAAGAGGGGCCTTGCGCACGTGTCGTACGTACGTTCTGTGCGTAGAATTAAGGGGCGGAGAACATGAGTTAAAATCGAACGTCAGGGGCGGGCGACGCAGGCAGAGTTTCACACATGCGTAGTGTATAAAGAGGGGCCTTGCGCACGTGTCGTACGTACGTTCTGTGCGTAGAATTAAGGGGCGGAGAACATGAGTTAAAATCGAACGTCAGGGGCGGGTGACGCAGGCGGAGTTTCACACATGCGTAGTGTATGAAGAGGGGCCTTGCGCACGTGTCGTACGTACGTTCTCTGCGTAGGTGATAGTGGACCGGGACGCTACTAAACGAAGGTAATTTAAAATTTATACTTTTGGTCAAGACTTTGTAGCAAGCGGCCTATATGGCTTGACAGATTGATGAGGCCTACATAGGGATAAGATGATGAGGGTTTAGCAGAAATCCAATAAAAGTGTTTTTTGTCTTGTGACTTTATCTTTTATACAGACATTATGAATCCCCTATTTAAGGATCCAGAGTTCCTTACTGCTTTTATTTCTAAATATAGAGAGATGAGGAATTTGTGGGAGGTGAAACACCCACAGTATTATGCAAAGCATGTGAGGAAGTCAACGCTGGAGAGACTTCTGGCCTTTGTCCAGGCGACCATCCCGGAAGCAACAATGGAGACATTGCTCAAGAAAATTGGGGTCTTGAGGAACATGTATAAGAGGGAACATAAGAAGATCCAGGAATCAATGAGATCAGGAGCATCAGCAGATGATGTTTATGTACCCAGGCTGTGGTACTACAATCAACTCCGTTTTCTTGATGACCAGACTGAAGCCAGGGCATCACTTTCAACCCTTCCCTCCACCCTTCCCTCCACCCTTCCCTCCACCCCAGCAGAGGCTGATGAGGAGCAAGCTGGGTCTTCCATCCTGGATGAACCGGATATGACCATCTGGAGTCAGGTAAATTATTTTAACAAATATTTACTGTACTAATATTAATGATGTTAACTGGATGTTATAATTGTCTAAAATAATTTTGCCCTCAAAATTGTGTATACATATAAATTGACAGTAGTGGCTAAATATGTTTGGCACCTGCTTGAAATAATTAGGGTGTCTGATTAGACTCTTTTATTAAAGAGATGTATTCACATTGAATTTGCTAGTTATGAGAAGCAAACTGTGTGTCATTGATGAACCCAAAAAAATATACTAAAACTATTGTCCTTTTTTTATACACAGGATGAGTCCATCCAGGAGGAATGTGGGGAAAGTGGCAGGCAGGAGGAGACCGGGCCCATGGACAGCCTGGAGGAGGCCGGATTCACCATCATCCTGGAGGAGGCTGGGCCCAGTGTCAGGCAGGAGGTGGCTGCTCCCAGTGAGGTGGCTGCTCCCAGTGAGGTGGCTGGGTCAAGTGAGGTGGCTGGGCCAAGTGAGGTGGCTGGGCCCAGTAGGAGCCTGACCGAATCCCAAGTGCCTCCCCTCCACCTTCCCAAAAAAAGGGCCAGGAAGGGGACGGTCACACAGGAGGCATCCCTGCGCCTCATGCAAGAGGCCACCCGTTTTTTAAAGAGCCCCCCCAAAGCGGAAGAGTCCTATGGCTGCTACTTAGCCAGCAGGCTTCTTCAAATGGATTGGGAGCAGCGCCTCATTTGTGAGCGACTATTTGGGGAAACAATCCAGAAGGGGCTGCAGGGCACGCTAACACGAAACACCCAACTACATGAGGCAGCCCCCCCTCCTCCTCCTCCTCCTCCTCCTCCTGCCACAACTGAAACACCAGAGCCACAGCCTCGAAAGAAGGCTACAGGGAAGGCTGCAGGGAAGGCTGCAGGGCAGCGTGGAGGAAAGGCTGCAGGGAAGAGAAGAAAGTGATGACTTGGGTTCAGTCTGGTCTGACAGAAGACGCAGGCTGTTGTAGTACCACAGTCTGGGGACATCTATATCATCTGCTGGTGCTGTTGATCTCTGGGATTCTTGGACCAGATTGTGCTCCCTCTTATATGGACTCCTCAAGATCCCCATTTTCTTGTACACATACTTTTTCCAGCGTTGACTTCCTCTTTATTTTATTTAGACCATAAATAAATGGATCTTTTTTGAGTTTAGGTTTTTTATTTTAAATCATAGATTTTAGACACAATGTTTTAAATTAACAAGGGACAACAATCTCATTGATTTTGCAAAAACACAACAAAAATAGATTAAAATAATGTTAATAATGTTCGAGTGGTAAGTATTTAAAAAAAAAAAAGATACATAACCAAAAAGGTTCTTTGGGTTACCTTATATAAAAAAAATAACAAATCACTATAAAAACAAAAATTATAAAGGGTTCTTTGTGGTAACTTTACAAACATTAAAAAAAATGTAAAAAATATATATAAAAATGGGTTCCCTGTGGTAACTTTACAAAAAAATTTAGAGATAAACAGAAAAAAAGTTCCACAACAATCATAAAATAAATATCTGGATAAAAATTACAAGAAAAGATGACTCCACGAAAAAAAAAAAAAAGTTTAAAAAGTATTATTAGTATGGAAACATTGTTTTGAAAAAGCATTACATGTCATTCATGAGATCAAAGAGAAAAAGAATCCAGAAATCTGTTTGGGAGAACTCTGAATATGAACAGCAAAACATCTTCGTTCTTTATAGCATTCGTAAAGAAGACATTAAATGCGCTGCATTCAACGATCACAGATTTTGCAGCGTGAGGAATGTGCTACCTACAATACGAACACTAGTTTTACTAGACCGAGTGCTTCCGTTTAGTTTTTGCTTATGAGCATGCGTCGTTTTTTTTGTCCGTCGGACTAGCATACAGACGAGCGGACTTCGGGGTCCGTCGTAGTTACGACGTAAAGATTTGAAGCATGTTTCAAATCTAAAGTCCGTTGGATTTGAGGCTAAAAAAGTCAGTTGAAAGTCCGGAGAAGCCCACACACGATCGGATTACCAGCCAGCTTTAGTCCGTCAGCGTCCGTTGGACTTTTGTAGACGAAAAGTCCGACCGTGTGTACGCGGCATTAGACAGAGGCTACAGCCATTCCCTTTTGAAAAAAGCCTTCAACAAGGCAAAGAAATTCAACAGAAAGGACCTTGTCTTCTCTGACAAATCTCCAGATACTAGACAACCGGTACGACTAATTACCCAATACTCAAAACGGCATACCCAAATCAAACACATCCTCAATCAATTCTGGCCCTTATTAACGGCAGACCCCATAATCTCCAAATATGTCAAAACGTACCCCGATATCACATACCGTCGATCCCCTTCACTTCGAGACCGACTTATTAAAAGTCACCACTCGATCGACACTTCACATGCGCCCACTGCTACTGGAACATACCAATGTGGCAAATGTGACGTCTGTGCCTTTGTAACCAATTCTAGGGCAGTGACCCTGCCTAATGGAGGTATTCACACCATTAAACATCGGGTCACTTGCGCTACCGTAGGAGTCGTATACTTGGCTCAATGCCAATGTGGCTCGTACTACGTCGGCAAAACTAAGCGTCCCTTCCAGATCCATATCCGAGATCACATAAAACCGCTATACAAAAACACTACCACCACAGCCATCAATCGGCATATTGCCGCCCAGCATAACTTTGACCCTCTCGTTATTTTATTTTCCGCACTTGAGCATGTTCCTTCACATGCCAGAGGCGGAAGTATTGACAACAGACTACTACAGCTTGAAACAAAATGGATTCACATCTTACATGCTACCAGTTTCCCTGGGCTCAATGAACACATACATTTTAAATCTTTTTTATGAGCTTGCATATCTACCAGTTTACCTGCAAATACGCTATCTATGCAAACATTTTGCGCTCGTTTTTAATTCACGCCATTTATAGTTTTTCTTTCTCCTGTCTTTCCTCTTTTCTCCATTCTCTCCTACTTTTCTCTCCCTCTTTCCTTTTCCTCTCAGCTTCCATTCTTTTTGCTCTCTCTTCAGTGTTCCTCTCTTTGTCTATTCTCCTGCCATGGATGCTGGTGTGTTTCCCTTGCACAGCTCTAGATACCCGATTTCAATAATACTAGCAATCCATGCAAGATGATTATGTCAACATGTATTACTGTATACGCATTCTCACAACATTACTCTATTACGTATTTGTTTATTTGTTAATTCTCATTGTCTTTCGTTGTGAGAAATACATTATATACGTATCAGAACACTTTCTGTACCCGTCTGTATTACTTTTCCCAGTTTGATCTATTTTTTTGTTTAATCAGGACCCTGTGGCTCTCTATGTCTGATGTGGTCTTGGTGGCTGGACATTGCGGGCTGGGGCGCAGGGATTCTCCCTCTGCCCCCAGAGACCCCTGTGGACCGTCGGGATAGCTGGGGATCAATCCCCTCATCCTGCGCCCCCGCCCGCTTTTCATCTCACATTGGGGGGTTCCTTCCCTGGATCTCTCTCACCTACTGGTTCTCCTGCATCCCGTGGGGGGGGGGCGCGGCTCTGCCCCCCTTCTGGGATGGGCGGAGCTAGCGCTGTTGGTGCTTGTACGGACGCCCGGGGCAGTACATATTTGTCTGCCTCAGGTTTCCGCGCTTCGCTCACACTTCTCGGCCTCCCACATTCCATCGGCGGATGGGTGTTGATGGCGCCTTGGGACCGCCCACTCCACGGCGCCTCGTCCTCTTATCGGCCATGTGATGGCCGTAGTGTTTGAGCGTGCGCGCGCGGTGCACGCCGGAGCGTGTAGTCTCCGGGGCGCTGCCCAGTGCGCATGCTCGGACGCCTCCTATTCGCGTCCGCACACCTGATCATTATCTGATCAGGTGTGGGGGGTACTTTAGTAACCGGCCAGTCCCTCACTAAACATGCTGGACGAGGGACGTGCCTGTCTGTGCTCCTACACACAACAACTGGGTAATCTTGGATGGCCATTGCATTTATTACTTTTAACCAACCGCTTCTTTATACTTTATTCTTTACTCAGCTTTCACTTATTCCTTTTAGGATTTACCAACTTGGGGTTACTACCTGACCTCCTTGGCAGCCTCTAATACTGATCCCCTAACAGTCATATATTCAGCTAAATGGCTTACCAGGTAAACTACTCCCTGCTATGTATTCAACCCTTCATCCCCAAACATACTATCTTCTCATTTCTAAATATAGTCCTTTTTCACTTATTCCTTTCTAGGATTCAGTGATTTGTTACCACCTCTAATTTAAAATTTTTTTTTTTTTTTTTTTACACAAATCATGTGAATATTGGGGCCTGAAGTCAGTCACCTGCCCCATAATATAGCTTATTTGGTAAGTCTTTTCTTTGCGATTTTCCTTTCATTCCCTTAAGATGATTGCCGAGTCTATCTATAAAGCTAACTTATTTATATCCTCCCATATAGGTCATTTATTAATCAATTGCCAATTTTGCCAATTGCCCCTGTGTGTCTTCGAATCTATCTACAGGCGCTTCTCCCCTCCACCAATCAACTTTCTTTTAACAAATAGTGTGAGTTTTACAGTGGCTTTTTTGCCCTATTCAGTTGATGTATAACGCATCACTTTTCGTGCCCTCTTAACGTAATGTTCAAAACATACCCAATATCCACTCACTCATCATTTTTAATATATTCCCTTGCCAGGTCTACTGCGTGCCCCCTGCAAGCACAATACACGGTGCAGCCTGCCCTTCCCCCTTGGGTGACATTTCTCGTGCCTCCCCTGGGTGTCAGTTTTTCAGGTACGTTTGCGATACCGGGGTCTTTGGGACCGCCTCTCTGTGGGAGTGTCCAGCCACAACATTCCAATATTCAGTTATGTGCTAAACATTTCATTGTTAGACATTTTCGCTTGTTCATATCATGTCCTTTGTATCCCTATGTACAGATTTCTTTATATTGAATTTGAGCTCTTGTTCCCTGAGGAAGCCAATGCCTTGGCGAAACATGTAGGAAACCGAGCCTTTATTTTGATGGCCGTCTCCATCCAGCCCACCCTACTGTATTTGGGTCGCACGCAATATATATGTCTGTTTGGGTGTTAACCATTTTATTGCTCTCTTTATGTATGTAATATTGTCAAATAAAATTTTGTAATTTTATATCCTCTTTTCCTTTTTCACATTATGCTACCTTAGCACCGCTATAATCCCCTGTTCCTTCACAAACTAGTTATTGAATTACTTTGGGATGAGGTGCTGTATCCAATTGAACCACCTAGCAACAACCATATAACATCCACATCACCTAAAAAATAAAAAAACACACCATGAATTCTAAATATGCAGGCATCCATCTATTACCTGAAGCTGTGGTCTCAGACACTGACCTGTTGTGGACACCATTTCGACTTCTTCCTGAACCTCTGCATCCACATCCTCAGGTTCCGCATCCACATCCTTAGGTTGTGTGGTGAGTTCCCCTTCTTCAGGAGGTGTGGGGTTCCTGGTGTCCTCAGATGTCCCGATTCTTTTCTCCCCTATGTGAATACAAAAAAGGTATACTTAGCAGACAGATATTTGAGGCGAGAAGTAGTAATATGAAACATTGCTTGGAAGTGTCGTCCAATTGTCTGTTTTGGCAGAGTTCCAAGCTGAAGACATGATTTTTTCCCTTTCCAAAGCTGGAATACTTACCTGTTTTGTGCAAGTTTCACAGATGGAGAGACCCCTAGTATCCACTGGAGCACCTGCGTGGGACACCATATAAAGGTTGTTATGGTGTCCCACACTAGTGCTCCTGCGTCCAGATGTGTAAAAAGCTGCTGAGTGTCCTTTTCTTACACTAAATCAAGTTGGCATTTCATTATAGTTTCAAATGCATCTAGACAACAATGTAATAAACTTCTTGTAATACAAATAGGCATGAACAAATGTAGCTGACCTGCATCTGCCAAAAACATCATATTTGTGGTCGAATGAATGATGTTTAATACGAACGGTTGACATTTTAAACTGTACAACAGTAAAGAAAAGCATATGGACCAGCACGAAAGTAATAATAATAATAGGAACACACGACAAATACTTACTTTTTTGCAGCACTTTCCTGATCTTTCTATACTGATCCTGCTCCCTCAATTTCAGGCCTGACCAACATTTCCTCACTTGCTCCTTGGATCGTCGTACCCCAAAAGTCCTGTGCAGTCTTCTCACATCATGATCTAGTCCTTTCTCACATTTGGGTTTCTGTATGGTCCATACTTCCCATCATAGTCTGCCCTCTTCAAGATGTCCACCATCTCCACCATCTCTTCAAAGGACATATTTAAGGCCTTATATCTCCTCCTGGATGTGGAACTGCCTTGCTCCGGGCTTTCCTTGTCATTGCTGAGAACAGCACACACCTGCTGTGTCTCTGCCATGTGCTCTCCCACTGCCCCGAAAGAGAAGAGGCGGGGAATACACTAGAAAGAAGGACAGGGGTGGAGTTTGACGCATGCGCAGTGTATATAAAGCATAACATGTGGGTGTCATACTACGATCTGTGAGTGGAGGACGGAGGATCATAAGCGCCGATCATGCAAACTAAGGTACAATTGTAACTTGGGGCATCAGTGGTTAGTGGCCTATAGGGATGAGCTTCGTGTTCGAGTCGAACCGATGTTTGACTCGAACATCGGCTGTTCGATCGTTCGCCGAATTGCGAACGATATGGGCCGTTCGTGCCAAATTCGTGTGGCGCGTCACGGCCCATAATTCACTGCGGCATCGCAGTGCATTGCTTGCTGATGATTGGCCAAGCATGCACTATGACCCGCATGCTTGGCCAATCACAGCGCCGCCTTAACAGAGAGCCATAATTGGCCAAAGCCAAGGAGGCTTTGGCCAATTATGGCTCAGGGGATTTAGTACACGCCCCACACTATATAAGGCCGCCTGCACGGCGGCCCTGTGCAGTGTGTTCCGGTGTGCTTAGAGAGAGAGAGAGACAGTGTCATTTCATTTGATTTAGCTAGATTAGGCAGGACAGTCAGTCAGTTAGCTGCACTTAAAGTGTATTGTGTATATATATGCATGCCAGGTATTGCATATATATATATATATATATATATATATATATATATATACACTGTATTCAGTTTAGCTAGATCCGTTCCTGTTATCTTCTAGACTATTTACATTTAGTGCAGTGCGTCCTGCTCACAGTGTTCAGCTAGATCCGTTCCTGTTATATTCCTACTGACAGGCAGGCTTGTCTTGTTACAGTATTTTTAAGAAAATTACTGATGTTCTTTTGATCCTATTAGTACCACAGTCAGGCAGCTAGACTATTTACAGTTAGTGCAGTGCGTCCTGCCCACAGTGTTCTGCTAAACCTACAAGTAAGTGGGGTGCGTCCTGCTCACAGTGTTCAGCTAAACCTACAAGTTAGTGGGGTGCATCCACCTCACAGTGTTCAGCTAAACCTACAAGCTAGTGGGGTGCGTCCTGCTCACAGTGTTCAGCTAGATCCGTTTCTGTTATCTTCTTACTGACAGGCAGGCTTGTCTTGTTACAGTAAATACAGCTACCTGAAGAAAATTGCTGGTGTTCTTTTGATCCTATTAGTACCACAGTCAGGCAGCTAGACTATTTACAGTTAGTGCAGTGCGTCCTGCTCACAGTGTTCTGCTAAACCTACAAGTTAGTGGGGTGCGTCCTGCTCACAGTGTTCAGCTAAACCTACAAGTTAGTGGGGTGCGTCCACCTCACAGTGTTCAGCTAAACCTACAAGCTAGTGGGGTGCGTCCTGCTCACAGTGTTCAGCTAGATCCGTTTCGGTTATCTTCTTACTGACTGGCAGGCTTGTCTTGTTACAGTAAATACAGCTACCTGAAGAAAATTGCTGGTGTACTTTTGATCCTATTAGTACCACAGTCAGGCAGCTAGACTATTTACAGTTAGTGCAGTGCGTCCTGCTCACAGTGTTCTGCTAAACCTACAAGTTAGTGGGGTGCGTCCTGCTCACAGTGTTCAGCTAAACCTACAAGTTAGTGGGGTGCGTCCACCTCACAGTGTTCAGCTAAACCTACAAGCTAGTGGGGTGCGTCCTGCTCACAGTGTTCAGCTAGATCTGTTCCTGTTATCTTCTTACTGACAGGCAGGCTTGTCTTGTTACAGTATTTTAAAGAAAATTGCTGGTGTTCTTTTGATCCTATTAGTACCACAGTCAGGCAGCTAGACTATTTACAGTTAGTGCAGTGCGTCCTGCTCACAGTGTTCTGCTAAACCTACAAGTTAGTGGGGTGCGTCCTGCTCACAGTGTTTAGCTAAACCTACAAGTTAGTGGGGTGCGTCCACCTCACAGTGTTCAGCTAAACCTACAAGCTAGTGGGGTGCATCCTGCTCACAGTGTTCAGCTAGATCCGTTCCTGTTATCTTCTTACTGACAGGCAGGCTTGTCTTGTTACAGTAAATACAGCTACCTGAAGAAAATTGCTGGTGTTCTTTTGATCCTATTAGTACCACAGTCAGGCAGCTAGACTATTTACAGTTAGTGCAGTGCGTCCTGCTCACAGTGTTCTGCTAAACCTACAAGTTAGTGGGGTGCGTCCTGCTCACAGTGTTCAGCTAAACCTACAAGTTAGTGGGGTGCGTCCACCTCACAGTGTTCAGCTAAACCTACAAGCTAGTGGGGTGCGTCCTGCTCACAGTGTTCAGCTAGATCCGTTCCTGTTATCTTCTTACTGACAGGCAGGCTTGTCTTGTTACAGTATTTTAAAGAAAATTGCTGGTGTTCTTTTGATCCTATTAGTACCACAGTCAGGCAGCTAGACTATTTACAGTTAGAGCAGTGCGTCCTGCTCACAGTGTTCTGCTAAACCTACAAGTTAGTGGGGTGCGTCCTGCTCACAGTGTTCAGCTAAACCTACAAGTTAGTGGGGTGCGTCCACCTCACAGTGTTCAGCTAAACCTACAAGCTAGTGGGGTGCGTCCTGCTCACAGTGTTCAGCTAGATCCGTTCCTGTTATCTTCTTACTGACAGGCAGGCTTGTCTTGTTACAGTATTTTAAAGAAAATTACTGATGTTCTTTTGATCCTATTAGTACCACAGTCAGACAGCTAGACTATTTACAGTTAGTGCAGTGCGTCCTGCTCACAGTGTTCTGCTAAACCTACAAGTTAGTGGGGTGCGTCCTGCTCACAGTGTTCAGCTAAACCTACAAGTTAGTGGGGTGCGTCCACCTCACAGTGTTCAGCTAAACCTACAAGCTAGTGGGGTGCGTCCTGCTCACAGTGTTCAGCTAGATCCGTTTCTGTTATCTTCTTACTGACAGGCAGCCTTGTCTTGTTACAGTAAATACAGCTACCTGAAGAAAATTGCTGGTGTTCTTTTGATCCTATTAGTACCACAGTCAGGCAGCTAGACTATTTACAGTTAGTGCAGTGCGTCCTGCTCACAGTGTTCTGCTAAACCTACAAGTTAGTGGGGTGCGTCCACCTCACAGTGTTCAGCTAAAGCTACCTGTAGAAGGTTGGTGGTGTTCTCATACTACAGGCAGGCAGTTGATTTTGCTAGCTGCAGTATCAGTACATATATATATATATATATATATATATATATATATATCCCAGCTTAGTGCAGATACAGGCCATTAGTATGTCTGGAAGGCCAAGAAGGAGAGGCAGACAGTCACAAGCCAATAAGAGAGGGCAAGCAGGCTCTGTGTCTAGTGCTGGTCGTGGAGATGGTGCATCCTCATCAGCACGTGGCCATGGGACACGCTTGGCCTTTTTTTCGGCAGCTGGCCATGTTGAGCCGCAACATACGGAAGACTTGGTTGAGTGGATGACCAAGCCGTCCTCATCCTCCTCATCCTCTCTCACCCATGCCCAGGGTACTTTGTCTGGCAAAGCAGCGGCCTCTTCCCTCGGCTCAATGTCATCAGTGACTCCTTCCCTAGCCCCACCATGTCCTCCTGAGGAGTCCCTCGAACTGTTTGACCACAGTGTTGGGTACATGCTCCAGGAGGATGCCCAGCGTTTGGAAGGCTCTGATGATGATACTGAGCTCGATGAAGGCAGTAACACGAGCACGGACAGAGGGGGTGCCCAAGAAGGACAGCAATCTGGCAGTCATGCTCCCCCTGCTGCAGCATACTGCCAGGTTTGCTCCAGTGATGAGGAGGGAGGGGATGATGAGGTCACTGACTCAACGTGGGTGCCTGATAGGAGAGAGGAGGAGGAGGAGAAGGCGGCACATCACCAATGAGGCAGGATGCCCTCCAGGGGCCAGCCTAAGGGCAGCACATTGACTGCATCACACCCCAAAGCTCCACATGTGCAGGGCGCTGCAGTCTCTGCACGTTATTCAAAAAGTTCTTTGGTGTGGGCCTTTTTTGAGACGAGTGCATCAGATCGCACCGCTGCTATTTGCAACATATGTCTCAAGCGTATCTCGCGTTGCCAAAACATCTCCCGCTTGGGTACCACATGCTTGACCAGACATATGTTGACCTGCCATGCAGTTCGTTGGCAAGCGTATCTAAAAGACCCACACCAAAGAACAAAGAGGACCTCTGATTGCTCCTCATCAGCTGAGATTTCCAACCCCACTAGACCTTCAGTCCTCTCTGAGACCTGCACTGAGAGGAATGAAGGTGTAGAATTAGGTGTGTCACAGCCACGTACTTGTGGGCAATCTGATTTTGGTACACCGACGTCAGATTGTACCAGGCAAATTTCCCTGCCCCGGCTGCTGCACCGCCGAAAGAAGTTTGCTCCCAGCCATCCACATGCCCAACGGTTGAATGCTAGCCTTTTCAGTTGGTAGACTCTGCCCCTTCCGTGAGTTTGTGGAATGTGCAGTTCCTCAGTGGCAGGTACCCAAACGCCACTTTTTCTCACGGAAGGCGATTCCGGCTCTCTACCAGCATGTAGAAGGCAATGTCCATGCCTCGCTGGACAGGGCGGTCAGCGGTAAGGTGCATATTACCGCTGACTCATGGTCCAGCAGGCATGGACAGGGACGTTACCTAAGTTTCACGGCGCATTGGGTGACTCTGCTGGCAGCTGGGAAGGATGCAGGACAAGGTGCAGTAGTGTTGGAGGTTGTTCCGCCACCACGCCTCCAAAATGCTAATGATTGTGACACACCTCTCTCCTCCACCCCCTCCTCTTCTTCTTCCTCCATGGCCTCTTCCTCGGAACCAGCGGTGCTCCGTAGTCGTTCAAGGGGCTACGCAAGTACGCAGGCCAAAAGATGCCATGCGGTGCTTGAGCTGGTGTGCTTGGGGGACAGGAGCCACACTGGGGCAGAGGTTCTGTCAGCTCTGCAGGGGCAGGTTCAGAGGTGGTTGACGCCACGCCAACTTAAGGCAGGAATGGTGGTTTGCGACAATGGCACCAACCTCCTCTCTGCCCTCCGACAGGGACAAATGACCCATGTGCCCTGTTTGGCTCACGTCCTTAACTTGGTGGTGCAGCGGTTCTTGGGCAGGTACCCGGGCTTACAGGATGTCCTGAGGCAGGCCAGGAAAGTATGTGTGCATTTCCGCCGGTCATATAATGCCAGTGCTCGGCTGACGGACCTCCAAAAGGAGTTTAACCTGCCCAAGAACCGCCTAATCTGTGACATGCCCACCAGGTGGAACTCAACGTTGGCCATGCTGCAGCGGCTGCACACGCAGCAGAGGGCCATCAATGAGTACCTGTGCGACTATGGCACCAGGACAGGGTCGGGGGAGCTTGGTTTTTTTTCCCCACGCCAGTGGGCCATGATCAGGGATGCATGCACTGTCCTGTCACCATTTGAGGAGGCCACGAGGATGGTGAGCAGTGACAGTGCATGCATCAGTGACACTGTCCCCCTTGTCCACCTGTTGGAGCACACGCTGCGTGGAATAATGGACAGGGCACTTGAGGCAGAGCAGAGGCAGGAAGAGGAGGACTTCCTTAGCTCTCAAGGCCCCCTTTATCCAGACAGTGTTCCTGCGTGCCCGCCGATCACACAGGAAGAGGACGAGGAGGAAGAGGAGGAGGAGGAGGAGGAAGATTGTGTCAGTATGGAGGTGGAGCCTGGCACTCAGCATCAGCAGCAGTCTTTAAGGGATCAGTCCCAAGAAACACATGGACTTGTACGTGGCTGGGAGGAGGTGGCTGCGGACCATGTCGTCCTTAGTGACCCAGAGGACTCCGGACCGAATGCCTCAGCAAACCTACGCTGCATGGCCTCCCTGATCCTGCAAAGCCTGCGTAAGGATCCTCGTATTCGTGGTATCAAGGAGAAGGACCAATACTGACTGGCAACCCTCCTTGATCCACGTTACAAGGGTAAGGTTGCGGACCTTATCTTGCCATCACAGAGGGAGCAGAGGATGAAACATCTTCGGGAGGCCTTGCAGAAAGGTCTGTGCAACGCGTTCCCAGAGACTGGGAGGTTACAAACTCCTGTTTCTGGACAACGTGTTGCTGAGGCTTTGGTCAGTCAAAGAAGGAGCGGTGGAGAAGGTGGCCGTCTGACCGATGCGTTCAGACAATTTTTTGGTCCGCAGCCCCAAGGTATGATCGGTTCCAGCAACCATCGCCAGCGTCTGTTTTACATGGTGCAGGAATACCTAGGGGCAAGATCAGACTTGGACACCTTTCCCACCGAAAATCCTCTGGGTTACTGGGTCTTGAGGATGGATCACTGGCCAGAGCTTGCACAGTATGCAATTGAGCTACTGGCCTGTCCTGCATCCAGCGTTCTTTCGGAATGCACATTCAGTGCTGCTGGAGGCGTGGTAACCGATCACAGGGTGCGTCTGTCCACTGACTCGGTCGATCGACTGACCTTCATAAAAATGAATCAGTCTTGGATCACCACCAGCTACCAAGCACCTGATGCTGATGTAACCGAATAATTTTTTTTGAAATCTCAGATCCCTTCAAAGACTGCCTATGCTGATGCTGAGTGACTATCCCTGAGTAATTATCCTCTTCCTCCTCAATCATCACGCTGATAGCTTGTAAGAACATTTTTGGTTCTGGGTGCCACCACCAGTGCCTAAGGCACAATTTTTCAGCCCCTGTTTAACAGGGGCGTGTAATTACGATTTTTGATGTAATACTTTGCAGCAGGGCTCGTTCCTGCATTCCAACTAGAGTGTCTGTGAGGGGTTGCAGTGTTGTGGCACCAGCACCAATGCCTAAGGCCAAATTTTTCAGCCCTTGTTTAACAGGGGCGTGTAATTACAATTTTTGATGCAATACTTTGCAGCAGGGCTCGTTACTGCATTCCAACTAGAGTGTCTGTGAGGGGTTGCAGTGTTGTGGCACCAGCACCAGTGCCTAAGGCCTAATTTTTCAGCTCCTGTTCAACAGGGGCATGTAATTACAATTCTTGATCTAATATTTCACAGCAGAGCCCTGTGAGGGCTTACAGTGTTGTGGCCACAGCAACACCTAAGGCCCAAATTTCTGCTGAGTATATAGGGCAGGACCCTACTTTCAAACAACTAACTTACAAACGACTCCTACTTGCAAACGGAAGGAGACAACAGGAAGTGAGAATAAATCTACCCCTAGGAAGGGAAATTCTCTCCTGTAAGAGTTAATATGGGAAAAACATTTCTCCTTTCCACTGATGCTTTCCAATCCATTGGGACAAAAAGTGAGGTGAAATCTTCTGAAGAGGAGGAAAGACAGCAAAACAAATGTCACAGGGGTGATAACCCTTCCCTATGTTTTCCAAAAAGCTTAAAAAAGATTTTTTGGCTGGAGCTAAACACGTTAAAAATGTACCCGTTCAAAATTACAAAGAGATTCTACTTAACAACAAACCTACAGCCTGTATACTGCTGTTCAGAGTATATAGGGCCTGGTGGCCCCACACCTTTCCTTATTTTAATTTGGGTGCGGGGTTCCCCTTAATATCCATACAAGACCCAAAGGGCCTGGTAATGGACTGGGGGGTACCCATGCCGTTTGTCTCACTGATTTTCATCCATATTGCCAGGACCCGACAGTACATTAAACCCGCAAGCAGTTTTAAATGAGATTTTTTCCTTTAAAAATGACATTTGGTGCAGGGACTGTTCTAAACACGGGAAACACGCGTCACTTTACAGGCATACTATAGACACCCCTCAGGTACGATATTTAAAGGAATATTTCACTTTTTTTTTTTTTTACTTTAAGCATCATTAAAATCACTGCTCCCGAAAAAACGGCCGTTTTTAAAAGTTTTTTTTGCATTGATACATGTCCCCTGGGGTAGGACCGGGTCCCCAAACCCTTTTTAGGACAATACCATGCAAATTAGTCTTTAAAATGAGCACTTTTGATTTCGAACGTTCGAGTCCCATAGACGTCAATGGGGTTCTAACGTTCGTGCGAACTTTCGGTCCGTTCGCAGGTTCTGGTGCGAACCGAACCGGGGGGTGTTCGGCTCATCCCTAGTGGCCTATACTGCTTATAGATTAAGGCCTATATTGGGACAAGATTAGGAGAGTTTAGCCTGACATTAGGGTTTGTCTTGTGTTGTGTCTTGCAGCTAAAATGGTGGAGAAATTCACTGACCAGGACTTCCTGCCCAAATTCCTAGACATGTACAGGGAGCAGCCATGTCTCTGGCAAGTCCAAAACAGGGACTACTCGAACAAGCAAAAGAGGAAGGCAGAGCTGGATAAACTGTTGGAATTGGGGAAGCCTTTGTATCCCACTGCACACATCAACTATTTGAAGGCCAAAATTGGTAACCTGAGGAGCACATATAATAGGGAGTGCAAGAAGGTCCACGATTCCCAGAGATCCAGAGCAGCAGCAGATGACATATATATGTCCCCAGGCTGTGGTACTACGACAGACTGCATTTTTTGTCAGACCAGACGGAACCCAGGCCGTCGCTATACACTTCCTTCAACACTTCCTTCCACATCAGCTGAGGCTCCTGAAGTCCAGCCTGGGTCTTCCACCCAGGAAGATGTGGAGGAGCCCAGCTTGTGCCAGGTATAGCATTGTTGAACATATTTCTTGTCAAAAATTGAATGATGTTAACTAGATGTTATTTATCACTAATTTCTGATTTAACAAAGTGGTTGACATATCAATAGACAATAGTAGCCAAAAATGACTGGGACAAGAATGAAAAATGCTAGGGTCAGAAGGATATTCTTTTCTATTTGGTAACATTCAATTTGCAACAGTCATGAGCTCAAAATTGTGTGTGATTGATGACCAAAAACCTAAAACTATGTACCATTTTCATACACAGGAAAATATCAGCCTCAGCCAAGAGAAGGCCGTGGCAAGCAGCCTGACAGAATCCCAGGTTCCTCCCCTCTGCCCTCCAAACAAAAGGACCAAGAAGGCGAGGAACCTGGAGGAGTAAGCAACTGTTTTCCTTCGCCAGGCACTTAACATGACCCCTGGTGGCCACTAGGTATTTGGCTGTGTCACAGCAAGCAAGCTTGAACACATGGAGGAGGGCTAACGCATGATCTGTGAGGAAATCATTCTGCAGGCCCTAAACAAGGGGACGAGGAACGAACTAACAACTCAAAGCCACCTGTGTGAGTTGGATCATACTCCTCCACCACCTCCAGCAACACCACCACCACCACAACCACCCAACCCACCACAGCAACATGGAAGGAAGCGTGGAAGGAAGTGTTGAGAATGATGGCCTGGGATTGGTGTGGTCTGGCAAAAAACACAGGCTGTTGTAAGACCACAGCCTCGGGACTTAAATGTCATCTGCTGCTGTTCCCGATCTCTTGGAGTCCTGGACCGTATTGTGCTCCCTATTAAATGGACTCCTCAGGTTACCAATTTTGACAGTCAAATTATTGATGTCTGTCCTGGGGTACAAAGGCTTCACCAATTCCAACTGTTTCTCCAGTGTTGCCTTCCTCTTTATTTCGTTATGACCCGTCATAAAATTTCTATTTTTTTTTTGGACAAATACTTGGCTATGTGTTTTACTTCAAAAAGGACAGTTTGTTTGTGAGTAGGCAGGTACATTTCACAAATACGATGCCAAATTAATGAGGGACATCAACATAGTTGTATCTTTGATGTTAAAAAATACAAGATAATAATGGTGTTGTGGTAAGTTGACACACAAAACGACAAAAAAAATTATGGAGACCACTAGAAAAAATTAAATAAATAAAGATTATTCTGGAGATCATGAGAAAAAAAACAACAAAAACAAATATTATTCAGGAGATCAAGAGAAATAAAATAAGATCAATTTGTCAGAACTCTGTGAATATCAGCAGCAAAGCAACTTCATTATTATAGCATTACAAAGAAGAAGAGAATGCACTGCATTGAGAGATTTCATAATTTGCCGCGTGACGAATGTGATATCTCCATTACAAACACTAGTTTTACTTGATTCCGAGCATATGTGAACTTTTGTGCGCGGACTTGTGTACACACGATCGTACTTTCCGAACAACAAAGTTTTGTTGGCGGAAAATTTGAGAACCTGCTAGCAAACATTTGTTGGCGAAAAGTCCGACTGCAAATGTTCGATGGAGCATAAACATGGTCTGACTTTCCGACAACAAGCTCACATCCAACTTTTCCCGTTGGAAAATCTGACCTTGTATACACGGCATTAGTGTGACAAACGTTTATATGGGGTTTTTCACTGAAGATTATATCTAAATGAGGAATGCAATTTGCCCTTTCTGCGCTGTATTGCATTAAGGGGTTGGATTTAAGTAAAAAAGAGAAGAGGACAGTGTCCACAGTGGGCTGGTATTTCCTTAATGCTATTTACACTGAATCACAGAGAAGGGAGAAGGCAGAGGCAGAAGTTAAGGTATTAAAAGACCAGCTAGCAGGTGCTTCAGAGTGTGTGCGTTCAACTGCTAGTCGGGCTGATGATTTGCAAGAGCGGTTTGCAGCCCTCATGACCAAATCAATTAATGCCTTAAGGAAAAGGAAGGGCCATAAACCTGTTAGTAAAGCCAGGCTATGTGCCATTGTCACATTCCAAAATTGGGATTGTGGGGATGTGCTCTCCTCAAATGATAGTGAGGATGAGGAGATAGAGTTTGATATTTCGCATGATGATCTGCTAGTGCAAAAGAAAAAGTATGCCAGACCTCTCATTACTAAGCATAGGAAACAGCAACATGATAGAGAGGATATGGCAGATGGGGAGGTGCATTATCGCAACCCCAGAGATGTTGAATTTGAAGAAGTACGGGAGTTTACACAAACTGAACTCCATGAGCTGGCAAAACAATACAAACAAAGGTCTGGGGAGCACCTATTGACCTGGCTCCTAGGCTTATGGGATGAAGGGGCGGACAGTGCTGTTTTGTCAGGTAAGGAAGCAGTGACTATGGGAGTGTTAACCCATGATCCACAATTGCATCAGGCAATGCAAAAAGCCCGAGAGTTTAGCGTGAATTTTTCACTGTTAGACCTCGTGAGAGATGGAATAGTCCAAGTATACACTAGTCCTACTGACCTGGAAAATACCTACTCATGGAGATCAATAGGAGAGGGTATTTCCAGGTTACGTGAGATGGGTTGTATAACCGGATTAAATACATTTCCAGAATGGATGGGTCCATGTCTGCTCTGCGCTCTAAGCTGATGAAGTCTGTACCATTTAATCTCAGGGCTCCATTATTGTCCTTGTTGGGAGGCCTGGGATTAAACAGCAAGATTCATGAAGCCACAACCCTTTTAAGCCAGTTGGGGGAGCTAGAGGAGACTAAAACAAAACCTGTCAGGGCAGTAGATAAGGTCAAGACCAGACAGGAAGAATACAAGCAGAAAAGAATAGAGAAGAAAGGGAATGGGGTAGAGAAGACAGGAGGTGAAGAGAAAACCAGGCTTGTTATTTCTAGGAAAGAAATGTGGGTGGACTTATTAAAGGCAGGAGTACCTAAAGATGAGATAGATGGGATTTCTACTGCAGAAATGCTGAAGAGGTGGAAACATTTACTAGGGAAAACTGTCAGGGTTAGAAACACTACTCCTAGAGAAGATAACATCAAAACAGAACAGACCCCTCCTGTTAGCCCCAAACCAAGTCCCAAAACTGAACATGAACCCAAATCCCTTTATCCTGGGGAGGAGTTAGAGAGAATCAGAAAAGGGGATTGGGAGGTTCCTTATCCTTTATGAAGGGAAGGTGAGTCTCCTGTAATAGCCGTGAGGGCAGTGACAGCAGGAGACCGACGCCCATATGCACCGGTCACTGTATGGTGGGGGAAGTCATCTTCTCCTACACATGTAATGGCTTTAGTTGATAGCGGAGCTGAAATTACACTTTTGCAAGGTAATCCTTCCCATCACAAAGGAGAATTGATTTATGTAGAAGGTTTGGGAGGGCAAACCACACCAGCAGTTAGGATACGGGTGAAATTGGCTATTGGCAAATGTTTTGGTATCAGAGTTACCTGAAAATATTCTTGGGATGGATGTACTTCAAGGTCAGTCAATTCAGACTGAAAGAGGTACATTCACATTTGGGTATCCTGATAAAGTGTATCTGGTTAGGGCAGTGAAGGCTGTGGTCGGAGGTCATGCGAAATGGACCCCTGTCTACATTTCTCCACCAGAGAAGCCAGTCTGTCTCAAGCAGTACAGACTTCCTGGAGGCCACAAAGAAATTGGGGAGACTATTCAAGAACTGTTGAGAGTAGGGATCCTTAGACCTGCTGTAAGTCCTTTCTCGTCTCCGGTGTTCCCAGTAAAAAAAACCTGATGGGACATATACAATGACTGTGGATTACAGAGGTCTAAACAAAGTGGCACCTCTATTGAAGTCAGCTGTACCAGATATGATCTCAATTGTTGAGAAAATTGCTAAAAATGCAGGGAAATATCATGCTGTGATGGACCTGGCTAATGCTTTCTTTTCGATTTTAATAGACCCAGAGTGTCAAGACCAGTTTGCTTTTGTGTGAGATGGCCGCCAGTACACTATCACCGTGCTTACTGAAGACAATGTTCATTCTCCAACGATTTGTCATGTACTGATTGCTCAAAATTTAAGTACCCTGAGTTTGAAAGTCACTGTGTTCCACTACATTGATGACATCATGATCTCTGGAACAAAAGAAGATGTAACTGAAGCACTGCACCTGCTGATACATCACATGGGGAACAGAGGGTGGGCTATCGACAAAGACAAAGTCCAAGGACCTGCAACAGAAGTGAAATTCCTGGGAATGATGTGGACTGGGCCGCAGAGGAAAATTCCAGAGACAGTTGTGCAAACTATCCAGGCGCTGTTGCCCCCTACTACCAAAAAGGAGGCACAGAAGTTCATTGGAGTTGTGGGGTTCTGGAGATCGTTCATCCCACATCTTGGACTGATTCTAAGGCCTATATATAATGTCACCAGAAAAAAGACTGAGTTCTCATGGGGTTCAGAGCAGCGGACTGCATTCCTGGCTGCTAAAGAAGCTATTTTGCAGCATCAGGGATTAGGACCGGTGAGACAAGGAGTACCATTTCAGCTAGATGTAGTGGAGCAGAATGGTACTATATCTTGGAGTCTATGGCAGCCAAATGAAAAGAAAGGACTGAGAGCAATACCCAATGGATTTTGGTCCAAACAAATGACAGGGGCACAGAAGAGATGCACGCCCCTAGAGAAGTACCTGTTTGGGGCCTACACAGCACTTCAACATGTAGAGACCATTACAGGAAAGGACACAGTCACCATCCATACTGCACTACCAATAGCAGGATGGGTGAGAGATAATGGACTGACAACTAGGGCAGCTGTAGCCCAGAACCAGACACTTAAGTGGAAGTGGTACCTTCAAGAAAGAGGGGGTATTGCAGCTGGGGATGTTAGAGACAGTTCAAAACAGTTGGCAAAACAGTTGGCTGGGCTTGTCACTTTTACCAGCCAGAAGAAGAAATTCCTGTGCTGCAGTCATCCCCCATTCAAGAGGCTCCACCGTTTGAGTCTCTGTCAGAAGACATGAAGGAGTCAGCGTGGTTCACTGATGGTTCAGCCATAGTCAGCCTCGTCTGGACATAAAATGGACAGCAGCAACCTACAACCCAAGTACAGACACAGTCCTGCAGGAGACCGGAATTGGAGGGTCCAGTCAGTATGCAGAGTTGAAAGCGGTGGTGATGACTCTTCAGGAGGATCCTTCTTCCCATGTCACTATCTACACTGGCAGCTGGGTGGTTTTTAAAGGAATTACAACTTGGATGCCCACGTGGAAGTCCAATGAATGGATGATTCATGGAAAGGTGGTGTGGAGAGGCAAGGAAGTCTGGGACTACATCTGCAAGGGAGCTCACTCCCGCACCATAAAAGTGGGGCATGTTGATGCACATGTGCTCCTAGTCCCAGACTTTGAGACCTATAACAGAGTTGCAGATGAAATCGCCAAAGTGAAGGCAATTGATCCTGTCTTGATGAACTTGGCCAACTGGGCCCACAAGCAATCTGGACATTTGGGGCAAAAAGTAACATATGAATGGTCACAGCAGAGAGGATTGCCTATATCCATGGACATGATAAAGACTGTAATAGGGAACTGTACAGTGTGTGGAGAAGTGCGACAATGGCCATTGCAAAAGTACTCCACCGGGTCGATTAAGAGGGGTAAGAGGCCTGCAGAGATCTGGCAGATCGATTTCATCGGTCCCCTGCCCCGGGGAAAGAATGGACTGAGATATTGTTGCACTGCAGTGGACACCTATTCAGGACTTATGCTTGTTCATCCTTGAAAATGTGCAGATCAAGCCGCAAAGATTCAACTGCTCCAGAAACTTGTCGTTGCTTATGGTTGTCCCAAATAAGTGCAAAGTGATAACGGCTCACACTTCACCGGATCAACAGTACAGCAGTGGGCCAAAGATTCTGGAGTGTACTGGTTGTGCCACATACCATCCACAAGCAGCTGGTTTGATTGAAAGATACAATGGGCTATTGAAGGACCAGATATGCAAACTTACATCCACACATACACTAAGGGGGTAGGATCGGGTCCTCACACAGGCAGTCATGTTGTTAAATTCTAGGCCAATAGCCAAAAGCACACCATATGAGAGGATGGTATGGGCTGGGGCACAGATTCAACAGCTGGAGTGCAGAGTTCAGTATTTATGTAAGGTTCCTGAAAGAACAGGGCTTAACAGATACCATGTTACTGCTTCCCATGACACAGAAACCAAGAGTGACTTATCTGAAGCTGAAGCCTATCTAGGAATGAGAGGGAATCTGGCAGGAAGGTTTGAAGTTACATTTGCGTTGACAGATGAGCTTCAAGACAGTGGCTGGGACTGGTTAGTGGATACTTCCCAGCAAGAGTGGAAAGTGAGGCTACATAACAGCAAACCTTCCAAAATAAACAGCAGTGATTTTCTGGGAAATATAAGTATATTTCCTCTCCTCCCTATTGATGTTCTTTGGGAGGGTCAGAAGTGGGTACAGGCAAGGGGCAAAGTGTTAGTCAGATATCCAGGCAAGAAGCCATTTAGAGGAGAGATTTTAGCTGAAGGACCTGGATCTACTGTTTATGTATTATTAGAAGGAACAGATAATCCGCTTTGTTTTCCACTCCACAGGCTGTCTCCGATTTGATCCATAGGAAGACCAGAGAAAAGTGGTTACATGATGGAAAGAATGATGGAAGATCGCAAGAGCTGTGGAGAGCAAGGCCTTTGATGAATTACAAGCCTGGACTAAAGAACTTTAGAATGGACTTTCTAATTAACTTTTTAGACACCTTCTCAATGACAGAAATATGGGAGGTGTTGCATTCAAGGAAAATGAACGTTTAAAATGAGTTTTTCATAATAATGAAGTGATTTTCTGTATGGAGTCTGAAAGGAAAAAAAAATCTAGGGCGGAATGTATTGCATTTGTTAAAAATATGATTTTTTTTATATTAACCAGACATAAGATAAATGGGACAATATTACAATAGTGAGTTGGTCAGATTACTGTCAGTTTTTTGGCTTGAGTAGATTTGTCAAACAAATGCTGTTTTATACAATGGGGGTAGATATCATTGTTGGATTCAATTGACAGTTCAATTAACAGGCTATTGTCTCTATAGCTAAAGTAAACAAGTAAGAAATGTACTTTTCTGAGGTTTTTTCAGCTTTCAAACTGAAAGAATGACTGATAGATTACTGTCAGGTGTTGGCCTGATTAGACAATGGGTACGTAGATGCAGTTTTCAACAGTCCATTGTTTCTACATCTACAGTAAACAGGCATGTTTTCTGTTGTTTGGTAACTATGGCAAACAGCCTGACACATAAAAGGGGGTGAGCAGGGACAGACAGACACACACACACACACACCATCATGCTTTGAAGATCAGAAACTGCCACTCATGGCACACACACACCATCATGCTGTAACATCTGACGCCACTCATGATAGAAGAAGCTTGCCTGATGCTCCAGGAGAATCGTTGCCAATGGAGATCACGAACATACAGTCACAGAAGATAAGTAACTTTTAAGTGTATTTGTACTATTATAGACCATAGGCTGTTCAGTTTGCTAGGCATTTTGCTTGTTATAGATATCTGTCAGTCTTGTATTGTATTCCTAAGATTGCAATAGTTTTTGTATGCACAGCATCTTTGTATAGTAAAAGCACAATTTACACACTGCAGAAATCTCAGCTTCCTTGCTTATACCACAGAGTAACCTTGCTAGATGGACGCAAGCAAAACATGCGCTTATGAGGAATTGTGTTACAAGCAGGACTTTTTTTCTCAGAGAATAGAGTGACCCTTTGTCTCTGCCCCCTACCCACCTTCGAGCACTGTCCCTTGGCTCCAAACCCTACCCACCTCCCAGTACCGCCCCATTTAGACAATACAGAACCAAGTAAAATTTTTGGTGCCAAGTAATTTGTATTGATAACAAGAAAAGCAGTAAAATAGATCCCCTTCAGCCAGCAAAAATAGTCTCTCCACTTCCAACAATATCCCCCCAACAGCAATAGAACCCTGGCAGCAACGACAACCCCTCCTGAAGCCAGCATCAATAGATCCCCCCAGCAGCCAGCACAAATAGACCCCTTCCCCAAGGGTAGATTCCTCCTATCAAAAACTGACCCCCAGCAACATAAGACCTACCCCAGCAACAATAGATCTTCCAACAGCAACATAGACTTCCCCAGCAACAACTGACCCCTCTGCAAAAATAAATCACCTCCAGTGACAATAAATTCCCCAGCAGCCAGTATCAATAGACCTTAGCACACCCTAGCACCCCTTGCCATTACATACATTCAGTGCTGGAGGTGGTGGAACTGTGTTTCCCCGCGTTCCCGCTGAAAAAAAGCCCCGATTACAAGTAATATTAAGACAGAAAAATGCACTTGATTTAAATGTGCAGTATATAAATCATGACAATATTTTGGCTTTAGCTTTTCCTAAAGGTTATTTACATGGTTGATGTAAATATCTATGATTTGAATTTGCTGTAGCTGTCCATTTAGGTCCATTTAGAACTACATGTCCATCTAAAACTACACTGTCCACGACATGGCAACACTGCTGTGTGATTTGAGTGAACAGCATTGTCACACTGTTACATCAAGTAGAAAGTAACTACTGGCAGAATAACAGATAATAAAACTGTTGTTTTAAGGGGAGACGGTTGTGTTAGAGAAGACTCAGAAAAATTCATGTATTTATTGCTACTGACAGACTGCATTATATATGTAATTTTACACTTAGTTACACTTAGGCATGAGGTTTGAGTTTGCCACTGGAGGTGGGAGATTTAGCCAGTAGGCTTAGAAGAGCCAATGAGAAGGCTTTTCTTTAAGTCAGCC
Organism: Aquarana catesbeiana; assembly: GCF_042186555.1. NCBI lineage: Eukaryota > Metazoa > Chordata > Amphibia > Anura > Ranidae > Aquarana > Aquarana catesbeiana. Next base: position 145,203,732 of record NC_133334.1, read on the forward strand.
CCCTCATGGGGGTCAGTTAGAAAACTGTACTTTAGGGGGCATGGCTTGGTGCACGGCGGAGATGGAAGCCTAACCATGGATCGCCGTCAGACCCGTGGCCCAAACTAGTCTTTATGCCAAACAGCAATCGATGATGAGCAAGCAGAATCGCCCCTCACAACACACCCCACCCCGCCGCTCTACAGCTGCATCAGCAGGGAGAAATATCCCAGAGAATCACAGCAGGAGGGAAGATGGAGCCGGTGCATCATGAGGAGGACTTCAGCGAAGTCTCCCAATCTGCTACAGAGGACAATGGTAGGAGAAGTGCACGACCTGAGCATCCCCTTACTTATGCAGACATGTCGGGCTTTGCTGCTGACATTAAAGCCTCATTTTCTGCAGCTATTACAGATCTTAAAACCAATCTGTTAGTCCTCAGAGAGAAGATGGCCACCGCTGAAACAGCAGGAAAGCACAGAGACAAAGCCATACAAAGGCTGGACGGGGTAGCCTCCTCTCATGCACTCCATTTTATCGAGATGAACAGGCACCTGGAAGATCTCGATAATAGGGGGAGAAGGAATAATATTAGAGTCCGAGGCATACCAGAATCAGTCAATGCAGACCAAATAGCTCCTGTCTGCCAGAGGGTATTTAACAGCTTCCTGGAGAGGCCAGAAGATTCGGACATTGAATTTTTCAGAGCGCATAGAGCTCTCAGAGCCAGAGGCCCAGACACATTACCCCCTCATGACATCATTTGCTGCCTGCAAATCTTTTCTCTCAAGGAGGAGATCATGTACAAAGCATGCAGAAACAAGCAGACAGTGTTTAACGGTGAGCACATAAAACTATTTCAAGACCTTTCCCAAATCACGCTGAAAAATTGCAGGGCTGAGACCCTTGCTAGATGTGCTGTGGGAAAAAGATCTCCGATACACGTGGCGCTTCCCCTTTGCTCCCTTAGTGTCGCATAATGGCAAACAACACATACTCTGCACTCCAAGTGATCTCCCGGAGTTTTGCAGCGCCCTGCAACTAGGACAGATCGATCTCCTGGAGTGGTATCAGGAGTTCACACAGGGATAGAAATCTATCACACTCCCCTCTGGCTACTCCGGAGAAGCACCATACAAAGAAACAGAAGCAGAGTCAGCAGGAGGGTCAAGTGACTGGCACACCACGCAGCAAGACGCACTCCTCCAGGATCTTAATGGATGCTTGAGTACCAGGGTTCTAACCTTTATCAGTTTATTACTACACTCTGTTTAAACTGCCACTTTAACACTCTCATGAGCTGAGCAGGTATTCTGTTAACCACACCCTGATGTCTCCCTGCAATAACTTTTTACCCTGGAACATCTGACACTTAGACAATACCCACCATTGCAACCATCCTCATTGTTCACAGTTCCGAGGCGTGACAGGAGTGGGCATTTAGCACAGAACTGGGAACCACCCAGTCTCCTTACAGTATGGTTTCACAAGACCCCTCCAGTGACTCCTACAGACTTGAGTGTTGTTTGTGGAGACTACGCCAGCATTTTGGGAACTTTAGAGACCAGAGCACAACCCAGAGTAATGACTAAATTCCCTTTCAAGAGTCACACTTCAGGAAGGTTTGTCCCTGTAAGGGATTCAGGTGGACCATGGTGTTTGTTCGGTCTGTCCAGAGACTCAGCAAGAGTCCTAACCATCTAATTTACCTATAGTGTTACTACAAGTCTAAGTGTGCCTCATAGTTAAATGTGCAGTTTATTCACATTTCTCCTTTTTCCATTTCACCTGTTATTTGCATTTTCACTAAGTGGCATCCATGTGAGGGAGGATGAGCGGGATGGGTGGCAATATTGCCCTTCCCACCTCGGTCACCCCACTCTATACTTCCTTAACAGTTATTATAGTTGTTGCTTGTTTAGTACTTTCAGTTGAAGCTTTATACCAATCTCCTATATGGCAGAGAAGACCATTAGGCACTGTCCATTTGCTAAGATGGGCCGTGGTCTGGCTGTTCCAAGTTTTTGACAGTTTCTTCTTCTTTTTATACACCTTCGGATAAGTTGAGGCTGGTATTTAGCCACAAGCCTCCCTCATTCCCACAAAGTGTGTTGGTAAGAGGATTTTAAATCCACTTCTGCACACTAATGCCCTGTACACACAGTCGGATTTTCCGACGGAAAATGTGCGATCGAAGCTTGTTGTTGGAAATTCCAACCGTTTGTGGGCTCCATCGGAGTTTCCAGCACACAAAGATTGAGAGCAGGCTATAAAATTTTTCGACAACAAAATCCGCTCGTGTCAATTCCGACCGTGTGTGAACAATTCCGACGCACAACGTGCCACGCATGCTCAGAATAAATTCTGAGACGGAACTGCTTAGTCTGGTTAAATTAGCGATCGTAATGGATATGGCACTTTTGTCACGCTGCAATGTTTTAAATTGTTTAATGCAGCACACTCTCTTCTTCTTTATAATGCTAGAAGAATGAAGTTGTTTTGCTGCTCATATTCACACAGAGTTCGCACAAACTTCTATTTATCGTGATGTCATGAATATAATATTTTTATTTGTCACATCTCCCGAAAAGAATAACATTTTTGGATGTTTTTAGATTTTATTTTTTTTGTTTTTATTTTTTGAAATCCTGATCTTGTATTATTTTTTGTATATATATATTTTTTTACTCCAGAATAGTTTTGGGTGTGTTTTGTGTGTCAAGTTACCACAACACCATTATTATCTTGTATTATTTAATCTCAAGGAAGTTGCTTGGTGTTGGTGTCTCTTGTTAATTTCACATTGTATTTTTGAAATGTACCTGCCTCCTCACAAACTGTCCTTTTTGAAGGAAAACAAACCAAAAATTTATTAAGGGGTCCTAACCAAAGAAAGAGGGAGGCAATGCTGGAGAAACAGCAGAAATTGGCGAAGCCTTTGGCCCCCAGGGCACACATCAACTATTTTCAGCAAAAATTGGTGGCCTGAGGAGTCCTTATCTAAGTGAGTACAATCTGGTCCAGAAGTCCAAGAGATCATGAACAGCAGCAGATGACATGTATGTCCCCAGGCTGTGGTCATACAAGAGCCTGCATCTTTTGTCAGACCAGGCTGAACCCAGGCCATCTCTTTCTTGTCTTCCTTCCAGTCTTCCTTCCCCGCTGTGTCTGTGGTGTTGAAGTTGTGGCAGGAGGAGGAGGAGGAGGATGATGTAACTCACACAGGTGGGTACTTGGTGTGATTTCGCCCCTCACCCCCTTAGTTAATGTTTCATAAAGGATGTCCTCACACATGAGGCATTGGCCCTCCTGCATGTCCTGCAGTTTTGTGGCAGTCATGCAGGCAAAGGCCTCTTCACGAGTGGGGGTGGCTCTGAGGGGCGCAGAAGCCTCCTGAATCAGCCTGAGTGCTGAATCCTGCACGTTACTCCCCTTCCTGGGTCTTTTGTTTGAAAGGCGGAGGGGAGGAACCTGCGATTCTGTGAGGCTCCTACTGGGCCTGGCCTTCTCCTGGCTGCCACTTACCCCCGCCTCCTCCTGGCTGTCACTAACCCCTACCTCCTCCTGGCTGCCACATTCCACAGCCTCCTCCTGTGTGCCACATTCCACAGCCTCCTCCTGGCTGAGGTCTTCCTGTGCATGAAAAAGGGACATAGTTTTAGTTTTTTCTTCATAAATCACATACAATTTTCAGCTCATGATTGAATGTTAACAAATAGAAAAGATTATCATTTTGACCCCAGCATTTTTCATTCTTGTCCCAATTATTTTTGCCCACTACTGTCTATTGATATGTAAAACACTTTATTAAATCAGCAATTAGTGATCAATAATAACATTAATAATAACAATAATAACATCTAGTAAACATCATTTATTTATTGACCAGAAATCTGTAGAAGAATGCTATACCTGACTGAAGCTGTGCTCCTCCATTTCTTCCTGGCTGGCAGTCCCAGGTTGGACATTGGAAGCCTCAGCTGGGGTGAAAAATAGGGTGGAAGTAAGAGTGGAAGGAAGGGTTGAGAGGGATTCCCTGACTTAAGTCTGGTCTGTCAGAAATTGCAGTCTCTCATAGTACCAGAGCCTGGGGACATAAACGTCATCTGCTGCAGCTCCAGATCTCTGGGAATCCTGGACCTTCTTGCACTCCCTAAGTTAAGTGCTCCTCAGGCCACTAATTTTGGCTTTTTTTGGGGACCTCTGGCTTTACCAACTCCAGCAGTTTCTCCAGCGCTGCCTGCCTCTTTTGTTTATGATTATAATGTTTCACCTGCCACAGACAGGGCAGCTCCCTGTACTTGTCTATTAACAAAGGGAGGAAGTTGTGGTCATTTTAGCCTTCCATTTTCTCTGCAATATACAATACAAACCCTAATGTCAGGCTCAAGTCTCCTAATCTTGTCCCAATATAGGACTCAATCTATAAGCAGTATAGGCCCAAGTTTAAATGTTACCTTCGTTATCATGATCGGCGCTTCCGATACTCCTTCCTCCACTCACAGATCGTACGTACGATGCACGCATGTTACGCTTTATGTACACTGTGCATGCGTGAAACTCTGCCAGCCCCTGATGTTCTTTCTAGTCTATTCTCCGCCCCTTCTCGTTCAGCCACAGTGCTTTCTAATTTTACACAATCATTTTCAGAACTCCCCAAATTTTGGTAATAGTCAGCTAAAAGAAAGCCAAGCAGCAAATCTAAGCAACTAAGTTTAAAATATATTTTTATTTAAAAAATGTCTCAGACATTGTCTGGCATATCAATGGCCCCCCTACCCGCAAAGTATTCCATGTATCTTATACGGACCTCGTGGGCACTCTGGGGGGGCAAGCCAGGACGGCCAGCTTCAAGCGCCGTCAGGGTTGGTTCATTAATATTAATTCCAGCCTCAGGCCCAACTGAGCCAGCATAGTTCCAAGAATTTCTCCTTAAAAAGTTGTGGAGAACACAGCAAGCCAGGATGATGTGATTGAGTTTAAATTCCTCCATGTGTATCGGTGTAAGAAATAGGCGGAACTGGCTGGCCATTATTCCAAACGTGTTCTCCACCACTCTTCTGGGTCTGGCCAGCCGGTAATTAAAAACCCTTTGGTCCGGGTTGAGGGTCCTCATAGGGAATGACCGCATAAGATGGTCCCCCAGCGCAAACGCTTCATCCGCAACGAAGACGAATGGAAGTCTTTTTGCATTGTCTTCTGGAGATGGCAAGCCCAAGCTGCCATTCTGGAGACGCCTGTAGAACTCTGTGTGGGTGATGACTCCACCATCTGACATCTGGCCATTCTTCCCCACATCCACATACAGGAACTCGTAAGTAGCCGACACCACGGCCAACATCACAATACTATTGAACCCCTTCTAGTTGTAATAGTATGACCTCGAGTTGGGGGGTGGGACGATGTGGACGTGTTTCCCATAAATTGCCCTGATGCAGTTAGGAAAGTCCCACCACTGGGCAAAGTGGGAGGCCACAGCCACTGGGCAAATTGATTAAAAAATTAATCAATTTGCACATAAACATTGAAAGCATTAGACACAAACATTCTTGGCCAACATCAGTATAACATTTATTTTAGGGAGTATTTAAAGGTATAAGGTATAAGGTCCACCTATCAGATTCCTCCCCCCCTCTCATGGGCCATTTTAAAAATTTTAGGGGGGTGGAGATGTTTTGGCCAGGTAAACCTCTCCACTTCATTGAGAGATGAATGCCTAAAATAATGTGTATTACATTGGCCAGCCCCTCCTTACTTACACTATTGGCAGCCCACTGGACAGGTAAGAAGTGTCATAATACAAAGATATAAATACACACTGTACACATTTTAGCACATTTTTAAATTCTGCTATTACCTATAAAGATAATAATAGCATACAAAAACTTTAAACAGTACCATTTGAAAGTATTCAGGCAGGCCCTTGCACTACATGCTTTCATCCATAAATATGACCACAAAAGAGGTGGGTATAGTGTGTATGGGTTTGGCAAAGTCAGCAGATAGAGGATTGGTATCAGCTGATTTAGCAGTTGGGTGGAGGGAGGGTTCCAAATGATTTTGGGACCCAAAAAAAAAAAAACCTCTGGCACTCTGCCTGAATTAAAAAGCACAAATCACAATTTTAAACATTTTAGAGGGTATTTAATTTAAAGCACTACTATGGAGCTGACAAAATACATTAAAAAAAAACAAAAAGAGAAAACTCGCCCTGCCACAATTCTCCTATCTCAACGCTGTTGGTATTAGGTATAAAACGCAAAACAGAGATTGTAATCTATTAAATGTTAATTGTCAGAGATTGAGATGTCTCTCAGCAGCCACTTACTAAAAAATCAAATATATACAAAAAGATGTGTAAATAATAATTATGAATAGAAACCAGTATCACATCAAAGCGGCGCTATCCTTAATCAGAAATAATGACTGATAAATGAAAAAATGTCTCTGCTGTCAGTACACAATGAAGAACTTGAGCAAAGTCAGATATATTGGAAATCAACATGGAGTCTTCAGCTGGATATATAGAGTGTGTGTGGCAGATTGGATGAGTGCATCATTCACCAAACGTTGTGTCGCCTTGTGCAGCACACATCCCCACAAGGGGTTCCAACTTACCAGAACCCAGGGGTTAATAGGCCTTTAAAAAGCTTCCTCAATCCGGTCCCTCCTGGGCTCCTCAAAGGTAAGTGCTTAAAACCACCAGCAGTATCCACATGTAGGAAAGAGACTCCACATAGTCCAATATCGTTTGGATAATTTATTTATAAAACAAATAAAGTAAAAACAACAAATCTCTTGGCACAGTGCCATTCCAGTGGTAACTCTGTAGCTCTCAGTTGGTTGGAGATACACGATGCAAATAGTAACTTCCCCCAAAGACCCGGGAGCGGAGTACAGGCTGGAGAAATAGATCTAACTGCTCACAGCATCAAGTACTTCCTCCTTCCCATTTCGGTGGCTTCGGCTTGGAGCGCTTGGAACGCACAGCATTGTGACGTAATTACGTATGAAGGACAAACAAATTAAAAAAAAATTCCAGCATGCATGAGGACAAAGGGGACATTCACAGCATATTACAATCATGGTAATTAGGGAATGAGGAAAGAAATACAATATATTAACAAACATTAAATACAATAAAATGTGATGTTAAAGGATAAAAATCTTACCTTAATATACTCCTTCTGCAGGACCTGGATGATGGCAGAACAGGTCTCTGGGAGCCTGGGGGGAGACGCCTGTCGAGAACTTGAGGTCCTGCAGGCTTCTCCCCGTTGCCAAGTACTGCAGGGTGGAGATGAGCCTCTGCTCCGGAGTGGTGGCTTGCCTTATGCAGGTATCCTGCCTGCTGATATAAGGGGTCAGCAAAGCCAACAAACGGTGAAAAACGGGGTCCGTCATCCAGAGAAAGTTCCTGAAATCATCAGGATTATTCTCACGGATCTCACGGAGCAAAGGCATGTGACAGAATTGGTCACGCTGGAGCAACCAATTCTTGGTCCATGAACTCCTCCTCACCCTGTTCATGGATTGGGCTTGTGTCAAAGTAAGAACCCCAACACCAAGCCCCCACACAGCACGAACTCTACGATGAGTACATACATATAACATGGCTAGAAAACGGTCGGCTGGTCAGAACGAAGTAACAGAATGTACTGAAGAACAGCAAGGCCTATAAAGAGCGACCTGAAAATCAGTAATGAACGGACAAGAACACAATGACAAATCAATGGGAACTGACTGCACGCACTAAAGACCAGATACAAACACTCTCCAGTGGTTATACGGCTTATAATTGCCCCAATAGTTACACTACCTAAAGCCCCCTGGAAATTCAACGCTTTCTGGTTGAAACTATTCCGCTCACATGAGGGGATAGTAGGGAGCATGTGTGAGTTTTTCCACACCCAGGATCCAAATGACTCGATGGTTGGGCAGTGGGATGCCTTTAAGGCATATTTGAGGGGTGTATTAATCGCTGAAATGAATAAGGTCAAACAAGACTCATCTGCTCTTAAAAAGGAACTTGAAACTAGTGTACAAGAGATGGAACAATTATATGTCGTGGATCCTTCTGACTCGACCAAGGAGGCATGGCAGGCAGCTCTGTCTGCATATTGTCAACTGCTATCCTCGTCGGCCAACAAGAAGAGATTCTTTGCAAAACAGGCTTTTTTTGAGGAGGGCGAGAAAACAGGCCGCTTACTGGCGAGAATCGCAAATTCATACCAGAAGTCCCCAACCATAGGTGCTATTAGGACTAAGACGGGTAACATAGTTAATACGCCTGAGAACGTGCTGCAGGAACTAACTACTTACTATGAAGACCTATATAGGCCGGGTACATCTTACACACCTGAAGAGTTAGAACAATACTTAGGACAGATAGATTTCCCCAAGTTAAACACAGATCAGAGAGTGCTCTTGGAGAACCCCCTTACAGTGGAAGAACTACAGACTGCGGTTGGATCTTTTCCTAACTGCAAAGCGCCAGGGGAAGACGGAATTCCCATAGAGATATATAAACAATATCCTACTGAACTACTACCCCAACTGCTTAAGGTCTTTAATAGAGCCCGGGAGGAAGGACGCCTACCAATATCAATGTCTAGGGCTAATATTGTTTTGCTACTTAAACCTGGTAAGGATCTGGTAGACCCGGGGGCATATCGCCCGATTTCTCTGTTACAGAGTGACGTGAAAATATTAGCTAAAGCTCTGGCCATTAGATTAAATGGAGTTATTACTTCAATTGTACATGGAGACCAAGCTGGCTTCATGCCCTATAAATCAACTGCGGTTAATTTGAGAAGGCTATTCCTTAATATGCAATCCAAAGCAGACAATATGGGTTCCAGGGCCTTGCTGTCATTGGATGCCACTAAGGCATTTGATAGCATAGACTGGGATTATCTGTGGTCGGTCTTGCGGAGTTTTGGATTTGGTCCACAATATATCTCTTGGGTTAAGCTCCTTTATGGTCAGCCTGAGGCTGCTGTGAGGGTGTCCGGCTTTCTGTCCCCGAGCTTCGCATTGAGGAGAGGTACGAGACAGGGATGTCCCCTGTCTCCTCTCCTCTTCGCGCTGGCTATTGAACCATTGGTGATCGGAATCAGGGCAAATCGGAACATTACAGGCTTCTGTTATGGTGACATGCAGGAAAAAATTATGTTGTATGCTGATGACACCATGCTCCTACTTGGTGATACTGACCCCTCTCTCCAGGAGGCCATGTTGACCATATCTAAATTTGGGAAGTTTTCTGGCCTTCTTATAGATTGGTCAAAGTCTGCCCTTCTCTTATTGGATGGAGATGAATCACAGGAGGTGTGCGCCACTTGCCCTATTCCGATTACTACTTCCTTCAAATATCTAGGGATTCAAATTACGTCCCAGCCCCGGGACTTTATACATTTAAATATATTTCCACTCCTACAACGCTTCCGAGACAAAATTAAGACCTTGAACTCTCTGTTAATGTCGGTAGCAGGTAGAATAAATCTAGTAAAAATGATTCTTATGCCCCAGTTACTTTATTTTCTGCATAACACCCCTATGGTTATCCCCTTAAAAATATTTCATATAGTTAATGCCATTTTCCGAACTCTTATTTGGAAAAATGGTCCCGTCCGGATAAAATTAGAACACCTACAGAGACCCAAGGACTGTGGTGGACTGGCATTGCCCAACCCATGGTTGTATTACCTGGCCTCCCAATTACAGCACCTGATTGGTACATTTGTCCCGTCACAAAACTCATCCCACAGGTTAATGATACATACAGTAGGTAAAGGTCCGATTCATATGGCTTTAGAGGCATTAGCCTTCCCTAAACCACATAAAAAATACCCAACGTTCAGTCTGATTCAAAAGGTGTGGAATAAGTAAAAATATCTCCAGAATGTTGATGGATATACGGAATATAGTTCCATTTGGCACAATGAAACATATGGGGAACTAGCTAAATTACAGTGCGGAGCTCGTTGGAAGCAGTTTGGAGTCACTCATATCAAACATATATTTAGGGATGGAGTATTACGAACATTTGCTGATTTAAAGGAAACGTATAATCTGCCAGCCTCAATGTTATTCTACTATGTGCAGCTTAGACATGCAGTACACACACAGAGTAGCTCTTCGGAGTGGCATTTGTCCCCAACCCCGGTATTTAACCTACTGAGGGATGCTGACTCATCTAAAGGATTTATTTCTCAATGCTATGCCATCCTGCTACAATCCGTGATGAGACACCATCCCTTGAGGGTGAGAGAGAAATGGGAAACAGAGGTGGGACAACTAGACGGTGATCAGTGGGAGGAGATCTTTCAGGCAGTGAACCAATGTTCACTCAATGTGTCACAAAAACTCACCCAATTATATATACTATTGAGAACATATTACACTCCACATAGATTACATTTAATGAACAGGCAGACGGATCCAACGTGTACTAGATGCAAACGTGAGCATGGAGACCTTATACATATGCTGTGGAGATGTCCCAAATAACACATGTATTGGGCAGGAGTGGTGCAAAACATTAACTCAATTTTTAATGTGAATCTTCCACAGGACCCTAGAGCGTGTCTCTTGGGGGCTTTGGAGGAATACGAATGGGAAGGACACAACAGAGAGGCTGTGCATAGAGTACTTTTTCAGGCCAGAAGGCTGATTATGAATCACTGGAAGTCTGATAGGCCCCCGACTATTAAAGATAATATTAACACAACTCTAAAAATGGAAAAGTTGATTTATCAACATAGAGGTAGCATGCCAAAATATGAAAAAATATGGGGTCCATGGTTGGATGTACCGGGATTAGCACCTATGGAGTTGGTATATGACAGGTTGCTAGGAATCAATGCCGGGTGAAACATGGATAGTGGTTGACTGTATTTGGAACAAGGTCTTAGTCGTGTTATATTGAGACCGTTGATTGTTTACTGGATTATGTATTGCATAAGACGAGCTATGTAAATCTGCTTACAATGTTTTTGTAATGTTCTTCCTGCAAACCTAATAAAATCTTGTTGGATTAAAAAAAAAAGACCAGATACAAACCCGCAAGCACAAACTGAACAGCAGAAATATGATCTGAAAACCACGAGTCTGAAAAAGCGTGAAACGTCTCACACCAAACTTTTACTAACACGAGATTAGCAAAAGGTGCCCAAAGGGTGCCACGCTTGGTATTGAACTGCCCTTTTATAGTCTTGTCATACGTGGTGTATGTCACCGCGTTCTTGGTGTTCGGAAATTCCGACAACTTTGTGTGACTGTGTGTATGCAAGACAAGTTTGAGCCAACATCCGTCGGAAAAAGTCATTGATTTTGTTGTCGGAATGTCCGATCAATGTCCGACCGTGTGTACAGGGCATAAGAATTGACTCCCCCGGACAGTGTAATTGTCTAAGAGGGTCGCAAACCCCCCTCTCCTCTCTTAATCCTATTTACTTGCTATACTCCTATCTCTCTGTCTACTTACCTCTACTTTTCTTAGTTGCTGACTGAAGTGATAAAATTCTATATAAGTGACCAGATCTAACGGGTATTTCTATAGTTGTGGTTATAAGTACAATCTGACATCTCTCTCCGGTCCTGAACAATGGCTTATTCTGCATTGGGTCGAGCCCCCACGGTGGTGTGTCACAAGGTCAAGGGCCTAAACATACCGGAGAAACACTCCACCCTCTTGCGGGAACTGAAAAAAGGTAAGCCCAAGATTGTTTTTCTGCAAGAGACCCATTTCAAGACAAACCACATTCCCAGGCTCACCGACTCCTACTTCACAGAGGCACACCACGCCATCAACGACATCTCAAAATCTAAGGGGGTGTCAATCCTGTTGAGCAGGGAGGCTTCATTTGAGATAACAGACAAAGTGGTTGACCCAGGGGAGAGATACATTTTCATCAAAGGGAACTGCTCTGGAGTGCCCACCACATTGACAAATGTGTATTTCCCTAATACTTCCCACCTGCCCTTTTGCCATAAGCTGGTGAAGGAATTTCAGCTCAGGTTGCTTAATCCTAGGAGGGGATTTTAAAATCCACTAGTAGATACCTCATCAGGGAAAACTTTCATTTTTATTTTTTATTTTTTTAATATAACTTTTATTAACACCCACAACGGGAAAAATCAGGTCAATACAACAAAAAGAAAATATAACATGCAGATTACAACTGGAATATAACCTCATTCGTTTAATATATGGCGGCACAGATCAGTAAAGTCGTTTACAGAGCCAATCCCCGACCTGCGTCGCCCCTTGTTATCTACTAGGAGAGGTGTATAGAAGGGATTCAGGTAGCAAGCCTGACATCACTCATTTCCTTTTTCCTATTTCTAATCAATTAACAAAAACAAAACAAAACAAAAAAAAAAAGGTGGGGAGGGAAGAAAATAAAATAAGGAAAATAAACAGCGAAAGGGAGAGAGGGGAATGTAAGGAGGAGGAGAGGGGAATTGGGTATCTTTGGTAAACTTTCATTACCTTTAAAATTCTAAAAAGAATCAAAGCCCTCCTTCATTCTCTAGACCTAGTGGTGTTTCGTACATCCAGAAGACAAGGATTTCTCTTTCTATTCGATCCCACATGACTGTCATTCCAGGATTGACTATCTCTTTATTACACAATGGGACCTACATACAGTTAGAGAAGCCAACATAGGGTTACAGACAATTTCCGATCATGCCCCAGTTTCCATTAGCCTAAACTTGGCAGATGCATCCGCTAAATCAGGAACGTGGAGACTAAATTCCTCTCTCTTAACAGATCCAGTTCTACTACCCAAACTGAACACAGCTCTAAAAGATTTCTTCAGGCACAACGTGACATCAGGTATGGACCCACTGATAGTTTGGGAAGCCCACAAGTGCTCCATAAGGGGAGAGTTGATTAGGATGGGTGCACAAAAAAAGAGAGAAACCCTACACAAGCAATCCTTGACAAGCCATTCTACGACAACTCTCCTCGAGACGAGAAAGACCCTTAAACAGCTTCTAGAATCCAAAACTAAACGATTCCTTTTTTTTCCGGAAAAAGGTCTATTATGAACAAGGAGAAAAACCCGGCTATCTGCTTGCTAGGGCATTAAAATGCCCCAATACCAAATACAACATCACAGGCATTCAGAACAAGGGGGGTAATGCTGATAGAACAAATGACAAAATAGCACAACACTTTCAAGAGTTTTATACCAATCTCTACAATCTCCCAACCCAACATAGACCACCCGACCTTCATGGAGATAGGCTCCAGGTGATGCGGGAATTTCTGATGGACTCTGGCCTCCCTTCACGTAAAGCAGAGGATGCAGCATCACTTGAGAACCCTGTGGACCTGTCGGAACTCAGACTTGCTATTTAAGACCTAAAAACAGGTAAAAGTCTGGGTCCTGATGGGTTCACAGCTATATATTACATGATGTTTGTTGATACACTGGCCACACACCTTCAAGACGCATTAAACTCCCTATCAAAGACAAGAACGGTTCCCCCAAAATTCTTATCAGCATACATTACTGTATTACCCAAGCCAGACAAAGACCCACTACACTGCACCAGCTATAGGCCTATCTCTCTATTGAATTTAGATGTTAAGATAATGGCAAAAATCATCTCCAACAGACTGAAACCTTTACCACATGACTTGATAGAATCAGACCAGGCAGGTTTTATGCCCAGCAGAGAGGCTAGGGATAACGTTACTAAAGCCCTAGACCTGATTCACGCTGCCCATGAGCAAAAGATCGAGGGTCTTCTCTTGTCAACTGACGCAGAGAAGGCCTTTGATCGAGTAGCCTGGGACTACATGTTTGAAACTTGCAGACACATAGGCTTGGGACCAGGGATGTTGGCCTGAATAACCTCCCTCTACCAAAACCCATCGGCCAGACTCAAAATAAACAGCTCCCTATCTAACAAAGTAAGCATAAACAATGGTACAAGACAGGGCTGTCCATTATCGCCCTTGTTATTTATAATATCACTAGAACCATTTGTTAGATGAATCCTTGCAAGCAATGCTATACAGGGATTTAAGGTCGCAGGGAGGGAATTCAAAGTAGCTGCTTATGCAGACGACCTCCTATTCTTCTTTACTGAACCACACATATCCATCCCCTCTCTGCTGAAAGAGTTTGAAATACATGGATACATCTCTAACCTCAAGATAAATTACTCAAAGTCAGAGGCGATAAACATCTCGCTCCCAGAACATACATTAAAGATAGTTAAAGACAATAGTCCCTTTAAGTGGGAATCACAAGCTATTAAATACCTGGGAGTGTGTATATATATATAAATAAAAATGAAGATAAAGTGAGAGATATAAGGGGGGGGGGGATATGTATGTATATGTATATATATATATATATATGTGTATATATGGTTGTGGTCAAAACCAAGGATGATATACTGGATGCACAATTGGACGACCATATTGGGGGGGAGAAAAAGGGGAGATTTGAATGGGGGGCTGGGGGGGGCTTAGGCGGTGGAAAGAAGAAGAAGTACTAAATGTGGGGTGGGTGTAGAAAAGCAAAAATCCATAGAATGAGGATGGGGATAGAAAGATGGAAAATTGTAAATGACAAAGGAAATAAGAACTGAAGAGAAAAAGAAATGAAAATAAAAATAAAAAATGAAAAATGGAAATGTAAACAAAAAATAGAAATGAAAATAAAAATAAAAATGAAAATGAAAGTAAAGTAGATGTCTGTACAATAAATGGGAGTGATGTGGCTGGAATAGACCACATCTACTGGTACTAAATTTGTTAATTGGGAGAACCTTAAGGGTCCAAAAAGGTATATGTGCACTAATGAACGAAGGGGGGGGAGGAACCCTGGATGAAGAAATTATGAAGATGAATTGGATAGGGTTTATGTGAAGATGCAAAAAATGTGGTGAATTCATACAGAATATGCGAGATATGCGAGATGCAGATATATATATATATATATATATATATATATATATATATATATATATATATATATATAACCAACTGGAGGGGAAGAGAGAAAAGGGGGAGTTTTATTAGAGTGGGGGTGGATGTGGGGTGGGAAGGAAGGGTAAAGGGAGGGGGGAAGAGAAAAAGGGGGGGAGGGGCAGGGGGCAAAAGTGAGTGAATGAGCATGAGACTAAACACAACAGATTATTGACCATGACCTCTATTTCCTCATTGGGGCCTCCGGGCATGAGGGAGTACAAAGTGAATATCCAGTACGTTTTCCTCTGGCAGAGACGTCTGAAGCGCTCGGCCAGCAGGAACGTACCTGGAACGAACTCAATGACCCACACCCGTAGGCCCACAGAGGAAGATCCATGGTGTTTTAGAAAATGAAGGAGCACACTGTATTTGTCATTTTCTCCTTTCACAAAACCTCTTCCTCAGTGTGCGTATGGTCCTGCCGACATAATGAAGGCCACATGGGCACAACCAGACAGTAGCTGACAAACTCAGTGGAACAATTGAAAAATTTAGCAATTTGGTAGGTTTTCTACCAAAGGACTACTATAAGGACTTCTACTCAACGCCATACTTTTACCACATCCCTAAAATTCATAAAAACATTACTGATCCCCCTGGCAGGCCCATAGTTGCAGCCATGGACAGTATTACCAGCCCAATTTCCCAATATATTGACACTTTCCTACAACCCCTAGCACAAAACCTCTCATCCTTCATTCGCGACGGAGTCCATCTCATAGAACAATTGGCCCATTACACTTGGGAACCCACTTACTTGTGGGCATCGCTTGATGTAAACTCATTATATACTTCAATACCGCATTCCATAGGCCTCAGAGCCACAGCCACTTTCCTCTCTTCAGATGCCCTGCTCCATCCCAAACTAGCAGAATTAACCTTGGAGGCCACAGAATTCTGCCTGACCCATAATTATTTTGAATTTGATGGGGACTTTTATCTACAGGTGATGGGCACAGCTATGAGGGCAAATTTTGCCCCCAGCTATGCCAACCTCACCATGGGACTCTGGGAATCCAATTACATCTGGCACAACAACCCCTATATCTCATATTGTTTTCTTTGGGAAATATATTGAGATTATTTTCATCTGGGATGGCCCAGAGTCCCTGTTTTTGAGTTTCTACAACATTACAACAATAACACATACAGTATTTCTTTCACTTCTGAACAAGATTCCCAAACACTATGATTTCTGGATTTGACACTATATCACCATGAAGGCAAAATCCTCTCTAAAAATTACACCAAGCCAACAGCTGGCAACTCATTTCTACATCACAAAAGCTGCCACCATCCTAGGTGGATTAACCACATTCCCAAGAGTCAATTTTGTCGCCTCCACAGAACTGCACCATGGAAACTGATTACATTGAGCAGGGGTTACAATTAAAACAAAAATTTAAAGGAAAAGCCTTTCCACCATCTCTTGTGGATGAAGCTTTCAACTTCTACTTGTCCAATCACTCTGTGCAACCTAAACAGTCCTCAGACCACCCCATAAGGTTCGTCACAAAGTTTCATACTGAATACAAACAAATGGAACAAATATTAAACAAACACTGGTCCATCTTACTGGAGGACCCACACTTGAAGCCCACCATCCCCTCAAAACCTAAATTTTCATATAGAAAAGCGAGGGATGTTAAAAATCTCAGAGCTCCCAGTAAATACAAGCCTCAGCCCATCGGCAGGACCATACGCACAATGAGGAAAAGGTTCGGTGAACACCGCCGTTTTGTGGAAGGAGGAAATGACAAATACAGAGTGCCCCTTCATTTTCTAAAACACCATGAATCTTCCTCTGCGGGCCTCCGGGTGTGGGTCATTGAGTCCATTCCAGGTACGTTCCCACTGGCTGAGCGCTTCAGACGTCTCTGCCAGAGGGAAATGTACTGGATATTCACTTTGGACTCCCTCGTGCCCGGGGGCCCCAATGAGGAAATAGAGGTCAATAATCTGTTGTGATTAGTCTCTGCCCCCTTTTTCTCTCCCCCCTCCCTTTCCCCTTCCTTCCCACCCCACAACCACCCCCACTCTAATAAACCCCCCATTTTCTTTCTTCCCCCACCAGTTGGTCCTATATATATATATATATATATATATATATATATATATATATATATACATATTCTATATGAATTCAGCATGTTTTTTACTGCATCTTCACATAAACCCTATCCAATTCATCTTCATAATTTCTTCATCCAGGGTTCCTCCCCCCCTCCTCCCTTCATTCATTAGTCCACATGTAGCTTTTTGGACCCTTAAGGTTCTCCCAAATAGGGATGAGTTTAGAGTTCGAGTCGATTGCATGTTTGACTCAAACATCGGCTGTTTGCCAATTCGGCAAACAGCGAACAATTTGGGGTGTTCGCGGCAAATTAAAAGCCGCAGAACACCCTTTAAAAGTCTATGAAAGAATTTAAAAGTGCTAATTTTAAAGGCTTATATGCATGGTATTGTCATAAAAAGTGTTTGGGGACCTGGGTCCTGCCCCAGGGGACATGTATCAATGCAAAAAGAAGTTTTAAAAACGGATGTTTTTTCGGGAGCAGTGATTGTCAGAGGGGGGCGGGGTCATGTAAGCGGGTGACCCCACCCCCTCTGACAACATGGGGAAAGACTCAGGGAAGTCTCGTGAATTCCCTGTGTGTCAGAGGAGGGCAGGGTCACCGGTGTGCCCGCCCTCCATTATATAGGAAGTGTCAGAAGAAGAGAAGTGTCAAACGGCTGAAGACTCCCACTGAGGCGGATCATGCGAACGGAGCAGAGAAGAAGCCTGGAGGAAGATGTGGGACGAGAAGAGCAGACAAAGAAGAAGAAGAAGAAGATGGAGGAAGAAGAAGAACACCGAAAGAACACCAGATGAAAGAAGATGGAAGAAGAAGCCGAAAGAAGAAGAAATTAATAAAGGACTTGTCAAAAACTGTCTCTTGTGTTTTTTAACCTTTTTGACACTTTTTTTGTGAAATGGTAGGAGTACATTTGTACCCCACTACCAAATCACACGGGGGAGCCGGGATCTGGGGGTCCCCTTGTTAAAGGGGGCTTCCAGATTCCGCTAAGTAGTTTTAAATGACTTTTTATCCTTTGAAATGTCATTTTTCTATCAGGCCGTTCTAAGCACGGGAAACATGCGCCCCTTTACAAGCATACTATAGACACCCCCCAGGTACGAAATTTAAAGGAATATTACACTTTTATTGTTTCACTTTAAGCATTATTAAAATCACTGCTCCCGAAAAAACGGCCTTTTTAAAAATTCTTTTTGCATTGATACATGTCCCCTGTTGCAGGACCCAGGTCCCCAAACACTTTTTATGACAATAACTTGCATATAAGCCTTTAAAATGAGCACTTTTGATTATTCATGTTCGTGTCCCATAGACTTTAACGGTGTTCACGTGTTCGAACAAATTTTTTGCCTGTTCGCAAGTTCTGCTGCAAACCTTACCGGGGGGTGTTCGGCTCATCCCTACTCCCAAATAACAAATTTAGTACCAGTAGATGTGGTCTATTCCAGCCACAATACTCCCATTTATTGTACAGACAATCACTTTACTTTCATTTTTATTTTTATTTTTTTTTCTTGTTTACATTTCCATTTTTCATTTTTTACTTTTATTTTCATTTCTTTTTCTCTTCAGTTCTTATTTCCTTTGTCATTTACAATTTTCGATCTTTCTATTCCTATCCTCATTCTATGGATTTTGCTTTTCTACACCCACCCCATATTTAGTACTTCTTCTTTCCACCACCTAAGCCCTCTCTGCCCACCCCCCCTTCAAATCCCCCCTCCCCCCCCAATATGGTCGTCCAATTGTGCATCCAGTATACCATCCTTGGTTTGGACCACAACCATATATACACAAATATATATATACATATCCTTTTTCCCCCCCTTATATCTCTCACTTTATTTATCTTCATTTTTATTTTTATTTTTACTATATATATATATATATATATATATATATATATATATATATATATATATATATATATATATATTTTTTTTTTTTTTTTTTTAATATGTATATATATATTTTAATCTTTGCAATAAAATATATATTTTTTAATATATAATTTGTAATATATATGATTTTTAATATATTTTTTAATATTTTTTACAATAAAATATTTCTATTATCAATTAATTTTTATAATATACCAATTTCCATTATTCTTACTATCACACCTTCAGTAGCCCTACCACTCCTCTTATACATCCCCTTCTGTCCTTCTTCCCCATTACACATCACCCCCTGTTCTAATACTTGCAGTCCCCTCGTAATATTCACTGCTGCCTGTTGCCAGTTATATGCTCATATCGAAACTGATTAATAATCCTTTTTTTCTCCCTTATATACACACATTTACATACTTCATGTCACCAGATGTTGTTTTGTTGTTTTGTTGTTTAACATTCCCCTGTCCTTTCATCATATACTCTGAGCTCCATCCTGTTTTACCTCCATGGCCTCTAGGACCCAGGAGCTCTGCCATTGCAACCTATAAAGCCCTCAACCAAGATGGCCCCCGTCAGGCCTGAAGAAGGAGTGCATGCTCTGCAAACGCGTCGCCTGCTATTGACCTACCCTTCCGACCAGAAGTGAGTCATTGATCGGCATCCCGGGCTTCTGAGGACCAGAAAAAGCCGGTATCCACCGGCGCAACCCGCTCCACGGCTCCCACGTCTTTGACCCTTACGGACTCTGGGCCGGACACCCTATTGGACTCCTTGATGGATTCCCCCTGGATAGCTTACTTCATTGCAATGCCTACCTGCCACATACCTTTGTAAATACAACACATCCTGTGCCCTAATAAATTGTGTTTTATACTGCACTTAGAGTGGCACTTTTTGTGCTTTCTCTCCCATTTACTAAATGCAGCCAAGTCTCTCATTCCATTGTTTTGGAAATCAACAACCGCTCCCACTCTGAAAGACTGGCTACACAAAATTTCATATATTTGTGAAATGGAAGACACATGGGCCCAATCAGAGGAAAAAGTGGAGAGTTACCACAAGACTTGGTCTCCTTGGTTCACTTATAGATACTCCCAAGAATATGAAAACTTGATTAAACACCAGTGATCGTACTTGTTATACCTTCTTGGGAGGGAACACCCAGGACCTTATTCAGTTTTGGTTACATACACAATCTAGTACCAACCTGAACTACCTTGATACCCTAAATACGAGAGAATACACAAGACGTTTAGAATCCAATATGCTTTCCGCAATTTCCACACATCACAGCAACTCATAGGAAATAACACTTGCTCCTTTCACTTGATTTCACTTCACCTCTTTTCTTGTCTTTACTCTATTCTTTACCTTACTCCCCAATAAGTGCAGACTTTAGACTGACACCCAGAGGTGGGTATAGCTTCTTTAGTCTATGGAAGATTCTATATAAATAAACTACGCATTCATTGCTAAAATTGATGGCTATGACCCACTGACATGATCGGAATGACCCTTGCATTAAGTTTTTGGTACCATTTGTTTGATGTATATCAGATCCTATCTGCACTTATGTTTGTTTGCATACTTCAACTTCTTCAATAAAACCTTTTATGACAAAAAAAAGAGAAAACTGTACTTTAATTCTGATTGCTAGCTGATTGGGCAACCTCTTTGTTGCCTTCTTTTTTTGTTCTTATAGGGCGTACACACGGTCAGACTTTGTTCGGACATTCCGACAACAAAATCCGAGGATTTTTTCCAACGGATGTTGGCTCAAACTTATTTTGTCTACACACGGTCGCACAAAGTTGTCGGAATTTCCGATCGCCAACCACGCGGTCACGTACACCACGTACGACGAGACTAGAAAAGGCCGGTTCAGAACCAAGCGTGGCACCCTTTGGGCTCCTTTTGCTAATCTCGTGTTAGTAAAAGTTTGGTGAGAGACGATTTGCGCTTTTTCAGACTCGTGGCTTTCAGATCGTTTTCTGCCGTTCAGTTTGTGCTTGTGGGTTTGTATCTGCTCTTCAGTGCGTGCAAGCAAGTTCCGCGTGACTTTAAGTAGTCATTGTATTCTTGTTCGTTTGTTACTGTTTTCCAGGTCGCTCTTCACAGGCCTTACTGTTCTTCAGTGCGTTCTGTTACTTCGTTCTGAGCATCCGACCGTTTTCTAGCCATGTTTCGTATGCGTACTCCTCGTAGAGTTCGTGCTGTGCGGGGGCTTGGTGTTGGGGTCCTGACCTTGACACAAGTCCAGTCCATGAACAGGGTGGGGAGGAGTTCATGGACCAAGAATTGGTTGCTTCAGCTTGACCAGTTCTCTCATATGCCTTTGCTCCGTGAGATCCGTGAGAATAATCCTGATGATTTCAGGAACTTTCTCAGGATGACGGACCCCGTGTTTCACCGTCTGTTGGCTTCGCTGACCCCTTATATTAGCAGGCAGGATACCTGCATGAGGCAAGCCATCACTCCAGAGCAGAGGTTGGTAGCTACCCTGCGGTATTTGGCGACAGGGAGAAGCCTGCAGGACTTGAAGTTCTCGACAGGCATCTCCCCCCAGGCTCTTGGTATCATTATCCCAGAGACCTGTTCTGCCATCATCCAGGTACTGCAGAAGGAGTATATGAAGGTAAGATTTTTATCCTTTTATATCACATTTTATTGTATTGAATGTTTGCTAATATATTGTATTTCTTTCCTCATTCCCTAATTACCATGATTGTAATATGCTGTGAATGTCCCCTTTGTCCTCATGCATGCTGGATTTTTAGGTAATTATTATTTTAGGTCCTTCATACATATTTGCCCTTCAATAACCTCCCCAGCATGGTGTCTCCTGGCCCTATATTCACCTCATATAGTCACTTAACAATGTATTTTATCATCTCCATAGTAGTGCTTTACCCCAAACACCCCCTAAAATGTTTGGAAATGTTATTTTTGATTTAAAATCAGGCAGAGTGCCAGAGGTTTTTTTTTTGTGGTGTCCCCCAAAAATTTTTAGTAACCCTCCCTCCCCCAACTGCTAAGTCAGCTGATCCCAATTCTCTATCCTCAATCATCTATCTGCTGACTTTGCCAAACCCATACACACTATACCCACCTCTTTAGTGCTCAGATGTATGGATGAATTCCCCAAAGCATGTAGTGTAAGGGCCTGCCTGTATACTTTCAAATGGTACTGTTTAAAGTTTTTGTATCCTATTATTATCTTGATAGGTAATAGCAGAATGTCCAAATGTGCTCAAATGTGTACAATGTGTATTTATATCTTTGTATTATGACACTTCTTACCTGTCCAGTGGTCTGCCAATAGTGTAACTAAGGAGGGGCTGTTCAAAGTAATACCCATTATTTAGGCATTCATCTCTCAATGAAGTGAAGAGGGTTACCTGTCCAAGATTTCCACACACCCCATAATGTTAGAAATGGCCCATGAGAGGGGGGGATATAATAGGTGTACCTTATACTTTGGCCTTGTTAAATTCCCCTTAGTAAATGCTATCTGGAGGTTGCCCCATAATGTTTGTGTATAATCTGCTTGCCATGTTTCTGAGTGAAAATATTAATGTTTATTGTTTTTTCCTCAACAGTTTCCTTCCACGCCACAGGAATGGCAGACTGTGGCCTCCCACTTTGCCCAGCGGTGGGACTTTCCTAACTGCGGAGGGGCAATTGATGGGAAACACGTCCACATCGTCCCACCACCCAACTCGGGGTCATACTATTATAATTACAAGGGGTTTAATAGTATAGTGATGTTGGCTGTGGTGTCGGCTAATTACGACTTCTTGTATGTGGACGTGGGGAAGAATGGCCGGATATCCGATGGTGGAGTCATCGCCCAGACGGAGTTTTACAGGCATCTCCAGAATGGCAGCTTGGACTTGCCAGCTCCAGAGGACAATGTGGAAGGACTCCCATTTGTGTTTGTTGCTGATGAAGCGTTTGCGCTGGGGGACCACCTGATGCGGCCATTCCCAATGAGGACCCTCACCCCGGAACAAAGGGTTGTTAATTACCGGCTGGCCAGAGCCCAAAGAGTGGTGGAGAACACATTTGGAATCCTGGCCAGCCGGTTCCGACTATTTCTGACACCCATCCATATGGCGGAGTATAAACTGAACCATATTATACTGGTGTGCTGTGTACTCCATAACTTTTTAAGGAAACATTTGGCCAACTATGCTGGCTCAGTTGGGCCTGAGGCCGGAATCCTACATCAAACCACACTGACGGCGCTTGAAAGTGGCCATCCTGGCTTGCCCTCCCTGAGTGCCCGTGATGTCCGGTTACGCTACCTGGAGTTCTTTGCGGGTAGGGGGGCTATCAATATGCCAGACAATCTGTGAAGCCTTTTTATAATAAAAAAAAAAGAAATTCTTTGTGGACATTTACTGCTTGTGTTTGTTTTAGCTGACTCTGACAGAAATGTTTTGAGTGCAGAAAATGTCGTGATTGTGTAACCTTATACAAAGCACTGTTGGCTGTTATTTCCTAAATGCAAAAACACATTTCACTACAAGTGCACTTGCAAATGCTCTGAAACTGCACTTGTAGTGCCAAGAGGATTTGCCCTTAGTAAATAACCCCCATGTGCAATGAAAACAGCAATTACATCACCCCAAAAGTGTTGTAGCGTTGAGACAATAATCCACACATTCTTGATTAACAATCTTTTTAATACCTGCACAATCACATGTGCATTTACCAAAGGTTTAGAAAAAAAAAACAACATGTTTGTGGTATACCAATTTTTGTGGTGGCATTATCAAAACTCAAAATGTCCATTTTACATAAAACAGGTATGTGTAAAACCAACAAGAAAGACACAAATCTTCAACTTACAAAGTTCACATTTGGTAGAACTTGAAGGCTATATCAGACATGAGTATTTAGGAACTGTGTTTGATATTGCGTTCAGATGGGGGGAAATCACCCCTGGAAAAGCCAAATTTGGAAGATGCACACAATTTTGCCAATGTCAACATGTGCTAGCTGCCATCATGGGGGATCAAAGGATGTGTTTTGGGGGAGCAAGCCCTTCCTCTCAGCTACTTTATAATTGAGGAAGGGATTGCACTCCCAAAACGTGTCCATTGATCTCCCGTGATGGCAGATAGCACATGTTGACACACTGTGTGCATCCTCCAAATTTGGCTTTGGGAAAAATCACAAAAACATTTTGCACATTGTAGTACACAAAAGAAGAAAGTGATTTTGAGGGGCTTTAAACTCACCCCAAAACATCAATGATTTTTTTATTTATTGGAATAACATCATTGATGTTTTGCTTGATGATTTCCAATTGTAAATTACACCCCATGATCTCCCCGATCAAGATCTGGGCACTTTTGGATGTGAAAGGATCTGGATCCACAACCTCACGATCACCTAAAAAGAGAGGAACCCCAAAATAAATTAGGTCTAAAAAAAATGCCGCCATCCATCTCTTATCTGAGCCTGTGGTCGTAGACACTCACCTGTTGTGGTGACTAGTTTCACCACGTCTTCCTCCTCCTGCTCAGCTTGTGTTGTGGGGATTTCTCCTTCTTCCAGAGGGGGGGGCTCTGGTCTCCTCGGATGAGGGGTGTCTTCCAAGTCTTTTCTCCCTTATGTAAAGCAAAAATGGTATACTTAGCACACAGATATTTGATGGCAGAACTATAAAGATGAAACATTGCTTGGAAGTGGGGTACAGTTGTCTATTTTAGCAGAGTTCCAAGATGTAGCTTTTTTTTCCTTTGTCAAGCTGCAATACTTTACCTGTTTTGTACAAGCTTCACAGATGGAGACACCCCCTATAGTATACACTGGAGCACCTGTGTGGCCCCCTAATAAAAATGGTGTTCTTGTGTCCCACACTAGTGCTCCAGTGTCCAGATGTGAAAACAGCTGCTGAGTGTCCTCTCCTTACACAGAATCTAGTTTGCATTTCATTCTAGTAACAAAGCCATCTACACAACCCAATTCTTTGAAGACAAGTATAGGGCGTCAAAATGGTGGCCAAATGCATATGGCCTAAACAATGGTATTTTATAGTTTGAATGAAAAATGTTTGATCCGAACGAATAATGTGCCCATGAACATGAAAGTTGCCATTTTAAACTGTACAACAGTTCCTAAAAGCACATGGAGCAGCACGAATGTAATAAACACAAAAAAGAATAGGAACACAGCACAACTACTTACTTTTTTGCAGCACTCTCCAGATCTTTCTGTACTGCTCATGTTCTCGTAATTTGAGGTCCGACCACCGCTTCCTGAGCTGATCTTTCGATCGTCGTACCCCGAAATTCCGGTGCAGACTCCTGACCACTTTCGCCATGATCTTGGCCTTTCGGACATTGGGGTTGGGGTAAGGCCCATACTTTCCATCATAGTCGGACTTCTTCAGGATGTCCACCATTTCCAACATCTCCCCAAAGGACATATTTGAGTCCTTAAATCTCCTTCTGGATTGGGACGTTTCAGGCTCCGGCCTTTCCTCCCCCTCCTCCTCGTTGCTACAATTAGCACGCACCTGTTGTCTATCCGCCATGTGCTCTTCCCCCACTGCGCTGAACGAAAAGGGGTGGGAAATAGACTAGAAAGAACGTCAGGGGCGGGCGGAGTTATACGCATGCACAGTGTGTATAAAGCGTAACACACGTGCGTATTACGTACGATCTGTGAGCGGAGGAAGGAGCATCGGAGATGCTGATCGTGATAACGAAGGTAAGATCTAAACTTGCGCCTATACTGCTTCGAAATGGAAGCCTATATTGTAACAAGATTAGGGGAGTTTGGCCTGACATTAGGGTTTGTCTTGTGTTGTGTCTTGCAGAGAAAATGGATGGGTTCAACGACCACAATTTCCTGCCCCTGTTCATTGACAAATACAGGGAGCTGCCCTGTCTGTGGCAGGTCAGACACCCCCACTATAATCACAAACAGAAGAGGCAGGCAGCGCTGGAGAAACTGCTGGTGTTGGTGAAGCCGGTGGTCCCCACAGCAACCATCCCTTATTTAAAAGCTAAAATTGGTGGCCTGAGGAGTACTTATTTTAGGGAGCGCAAGAAGGTCACAGATTCCCACAGGTCCGGAGCTGCAGCAGATGACATTTATGTCCCCAGGCTGTGGTACTATGAGAGACTGCAATTTCTGTCAGACCACACTGAAGTCAGGGAATCCCTCTCCACTCTTCCTTCCACGCTTCCTTCCACCCCAGCTGAGGCTTCCGATGTCCAACCTGGGCCTTCCAGCCAGGAAGAAGTGGAGGAGCCCAGCTGGAGTCAGGTATAGCATTCTTCTACAGATTTCTGGGCAATAAAGAAATGATGTTTACTATAGATGTTATTATTAATCACTAATTGCTGATTGAAAAAAGTGTTTTACGTATCAATAGACAGTAGTGGGCACCCAAAATTGGGACAAGAATGAAAAATGCTGGGCTCAGAAGGATAGTCTGTTATATTTGTTAACATTTAATTTGCAGCAGTCAGGAGGTGAAAATTGTGTGTGATTGATGAAGAAAAAACTAAAACTATGTCCCTTTTTCATACACAGGAAGACCTCAGCCAGGAGGAGGTTATGGAATGTGGCAGTCAGGAGGAGGTGGGGATTAGTGGCAGCCAGGAGGAGGCGGGGCTAAGTGTCAGCCAGGAGAAGCCTGGGACCAGTCGCAGCCTGACTGAGTCTCAGGTCCCTCCCCTCCGCCTGCCACATAAACGAGCAAGGAAGGCCACTCCGAGTCCCGTGCAGGATTCAGCATTCAGGCTGATCCAGGAGGCTTCTGCGTCCCTCAGAGCCTTACCAACTCCTGAAGAGGCCTTTGCCTGCATGGCTGCCACCAAATTGCAGGGCATGCAGGAGGGTCAACGCAGGCTCTGTGAGGACCTTCTGTACAAAGTCCTACGTAAGGGGGTGAGTGGGGAACTAACACCCAAGACGGATGTCATTGAGTTGGACCATCCTCCTCCTCCTCCTCCTGCTGCCACAACTCCACCACCACAGCCACCGCGTGTAAGGAAGTGTGGAAGGAAGACCTGAGAGTGATGACCCTGGGTTCAGTCTGGTCTGACAGAAGATGCAGTCTCTCGTATGACCACAGCCTAGGGACACAGATGTCATCTGCTGCTTTCCGAATCTCTGGGACTTCTGGACCAGACTGCCCTCCCTTAGATAAGGACTCCTCAGGCCACCAATTTGGCTTTCAAATTATTGATGTGTGCCCTGGGGGTCCAAGGCTTCGCCCACTTCTGCAGTTTCTCCAGCGTTGCCTCCCTCTTTGTTTAGTTGTGACCCCTTAATAAAATTTTTTAGGTAAATTCTACTCTCCTGTGTGTGTTTTCATCCAAAAATGACAGTTTGTTGGTGACGATTCAGGTACATTTCTAAAGTACAATGTGAAATTAACAAGGGACAACAACACCAAACAATCTCCTACAGATTAAATAGAACAACATATCAATGGTGTTGTGGGAACTTGACACAAAAAACACACACAAACATTTTCGGGAGTACAAATCAAAATCGCCCAAAAAAAAAAAAAAAAAATACAAACACAAAAAAAGAATCTACATTAAAGCCAAAAAATATATAAAAAATATACAAAAATATGTTGTCAGATGTGAGAAATCAAAATATATTGAGGGAATCACGATAAATAGTAACAAAATAAGTTTGTGAGAAGTGTGTGTGAATATGAGCAGCAAAACTACTTAATTCTTGTCACATTATAAAGAAGAAGAGAGTGCGCTGTATTAAACCATTTTTAACATTGCAGCGTGACGAAAGTGCTGTATCCATTACGAACGCTAAGTTTACCAGAACCAGCTGTTCCGTCTTGGAATTTCTTCTGAGCATGCGTGGCACTTTGTGCGTCGGAACAGGCCACACACGGTAGGAATTGACGCGATCGGATTTTGTTGTCTGAAAATTTTATCTCCTGCTCTCTAACTTTGTGTGTCGGAAAATCAGATGGAAAATGTCCGATGGAGCCCACACACGGTCGGAATTTCCGACAACACGCTCCAATCGGACATTTTCCATCGGAAAATCCGACCGTGTGTACGGGGCATTACTGTGGTCAGCGGTCACTTGCCTGTTGTCCCATCCATAGTTAACTTTTTTTTTCTGTGTGTTTTTTGCTGCAAGGCTTCCCTTTAAAAATGGGTTTTCATTTAATTTTATGGATCTTGAGAATGTATTTGTTTTTATTTTATGCTGATAGAGCCTTTATTTAGCTGCAGAATGTGATACAGGTCCAGGCTTGTGATCCATTTATATGGTTCCAAGACCCTGAAGATCCCTTCAGGGATATATCCATCGTGATTCCCAAAGCCTGGACTTTTAGTAGGCTCAGCATCATGGATAAGGTAAGACAAGGATCTCATTATGAATAACATGTTATATTTAAACTGTAATTTTGTATATGGTCAATACAGCATAAGCTGTGTCTATCTTTATATTTTGTATTATTAAATTTGAAACTTTTTATCTATCTATTTTGCCATACATTTTTTCTGGAGTCATTGCCCTTTAAAGTCCTGCCAGAGGGTTCTTTGTTGTTTTCTATGTCTTACATTAGGGATGTGGGCAATGCTTCTTATACCCCACTAGCATTGAACAAATTCATCTATTTTATATATTGAGATTAATTCCTGGTTTAAAAAAAAAAAAACACAATCTGCAGTGTATAGCACACTATCTGGATTTATAAGCAGAGGATTTGGGAGATATTCATTTTAATTTGATAACCCCTTGCCATGTTTGTCTCTTAACATTTCTCGGTGTCAGCAACTTGAATTTGGCATTTTCTCTCCTCCTATTTAGACTAATGCTGGCCATACACTATATGAAAAATCGGCTGAACCCATTTTCGAAAAATGTACATTCGGCGGTGAGCACAAACTATAGTGCCATCATGTAATGACCAATAAATCGTTCAGTGGACATAAATGAATGCATTTTTTGTTATTTTGTTACATATACCTACTGCAGGCAGTTCGGACACATTAACCTTTCAATTTATCATTTGTTCAGCAGAAAATTTCCAAACTTTTTTCGGCTCAAAAACATCCTAATGATTATCAATTTTGTGCCCATTAACTGGCTGAAAAACGAACAAACTGTCTAAATGACCGAATTTTGGCCAATTTTTCGTATAGTGTATGGCCAGCATTAGTCTCAGGAGGTTTAAACAACTGCATCATACCTCCTGGATGACTCGTTCCTGCCCTCCTTTTTTCCACTGAAAATGCACAAAGCACATTTAGTGCCGCCACCCTCACTTCAGTTTGCACACAGCACATTCATTTTGCATTTCGCTCTGTGAGTATTCCACTGGGGATCCCTTTATTTAACATTGCTGGATCACAGATCCAAGGGGGCTGGGACATAAGTGCTAAATACTGTAGCATGCATTCTGCAGACGGTCTTACAAGAAACTCACACCACTGCTCAAGGTGACTAGCTGTTTCTTTGTCCTAGGGCAATGTCCTATTATAACACCACTCTTATCTGGCTCCTTCCCACATCATGTGGCTTGTCTTGCAAAAATTTCTATGCCAAAATGACTGATTTCTTTGGAACGATTTTCTTTCTAGAACCTTCCATTTTCCAAGGCAAGAAATGTTACAAATCTATTTTCTCTTGACCCTCTTCAATATTCAAATGCAGAATCTCCTTTAATTGAGGATATTATTGAGGAAAATATTGAGGGTTCTGATTTGGTAGCGGAGACTGCAGCCAATATGCCATTCCTTGAATTTCATGAGGTACAGTTTACAACTTCAAAGCTAATGCTCTCCACGGTGGACACACTAAATGACGTGGTGCATACTAGTCTTTGCTTAACATCAGCTCTCCACCAACTGTCAAGAAGGACTTTTCCATGATTGTGCACTTATGAGGACTGGCCCAACCCTAAAGGGGATTTACTGGGGCGTGGCCAGCAGCTGAAGAAGATGGCGGCATTCTAGCCTAGCTCCTAGCACACCTCCTCAATCTGGCTCCATTGCAGCCGTTCACAGCAAACCTCCCAGCGATTAAGCCCTCCACATACAGACTAAGCATCTAGCATTCAGAAATTGGCAAGAGGAAGATGCAAGATGGCCCTCACAAACTTACAGACTTCTTTTCTCCTCCAATCCACTCTGCTCACCAAGATGGCTGCTAGCATCTCTACTAGCAAGGAGAAACAACATCCAGTGATGCAGCAGCACTCTCACAAAGGACTGGATTTAAATGCTCCTTTACTGAGAGGCAGCACACAGAAAACAGCACAGCACTAGATCCATTCTTTACTTCAGGTGAGCACAGCTTTTATTCTGCCTTACTAGATGATACTAAGGAGCTGGTGTATCCTATTGAACTTTACCCCACTTCAGGCCATCTTGTCTCCAATACCACTGACAGTGTCTGATATTGGGGACAGGATCGTCATGAGGAGAACAAAATGGGGCAATATGTGGCTGCCAATAATGGCTTAGTGGATGCTCACTATGAAGCAGATGAGGAGATTCAAAAGTTGAAATTGAAAATAGCAGATTTGGAGGACAGATCACACAGAAATAACATTTAAGCAGATCTTTACTGTATCCGAGCACCACAAACCAAAAACACTGTTTAATTCATTTTTAATATTAAAAAAACCTCTCCCATCCACCCATGTCTCCATGCTCTATTTTGAGTAAGGGCAAATGATTTATGTAGCATTTACTTCCTGGAATCTATCTGCCCTTAGCTCAGGCATGCAGGCAGGATGGTGTGCTTAGCTGAGAAAATCTCTTCTTCTTTCCTCCCCTCCTGAAGACTCCTAGGATGTATGACATAATTTGCCTAGGCAAGAAATCAGGAAGTAACTGAAGAAATGTAAGAAAAAAAGTTTTAAACAAGCAAATATGATAAACATTCCTATCTATTTACTATTGATAGCAACATGAGAATTAAAAATAATAAATGTTGATTGGGAGAGTGAAGTTCCACTTTAACCACTTGCCGACCGCCTCATGCAGATATACTGCGGCAGAATGGCACGGGTAGGCAAAGTAACGTATGGGTACCCCCCGGTGCCCGAGGCGGTCGGCTTCTGTCCCCGAGCGATCCGTGCTGAGGGGGAGGCCATCCATTTGTGGCCACCCCCTTGCGATCACTCCCAGCCAATGGCAATCTTCTTCTGCTGCTGTATAGTAAACAGTGGCAGAGGAAGTGATGTCATCGCTCCTCGAGTCGGTATTTTCCGTTCCGGCGCCGAGGAGAGAAGACATCAATGTGAGTGCACAACACACACACATACAGTAAAACACACCAGGCACACTTTACACCCCCATCACCCCCCGATCACCCCCTGATCACCCCCTAATCACCCCCTAATCACCCCCCCGTCTGATTACTGCATTGGTGTCAGTTTGTGACAGTTAGTGTGGTAGGGCAGTTAGTGTTAGCCCCCTTTAGGTCTAGGATACCCCCCTAACCCCCCTTAATAAAGTTTTAACCCCTTGATCACCCCCCGTTGCCAGTGTCACTAAGCAATCGTTTTTCTGATCGCTGTATTAGTGTCACTGGTGACGCTAGTTAGGGAGGTGAATATATAGGTTCGCTGTCAGTGTTTTATAGCGTCAGGGACCCCCCATATACTACCTAATAAAGGTTTTAACCCCTTGATTGCCCCCTAGTTAACCCTTTCACCAGTGATCACCGTATAAGTGTTACGGGTGACGCTGGTTAGTTAGTTTATTTTTTATAGTGTCAGGGCACCCGCCGTTTATTACCTAATAAAGGTTTAGCCCCCTGATCGCCCGGCTGTGATATAACTAAGGTTTTAGGGTCAGATAGGGTCTGCGTCGCCCCAAGCAGCGTCAGGTTAGCGCCAGTACCGCTAACACCCACGCATGCAGTATACACCTCCTTTAGTGGTATAGTATCTGAACGGATCAATATCTGATCCGATTAGATCTATACTAGCGTCCCCAGCAGCTTAGGGTTCCCAAAAATGCAGTGTTAGCGGGATCAGCCCAGATACCTGCTAGCACCTGCGTTTTGCCCCTCTGCCCGGCCCAGCCCAGCCCACCCAAGTGCAGTATCGATCGATCACTGTCACTTACAAAACACTAAACACACATAAATGCAGCATTCGCAGAGTCAGGCATGATCCCTGTGATCGCTAACAGTTTTTTTGGTAGCGTTTTGATGAACTGGCAAGCACCAGCTCCAGGCAGCGTCAGGTTAGTGCCAGTAGCGCTAACACCCACGCATGCACCGTACACCTCCCTTAGTGGTATAGTATCTGAACGGATCAATATCTGATCCGATCAGATTTATACTAGCGTCCCCAGCAGTTTAGGGTTCCCAAAAACGCAGTGTTAGCAGGATCAGCCCAGATACCTGCTAGAACCTGCGTTTTGCCCCTCCGCCCAGCCCAGCCCACCCATATGCAGTATCGATTGATCACTGTCACTGACAAAACACTAAGCACATAACTTCAGCGTTCGCAGAGTCAGGCCTGATCCCTGCGATCGCTAACAGTTTTCTTGGTAGCCTTTTGGTGAACTGGCAAGCACCAGCCCCAGGCAGCGTCAAGTTAGTGCCAGTAGCGCTAACATCCACTCATGCACCATACACCACCCTTAGTGGTATAGTATCTGAACGGATCAATATCTGATCCGATCAGATTTATACTAGCGTCCCCAGCAGTTTAGGGTTCCCAAAAACGCAGTGTTAGCAGGATCAGCCCAGATACCTGCTAGCACCTGCGTTTTGCCCCTCCGCCCAGCCCAGCCCACCCATGTGCAGTAACGATTGATCACTGTCACTTACAAAACACTAAATGCATAACTGCAGCGTTCGCAGAGTCAGGCCTGATCCCTGCGGTCGCTAACAGTTTTTTTGGTAGTGTTTTGGTGAACTGGCAAGCACCAGCGGCCTAGTACACCCCGGTCATAGTCAAACCAGCACTGCAGTAACACTTGGTGACGTGGTGAGTCCCATAAGTGCAGTTCAAGCTGGTGAGGTGGCAAGCATAAGTAGTGTCCCGCTGCCACCAAGAAGAAGACAAACACAGGCCCATCATGCCCATAATGCCCTTCCTGCTGCATTCACCAGTCCTAATTGGGAACCCACCACTTCTGCAGCCCCCGTGCTTCCCCCCGGCTGCATGAGAAATGTTTAAAAATAAGATAAAAAAGCAAAAAAAATAAATAAAAAAAAAAAAAAAAAGCACCCCTGTCCCCCCCTGCTCTTGCATAAAGGTGAACGCAAGCGTCGGTCTGGCGTCAAATGTAAACAGCAATTGCACCATGCATGTGAGGTATCACGGCAAAGGTCAGATCGAGGGCAGTAATTTTAGCAGTAGACCTCCTCCGTAAATCTGTAAATACAGCACCCGTACTTCCCCCATTCACATCCCCAACCAAATGCAGTCGGCTGCATGAGAGGCATTTTCTTTATGTCCTCCTGAGTACCCCTACCCAACAAACCCCCCCAAAAAAGATGTTGTGTCTGCAGCAAGCGCGGATATAGGCGTGACACCCGCTATTATTGTCCCTCCTGTCCTGACAATCCTGGTCTTTGCATTGGTGAATGTTTTGAACGCTACCATTCACTAGTTGAGTATTAGCATAGGGAACAGCATTACACAGACTAGGCACACTTTCACAGGGTCTCCCAAGATGCCATCACATTTTGAGAGACCCGAACCTGGAACCGGTTACAGTTATAAAAGTTGCAGTTACAAAAAAAAGTGTAAAAAAAAAAAAACAGTTGTCGTTTTATTGTTCTCTCTCTCTCTATTCTCTCTCTGTTGTTCTGCTCTTTTTTACTGTATTCTATTCTGCAATGTTTTATTGTTATTATGTTTTATCATGTTTGCTTTTCAGGTATGCAATTTTTTATACTTTACTGTTTACTGTGTTTTATTGTTAACCATTTTTTGTCTTCAGGTACGCCATTTAGCTGCAGCGCGGATTTATTTATCTTGACAGCAACAGCGTTTGCTCCCACAATATATAAAGCCATGACTCCAGCGGAGGTGATATATGCCGAAGCATGGGGGCAGCAGGGGCGGAGGAGTGATTTGCTCCTAACTTTTGGGGCGGATGCACCCATGCTTCGGCATATATAAATGGTGCATGTATGCCCATCATTAGAAGTGGGTGGATGAAGGGAGGTATTCTAATGGTGGGCATACTCACCGATCAATCTCTTTTTTTCGTTCAGCCCACAGGCTGCATGAAAAAAAAAGATTACAATATATGCCCAACAAGGACCAGCAACGTACTGGTATGTTGCTGGACTTTGAGTGGTTATACCAGAATGATGCCTGCAGGTTTAGGTATCATCTTGGTATCATTCTTTTCAGCCAGCGGTCGGCTTTCATGTAAAAGCAATCCTAGTGGCTAATTAGCCTCTAGACTGCTTTTACAAGCAGTGGGAGGGAATGCCCCCCACCGTCTTCCATGTTTTTCTCTGGCTCTCCTGTCCCAACAGGGAACCTGAGAATGCAGCCGATGATTCAACCAGCTGACCATAGAGCTGATCAGAGACCAGAGTGGCTCCAAACATCTCTATGGCCTAAGAAACCGGAAGCTACGAGCATTTCATGACTTAGATTTTGACGGATGTAAACAGCGCCATTGGGAAATTGAGAAAGCATTTTATCACACCGATCTTGGTGTGGTCAGATGCTTTGAGGGCAGAGAAGAGATCTAGGGTCTAACAGACCCCAATTTTTTCAAAAAAGAGTACCTGTCACTACCTATTGCTATCATAGGGGATATTTACATTCCCTGAGATAACAATAAAAATGATTTAAAAAAAAAATGAAAGGAACAGTTTAAAAATAAGATAAAAAAGCAAAAAAAAAAAAAAAGTACCCCTGTTTACCCCTGCTCTCGCGCAAAGGCGAACGCAAGCGTTGGTCTGGCATCAAATTTATACAGCAATTGTAATTTTAGCAGTAGACCTCCTCTGTAAATCTAAAGTGGTAACCTGTAAAGGCTTTTAAAGGCTTTTAAAAATGTATTTAGTTTGTCGCCACTGCACGTTTGTGCGCAATTTTAAAACATGTCACGTTTGGTATCCATGTACTCGGCCTAAGATCATCTTTTTTATTTCATCAAACATTTGGGCAATATATTGTGTTTTAGTGCATTAAAATTTTAAAAAGTGTGTTTTTTCCCAAAAAAATGTGCTTGAAAAATCGCTGCGCAAATACTGTGTGAAAAAAAAATGAAACACCCACCATTTTAATCTGTAGGGCATTTGCTTTAAAAAATATATAATGTTTGGGGGTTCAAAGTAATTTTCTTGCAAAAAAAAATATTTTTTCATGTAAACAAAAAGTGTCAGAAAGGGCTTTGTCTTCAAGTGGTTAGAAGAGTGGGTGATGTGTGACATAAGCTTCTAAATGTTGTGCATAAAATGCCAGGACAGTTCAACCCCCCCCCCCAAATGACCCCATTTTGGAAAGTAGACACCCCAAGCTATTTACTCAGAGGCATGTCGAGTCCATGGAATATTTTATATTGTGACACAAGTTGCGGTAAAAAGACCAAATTTTTTTTTTTTTTTTGCACAAAGTTGTCACTAAATGATATATTGCTCAAACATGCCATGGGAATATGTGAAATTACACCCCAAAATACATTCTGTTGCTTCTCCTGAGTATGGGGATACCCCATGTGTGAGACTTTTTGGGAGCCTAGCCACGTACGGGACCCCGAAAACCAAGCACCGCCTTTCACTCTTCACTGCCTATCACAGTTTCGGAGGCCATGGAATGCCCAGGTGGCACAACCCCCCCAAATGACCCTATTTTGGAAAGTAGACACAATTGAAAAAAGAAAAAAACATTTTTTTTCTTGCCTTTCTTCATTTTCAAAAACAAATGAGAGCTGCAAAATACTCACCATGCCTCTCAGCAAATAGCTTGGGGTGTCTACTTTCCAAAATGGGGTCATTTGGGGGGGTTTGTGCTATCTTGGCATTTTATGGCCTTCAAAACTGTGATAGGTAGTGAGGAGTAAAATCAATAATTTACGCCCTTAGAAATCCTAAAGGTGGTGATTGATTTTCGGGGCCCGTACGCGGCTAGTCTCCCAAAAAGTCCCACACATGTGGTATCCCCATACTCAGGTGAAGCAGCTAAATGTATTTTGGGGTTCAATTCCACATATGCCCATGGCCTGTGTGAGCAATATATCATTTAGTGACAACTTAGTGCAAAAATAAAAATTTGTCACTTTCCCGCAACTTGTAGCAAAATATAAAATATTCCATGGACTCAACATGCCTCTCAGCAAATAGCTTGGGGTGTCTACTTTCCAAAATGGGGTAATTTGGGGGGAGTTTGTGCCATCTGGGCATTTTATGGCCTTCAAAACTATGATAGGTAGTGAGGAGTGAAATCAAAAATTTACGCCCTTAGAAATCCTGAAGGCGGTGATTGGTTTTCGGGCCCCGTACGCGGCTAGGCTCCCAAAAAGTCCCACACATGTGGTATCCCATACTCAGGAGAAGCAGCTAAATGTATTTTGGGGTGCAATTCCACATATGCCCATGGCTTGTGTGAGCAATATATAATTTAGTGACACCTTTTTGTAATTTTTTTTGTCATTTTTCAATCACTTGGGACAAAAAAATAATATTCAATGGGCTCAACATGCCTCTCAGCAATTTCCTTGGGGTGTCTACTTTCCAAAATGGGGTCATTTGGGGGGGGTTTATTCTGCCCTGCCATTTTAGAACCTCAAGAAATGACATAGGCAGTCATAAACTAAAAGCTGTGTAAATTCCAGAAAATGTACCCTAGTTTGTAGACACTATAACTTTTGCGCAAACCAATAAATATACGCTTATTGACTTTTTTTACCAAAGACATTTTACCGAATACATTTTGGCCTAAATGTATGACTAAAATTGAAGTAGAAAATATCATTTTTTTTTCAAAATTTTTGGTCTTTTTCCGTTTATAGCGCAAAAAATAAAAAA
This sequence comes from Aquarana catesbeiana, assembly GCF_042186555.1. Taxonomy (NCBI): domain Eukaryota; kingdom Metazoa; phylum Chordata; class Amphibia; order Anura; family Ranidae; genus Aquarana; species Aquarana catesbeiana. The sequence goes on from NC_133334.1 coordinate 145,240,658, forward strand.
CGCAGAGGTGATCAAATACCATCAAAAGAAAGCTCTATTTCTTCTGATCCTATTAATAGCACAGACAGGCTATTGAAGTATTTCCAGTTAGTGTACTGTGCAACCCTACACAGTTGCACCTACAGTATAGCTACCTGAAGCCAAGTGCTTGTGTGCTTCTTCTGATCCTATTAATAGTACAGGCAGGCTCTTGAAGTATTTCCAGTTAGTGTACTGTGTAACCTGCACAGTTGCACCTACAGTATAGCTACCTGAAGACAGGTGCTTGTGTGCTTCTTCTGACTCTATTAATAGCACAGGCAGGCTCTTGAAGTATTTACAGTTAGTGTACTGTGTACCCTAGTACAGTTGCACCTACAATATAGCTACCTGAAGCCAGGTGCTTGTGTGCTTGTTCTGATCCTATTAATAGCACAGGCAGGCTCTTGAAGTATTTCCAGTTAGTGTACTGTTTAACCCTGCACAGTTGCACCTACAGTATAGCTACCTGAAGCCAAGTGCTTGTGTGCTTCTTCTGATCCTATTAATAGCACAGGCAGGCTCTTGAAATATTTCCAGTTAGTGTACTGTGTACCCTGCATAGTTGTACCTACAGTATAGCTACCTGAAGACAGGTGCTTGTGTGCTTCTTCTGATCCTATTAATAGCACAGGCAGGCTCTTGAAGTATTTACAGTCATTGTACTGTGTAACCCTGCACAGTTGCACCTACAGTATAGCTACCTGAAGACAAGTGCAGGTGTTCTCATACTAATAATACTACAGGCAGGCAGTTGATTCTGCTAGCTGCAGTATAATTGATATATATATACATCCCAGTTGTGTGCAGCTACATCTCACTGCAGGCCATTAGCATGTCTGGAAGGCCAACAAGGAGAGGCAGACAGTCACAAGCCAAAAAAAGAGGGCAAGCAGGCTCTGTGTCTAGAGGCAACAGTGCTGGTTGTGGACACGGTGCATCCTCATCAGCACGTAGCCGTGGGACACGCTTGGCCTTTTTTTTGGCAGCTGGCCGCGTTGAGCCGCAACATGTGGAAGACTTGGTCGAGTGGATGACCAAGCTGTCCTCATCCTCCTCATCCTCTCTCACCCAGGCTCAGGGTACTTTGTCTGGCAAAGCAGCTGCCAACACGGCCTCTTCCCTCGGCTTAATGGCATCAGTCACTCCTTCCCTAACCACACCATGTCCTCCTGAGGAGTCCCCCGAACTGTTTGACCACAGTGTTGGGTACATGCTCCAGGAGGATACCCAGCGTTTTGAAGGCTCCGATGATGGTACTCATCTAGAAGAAGGCAGTAACGTGAGCCCAGACAGAGGGGGTGCCCAAGAAGGACAGCAATTTAGCAGTCATGTTCCCCCTGCTGCAGCATACTGCCAGGTTTGCACCAGTGATGAGGAGGGAGGGGATGATGAGGTCACTGAGTCCATGTGGGTGCTTGATAGGAGAGAGGAGGAGGTACATCACCAATGAGGTAGGATGCCCTCCAGGGGCCAGCTTAAGGGCAGCACACTGACTTCATCACACCGCAGAGCTCCGCATGTGTAGGACGCTGCTGTCTCTGCGTGTTATTCCAAAAGTTCTTTGGTGTGGGCCTTTTTTGAGATGAGTGCATCAGATCGCACCACTGCTATTTGCAACATATGTCTCAAGTAGGAACGAGCTTCGAGTTCGAGTCGAACTCATGTTCGACTCGAACATTGGCTGTTCGCAAGTTCACTGAACAGCGAACAATATGGGGTGTTCGCGGCAAATTCGAATGCCGCGGAACTCCCTTTAAAAGTCTATGGGAGAAATCAAAAGTGCTAATTTTAAAGGCCAATATGCAAGTTATTGTCATAAAAAGTGTTTGGGGACCCGGGTCCTGCCCCAGGGGACATGGATCAATGCAAAAAAAAGTTTTTTCAGGAGCAGTGATTTTAATAATGCTTAAAGTCAAACAATAAAAGTGTAATATCCCTTTAAATTTCGTACCTGGGGGGTGTCTATAGTATGCCTGTAAAAGGGCGCATGTTTCCCGTGTTTAGAACAGTCTGACAGCAAAATGACATTTTGAAGGAAAAAACTCATTTAAAACTACCCGCGGCTATTGCATTGCCGACAATACACATAGAAGTTCATTGATAAAAATGGCATGGGAATTCCCCAAAGGGGAACCCCGAACCAAAATTAAAAAAAAAAAAATGACGTGGGAGTCCCCCTAAATTCCATACCAGGCCCTTCAGGTCTGATATGGATATTAAGGGGAACCCCGGCCAAAATTTAAAAAAAAAAATGACGTGGGGTTCCCCCTAAATTCCATACCAGACCCTTCAGGTCTGGTATGGATTTTAAGGGGAACCCCGCACCAAAAAAAACCCAAAAAAACGGCGTGGGGTCCCCCCAAAAATCCATACCAGACCCTTATCCGAGCACGCAACCTGGCAGGCCGCAGGAAAAGAGGGGGGACGAGAGTGCGCCCCCCCCCTCCTGAACCGTACCAGGCCACATGCCCTCAACATTGGGAGGGTGCTTTGGGGTAGCCCCCCAAAACACCTTGTCCCCATGTTGATGAGGACAAGAGCCTCATCCCCACTACCCTGGCCGGTGGTTGTGGGGGTCTGCGGGTGGGGGGCTTATCGGAATCTGGAAGCCCCCTTTAACAAGGGGACCCCCAGATCCCGGCCCCCCCCTGTGTGAAATGGTAAGGGGGTACTTACCCCTACCATTTCACTAAAAAAACTGTCAAAAATGTTAAAAATGACAAGAGACAGTTTTTGACAATTCCTTTATTTAAATACTTCTTCTTTCTTCTATCTTCCTTCATCTTCTGGTTCTTCTGGTTCTTCTGGCTCTTCTGGTTCTTCCTCCAGCGTTCTCGTCCAGCATCTCCTCCGTGGCGTCTTCTATCTTCTTCTCCTCGGGCCGCTCCGCACCCATGGCATTGGGGGGAGGCTCCCGCTCTTCTCTTCTTCTTTTCTTCTCTTCTTCTCTTCTTCATTTTCTTCTCCGGGCCGCTCCGCACCCATGCTGGCATGGAGGGAGGCTCCCGCTGTGTGACGGCGCTCCTCGTCTGACAGTTCTTAAATAACGGGGGGCGGGGCCGCCCAGTGACCCCGCCCCCCTCTGACGCATGGGACATGACGGGACTTTCCTGTGGCATTCCCCGTGACGTCACAGGGAAGTCCCGTCAAGTCACCGTGCGTCAGAGGGGGCGGGGTCACCGGGTGGCCCCGCCCCCCGTTATTTAAGAACTGTCAGACGAGGAGCGCCGTCACACAGCGGGAGCCTCCCTCCATGCCAGCATGGGTGCGGAGCGGCCCAGAGAAGAAAATGAAGAAGAGAAGAAGAGAAGAAAAGAAGAAGAGAAGAGCGGGAGCCTCCCCCCAATGCCATGGGTGCGGAGCGGCCCGAGGAGAAGAAGATAGAAGACGCCGCGGAGGAGATGCTGGACGAGAACGCCAGAGGAAGAACCAGAAGAGCCAGAAGAACCAGAAGAACCAGAAGATGAAGGAAGATAGAAGAAAGAAGAAGCATTTAAATAAAGGAATTGTCAAAAACTGTCTCTTGTCATTTTTAACATTTTTGACAGTTTTTTTGTGAAATGGTAGGGGTAAGTACCCCCTTACCATTTCACACGGGGGGGGCAGGATCTGGGGGTCCCCTTGTTAAAGGGGGCTTCCAGATTCCGATAAGCCCCCCGCCCGCAGACCCCCACAACCACCGGCCAGGGTTGTGGGGATGAGGCCCTTGTCCTCATCAACATGGGGACAAGGTGTTTTGGGGGGCTACCCCAAAGCACCCTCCCAATGTTGAGGGTATGTGGCCTGGTACGGTTCAGGAGGGGGGGGGCGCACTCTCGTCCCCCCCTCTTTTCCTGCGGCCTGCCAGGTTGCGTGCTCGGATAAGGGTCTGGTATGGATTTTTGGGGGGACCCCACGCCGTTTTTTTTTTTTTTTTTTTGGCCGGGGTTCCCCTTAATATCCATACCAGACCTGAAGGGCCTGGTATGGAATTTAGGGGGACTCCCACGTCATTTTTTTTTTAAATTTTGGTTCGGGGTTCCCCTTTGGGGAATTCCCATGCCGTTTTTATCAATGAACTTCTATGTGTATTGTCGGCAATGCAATAGCCGCGGGTAGTTTTAAATTAGTTTTTTCCTTCAAAATGTCATTTTGCTGTCAGACTGTTCTAAACACAGGAAACATGCGCCCCTTTACAGGCATACTATAGACACCCCCCAGGTACGAAATTTAAAGGGATATTACACTTTTATTGTTTGACTTTAAGCGTTATTAAAATCACTGCTCCTGAAAAAACGGCCGTTTTTAAAACTTTTCTTTGCATTGATCCATGTCCCCTGGGGCAGGACCCGGGTTCCCAAACACTTTTTATGACAATAACTTGCATATTAGCCTTTAAAATTAGCACTTTTGATTATTCATGTTCGTGTCCCATAGACTTTAACGGTGTTCGTGTGTTCGAACAAACTTTTTTCCTGTTCGCATGTTCTGGTGCGAACCGAACAGGGGGGTGTTCGGCTCATCCCTAGTCTCAAGCGTATCTCGCATGGCCAAAACATCTCCAGCTTGGGCACCACATGCTTGACCAGACATATGTTGACCTGCCATGCAGTTCGTTGGCAAGCGTACCTAAAAGACCCACACCAAAGAACAAAGAGGACCTCTCCTTGCTCCTCATCAGATGGGATCTCCAGCCCCACTATACCTTCAGTCCTGCACTGAGACCTGCACTGAGAGGAATGAAAGTGTAGAATTAGGTGTGTCACAGCTAAGTACTTGTGGGCAATCTGCTATCGGTACACCAACGTCAGATTGTACCAGGCAAATTTCCCTGCCCCAGCTGCTGCACCGCAGAAAGAAGTTCGCTCCCAGTCATCCACATGCCCAGCGGTTGAATGCTAGCTTGACAAATTTGCTAGCACTTCAACTGCTACCTTTTCGGTTGGTAGACTCTGCCCTCTTCTGTGAGTTTGTGGAATGTGCGGTTCCTCAGTGGCAGGTTCCCAAACGCCAGTTTTTCTCACGGAAGGCAATTCCGGCTCTCTACCGGCATGTGGAAGGCAATGTCTTGACCTCGCTAGACAGGGCGGTCAGTGGTAATGTGCATATTACCGCTGACTCATGGTCCATCAGGCATGGACAGGGATGTTACCTAAGTTTCACGGCGCATTCTGCTGGCAGCTGGGAAGGATGCAGGACAAGGTGCAGTAGTGTTGGAGGTTGTTCCACCACCACGCCTCCAAAATGCTACTACTGGTGATTCTGACACACCTCTCTCCTCCACCCCCTCCTCTTCTTCTTTCTCCATGGCCTCTTTCTGTGCTTTACAGGGAATATGAGAGAAAAAACTGCACTACTGCAAATATATGTGAAGTGAAAAAAAGGGAAGCAGCCAAAACTCAAACATACAAGGTTCAGGTGAATATAGAAAAGTGAAAGTGTGGCGCTGAATCAAGCTATACCAATGTGTACCCTATATATGGTACAACTATGGAAAAATATTGTACGGGGGCCCCAGTTGAAGACCTTCTAGTGTTGAAATGCGTCGGGCCAGCATTCTCAGTGCCCCACATTGCTTTTATCCTTTTATTTGTTTTGTGATCACTTTTAATGTACTGCAATTTGATACTCGATTCATTATCAATAAACCACCTGGTTTGACCTGCACCATTTGGAGTCCTTCTTCCCTTTCCCTTTTCTCCATATGTTCGTTCCTTGGAGTTTACGAAGAGGTGGGCCCATAGATCACCGTCCGGACTGCAGAGTGCCTTTGAAACCCATGGACCTAGAGTTGGTGACATTGCACCAGGACCCGCCTGACCTCCGTACCTGTTCCACACTTCATGCGATCTTGAGCCTGTATGACCCTTCTGTCATATGACACCTAGGGTCCACCACATTTGGTAAGAGTACCCATTTCTATTTGTTTACTGAAAAGTAACTACAGACAAGCAATCCACCATCCCTATGTGACCGAAGACACCCTCACGAGAGGAATTTATCTTGTCACAATATTGTGGACTTTGTATACTGCACAGACTTTATTTGTTGTTCAGCTCACTGTTTTGTCTTTTTGTTTTGTTTTTGCTGTGGTACACTTGTACAATATTTTGCCATAGTTGTACCATATCTAGGGTACACATCGGTATAGTTTGATTCAGCGCCACACTATCACTTTTCTATCTTCCTGTGCTTTGCCCTCGGAACCAGCGGTGCTCCCTAGGAGTTCAAGGGGCTACACAAGTATGCAGGCCAAAAGATGCCATGTGGTGCTTGAGCTGGTGTGCTTGGGGGACAGGAACCACACTGGGGCAGAGATTCTGTCAGCTCTGCAGGGGCTGGTTCAGAGGTGGTTGACGCCACACCAGCTTAAGCCAGGAATGGTGGTTTGCGACAATGGCACCAACCTCCTCTCTGCCCTCCGACAGGGACAACTGACCCATGTGCCCTGTTTGGCTCACGTCCTTAACTTGGTGGTGCAGCGGTTCTTGGGCAGGTACCCAGGCTTACAGGATGTCCTGAGGCAGGCCAGGAAAGTCTGTGTGCATTTCCGCCAGTCGTATAATGCCAGTGCTTGGCTGGCTGACCTCCAAAAGGAATTGAACCTGTCCAAGAACCGCCTAATCTGTGACATGCCCACTAGGTGGAACTCAACCTTGGCCATGCTGCAGTGGCTGCACATGCAGCAGAGGGCCATCAATGAGTACCTGTGCGACTATGGCACCAGGACAGGGTCAGGGAAGCTTGTTTTTTTTCCCCACGCCAGTGGGCTATGATCAGGGATGCATGCACTGTCCTGTAACCATTTGAGGAGGCCACAAGGATGGTGAGCAGTGACAGTACATGCATCAGACACTGTCCCCCTTGTCCACCTGTTGGAGCACACGCTGCGTGGAATAATGGACAGGGCACTTGAGGCAGAACAGAGGCAGGAAGAGGAGGACTTCCTTAGCTCTCAAGGCCCCCTTTATCCAGACAGTGTTCCTGCGTGCCCACCGATCACACAGGAAGAGGAGGAGGAGGATTGTGTCAGCATGGAGGTGGAGCCTGGCACTCAGCATCAGCAGCAGTCTTTAAGGGATCATTTACAGTCCCAAGAAACCCTTGGACTTGTACGTGGCTGGGAGGAGGTGGCTATGGATCATGTCGTCCTTAGTGACCCAGAGGACTCCGGACCGAATGCCTCAGCAAACCTATGCTGCATGGCCCCCCTGATCCTGCAAAGCCTGCGGAAGGATCCTCGTATTCGTGGTATCAAGGAGAGGGATCGTTACTGGCTGGCAACTCTCCTTGATCCACGTTACAAGGGTAAGGTTGCGGACCTTATCTTGCCATTGCACAGGGAGCAGAGGATGAAACATCTTCGGGAGGCCTTGCAGAAAGGTCTGTGCAATGCGTTCCCAAAGACTGGGAGGTTACAAACTCCTGTTCCTGGACAACGTGTTGCTGAGGCTTCGATCAGTCAAAGGAGTGGTGGAGAAGGTGGCCGTCTGACTGATGCGTTCAGACAATTTTTTAGTCCACAGCCCCAAGGTATGATCGGTTCCAGCAACCATCGCCAGCGTCTGTTTTACATGGTGCAGGAAAACCTAGGGGAAAGATCTGACTTGGACACCTTTCCCACCGAAAATCTTTTGGGTTACTGGGTCTTGAGGATGGATCACTGGCCAGAGCTTGCACAGGATGCAATTGAGCTACTGGCCTGTCCTGTATTCAGCGTTCTTTCAGAATGCACATTCAGTGCTGCTGGAGGCTTTGTAACCGATCACAGGGTGTGCCTGTCCACCGACTCGGGCAATCGACTGACCTTCATAAAAATGAATCAGTCTTGGATCACCACCAGATACCAAGCACCTGATGCTGATGTAACCAAATATTTTTTTTTGAAATGTCAGATTCCTTCAAGACTCCTTATGCTGATGTTGAGTGACTATCCTGTCATGCTGAGTGACTATCCTCTTCCTCCTCAATGATCATGCTGATAGCTTGTAAGAATATTTTTTGGTTCTGGGTGTCGCCATCAGTGGCTAAGGCCCAATTTTTCTGCCTCTGTTTCACAGGGGCGTGTAATTACAATTTTTGATGCAATACTTTGCAGGAGGGCTCATTCCTGCGCTCCAACTAGAGTATCTGTGAGGAATTTCAGTGTTGTGGCACCACCACCAGTGCCTAAGGCCCAATTTTTCAGCTCCTGTTTAACAGGGGCGTGTAATTACAATTTTTGATGCAATACTTTGCAGCAGGGCTCGTTCCTGCGCTCCAACTAGAGTATTTGTGAGGGGTTCCAGTGTTGTGGCACCAGTGCCTAAGGCACAATTTTTCCGCCCCTGTTCAACAGGGACATGTAATTACAATTCTTGATCTAATATTTCACAGCAGGGACCGTTTCTGCGCCCACCAAGAGTAACTGTGAGGACTTACAGTGGTGTGGCACCAGCACCACCAGCATCACCACTACCACCAAAGACCCAATTTTTCTGACCCTGTTCAACAGGGACATGTAATTACAATTCTCGATCTAATATTTCACAGTAGGGCCCTGTGAGGGCTTACCGTGTTGTGGCAACACCAAAACCTAAGGCCCCAATTTCTGCTGAGTATATAGGGCAGGCCCCTACTTTCAAACATCCAACTTACAAACGACTCCTACTTGCAAACAGAAGGAGACAACAGGAAGTGAGATGAAATCTACCCCTATTAAGGGAAATTCTCTCCTGTAAGAGTTAATATGGGAAAAACGTTTCTCCTTTCCACTGATGCTTTATCACCAATCCTTATTTCACTAAAAACCCCAAATTTTCAAAAAACATTTGTCATTGGGACAGAAAGTAAGGTGAAATCTTCTGAAGAGGAGCACAGACAGCAAAACAAATGTTACAGGGGTGATAACCCTTCCCCATGTTTTCCAAAAAGCTTAAAATAGATTTTTTGGCTGGAGCTAAACACTTTAAAAATTTACCAGTTAAAATTGCAAACAGATTCTACTTAACAACAAACCTACAGTCCCTGTCTTGTTTGCACCTCCTGTATACTGCTGTTCAGAGGGCCTGGGGCCCCACGTCTTTCCTTTTTTTAATTTGGGTGCGGGGTTCCCCTTAATATCTATACAAGACCCAAAGGGCCTGGTAATGGACTGGGAGGGTACCCATGCCATTTGTCTCACTGATTTTCATCCATATTACCTGAACCCGACATTACATTAAAGCCGTAAGCAGTTTTAAATGACTTTTATTCCTTTAAAAATGTAATTTTGTGCAGGGTCTGTTCTAAGCATGGGAAACACGCGCCACTTTACAGGCGTACTATAGACACCCCCCCTGGTATGATATTTAAAGGAATATTTCACTTTTTTTTCACTTTAAGTACCATTAAAATCACTGCTCCTGAAAAAACTGACGTTTTTAAAAGTTTTTTTTGCATTGATACATGTCCCCTGGGGCGGGACCCGGGTCCCCAAACCCTTTTTAGGACAATACCATGCAAATTAGCCTTTAAAATTAGCACTTTTGATTTCAAATGTTCGAGTCCCATAGACTTCAATGGGGTTCTAACGTTCGTGCAAAGTTTTGGTCCGTTTGCAGGTTCTGGTGCGAACCGAACCGGGGGGGTGTTTGGCTCATAAAACACAAGGGGGGGAGGCGCCTCTAAGTGTAGTATGTAAGCCAATTTATTTAAAAACACTGTACAAACAACTCACATTTTGAAGAATAAAAGACAGCATATAGTGCGGTTATAATCCAATGAGGGAGTCCATCAGATCGATCACAGGTATCACTGCTGCCTGCCATGCGTGGGGCTTTGCTGGACACCGCTCGAGCCGGCCGCGGTGGTGATGTGATTCAAAGCGAGGCCTGGAACGCTGGTGGGAGGCAGACGCGGAGCTGTGACGTCACTGGAAAGAGACGCGTTTCCTGAGCGTACGGGCTACGATGTCACGGTAGCCGCGCTCCTTCATCAAGCTACAGATGGATCGTAGTGGCAACTTAAAAGAGAATTGGGGGAGGGTAGGGGGAAGGAGAAAGGGAGGAAACGGAGTAGGATGGAAAGGGGAAAAATAATGACCGTATAAAAACACTCTATTAAATCTAAAAAGGTGCATGTCTAAAGGTAGTCTCAATTGATAGCAGTCCATCCTACTCCATTTCCTCCCTTTCTCCTCCCCCTACCCTCCCCCAATTCTCTTTTAAGTCGCCAATACGATCCATCTGTAGCTTGATGAAGGAGCGCGGCTACCGTGACATCGTCGCCCGTACGCTCAGGAAACGCGTCGCTTTCCAGTGACGTCACAGCTCTGCGTCTGCCTCCCACCAGCGTTCCAGGCCTCGCTTTGAATCACATCACCACTGCGGCCGGCTCGAGCGGTGTCCAGCAAAGCCCCACGCATGGCAGGCAGCAGTGATACCTGTGATCGATCTGATGGACTCCCTCTTTGGATCATAACCGCACTATATGCTATCTTTTATTCTTCAAAATGTGAGTTGTTTGTACAGTGTTTTTAAATAAATTGGCTTACATACTACACTTAGAGGCGCCTCCCCCCCTTGTGTTTTTTCCTGCAGATTTTGGAGCTTGGTTTCAGCTCTTCCTGGAAGGCAGCCCTCTGTGTGGATCCTCTTATATCAGCTCGCCTTTTTATATAGACTTTTATGGACTATATTAGTTATATTTATAATTTTAGTTTGCCACCAACATGATGGTGATATAAGGCTTCCGTTTTTTGCGCCTTTACTTGCTTGTGGTGTTTGGCTCATCCCTACCGTGGATACACCATATGGGCATACATTTGATTTCAGGAATTACCATATCTTGAGCGGATGGGGTGACTGAGTGGTTGGTGACCTCTTTCTACTCTCTCCTCTACTTCTCTCTTTTCTGTAAAGCTTTTTTTCCCTAGTACTTTCCTATTTATAAAAGCTAGTACTGCAATATGACCTCGACCCTAAGGTATTGAGAATCATTTATGCCAACCAACTCAGAACTCATGTTTTATGGCATACATGTTACAAGTTAGTTTGTTTGACTGGTAGAAAATAGAATCGCGCTAAAAAAACTTATGTACATACATGTGATTAGTGACTCATCAACAAATATCTAAATAAATATCACATGCAATGTGAACACATTGTAAAGGTGTCACACCACCAAAACTATTGAATAATAATGTTGAAATAATTAAAAATAAAAGTGAGTCCAAAAGCATACAATGACTGTATCACCCAAGTGATAAATAAATAAATAAATAAATAAATAAATGAATGTATAAAGTCCATCAAAAAAACTGTGCAATGCTTGATCATATAGAGAAATAGTGCCCGATCCACCACCAAGGAATGTAGATTAGCCGCTTACCAGAGACACATGACCCCCCACTACAGAGGATCAGGGAGATCCTGAATAGGAAATTATCCTCCGGACCATATCCAATAAGCCAAAAACCCAAGCTCATTAATGGCGTGGTATCATATCCAAAACACAGCCACCGGATTAAATTACTTCAGACTGTACCGTGTTCCTTCCAGCTCGCAGATGGATGGTTACACCATGAAAGATAAAAGGCTCCAATAGTGTGTAACCTTTAAAACTTTATTCGATATTAAAATACATTGATACACTTACATGATCCTAGTAAGTAAAACGCTTGTGTGTTAGGAGCGCCGGCCATATTAAATATGCATTCCTCTTTCGAGATGTTATAAACCACCATATTTTTATCACATCTCAAAGGTTCATAAGGATCCAAACAATCCACCTGGTAGACTTAATATAGCTTCTGTGGAGAGCTTAACAATATATTGACAGGTTCCTACAACATTTGGTACAGTCCCTACCAGCATACATAAGGGACTCCCTTCACCTTTTGGACACCCTCAAATACTATCCCTGGGCTGAAGACTACAGTCGGTTGTCATTAGATGTCAACTCACTATATACATCTATCCCTTTGGACTTAGGCCTGATAGCATTAAAACACTTTCTTACTTCTGTGGAATTAATCATGTACAAGCACAATTCATTTTGAATGCAACTCAGTTTTGCTATGAGCATAACTATTTTACTTTTAATGGGAAGTATTATATCCACATATGTGGCACAGCTATTGGCATTAGTTTTGTGCCTTATTACAGAAACTTAACAATGGGATTCTGGGAACACTTTTTTTTATCTGGAACAACAACCCATTTGCTAGCCATGTTATTTTTTATGGTTGCTTTATAGATGATATTATTTTAATTTGGCAAGGCCCCACATCTATAGTTCCATCATTTGTCAATTATTGTAATAGCAACCCCTTAGGCTTGTCCTTTAGCCACATACACAATTGTGATACATTCGTTTTTTTGGATTTAGAATCAGGACACATGGAAACTACCATCACCTCCAAGAATCATTTCAAATAATCAGCTGGCAATTCTTCCCTTTATGCACATAGCTGCCACCATCCTAACTGGGTATGAAATATACCTCAAAGTCAGTTTCCTAGACTTAGGCTACATTTCTTTACTTAGGAGGACTTTATAAGCCAAAGTGACATCCTGATTCAGAGATTTAAGGATAAAGGATATCAGGGAGAGGATTTAATCATAGTACAATCTGAAAGTTTGGACATACCCTCTCATAAAGGCAAGAAGAACAGAGGACAGGACATGAGTGAACAAAATAAAATTAGATTTATTACACAATTCCACTGCAAATATTGTAGTATGGAAGGGATTTTGAAAAAAAACATTGGAAGATCTTTTTTTTTTTGAAAAATATTTATTGGGTTTTGCACAATACAGTGGTATAAAACATAGTACATAATAGCTACAAAGCATGTATACGTAAATTCTCTAGTCAATAAAAGAGTTTTAAACCTAGGTGGGGGGGTGAGGGGGAGGGGAGGGGGATCGGTAAATCACATTTACCATCATTACAGTAGTACAACAATGTAGTGCCTATAAAGGCTGTACCTTACACCTTAGTACCTTCAGGAGTGGAAGCAACGTTTGGATATGATTAACTAGTGATCTGATAAATTGGTCTAGTTATAACAGTGAAACCGAATGATGATACTAATTTTAGATAGAAGAGAGTCATGGTCGTCAAAGAGCATCGTGGAACTGCGGTTGTAAGAAGATAGCGGAGGGGCACGGGAGAAGAGGCGGAACACCGGGAAAAGTCGGAAAAAGGCCCTTGTCCTCATCAACATGGGGACAAGGTGCTTTGGGGTGGGGGGGGGGCGCTCGCTCGTCCCCACCCCTTTCCTAACCGGCCGGGCTGCATGCTCGGATAAGGGTCTGGTATTGATTTTGGGGGGACCCCCACGCCAATTTTTCAGTGTAGGGGGTTCCCCTTACAATCCATACCAGACCTAAGGGCCTGGTATGCCCCTGGGGGGGAACCCATGCCGCTTTCTTCATTTAAAATTTGGTGCGGCGTCCCCCCTCAGGATTCATACCAGACAGCTGTCAGCACTGCCTGTCGCTCATGGCGAAAGGAAAAAAAGTTTTCCTTTCCCGATGAGTGAGCCAGCGCGACATGCACAGTACCCTGTCGCCGAGAACCAGAGCGATGAGATCGTGCTGGAAACACAATCTCAATCTCGCGGTCAGGTACTGTATCTTGTCTAGCAGAGCCTCTGCTGTAGGTTGGTCAGTTAGGTCAGCTGCATATAGATTTGTGTAGTACTCTGCAAGTAGGTTGCTAATTTCAGCAGGTGAGGTAACCAGGGAGCCGACCACATTTCTCAGGGTAGAGATATGGGTGGGACGTCTTGTTCCCGAACATAGTTTAGCCGGTAGTTTGCCTGCCTTGTTACCAAACTTGTGGAAATGTAGAGTAGAGTACAATGTTTTTGCTGCTTCCTGTTGCTCTGCTCAAAGGTCAAAAGTACATTTAGCCTGCCGCCACGCCTGTATGTTATCAGGGATATGGTTTAGTATCAGTTGCCCGTGAGCCAAGCGCAAAGCTTCGCTGGCTTGCCTGTATTTTTGTCTGGCCTGTTTTTTAAATTGGGTGGTATAGGAGATGATTTTCCCCCCGCAGGAAAGCTTTGCCAGCTTCCCAAAAGAGGTTTGGTTCAGTGATGTGGGCTCCGTTTGTGGAGTTGTATTCTTCCAATGCTTCATACAATATGTGGCGGAAGTCTTCATTATCAGCCAGGTATGAAGGAAGGCACCACGTGGGGGAGGGAGATGAGAGCTTAGCATGAGTCATGTGAATGGCGATGGGGCTGTGGTCTGAAATTCTGGTGTCAGTGATTTCTGAATCATGTAGTGCGGACAGTAACGCAGGGGAGGCAAAAAAGTAAGGCAGCCCAATCCCCCTTAAAGGAACAGAAGCACACTGGGCACCCAGCAAGAGCACAATGGCAGTAAAGGTGTACATGTGTTACTGATGTATATTGGGACACACTGTACACCTTTAGTGTGCTCCTGTTCCTTTAAGGGGGATTGGGCTGCCTCCAGGCCCACCTGCCCCTCATCTATCCATTTAATGCATGTGCTTCCATTGTGGAGATGCTTATAAATTCAGAAGCGTTAGGACTGCAAGCATACACAGGGTGCCGTGAAGAGGCCTTGCAGCCTATGCATGTGTTTGCAAATGCGTGCTAACTAAACCCCTGATTTTAACACAGACTGTTGGACAGGTTAATTTGCTCGGTTGGCAGACTGGTTGGTTAGTTGAGCTATGGAATGTTCTGTTTTTGTCTTTCATAAAATCGGGTGATGTAGAACATAGTGTCCCCAGGCACCTTATGTTAAAACACAACAAGTCAACCAGGGGTCTTAGAGTATGGGAGACTGAGAGAGACTACAACTCCCAGATTGCACTGCACGAGGAAGCTCAAAGACAACATCACCTGTAGCCAGCTTCTCATGCTGCCTTTAGTAGTGTAGGGGACCGAGGAGCAGTCTCTGACCATCTCCTGCATCTTTGTGGTGTGTTTGTCTGTCAGCACCCTATCTGTGGCTCCAACGTTTGTTACCGTGTTAGCCAGGGATGGCTGAGTAAAGACATTCACAGCTGGAGAAGGTACCTCTAATCCTTGTTGAAGTGTATGTGAGCTGGAGAAGGAGCCAAAGGAGAGCGGTGGAGAGCTATATTCACATTTCCGTGCGATTTATTACAGTATAAAAGGTGAGAGTTCTGGGAGACTGATTGTTTGGGAATTAATCTATTTATTAAGTTTTATATGGATACTGAGCAGCACTAATTTGTTGTCGCAATACCACACTACCTCTGTGCACTTCCTCATGAACATTCATCACCCTTCTACTCAACGTTCTCCATAGAAGACGAGTTATTATCATCTCTCTGTCCCTCTAAAGTGAACTAATTTTTATGTGCCCATACACGCATTTTTCTGTCATTTTTGCACATGCGATTTTTTGCACATGCGATTTACTATATTTCATTTTTTATATATTGATTGACCTTTCCTTCTTTTTTTACCTATTTCTTATGTGCTATTATTGTTATTTAATCTTGCACATGCGATTTTTTACACATGTGATTTTTTTTGCACATGCAACATTGCACATTATTGAGTTTTTCCACTTTTTTACCTTTTCAGTGGATATTTGTCTTCAGTTGTTTATATTTTCATGTCCCTTGTTGTAACCTATTGTTGCACAGTTTCTACATTTTATAGGTAGTTTTCACTTTCCTTTGATTGCACATTGTATTTTTTGGATTTTTATATTTGTTAATCTGCGCGAGATCACTTTATTTATCCTACTTAGAGTATGGACTATAGAGTTCACATCTAAGGACAGATCCTGTGCTGAGAGATTCCAAAAGTTGTGTAAAAAGGAAACCTTTTGAATTTTCACATTGGACACTTTGGCCCCCAAGGGGTTAAACAAGGAACTGGAGAGTCATACGATTCTCTAAATTCAGTTCCTAACCCAAAGGAATCATTTAGAATGACTAGCCTCATAATTTATATGAGTACAACATGGTATGCTCCTATTGAATGAGTTTCCTCGATTGGTTATATCAAATTAATATTGCTCATAAATGTATAATGGAATTTGTACCATTTTTTAAAATGGGGTTATCCCCAGGGAGGATTTTTTCTGTGTGTGTTTGTAACTGCATGCATGTGGATGTTTTTTATATACACGCATATCCACCCCCCCCCCATATATCTGATTTACACATAACCTAAACTAAGAGTTAACACAAACAAATTTATTTATTATTCATTAATTTAGTTATCCATTTATGTATTGTATTACAATGTTTGCATATACTGTCCCCCTTTTTTATAATTTAATATACTAATATTGATATTTTAATTAATAATTTTTGAGTGAATGGTTCGAGCTGAGCAAATGTTCGGCCTGAACATTGCCTGTTCGCCCGTTCGGCGGACACCCAAATTTGCGGGGCAATCGGTGGGATGTTCGCCCACTGACTGCGGCTGGTCAAGTGCAAGGTTTTGCCAATTAGTGCACAAAGCACTGTCAGAACCCTGATTGGTCTAAGTGATGACAACTTAGTCCAATCACGGCTCAGTGCTCATAGACCCACACCACATTATGAAAGGTTCCTTTCCTTAGGAAGCTTTTGCAGTGTGTTGTTGGAGTGGAGAAAATTCTAAATTCCAGCTTGTCCAAAGTGCTGGCTTTACAACTCCTACCTTTCCATTTGGTGGATCCTACCCCTTCATTGAATTTGCAGAATGTGCTGTACCACAATGGCAGGTATCTTTGCACATAAGGCCATTTCAGCTTTGTACCATCACGTGGAAGGCATCATTGGGCAAAGCAGTCAGTGAGCAAGTAGGAAGGCTGCAGGACAGGGCTCATTGCTGGAGCTTGCTTTGATGCCACATCTCCATAAAGTT
This sequence comes from Aquarana catesbeiana, assembly GCF_042186555.1. Taxonomy (NCBI): domain Eukaryota; kingdom Metazoa; phylum Chordata; class Amphibia; order Anura; family Ranidae; genus Aquarana; species Aquarana catesbeiana. The sequence continues at coordinate 145,257,492 of NC_133334.1, forward strand.
GGTGGTGATGATGTGAGATCTGTCAGCTCCACCCCCTCCTCCTCCTTCTCCTCCTCCATGCCCTCCTTTGCTGATGGAGGTAATTGCCCAACATGTCCATTACCATCACATTTACTCAATATCAAAGGCCTAAACTCTCCATTCAAGGGGAATCTACTCTGGAAGGAGGCCCTAAGCCACAATTTTAACTTATGTGTACAGGAGACAATTTTTCATCATGCAAACCCCCTACCTGCTCCCATAAACAGTTTCCACACTGTTTCTTTGCTAACTCTATTTAAAAAAAGCAGGAGTCATGATAGCTGTACGCTCCTCTGTCTCCTTCCAACTCCTTCATTCTGAGCTTGACCCTGATGGCAGATATGTAATCTTAAATGCTTCCATCAACAATTGCAATGTGACCATTGTCAATATTTACAATGTTATGGGGAAACTGGAATCTTTTAGACAAGGTCCCTTAATCAAATGTCAATAAAACTGTACTCAACCAAACAAATAAAAAAGGGACGATCTGGAGACTTAACACATCTTATCTCCTGCCCCCACTATCAAAAACAGATCACATCCAAGATTGAGAATTATTTTAACATCAATATTGCATCAGTGAGCAATCCCATTCTACTATGGAATGCCCACAAAGCCTGTATCAGAGGGCTTCTCATCAAAATAGGGGCCCATGAGAAAAAACAGCACAATGCTATGACTGATCACTTACTAGACCAAATACGTACTCTTGAAACAGCTAATAAGTCCCAATCTACTCCTCTCCTTATCTCTGACCTCCATGCTGCTAGACAAACCCTTAGTTACCACCTTCATACCAATTTTGATTGCCACCTTAAACGACTACATCTACAATTTTATTCCCACAACAATAAACCCTGAGCCTACTTAGCTAAGCAACTTAAACATAGATTGGCTCATACCAAAATTATCACTGATCAATCTGGTATCCGACTCACCAACCCTAAAGATATTGCTGACCAATTTGGCTCTTTCTATGCCAAGCTATACGACCTCACATCCCCTACCCCCACGTCAACTCCTTCATTGCTGATATTGAGAGCTTCTTAGATAATTTTACAGCTACCCTCACTTTTGCAGGAACAGATACATGCACTCTCATCCCCCTTCACCCCAACAGAAGTTGATAAAGCTATTGCTTCCTTGCCACTCCATAAGGCCCCAGGACCTGATGGTTTTAGTAACGAGTACTACAAACTGTTCTCCAAACTTCTTAGCCTCCACTTAAATAATTAATTCAACCATATTGCGTCCATGAGCTCCATACCTGCAGAATCCTTACAAGCCACAATCACCACAATTCCAAAACCAGGCAAGCCACACAACAATCCTGCCAGCTACAAACCCATCTCTTTACTGAACACTGACACCAAGCTATTCGCTAAACTTCTAGCTATGCGGCTCTCCAATATCATCCATTCCTTAGTACATATCGATCAGGTGGGTTTTGTGGCTGTTATTCAAGCATCAGATGGCACTAGGTGGTTTATTGATTTATTACAATGGGCAGAGCACCATCAAACTCCTTCTCTGCTCATTTCCCTTGATGCAGAGAAGGCGTTTGACAGAGTTGACTGGAACTACCTTAGAACAACCCCTTCCATATCACCAATGGGACATGCCAGGGATGTCCACTTTCCCCCTTAATATTTGCCTTAATTAATGAGCCCCTGGCCAAATCCATCCACACTAACCCCCTTATCTCAAGTAAAAATTGGTGATCGCTCTCATAAAATCAGCCTCTACACTGATGACATGATTATATACCTCACTGACCCTGTCAAGTCTTTACCTGAACTCCACCCCACCATGGACCTATTCAGTAAAGACTCCCTATATAAGGTCAACCATTCTAAATCTACCATGCTGGGCATATGCCTAGATCCAGCAATCAGATGGAGCATTGATGCATGTACCTCTTTCTCATGGACCCCTAATTCTATCCTCTCCTACCTAACTCATCTCTCCCTCTTCTTAAGTAATCTCTCTCAACACCTCTAACCTCATCTTAAAACTCATAAAAAAACAATACAAGACCTCCGACATACTCAAGCGTCATGGGCGGGTCGAATTGCCCTGTCTAAGATGTACTTACTTTCGCATATACTGTACACTTTTAGAACTATGCCACTCTCCTTCCTTCAAGTGAAACTCCAACTATCATAACCTCATTCATTTGGAATGGAAAATGTTCACGGCTTAGATGTAATACACTGTGCATGCCTATCTCCTCTGGTGGTATGGGTGCATCGGGTATCCCAGCCTACTACAAAGCAACTATCCTTGATCAAGCTAAAAGCTGGTGGGCACCCACTCAACAATGTACTTAGCTCCAAATTGAAACCGCAGCTCTAGCCTCCCAACCTAAGCTGATCCTCAGTGCTTTATCTCTACACCACCATAGGGAGCACTCTTATCTTCATACCATCAACGCCATCATCAGGACACGGAGAGCTACTCTTCAAAGCACTAAAGGAATACCACATTACTTCCTCTCCTTCATATCTCTCACTACACTTTCTAACTGGATTAACTCTGGCCTGACAATGATCAGGGACCTTTATAAAAATTCCCTACTACTTACTAACTACAGACCAATAGCAACATCACCTCTAAAGACTTCTTCAAATATCTCAGTCATCTCTCGTGTAGCCTGGTCGGACAGCCCTACACCCTTGCAACTAATAAAATTCTACGATCAGACCTTTCCACACCGTAGAGGTATTTCCTACATCTAGAAACTCACTGATGCTTCCCGTGACCTGAAGACACCATCAATGGAACACTGAGAACAACTATTGCAACATGTCTACACTCCCCAACAATGGTATCATTCCCTCCAAGCACCGTTAAATTCTTCCCGCTGCCTACTGGGAATGCATCCAGAAAATATTCCATAACTGGTATCTTACACCCTCTAAACTCATGCACATCTATCCCTCTACAACCAATATGTGCTAGAGAAACTGTGGGCACTATGGATCTCCCCTACACATCTGGTGGAATTCCCCCACATTAAATCTATATTGGTTTACTGTAACTAAGTTTCTGTCTATTATATTGACCCCTTTTTTCCTTTCACCCCAAATGGTTCTTTTGGGTCTGGATATTGATACTTGGCCACACTGATTTCCCATATGTTCATAGCTGTCCGGCTAGCTATTGCTAGAAACCGGAAATCTCCACCCCCCCCTTTCATCTCAGAAGTCATCTCGATCCTTAACAACAACTGCTTGATGGAATAAATGTACGCCAAGGCCCATTTACAACTCCCAAAATTCCACAAACAATGGGAATGTTTTTGATAAAAAAAAATTCCCGATAAGTGTATGATCATAGGTATGTGTGAAAGTTATAGAGTCTACAAGCTAGGCTACATATCAGTGAAAATTGATCAATCTTGATGTACTTACAGCCTATCTCAGTTCTTGAGGCCCTAAAATGTCAGGACAGTACAGATACCTCCCAAATGACCCCTTTTTGTAAAGATGACAGTCCAAGGTATTTAATAAAAGGCATAGTGAGTTTTTTGAAGCTACAATTTTTTGCCCACAATAATTTGGAAAATGAAGATTTTTTATTTATTTTTTTTTTCCACAAAATTGTCATATTAACAAGTTATTTCTCACATATGGCATAGATAAACTTGGAATTACACCCCAAAATATATTCTGCTACTCCTCCTGAGTATGGCAATACCACATGTGTGGGACTTTTCCACAGCCTGGCCACATACAGAGGCCCAACATGCAGGGAGCACCGTCAGGTGTTCTCGGAGCATAAATTACACATTTTGTTTCCTGATTACCTATTACATTTTTGAAGGCCCTGGAGCACCAAAATAATGGAATTACCCACAAAATTACCACATTTCGGAAAGAAAACACCCCAAGGTATATTCTACGAGGCATAATGAGTTTGAACATGTCATTTTTTTCCACAAGTTTTTGGAAAATATGGAAAGAAAGTAAAAACATAGTTTTTTACACAAGGTTGTCAATTTATAAGATTTTTATAACACATAGCATGTACATAGCAAAAATTACCCCCCAAAATTTCTTTCTGCTACTCCTCCTGAGTATGGTGATACTACATGTGTGAGACTTTTATACAACCTGGCCACATACAGAGGCACAACATGCAAAGAGCACCACCAGGCGTTCTAAAGGCATAAATTACTTATTTCATTTTCTGAGTAGCTATCACATATTTGAAGGCCCTGGAGCACCTGGACAATGGAATTAGATGTGCACAGATGCTCATGGACAGATGTAGCAGATGATCATAGACAGATGTGCCAGATGATCATAGATGTGCGCCAGATGTGCGCAGATGATCAAGGACAGATTTGCGCCAGATGTGCACAGATGATCACTGACAGATTTACAGCAGATGTGTGCAGATGATTACAGACAGATGTGCACCAGGTGCGTGCAGCTGATCACAGACCAATGTGTGCCAGATGATCACAGACAGATGTGTGCAGGTGATCACAGACAGATTTGCACCAGATGTGGGAAGATGATCACAGACAGATGTGCGCAGCTGATCACAGACAAATGTGCGCCAGATGATCACAGAGAGATATGCACAGATGATCACAGACAGATGTGCGCCAGATTTGCGCCGCTGATCACGGACAGATTTGCACCAGATGTGGGCAGATGATCACAGACAGATGTGCGCAGCTGATCACAGAAAGATGTGCGCCAAATGATCACAGAGAGATGTGCACAGATGATTACAGACAGATGTGCGCCAGATTTGCGCAGATGATCATGGACAGATTTGTGCCAGATGTGAGCAGATGATCATGGACAGATGTGTGCAAGATGATCATGGATAGATGTGACAGATGTGCCAGGTGACCATGGACAGATGTTCAGTGTGGCAGATGTTCAGTGGGACAGATGTTTACTGGGACAGATGTGGGACAGGTGTTTACTGGGACAGATGCGGGACAGGTGTTTACTGGACAGGTGTTTACTGGGACAGATGCGGGACAGGTGTTGGTGTTTTCACTGTTTGGGGACACTGTTTGGGGATACTAGCTGGGTAATCAGTGTGTAAAAAGCTGTAAAAAAAAGCTCAGACACACTGATCCCCAGCTCGCAGATCCGCTCTCCTTCTCACTGACTCTGTGTGAGGAGAAGCAGAGCTGATTGCCTGGCAATGGCTCTCTGCTTACATTACATGATGGCTGTGATTGGACACAGCTGTCATGTGATCAGGAGGGCCAATTACAGAGCACTCCTGCCATGAATGTTGCCCTGTCTCTGGGGGACACAGGCACATCAGGATCGTGCGATCCTGCTTTTTGTGACTCCTCCAGGCTGTTTACATCACACAGTGGCTGTGATTGGAAACAGCCATCATGTGATCAGGAGGGCAAATCACAGAGCCCTCCTGCCGATCTGAGATGCGGTGTGTTGGGATCATGCTGCTCAGAAAGAGGTAGCGCCCACCAAGCCGTATATGTGCAGTGACCAGGTGGGAAGTGGTTAAAGCTGGTGTCATACCCAAACTAACAAATAAACACTTTCCAACAGCATACAATGCCTCCAATGCTGATTCTAAAGCCAATCTAAAGACAAGGGTGTCTCCACACTGATTGCTAAACATGTTCCTTTTGAACTGATTGACAAAATGAAAGATCCGCTGGGTCGTTACATTTTTCTGAAGGGCACGCCTGGGGCGCGTCCAGTCACATGGCCAACATTTACTGTCTGAACGACAGGCAAGTATCATTCTTTCACACTGTTGTACAGCTATTGTTGAACTTTTCCACCGACATATTGCTTTTGGGGGAGATTTTTTTTCTTCAACTTAAAATGTATTTATTCACTTGCTGCCCGTGCTATAGCCGAATGATGGCCACAGCGCGGACCTGAATTTCTGGGAGGCCGTCATATGACCTCCCATTTGCACGCTGCAGGGCGCGCATGGTGCGCGCTGTGATCACAGAGTCACTGAGAATCGGGTGATCACAGATCTGAGTAAAGAGCTGATCCCGGCCCCTTACCATGTGATCAGCTGTCAGCCAATGACAGCTGATCCCATGATGTAAACAAAAGCTTGGTAATCATTTTTTTTTTCTCCTCACGCTGACAGCGCGAGGAGAAAAGAAAGCCGGTCACTGGCTTATCTGCAAGGGACATCGGTCCCGAAGAGGAACAGGCAATTATGCTTCATCTGTGCCCACCAGTACCCCCTGCCAGTGCCACCTGCCATTACCACCTGCCAGTGCCCACAGTGCCCACCAGTGTCACCTATCAATGCCCATGAGTGCCACCTATCAATGCCCATCAGTGGTGCCAATCAGTGCCACCTAGCAGTGCTGCCTATCAGTGTAACCGATCAGTGACCATCACTGCCACCCATCAGTGACCATCACTGCCACCCATCAGTGCCCATCACTGCCACCTATCGGTGCCCATCAGTGCTGCCTCATCAGCATACATCAATGAAGGAGAAAAATTACTTGTTTGCAAACTTTTATAACAAAATATTTAAAAAAAAAATGTAATTCTGTCTTATTAATTTTTTTTAACAAAAAATAAAAACCACAGGGGTGATCAAATACCATCAAAAGAAAGCTCTATTTGTGTGGAAAAAATTATAAAAATTTCATTTGGGTACAGTGTAGCATGACCGCGCAATTGTCATTCAAAGTACATCAGCACTGAAAGCTGAAAATTGGTCTGGACAGGAGGGGGGGGTTTAAGTGCCCAGTAAGCAAGTGGTTAAAATGTTTTTCCTGTACATAAACGATTTGTGCTATCAATTTATGACATTCAAGAAGTGTTTTTCAGAGATGTTGAGATCCTTGACATTAATGGATATGAACATAACTGAAAGAGGAGAGAGTGTGGTTTTCACTGATGACATGATATTAGCTAGGCTTGTCAACTGAGGGTTGGAGTCTAAGGGGGTGAAGTTAAAAGGACCAGAGTAAAGGGTTAAGAGAGTTATGGAAGGGAAAAACTTGATGGGGGGAAAAAAGAGGGAGGGAGTAGAGTAGTAAAGAGGTAAAGTAAGTAACAGGTCTAAAGAGAGATTCTGAGAAGGATAAAAATAGAGAGTTCCAGAGATGGGAGTAGAATCTCTAACCCACCTAAGAAAATAGAGAAACCAGACTCAAAGAGTCCGCTGTGGGGGAACAAAGTCTGGAGGGAGGCAGATCTGGCAAAAGTGAGGTCCAATACAGTATGCAGCCAGGGATCTATAAAGCACATAGTCAAATGGAAAAGTAGGAACATTTTGAAGATATGAAAACATGAAAGAAAATGGAAGTAATCTGGGCTTAAGGCAAGAAGTTGTAACCTGAACGGAAGATATAGCTGATGAAGTTTCCCGCTCTATTGGTTTCCCACTAGGCTAAGACATTCCTGCGTGGGGATGCTCCTGGATATGTTCTTGTCAGGGGCTAACCACAAACAGATAGAATCGGCTGTGAATTGTACAAAATAACACAAAGTCCTCAAGTATCCATGACAACTAAATATAATACATCACAAGGAGGGAGAGATACGTTATCAAACCCTTCTAACTCTTAAGTATATAGATGCATTCCCAGAGAGGTAGGGAACATGTCGTGAGTCAGCAAGCCATACTTAATACTTGAACTTTCACATACTGGAAATGAGTTGGAAACAGAGAATTAAATCAAAAGTGCATTGGTCACCTGCCATGCCAGCACAGCCACCAGTGTGAGTTACATAACATTCTCAGGGAGATACTGGCTAGCAGACAGGCACCACAGGTACCCAGTTGCGAGAGAGTACCCCACATCCCAACCCATATCTGGATCTAACGCCTAGTAATACAGGATCTCGTTACACACACAGTATATAACAAGTCGCCTCTGGAGGCACCATAGGAGACATATAGGACCATAGGAATGCATTATGAGCTGCAAATGCATGTGTATACTACCAGAGTAAGGTCTAGGGGGAGTCAAGAATTTAGGGGTAATGAGGTTCTAATATAACTCAATGGCAACATACAAGTAATTTTAACTTTTCTGGGGATGGGATGTAATGAGACCCTGTTCAAATAATCACTTAATACCAATATGTGCAATAACTAGCAAAAAGATAAAAAGTACAGTACAGCATAGCACATAACATAAAACTCAATAAAGGTAAATAAGGTTCAAACAGCAGCCGCAATTTACAGGGGGAACCACAGGTTTAATAAAGGTCCCCAACCTAGGAACCTAGCAACCTAGGAAGAGCAAATCAATTGCAGGAGGACTGCCTGGGGGAACAAGGCCCCTTGGACATAATGCTCTGTGGATTCATTCAAATTCTATAGGGGAGTCTGGGGAGCGCTCCAAGAGCTCATTGAGCAGGGAACAGTCTAGTCCAAAGCTTCAGGTTCATTTGATTTGGGGAACGAACATAAACACAGCCTTGAATACCCAAAGAGAAAACATCCTACAATACAAATAGAAAAATAAAACAAATACTGTAACTGTGTATCTCAAGTAGGGATGGGCTAGGGATGAAACAATAAAAGTGAAATATTCCTTTAAATTTTGTACCTGGGGGGTGTCTATAGTATGCCTGTAAAGTAGCCCATGTTTCCTGTGTTTATAACAGTCCGAGAGCAAAATGACATTTCTAAAGGAAACAAAAGTCATTTAAAAGTGCTAGCGCTAGTGCCGGCTTTTAACGAGTTGTCGGTCTCGACAATATGCATACAAGTCATTGAAAGTCATTGAAAAAAAATGCGTGGGGTCCCCCAAAATTCCATTACCAGGCCCTTCAGGTCTGATAGGGGTATTAAGGAGAACTCCGTGCCAAAATTAAAAAAAAATGGCGTGGGGTTCCCCCAAAAATCCACACCAGACCCTTATCCGAGCACGCAACCTGGCAAGCCACAGGAAAAGATGGGGGGACGAGAGAGTACCCCCCCTCCTGAACCGTGCCAGGCCACATGCCCTCAACATGGGGACGGTGTCCCCATGTTGATGGGGACAAGGGCCTCATCCCCACAACCCTTGCCCGGTGGTTGTGGAGGTCTGCGGGGGGTACGGTTCAGGAGGGGGGGTGCTCTCTCGCCCCCCTCTTTTCCTGCGTCCTGCCAGGTTGCGTGCTCGGATAAGGGTCTAGTGTGGATTTTTGGGGGAACCTCACGCTATTTTTTAAAAAAATTGGGTGCGGAGTTCCCCTTAATATCCATACCAGACCTGAAGGGCCTGGTAATGGAATTTTGGGGGACCCACGCATTTTTATTTTTTTATTTTTCAATGACTTTCAATGAGTTTTATGTGTATTGTCGAGACCGACAATTCATTAATAGCCCGCACTAGTGCTGGCACTTTTAAATGACTTTTTTTTCCTTTAGAAATTTCATTTTGCTCTCGGACTGTTATAAACACGGGAAACATGTGCTACTTTACAGGCATACTATAGACACCCCCCAGGTACGAAATTTAAAGGAATATTTCACTTTTATTGTTTCACTTTAAGCATTATTAAAATCACTGCTCCAGGAAAAACGGCCGATTTTAAAACTTTTTTTGCATTGATACATGTCCCCTGGGGCAGGACCCAGGTCCCCAAACACTTTTTATGACAATAACTTGCATATTAACCTTTAAAATTAGCACTTTTGATATTTCATGTTCGTGTCCCATAGACTTTAACGGTGTTCGCGTGTTCAAAAAAATTTTTTGCCTGTTCGCATGTTCTGGATGCGAACTGATAAGGGGGGTGTTCGGCCCATCCCTAATCTCAAGTAACCACATACAATCCAGCACTAGAAGGGATAAGAAAGATAATCAAAGAGCTAAAATCCATAACAGCAAAAGATGAAACAGTGAAAAAAAAATACTGCAACAACCCCCCCATTGCTGACTTTCAAGCAACTGCCCAACCTCAGACATAAATTAATCACCAGAAAACTTCAATTTGATTATGAAATTGCAAAAAAAACACCTAGTAACAAAAAAAACACTGCAAACTGTGCAGCCAAATCAATCAACGCAGGGGCGTGGCTTGGACATGACGGAGTGAGGAAGCTTTCTGTTAGAGCTCCCGACTCCTGGCCTACTAACTTCGGCTGAAATGACCATTACTCCTATGAAAACCAGCCTGAAATGACATATAAGTGAAGGCGGAAGACCAGGGGATCATCGAGAGCTAATCCTGCGGCCTCGATCAGCCGGTGTTTTCAACTCCCGGCTCAAGCAACAATCTCCCCCACACAACCACGTGGCGAGAGAAGGCAGGAGGACCTACCCTCCACATCCATGGCTGCATCACAGTGACCTGTCCCACACTCACTGGAGGGGCTACCCTCGCTTCTGGTACCCTCACCTGGCAGCCTCGGTGGCTCGGAAGCATCCGCAGGATCCTCACAGACAGACGCAGACATCAGAACCCTGCTGCGGGAATTACCAACAAAGGCCGACATGGAAGCCCTGATGTCAAGGATGGAGGAGCAGCACCGCCGTGACTTCCATGAGCTGTGCTCTGAAGTTCACACATTAGATGAATGTGTTGGCAAGGGGGAGATAGAGGTAAGCGCCTTGGAGCTCCGGGTCGCTCAACTAGAAAAAGGCCAGGTGGAATTCCAGGAAAAGCTGGCAGAGGTGCAGCTCCAGGCTGAGGACCTAGAGAACAGGAGCCACCGAAATAACCTCCAGATACGGAGGTTGCTGGAGGCAATGGGTCCAGAGAACTTGCAGGACACTATCTCGGCTGTCTTCCAACAGTTCCTGGGCCCAAAATCACCGACCTCCATGGAGTTTGACAGGGTCCACCGCGCACTGGGGCCACAGCCGCAAGACCCTGACCGTCTTAGAGATGTCATCTGCCACCTTCATCGACACACACAAAAGGAGCAAATCCTCTGAGCGGCATGGGCAAATGACCGGATTGATTTTCGAGGGGGTAGAGCTATCGATCTACCCAGATGTGTCCAGGGCAATGCTACAAAGAAGGGCTATGCTGAAGCCACTACTCGAGTGGCTACCATGGGCTGCACTGCCATACTGATGGGGCTTTCCACTCCAACTCACTGTCAGGAAGGGGGGAGCTTCCTTTACCCTGAGGCACCATGCAGATCTCCTGGACCTGTTCCTTTTCACTGCCTACTAGAGACTCCTGCCAGGTTCCTCGGGCTCCCGGACCGGATCTGCCACATCACTCTGCCAAATGAAGGAGAGGAGACCAGCCGCCGGTGAGAGTTCAAGACTGCGAAGCCTGAGCGTGAGCTGCATCGACCGTAAGTGACGTGTTCTCTATTTTCTATGTTCCCCTCATTGACAGTGCACAAATCATTCAAGGAATTTACCAGAACCCCAATGACTGACTGACTCCTGACAGCATGCTGCAATTGGGGGGGTGAAGCCCGTTTATTAAATACCGAGAGGCTGGGGGGACTGGTTCCTGTGTTGCCCCCTGGTCCCTGGACCTTCGGAGATGCTCAAATCTAACAGACTCCACGGAACTGCTGGCCCTACCTACAAAGATCCATGCCTGGCAAGCCTGCATCAAACACCAAGCTCCTGCATTCCGGTGCCAATGACACTTGCTGGGGTGAGGGGGTGAGAGGGTTTGGTATTCAATGGGACATGTGCTGCTTGTGCTGGGGATGGAATCTGCTGAATGTGATTTTTTTTAAAAACAGGTGACACAGGGTCTTAGACCCACTTCCAGCAGCAATGTGGGAAGGGGAATACAAGGAAAAATCAGAACTCGGGGGCAAGACAGTAAAACCAAACCAGACCGACTGAACGGGGGGGTGGCGGGTGGTTTGTTTGCCGCCCCCCCCCAAAAAATGGAGTACCAGCCGCCAATGCGGCAGGCACTCCTTCTATTGCATCTATGAAGGAGCAGTATTGTCACCCTTGCACTGCAAACACCTTCTCCTCTCCTCTTCTCCATAATATAAGAGGGAGGTGTTTGGTATTTCACAGAGAGAATTGGGAACAACACTAACTGATAACAGTCAGCAGAGGCAGAGATAACAGGAAGTTATCAGATCACAAGATTGTCCTTTCAATTGTATATTTAACAGACCAAAAGGGAGCAAATAAGAGAAGTTTATAGTTTACATATACTGTAATTTTAGCTTATGAGTTGGATCTACAAAATTCAAAACATTGTATTTATTACTATTCTATATATTTTATTGTAGCCATGAAAGGAAGATACTTGTTCACTTCATGTTCAGAAGCAGCTGAAACACATCAACCATTAGCTTTAAAACTTATTTGTAAAATTAAAACCACATCATTTATACATAACCACATGATTTCTTCTCTGAAAGATAATATCTTGTAATATCTTGTGCAAAATATCTCATAATGTGTGCCTTCCGGTGATTTAATTAATGAACACAGGAAAGCCATCTCAGTTGATTTAAATTTAATTTCAGATCCCTCCAAAATCAGCATTCTCTACATCCCATAGGACTTTTTTTTATTTTGAATGAAACCTTTCAGTTTCCCACATGTCATTTTCTTTTTTAAGACAAGTTAGTAAAGAGTTAATTAGCATCAATAATTAGGTAAAAGATCCATGTATTTTCACTAATATATGTGTAGGTAGACTTCACAGCTTTGCTATTAAACTTTTATTTTATGATTTCCTGCTGTATGATCTATATAATAGAATTCTTTTTTTTTTAAGCTTTGCTAATTTTGTACAGATATTGCATTGTTATGAGAATTAACTGAGTTGTTCGTAAACACACAACTACTTTACATTAATATTTAAAGACTTTACAAGTAGAGATCTTAGTAAACCATTGTTATTCAGTTATACTAAGGCAAAGATGTTTAGCTTCAATGGTAATCTTTACTAACCTCTTTTGATAAAAGTTAGCACTTACCTAAAGGTTATGTCAAAAGCATAGTTTGACATCTATCATATTTACTTTTTAATGTCAAGCAAAACACAAGTGTATTTCCAAAAAATATGTTTCTTTTATAACAATGACTTGTATATTATTTTGTTGCACGTCCAAATATCATAAATGCAATAAATATAATAAATAGGCAGCACATCCAAACCAAAAAATTAGGTAATAGGTAACCATCAATAAATCATTATAATAACAAATTGACAAAAAAAAATCTACCTATCCCCATCATTTCAGGTACAGACTTAATAGGGTTGATTTGAGACAAATACAGTAGGCTGTTCACTTTGCCAATAAAGTTTTACTTTACATGGGAATGTTCCCTTAGCATAGTGGATGTGCTAAAAATTTTTACTTTGAAAAAAAAAATACCCAAACACATGCAAGTAAAACAAAAAGTATTTCAATGTGATTGAATGATAAAAGTCAGTCGCGCTACCCCTTATTCACTAAGCTATGGGAAAATTCCTTGCAAAGTAAACACCCTATTTGCCTTCAGTAAATAATCCCTGTTTATGGTAAATACTATACATGTGCAGAATGGAAAGATTAGTTGCATTTCATTTTGGATAGATTTGTTATGTTACTAACTTTGCTTCATTATGGAATTAGTTTAGTTTTGTTATTATTTAAGAACTGTCAAAGTGAAGGTTGGGCAGACAGTGGGTAGCCTCCCAGGAGGTGAAGCTTTTTTTTATTTTTTTTATTTTTTGGGTCCGGCAGGTGTCGTGATTGACGATGGATCTGTCGAGGGACACTATTTTTTTTAAATGAAGGACTTGTCAAAAACTGTTTCCTGTGGTTTTTACTTTTTGACACTTTTTTGGTTAATGGGTAGGGGTATGATGTACCCAATACCCATTCACATGGGGGGCCAGATTCCAATAAGCCCCCCACCCGCAGACCCCGACAACCACAGCCCAGAGTTGTCGGGAAGAGGTCCTTGTCCCCATCAATATGGGGACAAGGTGCTTTGAGGTGGGGGCACAGAGCCCTCCTGCTCCAAAGTACCCACCCCCCAATGTTGAGGGCATGTGGCCTGGTATGGTTCAGGAGGGGGCGCTCCCTTCCTGACCTTCCAGGCTGCCTGTTCAGATAAGGGCCTGGTATGGACTGGGGGGGCCCTACACCATTTCTTTTAACATTTTTCTGTTGGCGGGCAATTTCCAGCATTCTTTATCTTTACATTCATCTGTCAGTGAGGTAGCCAGCTGACCGATGATGACTCATGGTTGTTAAGGACGCAGGCGGCCAGCCTCTAGCCAGCTTTTTTTCTTCACACAGAATTTTAATTGGTCAATAATTTTTTGACCGATCCGAATTCTAATTGTTCTGAAAAGTTGGAATTCATTAGAGAATGAATAAACAAAATTAATTTTAACTCATTTCAACCAACTTTGTTACTATTCGTTACTATTTCATTCAGAGATTTGGATAGATTATAATCAAAAATTTGTCCAAATTTGTATTCAAACTGAAACAAATTGCACATGTCTAGCAAATACAGCTCCACTCACACAGCTGAGTCATTTATTCACAGAAATCTTGAAAGAATGAACTGCCACCACAACAGATGCACTTGTAGTTCTTAATGGAACATCCTTCTGAACTACAGAGATGCTGAGAGGAAAAATTTCAGGAGACAGTCAGTACAGTCAGTACAGAAATCACTGCTTGCAGCTAGCAAGATATCATGGGATATGTAGTCCTTGAAACTGCAAGTAGTTGAAAAAATTGAAAGTAAACATCAGAGGAGAAGATGCAAGGTATTCAGGATGTCGTGGAAAGAGATGGACAGCAGACAGGCAGAACTCACAACATGAATATTGTCAATGTTGAAGTTACAGAATGAAAGTGTATGCTGTGACTATAGAACCCCTTTAACTCTGAAACGAGAGCTGGTGGCAAGTTCTGTTCATCATGTTTTCTTCATAATGGGGTTGATTTATTAAAGATAAATAGGCTGTGCATCTGGCAAGAGAATTTGCACTTTGCAAGCACATTTTCCCCATTGCAAAGAGTACCTAATCACATGCAGGTGGAAAAAATGTATTTTTGCTTGCAATCGAGTGGATGATGGAAGTCAGCAGAGCTGTACCTCATTCTCTAAGCTAAGGGACAATTCCCTAGCAAAATTTAGGTTTCCTTGCAAAGTGAACAGTCTGTTTGCCTTTAGTAAATCAATCCCAATGTGTTAAAGGCTTTACATACATAGGTATCTGGCTCTCACTTGACTTCCCCATGGGCCACTCGAGTCTGTATAAGACACAATTGCCATGAGAGGTACCTATATAGCTGTTCAGGTTTAGTAATGAGCAAACTAAGCAAAGCTGGGTTCACTTAAAATTTGCCAAACAATTAAAAATAGTTGCAAATCCTGAACATTTCAAAGAACCCCACCGAAGTCTATGGGAGCCAAATCCTGTATATTTTTCTGGCCATTGTCAAGGTGAGTTTGCAAACTTTTCAAAATGTAAAATACAGTTCAGCAGGGAACAGCTCTTTTAAAAAAGGATGAAGATCAGCAATGAAAATACACATGCTTGGGGGATACCTTAAACCAGCACTCCCAGCAGCGCACCTGTATGATGTACCAAAGCAAATGTGATATCTAAAAAGATAAATAAATATCACCTAAATAGTCACTTAATTACATTTCCTGGGTGACTTAATTGTGTTTGTAAATAAAGTGGCTTGAGACTACCCTGGATCTTTATTTAGAAAAAGTAAAATAGTAAATATGCAACTGTTACAGTCCAAATAGATCCACGTCATTTATGGTGAACGATGCTTCCGACAAGCTGAAACAAACCGCGACAACCCTCTGAGAGGATCCATTCTCACCAAACTCACAAACTGTGAATCCCAGCAAGCAGAAGATTGTAAAAAAAAGGGGGGGTGGTTCTAGGTCACGTGACTGACTAAATATCATCATAACCATATTACGTCAATGATTTTAGCCAGCATCTCCTGACACCTTGTTTACATTCAGTTGGTTCATCTGGTTGGCAGGCATCATTCATCATGAATGACATGGACCTAAATCTCTGAATGATATGATTACTGAAGGATTTACATTGTAGGAAATATTTTTTGGCAGGTTATTTTTTAATAAGGGGATTTGTGATGGTGTTGTGTGTTTATTTACTCTGTGTAAATGAATAACCAGTAACTTCCATATTTTAAAGGGGGCTTCCAGATTTGAATAAGTCCCACCCAAAGACCCCCTACATTCACCAAGCCAAAAATGTGGGGAAGAGGAGGGTTAAGCTGTTTTGTCAGGAGGCCTCCTTATCAAGGTACCCTCCTTAAGTTGAGGGCATGTGGCCTGGTATGTACCAGGAGAGGACCCACACCTTTCCTTTTCTAGTCAGCCAGGCTGCATGTTCAGATATTATCTAGGATAAAGGTCTGGTATTGTTTTGGGGGGACCCCATGCTACTTTTTCTTATTTTTTTTGCATGAGGGTCTATCCTTGAAATCCACTCTAGAATAAAGTGTACAACAATGTTAGGTTGTGCTTGCACTTTTTCACCATTATTCTTGTACATGTGACAGTAAAATTACAAAATAAAACATCAAATGGTTAACAAACTTCTCAAAGACAGCAGGAATAATTCTGCCAGTATTACCGTAAATAGTCTCAAGAGATACAGTCAGGTCCATAAATATTGGGACATTGACACAATTCTAATCTTTTTGGCTCTATACACCACCACAACAGATTTGAAATGAAACAAACAAAATGTGCTTTAACTGCAGACTTTCAGATTTAATTTGAGGGTATTTACATCCAAATCAGGTGAACGGTGTAGGAATTACAACAGTTTGTATGTGTGCCTCCCACTTTTTAAGGGACCAAAAGTAATGGGACAGATTAACAATCATCCATCAAACTTTCACTTTTTAATACTTGGTTGCAAATCCTTTGCAGTCAATTACAGCCTGAAGTCTGGAATGCATAGACATCACCAGATGCTGGGTTTCATCCCTGGTGATGCTCTGCCAGGCCTCTATTGCAACTGTCTTCAGTTCCTGCTTGTTCTTGGGGCATTTTCCCTTCAGTTTTATCTTCCGCAAGTGAAATGCATGCTCAATCGGATTCAGGTCAGGTGATTGACATGGCCATTGCATAACATTCCACTTCTTTCCCTTAAAAAACTCTTTGGTTGCTTCCGCAGTATGCTTCGGGTCATTGTCCATCTGCACTGTGAAGCGCCGTCCAATGAGTTCTGAAGCATTTTGCTCAATATGAGCAGATAATATTGCCCGAAACACTTCAGAATTCATCCTGCTGCTTTTGTCAGCAGTCACATCAATAAATACAAGAGAACCAGTTCCATTGGCAGCCATACATGCCCATGCCATGACACTACCACCACCATGCTTCACTGATGAGGTGGTATGCTTTGGATCATGAGCAGTTCCTTTCCTTCTCCAATTTCTTCTCTTCCCATCACTCTGGTACAAGTTGATCTTGGTCTCATCTGTCCATAGGATGTTGTTCCAGAACTGTGAAGGCTTTTTTTAGATGTTGTTTGTCAAACTCTAATCTGGCCTTCCTGTTTGAGGCTCACCAATGGTATACATCTTGTGGTGAACCCTCTGTATTTACTCTGGTGAAGTCTTCTCTTGATTGTTGACTTTGACACACATACACATACCTCCTGGAGAGTGTTCTTGATCTGGCCAACTGTTGTGAAGGGTGTTTTCTTCACTAGGGAAAGAATTCTTCGGTCATCCACCACAGTTGTTTTCCATGGTCTTACGGGTCTTTTGGTGTTGCTGAGCTCACTGGTGCGTTCTTTCTTTTTAATGATGTTCCAAACAGTTGACTTGGACACACCTAAAGTTTTTGCTATCTCTCTGATGGGTTTGTTTTTTTTTTTTCAGCCTAATGATGGCTTGCTTCACTGATAGTGACAGCTTTTTGGATCTCATATTGAGAGTTGACAGCAACAGATTCCAAATGCAAATAGCACACTTGAAATAAACTCTGGACCTTTTATCTGCTCCTTGTAAATGGGATAATGAGGGAATAACACACACCTGACCATGGAACAGCTGAGCAGCCAATTGTCCCATTACTTTTGGTCCCTTAAAAAGTGGGAGGCACGTATACAAACTGTTGTAATTCCTACACCGCTCACCTGACTTGGATGTAAATACCCTCAAATTAAAGCTGAAAGTCTTCAGTTAAAGCACATCTTGTTTGTTTCATTTCAAATCTATTGTGGTGGTGTATAGAGTCAAAAAGATTAGAATTGTGTCGATGTCCCAATATTTATGGACCTGACTGTATACAGGCTCAGTTGCTCATCTGCAGTGTGCTGGAAATGTTCCAAATCACTCCAAATACAGTAAATCACAGTAAGGGTTAAACAAAATAGCTTATCTTCAATTTTTTTTATTACAAACATTTTTGATTGGGAATAACATTTTTGGAACATACGGTATAAAGATGAACCAATAAGCAGTTATATAGCGTTACAATTAGTATGTTGTACAAAGACAATGTCAATAATATTCCTACAGTAAAGTCGAGTTGTTCGTCAAACAGCTAGTATTGTGTAGAGACATACAAAAAAAGAAGGGTAATGTATGTCGATCATCAGTCTATGGGCAACAAATATAAAACAGGGTATATCCCACAGCATATAATGGCAAGGATGGAGAAGGGATTCTCATAGCTTATGATATTCATTTAGGATGTAGAGAATACACAAAAAGGGGGAAAGGATATAGGGGTGGGGATTGAATGGGTGTGTAGAATCTGTCTAAGATAGGAGAATTGGCCTTGGGTATAAATGCATAAAAGAGATTTTTCACAGTGGCCAATGGAATTCTCTAGGTAGAAGTGGTATCGGTAATTGTAGCTGGGGGGAAGGGGGGGTGGGGGTAAGAGAGAGGGTATAGATCAGGTCACCGCAGGGTCCACCAAACGAATGGGCTCCCTCAATCTGTTCCCTCCCCTAGGGAGGTGAGGCATTCTGCTTATAAAGATCTTAAGGGGGTGCCCGGGGGTGGGAGGGGGGAGGTGTGGTGACGATATAGATGTCCTTTATTTAGTTAGACTATGTAGTTCGGTGTTGATAGTGATCATTGTTACAATCGTTGCATCTGAAAGAAAGGGAAGGTCTCTTTGGGACAGGAACGTCAATTCTTGAATATGGAGTATGGGGTGAGGAGAAGAAGGTGTAGTCTTTAAGTATCAGGGTGGAGTGTGTACCAGGAATCGTGAAGAAGTAAGTCTTGGATCTGAAGTTTAATTTGTTTAAGTGCTCGATATGGTATGGAGGAAGTGCCTGTGGATGTGTCTTCTAGGGAGTTGAGAGCTATGTTGCAATCACCACCCATGATGAGTAAGCCAGACTGGAAGGCTGATAGGGTCCAAGCAATCTTTCTGAAGAACGCCACCTGAGATTTGTTAGGGCTATAAATGTTAGCAAGGATTAATGGTTTATCTCAATGTGAGCACTTAAGGAAGATATAACGTCCATCTTCATCTACTATAGAATCTGTGATCTGTAGCGGTAAATATTTAGATATTACAAAAGAAACTCCTTTCATTTTTGTTATTGTGTTTGTAGCATAGTATACTGAGGAGTAGTGGTAATTACTTAACTTAGGTATATATCAGATCGTAAATGGGTTTCTTGTATGAAGATTATGTCTGCTTTCATGCTACACATATTGCCGAGTAATTGGGATCATTTCTCTGGAATGTTTAGACCCTTGGTATTTATGGACACAACCTTGAGAGTGGCATGTTTATTGTGGGGTGTAGGTATTTGCATGTTAAATACGTAGTCAGTTAAAGATCGTGATTTGTAGATAGTGGATTATAGTTAAGCGAGCAGTGGAGAGAGGGGTGAGGGGTTAAGTGAGAGGGGGTGGTTTCTCCAGACAGACCCTATGGCAACCCTGAGAGGTGAGAGAAGAGGGTGAGTATACTGGAGAAGGTGGAAGAGGAAAGGCTTAGGAATAGAGGGGGGAGGGGCAGAGGAAGAGCGAGAAGGATGAGGGAGGAGAAGGAGTGAGAAAGGAAAAAAAGGGGGTGAGGGGTGGGGTGTTAGGTAAGGTAGAGATTAGGGGGAAAGGGTTGAGCTAAATTATAGCTCTTGGGGAGGAGGATGAGGGGGGGTACTTGTATCCAGAGGTAGGAGTAGGCTGGCTATCCCACCCAAAAATTGAACTTTGAGTCCGGATTGGTCAGCACGATTACTGAGAATATGCTGTGTGGAGTAGTGGTAAAGCATGGAGGTAGTTAGTTGAGGGTCTCTGGCACCACTGAGGTCAGAGGCTGATAAGGAACGGCGTAAAGCCATAGAATTGTGGTATAGAAATGGGGAGTCATGAGTATCATAGCTGGATTAAAATCACTTGGCTAGGAAGGGAACTGGGGAGTTGAAGGTCGAAGCATAAATGCTTCAAATAGCCGCTGTAGAAAAAGAGCAGTCAAATATACAGTATTTAAACATAACAAAGGAAGAACATGTATATTTAAGTCAATTCCCCTATTAGGCCTGCATTTCACCAGATAGCATGAATAAGTGAGGTCATGAAGGATTATCAAGTGTAGATCAAATATAAATGAAATATGATTGTTAAACTATTAACAGGTAAGTAAACCAATATTTAGTTGTTTTTCTCAAGCTATTTAATTAGTCAAGGTTATGTCATCGCCCCAAGAAACCGACATGCAGGAGGCATAATTAGGGTTAGTTATAATTGTATGTTAGCTAATTTCTGGGCAGGTATGGGAGGGACATGGAAGAGGGCGTGGAGAGAGGGAGGGGAAGGATAGAAAGGGGAAGTGAAGAGTAATGCCCATTGCATGTCGGTTTCATTGATTTAGTAGTGGTTTAAGACGAATAACATGTGGTACTATAAACAAAAAAAAGCGACAATTTTGAAAAAAACATTTTTTTTTACTTTCTTCTATAATACACATCCAAAAAAATATAAAAAAACTAATTTATTCATCAGTTTGGGCCGATATATATTCTTCTACATATTTTTGGTAAAAAAATTGCAATAGGCGTATATTGATTGGTTTGCGCAAAAGTTATTGCTTCTACAAACTACGGGATCGATTTAGGGACTTTCATTTTATTTTTTTACTAGTAATGGCGGGGATCTGTAATTTTTAGTGGGACTGCAACATTGCGCAAACAAATCTGACCCCAAATTACACTTTTTGGGGACCAGTGACATTATTACATTGATCCGTGTTATAAAAATGCACTGATCAATGTAAAAATGACACTGGCAGGGAAAGGGTTAACACTAGGGAACGATCAAGGGGCAAAGTGTGTTCCCTCAGCGTGTTCTAACCGATCACTGGGAGCAGTAAATCCCTGTCATGTCACTAGGCACAATGGGGAAATGCCTTGTTTACATAGGCAGTTCCCGTTCTGCCTCTCCTCACCGTGATTGTGGGCTCCCAGCAGACATCAAGTCCTCGGACCCACGGGCATGCTCCCGCTATCCTGCTTTTATGGACTGATGTACAGGTACATCAGATTGCACAGGAGAGTCATTCTGACAAAGTATATTGGCATGAGCTTGTCGGCAAGTGGTTAAACTGAATGGGTTGTTTTACAAGGTGATCATTTACATTCACTTTAACCCTTTCTCCATCAGAAGCAATTCATAAAATTCATAAAGTCCCAAGAGCAATTGCCAGCAGATAGCCTGTTTCAACCAAATGATCACAGACTTTGTATATAGAATCCAATATATTTTAAAACATAAATATTTTTAGAAAAGTGAAAAAGGGTTCAAATGCGTTTAGCCCCTTTTTTACTTTTTTAATAAATATCTGCTTTAAAGTAGTACAGGAACCTTTATGTGTCCAAAGTTATATGTTAGGTTTAAAGTTAAGGGCTCTGGTTAGGATTAAGAGCTAGGTCTTGGGTTAGCCAGAAGGCTGAGAGGCTGAAGGTTTTTTACCTTCATGCATTCAATCTTTTATGTGCAGTGCCCCCCCCCCCAGACCCCCCAATCCTTTCCTGAGCTCCTACTGATCCAGTGATGTTCAAAATAGCCTCGGATGTCCAAGGATTCTCTTTCCTCATTGGCTGAGACCATTGGCTCCCACTGCTGTCAATTACAGCCAGAGAGGAGGAGGTGGAGGAGGATTCTGGCAGTTTCTGAGGCATTGAAGCAGAGGAAGACATACGTTAAACAGTAAGAGATGGTTTTCCATCCGCAGAACCCTTAGTTGTAGTACGTGGCTGGGAGGCAGTTCCAGATACTCTAATCTTCAGTGACCCTGAGGTGTCTGCTTCTCATGCCTCCGAAAATTTGCGGTGCATGGGCTCGCTCATGCTTCAAATCCTGAATATGTGCTGTAAAGGAGAAGGATCACATTGGTTGGCAACCCTCCTCAACCACCATTATAAGGGGAAAGTCTCAGAACTCGTCCCATCCTCACAGAGAGTGCAGAAGATGAAATCTCTTGAGTACACCTTAAAGAGAAGTTTATGCAAAGTTTATGCAAAGCTTCTCCCCATTCTGGTAGGTTACAGTGTCGTGGAAAACATAGTTTTGAGGCTTCTGTTGGTCAAGAGAGGAGCGGCTGAGAAGTGGGCTGCCTAAGTAACGTATTTCTTTTTTTTTTAGTCCTTGCCATCCAGGGCTCTCAGCTTACACATCCCATCAGCAGCGTCTGCATCACATGGTGGATGATTATCTGGGGTGAAAACAGAGATGGAGAGTTGAGGATCCACTGGCTTACTGGGTCATGAGAATAGACCACTAGCCAGAACTTGCCAAGTATGAAATTGAGCTGCTGGGTTGCCCTGCATCCAGCGTGCTTTTCAAACGGGCATTCAGTGCTGCTGGAGCTTTTGTTACTGATCATAGGACACATCTGTCCACAGACTCGGTGGACCATCAGACTTTTAGCAAAATTAATCAGTCCTGGATTACCAGCAACTATGAAGCCCCTGATGCCCATGTCACGATTAAGTGTTTTTGGGATGTGGAATCTCTGCAGGACTTCTGCCTAGTGTTGTGGGTGTTGAGTTCATCTAGAAGAATGTTTTTGGTGTAGGTTTCATGGGCACAATAAACACCCAAAGACCAATTTTTAAGCACCTGTTTGACAGGTGCATATCATTACAATTTTTGACAGCAAGGCCAATTCTTACTTTCATTAAGTAGGCGCCACTGACACCCAAAGAACAATCTTTCTGCACCTGTTTGACTGGTGCATATGATTACAATTTTTTTTTTCAAAATATTTTTATTGAAAATTTTGACCGTACAAACATGAAATGGTGTACATAAATGGAAGTATGCATCATCAATAAATTGCATAACATAACTTGTGGTAACACAGGTATATCTGAAACAGGATGCCTGGTTACAGGTTTAGAACTATATAACTTTAATCATAAGTAACATCATAAACCTAGGAAGGATGTACACTACCATTGATCTTGAGTAGGTGAAGGGAGGGAAGATAGGAGATTGTAGTAGGAGGATGGTAGGATGGTATGGGGGAAAGGTATGGAGAGGGGGGAGGAGGTGGGAGAGGGAGGAGGGGAAGGAGGAGAGAAGGAGAGGTGAAGGAAGAGGGGAGATGTAGAGAGTTGAAGGAGAGCAAAGGAGTGCAACAGAGCATAAAAGACAGAGCACCTGATATTGTCACTGTATAATACCTGCATAATGACTTCAGGTCACTTCTTTTCACATATGATTACAATTTATGACAGCAAGGCCAATTCTTGCTTTCATCAAGAGTACCTCTATAGGGTTACGGTGTGAAGGCACCACCAACACCCAAAGAACAATCTTTCTGCACCCATTACAGAAGTAGAAACCAAAGTCTGTGGTAGAGACACTAGAATTTATCCAAAATATCTCTAATCTTGTTCCCTGTGCACTACATTGTAGCCTCATCATATAGACTTGGTCCCCAAGCCGTTGCTTACAAAATAAAGAAAGCTTGTAGGGAAAATGCCATTTTTTGGGCTTTATAAATGCAATTATTGTTGCAGCAACTTTTATATACAGGACAGATGTGCCACTTTACAGGTGGACTAAGGGGATCCCCCAGGCACCATATTGAAATGAATTTTTCATTTTTATGCTTTCACTTTAAGCATCAATAAATCAAGTTTTTTACAAACTTATTTTCATTGATACATGTCTCCCAGGGCAGTACCCGGACCCCCATAACCATTGTATGTCCAATTACTTGCATATAAGCCTTCAAAATGGGCACTTGTGATTTTTTTACGTTTGGGTCTCCTAGACTTCAATGGGGTTCGTTATTCGGTTCTAAACTCTCCCGATATTTGAAACTTCTGGTGCAAACCAAAAAGGGGGTCGTTCGGCCCATCCCCAATTGTAAAATATATTTTACTCGTTTACAGATGCTAAAAAAAAAAATATACTAACAGTTCACTTATTAGGTTGTTATTTGCCATCTACAAATATGAAAGGATTCTCAATATGATCACTAAAAGAAAATCCCTCAATTACAGTATGTTGTATTTATTATGTTATATACAAACCTCCAATAGTCATGTTTACACAGTGGAGACTAAAATAATTATCTCATAAAAAACAAAGCAGATTTATATAGTTATAGATTCATGGTCTATAAAATGTTTCTGATTAATAAAACTGTCACTTGAATTTTCTATAAAATCTTACAACCTGGCAGTAAGAATTATTTAACAGAAGCAAATAACAGATGAATAACCTCGAAAAGCAAAAGAACATTTTCACAATATGTACAATTCAATTGTTTAGGGTTGAAGATTGAAAAAAATTGGCAACTTAAATAGTTTTGGTATAATTAAACAATTATGCACATAATTGATGTTAATAGCAATTTGATTACTAAGAAACACAGCTGAACATGTTCCTTTTTTGTAATGCACATGTCATATTGTACAAAGAAAATGTAGACAGGATAGCAGGTGGGTTAGGGAATGAGTACATTATGTGTGGGGATGCTAAGGAATGGGTATATGGGGTAGGGAATCAGGAAGGGGGAAAGAAAGAGAAAAAGGAGGGGGGGAAGGATTCCATAGGCCGTGAGTCACAAAATAAAAGGTCTAGGAGGGTGACAGGCTTTGGGGTACTGCAGAGCCCTGATTTCACTTAATTCCAGGCCATAGGGGGGCTTGCCACTTTTAGATAACATTTGCTGGTGCATTAGTATTAGGGTGCTGATGGTCATCACTTAATCATTAAATCATCATTAAATCAAAAACTAAGATAAAAGTCTCCTCAGGACCTCAAGACTTCAAAATGTCTCCTTAAGACCTCAAAGAAGAATTATTATTATTATATTATTATATGTGTGGTGAACTGTGCAAATCACTTGACACATGTAAGGATTAAAGTAAAAATAATGCTTTTTTGAAAAACCTAGAACATACGAAAACCTACTGTCTAACTTGTAAAACCATAATTGGCAAATTATTAAAAAAACAAATCATAGCAGCTGCGGGACAATTACTTATACATTAAGAATCACCCCAAAAAAATAAAAACAAAAATTGTATGAATGGAATCCTAACAGGTATATATACCCCAGTGAGGGGCATAGTCCATATAAACTATTGTATATAGCTGTATCACATGAAAAAGACCTCTCCTCCATATTAGTATCCAAAGATGGGACACTTCATGTGGCTAGATGAGCTCAGAGTTTATGGAGAAATCCACTAACTGAATATATTGTATGACCAACCTACATTTGAACAGTGTAGAAAATTATGGCAAATTTGTTAGAAATCACTGGAAGACTCCAAGGGAGGGATGCCCATGTCATCACACGTGTATCCTTGTGTGTAGCTCATAGCATATCACCTTAAGTCATGCCCTGTTGGCAATTAAATTCACATAAGAAAGTTCTTCAAACTGCGTGAAGCATAGCCTATAATTGCCTAATAGGAGATCCACCAGCTTAATCAATCACTGGAAGACTCCCAAGGAAATGAGCTCATGTCACCCCATGTATCCTTGTGTGCAGTTAATATCATGGCACCTTAAGTCATCCTATGTTGGCAATTAAATCCTCGTAAGAAATTATTTTTCCATCACCTATCACTGCATTATCAACAAAAGAATAGCAGCATGGGATCCTCATTAGCATAATAAGAGTAATTTATTGAGCAATAAAAATAGCACACTTACATGTAAAGATCTTGACATTTGGCATAGGAAGTAGGTGAGAGCACCACAAAGCTGTCAGGAAATAACGGCAGTTCCACTGTCTCTAGCCAGCATACGAGCGACAAGGTTTTGACAGCTGTCAATTAATCCGCCAATGATCAGTATCCAACACCATTACATTCAGCCTACGTGCTTGTGAGAGGTGGGGGGCAGTACAGGGGTGTGGTTAAGTATTTCAGAGGTGGGGGGCGTGGTGATCGGGCTCCAAGATGGATGCTTAACCAGGGAGCTCCACTCGCCTCAGGAGATAATCCATAGCCATCAGAGCCCACCAGCACGTCTCACATCCCACAAACCTACCATTTAGACGGTGAGACCCCGCTGCACACGGCAGGAATGCCTAGATGCCGCAAAAACCCGCAACAACCACAGAAAATGACGAGTTACTACTCCGCTCCCGGACTTCAACAAATTGGCGGCGGAGCGATAGAAAACAGGCCGGAGCACAGGCCCGAAGCGAGCGGCAGCAGAAACGGACCAACATCCACCTCTATTCATTCCTCCAATCTGCCCAGCGTGTCATCCTCAGGTCCATCCAGCCCTTCCACAAGAAGCCCCGGCCAAATTGAAGCTGCGGAGAGACTCTCCAACCAGACAAGGAACCAACCCGGGCATGGAGGTAAGCGGGCCTCACAGTGACCTCACACACCAGAGCAGCAATAACAGGGACCCTATCAAGGAATTTCCAACTGCAGACTGGCCTGTATCAGACACTTTATTGAAAGATATGCTACTATCCTTACGCTCCTCATTGCAAGCAGACATGGTCAGGGGGATTACAGAGTGCCAGAGGGAGGTACAAGCCATAGGCCACAGAGTACACCAGGTGGAAAATAAAATGGAGGAATATACCTCAGCATACAATGTGATGGTGGAGGCCCATACAGCTCAGGGGGAGGACATTACATGGATAAAGGATAAAATGGCTGACCTCGAGGACAGGTCCAGGAGGAACAATCTCAAACTGAGAGGAATCCCAGAAGATATTCCCGCTAACCAGCTACTACAATTTGCCCAGACCCTATTCTCCACACTGGTGCCAGACGCTTCAGCACATGACCTTCTTGTGGACAGAATCCACAGAGTCCCTAAACCATCTTTCCTACCTGCAGACATCCCCAGAGATGTCCTATTGAGGATGCACTTCTACCACATAAAAGACCGGGTACTCCAGGCCTCACGCAAACAGGAAAATATCCCTCAGCAGTATGTGAACATCAGACTGCTCCCAGATCTCTCCAAGCACACCTTACAACGTCGCTGCAACCTGTTAACAGTCACGAAAGCCTTGAGGAACCTTAAAATCCTCCATAAATGGAAGTACCCTGCCACGCTATCTATCACCCATAATGGGGTCACTGTCTCAGTATCCACCCTGGAAGAAGAGCTAACCACTTTAAGGAGATGGAATATCATTCCGGACCAGCCTACCCCACAAGCTCACCCGGCAGGGCCCTCATACCTCCAAAATGAATGGCAGGTGGTATCCTACAAACGTTCCAGAAAGAAACAGGCAGGTGGAAGCTCATAATTGAAACCCAAACCCACACAGGTTTATCTCCAGGGCTGAGTTTCTAAAATTGAATCTCTCCCTTACCCCTATAACACCAATAGCAGCTACATCTGCACGAGGATCAATTTTAAGATCCATTTCTTATGTTACATATGTTGACTTTTCGTTTTGTTTTCAATTTCTTTTTATCTCCTTCTTTAAGTGATATACGCAGCTTAATACGACACAACTTCACCTCCGATTCAGCAGAGGATTCGCTACAGCTAGTCGTCCCCAATGGCAACCATGCACTACTGGATGAAACATATGGTCGCAGTGAGTACCCCCATTACACAGCCTCACGATTTACCACACGTCTATTAAGATGACGATCACATGCCTTTCAATCAATGCCAGAGGTTTAAACCACCCGGCTAAACGCTTTTCTTTATGGAAAGAAGCTCACAAACAAAAGGCGGACATCGTGTGCGTCCAAGAAACGCATTTTCAACTCGACAACACTCCCTATTGCACACACAAGGACTACCCACACATCTACATGGCCTATACACCGCGTTGCAAAACAGGGGGTGTCCTATTGGCCTTCAAAAATTCCCTATCCTTTGTACCCAAAGAAATTGACGAAGAGGGTAGATACATCATTGCCACAGGGGATATTAACTCCAACCCATACACCATCGTAACGCTATACGCACCAAATTCGCACCAAATCAGATTCATCAAAAAAGTGCTCTACAAAGCAAAGGCCCTGCAATATGGTAATCTTCTGATTTGTGGAGACTTTAATGCGACTCCAGACCCACTTTTGGATACATCTTTAGGTAAAGGAACTTTATCCCTTCAATCATTACTACACAAAGAGGAGGTATTTGATACATGGAGATGTCTACACGACTATGAAAGGGACTACACCTTTTTCCCAAGCAGACATTGCTCATACTCCCGCATAGACTTATTCTTAGTGGATAAATGGCTCCTACAAAATATAGAAACAACGAAAATTCATGATATTACGTGGTCAGATCACTCTGCTATCTCTATGACTATTGTGGAGAGGAGAATCTCCTCCTCACCCCCCATCTGGTGCTGTAACACATGTATTCTCCAAGACCCACAATACCA
This sequence comes from Aquarana catesbeiana, assembly GCF_042186555.1. NCBI lineage: Eukaryota > Metazoa > Chordata > Amphibia > Anura > Ranidae > Aquarana > Aquarana catesbeiana. The sequence goes on from NC_133334.1 coordinate 145,286,230, forward strand.
AACACTACTATCTCAGCACTTAAAACATTTTTTTTTAGACAATAATGGATCAGTCACTGACCCATACATCTTGTGGAATTCACACAAGGCCTTCATGAGAGGCATTTTAATTCAAACTGGAGCCAGAGAAAAGAAGAGACGGGCTCAGCAGCTTAACACTGTTCTCTTAAAAATACACAATGCTAATACTCAAAACAAAAAAAAACCCTACATTACCATTAACTGGAGAAATTAAACTCCCTTAGAGAAAAACTTTCTCCCAACAATTTGACATGCATCTTCGATGCCTTCACTACTTAACTATTATGCAAATGCTAACAGAGCAGGCAAATATCTAGCAAACGGATTAAAGGCGGCTCGCACCAAAACAAGAATAGCATTCCTACAACACCCTACACTGTCACACAAAATCATAAATCCACAAGATATAGCTAACCAATTTGCAGACTACTATAGTTCACTATATAACCTTCATACAGACCCCAACACACACCAACCAACAGTAGAAAAGATTGAATCATTCCTACAGAATATTAAACTCCCAACTCTTTCTGCACACCATCTAGAAACACTGAATGCACTAATTACACTACGGGAAATAGAACAAACAATACATACACTTCCCAATGGAAAATCTCCAGGACCTGATGACTTTTCCAATGAATATTTCAAAACATTTGCCAATATCCTATCACAATATATGTCAACAATAGGGATGAGCTTCGCATTCGAGTCAAACTCATGTTCGACTCGATCATCAGCTGTTTGATCGTTCGCCGAATTATGAACGTTATGGGCCGTTCACGCCAAATCCGTGTGGCGCGTCAAGGCCCATAATTCACTGCAGCATCGCAGTGCATTGCTGGCTGATGATTGGCCAAGCATGCACTATGACCCGCATGCTTGGCCAATCACAGCGCCATCAGCAGAGAGAGCTGTAATTGGCCAAAGCCAGGGTGGCTTTGGCCAATTATGGCTCAGGGGGTTTAGAACACGCCCCACACTATATAAGGCCGCCTACACAGAGGCCCTGTGTAGTGTGTTCCAGCATGCTTAGATAGACAGAGAGACAGTGTCGTTTCATTTGAGTTAGCTAGATTAGGCAGGACAGTCAGTGACTTAGCTGCACTTACAGTGTATTGTGTATATATATGCATCCCAGGTGTTGTATATATATATTTAGCTAGATCCGTTCCTGTTATCTTCCTACTGACAGGCAGGCTTGACTTGTTACAGTATTTACAGCTACCTGAAGAAAATTGCTGGAGTTCTTTTGATCCTATTAGTACCACAGTCAGGCAGCTAGACTATTTACAGTTAGTGTAGTGCGTCCTCCTCACAGTGTTCAGTTAAAGCTACAAGTTAGTTTAGTGTGACCCCTGCACAGTGTTCAGCTAAAGCTACAAGTTAGGGTAGTGCGTCCTCCTCACAGTGTTCAGCTAAAGCTACAATTTGGTGTAGTGCATCCTCCTCACAGTGTTCAGCTAAAACTACAAGTTAGTGTAGTGCCACCTCTGCACAGTGTTCAGCTGAAGCTACAATTTAGTATAGTGCGTCCTCCTCACAGTGTTCAGCTAAAACTACAAGTTAGTGTAGTGCCACCTCTGCACAGTGTTCAGCTAAAGCTACAAGTTAGTATAGTGCGTCCTCCTCACAGTGTTCAGCTAAAACTACAAGTTAGTGTAGTGCGTCCTCCTCACAGTGTTCAGCTAAACTACAAGTTAGTGTAGTGCGACCTCTGCACAGTGTTCAGCTGAAGCTACAAGTTAGTGTAGTGCATCCTCCTCACAGTGTTCAGCTAAAACTACAAGTTAGTGTAGTGCGTCCTCTGAACAGTGTTCAGCTAAAACTACAAGTTAGTGTAGTGCGTCCTCTGAACAGTGTTCAGCTAAAACTACAAGTTAGTGTAGTGCGTCCTCCTCACAGTGTTCAGCTAAAGTTACAAGTTAGTTTAGTGTGACCTCTGCACAGTGTTCAGCTAAAGCTACAAGTTAGTTTAGTGTGACCTCTGCACAGTGTTCAGCTAAAGCTACAAGTTAGTTTAGTGTGACCTCTGCACAGTGTTCAGCTAAAGCTACAAGTTAGGGTAGTGCATCCTCCTCACAGTGTTCAGCTAAAGCTACAAGTTAGGGTAGTGCATCCTCCTCACAGTGTTCAGCTAAAGCTACAAGTTGGTGTAGTGCATCCTCCTTACAGTGTTCAGCTAAAACTACAAGTTAGTGTAGTGTGACCTCTGCACAGTGTTCAGCTAAAGCTACAAGTTAGTGTAGTGCGTCCTCTGAACAGTGTTCAGCTAAAACTACAAGTTAGTGTAGTGCGACCTCTGCACAGTGTTCAGCTAAAGCTACAAGTTAGTGTAGTGCGACCTCTGAACAGTGTTCAGCTAAAGCTACAAGTTAGTGTAGTGTGTCCTCCTCACAGTGTTCAGCTAAAACTACAAGTTAGTGTAGTGCGAGCTCTGCACAGTGTTCAGCTAAAGCTACCTGTAGAAGGTTGGTGGTGTTTTCCTGATCCCATCACTACCGCAGGCAGCTAAATAAGCTACAAGTTAGTTTTTTGTGAGCTCTGCACAGTGTTCACCTAAACCTACCTGTCGAAGGTTGGTGGTGTTTTCCTGATCCTATCACTACCGCAGGCAGCTAAATAAGCTACAAGTTAGTTTTTTGCGAGCTCTGCACGGTGTTCACCTAAAGCTACCTATTGAAGGTTGGCGGTGTTTTCCTGATCCTATCACTACCGCAGGCAGCTAAATAAGCTATAAGTTAGTTTCTTGCAAGCTCTGCACAGTGTTCACCTAAAGCTACCTGTAGAAGGTTGGTGGTGTTTTCCTGATCCTATCACTACCACAGGCAGCTAAATAAGCTACAAGTTCGTTTTTTGCGAGCTCTGCACAGTGTTCACCTAAAGCTACCTGTCGAAGGTTGGTGGTGTTTTCCTGATCCTATCACTACCGCAGGCAGCTAAATAAGCTACAAGTTAGTTTTTTGCGAGCTCTGCACAGTGTTCACCTAAAGCTACCTGTAGAAGGTTGGTGGTGTTTTATGATCCTATCACTACCGCAGGCAGCTAAATAAGCTACAAGTTAGTTTTTTGCGAGCTCTGCACAGTGTTCACCTAAAGCTACCTGTCGAAGGTTGGTGGTGTTTTCCTGATCCTATCACTACCGCAGGCAGCTAAATAAGCTACAAGTTAGTTTTTTGTGAGCTCTGCACAGTGTTCAGCTAAAGATACCTGTAGAAGGTTGGTGGTGTTCTCATACTACTTGCAGGCAGTTGATTTTGCTAGCTGCAGTATCTATCTATTTATATATATATATATATATATATATATATATATATATATATATATATATATATATATATATATCCCAGCTTAGTGCAGCTACAGGCAATTAGTATGTCTGGAAGGCCAACAAGGAGAGGCAGACAGTCACAAGCCAATAAAAGAGGGCAAGCAGGCTCTGTGTCTAGAGGCAACAGTGCTGGTCGTGGAGACGGTGCATCCTCATCAGCACGTGGCCGTGGGACACGCTTGGCCTTTTTTTCGGCAGCTGGCCGTGTTGAGCCGCAACATTTGGAAGACTTGGTCGACTTGGTCGAGTGGATGACCAAGCCATCCTCATCCTCCTCATCCTCTCTCACCCATGCTCAGGGTACTTTGTCTGGCAAAGCAGCTGCCAACGCCGCCTCTTCCCTTGGCTCAATGGCATCAGTGACTCCTTCCCTAGCCCCACCATGTCCTCCTGAGGAGTCCCTCAAACTGTTTGACCACAGTGTTGGGTACATGCTCCAGGAGGATGCCCAATGTTTAGAAGGCTCTGATGATGATGATGATGATGATACTGAGCTAGATGAAGGCAGTAACGTGAGCATGGACAGAGGGGGTGCCCAAGAAGGACAGCAATCTGGCAGTCATGCTCCCCCTGCTGCAGCATACTGCCAGTTTTGCTCCAGTGATGAGGAGGGAGGGGATGATGAGGTCACTGACTCAATGTGGGTGCCTGATAGGAGAGAGGAGGAGGAGGAGGAGGCACATCACCAACGAGGCAGGATGCCCTTCCAAGGGCAAGCCTAAGGGCAGCACACTGCCTGCATCACACCCCAAAGCTCCACATGTGCAGGGCGCTGCTGTCTCTGCGCGTTATTCCAAAAGTTCTTTGGTGTGGGCCTTTTTTGAGATGAGTGCATCAGATCGCACCACTGCTATTTGCAACATATGTCCCAAGCGTATCTCGCGTGGCCAAAACATCTCCCGCTTGGGCACCACATGCTTGATCAGACATATGTTGACCTGCCATGCAGTTCGTTGGCAAGCATATCTAAAAGACCCACACCAAAGAACAAAGAGGACCTCTCCTTGCTCCTCATCAGCTGAGATCTCCAACCCCACTATACCTTCAGTCCTCTCTGAGACCTGCACTGAGAGGAATGAAGGTATAGAATTAGGTGTGTCACAGCCAAGTACTTGTGGGCAATCTGCTTTCGGTACACCGACGTCAGATTGTACCAGGCAAATTTCCCTGCCCCAGCTGCTGCACCGCAGAAAGAAGTTCGCTCCCAGCCATCCACATGCCCTGCGGTTGAATGCTAGCTTGGCAAAATTGCTAGCACTTCAACTGCTGCCTTTTCAGTTGGTAGACTCTGCCCCCTTCCGTGGGTTTGTGGAATGTGCGGTTCCTCAGTGGCAGGTACCCAAACGCCACTTTTTCTCACGGAAGGCGATTCCGGCTCTCTACCGGCATGTGGAAGGCAATGTCCATGCCTCGCTGGACAGGGCGGTCAGCGGTAAGGTGCATATTACCGCTGACTCATGGTCCAGCAGGCATGGACAGGGACGTTACCTAAGTTTCACCACGCATTGGGTGACTCTGCTGGCAGCTGGGAAGGATACAGGACAAGGTGCAGTAGTGTTGGAGGTTGTTCCACCACCACGCCTCCAAAATGCCACTACTAATGATTGTGACACACCTCTCTCCTCCACCCTCTCCTCTTCTTCTTCCTCCATGGCCTCTTCCTGTGCTTTGTCCTCGGAACCAGCGGTGCTCCGTAGCCGTTCAAGGGGCTACGCAAGTATGCAAGCCAAAAGATGAAATGCGGTGCTTGAGCTGGTGTGCTTGGGGACAGGAGCCACACTGGGGCAGAGGTTCTGTCAGCTCTGCAGGGGCAGGTTCAGAGGTGGTTGACGCCACGCCAACTTAAGGCAGGAATCGTGGTTTGCGACAATGGCACCAACCTCCTCTCTGCCCTCTGATAGGGACAACTGACCCATGTGTCCTGTTTGGCTCATGTCCTTATCTTGGTGGTGCAGCGGTTCTTGAGCAGGTACCCGGGCTTACAGGATGTCCTGAGGCAGGCCAGGAAAGTCTGTGTGCATTTCTGCCGGTCATATAATGCCAGTGCTCAGCTGGCAGACCTCCAAAAGGAGTTTAACCTGCCCAAGAACCGCCTAATCTGTGACATGCCCACCAGGTGGAACTCAATGTTGGCCATGCTGCAGCGGTTGCACACGCAGCAGAGGGCCATCAATGAGTACCTGTGTGACTATGGCACCAGGACAGGGTCAGGGGAGCTTGTTTTTTTTTTCCCCACGCCAGTGGGCCATGATCAGGGATGCATGCACTGTCCTGTCACCATTTAAGGAGGCCATGAGGATGGTGAGCAGTGACAGTGCATGCATGAGTGACAACTGTCCCCCTTGTCCACCTGTTGGAGCACACGCTTCATGGAATAATGGACAGGGCACTTGAACCAGAACAGAGGAAGGAAGAGGAGGACTTCCTTAGCTCTCAAGGCCCCCTTTATCCAGACAGTGTTCCTGCATGCCCGCCGATCACACAGGAAGAGGACGAGGAGGAGGAGAAGGAGGAGGATTGTGTCAGTATGGAGGTGGAGCCTGGCACTCAGCATCAGCAGCAGTCTTTAAGGGATCAGTCCCAAGAAACACATGGACTTGTACGTGGCTGGGAGGAGGTGGCTGCGGACCATGTCGTCCTTAGTGACCCAGAGGACTCCGGACCAAATGCCTCAGCAGACCTACGCTGCATGGCCTCCCTGATCCTGCAAAGCCTGCATAAGGATCCTCGTATTCGTGGTATCAAGAGAAGGACCAATACTGGCTGGCAACCCTCCTTGATCCACTTTACAGAGGTAAGGCTGCAGACCTTATCTTGCTATCGCAGAGGGAGCAGAGGATGAAACATCTTCGGGAGGCCTTGCAGAAAGGTCTTTGCAATGCGTTCCCAGAGACTGGGAGGTTACAAACTCCTGTTTCTGGACAACGTGTTGCTGAGGCTTCGGTCAGTCAAAGAAGGATCCGTGGAGAAGGTGGCCATCTGACCGATGCGTTCAGACAATTTTTTAGTCCGCAGCCCCAAGGTATGATCGTTTCCAGCAACCATTGCCAGCGTCTGTTTTACATGGTGCAGGAATAACTAGGGGCTAGATCTGACTTGGACACCTTTCCCACCGAAAATCCTCTGGGTTACTGGGTCTTGAGGATGGATCACTGGCCAGAGCTTGCACAGTATGCAACTGAGCTACTGGCCTGTCCTGCATCCAGTGTGATCACAGGGTGCGTCTGTCCACCGACTCGGTTGATCGACTGACCTTCATAAAAATGAATCAGTCTTGGATCACCACCAGCTACCAAGCACCTGATGCTAATGTAACCGAATACTTTTTTTTTAAATCTCAGATCCCTTCAAAGACTGCCTATGCTGATGCTGAGTGACTATCCTGAGTAATTATCCTCTTCCTCCTCAATGATCACTCTGATAGCTTGTAAGAACATTTTTGGTTCTCGGCGCCACCACCAGTGCCTAAGGCCCAATTTTTCAGCCCCTGTTTAACAGAGGCGTGTGATTACAATTTTTTAGGCAATACTTTGCAGCAGGGCTCATTCCTGCATTCCAACTAGAGTATCTGTGAGGGGTTGCAGTGTTGTGGCACCAGCACCAGTGCCTAAGGCCCAATTTTTCAGCCCCTGTTTAACAGGAGCATGTAATTACAATTTTTGGTGCAATACTTTGCAGCAGGGCTCGTTCCTGCATTCCAACTAGAGTATCTGTGAGGGGTTGCAGTGTTGTGGCACCAGCACCAGTGCCTAAGGCCCAATTTTTCAGCCCCTGTTCAACAGGGGCATGTAATTACAATTCTTGATCTAATATTTCACAGCAGGGCCCCTTTCTGCGCCCACCAAAAGCGAGTGAGGACTTACAGTGTTGTGGCACCAGCACCACCACCAAAGGCCCAATTTTTCTGCCCCTATTGGGCATGTAATTACAATTCTTGATCTAATATTTCACAGCAGGGCCCTGTGAGGGCTTACAGTGTTGTGGCCACAACAACACCTAAGGCCCACATTTCTGCTGAGTATATAGGGCAGGCCCCTACTTTCAAACATCCAACTTACAAACGACTCCTACTTGCAAACAGAAGGAGACAACAGGAAGTGAAATGAAATCTACCCCTAGGAAGGGAAATTCTCTCCTGTAAGAGTTAATTTGGGAAAAACATTTCTCCTTTCCACTGATGCTTTATCACCAATCCTTGTTTCACAAAAAAACCCAAATTTTCAAAAAACATTTGTCATTGGGACAAAAAGTGAGGTGAAATCCTCTGAAGAGGAGCACAGGCAGCAAAACAAATGTCACAGGGGTGATAACCCTTCCCTATATTTTCCAAAAAGCTTAAAATAGATTTTTTGACTGGAGCTAAACACGTTAAAAATGTACCAGTTCAAAATTACAAACAGATTCTACTTAACAACACACCTACAGTCCCTATCTTGTTTGCACCACCTGTATACTGCTGTTCAGACTACAGAGCCTGTATACTGCTGTTTCCTTTTTTAATTTGGGTGCGGGGTTCCCCTTAATATTCATACAAGACCCAAAGGGCCTGGTAATGGACTGGGGGTACCCATGCCGTTTGTCTCACTGATTTTCATCCATAATGCCAGGACCCGACATTACATTAAAGCCGCAAGCAGTTTTAAATGACTTTTTTTCCTTTAAAAATGACATTTTTGTGCAGGGACTGTTCTAAGCACGGGAAACACGCGCCACTTTACAGGCATACTATAGACACCCCCCAGGTACGATATTTAAAGGAATATTTCACTTTTTTTTTTTTTACTTTAAGCATCATTAAAATCACTGCTCCCGAAAAAATGTCCGTTTTTAAAAGTTTTTTTGCATTGATACATGTCCCCTGGGGCAGGACCCAGGTCCCCAAACCCTTTTTAGGACAATACCATACAAATTAGCCTTTAAAATGAGCACTTTTGATTTCAAACATTCAAGTCTCATAGACGTCAATGGGGTTCTAACGTTCGTGCAAATTTTCGGTCCGTTCGCAGGTTCTGGTGTGAACCAAACCGGGGGGTGTTCGGTTCATCCCTAGTCAACAATGTACAATAAAGCTGCTGAGATCGCAAATCTTCCTCAAGATATGCTGAAAGAATACATAGAGACATTACCAAAATCAGGCAAAGAACCCACCACTCCAGCAAATTTTCACCCTATTTCTCTCCTTAGCTCTGATATAAAAATATATGCCAAGCTATTAGCCAAAAGACTAACAGACAATTATACATTGCGACAAGATGGGTTTTGTGAGTAGGAGACAAACCTCTGACACAACCACATCGATAGACGCAGAGAAGGCGTTCGACAGAGTCCATTGAACCTATATGAAAATTACTCTCACCAGGTTCGGATTTCAGGGTCCCATACTACAAGCCATTATGGCTCTATACTCATGCCCTTCAGCACAGGTCTACTCCTCAGGGTTCTTATCTAAATCCTTTGACATCACAAATGGAACTAGGCAGGGGTGCTCTCTATCCCCAATATTTTTTAACTTGATGATTGAACCCCTAGCTGAGACTGTAAGGTCTCATTCCTTGATTACGGGCTTCCAGTTTGGCTCCAGCTCACACACCATAAACCTCTTTGCAGACGATGTAATCCTCATCCTGACTAATCCAGCCACATCATTACCGCAAGCCCATGAAATTCTTAGCACATTTGGGGAAGTTTCATACTACAAAGTCAACTTCACCAAATCTTTAATATTGGACCTAGGAGTCCCACCCCTCAAGCGCAAATTGCTACAGTCACAAATGCCTTACACCTGGAGCTCAGGAGGCATCACATACCTTGGTATCACGCTTAGTAATAAAACCTCCACGCTTGTCAAATCCAATATGACCCCACTGATAGCCAAACTGGAGTCAGGAATATGTCCAACAAGGAAATCTCATGGCTTGGCAGAATCACAGCCTATAAGATGATGATATTGCTACAAATACTGTATATATTGCTTATTGTATATATTTCGCACAGTCCACATACCTCTTCACTACATCCACAACATAACAAAATTAGGTTGGAGATATATTTGGAATTATAAAAAAGCTAGATGCTCCAGAAACAACCTCACATCTCACAAAAAAATAGGAGGGCCAGGCCTAGTGGACTTATATGACCACTACTGGGCAGTTAGACTAGACCAGACCAAACTCTGGCTTAAAACCAAGGACACACCATTATGGGTAGACATCGAAACAGCATTGGCACCAACAAAAGACTTAACTCTACTATTGCTAAGCGATGGGTGGTCTCCATGGAAGTTGTCATCCTTTACTCCCCCTATGCAGATATCAATAAGAGCATGGGGATTTATACTTGCACAGAAACACAATGACATACAATATACCCTACCCCTGACCCTACTAGAGACAAAGATCCCTTTACTGAAGACAAAACATTTGACAAACAAAGGTATCACAAACATCTCAGATCTCTATAACGGAACACAACTCAAACCTATCGATCAGATCATGACCCAATATAATCTCCCGAATGACAAGAGACTCATTTGCCTGGGGATCACACAGTTCCTTAAATCTTGGACTAGACCGACCATCTCCCTCCCAAACAAAATATGGCAATTCCTCTCAACTGCTGACAGTAGCACAAAAGGTATATCCTTTTTCTACAACAATATAAGGGATAAAAACACATTCCTTAAAACTACAGCAATGAGAAAATGGGAGGATGAATTGGGCACTATCATCTCAACAGAACAATGGCGACAATCATTCAGGGAAATACACAGAGCTTCTCATTGTGTTAAACACTGGGAACTAGCAATTAAAATGGCTAACAAGTGGAATTATACTCCATATAGATTGGCAAACTATTTCCCCGGAATTTCTCCACTTTGCTGGAAAGCATGTGGACACACTGGTTCCCTCCTACACATGCTATGGCACTGCCCCACAGTTAAAAGTATATGGAATCAAGTATTTAGATTACTCTCCTCTATAACTGGAATGCTCATAATGCTTAAACATGGAGAAATTTCACAATGACTTTAGACCTGTAGTGACTCACATACTGCTAGAGACAAGATCACTGATCCTACGCAACTGGAAATCCACAACAGCCTTAAATAAAACAGACATAGTTAAAGCCGTGATTCTATTGTATTAACAGTACCTGTAGGTCTAGAATTATACCTATATACCAATTTTATGTACGTTACTTCTGAATGTATATCACATTCAGATGTATAACACTTATTATTCTATTCTACTTTATGTTCTGTAACCCATTTATTTTTATTTTTTGTATCTACTTTCTGAAATACTCAATAAAAATTAAAAAAAAAAGTATTTCAGAGGCAAGGTCCTCCTTTGTCAAAATCTTGCCCCTGAGGCTGGCAGATGGGTCTTTATAGAGTCGGTTCAGGCAGGGCATAATTAGCACTGTATGTGACTAGCAATGTTACAGCGCAATGTGTGTGGCCATCAATGTGATAGCAATCTTTTCCCATTTCTCTTCCCATTTTAGTTAACTTATTGAACTTAACACACAGATTATCTGTATAACTAAATTGTAAAGAGTTAAGCTGGGTAAACACTATGAGAATATCGGAAGAAATATTACAAGCGAGGCACAATTGTATTGATTGATTTTTGTGTGGTTTGTACACAACTTTCTATATCTGATTCAGACTTTGGCAAATGAAAATTTCTCAAGGGATAAACTCCAAAAAAGTTCCTGTGCGTGAACAGAATGAACGATTTGCATTTAATGTGTACTGTTTCCGTACGGTTTTTGTATGAGAAAAATCAGGTACGAAAGACTGGACATGATCAGAAACAAAAAAAAAAGCCTTTGTACAAGAATTTTCACACATTATTTCCTTTCTCAGTTATAACTTGATGTGAAACATTGAGGAAAACCAGACAATCGTTCTGCCAATTTTCTCATAGTGTGTACCTAGCCTTATCCGTGTTGTCAGTTAACACCTATTATGCCTTGTTTACAAATACAAATACAAAAGGCAAATATATGAAATGCTTACTAAAATCACATAAAATTAATTAACAATTAAAAGTTCGGACCCAAACCCTATTAAAGTCTATGGGACCCGAACTTGAAAAATCAAAAGTCCCCATTTTTAAGGCTTATATGCAAGTTATTGGCCATAAAAACTGTATGGGGCCCAGCTACTGCCCTGGGGGACATGTGCCAATGCAAAAAAAAAAAAAAAACTTTGAAAAAAGATCATTTTTAAAGGAGTAATCATTTTAACCACTTCAGCCCTGGAGGATTTGGCAGCTCAATGACCGGAGGACTTTTTACAATTTGGCACTGCGCTGTTTTAACTGGTAATTGCGCGGTCATGCAATGTTGTACCCAAACGAAATGTGCGTCCTTTTTTTCCCACAAATAAAGCTTTCTTTTGCTGGTATTTGATTGCCTCTGCAATTTTTATTTTTTGCGATATAAATGGAAAAAGACCAAAAATTTGGAAAAAAATTATATTTTGTACTTTTTGTTATAAAAAAAATTAATAAACCCAATTTTAGTCATACATTTAGACCAAAATGTATTCAGCCAAATGTCTTTGGTAAAAAAAAATGTCAATAAGCATATATTTATTGGTTTGCGCAAAAGTTATAGCGTTTACAAACTAGGGTACTTTTTCTGGAATTTACGCAGCTTTTTGTTTATGACTGCCTATCTAATTTCTTGAGGTGCTAAAATGTCAAGGCAGTACAAACCCTCCCAAATGACCCCATTTTGGAAAGTAGACACCCCAAGGAAATTGCTGAGAGGCATGTTGAGCCTATTGAATATTTTATTTTTTTGTCACACGTGATTGAAAAATGACTAAAAAAAAAAACTTACACAATGTTGTCACTAAATGATATATTGCTCACACATGGCATGGTCATATGTGGAATTACAACCCAAAATACATTCTGCTGCTTCTTATGAGTATGGGGATACCTCATGTGTGAGACTTTTTGGGAACCTAGCCGCATACAGGACCCCCAAAATCAATCACCCCTTCAGGATTTCTAAGGGTGTACATTTTTGATTTCACTCATCACTACCGATCACAGTTTTGAAGGCCATAAAATGCCAATATAGCACCCCCCCCAAATGACCCAATTTTGGAAAGTAGACACCCCAAGCTATTTTATGGGAGGCATGTTGAGTCCATGGAATATTTTATATTTTGCCACAAGTTGCAGGAAAATGATTTTTTATTTTGCACAAAATTGTCACTAAATGTTCTATTGCTCAAACATGCCATGGGCATATGTGAAATCACACCCCAAAATACATTCTGCTGCTTCTCCTGAGTATAGGGATACCACACGTGTGAGACTATTTGGGAGCCTAGCCGTTTACAGGACCCCAAAAACCAATCACCGCCTTCAGGCTTTCTAAGGGTGTAAAATGGTGATTTCACATCCTCAATACCTATCAGTTTCGGAGGCCATGAAATGACAAGATAGCACAAACCCCCCAAATGACCCCATTTTGGAAAGAAGACACTTCAAGCTATTTGCTGAGAGGCATGTTAAATCCATGGAATATTTTATATTTTGCCACAAGTTTCGGGAAAATTACAATTTTATTTATTTTTTTTATACAAAGTTGTCACTAAATTATATATTGTTCAAACATGGCATGGTTATATGTGGAATTACACCCCAAAATACATTCTGCTGCTTTGCCAGAGTACGGGGATACCACATGTGTGGAACTTTTTGGCACTCTAAACACGTACAGGACCCCGAAAACCAATCACCGCCTTCAGGCTTTCTAAGGGCGTACATTTTTGATTTCACTCCTCACTGCCTATCACAGTTGCGGAGGCCATGAAATTCCCAGTTAGCACAACCCCCCCCCCACACAAATGACCCCATTTTGGAAAGTAGACACCCCAAGCTATCCACTGAGAGGCATGTTGAGTATTTTGCAGATCTCACTTTTTGTCACAAAGTTTTGAAAATTGAATACATTTTTTTTCTCTCTTTATTTTCAAAAATAAATGAGATGTCCGAAATACTCACCATGCCTCTTAGAAAATACCTTGGGGTGTCTACTTTCCAAAATAGGGTCATTTTGGGGGGTTTTGTGCTATCTGGACATTTCAGGACCTCCGTAACTGTGATAGGTAGTGAGGAGTAAAATCACAATTTTACGCCTTTAGAAAGCCTGAAGGCGGTGCTTGGTCTTTGGGGTCCTGTACATAGCTAGGCTCCCAAAAAGTCTCACACATGAGGTATCCCTGTACACGGAAGAAGCAACAGAATGTATTTTGGGGTTTAATTTCACATATAACCATGCCATGTTTGAACAATATATCATTTAGTGACAACTTTGTGTAAAAATTTTTTTAATTTTCCCGAAACTTGTGGAAAAATATAAAATATTCCATGAACACAACATGCCTCTCAGTAAGCTTGAAGTGTCTTCTTTCCAAAATGGGGTCATTTGAGGGGGGGTTGTGCTATCTTGACATTTCAGGGCCTCAAAAACTGTGATAGGCAGTGAGGAAGTGAAATCACCATTTTCATCCTTAGAAAGCCTGAAAGCGGTGATTGGTATTCAGGGTCCTGTACACGGCTAGGCTGCAAAAAAGTCTCACACATGTGGTATCCCCATACTCAGGAGAAGCAGCAGAATGGATTTTGGGGTGTAATTCCACATATAAGCATGCCATGTTTGAACAATATATCATTAAGTGACAACTTTGTGCAAGAAAAAAAGTGTAATTTTCCCGAAACTTGTGACAAATATAAAATATTCCATGGACTCAACATGCCTAACAGCAAATAGCTTGGGGTGTCTACTTTCCAAAAAGGGGTCATTTTTGGGGGTTGAACTGTCCTGGCATTTTATGCACAACATTTAGAAGCTTATGTCACACATCACCCACTCTTCTAACCACTTGAAGACAAAGACCTTTTGACACTTTTTTGTTTACATGAAAAAAATTTTTTTTTTTGCAATAAAATTACTTTGAATCCCCAAACATTATGTATTTTTTTTTAAAGCAAAGGCCCTACAGATTAAATTGGTGGGTGTTGTAATTTTTTTTCACACAGTATTTGCGCAGTGATTTTTCAAATGCAATTTTTTGGAAAAAACACACTTTTTTAATTTTAATGCACTAAAACACATTATATTGCCCAAATGTTTGCTGAAATAAAAAAGATGATCTTATGCCGAGTACATGGATACCAAACACGACATGCTTTAAAATTGCACACAAACGTGCAGCGGCGCCAAACTACATACATTTTTAAAAGCCTTTAAAAGCCTTTACAGTTTACCATTTTCAATCTACAGAGAAGGTCTACTGCTAAAATTACTGCCCTTGATCTGACCTTCACAGTGATACCTCACATGCATGGTGCAATTGCTGTTTACATATGACACCAGACCGGCACTTGAGTTTGCCTTTGCGTGTGAGCACGGGGGGACAGGGGGGCTTTTTTTAAACTATTTATTTTGCTTTTTTATTATATTTTTAAACTGTTCCTTTCATTTTTTAATTTTTTTATTATTTTTATTGTTATCTCAGGGAATGTAAATATCCCCTATGATAGCAATAGGTAGAGTACTCTTTTTTGAAAAAAATTGGGGTCTATTAGACCCTAGATCACTCCTCTGCCCTCAAAGCATCTGACCACACCAAGATCGGTGTGATAAAATGCTTTGCCAATTTCCCAATGGCGCTGTTCTGGTGAAAGTCATTAAATGCTTGTAGCTTCCAGTTTCTTAGGCCATAGAGATGATTGGAGCCATTCTGGTCTCTCATCAGCTCTATGGTCAGCTGGCTGAACCACCAGCTGCATTCTCAGGTTCCCTGTTGGGACAGGAGAGCATGAGAAAACCATGGAAGACGGTGGGAGGGGGGATGTTCCCTCCCATTGCTTATAAAAGCAGTCTAGAGGCTAATTAGCCACTAATGTTGCTCTTATATGAAAGCTGACCGCTGGCTGAAAAGAATGATACCAAGATGATACCTAAACCTGCAGGCATCATTCTGGTATAACCACTCAAAGTCCTGCAACATACCAGTATGTTGCTGGTCCTTGTTGGGCATACATTGTAATGTTCTTATTTTCATGCAGCCTATGGGCTGAATGAAAAAAAGAGATTGATCGGTGGGTATGCCCACCATTAGAATACCGCCCTTCATCCACCCACTTCTAATGATGGGCATACATGCACCATTTTTTTTAACTGTGGTGGTGAAATCACCTCTGACAGCGCTGGGGTCACGGCTTTACGTATTGTGGGAGCAAACGCTGTTGCTGTCAAGATAAATAAACCTGTGCTGCAGCTGAATGGCGTACCTGCTAGGTAAATGATGGTTAACAATAAAACAAAGTAACATTACAGTATAAAAGAAAGACTTACCATACTTGCAAAGCAAATACAATAAAACATAGTAAAAATAAAACATTGCAATCTGTGCCTAAAAAAATATATGCCGAAGCATGGGGGCAATCCGCCCCTAATGTTAGGAGCAAATCGCTCCTCCACCCCTGCCCCCATGCTTCGGCATACATGCTCTTTTTTTTTAACTGTGGTTGTGAAATCACTTCCGACAGCGCTGGAGTCACGGCTCTGTGTATCATGGGAGCAAACGATGTTGCTGTCAAGATAAATAAACCTGTGCTGCAGCTGAAAACAAACATTACAGTATAACATACCATACCTGCAAATCAAATACAATAAAACATAGTAAAACTAAAACAGAGAGAGAATTACAGATATAGAACAATAGTGAGCGAACAGTAGAGCGGACAGTAGAGAGCGAACATAAGCTAGAGAGAACGATAGAGAGAGAGGAGAAAAATTCAACCACAACTATTTTTGGATTTTTTATTTTATTTTTTTTGTATTTTTGTGTGATTTTTTTTTCACTTTTTTCACCTTTTATAAAAACTGTAAAAAAACTGTAAAGTAAACGTTGCAGATTAGGGTCTCTCAAAATGTGATGGCCATCACATCTTTCGAGACCTTGAGACCCTGTGTTAGTGTGCCTAGGACTGTGTGGTTCTGTACCCTACGCTAAAACTCCACTAGTGTGTGGTAGCATTTGAAACATTCACCAATGCAGAGACCAGGTTGGTCAGGACAGGGGGGACAATAAAAGCGGGTGTCACGCCTAAATCTGCATTTGCTGCTGACACAACATCTTTTTTGGGAGTTTCTTTGGGTAGGGGTCCCAGGGAGGACATAAGGAAAATGCCTCCCATGCAGCCGGCTCACTGCATTTGGATTGGGAAGTTGGGCAAGAGCACCGTCTGGAAACAGAAGGGCTCTGACAATCTCTTCCTGGAATTTAAGGAAGGATCCAGTCCATCCTGAAGCTTTGAATAGCACAAAAGCGTTCAGCAAAGCCAATTGAAATAAATAAACAGACACTTTTTTGTACCAGCGTCTGGCCCTACAGGCAATTAGGTGCGGCGCCAACAACTGGTCATTGAGGTCCACCCCTCTCATGTTAAGGTTGTGTTCATGGACACAGAGGGGTTTCTCCACAACACCAGTCGCTGTAGGAATTTGGACTGCCGTGTCTGCCTGAAGCGAGGACAGAATGAAAACATTCTGTGAATCCCTTCACTTCACTGCTAACAAATTATTACACCTCAAGCAGGCTCTCTCCCCCCCATCTAAGTTGGGATTCTACAAGCCATTGGGGGAAGCCCTGGCGATTAGATCACACGGTGCCACATGCCCCAATCCCATAATCAAAAAGTGACTAAAAAGTGGCACGCTCGTGTAATAATTGCCTATGTACTAGTGGTACCCCTTTCCGAATAAGGGTGACACCATGTCCCACACTATCTTACCAGCGCTCCCTATGTAGTCTGGGCAGTTCTCCGGCTCTACCTGACTATCTCTTCCCTCATAAACCATAAAACTATATGTATAGCCTGTGGCCCTGTCACAGAGCTTATACATCTTGACCTCATATCTGGCACGCTTGCTGGGAGGATACTGTTTGATAGACAAGCAGCCAGAAAACTTAATCAGGGACTCATCAACACAGACAACTTGATCGGGAGTAAACAAGGCTACAAAACGTTGGTTCAAGTGGTTTACGAGGGGCCACATTTTGTAGAGCCGATCAAATCCAGGGTCACCCCGAGGATGACAGAGTTCATTGTCACTAAAGTGCATGAACCGTAAGATCTGCTCGTATCGTGTCCTGGCCATGGAGGCAGAGAACAAGGGCGTATGGTGAATTGGGTCAGTGGACCAATATGACCGCAACTCACACTTTTTAGTTACGCCCATGAGAAGGGGTAAGCCCAGAAAGGTCTTAAATTCAGAAACCGTAATTGGTTTCCAATCTCTGGCAAGGGTCAGCTGGGGATTAGCGGTAATGAATTGACCAGCATACAAATTGCTTTGGTCCACAATAGATCTATAGGGATCTTCGGTGAAAAACAGCGAATAAAAATCAAGTGACGTAAAATCAACTGTTTCCACCTGAATTCTGGGTTGGCCAGTGAATGGGCGAAGTACGGGTACTGCAAAAGTGGTGGGTTCCCAATTAGGATAGGCGATTGCAGCAGGAAGGGCACTATGGGCTCAACGGGCCTGTGTTTGTCTTCTTCTTGGTGGCAGCGGAATACTACTTGTGTTTGCCACCTCGCCAACTGCACTTATAGGACTCGCCACATCACCAAGTGTTACTGCAGTGCTGGATGTATGACCAGGATGTACTAGGCTGCTGGTGCTTGCCAGTTCACCAGAAGGAATGGCAGCGCTAGTACTGGCTCTCTGCTCCATACGATGGACCTGCGGTTCTTGCACCTCAAAGACAGCAGAAGAAGATCGCGGTCTGGGACGCCTGACCTTGGCAGGGGCCACAACTCCGTCATCAGAGCTATCTGTCAGGGTGCCGCTGCTGTCTACAGGTTCGTATTCTGAGCCTGAATCTGACAGATGAGTGACTTCCTTTTCACTATCTGTCATGCTCAGAAAAGTGTAGGCCTCTTCACTAGTGTACCTTTGATTTGACATTTTGGTCTCTAAATTTACTGGTACACTAGTGAGACTCACAGTTAAAAAAGCTCCTGACTGTTAGCGACTGATTCAAACACTACCAAAAAAACTGTTAGCATTCGCAGGGATCAGGCCTAACCCTGTGAGGGCTGCAGTTATGTGTTATGTGTTTTGTAAGTGACAGTGATCGATCGATACTGCACTTGGGTGGGCTGGGCTGGGCAGAGGGGCTAAATGCAGGAGCTAGCAGGTATCTGGGCTGAACACAGCATTTTTGGGAACCCTAAACTGCTGGGGACTCTAGTATAGATCTGATCAGATCAGATATCGATCCGTTCAGACACTATACAACTAACGGAGGTGTATGGTGTGTGCGTGGGTGTTAGCAGTACTGGTACACTAATCTGACACTGCCTGGGGTGACGCAGACCCTATCTGATGCTAAAACCTAACTTTGATCAGGGGGTTAAACCTTTATTGGGTAAAATACGGCGGGTGCCCTGACGCTATAAAGAATAAACTAGCTAAACTGCGTCACCCGTGACAGTTATACTGTGATCACAGGTGACAGGGGGTAATCAAGGGGTTAAACCTTTATTGGGGGGTTAGGGGGGGTCCCTAGACCTATCTGGGCCTAAGATTAATTACCCTAACACTGATTTTTGTCACTAATGACACTAGTACAGCGATAAAAAAAAATCTGATTGCTGTACTGGGTGACGCAGTGTCAGGTGGTGAGGGGGTTAACTGGGGGGTGATCGAGTGTGAATTGTATGTGACCTGGTGTCATTGTAGTGTTGGTGCAACTCACTTTTAGATGCTCTCTCCTCTCGGTGTGGAATGGAAAAGACCGTCGCGAGGAGAGATTACATCACTTCACCTGCTGTGTTTACACTTACACATGCAGGGGAAGGATCTCATTCACCAGGAGTGATCACCAGGTCCAGGCCAGATTTCATTGGCCTGGGCCTGGAGATTGATCAGTTCCTGATTGAATCCTATTGTCGCGCGCGGAACGTATAGTAACGTGATTTTTCGCAGCCGGACCAACCTGCAGCAATAAAACTGCGGTGGCTGGTCCGGAACTGGTTAATAATGCTTACAGTGAAACAATAAGAATGAAAACTTCCTTTAAATATAGTGCCTGGGGTTCTCCTAGTCTGCCTGTAAAGTAGTGCATCTGTACCATGTATAGAACCTGATGCAACAAAACTGAAATTTATAAAGAAAAAAATTACATTTCAATAGATTTTTCCTGCAAGCTTTCTTTATTTTTTAAACTATGGCTTGGGAAGCCAGTCTGTATGATGAGGCCACAATTTAGTGCAATAGGAACAAGATTAGAGATTTTTTGGAAAAATTCTGGTGTCTCATTGACAGACTTTGGATGAAAATAATACATGTTTACACCATATTGAGCAAACATTATATGAAAAAGCCACATTATAGTACACTCAGGCTACGATTATTTTTTTTTTTTAAATAAAGTCTGGTGTCTCTTTCACAGATTTTGGATAAAAGTAACAGGTACAGAAAAATTGGTCTTTCGGTGTTGGTGATGCCTTCACCCCGTAACCTTCTAGAGTTACTCTTGATGGAAGCAAGAATTGGCCTTGCTGTAAAAAAAATTACATTTGGCACCCCTGTCACACACTTGCGGAAAAATGGATCTTTGGGTGTTGGTGGTGCCTTCACCCCGTAATCTTCTAGAGGCACTCTCGATGAAAGCAAGAATAGGCCTTGTAAAAAATTGAAACTCGATGCCCCATCAAACAGTTGCGGAAAAATTGGTCTTTGGGTTTTGGTGGTGGTTTCACCATTTAATCTTCTAGAGGTACTCTTGATAAAAGCAAGAATTGGCCTTGCTGTAAAAAATTGAAATTGGATGCACCTGTCCAACAGGTATGAAAAAAATTGATCCTTAGGTGTTAATTGTGCCCATGAAACCTATACCAAAAAATTACTTCAAGATAAAATCAAAACTTACAAAGCTAGGCAGCCTAGACAGTCTTGCAGAGATTTGAGATCACAATAACACTTAATCAACAACATTGACATCAGGGGCTTGATAGCTGCTGCTAATCAAGGACTGATTTATTTTGACAAATGTCAGCCAGTCAACAGAGTCTGTGGACAGACAAGCTCTTTTATCTGTCACAAGCTCTTTTATCAGGCACTGAATGCCTCATTGGATATTTCTATCTCTACACTGGATACAGGGCATCCCAGCAGCTCAATTGCATACTGGGCAAGTTCTGGCCAGCGGTCTATTCTCATGACCCAGAAACCCAGTGGATCGTTGTCAAGGCTGGGCTCAGCCCTTCCTTCTCTGAGCTGGCCACTCAGCTGCCGGATAATTGCCAGCTCCTATCTCTCCACAGCTACTCACCTGTTGATGATATCCTGCTCGTCAGACCTGCCTACTTAAGCCGCCCAGCCCAGAGGATATCTGCCTTCGCATTGGTCAACATCACAAAGACTATCACCTGCATTCCTGTTAAAGATTTGCTTGGCTGACATCCCTTCTGGCTCCAGATTCTACATGTTGTTTTACTACGCTCATCTCCGGCTCCCTGACGTTTGGCTTGTCTGACTATTCATTCCGGTTCCTGAACTCTGGCTATGTTTTGACTACATTTACTCTGTTTACCTTTTTTTATATTATTAAACAAGTGTGATTTAACTGTACTTCTGTCTAAGTCTGATTCATGTTTTCTGACAGTAGGCAAAGGCCATGAATTCAGAAGATGCGGTCAATCCACTTGTTGGTAAAATTTTTTCCAGATTGGATGAGAAGGATCACCGCATGGATCAGTTTGCCATGGCATTACAAACCTTCCTGAGTCGCACGGCTTACCTGGAATCTCCCACTGTGGCTGCTCCAGTACAACCTGTGTTGCAGGCCGTCCCTGCTGCTGCACCAGTCTCTGTGCAGGCACACGCCTCAAGTATCACCTCTATAAGAGGTATGTCTGGTCCCGCTCTGCTTCCCCAGTGATTTGGGGGCAATTCAGTCCAATGCAGAGGGTTTCTCAACCAGTTTGAGATATATTTTTGTTTTCAAACGTTTTTATTGTGGGAAAATATAACATCTGGGTGTACAGGCACTGTGGTGACATGAATCAATATGGCTAGAAAGCCCACAACAGAGGAATGTTATATCACACACAGTGTGAACCATAGTTCTCATAAATGTACTAAATAAGCCCATAAAACAGAGGTAGTAAAACAATAAGGAAATAAAAAGACGGACAGTGAAAGAAAAAAGAAAAAAAAACAGGAGGCATACAGTCGTGATAGATGTGCACTTCTAATTAAATGAGTTTACTGTCAGGGAACAAAAAATGACGCTTCTATTATCATAAAGACCAGATATGCTGTGAAGGCCCAGGAGCATCCCATCGGCATGTTCTAACAAGTAGAATTAAGATTTGCATTAATGAGGGTCAGCCGTGGGTACCGAGGGGTCTTCCAGACTGTTACTAAGCAGATGGGCTGTCCAGATGTTCCACTTTCGGTCAAATATATGCATGGAGTCTAAGAGAGTATGATGTATTCTCTCCATAGACCTGATGGACTCCATACGAGAAATCACCTGTGACCAGGATACTTGGGGGCGCTTCCAGTTCAATGCTATTGCCCATTGAATCGCACTAAAAAGTGTGTGGACTAATTTTTGTAGGGGGAGGGGAACATCTGGAAGCTCCGCAAACAGCAGACACATTTGGCATGTCAGAGTAAGCGATATACCGGAGAGAAGCCTAATGAGAGATGTAGTCTTGTGCCAAACGGTGTCTAAGGCTTTGCAGCTCCATAACGTGTGCAGCAATGTACCCCTGTCCTGGCATCCTCTAAAACATGTGCCAGAGACCAGGGGATACATTCTATGAAGACGGTCCGGAGTGTAGTACCACCTAGTGTGAAGTTTGAGTACCGTTTCCTTAATTGACACTGATCGTGTGCATTTGTGCATGTTGTCTATCATGTCTTGCCACTCTCCGTCAGGGACCTCTTGAGCCAACTCTACCTCCCATGCCACCATTGCTAAGGATTTTTGAGGGGAGTTATAGTCATTAAGGTATCTATAAAGTACGGAGATGGTCCCTTTATCCCTCGCCGCTTCTCCACATAAAAGTTCAAAGGGAGTTTTCGACATCTCCACCCCGCCCATCATAAGAGTCGAGTAGAAGTGTCGAATTTGCAGGTATTGGTGAAACTCGGATCTGCCCATATTATATGTCTGCTGCAGGTGAGTGTAGGAACAAAAGGAGGTGTTCTGCAACAGAGACGCGAGGTTCACCAAGCCCAGCTCAATCCATTTAAGATATGGCAAAAAGGAGGAAAAGGCTGGGGGGAATGAGGGTTCTCCCAAAAAAGAGGATAAAAGGGGCACATCTAATTGTAGCTTAAATTTTTTGCGGTAGAGAGACCATAAATAAAGTGATTGGCCTACAATATTGTTTAATGGGGTGATATCTTTGGGGGAGATTGAGCGGGACCAGAGAAGACCGGGGAGGTAGTATGGGGTCACCGAGACCCGTTCAAATTGTAACCATGGTATAGAGGCAGGGATGGAATGCCACTGTGCCAATTGGATAAGCCGAGATGCCAGGAAGTACTTCCATAGATCCGGGCATCCCAAGCCACCCCTTCTCTGGGCTCTATACATCAGTCCATGTCCCATTCGTGGCTTTTTGTTTTGCCATATAAACCTAAGCAGGTCCATCTGAACCCTCTGTAGGACTGATCGAGAAACATATAGGGGTAGGGATCTGAAGAGGAATAGGAGTTTGGGGAGGATGTTCATTTTCACTGCCTGAATTCTCCCTAGAAATGATATGTGATATGAGGACCATTGATTTAAAAGGTATTTAACATTTGAAAAAGCAGGAGGATAATTCAATGAATATAGCTGTTTCAAAGAGGGGGCTAGTTTAACACCTAGATATTGTAGGGAGATATGGTTCCATGAGAATTTAAATTTATCTGTAAGAGTGGTCAATAGAAGTTGCGGAAGGTGAATTGGTAGAGCCGAACATTTGGAGGGGTTGACACCCAGGCCTGATAATTTATAGAAGGAGTCAAGGGAGGACATGAGGTTTGGGAGGGAGAGTAGGGGGTCTGAAATGAATAGCAGTACGTCGTCCGCGTAGAGGCTAAGTTTAAATTCCTGATCTCCCTTTCTGTAGCCTTTGATGTTTGGGTTATTAGAGATGGATCTAGACAGGGGCTCCATAGCCAGCGCAAACAGAAGCGGGGATAAAGGACACCCCTGCCTAGTGCCACACCTCAGAGAAAAATAATCTGAGTAACATCCTGGAAGCTTAATTCGGGTTTTCGGGTTATGGTAAAGGGCTTTGAAGCCATGTATAAATGCCCCACTAAAACCAAACTTAGATAAGACTGTATCCAAATATGTCCAGAGGACACTGTCGAATGCTTTGTTTATGTCTAGACTCAAAAGCAATACTGAGTTTGAGTTCATATGGGCGTCCTGTAGGATATTAGTGGCTAAACGGATATTATCTGTGATCTGCCTCGATGGGATAAATCCAGTTTGATCGGGTGATATCAGGGTTGTAATAACTTTGGCCAATCTGTCAGCCAGAATCCTCCCAAATATTTTTAGATCATTATTTATAACCGAGATGGGGCGAAAATTTTGGGGGAGGGTATGATCTTTGCCGGGTTTGGGAATGAGGGACATGTTGGCTAGCAGCATTTCTTCAGGGAAACACTGTCCTTTAAGTATTTGATTGTACATATTAGTAAGAGTGGGGAGTAGGGATTCAGCAAATTTTTTGTAATAAACAGGAGAGAAGCCATCAGGGCCTGGGGCTTTGGAGGGTTTGAGAGAGGAGATAATGGAGGCAACTTCCTCAGATGAGCAGGGGGCATTTAGGATACCCAATTGCTCCTCCGAAAGTCGAGGAAGCGAGAGGGCATCCAACCAGGACTGCATGGGGGGAGGGTGCGAAGGGTCTGGGCCAGAAAAAAGTTTTTGATAGAAGGAGGAGAAAATCTGCAGCACATGTTTTGGATGGGAGGTGAGGTTGCCGTGGCAATCTTTTAATTTGTAAAGGTGGGTCGGTTGGGAGGACTGTTTAAGCTTTCGCGCAAACATCGTGGAAGCGGAGTTACTGTAAAGGAGGAAGCGTGCTTTAGACCATCTAAGGGATTTCTCAATTTGACCTGACAGTATATCATCTAGGGCTCTCCTTTTTTCGGTGATTTGGAGGAGCAACTCCTGCGTAGGGGTCTGAGTGTGTCTATGATATAGTTGTTCCAATTCTAGGGTGAGTTTGTGAGTGTCCTGTTGTTTTTGACGTTTTTGGGTCGTGGAAATCTCGATCAGGTGGCCCCTCATCACAGCCTTATGGGCTGCCCATAGAGAGATAGGAGAGATGTTCTCTACATTATTAAGCCTAAAATATTCTTTGAGACGTTCCATCAACTGAGCCATAATCACAGGATCAGTGAGTAGTGCGTCATTAAGGCGCCAGGACCTGGCTATATGTGGGAGGCCTAAACAAGAGATATGGGTGGATACGAGGTGATGGTCCGACCAGGGGCAAACATGTATGTTGGCTGTAGTAGAGTTCACTGTCAGGGAGGGGGTGCCAAAAATATAATCTAGGCGGGAGTAACTGTCATGGGGGTGGGAATAGAATGTATATTCCCTAGAGCCGATATTGTGGGCTCTCCAAATATCTATGAGTTGAGAGGATTTTAGAGAATGTTGAAGGGATTTAGGAAAGGCCTTAGATGTCGGGCATGTTCGGCTTCTATCAAGTCCTGAATGGGCTACTAAGTTAAAATCCCCTCCGATTAACATGTGGGGGGAGTGGAACCTATCCAAGGTCTGAAAAAATTCTTTAAAGAATGTAGCCTGTGAGGCGTTTGGGGCATACACTGAAGCCATAGTTAGAAGTTTGTTCTGGATGGTACCCTGAACTATCACAAAACGACTGTTGGGATCTTTATAAATCTGTTGAGCCTGAAACATGACTGAGTTTTTAATGAAAATGGCCGCCCCTCTAGACCTGGACCCATACGTGGTGAAATAGCTTTGATTGAAAGATTTATCAAAGTATGATGGGTGATTATCTCTGGAAAAATGAGTCTCCTGGAGCAAGATAACATCTGCGCCAAGAGATTTATACATTTTGAACGCTTTTCTTCTTTTTTGAGGGGTATTAAACCATTTTACATTATGGGAAATTATTTTAATACCCATGATTTTTAATAGTGAATCTGCTAGGATCAATAAGGGGTCCAGGCCGAGAGGGAGCAGCCAAACAGCAACCTGGCCTCCTCAGAGGCATGGCACAGCTATGGCGCACAGTCCCGTGGGACTGCACGTCTCCATACTCTGAGTTAGTAACACATAAATCACTATGATAGAGCCATCTGATATGAATAACACAAAAAGAAAACGAAAGCATAGGATCATAAACATAAAAAAACAAAAAGACTGGAAACCTGAAAACTAGGCCAAAAAATGGCCGAACATAGCTCCGGGGGGTCATGGGGAAAAACGTCCCATGGACCCAAAAAGAAATTTCCATTCGGACCAAAAGGTCCGACACTCTGCATGATAGTGTTCGTGTCATCCGTACAGACTTAAATTCATCTGAGGAATTTACCTGTGGGGAATCAACCAGCTCTGACGTCACTAACCAGACGGGGAGCCAGTCAGTTCTCTTCAATAAAGAGTGTGGGGACAATCATGCGGATGCAACCGGGAGTCCGTAATGAGCCGAGAGAGTTCAATTTTCTCTAAGCATGTTGGGAGATGTTCATATCTCGATACCTTGAAGGGGGAAGAACAAAGAGAAAAACAAGGGTAGGGGGAAAAAGTAAATAAAAAAAAAAAAAAGAGACAAAAGAAAAATGTGTCTTGTTGTCAGTCACGGGGTTGATCTCGGCGGTCTCTTCTAGGTGGAGGGGTTGCCCAAATAGCTGAGTGACGTGGAGTGGAGGGTAGCCTGGGCAGGGAAGCCGCATCAAGAAGGCCCATCTTCACCAGTAATTCCTTTCCCTCTGCTAGTGTGGTTACGGTGTAGGTTGTGCCATTGTGGAGCACCTGCAGCTTGAAGGGGAAGCCCCAGCGGTAGTGAATACTGGCAGTTTGAAGAACAGATGTAACCTCTTTCATTCTCCTGCGCTTATCAAGGGTGGTAGGGGAGATATCTGGGTAAATTTGAATCGGGGTGCCTTCCAGACGGATATTCGGGGTGTTCCTTGAGGCTCTAAGTATTTCCTCTTTGATCAGGAAGTCCTTAAGGCAGAGCACTATATCCCTTGGTGGTTTCTCTGGGGGAGGGGGGGGGGCGAAGGGCCCTATGAATCCTATCGCAGGAGAAAGCCGGCAGTGGGGAGTTTGGTAAGAGGGATTGGAAAATCTTCTGCACCGTGGGTAGCAGATCGGTGACCGATTCAGGCACTCCGCGCAAGATTGTTGCGGCGGTTCCTGTTGTCAAGGTCCTCAATGTGGGCTTGGAGTTGCAGGACCATTTCAGATAGGGACTCATGCTCTTTTCTTAGGTCAGAATACACCAGGGTGAGCTCATCATGTTTTGTCTCTAGTAAATCAGTTCTACTACCCAGGGCCGCAATCTCCAGGGACAGTGTGTTCGTAGATTTGTGGAGCTCTGATTGAAATTTCTGGGCAATCTTGTCATACATTAAAGTTAGACTCTCATCCAGATCAGCCTTAGTAAGTTGAAATGTGTACTCACTGTCTTCCTGGGAGTGTGATGGTGAGGAGGCTGCTGTAGGAGAATATGCCTGTGACTGTGCTTTCCGGGCGCCATCTTGGGCCTGCATTTTTTCTCTCCTTCTCTCTTAACAAATAGGTCGTTAAGGATCTTTGGGCCGGTTTTCCACGGCGATTTTTAGTGCCCGTCATGCGCTGAGTGTTCCGCCGGGGGTGCGGGGATGAGATGGGTGAAATACCTGTGTTGATCGCCCCGGGGAAGTGCCGTTAGTCTCCGCGGCTCACGGAGCTCTCAGCCCTTGCTTCCTCCTCGGTTCGCGCCGCGCATGCGCCCCCCAGTTTGAGATATATTTTGATATGCTGCCCCAGGCATTTCCCACGGACAGAAGCAAAGTAGGTTCTGTGATATCTTTGCTTTCTGAGAGAGCCTTGGCCTGGGCAATCCCTCTATGGGAGACACAAAAACCTGTTGTCTTGAGTTACCCTGAGTTTGTGGCCTCCTTTAAAAGGGTATTTGATGTTCCCACACACTCCGCTTCTGCTGCCAATTTTCTCATGTCCATCAAAAAGAGTACTAGGACTGTTGCCGATTACACTACTGAATTCTGTACTCTGGCAGCAGAGGTTGCTTGGAACAATGAGGCCCTCGTGGCTGCTTTTTCTCATGGTCTCTTGGATACCATCAAGGATGAGATAGCAGCCCGAGATGTACCCACTGAGCTGGAGAAGTTGATCACGTTTGCCATCCTCATTGACTCCAGACTCAGGGAAAGACTCTCTTTTAAGGAGCGCTTGCGGAAGCCTCCTGTGCATTTGTCTCCAAGCTTTGCAGTCCCACCCATTCCTCCCTTGCCTCCCATGCCTCCTGGTACCGAGTCGTTCGGTGAAGGTGAACCCATGCACTTGGGTTTCACGTGTTTCTTGGCGCATGAGAGAACTTTTAGGAGGAGGGAGAGATTGTGCATTTATTGTGGCTAGGCAGGTCACTTTTTGAAGTCTTGTCCTACCCATCCAGGTAACGCCCGAACCTTGAGGTCCTCTCATGGACATACCTTAGGTGGCATGGTTTCGTCCCCAGTTATCCAGAAGGAAAAGCCCCTGGTTTCGTTCACCCTTTCTTGGGTTGAGTCGTTCATTGAGATACAGACTCTAATCGACTCTGGGGCTGCAGGCCTGTTCATTGATGCTGCCTTTGTATCAAAGCACTCAATTCTGCTGCAGCTGCGTGACACTCCACTTGCCATTGAGGCTCTTGACGGGAGACGTCTACAGCCTGCCCATGTGACTCATGAGACTGTTCCATTGTCCATGGCCGTAGGGACTTTTCACCATTAGATAAACTAATTCCAAGTTATTTCTTCACCTAAGTTTCCGCTGGTTATTGGTTATGCTTGGTTACAGAGGCACAACCCCTCTTTTGATTGACTCCATGCTGAGGTTCTCTCCTAATCGCCACAATGCAGTAGGACATGCTTCTAGTAGGTAGCCAAGGTCTTGTGCACCACTTCACTCTCCTCCCTGCTGGAGGAGTACCACGTTTTTAACGATGTCTTTGACAAAAGACAAGCCAGTAGTTTGCCTCCACACCAATCGAATGACTGCACAATTGACTTTCAACCTGGTGCCATACCCCCTCATGGCCAGGTTTACCCATTGTCAGTCTTGGAGGAAAGGGCCATGGAGGAGTATGTTGCAGACGCACTTTCTCGAGGTTTCAGCCGCAAATCCTCATCTCCTGCTTGCTGCTGGTTTCTTCTTTGTGAAGAAGAAGAGTGGTGAACTCAGAACTTGTATTGATTATAGGGGTCTCAGTGGTTTCACTATCGAGAATGCCTATGCGATTCCATTGATTACAGAGTTATTTGACTGCCTCAAGGGAGTAACGGTTTTCATGAAGCTTGATTTGAGAGGGGCATCTTGTGAGGATTACAGAGGGCAACGAGTGGAAAACTGTGTTTAATACCAGAACAGGAAATTATGAGTACCTCATAATGCCTTTTGGCCTTTGTAACACCCCAGCAGTTTTCTAAGAATTTTTTTTTTCCCCACAAAAAGGTTTTTATTAGAAGATAGCACAGTTGCATATACAACATATTGAACAGAGATTTTCAAAGGAGCATCCATGACAACATTGTACATTGGCAATACTTGAACATAAGTAGCTTCCAAAGAAAATAAACAGTAAATGAAATACCAACAGTTGTACTTCCTAAGGAGAGACAACATAAATAAGTCTTATCAAGATTGAGTGTTGCCCATGGGGACCAATATCAACAGGTCCATCAATGGAGTAGGTAATCGCATTGAACTTGTATGTAGGGTATGGTAAGTTTAATGTGTCTCTGTTGTAGGGATGAGGCAGAGTTGTTGGTCATTTCTATGTATTGGCCTAAAAACAGTGTGAGGGTGTGTGTAGATAGATAGAGTTGGGTAAGAGAGGAAAGTTTAGGGGGAAAAGAGGCAAGGAGAAAGGGCAGAGGAGGAAGGAAAAGGGTGGGGAGGGGAATAGGAGACCGCTCCACATCTCCGATCTCTTGGTTTCAGTCAAGCTATGACAAAGTCAGTTGTTTATAAATCAAGTAACAGAGTATCACAGAGGGAAGTGGGATTTATATCCTTCTGTGGTCTTAAAATGTGTCCAGCAGGCCCATGTGGTGGAAAATTTCTGTATGCGGTCTTGTGAAATATGTATCAGTTCTTCCATCTCCTCAATCTTTGCAATCCTCGTCAACCATTCTCTGACGGTTGGAATGTTAGTTGATCGCCAATGGACAGGAATGCAGAGTCTAGCTGCATTAACCATGTGCATGGCCAATGATTTAAGAAAGGATTGTTTAGGCAAGGTTGTATGATGGAGGAGATATTGAGCAGGGTTATAGTCCAGTTTGTAGGTGGTGACCTGAGTTATTATAGAGTGTAACTCCATCCAGAATGGTTGGAGCACAGTACACTCCCACCATATGTGGATCATTGATCCTTCTCCTCTATTGCATCTCCAGCAGGAGTTTGGGATTGAGGGTGAAAATTTGTGTAGATGAGATGGAGTTCTGTACCATTTAGTAATTATCTGGTAGCCATTTTCCAGAGTTGCTACGTTCAATGATCCTTTGTGGGCATGTGTGTGTATGGTTTCCCAATCATCATCAGTGAGCCCTAGTTGTAAGTCCTTGTCCCATGATAGTCTTGAGGAATCTGTGTGTGTGGAATGTGTGTCAGCTTGGAGGAGAGAATAAATCAGAGATATTAGATGTCTTTGTGGTGACTTTTGGGAGTGAAGGATCTCAAATGGTGTAAGTTGTCTTGACCATATATTATTCTGATCCTCGGGGATAAAAAAGTGTCTCAATTGTCTGTAAGTCCAGAAGGGAAAATCTTCTGTGCGAGATATAGACTTCAAGTTTTCATTGGGATCTCAAGCGTCCTTTGTGAAAGAAGTGGTGCGATAAGATGTCATCATGTGGCCATTCCTGTATTAAGAACGCAGTTGACTCTCCTGGGGGGAAATCCGGATTCCCTCTCAGGGATGTCAGTGGGCCTGGTGGTGAGGATATGTGGCAAGAGGCAACTGCTTTTCTGAAAGCTAACAATGAGGAGTAGATGAGCGTGTGTGTCCTAATGGATTGGGACCATTGTTTAGGTGAAAGCCAAGGAAGGGTGTGTATTGGATACTGCGAGAAGGAGTTTTCTAATGTGATCCAAGTCTTCCCCAGTTTATGGGTTTTCCAGTCCACCACTCTAGTTAAGTGGCATGCCAGGTAGTATTTATGAAAGTCGGGGAGGGCAATTCCACCCCTAGCCTTGTGGCATATCAAGCGAGAATATTTAATGCGTGGGCCATTGTTTTTCCAGATAAATGTTGTACAGGCCTTTCTGTATGATGAGAAGAAAGAGGGGGGTATGTATATTGGGATTGTCTGCATAAGGTATAGAAGGCGTGGGAGGACTATCATTTTTATTAGGGCCGAGCATCCAAACCATGAGACATTGAGATTGGCCCAACTTTTCAAGTCTGATTGGGTTTTAGACAGGGCCGCTAGGAAATTGTGGTTATAAAGGTTCACTGTTCGGCTGGTTATTTGGATGCCAAGATAAGTAATGGCATCTTTTTTCCACTGGAAAGGGAAGGAGTCTTGGCAGTGGAGTACTTCTTGCAAAGGCAAGGGGAGGTTTAGGGCATGGGATTTGCAGTAATTAATCTTAAGACTGGATAAGATACCGAAGTGTTTGATATCACTTAAAAGATTGGGTAAGGATGTTCGAGGTGACTGCAGTGATAACAGAATATCGTCTGCAAATGCAGCTACTTTGTATTCTTTACGGTTAATGCAGATTCCTTGGATGTCTGTGTTGGCATGCAGTCTATTTAGAAAGGGTTCTAATGTTAGAACAAATATCAGGGGGGATAGCGGACATCCCTGACGGGTGATGTTGCTTATAGGAAAGGCGTTTGACAGGAGGCCATTGGTTTTCACCCTTGCCGTGGGGGTGGTATACAGAGCATTAATGTGTGCAAGCATGCGAGTAGGAAGGCCAATGCCCTTTAGTACTTCTCGCATGTAGTCCCAGGTCATCCTGTCAAACGCCTTCTCCGCATCAAGTGATAGGAGGTATCCCTTGGTTTCTGTCATGGTGAGCCAGTGTTGAATATTTAGGGTACGTATGGTGTTATCCCTGGCCTCCCTACCCGGTATAAAGCCTACTTGGTCAGGTGAGATGTGGCCAGGGATGAGGGACGAAAGTCTGTTTGCTATCATCTTTGCGTAGAGTTTGATATCTACGTTTAGTAGCAATATGGGCCTGTAATTGGACACTTGGGAAGGGTCCTTTCCTTCTTTAGGAATGACCGCTATGTGAGCTTCTAACATGTTACCTATGGGGGTAAGAGGGTTCGACAGGGAGTTAAACGCTGTCAACATCTTGGGAGAAAGTATATTGGAAAATGTTTTGTAGTAGAGATTAGTTGGAAACCATCAGGGCCTGGGCTTTTGCCTATTTTCATTTGTTTTATTGAAGAGTGTAATTCCTCAACAGTTAGTGGTTGGTCTAAGGTCTCAGTTTGTTGCGATATTGAGTTAGGAAATCTTTTATTTGGGACAGTCATCAGGTGTGTCGGAGGGCCCTGTGGTGTTACGTGGTAGATTGTATAGTTTAGAATAGAAGTTTTCAAAATGGGTAGCTATGTCTTCGTTTTTAGAAAGAAGTGTGCCTCGGCTATCTCCGACATGGTGAATTATGGATGAAGATTTAGCTGCCTGTATTGTGCGGGCTAACAGTCGTTCATTCTTGTTGCCGTGTTCGTAAAACACTTTTTGCTGGAGAATGTACCGACGTCTGGTGCGTTTCCCCAGTTCGTCCATCAAGGAGGAACGGGCGTCCTGCAGTGTAGATTGTGAAGTTGATTGTTTGTGTGCCGCTTCAAGTCTGTTAATTGTATTGATAAGCAATGTAATCTGTTCCTGGTGTCTCTTTTTAGGGGTCGTCGCTAAGGAAATAAATGCCCCCCTTATAACACATTTATGTGCCTCCCAAAGTGTGATAGTTGAGATGTCTGGGGTAGAATTTTCCTGAAAGTATGGATGGAGTCGGGAGGTTATTTGTCTTTGTGTTTCTGGGTCTTTTAGGAGGGATGGGTTCAACCTCCAGGTTTTGGTTGTTTTTTTAGAGTCGGAGAATGTAAGGGTCATTGTGATAGGGTGGTGGTCAGATAGGAACATTGGCTCTATTGTGGCTTGTGAAAGAAGTGATAGGTCCATCTGGGATAGGAATAGATAGTCAATTCTAGAATACTTCTGGTGTGTAAAAGAGAAAAAGGTATAGTCTTTGACTGCCGGTAAAGTGGTGCACCATTTGTCGTGTAAAGTCAGGTTTTGTAATTGGATTTTGATCTGCTGCAGCACGCGGTATGGGAGTGAGGAAGTACCCGTGGAGGAATCCAATAGCAGGTTCAGTGGAACATTGAAATCTTCCCCTAAGATTAGTATGCCTTCCTGAAAAGTGGATAAGAGGTCACATATGTTTTTGAAAAAGGTAACTTGGTGTTCGTTCGGGCAGTAGATATTTGCCAATGTGATTGGTTTTGATGTATACATACCTTTAATGAAAACATACCTACCTTCAGGATCTGTTAAAGAATCAGTTATTCGGAAGTCAGCATGTTTAGAAATGAGAGTGGAGACCCCTTTAGTTTTGGAGTCAGGGTTTGTGGAATGTAGTGCTTGCTTGTATACATGGTTTGCTAATTTGGGAATTGCATCTGAGCGGAAGTGAGTTTCCTGTAGCATTAAGAAGTGGGCTTTGTGTTTAGTTAAGGCCGAGAGAACTTGGGATCTCTTTTCTGGGAGGTTTAGGCCTTTCACATTGAGCGACAGGCATTTCAATGAGAGTTGTTGTTTAGTAGTTGGTTCTTTCTGCATATTGCGTGTTTTAAGAATACTAGGCATTGGTACGTGTATTTAGCGTGTTCTACTAAGCCGCCTCTGCGGTTTGCAAGTAGTGGTTTTGTGTCTATATGGGTGAGGGAGAGAGGAGCGGTCCCTATCTGTAGACAGAGGTAGGGAGGGTATGAGAGGGGGAAAGAGGGGGGTAAAAGAAAAGAGAAAAGAAGAGAGGAAAAAAAAAATAGAGAAAAGAGGGGGAGAAGGGGGTTCAGGCAGAAGTGGTTTTGTAAAGTGTGAGTCTCAGTAATCAAACTGGGTCTCTTGTGTGTATATATACCGGAGGTGGTCGTAGGTGAGCCTATTCACCTAAAGGGGGGGTCTAGTTTGTCAGCTTTGAACAATGTGACCAGCTGTGTGGGGACAGTGAGCTAGGAGAGGATCAGGTGATGTAGCACTAGCACTAGAGAGGATGAGCAGGCTAGTCAGTTACAACAAAGGATATTGCATGGAGTGTAGGGTTGTGTCTTTCCAGGGCTAGAGACACCTTGTGAAAATATTTTTTTTTTCCTTTTTTTTTTCTTTTTCTCTCCTCTTCCTTATTCTATACCGACTGTGCGTGCCATTAATCTAAGTATACTAAAACATGTTTAGAAACATAACAATGAGCGTAGACGACTTTTAGTGATACAATAGAATACACATTCTGATGGATAAATATTACCATTATGTGTAGGCGTAAGAGATAACCTAAATCAGGTGAGCGTCATTGGAGACTGTGGTATGCTTATGTCCCCTCTCCCCCACAGGTTCCATGTCTCGTTCCCCATTTTGTGGGACCTGTCCAATTAGTAGATAGAACTAGAGGTGTTGGTTGGAGTCAGAGTGAATGAGTGAGTGCAATATGGAGAGAGAGCTGTCTTTGTGCTCTTATGGCAAGGGGTTCAGTTTGTGCTCCTAAATATTGCTGAAGTGCCTAGTGGTGAATGATATGTTCTGCTCCATGGTCAACATCAGTTCTGTGAAAGGGAGTGATGACATAAAAAGTTTTAATATGGAATATAGGTTTTGGGGGAGACAAGGGTATTGCCTTTGAAAGAAGTAAACACCTATAGAAATGACTCGGTGGGTTGTGGGGAGGGGACATTTGGTTAATTGATGACACTCTCATACCCCTTACGTGGGGGGATAGAGAGCGGCGTGTATGGTCACTTACATTTGTCCCAATAGAACTGCGGATGGTTACCCTACTCCCCAGTCTCTAATCAGATGATGGGTACAAATTTACCTTGTTGTAAGTGTCAATAGCATAGGGAATAAAGTAATAACATGAATAATATTGCGGAAACAGTTAAGGGAGGTAATAGAGGGAAAAAAAAAGGGGGGGGAAGGGTTAATGGCATTGAGTTAACATTATGATTATTCATCCCCAGTGAGTATGCATTTTCTGCCAGTGAGCAGTCTTAAGGGTGGTAACAGTACCTGTGTCAGAACAGATGTGAAGTTTCAAGTTCGTGAGTCCAAATAAGGTTCTCTGTGATCGTACACCTTGTGGGGTGTCAAGAGTCACTGAGGATCTGGATCTTCCGCTAAAATAGAGAAAAGATTAAGAGAGCAGGGAGAGAGCCAAAAAACAAAAAAACCCCAAAAAAACAAAACAAAAATAAGGGGGGGCTCCACCCCCCCAGAACAGGTTAACAAACAGTTCAGGTGTCAACTGGAATAACATCAGTAGAAAGTGTCTCAACTTGCGGAGTCGGACATGAGAATAAGGGTGAGGTGTTTCATGCATCCTGATATCCCCGACGTGGGGTGGCAGCAAAGCCTGCGTTGTGGGAGGGAATGTCCCTTCTTGATTGGCGATCTTCAGGTGATGTGGGGTCCAGTCTGCGGCATCTGGAACATGGTCATTGGGCTTTAGGTGATGAATCGTGTGTGACCGGTTTCCACGGCTCAGTGGGGAAATAGAGGGAATACCACACTGGTATATCAACTAATGGGATGTCTGGTTGTTCACAGAATGTGGGCAGGTCTTCAGGGGTCCGGAGGAGTGCGGCGCGACCTCTAGAAGTTGCAGAAAGACAGAATGGAAATTTCCATCTGTACTGTATGTTGCGAGAGCGTAGTATGTCCAGTAGAGGGCGTAAGGTGCGCCTATTCTGCAGGGTTATCTGTGAAAGGTCCTGGAAGAGTTTAATTTCTGCCCCATTGAATAAAATGTGGCCCCTTTCTCTTGCTTTCCTGAGTATTTCTTCTTTAAGGGGAAAATTAACTATGCAGCAAATAATGTCTCTGGGGGGTTCAGAGTCACAGGGAGGGGGTCTCAATGCACGATGTATGCATTCCATATCGATAGGGGAGTCGTTGAAAATGGAACATACTGTCTGTGTCAGTGCTGCTGCATCCACCCCCTTGGGGACCCCTCTCAATCTAATGTTATGTCTGAGACCCCTGTTGTCTAAGTCTTCCACTTGTCTGTGGAGCTCAAAAATGTGTGGGAGTTGCAGATCATAGGATTTCTGAATTTGCCTGATGGCTGCAGCCTGTAGCTGAGAGGAGTCCTCCACTTCTGTGAGGCGGTTGTTCATTGTGTGGATGTCCGTTTTTAATTCTGCTATTGCCGTTGTCAGGGTGTGTTTAATGTCCAGTGCGACGTTTTGCAGGTCTCTCTGGAGATCTAGAGGGCTTGGGCTGGGAGCCATGGGACTCCCTGTCATCCGGTCCGGAGCGTTGCTAATTGAGTCCGGGGATGAGGCCTATGAGGCCTCCGTCTCCACGTGCTGGCCTGCTGGGCGGGAGCGGAACATCTCTGGTATGTTGTTACTAAGTTGTGTTCCGGGCTCCTGTGCAGTGTGGGGGGTTGAGGTGCTTCTGGTAGATTTGCCCATGATTGGATTGCCTGTGATTCCTTTATTTGGAAGGCTTTTCCGTCCTCTCTGTGCGGGAGCTCTCGTCTCAGGCAGCCATCCCGGGTCCCGTCCAAGCCACGCCCTTCCAAGAATTTATTAACGATGTCCTCTGAGATTTGTTGCAGTTATGTGTGGTGGTTTATCTTGATGATATCCTTATATTTTCCAAGTCCCTGGAGGGCCACTACACAGATGTCTGTCATGTGCTTCAGAAACTAAGAGAGAACAATCTCTATTGTAAATTGGAGAAGTGCGAATTCCATCATGAACAGGTTCAATTCCTGGGTTATGTCATTTCCATTGCTGTTTTTTTGATGGACCCAGAGAAACTTTCAGCAGTCATACAGTGGCCCCGTCCTGTGAGTTTACATCTTCTGCAGCGTTTCCTGGGCTTTGTCAACTATTATTGGAAGTTTATTCGTAACTTCTCATCTCTGGTCAAGCCCCTGACTGATATGACCAGAAAGGTCGGTAACCCACAGAGTTGGTCTCCGGAGTCCGTTAAGGCCTTTGAGAGATCAAGGCTGCCTTTTTTACTGCTCCTGTGTTGGCACATCCTGATCCTCCGTTACCTTTTATCCTTGAGGTTGATGCTTCTGAGACTGGTGTTGGTGTCCTTCTGTCTCAACGTCCTACCTCTGAGAGTGCTATGCATCCTTATGGCTACTTTTCCAAGAAATTGTCACCTGCGGAGTGCAATTACGAGATTGGTGACAGAGAGCTGCTAGCGATCATTTTAGCCCTGAAAGAATGGAGACATCTCCTCAAAGGTACCACTGTTCTTATTCTTACTGACCATAAGAATCTCGCATTCTTGTCTGAGGCTAAACACCTCTCTCCAAGAAGGGCGTGATGGGCTCTTTTTTTTGTCGTTTCAATTACATTGTCTCATTCTTACATGGTACTATGAATGTAAGGGCTGACGCTCTGTCACAACAATTTTCCTCCATTTCCAAGATGGAGTCTGTTCCGGTTCCTGTGATTCCTCCTGATCGTATTCTGGCTACAGTTTGCACCAGTCTCACTTCTCCTTTGGGTGACAAAATTCTTGCTGCTCAGGTCCATGCTCCTCCTGAGAAACCTTGTGACCGCTGCTTTGTCCCAGAGAGTCTCCGTACTGCCATGCTCCAGACTTACCACTCTCCCAAGGCTGCCACCCTGGGAAGAACCAACTCTTTTGGGCCATTTCCCAACAATTCTGGTGGCCTAGTCTATGTGCTGATTTAACCACCTTCGTAGCTGCCTGTTCCGTGTGTGCTCAGAGTAAGACCCCACAACACCTTCCAGTGGGCCTCCTACAACCTATACCCAATGGAGATAGGCCCTGGACCCACCTGTCTATGGATTTTATTGTGGAGTTACCCAATTCCCAGGGAAACACAGCTATCCTTATTGTAGTATAGCAACTCCTGCTTTGCGGCCTATCGCCGACGATCCATAGACCTCTCCAACCTATAATTTGTGAAGACGTGGTAAATCGCTTACGGGTAGATGGGTCTCTTGCAGGAGTACCACATCTGCCCGGAGGCGCTTTAGATGTCTAAGGATTTGCATACGTTTGTTGGGAGAGCGAAGCCCCTTGACATTCCAGGAGATAATCTTCAGGCAATCTCTGTCAGTATGAGCCATGTCTGTTTAATTTGGGTGTGATTATGAGCTAGCATGTTCTCTATTCCTGTAGTATTCAGTGTAGTAGTGGAGTGAGGGATACACATACATCGGATAACTTCTGAGGGTAAATAAGCATAACAGGTAAATAACGCAGTAAAATGTACTAAAAAACAGTAGAACAAAAATAACAAAGTCAGGTGGAAAAAACACCCAGTGCACAAAACTGACTTCACCTTTTTCCACATGAGGATCATCACCCATGCAGAGCTCCCGCTTAACGCGCGGTCCTCTCTCGGGGGGTGGGTAAAAACAACACCTGGGGGGATGGAGGGGAAGGAGAGAGGGGGAGAGAGACCGAGGAATGGCTCCCATAGGGGGAGGGAGAGAGAGGGGTGGTGAGGGAGAGAGAGGGGTGGGATGGGAGGGAGGGGGGATGGATGGGTAAGACTCGCTGACAGCAATAGTGCGCCACCAGGATATGGGCAAGACCTGAAAGTGTTGTGTTTTCACCCATAAGGAAGTATAAGAGCAGCTG
Organism: Aquarana catesbeiana; assembly: GCF_042186555.1. Classification (NCBI taxonomy): domain Eukaryota; kingdom Metazoa; phylum Chordata; class Amphibia; order Anura; family Ranidae; genus Aquarana; species Aquarana catesbeiana. Next base: position 145,324,724 of record NC_133334.1, read on the forward strand.
GAGCTTTGAAGACTAAAAATAAAAAATGTACTTAATAAACTAATTGCTACTAAACCACAGCCTATATAACAGCAAACATGCTATCAGTGAAGTTACTCATGAAATAACAGAGAGTAGAAGAGGAGTTAGAGATTAATTTACCAACTCCCAGCAAGGCCCATTAATTCAGATGGCATCAGAAATACGTCAGCGAATTTCTGAGCGAAGAGTTTGGTTAGTGAATCGACTGCGCTTGTACGGGAGGTTTTCAGGACTTAATTGGTTCTTGGTTGAAGTACGGGAGTCCTTAACAGTGCTTGAGGAAGAGTCCCCCATCGATTGATCGTGCTCCGTATCCATGTCTGTAGGATGGTTGAGAAAGTGTTCCGCTTCAGCTGGAGATGAAAAGGTACAATGTGCTCCTGTTGGAGATATGACATGTAGAACCGCCGGATATGCCAAGGTGAACTTAACATGGTTTTTAAACAAGGTCGAGCAGATTGGCGAGAATGCTTTGCGCTGTTTCATCACCTCTATAGAATAGTCAGCAAATAGCAGCAGATCCGCGCCGTCAATAGAAAGGGTTCGCTTGCTGCGGAATTTTTGCAGGATGGCGTGTTTGTCAGCGTAATTGAGGTATCTGACAATTACTGCTCTGGGTGTTCAGGGGATTGTGATAGCACATATGTCTGCCAACTGTACATTAAAGAACGATTCTGGCAATCCGATAATCCTTAGATTATTTCTTCTTGAACGATTCTCTAAATCGTCTAATTTTTCCCATAGTTCTTTATTTGAATGAGTGAGACGTGCAAGAACAGCAGAATGTGCCATGGTGTCATCCTCCATTAAGGAGATTCTTTCCTCTGCATGTGAGATACGCTGAGCCTGGCTCTGGAGCTCAGTATGAAAATGTTCCAGTGCTCTCTGTACTGCTGTATCTACTGTAGCAGCCAGAGTGGGTGTCAGGAGAGTAACAACCGCCTGGGCTATGCCTGCAGGGGTGGTAGGATCGATGGCTGGTGTGCCTGAGGGGGGCTGCGCTGTGTCTACGAGGCTGGGTCCGGGCGCCATCTTAGTCACAGCCGCCGCCGCATCTGCTGAGGACTGCATGCTGGTGGAGAGTGATCGGTTGTGGGAACACTCCACAAACCGGTCCATGAGAGTCATGAGAGTCTCGCCCGTCTCCGGAGATAGAGGGGGGTGTCCCCGAGGTTTATAGCGGTTTTAAAGAGGAGTGCAGTGGGAGCTGTCTCTGCCTACCTCCTTCTCATGTGGCGCAGGAACCGGAAGCCAGCTTCATTTTTAAATGAGCAGTGATTTTTTTGATTTTTAAAGTGAAAGCCTAAAAATGAAAAATTCCTTCCAGTATAGTGCCTGGGAAGTCCCCTTAGTCTAACTGTAAAGTGGCAAATCTGTACCATGTCTAGAATCTGCTGCAGCAATAATTGAATTTATAAAGCCAAAAAAATGACATTTTTCCTACAAGCTGCCTTTATATTGCTCAGCAAAAGCTGGGGAGCCAGGGTGTATGATGAGGCCACAATGTAATGCTCTGGGAACAAGAGTAGAGATTTTTTGGATACATTCTGGTGTCACTTTGACTTTGGATAGAAGTAACGGGTGCATTAAAATTGGTCTTTGGGTGTTGTGGCGCCTTCCCACCGTAACCCTATAGAGATAATCTTGATGAAAGCAAGAATTTGCTTTGCTGTAAAAAATTGCAATGATATGCACCTGTCAAAAAGGTGCAGAAAAATTGGTCTTTAGGTGTCGGTGGTGCCTTCCCACCATAACCCTATAGAGGTACTCTTGATGTAAGCAAGAATTTGCCTTGTTGTAAAAAATTGCAATGATATGCACCTGTCAGACAGATGCAGAAAAATTGGTCTTTGGGTTTCGGTGGTGCCTTCCCACCATAACCCTATACAGGTACTCTTGATGAAAGCAAGAATTTGCCCTGCTGTAAAAATTGCAATGATATGCACCTGTCAGACAGAAAAATTGGTCTTTGGGTGTTAATTGTGCCCATGAAACCTATACCAAAAACATTCTTCCAGATTAAATGATTGAACACCCTCAAAGCTAGGCAGCCTCAAAGTCCTGCAGAGATTCCACATCACAAAAAGACTCAATCAGTGACATCGGCATCAGGGACTTAATAGCTGGTAATCCAGGACTGATTCCTGGATTACAGAATGAAGAGACAGAATCAATTACACTGGTGGGTGTGCGAGCAATCCTAGCTAGGTTATTTAAAGGCTGGCATTTGTGGAGGGTGTTTGGCCTAAGAACAGGCCTGCATATTTCTTTGCAGTGTGTATATTGGGTTACAAATAGATATGTTTTTTGTGGGTTTTTTTGGGAGGGGGGTGTGCATAATTCCTGACCCACACCCCACTAAGGCTGTTGTTTGATAATAGCTTCTAAATCTCACATGTTAGACTTACAACTGCTATTTAATGGTTTAGATCGGGGATATGCAATTAGCGGACCTCCAGCTGCTGCAGAACTACAAGTCCCATGAGGTATAGCAAGACTCTCACAGCCAGAAGCATGACACCCAAAGGCAGAGCCATGATAGGACTTGTAGTTTTGCAACAGCCGGAGGTCCGCTAATTGCATATCCCTGGTTTAGATGAAAAGGCAGGTTCCTGCTAATTCATTCCTGCTGTGTGTGTCAGTGTAGTTTGTGCACTGCCTTTTTGGCTTTTGTATTAATTTTGTCTGGTTTTGCTTATGATAATCCTGTCATCTAACTTTTTAGGTTTGGGGAGAGGACTTCTGATCACCACAAAGGTTTGTCATGATTATTAGCTTGATCTATATCCCTGCTTTTCTAATGTGATTTTTTCCTTGTCAAAAGAAGTTTATTGAGTATACAATGTTATAAAGATACATAAAGTAAGTTTACAAGGATTTATAAAGTAAGCTCATTGTTTTACAGTAGGGTTTATATAGATAAATATCATGAAATTTCAAATATTAAACATTGGGTTCACGTAAACCTAAATTAAAGATATATATAATTTCCTTAGTTACTTTTGTAGGTATTTAAATGATTTATACCTACTATACATATTGTTTACAAGTAGAGTGTATATAGGTCAAATAAATTCTGATAATGAGCTTTAATCGTAAGGTGGAGAAAAGGAAAGAGAAAGAATAAAAAGGGTTGAAAGGTAGAGGTATGGTCCACAAGGTTGTCCCGCTCGTCAGTTTATTATTCTTTTTAGTTCTCCTTGAAGCCTTAGAATGGGTGTCTCTGTAAGTCATTTAATCTGTTACCATGGCAACAGGACAGAGTCATTGAAGTTTGACAGGAACTGTTGTTTTATCCAAGGATGCCAAAGTTTTTCAAATTTTGGAATTTGATTTTGATCGATGGCTACCATCTTAGCATGGGACATTGTATTATTCATTCTGTGAATTGTTTCTGCTAGTACCAATGTAGGAGATTTCCATGCCTTGGCCACTGTTTGTTTTGCAGCCGTTATTAGTTGGATCATAAGTTTGAATTGAGAGAGTGTTAACCATTCCGGTTTTAGATTAAGTAAAGTTAAATATGGATCTGGTTGTATTATTTTTTTAAATATTTTAGATGCAATCACGAAGACTTCCTTCCAGAAGGTTTGGATTACTGGGCACGTCCACCATATGTGTAAATATGTGCCTATTTCTGGGCATCCTCGAAAACAAAGAGCTGAGGTATTAGGTGAATATTTTGCCACTCTAGCGGGTACAAGGTACCAGCGAGTTAGGACTTTATCATTTGTCTCCAGTGCTAAGATGTTGGGTGAAGATGACTTAGATGTGAGCCATATGTTAGACCAGTCCGTGTCTTCTAAAGTTCGTCCCAGGTCCTCCTCCCACCTCTGAACGTAAGAGGGTCTATTAAGATTTGCTACTCCATATAATTGATTATAAAGTGATGAAATTGTACCTTTAGCAAATGGATCTTTTGTACAGATTGATTCAAAAATGGATAATTGGGATAATGGTGTATCCCCCTTTAGGAATGGTGTATAGAAATTTTTGATTTGGAGATAACTAAATATCTCAGAGTTTGGTAGATCATATTTTTCTCTAAGCGATGGGAATGAAAGGAATGATTTAGATGCTATGAAGTCATTTAGTGTCTGAATGCCTGATGTTGTCCAAGCTTTAAAAGAATTTGGGTAGATCCATGCCGGATAAAAGGCCGGATTTCTGATAAAAGAAAGGAGAGGATTGTGTGGAGATTGTAACTGATATTTGGTTTTTAGTTTATCCCAGAGAGATAAGAAGTGTTTAGTTATGGGATTATGAATTTTAAAGCGGTCTTTAGGATCAAGCCATAATAAATTTGATATTAATAGAGGGTCATTTTCTGAAGCCTCTATAAATACCCATAATGGGATTTCCTGTTTTGCATGGTATTTGGACAGACTGGCCAAATGTGCCGCTCTGTAGTAGTTAGTAAAATTAGGGTATCCCAGGCCTCCTTTATTTTTGGGAAGATGTAGTGTGTGTATAGGTATACGTGGTTTAGAAGAGCCCCATATAAACGAAGTTGCTCTTTTTTGTATTATTCTCAAAAAATAGGAAGGAATTGGAATAGGGAGGACTCTGAATAGATAAAGCAATTTGGGTAGAATAGTCATTTTGATTGCATTAATCTTCCCCATCCAGGATAAAGGAAGTTGCGACCATTGTTTTATTAGATTTGTGATCTGTCTTAATACAGGAGGATAATTGGTTGAGAATAAGTCAGAATGAGAGGCTGTTAAATGAATTCCAAGATATGGGATTGATTTTTCTGCCCATGTGAATGGGAGTGCAGCCCTAGCCGGGATCAATTCCATGTTTGTGAGTGAAATATTAAACACTAGGCATTTCTTAGGATTAATCATAAGGCCGGATAGGGCTGCAAATCCATCAAGAGCTGGTATTAAGTTAGGACCAGAGACCTGTGGTGATGATAGAAAAAGTAATATATCGTCTGCAAATATACATAATTTGTGTGTAATACCTCCTACTTCAATGCCAGTTATAGTTTGGTTTGTTCTGATATATTGGGCCATGGGTTCGAGTATAAGGGCAAATAATAAGGGAGATAATGGGCAACCCTGTCGGGTACCTCTTTCGATATTAAAGGCTTCAGATTTGTATCCAGCATATTTTATATAGGCTTTGGGTTTATTATATAATGCTTTGATCCATGTTAAAAAGTGGGGTCCAAAACCCCATTTTTGTAATGAATATTGCATATATTGCCAGGATACTGTGTCAAATGCCCTCTTAATATCGAGAGATAGAAAACATAAAGGGATTTTCCGTTTTTTAGCAATATGTGCCAATAACACTGCCCTGCGTATATTATCGCCTGCCTGTCTATTTGGCATGAAGCCTACTTGATCTCTATGTATTAATTTTCCTATAATGCTATTGAGGCGTTTTGCTATTATTTTTGCTAATAATTTAATATCGAGGTTTAACAGAGAGATAGGCCGATAATTCACACAGGAAGTATCATCAGAAAGGGGTTTTGGGATCATACAAACAATTGCCATTAGTGTTTCTTGACGAAAAGAATGTCCATCTAGAAGTTTGTTAAAAGTTTCAGTGAGAATGGGAGAGAGTATTTCTGAGAATGTTTTATAGTATAAAGCCGAGTAGCCGTCTGGGCCTGGTCTTTTGTTAAGTTTTAGGTCTTTTATGGCGTTAGCAACTTCATCTATAGTTATAGGCTCATCCAAACTGCTTTTTTGATTCTGAGATAACTCAGTTAAAGTTATTTTTGAGAATAAGGATTCAGCCTCTGTAGGATTAAATTCATTGTTTGTCTTGTATAAAGTTGCGAGATGTGAGTGAAATTTATGGACTATTTTAACTGGATTACAAGTGTAAACATTTTTTGATAATTTCAAACGTATTGGTTTGAAAGATTTGTTAGTTGAATGTAATGCCCGAGCCAAATATGTACCTGGTTTGTTTGTATTCATGTAGAAATTGTGTTTGGAGCGTTTGAGGGATTTATCAACTGACTCAGTGAGAAATAGATCGTATTCCAATCTAGATTTTTCCAGATGAGATTTTGTACTCTGAGATGGATTATCTTGAAATGATATGTAGGCTGCATTAAAATTGAGTTCTAGTTTTTTTGCTAGATTTTTGCGTTCCCGTTTAAATAGTGCCATTTGTCTTTGTATTGTACCACGCAAGACAGGCTTATGAGCTTCCCATAGTGTTATTGGGGAGATGTCTGTTGTATTATTAATTGATATGTATTCCTTTAAAGCTTGTTCAATGGCCATCTGATGTAGTGGGTGTTTGAGCATTATGTCCGGTAAGTACCACATTGGGTCTCTAATGTGATTTTTTTCAACCACTTCAGCCCCAGAAGTTTTGGCTGCTGAATGACCAGGCCATTTTTTGTGATTCGCCACTGAGTCGATTTAACTGACAATTGCGCGGTCGTGCGACGTTGCACCCAAACAAAATTGGTGTCATTTTTTTCCCACAAATAGAGCTTTCTTTTGGTGGTATTTGATCACCTATGTGGTTTTTATTTTTTGCGCTATATACAAAGAAAAGAGCGACAATTTTGAAAAAAACACAATATTTTGTACTTTTTGCTATAATAAATATCCCCATTTTTTTTTTAAATGAATTTTTTCTCAGTTTAGACCAATATGTATTCTTCTACATATTTTTGGTAAAAAAAATCGCAATAAGCGTATATTGATTAGTTTGCGCAAAAGTTATAGCGTCTACAAAATAGGGGATAGAGTTATAGCATTTTTATTATTACTTTTTTTTTAGTAATGGCGGCGATCTGCGATTTTTAGTGGGACTGTGACATTATGGCGGACACATCGGACACTTTTGACACATTTTTGGGACCATTGGCATTGACACAGCGATCAGTGCTATAAAGATACACTGATTACTGTAAAAATGTCACTGGCAGGGAAGGAGTTAACACTAGGGGTGATTAAGGGGTTAACTGTGTTCCCTGTGTGTGTTTCTAACTGTAGGGGGAGGGGACTGACCCAGAGGAAATGACAGATTGTGATTCCTAGCTATTAGGAACTCACGATCTGTCTCTCCTCACAGAACAGTTTACGCACACACATCCCTGTTCTACCTCTCGTGCCCGCGATCACTCGTGGACAGCGGTCATTGCGACCATTGGCCACGAGCATCGTCACCCCCGCAGCGCAGTGGGCATGTGCGCCTCTGCTATCCCACTTAAGGGAGTCAATGTATAGCTATGATGGCTTGCGGGATGGTGCCGACCTGCCACAGGATAATGACGGCGGCTGGGCAGCAAGCGGTTAATGTGTCTAATTTTTAGTGTCCTACCCTTGTAGATTGTAAGCTCTTTTGAGCAGGGCCCTTCTAACTATATTGTCAAATTGTGGAGCATCATTTCCATGCCTTTTATATATTTTTTTTTTTACCCAAGTACATTAATGTAACAAATGTTTATACTCATTTTGACATAAAAATGTATTTTGTCTTATGTTTGACTTTTGCAGACTCAAAATACATATTTTATAAGTACAAACTATTCAAACCCCTTCAAATCTGTTTTAAATCTAGTTGCATACAAAAGTATTTGGTTGTGCACACATGCTTGTCCTTGATTAGAAAGTGTAATGGGGGGAGGGAGGAGAACCCCCCTGTTGAAATATATTGGCCGATTTATGAAGGATATTATATTATTAATTACATGTATTGTGATGTGTTCACATACAAACATTCCAGGACAGATCCACTTTACACATCAAAAGGATGTTGAGGTTGGGCAAGGTCACACTGGTATCTGTTTATCCAATTATGCATTTCAAAGGGTACATTGTTTACATACTTAGCCCCGGAGGATTTGGCTGCTCAATTACCAGAGCACTTTTTACAATGTGGCACTGCGCTGCTTTAACTGGTAATTGCGCGGTCATGCAATGCTGTACCCAAACGAAATTTGCGTCCTTTTTGTCCCACAAATAGAGTTTTCTTTTGATGGTATTTGATTGCCTCTGTTATTTTTATTTTTTGCAATATAAATGGAAAAAGACCAAAAATTTTGAAAAAATTATATTTTCTACTTTTTGTTATAAAAAAAATGAATAAACTCAATTTTAGTCATACATTTAGGCCAAAATGTATTCAGCCACATGTCTTTGGTAAAAAATGTCAATAAGCGTATATTTATTGGTTTGCGCAAAAGTTATAGTGCCTACAAACTACATTTTCTGGAATTTATACAGCTTTTAGTTTATGATTACCTATCTCATTTTTTGAGGTGCTAAAATGGCAGGGCAGTACAACCCCCCACCTTCCCGTAGACACCCCAAGGAAATTTCTGAGATCACTGTCACTGTCTGGTGATTGAAAAATGATAAAAAAAATAAAACACACAAAGCTGTCACTAAATGATAAAAAGTCACTAAAAAGAAAAGTGTAATTTTCCCAAAACGTGTGACAAAATATAAAATATTCCATGGACTCAACATGCCTATCAGCAAATAGCTTGGGGTGTCTACTTTCCAAAAAGGGGTCATTTGGGTGGGGGGGGGTGAACTGTCCTGGCATTTTATGCACAACATTTAGAAGCTTATGTCACACATCATCTTCTAATCACTTGAAGACAAAGCCCTTTCTGACACTTTTTGTTTACATGAAAAAATATTATTTTTTTGCAAGAAAATTACTTTGAACCCCCAAACAATATATTTTTTTAAAGCAAAGGCCCTACACATTAAAATGGCAGGTGTTGCAATTTTTTTCCCCACAGTATTTGCGCAGCGTTTTTTCAAATGCAATTTTTTTGAAAAAAACACACTTTTTCATTTTAATGCACTAAAACACACTATATTGCCCAAATGTTTTATGAAATAAAAAAGATGATCTTATGCCGAGTACATGGATACCAAACACGACATGCTTTAAAATTGCGCACAAACATGCAGTGGTGACAAACTACATACATTTTTAAAAGCCTTTAAAAGCCTTTACAGGTTACCATTATAGATTTACAGAAGAGGTCTACTGCTAAAATTACTGCCCTCAATCTAGCCATCACGGTGACACCTCACATGCATGGTGCAAATGCTGTTTACATATGACACCAGACCAATATTTTTAAACTGTTCCTTTCATTTTTTTAAATCATTTTTATTGTTATCTCAGGGAATGTAAATATCCCCTATGATAGCAATAGGTAGTGACAGGTACTCTTTTTTGAAAAAAAATTGGGGTCTATTAGACCCTAGATCTCTCCTCTGCCCTCAAAGCATCTGACCACACCAAGATTGGTGTGATAAAATACTTTGCCATTTCCCAATGGCGCTGTTTATATCCGGTGAAACCTAAGTCATGAAATGCTTGTTGCTTCCAGTTTCTTAGGCCATAGAGATGATTGGAGCCATTCTGGTCTCTGATCAGCTCTATGGTCAGCTGTCGGAACCACCGGCTGCATTCTCGGGTTCCCTGTTGGGACAGGAGAGCCAGAGAAAACCATGGAAGATGGTGGGGGGGACACGTTCCATCCCACTGCTTCTAAAAGCAGTCTAGAGGCTAATTAGCCACTAGGATTGCTTTTACATGAAAGCCGAATGCTGGGTGAAAAGAATGATACCAAGATGATACCTAAGCCTGCAGGCATCATTCTGGTATAACCACTCAAAGTCCAGCAACATACCAGTATGTTGCTGGTCTTTGTTGGGCATACATTGTAATGTTCTTTTTTTCATGCAGCCTGTGGGCTGAACGAAAAAAAGAGATTGAATGGTGGTATGCCCACCATTAGAATACCGCCCTTCATACATCCACTTCTAATGATGGGCATACATGCACCATTTTTTTTTTTAACTGTGGTGGTGAAATCACCTCCTACAGCGACGGAGTCACGGCTTTACGTATTGTGGGAGCAAATGCTGTTACTGTCAAGATAAATAAACCCATGCTGCAGCTGAATGGCGTACCTGCTAAGCAAATGATGGTTAACAATAAAGCAAAGTAACATTACAGTATAACAATTATGCCTCATACACGCGATCAGATTTTCCAATGGGAAATGTTCGATGTGAGCTTGTTGTCGGAAATTCCGACCGTGTGTATACTCCATCGGACATTTGCTGTCGGAATTTCCAAAAACAACAGTTTGAGAGCAAGTTTCTCAAATTTTCCGACAAAAAACGTTGTTGTCGGAAATTCCGGTCGTGTGTACACGACCGGAATTTCCATTCCATGCATGCTCAGCATCAAGAACGAGACGGAAGCGCTCGGTCTGGTAAAACTAGCATTCGTAATGGAGATAGCACATTCGTCACGCTGCAAATTTTTAAATCTTTCAATGCAGCGTATTCTCTTCTTCTTTATAATGCTAGAATAATGATGTTGCTTTGCTGCTGATATTCACACACAGTTCTTACAAACTGATTTCTTTATTATTTCTTGTGATCTCCTGAATCATTTTTATTTTTTTTCGCTAGATATCCAGAATAATGTTTATTTATTTTTTTTTAGAGTGATCTACTTTTCTTATTTTTTTTTTATCAAGATCTCCTGAATTGTTTTTTTTTTGTAGTGATCTCCATAATATTTTTTTGTAGTTTTGTGTGTCAAGTTAACACAATACCATTATTATCTTGTTTTTTTTAACCTCAAAGAGGTTGGCTGGTATTGGTGTCCCTTGTTAATTTAACATTGTATTTTTGAAATGTACCTGCCTACTCACAAACAAATTGTCCTTTTGGAACTAAAACACATAGCCAAGTATTTGTAAAAAAAAAATAGTAATTTATTAGGGATCATAACAAACTAAAGAGGAAGGCAATGCTGGATAAACTGTTGAAATTGGTGAAGCCTTTGTACCCCAGGGACAGGCAAAATTGGTAGCCTGAGGAGTGCATTTAATAGGGAGCACAATCCGGTCCAGGACTCTGAGAGATTGGGAGCAGCAGCAGTTGACATATATGTCCAGAGGCTGTGGTCTTATAACAGCCTGTGTTTTTTGCCAGACCACACCGAACCCAGACCATCACTCTCTTGACTTCCTTCCATGCTTCCTTCCAGGCTGTGGCTGTGGTGTTGGAGTTGTGGCAGGAGGTGGAGGAGGAGTATGGTCCAACTCACATACATGACTTTGTTTGTGAGTTGGCCCCTCATCCCCTTATTTAGGGCCTGAAATATGACCTCCGCACAGATGAGGCATTGGCCCTTCTCCATTTTTTGCATCTTACTGGCCGTCATAACGGCCTCTTGGACATTAGGGGTGTTTGTGAGGACCGTAGTAGCCTGCCGAATCAAACCAAGCGCTGACTCCTCCATGATCCTCCCCTTCCTGTGCCTTTTTGTTTGAAGGCAGAGGGAAGGAATCTGGGATTCGGTCAGGCTACTGGGCACGGCCACCTCCTGGCTGCCACTTTCCATGGCCACCTCCTGGCTGCCACTTTCCACGCCCTCCTCCTGGCTGAGACTTTCCTGTGTATGAAAATGAGACATAATTTTAGTTTTTTGGTCATCAATCACACACAATTTAGAGCTAATGACTGTTGCAAATTGAATGTTAACAAATAGAAAAGACTATCATTCTGACCCCAGCATTTTTTATTCTTGTCCCAATCATTTTTGGCAACTATTGACTATTGATATGTAAACCACTTTCTTAAATCAGAAATTAGCGATCAATAATAACATCTAGTTAACATCATTAAAATTTTGACCAGAAATATGTTGAACAATGCTATATCTGGCTCAAGCTGGGCTCCTCCACATCTTCCTGGGTGAAAGGCCCAGTTTGTACGTCAGAAGCCTCATCTGAGGGGGCAGAAGGAGTGGAAGGTAGTGTGGAAGGAAGGGTTTAGAGAGATGGCCTGGGTTCACTCTGGTCTGATAAAAACTGCAGTCTGTCATAGTACCAGAGCCTGGGGACATAAATGTCATCTGCTGCTGCTCTTGATCTCATGGAATCATGGACCTTTTTGCCCTCCCTATTATACGTGCTCCTCAGGCCACCAATTTTGGCCTTCAAATAGGTGATGTCTGCCATGGGAATCACCGGCTTCACCAATTCCAACAGTTGCTCCAGCGCTGTCTTCCTCTTTAGTTTGTTGTTATAAAATTGGTGATTCACTTACCACAGACATGGCAGCTCTCTGTACTTATCAATGAAGTTGGAGAGGAAGTCATGGTCATTAAATGTATCCATTTTATCTGCAAGACACAGCACAAGACAAACCCTAATGTCAGGCTAAACTCTCCTAATCTTGGCCCAATATAGGCCTCAATCTCTAAAAGCAGTATAAGCCACTAACCACTGATGCCCCAGGTTAAAATGGTACCTCCGTTTGCACGATCGGCGCTTGCGCTACTCCATCCTCCGCCCTCCGCTCACAGATCGTACGTACGATGCACGCATGTTAAGTTTTACCTACACTGCGCATGCGTGAAACTCTACCCCTGACCTTCTTTCTAGTATATTCCCTGCCCCTTCTCTTTCGGCGCAGTAGGAGAGCACATGGCGGAGAGACAACAGGTGCATGATAATCTCAGCAACAAGGAGGACAACGAAAGCCTGGAGCCACAAACGTCCTGATACAGGAGGAAATTAAGGCATCAAATATTTCCTTTGTAGAGGTGGTGGAGATGGTGGACATCTTGAAGAGGGCCGACTATGATGGGAAGTATGGACCGTACAGCAACCCAAATGAAAGAAAGGCCAAGATAATGACTAAAGTTGTGAGAAGTCTGCAGAAGAATTTTTGGGTACGACGATCCAAGGAGCAATTGAGGAAATGCTGGTCAGACCTAAAATTGAGGGAGCATGATCAGTACAGAAGGATCAAGAGAGTACTGCAAAAAAGTAAGTATTTTGCTGTGTGTTCCAATTATTATTACTTGCATGCTGCTCCATGTGCTTTTCTTTACTGTTGTACATTTTTAAATGGCGTGGTGACAGTAATCATCCGTAGTAAACATCGTTCGTTAGATCGTCATATTAAACATTGTTCATTCGACCCCTAATACAATGTTTTTGGCAGATGCAGGTTAGCTACATGTGTTCAGGCCTATTTGTATGATAAGACGTTTAATACATTGTCTAGATGTGTTTGTAACTAGAATGAAATGCAAACTTGATTCAGTGTAAGGAGAGGACACTCAGCGGCTGTTTACACATCTGGACGCAGGAGCACTAGTGTGAGACACCAGAACACCCTTTTTAGGGTGTCCCATGCAGGTGCACCAGTGGATACTAGGGGTCTCTACCATCTGTGAAACTTTAATAACAAAAAAGGTAAGTATTCTAGCTTTAGAAAGGGAAAAAAAACACATTTTCAACTTGGAACTCTGCCAAATCAGACAATTGTATGACACTTCCAAGCAATGTTTCATATTCCTTTTTCTTGCCTCAAATATCTGTCTTCTAAGTAGGGATGAGCTTCAAGTTCGAGTCGAACTCAAGTTCGACTCGAACATCGGCTGTTCGCCAGTTCGCTGAACAGCGAACAATTTGGGGTGTTCGCTGCAAATTCGAATGCCGCGGAACACCCTTTAAAAGTCTATGGGAGAAATCAAAAGTGCTAATTTTAAAGGCTTATATGCATGGTATTGTCATAAAAAGTGTTTAGGGACCTGGGTCCTGCCCCAGGGGACATGGATCAATGCAAAAAAAAGTTTTAAAAATGGACGTTTTTTCGGGAACAGTGATTTTAATAATGCTTAAAGTGAAACAATGAAAGTGTAATATCCCTTTAAATTTCGTACCTGGGGGGTGTCTATAGTATGCCTGTAAAGGGGCGCATGTTTCCTGTGTTTAGAACAGCAAAATGACATTTCAAATAAAAAAAGTAATTTAAAACTACTTGCGGCTATTAATGAATTGTCAGTCCGACAATACACATAAAAGTTCATTGATAAAAATGGCATGGGAATTCCCCACAGGGGAACCCCGAACCAAAATTTAAAAGAAAAATGACGTGGGTGTCCCCCTAAATTTCATACCAGGCCCTTCAGGTCTGGTATGGATATTAAGGGGAACCCCGGCCAAAATGTAAAAAAAAAAATGGCGTGGGGTCCCCCTCAAAATCTATACCAGACCCTTCAGGTCTGGTATGGATTTTAAGGGGAACCCCGCGACAAAATTTTTTTAAAAACAGCGTGGGGTCCCCCCAAAAATCCATACCAGACCCTTATCCGAGCATGCAACCTGGCAGACCGCAGGAAAAGAGGGGGGACAAGAGAGTGCCCCCCCTCCTGAACCATACCACGCCACATGTCCTCAACATTGGGAGGGTGCTTTGGGGTAGCCCCACAAAACACCTTGTCCCCATGTTGATGGGACAAGGGCCTCATCCCCACAACCCTTGCCCGGTGGTTGTGGGGGTCTGCGGGCGGGGGGCTTATCGGAATCTGGAAGCCCCCTTTAACAAGGGGACCCCCAGATCCCGGCCCTCCCCCCTGTGTGAAATGGTAAGGGGGTACAAAAGTACCTCTACCATTTCACAAAAAAACTGTCAAAAATGTTAAAAATGATAAGAGACAGTTTTTGACAATTCCTTTATTTAAATGCTTCTTCTTTCTTCAGATTCCGATAAGCCCCCCCGCCCGCAGACCCCCACAACCACTGGGCAAGGGTTGTGGGGATGAGGCCCTTGTCCCCATCAACATGGGGACAAGGTGTTTTGGGGGGGCTACCCCAAAGCACCCTCCCAATGTTGAGGGCATGTGGCCTGGTATGGTTCAGGGGGGGCGGCCTCTTGTCCCCCCCTCTTTTCCTGCGGCCTGCCAGGTTGCTCGGATAAGGGTCTGTTATGCATGCCTAGGGGGACCCCACGCCATTTTTTTTTTTAATTTTGGCCGAGGTTCCCCTTAATATCCATACCAGGCCCTTCATGTCTGAACATCAACCAGCCTGTGACCAACCAGATTAACCTGTCTAACAGTATGCGTTTAAAAATGGGGTTTAGTTGCACAAATTTGCAAATACATGCGTAAGCTACAGGCCCCGGAAAGGCACCCTGTGATCTGTAGACCCTACCTCTAACTTATAAGAGGCTCCACAGCCTCTTATAAGTTAGAGGTAGGGTCTACAGATCACAGGGTGCCTTTCCGGGGCCTGTAGCTTACTCATGTATTTGCAAATTTGTGCAACTAAAGTCTCTTATAAGTTAGAGGTAGGGTCTACAGATCACAGGGTGCCTTTCTGGGGCCTGTAGCTTACGCATGTATTTGCAAATTTGTGCAACTAAACCCCATTTTTAAACGCATACTGTTAGACAGGTTAATCTGGTTGGTCGCAGGCTGGTTGATGTTTACTATTGGCGACACCGCAACACCAGAGAAGGATAAACATCTTTGGACGGAGGATCGCTTCCCGGGTTCATCATCGCTGGATTTTATCCACATGCCTTTCACCCCTGCAGGGGTTGGGCAGTCCGGTGAGTGAAAGCACGAGTGGGGGTGTAGTGAAGGACGGAGAACACCAGTTACACTGAGACTACGGGTTTTTTTCACCAGAAGGACACATTTAAGGAACTTAATTCTGGACATTTGTTGCTTTTTATAGATTTGGGATTTCTTCAGCACTGTTTTTATATAAAATTTTTTTTTCATTTTTTACACATTTCTTCACCACTGTTTATGAATTGGATTTTTCAAGTACTCACGCTGGGGACTTTTATTTTAGAGGTTTAATTGTTAAATAAGTTTGCATCTAGGATTTTGGAATTTTTTGAGATTTTTTGCTTTTTATAGACATTTTTTGGGGACAAATGTATATATATTTATTAGGATTATTTGGAATATATTGAGATTCTGATTTTTTTAGATGTTTAGGGGTACATATATACATATATATTTATTTTAGCACGTTGCACTTTATTATATAACATTGGTGGGTGGGGCTTCTGCACATATTTTTTAGCCCCCAGAGCACATTGGTTGCACTTAAAAATAATTTTATTTTTATTTTTATTTTCATTTTTATATATGTTCTTTGTATATATACTTTTACCAGCATTTATATATGAACAACAATTAATGCACATATAGCTGGAATAGCGCCAATTCCCCTTTTTTAGATTATTCTGAAAAGGATGATTATTTTTATCATTGATGCATTACATACAGTAGGTGACCGCAATATTGTGTCAATCTCGCCGCTTTTCTCGGCAAGATTTGACATCTGCGAGCCCCGTTGCGGGAGCCAGCGCCGAGATGGCTCACTCATCGGGAAAGGAAAACTTTTTTTTCCTTTCACGATGAGCGACAGGCAGTGCTGACAGCTGTCTGGTATGAATCCTGAGGGGGAACGCCGCGCCAAATTTTAAATGAAAAAAACAGCGTGGGTTCCCCCAGGGGCATGCCAGGCCCTTAGGTCTGGTATGGATTGTAAGGGGAACCCCCTACGCTGAAAAATCGGCGTGGGGGTCCCCCAAGATCCATACCAGACCCTTATCCGAGCACGCAGCCCGGCCGGTCAGGAAAGGGGGTGGGGACAAGCGAGCGCCACCCCCTCCTGAACCGTACCAGGCCGCATGCCCTCAACATGGTGGGGTTGGTGCCTTGGGGGAGAGGGGCGCCCTGCGGGCCCCCCCACCCCAAAGCACCTTGCCCCCATGTTGATGAGGACAAGGGCCTCTTCCCGTGTAAATAGAAAAAAACACACCACACAGGTTTTAAAAGAAATTTATTAGGCAGCTCCGGGGGGTCTCTTCCAACTTCTTCTCCCGGTGTTCCGCTTCTTCTCCCGGGCCCCTCCGCTATCTTCTTCCAGCTCTCTTGCTAGCGGGGGCCCGGTCTCCTGCCGCTGTCCGGTTCTTCTCCCGTATCTTCTGCTGGACTCCCCCGCTATCTTCTTCCAGCTCTATTGCTAACGGGGGACCCGGTCTGCTGCGCTGTCTTGTCCCCTCTTCTCTCCTTCTCTTCTCTTCTTCTCTTCTTCTGATGTTGACACGACGCTCTTTACTACTGGAATGGTGTGTCCGAGCTGCAGAGTCATTTATATAGGCAGTGACCCCGCCCCCTTGTGACGTCACAGTCCCAGCATGTGCAGGGACTCTGGGGTCACGCCCC
This sequence comes from Aquarana catesbeiana, assembly GCF_042186555.1. Lineage (NCBI taxonomy): Eukaryota > Metazoa > Chordata > Amphibia > Anura > Ranidae > Aquarana > Aquarana catesbeiana. The sequence continues at coordinate 145,341,764 of NC_133334.1, forward strand.
CTTATGATGCCAGAGTCCCTAGCAAGAGAGCTGGAAGAAGATAGTGGAGGGGCCCAGGAGAAGAGGCAGAACACCGGGAGAAGAAGTCGGAAGAGACCCCCCGGAGCTGCCTAATAAATTTCTTTTAAAACCTGCGTGGTGTGTTTTTTTTTTTATTAACACTTTATTTTCCTAGGTGAATGGGTAGGGGTACCATGTACCCCATACTCATTTACATAGGGTGGGGGGCCAGGATCTGGGGGCCCCCTTATTAAAGGGGGCTCCCAGATTCCGATAAGCCCCCCGCCCGCAGACTCCGACAACCAACGGCCAGGGTTGTCGGGAAGAGGCCCTTGTTCTCATCAACATGGGGGCAAGGTGCTTTAGGGTGGGGGGGCCCGCAGGGCGCCCCCCCTCCCCCAAGGCACCAACCCCCCATGTTGAGGGCATGTGGCCTGGTACAGTTCAGGGGGGGCGCTCGCTCGTCCCCACCCCCTTTCCTGACCGGCCGGGCTGCGTGCTCGGATAAGGGTCTGGTATGGATTTTGGGGGGACCCCCACGCCGATTTTTCGGCATATGGGTTCCCCTTACAATCCATACCAGACCTAAGGGCCTGGTATACCCCTGGGGGGGAACCCACGCCTTTTTTTCATTTAAAATTTGGCACGGCGTTCTGCCTCAGGATTCATACCAGACAGCTGTCAGCACTGCCTGTCACTCATCGCAAGAGGAAAAAAAGTTTTCCTTTCCCGATGAGTGAGCCAGTGCGACATGCACAGTACCCTGTCGCCGAGAACCATGGGATCGCGCTGGAAACACAATCTCGCAGTCAGGTACTGTACATTAACAACAAAAACAATGTGTGTATGTAGCAGACCCACAACATAATAGTTAGCTGAAGAAGAGATTGTCACCTCATGTATCAAATAAATTACGTTTGCACTATTGAAGAAAATGGCCAAAAAAAGGCCATTGGAGAACCTAGGAGACAGCTAAAAGAAACACAAGTCGTAAATCAAATTAAATATAAGTTCAGTTTATACCAAAAAAAATAATTTTAAAAATGTTTCACACATTGGCTGGCTCATCAATGGCCTCCCTACCCACAAAGTACTTGACATACTTCTGTCTAACTTCGCGGGCGCTTTGGGGGGGGCAAGCCAGGACGGCCAGGTTCAAACCCTCTGGTCCGGGGTGAGGGTCCTCATCAGGAATGGCCGCATCAGGTGATCACCCAGCCCAAACACTTCATCAGTGATGAACACAAATGGAAGACCACCCACATTGTCTTCCGCAGGTGGCAAGCCCAAGCTGCCATTCTGGAGCCGTCTGTAGAACTCTGTCTGGGCGATGACTCCACCATCCGACATCTGGCCATTCTTCCCACGTCCACATACAAAAACTTGTATGTCACCGACACCACCACCAACATCACAATACTATTAAACCCCTTATAATTATAATAGTATGACCCTGAGTTGGGGGATGGGACGATGTGGACATGCTTCCCATCGATTGCCCCACCGCAGTTAGGAAAGTCCCACTGCTGAGCAAACTGGGATGCCACAGTCTGCCATTCCTGTGGGTTTGAAGAAAACTGTGGAGTCAAACAAGAAAAAAAAATAGTACTTTTGCACATAACATTACAAACAGATTAGACATAAACATTCTTAGCCAACATAAGTATAACATTTATTGAAATGAGTATTTTAAGACAAAAATATAAGGTCCACTTATCAGATTCCTCACCCCCTTTGATGGCCCATTGTAAAAAGTTTATGGTGGGGGGAGATGTTTTGGACAGGTAACCCTCTCCACTTCATTGAGAATGCCTAAATAATGTTTTCTACCTTTGATAGCCCCTCCTTACTTACACTATTGGCAGTCCACTGGACAGGTAAGAAGTGTCATAATCCAAAAAAAAGGAATACACACTGTACAAATCGAACACATTTTTACATTCTGCAATTACCTATCAAGATAATAGGAGAACAAAACTTTAAACAGTACCATTTGAAAGTATTCAGGCAGGCCCTTGCACTACATGCTTTGGTGAATTCATCCATAAATCTGACCACAAAAGAGGTAGGTATAGTGTGTATGGGTTTGGCAAAGTCAGCAGATAGAGTATTGGTATCGGTTGACTTAGCGGTTGGGGGGGGGGGCTTCCAAATGAGTTTGGGCCCCCCCAAAAAAGCCTCTTTCACTCTGCATGAATTTAAGGACAAAAATAACATTTGTACACATTTTAGGGGGTGTTTAGGGTAAGCACTACAATGGAGCTGACATACATTGTTAAGTGACTAGGCTAGGTGTGTATGGGCCCAGGATAGCATGCTGGGGAGGTTAGTGAACGCAAATATGCATGAAGGACAAAAGGAACTCTAAAAGCTTCCAGCATGCATGAGGACATAAAGGACATTCACAGCATATTACAATCATGGTAATTAGGGAATAATGAAAGAAATACAATACATTAGCAAACATTAAATACATAGAATGTGATGTTAACCACTTGCCGACCGCCTCACGTCTATATACGTGAGCAGAATGGCACGGGCAGGCAAAATCACGTACCTGATACGTGATGCCTTCCCGCGGGCGGGGGGTCCGATCGGACCCCCCCCCGATGCCATAGGCGGTTTGCTCTTTGTTCGCAGGCGATGAGAGGTCAGGGGGAGGCCATCCATTGATGGCCACCCCCTCCCGATCGCTCCCAGCGAATCAAATGCTTCCTCTCCCTCTGTAATGTAAACAGAGGGAGAGGAAGTGATGTCATCTCTCCTCGAGCCGGTCTTTTTGATCCGGCACCGAGGAGAGAAGACATCCAAGTAAGTTGCACCAACACTACACTTCCAGTAGAACACGCAGGCACACTTTTCACCCCCCTTCACCCCGCGATCACCCCCCGATCACCCCCCTGTACCCCCTGTCACACTGACACCAATAGCAGTTTTTTTTTTTTTGCATTGGTGTCAGTTTGTGACAGTTATAAGTGTTAGGGCAGTTAGGTTAGCCCCCTTTAGGTCTGGGGTACCCCCCTTTAGGTCCAGGGTACCCCCCTAACCCCCCTAATAAAGGTTAACCCCGTGATCACCCCCCGTCACCAGTGTCGCTAAGCGATCGTTTTTCTGATCGCTGTATTAGTGACACAGGTGACGCTAGTTAGGGAGGTAAGTATATAGGTTCGCTGTCAGTGTTTTAGAGCGACAGGGACCCCCATATACTACCTGCTAAAGGTTTTAACCCCCTGATTGCCCCCTAGTTAACCCTTTCACCAGCGATCACCGTATAACTGTTACGGGTGACGCTGGTTAGTTCGTTTATTTTTTTATAGTTCATTATAGTTTATTATAGTTTTAGGGCACCCGCCGTTTATTACCTTATAAAGGTTTAACCCCCTAATTGCCCGGCGGTGATATAAGTTACGTTTTTAGGGTCAGATAAGGTCTGCGTCACCCCAGGCAGCGTCAGGTTAGCGCCAGTACCGCTAAAACCCACGCACGCAGCATACACCTCCCTTAGTGCTATAGTATCTGAGCGGATCGATATCTGATCCGATCAGATCTATACTCCCCAGCAGTTTAGGGTTCCCTGAAACGCAGTGTTAGTGGGATCAGCCCAGATACCTGCTAGCACCTGCGTTTTGCTCCTCGGCCCAGCCCAGCCCAGCCCACCCAAGTGCAGTATCGATCGATAACTGTCACTTACAAAACACTAAGCACACATAACTGCAGTGTCCGCAGAGTCAGGCCTGATCCCTGCGATCGCTAACAGTTTTTTGGTAGCGTTTTGAATCAGTCGCTAACAGTCAGGAGCTTTTTTGCCTGTGAGTCTCACTAGTGTACCCCTAAATTTAGAGCCCAAAATGGCAAATCGAAGGTACACTAGTGAAGAGGCCTACATGTTTCTGAGCATGACAGATAGTGAAGAGGAAGTCACTCATCTGTCAGATTCAAGCTCAGAATACAATCCTGTAGAGGACAGCGGCTCCATGACAGATAGCTCTGATGACGGAGTTGTGGTCCCTGCTAAGGTCAGGCGTACCAGACCCCAATCTTCTTCTGTCCTTGAAGTGCAAGAACCGCAGGGCTCTCGTATGGAGCAGAGAAGTACTAGTGCCGCTATTCCTTCTGGTGAACTGCCAAGCACCAGCGGCCTAGTACACCCTGGTCATACATCCAGCACTGTAGTAACACTTGGTGACGTGGCGAGTCCCATAAGTGCAGTTCAAGCTGGCGAGGTGGCAAGCACAAGTAGTGTCCCGCTGTCACCAAGAAGACGAACACAGGCCCGTCGTGCCCATAGTGCCCTTCCTGCTGCATTCGCCAATCCGAATTGGGTACCCACCACTTCTGCAGCACCCGTACTTCCTCCTTTCACTGGCCAACCCGGAATTCAGGTGGAAACAGTTGACTTTATGCCACTGGATTTTTATTCGCTGTTTTTCACCGAAGATCTCTATAGATCTATTGTGGACCAAAGCAATTTATACGCTGGTCAACACATCGCCACTAATCCCCAGTCCTCCCTTGCCAGAGATTGGAAACCAATTACGGTTTCCGAATTTAAGATCTTTCTGGGCCTTTCCCTCCTCATGGGCTTGAATAAAAAGAGTGAGTTGCGGTCATATTGGTCCACTGACCCAATTTACCATTCGCCCTTGTTCTCTGCTTCCATGGCCAGGGCACGATACGAGCAGATTTTGCGGTTCATGCACTTCAACGACAATGAACTCTGTCGTCCTCGTGGAGACCCTGGATACGATCGGCTCTACAAAATTCGGCCCCTCGTAAACCACTTCAACCAACGTTTTGCAGACTTGTTTACTCCCCATCAAGTTGTCTGCGTTGATGAGTCCCTGGTTAAGTTTTCTGGCCGCTTGTCATTCAAACAGTACCTTCCCAGCAAGCGTGCCAGATACGGGTCAAGATGTATAAGCTCTGTGACAGGGCCACAGGCTATACATGTAGTTTTATGGTTTACGAGGGCAAAGATAGTCACGTAGAGCCGACAAACTGCCCTGACTACATAGGAAGCACTGGCAAGATAGTGTGGGACTTGGTGTCACCCTTATTCGGAATGGGGTACCACTTGTACGTGGACAATTATTACACGAGCGTGCCACTTTTTAGCCACCTTTTTGATCATCAGATTGGAGCATGTGGCACAGTGCGACCTAATCGCCGGGGCTTTCCCCAGCGGCTTGTAGATTCCCGTCTTAGGCTGGGGGAGAGAGCCTGCTTGCAGTGTAATAACTTGCTCGCTATGAAGTGGAGGGACAATAAGAATGTTTTCGTTCTTACCTCCCTTCATGCAGACACGACGGTCCAAATTCCTACGGCGAATGGTGTTGTGGAGAAACCCCTCTGTGTCCACGAATATAACCTTAATATGGGAGGGGTGGACCTCAACGACCAGTTGTTGGCGCCGTACCTAATTGCCCGTAAGGCCAGATGCTGGTACAAAAAAGTGTCTGTTTATTTATTTCAATTGGCTTTGCTGAACGCTCATGTGCTATAAAGAGCTTCAGGACAGACTGGATCCTTCCTTAAATTCCAGGAAGAGATCGTCAGAGCCCTTCTGTTTCCAGACGGTGCTCCACCTCACCTTCCCCAACCAAATGCAGTAAGCCGGCTGCATGAGAGGCATTTTCTTTATGCCCTCCCGAGTACCCCTACCCAACGAACCCCCCAAAAAAGATGTCTTGTCTGCAGCAAGCGCGGATTTAGGCGTGACACCCGGTATTATTGTCCCCTCTGTCCTGTCAATCCTGGTCTTTGCATTGGTGAATGTTTTGAACACTACCATACATTAGTGGAGTATTAGCGTAGGGTACAGCACTGCACAGACTAGGACACACTTTCACAGGGTCTCCCAAGATGCTGTCGCATTTTGAGAGACCCAAACCTGGTACCAGTTAAAAAAGTTAAAGTTACAAAAAAAGCGTGAAAAAAAAAAAAAAAGTAAAAAAAAAGAAAAAAACACAAAAAAAAATAAAATAAAAAAACCAAAAATAGTTGTTGTTTTATTGTTCTCTCTCTATTCTCTCTCTATTGTTCTGCATTCTATACTGCAATGTTTTATTGTTATGTTTTTATCATGTTTGCTTTATAGGTATGCAATTTTTTTATACTTTAGTTTTTTATTGTTAACCACTTTTTTGTTTTCAGGTACGCCATTCAGCTGCAGAGCGGATCTATTTATCTTGACAGCAACAGCGTTTGCTCCCACGATACATAAAGCCGTGACTCCAGCGCTGTCGGAGGTGATTTCACCACCACAGTTACATACTTCAGCATATATGCCGAAGCGTGGGGGCAGCAGTGGGTGGAGGAGCGATTTGCTCCTGCCTTTTGCGGGAGGATGCCCCCATGTTTCGGCATATATATATATATACGGTGCATGTATGCCCATCATTAGAAGTGGGTGGATAAAGGGAGGTATTCTAATGGTGGGCATACCCACCGATCAATATCTTTTTTTCGTTCAGCCCACAGGCTGCATGAAAAAAAAGTTTACAATGTATGCCCAACAAGGACCAGCAACGTACTGGTATGTTGCTGGACTTTGAGTGGTTATACCAGAATGATGCCTGCAGGTTTAGGTATCATCTTGGTATCATTCTTTTCAGCCAGCGGTTGGCTTTCATGTAAAAGCAATCCTAGCGGCTAATTAGCCTCTAGACTGTTTTTACAAGCAGTGGGATGGAATGCCCCCCCCACCGTCTTCCATGTTTTTCTGTGGCTCTCCTGTCCCAACAGGGAACCTGAGAATGCAGCCGGTGATTCAGCCAGCTGACCATAGAGCTGATCAGAAACCAGAATGGCTCCAAACATCTCTATGGCCTAAGAAACTGGAAGGTACGAGCATTTTGCCGGACGTAAACAGCGCCATTGGGAAATTGGGAAAGCATTTTATCACACCGATCTTGGTGTGGTCAGATGCTTTGAGGGCAGAGGAGAGATCTAGGGTCTAATAGACCCCAATTTTTTCTAAAAAGAGTACCTGTCACTACCTATTGCTATCATAGGGGATATTTACATTCCCTGAGATAACAATAAAAATGATTAAAAAAAAAATAAAAATGAAAGGAACAGTTTAAAAATAAGATAAAAAAGCAAAAAAATAATAAAGAAAAAAAAAAAAAAAAAAAAAGCACCCCTGTCCCCCCCTGCTCTCGCACAAAGGCGAACGCAAGCGTCGGTCTGGCGTCAAATGTAAACAGCAATTGCACCATGCATGTGAGGTGTCACCACGAAGGTCAGATCGAGGGCAGTAATTTTAGCAGTAGACCTCCTCTGTAAATCTAAAGTGGTAACCTGTAAAGGCTTTTAAAGGCTTTTAAAAATGTATTTAGTTTGTCGCCACTGCACGTTTGTGCGCAATTTTAAAGCATGTCATGTTTGGTGTCCATGTACTCGGCCTAAGATCATCTTTTTTATTTCATCAAACATTTGGGCAATATAGTGTGTTTTAGTGTATTAAAATTAAAAAAAGTGTGTTTTTTCCCCACAAAATGCGTTTGAAAAATCGCTGCGCAAATACTGTGTGAAAAAAAAAATGAAACACCCACCATTTTAATCTGTAGGGCATTTGCTTTAAAAAAATATATAATGTTTGGGGGTTCAAAGTAATTTTTTTGCAAAAAAAAAAAAAATGTTTTCATGTACACAAAAAGTGTCAGAAAGGGCTTTGTCTTCAAGTGGTTAGAAGAGTGGGTGATGTGTGACATAAGCTTTTAAATGTTGTTCATAAAATGCCAGGACAGTTCAAAACCCCCCCAAATGACCCCATTTTGGAAAGTAGACACCCCAAGCTATTTGCTGAGAGGCATGTCGAGTCCATGGAATATTTTATATTGTGACACAAGTTGTGGGAAAAAGACACATTTTTTTTTTTTTTTTTGCACAAAGTTGTCACTAAATGATATATTGCTCAAACATGCCATGAGAATATGTAAAATTACACCCCAAAATACATTCTGTTGCTTCTCCTGAGTACGGCGATACCACATGTGTGAGACTTTTTGGGAGCCTAGCCGCGTACGGGACCCCGAAAACCAAGCACCGCCTTCAGGCTTTCTAAGGGCGTAAATTTTTGATTTCACTCTTCACTGCCTATCACAGTTTCGGAGGCCATGGAATGCCCAGATGGCACAAACCCCCCCCAAATGACCCCATTTTGGAAAATAGACACCCAAAGCTATTTGCTGAGAGGTATAGTGAGTATTTTGCAGACCTCACTTTTTGTCACAAACTTTTGAAAATTGAAAAAAGAAAAAAGAAAAAAAAAAAAGTTTTTCTTGTCTTTCTTCATTTTCAAAAACAAATGGAAGCTGCAAAATACTCACCATGCCTCTCAGCAAATAGCTTGGGATGTCTACTTTCAAAAATGGGGTCATTTTGGGGGGTTTTGTGCTATCTTGGCATTTTATGGCCTTCGAAACTGTGATGGGTAGTGAGGAGTGAAATCAAAAATTTACGCCCTTAGAAATCCTGAAGGCGGTGATTGGATTTCGGGGCCCCGTATGAAGCTAGGCTCCCAAAAAGTGCCACTCATGTGGTATCCCCATACTCAGGAGAAGCAGCAGAATGTATTTTGGGGTGTAATTCCACATATGCCCATGGCATGTTTGAGCAATATATCATTTAGTGACAACTTTGTGCAAAAAAAATTTAAAAAATAAAAAAATTGTCACTTTCCCGCAACTTGTGTCAAAATATAAAATATTCCATGGACTCAACATGCCTCTCAGCAAATAGCTTGGGGTGTCTACTTTCCAAAATGGGGTCATTTGGGGGGGTTGTGCCATCTGGGCATTTTATGGCCTTCAAAAATGTGATAGGTAGTGAGGAGTGAAATCACAACTTTACGCCCTTAGAAATCCTGAAGGCGGTGCTGGGTTTTCGGGGCCCCGTACGCGGCTAGGCTCCCAAAAAGTCCCAAACATGTGGTATCCCCGTACTCAGGAGAATCAGCAGAATGTATTTTGGGGTGCAATTCCACATATGCCCATGGCCTGTGTGAGCAATATATCATTTAGTGACAACTTTGTGCAAAAAAAAAAAAAAATTGTCACTTTCCCGCAACTTGTGTCAAAAAATAAAATATTCCATGGACTCAACATGCCTCTCAGCAAATAGCTTGGGGTGTCTATTTTCCAAAATGGGGTCATTTGGGGGGGTTTTGTGCCATCTTGGCATTTTATGGCCTTCAAAACTGTGATAGGTAGTGAGGAGTGAAATCAAAAATTTATGCCCTTAGAAATCCTGAAGGCGGTGCTTGGTTTTCGGGGCCCCGTATGCGGCTAGGCTCCCAAAAAGTCCCACACATGTGGTATCCCCGTACTCAGGAGAAGCAGCAGAATGTATTTTGGGGTGTAATTCCACATATGCCCATGGCATGTTTGAGCAATATATCATTTAGTGACAACTTTGTGCAAAAAAAAATAAAAAAATTGTCACTTTCCCGCAACTTGTGTCAAAATATAAAATATTCCATGGGCTCAACATGCCTCTCAGCAAATAGCTTGGGTGTCTACTTTCCAAAATGGGGTCATTTGGGGGGGTTTTGTGCCATCTTGGCATTTTATGGCCTTCAAAACTGTGATAGGTAGTGAGGAGTGAAATCAAAAATTTATGCCCTTAGAAATCCTGAAGGCGGTGCTTGGTTTTCAGGGCCCCGTACGCGGCTAGGCTCCCAAAAAGTCACACACATGTGGTATTCCCGTACTCAGGAGAAGCAGCTGAATGTATTTTGGGGTGCAATTCCACATATTCCCATGGCCTGTTTGAGCAATATATCATTTAGTGACAACTTTTTGTAAATTTTTTTTTTTTTTTTTCATTATTCAATCACTTGGGACAAAAAAAATAAATATTCAATGGGTTCAACATGCCTCTCAGCAATTTCCTTGGGGTGTCTACTTTCCAAAATTGGGTCATTTGGGGGGGTTTTGTACTGCCCAGCCATGTTAGCACCTCAAGTAATGACATAGGCAGTCATAAACTAAAAGCTGTGTAAATTCCAGAAAATGTACCCTAGTTTGTAGACACTATAACTTTTGCGCAAACCAATAAATATACGCTTATTGACATTTTTTTTACCAAAGACATGTGGCCGAATACATTACGGAATTTCTGACAACATTTGTGTGACCGTGTGTATGCAAGACAAGCTTGTGACAACATCTGTCAGAAAAAAATCCACTGTTTTGTTGTCAGAATGTCCGATCATATGTACAGGGCTTAAGACTTACCATACCTGCAAAGCAAATACAATAAAACATAGTAAAAATAAAACATTGCAATCTGTACCTAAAAAAATATATGCCGAAGCATGGGGGCAATCCGCCCCTAATGTTGGGAGCAAATCACTCCTCCACCCCTTCCCCCATGCTTCGGCATATATGCTCTTTTTTTTTTAAATGTGGTGGTTAAATCACCTCCGACAGCACTGGAGTCACGGCTTTATGTATCATGGGAGCAAACACTGTTGCTGTCAAGATAAATAAACCCGTGCTGCAGCTGAATGGCGTACCTGCTAAGCAAATGATGGTTAACAATAAAACAAACGTTACAGTATAACATACCATACCTGCAAAGCAAATACAACAAAACATAGTAAAAATAAAACAGAGAGAGAACGATAGATATAGAACAATTGTGAGTGAACAGTAGAGCAGACAATAGAGAGCGAACATAAGAGAGAGAACAATAGAGAGAGAGAAAAAAAATACAACCACAACTATTTTTGGATTCTTTATTTTATATATTTTTTTGTTTTTGTGTTTTTTTTCACTTTTTTCACTTTTATAAAAACTGTAAATTGAATGTTGCAAATTAGGGTCTCTCAAAATGTGATGGCCATCACATCCTTGGAGAGCCTGTGTACGTGTGCCTAGGACTGTGGGGTGCTGTACTCAACTAGTGTGTGGTAGCGTTTGAAACAGTCACCGATGCAGAGACCAGGTTGGTCAGGATAGGAGGGACAATAAAAGCGGGTTTCGTGCCTAAATCCACGTTTACTGCAGACACAACATCTTCTTTGGGGTATACTTTGGGTAGGGGTACCAGGGAGGACGTAAGCAAAATGCCCCTCATGCAGCCGGCTCACTGCATTTGTATTGGGAAGTTGGGCCAAAGCACCATTTGGAAACAGAAGGGCTGTGACGATCTCTTCCTGGAATTTAAGGAAGGATCCTGTCCATCCTGAAGCTTTGTATAGCACAAAAGCATTCAGCAGAGCCAACTGAAATAAATATACAGACACTTTTTTGTACCAGCATCTGGGAAGATACTGTTTGATAGACAAGCGGCCAGTAAACTTAATCAGGGACTCATCAACGCAGACAACTTGATTGGGAGTAAACAAGGCTGCAAAACGTTGGTTGAAGTGGTTTATGAGGAGCCAAACTTTGTAGAGCCGATCAAATCCAGGGTCACCCTGAGGACGACAGAGTTAATTGTCGCTGAAGTGCATGAACCGCCGTATCTGCTCATATCGTGTCCTGGTCATGGAGGCAGAGAACATGGCCGTATGATGAATTGGGTCAGTGGACCAATATGACCACAACTCACTCTTTTTAGTTATGCCCATGAGGAGGGATAGGCTCAGAAAGGTCTTAAATTTGGAAACTGTAATTGGTTTCCAATCTCTGGCAAGGGTCAGCTGGAGATTAGCGCCGATTTACCAGCATACAAATTGCTTTGGTCCACAATAGATCTATAGAGATCTTCAGTGAAAAACAGCGAATAAAAATCAAGTGACGTAAAATCAACTGTTTCCACCTGAATTCCGGGTTGGCCAGTGAATAGGGGAAGTACTGGTGCTGCAGAAGCGGTGGGTTTCCAATTAGGATTGGTGAATGCAGCAGGAAGGGCACTATGGGCTTGACGGGCCTGTGTTTATCTTCTTCTTGGTGTCAGCGGGACACTACTCGTGCTTTCCACCTCGCCAGCTTGACCTGAACTTATGGGACTCGCCACATCACCAAGTGTTACTGCAGTGCTGGATGTATGACCAGGATGTACTAGGTCGCTGGTGCTTGCCAGTTCATCAGAAGGATAAGCGGCACTAGTACTGGCTCTCTGCTCCATACGAGGGACCTCGGTTCTTGCACCTCAATGACAGCAGAAGAAGAATGGGGTCTGGTACTCCTGACCTTGGCAGGGACCACAACCCTTTAAAAGTCTATGGGAGAAATCAAAAGTGCTAATTTTAAAGGCTAATATGCAAGTTATTGTCATAAAAAGTGTTTGGGGACCCAGGTCCTGCCCCAGGGGACATGGATCAATGCAAAAAAAAGTTTTAAAAACGGTCGTTTTTTCAGGAGCAGTGATTTTAATAATGCTTAAAGTCAAACAATAAAAGTGTAATATCCCTTTAAATTTCGTACCTGGGGGGTGTCTATAGTATGCCTGTAAAGGGGCGCATGTTTCCTGTGTTTAGAACAGTCTGACAGCAAAATGACATTTTGAAGGAAAAAACTAATTTAAAACTACCCGCGGCTATTAATGCATTGCCGACAATACACATAGAAGTTCATTGATAAAAACGGCATGGGAATTCCCCAAAGGGGAACCCCGAACCAAAATTAAAAAAAAAAAATGACGTGGGAGTCCCCCTAAAGATATTAAGGGGAACCCCGGCCAAAATTTTTAAAAAAAAATGACGTGGGGTTCCTCAAAATTCCATACCAGACCCTTCAGGTCTGGTATGGATTTTAAGAGGAACCCCGCGCCAAAAAAAAAAAAAAAAAACGGCGTGGGGTCCCCCCAAAAATCCATACCAGACCCTTATCCGAGCACGCAACCTGGCAGGCCGCAGGAAAAGAGGGGGGGACGAGAGTGCGGCCCCCCCCTCCTGAACCGTACCAGGCCACATGCCCTCAACATTGGGAGGGTGCTTTGGGGTAGCCCCCCAAAACACCTTGTCCCCATGTTGATGAGGACAAGGGCCTCATCCCCACAACCCTGGCCGGGGGTTGTGGGGGTCTGCGGGCGGGGGGCTTATTGGAATCTGGAAGCCCTCTTTAACAAGGGGACCCCCAGATCCCGGCCCCCCCCTGTGTGAAATGGTAAGGGGGTACAAAAGTACCCCTACCATTTCACTAAAAAACTGTCAAAAATGTTAAAAATGACAAGAGACAGTTTTTGACAATTCCTTTATTTAAATACTTCTTCTTTCTTCTATCTTCCTTCATCTTCTGGTTCTTCTGGTTCTTCTGGCTCTTCTGGTTCTTCCTCCGGCGTTCTCGTCCAGCATCTCCTCCGCGGCGTCTTCTATCTTCTTCTCCTCGGGCCGCTCCGCACCCATGGCATGGGGGGAGGCTCCCGCTCTTCTCTTCTTCTTCATCTTCTTCTCTTCTTCTTTTCTTCTCTTCTTCATTTTCTTCTCCGGGCCGCTCTGCACCCATGCTGGCATGGAGGGAGGCTCCCGCTGTGTGACGGCGCTCCTCGTCTGACAGTTCTTAAATAACGGGGGGCGGGGCCACCCGGTGACCCCGCCCCCCTCTGACGCACGATGACTTGACGGGACTTCCCTGTGACGTCACGGGGAATGCCACAGGGAAGTCCCATCATGTCCCGTGCGTCAGAGGGGGGCGGGGTCACCGGGTGGCCCCGCCCCCTGTTATTTAAGAACTGTCAGACGAGGAGCGCCATCACACAGCGGGAGCCTCCCTCCATGCCAGCATGGATTGCGGAGCGGCCCGGAGAAGAAAATGAAGAAGAGAAGAAGAGAAGAAGAGAAGAAAAGAAGAAGAGAAGAAGATGAAGAAGATGAAGAGAAGAGCGGGAGCCTCCCCCTATGCCGTGGGTGCGGAGCGGCCCGAGGAGAAGAAGATAGAAGACGCCGCGGAGGAGATGCTGGACGAGAACGCCGGAGGAAGAACCAGAAGAGCCAGAAGATGAAGGAAGATAGAAGAAGGAAGAAGTATTTAAATAAAGGAATTGTCAAAAACTGTCTCTTGTCATTTTTAACATTTTTGACAGTTTTTTAGTGAAATGGTAGGGGTACTTTTGTACCCCCTTACCATTTCACACAGGGGGGGGCCGGGATCTGGGGGTCCCCTTGTTAAAGAGGGCTTCCAGATTCCGATAAGCCCCCCGCCCGCAGACCCCCACAACCACCGGCCAGGGTTGTGGGGATGAGGCCCTTGTCCTCATCAACATGGGGACAAGGTGTTTTGGGGCGCTACCCCAAAGCACCCTCCCAATGTTGAGGGCATGTGGCCTGGTACGGTTCAGGAGGGGGGGGCCGCACTCTCGTCCCCCCTCTTTTCCTGCGGCCTGCCAGGTTGCGTGCTCGGATAAGGGTCTGGTATGGATTTTTGGGGGGACCCCACGCCGTTTTTTTTTTTTTTTTTGGCGCAGGGTTCCCCTTAAAATCCATACCAGACCTGAAGGGTCTGGTATGGAATTTAGGGGGAGCCCACGTCATTTTTTTTTTTTTATTTTGGCCGGGGTTCCCCTTAATATCCATACCAGACCTGAAGGGCCTGGTATGGAATTTAGGGGGACTCCCACGTCATTTTTTTTTTTAAATTTTGGTTCGGGGTTCCCCTTTGGGGAATTCCCATGCTGTTTTTATCAATGAACTTCTATGTGTATTGTCGGCAATGCAATAGCCGCGGGTAGTTTTAAATGAGTTTTTTCCTTCAAAATGTCATTTTGCTGTCAGACTGTTCTAAACACAGGAAACATGCGCCCCTTTACAGGCATACTATAGACACCCCCCAGGTACGAAATTTAAAGGGATATTACACTTTTATTGTTTGACTTTAAGCATTATTAAAATCACTGCTCCTGAAAAAACGGCCGTTTTTAAAACTTTTTTTTGCATTGATCCATGTCCCCTGGGGCAGGACCCGGGTCCCCAAACACTTTTTATGACAATAACTTGCATATTAGCCTTTAAAATTAGCACTTTTGATTATTCATGTTCGTGTCCCATAGACTTTAACGGTGTTCGCGTGTTCGAACAAACTTTTTTCCTGTTCGCATGTTCTGGTGCGAATCGAACAGGGGGGTGTTCGGCTCATCCCTACTCCTGGCTTATTCTTCCCCTGCTTCTTCCTCTAGTCCTCTCCTTCCTCAGCTTCTTCCTTCGGTATTCTTCTTCTTCTTCCTCTACCACCTCTGCTGACACTGAAGATACAAAAATGACCCTCCTCTGATGCTGCGGCTCACCGATCTGCCTGCTTCCATGGTGCACATTTTTTATATAACTATGAGGTGTGGCCACGGGATTACATCATCCAGAGACCCCAACCCCTTGTGACATCACAGACCCATCATGCCCCATCAGTGAAGTCACAAGGGGCGGGGTCTCTGAATGACATCATTCACCCCATCACAGCATCAGAGGAGGTTCTTATTTTTAATTTTCAGCGGGTCAGCGGCGGGAGTGGTGGAGGAAGAAGAAGAAGATCGGAGTATGAAGCGGGGGAAGAAGAAGCCAGAGGAAGACCACAGAAAGAAAGAGAAGACTGGAGGAAAAAACGGTGGAAAGGAGAACTCTGGAGGAAGAAAGAAGACCGGAGGAAAAAGGAGAAGACCAGAGTTAGAAGCGGGGGAAGAAGAAGACATTTTTAATAAAGGATGTGTCAAAAACTGGCTATTGTCTTTTGTCACACTGCACTACTTCTTTTGGTAAATGGGTAGGGGTACGATGTACCCCATACTCATTCACAAGGGGGGTGGGATCTGGGCGCCCCCTTGTTAACTGGGGCTTCCAGATTCCGATAAGCCCCCCGTTCACAGACCTTCGACAACCACTGGGCCAGGGTTGTCAGGAAGAGTCCCTTATCCTAATCAATATGGGGACAAGGTGCTTTGGGGTCACCCCAAAACACCCTCCCCATGTTGAGGGCATGTGGCCTGGTACGGTTCAGGAGGGGGGCACTCGCTCATCCCCCGTTTCCTGACCTCCAGGCTGCATGCTCGGATAAGGGTCTTGTATGGATTTTGGGTGGGGCCCCACGTCAATTTTTTTTTTAATTTTAAAAGCCATATCAGACCCAAAGGGCCTGGTATGTACTGGGGGGGTGCATGCCATTTTTTCTACATCTATATTGCCAGGAGCCTGCAATACATTACAGCCGCGAGCAAGTTTAAAGCACATTTTTTCCTTTAGAAATTTTATTATTGCTGCAACATTTTCTAGACATTGTACAGATGTGCCACTTTACAGGCAGACTAAGGGGACTCCCAGACATGATATTTAAAGGAATATTTTATTTTTATTGTTTCACTTTAAGCATCATTAAAATCACTGCTCCTTTAAAAACGATTGTTTTAAAAAAACATTTTTGCATTGATACATATCCCCCAGGGCAGTAACCAAGGCCCCATACACTTTTTATGGCCAATAATTAGCATCAAGCCTTCAATGAGGACTTTGGATTTTGCACTTTCAAGCCCCATTGACCTCAACAATTCCCACATATGCCGATGTAACAGGCGTGTTCGCCGGCAAATAGCGAGGTTTTCATTTGCATGTCCACCCAGTTGAAATCTTAATTGACTTTGAGAGCTATTAAATGTATAGTGCCCATACTTGCTGGAGATCTTAGTAAATGACCCCCATAGAATCTTGAATATAGACATATAAAATGATAGCATCTCAAAAATGTATGTACAATGTTTGGATATATATGAACATTAGCTGCTGTTTACTTGCTGCTGTGAGGGCTACCTCTACCTTCAAAAATGTTTTTCATTGCTTAGTTGCTGAAGAAATCTGAAAGCTGGTGCTTCAGTGCAACTTTGTTTGAAGGGTAAGTTCACCTTTGTACACTTTTTTTTTTTCTAAATTCCAGCTCCCCTATGCACCAATATAGCATTCATGTACTTTTTTTGCAAAAAAAATCAAAGCTTTCCATTAAATCTACAATCACTTACTTTTATTGTCCTAATACATGTTTCCAGACATTTCCATTAGTAATGTTTTCTTCCTGATCAGACTTTAGGCCATTAGACAGGAAGGAGTTGACCAGCTGATCTCATTAGCGCACACCCTGCATCATCAACCCTCTCATTCCCAGGTGCACATTTTTTAAATGAAATTAAATCAATCAATGATCACCCTTCTCACTAAATACACAACAGACAATCAGATTGCATAGTGTATGGCCATGTTTATGCACCTAAAATTACTAGTTGCCAGGGATGAGCTTGATGTTCGAACTAACAATATGGGGCATTCGTGGCAAATTCGAGCACCATGGAATGCCCCATAATGCACTGCGAGATTGCAGTGCATTGCTGTATGATGATTGGCCAAAGCATGCACCTGACCTGCATGCTTTGGCCAATCACAGCGCCCTCTGCTAAGAGAGCCATAATTGGCCAAAGGCAGGGTGCCTTTGACCAATCATGGATCAGGGGGGCTAAGTCCCTGCCGCACACTATATAAATATAGACCGTCTTTGATAACGTCTGATGACGAAACGGGTAAGGCGGAGTCACGCTCACACGTCACACCCGGAAGCCGTGGTTGGAACGCAAGCTGGGACGCACGCCGTCTTTTGGCTTCCTGGTTTCGCTTTTGAACAGCCGGGCTTTACTGGGTTAGCTGCTATCATCTGTATGCAATGTCTTTAAATAAACCCGAACTTACTTCACTATGGAAGTCCCCTGTTTCTTCTTTTCTTAAATGGAGGAAAATACATTGGTATGGTGATGAGGCACGGAGGAGCCCATCTCTGAAAAAAGCCAGCTGGAAACCCCAAATCGAGCTATTGGGATACACCCATGGACAACCGTAGGCAACCAGGACACCCAAAGGAACATCTACCCCAGACACCCACTCTATGCCCACTACCCCTGCAGGGGTGACTGCTTCTGGTGAGTGGGGATTACATGGGGGGAGCACCTGGAGTCACCAATCTTTCTCTGATGAACACAGAAGTCACCATTGATACACTCACTTATCATTTGTTTTAATGCTTGGACTGCACAAAGACTATGATCCTTCATTGAGTTTATAACTTTTGATTATTTGTTTTTTTTTTCACAGAGTTCTGTCACATATATAAATTTGCACATGTAGTCCTGACACATATATATATACTGGTATATGATCTTAAGGAGTTCCTTGCACATACAGTTCTGATGTACCTTTTTCATAGTGTGGTCACATGTTGCTTTTGTATGGTATAAGTTTTTTTATTATATAGGTTTTCATTATATAGGTGTTTTAGGTGTTGCTGTCACTTCACAAACACCCTACCTTGAACATTAGCCCTGGTACTGTATATATATATATATTGAGTTTGCACTGCTGGTGATACCTGTTCTTAATGGGATCCTGCCCCTGTATGTAACATATTATCACACACCAAGGGTGCCTGCCCTGAGGGGCATACTGTCACAGTTTAGACACTCTATGCCAAGCAATATACTACTTAGTATTATTATCTCTATGCACATTTATGGAACTATTTATAGTTTGGTAGACACACTGGGATAGTAATATCCTCGGTCACTTCACAGTTTAGTTATCTACTATCAGATACACATTGGGTAGCGCCATCTCCCCATTTACTATATTTAATTAAGCACACTATATAAGGCTGCCTACACGGCGGCCCTGTGTAATATTATTGGTGTGGACGGAGAGATACTGTAGCTTGATTTAGATTAAGCAGGCAGGTTATTCAGTAAGTGGCAGTGTATTTGATATATATATATATATATATATATATATATATATATATATATATATATATATATATATACACAGTCAGTCATATATATATATATATATATATATATATATATATATATATATATATATATATATATATATATATACATATACCCTGTTTCCCCGAAAATAAGACCTAGCGTGATTGCCGGTGATGGCTGCAATATAAGCCCTACCCCCCAAATAAGCCCTAGTTAAAGTCCTTGTAGGTCTTATTTTCAGGGTAGGGATTATTTTTGGTGAAACAGGGCTTATTTGGGGGGTAGGACTTATATTGCAGCCATCACCGACAATCACGCTAGGTCTTATTTTCGGGGAAACAGGGTATATATATATATATATATATACATATATATATATATATATATATATATATATATATATATATATATATATATACTGGTGTATATGGTGTATACACCAGTATATATATATATATATATATATATATATATATATATATATATATATATATATATATATATATATATATATATATATATATATATATATGTGGTGTACTGTTTCTACTACACTTCTGGTGGTGTACACAGTACACAATACAGTGCAGCCGTAGTGCAGTTGCTACTGCTTTTCTGGTGGTGGCAAGCAGCCTCTGTGTCTACAGTCAACAGTGCTGGTCATGGACATGGTGCATCCTCTGCAGGTGGCCGTGGGGCACGCTTCTCCTTTTTCTCTGCTGCTGGCCATGTTATTGAGCCAGAACATGCAAAAGAGTTGGTGGAGTGGGTAACAAAGCCGCCCTCACCCTCCTCATCCTCCATCACCCAGGCTCAGAGTAGTTTGCCTACCAATGCAGCTGCCAAAGCTGCCTATTCCACCGGCTCCTTGTCCACAGTCATTCCTTCCAAAGCCCCACCATCATGCATTGAGGAGTCCCCCAAAACTATTCAACCACAGTGTAGGATACATTCTGCTGGAGGATGCACAGCAATTTGAAGGCTCCGATGTTGGTTCCCATGTTGAGGAAGGGAGTAATGTGAGCCTAGAGAGAGGGAGTGCCCAAGAAGGACAAGAAACTGACAGTCATGTTCCCCCAGCTGCAGCATACTGCCAAGTTTTCTCCAGTGATGAGGAGAGAGGGGATGATGAAGTCACTGACTCTACTTGGGTGCCTGATAGAAGAGAGGTGGAGGAGGAGGAGGCAGCACAACTCCAACAAGGCAGGATGTCCTCTAGAGGGCAGCTTAAGGGCAGCTTAAGGGCAGCCACCCTACTGCATCACACTGCAGAGCTCCGTAGGTGCAGGGCGCTGCTGACTCCCCGCTGATTTTGAAAAGTTCCTTGGTGTGGGCCTTTTTTGACACATGTGCATGAGATTGCATCATTGCTGTCTGCAACCTGTGTCTGAAGTGGATCAAGGGTGGCCTGAACAGCAGCAGCTTGGGCACCACATGCTTTTTTTAATCAAGAGTAAGTTTATTGGAAAAAAAAAAGGAAAAAAAATAACAACACAACTGGGTAAATACTCATACTATCAGAGAGTACATGCAGCAAGAAATACAGGTACAACTTATTTTTACCTTCTGACAGCTTATACATTCACTATTATGTGATAGTCTAGGTTGCTATGAACCCATGAGTCACGCATAATAGAATGCAGTTTGTCGTTAAGTTACAAAAAGGAGAGAAAGATCTTAGAACCGACCCGTATATCTTACATGCATCAATAATCGATTGACAAACCTATATTTTAGTATATCAAAAAAAAAAAAAGTAAAGAGGAAACAAAACAGTTATACCCCTAAAGGGTATAAACTACCTAATGTTAACAGACTTCTCAGAAGATATATTGTGTCCACCCCAACCATTCTTGCAGACCGTGCCAGAACTATACTGCATCTCATACCTTGACTCACCCATGTCTACCCGATCTCACCTCACATTTGTAGGAGCCTTTCTTTCACTAATAATGTTGGGCCTAGTCCCGGAGTATCCAACCAAAATTGTCACATGGAATAACATTTCTTCAGGGCATTACGATGTTGATAGGTAATCTTTTCCCGTATAAGCAATCTATTTACCAATTCCACCCACTTTTCTCCCGTTGGTACCCTCGGGGTAATCCATAGTCTTGCAATTGCTTTGCGAGCTAAATATAGTAAGCGTAATACAGCAATGTGACCGTTTGGCGAAAGTGAGGGTATCTCCAGGGCACCCAGTAGGCACAGCACTGGATCCTGAAGAATTGGGAATTGGAATACCTGTGATATAGTATTGAGAACATATTTCCAGTACCTGAAGGGCACTTCCACATCATGTATAATAGATCATCATTGTGGGAGCTGCATTTTGGGCATAAGGGGGTATCTCTAAGTCCCCATTTGTGCAAGCGAGCTGAAGTTCTGTATACTCTATGTAATAAGTAAAGATGGGATAATCTTTGCGATGTTGATACTGATACTAATGGGGCAGAAGTTAGGCATAGCTCCCAAGTGTCTCCGTCTATAGGTCCCAGGTCTCTTTCCCAGTCCCTTCTGTAAGTAAGTGTACTAGCGTCATGCGTGGCATTAAGCAATCTCACATATACCCTTGAAATCATACCCTTCCTCTCATCCGTTAATAGTACTTTGTTCATTAATGGGTGCATTGTCGACCCAAGTGAAGACACTCTACTCTTACTTTGAAAAGCGTGCCTCAACTGGAGGTATTTATAGAATTGTGCTCTGTGAAGAGAGAACTCCTCACTAATATCTGCGAAGGATTTGAGCATGGTTCCAGAGTACAGCTATATAATATACTGTAGTATAATATACTGAATTCCCGCTTCCTTCCAAGTGCGGAAATTCTCAAGCTTGAGAAGCTCTTTGAAGTATTTATTCCTCCTTATGGGAGTAAAGGAACACACCCACTTTACCTTGAGAAGAGATCTAACGTACTTCCAGAGAGTGTTTAGTAGTGTAATAGTGGGAAGTGAATTTGGCATGTGTGTGAATCCTGCCTCCAAGTGGGCTGTAGCTGGGAGATTGGATTCATTTGGGAGTAACAGGGATCAGATGGGGTCAGATGTGTCCACTCCCCCCAAACCACCCAGATGTTGCAGCTGGGAAGCTACATAGTAGTATCTGGCGTGTGGGACTGCCATGCCACCTTGATTTTTAACTAGTTGTAATGAACTCAGACTAATTTGTGCCGGTTAATTACCCCAGATTAAATCTCTGAACTGAGTATCTTTTTGTGTAAACCTATTGTGAGTTATCCATATAGGGGAATTGTGGAATATATAAAGAAGTTGAGGGGCCCACACCATTTTGATTAAGTTTACCCTCCCTGTAACTGAGAGGAATAGTTTTATCCATGCAGCACATTTCAATTTGAATTTTCGAAGCAGTGGGGCCATGTTCAGGTCTAGGTACTGAGTAGGATCCGGGGTTACTTGTATGCCTAAATAGCGGAATTCCTCAGTTACGACTATATCTTTCGCACATTCAGGTAGGTGTTTTGGCATGGGGTCTAGGGGCATTAGCACTGACTTATTCCAGTTGATACTAAAACCCGATAGCAATCAGGTTCATTACATTCTGTAAGGAGCTGTCAGTGTCTCCCAGATATATCAGTGTGTCATCCGCATATAAGGATACAACATCTTGTCTGGGGCCCCGCTGAAATCCTACAATATTCTGTGAGGCTCTAATATGTATAGCCAAGGGTCCAGAGTGAGGGCAAACAGCAGGGGTGACAACAGGCACCCCTGCCATGTGCCTCTATGGAGTTTGAAAGGGGTCGATACATCACCGTTGATGCGCATTCTCAGCGATGGGGAACTATATAGTAGCTGTACCCATCTCAAGAAGGACTCACCTACCCCAAATCTGGCCAGTACCTCCCATAAATATGGCCATTCGACGCTATTGAATGCTTTAGCGGCGTCGAGAGAGAGGATGGCCCTATTACCCGGGTTGTCAGTGGGGACCTGCAAGTTAAGAAATAGTCTACGTAGGTTTTGAGATGTAGATCTTGTTGGTATGAAGCCCGATTAATCCCTATGAATCACCTTTTGTATACATTTGGCCAATCTGTTTGCCAGGATCCTGGCCAATAGCTTGATATCAAATATGAGTAATGAAATTGGTCTGTACGAATTTGGTGACAGCGCATCTTTACCAGGCTTCAACAGTACGACTATAAGTGCTTAATTCTTAGAAGTAGGAAGGGTCCCAGTCTCGAATGTCCAGTTATAAACTTTTAGAAGAATGGGGATTAGTTGTGCCGAGTATTGCTTATATACTTCTGACAGAAGTCCATCAGTCCCAGGTGCTAGACCATTCTGTGCATAAGCCAGGGATTCCAGTAACTCCTCCTCAGTAAGAGCAGCATTCAGCAGGGCCGTCTCCGAAGCTGGCAGGCATGGCATGGGGTATCTATCTAGGAAAGAGCAGACTACCTCATGGGAGGGTTGGAGTTTGGACGAATAAACATCCTGAAAAAATTGCTTAAAGACATCCATAATGTCTTTGGTAGAATGGTGTAGTGTCCCCCGTGTATCAGTCACTGCTCCTATATGTGAGGATGATTGTTGAGATTTAGCCAGTAGTGCTAACATATGTCCTGTATTTCCCCTTCCTCAAAATGGTTCTGTTGCAAGAAAAATCTTTTATTCTCTGCTAACTGTAGTGATAAGTCCATAAGCATGGATTGAGCAGCTAACCAGGAACTTTTGGTGTCATCGGTGGGGTCAGCAACATATCTTGCTTCTGAACACTGTGCTTCATCTGAGTTCTCCCATTCTTTAGTAGACGTTTTAATGTAGGATACCACTTTAATAAATTGACCATGTAGGAATGCCTTTGTTGTCTCCCAAACTATATCTATAGTTGTTGAATCAATATTATGTCTGAAAAAATTTGTGAGGAGTTCCGGTATCGGGTCAGGGTCTGGTATGAGTGACAACCAGAAGGGATTGAATTTCCATAGTGTGTTACTTTTAACCGCCCCCACCCGAATATCTATCGAGAGTGGAGAATGGTCAGCTATTTGTCTGGGGTGATATTGCGATGATTCTAGGAGTGGTAGGAGAAGGTCATTCCCTAACCCCAAGTCAATTCTGGATAGGCCCCCATCGAAGCTGACTGGCATGAATATACCTTATGCCGCGTACACACGGTCGGACTTTTCGTCTACAAAAGTCCGACAGCCTGTCCGACAGACTTCCGGCGGACTTTCAGCGGACTTGCAGCAGACTTTCTAACGAACGGACTTGCCTACACACGACCACACAAAAGTCCGACGGATTCGTACGTGATGACGTACACCGGACTAAAATAAGGAAGTTCATAGCCGGTAGCCAATAGCTGCCCTAGCATGGGTTTTTGTCCGTCGGACTAGCATACAGACGAGCCGACTTCGGGGTCCGTCGTACTTACGACGTAAAGATTTGAAGCATGCTTCAAATCTAAAGTCCGTCGGATTTTAGGCTAAAAAAGTCCGTTGAAAGTCCGGAGAAGCCCACACACGATCGGATTACCAGCCAGCTTTAGTCCGTCAGCGTCCGTTGGACTTTTGTAGACGAAAAGTCCGACCGTGTGTACGCGGCATTAGCATCTTGGTTATGTATTCTCCACACATCCACAAGGCCCATTTCTGATATGAGATGAGCAAATGGTATAAGCCCGTGCCATCTCTGCATCCCATCCCCTGTCCGGGCGGGTAATTTGTCCCTTCCGTGATCGATATAATTATTAAAATCTCCCACAACCAAGATCGGCACGCCCGGACAGCGGGATAAGAAGTCTGCCAAAGTTTTCAGTAGGCCAGTAGGGAATGGAGGAGGAATGTACACACCCGCTAAGATACATTTTATCCCATATAGGGAGCACAAAAGAAAAATATATTGACCATCTGGATCGATTTTAACCTCTATAGCAGAGAATTGTGTGCCACGTTTTACTAGGAGACTCACCCCCCTCGAGTACACTGAGTATGTGGCATGATATTGATGACAAAATTGTCGTGCAGCGAATTGAGGAGTAGAGATCGGGGGGAAGTGAGTCTCCTGCAAACAAATCACATCTGCGTTCACACGCCTGATCATGCGAAGCACTGCCAAGCGTTTGACAGGATTATTCAAGCCCCGGACATTCCAGGACAAAAAATCTGGTTATCTTGGACATTGCATTAGCATATCAATAACAATAAGGATAACTTTAAGTAATGTAGCCTGAGTAAAGCACACTGGGAGAAAATAGGTTAGTGAGGAAGTCTCGTTCCTGAGTGTTGGGAGGTAAAAGAAACCTAAAAGAAAATTTTTGTATATTCATTCCAAGAAGCAATGTGTTGGTGATAGGAGACATGAGACAGTCACAGATAGGGCAGAGTCTTTGCTTTGTAAAAGGGGTAGCACTGTTACGGACCTCACGGTGGGGTGGACAACAAAGTAAAAAAAACTGTGAAACTGGCCAACATGACCAAACTGAATCTCCAAGGGGATATTGGAGGTCTGGATCAGACCACCCTGGGGGCAACAGTGGAAGCGCACCTTAGTGTCTAATGCTTTGTTTCCACTGAGCGGATCGGTTTGGTTCGGTTCGGAACAGTACGCTATTTTGGGTGTTTCCATTATAAAAGCGGCCCATACAACCGAACCGTACCACTCCATTCAGCATCCTGCTTCAGATGTGGGGCCATAGAAAATGGAACGGTTCAGTTAGGGCGGAGCTACGATACATTCCACTGATTGGCTGACAGAAGACTCTGCTGTGCTATGCTGAGTCATTTTTTCTAAACCCTGTATGGCACCTTGTGGTCCCACTTGCAGTGGAAATGCTCACCGGAATAGACCGGACCATTCTAGGCCATTCAAACTGTACCGACCCAAACTGATCCGCTCAGTGGAAATGAGACATTAGTAACTTCTCTGCAGCAAGAACAATAAGCCCTGTTAGTCCTGGTAGTCTGTATATCAACAGCTTTCTCCGCTTTGGTGATAGATCCAGAAAAACAACAGGGTGCCTATTGATATGGTACTTTACCCATCAGGAGGAGCAGGGCATCGGTTGCGAGCTTCCCTGATCAGTCTTTCTTCCCAGTCCAGCCATTGTGCAGCCGCGGATGGTAAATCAAAGAAGTGCACTGAGACGGGCTGGGTATAGCATGGCATATTTTAAATCAAGGGCCCTGAGGCGTTTTTTAACATCTATGAATTTTGCGAGCTGCTTCTGCAGCTCAGCCGAGAAGTCTGGAAAAAAGGATATTTTGGCATTATCAATTTTTAGGGCCTCTGGTTTGATCCTAGCGTTATGCAATATTGCATCTCTGTCCTTGTAGTGAAGAAGCTTGAATAGGAAGGGTCTTGGGGGAGCTCCTGGCGGCAGAGGCCTAGCTGGGACCCTATGTGCGAGCTCCACAGAGAACATAGGGGTAAACACATCTCTACCAAACGCAGCAATCAACCATTTTTCAATTAATTCTACTGGGTTCTTTCCTTCCACTCTCTCAGGAAGCCCGATCATTCTGACATTGTTTCTCCTCATTCTGTTCTCTAATTCCTCTATGCGGGAGGAGTGCTGTGTGAGGAGATGGTTGTTGTACGTGAGGTCTCTTTGCATGGGCGCCATGTTGTCCTCAATGGAACTCACTCTCCCTTCCACTGCAGAGGTTCTCTCTCTCAGTTTTTGGGTGTCCTGCCTTTGGAAGGTGATTTCCGCTTTGACCCCTTTTATCTCAGCTGTAAGGGCTGTTAGAGAGGCATTGCAAGTATTGACGGCTGTGAATATGTCTCTAAGAGAGGGCTCATTATCAGTGGTGGGGCTGGTAGGGACATGAGGCCTAGTGAGGCCACCGTCCGGAGTACTCACTGTGTCTCAAGCATACCCTGATCCACCGGCATCCTCCAGGGGCACTGTGTCATCGGCCTCAGACATACCTCCGGATGAGTCCTCCAATATGTTGGATGCAGTGCCAGAGTCTGTGACGAGAGATCTAGCAAACAGTTTCTCTGCAGCCTCCCGGTGTATCCCTTTGGCGGATCGTTGTGCTAAAGCGCCATTTTGGGCCATGCTGTCCGCGATCCGGGCCATGTTCTGTCTTCTGGCGGCGGACATCGGTCGGATATCAAGCCACTCAGGGTTGGGTGGTACTCAGGGTGCCTTCCGACAGCTGGTGGGTTGTGTCGATGTGCAGGGCAAGTTTTCAGGATGAAATAGCGGAGTTTCGGCAGAGAGAACTGAAAGTGAGTCGGGCTACATCCGCTGCCTAGCCATGCCCCTGGGCACCACATGCTTGACCAGACATATGACAACCTCCCATGCAGTCCATTGGCAACAGCACTTAAAAGACCCACATCAAAGAAAAAGGCGAACTTCTTGAACCTCACCTGGGATCTCCAACCCCACTATACCTCCAGTCCTCTCAAAAACCTGCACTGAGAGGAATGAAGGTATAGCAATAGGTGTCCCAAGTACTTGCAGCCAATCTGCTATCAGTACACCACCATCTGATTTTAGCAGGCAAATTTCTCTTGCTAAAACGTCAAAAGAAATTCGGTCCCAGCCATCCACATGCTCAGTGTCTGAATGCTAGCTTGGCCAAATTGCTAGCACTGCAACTGCTACCTTTTCAGCTGGTAGACTCTGCCCCCTTTTGTGAATTTGTGGAATGTGCTGTACCTCAGCGGCAGGTTCCAAAATGCCATTCCTTTTCACAGAAGGCCATTCCGGCTCTCTACCGGCATATGGAAGGCGATGTTTTGGCCTCATTGGATAGGGCGGTCAGCAGTAAGGTGCATATTACCGCTGACTCATGGTCTAGCAGGCATGGACAGGGATGTTACCTTTCCTTCATGGTGCACTGAGTAACTCTGCCGGCAGCTGGGAAGGATGCAGGAAAGGGTTAAGTATTGTTGGAGCTTGTTCCACCACCACGCCTCCAAAATGCTAGTGGTGGTTCTGCCACCACCCCCTCCTCTTCTTCTTCCTCTATGGCCTCTTCTGCAGATTTGTCCTCTGAACCAGCAGTGTTCCGTAAGCGTTCAAGAGGCTACGCAAGCAGTCATGCTAAAAGATGCCATGTGATGCTTGAGTTGGTCTGCTTAGGGGACAGGAGCCACACCGGGGCAAAGATTCAGTCAGCTTTGTGGGGGCAGGCTCAGAGGTGGTTGACGCCATGTCAGCATCAGCCAGAAATGGTTGTATGCGACAATGGCACCAACCTTCTCTCCACACTCCAACAGGGACACCTGACTCATGTTCCATGTTTGGCACATGTCCTGAATTTGGTGATGCAGCAGTTCTTGAACAGGTACCCAGGCTTACAGGATCTCCTGAGGCAGGCCAGAAAAGTCTGTGGTCATTTCCGCCGTCATATAATGCCAGTGCTTAGTTGGCTGACATTTAAAGGGAATGCAACCTGCCCACTAACCGCCTCATTTCTGACATCCCAACCAGGTGGAACTCAATGTTGGCAATGCTGCAGTGTCTGCACACGCAACAGAGGACCATCAATGAGTACCTGTGTGAGTATGGCACCAGGACAAGGTCAGGGGAGCTTGGCTTTTTTTCGTCATGCCATTGGCTACTGATCAAGGATGCGTGCACTGTCCTGTCACCATTTGAGGAGTCCACATGGATGGTGAGCAGTGACAATGCATGCATCAGTGACACTGTCCCTCTTGTCTTCCTGTTGGAGCACACGCTTCATGGAATAATGGACAGGCCACTTGAGGCAGAACAGTGGGAGGAAGAGGAGGACTTCCTTACCTTTCAAGGCCCCCTTTATCCAGATAGTATTTCTGTGGGCCCACCAAACACACAGGAAAAAGAGGAGGAGGATGATTGTGTCAGCATGGATGTGGAGGATAACACTCAGCAGCAGTCTTCAAGGAATGGTTTTCAGTCCCCAGAAACCCAAGGAGTTGTACGTGGCTGGGAGGAGGTTTATATGAATCATGTGATCCTTAGTGACCCAGAGGATTCAGAATCAAATGCCTCTGCAAACTTACACTGCATGGCCTCCCTGATTCTGAAAAGCCTGTGAAAGGAACCTAGGATTTGTGGTATCAAGGAGAGGGATCACTATTGGCTGGCAACCCTTCTTGATCCACGTTACAAGGGTAAGGTTGCAGAACTCATCCTGCCTTCTCAGAGGGAGCAGAGGATGAAACATCTTCAGGAGGCCTTGAAGAAAGGTTTGTGTAATGCATTTCCAGACCCTGGGAGGTTACAGTTTCCTGGTGCTGGACAACGTGTTGCTGAGGCTTTGTTCAGTCAGAGGAAGAGCGGTGGAGAAGGTGGCCGGCTGACCAATGCCTTTAAACAATTTTTCAGTCCTCAGCGGCAAGGTCTGATTGGTTCAAGAAACCATTGCCAGCGTCTGCATTACAGGAATATTTAGGGGCAAGAGCAGAGTTGGAGACCTTTCCAACAGAGCATCCACTGGGTTACTGAGTCTTGAGGATGGACCACTGGCCAGAACTTGCTCAATATGCAATTGAGCTACTGGCCTGTCCTGCATCCAGCCTTCTTTCTGCTGGAGGGTTTGTAATGGATCAAAGAGTATGCCTGTTCGCACACTCTGTTTTTAGGCTCATATTCATAAAAATGAAACAGTCTTGGAACAGCAGATATCAAGCACCTGATGCTGATGTAACTGGTTGATTTTTCTATGGATGTGGGATCCCTTGAAGACTGCCTATGCTGAGTGACTATCCTATTCCTCCTCAATCTTGATGCTAGCTTGCAACAATATTTTTGGTTTAGGGCACCACCACCACTGCCTAAGGCCCAATTTTTCTGCCCCTGTTTAAGAGGGGCATGTAATTACAATTTTTGATCTAATATTTCACAGCAGGGTCCGTTCCTGCACCCACCAAGAGTAACTGTGAGGGCTTACAGTGTTGTGGCACTGCCACCACCACCACCAAAGACCCAATTTTTCTGCCCCTGTTTAACAGGGGCATGTAATGACAATTCTTGATCTAATATTTGACAGAAGGGCCCATTCCTGCGCCCACCAAGAGTAACTGTGAGGGCTTAAAGTGTTGTGGCACCACCACCACCACCAAAGGCCCAATTTTTCTGCCCCTGTGTAACAGGGGCATGTGATTACAATTTTTGATATAGTATTTCACAGCAGGGCCTGTTCCTGCACTCACCAAGAGTAACTGTGAGGGCTTACAGTGTTCTGGTACCACCAACACCTAAGGCCCAATTTTCTGTGGAGTATATAGGGCAGGCCATATAGTATATATATTTCTGTTCAGAGTATATAGTACATGGGGACCCCCCATGCCATTTTTTTTATTTGGGTGTGAGGTTCCCCTTAATATCGATACCAGACCCAAAGGGCCTGGTAATGGGCTGGGGGGGGGAACCCATGCCATTTTTCTCAATGATTTTCATCTATATTGCCGGGACCCAACAATACATTACAGCCGCAAGCAGTTTTGAATGACTTTTTTTCCTTTAGAAATGTCATTTTGCTCTGGTATTGTTCTAAACACTGGAAAACTGTGCCACTTTACAGGCATACTATAGACACTCCACAGGCATGATATTTAAAGGAATATTTCATTTTTATTGTTTCACTTTAAATATTATTAAAATCACTGCTCCCGAAAAAACGGCCACTTTAAAACTTTTTTTTGTATTGATACATGTCCCCTGGGGCAGGACCCAGGTCCCCAAACACTTTTTATGGCAATAACTTGCATATAAGCCTTTAAAATTAGCACTTTTGATTTTTCACATTCGTGTCCCATAGACTTGGTGTTTGCATGTTCGAACAAACTTTTTGCATGTTCTCATGTTCTGCTGCAAACCGAACCAGGTGGTATTCGGCTCATCCCTACTAGTTACGCTATCAGTGCCATTAATTGTTAACAGCACACCAAACACAAACGCAAACACACATTTTGTCATGTGAAAAAACAAGGGGCAAATGCTGCAAAACGCACAGTAAAAAATCCACGTTACAAGGGTAAGGTTGCAGAACTCATCCTGCCTTCACAGAGGGAGCAGAGTCTTGGATCAACAGCTATCAAGCACCTGATGCTGATGTAACTGATTGATTTTTTTATGGATGTGGGATCCCTTGAAGACTGCCTATGCTGAGTGACTATCCTAGTCCTCCTCAATCTTGATGCTAGCTTCCAACAATATTTTTGGTTTAGGGCACCACCACCACTGCCTAAGGCCCAGTTTTTCTGCCCCTGTTTAACAGGGGCATGTAATTACAATTTTTGATCTAATATTTCAGAGCAGGGCCCATTCCTGCGCCCACCAAGAGTAACTGTGAGGGCTTACAGTGTTGTGGCACCAGCACCAGTGCCTAAGGCTCAATTTTTCAGCCCCTGTTTAACAGGGGCGTGTAATTACAATTTTTGATGCAATATTTTGCAGCAGGGCTCGTTCCTGCGTTCCAACTAGAGTATCTGTGAGGGGTTGCAGTGTTGTGTCACCAGCACCAGTGCCTAATGCCCAATTTTTCAGCCCCTGTTTAACAGGGGCGTGTAATTACAATTTTTGATGCAATATTTTGCAGCAGGGCTCGTTCCTGCGTCCCAACTAGAGTATCTGTGAGGGGTTGCAGTGTTGTGGCACCAGCACCAGTGCCTAAGGCCCAATTTTTCAGCCCCTGTTCAACAGGGGCATGTAATTACAATTCTTGATCTAATATTTTAGGGCAGGCCCCTACTTTCAAACATCCAACTTACAAATGACTCCTACTTGCAAACGGAAGGAGACAACAGGAAGTGAGATGAAATCTACCCCTAGGAAGGGAAATTCTCTCCTGTAACAGTTAATATGGGAAAAACATTTCTCCTTTCCACTGATGCTTTATCACCAATCCTTGTTTCACAAAAAACCCCAAATTTTCAAAAAACATTTGTCATTGGGACAAAAAGTGAGGTGAAATCTTCTGAAGAGGAGCACAGACAGCAAAACAAATGTCACAGGGGTGATAACCCTTCCCTATGTTTTCAAAAAAGCTTAAAATAGATTTTTTTGGCTGGAGCTAAACACATTAAAAATGTACCAGTTCAAAATTACAAACAGATTCTACGTAACAACAAACCTACAGTCCCTGTCTTGTTTGCACCACCTGTATACTGCTGTTCAGAGTACAGAGCCTGTATACTGCTGTTTCCTTTTTTAATCTGGGTGTGGGGTTCCCCTTAATATCCATACAAGACCCAAAGGGCCTGATAATGGACTGGGGGTACCCATGCCATTTGTCTCACTGATTTTCATCCATATTGCCAGGACCTGACATTACATTTTAAATGACTTTTTTTCCTTTAAAAATGACATTTTGTGCAGGGACTGTTCTAAGCATGGGAAACAAGCGCCACTTTACAGGCATACTATAGACACCCCCCAGGTACGATGTTTAAAGGAATGTTTCACTTTTTTTTTACTTTAAGCATCATTAAAATCACTGCTCCCGAAAAAACGAACGTTTTTAAAAGTTTTTTTTTGCATTGATACATGTCCCCTAGGGCAGGACCCGGGTCCCCAAACCATTTTTAGGACAATACCATGCAAATTAGCCTTTAAAATGAGCACTTTTGATTTTAAACGTTCAAGTCCCATAGATGTCAATGGGGTTCTAACGTTCGTGCAAATTTTCGGTCCGTTCGCAGGTTCTGGTGAACCGAACCGGGGGGTGTTTAGCTCATCCCTAGTCCTTACTAGGGATGAGCCGAACACCCCCGGTTCAGTTCGCACCAGAACCTGTGAACGGACCGAAAGTTTGCGCAAACTTTAGAACCCCTAAAGTCTATGGGACTCGAACGTTCAAAATCAAAAGTGCTAATTTTAAAGGCTAATATGCAAGTTATTGTCCTAAAAAGGGTTTGGGGACCCGGGTCCTGCCCCAGGGGACATGTATCAATGCAAAAAAAAGTTTTAAAAATGGACGTTTTTTCAGGAGCAGTGATTTTAATGATGCTTAAAGTGAAAAAAAGTGAAATATTCCTTTAAATATCGTACCTAGGGGGTGTCTATAGTATGCCTCTAAAGTGGCACGTGTTTCCCGTGCTTAGAACAGTCCTTGCACAAAATGACATTTTTAAAGGAATAAAAGTCATTTAAAACTGCTTGTGGCTTTAATGTAATGTCGGGTCCCAGCAATATGGATGAAAATCAGTGAGACAAACGGCATGGGTACCCCCCCAATCCATTACCAGGCCCTTTGGGTCTTGTATGAATATTAAGGGGAACCCCACACCCAAATTAAAAAAAGGAAAGGCGTGGGTCCCCAGGCCCTATATACTCTGAACAATAGTATACAGGCGGTGCAAACAAGACAGGGACTGTAGGTTTGTTGTTAAGTAGATTCTGTTTGTCATTTTGAACTGGTACACTTTTAAAGTGTAGCTCCAGCCAAAAAAATCTATTTTTAAGCTTTTTGGAAAACATGGGGAAGGGTTATCACCCCTGTAACATTTGTTTTGCTGTCTGTGCACCTCTTCAGATGATTTTGCCTCACTTTCTGTCCCAATGACAAATGTTTTTTGAAAATTTGGGGTTTTTAGTGAAACAAGGATTGGTGATAAGGCATCAGTGAAGAGGAGACACGTTTTCCCCATATTAACTCTTACAGGAGAGAAATTCCCTTCCTAGGGGTAGATTTCATCTCACTTCCTGTTGTCTCCTTCCGTTTGCAAGTAGGAGTCATTTGTAAGTTGGATGTTTGAAAGTAGGGGCCTGCCCTATATACTCTGCAGAAATTGGGGCCTTAGGTGTTGGTGTTGCCACAACACTGTAAGCCCTCACAGTTACTCTTGGTGGGCGCAGGAACGGGCCGTGCTGTGAAATATTAGATGAAGACTTGTAATTACATGCCATTGTTGAACAGTTGTAGAAAAATTGGGCCTTTGGTGGTAGTGGTGGGGGTCCTGGTGCCACAACACTGTAAGTCCTCACAGTTACTCTTGGTGGGTGCAGGAATGGGCCCTGCTGTGAAATATTAGATCAAGAATTGTAATTACATGTCCCTGTTGAACAGGGGCAGACAAATTGGGCCTTAGGCACTGGTGCCACAACACTGTAAGCCCTCACAGATACTATAGATGGAGCGCAGAAATGAGCCCTGCTGCAAAGTATTGCATCAAAAATTGTAATTACACGCCCCTGTTATACAGGGGCAGAAAAATTGAGTCTTGGCCACTGGTGGCGGTGCCCAGAACCAAAAATGTTCTTACAAGCTATTAGCATGAAAATTGAGGAAGAAGAGGATTGTCACTCAGCATAACAGGATAGTCACTCAGCATCAGCATAGACAGTCTTGACGGGATCTCACATTAAAAGGCATACTAATGGCCTGCAGTGAGATGTAGCTGCATAAAGCTGGGATGTGTGTGTATATATATCTATATATATATATATAGATATAGATATATCTATATATATAGATATATATAGATATATATCTATATCTTTATATATAGATATATATCTATATATATATATATATCTATATATATATATATATCTATATATATATATATAGATATATATATATATACTGATACTTCAGCTAGCAGAATCAACTGCCTGCCTGTAGTATTATTAGTATGAGAACACTAGCAATTGTCTTCAGGTAGCTTTAGGTGCACACTGTGCAGAGGACACAGTACACTAACTGTAAATAATGCAGCTGTCTGCCTGTGGTACTAATAGGGTCAGAAGAACACCACCAATTTTCTTCAGGTAGCTTTAGGTGCACACTGTGCAGAGGAGACGGTACACTAACTGTAAATACTGTAGCTGCCTGCCGGTGGTACTAATAGGATTAGAAGAACACCACCAATTTTCTTCAGGTAGCTTTAGGTGCACACTGTGCAGAGGACACAGTGCACTAACTGTAAATACTGTAGCTGCCTGCCTGTGGTACTAATAGGATCAGAAGAACACCACCCATTTTCTTCAGGTAGCTTTAGGTGCACACTGTGCAGAGGACGCACTACACTAACTTGTAAATACTGCAGCTGCCTGCGGTACTAATAGGATCAGAAGAACACCACCAATTTTCTTCAGGTAGCTTTAGGTGCACACTGTGCAAAGGACACAGTGCACTAACTGTAAATACTGTAGCTGCCTGCCTGTGGTACTAATAGTATCAGAAGATCACCAGCAATTTTCTTCAGGTAGCTTTAGGTGCACACTGGGCAGAGGACAGAGTACACTAACTTTAAATACTGTAGCTTCCTGCCTGTGGTACTAATAGGATCAGAAGAACACCACCAATTTTCTTCAGGTAGCTTTAAGTGCACACTGTGCAGAGGACACAGTACACTAACTGTAAATACTGGTATTATGGAGATCGGAATTTGGAGTATCACCTGTTAAATCATCAATTATTATCTGTCTAGGATACACTTATGACTTTGTGAACTAGTAAGTTCTCTTACTATTATCAGCTGTTTCCTATTTCTTTCTTCCCAAGCCCCTACTCCCACTACTCCCACTATTTATACTTTATTGCAAAATATCTGACTTATTTCTGTAATAATGATTGGTATGTTCTATTTATGCATCTTTTTAGATCATACAATATATCCTCACAGGAAATCCCTGAAGAAGGAATTGTACCTATAATATTCCGAAACATGTTGGGTTTCTAGCATATCATGTCTGTATGTGTTTCTTTCATTAGAACCCTCGGTAACATGATGTAGCGAAATATTTGTATGAGCTGTTCATTGTTTTTAACCAAATATTTCATGTAATGTTTGAATAAAGTATATATTTTTACTACTTTTGATTACCTGCGCTATACCAATCATATACTTATTATTATTTTCCAAAAATCTTCTTTCTTCCTCCCCCCACCCATAAAATCCCTGGGCAATCTCTTTCCAATTTTTTCTATAATTTTGGGATGAGGTGAGGGACTGTCTATACACAGACAATTATTTTCCATGTGACTTGGTAGTCTGCCACTTTATAATTTCTAATTTGGGTAGTAGATACCCAAAGGGTTCCCCGTTTTCTTTTCTCCCCCCTCCCCTGTACTACCAACAATATTCATATTTAGTGTAGATCTCTAGCCTTATCATGGCAGAGTTTATAGGGCAAGCTTGGGTCGCTTTTGCGAACAATCTTCAGAAAGAATATGGATAAAATGAATCAAAAGAATCAGAACTGTAATTTTTGTTCTTCAATCTCACCAAATGGCTAGAAAAGAAATCCTCACTTTACTGGCACACCTTTGAGGAATACATTAAAGAGGATCTGAACCTTTTAGGCCTTAGGGTCTAGATCTTCCCATCCTTCGATAATATTGACTCTACTTTCAAGATTGCCTGGGAAAATATTTTAAAATCATGTTCTAGCCAGATGATGAGTTTACTTATTGAAGAATACAAAAATCGACTGGTGGATATTGATAGAAATATTGATATATTGTATTCTCAGATTAATGCATTGAATACTCACCCTTCCTTCTCTGAGCTTAATGAAAAATTGAAAACGCATATTGAGTCCTTTAATAAAAATATTCTTGCCAAAAAACAAAATAAATTCTTACGTGACAAACAAGCCTTCCATGAAGGCTGAGCCTATAAATGGCACCAACAGACTAAGAACAGAATGTACCAACGTCATCAGGCACAATATGGTTATCAATCAGATTTTTCTGATACTTCATCTATTGCTTCTAATGTATCGCAGTCCTCTTCTAAAGAAACTAGACGCACAAGAAAACCAAAAAGACATAGGGACGGAGACAGCTCTGAGGGGGAGACCTAAACACAGCCAGGGTAATCTCACACGCAAAACCCCTATTAAGGCACCTGCTTTAACTTTACAAACATCTGACAGCACTTCTGTCCCAACCCACTCTGGGTCTAATATAAAAGAAACTGCACCTTCTACGAATGTCAGAATCCCCAGTTTATTTCAGCCAAAAAACTTGGGTTCCCCTATAGCCCATCCAATGTAGAAGTTACTATGTCCCAACCAATACCTCTATACAATATCATCAATCTTTCTTCCTACCCCCTTACAGTAGATGAAATCTATGTACTTTCTAGGGGACTTACATTTTACCCCAATCGCAAAATTGATAAGTTCGAAACAATAAAAGATCTACATCTTTTTACACGAAAGCTCCAGTTACTGAGTATATTCAACAAAGTCGATGCAGATTCAATTACTTTTCGATCTCTTAGAGAATGCCAAGCTCTGACCGATCTAAATGCACTCCTGGAAGAGAGTGACACTCGAGATCTCATCGACGTTGTTGACTTGGAATCTCTCTTAAATCAACCCACTAGTTCTATAGCGACTGACCAGACACCCTCAAAATTGAAGAAAAAATCCGATCTTTATCCCCCTCCGAGCTCCAACCAAGGCATATCCACTTTTCTAAAATTAATCACTCAGGCTATAAAAAGCATGAATACAACTTCAAGCTTACCTGATAATCTAACAACTAAAGAAAAAAAAGCCCTTCATGAGCTATCAAATAACCCTAATCTGGTTATTAAACCCTCAGATAAGGGTGGAAATATTGTATTGATGAGCAATGATAAGTACATATCAATGTGCATGAAAATACTTAATAATACTGATGGGTACAGACCCATTAAATTCGAAACAATTACTCTGTTTAATGAGGAGTTTTATATCCTCGTTGACAGAGCACTCAACAATAATATAATTTCCAACCAACTATGGAAATTTATTCGTACTTCATTTCTGGTTATCCCTACGTTTTACTCTCTTCCCAAGATCCATAAAACAAAATGGATCCCCCAGGCAGACCCATTGTGTTGGGTAATGGATCCATCACTGAGAATCTTTCGAAAGTGGTGGATGAACACCTGAGACCACTAGTGTCTTCTCTGCCATCTTATGTAAGAGACACGATCCATCTACTTCAAATCATCGATGGTGTCTAGGTGACTGACCATACTATCCTGGTCTCCATCGATGTAGAAACACTCTACAGCTCCATACCACATAACAAGGGCTTAACCTGTATTCAAAAAATTATATCACAAACCATCCCTCTAGAGAAACTGTTCAATAAATTTATATTGTTGACACTAGACTTTATATTTCGACATAATGTTTTCAGTTTTCATGGCCAGTATTTCCTCCAGGTGCAGGGCGTAGCCAGGGGCACCTGTTGTGCCCCTGGCTATGCCAATCTGTACCTGGGGGAATGGGAAAGAACCTTATTTGATGATAAGGATCTCTCTATGTACCTGCGCCACATTATCATGTGGCGCAGGTACATTGATGACATCTTCATCTTATGGGAGGGACCAATCGAATTACTCCATACTTTTCTAACCATCTTGAATAGCAACGAATTTAACTTGAAATTTACGATGATTTATGACCATACATCTATAACATTTTTAGATGTTGAGATGTTCAAGGATTCCAATAACTCATTATCTTGCAGACTTCATCGCAAACCTACATCAGGTAATACCATCCTACACTCTGATAGTTTTCACCCGAGCCCACTAATTAATTCTATTCCCTTTAGTCAATTTCTTAGGATCAAACGCAATTGTTCCAACAATGATGATTTTCTTCGAGAAGCCAGAGCCCTTAAAAATCACCTTTTAGATAGAGGCTACAGCCACAGATGTCTAAAAAGAGCTTTCAACAAAGCCAATAATCGTGATAGATGAGATCTGTTACGATCACATAACAAACCTATTCCTAGTTCAAATCCTTATACTAGGATAATCACAACTTTCTCAAATGAACACATAGAACTAAGACTAATTCTGAACAAGTATTGGCATGTTCTTACTAACGACCCAACAGTAGGCCCCTTTGTGTCTCCAAACCCACTGGTCACCTTTAGACGTAATACGTCAGTTGGTGACCGGTTAGTCAAGAGTGAATTCAGGGGACTCACTCGAGGGGACCCCTGTAATACTCTCGGTACTTTTCCTTGCGGCTCGTGTGGCTATTGTCGGTACATTAACACAGACAAAAATCCACGCCTTCCCAATGGATGGATTTTCTCCCCCAAACACAACGCCAACTGCCAGACCACATTCGTTGTGTATTTATTACAATGCGAGTGTGGCCGTTATATTGTTGGAAAAACCATCCAAAAATTATGTAAACACCTACATCGCCACATAGCAGCCATGAAAACAAAAAATCCAGCCGTTCCTTGGGGCCGCCATGTAGCTTTAGTCCATAGTGAATGTTTTCCGAAGGTATCAGTTTTAGTACCGGACCAGCTCCATCAAACTCCCAGAGGAGGGGATTTAAACAAATTACTCCTCCAACGGGAAATGAGGTGGATTTTGAATTTGAATGCCACCTCACCCCCAGGCCTGAACTAAATATTAAGTTTCAAACCTTTTTTACAGGGTTTCACATCAGGGGGCTATGAAGGTGACTTGTAGTTCTATATACTCCATATTTTCATTATTTTTATTAATATTTCACCCTTTTATTTATGTTTGTATGGATTTTGTTTCATATTGGCTGTACATGTACAATGCTGTTATTATAAATTGCAGTTATGGCATCCATACTGTATAATTCATGTGGCTTGTATTGTTGTATTGTGATGGACACATAATCAATGTATTATTGTCTAGTGCCACTTGTGATGTCCCCCGGCACGGGTAGGCCCCACACCTTCTGGGTTTGGGGCCTTACTATGGGCTCCTTGCGGTCCGATCGGATCCGCCGTTCGCGCATGTGCAATACGGCTGCTCTTTGGACCAGCTATGGATACGTCCCTCTCTCCCGTGTCAGCGGGGCTCCGACGTCTGACGTCATCGCGCCTGTGGACGTGGTGAAGCCGGACACCACTGCGCCGTGGGAACAGCACTCAGCGACTTGGTACCTCCTTTCTGACACTTCGGTCAGCTGACGGAGGTGTACCTGCCTAGCCTGGTTCGGCCCTCTTCCCCCCCACAGATCACTACTATGTTTGGGATTCCCCACCCCTTACAGGCGGTGCTTTCCATGACCAGCTGGTATTTAAGTCTCTGGGTGGCAACATTTCTTTGTTGCACACCTAGACTTCACATCCAGGAACAGGGAGATCCCAGTGCAATCTCAACTATTTAGTACGTACCTGGCCTTGCTGCCTGTTTATGCTATGACTCACCCTGAGTAGTAACTTAATCTTTTTAATTAATTATTTTTATCATGGACACTCAAATGGGATATTTTTCAAATATAACATCTAGCTGCACTTTATACCTCACCATATTGGTCTTTATTGGATCTTATACAGTGTCTTCATTTTCAGCCATCTCTTACTCTATGATCCAATGTGTGCCATTCCATTGTCCCAGGATCTTTATATGAACCTTTCTTCCATCTTTTTGTAAGTAACTTTCAGTGGTCAATTGATCACGCATCTGTTTGCAATTCCTTGCATCCAATAATTGCCCCACTGTGCATGCAATTATACACATTAAGATTTGCTCTTTTACGCTCCCCCCACTCTGCCAGCTTCACTAATGGTATACATCATGCTTTGATTCTATAGTTATACTTATACCATATTATATTATACATTTACATTCAGAGACCTGCACCTCTATTTAGACACACCAAAGAAACCCTATACAATATCCAATGTCTAGCTCTAAATAGATGTGCCTACATATTGCTTTACCTTTCAAAAGACATCTCTGACTGGTATTATGGAGATCGGAACTTGGAGTATCACCTGTTAAATCATCAATTATTATCTGTCTAGGATACAGTTACGATTTTGTGAACTAGTAAGTTCTCTTACTATTATCAGCTGTTTCCTCTTTCTTTCTCCCCAAGCCCCTACTCCCACTACTCCCACTATTTATACTTTATTGCAATATATCTGATTTATTTTTGTAATAATGATTGGTATGTTCTATTTATGCATCTTTTTAGATCATATAATATATCCTCACAGGAAATCCCTGAAGAAGGAATTGTACCTATAATATTCCGAAACATGTTGGGTTTCTAGCATATCATGTCTGTATGCGTTTCTTTCATTAGAACCCTCGGTAACATGATGTAGCGAAATATTTGTATGAGCTGTTCATTGATTTTAACCAAATATTTCATGTAATTTTTGAATAAAGTATATATTTTTACTAATTTTGATTACCTGCGCTATACCAATCATATACTTATTATTATTTTCCAAAAATCTTCTTTCTTCCTTCCCCCCACCCATAAAATCCCTGTGGCAATCTCTTCCCATTTTTAACTGTAAATACTGCAGCTGCCTGCCTGTGGTACTAATAGGATCAGAAGAACACCACCAGTAGGAAGAGAATAACAGGAATGGATCTAGCTAAACTGAATATATATATATATATATATATATATATATATATATATATATACACAAAACCTAGGATGCATGTATATACACAATACACTGTAAGTGCAGCTAACTGACTCACCTGCCTACTCTAACTTAAATCAAATGATACTGTCTCTCTGTCTATCTCTCTCCGCCGCATCACACTACACAAGGCCGCCACGCAGGCGGCCTTATATATTGTAGGGCATGTACTAAACCCCCTGAGCCATAATTGGCCAAAGCCACCCTGGTTTTGGCTAATTAGGGCTCTCTGTACAGATGGCGCTGTGATTGGCCAAGTATGCGGGTCATAGTGCATGCTTGGCCAATCATCAGCCAGCAATGCACTGCAATGCCGCAGTGACTTATGGGCCGTGACGCGCCACTTGAATTTGGCGCGAATGGCCCATAATGTTCGCAATTCGCCGAACTGTCGAACAGGCGATGTTCGAGTCGAACATGGGTTCGACTCGAACTCAAAACTCATCCCTAGTCCTTACAGGTTCAGTTGTTTTACAAATTTTCTCACAATTTTTTAAATTGTATGATTACACTCAGCTCTGCACAGGATCCAATCTGAAAGACTGATTAGTTCCAGTTTTTACCATCCCCACCCTCAGTTTCCAACAGCAATGTTATACCATATTATACATAATGGCTGGTTGTTTCTTTTACAATTGATTTTCACTGATACCCTGTATAAACCATAAATCTCGCCACTCCCAATTTCCCTCTCCCTCCCCTCCCTCCTCCCCCCTTTCCCCCCCCTTCCCCTGCTCCTCCTCCACATGACCATCCCTTCCCACTTCCCTCTGACCCTTCCCGTCCCCTTCTTACCCCTTCCACAACCCCCCCTCACTGGAGCTGCACTGAGTGGATGCCTGTGATCAGTGTTTATGTTTTAGTATGCTTACGCACCTTCTTTCTTTTTGTAAGCTATTGTTTCTTGATAAAGCTTGAGTTGGACATTATACTACTACTTTACCTTCCCCGTTTGCAATGGGGAGCTGTCACTGCTCCCCTCCTCTACGGTACACAGACTCTTTGGCTAGCTTGCTGGTCGCCGAGTCAGTGCGCTACCTGGTCGGGCATTACTGACCTACCTCTCTACATTAATGACCATACAATACTTTTCCCTACACTACTTACACCCCCCTCCTTCTCCCCTCCTTCCCCCTCTTACCTTCTGCTAGTTCTCCTTTTTTTTCTTCTGGTTGGTTGGTTCACATGGGCCTCATGTACCTTAATAATAATTCTTCGCACTCCCTCAAATGGCTCCACTAATCATACTATCCTTAAATGTTAAGGGACTTAACTCCCCAAATAAACAGTTTAAAGCTTTTCAAACTTTTATATCCCTGAAGGCTAGTATAGTTGCCCTATAGGAAACTCATTTCTCCACATGAAGCACCCCTGCATTTTTTAGCTCTAGATATCCTCAGGTATTTACTGCTTCTGCAGCAATGAAACATAGAGAGGTTCTGCTAGCCTTCCACCATGCCTTACCGTTCACCCCATTGTCCGAAATCAAAGACCCGGAGGGCCGATACCTTGTTTTATTGGGCCTATTACAGGGCATTGAAACCACCTTCGTTTCC
The DNA here is from genome assembly GCF_042186555.1 of Aquarana catesbeiana. Lineage (NCBI taxonomy): Eukaryota > Metazoa > Chordata > Amphibia > Anura > Ranidae > Aquarana > Aquarana catesbeiana. The sequence continues at coordinate 145,384,313 of NC_133334.1, forward strand.
TATCACGCCCCCAATACTAACACAAACCCTTTTTTCTCGCATCTCCTGCAAGTAATAAAAACACACTGTAAGGGAACCTTGTTTCTGTGTGGCGACTCCATTGGTACTCCACCCACACTTGGATAAGTCTCCTTATTCCCCAGAACAATATTCCCCTTCTACACAACTTCGTAAACAGCTACAGCAGGCCACTCTTCTTGATACTTGGAGAGAGTGTAATCCCGCATAGAAATATTACACGTTTTACTCCTACCCCCACAATTCCTTCTCACGGATCGATCATATCTTTGTCCCCATAGCATCTTCTCCGATACTACTTCATTCTAGTATACACTCTATTACTTGGTCAGACCACTGTGAAGTTATTACCACGGTCTCCTCATTAATACCTCAAGTCAAAGACAGAACTTGATGTATGGATGAAACACAACTAACTAATCAGTCATACTGTTTCGACATCCAACTCGCCCTTAAAGATTATCTTCTACATAATGCCACACCAGAAATCTCCCGATCCTCCTCTGGGAAGCACACAAGCCAGTGATAAGGGGTAAATGTATTTCAGTTGCCACCCACCTCAAAAAAGAGATAAGAAACTAAAGCTTCAGCAACTGGAATCAAACTTCCACCACCACTTCCTCCAATTCCAGTCCTTCCCGACCGAAACACATAGAATATCCCTGGAGAACGCTAAAATAGAGCTGGATTTGCTTTTGGCTGAAACAGCAGATAAAGTTATACGTAGATCCAACCACACAATATATACAAAAGCTAACAAGCCAGATACTTTTTTAGCTTTGCGTCTTTGTAGGCTGGACAGGGTCCATAACCTCATTAGACTCAGATTGGCTAAAGACACACACACGAGTAATCCGATCAAGGTGCTCTCTGGGTTCCTTAAACGATTGGCTAAATTATATGAACCAAAAGCCTCATTCCCTTTGAATCAGGAGGAGAAGCTGTTTTATAATCTGCCAATCCCCATGTTGTCTGACACCAATCGTGAGTCAATGGAATGCTCGATCATGGTAGAGGAGTTCCCCCTAGCCATCAAGACACTTAAGGCCCACAAACGCCCTGGCCCAGATGGCCTTCCCAGCATATATTATAAAAAGTTCGCTGACACGCTAGACCCCCTTCTCACAAATTCTTTTAATGCCCTGCTTGGACAGCACTCTTTTGGCCGAGACACATTGACGGCGATCATATCCATGATACCCAAACCTAACACGGATAATACGCTGTGGTCTAATTATAGGCCCATATCCCTATTAAATGTGGATATCAAAATGCTAGCCAAGATTTTATCCTTGCAACCCAATCCTCAACCCAATCATTGGGGGACTGATTCACAAGGATCAAGTAGGCTTTATACCTAGATGGCAAGCCAGTGACAACATCCGACTTGTTATCCTTCTGCTACATCTAGCCAGATCTCGTAAAATACCCATGCACCTTCTTTCTCTCGATATAAGAAAGGCATTCGACACAGTCTCTTGGCCTTATCTGCATTACATTCCGCAACGCTGGGGCTTCTGCCCACATTTCCTCCAATGGATAAGCGCCCTATACACCCAACCACAGGCGTAAGTATAATATTCTGGGTTTCACTCAGAATGTTTCCCATCCAACGAGGAACAAGACAGGGTTGTCCCCTGTCCCCTTTAGTCTTCGCCCTCACGATTGAACCCCTGGCAGCCTTGATCATAGCAAAGCCCAATATACGAGGTATGGAAGTAGCTTCAACATCTCACAAGTTATGCCTATTTGCTGATGACGCACTAGTATTTGTTACCTCACTCCATATTACTCTCCCAAACCTCTTCCAAATCTTGGATAAGTTTGCTCTGGTAACAGGCTTAGAGGTTAATCAAACCAAATCCAAGGCCCTCATCATGTCTCTCCCACAAGTTGAGCTCAAACACCTTCAAGAGAATTTCCCATTCATTTGGTCCACATCCTCAATACCCTACCTTGGGATAAAATTGAATAAAAAAGTGATCCAAAAAAAAAAAGTGACTAAAAAACTGATCCAACTAACCTCTTCCTTGCAAATTATTTCCCTATGCTCCCCACTTGTCCTCTCTACTTAACTCCTGGCAACCCCTGTGCGTCTCCTGGCTTGGGCGGGTTGTGGCCGTGAAGATGTCATTATTACCTAAGCTCTTGTATCTCTATAGAGTCCTTCCGGTCGCGATCCCTCCCTACTTCCTAGGGGTCATACAGAACCGAGTTTTTAAATATATCTGGAGCTCCATGAAACCCAGGGTCTCAACACCTATCCTACTTCATAACAAACTCAGTGGAGGCCTTGGTATAGCCAATTTTCTTAATTATTACCATGCAGCTCAACTGGCCCAAGTCACACTCTTTCATGCAAAAACCGAAACGCCTCTATGGGTCAGTCTACAAGCAATAGATCTTCATCCTATCACAGTGACCAATTTACTGTGGCTACCCCCCTCAGCGCGTGGCTCTATAACTAATCCCATAACACAACACACCCTCAAACTTTGGGACAAATTACGGAACCCCTTTAATTTGATGTCACCGCATTCACCGCTGCTATCCTTTCTTGGTCACCCTCTCTTCTACCCAGCCTATACCAAACCTATCTCATTTCAGGTCTGGTCTCAGGCTGGTCTGAGTCGTATATATGATCTGATCACTGGTGACACTATTAAAACCTTTCCAGTCCTACAAACACAAGCTCAGCTTCCTTACAAGGAATGTTTTTTATATCTTCAAATCGCTCACTTTGCTCAAACAATCATAGGATTTTGCTCAGGGCTAGACAATTTAACCATGTCTGAAGGTATATGCGACTCAGACCCACATGCCCCAGGTATCATCTGTCGCCTCTATGCCCATCTCACATCCCCCCCAAGCAACTCTTCCCTCATATGCTCGACAGTGGTCCAAAGACCTAGCAATTGACCTAGAAGTGGAGGAATGGACGAACATATGGACCAACACAAAAAACTTGTTCCAGAATGTTGTCATGTCAGAAGCACGTTATAAAATCCTCATGCGGTGGTACCTGGTCCCCGCCAGATTCGCTAAGTTCCTGCTGAGTTATTCCCCGAATTGCTTCCGAGGTTGCAGTGAAAGAGGCACACATGCACACATTTGGTGGACATGTCTGATTGTACAACGCTTCTGGGTGACAACATTTCAAATGGCCTCCACATTGCTCCGAGATAATCTAGACCCGGACCCATCGATTGCCTTACTAAATTATATGCCACAGGATTATACCAGAGAACAACTTCATCTTCTCCTTCAACTCACCACAGCGGCCAAGCAAACAATTGCTAAGGCCTGGAAGACACCGACCCTAAACATAGCTGAAGCGAAAAATAGGGTCACCAAGGGCTATAATACACGGCAAAATTGAAGCAACAAACTTAGACAAGATCCCCCAGCACCTCAAAATTTGGCGTCCATGGATAGATCATTTCCTGCCCCCTGACTTTGACAAACATCTCTTAGAACCTTAATTTCACCCTGACCTTCAGCGATAATATTGCTATACAACCTGGGCCCATGCGGGCCACCCGACCAACCTTCCTCATACTAACCTTTCCTTCTTTCTTCCTAACAATCTTTTTTCCTGACTCCAATCCCTTCTTACTAACCCTTCCTCTTTAATCAATGTTTACCATTAGTAACGTATCCCGTTAGTACAAGTTGTTCGGTTGATACATTCTTACAGAGTATTACCATTAACCACCACTCTTGTATCAAAGTGCACTTTCCCCCCTTATGATAGCATCTACGGTTCCTACTGGATTATGTGATCTATGTTAGCTTAATCAAACTCTGTATCCCCTTCCCTAACATGTATCTATCATATTGTTCCATCGAGATGTACACAGTTTTTTGTATCTACACTAATCTACACTGTATTGTCCGTAACTGATATTTGATTGTTACCAATAAAAAATTTTTGAAAAGGAAAAAAGCCAAAAATAGTTGTGGTTTTATTTTTCTTCTCTCTCTATTGTTTTCTCTCTTATATTCACTCTCTATTGTCTGCTCTATTGTTCACTCTTTATTGTTCTATATCTATTGTTCTCTCTCTATTGTTACTGTAATTTAGAACTGTAATGTTTTATTTTTACTATGTTTTATTGTATTTGCTTTGCAGGTATGATATGTCTTACTGTTATACTGTAATGTTACTGTATTTTGTTTTATTGCTAACCATCATTTGCTTAGCAGGTACGTCATTCAGCTGCAGCATGGGTTTACTTATTCTGACAGCAACAGCGTTTGCTCCCATGCTACGTAAAGCCTTGACACCAGCTCTGTTGGAGGTGATTTCACCACCACAGTTAAAAAAAGAGCATATATGCCGAAGCATGGGGGCAGGGGTGGAGGAGCGATTTGCTCCTAACTTTAGGGATGGATTTCCCCCATGGTTCGGCATATATTTTTTAGCCACAGATTGCATTAAAAAATTAAGTTGTATTATTGAGTTAATGTTTTATCGTTACCATTGTTTGCTTTTCAGGTACGCCATTCAGCTGCAGCACTGATTTATTTATCTTGACAGCAACAGTGTTTGCTCTCACAATATGAAAATCAGAGACTCCAGCTCTGTAGAAGGTGATTTCACCACCACAGAAAAAAAAATGGTGCATATATACCTATCATTAGAAGTGGGTGGATGAAGGGCGGTATTCTAATGGTGGGCATACCCACCAATCAATCTCTTTTTTTTGTTCAGCCCATAGGCTGCATGAAAAAAAGAACATTACAATATATGCCCAACAAGGGCCAGCAACGTACTGGTATGTTGCTGGACTTTGAGTGGTTATACCAGAATGATGCCTGCGGGTTTAGGTATCATCTTGGTATCATTCTTTTCAGCCAGCAGTCAGCTTTCATGTAAAAGAAAATCTAGCAGCTAATTAGCCTCTAGACTGCTTTTACAAGCAGTGGGAGGGAATGTCCCCCCACTGTCTTCCATGGTTTTCTCGGGCTCTCCTGTCCAAACAGGGAACCCAAGAATGCATCTTGTGGTTCCGCTACCTGACCATAGAGCTAATCATAGACCAGAATGGCTCCAATCATATCTATGGCCTAAGAAACTGGAAGCTACGAGCATTTCATGACTTAGGTTTCGCCGGATATAAACAGTGCCATTGGGAAATTGGGAAAGCATTTTATCATACCGATCTTGGTGTGGTCAGGTGCTCTGAGGGCAGAGGAGAGATCTAGGGTCTAATAGACCCCATTTTTTTTCACAAAAGGGTACCTGTCAGTACCTATTGCTATCATAGGGGATATTTACATTCCCTGAGAAAATGATAACAATTATAAAAAAAAAAAAAAATGAAAGGATCAGTTTAAAAATAAAGCAAAAAAGCAAAATAAATAATAAAAAAAAGCACCCCTGTCCCCCGTGCTCACAAGGTGAATGCAAGCGTCGGTCCGGTGTCATATGTAAACAGCAATTGCACCATGCATGTGAGGTATCACCGCAAAGGTCAGATCTAGGGCTCTAATTTTAGCAGTAGACCTCTTCTGTAAATCTAAAGTGGTAACCTGTAAAGGATTTTAAAGGCTTTTAAAAATGTATGTAGTTTGTCACCGCTGCACGTTTGTGCGCAATTTTTTTTGCAATTCAATATTTTATTTAGTCATAGGTCAAAAAACAACAAGAATGCAGTGACTCAAGTGTACTGTCCCCTCTACATTCCAAGACCAATCCTATAAAATTTTCTGATTCTATACAACAAAACAAAACAAAAAAAAAGGGGGGAGGAAAAAAGGAAAGGCAATAGAAAGTCGGTATATGGAGGTAAACCCATGTGAGCTCGCCGAACGCAGGGCAAGCTAGAATAAAATCCCCTAGATGTTTCCCCAAGTATTTCATTTACTGTCAAGGAGGATTCTTCCCTCATCTGAAAGCAAAAAGACATTCCAAGGTAACCAAGTCTTAGAGTATAATTCCTGCTGATGTCTTGCGGAAAGTACCAAATCTTCTAATCTACTAATCTCTTTTACTTTATGTAGCCACATCCCGATTGTCGGGGGTAGTGGCGATTTCCACATCAGAGGAATAAAAGCATTGGCTACATCTAAAAGATGACAAATAATAGACTCCTTATATGCTTTTTCTAGTATGTTAGACGTATGGAGAAGGAAGAAGTCCGGGTCTTCCGGTAATGTATAGTCTGTAAGCTTTTGAAGAATACGTCCAACCTCTGTCCAGAAGTATTTTAGTTTGGAGCAATTCCAAAAAATATGTAAAATGGCGCCTTTGTTTCCCTGACATCTCCAACACAAGTCAGAGTGTTCGGGAAAGATTCTCTTCATTCTTATCGGTGTTTTATACCAGCAAGTGAGAATCCTAAAATTAGTCTCTTGTGTTTTTGTGCAAATCAATGACTTATGTGTAAGCCTAAAAATACGTTGCCACTGTATTATACTAAAGGATTTACTGAAATCCTGTGCCCATTCCCGAACAAATTCCGGGAAATGGATTTCCGCCAGCCTAATTAAATAGTTCATAATAATAATGTACGTTTGTGCGCAATTTTAAAGCATGTTGTGTTTGGTATCCATGTACTCGGCATAAGATCATCTTTTTTATTATATCAAACATTTGGGCAATATAGTGTATATATAGTTTTAGTGCATTAAAATTAAAAAAAGTGTTTTTTTTCCAAAAAAATTGCATTTGAAAAATCGCTGTGCAAATACTGTGTTAAAGAAAAAGTTGCAACACCCACTATTTTAATTTGTAGGGCCTTTGCTTTAAAAAAAATATATAATGTTTGGGGGTTCAAAGTAATTTTCTAGCAAAAAAAAAAAAAATTTAATGTAAACAAAAAGTGACAGAAAGGGCTTTGTCTTCAAGTGGTAGGAAGAGTGGGTGATGTGTGACATAAACTTCCAATGTTGTGCATAAAATGCCAGAATGGTTCAAAACTCCCCCAAATGACCCCTTTTTGGAAAGTATACACCCCAAGCCATTTGCTGATAGGCATATTGAGTCCATGGAATATTTTATATTTTGCCACAGGTTTCGGGAAAATTACAAACTTTTTTTTGTGCACAAAGTTGTCACTAAATGATATATTGCTCAAACATGCCATGGGCATATGTGGAATTACACCCCAAAATACATTCTACTGCTTCTCCTCAGTACGGAATACCACATGTGTGAGACTTTTTGGGAGCCTAGCCGTGTACTGGACCCCGAAAATCAATCACCGCCTTCAGGCTTTCTAAGGGCGTAAAATGGTGATTTCACTTCCTCACCACCTATCACAGTTTCGGAGGCCCAGAAATGTCAAGATAACACAAAACCCCCACCAAATGACCCCATTTTGGAAAGAAGACACTTCAAGCTCTTTATTGAGAGGCATGTTGTGTCCATGGAACAGTGGATATTTTGCCACAAGTTTCGGGCAAATTACAATTTTTTACACAAAGTTGTAAACTTCCATTTTGGAAAGTAGACACCCCAAGGTATTTGCTAAGAGGCATGGTGAGTATTTTGCAGCCATTTATTTTTGAAAATAAAGAAAGAAAAGAAAATTTTTTTTTTTTTTCTTCTTTTTTAAATTTTCAAAACTTTGTGACAAAAAGCGAGATCTGCAAAATACTCAACATGCCTCTCGGCAAATAGCTTGGGGTGTCTACTTTCCAAAATGGGGTCATTTGGGGGGAGTTGTGCTATCTGGGCATTTCATGGACCCTGAAACTGTGATAGGCAATGAGGAGTGAAATAAAAAATGTACGCCCTTAGAAAGCCTGAAGGCAGTGATTGGTTTTTGGGGGCCTGTACGCAGTTAGACTGCCAAAACGTCCCATACATGTGGTATCCCCATACTCAGGAGAAGCAGCAGAATGTATTTTGAGGTGTAATTCCACATATAACAATGCTATGTTTGAACAAAATATCATTTAGTGACAACTTTGTGTAAAAAAATATTCCATGGACTCAACAGGCCTCTCAGAAAATAGCTTAAAGTGTCTTCTTTTCAAAATGGGGTCATTTGGGGGTGTTTTGTGCTATCTTGACATTTCATGGCCTCCGAAACTGTGATAGGTAGTGAGGAAGTGAAATCACCATTTTACACCCTTAGAAAGACTGAAGGTGGTGATTGATTTTCGGGGTCCTGTACACGGCTAGGCTCCAAAAAGTCTCACACATGTGGCATCCCCATACTCAGAAAAAGCAGCAGAATGTATTTTGGGGTGTAATTTAACATATGCCTATGGCATGTTTGAGCAATATATCATTTAGTAACACCTTTGTGCAAAAAAAAAGTAAAATAAAAAAGTTTGTCATTTTCCCGCAACTTGTGGCAAAATATAAAATATTCCATGGATTCAAAATCCCTCTCAGCAAATAGCTTGGGGTGTCTACTTTCCAAAATGGGGTCATCTGGGGGGGGTTGTGCTATTTTGGAGTGAAATCAAAAATTTACGCCCTTCGAAATCCTGAAGGCGGTGCTTGCTTTCGGGGCCTTGTACTCGGCTAGGCTCCCAAAAAGTCTCACACATGAGGTATCCCCATACTTAGGAGAAGCATCAGAATGTATTTTGGGGTGAAATTCCATGTATAACCATGGCGCGTGTGAGCAATATATCCTTCAGTGACAACTTTGTATAGTTTTTTTTGTCATTTTTCAATCACTTGTGACAAAAAACAAATATTCAAAAGTCTCAACATGCCTCTCAGCGATTTCCTTGGGGTGTCTACTTTCCAAAATGGGGTTGTTTGGGGGGGTTAGTACTGCCCTGCCATTTTAGTACCTCAAGAAGTGAGATAGGCAGTCATAAACTAAAAGCTGCGTAGATTCCAGAAAATGTACCCTAGTTTGTAGACGCTATAACTTTTGCACAAACCAATAAATATACGCTTATTGACATTTTTTTTACTAAAGACATGTGGCTGAACACATTTTGGCTAAATATATGAGTTTATTAGATTTATTTATAACAAAAAGTAGAAAATATTATTTTTTTTCAAAATTTATATTGCAAAAAATAAAAATCACAGAGGCAATCAAATACTGTCAAAAGAAAGCTCTATTTGTGGGAAAAAAAGGACACAAATTTTGTTTGGGTACAGCATTGCATGTTCGCACAATCACCAGTTAAAACAGTGCAGTGGCAAATTGTAAAAAGTTCTCTGGTCATTGAGCAGCCAATTCCTCCGGGGCTGAAGTGGTTAATATCCATACCAGACCCAAAGGGTCAATGATTTTCAACCCAGCAATACATTACAGCCGCGAGTAGTTTTAAGTTACATTTTTTCCTTTAGAAATGTCATTTTGCTGTGGTCGATATTTAAAGGAACCACAGCAGGCACGATATATAAAGTAATATTTCATTTTTATTGTTTCACTTTAAGCATTATTAAAATCACTGCTCCCGAAAAAACAAACGCTTTTAATTTTTTTTTTGCATTGACACATGTCCCCTGGGGCAGGACCCGGGTCCCCAAACACTTTTTATGGCAATAACTTGCATATAAGCCTTTAAAATGAGCACTTTTGATTTTTCACATTTGTGTCCCATAGACTTTAACGGTGTTCGCACGTTCGAACAAAATTTTTGCCTATTCGCATGTTCTGCTGCGAACCGAACCGGGTGGTGTTCGGCTCATCCCTAGCGCCCATCAATTGCAGACACTGTTCCCATCAATTGCAGCCATTGTGCCATAAATTGCAGCCACTGTGCCCATCATATGCCACCACTGTGCCGATCACATGCAGCCACTGTGCCCATCAAATGCAGCCACCGTGCCCATCAAAATCAGCCATTGTGCCATCAATTGCAGCCACCGTGCCCATCAAATGCAGCCACTGTGTCATCAATTGCAGGCACTTTACCTATCAAATGCAACCACTGTGCCATCAAACGCAGCCACTGTGCCCATCAATTTCAGCCACTGTGCCCATCAAATGCAACCACTGTGCCCATCAATTGCAGCCACTGTGCCCATCAATTGCAGCCACTGTGCCATCAAATGCAGCCACTGTGCCATCAATTGCAGCCACTGTGCTATCAAATGCAGCCACTGTGCCCATCAATTTCAGCCACTGTGCCCATCAAATGCAGCCACTGTGCCATCAATTGCAGCCACTGTGCCATCAATTGAAGCCACTGTGCCCATCAAATGCAGCCACTGTGACCATCAAATGCAGCCACTGTGCCCATCAATTGCAGCTACTGTGCCATCAAATGCAGCCTTATTGTACCCATTATGAGGTGTTTACTTCCCACCATCATCCTTGTGCTGAGTTTCTGGCCAGGCATGTACACCTGCTGTGCCCATTATAACTGTCCCCACTCCCCACTTATGCAACGCATCAGCAATAGCCTACTGACACCTTGTCCAGCAGCAGCATATATGCCCTGGCTGATGGCCGTGGATGCTCACTGGCTGGCCGCAGACTACTCCTGGCCTGCTCAGGCCTTGCGTTCCATCCCTCTGAGGCGCTCGTGAAACCAGAAGTGATGTTGCGGCTTTCAGGGAAAGCACCGCCCATGTCTTACGGTGGTGCCAATCAAAAACACATCAACAAGAATGAAGGAGTGTTGCGGCGCATTGCATTGTGCCATAATGCAGCAAAAAACCCAGCAAATGAAGTGTCTTGTCTGCAATCATTTCATTGCATTGACATCACGCTTGCTATAGTGCACTGTGTCCAGCGCACTTAAAGGACCTTTTTATGTTTTTTTAAGGGGCCTTTTTTTGTGACTAACTTTGGGGGGGCAGTGCCACTGCGCCCCCTATGGACGGGCCCCCACTGCCTAAACTCATGTTTGGGATGAACCATTCACCCAACACTAGCGAAGACCAAAGGAGTAGAGTTATTTGAGGAGGAGGGAGTGATCCACCATGTCAAGGGCAGCAGAGAGGTCCAGGAGTAGGAGTACAGAATAGTGTCCATTGGTTTTAGCTGTTAGTAGATCATTTGTGAGTTCAAGGAGAGCAGTTTCCGTGGAGTGTTGAGGGGAAAATCCAGACTAAAGGGGATCAAGAAGGTTGTTCTCAGTGAGATGGTGGTGCAGTTGGTTGTAGACCAGTTGTTCAAGGAGTTTGGAGGTAAAGGGGAGTAAGGAGATGGGTTTTTATTTGTTAAGCTTGGTGGGGTCTAGTGAGGGATTTTTAAGTATGGGGTGACTAGTGCATATTTTAGAGAGCTGGGGAAGGTACCAGAAGAGAGGGAGAGATTGAAGATGTGAGTTAGCGAGTGTAGGATAGAGCCAGATGGTGACTGTGAGGGATTTATGTGGGAACAAGAGACAGGTGGTTAGGTGGACATTAGAAAAAAGTTTAGCAACCTTGTCTATAGTAGCAGGTTTGAATGAGGGAAGTAGTGATTGTGCCTGTGAACATAGTGTTAAGTGGGCAAGGTATCTGCAAGATCTCCTCACAAATTGTATTAATCCTATTTTTGAGCTGATTGGCGATCTCCTGAGCAGTGAGTGAGTTAGTGGGTGGAGGAAGTGGAGGACGAAGAAGACAGTTGAGACAGTTGGTAGTGAAGAGTTTATAGGGACTGGATGAAAAGGTGTTGAGAGTGAAAAAATATATCTGCTTGGCAGTGAGGGGGCAGGAATAGTATTTTTGGAGGGCAGATTTATATTGTATATACACTATATTGTCAAAAGTATTGGGGCGCCTCCCTTTACCCGCACATGAACTTTATGGCATCCTAGTCTAAGTTCATAGGGTTCAATATTGAGTTGGCCCACCCTTTACAGCTATACCAGCTTCAACTCTTCTGGGAAGGCTATCCACAAGGTTTAGGAGTGTGTCTATGTGAACGTTTGACCATTCTTCTAGAAGTGTATTTGTGAGGTCAGGCACTGATGTTGGACGGGTAGGCCTGGCTTGCAGACTGCACTCTTATTCATCCCTATCAGGTTGAGGTCAGAACTCTGTGCAGGCCAGTAAAGCTCCTCCACCCCAAACTCGCTCATCCATGTCTTTATGGACCTTGCTCTGCTCACTGGTACAAATCATTTGGTGGAGGGAGGATTATGGTATGAGGTTGTTTTTCAGGGGTTGTAAAATAGGAACCTCAAAAACGGGGATTTTTAAGGCAACAAAAAGCGAAAATATTTAAAATTTAGATAAATTTATTGATACAAAATTAGTATTAAAATAAAAAGTAAATAAATCACATGAACAAATACATTGGAAAAAGGACAATAAGATATATTACAAATGTGGCAAAGAAATTCCAAAAGGAATTTCTTTGCCACATTTGTAATATATCTTATTGTCCTTTTTCCAATGTATTTGTTCATGTGATTTATTTACTTTTTATTTTAATACTAATTTTGTATCAATAAATTTATCTAAATTTTAAATATTTTCGCTTTTTGTTGCCTTAAAAATCCCCGTTTTTGAGGTTCCTATTTTATGCTGTATAGGGATGATGGCAACTTTTTCATAACTATCCTTGAGGAGTCTATATTATTTCTGTTTTTCAGGGGTTGGGCTTGGCCCCTTAGTTCCAGTGAAGGGAACTCTTAAGGCATCAGCATACTAAGACATTTTGGACAATTTCTGGCTCCCAACTTTGTGGGAACAGTTTGGGGATAGCCAGTTCATGTTGCAACATGACTGCCAATCAATGCACAAAGCAAGGTCCATAAAGACATGGATGAGCGAGTTTGAGATGGAAGAACTTGACTGGCGTGCATGGAGTCCTAACCTCAACCCTGGAGACTGTGATCCAGGCCTTCTCCTCCAACATTAGTGCCTCATAAATGCGCTTCTGGAAGAATGGTCAAACATAGACACACTCCTAAACCTTGTGGACAGCCTTCCTAGAAGAATTGAAGCTGGTATAGCTGTAAAGGGTGGGTCAACTCGATATTGAACCCTATGAACTTAGACTAGGATGCCATAAAGTTCATGTGCGGGCGTCTCAATACAATATAGTGTCTGTGTATATATATATATATATATATATATATATATATATATATATATATATATATTTGAGGGGCCCGATTGTTGTGTGTGTAGTGAGGTGGGCGAGCTTGTCTAGGGAAATTGACAGTGAGCTGTTGTAGACAGAAGTGGCTAGATTGGGAGTAGAGGAGAGAAGGGTTGAGGTGGCGAGGGTTTCTAAGGGTAACTGTTGGAGGGAGAGGAGGTGAAAAACAGGCAAAGTGCAAAACTAATAAGCTGGTGATCAGACAGTGGGAGAGGATTAATGGAGAGGTTGCATGAAGTATATAGATAGGAGAATACATGTTTAAGGTTGTTGCCATCAGAGAAGCCTGTATCCATTGCTTCAGGTCAAAAGAGGAGGTTAGAAGTAGCAGGAGTATTAGTATTAACAGGGATGTTGAAGTCATAGAGAATGATTGTTGGGACTTCAGAAGGGTAGCCAGGCAGAGAAGTCATCAAGGAAGGTTGATACCGGTCTGGGGGCGATAGATTACAGCAATTCTTAGAGAAACGGGAGAAAATAGACAAATACAATGTGCCTCAAAAGAGGAGAGTGTCAGAGAGTGAGGTTGGTGAAGTACCTGATGGGTGCTGCATGGGGCTAAAAGGATTCCCATTTCACCACCCTTCCACCCACTGGATCTGGGGGAGTGAATACAGTGAAGGCCACCATAGGAAAGGGAAGCAGGAGAAGTAGTGTCAGATTCATGAAGCCAGATTTCCGTAATGGCAAGTAGATTAAAGGATTTTGTGATAAAGAGGTTGTGGAGGGAGGTGAATTTGTTACAGATAGAGCGAGCATTCCAGAGGGTGCAGGAGAAGGGGAGGCTGGTTTTAGGGAGAAGAGGGATGGAAACGAAGTTCTGTGAATTGCGGCTACTGCCAGAGGAAGTGGGCTGATGGGAACGTTGGACACAGTTAACCACTTAATAACTGGCCCATAGCCGAATGACGGCTGCAGGGCGGTTGCTCAACTCTGGGAGGGCGTACTATGACGTCCTCCCAGAATTCCCCTCTCGGGCGCGCACCCGAACACATCCGTGACCGCCAGGTCCGGAGGACCCAGCGCATCACGGATCCCGGTAAATGGCCGCTGATCGCGACAGTTTACCATGTGATTGCACCGTCAAATGACGGCGCGATCACATGTAAACAGACCGGCGTCATCTGATGACGCCGGTTCCTCTCCTCCCCTCCTGTGTACCAATCGGTACACTGTGAGTGGAGAGGGGGATGGATGGATGGCTGCAGCGCTGTGGGCTGGATGTGTAGTGCCCACAGCGCTGCACAGTGACATCCAGCCATCCATCCATCCATGCTCAGCCATCCCTACTACTCTGCAATGCTGTGCAATACTCTGCAAAGACCAACATTACCCTGGAACACCCCACATTACTCTGCAAAGCCCCACATTACCCTGCAATACCCTGCCATACCCGCCATACTCCGCCATACCCCGCCATACTCCGCCATACCCCACCATACCCCACAATACCCCGCCATACTCTGCAATACCCCACCATACTCCGCAATACCCCGCCATACTCCGCAATACCCCTCCATACTCCACAATACCCCGCCATACCCCGCCATACTCCGCAATACCCCACCATACTCCGCAATACCCCACCATACTCCGCAATACCCTGCCATACCCCGCCATACCCCGCCATACCCCGCAATACCCCGCCATACCCTGCAATAGTATGCAATAGGGGGCGCTATAAACCTATAAACATAAGTGTTAGTAAGCTGCTGCCAAAAAAGACATAACAATCCACATCAAAAACAGTGAGCCATATTATAGTAATTGTGCTAAAAAAATTTGTTCAAAAAACTTGTTGCATGATATTCAAAATAAAAAATAGGAAAGTCCTAAATGGTGGGTGAATTTACTGCATTCGTGATAATTGATTGTCCCAATCCAATGAAGAGATTAGAGCAAAAAATTGAAAAACAACACCAAGAAAAACACATAAATCTTCATAGATGAAACAAAATCTTAGCGATGATAAAAGGCTCCGTCACCAAAGAGGAAGAAATCACCTTGGAATAATAGATATCTGCTTACCAGATACCAATGACTCCTTTAACTAAAAAGAGAGTCATTAGTGCTTGTACAGGATTGTGCCTGTTCACATGAAGGCTGGAAGGCTGGGTGGTACTTTAGGCATAGATCCCTCCCGTCCCAATCATTCAGGATAGGAAATATGAGAAACAAAAAGGAATCTCCATAGCGTAAAACCGTTTAATATATGTAAAAAAAGAGACAATAAAATAGCTTCCCTGAAGACGTTCATAACGAAACGTACGTTGGAGCGGTACGTGGTCACGTGTCCAGTTCGTCCTACCAACTTCCGGATCATCTGGCTGACTAGGCGCACGGGGTGGAACGCACGCCGCACGCCGCATGTGTGATGTGATGTGAAGGGTCTTGGACACCATTTACCCTGACATGCAAGCAGTCCCAGTGCCGGGTAGGCACCGATCAATGTAAGAGGCCATTTGGCTATTTTATTGTCTCTTTTTTTACATATATTAAACGGTTTTACGCTATGGAGATTCCTTTTTGTTTCTCATATTTCCTATCCTGAATGATTGGGACGGGAGGGATCTATGCCTAAAGTACCACCCAGCCTTCCAGCCTTCATGTGAACAGGCACAATCCTGTACAAGCGCTAATGACTCTCTTTTTAGTTAAAGGAGTCATTGGTATCTGGTAAGCAGATATCTATTATTCCAAGGTGATTTCTTCCTCTTTGGTGACGGAGCCTTTTATCATCGCTAAGATTTTGTTTCATCTATGAAGATTTATGTGTTTTTCTTGGTGTTGTTTTTCAATTTTTTGCTCTAATTTCTTCATTGAATTGGGACAATCAATTATCACGAATGCAGTAAATTCACCCACCACTTAGGACTTTCCTATTTTTTATTTTGAATATCATGCAACAAGTTTTTTGAACAAATTTTTTTAGCACAATTACTATAATATGGCTCACTGTTTTTGATGTGGATTGTTATGTCTTTTTTGGCAGCAGCTTACTAACACTTATGTTTATAGGTTTATAGCGCCCCCTATTGCATACTATTTCTATATTTGATTATCTTATTCAAATTAAGGGGAGCAGCTTGTCACTTGTGTATTTTTGGGTTTTGTTTATTCAATTGATCATCTACGGGTGACACATTTTTTGGGGTCAGTACATTTACGGATCCTTTTATTTTAATTTTTAATGTTTATTTCTTGGTTTTATTAGTTTCACTTATACTGACACCACTGGCGCGGAAGTATTGTTTATCTATCATACCCTGCAATACCCCGTCATACTCTGCAATACCCCGCCATACCCAGCCATACCCCGCCATGCTGAGCCATGCTCGGCTGTACTCGGCCTCTGTGTGTGGCCAGGCTGTGGAAGTCTCACACATGTGGTATTGCCATACTCAGGAGGAGTAGGAGAATCTATTTTGGGGTGTCATTTTTGGTATGTACATGTTATGTGGTAGAAATATTGTATAAATGGACAACTTTGTGTTAAAAAAAAAAAAAATGCGTTTTAACCACTTCCCGCCCGCCGGCCTTCATACAATGTCCTTGACTTTGTGCAGGGATATCTGAATGATGCCTGCAGCTACAGGCATCATTCAGATATCAGCTTTTTCAGCCGGCGATTCCCTACACCATAAGAATGATCATAGCGGCTGTTCCACTGCTTGATCGTTCTTACGGGAGCCGAAAGGGGATGTCCCCCCCTCCCGCGCTTCTACCGACTCACCGCTACGATTGAAGCCAAGATCGTTTTTTTTTTTTTTTATTTCAGGCTTCCCAGCCTAGAGGTGAGATGTGGGGTCTTATTGACCCCATATCTCACTGTAAAGAGGACCTGTCATGCCATATTCCTATTACAAGGATGTTTACATTCCTTGTAATAGGAATAAAAGTGGTCAAAAAAATTTTTTTTTGGAAAAAAGCATCAAACTTTAATAAATAAAGTAAAATGAACAATAAAAAAAAAAAAATTTAAAGCGCCCCTGTCCCTGTGTGCTCGCATGCAGAAGCGAACGCATACGTAAGTCCCGCCCACATATGAAAACGGTGTTCAAACCACACATGTGAGGTATTTCTGCAATCGGTAGAGCGAGAGCAATAGTTTTGGCCCTAGACCTCCTCTGTAACTCAAAACATGTAACCAGTAAAAAATTTTAAGCGTCGCCTATGGGGATTTTTGAGTAGCAAAGTTTGGCGCCATTCCACAAGCGTGTGCAATTTTGAAAGGTGACATGTTGGGTATCTATTTACTCAGCGTAACTTCATCTTTCACATTATGCATTATTTTGGTTTTTGTAAAGCACAAAACAGTTTTTTTTCCAAAAAAAAACGCGTTAAAAAAAATGCTGCGCAAATATCGTGCAAGATAAAAAGTTGCAACAACCGCCATTGTATTCTCTAGGGTCTTTACTAAAAAAACCTATAAAATGTTTTGGGGTTCTATGTAATTTTCTAGCTAATAAATGATGATTTTTACATGTAGGAGAGAAATGTCAGAATTGGCCTGGGTGCTCCAGAACGCCTGAAGGTGCTCCCCTGCATGTTGGGCCTCTGTATGTGGCCACGCTGTGTAAAAGTCTCACACATGTGGTATCGCCGTACTCGGGAGTAATAGCAGAATGTGTTTTGGGGTGTAATTTGTGGTATGCATATGCGGTGTGTGAGAAATAACCTGCTAATATGACAATTTTGTGGAAAAAAAAAAAAGTAAAAAAAAAACCTTGATTTTGCAAAGAATTGTGGGAAAAAATGACAACTTTAAAAAACTCACCATGCATCTTTCTAAATACCTCGGAATGTCTTCTTTCCAAAAAGGGGTCATTTGGGGGGTATTTGTACTTTTCTGGCATGTTAGGGTCTCAAGAAATTAGATAGGCCGTCAGTACTTCAGGTGTGATCAATTTTCAGATATTCGCACCATAGCTTTTGGACTCTATAACTTTCACAAAGACCAAATAATATCCACCGATTTGGGTTATTTTTACCAAAGATATGTAGCGGTATAAATTTTGGCCAAAATATATGAAGAAAAATTAATATTTGCAAAATATTATAACCGAAATGAAGAAAAATCTATTTTTTTACAGATTTTTCGGTCTTTTTTCTTTTATAGCGCAAAAAATAAAGAACCCAGCGGTGATTAAATACCACCAAAAGAAAGCTCTATTTGTGTGAAAAAAAGGACAAAAATTTCATATAGATACAGTGTTGCATGACTGAGTAATTGTCATTCAAAATGTGAGAGCACCAAAAGCTAAAAATTGGTCTGGTTAGGAAGGGGGTTTAAGTGCCCAGTTGTCAAGTGGTTAAATAATGGAGCCTCGAGGTTGAGGGATATATCACCAGAGGTTAGGAGAAGCAGGAGGGTGAGGCAGATATGAGAGTGCAATGTATATGAAGGGACATACCCCGTGTCCTGGAGGTCTTATCAGCATGTGGGTGTAGATATAGCAGGGAGGGTGATTGATATATATATATATATATATATATATATATATATATATATATATATACATAAGCTGTGGGATGGAGAAGAATGGTAAAGGAAAGAGAGTTTAAGGTGACAGGACACAACTGTCAGAACGAGTGGTAGAAAGCACATGTTACAACATGGAAGGAGAGCTGAATAGGGTCACATGCAGTCTGTTTGGTGCTTTTCAATGCAGTTTGCCATGTTTGTTCGCTTTGTGCAATTGATGAAGTGCAGAGTCTGAAGTGCATATCACTTATATAAAGAACCTCAGCAACATTCCTCCCAGCAAAGTTCTATCCCCATAAGAATGCTCTAGCTTTAAACTGTTAAGGGCGGGGGGTGGTTGTTAGTTAATTATTCATGAGTTAATAAAAGGATGGCTGGCAATCAAAGCAAACTTTTCACATCTAAGTCAGGCTTGCAAGAGGGCAGAGTTGTAAAGATAATATCAACTCATAACTTTCAGTTTTGGGTGGATGTAAGCAGCAACATACCAAAATGCACACAGACACAGTGCAAGCAAACAGTAACATTCCAGTTTTGGTTGAATGTAAGCAGCAACATACTTGTGGAGGAACAGAAAAGATATGTTCAGATGAGACATTCAGCTAGAGCAGAGCCTGACGTGCACATCACTTGTATAAAGAATCACTAAAGGAAAGAACCCCAGCAATGTCCCCCCCAACAAAGTGCCCCAAATAAAAAAAAAAAAGTCACATCTTAAGGTTACATTGCATGATAACAAGTACCCCACAAATTCCCACTGATATATGAGCCATTTATGACAGTACATAAATATAAACAGCACATGTGGCATTCTAAATAGAGATGAGCTTGGGCATTCTCCAAACTCATCTCTAGTCAAACTTTAAACTCACACACTTGTTTTAGTCCAATGAGCTGTGGGCTAGTTCATTCCTCTCCTGCAGTCCACTCCTTTGTTTATGTGAGTTGCATGGTGGTAATGACCCAGGCCACAGATCATCAGAGTTGAAAAAGAGCACAAGATCAGCTAGAGGTGAGTTTGGAGGAAGCCCAAGCTAATCTCTAATCTTGAATAATGTGAAACCATTAGTTTTACATGATCTGATTCCACCTCTGTTGGTTTATATTTAGAAAAAACTGAAACACAGATGAGCCAGATAAAATTGCTAATCAGTTCAAAAAAATGTCACATGACACTTGAGGGTCACTTGACAAAAAATAGCAATCTTGAGTGTCCCATATTTGACCAATGAGAGAAAAGCGCCAAAAGTTGAGGTTTATGGCAATGACAGTTACAATCAAACCAAGGAAAAGACACGCCAAAGTAAACACATTTTAAGCAGCTTTTAACCCAGAAAACACAGATGATCCACAGTTACATGGTAAGATATTTCCTAAATGCTTATAATATGCTAGCATGACACTAGTGTCATGCTAAAGATTATTCTTCCACCACTGGCGAATTTGTGTATGTGTGCAATATTACAGCACTTCCAAACTTTTTTACTTATTTAATATTAATGCACTACATCCTTAGTGAATCCTCCTACATTTGTTCATTTGTAAACAATCTTATAAGAGGTAAATATTCCTGCTGATGCTGAGAAAATATTTACACAAGAAAAAACCTTACTATATGCTTACTGTGCCTGGACTTCATGAGAGGTATGACAGGAGTAAAATTGCCGCTCTGAAACTGTATTCTCCTTTATCCAATTATGTGTAGGAATAAATGAAAAAAAGTGTATATATACACACGCAAAATTGATAGGGACAGATAGCTCCAAAATAATGCAACTCAAATGTCCATTGTCCATGTGTCACTGGATCAATACAAACAATACAAACAAAGCCAGGGTTGAAGCTTAGAGCAATAAAAAGCTCCCCAAGCTGCAACCTTTTATTTGTTTGTATAAATATACTATACATACACACACAGCAAGTGAATGGCACTGCCATAGGTAGAACACAGGTCCAGTAGATAAAAAAGGCAGCAAGAAAGGATCAGAGAACCAATAAAATGTATTTGATGCTCTTCAAGTTTATGTTCAACACATAACTGGATGTTTGCAGTGAGCATGGATTTACTGGGTACAAAATAAGTTGAATTGTAGACCTCTAAATTGCATGTAATGCAGATGGACTACATTTATTTCTAAAAATGTCATCCTCATGGTAATGTTTTCCATTTTACTAGCTTAAGTTTCTGTTTAGAAACTGGTTTCTGAAAACTGAAGAGTCATAATACAGCAACAACTTTAAGAGGAGGATTTGGGTAATCATGACATAACCTTACATTAATTCCTACTGACATATGTTGTTGTGCTTGAGAGATGAGGCCATTGGCTGCACTTTTCCAACTCACAGGACTTACCCTACCACAATCTCCTGACAATATATAATAAATATATTTAAGATAAATACATTTCATGAGATGACTTCACATCAACTTTAAGGGAATACTTACTTTTTAGTAACTTATATTTTGGATTTTTAAAAATGTATATGTGTTTATACAATATCATGTTATTTTCATGATAAAGCCTCACAAATTCTAAAGAATGATTTTCCTCTGCATCATGATCTCCCATGAGGAATCCTGTTTTAGACAGAGCAGACCATATATATATATATGTATCTATTCCAAGACAGGTGCAGACAATATTACATTTTGATTTCTCTTTTGCAATAAACGAAAAAATCATTTTAGGTCTTATGGGAAAGTGTTGATTGATCTGTACCTTTTACAGCATTAATTTGTGGTTATGAAATTTCAGTGCCCTGAGAATCCTGTTCGGCTTTTTCCCCCTTAGCGATGAAGGATGTAGACAGGTGGAAAAAGTAAATAAACCTAATTTGGAAGCTCCACTTTTAGCTAAAGATGTGGCACATTATCTGCTGAGAGTAAGAGCACAAGTATAGTTCAATGACAACACACAAGGAAAGTTACTCAGAGCACAGGGCATATCACGGAATAATATTTTAAAGCATGAGGCAACAGATGGGTCAATGCTGTCACTTTTGTCTATATGCCCTTAAGAGAGTATATCTAATATTAGAAAATATTAGAAAAAATATACATTGGGTTCTGTACTTAATAAAAGCTGCATACTGTTAAATGCAATCATAGAATTAGCACAGAAAAGCGACGGGCAGAAAAATGGTATTTATTCATTAATTTTTTGTAACCTTTGTGTCTGAGATTATACCTACAGTACATTTATCCCAAGCGTTTGCTTACTGTTGATTGACTCACTACCTCTGCTAGAAGTCTGTTGCAAGCATCCACATTTTTTGTTTATTAAATAATACTTTATTAGGTTCATTCTGAACTTTCCCTCGGTTGGTTTGTAGTCACGCAACTGTGTTCTTGATCTCAGCTTTATACTGAACCTATTGCTGCTATTTATTCCTCCCATGTTTTAAGATTTTAAGTCATGGCCCCCTTCCCCTCATTCCTTGAGGTAGTACTCATACAGTTCCTCTTGTTTTTCCTGATGTTTTATCCCCCTAGACCTTGCACCATTTTTTGTTAACCATCTCTGGGATGGTCCCAGGAGAGGCCATGACAGCTGCTTTCTTACCCAAGTCGTTCCCAGCTCCCATCTATTCACTCTGTGAAACAGTTTTTCCAGCCACTCAATTTACTGCCAAAGAACCTATGCATCTATAAAGAACCATGCTCCTTCCCAAAGAACAGGTGATACACCAAAACTTTTGCCTTTATTGAGAGGGCAAGGGTCATTTTCATGATCCCACATGCTCTGTCCATGAAACTCCTTTTTCACTCCACTTGAAGTTTGCTTTATTAGACCCAGTGACATTGCTCTTACATGCTTCTCTCGCCAGTGCTTCTCCATTCATCACTCAATTTCAACATACATATGCCCAGGAGCTGCAGGCAACTTTGTGGATTGGGGTATGGTGGCATCTCTAAATCTTTAGCTCATTTTTCTCTCTTCCCCTCTTCTAGTGATGTCATTGTGCTTCACAGCATGATCTATCCATTACCAGCCTCATCTATTTAAAATGTCTGTAGGAGTACACCACCACAAATGGATTTCTTACCTTCAAGCACACTCCCAGCATAGAGACCGGGGTCTCACCAAGAGCCCGGGCCCTGTACTAATGATCGAGACCCATAATTCCCAATTCTGGGCAGTAGCGTATCTAGGGTATGGCACACATGGCAAGTGCCATGGGCGCCATATGAAGGGGGTGCTCATGAGTGGCTGGGCAGCAAGCAGTGTTGCCAATCGCGGCCGCCCATATTTCTTTCTCGAACATCACGGGACACAGAGCCACAGTAATTACTGATGGGTTATATAGGTATCACTGGTGATTGGACACTGGCACACCCTATCAGGAAGTTCAACCCCCTATATAATCCCTCCCCCTTGCAGGGATACCTCAGTTTTTACGCCAGTGTCTTAGGTGATGGACGTGTAAAGATGTCCTGTGCTGAGCTCCAAAGGGAATATCCTAAGATCCTATACTGGGGCAAGCTAGGCGAACCGGATCCATTCAAAGTGTCTTTTCATGGCCGAATTGAATGGTACCCGGGCCTCGTGTCCGAAGAAACGAGGTTTTACCAGTAATGCTTCTCTTTTTAGAGAGCTGGACCCCGCAGATCAGAAAATGGCTTTAAACTTCCTAATTTCTGGCGAGGTGCTTTACGGTCCCAGAACTGTTGGATCCTCCTACTGATGGGGGCCCCAGTCTCTGACGGTTTTTTCAAATGGAGCCCACCGTGAGAGGTGAAGATTGGGTCTGTGTAAACAGCACCCTGCGGCTGGATAAGGTAAGAGGAGATTCCACAGAATTTTTGAGTTCTAGTTCTTTTCTCCTTTAAGGTAAATGCATGCTATGCCTATTGTGACCACCGGGGGCTGCCAAGAGCACAAACCTACACATGCTGACTCTGTCTCAGGTGTTGTAATCGCTGTTTATGTCCCAGTGTATCAAGCAGGCTGCAAACAGGTAAGGTGGAAAGGGGGGATTTCTCATGTTTGAATGTCCCCCCCCAGGCTAGAGAGGGGCCACAGGGGTCTAGAAAGTGGTTATACCACCCGGGCTCTGCGGCCTAATGGCCCCCATCTCTCAAGATAGCCGTTCAGGCAGATCTTGTTACCAGCCTCCCTCCCTCCCCCCCCATCCCCAGCCTTTCTCCGGAAGCATGACAGGAGAGTTGGCAGCGCGGGAAGCGCTCGTTTTTTTCAAAACTCGAGGGGGGGGGGCAGTAGAGGAGGGGGCGGGACGTCAGCACAGGTGCTTAGACTCCCACTCAGGCCAGCTGCAGGCTATTAGAGGCACTCTGTACAGGTGCACACAGCCTTCTGAGAGACACAGAGCTGACGGTCGCATGTAAGGTGGGACACAGGCATTCTCCTAGGCAGCATTTACTGAAGTAACACCAGACTGAGCATTGGGTAGCAAGGCTTTTAGCCAGACTACATCGCTCAGCGGGCAGTGTTCATTTGTATACCTCAGACCTTGTTGCTTTGCACTATGGGTAGAAGAGGTTCAAGCACCCCAGGAACCAGAGACACTAGGGGATCTCGTTTAGGTTCTGAGGGCCCCCTGTCGGCAGCATCCTTCCCCCCTAAAGATGGGCCAGGGGCGGCTAGCCAGGGAGAGCCATCGGGGTCAGGGGCTACACCTGCTTCTGGCACTTCAGCCCCTGTATATATTACACAAGAGGTTTTTTCCTCAACCATTAATGGTCTAGAGGAAAGATTAATGGCCGTGATTACGTCTTCACTCAGTGGAAGAAAACGCACTAGGCTTTCCTCTGTTCCCCAAGACCCTCAGACAGAGGAGCTCTGGAATAAAGGAGATGAATCCCTTTCAGAGGATCGGGATGGGATGGATGATTCCTCTTCGGAGGATTCAGGTGGAGAGGGACCCTCTGCGACTTCCCAAGAGGAGAAAGTCTTAGTGCAGATCCTCACTGGATTGGTCCGCTCCACATTTAAGTTGCCCATACCTGAAACTGCTAAAGAATCCTCTTCTGCTTTGGGGTCACTGAAACCTTTCCAAGCAGCACATGCTTTTCCTGTTCATACTCTACTTGAAAAGCTTATTTATTCTGAGTGGGATCACCCAGACAAACGTTTTTTTCCGCCGAGAAAGTTTTCAACACTTTATCCGATGGAAGAAAAGTTTATTAAAATGTGGGGAATACCGGCTATTGATGCCGCCATTTCCTCCGTAAATAATAGCCTGACTTGTCCTGTAGACAATGCTCAGATGCTCAGGGATCCTGTAGATAAAAGGATGGAATCCCTATTGAAGGATGTTTTCTCCTTAGCAGGATCAGTGGCCCAACCTGCAGTAGCAGCGATTGGAGTCTGTCAATACTTAAGAGACCATGTTAAGCAGGTCATCAAAGTATTACCTGAACAGCAGGCCCAGGGGTTTGCTAACCTTCCAGCGGCCTTATGCTTTGTGGTTGACGCCATTAGAGATTCTATCGTGCAAACCTCCCGTCTTTCACTGGGGTTGGTGCATATACGTAGAATCCTATGGTTGAAAAATTGGTCAGCCGAAGCACCATGTAAGAAGCTACTGGCTGGGTTTCCATTTCGTGGTGCAAGGTTGTTTGGAGAGTACTTGGATAACTATATCAAGAGAATCTCTTGTGGGAAAAGCACTCTCTTACCTGTCAAGAAGAAGAGTAAGCGTCCCTCTTTCAAACGGACTCTTTCCCCAGCACCGGGGGCTTCAGCCTCTAGGCAGTCTCGACGGCCGCCTCCATCGGGGTCCAGAGACAAGAGTCAACCCCAGGGACAAAAGAAGTCCTGGGGAAAGAAGCCTACTAGGCAAAACACTAAGACCTCTGCATGAGGGGGTGCCCCCGCTCACTCGAGTGGGGGGAAGACTGCGACAGTTCTCAGAGCTCTGGCAGGAGGATTTCCAGGACAGATGGGTAATCTCCACGGTAACCTTAGGGTACAAGCTGGAGTTTCAGGAATTCCCCTCTCCTCGGTTCCTCAGATCAAATGTTCCCAGAGACCCAGAGAAGAAGCAGTCGCTCCTTCTAGCGTTAGAGCGACTTTTGTTGCAGGAGGTCATTATGATAGTTCCCGCAAAGGACCAGGGATTGGGCTTCTATTCCAACCTTTTTACGGTCCAAAAGCCAAATGGGGATGTCAGGCCCATTCTGGACTTAAGGGATCTGAACCGATTCCTAAGGATTCAATCCTTCCGCATGGAATCAATTCGAACAGTAGTTCCCACCCTGCCGGGAGGAGAATTTCTGGCATCAATAGACATCAGAGATGCATATCTGCGCTTCGAGGTAGGAGGGCGCCATTTCCAGTTTGTGGCTCTGCCTTTCGGGATAGCCACTGCACCTCGAGTGTTCACAAAGATCTTGGCTCCTCCTCTGGCCAGATTAAGGGCTCAGGGTATAGCTGTCATAGCATACCTAGACGACCTGCTCTTGATAGACCGGTCGGTAGCCTCTTTGAAGGGAAACTTGAGGACCACGGTCAGGTATCTAGAACACCTGGGTTGGATCCTCAACTTAGAAAAGTCTTTCCTAAAACCAGTAAGAAGACTGGAGTATTTAGGTCTGATTATAGATACAAGCCAGAAGAAGATATTTCTACCCCAGGCAAAGATCTGACAGTAAGGACCAAGAAGGGTCCCTCAGTCCGCCTTTGTATGAGGCTACTAGGGAAGATGGTGTCTTCATTCGAAGCAGTTCCCTATGCTCAGTTTCACTCAAGAATGCTGCAACACAGTATTCTGTCGACCTGGAACAAGAAGGTTCAGGCATTAGACTTTCCGATGCACCTGTCGCATGCGGTGCGTCAGAGCCTCAATTGGTGGCTCATACCCGAAAACCTGCATAAGGGGAAATCCTTTCTACCGGTTACCTGGATGGTGGTAACAACAGATGCCAGTCTGTCAGGTTGGGGAGCAGTTCTGGAACAGGCTGCGGTCCAAGGGGTATGGTCCAAGACAGAGAGGACCTTACCCATCAACATTCTGGAGATCCGGGCGATACATATAGCTCTAAAAGCCTGGACTATCAGGCTACAGGGTTGTCCGGTCAGGATCCAGTCCGACAATGCCACAGCAGTGGCTTATGTCAATCATCAGGGAGGCACCCGGAGCCGAGCTGCTCAAAAAGAGGTGAACCAGAGCTTAGTCTGGGCAGAGATGCATGTGCCATGCATATCGGCAGTTTTCATCCCGGGAATAGAAAATTGGCAGGTGGACTATCTAAGTCGCCAGCAGTTACTTCCAGGGGAATGGTCTCTGCATCCTGACGTCTTTTGGGCCATATGCCAAAGATGGGGGGTTCCAGATGTAGATCTCTTTGCATCCCGATTCAACAAAAAGATAGACAGATTTGTGGCAAGGACAAAAGATCCTCTTGCATGCGGGATGGATGCGTTGGTGATTCCGTGGCATCGGTTCTCACTGATTTACGCATTCCCGCCTATTCTGCTACTACCACGACTCCTTCGCAGGATCAGGCAGGAAAGGAAGTCGGTACTTCTGGTGGCCCCCGCTTGGCCCAGAAGGACTTGGTATGCAGAAATAGTAAGGATGACGGTGGGTTCCCCGTGGACCCTACCGGTACGCCCAGACCTGTTATCTCAAGGTCCAGTGTTCCATCCTGCCTTACAAACGCTAAATTTGACGGTTTGGCTATTGAGACCCACGTTCTAAAGAGTCGTGGGCTCTCAGGTCCTGTCATATCTACCTTGATTAATGCAAGTAAGCCAGCTTCCAGGATGATTTATCATAGAGTCTGGAAGGCTTATATAACCTGGTGTGAATCCAGAGGTTGGCATCCCAGGAAATATGTCATAGGTAGAATCCTTGATTTTCTACAGATGGGATTAGAGATGAAGCTGGCCTTGAGTACCATCAAGGGCCAGGTTTCTGCTTTATCAGTATTATTTCAGCGGCCACTTGCTTCGCATTCTTTGGTCTGAAACTTTATGCAGGGGGTGATGCGTCTTAATCCTCCGGTTAAAGCGCCCCTAAACCCCTGGGACTTGAATTTGGTCCTGGCTGTGTTACAGAAACAGCCTTTTGAACCAATAAGTCAGATTCCTTTGGTCTTGTTGACAAGGAAATTAATTTTTTTGGTGGCCATCTCTTCTGCTAGAAGAGTATCAGAATTAGCAGCTCTTTCCTGTAAGGAGCCTTATTTGATTATACACAAGGATAGAGTGGTACTACGCCCTCATCCTAGTTTTTTACCGAAGGTGGTTTCTGATTTTCATTTAAACCAAGACATTGTTCTACCTTCCTTTTTTCCAGATCCCTGTTCTCCGGAAGAGAGATCTCTACATTCGTTGGATGTAGTAAGAGCAGTTAAGGCCTATCTAGGGGCAACTACTCAGATCCGCAAGACGGATGTTTTGTTTGTGCTGCCAGAGGGTCCCAATAGAGGACAGGCAGCGTCAAAAGCTACCATTTCTAAATGGATTCGACAGTTGATCATTCAAGCTTACGGTTTGAAACAGAAGATTCCTCCGTTTCAGATCAGGGCACATTCCACAAGGGCTATTGGTGCTTCTTGGGCAGTGCATCACCGGGCCTCTATGGCTCAAATCTGCAAGGCCGCAACCTGGTCTTCAGTTCATACATTCACCAGATTCTATCAGGTGGATGTGAGAAGGCATGAGGATATCGCCTTTGGGCGTAGTGTGCTGCAGGCAGCGGTACAGGGTCCTCAGGTCTGATTGCACCCTACTTGGTCGTGGTTCCCCCCCCTCAGGTAGCATTGCTCTGGGACATCCCATCAGTAATTACTGTGGCTCTGTGTCCCGTGATGTTCGAGAAAGAAAATAGGATTTTTTAAAACAGCTTACCTGTAAAATCCTTTTCTTTCGAAGGACATCACGGGACACAGAGGTCCCGCCCCTCTTCTAATACACTATATTGCTTGGCTACAAAACTGAGGTATCCCTGCAAGGGGGAGGGATTATATAGGGGGTTGAACTTCCTGATAGGGTGTGCCAGTGTCCAATCACCAGTGATACCTATATAACCCATCAGTAATTACTGTGGCTCTGTGTCCCGTGATGTCCTTCGAAAGAAAAGGATTTTACAGGTAAGCTGTTTTAAAAAATCCTATTTTTTCGGCAGTCTCTGGAGCAGCCCGATCCAATCCTGTATTTGGCCAGCTCCAGCAGGTGGAGCCACCCAGCCCTGAGGGTGAACTTGACAGAGGCTGGGCTCACGGTGCGCTACTACTGGTGGCAAGGCGAGTGATGCCATGGCGCATCCCTCCAAGCATGCCAGAATTTAAAAACAGTCACCAGGAGCAAGAGGCAAGCTGTGCAGGAGGAACAGAGGAGCCCTTGTAGTAGTCTGAGTGTCCTGATGATCCAGAGAGTTGGGGACAGAGTGACAGCATGAGAGTGATAGCCCAGCCCAGGCATCCACAGCACTAACGGACTAGCCCAGGGCAGGCAGGCACACCTTAGGTAATAAATAGAGGAGGTGATGAAGGCAGGAGGGATGGATCATGGAGGCAGGAGGGATGGTATGATGGAGTCAGGAGGGATGGTGTGATAGACGCAGGAGGGATGGTGTGATGGTGACAGGAGGGATGGTGTGATAGAGGCAGGAGGGATGGTGTGATGGTGACAGGAGGGATGGTGTGATGGTGACAGGAGGGATTGTGTGATGGAGGCAAGAAGGATGGTGTGATGGAGGCAGGAGGGATGGTGTGATGGAGGCAGGAGGGATGGTGTGATGGTAACAGGAGGAATAGTGTAATGGAAGCAGGAGGGATGGTGTGATGGAAGAAGGAGGGATGGTGTGATGGTGACAGGAGGGATGGTGTGATGGTGACAAGAGGGATGGTGTGATGGTGACAGGAGGGATGGTGTGATGGAGGCAGGAGGGATGGTGTGATGGAGGCAGGAGGGATGGTGTGATGGAGGCAGGGGGGATGGTTTGATGGAGGCAGTAGGGATGGTGTAATTTTGACAGGAGGGATGGTGTGATTTTGACAGGAGGGATGGTGTGATTTTGACAGGAGGGATGGTGTGATGGTGACAGGATGGATGGTGTGATGGAGGCAGGAGGGATGGTGTGATGGAGTCAGGAGGGTTGATGTGATGGAGGCAGGAGGGATGGTGTGATTGTGACAGGAGAGATGGTGTGATGGTGACAGGAGGGATGGTGTGATGGAGGCAGGAGGGATGGTGTGTTGATGAAAGGAGGAATGGTGTGATGGTGACAGAAGGGATGGTGTAATGGTGACAGGAGGATTGGTGTGATGGAGGCAGGAGGGATGGTGTGATGGTGACAGGAGGGATGGTGTGATGGTGACAGGAGGGATTGTGTGATGGAGGCAGGAGGGATGGTGTGATGGAGGCAGGAGGGATGGTGTGATGGTGACAGGAGGAATGGTGTAATGGAAGCAGGAGGGATGGTGTGATGGAAGAAGGAGGGATGGTGTGATGGTGACAGGAGGGATGGTGTGATGGTGATAAGAGGGATGGTGTGATGGTGACAAGAGGGATGGTGTGATGGAGGCAGGAGGGATGGTGTGATGGAGGCAGGAGGGATGGTGTGATGGAGGCAGGAGGGATGGTGTGATGGAGGCAGGGGGGATGGTTTGATGGAGGCAGGAGGGATGGTGTGATGGAGGCAGGGGGGATGGTTTGATGGAGGCAGTAGGGATGGTGTGATTGTGACAGGAGGGATGGTGTGATGGTGACAGGATGGATGGTGTGATGGAGGCAGGAGGGATGGTGTGATGGAGTCAGGAGGGTTGATGTGATGGAGGCAGGAGGGATGGTGTGATTGTGACAGGAGGGATGGTGTGATGGTGACAGGAGGGATGGTGTGATGGAGGCAGGAGGGATGGTGTGTTGATGAAAGAAGGGATGGTGTGATGGTGACAGAAGGGATGGTGTAATGGTGACAGGAGGGTTGGTGTGATAGAGGCAGGAGGGATGGTGTGATGGTGACAGGATGGATGGTGTAATGCATGAACCCACACAGATGTCTGTCAAATCACCCCCGAAGTCGGACTGAAATGCCGTTTCAAACCCGCCCTCAGTGTGAACGTGGGCTAAAGAGTACCTGTCACCTGCCCAAAGCTATCACATGGAAGTTTGTTAGCCTACTTGTGATACAAATAAAGTTAACTAAAAGAATAAAAGTATAAGAAAAAGTTAATAAAATAAATTAAAATGTTTAAAAAAAAAAGCACCCCTGTCCCTCTGTGGATATTTGCAAATGCAAACACGAATGTTGGTCCTGAACACATACAGTGTCTCACAAAAGTGAGTACACCCCTCACATTTTTGTAAATATCTTATTATATCTTTTCATGTGACCACACTGAAGAAATTACACTTTGCTACAAGGTAAAGTAGTGACTGTACAGCTTGTAGTGTAAATTTTCTGTCCCCTCAAAATAACTCAACACACATCCATTAACCCTTTCGCTGCCAGATCCGTACGACACACTGCCCCCAGGTGGCCAAGTCCTTACGCTGTACGGACCCCATTTCTCCTTCATTTCTACTTCTCCTATAAGCTCATGGTCACTTCAGTGACTGTGAACTTATAGCATAATTGTTCAGCAGACAATGCTGAACAAACTGATAGCTCTGACCTGTGGCTAATAAGCCACTGATCAGAGCAATTTAACTAAAATAAGACCCCCCTCCTACTGCCATGGCTCTGCCGCTATGTCTCCCACACCTCAACCTGCCTATGCTGACATCTAATGTGCCCCCCACCCTCACTCTAATTCTCCCTTACACTGACTTACCCTTCCTGCTCTAATCACCCCCCTGCCCAGCACCGATCACCCCCCTCACAAACACTGATCCCTCTGTGACTGTCCTGCAGCTGTCAGATTTGCTACTTTGCCCTCCCGCCTGCTGTTTGTGTTGCATGGTAGACACAGAGGGATCGAACTGTAAAAGAGATACGCCCCAGTGCTGCTCCGACCCCTCCTCCAGTGCCCCCCCACTTGCCTAATGTCCGGTGCCACCTGCCCTGCAACTGCTAGCTGGCTCTCCCACCTCCCCCTCCTGCCAGCTTTCCATGCTGCAGGACAGGCACAGAGGGATCGGTTTTTCTAAAAACTACCCCCCCACGCTGCTCCGACCCCCCTCCACCTCCCCAATGTCCGGACACCCCCACCATGCTGCTAGCCGGGTCTCCCCTCCTTCCCTCTCGCCGTCTGCAGCCACTGACAGATCACGGTCAGCATGGAGGGGGGGTGTTGCAGGGGATGGGGTGTTGGGGGGTGTGCTGGTAAACATGTGTTTTACCAGCTTCCTCCCTTTCCTGAAAGAATGCAGCCCAGTAATCATTACAGATCACTCCTGCATTCTTTCATCACTGACAGATAGTAAACTGTGCTTACTATCTGTCAGTTTGTGAATGAAACAATGTTTCTTTTTTTGAATCAATAGGAGTCTAAGACCCATTTCACACTGGGGCAGTGCGGGCATTAGCAGTAAAGTTTCTCTAGTTTTAGCGGCGCTTTACCGCTGTTATAGCAGCGCTATTCAGCTGCTAGTGGGGCGCTTTTAACCCACTCTAGTGGCTGAAGAAAGGGTTAATAGCGCCCATGTTGGGGCGCTTTGGCAGCGCTGCCTATTCATTTCAATGGACAGGGGTGGTGGAGGTGTATACACCACTCCCCCACCGCCCCAAAGATGCTGCTTGCAGGACTTTTTTTCCCATTCTGTGCTCAGGCTTTCACACTGAGATGGCTTGAGAGGTGCTTTTCAGGTGCTTTATTGGCGCTATTTTTAGCACTAAAACACCTGAAAAGTGCCCCAGTGTGAAAGAGGTCTTAATCTCCCCTGTCTCTGAAGCCCAGTCCACATTTAGATTGAGCTTCAAAGGCTAGTGACAGGCGGTGAGGAAGCAATGTGATGCCTCCAACTTTAGCCCCATTTTACCCACAAATGCACTGCAACCGCATGCATTGCACAAGGTTGCAGGGAGTTTGCGGCACATCCCCTTGACATGAATATGTAGTGTTTGGCGGAAGACATCGATACAAGTTGGCAGCGGGCGCAAAGCTTTGCGGCATCAGCACCCTGTCCACTACCTATTACAGCTTAAAGGGTAAGCTCCACTTGTTTGCACCCTCCCCCAACCCACTGCCACATTTGCCACCTTTTGGGGGGAGGGGGAGTAGGTACCTGGTTTTGACAGGTACCCACTCTCACGTCTGGGGAAGACCGCTGCGGCAATCTACAAAGCTGTTTGGGCACCCCTCTTTCCCTCCGCAGCCTTCTGAGACACACACAGAAGAATGCGGGACCATTCACAAAGCGCAGCATGACTCACTTATTTTCAGAAGGAAACCGGCTGTGAAGCCGAAAGGCTTCACTGCCCGGTTTCCCTTAGTCAAGATGCCAGCACCTGCACCCGAGCTGATTGAAGAATCAGCTTGGGTGCTGACATCACTGGATCCCTGGACAGGTAAGTGTCCTTAATTAAACATCAGCAGCTACAGTATTTGTATAGCTGCTGACTTTAAATTTTTTGGGGGGAGACTGGAGCTCCTCTTTAGGGACAGGGGGCGTTTGGCAAGCAGGAAAAACGCAGCTTAACTGCACATTTTTGCCGCCCCCAACTGCAAGTCTAAATAAGACCAAAGGCCTTGTTCATGTGGGGTATACTACAGCAAGGCTATGTTTAGCTGCACAGAAAAAAAGACAAATATGAATAAAAAATTCCTTTATTACAAAAAATGTCCAATATCATGTGCGATTAAAATATGAGCTCTGGTTGAACAATACATATTCCATAATAATGCAATCATACATGTACGCAGCATTACATTATATAATGTTGGCTGTGTGAAAGCCCCAACGCATTTTGACCTGTGCAGTTGCGGTCTTCTTCTGGGGGAGTAATTTGCTTTAAAACAATACATTAAACATTTCAAGTTACAAAAATATTACATCATGCACAAAATTACATATACATAGTAATGTTATATTTACCGCTGAAGAATGGAATGGAATGATCCTATAACCAGAGATTTAAAAGCAGTTAAATGATCCGAAGGACTCCACAACTGTCCCTACCTCCCTCAGGGATGGGCTCAGCTCAAAAGGGCTTACAAGGTGCCATACTTCCTCAAAGGAAGAGGAGGAGCACCTGCAGCAATGTCCCACATCATGACAGGAGGAAGATCAGATTCTTTGCTTCATAACATATTAGCAGGAAATGCCTATTAAATATCCATATTATGAACTTGTTGCTATATCATTGGTATATAACTTTATTAAGGTGACATATCTACCCAATGAAGTAGTGAATGGAACTATTGAAATAGTGTTCATATAAATAGTGTGTGCAGGTAATGAGTCTAAAAAGTAAAAATCTGTCAGGGAAATAGGCGCATCCCTGTGCGCAATGGTGCAGGATTGGCAAACCAGCACAGGCAAGGGCACGTTGACGCGCATCGGCGCACAAGGACGTGCGGCGCCATGATCAGGTGAATGCGCATGCGCAACGGCGCACGCTCGCCGTAATTTGGGCACCATTGCCTATTTAAACCCACTGCTTACAACAATGCACTGCTGGTTTATCTTTATCTCTCCCTGTGTTCCTGTGCCCTGTATTACCTGCTGATCTGATCTTCTGTGTACCGACCCGGCTTGTTCTGACCTGCTCTTCCTGATCCTCTGGCTCGATCCTTGGCTTGCACCTGACCTCCTTCTGCCTGCTCCCTGCATTTGACCCCGGCCTGGCTATTGGACTCTGTTTATCCTGCTCCCTATATCAATACTTGGCTCATTCCTGGTCATTCTGTTTCCGGACTGGCTTCCTGTGAACGACCCCTTGCCTGGCTCCCGGCTCAGCTATCCAGTTACTTCCCAGGTCCTTGTCTCCTGGACCTGCCAAAGCATGTCTGTCTCCAGCAACCAGGCACCCGTGCTTCTGTGGGCACCACACCTGCTATGTCACCTTCAGTGGTGTGCTGCATTCGGCCACAAGGGGAGCCCTCCCAGCATCTCGGCCTCCTACCAAGTTCCTGACAGTATAAACCAGCCATGTCAGAGGCCAACGGAGGTGTCTCCCCACTGGAAGCCGCCAGCCTACAGATCACGGCCCTCACCCAGGTCATCCAAGAACTCCAGAAAGGGTATCTCCAATTAGAGGGCCGCCTGCAACACCTGTCTGCGACACCTTCTTCCGTGGATACAGGGTCATCCTCAGCCAGCTCCCTTGCAGCTACTATCGTGGTGATGCCCCCTCCGGAACCACGAGCGCTAACATCTGAACGCTTCTCCGTTGATTGGAAGAAATTCAGATCCTTTAAAAATGCCTGTACTAGCCCTGCAACCATAGACTTTTTCTTCAGAACCAGTAAAAGTGGGATTCATCATTTCCTTGTTGGCTGATGAACCTCAAGTATGGGCTCATGGCTTATTGGAGCAGGAGAGTCCCCTCATTAACTCTGTGGACCAGTTCTTTGAAACCATGGCCCAGTTATATGATGATCCCTTGCGGGTGGCCACTGCTGAAGCTGCTCTGCATGCCCTACGGCAGGGTCAGCGCCCTGCGGAAAATTACACAGTGGAGTTCCGCACCTGGTCCTCAGACTCAGGATGGAACAAGGCAGCATTACGTTATCAGTACTGGTTGGGGCTGTCCGAATTCCTCAAGGATGAACTGTCCAGAGTCAAGACCCCTTCAACACTAGAAGGCCTCATCCTACTGACCATTCAACTCGACAGATGCTTACGAGAGCGCCAATATGAACGCATCCAAACCTCCCAGCTGCTCGAAGCTCTGCCCACATCTAATCCCATGCCTTTTCCATCCAGCATTAACTTCAGGGGAGAGGCTTCATCGCCGACAGGAGAACCTTTGCTTCTACTGCGGGGGAACCGGACATATATAACCTTTTGCCCCATAAGACCCAGGAAATCAGTCCTCCGCACCCCGGTCAACTGCCAGTTGTCCAGGTCTTCTTCGACTCATATCACTCTTCCTGTCACATTACTGATAGCAGGAGAAGAAGTTCACCTCCAAGCAATACTGGATTCTGGGGCATGTAGTTGCTTTTTGGATCTGACATTGGCAAAGAGACTCGCTATCCCTCTCCATCACAATGCCTAGTTCCGGGCATGTCACCCAGGAAACAGCAGCTATCTTTACCTCCATCAATTCTAGTCAGCATGAATTTCTAAATTTTGATGTCCTGAGTTCCCCTACATTCCCTGTCATCTTGGGAACCCCATGGCTACAGGCGCACAACCCTCAGATTGACTGGTCCAAGAGGGAAGTTTTCACTTCTCCCTACTGCCGGCAGCATTTTCTTGCTCCTGAATCCAAGGACTCTTCCAGTTGCATGTCTGTCTTACCCACACCCAGTGTGGATCCCAATATACTGGCAGTTTATCAGGAATTCCGAGATGTCTTTGACAAGAAGAAAACAGATACTCTACCCCCCACATCGCCCCTACGATTGACCTATTGAGTTGCTACCGGGGGCTGAGATTCCTTTTGGCTGTATTTTTCCCCTCTCTGAGACTGAACTTGAAACTTTGAGACAATATATCGATGAGAACCTTGAAAAGGCATTTATCCGCCCTTCCTCCTCTCCCTTCTTTGTTGAGAAGAAGGATAAAACTTTGAGGCCATGTGTGGACTACAGAGAATTAAATAGAATTACTCTTAAAAATTGCTATCCACTCTTCCAGAGGTTCCGCACAACTCACATCTTCACCAAACTAGACCTACATGGAGCTTACGATCTTGTCCGCATCCGGGAGGGGGACGAAGTGGAAAACAACCTTCAGAACGAGGTCCGAACATTTTGAATACCTAGTAATGCTGTTTGGATTATGCAACGCTCCGGCCACATTCCAACATTTCATAAATTATGTCTTTAGGCAGTACTTAGACCACTTCATCATCTTCTATCTCGACGATATTCTCATATTTTAAGCTACTCTAGAGCTTCACAGAACACATGTAAAAAAGGTACTAGGCATCCTCAGAATACACGGATTATATGTGATAGCCAAAAAATGCGAATTCGAGAAGACGACCATCCAGTTCCTCTGACTCATTATCACCACCAATGGGATAGCCATGGATCCTCAAAAGGTGAAAGCTATCCTTGAGTGGTCAGCCCCATCTGATAAAAAGCCAGCCCCATCTGATAAGATCGGCTTTGCTAATTTTTACAGGAGATTTATAAGAAACTTCTCTACCATTGTAGTACCAATCACCCAGATAACACACCAACATACCAGATTCCAGTGGTCCGAAGCAGCACAGACCAACTTTGATCAACTTAAGGTCCTCTTTACCTCTGCACCTGTCTTACAGCATCCTGATCCTACCTTACCCTATGTCCTGGCAGTTGATGCCTCCTAAGTAGCCACAGGGGTAGTTCTCTCCCAACGTCAGGTGCCCAAAGCCTTACTTCACCCCGAGGCCTTCTCTTCATGGAAGAAGAGAAGGCCACGGGGAAGAACCGGAGAGGAACTACGACCTGGGGGATTGGGAGCTCTTGGCAATAAAGACCGCTCTGGAGGAATGGAGATATCTCCTGGAAGGGGCCGTCCACCCTATCTTGATCTTTACAGATCATAAGAACCTAGAATATCTTCGCACGGCTAAGCTGAGACCCCGGCAGGCTTGATGGGCTTTATTCTTTTCTAGGTTCAAATTTCATATTACCTTCCACCCAGTGTCTAAAAATAGAAAAGCTGACGCCTTGTTCCAGATGTTTCCTGACACCCTTGAAGAGGTCACACCCAGTCCAATTCTGTCCCCTCAAAATTTCCTCTTGATCCAGCCTGATTATAAAGACTTCAATTGAGCAGGCATCTACTCAGTGCACAGAAACAGAAATCTCCTCCCTTATTTGTAATTGTATATTTATTGTTTTTTTTTTTTCCAAAAAAAAAAAAAAAAGACAAATATGTTGTAACAGTCATATACAGAAAAAAGAGAAGCATATCTCTTTAGAAGGTAACATATACATATGACAATCTCTCGATAGTGTGTAGTCCATCTCATAAAAAAATTGTACAGGTATAACATTTAAAAGAATTGTCATCTAGGTTGAGTGATGACATTTGAGTGATGACATTGACAGCAGTAATATTTACGTGTGCATAAGGGACCACTCAACTGAGTGGTCAAATTAGTGATGTGAGAAGTTAGAAAATTAGTGACTTAACCAATGTTAAAGTAACCAAAATTGAGTCATCGGAGATTGTTAGATCTTCAATTATCTGTCTCAGAAATGGCACCGTTGCCGGAAACTATGGGTCGCCTGGTGGGGTTATTGGGGTTCTTGTGTATTTTTGGTAGGCTATAAAAGGTAGCCAGCTAACAATCTCTGATGACTCGAATTTGGTTACCATAGATGTGGAGGCCCTGTATAGTCCATCCCCCACAGCAAGGGATTGGCTGCTATACAGAGGGTCCTCCAACAAGGCTCCCATCATGACAAGGCCCTTAATGAGTTCATACTCAATGGCCTAGAATACATCCTCAATCACAACTTTTCACATTCAATGGTTCCCACTACCTCCAGGTGCTGGGCATAGCCATGGGGACTTGCTGTGCCCCATCCTATGCCAATCTGTACCTGGGGGAGTGGGAAAGATCTCTTCTAGGTGGCAAGGACCTTGTCAAATACATGAGCCATGTTTCCACATGGCTCTGGTACATTGATGACATCTTCATCATCTGGGAAGGTTCCAAAGACACTCTGTTGGAGTTTTTCCATAAGATCAATGTCAATGATAATAACTTGAAATTCACCATGGTCCATGATCAAAAAACGATTACATGTTTATGTGTCCATCGCAACATCGTAAGTACATCATAACTCTGAAGACAATTTATGCAGCACCTTGTTCAGCAAGATCACTGCTGGTAACACAGTGCTGCATGCAGACAGTTTCCACCCAACTCCACTGAAAAACTTCATCCCACATGGACAATATTCATGTCTTCAAAGAAATTGCTCCAATGTTCCCCTCTTTAATGAAGAGGCTGGCAAACTCCATAATAGGTTATTGGCAGGAGGATACAGTCACACTTGCTTATGTGTAAAAACATTCATGAGCAACCACAATTGAAAGAACTGATCAGAACAGTCTTGAAAGGACAAACAGTCAAATAATTAAAACGTTCAATGGGATAAAAGCATGTGCCAATTTAATAATAACATGTGATTGGATGAACAATTATCTAGCCATCTCCTTGCATAGATGGAACAACTGCAAAGCATGCTCCTCACTGTGACAGTACCTTTAGCAACATGAATATGTAAGAACCAGTGCGCAAAACCACAATATGAGTAAGAGAATAATGAAACTGACGGTAAAATACCCGATGGAGAGCCGCCAACATAGATAGGTCCACTCAGTTCCCCAAAAAATCAAATATTAAATAAAAATATGTGGCGCTATTCCATCAATCAGTAACAAAAAATGTATGATGAAGTGGGCAGAGTACACTCCACCTCATATAATATATGCCAGGAAAGAGTGAATAATAGCCTAGAAATAAATATCACCATACAAGAGTGGATCAAAAAAGATGCAATTCTGCAATAAGAAAAAATATAAAAATAAAAGAATATAGGCAATTAAATACAAAGTGATTCAGTGCTTGGTGAAATAAACCGGTCACCCCTCATCAGGTGAAAAAATATCTGTGGGTATGAAAAAATGACTTCCCAAATTAAATGCTTACAACCAAAATTCATACACAAGTGATAACCAGTAGCTCACAAGTAATCACTGGAAATAAATTAATTCTAATGCTGATAGTAAAATAAATAAAGTGGCTCTTCAACGTGAGCTGAGAATAAAGAATAATAAAGTGACATATAATGCAGAAAAAATTCTTAAAATCAGCAAAAATTATGTGCATAAAATGCGCAATAATAAATAATTATAAATAAATACCCAAATGAATAGTGCAATCATGCCATAATAAATAAAGTATTAAATAATGAATTGGTAATTAAGATAAAAAATCGATTGTGATAGGACAGCTAATCCCACCACAGAGATGCTGTCCCAAACTGTGACAATAGTGCAATATAGTCCATACAAAGGTGCAGTAGTGATGGGTGATTTCCACAAAAAGTCTTTAAACACAGTGCAAAAAAGTGTGCAGTGATTGGTAATTTTTCTTCTATGCACGTTCTAGTGCATCTCCCAGGTGTTTCCCCCAGCCTCTCACCTCCAACAGCGGCCCCCAATGGGCCTAGTAGAGCGGGTGGATATTTCTAGGAGAGGATGTGTTTCCTGCAGCATGTCTTTAAACATCAAATAGGTCTGTCTCTCTGCAGCTCATCCCACAGCTCTCAGCACTCTCAGCGGTCCCAGCAGTTATTAAGAACAAAGGAAAGGTCTCATGGTGTAGTATTAAAAGCCCATTTATTGAAAAAAACGTAGTAACCTACATTAAAATTGACAGCAAACAGCAGATGTGAACAAAGCTTCCGGGTTCGGCCGTCCCCGAGAAGCGTCGGCACCTGACTCCTCCTACCCTGACGCGTTGCGTCACAGCACGTGACTTTATCAAAGGGATGTCATCATACATTTTTTTGTTACTGATTGATGGAATAGCGCCACATATTTTTATTTAACCTTTAGCAACATAGTGTCCCCCTCCACTTGAAAACCTATCATGCTAAAAACATCCATTGTCTAAAGGTTGTGGCCATCAAATACATCCCGGGTGGTTTTCTGACTGTTAATGAGAGGTTCTCCTTGTTGTGCAAACGGGAATCATTCTGGATCTTTAAACTGGCCTCTCTATCTCCCAATGGGTTGAATGAAGGCCTAGAGATTCATAGTATCATCTAGACCCCTTCTGTTATCATTCCTTATTGTCCTGTCACCACCAGTTTTCAGTCTGTATATCCTCAGGGTGTACCCATAGGTTACATACTGAGGGGATCATAGTAAACATATAGCATAGGTTTTGTATTGGGCACCACTTGTTCATTCCTACATGGCTTTCAATAACCATTATATCTTTTATTATACTTGTTATATATACATGGTAATAGATAAAACACCAATTAGGTTCTCATTGGGTTTTGGCACTATGAACCATGGGAACATTAATCATAAACTAATGAATCTTTGAATTAATTAACTAACTAACTTGCCTGGTTCTATCTTGAATATTATTAGTATCATTAATCTTTAGTGATTATATACTTTGGGCTATCATACACAGTATGGTCTGTATCGAATTTACTTACTTGAGAGTCATCCTTATCATTATCATTTATTAATTATTATTATTATTATTATTGATTGTATTTTTATTAGTAATCCAAATTGAACATTTTTTTTTTTTAATTCAATTAAATTTTATTTTTATTTCATTATATATATATATATATATATATATATATATATATATATATATATATATATATATATATATATATATACTGTATATATATATATATATATATATATATATATATATATATATATATATTTTTTTCTAATCATTGTTTCTTGTCCATCCTGCTTATTTTTATTATATTCCCTTGTTTTTGTCTAATTTTTTTGTAGTGTATGTATATATATATGTCATCAGGTTGTTTAAACGATGAAGGTATGCAGCGGTGGTTGCTTTAAATTTGTGATTCCTCCTGTGGTCCGCCCCTATATAACCCCCATTTGCATGTCACGTGACCTGAAGAAGGGCCACGCCCTGATACACGTAGTCAAGATGACAGTTATCTTCCCTCTCTAATCTCCTCAGCTTGCTCTCCACCTGTTGTGCTCCAAGCTTCATTTTGGACCTGTGTTCCCCGATCATATGACGTCACTTTCGGGTGTTCCCGTCCACCAGCTCTGGTTGGCGGCTGCTCCAGCTGCCTCTCTGTCCCTCCTTTGCTTCCTGGCTGCCCCATCATTCCACCACACATCATAGGGGATCCGATCGAGGCTCCACACTGTCCATCTGGCTCTGCACACGCTGGCTTCCCTCTTCCTTGTGACATCCAGGAACACATGGTTTTACCATTGCAGCACTGCCCTATCAAGCCAGTCCACCATGTTGCTTAAGGTACTGTCACAGTGAGGAGCATGCTTTGCAGTTGTTCCATTTATGCAAGGAGATGTCTAGATAATTGTTCATCCAATCATATGTTATTATTAAATTGGCACATGCTTTTATCCCATTGAACGTTTAAATTATTTGACTGTTTGTCCTTTCAAGACTGTCCCAAATCAGCACTTTCAATTGTGGTTGCTCAAAAATGTTTTTACTTGTATTCATGCCCCTTCTGGTGTGCTCATCCATACAGCTGCTCTTTGGGCTCTTGTAGGACATTTACAAGATTCTTAGTGCAATAGATGTCCCAGTTTCCTGGCGCCAGTTTCATTGCTCTTGCTTACGTAAAGCCTATAATAGAACGGTTACAAAGCAATGGCATGAACTTTTATTTATACATAAATCCAAAAATAATTCAGAGTTTTATACAAGGATAATCATGTGTTTTTCTAAACAGCACAAGCAAATTAAAGAAATAATTCAGAGACATCGGTCCATTCTCAGAGATGATATCAAAGTGCAACAATTTGTGTCCAATATTCCATCCATTACCTATAAAAGAGCTACATCCATCAAGGACAGATTAGTTCAAAGTGAGTTTAAATGGGACCAAAGGAGGAAACACTGCCGGGCATATGGATCTTTTCCATGTGGACACTGTTCCTATTGTCCACTTATGAGGAAAGAAAAGATCTTTTCCCTCCCAAATGTGGAAAATTTTAGACCCACGCATTTTTTCAACTCTCAAATGCGTGGCATAGTGTACCTAATTTCCTGCGAGTGCGGCACTTTCTATATAGGGAAAACTAAACAAGAATCATGGCGCTGCATTACCAAACATGTATATAGCATGCAGATTGGGAATTGCTATCTCCCAGTTGCAGACACGCAGTACTCAGACATGACTATGTGGTACCCAAGGTTACCTTCACTGCCCTCCACCAGGTGCAGATTCCCTATCGGGTGGAGATTGGAACAAAACTCTGCTCCAATGTGAGCAGAGATGGATTTTCAAGTTACAGGCCACTACTTACCCAGGCCTAAATGAAGC
The DNA here is from genome assembly GCF_042186555.1 of Aquarana catesbeiana. Lineage (NCBI taxonomy): Eukaryota > Metazoa > Chordata > Amphibia > Anura > Ranidae > Aquarana > Aquarana catesbeiana. The sequence goes on from NC_133334.1 coordinate 145,426,857, forward strand.
CATCATCTCATATGCTCATTTTCTAAAAGGCTTTACATCAGGAAAAATCCAATAAGATTCCTGTATTGTAGCATGCACGTAAATAGTGTAAGATGTTTTGTATTAAAATTAGACATGTAAATAGGTGAGAATATTGAATCAACACACAGCTCTTTCACATAGTTAAAATGAATTGTTTTTTGTCATTTTAACAAATGGGACCAAATAAATTAAATAACAAGTACATTGTTTGATGATAATATATGTCTGACATTGATGTTTAAAATATGTAATTTTTGTTCAATACATGCTCTAATTGGCGGGCAGATTAATTTTTGGCCACCAGGGTGAGCACCTCTTGCCTGTGGTGTTCCTTGTTCATTTCCGGATGGCATAGTCGAGGCGCCCATGTGCAGGACACTCGCTGTGTGCATAGCGTCATGACATCACACATATTGCGGTGAAAATGATGACATCGGTCGGGGTTTCTGCCCTCCGAATGCTGAGGGACCCATGCAGTGGCAGTGTTCTCAGTGACTAGGACACCAGCATTTTGGGTGGGAGCGCCTGCACTGGATCATCTGATCTCCCAATCACAGAGGTACTATAAATGCCAGAGTGCATGAGGGTCAATGTATGATCCCATGCATATCTGGACTGATGATCACCATAAACACATGGCTCTATGTAGGTAATGGATTCTAACCACACTAGTGTATTTATCCTGGTTGCTACAGTGTTGGCCCAGGTAACATTTATCGTAATGTACGGTACTTAAACCATACCTCATATAACTGCATGTCTTTCTCTTGTTTATAGAGCCCTTACCCCTCATTTACACTTGTAACCAGGTATCAACCATACCAAACTAACAGTCTACACTAGCTATATTGGCACCAAAGGTAAAATATGTCATTTTAATGTTTGGTTTATTAGCACTTTTGTTTGTTTTTCTTTTTTTTTGTATTTGCACACATTAATTGACACTTATTCACTGCAGATATTTGTTTTTTACTCTGCCAGCACACAATGGATTAACATTGGTTAACTCACTAATTTTCTAACTTTTCACATCACTAATTTGACCACTCAGTTGAGTGGTCCCTTATGCACACTCAAATATTAAACAAATATTAATGCTGTCAATGTCATCACTCAAATAATTGTTTCTTTATTTTCTTTTTAGATTCATTACTTGCACACACTATTTATATGAACACTATTTCAATAGTTCCATTCACTACTTCATTGGGTAGATATGTCACGTTAATGAAGATATATACCAATGATATAGCAACAAGTTCATAATATGGATATTTAATAGGCATTTTTTGCTAATAAGTTATGAATCAAATAATCTGATCTTCCTCTGTTGGACATACTGTCATGATCTGGGACACTGCTGCAGGTGCTGCTCCTCCTCTTCCTTTGATTTACAGGAAAATTAAGGGGACCCCCAAGCCACTATATTTAACCAAAGACCAGAGCACTTTTTGCGATTCGGCACTGCATCGCTTTAGCTGACAATTGTGCGGTTGTGCGACATGACTCTCAAACAAAATTGACGTCCTTTTTCCCCACAAATAGTGCTTTCTTTTGACGGTATTTGTTCACCTCTGCAGTTTTTATTTTTTGCGCTATAAACAAAAAAAGAACGTCAATTTTGAAAAAACGCATTATTTTTTACTTTTTGCTATAATAAATATCCCCCAAAAATATATAAAAAAAACTTTTTTTCCTCAGTTTAGGCTGATACGTATTCTTCTACATATTTTTGGTCAAGAAATCGCAATAAGCGTTTATTGCTTGGTTCGCGCAAAAGTTATAGCGTCTACAGAATAGGGGATCGATTTATGGCATTTTTATTAATTTTTTTACTAGTAATGGCGGCAATCAGCGATTTATATAATTACTGTGACATTATGGCAGACAGATCGGACACTTTTGGTGCTATTTTGGGACCATTCACATTTATACATTGATCAGTGCGATTAAAAATGCATTGATTACTGTGTAAATGTGACTGGCAGTGAAGGGGTTAACCACTAGATGGCGCTGTAAGGGTTAAGTGTGTCCTAGGGGGTGATTCTAACTGTGGGGGAGAGGGGCTATGTGTGACAGGACACTGATCACTGCTTCCGATTACAGGGAGCTGTGATCAGTGTCACTAGGCTTATTTACATCAGCATTTCCCCGTTCTTCCTCTCCGTGAGATGATCGCAGGTATCCCCGCGGACATCAACTCCGCGGGACCCACGATCATACTCATGAAGCTCGCGGCGGGCGCGTACGCAAACCGCTTCTTAAAGGGCAACGTACAGGTACGTTGTTATGCCTGTACATGCTCTTCTGCTGACGTATATCGGAGTGAGCCAGTCGGCAAGTGGTTAAACAGTCCTTAATTTGTATCACAGGTAACTTTCCCTGCTAGTAGGTTTCCAGGCTGGACACTGCTGTGCACTTTCACAGCTATTCACCATTAGGGATGAGCCGCACACCCTCCTGTTCGGTTCGCAGCTGAACATGTGAACAGGCAAAAAATTTGGCATAACACACGAACATCGTTAAAGTCTATGGGACACGAACATGAAAAATCAAAAGTGCTAATTTTAAAGGCTTATATGCGAGTCATTGTCATAAAAAGTGTTTTTTGGGACCTGGATCCTGCCCCAGGGGACATGTATCAATGCAAAACTTTTTTTCTTAAAACTGACTGTTTTTTCAGGAGCAGTGATTTGTTTAATGCTTTAAGTGAAACAATAAAAAACAATATTCCTTTAAATATTGTGCCTGGGGGGTGTCTATAGTATGCCTGTAAAGTGGTGCATTTTTCCCGTGTTTAGAACAGTACCACAGCAAAATGACATTTCTAAATGAAAAATTGTCATTTAAAACTGATCACGGCTGTAATGTATTGTCGGGTCTCGGCAATATAGATGCAGGTAATTGAAAAAAAAGAGCTAGGATCCCCCGTCCATTACCAGGTGTTTTGCTACTGGTATGAATATTAAGGGGAACCCCAATCAAAAGTAAAAAAAAATTGCGTGGGGGTCCCCCTAAAATCCATACCAGGCCCTTCGGGTCTGATATGGAAATTAAGGGGAACCCTGTGCCAAATTAAAAAAAAAATGGCGTAGGGTCCCCCCCAAAATCCATACCAGACCCTTATCCGAGCACGCAACCTGGCAGGCTGCATGAAAAGAGTGGGGGCACCCCTCCTGAATCCTGATGCGGGTGACACCGCCCCCATCTGATGCCATGGGGAAACCATAGGGAAGTCCCTGTGGCGTCACCTGGTGGCCTCGCCCTCAGTTATATAAGAGCTGTCACAGCGAAGATGTGTCAGAAGGTGAGAGCCTCCCATGGAGGTGGGTCAGTCGCGGCTTTTTTTTTTGGTCCATTGAGCGGCGTGAACTTACTTTGCGGGACATTTTAATTTTTTTTATATTTTAACCAGTTCAATACAGGGCATTTTCACCCTCTTCCTTCCCAGGCCAATTTTTAGTTTTCAGCGCTGTTGCACTTTAAACGACAATTGTGCGGTCGTGCGACGTTGTACCCAAAAAAATTGACGTCCTTTTTTCCACACAAATGGAGCTTTCTTTTGGTGGTATTTGATCACCTCTGCGTTTTTTATTTTTTGCGCTATAAACAAAAGAAAAGTGACAATTTTTAAAAAAACACAATATTTTTTACTTTTTGCTATAATAAATATCCCAATTTTTTTTAAAAAAAACAAATTTTTTCCTCAGTTTCAGCCGATACGTATTCTTCTACATATTTTTGGTAAAAAAAATCGCAATAAGCGAATATTGATTGGTTTGCGCAAAAGTTATAGCGTCTACAAAATACGGGATAGATTTATGGCATTTTAAAAAAAAATATTTATTTTTTTTACTAGTAATAGCGGCGATCGCGATTTTTTTTGTTGTGACTGCGACATTATGGCGGACACATCAGACACTTTTGACACATTTTTGGGACCATTCACATTTATACAGCGATCAATGCTATAAAATTGCATTGATTACTGTGTAAATGTGACAGGCAGGGAAGGGGTTAACCACTAGGGGGACACAAGGGGTTAAATGTGTTTCCTAGGGAATGATTCTAACTGTAGGGGGCGGGGACGTACAAGGGGAGGAGACCGATCAGTGTTCCGCTGTACTGGGAACACAGATCGGTCTCCTCTCAACTGACAGGACGTGGATCTGTGTGTTTACACACACAGATCCATGGTCCGGCACGGTTAACGGGCAATCGCGGGTGCCCGGCGGATGGGAGATCCCATCTGTGGACGTCATTTGTCTATGGCCGGGTAGCAAAGTGATTAATAAAGGTCTTGTCCCAAGCTGTGTCTTGTCTTTTTTACCATTTTGACACTTTTTTTGTGAAATGGTTGAGGTACATCTGTACCCCGTTACAAATTCACACAGCAGGGAGGCCGGGATCTGGAGGTTCCCTTGTTAAAGGGGCTTCCAGATTCCGATAAGCCCCCCACCCACAGACCCCCACAACCACAGGGCAAAGTTTGTGGGGATGAGGCCCTTGCCCCCATCAACATGGGGACAAGGTGCTTTTGGGGCTACCCCAAAGCACCCTCCCCATGTTGAGGGCATGTGGCCTGGTACAATTCAGAAGGGGGGGTTCTCATCCCCCCTCTTTTCCTTCGGCCTGCCAGGCTGTGTGCTCGGATAAGGGTCTGGTGTGGATTTACGGGGGGACCCCTACGCCATATTTTTTTTTATTTTGATGCAGGTTTCCCCTTAAAATCCATACCAGACCTGAAGGGCCTGGTATGCATTTTAGGGGGACCCCCATGCAATTTTTTTTTTTAATTTTGATTCGGGGTTCCCCTTAATATTCATACCAGACCCAAGGGGCCTGTTAATGGAGGGGGGGATCCCATGCTCTTTTTTCAATCATCTGTATCTATATTGCTGAGACCCAACAATTCATTATAGCCGTGATCAGTTTTAAATGACAATTTTTCCTTTGTAAATGTCATTTTGCTGTGGTACCGTTCTAAACACTGGAAAAATGCACCATTTTACAGGCATACTATAGGCACCCCCCAGGCACAATATTTAAAGGAATATTTCATTGTTATTATTTTACTTTAAGCATTAAAAAAATCACTGCTCCCGAAAAAACAGACGTTTTTTTAAAAAAAATTTGTATTGATACATGTCCCCTGAGGCAGGACCCAGGTCCCCAAACACTTTTTTATGACAATAACTTGTATATAAGCCTTTAAAATGAGCACTTTTGATTTTTCATGTTAGTTTCCCATAGACTTTAACGGTGTTCCGGCAGTTTTCGAATTTGGCACGAACGCCACATGTTGTTCGATGTTCAGCGAACAGGTGAACACCCGATGTTCGAGTCAAACATCGGGCTCATCCTATTCACCATCCACGATTCACCATTCACCACACACAGTCTCCACTATACTCCCCCACACCCACCTACAACTTCCTGTCTTGTTTTAAACCCACTTCCTCTGACAGGTGAGTTAACTCTTTTGTTCCCTTAAAGGGACCACATTCCAAACAGAGGGGAAATATAGAATCCTTCCAGGACCCAGCCACGGCGTCCTGTACAATATATATATCTATACAGTATATTGTTCAGGACATCATGGCTGGGCCCTGGAAGGACGCTATATTTTCCCTCTGTTTGTGCAAGCCGTCTGGTCTCGGAGATTTATTAATGTTAAGTTTCCCAAGTCTAATTTTAATTCTGTCCTCTGTTAACCATGGAGGTGCTACCTGTGATGTGTCATGAGGATAAACACTACAGTTTTGGTTACTGAAGCCTTCTCCAATTCCCTTTCCTTTGTAATCAGATGTCCTTCCTCATTCTTTATGGGGCCAATATGGTCTGTCCTCCCTTTCATTACTATTTACATACTTAAAGAATTTCTTGGGATTTTTTTTGCTCTCCTCCGCTGTGTGTCTTTCATGTTCTATCTTAGAGGTCCTTATTGCCCTCTTACATTTCTTGTTACATTCTTTATAAAGTCTGAATGCTGATGATGATCCCTCAACCTTGTATTTTTTGAAGGCCTTCTCCTTTGCTTTTATATGCATTTTTCCATTGGAGTTAAGCCATCCAGGACTTTTGTTTGCTCTTTTGAACCCATCTCTCCCCCGTGTTCTTTGTTCCTAAGATTTTATCCCAATTTATGCCTTCTAGCAAGGTTTGTAGTTTAGGGACGTTGGCTCTTTTGAAATTCAGTGTCTTTGTATTCCCCTTATGTTTACTATTTGTGTGATTTATACTGAAGCCAATTGACCTGTGATTGCTGTTACCTAAATTGCCCCATATTTCCACATCCGTGATCAGGTCTGTATTGTTGATAATCAATAGATCCAGTAATGCTTTATTTCTAGTTGGTGCGTCTGTCATCTGACCCATAAAATTGTCTTGCAAGACATTTAGGAACTGGCAAGCCATAGATGAATGTGCGGTTTCCTCCGCCCAGTCTATGTCTGGATAGTTAAAATCCCCTATTATGATAGCACTTCCCATCCTTGCTGCTAATCCAAATTGTGATAGGAGATCTGTCTCCCCTTCCTCCCTCAGGTTAGCATACTCCCAGTAGTATTTTCCCCTTAGCTTCATCCCTTTGGAGCTCTACCCATAAGGACTCAACCTCCTCCCTAACTCCCTTAGTGATGTAATCTCTCACATTCACTTGTACATTATTCTTGCTATATAGGCATACCCCTCCCCCCTTTTTACCCTCTCTATGCTTGTGATAAAGGGTATACCCTTGAATGTTTTCCAGCCAATCACAAAAGCTGTTGAACCAGGCCTCTGAAATTCCCACAAAATCCAAATCCTCCTCGTACAACAGTATCTCTAGTTCACTCATCTTGTCCTCCAGGCTCCTGGCATTGGTGAACATGCCATGTAGTTTAGACCGGTCACATATTTATTGGGTGTTCCGAGATTGCAACTAGGACTTGCTACTATACTTACCTTGGGTTTATGTGCTTTGGTCAACCTACCACAAATGCCCACAATACTACCCTCTGGCGTATGTTATGACTATCTCTACCTCTGGACCCTCCCCCATTGCCTAGTTTAAAAACCCCTCTAACTTTTTGGCCATCTTCATTCCCAGCTGATCTGCACCCTCCTCATTTAGGTGCAGTCCATCCTTTCTATAGTACTGGTTATCGACTGATAGGATGATGGTGTTGGTGTGTCCTGTTTCTTTTCAGCTTGTGTACTTACCCTGAGGAGCAATGGTCTGCTGCTTCCTGCCAGAAGATGGTGCTGGAGGGTCTGGGATATGACTTTCTGTTAAAGACGGAAGAAAAGGCAAGAGTAAAGGTAATGTTCAAGATAAAGTCAACAGCTTTATTTATTATTTTTGCCTGGTATATGTTGTACAACAACATATTTGATTATCAAAGCGGATATTCACAAAAAAGTGCACTGAGGTGAATTAATTTGCACTGGAACTGTAAAATATAATCTGAAGTTGCTGATGTATTAAAACAGATGCTACATTTCTTGGCAAATGTAATTACCAATTAACATTTTGTGAATAGCCTTTTACATATATAATACTACAACCCCCATATACATACTACCAGGGCTCAAAATTTCAAGTCCTGAACTACTAGCCAGGCCTCAAGGATTACTCGCCACCAGATGCCCCACCCAACCCTGACCAGGGCCCACCCCTAATTCCGCCCCTAAATATGCCCTCATGCGCCTGTGTCCACAAATGCAGCCTGTGCCCACCAATGCAGCCTGTGCTCACCATGCAGATTGTGTCCATCATTGCAGCATGTGTCCACCATGCAGCCTCTGCCCACCATACAGCCTGTGCCCACCATGCAGCCTGTGCCCACCATGCAGCCTGTGCCCACCATGCAGCCTGTATCCACCATGCAGCCTGTGTCCAAAAATGCAGCCTGTGTCCAACAATGCAGCCTGTGTCCACCAATGCAGCCTGTGTCCACCACGCAGGCTGTGTCCACCCAGCCCCTCTGCCCATCATGCAGCCTGTGTCCACCAATGCAGCCTGTGTCAACCATGCAGCCTGTGTCCACCAGCCCCTCTGCCCATCATGCAGCCTGTGTCCACTAGGGATGAGCCGAACACCCAGTTTGGTTCGCAGCAGAACATGCGAACAGGCAAAAAATTTGTTCGAACACGCAAACACCATTAAAGTCTATGGGACACAAACATGAATAATCAAAAGTGCTAATTTTAAAGGCTTATATGCAAGTTATTGTCATAAAAAGTGTTATCGGTCGGCAGAGCAGGACAAGGAGAAGACTTTGTGGGACATTTTTATTTTTTAATAAAGGACTTGTCCCAAGTCGTGTCATGTCATTTTTACCATTTTCACACTTTTTTTGTGAAACGGTAGGGGTACATTTGTACCACGTTACCATTTCACACAGGAGGGGGGGGCTGGATCTAGGGGTCTCCCTGTTAAAGGGGCTTCCAGATTCCGATAAGCCCCCCCACCCACAGACCCCCACAACCACTGGTCAAGGGTTGTGGGGATGAGGCCCTTGTCCCCATCAACATGGGGAAAAGGTGCTTTGAGGGACTACCCCAAAGCACCCTCCCCATGTTGAGGGCATGTGGCCTGGTACGGTTCAGGAGGGGGGGCGCTCTCTCTTTTTAAATTTTGGTGCAGGGTTCCCTTTAAAATCCATACCAGACCTGAAGGGTCTGGTATGGATTTTGAGGGGGAGCCTCACGCCATTTTTTTTTAAATTTTGGCATGGGGTTCCCCTTAATATCCATGCCAGACCTGAAGTGCCTGGTATGGAATTTGGGGGAACCCCCACACATTTTTTTTTTAAATTTTGGTTCGGGGTTCCCCTTAATATCCATACCAGACACAATGGGCCTGGGAATGGACTGTGGGGGAATCCCATGCCGTTTTTTTCAGTTACTTTTATGTGTATTGCCGGAACCGACAAGTCATTATAGCCGCGAGTACATTTAAATGACCTTTTTTTTCCTTTAGAAATTTTGTGCAGGGACTGTTGTAAACATGGGAAACATGCGCCACTTTACAGGCATACTATAGACACGCCCCAGGTATGAAATTTAAAGGAATATTTCACTTTTATTGTTTCACTTTAAGCATTATTAAAATCACTGCTCCCGAAAAAACGGCCGTTTTTAAAACTTTTTTTTTTGCATTGATACATGTCCCCTGGGACAGGACCTAGGTCCCCAAACACCTTTTATGACAATACCATGCATATAAGCCTTTAAAATTAGCACTTTTGATTTATCCCATAGACTTTTCAAGGGTGTTCCAGGGCTTTCGAATTTGCTGCGAACACCTCAAATTGTTCCTTATTCGGCGAACAGGCGAACACCCGATGTTCGAGTCGAACTTACGTTCGACTCGAACATCGAGCTCAACCCTAATGTCCACCATGCAGCCTATCTGTGCAGGGGCGGAGAGGAACAGGAGAGCCACCTGGATGATCTGAGCGCAGGGAACACAGCGATAGCATCTTTCATTTAAATTGCTGTGTTCCTGCTGCTCCATGTCACATACAGCCCCACCCCCTGGCCGGGGAACTTTGATTGACAGATCGCTCATCTGTCGGATTAGATGGGTGATCTGTCTATCAAAGTCCAGGAGGAGGGGCTGTATGTGACAGCGAGCTGCGAACAGCAATGTGAAATGAAAGCTGTTATCGCTGTGTTCCCTGCACTCTGATCATCCGGGTGGCTCTCCTCTCTCTTCCCCTCCATGATCGCTGGGAGAAGGACTCCCATTCAACCCAGACTGTCAACGGTGCTTGCACTCCCCCACTCCCAGGCAGCCCTTTCTCGCCAGCCCTCGAAATCCAAATGCGAGCAGGCGAATTGAATTTTTGAGGGCTGCATACTACTTTACTCCCTCTTTTATTTCACAATCCCATTCTTACATCAGTTTCCTCAGTCACCCTTCACATCACAGTTTCCCCTCACAGTAGTGTTCTGATCTGAACCCCCTTCACAATGGTATCTTCTCCCCCACCTTCACAGCACCTGACCACAGCTGTTTTCTCTGCCCCTTCACATCTTCACCCCCTGCAACTCGACCCTCCTTCACATACACAGCCCCCTGCATCTCTGGTTCCCTTCACATACACAGCCCCCCACAGCTCTGCCCTGTCACAATACAGCCTCCACAGCTCTGCCCCTTCCTACCTTTCTTGGGGTCACGGAATCAGAGACACAGTGGGAGACACAGAAGCACTGAATAGTGGGCAAGAGCAGGAGTTGCTGAAGTTAACCAGCAGGTGATTGGTTGCTAGGGCTGCATAGCAACCAATCACTTGCTGGTTAACTTTGAAAGTTCTCTTCAGCAGCTCCATTCCCGCCCACTATTTAGCACTACTGTGTCTCCTGCTGTGTCTCCGGCTCTGTGTGCAGAACGTTTCTGCCTCCTGCTCTCTGCTGTGCTAGTGACAGTTGAGGAGACAGGGAGACAGAAGCAGCACCTAAATGGCTGGACTGTAATGGTCTGGATGGCACAGTGACTCGGTCCACATCTGGCCCACAGTCCGCCATTTAGTGATGCCTGCTTTAAATGTTCATTATATATCCTTTGTGTTTGTGTTAGGTACTCACCTCCAATACCACAGAGGAATGGATTAAGATGTAAAAGATGATGAAAGAGATAAGATGAATTTCTGAATTTTCACAAAGTAAAATTATGACCCCTGAATCAGAAAAAAACAGTCAATTATATTCCGGAGCCAGAGAAACAGCAATAGCGTTATTCCACAATGGTAAAGAAATTACCTTCAGTCAGAAGTTCACCAACACATCTCTCCCCTTCCCATGTTGAACAACAAATGAAAACCGAAAAACAGGATGTTTATATACCCCCTCCACCCTCAAGTTAAATGGCCGCTTTGGCACCAAAATCCGAGGGCGAGGAAATATTAACAAAAGAAAAACATTCTTTTAATCATTACATTGACCAAAAATGAAATAAGGACATAGTGCAGATCACCAATCAAAGTTACAAAAAATACACAATTGCCAATGAATTGGAAACTTTTAAACATCAAACTGTATAGAGAATGATGAGAAACAAATCCTATATCTTCAATAATTGAAGAGCATGGCTTACTAGTTCTAGAGAAAAGGTTTGTAGCTGATGGATTCGTTCAGGCCTGGATGTACAGAGGCCGCCAGGGAATGAATCCATCTTGTCTCCGGCTGAAGGAGAGTCCTATCAAGGTCACCACCCCTATCGTGAGTCGGTAAATATTCAAGTGCAAAAAATTTTATTTTAGAGACCTGAAATGAATGATAGAGTGCCATATGGCGACTAATGGGAGTTTCCATTTTTTTCTTTTGAACAAAGGAAACATGATCCCTAATTCTGTGAAAAAAATGGTCTTTTGGTTCTTCCTACATAGAATGCTTGGCATTCACATACAATGTAGTAAACCACACCAATTGATTGACAATTCACAAAAAAATGAGGCATGTAAATCCTTCCATTTGGCACGGCCAGCTTAGCCCTCCGATGTGGCCCGCCATGTCTTGCTCTGAGATGGTGGATCAGCAAGCCCAGATTGCAGGTTCCCGACCCGCCATCTCTGAGCATTAGGAAGGAAGGAAACTTTGCTTATGTGTACTGACTGGGTTGTTACACTATGGATTAGTTATCACCAGATTGGACTATTATAATTTGTGTGGGGCACTACTTGTGTAATTGCACATATATTAACAGTATATGAAAGAGATTATTATAAGGCTTACACAAATTGACACATTAAAAGTACAGTATTTGCACTTAATATACAAGTTTATTAAGTTGAGACACAATACGTAATGAGCACACGCATGATAATATAAGTGTGTATATAATGCTTTGATTTGTTTATTTTCATTGTAGTTTGTATTGAGTAGTGCAGCTTCGTTTTTTGGTGTATACATTTTATTTATGTTCTCACAACACATAATGGTTGCAAGCAGCTAGCATAAGTTTTTTGTTTTTAAAATTTTCATTATTTTAGTTGCGCAGGAGGAATATAATAATTTGTCTATAATTTGAAACATGAATATGATTCTCTTATCCAAGTCATTACTTGAAGCTTATATGGGGATGAGACCTAACACTCAGCAGAGTAGTGGGGAAACAAATGGTAGGCAAGTATAAGCTGCATACGTAGCCACAATCAAAGTGATGTTGTTGCTTTGCCATGCATTGACAAAATAGTAGGATTGCCATTGAAAGTTCATGAAAAATAAGACCATATCATCTGGAACAAAACTATCAGAATTCAGCTACAAGCATTGCAAGAGGATCAGATGGAAACAGTCTAAAAGTTTTCCTTCTATGAATGTGAACCCCCCTCTAGTTAATATCAACTGTCCCTATATTGGGAATCAAACAAAAACAAAAAAAAAATTAAAGAAACCTATGCTTTCAAAGATACTATTGCACCTGTCTCAAATCATTATTAGAAATCACTTTTTTGCATGGAAATTACTCGGGGAATCATTTAAAAAGCACTTCTAAAAACAGCTGTGTGCTTTACAAATGTGTTTAGCATGCTACTGGCTTTGGAACGTTGGTATAGCAAAGTGGTTTGGCAGATATCCAAAGCTAGACAAGTATCAAATAAAATGTAAGGCCACATTTGCATATGTGTATTGTGGTAAAACACATCTTTTTTTATTAGTATTGATATAGCACCAACAATTTCCATATATATTGTAAGTTCACATCAGTCCCTTCCCTCAAGAAGCTTACAATCTAAGGTCCCCAACTTACATTTATACACATGATCAATTTAGTCAGGAACCATTTAACCTACCAGCATGTCTTTTAAAGCTGGCCATACACCTATAGATTATCTGCAGATTTTCTATGGTTAGATGGAAAAAGTGGGAGATTCCTCCATCCACACAGTTCAACGAACATGGAGAGATCTGTTGCACTTTTTCTATCTAACCATAGAAAATCTGCAGATAATCTATAGGTGTATGGCCAGCTTTAGTGTGTAAGGAAACACACAGAATCACAAGGAGAACATGCAACTACAGGTAGATAGTGTTATTGGATTTGAACTGATGACCTTAGTGCTGCTAGGCAGAAGTAATAACCACTGCTCCACTGTGCTGCACATTAGAGATGTGCAGGATAGAAAAATTTATTTTGTTTCATTTCAGATTTGTTTGTTCGAAAATTTGAAATTTGAATTTCAGAAGATGGCTATATTCTTTCTATTTTATTCTATTCTAATCTATTCTATTTTTATTCTATTTTTTTAAATGTTCTATTATATTTGATTCTATTCCATAGTTTTATTTTTTATTCTATTCTGTTCTATTCTTTTCTATTCTATAAAGCAGCCTAAGTAGAAATCATCATCTCATTTCAAGTTTATACCTTACTGTATTGCAATGTTTCCATTTTGACTGTGAATTAATTTTCAAATTCTAGCTCATTTTCAAATTATTCTATTCTTTTCCTTTTTTTTTCTATTATGTGCTATTCTATTCTGTTTTATTCTATTGTATTTAATTCTGATCTATTCTATTACTTTATATTATATTATTTCATTTTATTCTCTATTCTGTTTTATTCTATTTGATTCTATTATATTCTATTCTATTCTGTTTTATTCTATTTTTTATATTATATTCTATTAATTTTATTTTATTCTGTTTTATTTTATTCTATTATTATATATTACTATTTATTTTTTCTTTTCGTTTTTCATTTTGAATAGATTGAATAATTTGTTTCATTATAATTTATTTTGGATTAGTTGAAATTTGTTGCTATTATGATTCAGATATGAGTAAATTATGAAAATGTTGTGCAAATTTTGATTCAGAACAAAATGGATCTCACATGTCTACTGTCCATGGCTGCATGCCCAGGTATAAGTGTTTTGTGGAGTAAATGTTACCCTGATAACATATACAGCACATCACCATGCACAGATATGGACACTCTATTGCCCTGTACACACGATCGGACATTGATCGGACATTCCGACAACAAAATCTATGCATTTTTTCAGACCGTTGTTGGCTCAAACTTTTTTTGCATACACATGGTCGCACAAAGTTGTCGGAATTTCCGAATGCCAAGAACGCAGTCACGTACACCACGTACGACGAGACTATAAAAGGGCAGTTCAGAACCAAGTGCAGCACCCTTTGGGCTCCTTTTGCTAATCTCGTGTTAGTAAAAGTTTGGTGAGAGACGATTCACGCTTTTTCAGACTCGTGGTTTTCAGATCGTATTTCTGCTGTTCAGTTTGTGCTTGTGGGTTTGTATCTGGTCTTCAGTGCGTGCAGCAAGTTACCCTTGACTTGTCATTGTGTTTTGTTCGTTCGTTACTGATTTTCAGGTCACTCTTCACAGGCCTTGCTGTTCTTCAGTGCGTTCTGTTACTGCGTTCTGAGCAGCCGACCGTTTTCTAGCCATGTTGCGTATACGTACTCATTGTAGAGTTTGTGTCGTGCGGGGGCTTGGTGTTGGGGTTCTTACTTTGACACAAGCCCAGTCCATGAACAGGGCAAGGAGGAGTTCATGGACCAAGAATTGGTTGCTCCAGCGTGACCAGTTCTGTCACATGCCTTTGCTCCGTGAGATCTATGCAAATAATCCTGGCAATTTCAGGAACTTTCTCCAGATGACGGACCCATTTTTCACCGTTTGTTGGCTTTGCTGACCCCCTATATCAGCAGGCAGGATACCTGCATGAGGCAAGCCATCACTCCGGAGCAGAGGCTAGTCGCCACCCTGCGGTACTTGGCGACGGGGAGAAGCCTGCAGGACCTCAATTTTTGACAGGCATCTCCCCCCAGGCTCTGGGGATCATTATCCCAGAGACCTGTTCTGCCATCATCCGGGTCCTGCAGAAGGACTATATTAAGGTCAGATTTTTATGATTTAACATCACATTTTATTGTATATAATGTTTGCGAATGTATTGTATTTCTTTCCTCATTCCCTAATTACCATGATTGTAATATGCTGTGAATGTCCCCTTTCTCCTCATGCATGCTGGATTTTTAGTTTTTTTTTTTTTTTTGTCCTTCATACATATTTGCCTTCACTTACCTCACCAGCATGCTCCCCTGGGCCTATATTCACCTCGTGTAGTCACTTAACAATGTATTTTGTCAGCTCCATAGTAGTGCTTTACCCTAAATACCCCCTAAAATGTTTAAAATTGTGATGTGTGCTTTAAATTCAGGCAGAGTGCTAGAGGCTTGTTTTTTTGGGTCCCAAAATCATTTGGAACCCTCCCTCCCACCAACTGCTAACTCAGCTCATACCAATCCTCTATCCTCAATCCTCTATCTGCTGACTTTCTGAAACCCATACACACTATACCCACCTCTTTTGTGGTCAGATTTATGGATGAATTCCTGAAAGCATGGAGTGCAAGGACTTGCCTGAATACTTTCAAATGGTACTGTTTAAAGTGTTTGTATCCTATTATTATCTTGATAGGTAATTGCAGAATGTAAAAATGTGCTAAAATGTGTACAGTGTGTATTTCTCTCTTTGTATTATGACACTTCTTACCTGTCCAGTGGGCTGCCAATAGTGTAGGTAAGGAGGGGCTGGCCAAAGAAATACACATTATTTAGGCATTCATCTCTCAATGAAGTAGAGAGGGTTACCTGTCCAAAACATCTCCCCCCATAAAATTTCTAAAATGGCCCATGAGAGGGGGGGAATCTGATAGGTGGACCTTATACCTTTGCCTTTAAATAGTCCCTAAAATAAATATTATACTGATGTTGGCCAAGAATGTTTGTGTCTAATCTGCTTTCCATGTTTATGTTCAAAATGAATAATTTTTTATTCTTGTTTGACTCCACAGTTTCCTTCCAACCCACAGGAATGGCAGACTGTGGCCTCTTACTTTGCCCAGCGGTGGGACTTTCCTAAATGCGGAGGGGCAATTGATGGGAAACACGTCCACATCGTCCCACCACCCAACTCAAGGTCATACTATTACAACTACAAGGGGTTCAATAGTATTGTGATGTTGGCGGTGGTGTAGGCTACTTACCAGTTCCTGTATGTGGACGTGGGGAAGAATAGCCGGATGTCAGATGGTGGAGTCATCGCCCACATGGAGTTCTACAGGCGTCTCCAGAATGGCAGCTTGGGCTTGCCACCTCCAGAAGACAATGCGGAAGGACTCCCATTCGTCTTCATTGCAGATGAAGTGTTTTTGCTGGGGGACCATCTTATGTGGCCATTCCCTATGAGGACCCTCACCCTGGACCAGAGGGTTTTTAATTATGCCTATTTCTTACACCGATACACATGGTGGAGTATAAACTCAATCACATCATCCTGACTTGCTGTGTTCTCCACAACTTTTTAAGGAGAAATTCTGTGAACTATTCTGGCTCAGTTGGGCCTGAATCCGGAATTAATCTAAATGAACCAACCCTGACGGCGCTTGAAGCTGGCCATCCTGGCTTGCCCCCCCTGAGTGCCTGCGAGGTCCGTCTAAGATACATGGAATACTTTGTGGGTAGGTGGGCCATCAATATGCCAGACAATGTCTGAGCCTTTTTTTAAATAAATAAAAAAAATTAACTTTAAAAATATTTGCATACATTTACTAATTGTGTTTCTTTTAGCTGACCATGACCTAAATTTGGGCAGTCCTGAAAATGGCGTGATTGTGTAAAATTAAAAAGCACTGTTGGGTGTTATTTACTAAAGGCAAAGACACTTTGCACTAAAAGTGCACTTGAGACTGCACTGAAACTGCACTTGTAGTGCAAAGTGGATTTGCCCTTAGGAAATAACACCCATTGTCACACCAATTTTCACACAAAAAAAGTTTAGGAGCATTGAAAGAAGAAGCCACACATTGTTGATTTTCAATATTTTTAATCCAAGCACAATCACACGTGCATTTATAAAAGCTTTTTAAAACAAACCAACATGTTTGTGTGAATATAATATTTCTAGGTGACATTAATAAAAGTAGAAATGTCCTTTTAAGGTAAAACAGGCATGTTTAAAACCAACAAGAAATACACAAATCTGGAACTTACAAAGTTCAACTTTTGTAGAAATTGAAGGCAATATCAGACATGAGTATTTATTAACTGTGTTTGATACTGCGTTCAGCAGATGGGGTGAAGTCACCCCTGAAAAAGCCAAATTTTGAAGATGCACATAAATTGCCGAATGTCAACATGTGCTAGCTGCCATCATGGGGGATCAAGGGATGTGTGTTGTGGGTACAACCCCTTCCTCTCAGCTACTTTATTATTGAGGAAGGGGTTGCACCCCCAAAACGCATACATTGATCTCCCTTGATCGCAGATAGCACATGTTGACATACTGTGTGCATCTTCAAAATGTGGCTTTTCAAGAATATTTCAAAAAAGGTGCAAAAAATATTAGGAAAAAAAAGCCAACTAAATTAGGGATTTCGAGGGGTTTTAAACTCTTCCTAAAACATCAATGATTTTCTTCATTTTTTTTTGAACATCATTGATGTTTTGCTTGATGTTTTCCAAGTCCCTATTACACCCCATGATTTCCCTGATCAGGATCTGGGCACTTTCACTGGTGAAATGACCTGCATCCACAACATCACGATCACCTAAAAATATAGAAAAAACAAAAACACCATGTATTATAAATATGCCGGCATCCATTTCTTACCCGAGCCTGTGGTCGCAGACACTCACCTGTTGTGGTTACTCTTTTGATAACGTCTCCCTCCTCCTGTTGGCTTTGGGGGATTTCCACTTCCTCATGAGGTGGGGGGTCTGTTGTCTCCTCTGATGAGTGGTGTCCTCCAAGTCTTTTCTCCCCTATGTAAAAAAAACTAGGTATACTTAGCACACAGATATTTCATGGCAGAAATATGAATATGAAACATTGCTTGGAAGTGGGGTACAATTGTCTGTTTGGTCAGAGTTCCAAGATGAAGAAATATTTTTTTACTTTGTCAAGCTTGAATACTTACCTGTTTTGTACAAACTTCACAGATGGAGTCACCCCTATAGTATACACTGGAGCACCTGTGTGGGACCCCCTAATAAAAGGGTGTTTTTGTGTCCCACACTAGTGTTCCAGTGTCCAGATGTGTAAACAGCTGCTGAGTGTCCTCTCCTTACAGAGAATCTAGTTTGCATTTAATTCTAGTTACAAACCCATCTAGACAACAAAATTATTTTCAGAGAAGTAGGCTAGCAAAAATTTAGTGAAATGCATCTGGCCAAAACATGGTGTTTTCTAGGCCGAACGAACAATGTTTCCTATGAACGAATAATGTGTCCATGAACATGAAAGTTGCCATTTTAAACTGTACAACAGTAAAGAAAAGCACATGGAGCAGCACGAACGTTATAAAAATAAAGAATAGGAACACAGGACAACTCTCCTGATCCTTCTATACTGATCGTGCTCCCTTAATTTGAGGTCCGACCACCGTTTCCGGAGTTGATCCTTGGATCGTCCTACTCCAAAATTCTTCTGCAGACTCTTCACAACTTTCGCCATGATCTTGGCCTTTCTCACATTGGGGTTGGGGTAAGGTCCATACTTCCCGTCATAGTCGGCCCTTTTCAGTATGTCGACCATCTCCAACATCTCCCCAAAGGACATATTTGAGGCCTTAAATCGTCTCCTCCAGGATCGGGACATTTCTGGCTCCGGGCTTTCCTCCTCCTCGTTGCTGTAATTAGCATGCACCTGCTCTGTCTCCGCCATGTGCTCTCCCCCATTGCGTCGAACGAGAAGGGGCAGGGAATAGACTAGAAAGAACATCAGGGGCGGGCGGAGTTTCACGCATGTGCAGTGTACATAAAGCGTAACACGCACGCATAGTACGTACGATCTGTGAGCGGGGGAAGGAGTAACGGAAGCACCAATCGTGAGATTGAGGCCTATATTGGGACAAGATTAGTAGACTTTAGCCTGACATTAGGGTTTGTCTTGTGTATTGCAGATAAAATGGATGGCTTCAATGATCACAACTTCCTCCCCTTGTTAATAGACAAATACAGGGAGCTGTGGCAGATCAAACACCCGCAATATAATCATAAATAGAAGAGGCAGGCAGCGCTGGAGAAACCGCTGGAGTTGGTGAAGCCGGTGGTCCACACGGTAACCACCCCCTATTTAAAAGCCAAAATTGGTGGCCTGAGGAGCACTTATCTTAGGGAGCGCAAGAAGGTCCAGGATTCCCAGAGATCCAGAGCTGCAGCAGATGACGTTTATGTTCCCAGACTGTGGTACTATGAGAGACTGCGATTTCTCTCAGACCAGACTGAAGTCAGGGAATCCCTCTCAACCCTTCCTTCCACTCTTCCTTCCACCCTATCTTCCACCCCAGCTGAGGCTTCCGATGTCCAACCTGGGACTTCCAGCCAGGAAGAAGTGGAGGAGCCAAGCATGAGTCAGGTATAGCATTGTTCTACAGATTTCTGGTCAATAAATAAATGATGTTTACTAGATGTTATTATTACTATATCACTAATTGCTGATTTAATAAAGTGTTTTACATATCAATAGACAGTAGTGGGGCTCAGAATGATACTCTGTTATATTTGTTAACATTCAATTTGCAACAGTCACAAGGTGATGTGAAAATTGTGTGTGACTGATGAAGAAAAAGTTAAAACTATGTCCCTTTTTCATACACAGGAAGACCTCAGCCAGGAGTGTGGCACACAGGAGGAGGCGGGGGTTAGTGGCAGCCAGGAGGAGGTGGGGGTAAGTGGCAGCCAGGAGAAGGCTGGGCCCAGTAGGAGCCTGACAGAATCACAGGTCCCTCCCCTCCGCTTTCCAAACAAAAGACCCAGGAAGGGGAGTAATGTGCAGGATTCAGTGCTCAGGCTGATTCAGGAGGCTTCTGCATGCCTCAGAGCCTTCCCCACTCGTGAAGAGGCCTTTGCCTGCCGGGCTGCCACAAAACTTCAGGGCATGCAGGGGGGCCAACGCCTCATGTGTGAGGAACTCATTTATCAAACCCTAAATAAGGGGTTGAGGGGGGAAATCACACCCAATACCCACCTGAGTGAGTTGGACCATCCTCCTCCTGCCACACCTCCACCACCACAGACACAGCGTGGAATGAAGCATGGAAGGAAGACAAGAGAGTGATGACCTGGGTTCAGTCTGGTCTGACAAAAGATGCAGGCTCTTGTATGACCACAGCCTGGGGACATACATGTCATCTGCTGCTGTTCATGATCTCTGGGACTTCTGGACCAGATTGAACTCCCTCATATATGGACTCCTCAGGCAACCAATTTTGCATTGAAATAGTTGATGTCTGCCCTGGGGGCCAAAGGCTTCACCAATTTCTGCAGTTTCTCCAGCGTTGCCTCCCTCTTTGTTTGGTTATGAGCCCTTAATAAAGGAATTTTGGTTTCAATTATACTCTCCTATGTGTGTTTTCCTTCAAAAAGGACAGTTTGTTTGTGAGGAGGCAGGTACATTTCAAAAATACACTGTGAAAATAACAAGAGACACCAACACCAAGCAACCTCCTTGAGATTAAATAATACAAGATAATAATCATGTTGTGGTAACTTGACACACAAAACACACCCAAAACTATTCTGGAGTAAAAAAAAAATAACTAAAAAAAAAACACAAGATCAGGCTTTAAAAAAATACAAAAAAAACAAAAAAAAAACAAAATGATAATTTTTTAGTCAGATGTGACAAATAAAAATATTATATTGATGAAATCACAATAAATAATAAAGAAAGAAGTTTGTGAGAACTCTGTGTGAATATGAGCAGCAAAACAACTTCATTCTTCTAGCATTATAAAGAAGAAGAGAGTGCGCTGCATTAAACCATTTAAAACATTGCAGCCTGACGAAAGTGCTAGATCCATTCCGAACGCTAATTTTACCAGACTGAGCAGTTCCGTCTCGGAATTAATTCTGAGCATGCGTGGCACTTTGTGCGTCAGAATTGTCCACATACAGTCGGAATTGACGCGATCGTATTTTGTTGTCGGAAATTTTTTAGCCTGCTCTCAAACTTTGTGTGTCGGAAATTCCGATGGAAAATGTCGGATGGAGTCCACACACGGTCTGAATTTCCGACAACAAGCTCCGATTGCACATTTTCCGTCGGAAAATCCGACCTTGTGTACAGGGCATATGTGGTGTTGTGCTCTGGTAGTAGAAAATGGTGTAGGTACATTTTTATACACTTCAATGTGTTTACAGACAATTCAAAATGAATTTAAAGTCTTCTGTTTCAAAGTTTTTATTGGTTTTCAGATAGAAAAATACAGTACGACATTAATATCAGGTAATGTAACACTATGCCTGATATACACGAATAATGCATTCAACTTAGACAGTAACTGGCCTCGTGCAATGTATAAGGGGCGCTGAAAGAACCCTCATCTCCCAACACCCTCATTGGGTTATGAATTTAAAGTCTTAATGCAATGCCCGGTAATGTGCAAAAAAATGCACGTCCATGTGTCAAGTTGTGTGCATTAATGCATCACAACAATGCTGTCCAGTAAGTTAAAGAGGCCACTGCTTTGCACTTGCTAGTACTGATATTTATGTTTTGATAGTGCCGCCAAGGGTGGTGAGATGATTGGGAAGGGGGGCTATCTTCTCAAGGAAGCAGGGTTTGATAAGACCCTAATTTACTTTCTCATTATAAATGTTTAAATAACTAAAGATGTTCATCAAGCTAATTGACTAATCCTAGGTTGGGCTGTTCTGTACACTGACTGTATTGCTATGTCATGTAAAAAAAAAAAAGGCTGACTTTTATACTTTTATCTTGAAATAATTAACCACCTCAATACAGGGCACTTACACCCCTTTCCTGCCCAGGCCATTTTTCAGCTTTCAGCGCTGTCACACTTTGAATGACAATTGCACGGTCATGCTACACTTTCTACGTGAAATTGTTTTAATTTTCTTCACACAAATAGAGCTTTTGTTTGGTGGTATTTAACCACTCCTGAGTTTTTTATTTTTTCTTAAAAAAAAGACCAAGAATTTTGAAAAAAAAAGTTTTTCTTGGTTTCTGTCAGTACATTTTTTGTAAATAAGTAATTTTTCTCCTTCACTGATGGGCGCTAATGAGGCGGCACTGAGGGGCACTGATAATATGCACTGATGAGGTGGCACTTACGGGCACTGATGAGGCAGAACTTATGGGCACTGATTAGGTGGTAATGATAAGGAGGCAGAAATGTGCTGCACTTATGGGCACTGATAGGTGGCACTGATATGTGGCACTGATGGGTGAGACTGGTGGGCACTGGGCACAGATAGGCTGGACTGGTGGGCACAGATAGGCAGCACGGATAGGCGGCACTGATGGGCACTTCCTGATGGGCACTGATGGGTGGCATTGAAGGGCAGCAGTGATGGGCACTGATGGGCAGTACTGATAGCCAGCACTGACTGGCATCACTAATGACCACTGATTGCTGGCACTTGTGGACACTGATTGCTGGCACTTATGGGTACAGATTGGTGGCAATTGTGGGCACTGGTTGGCACTGATTGCTGGCAGTGGTGGGCAATCATTGCTGGCATTGGTGGGCACTTAATTGTAATCAGGGCACTGAAGATCAGTGCCCTGATTACATACCTGTCCCTTGTGAGGAGATGCCGCTGATCGGCTCTCCTCACACTCTGTCAGTGTGAGGTGAGGAGCGCCAATTACCGGCATCTCTGTGTTTACATGTGACCAGCTGAGATTGGAAACAGCTGATCACATGGTTTAAGAGCCGCGGCTGCGGCTCTTTACACAGATCAGGGTTGTGCCATGTCCTAGCAACACGGCGTGGCTGCGATCACCATGCTGCACGCCCCTGGGGGCGTGCAAGAGTGGTCATTCTGGAAAGCAGTCATATGACGTCCACCCACAATGAGAGCTGCACCACCCAGCCGTCATTTGATGGTGGGCGGGCAGCAAGTGGTTAAACAATCAAAGAACATTTTTGTAAATGATTGTGTGTTTTCTTTTTAAAACATTGTTCTTGTCATTTTCCTGATTAAAGAGAACAAATGGTGTTCTCAGCTGCTATAATTTGTGCTGCAGTATTCAGCTTGCTCAGCCCAAGGCTTGGTAGACTAAAGTCCGGTACACACAATCAGATTATCGAAAAAATTTACGTCTTTTTTTTTGTATGCTTCTAGTCTCATTTTGAAAGTGAAGAGGTTACTCACCATACGAAAATTCTTGAATGACAGAATTCAACGTCAGAAGTGACATAATGTGTTGCATTGTTTTGTATGTGTTCTTTCATTTCTGAGCATGCGTAGTCTTGCTCTTATGCTTCTTTTTGGCCAAAAACTGATTCAACAAAAATCGGATGTTGTGTTCACATCTGACAAAAATTTTAGAGCCTGCACATCCAGTTTTTGTCATTCGAAAATTCATAATCGGCTGTCGAAAACACCAAACTAACGATCAGAAAATCGGAAGATCGTTCATCGGACAAAATTTTACTTCCGATTTTCTGATCCTGTGTATGGGCCTTAAGTGTCTTGGAGTGACATGCCATTAAAAAGGCAAACAATTATATATTGAGTAGTCCTAAAAGTTTGGCAATTTTTTTAGCCCACCAGCACGGGTACATTTTTTTAATTTTCTTTTTTACATTTTATTTTTTTGTAATATATGTATTCTATGATTGTTAACGCTGTACAGTGTTTTATCTTTTCCTAAAGGAAAACTTTTTTTTTCATTTTGGGTAGAGTAAGGAGTAGGGATGAGCTTCGTGTTCGAATCGAACGCATGTTCGACTCGAACATTGCCTGTTCGGTCGTTCGCTGAATTCCAACTGATATGGGCCGTTCACGCCAAATTCGAGTGGCGCGTCACGGCCCATAATTCACTGTGGCATCGCAGTGCATTGCTGGCTGATGATTGGCCAAGCATGCACTATGACCCGCATGCTTGGCCAATCACAGCGCCGTCTGCGCAGAGAGCCGTAATTGGGCAAAGCCAGGATGGCTTTGGCCAATTATGGCTCAGGGGGTTTAGTACACGCCCCACACTATATAAGGCCGCCTGCACGTCAGCCCTGTGTAGTGTGTTCCAGCGTTGAGAGAGCGATAGATAGACAGAGAGACTGTCATTTGATTTAAGTTAGATAGAGTAGGCAGGCGAGTCAGTTAGCTACACTTACAGTGTATTGTGTATATATATACATCCTAGGTGTTGTGTATATATATATAAACACTGTATTCAGTTTAGCTAGATCCGTTCCTGTTATTCTCTTCCTACTACGGACAGGCAGGCAGGTGTTTTTACAGTATTTACAGCTACCTGAAGAAAATTGCTGGTGTTCTTTTGATCCTATTAGTCCTATTAGCTACAGTATTTACAGTTAGTGTAGTGCGCCCTCTGCACAGTGTGCACCTAAAGCTACCTAAACAAAATTAGTGGTGTTCTTCTGATCCTATTAGTACAGTACTGCAGGCAGCTGCAGTATCTACAAGTTAGTGTAGTGCGTCCTCTGCACAGTGTGCACCTAAAGCTACCTGAAGAAAATTAGTGGTGTTCTTCTGATCCTATTAGTACAGTACCACAGGCAGCTGTAGTATTTACAAGTTAGTGTAGTGCGACCTCTGCACAGTGTGCACCTAAAGCTAGCTAAACAAAATTAGTAGTGTTCTTCTGATCCTATTAGTACAGTACCACAGGCAGCTGCAGTATTTACAAGTTAGTGTAGTGCGTCCTCTGCACAGTGTGCACCTAAAGCTACCTGAAGAAAATTAGTGGTGTTCTTCTGATCCTATTAATACCACAGGCAGGCAGCTACAGTGTTTACAATTAGTGTAGTGCGTCCTCTGCACAGTGTGCACCTAAAGCTACCTGGAGACAATTGCTGTTGTTCTGCTCCTATTAATACCACAGGCAGGCAGCTACAGTATTTACCACATACTACAGGCAGGCAGCTACAGTATTTACAGTTAGTGTAGTGCATCCTCTGCACAGTGTGCACCTAAAGCTACCTGAAGACAATTGCTGTTGTTCTAATCCTATTAATACCACAGTCAGGCAGCTACAGCATTTAAAGTTAGTGTACTGTGTCCTCTGCACAGTGTGCACCTAAAGCTACCTGAATAAAATTGGTGGTGTTCTTCTGATCCTATATTAATACCACAGGCAGGCAGCTACAGTATTTACAGTTAATGTACTGTGTCCTCTGCACAGTGTGCACCTAAAGCTATCTGAATAAAATTGGTGGTGTTCTTCTGATCCTATATTAATACCACAGGCAGGCAGCTACAGTATTTACAGTTAGTGTACTGTGTCCTCTGCACAGTGTGCACCTAAAGCTATCTGTTAGTGTAGTGTACCTGGAGACAATTGCTGTTGTTCTGCTCCTATTAATACCACAGGCAGGCAGCTACAGTATTTACAGTTAGTGTACTGTGTCCTCTGCACAGCGTGCACCTAAACCTGCCTGACAAAAATTAGTGGTGTTCTTCTGATCCTATTAATACAACAGGCAGGCAGCTACAGTATTTACAGTTAGTGTAGTGCGTCCTCTGCACAGTGTGCACCTAAAGCTACCTGAAGTAAATTAGTGGTGTTCTTCTGATCCTATTAATACCACAGGCAGGCAGCTACAGTATATACAGTTAGTGTACTGTGTCTTCTGCACTTTGTGCACCTAAAGCTACCTGAAGAAAATTGCTGTTGTTCTGCTCCCAATTAATACCACAGACAGGCAGCTACAGTATTTACAGTTAGTGTACTGTGTCCTCTGCACAGTGTGCACCTAAAGCTACCTGAATAAAATTGGTGGTGTTCTTCTGATCCTATTAATACCACAGGCAGGCAGCTACAGTATTTGCAGTTAGTGTACTGTGTCCTCTGCACAGTGTGCACCTAAAGCTACCTGTTAGTATAGTGTACCTGGAGACAATTGCTGTTGTTCTGCTCCTATTAATACCACAGGAAGGCAGCTACAGTATTTACAATGAGTGCACTGTGTCCTCTGCACAGTGTGCACCTAAAGCTACCTGAAGAAAATTAGTGGTGTTCTTCTGATCCTATTAATACCACAGGCAGGCAGCTACAGTATTTACAGTTAGTGTAGTGAATCCTCTGCACAGTGTGCACCTAAAGCTACCTTGAGACAATTGGTGTTGTTCTAATCCTATTAATACCACAGACAGGCAGCTACAATATTTACAGTTAGTGTACTGTGTCCTCTGCACAGTGTGCACCTAAAGCTACCTGAATAAAATTGGTGGTGTTCTTCTTATCCTCGTAATACCACAGGCAGGCAGCTACAGTATTTACAGTTAATGTACTGTGTCTTCTGCACAGTGTGCACCTAAAGCTACCTAAATAAAATTGGTGGTGTTCTTCTGATCCTATTAATACCACAGACAGGCAGCTACAGTTTTTACAGTTAGTGTACTGTGTCCTCTGCACAGTGTGCACCTAAAGCTACTTGAAGACAATTGTTGCTTTTCTACTCCTATTGATACCACAGGCAGGCAGTTACAGTATTTACAGTTAGTGTACTGTGTCCTCTGCACAGTGTGCACCTAAAGCTACCTGAATAAAATTGGTGGTGTTCTTCTGATCCTATTAATACCACAGACAGGCAGCTACAGTATTTACAGTTAGTGTACTGCGTCCTCTGCACAGTGTGCACCTAAAGCTACCTGAAGACAATTGCTGTTGTTCTGCTCCTATTGATACCACAGGCAGGCAATTACAGTATTTACAGTTAGTGTACTGTGTCCTCTGCACAATGTGCACCTAAAGCTACCTGAATAAAATTGGTGGTGTTCTTCTGAGCCTATTAATACCACAGACAGGCAGCTACAGTATTTACAGTTAGAGTACTGTGTCTTCTGCACAGTGTGCACCTAAAGCTACCTAAATAAAATTGGTGGTGTTCTTCTGATCCTATTAATACCACAGACAGGCAGCTACAGTTTTTACAGTTAGTGTACTGTGTCCTCTGCACAGTGTGCACCTAAAGCTACTTGAAGACAATTGCTGTTGTTCTACTCCTATTGATACCACAGGCAGGCAGTTACAGTATTTACAGTTAGTGTACTGTGTCCTCTGCACAGTGTGCACCTAAAGCTACCTGAATAAAATTGGTGGTGTTCTTCTGATCCTATTAGTACCACAGACAGGCAGCTACAGTATTTACAGTTAGTGTACTGCGTCCTCTGCACAGTGTGCACCTAAAGCTACCTGAATAAAATTGGTGGTGTTCTTCTGATCCTATTAGTACCACAGACAGGCAGCTACAGTATTTACAGTTAGTGTACTGCGTCCTCTGCACAGTGTGCACCTAAAGCTACCTGAAGACAATTGCTGTTGTTCTGCTCCTATTGATACCACAGGCAGGCAATTACAGTATTTACAGTTAGTGTACTGTGTCCTCTGCACAATGTGCACCTAAAGCTACCTGAATAAAATTGGTGGTGTTCTTCTGAGCCTATTAATACCACAGACAGCAGCTACAGTATTTACAGTTAGTGTACTGCGTCCTCTGCACAGTGTGCACCTAAAACTACTTGAAGAATATTGCTGTTGTTCTGCTCCTATTGATACCACAGGCAGGCAGTTACAGTATTTACAGTTAGTGTACTGTGTCCTCTGCACAGTGTGCACCTAAAGCTACCTAAAGACAATTGCTGGTGTTCTCATACTAATAATACTACAGGCAGGCAGTTGATTCTGCTATCTGCAGTATCAGTATATATTAGGGATGAGCTTCGTGTTCGAGTTGAACCCATGTTCGACTCGAACATCGGCTGTTCGATCGTTCGCCGAATTGCGAACGATATGGGCCGTTCGCGCCAAATTCGTGTGGCGCGTCACGGCCCATAATTCACTGCGGCATCGCAGTGCATTGCTTGCTGATGATTGGCCAAGCATGCACTATGACCCGCATGCTTGGCCAATCACAGCGCCGCCTTAACAGAGAGCCATAATTGGCCAAAGCCAAGGAGGCTTTGGCCAATTATGGCTCAGGGGATTTAGTACACGCCCCACACTATATAAGGCCGCCTGCACGGCGGTCCTGTGCAGTGTGTTCCGGTGTGCTTAGAGAGAGAGAGAGACAGTGTCATTTCATTTGAGTTAGCTAGATTAGACAGGACAGTCAGTCAGTTAGCTGCACTTAAAGTGTATTGTGTATATATATGCATCCCAGGTGTTGCATATATATATATATATATACACTGTATTCAGTTTAGCTAGATCCGTTCCTGTTATCTTCTAGACTATTTACATTTAGTGCAGTGCGTCCTGCTCACAGTGTTCAGCTAGATCCGTTCCTGTTATATTCCTACTGACAGGCAGGCTTGTCTTGTTACAGTATTTTGAAGAAAATTACTGGTGTTCTTTTGATCCTATTAGTACCACAGTCAGGCAGCTAGACTATTTACATTTAGTGCAGTGCGTCCTGCTCACAGTGTTCAGCTAGATCCGTTCCTGTTATCTTCTTACTGACAGGCAGGCTTGTCTTGTTACAGTATTTTAAAGAAAATTACTGGTGTTCTTTTGATCCTATTAGTACCACAGTCAGGCAGCTAGACTATTTACAGTTAGTGCAGTGCGTCCTGCCCACAGTGTTCTGCTAAACCTACAAGTAAGTGGGGTGCGTCCTGCTCACAGTGTTCAGCTAAACCTACAAGTTAGTGGGGTGCGTCCACCTCACAGTGTTCAGCTAAACCTACAAGCTAGTGGGGTGCGTCCTGCTCACAGTGTTCAGCTAGATCCGTTTCTGTTATCTTCTTACTAACAGGCAGGCTTGTCTTGTTACAGTAAATACAGCTACCTGAAGAAAATTGCTGGTGTTCTTTTGATCCTATTAGTACCACAGTCAGGCAGCTAGACTATTTACAGTTAGTGCAGTGCGTCCTGCTCACAGTGTTCTGCTAAACCTACAAGTTAGTGGGGTGCGTCCTGCTCACAGTGTTCAGCTAAACCTACAAGTTAGTGGGGTGCGTCCACCTCACAGTGTTCAGCTAAACCTACAAGCTAGTGGGGTGCGTCCTGCTCACAGTGTTCAGCTAGATCCGTTTCTGTTATCTTCTTACTGACAGGCAGGCTTGTCTTGTTACAGTAAATACAGCTACCTGAAGAAAATTGCTGGTGTTCTTTTGATCCTATTAGTACCACAGTCAGGCAGCTAGACTATTTACAGTTAGTGCAGTGCGTCCTGCTCACAGTGTTCTGCTAAACCTACAAGTTAGTGGGGTGCGTCCACCTCACAGTGTTCAGCTAAAGCTACCTGTAGAAGGTTGGTGGTGTTCTCATACTACAGGCAGGCAGTTGATTTTGCTAGCTGCAGTATCAGTACATATATATATATATATATATCCCAGCTTAGTGCAGCTACAGGCCATTAGTATGTCTGGAAGGCCAAGAAGGACAGGCAGACAGTCACAAGCCAATAAGAGAGGGCAAGCAGGCTCTGTGTCTAGTGCTGGTCGTGGAGATGGTGCATCCTCATCAGCACGTGGCCATGGGACACGCTTGGCCTTTTTTTCGGCAGCTGGCCATGTTGAGCCGCAACATGCGGAAGACTTGGTCGAGTGGATGACCAAGCCGTCCTCATCCTCCTCATCCTCTCTCACTCATGCCCAGGGTACTTTGTCTGGCAAAGCAGCGGCCTCTTCCCTCGGCTCAATGTCATCAGTGACTCCTTCCCTAGCCCCACCATGTCCTCCTGAGGAGTCCCTCGAACTGTTTGACCACAGTGTTGGGTACATGCTCCAGGAGGATACCCAGCGTTTGGAAGGCTCTGATGATGATATTGAGCTCGATGAAGGCAGTAACACGAGCACGGACAGAGGGGGTGCCCAAGAAGGACAGCAATCTGGCAGTCATGCTCCCCCTGCTGCAGCATACTGCCAGGTTTGCTCCAGTGATGAGGAGGGAGGGGATGATGAGGTCACTGACTCAACGTGGGTGCCTGATAGGAGAGAGGAGGAGGAGGAGGAGGAGGCGGCACATCACCAACGAGGCAGGATGCCCTCTAGGGGCCAGCCTAAGGGCAGCACATTGACTGCATCACACCCCAAAGCTCCACATGTGCAGGGTGCTGCAGTCTCTGCGCGTTATTCAAAAAGTTCTTTGGTGTGGGCCTTTTTTGAGACGAGTGCATCAGATCGCACCGCTGCTATTTGCAACATATGTCTCAAGCGTATCTCGCGTGGCCAAAACATCTCCCGCTTGGGTACCACATGCTTGACCAGACATATGTTGACCTGCCATGCAGTTCGTTGGCAAGCGTATCTAAAAGACCCACACCAAAGAACAAAGAGGACCTCTGCTTGCTCCTCATCAGCTGAGATTTCCAACCCCACTAGACCTTCAGTCCTCTCTGAGACCTGCAGTGAAAGGAATGAAGGTGTAGAATTAGGTGTGTCACAGCCACATACTTGTGGGCAATCTGATTTTGGTACACCGACGTCAGATTGTACCAGGCAAATTTCCCTGCCCCAGCTGCTGCACCGCCGAAAGAAGTTTGCTCCCAGCCATCCACATGCCCAACGGTTGAATGCTAGCTTGGCAAAATTGCTAGCACTTCAACTGCTGCCTTTTCAGTTGGTGGACTCTGCCCCCTTCCGTGAGTTTGTGGAATGTGCGGTTCCTCAGTGGCAGGTACCCAAACGCCACTTTTTCTCACGGAAGGCGATTCCGGCTCTCAACCAGCATGTGGAAGGCAATGTCCATGCCTCGCTGGACAGGGCGGTCAGCGGTAAGGTGCATATTACCGCTGACTCATGGTCCAGCAGGCATGGACAGGGACGTTACCTAAGTTTCACGGCGCATTGGGTGACTCTGCTGGCAGCTGGGAAGGATGCAGGACAAGGTGCAGTAGTGTTGGAGGTTGTTCCGCCACCACGCCTCCAAAATGCTAATGATTGTGACACACCTCTCTCCTCCACCCCCTCCTCTTCTTCTTCCTCCATGGCCTCTTCCTCGGAACCAGCGGTGCTCCGTAGTCATTCAAGGGGCTACGCAAGTACGCAGGCCAAAAGATGCCATGCGGTGCTTAAGCTGGTGTGCTTGGGGGACAGGAGCCACACTGGGGCAGAGGTTCTGTCAGCTCTGCAGGGGCAGGTTCAGAGGTGGTTGACGCCACACCAACTTAAGGCAGGAATGGTGGTTTGCGACAATGGCACCAACCTCCTCTCCGCCCTCCGACAGGGACAAATGACCCATGTGCCCTGTTTGGCTCATGTCCTTAACTTGGTGGTGCAGCGGTTCTTGGGCAGGTACCCGGGCTTACAGGATGTCCTGAGGCAGGCCAGGAAAGTCTGTGTGCATTTCCACCGGTCATATAATGCCAGTGCTCTGCTGACGGACCTCCAAAAGGAGTTTAACCTGCCCAAGAACCGCCTAATCTGTGACATGCCCACCAGGTGGAACTCAACGTTGGCCATGCTGCAGCGGCTGCACACGCAGCAGAGGGCCATCAATGAGTACCTGTGCGACTATGGCACCAGGACAGGGTCAGGGGAGCTTGTTTTTTTTTCCCCACGCCAGTGGGCCATGATCAGGGATGCATGCACTGTCCTGTCACCATTTGAGGAGGCCACGAGGATGGTGAGCAGTGACAGTGCATGCATCAGTGACACTGTCCCCCTTGTCCACCTGTTGGAGCACACGCTGCGTGGAATAATGGACAGGGCACTTGAGGCAGAACAGAGGCAGGAAGAGGAGGACTTCCTTAGCTCTCAAGGCCCCCTTTATCCAGACAGTGTTCCTGCGTGCCTGCCGATCACACAGGAAGAGGACGAGGAGGAAGAGGAGGAGGAGGAGGAGGAAGATTGTGTCAGTATGGAGGTGGAGCCTGGCACTCAGCATCAGCAGCAGTCTTTAAGGGATCAGTCCCAAGAAACATATGGACTTGTACGTGGCTGCGGACCATGTCGTCCTTAGTGACCCAGAGGACTCCGGATCGAATGCCTCAGCAAACCTACGCTGCTTGGCCTCCCTGATCCTGCAAAGCCTGCGTAAGGATCCTCGTATTCGTGGTATCAAGGAGAAGGACCAATACTGGCTGGCAACCCTCCTTGATCCACGTTACAAGGGTAAGGTTGCGGACCTTATCTTGCCATCGCAGAGGGAGCAGAGGATGAAACATCTTCGGGAGGCCTTGCAGAAAGGTCTGTGCAACGCGTTCCCAGAGACTGGGAGGTTACAAACTCCTGTTTCTGGACAACGTGTTGCTGAGGCTTCGGTCAGTCAAAGAAGGAGCGGTGGAGAAGGTGGCCGTCTGACCGATGCGTTCAGACAATTTTTTGGTCCGCAGCCCCAAGGTATGATCGGTTCCAGCAACCATCGCCAGCGTCTGTTTTACATAGTGCAGGAATACCTAGGGGCAAGATCAGACTTGGACACCTTTCCCACCGAAAATCCTCTGGGTTACTGGGTCTTGAGGATGGATCACTGGCCAGAGCTTGCACAGTATGCAATTGAGCTACTGGCCTGTCCTGCATCCAGCGTTCTTTCGGAGCGCACATTCAGTGCTGCTGGAGGCGTGGTAACCGATCACAGGGTGCGTCTGTCCACTGACTCGGTCGATCGACTGACCTTCATAAAAATGAATGAGTCTTGGATCACCACCAGCTACCAAGCACCTGATGCTGATGTAACCGAATAATTTTTTTTGAAATCTCAGATCCCTTCAAAGACTGCCTATGCTGATGCTGAGTGACTATCCCTGAGTAATTATCCTCTTCCTCCTCAATCATCACGCTGATAGCTTGTAAGAACATTTTTGGTTCTGGGTGCCACCACCAGTGCCTAAGGCACAATTTTTCAGCCCCTGTTTAACAGGGGCGTGTAATTACGATTTTTGATGTAATACTTTGCAGCAGGGCTCGTTCCTGCATTCCAACTAGAGTGTCTGTGAGGGGTTGCAGTGTTGTGGCACCAGCACCAGTGCCTAAGGCCTAATTTTTCAGCTCCTGTTCAACAGGGGCATGTAATTACAATTCTTGATCTAATATTTCACAGCAGAGCCCTGTGAGGGCTTACAATGTTGTGGCCACAGCAACACCTAAGGCCCAAATTTCTGCTGAGTATATAGGGCAGGACCCTACTTTCAAACAACTAACTTACAAACGACTCCTACTTGCAAACGGAAGGAGACAACAGGAAGTGAGAATAAATCTACCCCTAGGAAGGGAAATTCTCTCCTGTAAGAGTTAATATGGGAAAAACATTTCTCCTTTCCACTGATGCTTTCCAATCCATTGGGACAAAAAGTGAGGTGAAATCTTCTGAAGAGGAGGAAAGACAGCAAAACAAATGTCACAGGGGTGATAACCCTTCCCTATGTTTTCCAAAAAGCTTAAAAAAGATTTTTTGGCTGGAGCTAAACACGTTAAAAATGTACCCGTTCAAAATTACAAAGAGATTCTACTTAACAACAAACCTACAGCGTGTATACTGCTGTTCAGAGTATATAGGGCCTGGTGGCCCCACACCTTTCCTTATTTTATTTTGGGTGCGGGGTTCCCCTTAATATCCATACAAGACCCAAAGGGCCTGGTAATGGACTGGGGGGTACCCATGCCGTTTGTCTCACTGATTTTCATCCATATTGCCAGGACCCGACATTACATTAAACCCGCAAGCAGTTTTAAATGAGATTTTTTCCTTTAAAAATGACATTTGGTGCAGGGACTGTTCTAAACACGGGAAACACGCGTCACTTTACAGGCATACTATAGACACCCCTCAGGTACGATATTTAAAGGAATATTTAACTTTTTTTTTTTTACTTTAAGCATCATTAAAATCACTGCTCCCGAAAAAACGTCAGTTTTTAAAAGTTTTTTTTGCATTGATACATGT
The DNA here is from genome assembly GCF_042186555.1 of Aquarana catesbeiana. Classification (NCBI taxonomy): domain Eukaryota; kingdom Metazoa; phylum Chordata; class Amphibia; order Anura; family Ranidae; genus Aquarana; species Aquarana catesbeiana. Next base: position 145,460,668 of record NC_133334.1, read on the forward strand.
CCCCTGGGGTAGGACCCGGGTCCCCAAACCCTTTTTAGGACAATACCATGCAAATTAGCCTTTAAAATGAGCACTTTTGATTTCGAACGTTCGAGTCCCATAGACGTCAATGGGGTTCTAACGTTCGTGCGAACTTTCGGTCCGTTCGCAGGTTCTGGTGCGAACCGAACCGGGGGGTGTTCGGCTCATCCCTAGTATATATATATACATCCCAGCTTTGTGCAGCTACATCTCACTGCAGGCCATTAGTATGTCTGGAAGGCCAACAAGGAGTGGCAGACAGTCACAAGCAATAAAAGAGGGCAAGCAGGCTCTGTGTCTAGAGGCAACAGTGCTGGTCATGGAGACTGTGCATCCTCATCAGCACATGGCCGTGGGACACACTTGTCCTTTTTTTTGGCAGCTGGCCGTGTTGAGCCACAACATGTGGAAGACTTGGTAGAGTGGATGACCAAGTCCTCTCTCACCCAGGCTCAGGGTACTTTGTCTGGCAAAGCAGCTGCCAATGCGGCCTCTTCCCCTGGCTCAATGGCATCAGTCACTCCTTCCCTAGCTGCACCACATCCTCCTGAGGAGTCCCCCGAACTGTTTGACCACAGTGTTGGGTACATGTTGGGAAGGATGCAGGACAGGGTGCAGTAGTGTTGAAGGTTGTTCTGCCACCAACGCCTCCAAAATACTACTAGTGGTGATTCTGCCACACCTCTCTGCTCCACCCTCTCCTCTTCTTCTTCCTCTATGGCCTCTTCCTGTGCTGATTTGACCTCGCAACCAGCGGTGCTCCGTAGGCGTTCAAGGGGCTACGCAAGCACACAGGCCAAAAGATGGCATGCGGTGCTTGAGCTGGTGTGCTTGGGGGACAGGAGCCACACTGGGGCAGAGATTCTGCCAGCTCTGCAGGGGCAGGTTCAGAGGTGGTTGACGCCATGCCAGCTTAAGGCACGTATGGTGGTTTGCGACAATGGCACCAACCTCCTCTCCGCCCTCCAACAGGGACAACTGACTCATGTGCCCTGTTTGGCTCACGTCCTTAACTTGGTGGTGCAGTGGTTCTTGAGCAGGTACCCGGGCTTACAGGATGTCCTGAGGCAGGCCAGGAAAGTCTGTGTGCATTTCCGCAGGTCATATAATGCCAGTGCTTGGCTGGCTGACCTCCAAAAGGAATTTAACCTGCCCAAGAACCGCCTAATCTGTGACATGCCCACCAGGTGGAACTCAATGTTGGCCATGCTGCAGCGGCTGCCCACGCAGCTGAGGGCAATCAATGAGTACCTGTGTGAGTATGGCACCAGGACAGGGTCAGGGGAGCTTGTATTTTTTTTCCCACGCCAGTGGGCCATGATCAGGGATGCATGCACTGTCCTGTCACCATTTGAGGAGGCCACGAGGATGGTGAGCAGTGACAGTGCATGCATCAGTGACACTGTCCCCCTTGTCCACCTGTTGGAGCACACGCTGCGTGGAACAATGGACAGGGCACCAGATGCAGGAAGAGGAGGACTTCCTTGGCTCTCAAGGCCCCCTCTATCCAGACAGTGTTCCTGCGTGCCCGCTGATCGAACAGGAAGAGGACGAGGAAGAGGAGGATTGTGTCAGTATGGAGGTGGAGCCTGGTACTCAGCATCAGCAGCAGTCTTTAAGGGATCAGTCCCAACAAACCCATGGACTTGTACATGGCTGGGAGGAGGTGGCTGCGGATCATGTCGTCCTTAGTGACCCAGAGGACTCCAGACCGAATGCTTTAGCAAACCTACGCTGCGTGGCCTCCCTGATCCTGCAAAGCCTGCGGAAGGATCCTCGTATTCGTGGTATCAAGGAGAGGGAGCAATACTGTCTGGCAACGCTCCTTGATCCACGTTACAAGGATAAGGTTGCGGACCTTATCTTGCCGTCCCAGAGGGAGCAGAGGATGAAACATCTTCGGGAGCCCTTGCAGAAAGGTCTGTGCAACGCGTTCCCAGAGACTGGGGGGTTACAAACTCCTGTTCCTGGACAACGTATTGCTGAGGCTTCGCTCAGTCAAAGAAGGAGCGGTGGAGAAGGTGGCCATCTGACTGATGCGTTCAGACAATTTTTTAGTCCGCAGCCCCAAGGTATGATCGGTTCCAGCAACCATCACCAGCGTCTGGTTTACATGGTGCAGGATAGGGATGATCCATGTTCCAGGGGACATGGATCAATGCAAAAAAAAGTTTTAAAAATGGCCGTTTTTTCAGGAGCAGTGATTTTAATAATGCTTAAAGTCAAACAATAAAAGTGTAATATCCCTTTAAATTTCATAGCTGGGGGGGGTGTCTATAGTATGCCTGTAAAGGGGCGCATGTTTCCCGTGTTTAGAACAGTCTGACAGCAAAATGACATTTCGAAGGAAAAACCCCATTTAAAACTACTTGCGGCTACTGCATTGCTGACAATACACATAGAAGTTCATTGATAAAAACGGCATGGGAATTCCCCACAGGGGAACCCCAAACCAAAATTAAAAAAATAATAATTTTAAAGGCTTATATGCAAGTTATTGTCATAAAAAGTGTTTGGGGACCTGGGTCCTGCCCCAGGGGACATGGATCAATGCAAAAAAAAGTTTTAAAAACGGCCGTTTTTTCAGGAGCAGTGATTTTAATAATGCTTAAAGTCAAACAATAAAAGTGTAATATCCCTTTAAATTTCATACCTGGGGGGTGTCTATAGTATGCCTGTAAAGGGGCGCATGTTTCCCGTATTTAGAACAGTCTGACAGCAAAATGACATTTCAAAGGAAAAAACCTATTTAAAACTACTCGCGGCTATTGCATTGCCGACAATACACATAGAAGTTCATTGATAAAAACGGCATGGGAATTCCCCACAGGGGAACCCCGAACCAAAATAAAAAAAAAAAAATGACGTGGGAGTCCCCCTAAATTCCATACCAGGCCCTTCAGGTCTGGTATGGATATTAAGAGGAGAGAATGCGCCCCCCCTCCTGAACGTACCAGGCCACATGCCCTCAACATTGGGAGGGTGCTTTGGGGTAGCCCCCCAAAACACCTTGTCCCCATGTTGATGAGGACAAGGGCCTCATCCCCACAACCCTGGCCGGTGGTTGTGGGGGTCTGCGGGCGGGGGGCTTATCGGAATCTGGAAGCACCCTTTAACAAGGGGACCCCCAGATTCCGCCCCCCCCACCGTGTGAAATGGTAAGGGGGTACTTACCCCTACCATTTCACTAAAAAACCTACCATTTCACAAAAAATTTTGTCCGGGGTTCCTCTTAATATCCATACCAGACCTGAAGGGCCTGGTATGGAATTTAGGGGGACTCCCACGTCATTTTTTTTTTAAATTTTGGTTCGGGGTTCCCCTGTGGGGAATTCCCATGCCGTTTTTATCAATGAACTTCTATGTGTATTGTCGGCAATGCAATAGCCGTGAGTAGTTTTAAATAGGTTTTTTCCTTCGAAATGTCATTTTGCTGTCAGACTGTTCTAAATACAAGAAACATGCGCCCCTTTACAGGCATACTATAGACACCCCCCAGGTTTGAAATTTAAAGGGATATTACACTTTTATTGTTTGACTTTAAGCATTATTAAAATCACTGCTCCTGAAAAAACGACCGTTTTTAAAACTTTTTTTTGCATTGATCCATGTCCCCTGGGGCAGGACCCGGGTCCCCAAACACTTTTTATGACAATAACTTGCATATAAGCCTTTAAAATTAGCACTTTTGATTTCTCCCATAGACTTTTAAAGGGTGTTCCGCGGCATTCGAATTTTGCCGCGAACACCCCAAATTGTTCGCTGTTCGGCGAACTTGCGAACAGCCAATGTTCGAGTCGAACATGAGTTCCACTCAAACTCGAAGCTCAGCCCTAGTGCAGGAATACCTAGGGGCAAGAACTGACTTGGACACCTTTCCCACCGAAAATCCTCTGGGTTACTGGGTCTTGAGGATGGATCACTGGCCAGAGCTTGCACAGTATGCAATTGAGCTACTGGCCTGTCCTGCATCCAGCATTCTTTCGGAAGACACATTCAGTGCTGCTGGAGGTTTTGTAACCGATCACAGGGTGCGCCTCTCCACCGACTCGGTCGATCGACTGACCTTCATAAAAATGAATCAGTCTTGGATCACCACCAGCTACCAAGCACCTGATGCTGATGTAACCGAATAATTTTTTTTGAAATGTCAGATCCCTTCAAGACTGATGCTGAGTGACTATCCTCTTCCTCCTCAATGATCATTCTGATAGCTTGTAAGAGAATTTTTGTTCCGGGCGCCGCCACCAGTGGCTAAGGCCTAATTTTTTAGCCCCTGTTTAACAGGGGCGTGTAATTACAGTTTTTGATGCAATATTTTGCAGCAGGGCTTGTTCCTACGCTCCAACTAGAGTATCTGTGAGGGGTTGCAGTGTTGTGGCACCAGTGCCTAAGGCCCAATTTTTCTGCCCCTGTTTAACAGGTGCGTGTAATTACAGTTTTTGATGCAATACTTTGCAGCAGGGCTTGTTCCTGCGCTCAAACTAGAGTATCTGTGAGGGGTTGCAGTGTTGTGGCACCAGTGCCTAAGGCCCAATTTTTCTGCCCCTGTTCAACAGGGACATGTAATTACAATTCTTGATCTAATATTTCACTGCAGGGCCCGTTCCAGCTCCCACCAAGAGTAACTGTGAGGACTTACAGTGTTGTGGCAACACCATCCCCACACCACCACCAAAGGCCCAATTTTTCTGCCCCTGTTCAACAGGGACATGTAATTACAATTCTTGATCTAATATTTCACAGCAGGGCCCGTTCCTGCGCCCACCAAGAGTAACTGTGAGGGATTACAATGTTGTGGCAACACCAACACCTAAGGCCCCAATTTCTGCAGAGTATATAGGGCAGGCCCCTACTTTCAAACATCAAACTTACAAACGACTCCTACTTGCAAACGGAAGGAGACAACAGGAAGTGAGATGAAATCTACCCCTAGGAAGGGAAATTCTCTCCTGTAAGAGTTAATATGGGAAAAACGTGTCTCCTTTCCATTGATGCTTTATCACCAATCCTTGTTTCACTAAAAACCCCAAATTGTCAAAAAACATTTGTCATTGGGACAGAAAGTGAGGTAAAATCTTCTGAAGAGGTGCACAGACAGCAAAACAAATGTTACAGGGGTGATAACCCTTCCCTATGTTTTCCAAAAAGCTTAAAAATAGATTTTTTGGCTGGAGCTACACTTTAAAAATGTACCAGTTCAAAATTACAAACAGATTCTACTTAACAACAAACCTACAGTCCCTGTCTTGTTTGCATTGCCTCTATACTGCTGCTCAGAGGGCCTGGGGCCCCACGCCTTTCCTTTTTTAATTTGGGTGCGGGGTTCCCCTTAATATCCATACAAGACCCAAAGGGCCTGGTAATGGACTGGGGGGGGTACCCATGCCGTTTGTCTCACTGATTTTCATCCATATTACCAGGACCGGACATTACATTAAAGCCGTAAGCAGTTTTAAATTACTTTTATTACTTTAAAAATGTCATTTTGTGCAGGGACTGTTCTAAGCACGGGAAACACATGCCCCTTTACAGGCATACTATAGACAGCCCCCAGGTATGATATTTAAAGAAATATTTCACTTTTTTTTCACTTTAAGCATCATTAAAATCACTGCTCCCGAAAAAACGTCCGTTTTTAAAACTTTTTTTTGCATTGATACATGTCCCCTGGGGCAGGACCCGGGCCCCCAAACCCTTTTTAGAACAATACCATACAAATTAGCCTTTAAAATTAGCACTTTTGATTTTGAACGTTCAAGTCCCATAGACTTCAATTCTAATGTTCGTGCAAATTTTCGGTCCGTTCGCAGGTTCTGGTACGAACCGAACCAGGGGGGGGTTCGGCTCATCCCTAGTAAGGAGAGTTAAAATGCCTGTTTTTTGCCATCTTTGTTCTATTGGGTGGACTTCTCTGCACTCCCTGTCCTCTAGTCACAATAGAAAGTGAAACAAAATCCCTCTAAAGTGGGGGAATACCTGGTTGTCCCCAGGGTTACCAGAACTAGTGTCCCCATTGAGATATTTCCCCTTTATTTCTGGTCTGATGACAACCCAAAATGTGGGATTCCCTTTCATTTATACTCTCAGTGATAATGGTAAACAGGACAAATAGAGGGGATGAATCTCCCTAATGGGGGTACAGACAGAAAAGTATGTCTTAAGTTATACTTTAGGCAATCCTGGAACATTACAATGCAAATACTTCTGTACATAATGTGAGTTATATGCTCATGTGGAGGCTCAGGTCCTGAATTTACATAGGCAACCCAAAACACTGTGAATTAAAAACTTGGAGAAAGTTTGTTTCTCACTGCTGGGACCAATAGAAAAGTTGGTGGAGACAGCCAAAATCAAGATTGATAAGAAAAAAAAAACATTTAGAAGAAGAGTTAGGGAAAAGGGAGTTAGCGTTAGTGATAGGGAGTCTAATCTTGAACTAACACACTATACTGAGGAACAAAGGATGGGGAGATGACAAAGGTATTAAATTTATTCTTCTCCTCAGTCTTCACAAGGGAATCAGGGGGCTTCAGTAACCAAAACTGCAGTGTTTGTCCTCATGACACATCACAGGAAGCACCCTCATGGCTATCAGAGGACAGAATTAGAAATAGACTTGGGAAACTTACCATTAGAGATGAGCCGAACACCCCCCGGTTCGGTTCGCACCAGAACCTACGAACGGACCGAAAGTTCGCACGAACGTTAGAACCCCATTGACGTCTATGGGACTCGAACGTTTGAAATCAAAAGTGCTCATTTTAAAGGCTAATTTGCATGGTATTGTCCTAAAAAGGGTTTGGGGACCCGGGTCCTACCCCAGGGGACATGTATCAATGCAAAAAAAACTTTTAAAAACGGCAGTTTTTTCGGGAGCAATGATTTTATTGATGCTTAAAGTAAAAAAAAAAAAAGTGAAATATTCCTTTAAATATCGTACCTGGGGGGTGTCTATAGTATACCTGTAAAGTGGCGCGTGTTTCCCGTGTTTAGAACAGTCCCTGCACCAAATGTCATTTTTAAAGGAAAAAATCTCATTTAAAACTGCTTGCGGGTTTAATGTAATGTCGGGTCCTGGCAATATGGATGAAAATCAGTGAGACAAACGGCATGGGTACCCCCCAGTCCATTACCAGGCCCTTTGGGTCTTGTATGGATATTAAGGGGAACCCCACACCCAAATTAAAATAAGGAAAGGTGTGGGGCCACCAGGCCCTATATACTCTGAACAGCAGTATACAGGCGGTGCAAACAAGACAGGGACTGTAGGTTTGTTGTTAAGTAGAATCTGTTTGTCATTTTGAACGGGTACATTTTTAACGTGTTTAGCTCCAGCCAAAAAATATTTTTTAAGCTTTTTGGAAAACATAGGGAAGGGTTATCACCCCTGTGACATTTGTTTTGCTGTTTTTCCTCCTCTTTAGAAGATTTCACCTCACTTTTTGTCCCAATGACAAATGTTTTTTGAGAATTTGGGGTTTTTTGTGGAACAAGGATTGGAAAGCATCAGTGGAAAGGAGAAATGTTTTTCCCATATTAACTCTTACAGGAGAGAATTTCCCTTCCTAGGGGTAGATTTCATCTCACTTCCTGTTGTCTCCTTCCGTTTGCAAGTAGGAGTCGTTTGTAAGTTAGATGTTTGAAAGTAGGGGCCTGCCCTATATACTCAGAATAATTTGGGCCTTAGGTGTTGTTGTGGCCACAACAACGTAAGCCCTCACAGGGCCCTGCTGTGAAATATTAGATCAAGAATTGTAATTACATGCCCCTGTTGAACAGGGGCAGAAAAACTGGGCCTTTGGTGGTGGTGGTGGTGCTGGTGCCACAACACTGCAACCCCTCACAGACACTCTAGTTGGAACGCAGGAACGAGCCCTGCTGCAAAGTATTGCATCAAAAATTGTAATTACACTCCCCTGTTAAACAGGGGCAGAAAAATTGGGCCTTAGGCACTGGTGCTGGTGCCACAACACTGCAACCCCTCACAGACACTCTAGTTGGAACGCAGGAACGATCCCTGCTGCAAAGTATTGCATCAAAAATTGTAATTATACGCCCCTGTTAAACAGGGGCTGAAAAATTGTGCCTTAGGCACTGGTGGTGGCGCCCAGAACCAAAAATGTTCTTACAAGCTATAAGCGTGATGATTGAGGAGGAAGAGGATAATTACTCAGGGATAGTCACTCAGCATCAGCATAGGCAGTCTTTGAAGGGATCTGAGATTTCAAAAAAAATTATTCGGTTACATCAGCATCAGGTGCTTGGTAGCTAGTGGTGATCCAAGACTGATTCATTTTTATGAAGGTCAGTCGATCGACCGAGTCGGTGGACAGACACACCCTGTGATCGGTTACCACGCCTCCAGCAGCACTGAATGTGCGTTCCGAAAGAACGCTGGATGCAGGACAGGCCAGTAGCTCAATTGCATACTGTGCAAGCTCTGGCCAGTGATCCATCCTCAAGACCCAGTAACCCAGAGGATTTTCAGTGGGAAAGGTGTCCAAGTCTGATCTTGCCCCTAGGTATTCCTGCACCATGTAAAACAGACGCTGGCGATGGTTGCTGGAACCGATCATACCTTGGGGCTGCGGACCAAAAAATTGTCTGAACGCATCGGTCAGACGGCCACCTTCTCCGCCACTCCTTCTTTGACTGACCGAAGCCTCAGCAACACGTTGTCCAGAAACAGGAGTTTGTAACCTCCCAGTCTCTGGGAACGCGTTGCACAGACCTTTCTGCAAGGCCTCCCATAGATGTTTCATCCTCTGCTCCCTCTGCGATGGCAAGATAAGGTCTGCAAACTTACCCTTGTAACGTGGATCAAGGAGGGTTGCCAGCCAGTATTGGTTCTTCTCCTTGATACCACGAATACGAGGATCCTTAGGCAGGCTTTGCAGGATCAGGGAGGCCATGCAGCGTAGGTTTGCTGAGGCATTCGGTCCGGAGTCCTCTGGGTCACTAAGGACGACATGGTCCGCAGCCACCTCCTCCCAGCCACGTACAAGTCCATGTGTTTCTTGGGACTGATCCCTTAAAGACTGCTGCTGATGCTGAGTGCCAGGCTCCACTTCCATACTGACACAATCTTCCTCCTCCTCCTCCTCCTCCTCGTCCTCTTCCTGTGTGATCGGCGGGCACGCAGGAACACTGTCTGGGTAAAGGGGGCCTTGAGAGCTAAGGAAGTCCTCCTCTTCCTGCCTCTGTTCTGCCTCAAGTGCCCTGTCCATTATTCCACGCAGTGTGTGCTCCAACAGGTGGACAAGGGGGACAGTGTCACTGATGCATGCACTGTCACTGCTCACCATCCTCGTGGCCTCCTCAAATGGTGACAGGACAGTGCATGCATCCCTGATCATGGCCCACTGGCGTGGGGAAAAAAAACAAGCTCCCCTGACCCTGTCCTGGTGCCATAGTCGCACAGGTACTCATTGATGGCCCTCTGCTGCGTGTGCAGCCGCTGCAGCATGGCCAACGTTGAGTTCCACCTGGTGGGCATGTCACAGATTAGGCGGTTCTTGGGCAGGTTAAACTCCTTTTGGAGGTCCGTCAGCCGAGCACTGGCATTATATGACCGGCGGAAATGCACACAGACTTTCCTGGCCTGCCTCAGGACATCCTGTAAGCCCGGGTACCTGCCCAAGAACCGCTGCACCACCAAGTTAAGGATGTGAGCCAAACAGGGCACATGGATCATTTGTCCCTGTCGGAGGGCGGAGAGGAGGTTGGTGCCATTGTCGCAAACCACCATTCCTGCCTTAAGTTGGCGTGGCGTCAACCATCTCTGAACCTGCCCCTGCAGAGCTGACAGAACCTCTGCCCCAGTGTGGCTCCTGTCCCCCAAGCACACCAGCTCAAGCACCGCATGGCATCTTTTGGCCTGCGTACTTGCGTAGCCCCTTGAATGGCTACGGAGCACCGCTGGTTCCGAGGACAAAGCACAGGAAGAGGCCATGGAGGAAGAAGAAGAGGAGGGGGTGGAGTAGAGAGGTGTGTCACAATCATTAGCATTTTGGAGGCTTGGTGGCGGAACAACCTCCAACACTACTGCACCTTGTCCTGCATCCTTCCCAGCTGCCTGCAGAGTCACCCAATGCGCCGTGAAACTTAGGTAACGTCCCTGTCCATGCCTGCTGGACCATGAGTCAGCGGTAATATGCACTTTACCGCTGACCGTCCTGTCCAGTGAGGCATGGACATTGCCTTCCACATGCCAGTAGAGAGCCGGAATCGCCTTCCGTGAGAAAAAGTGGCGTTTGGGTACCTGCCACTGAGGAACCGCACATTCCACAAACTCACGGAAGGGGGCAGAGTCTACCAACTGAAAAGGCAGCAGTTGAAGTGCTAGCAATTTTGCCAAGCTAGCATTCAACTGCTGGGCATGTGGATGGCTGGGAGCAAACTTCTTTCGGCGGTGCAGCAGCTGGGGCAGGGAAATTTGCCTGGTACAATCTGACGTCGGTGTACCAAAAGCAGATTGCCCACAAGTACTTGGCTGTGACACACTTTATTCTACACCTTCATTCCTCTCAGTGCAGGTCTCAGAGAGGACTGAAGGTATAGTGGAGTTGGAAATCTCAGCTGATGAGGAGCAAGGAGAGGTCCTCTTTGTTCTTTGGTGTGGGTCTTTTAGATACGCTTGCCAACGAACTGCATTGCAGGTCAACATATGTCTGGTCAAGCATGTGGTACCCAAGCGGGAGATGTTTTGGCCACGCGAGATACGCTTGAGACATATGTTGCAAATAGCAGCGGTGCGATCTGATGCACTCGTCTCAAAAAAGGCCCACACCAAAGAACTTTTTGAATAACGCGCAGAGACTGCAGCGCCCTGCACATGTGGAGCTTTGGGGTGTGATGCAGTCAATGTGCTGCCCTTAGGCTAGCCCCTGGAGGGCATCCTGCCTCGTTGGTGATGTGCCGCCTCCTCCTCCTCTCTCCTATCAGGCACCCACGTTGAGTCAGTGACCTCATCATCCCCTCCCTCCTCATCACTGGAGCAAACCTGGCAGTATGCTGCAGCAGGGGGAGCATGACTGCCAGATTGCTGTCCTTCTTGGGCACCCCCTCTGTCCGTGCTCATGTTACTGCGTTCATTGAGCTCAGTATCATCATCAGAGCCTTCCAAACGCTGGGCATCCTCCTGGAGCATGTACCCAACACTGTGGTCAAACAGTTCGAGGGACTCCTCAGGAGGACATGGTGGGGCTAGGGAAGGAGTCACTGATGACATTGAGCCGAGGGAAGAGGCCGCTGCTTTGCCAGACAAAGTACCCTGGGCATGGGTGAGAGAGGATGAGGAGGATGAGGACGGCTTGGTCATCAACTCGACCAAGTCTTCTGCATGTTGCGGCTCAACACGGCCAGCTGCCGAAAAAAAGGCCAAGCGTGTCCCACGGCCACGTGCTGATGAGGATGCACCGTCTCCACGACCAGCACTAGACACAGAGCCTGCTTGCCCTCTCTTATTGGCTTGTGACTGTCTGCCTCTCCTTCTTGGCCTTCCAGACATACTAATGGCCTGTAGTTGTACTAAGCTGGGATATATATATATATATATATATGTACTGATACTGCAGCTAGCAAAATCAACTGCCTGCCTGTAGTATGAGAACACCACCAACCTTCTACAGGTAGCTTTAGCTGAACACTGTGAGGTGGACGCACCCCACTAACTTGTAGGTTTGGCTGAACACTGTGAACAGGACGCACCCCACTAACTTGTAGGTTTAGCTGAACACTGTGAGCAGGACGCACCCCACTAACTTGTAGATTTAGCTGAACACTGTGAGCAGGACGCACTGCACTAACTGTAAATAGTCTAGCTGCCTGACTGTGGTACTAATAGGATCAAAAGAACACCAGTAATTTTCTTCAGGTAGCTGTATATACTGTAACAAGACAAGCCTGCCTGTCAGTAAGAAGATAACAGGAACGGATCTAGCTGAACACTGTGAGCAGGACGCACTGCACTAACTTGTAGGTTTAGCTGAACACTGTGAGGTGGACGCGCCCCACTAACTTGTAGGTTTAGCTGAACACTGTGAGCAGGACGCACTGCACTAACTGTAAATAGTCTAGCTGCCTGACTGTGGTACTAATAGGATCAAAAGAACACCAGTAATTTTCTTCAGGTAGCTGTATATACTATAACAAGACAAGCCTGCCTGTCAGTAAGAAGATAACGGGAACGGATCTAGCTGAACACTGTGAGCAGGACGCACTGCACTAAACTTGTAGGTTTAGCTGAACACTGTGAGCAGGACGCACCCCACTAACTTGTAGGTTTAGCTGAACACTGTGAGCAGGATGCACTGCACTAACTGTAAATAGTCTAGCTGCCTGACTGTGGTACTGATAGGATCAAAAGAACACCAGCAATTTTCTTCAGGTAGCTGTCTATACTGTAACAAGACAAGCCTGCCTGTCAGTAAGAAGATAACAGGAATGTATCTAGCTGAACACTTTGAGCAGGACACACTGCACTAACTGTAAATAGTCTAGCTGCCTGACTGTGGTACTAATAGGATCAAAAGAACACAAGCAATTTTCTTCAGGTAGCTGTATATACTGTAACAAGACAAGCCTGCCTGTCAGTAAGAAGATAGCAGGAATGGATCTAGCTGAACACTGTGAGCAGGACGCACTGCACTAACTGTAAATAGTCTAGCTGCCTGACTGTGGTACTAATAGGATCAAAAGAACACCAGTAATTTTCTTCAGGTAGCTGTATATACTATAACAAGACAAGCCTGCCTGTCAGTAAGAAGATAACGGGAACGGATCTAGCTGAACACTGTGAGCAGGACGCACTGCACTAAACTTGTAGGTTTAGCTGAACACTGTGAGCAGGACGCACCCCACTAACTTGTAGGTTTAGCTGAACACTGTGATCAGGACGCACCCCACTAACTTGTAGGTTTAGCTGAACACTGTGAGCAGGACGCACCCCACTAACTTGTAGGTTTAGCTGAACACTGTGAGCAGGACGCACCCCACTAACTTGTAGGTTTAGCTGAACACTGTGAGCAGGACGCACCCCACTAACTTGTAGTTTTAGCTGAACACTGAGCAGGACGCACTGCACTAACTGTAAATAGTCTAGCTGCCTGACTGTGGTACTAATAGGATCAAAAGAACACCAGCAATTTTCTTCAGGTAGCTGTCTATACTGTAACAAGACAAGCCTGCCTGTCAGTAAGAAGATAACGGGAATGGATCTAGCTGAACACTGTGAGCAGGACGCACTGCACTAACTGTAAATAGTCTAGATGCCTGACTGTGGTACTAATAGGATCAAAAGAACACAAGCAATTTTCTTCAGGTAGCTGTATATACTGTAACAAGACAAGCCTGCCTGTCAGTAAGAAGATAGCAGGAACGGATCTAGCTGAACACTGTGAGCAGGACGCACTGCACTAACTGTAAATAGTCTAGCTGCCTGACTGTGGTACTAATAGGATCAAAAGAACACCAGTAATTTTCTTCAGGTAGCTGTAAATACTGTAACAAGACAAGCCTGCCTGTCAGTAGGAAGATAACAAGAACGGATCTAGCTAAACTGAATACAGTGTATAGATATATATATATGCAACACCTGGGATGCATATATATACACAATACACTGTAGGTGCAGCTAACTGACTGACTGTTCTGCCTAATCTATCTAACTCAAATCAAATGTCACTGTCTGTCTCTCTCTCTCTCTCAATGAACGCCAGAACACACACTACACAGGGCCGCTGTGCAGGCGGCCTTATATAGTGTGCGGCGTGTACTAAATCCCCTGAGCCATAATTGGCAAAAGCCTCATTGGCTTTGGCCAATTACGGCTCTCTGTTCAGGCGGCGCTGTGATTGGCCAAGCATGCGGGTCATAGTGCATGCTTGGCCAATCATCAGCCAGCAATGCACTGCGATGCCGCAGTGAATTATGGGCCGTGACACACCACACGAATTTGGCGCAAACGGCCCATATCATTCGCAATTCGGCGAACGACCGAACAGCCGATGTTCGAGTCAAACATGGGTTCGACTCGAACACGAAGCTCATCCCTACTTACCATTAATAAATTACCGGGACCAGATGGCTTGCACTCGAGGGTACTTAGGGAACTCAGTCAAGTAATTGCCACCATTGTTCCTAATTTTTTAGTCTACTGACTGGAATGGTACCAGCTGATTGGAGAAAAGCCAATGTAGCACCAATATTTAAAAAAGGGCCAAAATATATCCCTAGGAATTACAGTCCAGATAGCCTTACATCAAAGTATGCAAGCTCTTGGAGGGGATGATAAGGAACTATATATGGGATTTTATTAATGAAAACGGTATCATTAGCAGGAATCAGCATGGATTCATGAAGAATCATTCTTGCCAAACCCATCTATTAACCTTCTATGAGGAGGTGAGCTGCCATCTAAATAAAGGAAGTCCCGTAGACATGGTGTATCTGGATTTTGCAAAAGCATTTGACACAGTTCCCCATAAACGTTTACTGTACAAAGTAAGGCCAGTTGGCGTGGCCCATAGGGCGAGTACATGGATTGAAAACTGGCTACAAGGGCGAGTTCAGAGGGTGGCGATAAATGGAGAGTACTCAGAATGGTCAGCGGTGGGAAGTGGGGTACCCCAGAGTTCTGTGCTGGGACCAATCCTATTTAATTTGTTCATAAATGACCTGGAGGATGGGGTAAACAGTTCAATCTCTGTATTTGTGGATGATACTAAGCTAAGCCGGTCAATAACTTCTCCGCAGGATGTGGAAACCTTGCAAGAACATCTGAAAAAATGAATGGGTAACTACATGGCACATAAGGTTTAATGTAGAAACATTTTAAATAATGCATTTCGGTGGCAAAAAATATGAATGCAATCTACTCACTAGGGGGAGAACCTCTGGGGGAATCAAGGATGGAAAAGGACCTGGGGGTTCTAGTAGATGATAGGCTCAGCAATGGCATGCAATGCCAAGTTGCTGCTAACAAAGCAAACAGAATATTGGCATGCATTAAAAAGGGGATTAACTCCAGAGATAAAGTGATAAGTGATCTCCCACTCTACAAGACTCTGGTCCGGCCTCACCTGGTGTATGCTGTCCACCAGTCCTGGGCACCAGTCCTCAGGAAGGATGTACTGTAAATGGAGCGAGTACAGAGAAGGGCAAAAAGGCTTATAAAGGGTCTGGAGGATATTAGTTATGAAGAAAGGTTGCGAGCACTGAACCTATTCTCTCTGGAGAAGAGAAGCTTGAGAGGGGATATGATTTCAGTTTACAAATACCATACTGGTGACTAGGGATGAGCCGAACACCCCCTGTTCGGTTCGCACCAGAACATGCGAACAGGAAAAAAGTTCGTTCGAACACGCGAACACCGTTAAAGTCTATGGGACACGAACATGAATAATCAAAAGTGCTAATTTTAAAGGCTAATATGCAAGTTATTGTCATAAAAAGTGTTTGGGGACCCGGGTCCTGCCCCAGGGGACATGGATCAATGCAAAAAAAAGTTTTAAAAACGGACGTTTTTTCAGGAGCAGTGATTTTAATAATGCTTAAAGTCAAACAATAAAAGTGTAATATCCCTTTAAATTTCGTACCTGGGGGGTGTCTATAGTATGCCTGTAAAGGGGCGCATGTTTCCTGTGTTTAGAACAGTCTGACAGCAAAATGACATTTTGAAGGAAAAAACTCATTTAAAACTACCCGCGGCTATTGCATTGCCGACAATACACATAGAAGTTCATTGATAAAAACGGCATGGGAATTCCCCAAAGGGGAACCCCGAACCAAAATTAAAAAAAAAAAATGACGTGAGAGTCCCCCTAAATTCCATACCAGGCCCTTCAGGTCTGGTATGGATATTAAGGGGAACCCAGGCCAAAATTAAAAAAAAAAAATGACGTGGGGTTCCCCCTAAATTCCATACCAGACCCTTTAGGTCTGGTATGGATTTTAAGGGGAACCCCGCGCCAAAAAAAAAAAAAAAAAAACGGCGTGGGGTCCCCCCAAAAATCCATACCAGACCCTTATCCGAGCACGCAACCTGGCAGGCCGCAGGAAAAGAGGGGGGGACGAGAGTGCGCCCCCCCCTCCTGAACCGTACCAGGCCACATGCCCTCAACATTGGGAGGGTGCTTTGGGGTAGCCCCCCAAAACACCTTGTCCCCAAGAAGATGAAGAAGAAGAGAAGAGCGGGAGCCTCCCCCCATGCCATGGGTGCGGAGCGGCCCGAGGAGAAGAAGATAGAAGACGCCGCGGAGGAGATGCTGGACGAGAACGCCGGAGGAAGAACCAGAAGAGCCAGAAGAACCAGAAGAACCAGAAGATGAAGGAAGATAGAAGAAAGAAGAAGTATTTAAATAAAGGAATTGTCAAAAACTGTCTCTTGTCATTTTTAACATTTTTGACAGTTTTTTAGTGAAATGGTAGGGGTACTTTTGTACCCCCTTACCATTTCACACAGGGGGGGGCCGGGATCTGGGGGTCCCCTTGTTAAAGGGGACTTCCAGATTCCGATAAGCCCCCCGCCCGCAGACCCCCACAACCACCGGCCAGGGTTGTGGGGATGAGGCCCTTGTCCTCATCAACATGGGGACAAGGTGTTTTGGGGGGCTACCCCAAAGCACCCTCCCAATGTTGAGGGCATGTGGCCTGGTACGGTTCAGGAGGGGGGGGGCGCACTCTCGTCCCCCCCTCTTTTCCTGCGGCCTGCCAGGTTGCGTGCTCGGATAAGGGTCTGGTATGGATTTTTGGGGGGACCCCACGCATTTTTTTTTTTTTTTGGCGCGGGGTTCCCCTTAAAATCCATACCAGACCTGAAGGGTCTGGTATGGAATTTAGGGGGAACCCCACGTCATTTTTTTTTTAAATTTTGGCCGGGGTTCCCCTTAATATCCATACCAGACCTGAAGGGCCCGGAGAAGAAAATGAAGAAGAGAAGAAGAGAAGAAGAAGAAGAGAAGAGCGGGAGCCTCCCCCCATGCCATGGGTGCAGAGCGGCCCGAGGAGAAGAAGATAGAAGACGCCGCGGAGGAGATGCTGGACGAGAAAGCCAGAGGAAGAACCAGAAGAACCAGAAGAACCAGAAGATGAAGGAAGATAGAAGAAAGAAGAAGTATTTAAATAAAGGAATTGTCAAAAACTGTCTCTTGTCATTTTTAACATTTTTGACAGTTTTTTAGTGAAATGGTAGGGGTACTACCCCCTTACCATTTCACACAGGGGGGGGCCGGGATCTGGGGGTCCCCTTGTTAAAGGGGACTTCCAGATTCCGATAAGCCCCCCGCCCGCAGACCCCCACAACCACCGGCCAGGGTTGTGGGGATGATGCCCTTGTCCTCATCAACATGGGGACAAGGTGTTTTGGGGGGCTACCCCAAAGCACCCTCCCAATGTTGAGGGCATGTGGCCTGGTACGGTTCAGGAGGGGGGGGCCGCACTCTCGTCCCCCCCTCTTTTCCTGCGGCCTGCCAGGTTGCGTGCTCGGATAAGGGTCTGGTATGGATTTTTGGGGGGACCCCACGCCGTTTTTTTTTTTTTTTTTTTGGCGCGGGGTTCCCCTTAAAATCCATACCAGACCTGAAGGGTCTGGTATGGAATTTAGGGGGAACCCCACGTCATTTTTTTTTTTTAATTTTGGCCGGGGTTCCCCTTAATATCCATACCAGACCTGAAGGGCCTGGTATGGAATTTAGGGGGACTCCCACGTCATTTTTTTTTTTTAATTTTGGTTCGGGGTTCCCCTTTGGGGAATTCCCATGCCGTTTTTATCAATGAACTTCTATGTGTATTGTCGGCAATGCAATAGCCGCGGGTAGTTTTAAATGAGTTTTTTCCTTCAAAATGTCATTTTGCTGTCAGACTGTTCTAAACACAGGAAACAGGCATACTATAGACACCCCCCAGGTACGAAATTTAAAGGGATATTACACTTTTATTGTTTGACTTTAAGCATTATTAAAATCACTGCTCCTGAAAAAACGTCCGTTTTTAAAACTTTTTTTTGCATTGATCCATGTCCCCTGGGGCAGGACCCGGGTCCCCAAACACTTTTTATGACAATAACTTGCATATTAGCCTTTAAAATTAGCACTTTTGATTTCTCCCATAGACTTTTAAAGGGTGTTCCACGGCATTCGAATTTGCCGCGAACACCCCAAATTGTTCGCTGTTCGGCGAACCTGCGAACAGCCAATGTTCGAGTCGAACATGAGTTCGACTCGAACTCGAAGCTCATCCCTACTGGTGACCCCCACAATAGGGATAAAACTTTTTCACAGAAGGGAGTTTAATAAGACACGTGGCCACTCATTAAAAGAAAGGAGGTTTAACTTTAAACTGCATAGAGGGTTCTTTACTGTAAGAGTGGCAAGGATGTGTAATTTCCTTCCACAGGCGGTGATTTCAGCGGGGGGGCATCGATAGTTTCAAAAAACTATTAAATAAGCACCTGAACGACTGCAACATACAGGGATAGACAATGTAATACTGACATATAATCACACACATAGGTTGGACTTGATGGACTTGTGTCTTTTTTAAACCTCGCCTTCTATGTAACTATGTAATAATATACTGTATACTCCTATTTGGTTGATAATAGGCATGTACAGTATGTTCAGGGTTGCCAACGCTGAAACATAGAGTAGAGTAAATCTGTTGGCAGGATAATGCATGCATTTTATCTTAGCGCTTAAGGTTCATCATACTGCAGAAAGGACAGACAGATTGTGGAGTTAGACTGGGGAGGAGCATGTGATTAGGAAAAAATGTAGGTCTTCAGAATGATTTTAGGGAATGACATGAAGACATAAACTTAAATCTGGGATATCTAAGATTATAAACATTTTGAGAAATATACTGCATGTCATATTCTACAAAAAGGATACTGGGGAACTTAGGGACTTAAATGACTGAATGTCTGGTTAAGGAATGATTTGGACTTTCTGGGAACTTAGAATGACTATTTTTCAGTCAACTATGTACTGTTTTAAGATCAGGCTACATCTTATTAAAACAAGAGGTCAGATAGAATGTGGAAAAGATTGGATTAAAAAGTTGAAGACATTTTAACCACTTCAATACCAGGCACTTATACACCTTCCTGCCCAAGCCAATTTTCAGCTTTCAGTGCTGTCACAATTTGAATGACAATTGCGCGGTCATGCAACACAGTACCCAAACAAATTTTTTATCATTTTGTTCCCACAAATAGAGCTTTCTTTTGGTGGTATTTTATCACCTCTGCGATTTTTATTTTTTGTGCAACAAATAAAAAAAGACCGAAAATTTAGAAATAAAAAAGGTTTTTTTGTTTCTGTTAAAATTTTTTGTAAATAAGTACCTTTTCTTCTTCAATAATGGGTACTTATATGGCTGCACTGACGGGCACTGATAAGGCAGCACCAATGGGCACTAATGAGGTGGCACCAATGAGATGGCACTGATGAGGTGGCACTGATGGGCACTGATGATGGGCACTGATAGGTGGCACTGATAGGCAGCACTGATGGGCACTGATAGGTGGCACTGGTATGTGGCACTGTTGGGCACTCATTGGTGGCACTGATGGGCACTCATAGGTGGCACTGATGGGTACTTATGGGTGGCACTGATGGGTACTTATGGCTGGCACTGATAGGTGGCATGGATGGGCACTGATGGTCACTGATAGGTGGGCACTGATGGGCATGGATAGGCAGTGAGAGGTGGCACTGATGGACACTGATGGGTGGCACTGATGACACTGATGGGTGGCATTGCTTGTCTGTACTGATCCATAATGTTGCCAGTCTGTGCCCATTTATGGGCACTGATTGGCATGTATTGGGCATATTTTTTTATATGTGGATGGCCATGGGGTACATACCTGGTCATCCACATGCTGGGGGCTTTCCTGGTGGTCCTGGCAGCTTCCCTGGTGGTCCAGTGTGGGCATCCGTGGGGGTGCTGCACTGATAAACAATCAGCGCAGACCCCCCTGTCAAGAGAGCCACTGATCGGCTCTCCTCTACTTGCGTCTGACAGACGCGAGTGAGGAAAAGCCGATCAACAGCTCTTCCTGTTTACATTGTGATCAGCTGTGATTGGACATGGCTGATCACGTGGTAAAGAGCCTCCGTCGGAGGCTCTTTACCGAGATCAGTGTAGAGGTGTGTCAGACTGACACACCGCACCACCAATCGTCGCGATGCCCGCCCCCACGGGCACGTGGCAGCTGTTAGCCTGCTGGACGTCATATGATGCCCAGTCGGGATAACTGAACCACTGCCCGGCCATCATTTTGCTATAGGCCGGGCGGGAAGTGGTTAAAAAAGACAATTTCACCTTCAGCAACATGGACAGCAAATGAGTGAAAAGGTTTCCATTGTTTAACAAGATTCTCCTAATTATTCCCATGAGGATTTGACCAGGAATGCAAAAGTTACCTCAACTGTATTTTAGATTTCAGCAACATTCAATTATAAAAAATTTACTCATAAACTGCCTGCAAAATAGAGTGAATGTTGGCCAAAACGGATGGGTCAATCCCAGTCTAAAATTTGGGGAAATTTTTGGGTGAAAGGTGTTTTATGGGATGGGATACTTGGAAAAGTAATGAATAGCACCTGTTACATTTCTGGAAAGATTTTTAAGACAACCAGAAAACATTATTCTGCAATTAAAATGTCTTTCATTTACTTACGATTGCAGCAATAGTTTTATGGTATATGAGCTGTTAATATAACTGAAATAACTGAAATAGGTCAGGTACACAATGAGCTGTCTACAAAAGGAGATAATGATCTTTCCACAACATACTGTGACTGAAATATTTTCACTTGCTGGACAGAAATAGTAAGCATAGTGAGATGAGTATTTTTCAGCCCGCCACTACAAAGATAATTTTAGAAGATGTGTTTATAAAATTATATCTTTCTTAAAAATGCACAAAAAACATTTTAGTATTTTTCACTGAATGCAACAATCTAAAAGTGAAAAAAACAAATGTTTTTTTATTGACAAAACACATGCAGGTACTAATGGCATAGATAGCTGGCTTTATTATGACACTAATTTCAAAAAGTGAAACATAGGCTTATTCATTTTGCTCTAATTATAATGTGGTGATATATAATTATTTTTGTAATTGTAGTTTTTTATTTATTTTTTGTAATGCAATAAACAACAAAAATCCACTTGGTACATCACGGAACATGAGACACGTAGCATTAGAAAGGTACACAACTCTTCACAGCTTAGAAACATACAGCTATAGAATTTCTCTGTTTACATAGTACACGAGTATAAATTAACATTAACCAGTTGTCAAGGGCAATTGCATAAATTGCAAAGTGTGTATAGTTACATATAGGAGAAGCTACGTCCCGACGACACCGCTATCCGAGTACCCGGAAGTTACGGGTTGTTCTGGAGCCGGCCGGCTTTCTTACGCTTTTATACAACTGATGTTTGTAAGTGCAATTTCTGGCTTTTTAGTCAATAAACATTAGATTTTATGCTATGTGGAGCTGTTTATCTCTTTTATGGTGACACATCCAATCCATCTTGGTATGACTGGCGGAGAGGGTTCCTGCGAACCGGATGACATCTAGTGCCTGTCTCACAGATCCCAGGCTGGGGTTGCAGCCATCCGCCCATTAAGGTCACCTATAATTAAGAGACCAACGTTTTTTGGTAAGAGGCAGCAGTTTTTGAAAGTGGAGGTCTATCTACGCACCCTATTCACTGCAGCAAGTTTTTTAATATTCACTCAGCACTTGGGGATATTCATCACTGAATTTTTATTTGTGCTATACAGAATGTATGGACTTTAACCACTATTGTTTTTGTGCGTATAGCCAAGGACAATCTCTGGGCCTCATAAGATCTGTTCATAATATATATTGAATATTATTTTAATTAATTTTATTTATGTTCTGTTATGGTTTTTCGAGGTATCCACTTGCCACATTGATATATTTTGCTATGGCGTTTTGAGGCATTCATTTGTTGCCTTTATTATGTCACATTATTGTTCTTTTCCACGGACATAGAATTAATATCTGTGTTTCATAAATTTATTGTGATATACTGATATACTGATTATTTATGAACTATTTGCACAGTGATTATCACTTATTTTCATATTCCTCTATGAGGCTTTCATATCCCTCTATGAGGCTTTTAAGGCACTTGTTTGTTGCCACTCTCACAATTTTTCCAGCGCGACTTTCTTAATTTTTATTATATTTTATAGTTACATATAGTCTTACAATGAAGGAGTCTACTAAAGAACAATAGATAAAGAACAGGGAAGGGCCCACTAGGAATAGCATAATCAATTCACAAAAAAGAATATTCAGTTGACATGATCCCCATATTTGGATTGATCCCAGAGCTCCCAAATTGTATTAAATTGAGAGACCGTATCATGCACTGTAGCTGTAAGATATTCCATCCTTCTAACTTCCGCTACAAGTTGTAAAAATTGTATATGGGAGGGTGGGGTATTGGACAACCAACATAGGGATATGGCCCTTTTTGCAGCTAGGAGTACATATGAGGTTAATCGTCTAATTGGTTTAGAGATGCCCGAAAAGGGGAGCCCAAGTAGTTAGTGAATAGGGTCCAGGGGTAATGTGATACCTGTTATACTTTGAATAGTTTGCATGACCTCTAACCAAAATGTCTGTTTAAGTGGGCATGACCAGAAAATATGAAAATGTGAACCTGTCTCCTTTCCACATCTCCAACACTGAGGTGAGAGGGCAGGATTAATGTGATGAATGCGTTCTTGAGTTTTATACCAAAACATTAAGACCTTCACCGCCGTCTCCCTCTGGGATACACATTTAGAGGACTTAAAAGTTGATAACCAAATTTTATTCCATATTGCATAGGAACAATACGTCCTAAAATTGTGTTCCATTTGCGCATATATAGCTGGGAGTCAACTGACACTTTTGTGGATTCATGCAGAATATGATATATGGATGATATTAAATGTAATTGATGTGGACCCTCAGCATACAGGTGTTCAAAGGGAGTGGGTCGATCCAGAGTGAGAGCCGGGGATAGAGAATGGAAGAAATGTCTAACTTGAAGGTAAAAATAAAATAGATTTTGAGGAATATAAAATTTTTCTTGTAAAGTCGCAAAAGAATGTAATTTGTGAGTAACCGGATGCACTAGGTTATGTAATTGAAAAAGGGGGGTATGCATCCAGGGCAGCAAGCGTCTATAGGCCATACTATCAGGTATTACTGGGTTTAACAATATGTTAGATAGAGGGGGACATGATGATGAGAGCGAAAATTTCAACACACAGGGATGTACTGGGTATATGGGACCTCTTTCTATCTCTGACCACTGGTTTGGAGCCACCTGAGAGGACCAGGAAACTACTGGCCGAAGGTGAGATGCGTAATAATACTTTATGATATCAGGTGCGCCCAAACCCCCTTGCGTTTTTTGAGAGAATACCACTGAACTAGCTATCCGATGTGAACCGTTGTTCCATATAAATTTTAAAAAACCCCTATGAAGGGCTTTAAGCTGACTAATAGGTATTGTTACTGGTAAAGTTTCAAAGAGGTATAGTAACCTTGGAAATATAGACATCTTTAAAACGTTAATTCTACCAAGCATAGTAATAGGATATGTAGCCCATTGGTGAAAACATTGGTGTATATCCTGGAACAGCGGTGGGAAATTAGTGGAGTATAAACTAGAGTATGAGGAGGTAAGCTTAATGCCCAAATATGTTAAAGCTTCAGAGCAGCATTTATAGGGGTATAGACCTTTAAGTTGTGTTAAGATATCTGAAGGTATGCGCATGGGAAGTGCTTCAGTTTTAGCAGTATTTATTTTGTAGCCGGATATCGATCCAAATTTCTGAAGGAGAGCATGTAAGGAAGGAAGTGTAATAATGGGATTAGTTAACGTGAGAAGAATATCATCCGCGAATAAGGATAATTTATATTC
This sequence comes from Aquarana catesbeiana, assembly GCF_042186555.1. Classification (NCBI taxonomy): domain Eukaryota; kingdom Metazoa; phylum Chordata; class Amphibia; order Anura; family Ranidae; genus Aquarana; species Aquarana catesbeiana. The sequence continues at coordinate 145,484,656 of NC_133334.1, forward strand.
CCTCTGTCTCATTAGTACCCCCTTAATATCCGGTGGACACGTTATTGCCTCTGCCAGAGGCTCTAAATACAGAATAAAAAGAAGGGGAGACAGGGGGCATCCCTGCCTAGTGTCATTTGACATGGGGGAACAGGGTGATAGATATGATGCCATATGTACCTGTGCAGATGTGTGATTGTACAATGCCTGTATAGCCTTAAAAAAAGGTCCCTCCAACCCAAAATGTAAAAGTGTGGAAAACATATAGGGCCAGCTTAAGCAAACGCTTTTTGCGCATCCAAACTCAATATAAGAGCAGGACGGGGGAATTTATTTAGTGGATCAATCAAATCTATAGTACGCCTAGTGTTATCCCCTGCATGTCTAGATGGCACAAAACCCACCTGATCTCTATTAACCAATTTGGGTATGATTTGGGATAGCCGTGATGACAGAATCTTCTAGAAAATCTTATAATCGAGGGCAGGAGGCGGAGCCTAGCGGAGCAGACATGCATTGTTAGAGCTCCACACCGCTGAGGAGAGAAGAGAAGGACAAAGCGGAGCCTGCAGGCTCAAAAGGTATCCATTTGAACCTTTTTGCCCCTGGGAACAAACTGTGAAAGTTTGGGCAGGAAATATGGTACTGGGAGGAAACCGTGGCAGAAATAAAAATCACCTCACAAAGAGCTCACAGGCACTCACTGCAGCTGAAGCAGCTCCAGTCACCTCACAAGATACAGCATCAGGGCGCTCTCACAGACAGAAAATGTCACAGCAAGACTCTCTATTTGAGTCAGATACAGAACAAATCCTCTCACAAACTTCTCCACAAGCCTCCTCAGTATCCCCAGTAATATTATTACAATTTGAAAAGATGCTTCATAAGGCTTTAAAACAAACCTCAGACCAAATAACAAACAGCCTAACCAAAGAAATAAGAGAGCTGGGAAACCGCACCGCAGCCCTAGAAATAAAAATGGATGAAATTGAAATTACAACCCAAGAAAATATAACAGAATTGGAACAATTAAAAAAAGAGAATGTAATACTTCAAACTAAGCTCAAAGATTACGAAAATAGAGCCAGACGTTCAAACTTGCGCATAAGGGGAATACCTGAAACTGTGACAGACCTGCAATCTACTATTACTGCTCTATTACAAGAACTAAAGCCAGATATCCCTATTGAACGTTTAGAACTGGACAGAGTACACAGAGCCCTCACAGCCAAAAAGAAAGATGGACCCCCACGTGATATAATCACAAAATTTCATTATTACAGAACGAAAGAACAAATACTAATTGCTGCAAGAGAAAAAAAGGAACTTAATTTTCAAGGACACAATTATCAAATTTTTGCTGACCTATCCCAACTTACTATTACTAAAAGACGATCCATGAAACCCCAACTAATGGAACTGCAACGCCACAACATTATGTATCAATGGGGCTTCCCCTTTTCAGTCAGATTTAACTACCAAGGTACAATTTACAGAAGCAGATGAACTACAACAAACCCTTTTAAAATTAAATCTGACAGAACCCACAAGCAGCAACACTCCCACACGCAGAAGAATGGCATCATCTTCACCTTCAGGCAGCACCCAGAAAATTTCAGAACAAAATGGGAATCATCATTCTCACAAAAGAGGCCGTTATGCCACATCATCCATGGACCAAGAAGATTCAATGGACTGACATCCTAATTCCTGATATCTCTTCATTTATTATACTAAGAGATGGTTCTCTATAAAAAACCTATATTTATAACTGAATGTAACTGCATTCTGATAGTCACACACTGTGTGGGATCATGTTACATTCCAGTTATATTTCTTATTACTTCTGATTCATATAGCCTTAGAATATATAAGTGAAATAAGGAAATTCTTGTTCAGTTATATATTATCAGGTAATAACAATAGATTTATTACTTTTTAGGACAAATATGTTCAATAATCCAGAAGTAATGGAAGCTTTTTCTTTCTTTTCTTAAAACAAATATATTATTACCTAACTAGTTCCTAGAATTATGTTTTTGTTTATTCTAATCTGAAGCAATACAACCTCAGTTTTATGAGTTAACATATCTAAACAGTTGCATATGAATAAAATATGTAATTGTTTACTCTAAAAGGGTTAAAATCCCAAAATAATTCAAACTATCTTCATCAATACCAAAGTTATTAACAGTACCTTTCTAACTGAATTATTTAGCCTAGGGCAAGACTAACCATATACAACCACCCTGGAATAAATAATTTCAACAAAAACTATATTCTGCACTCCAACTAATGAAACATCATTTTGATGTCTTTTGACATAGCACTTCTCTCCTGTAAGCGGAAGATCCGTGTACCCCCATTAGCCCTCCTCATTCTCCCAACCATATTATGTGGGAGTGTGACGAAGGCACTTATTCCCCTGAGAGAGATATTTATTCTCTTTCACGGGTAAATTGTGATTACTTGCAAAAAATAATTTATACAATGTATCATCTAATCTCATATGTTTTTTGTTTACTCTTTACTCCAGAATTCACTGGTTTCTTTTCTATCTATTCATCTCTTCAGTCCACACAGGTTGATCTGCGCAGTCAGCTCTGCATAACAAAAAGTAAGTCAAAACTATTTGATCTATTGCCATGGCACCACTGAATATACTTTCCCTGAATGTTCAGGGAATAAATGTCCCTCAAAAAAGGACCAAAGCCTTCCGTACTTTCCATAACAAGAAGGCTCACATAGTATGCCTCCAAGAAACACACTTCACCAAAGATTCTACTCCAAGATATATTTCTCCTTTTTATCAACAAATTTACACGGCTTCTGCCTGTACCAAGCAAAGGGGAACTCTAATTGCATTTCACCGATCCACACCATTCACCTTATCATCAGAAATTAAAGACCCAGAAGGTAGATACCTGATACTCATGGGTTATATAATGGATACAGCAATCACGGTGATTTCCTACTACGCTCCTAACAAACAACCTACACCATTCCTCTCACATATATTACAAGTGATTAATACACACAAAATAGGAACAGTGTTAATGTGTGGGGATTCGAACCAGGTCCTCCTCCCATTTCTAGATAAATCACCTTTTACACCAACCAAAATAACCTCTAGATTACCTTTTTCTCAACTTCTTTCCAAATACAATCTGGTAGATTCGTGGAGAGAAAGTAACCCAATGAAAAAGAAATTCACTTATTTCTCGCACCCTCATCAAACCTTCACCAGAATAGATCATATTTTTCTAACAATAGGAATGATACCAGAAATTATTGCATCAGATATAATTCCGATTCCATGGTCTGACCATAATGCAGTATACACTACTATAGCCTCAACCATACCAAAAGCGCATGACCCAACGTGGTACTTACCGGACATAATGCTCAAACACCCACTACATCAGATGGCCATTGAACAAGCTTTAAAGGAATACATATCAATTAATAATACAACAGACATCTCCCCAATAACACTGTGGGAAGCTCATAAGCCTGTCTTGCGTGATACAATACAAAGACAAATGGCACTATTTAAACGGGAACGCAAAAATCTAGCAAAAAAACTAGAACTCAATTTTAATGCAGCCTACATATCATTTCAAGATAATCCATCTCAGAGTACAAAATCTCATCTGGAAAAATCTAGATTGGAATACGATCTATTTCTCACTGAGTCAGTTGATAAATCCCTCAAACGCTCCAAACACAATTTCTACTTGAATACAAACAAACCAGGTACATATTTGGCTCGGGCATTAAATTCAACTAATAAATCTTTCAAACCAATACGTTTGAAATTATCAAAAAATGTTTACACTTGTAATCCAGTTAAAATAGTCCATAAATTTCACTCACATCTCGCAACTTTATATAAGACAAACAATGAATTTAATCCTACAGAGGCTGAATCCTTCTTCTCAAAAATAACCTTACCTGAGTTATCTCAGAATCAAAAAAGCAGTTTGGATGAGCCTATAACTATAGATGAAGTTGCTAACGCCATAAAAGACCTAAAACTTAACAAAAGACCAGGCCCAGACGGCTACTCGGCTTTATACTATAAAACATTCTCAGAAATACTCTCTCCCATTCTCACTGAAACGTTTAACAAACTTCTAGATGGACATTCTTTTCGGCAAGAAACACTAATGGCAATTGTTTGTATGATCCCAAAACCCCTTTCTGATGATACTTCCTGTGTGAATTATCGGCCTATCTCTCTGTTAAACCTCGATATTAAATTATTAGCAAAAATAATAGCAAAACGCCTTAATAGCATTATAGGAAAATTAATACATAGAGATCAAGTAGGCTTCATGCCAAATAGACAGGCAGGCGATAATATACGCAGGGCAGTGTTATTGGCACATATTGCTAAAAAACGGAAAATCCCTTTATGTTTTCTATCTCTCGATATTAAGAGGGCATTTGACACAGTATCCTGGCAATATATGCAATATTCATTTTGGACCCCACTTTTTAACATGGATCAAAGCATTATATAATAAACCCAAAGCCTATATAAAATATGCTGGATACAAATCTGAAGCCTTTAATATTGAAAGAGGTACCCGACAGGGTTGCCCATTATCTCCCTTATTATTTGCCCTTATACTCGAACCCATGGCCCAATACATCAGAACAAACCAAACTATAACTGGCATTGAAGTAGGAGGTATTACACACAAATTATGTATATTTGCAGACGATATATTACTTTTTCTATCATCACCACAGGTCTCTGGTCCTAACTTAATACCAGCTCTTGATGGATTTGCAGCCCTATCCGGCCTTATGATTAATCCTAAGAAATGCCTAATGCTTAATATTTCACTCACAAACATGGAATTGATCCCGGCTAGGGCTGCACTCCCATTCACATGGGCAGAAAAATCAATCCCATATCTTGGAATTCATTTAACAGCATCTCATTCTGACTTATTCTCAACCAATTATCCTCCTGTATTAAGACAGATCACAAATCTAATAAAACAATGGTCGCAACTTCCTTTATCCTGGATAGGGAAGATTAATGCAATCAAAATGACTATTCTACCCAAATTGCTTTATCTATTCAGAGTCCTCCCTATTCCAATTCCTTCCTATTTTTTGAGAATAGTACAAAAAAGAGCAACTTTGTTTATATGGGGCTCTTCTAAACCACGTATACCTATACACACACTACATCTTCCCAAAAATAAAGGAGGCCTGGGATACCCTAATTTTACTAACTACTACAGAGCAGCACATTTGGACAGTCTGTCCAAATACCATGCAAAACAGGAAATCCCATTATGGGTATTTATAGAGGCTTCAGAAAATGACCCTCTATTAATATCAAATTTATTATGGCTTGATCCTAAAGACCGCTTTAAAATTCATAATCCCATAACTAAACACTTCTTATCTCTCTGGGATAAACTAAAAACCAAATATCAGTTACAATCTCCACACAATCCTCTCCTTTCTTTTATCAGAAATCCGGCCTTTTATCCGGCATGGATCTACCCAAATTCTTTTAAAGCTTGGACAACATCAGGCATTCAGACACTAAATGACTTCATAGCATCTAAATCATTCCTTTCATTCCCATCGCTTAGAGAAAAATATGATCTACCAAACTCTGAGATATTTAGATATCTCCAAATCAAAAATTTCTATACACCATTCCTAAAGGGGGATACACCATTATCCCAATTATCCATTTTTGAATCAATCTGTACAAAAGTTCCATTTGCTAAAGGTACAATTTCATCACTTTATAATCAATTATATGGAGTAGCAAATCTTAATAGACCCTCTTACATTCAGAGGTGGGAGGAGGACCTGGGACGAACTTTAGAAGACACGGACTGGTCTAACATATGGCTCACATCTAAGTCATCTTCACCCAACATCTTAGCACTGGAGACAAATTATAAAGTCCTAACTCGCTGGTACCTTGTACCCGCTAGAGTGGCAAAATATTCACCTAATACCTCAGCTCTTTGTTTTCGAGGATGCCCAGAAATAGGCACATATTTACACATATGGTGGACGTGCCCAGTAATCCAAACCTTCTGGAAGGAAGTCTTCGTGATTGCATCTAAAATATTTAAAAAAATAATACAACCAGATCCATATTTAACTTTACTTCATCTAAAACCGGAATGGTTAACACTCTCTCAATTCAAACTTATGATCCAACTAATAACGGCTGCAAAACAAACAGTGGCCAAGGCATGGAAATCTCCTACATTGGTACTAGCAGAAACAATTCACAGAATGAATAATACAATGTCCCATGCTAAGATGGTAGCCATCGATCAAAATCAAATTCCAAAATTTGAAAAACTTTGGCATCCTTGGATAAAACAACAGTTCCTGTCAAACTTCAATGACTCTGTCCTGTTGCCATGGTAACAGATTAAATGACTTACAGAGACACCCATTCTAAGGCTTCAAAGAAAACTAAAAAGAATAATAAACTGACGAGCGGGACAACCTTGTGGACCATACCTCTACCTTTCAACCCTTTTTCTTCTTTTTCTTTCCTTTTCTCCACCTTACGATTAAAGCTCATTATCAGAATTTATTTGACCTATATACACTCTGCTTGTAAACAATATGTATAGTAGGTATAAATCATTTAAATACCTACAAAAGTAACTAAGGAAATTATATATATCTTTAATTTAGGTTTACGTAAACCCAATGTTTAATATTTGAAATTTCATTATATTTACCTATAGAAACCCTACTGTAAAACAATGAGCTTACTTTATAGATCCTTGTAAACTTACTTTATGTATCTTTATAACATTGTATACTCAATAAACTTCTTTTGACAAGGAAAATCTTATAATCAGAATTTAGTAAGGCTATAGGCCTATAGTTATCGGGTATAGAGGGGTCCTTTCCCGGTTTTGGTATTACCGATATATACGAATGAGTAAACTGGGAGGGGGTGTGTTACCTTTTAACAATGAGCTAAATAAAAGTAACATGTGGAATTAAGATGGGCAAAAAAGTTTTATAATAAAGATATGTGAGGCCATCTGGACCTGGGGATTTGTGGAGAGGAAGATCCTTAATTATTCTAGTTAACTCTTCAGGGGAGATAGGAGCATTAAGCATCTCAAGATCTGAGGATGTAAGCTTAGGAAGTGATAAATCTTTTACAAATTGGTCAAAATTGTTTTGTGTATAATGAAAATGCTTTTCAGGGGTAAGACAATTATAGAGCTCTCTATAAAAGTTTCCAAAAATTTTCGTCATGGTTTCAGGACAATGTGTAGATGAGCCATCTTTCTGGATTAATAATTCAGGAAAGGAATGAAAGGGCCGTGGTCGTAATTTATTAACCAACATACTATGTGGCTTGTTAGAGAATTCATAAAATTTTTGTTTTGCCCACATAAGGGATTTTGTTGTTTTGCTATATGCCAGTGATTTCAACTGATTACGTAGTGCAACTACCTTACGAAGGGCCTCAACCGTTGGGGAGTCCACAAGTCTCCGTTCCGCAAGCCTCAAATCAGCTAACAAAGAAACTTGATGGCCTTCGCTATCTTTCTTCAGGCGAGATCCCTCGGCAATGCAGATGCCACGAAAGCAGGCCTTGTGGGCCTCCCAAAGGGTCAAGACGTTTTGCACTGAACCTACGTTAAGCTCAGAGTACTCACTCAAATCTCTGTTCAGTCTGTCTTTAACAGGAGTAGAGTTAAGGAGATGTTCATTGAGTCTCCAATGACAAGTTTTGGGAGTAGGATTGTGCATTAAAAGTACTAGTGAAATAGGGGCGTGGTCTGGCCACGTGATAGGTGATATATCAGAGTCTATTATGTGGGGGAGTAATGGTGTTGTTATGAAAAAATGGTCTAATCTAGAATACATTTTATGGGCCATAGAGTAAAAAGTATATTGTCTTTGTGTTGGGTGTTTTATTCTCCATGTGTCCAAAAGACGATGGGATCTAATTAGTTTTCTAAAGGATGAGGCCTGGGAAATCACACGTTGAGGGATTAAATCTCCAAAAAGTGTATGTCTTCTATGGGACATTATCAGATTAAAATCTCCCCCTAGAATCATAAAAGGTTGGGAATATCTCTGTAACTTACCAAACATTTCCTCCAAAAAAGTAATCTGACCAGAGTTGGGTGCATACACATTTACAAATGTGAATATAGTCGACATGTATTCACAGATCAGGATAACAAACCTCCCCTGGGGGTCAATGCATTTGTCTTTAACCCTAATAGGGCATGTTTTTTTTTATAAGGATGGCTTTACCAGACGGGTCCGAAGCTATATATGAGGTAGGGAAATGTTTACTGTAGATGCAAATTTCATCGAACCCCCAGCACGAAAGTGAGTCTCCTGTATTAATATTATATCCGCACCCGATTTTCTAAATTCTTTAAGGGCTAGCCATCGCTTCTGAATAGAATTCAGACCCTTAATGTTATGAGAGATTATTTTTAAAGCCATAATATTTTCACAGTGAACTTGCTATCAATCTCTTTGGATCGAGATATCTGTAACCCTCTGGGGTGAGAGATTGCCCTATAACAACATGTGAGTGTACCAATTATGAATAATTTGTGATACCTTAACAAACACAATAACAAAGTTAAAGGATAGAAAACTTTGGTAAGACCCAAAAGGGGGCCAACAAAAAAAAGAAAAATATGAAAAAAGAAAAAAGACAAAAACAGAGTCAATGTTAATTCGCCTGAGAAGCAGATGCTGCTCAGGAGTCCAAGACCTAAGTCACGGACAAAACGGGGCCACTTGTCGACTCCCATGAGATGGAAATATAAGGAGGAGGGATCCCCCCGCTCTCTAGCAAGAATGTAGCGATATTACGATTTATCATAAAAAAGAAAACAAAAGAAATCCATTCTTCCTTGCAGTTTTATGCAAATACAAACGATGTATATAAGGAAAAATAAGGAGCATGAAACAAAAAAAAGTTATAGAAATACTTTACCCCATGGGTATGCGTGGTATTATCTCCATATAGTGGAGACTTATTTCTTCTAGTGTCCAGACCAGAAAAAGCAAATGCAACTTAGTAAATTTGACTGCCTGTAGAAATTGGAAATGAGTATGGCTGTCATTTGTTTCAAGGAGGACGTCTGGATGATCGTTGAGGGGTGCACTGAGGAGTGGAGAAAGATTTTTTCTGTTTGTTGTGGACTGGTGTCCAGATCCTGTTAGGTGTTGTAGGAGGGTTGCAGCCTGGTAGGACTGCGGGCAGTATCGTAGCATCTTCAGGCAGTGAAGGAAGACCTAGATTTTTAATAAACGCCTCTCCTTCATGGATGTCACGAAGGCAGTGTTGGGTGCCCTCATGAGGAACAATCAGGCGAAATGAGAAACCCCAGAAATATGGGATGCGTAGATTTTGCAGGTGGGAGGTAATTGGGCGCAGGTTTCTGCGTTACGCCAGGGTGATTGGAGACAGATCGTTGTATATCTGGATTTGCGCTCCCTTGTAGTCGATAGAGGATTTATTGCGTGTGACAAGGGTCAGAGCTTCCTTAATATCATAATAATGAAAGCGCATGATGACATCCCTGGGTCTTGCTCCAGAAGGTGGCTTGGGGCCCAGGGATCTATGCGCCCAGTCAAGTCTCCAATCTATGTCTGCGATTTTTGGGGCCAGCGTATTGAAGAGGCCCAACAAATATTGTCGTAGTGCATTGTCTCCCACATTTTCTGGTATGCCACGGAAATGCAAATTCTGACGTCTCTCCCTATTTTCTAGGTCCTCTTGTTGTAATTGGAGTAGGGATACCATGTGCTTTAATGAGGATGTTTCTTCTTCTAGCTCCTGTACATAATGAATAAGCTCATCAAACTTAGTCTCTATAGTGTCTGTTCTTTCTTCTATTTGTGTTATTTCCCCTCTCAGCTCTTGGGATAGTTTACCCACCTCTGCAGCAAAAGTGTGTGTCATCTGCTGGAGGAGGGCCTGGAGCTTCACATCCAGCAACTCAGGGGTTAACACAGCCTGTGTAACCTGGGGAGTTAATGCAGGAGTGTTCTGGGAGGCCTGTGTTTGAGATGGGGTATTATCCAGATCCTGTGTTCCTAACGAGGTGTCCATATTTGCAAACGGGTCCGTGTTTATAGGCAAGGCCGGGGATTGCGGCCTAGTGAGGAATTTATCCATTGCCGTCTGTGAGCGGTGGCTTGTAGCAGTGTTTCTGCTGGCCGATTTTTCCCATGAAGTGCCAGGGATATGTGAGGAGGTATATAAGCATACCCCCGTGGCAATTGTTTCGGTATGCTGGCTGTAAGAGGGTCTGAAGAGCAGGTGGGATCCGGAGCTCAGCCTCTACACGTCCGCCATGTCCGAGAGCCGCGCATGCGCATTGTGATAAATAATTTTGAATAATATATAATACATAGCAAAAAAACTTATATGGGAAAAAATAAAACTTATATAGAAAATAAATAGTAACAGAAGAGTATTTTGTTGACTAAGCACTTCTAAATACACTTTGCTCCGATACTGCCTAAAATAATTTTTGCTAGAATTTTTAACCACTTCAATACAGGACATTTATACACCCTTCCTGCCCAGACCAATTTTTAGCTTTCAGCGCTCTCACACTTTGAATGCCTCAGTCATGCAACGCTGTACTCAAACAAAATTTTTATAATTTTTTTCGTACAAATAGAGATTTCTTTTGGTGGTATTTAATCACCACTGGGTTTTTTATTTTTGTGACATAAGTGAAAAAAGAGCGAACATTTTGAAAAAAAAAACACTTTTTTTTAGTTTATATGATACAGTTTTGCAAATAAGTCATTTATGTTCATAAATTTGGGCCAAAATTTATACTGCTACATCTCTTTGGTAAAAATAACCTAAGTTAGTGGATGTTATTTGGTCTCTGTGAAAGTTATAGAGTCTACAAGCTATGGTGCAAATCATTGAAAATTGATCACACCTGATGTACCGACGACCTATCTCATTTCTTGAGGCCCTGAAATGTCAGAAAAGTACAAATACCCCCCAAATGACCCCTTTTTGAAAAGTAGAAAGTCAAAGGTATTTAGTAAGAGGCATGGTGAGTTTTCTAAAGTTGTAATATTTTCCCATAATTCTTGGGAAAATTAAGAATTTTTTTTCACATAATTGTCATAATAACAAGTTATTTCTCACACACAGCATATGCATACTTCCAATTACACCCCAAAATACATTCTGCTACTCCTCCCGAGTATGGCGATACCACATGTGGGTGACTTTTACAGAGCCTGGCCACACAGAGAGGTCCAACATGCAGGGAGCACCATCAGGGGTTCTAGAAGCATAAGTTACACATCTAATTTCCGACCTATTACATTTGTGAAGGCCTTGGAGCACCAGGACAATGGAATTACCGACAAAATGACCCCATTTTGCAAACTAAACACCCCAACGGCTACTCTATGAGGCATAATGAGTCTTTTGAACAGTTCATTTTTTCCACAAGTCTTCAGAAAATGTGGAAAGAAAATTAAAACGTATTTTTTTTACACAAAGTGGTCAGTTTATAAGATATTTCTAACTCAAAGCATGTATATAGCAAAAATGACACCCCAAAACACATTCTGCTACTCTTCCTGAGTATGACGATACCATATGTGTGAGACTTTTACACAGCCCAGCCACATACAGAGGCCCAACATGCAGGGAGCACCATCAGGCGTTCTTGGAGCATAAATTACACCTCTAATCTCCTAACGACCTATTACACTTTTAAAGGCCCTGGAGCACCAGGACAATGGAATTACCCACAAAATGACCCCATTTTGGAAAATAAACACCCCAACGTATATTCTATGAGGCATTATGAGTCTTTTGAACGGTAAATTTTTTTACACAAGTCTTCAGAAAATGTGGAAAGAAAATGAAAATCTTTTTTACACAAAGTTGTCAATTTATAAGATATTTCTAACACATAGCATGTATATAGCAAAATTACACCCCAAAACACATTCTGCTACTCCTCCTGAGTATGGCAATACCACATGTGTGAGACTTTTACACAGCCTGGCCACATACAGAGGTCCAACATTGAAGTAGTACCTTCAGGCCTTCTAGGAGCATAAATTACACAACTCATTTCATTCCTACCTATCACACGTTTGAGGGGCCTTGAGCAACAGGACAATGGAATTACCCACAAAATATACCCCAACGTATATTCTATGAGGCATGGGCTGCAGATAGGTACTCGGGTACTTTGATGGGCTGGAAACAGGTACTTGGTTACTCTAATTGGCTTGTGACAGGTACTCGGTTACTCTGATGGGCTGGTGACAGGTATTCGGGTACTCTGATGGGCTGGTGACAGGTACTCAGGTACTCTGATGCGTGGTGACAGGTACTTAGATGGGCAGTGACAGGTACTCAGATGGACTGTGACAGGTACTCAGGTACTCAGATGGGCTGTGACAGGTACTCAGGTACTCAGATGGGCTGTGACAGGTACTCAGGTACTCATATGGGCTGTGACAAGTACTCAGATGAACTGTGACAGATACTCAGATGAACTTTGACAGGTACTCAGGTACTCAGATGGACTGTGACAGGTACTCAGGTACTTGGGTACTCAGATGAATCGTGACAGGTACTCAGATGGACTGTGACAGGTACTCGGGTACTTAGATGAACTGTGACAGGTACTCGGGTACTCAGATGGACTGTGACAGGTACTCAGGTATGCAGATGGACTGTGACAGGTACTCGGGTACTCAGATGGGCTGTGACAGGTACTCGGGTACTCAGATGGCTGTGACAGGTACTTGGGTACTCAGATGAACTGTGACAGGTACTCAGGTACTCAAATGGGCTGTGACAGGTACTCGGGTACTCAGATGTACTGTGACAGGTACTCAGATGGACTGTGACAAGTACTCGGGTACTTAGATGAACTGTGACAGGTACTCGGGTACTCAGATGGACTGTGACAGGTACTCAGGTATGCAGATGGACTGTGGCAGGTACTCAGGTACTCAGATGGGCTGTGACAGGTACTCAGGTACTCAGATGGGCTGTGACAGGTACTCAGGTACTCATATGGGCTGTGACAAGTACTCAGATGAACTGTGACAGATACTCAGATGAACTTTGACAGGTACTCGGGTACTCAGATGGACTGTGACAGGTACTCAGGTACTTGGGTACTCAGATGAATCGTGACAGGTACTCAGATGGACTGTGACAGGTACTCGGGTACTTAGATGAACTGTGACAGGTACTCGGGTACTCAGATGGACTGTGACAGGTACTCAGGTATGCAGATGGACTGTGACAGGTACTCGGGTACTCAGATGGGCTGTGACAGGTACTCGGGTACTCAGATGGCTGTGACAGGTACTTGGGTACTCAGATGAACTGTGACAGGTACTCAGGTACTCAAATGGGCTGTGACAGGTACTCGGGTACTCAGATGTACTGTGACAGGTACTCAGATGGACTGTGACAAGTACTCGGGTACTTAGATGAACTGTGACAGGTACTCGGGTACTCAGATGGACTGTGACAGGTACTCAGGTATGCAGATGGACTGTGGCAGGTACTCAGGTACTCAGATGGGCTGTGACAAGTACTCGGGTACTCAGATGGCTGTGACAGGTACTTGGGTACTCAGATGAACTGTGACAGGTACTCAGGTACTCGGGTACTCAGATGGGCTGTGACAGGTACACGGGTACTCAGATGTACTGTGACAGGTACTCAGCTACTCAGATGAACTGTGACAGGTACTCAGGTACTCAGATATACTGTGACAAGTATTCAGGTACTCGGGTACTCAGATGGGCTGTGACAGGTACTCGAGTACTCATATGGGCTGTGACAGGTAGTCAGGTACTCGGGTACTCAGATGGGCTGTGACAGGTACTCAGGTACTCGGGTACTCAGATGGGCTGTGACAGGTACTCAGGTACTTTGATGGGTGATGACAGGTACTTTGATGGATGGTGACAGGTCTTTATTTGGGGGGGCAATCAGTGTGGTTGGTGTACACTGTGAGCGGTAACGAGATGTTACTGCAATCTCATTCTCACACACGATCGGTTTGTTGACATTCTGTGACCAGCTGTGATTGGACACAGCTGGTCACGTGCTAAAGAGCCAATTTCATTGGCTCTTTACTGTGATCGAAGTTGGGCTGCATCAGAGTGTGAAGCCTCGTCCCCGATTGCCGCTCTGTGCGCGCCTAGGGGGGTGCATGAGCGCCATGCACATGGGCAGTACATGCGACCGGCTGTGATTGGACACAGCAGGTCACGTGGTAAAGAGCCATTTTTTATTGGCTCTTTACATGGATCTGGGATGGGCTGTGTCCGAGGGACACACTTTATCTCCGATCGCCACGTTGCAGGCCCCTGGGAGCCCGCAGGAGCGGCGAGAAACCGAGGATGTCATATGACGCCTAGCCAGGATAGGAGATCCCATCTGCAGATGTCATACGACTATAGCCCAGTATTGAAGTGGTTAAAGGCAACGAGAAAGAATGTTTTCAATACACAGTTTCAGAGGCATATAAAGGATAAGAATAAAGCTCATAGATCTCTGAAATTAAATGAAATGTTTGAATTATTTCTTTATTATAGCATGAGGCAAGATTTCTGATTATCTAGGTGCTTGATCAGGCACAGTGCATTTAGAATAAAAGTTAGTTGCCTTGAGTATGCCCTAAGGTATATGATGTTTTTAAAGGTAATGTATAGTCATTTTAAAATTGTTTATACATTTATATATAAACAGCTCATGTGCAGCCATATTAGTTCATCACATTCACAGATGTAGTGTTCTGTTTCAAGCAATGTTTATTGCAAATCAACATACCCATTGAGACCCAGCCTGTACAGACAGTATAGCAACGTTCTGAGTTGGTAGAATCCACAGACAGAATCAATCATCCAAGAAGACTTATGTACACACGATCGGAATTTCCAACAACAAATGTTCGACGTGAGCTGGTTGTCGGAAATTCTGACCGTGTGTAGACTCCATCAGATATTTCCTGTCGGAATTTCCGACAACAAATGTTTGAGAGCTGGATCTCAAATTTTCCGACAACAAAATTTGTTGTTGGAAACTCCAAGCGTGTGTACACAATTCCGATGCACAAAATTCCACGCATGCTGTGAATCAAGTACGAGACAGAAGCGCTCGGTCTGGTAAAACTAGCGTTCGTAATGGAGATGGCACATTCATCACGCTGCACATGTTTTAATCTTTTAATGCAGCACATTCTCTTCTTCTTTATAATGGTAGAATAATGAAGTTGTTTTGCTGCTGATATTCACACAGAGCTCTGACAAACTGATTTCTTTATTATTTCTCGTGATCTCCAGAATAATGATTCAAATTTTTTTTTTATAGTGATCTCTTTTTTTTTTATCAAGATCTCCTGATTTTTTTTTTAATGTTTTTTTTTCTAGTGATCTCCATAATATTTTTTGTTGTTTTGTGTGTCAAGTTACCACAACACCATTATTAGCTTATATTTTTTACCCTCAAAGAGGTTGGTTGGTGTTGGTGCCCCTTGTTAATTTGACATTGCACTTTTGAAATGTACCTGCCTACTCACAAACAAACTGTCCTTTTTGAAGTAAAACACAAGCCAAGTATTTGTGAAAAAAAAATGAAATTTATTAGGGGTCATAACAAAATAAAGAGGAAGGCAATGCTTGATAAACTGTTGAAATTGGTGAAGCCTTTGTACCCCAGGGCGGACATTAATTATTTGACAGGCAATATTGGTAGCCTGAGGAGTCCATTTAATAGGGAGCACAATCCGGTCCAGGACTCCGAGAGATCGGGAGCAGCAGCAGATGACATATATGTCCCGAGGCTGTGGTCTTACAACAGCCTGCGTTTTGCCAGACCAGACCAAACCAAAGCCATCACTCTCAAGACTTCCTTGCAGGCTTCCTTCCAGACTGTGGCTGTGGTGTTGGAGTTGTGGCAGGAGGTGGAGGAGGAGTATGGTCCAACTCACATACGTGACTTTTTTTTGTGAGTTCACCCCTCACCCCCTTTATTTAGGGCCTGATAGATGACTTTCTCACAAATGAGGCATTGGCTCACCTCCATTTCCTGCATTTTGCTGGCTGCCATGCAGGCATAGACCTCTTGAAGATTGGGGGTGGATCCGAGGGCCGCAATAGCCTGCTGAATCAAAGAAACCACTGACTCCTCCACATTCCTCTCCTTTCTGGGCCTTTTTGTTGGAAGGCAGAGGGGAAGAACCTGTGATTTGATCAGGCTACTGGGCCCGGCCACCTCCTGGCTGCCACTTTCCCCTGCCACCTCCTGGCTGCCACTTTCCACAGCTTCCTCCTGGCTGAGACTTTTCCATGGCCTCCTCCTGGCTGAGACTTTCCTGTGTATGAAAATGGGACATAGTTTTAGTTTTTTGGTCATCAATCACACACAATTTTGAGCTCATGACTGTTGCAAATTGAATGTTAACAAATACAAAAGACTATAATTCTGACCCCAGCATTTTTCATTCTTGTCCCAACCATTTTTAGATACTATTGTCTATTATGTAAACCACTTTGTTAAATCAGAAATTAGTGATCAATAATAACATCTAGTTAACATCATTATTTTTTTTTTACAAGAAATATGTTCAACAATGCTATACTTGGCTCAAGCTGGGCTCCTCCACTTCTTCCTGGGTGGAAGCCTCAGACAGAAGGAAGAGTGGAAGGAAGGGTTGAGAGAGATTGCCTGATTTCAGTCTGGTCTGACAAAAAACGCAGTCTGTCATAGTGCCAGAGCCTGGGGACATAAATGTAATTTGCTGCTGCTCCTGATCTCATGGAATCCTCAACCTTTTTGCACTCCCTATTATATGTGCTCCTCTGGCAACCAATTTTGGCCTTCAAATAGTTGATGTCTGCCGTGTGAATCACCGGCTTCACCAATTCCAGCAATTGATCCAGCACTGCCTTCCTCTTTATTTTATTATTATAAAAAGGGTGTCAGACAGACAGGGCAGCTCTCTGTATTTATCAATGAAGCTAGGGAGGAAGTCGTGATAGTTGAATCTATCCATTTTATCTGCAAGACACAACACAAGACAAACTCTAATGTCAGGCTAACCTCTCATAATCTTGTCCCAATATAGGCCTCAATCTATAACCACTGATGCCCCAAGTTAAAATTGTACCTTCGTTAGCACGATCAGCGTTTTCACTACTCCTTCCTCCACTCACAAATCGCACGTATGGCACACACATGTTCGCCCACTAATATGATGTTTTTGGCAGATACAGGTTAACTACATTTGTTCATGCCTATTTGTATTAAAAGAAGTTTATTACATTGTTGTCTAGATGTGTTTGTAGCTAGAGCGAAAAGCAAACTTGATTCAGTGTAAGGAGAGGACACTCAGCAGCTGTTTACACATCTGGATGCAGGAGCACTAGTGTGGGACACCAGAACACCCTTTTTAGGATGTCCCACACAGGTGCTCCAGTTGATACTAGGGGTCTCTCCATGTGTGAAACTTTACCAAAAAAGGTAAGTATTCCAACTTTAAGAAAGGGAAAAAAATCATGTCTTCAGCTTGGAACTCTGCCAAAACAGACAATTGTACGACACTTTCAAGCAATGTTTCATATTCCTATTTCTTGCCTCAAATATCTGTGTGGTAAGTAAACCTTTTTTTATTTACATAGGGGAGAAAAGACTCGGGACATCTGAGGACACCAGGAACACCACCTCCTAAAGTGTTTTTAGATTTAGATCTATTTTACAATGTGTGCTAAATTATACAAAATGTTTTTTTTTTTTTTTTTTTGTAGTTTCAAGTTACCACAATAACCTAAATATTTTGTTGTTTTAATGAACCTTAATGAGGTTGGTGTCCCTTGTTAATAAGACATAGGGGGGTTTACTTTCCAAAGGCAAATTCATTTTTCACTACAAGTGCAAATTGTACTTGGAATTGCACAGAAAGAGCATTTGGAAGTGCATTCGCTGTGGATCCGAGGGGCACATGCAAGGAACCACAAAAAAAAACTTTTTCTTGCACATGATTGTATGATAAAATCAGCAGAGCTTCCCCTCATTTCAGCTCTTCCCCTCAGATTTACAGCGACTGCACTTCCAACAAGAGCACTTGCAGTGCAATTTCTAAAGTGCACTTTTCACTAGTACTTTTGCACTTGATTTTCTAAATGATTTAGCTTTTTGGAACAAACACACATAAGGGTTGATTTACTAAAGGGAAAAAGACTGTGCACTTTGCAAAGTGCATTTGCCCTCTGCAAGAGCAGTTGCTCCAGAGCTTAGTAAATGAGCAGAAGCTCTGCTGACTTCCATCATCCAATCATGTGCAAGCAAAAATGCTGTTTTTTGAATTTTCCTTGCACAGGATTGGGTACTCTTTGCAAAGTCAAGCCTTACCTCATTTACTAAGCTCTGGAGCAATTGCACTTGCAGAGGGCAACTGCACTCTGCAAAGTGTACAATCTATTTTCTTTTAGTAAATCAACCCCATAGTCTTTTTGACCTGTACCTGCCTACTCCCAAACAAAATGTCGTTTTGGAATCAAAACACATAGTCAATAATGTAAGGTAACCAAAAAATCCAGTTATTTGTTTAAAAAAAAAATAGGAAGGCAACACTGGAGACACTTTTGGAATCTGTGAAGCCTTTCATCCCCCAGGACACACATCAAGTTTTAGGACAAGAAAATTGGTCTCTTGCGACTAGGAAGCACAGGGAGCACAGTCAGACCAGACAGAAGCCAGGCAATCACTTTCAACTCTTCCGTGGAGCCTTCCCTGCACGCTTCTCTGCAGCATTCCCTCCACGCTTCGCTGCAGCCTTCCTTGGAGGCTGTGCCTCTGGTGGTGTACTTGGGGCAGTAGGAGGAGGAGGAGGAGTGGTTTCATCTGCTAGATAGGTTGTAGCAGTACGCTGCCCTCTCAAGCCCTTCTGATAGGCCTCAAAAATCAGACCCTCACAGAGGAGGCGTTGCCCCTTTTCCAATTCCAGCAATCTGCTGGCCATATATGTCCCATACGCCTCCTCTGCATTGGGTGGTGTGTTTATTATTTGGCTTGCTTCACGAATGAGGGCTAGGGATTCCTCCTAAGTTTGTGTCATTCTTATGGGCCTTTTGGTGGTAATGCAGAGGGGAGGCACCTGACACTCCGTGTGGCTTCTACTGGGCCCAGCCACAGCCTCCTCCTCTCTCCCACTGGGCAAGGCCTCCTCCTCTCTCCCACTGGGCAAGGCCTCCTCCTGGCTGAGGTCATCCTGTGTCAAAAAAAGGAACATAGTTGTAATTTTGTGTTACGCAATCACACACAATTTTCAGCTCCTGACTTGCAAATCTAATTCTAAACAAATAGTAAAGGCTATCTATTTGACCCCACCATTATTCCAGCTGATCAACAATATCTGAAGTACATAGGCGTGCGCACAGGGTGTGCCAGGTGTGCCTGGGCACACCCTAATCGCCTTGTGTGGTGCATATTCCCCCCTGTTTAGACCACTGATATTTCCTCCCCCCAAAAAATGTTACAAAATAAAATAATTTTTTTTAAAAAATCTAATAAAACTACTGACACTGTCCACTGCCCTACTGACACCAACAGTACATATACACATGCATATGTATTTGAGCTTTGCAAGAGGCTATGACACCTATGCAGAAGTATATTTTTTGGCCACTACTGTCTAGTGATATGTCTACATATTAATATTTGTGATGAAGTCATTTTTTAGGAAGCACTTAAAAATTTGAGACGTTAACATCATTAAGATTTACACAATCACAAATTCCACAAAAAAGGATACCTGGCTGAAGCTTGGTGCATCCACTTCATCAAGGCTGAAAAGGCCCAGTTCTTCCTGGGACTCCTCAGCTGGGGTGGAGGTGGATGGAAGTCTGGAGGGAAGAGTGGGGGGAAGGCTGGAGGGAAGGGTGGGGGGAAGGGTCGAAAGTGATTGCCTGGCTTCTGTCTGGTCATCCAGGAATCACATTTTGTGGTAGTACCACAGCTTGGGTACATAAACCTGGTCGGCTGCTGCTCCGGATCTGAGCGACTCCTGGATTTTATTATGTTCCCGGTTATACATGTTTCGCAAGATACCAATTTTCTTGTCCACAAACTTGAGGTCTGCCTGGGGGACTCGAGTCTTCACAAATTCTAAAAGTGTGCCCAGTGTTGCCTTTCTTACATCTCTATTGTAATACAGTGGGTGTTTGACCTCCCACAGGTTTTTGTTTTCCTGATATAAATCTATAAATCTGGACAAAAAATCAGCCTCCTTAAAGGGATTCATTTTTGCTGAAAGACAAGACACAGGATCAAAACTGTAATGTCAGTCAGAACTCCCAGGATTATTTTTTAAAGAATCTAGGGGACACACACACACACACACCAAACACATTCACCAAACACACACACACCCCCACGTTTAATATTACCTTAGTTTCTGACGCTCGCTACTTCCGCACGGACATACGTAGGCCATCATAATAGCTTTATATACACTGCGCATGTGTCATGCTCCGCCTGCGTCGCCCACCCCTGACGTTCTTTAGTACGATTTGTCCCCGCCCCTTCACTCTTCGTTGGGCAGTGGGAGTATATCGAGAAAGATGGCGGAGAGATTAAGTGGAAGTAGCGCGGAGGAAAGCCCGGAGCCACAAGCATCCACATCCAGGAGGAGATATAAGGCCACCAACATGGCTTTTGAAGAGATGGTGGAGATGGTGTCCATATTGAGAAGGGAGGACTACGATGGAAAAAAAGGACCGTACACACAACCGAATATGCGTAAGGACAAAATAATGTCCTCAGTTGTAATCGCTCTAGAAGATAAATTTGGCACTAAATGGTAGAAAGAACAATTGAGGAAGCGGTGGTCTGACATCAAAAGTAGGGAGCCAGAACAATATTGGCGAATAAAGAAGCTGCTTAAAAAAAGTAAGTACTTGTTGTGTATTCCTAGTGAGATACTTAACTTGCATGCTGATCCATATTTTTTTTGTTAATACAGCATCGTTCGTAAAGACCGTTCTTTGTAAAATACATATGATACTAAGAAAATGACATTATTTTTTCACCAAATACGATGTTACAGGGTTGGACATACATTTAGGTCTTGATAATTTGTCATATTCCCCAAATTTGGTGATGTGGTGTAGATGTGTTTGAAAATATAATGCTTCTTCAAAAATGATTCAGTGTAATGTAAGGACAGGACACGGCAGCTGTTTCTACATCTGGACTCACAAGCACTAGTGTACTATGTGACCATAAATACATTTTTGAGGGGTAATACACATAGGAGATCATTGAGGTGTCTGCATCTGTGAAACTTGCATGAAAATGTGTCTTGTTTAGAATTGTTGTTCAGAGGTAATTTAGATCCTGTCTTCTAAATTTTTGTGGACTAAAAAAGGCAATTGTCCACAACTCATAACCAACGTTTCATATAAATTTTTAACATAAAAAATATGACTGTGTTTTAACTATACCTTTTGTTTAATTACCATAGGGGAGAAAAGACTCAGACAACAGTCCAAGGATCCCAGGACCCCCCCAAGTCACCAGCCTGAAGTTGAAGATATCCCAAGCCCCAGCCCAAGACCACGCCCACCCGACGAGCTGGAGGAAGGAAAGGTGGAGGAAGTGTGCGAGCTTTCAACCCCACCAAGTGAGTGACTGACACTCCAGCTTAAGGTAATTTATTTAGGCGTGCATATTTTAACCCATTTTTTTATCCACACATTTTAGGTGAGGTTCTGGTTGTGGAAGGCCAAGCGGAAGAGCCATTCAGCACAGACAGTGCACAACGCCTTATTGGCCAGATAATGTTGTGGAATGGCCAAATAGATCGAATGCGTGACCAAATTGAGAGCATGAAAATGCGGCTGGACACCATGCAACAGGAAATGAAGAACATGATTGATGTTTTGGCAGAATATAATAACGTTTTGCCTAAAAACATCAATCATGTTCTTCATTTCATTGTCCAGTTTGACTTTTGTTAAGTTTTTAAAGTTTTAGCATTAAAAATAAAAAATTTGCAGATGCACACGGTGTGTCATCATGTTCTATCTTCCATCAGGGGATATCAATGTACTTGTTTTGTGTTTGCAACCCCTTCATCCTAAAAATGTTATTTTGTGAGAGGAACAAAGGGATTGCACACACAAAACACGTACATTGCTCCCCCATGATGGGAGATAGCACATGTTGACGTGACCCTTTAGTAATAACAAATTTTTAGCATCTGCAAATTTTAGCCTTTACAAGGGTGACATCACCAGCACCGTTATTTACACATGTTGAACTTTGTAAGTTCTTTTTTTTTTTTTATGTATGTTTTGAAAAAAACTGTTGTTAATTTTAATTTTGTAAACAAGGTCTATTTTTAAAAAAAATATGCCTTAAATAACGAAAAAAAAGAAGTTTAAAAAAAATGCACCTTTTAATGTGCACACAGTAAAATGTTTTCACTACTACAATGTGTGTGGCTGATTATTTATCAATAAGATGTTTTGCTAATTTTTGTGTGGTTACAGTGACAAAGGGCCTTATTAAATAAAGGGAAATGCACTTGCCACTACTACAAGTGCACTAGGAGACAGACAAAACTAAATGCAAACAAGAATCAAAACAAGATATTTAGAACAAAATGTTTTATCTTTATTTTTAAAAGAAATTAGAGCTCTTCTTGAACAGCAATGGCCCCCCGACCATTAAAATAATTTACATATCGGTCACGAACTTGACGTGCAGTTTGGGGGGCCAAGCCAATACAGCTAATTTCCAGGCCTGTGAGAGTTTGGTCAACTCCAAGTTCGGCCTCAGGCCCAACAGAGGTCAGATATGTAGCGGAATGTCTTCTTAAAAAATTATGGAGTATGCAGCAAGCCAGTATGACATAATTTATTTTATAGTCCGCCAGATTTATGGCCTAGAGGAACGAACGGAACCACCTGGCCAGAATCCCAAAGGCATTCTCCACAACTCTTCTTGCTCTGGCCAGCCAGTAATTAAATACCCTCCTCTCAGGGGTGAGTGTCCTTTGGGGGAACGGCCTCATCAAGTGCTTGCCGAGAGCAAACGCTTCATCAGCGATAAAAACTGAGGGTAGTCCATCCACATTCTGGTCATCAGGTGGCAATCCCAGGCCACCAGTCTGGAGACGCTGGCACAGCTCGGTCTGTGCAAAGACTCCTCCGTTAGACATCCGGCCGTTCTTCCCCACATCCACAGACATAAAGTCCAAATGTGCCGAGACCACCGCCATCAAAACTACACTATGGAACCCCTTATAGTTGTAGAAATAAGACCCCGAATGGGGTGGTGGCACAATGCGGACATGCTTCCCATCAATCGCCCTGACACAGTTGGGAAAGTCCCAACGGTCAGCGAACTGGGAGGCCACAGTCTGCCATTCCTGTGTACTGGAAGGAAATTGTGGAGTGAAACAAAAAAAAAAATAAGATAAGTACTTTTAAACATAACTTGGATATCAGATTACACAAAAACATTCTTGAACAACAGCAGTCGAACATTATTAATATATTTTTTTGTTACTTTAATTATAAAAAACATAAGGCCCACTTATAAGATTACTCGCCCCCTCTGATGGCCCATTGATCTATTATAATGTGGGGGAGGGGTTCTAATTAGGGTCAAAAACACACTGACAGTTTCAAACATTTGAGGGGGTGGGGGAGGGTCAAACAGTACAATGGAGCTGACAATATACATTGTTCAAGGGACTATAGGCTAGAGATATAAATGGGCCCAGGATTGCATGGTGGTGAGGTTATTGAAGGTGAATATGCATGTAGGGCAAAAAAGGATTAATGTAAAAAATAGGTATGCATGAAGATAAAGGGGACATTCACAGCATATTCCAAGCATGGTAATTAGGTAACGAGGACATTTAGACAATACATTAGCAAACATTTAATACATATCATGTAATGTTAAAGATAAAACTTACCTTCATATAGTCCTTCTGCAGGACCTGAATGATGGCTGAACAGGTCTCTGGGATTATGATCCCCAGAGCCTGGGGGGAGATGCCTGTCGAGAACTTCAAGTCCTGAAGACTTCTCCCAGTCGCCAAGTAACGTAAAGTGGCAACTAGCCTCTGCTCCGCACTGATGGCTTGCCTCATGCAGGTATTCTGCCTGCTGATATAGGGGGTCAGCATAGCCAGAAGACGTTCAAAAACGGGGTCCGTCATTCGGAGATAATTCCTGCAATCCTCAGGATTATTCTCACGGATCTCACGGAGCAAAGGCATATGCGAAAATTGGTCACGCTGGCGCAACCAATTCTTCATCCATGAACTCCTCCTCGCCCTGTTCATGGACTGGACTCGGGTCAAAGTATTAACCCCAACGCCAAGTCCCCACGCAGCAGGAACTCGAGAACGAGTACATCCACACGACATGGCTTCAAAACGGTCGGCTGGTCAAACAAACAAACTTATAACAAACGCACTGAAGAACAGCAAGGCCTGTGAAGAATGACCTGAAAATCAGGAATGAGCGGACCAGAACGGCCTGCTAGGCAGGTTACGAACTGACCAACACGCACTGAACAGCAGATACAAACCTCACAAGCACAAACTGAACCGCAGAAAACGATCAAAATAAGCTGAAGTGTGAACAGCGTGAATCGTCTCTAACCAAACTTCTACTAACACGAGATAAACACGAGATTAGCAGAAGGAGCCCAAAGGGTGTCATAGTGGGGCTTGAACTTCCTTTTTCTAGTCCTGTTGTACGTGCTGTATGTCACCACGTTCAAAACCATCTGACTTTTGGAGTGATCGTGTGTGTCCAAGTCCGTCCGTTTTTAAATCCGGCGCACCTAGCGGACAAAGTCCGCCGAAAAGTCCGCCGAGCAAAGTCTGCCGTAAAGTCAGCTCATGTGTACGCGGCATAACACACATGTGAGTGTGCACGGAGTAAAATGTTTTATACTCAACAATGTGTGGCTTCTTCTTTCAATGCTCAATACCAGCTTTTTGAATAAGTTGCTGTTTACAGTGATAATTGGGGTATTTACTAAAGGCAAATCCACTTTGCACTACAAGTGCACTTTCAAGTGCACTTGTAGTACAAAGTGGATTTGCCTTTAGTAAATAACCCATACAGTGCTCTAAAATTGGCCCCAATCAGGCCATTTTAGGGACTCAAAATAATTAATTCATGGTGCTGAAAAGGATGATTATTTTTATCATTAATGCATTACATACTGTACATTAGCATAATAGTTAGCTGAAGAAGAGATTTTCACCTCAAGTATCAAATAAATTACGTTTGCACTATTGAAGAAAATGGCCAAAAAGAAAAGCCCATTGGAGAACCTAGGAGACAGCTAAAAGAAACACAAGCAGTAAATCAAATTAAAAATTAGTTCATTTTAAAATAAAAAAAATATTTAAAAAATGTTTTACACATTTGCTGGCATATCAATGGCCCCCCTACCCGCAAAGTACTCCAGATATTTTTGTCTGACTTTGCGGGCACTTTGGGGGGGGCAAGCCAGGACGGCCAGCTTCAAGTGCCATCAGGGTTGATTGATCAGGAAATCCGGCCTCAGGTCCAACTGAGGCCACATAGTTCGTAGCATTTTTACATAGAAAATTGTGCAGAATGCAGCAGGCAAGCACAATATTATTAAGTTTATATTCCGCCATGTGGATTGGTGTTAGAAATAGGCGGAACCAGCTGGCCATTATGCCAAAAGCATTCTCCACCACCAGGGCCGATCCCAGACGCCTGGGTGCAGAAATATTTCTGGCGCCCCCACGTGGGCATGGTCATCTTACCAACTCCTTCCCTTTACAAATGTTACTATGGCAATGACTCAAACACAGAGATGCTCCCCTAAGAAGTCTTCGTTACCCTGGGATCCTCCCATGATCTTTTAACAATAAAGAAAATACAGAAAGAGGGTACACTAATGGGACCTGGAAGGGAGTCTCTCTGATGCACACAGAGAGGGTTTCTGTTAGAGAGTCTGTTAGAAAGAGCCCCCAGACATAGGACAGGAGATGGTCATAGACTGCAATCATAGTACAGGAGATGGTCAGAGACTGCAATCATGGTACAGGAGATGGTTAGAGACTGCAGACATACTACAGGAGACGGTCAGAGACTGGAGATATAACACAGGAGATGGTCAGAGACTGCAGACATACTACAGGAGATGGTCAGAGACTGGAGATATAATAAAAGAGATGGCCAGAGACTGCAGACACACTACAGGAGATGGTCAGAGACTGCAGACATAGTACAGGAGATGGTCAGAGACAGCAGACATGTTACAAGAGATGGTCAGAGACTGCGGACATGTTACAAGAGTTAGTCAGAGACTGCAGACATGTTACACGAGATGGTCAGAGACTGCAGACATGTTACAAGAGATGGTCAGTGAATGCGGGCATATTACAGGAGATGGTTAGAGACTGCAGACATACTACAGGAGATAGTCAGAGACTGCAGACATACTACAGGAGATGGTCAGAGATGGCAGAGATAATACAAGAGATGGTCAGAGACGGCAGACATGATGCAAGAGATGGTCAGAGACTGCAGACATGATACAGGAGACGGTCAGAGACTGAAGATATAATACAGGAGATGGTCAGAGACTGCATGCATACTACAGGAGATGGTCAGAGACTGGAGATATAATACTGGAGATGGTCAGAGACTGCAGACATAGTACAGGAGATGGTCAGAGACTGCAGACATAGTACAGGAGATGGTCAGAGACTGCAGACATACTACAGGAGATGGTCAGAGACTGCAGACATAGTACAGGAGATGGTCAGAGACTGCAGACATAGTACAGGAGATGGTCAGAGACTGCAGACATGTTACTAGAGATGGTCAGAGATGGCAGACATAATACAGGAGACGGTCAGAGTCTGGAGATATAATACAGGAGATGGACAGAGACTGCAGACATACTACAGGAGACGGTCAGAGACTGCAGACATACTACAGGAGATGGTCAGAGACTGCAGACATCCTACAGGAGATGGTCAGGGACTGCAGACATAATACAAGAGATGGTCAGAGACTGCAGACATGTTACAAGAGATGGTCAGAGACTGCAGTTCCTATGGACGTTAGTAGATAATGGCCGATCGGTCCTCTCACCTGACTCAGCGATACAGCAACGGTTCCTCTGATCAGGAGTCTGCTCACTCTGAATTGCCCGTGGCGACTCCGCTGGGTAGAGCCCAGATCTGTATTCTGGCAATTACTCAATTCCTTTCTCCACCAGGGATGGCGCTAGGCTGTGTGGCTTTCCCTCTGGTGGCGCAGGGCAGCAGGATTCTCTCTCTGATGGTGTTCCCTCAGCACTGTCCTCTCCCTCTGGAGTCCTGGGTGTACTTCCCTGAAAGCTTTCCCGGGCTCATGGCTCTCTCTCTCCCATTCAGCTGTGTGGGCTGTAGTTTCCGTGTTACAGTGGGGCTGCCAGTCCTCGGGACTACATGTCCCACAATCCTCTTCTTTGCTCCTTTTTTTCTTCCCTGGCCGATATGAAGGCGGGGGAAGAAACATAGTGCGCCACTCACTAGTACAGCAGTGTGCATGAGGAGGAGCGGGAGAGGGGAAATAAGAGCCCGTGGCTGCAGTGGCGTCACTAGGGTTGGTGTCACCCGGTGCAGTAAAACATGGTACCACCCACCTCCACCAACTATAGTCGCCCCTCAGTACAGACCCCCTCCACTAAGTATAGACCCCCCTCCATCAGTGCAGACCCCCCACTAAATATAAACCCCTCCCTCAGTACAGACCCCATCAGTATAAACCCCCCAGACAAATCTCCCCCCCTACATTAGTACAGACCCCCAGAAGACACCACCCCTCTCCCTTAATACAGACCCCCCAGGGCAAACGACCCCCCCCATTAGTACAGACCCCCAGAACAAACCACCCCCTCCATTAGTACAGACCCCCCCAGACAAACCACCCCCTCCATTTGTACAGATCCCCCAGAACCAACCACCCCCCTCCATTAGTACAGACCCCCCCAGGACAAACCACCCCCCTCCATTAGTACAGACCCCCCCAGAACAAACCACCCCCCTCCATTAGTACAGACCCCCAGAACAAACCACCCCCCTCCATTAGTACAGACCCCCAGAACAAATCACCCCCCTCCATTAGTACAGACCCCCAGGACAAATCACCCCCCCTCCATTAGTACAGACCCCCCAGAACAAACCACCCCCCTCCATTAGTACAGACCCCCAGGACAAACCACCCCCCCTCCATTAGTACAGACCCCCAGAACAAACCACCCCCCTCCATTAGTGCAGACCCCCCAAATAAACCACTCCCCCTACATTAGTACAGACCCCACAGAACAAACCACCCCCTCCATTAGTGCAGACCCCCCTGGACAAACCACCCCCTACATTAGTGCAGACGCCCAGAACAAACCACCACCCTCCATTAGTACAGACCCCCCCAGAACAAACCACCCCCTCCATTAGTACACACCCCCTGTACAAACCACCCCCTGTACATTAGTACAGACCCCCCAGAACAAACCACCCCCCTATATTAGTACAGACACCCCCAGAACAAACCACATACTCCATTAGTGCAGACCCCCCTGGACAAACCACCCCCCCCCTACATTAGTTTAGACCCCCCAGAACAAACCACTCCCTTCATTAGTACAGACCCCCCCAGAACAAACCACCCCCCCTCCATTAGTACAGATCCCCCTAGGACAAACCACCCGCTCCATTATTTTAGACCCCCCCGGACAAACCACACCCACCCCTCCATTAAGCTAATTAAAAAACACCCGGGTAGCAGCTGGAGAGGAGAGGACAGTGTGCAGCCATGCCGCCTGGGTAAAGAACAGAGCGTGTCAGGCTTGGGCAGCAGGCGGGAGCCACCATTCTGGAGCCGTCTGTAGAACTCCGTCTGGGCGATGACTCCACCATCCGACATCTGGCCATTCTTCCTCACATCCACATACAAAAACTTGTATGTCGCCAACACCACCGCCAATTTCACTATACTATTAATTCCCTTGTAATTATAATAGTATGACCCTGAGTTGGGGGGTGGGATGATGTGGACATGTTTCCCATCAATTGCCCCTCCACAGTTAGGAAAGTCCCACCGCTGGGCAAAGTAGGATGCCACAGTCTGCCATTCTTGTGGGGTTGAAGGAGACTGTGGAGTCAAACAAGAAAAAAAAATAGTACTTTTGCACATAAACATTGCAAGCAGATTAGACACAAACATTCTTGGCCAACATCAGTATAACATTTATTTTAAGGAGTATTTAAAGACAAAAGTATAAGGTCCACTTATCTGATTCCTCACACCCTCTAATGGCCCATTGTAAAAATTTTAAGGGGGGAATGTTTTGAACAGGTAACCCTCTCCACTTCATTGAGAGCTGAATGCATAAATAATGTGTGTTTCTTTGGCTAGCCCCTCCTTACTTACACTATTGGCAGCCAACTGGACAGGTAAGAAGTGTCATAATACAAAAATATGATTACACACTGTCCAAATTGAAGCACAATTTTACATTCTGCAATTACCTATCAAGATATTAAGAGAACAAAACTTTAAACAGTACCATTTGAAAGTATTCAGGCAGGCCCCTGCATTACATACTTTGGTGAATTCATCCATAAATATGAACACAAAAGAGGTAGGTATAGTGTGTATGGGTTTGGAAAAGTCAGCAGATAGAGGATTGGTATCGGTTGACTTAGCGATTGGGGGGAGGGAGGGTTCGAAATGAGTTTGGGCCCCCCAAAAAAATCCTCTTGCACTCTGCCTGAATTTAAGGACACAAATAACATTTGTACACATTTTAGGGGGTGTTTAGGGTAAAGCACTACTATGGAGCTGACAAAATACATTGTTAAGCAACTAGGCTAAGTGTGTATGGGCCCAGGATAGCATGCTGGGGAGGTTAGTGAAGGCAAATATGCATGAAGGACAAAAAAGGAAGTTTAAAAACTTCCAACATGCATGAGGACAAAGAGGACATTCACAGCATATTACAATCATGGTAATTAGAGAATGATGAAATAAATACAATACATTAGCAAACATTAAATACATAGAATGTGATGTTAAAGCAGAAAACTTACCTTAATATAGTCCTTCTGCAGGACCTGAATGATGGCAGAACAGGTCTCTGGAATAATGATCGTCAGAGTCTGGGGGGAGATGCCTGTCGAGAATTTGATGTCCTGTAGACTTCTCCCTATCGCCAAGTACCACAAGGTGGCGACGAGCCTTTGTTCCGGAGTGATGGCTTGCCACATGCAGGTGTCCTGCTTGGTAATATAGGGGGACAGCAAAGCCAACAGATGGTGAAAAACAGGGTCCGTCATCCAGAGATAATTCCTGAAATCATCAGGATTATTCTCCTGGATCTCCCGCAACAAAGGAATATGAGAGAATTGGTCACGCTGGAGTAACCAATTCTTCGTCCATGAACTCCTCCCTGCCCTGTTCATGGACTGGGCTTGGGTCAAATTAAGAACCCCAACACCAAGCCCCTGCATAGCACGAACTCTATGACGAGTATGTAACCGCAACATGGCTTCAAAACGGTCGGCTGGTCAGAACGAACTAACAGAATGCATTGAAAATCAGAAAGGCCTGAGAAGAGTGAGCTGAAAATCAGAAACGAGTGGACAAGAAAGCACTGTAAAAAAGAGACGAACCCACAAGCACAAACTAAAGAGCAGTAATGATCTGAAAAGCACGAGGCTGAAAAGCATGAATCGTCTCTCACCAAACTTCTACTTACACAAGATAAACACAAGATTAGCAGAAGGAGCCCAAAGGGTGGTGCACTGGCTATTGAACTTCCTTTTTATAGTCCTATTGTACGTGTTGTACATCAGCGCGTTCTTGGCGATCGGAATTTCCAACAACATTTGTGCGACCGTGTGTATGCAAGACAAGTTTGAGCCAACATCAATCGGAAAAAAATCCACGGTTTTGTTGTTGGAATGTAGGATCGTGTGTATGCGGCATAAGAGTGATATCCAGTGTTGTTTATTCAAGGCTTGTCAGGTGACATGGATGTTTTCTGAGCATTTTTTAAAGGTGAAGGTACATCAAATAAAAAATGTTGTATAGCTCTATGGGAGACGTACAGTCTGGTACACACACACAGTTTTTTTTTTGCTTTAACCCAGCAGGCTGAAAGAAAAAAATGGAGAAGCTCGCTAGGAGCTTGCTGTACTAACTATGTGATTTTGGTATAGTGATCTCCCCACTGAGCTATTGGGTTCTGACAAGGGGACTGATTGGATGCTGATTGGCTGCTGTTTTTCCAGCATGTCCATTCGACAGAACCCGGCTGTGCAGCCGACTTCTGTCAGACAGGCTTTTGAACACTTGGGCTGAATGTCGCCTGGATTCTGCTGATCTGGCCAATACTGTCCGATATTTCGCCCATGTGTACCAGGCGAAATAGAGAGCAGGGAAAAGCAGGGGGTGTCTAAGAGGGGACGATAGTATGTAATACAAAACAGGAGGGGTAGAACTAATTTAAAGTAATAAGGCATAGTATGTGCAGCTTCTCTGTACTTTGGCTGACTCACTAACCCCGATTTACTAAAGGAGTAAATCATAGTCACTTTCAAAGTGAATTTAAACATATCTTAATGAATAAAGTGAAAATCTGCTTTGCAATAAATGCTAATCATGTCCAAGAAAAATAAAAAACAGGACTTTGAAAATGAAGATGGATGATTGAAGTCAATGCAACCATCATCTCATTCATTAAGATACTGTAGGTGAAAATTTCCTTTACAAACTGACAATTCACTTGGAAGAAAACACACCTTTTAGTAACTTAACCCAAATGAAAATAATTTCATTCTCTGTGTTACCTGTACCTTTTATAAATTAAACGACCTTTCCTCTAGTGTCAATTACACTAGTCTCTACCTTTTTCATAAAATAAGATAAAGCAAGCAAATAAAAATGTAAAAATCACATAATAAATGACTTTAAGGAAAACACTACTACAGTGGTCATCAACCCTGTCCTCAGGGCCCACTAATAGGCCAGGTTTGCAAGATAATTGAAATACATCACAGGTGATATCATTTGCTGCTCAATGATTGCAGTATTCTAGTCTGCATCTCCCCAAGGTAATACATACAAATTGGCCTGTTAGTGGGCCCTGAGGACAGGGTTGATGACCACTGCACGACTACAATAGCTTAAACATACTGTAAGTTCACTGAAAATGCATTGGGGGAAATTTACCAAAGCTGGACCAGACAAAATCTGAGGCAGCTGGCAACCAATCCTAGGTTTTTTTATTTTTTTTTTTATTTTTCCAGTTAAGCTTTGAAAATTAAAGATAAAAGCTGATTGGTTGCCATGCAGAGCTGCTACAGATTCTAGCTGCTCCAATTTTGATAAATTCCCCTCATTATACTATCCCTTTAAATAGTAGTTTAAAAATAACAGTGAGTAATTTTAGAGTACAAAACCTTACTGTTACTTGGTTTGAAAAAAAGACAGAACTTAAGACAACCACATAATTTTTGGCAAGATAATTAAGAGATCTTAAAATGCCAAAAGTAATTGAATTGATATTTAAATCTTTGTCTTGAAAAAAGAAAACTGGCTCCCAAAGGAAACTTTATAACCTAATATTAATGGCAGATTCATTTTTTTATTTTCCTTCCAATAGTTTTTTATTGTGCATTTTCAGGTTACAAACATTGTCAATGTGTCGTAATGCATAATAGGAAACATATGAACAGATAACATTATATATATATATATATATATATATATATATATATATATATATATATATATATATATATATTTATATTTATTAAATGTATGTGAACACAAAGATGTTAATAAAGAGTGTCTGGATACACAAATCATATTAGATAAGATCAGATTGTTAAGTATATGTGGTTTCTTAACCACTTGACAACTGGGTACTTAAACCCCCTTCCTAACCAGACCAATTTTCAGCTTTCGGTGCTCTCACAATTTGAATGACAATTACTCAGTCATGCAACACTGTACCCATATGAAATTTTTGTCCTTTTTTTCACACAAATAGAGCTTTCTTTTGGTGGTATTTAATCACTGTTGGGTTTTTTATTTTTTGCGCTGTAAAAGAAAAAAGACTAAAAATTCAGTAAAAAAATGAAATTTTCTTTGTTTCTGTTATAAAATTTAGCAAATTAGTAATTTTTCTTCGTAAATTTTGGCCACAATTTATACTGCTACATATCTTTGGTAAAAATAAGTACAAATCGGTGGATATTATTTGGTCTTTGTGAAAGTTATAGAGTCCAAAAGCTATGGTGCCAATATCTGAAAATTGATCACACCTGAATTACCAACGACCTACAAGTATCTATATTCTTGAGACCCTAACATGCCAGAAAAGTACAAATACCCCCTCAAATGACCCCTTTTTGGAAAGCAGACATTCCAAGGTATTTAGTAAGGGCCCTTTCACACTGCGGCGGTTTGCAGGCGCCATTGCGATAATAATAGCACCTGCAAACCGACCCGAAACAGCCGCTGCTGTCTCTCCAGTGTGAAAGCCCCGAGGGCTTTCACACTGGAGCAGTACGTTAGCAGGACGGGAAAAAAGTCCTGCTAGCAGCATCTTCGGAGTGGTGAAGGAGCGGAGTATATACTGCTCCTTCACCGCTCCTGCCCATTGAAATCAATGGGACAGCGCAGCTCTACCGCCGGCAAAGCGCCTCTGCAGAGGTGCTTTCTGGTGGTTTTTAACCCTATCTCGGGACTTACATATACGTTCGCTTCTGCATGCGAACACACGGACAGGGGCGCTTTAAAATTTTTTTTTTCTTTTTATTGTTCATTTTACTTTATTTATTTTAGTTTGACACTTTTGCAGGGTAGTGCAGAGTATTGCAGGGTATTGCAGGGTATTGCAGAGTATTGCAGGGTAGTGCAGAGTATTGCAGGGTGTTGCAGAGTATTGAGGGGTATTGCAGAGTATTGTGGGGTATTGCAGAGTATTGTGGGATATTGCAGAGTATTGCAGGGTATCGCAGAGTATTGCAGGGTGTTGCAGAGTATTGTGGGGTATTGCAGAGTATTGTGGAGTATTGCAGAGTATTGTGGGGTATTGCAGAGTATTGTGGGGTGTTGCAGAGTATTGCAGGGTGTTGCAGAGTATTGTGGGGTATTGCAGAGTATTGTGGGGTATTGCAGAGTATTGCAGAGTATTGTGGGGTATTGTAGAGTATTGCAGAGTATTGCAGGGTAGTGCTGGGTATTGTAGGGCATTAGAGTATGGAGGGATGGCTGAGCATGGATGGATGGCTGAGCATGGATGGATGTGACTGTATTTGTCACTGAGCAGCACTGTGGGCACTACAGATGCAGCCCACAACGCTGCTGCCATCCGATCCCTCCCCCTCTGTACCAATCGGTACACAGAGGGGAGGGAGGAACCGGCGTCATGATATGACGCCGGTTTGTTTACATGTGATCGCTCCGTCATTTGGCAGAGCGATCACATGGTATACGGCCGCGATCAGCGGCCATTTACCGTGATCCCTGGTCACGGATGTTCTCGGGTGCGCGCCCCAGGGGGCACGCGAGAGAAGGATTCTGGGAGGACATCTCACAGACGTCCACCCAGAATAAGCCGACCGCGCTGTAGCCGTCTTTCGGCTATGGCCCGGTTGGCATGTGGTTAAACAGTGCTGTAACAATTTTCTTAATTTATATAAGTAAATGCTGTAATTAGTGCAACAATATTATTTCAGGTGGGGGCAGGAGGGAGACCTGCATGAAGAGACTACCAAGTATTTACAAGCTAGTGTGTATCTTATACCAGTTAGACCAGGAGTTCCACATTCGCCTCAGCTTGGTTATTTTTCATCAGGAGAGTTTCATAATCATGATGGGTTTGGACCATCATAATGACATCTAGTACAACTGAGGATTTAATATTTTTCCAGAGTTTAGTTATGTTTCGCTTGGCTGCAAGTAGTATGTGGGTAAGTACTTTTCTGTGAGCTATAGGTATGAAATTTTTGTCCTTTTTTTCACACAAATAGAGCTTTCTTTTGGTGGTATTTAACCACTTCAGCCCCGGAAGGATTTACCCCCTTCCTGACCAGAGCACTTTTTACAAATTGGCACTGCGTCGCTTTAACTGCTAATTGCGCGGTCATGCAATGCTGTAACCAAACGAAATTTGCGTCCTTTTCTTCCCACAAATAGAGCTTTCTTTTGATGGTATTTGATCACCTCTGCCGTTTTTATTTTTTGCGCTATACACGGAAAAAGACCGAAAATTTTGAAAAAAAATGATATTTTCTACTTTTTGTTCTAAAAAAAATCCAATAAACTCAATTTTAGTCATACATTTAGGCCAAAATGTATTTGGCCACATGTCTTTGGTAAAAAAAATGTCAATAAGTGTATATTTATTGGTTTGCGCAAAAGTTATAGCGCCTACAATCTAGGGTACATTTTCTGGAATTTACACAGCCTTTAATTTATGACTGCCTATGTCGTTTCTTGAGGTGCTAAAATGGCAGGGCAGTACAAAACCCCCACAAATGACCCCATTTTGGAAAGTAGACACCCCAAGGAAATTGCTGATAGGCATGTTGAGCCCATTGAATATTCATTTTTTTTGTCCCAAGTGATTGAATAATGACAAAAAAAAAAAAAAAAAAAAAAAATTACAAAAAGTTGTCACTAAATGATATATTGCTCACACAGGCCATGGGCATATGTGGAATTGCACCCCAAAATACATTTAGCTGCTTCTCCTGAGTATGGGGATACCACATGTGTGGGACTTTTTGGGAGCCTAGCCGCATACGGGGCCCCGAAAACCAATCACCGCCTTCAGGATTTCTAAGGGCGTACATTTTTGATTTTACTCCTCACTACCTATCACAGTTTTGAAGGCCATAAAATGCCCAGATGGCACAAACCCCCCCCAAATGACCCCATTTTGGAAAGTAGACACCCCAAGCTATTTGCTGAGAGGCATGTTGAGTCCATGGAATATTTTATATTTTGACACAAGTTGCGGGAAAGTGACAATTTATTTATTTATTTTTTTTTTTTTTGCACAAAGTTGTCACTAAATGATATATTGCTCACACAGGTCATGGGCATATGTGGAATTGCACCCCAAAATACATTCTGCTGCTTCTCCTGAGTATGGGGATACCACATGTGTGGGACTTTTTAGGAGCCTAGCCGCGTACGGGACCCCGAAAACCAATCACCGCCTTCAGGATTTCTAAGGGTGTACATTTTTGATTTCACTCTTCACTGCCTATCACAGTTTCGGAGGTCATGGAATGCCCAGGTGGCACAAACCCCCCCCAAATGACCCCATTTTGGAAAGTAGACACCCCAAGCTATTTGCTGAGAGGCATGGTGAGTATTTTGCAGCTCTCATTTGTTTTTGAAAATGAAGAAAGACAAAAAAAAAAATTTTTTTTTTCTTTTTTTAATTTTCAAAACTTTGTGACAAAAAGTGAGGTCTGCAAAATACTCACTATACCGCTCAGCAAATAGCTTTGGGTGTCTACTTTCCAAAATGGGGTCATTTGGGGGGGGTTTGTGCCACCTGGGCATTCCATGGCCTCCGAGACTGTGATAGGCAGTGAAGAGTGAAATCAAAAATTTACGCCCTTAGAAAGCCTGAAGGCGGTGCTTGGTTTTCGGGGTCCCATACGCGGCTAGGCTCCCAAAAAGTCTCACACATGTGGTATCCCCGTACTCAGGAGAAGCAGCAGAATGTATTTTGGGGTGTAATTTCACATATTCCCATGGCATGTTTGAGCAATATATAATTTAGTGACAACTTTGTGCAAAAAAAAAAAAAAAAAAAAAAAATTTGTCTCTTTCCCGCAACTTGTGTCACAATATAAAATATTCCATGGACTCGACATGCCTCTCAGCAAATAGCTTGGGGTGTCTACTTTCCAAAATGGGGTCATTTGGGGGGGGTTTGAACTGTCCTGGCATTTTATGCACAACATTTAGAAGCTTATGTCACACATCACCCACTCTTCTAACCACTTGAAGACAATGCCCTTTCTGACACTTTTTGATTACATGAAAAAATTATTTTTTTTTGCAAGAAAATTACTTTGAACCCCCACACATTATATATTTTTTTAAAGCAAATGCCCTACAGATTAAAATGGTGGGTGTTTCATTTTTTTTTTTCACACAGTATTTGCGCAGCGATTTTTCAAACGCATTTTTTGGGGAAAAAACACACTTTTTTACATTTTAATGCACTAAAACACACTATATTGCCCAAATGTTTGATGAAATAAAAAAGATGATCTTAGGCCGAGTACATGGATACCAAACATGACATGCTTTACAATTGCGCACAAACGTGCAGTGGCAACAAAATAAATACATTTTTAAAAGCCTTTAAAAGCCTTTACAGGTTACCACTTTAGATTTACAGAGGAGGTCTACTGCTAAAATTACTGCCCTCGATCTAACCGTCGCGGTGATACCTCACATGCATGGTGCAATTGCTGTTTACATTTGACGCCAGACCGACGCTTGCGTTCGCCTTAGCGCGAGAGCAGGGGGGACAGGGGTGCTTTTTTTTTTTTTTTTTTTTTTTTCTTTATTATTTTTTTGCTTTTTTATCTTATTTTAAAACTGTTCCTTTCATTTTTTTTTTTTTTAATCATTTTTACTGTTATCTCAGGGAATGTAAATATCCCCTATGATAGCAATAGGTAGTGACAGGTACTCTTTTTTGAAAAAATTGGGGTCTATTAGACCCTAGATTTCTCCTCTGCCCTCAAAGCATCTGACCACACCAAGATCGGTGTGATAAAATGCTTCCCCAATTTCCCAATGGCGCTATTTACATCCGGCGAAATCTAAGTCATAAAATGCTCGTAGCTTCCGGTTTCTTAGGCCATAGAGATGTTTGGAGCCACTCTGGTCTCTGATCAGCTCTATGGTCAGCTGGCTGAATCACCGGCTGCATTCTCAGGTTCCCTGTTGAGACAGGAGAGCCAGAGAAAAACACGGAAGACGATGGGGGGGGGGGGGCATTCTCTCCCACTGCTTGTAAAAGCAGTCTAGAGGCTAATTAGCCGCTAGGATTGCTTTTACATGAAAGCCGACCGCTGGCTGAAAAGAATGATACCAAGATGATACCTAAACCTGCAAGCATCATTTTGGTATAACCACTCAAAGTCGTGAATGCTGTACCTGAAGACAAAAATATGGCTAACAATAAAGCACAGTAAATGGTAAAGTATAAAAAATTGCATACCTGAAAAGCAAACATGATAAAACATAATAACAATAAAACATTGCAGAATAGAATACAGTAAAAAAGAGCAGAACAATAGAGAGAATAGAGAGAGAGAGAATAGAGAGAGAACAATAAAACTACAACTATTACTTTTTATTTTATATTTTTGTTTGTGTTTTTTTTTTTTTTTTTTTTACACTTTTTTTGTAACTGTAACTTTTATAACTGTAACCGGTTCCAGGTTCGGGTCTCTCAAAATGCGATGGCATCTTGGGAGACCCTGTGAAAGTGTGTCCTAGTCTGTGCAATGCTGTACCCTACGCTAATACTCAGCTAGTGAATGGTAGCATTCAAAACATTCACCAATGCAAAGACCAGGATTGTCAGGACAGGAGGGACAATAATAGCGGGTGTCACGCCTATATCCGCGCTTACTGCAGACACGACATCTTTTTTGGGGGAGTTCGTTGGGTAGGGGTACTCGGGAGGACATAAAGAAAATGCCTCTCATGCAGCCGACTGCATTTGGTTGGGGATGTGAATGGGGGAAGTACGGGCGCTGCAGAAGCGGTGGGTTCCCAATTAGGATTGGCGAATGCAGCAGGAAGGGCATTATGGGCACGACGGGCCTGTGTTTGTCTTCTTTGTGGCAGCGGGACACTACTTGTGCTTGCCACCTCACCAGCTTGAACTGCACTTATGGGACTCGCCACGTCACCAAGTGTTACTGCAGTGCTGGTTTGACTATGACCGGGGTGTACTAGGCCGCTGGCGCTTGCCAGTTCACCAAAACGCTACCAAAAAAACTGTTAACGATCGCAGGGATCAGGCCTGACTCTGCGAACGCTGCAGTTATGCGTTTAGTGTTTTGTAAGTGACAGTGATCGATCGATACTGCACTTGGGTGGGCTGGGCTGGGCCGGGCGGAGGGGCAAAACGCAGGTGCTAGCAGGTATCTGGGCTGATTCCGCCAACACTGCGTTTTTGGGAACCCTAAACTGCTGGGGATGCCAGTATAGATCTGATCGGATCAGATATTGATCCGATCAGATACTATACCACTAAGGGAGGTGTACGGTGCGTGCGTGGGTGTTAGCGCTACTGGCACTAACCTGACGCTGCCTGGGGCTGGTGCTTGCCAGTTCACCAAAACGCTACCAAAAAAACTGTTAGCGATCGCAGGGATCAGGCCTGACTCTGCGAACGCTGCAGTTATGCGTTTAGTGTTTTGTAAGTGACAGTGATCGATCGATACTGCACTTGGGTGGGCTGGGCTGGGCCGGGCGGAGGGGCAAAACGCAGGTGCTAGCAGGTATCTGGGCTGATCCCGCTAACACTGCGTTTTTGGGAATCCTAAACTGTTGGGGACGCTAGTATAGATCTGATCGGATCAGATATTGATGCGTTCAGATACTATACCACTAAGGGAGGTGTACGGTGCGTGCGTGGGTGTTAGCGGTACTGGCACTAACCTGACGCTGCCTGGGGCTGGTGCTTGCCATTTCACCAAAACGCTACCAAAAAAACTGTTAGCGATCACAGGGATCAGGCCTGACTCTGCGAACGCTGCAGTTATGCGTTTAGTGTTTTGTAAGTGACCGTGATCGATCGATACTGCACTTGGGTGGGCTGGGCCGAGCCGGGCGGAGGGGCAAAACGCAGGTGCTAGCAGGTATCTGGGTTGATCCCGCTAACACTGTGTTTTTGGGAACCCTAAACTGCTGGGGACGCTAGTATAGATCTGATCAGATCAGATATTGATGCGATCAGATACTATACCACTAAGGGAGGCGTATGCTGCGTGCGTGGGTGTTAGCGTTACTGGCGCTAATCTGACGCTGCCTGGGGCGACGCATATCACCGCCGGGCGATCAGGGGGCTAAATCTTTATTCGGCGGGTGCCCTGACACTATAAAAAATAAACAAACTAACCAGCGTCACCCGTAACGGTTATACAGTGATCAGTGGTGAAAGGGTTAACTAGGGGGCAATCAAGGGGTTAAAACATTTATTAGGTAGTATATGGGGGTCCCTGTCTCTATAAAACGCTGACGGCGAACCTAAATATTTACCTCACTAACTAGCGTCACCAGCGACACTAATACAGCGATCAGAAAAATGATCGCTTAGCGACACTGGTGACAGGGGGTGATCAAGGGGTTAAAACTTTATTAGGGGGGGTTAGGGGGGTACCCTAGACCTAAAGGGGGGTAATACTAACTGTCCTAACACTGTAAATGTCACAAACTGACACCAATACAGTAATCAGAAAAAAAAAAAAAAAAAAAAAAAAAAAACCTGCTGGTGTCAGTTTGTGACAGGGGGGGGGGGGTGATTGGGGGGGGATCGGGGGGCGATCGGGGGGGGGATCGGGGTGTTTTGTGTGCCTGGCATGTTCTACTGTGTG
Organism: Aquarana catesbeiana; assembly: GCF_042186555.1. Lineage (NCBI taxonomy): Eukaryota > Metazoa > Chordata > Amphibia > Anura > Ranidae > Aquarana > Aquarana catesbeiana. The sequence continues at coordinate 145,525,380 of NC_133334.1, forward strand.
TGTGTGTGTTGTGCACTCACATTGCAGTCTTCTCTCCTCGGCCCGGAACGGAAAATACCGAGCCGAGGAGAGATGACATCATTTCCTCTGCCTCTGTGTACAATACAGAGGCAGGGAAATGATCCCATTGGCTGAGAGCGATCGCGAGGGGGGGGCCACGAATGGATGGCCTCCCCCTCACCTCCGATCGCCGGGGGAGATTTGCCGACCGCCGCTGGCACCGGGGGGGGGTCCGATCGGACCCCCCACCCGCGGGCAGGCAAGGACGTACATGTAAGTCCTTTTGCCTGCCCGTGCCATTCTGCCGACGTATATAGTCGTGCGGCGGTCGGCAAGTGGTTAATCACTGTTGGGTTTTTTATTTTTTGCTCTGTAAAAGAAAAAAGACTAAAAATTCAGTAAAAAAATGAAATTTTCTTTGTTTCTGTTATAAAATTTAGCAAATTAGTAATTTTTCTTCGTAAATTTTGGCCACAATTTATACTGCTACATATCTTTGGTAAAAATAAGTACAAATCGGTGGATATTATTTGGTCTTTGTGAAAGTTATAGAGTCCAAAAGCTATGGTGCCAATATCTGAAAATTGATCACACCTGAATTACCAACGACCTACAAGTATCTATATTCTTGAGACCCTAACATGCCAGAAAAGTACAAATACCCCCTCAAATGACCCCTTTTTGGAAAGCAGACATTCACACTGGGGCGGTTTGCAGGCGCTATTGCGCTAATAATAGCACCTGCAAACCGACCCGAAACAGCCGCTGCTGTCTCTCCAGTGTGAAAGCCCCGAGGGCTTTCACACTGGAGCAGTACGTTAGCAGGATGGGAAAAAAGTCCTGCTAGCAGCATCTTCGGAATGGTGAAGGAGCGGAGTATATACTGCTCCTTCACCGCTCCTGCCCATTGAAATCAATGGGACAGCACAGCTATACCGCCGGCAAAGCGCCTCTGCAGAGGTGCTTTCCGGTGGTTTTTAACCCTATCTCGGACTTACATATACGTTCGCTTCTGCATGCGAACACACGGACAGGGGCGCTTTAAAAATTTTTTTTCTTTTTATTGTTCATTTTACTTTATTTATTTTAGTTTGACACTTTTGCAGGGTAGTGCAGAGTATTGCAGGGTATTGCAGGGTAGTGCAGAGTATTGCAGGATAGTGCAGAGTATTGCAGGGTGTTGCAGAGTATTGAGGGGTATTGCAGAGTATTGTGGGGTATTGCAGAGTATTGTGGGATATTGCAGAGTATTGCAGGGTATTGCAGAGGTATTGCAAGTAGTATGTGGGTAAGTACTTTTCTGTGAGCTATAGGTATGGAATCTATATTTAGGTTTAGTAGGGCTAGGTCAGGTGATGGTATTATAATCAGTCCAGTAATTTGTGAAAGAATCAAAGACTTCATGCCAGTAGTGCATTATGTTTGGGCATTCCCAGAGGGTATGTAATAAGGAACCCGGTGAACCGCAATTTCTCTAGCAATTGGGGGATGTGCGATTGTCGAATTTGGCTATTCTATCTGGGGTTAAGTATGTCCTTTGAATGATGTTCTGCGTAGGTTCCAAAAATGCAGTGCATTTTGTGGCCTCATATGTGGATTTGATAGCCCTTTGCCATTGCTTTTCTGTATATGATCTTCCTAGATCACGCTCCCATTGATTGAAGGCCAGAGAGTGTTGGAATTAAATCTTTTCTTGCAGTACACTGTAAAATAGGGAGATACCTTTACCTCCAGAGGAATGGGGTGAGTAGTGTGCTATTGCTTTTGTAGGTATATAGGTCCAATATTTGTGGGTTGCTCTGGAGACAGTGAGCGATTTGCATATATTGGTAGTAAGATTCTGGGCTAAGTTTTAGAACTTAGTGTGTGGAAAGGTTTGATCCAACCTTTTTTGGACTAGATCTGTCAAGGATAGGGATTTATGTTCAGGCCAGTTATGTATATTGATATGGGTAATTTGATGGGTGTTGTAGGAGTACCACTCCAGGTGGTGTAAGTGAATTTACGCCATGCTCTAACTGTTGCTATAATGGTTGGTGGGAGGTAATTTGGGATTTTAGATCTTGCATTTAGGCTACAGATCCAGGCTACAGATGCCTTGGACTGCATTATTTTCTAGGGACACCCACTGAGTGGAGGTCAATGGAAGGAACCACTCTCTAAGCTGGCTTAATATGCTTGCTGTGTAGTAATCAGCAATATCTACTAGGCCTGAGCCACCTACTGCTCTGTGTTTGAGTCTGCTTCTAGACACTCGTGTTTTTTTCCCTGCCCAAATGTAGTTTTTTAGGGATGCTTGGAGTAAGTTGGTGTAGCTTTTAGGTATTGGGATAGGTAGGGTACTAAAAAGGTAAAGGAAGTTGAGGGATAGTGGTCATCTTGAATGCCGCCAGCCAGCCAGCCAGCCAGCCAGCCTATGAGAATTCGTATGCTTCTAATTGTTGGAGGGATTGGAGAAATTTTTGTCTGTATCGGGTAAAGTTTTCTTTATATAGAGAGACACAGAGCACCGCTCGCACATACCCAGGACCCGCACAGCTTCCCAACATCACCCGCTACCTCCGGGAAATGAAGTGACAGGGGGACTGCAAGAAATTAATTAGCCTACTTCAACTGGCCTGTAGGTGGAGGAGTTCAAGATGGCGCTTTCTGCTCGGCCCCCTCCTCCACACCATGCAATAATCATTATTGTGACCTGCCAGATGCCAATGGAAGTGCTGGGAGATCCACTCCCAGAAGCTCTTCTCCTCACCACAGCCCTTCCTGCTCAAGCCCAGCTAAAGCCAGGATGGGCCTGGACACAGTAACTGCAGACACAGGGGTGAGTCATGAGATATCCTCAGTCATAGAGCACACAGAGCTCCAATCCTCCATAGCCAGCATTCCCACCTCCAATCAGCCTGTACTGGACACACAGTTGAAAGAGATTCTCTCCTTACACCACTCCCTGCATGCTGAGTTTGCCAATATCACCTATAAATTCTCAAAAGAGCTGTCCATGATGGCCGACAGAGTTAACCAGGTAGAACATGCAATTACAGACATTACCACTATAGTTAATGATATAATTGACGCAAAGGAGGAAAGCAAAGAAGAAAGGTACTGGATGCGTGCAAAAATCGCCGACCTAGAAGATCGCTCAAGGCTAAACAACCTAAAATTAAGGGGGTACTTAAAAATGTGCCTGCCCAAGACCTCACGCGATAAGCCAAAGAGCTCTTTCATTCACTGGTGCCAGAATTAAATCCTTTGGATGACACAATAGATCGCATACACCATATACCTAAACCCTCTTTCCTGCCCAACAAAGTTCCCAGAGATGTGCTCATGAAGGTGAACTTCTTCCCTACAAAAGAGCAAATACTGCAAAAGTCATGCTCATTAGGGAAACTCCCTGATCCCTATGCAAACATTCAAATTTACGCTGACCTCTCCAAATACACCCTGGATCTATGCAGGCAGCTAAATACGGTTACCAAAACACTACGTAACAACAACATAACATATAAAAGGAAACACCCCACCACACTAATTGTGAAATGCAATGGAGTGTCATTCACCATTACATCTTTAGAGAAGGGTCTCTCACTGCTTGGGGAATGGGAGATCATAACCACACAAGCCCCCCAATATGGAGCTCACAACCTGCCTGACAAAATTTCACCACCCTGACTCAAATTGCAGTCTGGTCCCCACACCAGAAACCGCTGACATCTAGCTAAAGTAGGTGCTACTACACCCAACCACTTATTGTCTCTCTCATTGGCCCCTTGGCCATCACACTAGTTTCATTTGAACTGTTTCCCCCCTCTCTGGATATAACAGCCCATTGGTTCTATACTAGGCTGTATAGCTATGAAAGTTTTGTTCTTGTACCCTGTTGACACATGTTTTGTTTCACCCTCAACGCATGAGACCTTGGGGAAATACCTAAGAGTCTACCTTGAAAAACCAACAATCACTACACTCAGCAACCATCCGTAGCTCCACTACTACCTACTGACCTCCACTGAAGGAACAACTGCCTCCTACTTCAGCCGAACTGTGATTATAATGTATATCTCAATACACCACACCTCAAATGGCAGTTAAAATCCTATCACTAAATTTGAAAGGACTGAATCATCCCGCAAAGAGGGCATCGCTGTGGCAGACAGCGCAACAGACACACTACGATGTAATCTGCATTAAAGAAGTCCACGTTGTAGAATCTGCCACCCCCACATGTCACCACAAAAACTTTCCACATGTATTCCTGGCATCTAACCAAGATAAAAAGAAAAGAGGAGTACTAGTGGCCATTAACAAAGCTACTGACTTTCTTCTCCATGACAAACTATCAGACCCTAATGGACGGTACTTAATCCTGATCTTCACCATCGCAGGATCCAAATACACCTTAGCATGTATTTACACCCCAAATTCGCACCGAATCAATTTCCTAAACAAAGTGATGAAAAAAATCAATAACTACAGACAAGGCTCCTTGATTGGTGTGTGGAGTGTGGAGACTTCAACATAGCACCAGATCACTCATTGGATACTACCATCCCCTCCCTCAGACACACTTCACCCATGCTGAACTTCCTTTGATCCCAAGATCTCTGATGTTTGGAGATGCCACCAGTCAGTTCGATATTCCAGTCGCACACGTTCCCGGACAAATGGCAAAAAACATTAATGGGTGCTGTAACGATTACCAGTTGGGTTCTGGAAGCATTAGACAGAAGTACATCTTCGCCAGCACACCATGGATCAGCAAATAGAATTGTCCAAAAAAGGTTTTTTAATCGAAAACGGTCACATCACTCCCTTGTGATGTGACCGTTTTCGATTAAAAAACCTTTTTTGGACAATTCTATTTGCTGATCCATGGTGTGCTGGCGAAGATGTACTTCTGGAGATGCCACCACACAACAGAGAAAGACTACACCTACTTTTTGGCCCCACATAACTCATACTCCAGAATAGACAATTTTTTAGTGGACAAATGGCTACTACAAAGAATTTCCCACTCAACTATAGATCCCATTACGTGGTCGGACCATGCACCCATGAGCATCACAATAGCATCTTCCACAACTTCAAATCCAACCAGACTCTGGAAGGACAATACTTACTTCATGTAAAAGTCCCCATATGCTGAACAAATCCAACACCACCTAACTGACTTTTTCTTCCGCTCCTCTACTCTCTGGATGGCACACAAAGCCTTCATTTGAGGGATAGTGATACAACTAAGCTCATTGGGAAAAAAAAGGAGGACGTGGCATCTTGATGAGCACACCACCTAAATCTCCACTGTTGACTCCCAAAATAAACTAAACCCAACCCATAACCTAAAAATCAAACTACTAGCCCTCCGCCAGGAATTAAGAACTCTTCTCTTGAATTCCCACGAAAAATCCCAACGCAGGCTCAATGCCGTATCTTACTCTACATCTAATAAAGCAGGGAAGGCCATGGCCCAACGTATCCGGGGCCATCACAACAAAGCTTCAATCCCCCATATTTTCCATCCCTCTACAAAAGAAAAAATAATTAACCCACAAGACATAGCCAATTCCTGTAGTTCATATTATGAATCCCTCTACAACCTCAAAAATGACCAACATACTCCCCAACCCACCCAAGATCTAATCCAGAAATTCCTATCCAAGATACATCTCCCTTCCCTTAGTAAGGATCAACTACAAGATCTGAACTCCCCTTTTGCAAACCAAGAAATTGCCCAAGCAATTCAGTCATTACTGACTGGTAAATTTCCTGACCCAGATGGCCTACCAGGAGAATACTACAAACAATTTGGCCCTATACTTACCCCCACCTACAAAGCCTCTTCAAGGATGCCGCCTCCTCCTCCATGTTTCCTCCTGAAATGTTGTCTGCAGTAGCTGTTGCCTTACTTAAACCAGGTAAAACCCCAGCTACCCCCCAAAAGTTCAGACCTTTCTCCCTTCTCAATGTAGACATCAAGTTATATGCCAAATTGCTGGCCATTAGAATTTCCAAAATACTCCCCCTTCTGATCAATGCCGTCCAAACAGGCTTCATTCAAAGTGGGCAATCCTCTGACACCACGAGAAGACTCCTAAACCTCATCCACTTAGCCTACACCAATGGAGTGCCTTCTCTGCTTCTGTCTCTGGATGCAGAGAAGGCGTTTGACAGAGTGCTTTGGGGATATATGAAAGAGGTACTTATCAAATTCGGATTTAGGGACTCCATATTATCTGCCATTATGGCACTATACTCTGCCCTTTCTGCCCGATTTTATGTGGCAGAAATGCTCTCCACTACCTTCCATATATCAAATAGCACATGCCAAGGATGCCCCCTATCACCCCTCATCTTTAACTTAACCATTGAACCTCTAGCAGAATGTATCCACAGCTCCAAACTAATTTCCAGCCTCCAAGTGGGTGACTACAATCACAGGATTAGCTTATTCACCGATGACATCATATTATCATAACGATCACAACAATCATATTGTTGACTAATCCACATTCGTCTCTACCAGCAGATTCATTTTTGTCATCATTATCTCTGATGTATATTATAATCAATAGGAATATACTGCATCAGGAAATTGTAGATTTATTTGCAGGTGGGCTACATTTAGTGTGTCTAAAATATAAAGTATGGGTGTCATCTCATAGTAATACTACTCTCACCTTTATACTCCATCAGCCAGATAACAGAACAAGTTAAAGATTGATTCATTTTGCTAGGGCAACACAGATGATTTATTTGACAGGCCTTTTCATATATGATTGCATTACATGTTATCTAAAGAAGATCTCCTGTCTAGATAAATATCACCAGCATAATTCCAGATTGTGTACATTTGGTGTTTCTTTTTCTGAAAGTGCTTTATTAAGTAAAAAACAATGCTGCAATATGCATTAAATCCCCTTTTTTTAATACTCCTATGTTTTGAGGGCACAAACTCCTTTATCAATAGGGTTCATTTACTAAGAAAAACGGGAAGCAATGGTCGCTCTACATCTAGTTCCTCTCAATTAAGCCAATTAAGACCTCAACTAGGTAAACATGCGAATGGAAAAACGTGCAAAAAACGGCAAACATGCCTTTGTAAATTTCAAATCGGCATATCCGCAAATTTGCAAGTGTCTATTGGAAACAATTTTACTATATTAAACTGCACTGCAGCCATGATCATGTGTGTTCATGCATGCGAATAAAACATTCTTCTTTGGGATGTGCTCTACCTCGTCTGCAGCTATTTATTTATATTATAAATATTGTTCCTAGTTTGTTTTCTTTTGGTAACTAATGCAGTTATGAATGAGTATTACAGAGTAATTTCTGCTATTCTGTAAGGTTACATGTATTCAACATTTACAGTTACATATTTATTATATGTTAATTTTTTTCATGTTAATTTAATTTTTTATGAGACTATAAAGCAGTAATTATTTATGTTCATTCTTTAATCATATTACACTATTATGCAGGTGTCAGGGTACTTAGCACAATGGCTTAGTGTTCTGCACTGATGTCTAAAAAGCACTCAGGTCAGGAATTCAAATCCCAACCAACCTACCACCCATCTAAGGTAGCTGTGGTGATGTTTCCAGCGCACAAGCAACTACAATGAAAGTTTTATATGGGTGGTACCATCAGGATTTGAACCCATGGTATGAGACTTTCTTGGTAGGAGTGCAGACCATGCTACTGAGCTGAGCACAATCACACTTAGAAAATATGTTTACTAGTGTTTGATTCTTTTAATTCCTTACAATAATGTTTTTGAAAAATTACATATTACATGAATTTGAGGCAATTAATATTATGGAAACATCCATGCTGATGTGGCATTGGCTATTAGGCATTAGCCTATTTTCAGCATACAATGTTGTGGAGTATTTATGGAGGTATGGTCATTCAGCAGCCAAATCTTCCGGGCTGTAGCGGTTAACAAATGAACATAGAACAAGAGAATCTATTTTCTCTTATAATACAAATGCAAGATCATTGCTAATTTGTCAAAAATAGTAGATGTTGTTGTTTAGCTTATTTTGCTGATATTTTATAGTATCATTGATGTAAGAGTTATATATCTATTATATATATGTCAAACTTTTTTAATGTCTAATTCGTATTTTAGGAGAATGTTGAGTTCTATTTATATATGTTCTTCTGTAATCATGGTGCTACTTTCTATTCTAGGTATAATTGTACTCAGCACATTGACTATGGTGTGCACTCATAAACAAAAAGCACTTTGGTCATGAGTTCATATCCCAGCCATGTTAACACCCTGCGTATTCACTGGTGCTTGATTAATTTTTCTTTCACATACAATACTACTTTTGCTAAATAACATACCATTGCATGCAAATTAGGGAGACAACTATGCAGATGTGGCAGTAGCTAATAGGCGTTTGCCTATTTTCAGCATACAATGTTGAAAATTTAAGCAGGTGATAACATGCTTGGGATTTGAACCCATGATCAGAGCGTTTTTAGATAAGAGTGCAAATCTCTAAGCCAAGCACATTTCTACTTTGAATATACAGTTAATGAATCATCGCTAAATCATCAAAAATTTGTAAATGCGACTTGAATTTGCACAGATAGCATGGTAATCATGGGGTATGACTTGTCATTCGACTCTGCCCAAAGTTGCAGGAAAAGTTGCACAAGTGTGAAAGGAGCTTAGGCTGTTGTAAATCAGTGAGGAGTGTGCATATGCATATATATATATATATATATATATATATATATATATATATATATATATATACAGTATCTCACAAAAGTGAGTACACCCCTCACATTTTTGTAAATATTTTATCATATCTTTTCATGTGACAACACTAAAGAAATTACACATTGCTACAATGTAAAGAAGTGAGTGTACAGCTTGTATAACAGTGTAAATTTTCTGTCCCCTCAAAATAACACACAGCCATTAATGTCTAAACTTCTGGCAACAAAAGTGAGCACACCCCTAGGTGAAAATGTCCAAATTGGGACCAAAATGTCAATATTTTGTGTTTCCACCATTATTTTACAGCACTGCCTTAACCCTCTTGGGCATGGAGTTCACCAGAGCTTCACAGGTTGGTACTGGAGGCCTCTTCTGCTCTGCCATGATGACATCACGGAGCTGGTGGATGTTAGAGACCTTGCTCTCCTCCACCTTCTGTTTGAGGATGCCCCACAGATGCTCGATAGGGTTTAAGTCTGGAGACATGCTTGGCCACACCATCACCTGAATTTTCTAGTTTAAGTTCATTTTATTTCCTCATTAATGTACACACAGCACCCCATATTGACTTAATTGTTGACATTTTTGCAGATTTATTAAAAAAGAAAAACTGAAATATCACATGGTCCTAAGTATTCAGACCCTTTGCTGTGACACTCATATATTTAACTCAGGTGCTGTCCATTTCTTCTGATCATCCTTGAGATGGTTCTACACCTTCATTTGAGTCCAGCTGTGTTTGATTATACTGATTGGACTTGATTAGGAAAGCCACACACCTGTCTATATAAAACCTTACAGCTCACAGTGCATGTCAGAGCAAATGAGAATCATAAGGTCAAAGGAACTGCCTGAAGAGCTCAGGGACAGAATTGTGGCAAGGCATAGATCTGGCCAAGGATCCGAAAAAATATCTGCTGCACTTAAGGTTCCTAAGAGCACAGTGGCCTCCATAATCCTTAAATGGAAGACGTTTGGGATGACCAGAACCCTTCCTAGAGCTGGTCGTCTGGCCAAACTGAGCTATCAGGGGAGAAGAGCCTTGGTGAGAGAGGTAAAGAACCCAAAGATCACTGTAGCTGAGCTCCAGAGATGCAGTCGGGAGATGGGTGAAAGTTGTAGAAAGTCAACCATCACTGCAGTCGGGGCTTTATGGCAGAGTGGCCAGACGGAAGCCTCTCCTCAGTGCAAGACACATGAAAGCCCGCATGGAGTTTGCTAAAAAAACACCTGAAGGACTCCAAGATGGTGAGAAATAAGATTCATTGGTTTGATGAGACCAAAATAGAACTTTTTGGCCTTAATTCTAAGCGGTATGTGTGGAAAAAAACAGGCACTGCTCATCACCTATCCAATATAGTCGCAACAGTAAAGAATGGTGGTGGCAACATCATGCTGTGGGGGTGTTTTTCAGCTGCAGGGACAGGACAATTGGTTGCAATCGAGGGAAAGATGAATGCGGCCAAGTACAGGGATATCCTGGACGAAAACCTTCTCCAGAGTGCTCGGGACCTCAGACTGGGCCGAAGGTTTACCTTCCAACAAGACAATGACCCTAAGCACACAGCTAAAATAAAGAAGGAGTGGCTTCACAACAACTCCGTGACTGTTCTTGAATGGCCCTGCCAGAGCCGTGACTTAAACCCAACTGAGCATCTCTGGAGAGACCTAAAAATGGCTGTCCACCAACGTTTACCATCCAACCTGACAGAACTGGATTGGATCTGCAAGGGGGAATGGCAGAGGATCCCCAAATCCAGGTGTGAAAAACTTGTTGCATCTTTCCCAAAAAGACTCATGGCTGTATTAGATCTAAAGGGTGCTTCTACTAAATACTGAGCAAAGAGTCTGAATACTTAGGACTAGGGATGAGCTTTGAGTTCGAGTCGAACCCATGTTCGACTCGAACATCACATGTTCGACCGTTCGTCGAATTGCGAATGATATGGGCCGTTCGCACCAAATTCGAGTGGCGCGTCACGGCCCATAATTCACTGCGGCATCGCAGTGCATTGCTGGCTAATGATTGGCCAAGCATGCACTATGACCCGCATGCTTGGCCAATCACAGCGCCGTCTGTACAGAGAGCCGTAATTGGCCAAAGCCAGGGTGGCTTTGGCCAACTATGGCTCAGAGGGTTTAGTACACGTGCCATACTATATAAGGCCGCCTGCACATCAGCCATGTGTAATGTGTTCTGGTGTTGAGAAAGGGATAGAGAGAGAGAGAGACGGTGTCATTTGATTTAAGTTAGATAGAGTAGGCAGGCGAGTCAGTTAGCTGCACTTACAGTGTATTGTGTATATATGTATATATATATATATATGCACTGTATTCAGTTTAGCTAGATCCGTTCCTGTTATTCTCTTCCTACTGACAGGCAGGCAGGTGTTTTTACAGTATTTACAGCTACCTGAAGAAAATTGCTGGTGTTCTTCTGATTCTATTACTCCTATTAGCTACAGTATTTACAGTTAGTGTAGTGCGTTCTCTGCTGTGTGCACCTAAAGCTACCTGAAGAAAATTGCTGGTGTTCTTCTGATCCTATTAGTACCGCAGGCAGCTGTAGTATTTACAAGTTAGTGTAGTGCGTCCTCTGCACAGTGTGCACCTAAAGCTACCTGAAGAAAATTGGTGGTGTTCTTCTGATCCTATTAGTACCGCAGGCAGCTGTAGTATTTACAAGTTAGTGTAGTGCGTCCTCTGCACAGTGTGCACCTAAAGCTACCTGAAGAAAATTGGTGGTGTTCTTCTGATCCTATTAGTACCACATGCAGGCAGTTGATTCTGCTAGCTGCAGTATCAGTATATATATACATCCCAGCTTTGTGCAGCTACATTTCACTGCAGGCCATTAGTATGTTTGGAAGGCCAACACGGAGAGGCAGACATTCACAAGTCAATAAAAGAGGGCAAGCAGGCTCTGTGTCTAGAGGCAACAGTGCTGGTCGTGGAGACGGTGCATCCTCATCAGCACGCGGCCGTGGGACACGCTTGTCCTTTTTTTCGGCATCTGGCTGTATTGAGAAGCAACATGCGGAAGACTTGGTAGAGTGGATGACCAAGCCATCCTCATCCTCCTCATCCTCTCTCACCCAGGCTCAGGGTACTTTGGCAAAGCAGCTGCCAATGTGGCCACTTCCCTCAGCTCAATGGCATCAGTCATTCCTTCCCTAGCCCCACCATGTCCTCCTGAGGAGTCCCCCGAACTGTTTGACCACAGTGTTGGGTACATGCTCCAGGAGGATGTCCAGCATTTTGTAGGCTCTGATGATGGTACCCAGCTAGAAGAAGGCAGTAATGTGAGCCCAGAGAGAGGGGGTGCCCAAGAAGAAAAGCAATCTGGCAGTTATGTTCCCCCAGCTGGAGCATACTGCCAACTTTGCTCCAGTGATGAGGAGGGAGGGGATGATGAGGTCACTGAGTCCACGTGGGTGCCTTATAGGAGAGAGGAGGAGGAGGAGGCACATCTCCAACGAGGCAGGATGCCCTCCAGGGGCCAGCTTAAGGGCAGCACACCGACTGCATCACACTGCAGAGCTCTGCAAGTGCAGGACGCTGCTGTCTCTGCGCGTTATTCCAAAAGTTCTTTGGTGTGGGCCTTTTTTGAGATGAGTGCATCAGATCCCACCGCTGCTATTTGCAACATATGTCTCAAGCATATCTTGTGTGGCCAAAACATCACCCGCTTGGGCACCACATGCTTGACCGGACATATGTCAACCTGCCATGCAGTTCGTTGGCAAGCATATCTAAAAGACCCACACCAAAGAACAAAGCGGACCTCTCCTTGCTCCTCATCAGCTGGTATCTCTAACCCCACTATACCTTCAGTCCTCTCTGAAACCTGCACTGAGAGGAATGAAGGTGTAGAATTAGGTGTGTTACAGCCAAGTACTTGCGGGCAATCTGCTATCAGTACACTGACGTCAGATTGTACCAGGCAAATTTCCCTGCCCCAGCTGCTGCACCGCTGAAAGAAGTTTGCTCCCAGCCATCCACATGCCCAGCGGTTGAATGCTAGCTTGGCTAAATTGCTAGCACTTCAACTGCTGCCTTTTCAGTTGGTAGACTCTGCCCCCTTCCATGAGTTTGTGGAATGTGCGGGTTCTCTGTGGCAGGTTCCCAAATGCCACTTTTTCTCACGGAAGGCGATTCTAGCTCTCTACTGGCATGTGGAAGGCAATGTCTTGGCCTCGTTGGACAGGGCAGTCAGCGGTAAAGTGCATATTACCGCTGACTCATGGTCCAGCAGGCATGGACAGGGACGTTACCTATCTTTCACCGCGCATTGGGTGACTCTTCTGGCAGCTGGGAAGGATGCAGGACAGGGTGCAGTAGTATTGGAAGTTGTTCCGCCACCACACCTCCAAAATTCTACTAGTGGTGATTCTGCCACACCTCTCTCCTCCAGTCCCTCCTCTTTTTCTTCCTCCATGGCCTCTTCCTGTGCTGATTTGTCCTCAGAACCAGCGGTGCTCTGTAGGTGTTCAAGGGGCTACGCAAGCACACAGGTAAAAAGATGCCATGCGGTGCTTGAGCTGGTGTGTGGGGGACAGGAGCCACACTGGGGCAGAGATTCTGTCAGCTCTGCAGGGGCAGGTTCAGAGGTGTTTGATGCCACACCAGCTTAAGGCAGGTATGGTGGTTTGCGACAATGACACCAACCTCCTCTCTGCCCTCCGACAGGGACAACTGACCCAGGCCAAGAAAGTCTGTGTGCATTTCCGCAGGTCATATAATGCCAGTGCTTGGCTGGCTGACCTCCAAAAGGAATTTAACCTGCCAAAGAACCGCCTAATCTGTGACATGCCCACCAGGAACTCAACGTTGGCCATGCTGCAGCGGCTGCACACTCAGCAGAGGGCCATCAATGAGTACCTATGCAACTATGGCACCAGGACAGGGTCAGGGGACCTTTTTTTTCCCCACACCAGTGGGCTATGATCAGGCATGCATGCACTGTTCTGTCACCATTTGAGGAGGCCACAAGGATGGTGAGCATTGACAGTGCATGCATTAGTGACCCTGTCCCTCTTGTCCACCTGTTGGAGCACACGCTGCGTGGAATAATGGACAGGGTACTTGAGGCAGAACAGAGGGAGGAAAAGGAGGACTTCCTTACCTCTCAAGGCCCCCTTTATCCAGACAGTGTTCCTGCATGCCTGCTGATCACACAGGAAGAGGACGAGGAGGAGGATTGTGTCAGCATGGAGGTGGAGCCTGGCACTCAGCATCAGCAGCAGTCTTCAAGGGATCATTTACAGTCCGAAGAAACCCATGGACTTGTACATGGCTGGGAGGAGGTGGCTGGGGATCATGTCGTCCTCAGTGACCCAGAGGACTCTGGACCGAATGCCTCAGCAAACCTATGCTGCATTGCCTCCCTGATCCTGCAAAGCCTGCGGAAGGATCCCCGTATTCGTGGTATCAAGGGGAGGGATGATTACTGGCTGGCAACCCTCCTTGATCCACGTTACAAGGGTAAGGTTGCAGACCTTATCTTGCCGTCGCAGAGGGAGCAGAGGATGAAACATCTTCGGGAGGCCTTGCAGAAAGGTTTGTGCAATACGTTTCCAGAGCCTGGGAGGTTACAATTTCCTGGTCCTCTTGGACAACGTGTTGCTGAGGTTTCGGTCAGTCACAGAAGGAGCGGTGGAGAAGGTGGCCATCTGACCGATACGTTCAGACAATTTTATAGTCTGCAGCCCCAAGGTCTGATCGGTTCCAGCAACCATCACCAGCGTCTGATTCACATGGTGCAGGATTACCTAGGGGCAAGATCAGACTTGGACACCTTTCCCACTGAAAATCCTCTGGGTTACTGGGTCTTGAGGAGGCTTTGTAACCGATCACAGGGTGCACCTGTCCACTGAATCGGTCAATCGGCTGACCTTCATAAAAATGAATCAGTCTTGGATCACCAGCTGCCAAGCACCTGATGCTGATGTAACCGATTGATTTTTTTTTTAATGTGAGATTCAAGACTGCCTATGCTGATGCTGAGTGACTATCATGTTATACTAAGTTACAATCCTCTTCCTCCTCAATTTTCATGCTGATAGCTTGTAATAACATTTTTGGTTCTGGGCACCGCCACCAGTGGCCAAGGCCCAATTTTTCTGCCCCTGTTTAACATGGGCGTGTAATTACAATTTTTGATGCAATACTTTGCAGCAGGGCTCATTCCTATGCTCCAACTATAGCATCTGTGAGGGGTTGCAGTGTTGTGGCAATTTTTCTGCCCCTGTTTAACAGGGGCGTGTAATTACAATTTTTGATGCAATACTTTGCAGCAGGGCTCATTCCTGTGCTCCAACTACAGTATCTGTGAAGGGTTGCAGTGTTGTGGCACCAGCACCAGTGCCCAAGGCCCAAATTTTCTGCCCCTGTTTAACAGGGGCATATAATTACAATTTTTGATGCAATACTTTGCAGCAGGGCTCATTCCTGTGCTCCAACTATAGCATCTGTGAGGGGTTGCAGTGTTGTGGCACCAGTGCCTAAGGCCAAATTTTTCTGCCCCTGTTCAACAGGGACATGTAATTACAATTCTTGATCTAATATTTCACAGCAGGGCCCATTCCTGCACCCACCAAAAGTAACTGTGAGGGCTTACAGTGTTGTGGCAACACCACCACCACCACCAAAGGCCCAATTTTTCTGCCCCTGTTCAACAGGTACATGTAATTACAATTCTTGATATAATATTTCATAGTAGGGCCCGTTCCAGCACCCACCAAGAATAACTGTGAAGACTTACAGTGTTGTGGCACCAGCACCACCACCACCACCAAAGTCACAATTTTTCTACCACTGTTCAACAATGGCATGTAATTACAATTATTGATCTAATATTTCAGAGCAGGGCCCATTCCTGTGCCCACCAACAGTAACTGTGAGGGCTTACAGTGTTGTGGCAACACCAACACCTAAGGCCCCAATTTCTGCAGAGTATATAGGGCAGGCCCCTACTTTCAAACATCCAACTTACAAACAACTCCTACTTGCAGACGGAAGGAGACAACGGGAAGTGAGATGAAATCTACCCCTAGGAAGGGAAATTTTCTCCTGTAAGAGTTAATATGGGAAAAACGTGTCTCCTCTTCACTGATGCTTTATCACCAATCCTTGTTTCACTAAAAACCACAAATTTCAAAAAACATTTGTCATTGGGACAGAAAGTGAGGTGAAATCTTCTGAAGAGGTGCACAGACAGCAAAACAAATGTTACAGGGGTGGTAACCCTTCCCTATGTTTTCCAAAAAGCTTAAAATAGTTTTTTTTGGCTGGAGCTAAACACGTTAAAAATTTACCAGTTCAAAATTACAAACAGATTCTACTTAACAACAAACCTACAGTCCCTGTCTTGTTTTCACCGCCTGTATACTGCTGTTCAGAGTATATAGGGCCTGGGGGCCCCACGCCTTTCCTTTTTTTAATTTGGGTGCAGGGTTCCCCTTAATATCCATACAAGACCCAAAGGGGCTGGTAATGGACTGGGGGGTGGGGGGGTACCCATGCCATTTGTCTCACTGATTTTCATCCATATTGCCAGGACCCGACATCACATTAAAGCCACAAGCAGTTTTAAATGACTTTTATTCCTTTAAAAATGTCATTTTGTGCAGGGACTGTTCTAAGCACGGGAAACACGCGCCACTTTACAGGGATACTATAGACACCCCCAGGTACGATATTTAAAGGAATATTTCACTTCTTTTTTTTTCACTTTAAGCATCATTGAAATCACTGCTCCCGAAAAAACGTCCATTTTTAAAACTTTTTTTTGCATTGATACATGTCCCCTGGGGCAGGACCCGTGCCCCCAAACCCTTTTTAGGACAATAACTTGCATATTAGCCTTTAAAATTAGCACTTTTGTTTTCGAACGTTTGAGTTCCATAGACTTTAATGGGATTTTAAAGTTTGCGCAAACTTTCGGTCCGTTCGCAGGTTCTAGTGCGAACCGAACCGGGGGTGTTCGGCTCATTCCTACTTAGGACCATGTGATATTTCAGTTTTTCTTTTTTTTTAAAAATCTGCAAAAATGTCAACAATTCTGTGTTTTTCGGTCAATATGGGGTTCTGTGTGTGCATTAATGAGGAAAAAAAATGAACTTATATGATTTTAGCAAATGGCTGCAATATAACAAAGAGTGAAAAATTTAAGGGGGTCTGAATACTTTCCGTCCCCACTTTATATATATATGAACTATGTGTGTGTAATTATATATGCACACTCCTCACTGATTTACATTAGCATGTACAAATGAAGGAAGTGTAATGTGCCTGTAAAGTGATGTGTGTGCATGGGCAGGAAGTGAATGTGTGGTGATGCCAAATGAACACATCAATAGACCCCACCCATACCAAATATAACTACCACACACCCCCACACGGAGTAAGCACAAGTATATATCCCGCACTTACCTGACAAATGAGCAGCACCTCCTCTTTGCTAAAGAGATACCTCGCCATATTCACCTATATGGATATCCTGACCAGCACAAGCATTTCCAGAACACAATGATGCATTTCTGAGTCAGAAGCCAAAGCTACATGCCACGCTCATTTGTGTGGCAAATTTTTAATGGGCAAACTTTTAAGCACGACTGGCGAATGTTCATTTTTGTTTCATTGATTTTTATTGTAAGAATAAGAGCATTAAAGATACAACAACTAATAACAGTGAGCCCAAACATGGCTCCAGTAATATGAAGAATGTATGATAAATGTTACAAATAAGGGCATATATGAAATGAATTATATACCAAAGGTACAATCACTGTGTAATAGGAATTAAATAGTATGAACTACTCAAAACATAAATAAACAAAACTAAATAAAACAGGGTGTCAGTGTTAGAGTATGGTGCGACCAGGTACATTCATGAAGAGAAAAAACTTAGATAAAAGGTATGACATTCTTATTTAGCATATCAATATATATAGTATATCATGCATTGGTTTTTTCCCATGAGTTCCATATGCTCCAATAGTGGTCAAAGAGTTGTCTACTACTATGTATATGTGAAAGTATATTTTCATAGGCATAATTTTGTTTTACCATGTCAATCACTTCTGACACATTAGGTGATAGGCTAGATTTCCATCTCCTAGTTATAAGAGATCTGGCAACTAGTAACATATGAGTAACTACAGTTCGACATTCGGGGGGGGGGGGGGGATGTTGAGTACCTAGGTTGAGGACCGCTAGGGCTGGGGAGGGTGGGGTGAGGATCCCAGTTATCTCAGATATTGTACGAAATAGTGTTTGTAAGACTGAAAGATATGCATGAGTTGTCCTACCTCTCCAGCATAGAGAGGATTGGAATACAAGATACCTGGAGACTCTATAGGGAGTGAGGTACCACCTAAGGGTGATCTTTTGGGATAGTTCCCAGTGGTTGGCACACTTAGAGGCCTGGAATATGGACTTGAAAGCATACTGTCATTGGTTGGGTGGTAAAGTCTTCCCCTAGCTCCTGCCCCAGGGGACATGTATCAATGCAAAAAAAAGTTTTATAAAGGGATGTTTTTTTAGGATGAGTTATTTTAATAATGCTTAAAGTGAAAAAATAAAAGTGAAATATTCCTTTAACTATCGTACCTGGGGGGTGACTATAATATACCTGTAAAGTGGTGCGTGTTTCCCGTGTTTAGAACAGTCCCTGCACAAAATGACATTTCTAAATGAATAAAAGTCATTTAAAGCTGCTTGCGGCTGTAATGTAATGTCGGGTCCCAGTGATATGGATGAAAATTATTGAGAAAAATGGCATGGGTACCCCCCCCAGCCCATTACCAGGCCCTTTGGGTCTTGTATAGATATTAAGGGGAACCCCGCACTGAAATTAAAAAAAGAAAAGGCGTGGGGCCCCCAGGCCCTATATACTCTGGACAGCAGTATACAGGCGGTCCAAAATAGACAGGGACTGTAGGTTTGTTCTTAAGTTGAATCTGTTTGTAATTTGGAACAGGTACATTTTGTAAGTGTAGCTCTAGCCAAAAAATCAATTTTTAAGCTTTTTGGATAACATAGGGAAGGGTTATCACCCCTGTAACATTTGTTTTGCTGTCTGTGCCCCTGTTCAGAAGATTTCACCTCAATTGATGGGAAACACGTCCACATCATCCCACCACCCAACTCGGGGTCATACTATTATAATTATAAGGGGTTCAATAGTATTATGATGTTGGCAGTGTTGTCGGCTACTTACGAGTTCCTGTATGTGGATGTGGGGAAGAATGGCCGGATGTCCGATGGTGGAGTCATCGCCCAGACGGAGTTCTACAGGCGTCTCCAGAATGGCAACTTGGACTTGCCACCTCCAGAAGACAATGTGGAAGGACTCCCATTAGTCTTCATTGCTGATGAAGCGTTTGCGCTGGGGGAGCATCTTATGCGGCATTTCCCGATGAGGACCCTCACCCCGGACCAGAGGGTTTTTAATTACCGGCTGGCCAGAGCCAGAAGAGTGGTGGAGAACATGTTTGGAATCATGGCCAGCCAGTTCCGCCTATTTCTTACACCCATACACATGGCGGAGTATAAACTGAATCATATTATCCTGGCGTGCTGTGTTCTATACAACTATTTATGGCAAAATTCTGCCAACTATGCTGGCTCAGTTGGGCCTGAGGCCGGAATTCATAATGAACCAACCCTAACGGCGCTTGAAAGTGCCTGTCCTGGCTTGCCCCCCCTGAGTGCCGTGAGGTCCGTCTAGGATACCTTGATTACTTTGTAGGGGGGCCATCAATATGCCAGGCAATGTCTGAAACATTTTTAAAATAAAAAATCATTTGAACTACTAAAATCTTTGGTGACATTTACTGCTTGAGTTTCTTTTAACTGACCCTGACAGAAATGTGGTGAGTCCTGAAAATGGCGTGATTGTGTAACATTACAAAGCACTGTTGGGTGTTATTTACTAAAGGCAAAGACACTTTGCACTACAAGTGCAGTTGAAACTGCACTTGTAGTGCAAAGTGGATTTGCCCTTAGGAAATAACCCCATTGTCACAGACAACACAAATTTGAGCAAAAACATTTTTTTGGAGCGTTCAAACAATAATCCACACATTCTTTTTAATACCAGCACAATCACATGTGCATTTATAAAAGGTTTTAAAACAAACCAACATATTTGTTGTATAACAATTTTTTGGGTCACATTACTAAAAGTAGAAATGTCCATTTAAGCTAAAACAGGCATGTTTAAAAACAACAAGTTCAACTTTTCAAGAAATTGAAGGCAATATCAGACATGAGTATTTCTAAACTGTGTTTGATATTGCGTTCAGATGGGGTTGAAGTCACCCCTGGAAAAGCCAAATTTTGAAGATGCACACAAATTGCCGAATGTCAACATGTGCTAGCTGCTATCACGGGGGATCAAGGGACGTGTTTTGGGGGTGCAACCCCTTCCTCCTATCTACTTTGTTATTGAGGAAGGGGTTGCACCCCCAAAACGCATCCATTGATCTCCCGTGATGGCAGATAGCACATATTGACACACTGTGTGCATCTTCAAAATTTGGCTTTTCGAAAATATGTCAAAAAATGTTTGAAATTTTTAGAGCCCAAAAAGCACAAAAAAGGGAAGGGATTTGGAGGGGTTTTAAACTCTCCCTAAAACATCAATGCTGTTCTTCATGTTTTTTTGAACATCATGGATGTTTTTCTGGATGTTTTCCAAGTCCCTATTATACCCCATAATCTCCCCGATCAGGATCTGTGCACTTTCAGAGGTGAAATGATCTGGATCCACAACATCACGATCACATAAAAAGATAGAAACAAAAACACACCATGTATTATAAATATGCTGGCATCCATCTCTTACCTGAGCATGTGGTCGCAGACACTCACCTGTTGTGGTGACTATTTCCACCACATCTCCTTCCTCCTCCTCCTCCTCCTGTTGTCTTTGGTGGGTCTCCACTTCTTCCTGAGGTGGGGGGTCGGTGGTCTCCTCGGATGAGGGGTGTCCTCCAAGTCTTTTCTCCCCCATGTAAAAATAAATAGGTATAATTAGCACACAGATATTTGATGGCAGAAATAGGAATATGAAACATGTGACAGACCTAGCCGGGAAAGAGACTTTTGGAGGGGACTGTATGCTAGCCTCTTGCCGATCGATCGGGGGCTCTTGCATTTGGGGGAACGGTGCTCTTTGTGAGCTGTATGTCTGGGGACCCTGGATTTGCCATATTGGAATAGTGGCTGATTCATAATGCTGGGACAGATACTGTTAGGAGATGCTGATGTAAATTCCAACACCTGTCTGTCTATTGTCTGCTAAAAATGTGTATTGTAAATAAGTCTACTATGGGATCTAAGAGTCATTAGATCCCCATTGTTTATTTGTGTTAATTAACTCTGCTATTGTGTGAAGAAGAGTCTATGTTGATTGTGATAATGTTGATTGGGCTTTCTGAACTACAAGACGGCCAGTCTGGCCTAACGGTCATGTCTGAGTCATCTAGGCTGTCTAAAGGGAATAGTTAATTAGCTCATGTTAATTAGGTTAATTCGTTTACAGCTGTATTGTTAGAGTAATATGAGCAGGAGGTCTGCACCTACACTTTGAGTGTATAAAAGCCTGTATTTTGTCAATAAAGATAGATTCCTGTTTGAACTTACATACAGCCTGCCTAGTGTTTGTTCTGAGCTACACAACTGGGTTAGAATGGCACATAGCTGAAGTTCTAATCCCGGAGCATTGGATTACCGAACCATCAGACATTGCAATCTGATCCAATAGCTGCAGAGGAGTGTCGGGAGAGTGGAACCGAGCGAGCAAGGGGCTCGTTACAAAACATATTCATATAAACATATAAACAATTGTCTCTTTTGGCAGAGTTCCAAGATGAAGACATATTTTTGTTCTTTGTCAAGCTTGAATACTTACCTGTTTTGTACAAGCTTCACAGATGGAGTCACCCCTATAGTATACACTGGAGCACCTGTGTGGGACCCCCTAATAAAAAGGGTGTTCTGGTGTTCCACACTAGTGCTCCAGCGTCCAGATGTGTAAACAGCTGCTGAGTGTCCTCTCCTTACCCAGAATCTAGTTTGCATTTCATTCTAGTTACAAACCCATCTACACAACCAAATAATTTTAAGAGAAGTAAGCCATAAAAAAATCTATTCAAATGCATATGGCCAAAAAAATGGTGTTTTCTAGGCCGAAAGAACAATGTTTCATACGAACGAATAATGTGCCCATGAACATGAAAGTTGCCATTTTAAACTGTACGACAGTTAAGAAAAGCACATGGAGCAGCACGAACGTAATAAGAATAAAGAATAGGAACACAGCACAACTACTTACTTTTTTGCAGCACTCTCCTGATCCTTCTGTACTGCTCGTGCTCCCTTAATTTCAGGTCCGACCACCACATCCTGAGCTGATCTTTCAATCATTGTACCCCAAAATTCCGGTGCAGACTCCTGACTACTTTCACCATGATCTTGGCCTTTCGGACATTGGGGTTGGAGTAAGGTCCATACTTCCCGTAATAGTGGGCCCTCTTCAGTATGTCGACCATCTCCACCATCTCCTCAAAGGACATATTTGATGCCTTAAATCATCTCCTTCTGGATCGGGATGATTCAGGCTCCGAGCTTTCCTCCTCCTCCTCGTTGCTGTAATTAGCATGCTCCTGCTCTGTCTCCGCCATGTGCTCTTCCCCACTGCGCCGAACGAGAAGGTGCGGGGAATAGACAAGAAAGAACGTCAGGGGCGGGCGGAGTTTCACGCATGCGCAGTGTATATAAAGCGTAACACGCGTGCGTAGTATGTATGATCTGTGATAGGAGGAAGGAGCATCAGAGGCGCCGATCGTGATAATGAAGGTAAGATCTAAACTTGGGCCTATACTGTTTCTAGATTGAGGCCTATATTGTAACAAGATTAGGAGAGTTTTGCCTGACATTAGGGTTTGTCTTGTTTTGTGTCTTGCAGATAAAATGGATGGCTTCAATGACCACAACTTCCTCCCCCTGTTCATAGATAAATACAGGGAGCTGCCCTGTCTGTGGCAGGTGAAACATCCACATTATAATCAGAAACAAAAGAGGCAGACAGCGCTGGAGAAACTGCTGGAATTGGTTAAGCCGGTGGTCCCCACGGCAACCATCCCCTATTTAAAAGCCAAAATTGGTGGCCTGAGGAGCACTTATCTAAGGGAGTGCAAGAAGGTCACGGAGATCTGGAGCTGCAGCAGATGACGTTTATGTCCCCAGGCTGTGGTACTATTAGAGACTGCGATTTCTGTCAGACCAGACTGGAGTCAGGGAATCCCTCTCAACCCTTCTTTCCACTCTTCCTTCCACCCCAGCTGAGGCTTCCGATGTCCAACCTGGGACTTCCAGCCAGGAAGAAGTGGAGGAGCCCAGCTGGAGCCAGGTATAGCATTCTTCTACAGATTTCTGGGCAATAATTAAATGATGTTTACTAGATGTTATTATTGATAACTAATTGCTGATTTCATAAAGTGTTTTACATATCAATAGACAGTAGTGGGAAAAAATAATTGGGACAATAATGAAAAATGCTGGTCTCAGAATGATAGTCTGTTATATTTGTTAACATTCAATTTGCAACAATCATGAGGTGAAAATTGTGTGTGATTGATGAAGAAAAAAACTAAAACTATGTCCCTTTTTCATACACAGGAAGACATCAGCCAGGACGAGGCTGTGGAATGTGGCACACAGGAGGAGGCTGTGGAATGTGGCAGCCAGGAGGAGGTGGGGGTTAGTGGTAGCCAGGAGGAGGCAGGGCTAAGTGGCAGCCAGGAGAAGCCTGGGCCCAGTAGGAGCCTGACCGAATCGCAGGTTCCTCCCCTCTGCCAAAACCCACCCGAGTGAGTTGGACCATCCTCCTCCTCCTCCTCCTCCTGCCACAACTCCACCACCAGAGCCACAGCGAGGAAGGAAGCGTAGAAGGAAGACCAGAGAGTGATGACCTGGGTTCAGTCTGGTCTGACAAAAGATGCAGGCTCTTGTATGACCACAGCCTGGGGACACAGATGTCATCTGCTGCTTTCATGATATCTGGGACTTCTGGACCAGACTGCACTCCCTTAGTTATGGACTCCTCAGGCCACCAATTTTGCAGTAAAATAATTGATGTGTGCCCTGGGGGTCAAAGGTTTCTCCAATTTCTGCTGTTTCTCCAGCGTTGCCTCCCTCCTTGTTTGGTTTGGATTCCTTAATAAAGGAATTTTTGTTTCAATTATATTCGCCTATGTGTTTTTTCCTTCAAAAAGGACAGTTTGTTTGTGAGGAGGCAGGTACATTTCAAAAATACAATGTGAAATTAACAAGAGACACCAACACCAAGCAATCTCCTTGAGATTAAATAATACAAGATAATAATGGTGTTGTGGTAACTTTATACACAAAACACACACAAAAATATTCTGGATCCAAAATAAAATAAAAAAAAAAATTAACAACAAGATCAGGCTTGAAAACAATACAAGCCAAAAAAAAAAAAATAATATATATTTTTTCCAATGTGACAAATCTAAATATATTGATGAAATCACGATAAATAATAAAGAAAGAAGTTTGTGAGAAGTCTGTGTGAATATGAGCAGCAAAAATACTTCATTCTTCTAGCATTAAAAAGAAGAAGAGAGTGCGCTGTATTAAACAATTTTAAACATTGCAGCCTGACGAAAGTGCTATATCCATTCCGAACGCTAATTTTACCAGACCGAGCTGTTCCGTCTCGGAATTTCTTCTGAGCATGCGTGGCACTTTGTGCGTCGGAATTGGCCACACACGGTCGGAATTGACGCACTTGGATTTTGTTATTGGAAAAATTTATAGCCTGCTCTCAAACTTTGTGTGGCGGAAAATCCGATGGAAAATGTCCGATGGAGCCCACACATGGTCGGAATTTCCGACAACAAGCTCCGATCGCACATTTTCCGTCGGAAAATTCGACCGTGTGTACGGGGTATTACAGGAGAGAATTTCCCTTCCTAGGGGTAGATTTCCTCTCACTTTCTGTTGTCTCCCTCCATTTGTAAGTAGGAGTCATTTGTAAGTCGGATGTTTGAAAGTAGGGGACCACCTGTATATATACTATATGGCCTGCCCTATATACTCTGCAGAAAATTGGGTCTTAGGTGTTGGTGGTACCAGAACACTATAAGCCCTCACAGTTACTCTTGGTGGGAGCTGGAACGGGCTCTGCTGTGAAATATTATATCAAGAATTGTAACTACATGCCCCTGTTGAACAGGGGCAGAAAAATTAGGCCTTTGGTGGTGGTGGTGGTGGTGCCACAACACTGTAAGCCCTCACAGTTACTCTTGGTGGGCGCTGGAATGGGCCCTGTGTGAAATATTAGATCAAGAATTGTAATTACATGCCATTGTTGAACCGTGGTAGAAAAATTGGGCCTTTGGTGGTGGCGGTGGTGCTGGTGCCACAACACTGTAAGTCCTCACAGTTACTCTTGGTGGGCGCTGGAATGGGCCCTGCTGTGAAATATTAGATCAAGAATTGTAATTACATGTCCCTGTTGAACAGGAGCAGAAAAATTGGGCCTTAGGCACTGGTGACACAACACTGCAACCCCTCACAGATGCTATAGTTGGAGCGCAGAAATGAGCCCTGCTGCAAAGTATTGCATCAAAAATTTTAATTACATGCCCCTGTTAAACAGGGGCTGAAAAATTGGGCCTTGGGCACTGGTGCTGGTGTCACAACACTGCAACCCCTCACAGATACTCTAGTTGAGCGCAAGAACGAGCCCTGCTGTGAAATATTACAGCAAAAATTATAATTATACGCCCTTGTTAAACAGGGGCAGAAAAATTGGGCCTTAGGCACTAGTGGTGGTGCCACAACACTGCAAACCCTCACAGATACTCTAATTGAGTGCAAGAACGAGCCCTGCTGCAAAATATTACAGCAAAAATTATAATTATACGCCCCTGTTAAACCGGGGCAGAAAAATTGGGCCTTAGGCACTGGTGGTGGTGCCCTGAAAAAAAAAAGGTTCTTAGAAGCTATCAACATGAACATTGAGGAGGAATAGGATAGTCACTCAGCATAACAGGATAGTCACTCAGCATAGGCAGTCTTTAAGGGATCTCACATTCATAGAAAAATTAATCGGTTACATCAGCATCAGGTGAAGGTGAGCCGATCAACTAAGTCTGTGGACAGGCGTACTCTGTGATCGGTTACAAAGCCTTCAGCAACACTGAATGTGCGTTCAGAAAGAATGCTGGATGCAGGACAGGCCAGTAGCTCAATTGCATATTGTGCAAGCTCTGGCCAGTGATCCATCCTCAAGACCCAGTAACCCAGTGGATTTTCGGTTGGAAAGATCTCCAAGTTTGATCTTGCCCCTAGGTATTCTTGCACCATGTAAATCAGACGCTGGCAATGGTTGCTGGAACCGATCAGACCTTGGGGCTGTGGACTAAAAAATTGTCTGAATGCAGCAGTCAGATGCCACCTTCTCCACCGCTCCTTCTGTGACTGACCGAAGCCTCAGCAACACGTTGTCCAGGAGGACCAGGAAATTGTAACCTCCCAGGCTCTGGAAACGCATTGCACAAACCTTTCTAC
The DNA here is from genome assembly GCF_042186555.1 of Aquarana catesbeiana. NCBI lineage: Eukaryota > Metazoa > Chordata > Amphibia > Anura > Ranidae > Aquarana > Aquarana catesbeiana. The sequence continues at coordinate 145,551,730 of NC_133334.1, forward strand.
AAGGGCTCCCGAAGATGTTTCATCCACTGCTTCCTCTGCAAAGGCTGGATAAATTCCGCAACCTTACCCATTTAACGTGGATCAAGAAGGGTTGCCAGCCAGTAATGATCACTATCCTTGATACCACGAATCGGAGGGTCCTTTCGCAGGCTTTGCAGGATCAGGGAGGCCACGCAGTGAAGGTTTGCTGAGGCATTCGATCCAGAGTCCTCTGGGTCACTAAGGATGACATGATCTGCAGCCACCTCCTCCCAGCCACGTACAAGTTCATGGGCTTCTGGGGACTGAAAACAATCCCTTGAAGACTGCTGCTGATGCTGATTGCTAGGCTCCACCTCCCTGCTGACACAATCTTCATACTCCTCCTCCTCCTCTTCTTGTGTGATCAGCGGGCTCACAGAAATACTGTCTGGATAAAGGGGGCCTTGAGAGGTAAGGAAGTCCTCCTCTGCCACCCTCTGTTCTGCCTCAAGTGCCCTGTCCATTATTCCACAAAAAGTGTGCTCCAACAGGAAGACAAGAGGGACAGTATCACTGATGCATGCACTGTCACTTCTCACCATCCTTGTGGCCTCTTCAAATGGTGACAGGACAGTGCATGCATCCTTGATCAGTAACCACTGGTGTGGTGAAAAAAAGCCAAGCTCCCCTGACCCTGTCCTGGTGCCATACTCACACAGGTACTCATTGAGGGCCCTCTGCTGCATGTGCAGCCGCTGCAGCATTGCCAACGTTGAGATCCACCTGGTGGGCATGTCACAAATGAGGCGGTTCTTGGGCAGGCTGCATTCCTTTTGAAGGTCAGCCAGCCGAGCACTGGCATTATATGACCGGTGGAAATGCCCACAGACTTTCCTGTCCTGCCTCAGGAGATCCTGTAAGCCCAGATACCTGCAGAAGAACCGCTGCACCACCAAATTAAGGACATGAGCCAAACAGGGAACATGGGTCAAGTGTCCCTGTCAGAGGGCATAGACGAGATTGGTGCCATTGTCGCAAACCACCATTCCTGGCTGAAGCTGGCGTGGCATCAACCACCTCTCAGTCTGCCCCTGCAGAGCTGCCAGAATCTGTGGCTCCTGTCCCCTATGCAGACCAACTCAAGCACCGCATGGCATCTTTTTGCTTGAGTGCTTGCATAGCCCCTTAAATGCCTACAGAGCACCGCTGGTTCCAAGGACAAATCTGCAGAAGAAGAGGCCATAGAGGAAGAAGAAGAGGAGCATACTAGCATTTTGGATGCGTGGTGGCGTAACAAGCTCCAACAATACTGCACTCTGTCCTGCATCCTTTTCAGCTGCCAGCAGAGTTACCCACTGTGCTGTGAAAGAAAGGTAATGTTCCTGTCCATGCCTGCTGGACCATGAGTCAGCAGTAATATGCACCTTACCGCTGACCACCCTGTCCAACGAGGCCAAGACATTGCCTTCCCCATGCTGGTAGACAGCTGGAATGGCCTTCCGTGGAAAAAATGACGTTTGGGAATCTGCCACTGAGGTACCGCACATTCCACAAATTCACAAAAGGGGGCAGAGTCTACCAGCTGAAAAGGCAACAGTTGGAGTGCTAGCAATTTAGCCAAGCTAGCATTCAGCCCCTGAGCATGTGGATGGCTGGGACCAAAATTCTTTTGACGGTTTAGCAACTGGGGTAGGGAAATTTGCCTGCTACAATCGGATGTTGGTGTAGCGATAGCAAATTGCCCACAAGTACTTGGCACACCAAATTCTACACCTTCATTCCTCTCAGTGCAGGTTTCTGAGAGGACTGTAGGTATAGTGAGGTTGGAGATCCCAGCTGATGAGGAGCAAAGAGAGGTCTGCCTTGTTCTTTGGTGTGGGTCTTTTAAGTACTGTTGCCAATGGACTGCATGGGAGGTTGACATATGTGTGGTTAAGCATCTGGTGCCCAAGCGGCTGCTGTTCTGGCCAAACTTGATACGCTTCAGACATGATGTATGTTGCAAACAGCAACAGTGCAATCTGCTGCACACGTATCAAAAAAGGCCCACACCAAAGAACTTTTCAGTAGTGCCCTGCACATGCAGAGCTCTGCGGTGTGATGCAGTCGGGTGGCTGTCCTTAAGCTGGCCCCTGGAGGGCATCCTGACTCATTGGAGATGTGCCTCTTCCTCCTCCTCCTCCTCTCTTCTTTCAGGCACCCATGTAGATTCAGTGACCTCATCATCCCCTCCCTCCTCATCACTGGAGCAAACCTGGCAGTATGCTGCAGCTGGGGAACATGACTGCCAGTTTCTTGTTCTTCTTGGGCACCCCCTCTCTCTGGGCTCACATTACTGCCTTCCTCAACCTGGGTACCATCATCGGAAGCCTTCAAAATGCTGCACATTCTCCTGCAGCATGAACCCGACACTGTGGTTGAACAGTTCAGGGGACTCTTCTGTGCATGATGGTGGGGCTAGGAAAGGAGTGACTGATGACATTGAGCCGATGGAATAGGCCACTTTGGCAGCTGCATTGGCAGAGGATGAAGAGGATGAGGACAGCTTAGTTATCCACTCTACCAACTCTTCTGAATGTTCTGGATCAACACGGCCAGCTGCCGAAAAAAAGGACAAACGTGTGCCATGGCCATGTGCTGAGGATGCATCGTGTCCACGACCAGCACTGTTGGCTGTAGACACAGATCCTGCTTTCCCTCTTTTAGTGGCTTGTGAGGCCTTGGTGGTCTTCCAGACATGCTGTAAAATTTTATTAGCAAAACACCACCTAGAAAAAGTACACCAGGAATGACCTGCAGTCAGATACAGGCTTGGCTAGACTGGAATGCAGTGGATATATATATATGTAGGAGACTGTATATATATTTATGCACTGCAGATCACTGAATCAGCTGCCTGCCTGCCAGAAAGTGTATTTGAAAATGTACACCAGGAATGGCCTGCAGTCAGATGTAGACTTGGCTAGACTAGAATGCAGTGGATATATATTTAGGAGACTTATATATATTTTATGATCTGCAGATCACTGAATCACCTGCCTTCCTGCCTGAAAGTGTATTTGAAAATGTACGCCAGGAATGGCCTGCAGTCAGATATAGGCTTGGATAGACTAGAATGCAGTGTAGGCTTGGCTAGACTAGAATGCAGTGGATATATATTTAGGAGATTTATATATATTTTATGAACTGCAGCTCACTGAATCACCTGCCTGCCTGGAAGTATATTTGAAAACGTACACCAGGAATGGCATGCAGTCAGATATAGGCTTGGCTAGACTAGAATGCAGTGGATATATATATATATATATATATATATATATATATATATATATATATATATATATATATATATATATATATATATATCCACTGCATTCTGCATGTAGGAGACTATATATATATATATATATATATTTTTTTTTTTTTTTTTTTTTTTTTTTCCATAAAGATTTTATTCAATGTAAAGAAGATAACATACAGATCAAAAATATAATCACATGGCAGCATGCAACTAGGACAGCATAATAGTACCATTTAGAAAATATATCAAGGAAGTGTAACTTGGAATGAAGTGACCAAGAGCGAGTTAAGAGGTTCCAGATTTAACATCGAAGGGCAGAGGGTCACATTTTCACTTTTCACCTCTCCCCAGATCCTCCCATGACATGGTCAAGGGAAGGAAAGAGAATATGGTATCACTCTTTGTTAAAGATCAGCATGCAGTGTAGCCCATTAAGGCATATGCGGTAACAAAAGAAAGGTGTCTGTCATTGAGTCATAGTGTCCGAGTTCAACTAATAAATAAAGGGAGAGAAAAGTTCAGTAGTAGAAAAAATAAGCAGAAAATAAGGAAAGGAAGAAAACAGAAATGTAGAAAGAAAGAGATGGAGGAAGCAGTAAAGGGGGGGGGATGGGGGTAGGATCCACAATAGGAGGAGGGAAGGAAAAGTGTGTATTGAGATAGAGGGGGGTGTAGAGCCAGAAAGGGGGAGAGGCAGGTATACGGGGGTTGTTTATTAGGTTGACAAAAGTGGATCTGCACCCATACCCCACCGTTCTGCCTAGGGTAGCCTGCAGCTCGATGCAGATTTCATCGAGTAACCCTATGAGACATACTGGCGGTATCTATCAGTGGTTGTAAAGTGAGACCAGCAGGCCCAAATGATTGGGAATTTATGCATTCTTGCGAGATATGGATCAATTCCTCCATATCCTTTATTTTGGAGATTTGCACAAACCATTCCCTGATCGTTGGAGCGTAGGTGGAGCGCCAGTGCTTGGGGATACAGAGTCTGGCTGCATTGACCATATGCATGGCCAAAGATTTGCAGTAGTCTTTTTTGGATAGGGATGAATGGTGTAAGAGAAACTGGGCCGGGGTGAAATCGAGAGTAAATGTGGTGATATGCATAATGAGATCATGGACCTCCCTCCAAAAAGGCTGGAAGATCTCACAATCCCACCACACATAAAGCATAGTGACTATCCACAACCCGCATCTCCAGAAGGTATTGGGAATGGCAGGTGAGAATTTATGGAGATGTGAGGGGGTCCTATACCATCTAGTGACCACTTTATAGCCATTTTCTTGGATTGTGACGTTCAACGATCCCTTATGTGTGTAGTCATGGACTATGTTCCATTCCTCTGTGAGGGGTGTTTGTAGGTCTCTGTTCCAGGATATTTGTGAGGGGGCTGGAGCTGGGACCTGTGTCTCCGAGAGGAGAGTGTATAGGAGAGAAATTAGATGCCTTTGTGGCACTTTGCGGTGGCAAAGGGCTTCAAAGGGCGTAAGTTGTCTCGTCCAATTTGTTTGATGGGCTTGGGTTTCAAGAAAGTGGCGGACTTGCCTGTAAGTCCAGAAGAAGAACAAGGCAGTTTTAGTGATCGTTCTAAGCTTATCTAGGGGAATGGGTTTCTCGTCAGAATAGAACTGGAGGGCTATTACATCCTTGAATGGCCATTTTGCAAGTTTTGCATGTTGCAAGAAATTATTGGATTTGCCTGGGGGAAAATCTGGATTACCCCTTTGCATGGTTAAGGGGCCCGGGATAGGGGCGAGAGTCCCTCCCAGTTTCGGCTTTCTGAATGCCAAAAGAGAATGGTGGATGAGAGGGAGCATCGATAGAGTTTGTGGCCAATTTTTGGGGATTAACCAAGGGAGAAGGTGTAAGGGTCGAGACGAAAAGGCTTTTTCCAGGCATACCCAAGTCTTTTTAAAGGCATGGATATTCCAGTCTGCGATCCTTGTGAGGTGGCAGGCAGTATAATATTTATGTAAGTCTGGCAACCCAATACCTCCTCTAGATTTGGGTAATGTGAGTACTTGATGCAGGGAGGGGAGTCTCTCCATAAGAAGGCAAAGCAGGCCTTCTGATAGGTAGAGAAGAAGCCTGGTAGTAAGAATATCGGGACTTCTTGTATCAGATATAGTAAGCGTGGTAGGATGATCATTTTAATCAGGGCAGAGCGACCAAACCAAGATACATTCAGGCTCGCCCATTCCTTGAGGTGTTTTTGGACCTTGAGTAGAGCAGTGTGGTGATTTGTTAGGTAAAGGTCTGATAAGCGAGCAGGGATTTGAACGCCAAGGTACGTGATTGCTTCCTTTTCCCAACGAAATGGAAAGGACTCTTGGCAATGGGCTACCTCCAGGGGAGGGAGGGTGATATTTAGGGCGTGTGACTTTGTGTCATTAATTTTAAGATTCAATATTTTGCCAAAGTGTGCTAGGTCTTTGAGTAGGTTCGGAAGGGAGATGCAAAGTGATTTTAAGGACTGTTATCCCCTGAATGTCCAGGTTAGCCCTTAACCTGTTAAGGAAGGGTTCCAGGGTTGATATATAAATCAGGGGTGATAGGGAAGGTGTCCCACAGGTGACCATTGACCTTTACTCCTGCGGAAAGGCTGGAATACAGAGCCATTATGAACGACAGCATGTGGTCCCCAAGGCCAATAGCCCGGAGAGCCTCACGCATGTAATCCCAGGCCACCCTGTCGAACGCCATCTCAGCATCAAGTGAAAGAAGAAATCCTTGTGTTTTGGAGGACGTGAGCCAATGGTGCAGATTTAGTGTGCGGATGGTGTTGTCCCTGGCCTCTCTGCCAGGAATAAAACCCACTTGATCTAAGGAGATGAGGCCTGACAATAGGGGGAGTAATCTATTGGCTAGGATCTTTGCATAAATTTTGATGTCTATATTAAAGAGGGAAATTGGTCTATAATTTGCAACCATTGAGGGTACTTTTCCTTCCTTGGGTATCACGGCAATGTGCGTGAGTAACATTCTGTCTGGTCTATTCTGGGGATCCGATAAATCATTAAGGATAGCTAAGACATTGGGGGAGAGAACAGTAAAGGATTTGTAGTACTGGAGGGTAAAGCCGTCCGGGCCCGGGCTTTTTCCCATTTTCATTTGTTTAACGGCCGACTCCAGTTCTATTGCGGATATTTGGGTTTCAAGGTCAAGTGACTGAGGGGGAGTTATGGGCTTAGGGCTGTACCGGGAGAGGAAGTCTTTGATAAGTTCAGTGTGTATTTTGGGGGTGGTTTGAGTAGTATGGTTGACCTGCAAGTTGTAAAGATTTGAATAGAAGCTCTCGAATTATTTAGCGATTTCCTCATTCTTGACCAGAAGAGTTCCCTTAGAGTTGCGTATATGGTGAATTGTGGAGGACATTTTAGACGATTGGACCGTGCGCGCCAAAAGGCGACCACACTTTTTTCCCTGTTCATAGAAGATCCTCTGGCCAAGAATGTAACGTCTTTTAGTGCGTTTGTCTAACTCCTCTAAAAGAAGAGAGCGGTTATGTACTAAGCCCTGTAAGGTAGATTAAGCTTGTGTCTGTTTATGGACTGTTTCAAGAGTTTTAATTGATTTAAGGAGAGCAGTGATGGTCTCTTGATGTAATCTCTTAGCTTTCGCAGCTAGGGCCATCAGTTCACCTCGGATCACACATTTATGTGCCTCCCAAAGGGATATCGAGGATAATTCTGCACTCAAATTTTCTGTAAAGTATTTTTGGATTCGGGTGCGTATAAGGTCAATTGATAAGAGATCTTTGAGTAGGGAAGGATTTAAACGCCATAACTTCGTCCTAGAGTTGGTTTCAGGATAGGATAGAGTGACCGTGATCTGATGATGGTCTGATAAAAACATTGGTTCGATGGTGGACTGGTACAAGAAGGGTAAGTCTGTTTGAATAGAAAAAGTAGTCAATCCTGGAATATTTTTGATGTGAGGCCGAGTAAAAGGTGTAGTCTTTGACTGAGGGAGACAAAGTACGCCACGTGTCATGAAGAGTTAAATTTTGAAATTGCAGTTTGATCTGGCACAGTGCCTTATATGTTAAGGTGGAGGTCCCTGTGGATGAGTCCAATAAAGGATTCAAAGGGATGTTGAAGTCGCCACCCAAAAGCACTATACCTTTCTGGAAGAGAGATAAGAGGTCGCAGATTCTTCTATAGAAAGTTACTTGATGGTCGTTGGGACCATATATGTTGGCTAATGTTATTGGTTTAGAGGAATAGGTGCCCTTGAGGAAAATAAATCTACCTTCTGGGTCAATAAGGGAATCTGTTAGATGGAAGTTTGTGTGTTTGGAAATTAATATGGAGACACCTTTGGTCATGGCTTCAGGGTTGGTAGCATGGAAAGCTGAACGGTATATGTGGTTAGAGAGTTTAGGTATAGCATTTGATCGGAAGTGGGTCTCTTGTAGGAAGATGAAGTGAGCTCTGTGTTTGGTAAGGAACGACAGGACTTGAGACCTCTTTTATGGAAAGTTAAGGCCCTTAACATTAGGGGATATGCACTTCAATGTCAGGGATGGATTGACTGATGGTTTAGCCTGCATTGTAATGCAGGAATAATGTATTGGGGCTGCTGTTGTCAATAACCCTTGTGCATGTTAGGAAAAGTTGGTAATGATAGATGGGTGTAGGGTAGGCATGGACCCAATCAGGGGGAGTATCGGGAAGTTAAGTTAAAGAGGGGAGGGGGGGGGGAGCTGGAGACAGAGGAGTTGAGATAGGGGAAAAATGGATTGGGGGAGAGAGGGGTGTGGGGGATAGGTCTGAGATGGAAGCGGGTGAGGGAGAAAGGGAAGGGGATAAAGGAGTGAGTACAGAGAGAGAAAATAAAGATAGAGAAAAGATAAAGAAAAGAGAGAGATATGGAAGTAGATAAACTAAGGTAAGTGAAGGGTTAGTGTGTGGGTGTGGCGCTGTCCTAATTTATAGAAATACTTGGTAAATTGTGTGTAGCCAAATCCCATATATAAAGTCGCATAAACCAAAATTGCAAATAAAAGAAAATTCAACGAAAATAAAAACAAAACATAAAACAGCAAAGTGACTCCCTTTGGAGTGTGTAGGTGTAACGTTGTCCTAGTGGAGAAAAAAGTGGAGAAAATGGAAAAAAATGGAAAAAATGGAAGAAATCGCATAAAGGACTGCTGCCTCCACAAATGTGATTTCCACCAAGGTGGAAAAAACAGGGGTGGGTGAAGGGTTAGTGTGTGGGTGTGGCGCAGTCCTAATTCATAGAAATACTTGGTAAATCGTGTGTAGCCAAATCCCATATGTAAAGTCGCATATAAAGTATAAACCAAAATTGCAAATAAAAATTCAACGAGAATAAAACCAAACATAAAACAGCAAAGTGACCCCCTTTGGAGTGTGTAGGTGTAACGTGGTCCTAGTTTAAAAAATACTTTGTAAATCGTGTGTAGCCAAATCCCACATGTAAAATCGCATGTAAATTATAAACAAAATATAAACAAAATCGCATATAGCAAATTTAACGGCTAGGTTGGCCCCCTTTGAATTGGGGGAGGGGGAAGGGGAACAGGGGATGAAATCAAAAAATTACTTTAGCCAAAGCTATTCCATCCGCATAAAAACCCCATATAGTGATTGACAAACATAACATTTCAAAAAATTACTTTAGCCAAAGCTATTCCATCCGCATAAAAACCCCATATAGTGATTGACAAACATAACATTGCTGAATAATTACATAGGTTAAATTGTGACTAGTGCTCAGTGCAATTTAAGTGAAAAACTTGACATCTTTGTAAAACAAGGCAGGTATTTGTATAAATCTTGGTGACCAGGTGCTCGTGTCTTGTGATCATGCGGACACTCACCAGCTTCTTTAACCCCTGCGGGGGTAATGCGCAGTCACAGTGTATGCCACTGTGCGGCAATCCACAGGCAGTTTCTGGGTCACGGTGACGTTTTAGGCAGCTTCTTTAACCCCTGCGGGGGTAATGCGCAGTCACAGTGTATGCCACTGTGCGGCAATCCACAGGCTGTTTCTGGGTCACGGTGACGTTTTAGGCATAAGAGAAGAAAGAGGAGATTCCATAGCGTAAAACCATAAAACACTCTTTATTGAACGCAGATGACAGAATGGTACTCACATTTAAGCAGTTTATAATAGGCAACCAAATGTCATCAAAACAGGAGAGCGTCAGATTTAGGTTGGTGATCCTCTGGGAGATGATGCAAAAGCGTCAGAATAGGCCACGCCCTACGCGTTTCATCATAGGGACGTCAACTGGAGCGTCCCTAGTATAAACTAAACCATCTAAAAAGAAAGAGTCTGGGGTGTCAGCCTATGTCCCAATAGGACTGCTGTGTGGGGAAGAGAGAAGGGACGGGAACCTTAGGGTGTTTGCGAACCGGGGATCGAGAATGAGATTTTACTAAGAGTACACATAAAGTGTAGTCGTCTATAGGCAAGTGAGAAGCCTACTGAACGCAGGATACATTATAACATATAAACCACATCAAAGAAAAGTAGTAACGTTGGTTTGAGCAGTTAAATCAAAACAACCATGAACCGTCTTAACCATATCTGGTAACTATAAGAGACTGTAAACAAGCAGGTACAACTGAAGTATCCGCTAATGTATTGAAGCCTGTCACCTGTGGGAGGCAAAGGAAAAAATCAGCGAGGGGGGGTAGGGAGGGGGCCAAGGAATGGGGGGAGGATAAGAGGGAGGAGGTTAGGGAAAAAGCGAAGGGAAGAGAAAGAGAGAAGGGAAGGGGTGGGGGAGGAAGAACGTGCGGGGGAAAGATTTTTTTTTAGTTTTTTGTTTTTAGTCTTTTTTTTTTTTAAGTTATAAAAGAGGTATGAGAGGGAGGGGGAAGGCAAAGGAAGCATGAGGAGGGGTGGCGGGGGAATCTCAACCAGCATATCAAGATGAGAGACTCAGGGAAATACATTATCTCAGCTAGTGTTGGACACCCAATGCAAGACAATTGTAAATCAAGCCTATGGTATATCATGTTATCATATTTAAGTTATTTGGGTGATCACCTGAGGACCAGGGATGTCAGAGTAGATTAAGATAGACATAGTGCAGGTGGCAGGTGTTATGGGCAATTGAACCTTAAGCCTTGTACACTAGATAAATAGTTCTAGGAGGGCATTAAGCATCTTGGGGACACCTTAGAAATGCATCCCCGGTGTTCAGAGTAATACACCCAATTTGTTAGTCTTACACAGGAGGGTATACTTCAACATGACATACAGCGATGATGATTAACATTGCGCCTGTAAACAAGCTTCTGGTGAATGCGAAGGGGTAATGTAGCTGCTGACAGCAGGCTATAAAGTTGGGCATAAAGCTAAGGAGAAGGTCTCAGCAGAAAGTCACAAGATGCTGGCTCAAAGGTGTTTAAGTCTCTTAGCCTGAGTTATGAAGTCATCCTTGGTGTGTCTGCAAAAGAAATAATGATGTTACCTCAAGCAAGGTGAGTTCTCCAGCTTTGATGCAAAGCGCAGTCAGTGATGATAGGTTTGTGGTTATCTTCTGGGAGAGAGGCAATGGCACCAGGGTGCAGCAAGGAGCTGAATTTGGTCCAGGGAGGGTTCTGCAGGCTCCATTTTGTCGGTGGTTCAAATTCTCTGCTCGGGGATAGATAGCAAAGCGGGGAAAGGTAAGAGTCTGGCAGGTAGGCCAATCAAGAAAAACAATGCAGTATTAGGCGGGAGTCACACAGGAGGAGGAGAGGGATGCAGTTTTGTGCAAAGGTAATTACTCACAGGTGGCAGTTCGTGGCTGCTATGGAGCGCGTAGCCTTAAGCCTCTATGCGGTCTCTTCTTGCCGAAGGTGAGGGTGGAGAGCCTGGGCTGCGCTGATACAGGTAGAGGCAGAAATATCGGACATTTGGAGATGCCGGAGCCGCTCTGTGTCTGCAAGGCCTCTGACGTTGGGCCTTTGGCGACGGTTGAGGGAGACTGGGAGCCATGGTTCTGAGGGGGAATAGAATGCGTACCAGTCCGGAAGTTCAATGTGTGGGATATCGAGTTGCTCACAGAAGCCTTGTAGGTCTTCCGGTGTGTGCAGCAAGGCAGAGTGACCCCTAATGGACGCCGACAGGTCGAAGGGGAACTTCCAATGATATTGAATATTCCGGGCACGTAGAACATCCAGCAGGGGGCGCAAGGTTCTTCTGTTTTGGGGCATTATTTGGGACAAGTCCTGAAATAATTTCACTGCAGCGCCATTGTGGAGGATTCGGCCCCTCTCCCTTGCTTTCAGTGGAAAGTTAACCACACAACATATAACATCTCTGGGTGGTTCATCTTCACGGGGTTGGGGGCGCAGAGCACGATGTGCCCTTTCCATATCAATAGGGGAATCAGCAGGGTGGTCAATTCAATCATTAAATATTAAGCATATGGTCTGTTGCAGTGAACCTGGGTCGGTGCTCTCAGGGACTCCCCGCACTCTGATATTATGCCTCCGGCCTCGGTTGTCAAGGTCTTCCACATGCCTATGTAGGTCAAATAGCTGAGAGAGCTGTGTCATAGGTGGTTTGCACCTGGCGAATGGCAGCCGTGTGGGTCTGTGTGGTTTGTTCCACATTATCAATGCATTGGGCCACTGCCTGGATGTCCGACTTCAAATCAGCGATTACGGCTGTCACTGTGCTTTTCATGTCCAAAGCCACTTTCTCGAGATCGAGCAGGCTCGGTGGTTGCGCCCGCCCCATACTAGGGGTCATTCCTGCCTGCCTGAAAGTATATTTGAAAATGTACACCAGGAATGGCCTTCAGTCAGATATAGGCTTGGCTAGACTAGAATGCAGTGGATAGAAGATAGAAGAAAGAAGAAAGAAGAAGCATTTAAATAAAGGTATTGTCAAAAACTGTCTCTTGTCATTTTTAACATTTTTGACACATTTTTAGTGAAATGGTAGGGGTACAAGTACCCCCTTACCATTATACACAGGGGGGAGGGCTGGGATCTGGGGGTCCCCTTGTTAAAGGGGGCTTCCAGATTCCGATAAGCCCCCCACCCGCAGACCCCCACAACCACCGGCCAGGGTTGTGGGGATGAGGCCCTTGTCCTCATCAACATGGGGACAAGGTGTTTTGGGGGGCTACCCCAAAGCACCCTCCCAATGTTGAGGGCATGTGGCCTGGTACGGTTCAAGAGGGGGGGCGCTCTCTTGTCCCCCCCCTCTTTTCCTGCGGCCTGCCAGGTTGTGTGCTCAGATAAGGGTCTGGTATGGATTTTTAGGGGGACCCCACACCATTTTTTTTTTTAATTTTGGTGCGGGGTTCCCCTTAAAATCCATACCAAACCTGAAGGGTCTGGTATAGATTTTGAGGGGGACCCCACGCCATTTTTTTTTTAAATTTTGGCCAGGGTTCCCCTTAATACCCATATCAGACCTGAAGGGCCTGGTATGGAATTTAGGGGAACCCCCCCACGTCATTTTTTTTTTTTTTTAATTTTGGTTCGGGGTTCCCCAGTGGGGAATTCCCATGCCCTTTTTATCAATGAACTTTTATGTGTATTGTCGGACCGGCAATTCATTAATAGCCACGAGTAGTTTAAATTACTTTTTTTCCTTTGAAATGTCATTTTGTTGTCAGACTGTTCTAAACACGGGAAACATGCGCCCCTTTACAGGCATACTATAGACACCCCCAGGTATGAAATTTAAAGGGATATTACACTTTTATTGTTTGACTTTAAGCATTATTAAAATCACTGCTCCCAAAAAAACGGCCGTTTTTAAAACTTTTTTTTGCATTGATCCATGTCCCCTAGGGCAGGACCCAGGTTCCCATACACTTTTTATGACAATAACTTGCATATAAGCCTTTAAAATTAGCACTTTTGATTTCTCCCATAGACTTTTAAAGGGTGTTCCGCGGCTTTCGAATTTGCAGCGAACACCCCAAATTGTTCGCTGTTCGGCGAACTTGCGAACAGCCGATGTTCGAGTCGAACATGAGTTCGACTTGAACTCGAAGCTCATCCCTACTGCAGATCACTGAATAACCTGCCTGCCTGCCTGAAAGTGTATTTGAAAACGTACACCAGGAATGGCCTGCAGTCAGATATAGGCTTAGCTAGACTAGAATGCAGTGGATATACCGTATTTATCGGCATATAACACGCGCCGGCGTATAACACGCACCCCAAGTTTAGGAGGGAATTTTAAGGAAAAAAACTTTTTAAGGAAAAAAACTTACATTTAAATGCCCATCAATGCAGCCTTATCAGTGTCCATCTGCAGCCTTATCAGTGTCCATCTGCATGCTTGTCCAGTGTCATTTGCAGCCTTGTCAGTGTCATTTGCAGCCTTGTCAATGACATTTGCAGTCTTATCAGTGTCCACCTGCAGCCTTGTCAGTGATATTTGCAGCCTTATGAGTGTCTACCTGCAGCCTTGCAGCCCTGTCAGTGTCCATCTGCAGCCTTGTCAGTGACATTTGCAGCCTTACCCAGGCTTCAGTTAAACTGCAGTGACATGCAGTGACATGTCAGTGTCACTGCAGTTTGAAAATGGCGCCGCCGGTGCCGAGATACACAGAGCCAGCTCTTCTGGGCTCGTCACGGCTCCTCTCGTAGTCCCGCCCAGACTGGGCGTTACTATGAGCGGAGCCGAGCGCCGCCCATATACATACATAGCTGAGTGTACTCGGCTAGGTTCGGCTAGCTCCACTCACAGTCACGCCCAGTCCCTGTGTTATGTCCATCATAGGGCAGGACTGGGCGTGACAGTGAGCAGAGCTAGCCGAACCTAGCCGAGTACACTTGGCTATCTATGTATATCGGCGGCCGGCTCGCTCCGCTCACAAACAGCGGGGGGGGGGAATCGGCAGGGATTGGCGTATAACACGCACCCACGATTTTCCCCTGATTTTAAAGGGGAAAAAAGTGTGTGTTATATGCCGATAAATATGGTATATGTAGGAAACTGTATATATATATATTTTATGCACTGCAGATCACTGAATCACCTGCCTGCCTGCCTGAAAGTGTATTTGAAAATGTACACCAGGAATGCCCTGCAGTCAGATATAGGCTTGGCTAGACTAGAATGAAGTGGATATATATGTAGGAGACTGTATTTATATTGTATGCACTGCAGCTCACTGAATCACCTGCCTGCCTGAAAGTATATTTGAAAACGTACACCAGGAATGACCTGCAGTCAGATATAGGCTTGGCTAGACTAGAATGCAGTGGATATATATGTAGGAGACTTTATATATATTGTATGCACTCAGCTCACTGAATCACCTGCCTGCCTGAAAGTATATTTGAAAACATACACCAGGAATGGCCTGCAGTCAGATATAGGCTTGGCTAGACTGGAGTGCAGTGGATATATATATGTAGGAGACTGTATATATATTTTATGCACTGCAGCTCACTGAATCACCTGCCTGCCTGACAGTATATTAGAAAACGTACACCAGGATCAGCCTGCAGTCAGATCTAGCTGCACTGGATACAGTGGATGTATATATATACGAGACTGTATATATATGTATTAAATGCACTGCAGCTAGCTGAATCACCTGCCTGCTTGAAGTATATTAGAAACAGTACACCAGGAACATACTGCAGTCAGATCTAGCTAAACTGGATACAGTGGATATATATATGTAGGAAGGCCAGTATGGTGGCCTGAATTTATGAGAGGAGCCCGGGGGGTATTTAAGCAGCCTGCTCACCTGTGGTGCTTGTCGATTCCCTGTGCGCAATATACGTCACTAGGCCGACTATTCGAATACCAGCGTCCGCAAGTTCTTGTCTCGTAAGTTCCCACATTCGCAATTCCGTGCTCGAGAGTTTCGAAGTCCGTGTTACCGATTCGTAGTTCGTACCACGCGTCTGGCTCGGCTGTCGCAGGTAGGGTCCCATCGGACTTTTGTTTTCACGCATTGTTAGATATCATGTCACTAAACCGTGATATCAAACTTACGAATCACTCGCAAATTTCACAAACGTTACCGCAATGCATACCGCTCGCACTATCGTTATGTTACCATTTCTCGTTATTTTTAAAAACCACCGCGACGTAGACGTCGCTTCATTTCAGGCATAGGCTAAATTGTTACCACGCAAGTAGACAACCGTTGTAATTCGCAATCTCGCAATTTTGTCAACGTCAGTTCGATACCAAATCATTTCTCATTTCTGAACATTTCTAAGCATTTCTAATATTTCAACCATTTCGAATAATTTAATTCATTTCAGTCACGTACCACGCTCCGATTCGAATCCAGTCACATCCAAAAGATGCACCGATTCATTCTGGTGTGCCCCAGTAGTTACGGCCTCATTTCAGTACATGCTCCAGAGTCACGTTCATTATCAATTGCTCCTTACGACTCACCGATTCGTACCTCTGTCATGGTATCATTTCACTGCCACGTATCACGCTCCGATACAAATTTCAGTCGCATGGAAATGCACCGATTCATCTCAGGTATTTGCCACATTTCAGTACATGCTCCAGAGTCCGATTCGTAGTCAATCGCAACAGCGGCATGATCGATTCACGCCTCTGTCATGACTACAATCTGTTACACCTGCACTTACCGCGCTCCAGTTCGAATCCTGTCGCATCCCCAATGCACCGATTCGTTACGGCATGCCCCAGGGCTCGGCCTCATTTCTGAAACATGCTCCAGAGTCCGGATCGCAGCTAGTCGCAGATATCGGGCGACCGATCCGCATCTCTGTCATGGGAACTATTACCATTCATTTCACTCCCACATGGCATCACCGTTTTCGAAACCAGTCGCATCCGATTAGTTACGGAATGCCTCAGTTATTTCGGCCGTATCCATACCTATACCAGAGCTCGGTTCGTTGCCAGTCGCAAATGCGGCACAACCAATTCGAGCCTCGGTCAAGGTGAAAACATTTCTGTCATTTCGTTGTTTCATAAATATATACACGAGACTGACTGTATATATATATTAACCACTTCCCGACCGGCGCACGCCGATGTACGTCGGCAGAATGGCACGGCTGGGCAAATGGGCATACAGGCACGTCCCTTTGAATTTGCCACCATGCCATCGCGTGCGCGCTGCTGGCGGCGCACGCTCACGCCAGCCGGGAGCTCCGTGAGTCGGGTCGCGGGTCCCGTGGACTCGATCACCGCGGGGATACCCACGATCGCCTCACGGAAAGGATGAACGGGGAGATGCTGATGTAAACAGCATCTCCCCGTTCTGCCTAGTGACAGTGTCACTGATCTCTGCTCCCTGTCATCGGGAGCAGAGATCAGTGACGTGTCACAGCTAGCCCATCCCCACTACAGTAAGAAACACTCCCTAGTACTGACTTAACACCTCCCCGCCCCCTTGCGGTTAACCCCTTCATTGCCAGTGTCATTTACACAGGAATCAGTGCATTTTTATAGCACTGATTGCTGTATATATGACAATGGTCCCAAAAATGTGTCAAAAATGTCAGATGTGGCCGCCATAATGTCGCAGTCATGATAAAAATCGCTGATCGCGGCCATTACTAGTAAAAAAAATTATTAATAAAAATGCCATAAAACTACACCCTATTTTGTAAACACTATAACTTTTGCACAAACCAATCAACAAACGCTTATTGTGATTTTTTTTACCAAAAATATGTAGAAGAATATGGATCAGCCTAAACTGAGGGAAAAAAATGTTTTTTATATATTTTTGGGGGATATTTATTATAGCAAAATGTAAAAAGTTGTGCTTTTTTTTTAAATTGTCGCTCTTATTTTGTTTATAGCTCAAAAAATAAAAAATCACAGAGGTGATCAAATACCACCAAAAGAAAGCTCTATTTGTGGGGAAAAAAGGACGTCAATTTTGTTTGGGAGCAATGTCGCACAACCGCGCAATTGTCAGTTAAAGCAACGCAGTGCCGAATCGCAAAAAGTGCTCTGGTCAGGAAGGGGGTAAAATCTTCTGGGGCTGAAGTGGTTAAATACACTGCAGCTAACTGAATCACCTGCCTGTCTGTACCAGGAATGGACTGCAGTCAGATCTAGCTAAACTGGATACAGTGGATATATATATCTATATATAGATATATATCTATATATCTATAGATATATAGATATATATATATATATAAACATATCTATATCTATATAGATATATATAGATATAAATATAGATATAGATAGATAGATAGATAGATAGATAGATAGATAGATAGATAGATAGATAGATAGATAGATAGATAGATAGATATAGATAGATATATATACGAGACTGACTATATATATATATATATATATATATATATATATATATATATATATATATATATATATATATATATATATTAAATACGCTGCAGCTAACTGAATCACCTGCCTGCTTAATCTAAATCTTAATCTCTCGGTCAACACCAGCAACACACTACACAGTGCCGACCTGCAGGTGTCCTTATATAGTGTGGGGCGTGGACTTAGCCCCCTGAGCCATAATCGGCCAAAGGCACCCTGCCTTTGGCCAATTATGGCTCTCTTTGCTGACGGTGCTGTGATTGGCCAAAGCATGTGGGTCATAGTGCATGCTTGGCCAATCATCAGACAGCAATGCACTGCAATGTCACAGTGCATTATGGGGCGTGACACGCCACTCGAATTTGGTGCGAACACCCCATAATGTTTGTATTTCGACAAACGCTCAAACAGCCAATGTTCGAGTCGAACTCATGTTCAACCCGAACATAAAGCTCATCCCTATTTACTGAGGGTGGTGAGTTGTGAAGAAATTGCCTGCCTTGTTTATGAACATACATTTCAGGAGATGTCAATGAGTTTAGAAAGTGGGATACTTGAAGATACAAGTATTGATCAATGGTCGGGATCTGAAATTCTTTTTGGAGTTGTGTAAATGGTTTTAGAGTTTGATCATTAAATAAGTTTTTAAGATGTGAGATTCCCTTCCCCACTCATTTATGAGGAGATATGTGGGGAATGATTGATTCTAGGACCTGTAGTGGGATGGGCAATAATGTACTCTGCGTAGTTGAGGGGTTAGCGAATAGAAGGCCCTCCATGCTAACAATGATGCTTAGGTGGTGAGAGGTACATTTTTTAAAGGGAAGGGTCTCCATATACCTGCTAACAGTAGGTTACGGAGTGAGGTCGTAGGGGAAGTGGACATCTCAATATCAATCCAAATTTTGTCAGTCAGAGGAGAGAACCAACATTGGAGTTGGGAGAGCTGGGTTGCTAATAGATAACCATGAAGATTAATCATTCCCATGCCTCCAGCATGTTTATGCTTAAGCAGCTGGGTATGGGAGCTGCACGGCTTCATGTTTTTCCATACAAATTTTTTGAGTAATGTGTTGAGGGCTAGTAAGTGTCCTTTTTTGACTGGAATGGAAAGGGTCCTAAAGATATAATATTTGGGGTAGCAGCATAATTTTAAAAGAGGTGAGGCAGCCTGACCTCGAGAGTTCACATTTAGATATGCATAGGGCTTCTTTAGCTAATTTATCAATAAAAGGTAAGCAGTTAACATCTGCCAATTGTGAGATATCAGATATGAGACATATACCTAGATAAGGAATGCTATTTGCGCTCCATGTATATAGGTAAGAAGTTTGGAGTTTGTATTTTAAGATAGTGTCAATATCTAGATCAAAGAGAAGATATTTGGTAAAGATATCTTTATAATAAGTGTAGCGCTGGTAGATTTTTCATCTACCGCTGATAGGTAAATCTTGTTGGTTACTTGTTAGGTGAAGTTAGATTTGCCTCTGTTCCAGCTTGGCTGAGTTGCGTGTAGTTCCACACTGTGCCGGTGGGTGTCGTTGTCACCATGGGCTGGTGTTGGAAAGGCAACGTGTTGAAGCGTATGAGTGCTCCTCTGTCCCGGAGACAACTCGGTGGAGGTGGTCCTCCGAGTTGCATTCTGGGAGAGGGTATTTATGGGTCAAACGCCATGTTCAGGGGTTCATTTTCAGCCACCTGCTGGCCCTCCTGGCCGACAGGTATACGTTAAGAGTACCAGCATTGGAAAATATACTCAAGTGTTTGGTGCCTACATCGTCCAGAGGTAAACTCAACAGGACCCTAGACCCGGTGCCGGTGAAACAGAGGTATCGAGAGTGAAGGTAACAGCCCGCTTTAAACCAGCAGCTCCACCGAGAGTTAGTGCTACATAAGATATTTTGCTAAATGTTGTGAGAACTTCATGGGTTGTAGCTAGGGAGGTTTCTGGATTGGTTAGGAAAATAATTATATTGTCTGTGAATAATTTTAATGTATGAGAGTTCTGTAGAAATTTAAATCCAGTAATATTTCGAGATGATTTTATAGCTTCTGCTAGTAGTTTGATTAGTAAATTAAAAATAAATGGAGAGAGAGGACAGCCCTGCCTAGTGCCACTGGAAATTGAGAGAAGGTGGGAAAGCATATTGGATGTACAGTATATACTTTGGCAGAGGGGGATGAGTATAATGCCAATATAGCAGATAATATAGGTCCAGAGAAGCCAAACTTCACCAGAGTTTTATGCATATACTGCCAGTGGATGTGGTAGAATGCCTTCTCTGCATCCAAGAACAATAGCAGAGAAGGCACCCAACCAGTCCTAGCGTGTTGAATTATACTTATAGCTCTTCTTGTAGCATCAGATGCCTGACATCCGGATATAAAGCCAGTTTGATCTGGTTTGATCAGGGTTGGAAGAATAGGGGATAGCCTCTGGGCTAGTATTTTTGCATGTAGTTTGACATCAGTATTTAATAGGGATATTGGTCTGAAGTTGGCTGGGGAGGTACATTTCTTTCCAGGTTTTGGTATTGTTACAATGTGTGCTTGAAAAATTTCAGATGGGAAGGAGGCAGAGGACATTGCAGCTGCGAACACTGAGGAGAGAGTTGAATGGAATTGTTTATAATAATTGTTCGATAGGCCATCAGGCCCAGGTGATTTTCCTATTGGGAGAGAGCTAATAGCCTTGTGAATCTCTTGAGGAGTGATAGGCGCATTAAGAGCTTGTAACTGGGTGTCTGTGAGATTAGGTAGTTGGAGAGATGCAAGGAAAGATTCAATGTGTACATCTTGGGGTTGAGGGGTGTGTGGGTCATTTTTTAAGTTATAGAGGGAATCATAATATTAGGCCAATGCATCAGTAATTTCCTTCGGGTTGATGATCTTGCTTTTGGATTGCGGATTTAGTAAATATGCATTTTTATTTGGGGTTTTTAATATTTTGAAGCAGTTTGAAAGGAATTTGCCTGCCTTGTTGCCAGATGAGTAGTGGGATAGTTTAAGAGCCTTCAGATGTTTGTCATACTATTCTATCAGCAAGAGTCGAAGCTCAGTGTGAAGTTTGGCGAGGCCTTGGTATGAAGTTTGGGTAGGGTTGGATCTGTTAGTGGACTCTAACATACGGATATCTCTCAGTAGATTGTCAAGCCACAACATCCTCTGTCTTTTTCATTTCAATATATTTTTATTTTCGAAACAAATGAAATACATCAGGAAACATAGATATAATGAGGGTCCTGAGCCCTGAGTTGACCAACAAGACTGTATGTAGAACAGATTAGTACAAAAATATTCATACAATCGTAATATACTCAAGTCAGGCAAATCATACAATGTGAATCAAACATGAAGACCGAAAATCCAAAGAGTTCTTAGTGTGCAGCAAGTGTTGACTCAGGCTTGAGGAGTGGGAAGGGGAGTGGGAGGGGAAGCCTCCACCACCCCAATAGGGATCACACTGTGGCAGAGTCCCCCACCCCCAAACCCCCCCGCCCGAGTAGTACAAAAGAGCTGCTCATACGTGTGAGAAATTCTAGGGAGGTTCCAAATATGAAAAAGAGCAACTGGTAAATAATACCGTTGGTCTCTGTGTATAAGAAGCATTGTAAGCTTAATGCAAGAGAGGCTACAGATTTCATAGTATCGAATAGACTTTAGTATCGAATATCTGGTTTTTGAAACATTGGAGAGCTGCTATACAGAATAACATATGACATGACTATAGGCTGGAGGATGTCTGACCTCGGCCTTGGTTAGCACCATTGGAGTGAAGGTCAGGGCCCAAAGACCAACAGAGAGTGGAGAGAGAAAGAGAAAGAAGGTGAAAGAAAGAGATGAAATAGGGTTAGAAGGAGGCAAGTAGGAGTTGTATGAGCGAAATGGAGAATCTCTCGAGGACATTAGTAGAGAGCAATTCCCACAAAGGTTGCCCAAGGCTCCCATGTGTGTTTGAACTTGTCTGAGTGGTCCAGGAGTACACTTGCCATCTTTTCCTGGTTCATAATCCAGGATATCTTTCTTTTAGCTAGGAGTGTTGAGACAGATAGTTGTTTCCAAGCTTTGGCCAGTGTAAGTTTTGCTCCCAGGAGGATAAAGTAAATGAGGCGTTAGGTATTCCTGGATGCCCCCTGCACAGGGAAGTTAAGGAGCGCTATGAGGGGAGACATCTGAATAGAAATTGCGGTAATTTTTCTAATACAAGAAAAGATCTTGTGCCAGAACGTATTCTGGGGCATGTCCAACAAATATGGAGCATATCACTGCGTAGGTCACAACCCCAAAAACAAAGGGGTGATGTCGATGGGAATATTGCGGCCAGCTTTGAAGGGACTAGGTACCATCTAGTTAGCACTTTTACACTAGCTTCCATGAGGCAGGAGTTAAGGATACCTTTATAAGAGTGAGAAAAATGTCTGTGCCAAGTGTCAAGTTTCCATTGTTGGGACAGGTCTTCTTCCCAGGCGAGCATGTAAGGTGCCTTGGATCGTGCTGAAGATAGTGCTTTATAAATCACCGAGATTCCCCCCTCTGCTCAATGGCCTGGCCACACCATAATTCATATGCAGTTATTTGAGAACCATTTTGGATTGTTTTGCACTTTTTATGTAAGAAGTTCAAGATCTGAGAGAATCTAAAGAATTTGGAAGTTGGCATTTCTAGGTTACTTACACAAAATGCTTTAGAGAGCGGGCCCAGTGGTCTAAGGAAGTGTCCTATCCTGTACAGCCCTTTGTCGAGCCACCATTTGAAGGCTTTTATGTTGAGACCCGGGGGGAATACATGATTTTGGAATATGTGTTTCAGTGGTTCTATGGGGGAGGTCAGTTGATTATAGACTCTCTGGCCATCCCAAAGAGCGAAGGAGTGTGAAAATGTTGGGGATAAGATTGTAGGTCTTAGTTTCTTAGGGCTCCAGAGGAGATAATCCAAGGTACGGAGGGGGACTCCCTTCCTCTCAATGTGTATCCAGTTGGGTTGTTCCCAGCATGAATAAACTACTGATATTTGTGCAAGCTGAGCTGCTTGGAAGTACCAAAGCAGATTGGGAAGGCCCAGACCCCCCTCCATCCTAGATCTAAACAGGATTGATTTAGAAAATCTGTGGCCTCCTTTGCCCCAGATAAATTTGATGATTTTAGCTTGGAAGCGCTTTAGGCGAGCTTTGTCAACAGGAATTGGGAGGGCCCTAAAATAATATAATATGCGGGGTAGTAAGGTCATTTTAATCATATTAATTTTGCCTAACCAGGATAGGGAGAGCCCAGACCACCGAGCTAGGTCTTCCTCCAGTTTTTGGTAAAGTGGAGGGTAGTTTGCTTGATGGAGGAGTTCTATCCTGGGGGTTAATTTGATCCCCAGGTACATAATTGTTGTGTCATTCCAGGTGAACCGAAAGCTCTCCCTAAGCCTGGCCAGGAGAGGATCTGGGATGTTAACAGTCAGTGCATGGGATTTGTTATAATTGGCCCTAAGGCCCTAGACTGCCCCGAAATCATCCAGAAGATGACAAACGTTGGGAAGGGAGGTTAGAGGGGAAGAAATAAACAGTAAGATGTCATCAGCAAATAATGCACATTTGTGATGACGGGAGCCGCAGTGAATGCCCTGGATGTTTGGGTTGTTTCGGATGGCTATTGCTAGAGATTCAATTGCTATGGTAAAGATCAACGGGGAGAGCGGGCAACCCTATCTTGTGCCTCTAGTTATGGGGAAAGAGTCCGAGTAAAATCCCCGCAGATGCACCTGAGCCGAAGGGGATGAATAAAGGGCATGCATGACATTAAGGAATGAGTCTCCAAAGCCCCATCGTCGTAGAGTATTGAAAATATATGTCCAATGAACAGAATCAAATGCCTTTTGGAGGTCTAGGGAGAGCAGGCAACCCTGCCTGGGAAAGCCCTTATCCTAATTAGAGTTGAGGAGATCCTAATTAGAGTTGAGGAGGGAAATTATATCTATCGCATGGAGAGTCTAATCAGGACCCTGTCTCCCCAGGATAAAACCCACTTGGAAGCCAGGCGGTCTGCAAGGATTTTAGTCAGAATCTTTAAGTCATTATTGATTAGGGATATTGGTCTATAGTTGCTGACTGAGCTGGGATCTTTATTTGGTTTGGCGGGGACTGTAATATGGGCCACGTTAAGTGAGTCCAATTGTCCCCCCTGTCTGAGAGCGTGAAAAAAGTGAGCCATATAGGGAGCGAGCGTGATGGAAAATGATTTGTAATACAGTACTGAGAAGCCATCCGGGCCTGGCGCTGAGTGTGATTTTAAATTCTTTATGACTGTGCATACTTCCTCTGCTGAGATAGGGGCGTCTAATTTCTGACGATGCCTGTCTTCTAATTTAGGTGTCTGAATATTTTTCACCTGTTGAGAAGGACCGTGTTCTCCGCTATACAATGATTTATAGAAATTTTGGAATTCCCCTATGATATGTTGGGGGTTCTGTGTTAGGGTTCCACCTTGAATTTTAATTTTAGGGAGGGCCGGGGATCTAAATTTTGGTGAAAGTCTGCCAGCTAGCATAGGACCTATCATGTTGCCATGACAGTAGAACCGGGCTCTGTTCCACCGCAACCATTTTTCTGCCTTGGTGGTGAGAGCAAGGTTCAATGCCATCCGGGCAGCATCCAATGTAGTAGTAGAGACTGATCTTGGGTTGTTCTTATGTTTTTTAGCTAAAGCAGTATATTCCTGATCTAACTTTTCCATTTCCGCTTTGTTAGTCTTGTTAATCTGGGAGGCTATTTGGATTAGGTGACCTCTGAGTACCGCCTTGTGGGCTGCCCATAGGCAGGAGGGACTAGTGTCAGGGGTAAACGAGAAATCCTGGACAGCCACACTCAAAAGTAATCTTCGATCTTTATTTAAATATGATCATAAAAATACATGCCACAGCATCACAAATCAGGAATTTGACGCGTTTCACACTGTAGTCAGTGCTTAATCATAGCTATGTCAGTTTCCTGCTTTGTGATGCTGTGGCATATATTTTCATGATCATATTTAAATAAAGATCGAAGATTACTTTTGAGTTTGGCTGTCCAGGATTTCTCGTTTACCTCTCAATTACCAGCATTGCCTGCACCTGTTACTTTCAGCATGGAGAAAATGTTTGTTCCTCACAGACCTCTTTCAGAGCAGTGATATCTCTCTCTCTCCACTAGTGTCAGGTGTGTCGTTAGTAAGGAAATAATTTTGGATATGCTTTTTGATTTCCGTTGCTCTGATCGGATCACTCAGAATGGACTCATTGAGTCTCCAATGCCTACTGGGTGTATAGCTTGCCTGGCGCCGAAGCGTCAGGATTACCATGGAGTGGTCCGACCAGACCACATCTTTGATGTATGCTCTGTTCGTTAGTGGAATGGAGGCTGATGTAATGAGGATATGATCTATCCTCACGAATGATCCGTGGGGGTTCAAGAAGTGTGTGAAATCCTGAACAGTAGGGTTTACTTCTCTCCAAATATCTACTAGGCCATGTTGGAATAGCAATTTGGCTATTCGGAGGCTCTGTTTGGTGGGTCTAGTAAGACGCTTGCCAGGGGATCGGTACTTCCAGCCCCTGGTCGAAGGCAATGTTGGAGTCGCCCCAAAAGATCACTGTGCCTTCAACCAGTGGTGTTAGAGTTTTCAACGTGTGTTGGAAGAAGGTTAGTTGACCTCTATTTGGGGCATAGTATGAAATAAATGAGTATAAATGGTCATCTAGTTTGCCCACTAAGAGTACATACCTTCCTTCTGGGTCCTTGTGTTCAGATTTTAAAGCAAATTTGCACTGTTTAGAAATGAAAATGCCCACTCCTTTAGTCTTGTTATCAGCATTAGCCAGTGTGAAGGAGAGGAATTTGAAATGTATATAGGAAGGGCAGAATCTTTTTGGGAAGTGCGTTTCCTGTAGAAGGACTACGTCAACTTTTTGGGTATGAAGATATTGGAAAACTTTACGTCGTTTATTTGAGCATTATGGGAGGCTATCTTAAGGAGTATTTTTACTGGAGGGTTGTTAGCCATTGAGCAGAGGCGGGGGACGATCCGGGTACCCAACAGCACTTACCGTCATGCTTCAGTGGGGTCCAAGACAGATCACATGCCAGGTGAGGACCTCTGAGAGCTCTTGAAAGTATCGGGGGGTCGCCCCCCAGTTGACTCCTGTAAAGAGAATGTAGTAAATACCTTGCTTAGGAGGGAGAAAAGGAAAGATGAAAGGAAAGTCGGAGGACAAGAAAGTATTCCGTAAGGTGGAGGGGACAGATTCCTCCATCAGTGAGTAAAGTTTACACTAGAATCCCTCTAGCAAACAGGGATTAGGCTTGTCTAGAGAAGGGTAAGTACCTGTTCTGTTAGACAAGAAGGGGTGCATGAACACACCACCCCAGCAGAGAGGCCTTGTGAACTATACAGTTATTAACAACTAAAAAAACAAAACAAGGGCACTGAGCCCGGCATTAACAAAGTCACCTTAAGCAAACCATATTGAAAAATTAAGGCAGGTTAGGAGGTGAGTACACAATGATCTATAGAGAACAGTAATAAAGGATATAAAACGTTCAGGTGGTAAAGTTATAAACCTGGATCCTTAAGGACTAACAGATCCCGTGAGTAGGGGGTGAAGGGTGGGGATTGTTTAGAGATATGAGGTGTCAATGGACACCACACTCTGGGGTAGAGCAGAGGAGAGGCAGAGATCCCTAGGATTGGGTAGTAGTAATGGCTTGTTCCCCCCCTCTCCCCCCCGCCCAGCCATGTAGGGGCATGAGCGAGAGGGGGGCAATCCACCACGCGTGTTTAACACAGTGTTTGAAATGTTCTCATCCCTGAGTGGGGTCCCTCACGAGACTGCCTTGGCCGAGGTGTAAGGGCAGCCTAGCAGGATACCCATCTCATGAGGCACAAACAGGGAGTGCGATTCCTCCCATCAGGCAGCTGGGAAGAGGCAAGGGTCAGGAAGGGCAAGCAAAGACGTTTAAGTTTAAGTCAGGAAAGTCAGGGGGGAATGGTTTCCTTGGATTTCTTGGATCTCGCAGATTCCCAGACCGGATTTAGAGGGCTGATTGGGAGTTGTCTTTTTGCAGAGTTAGGATGTGATCCTGGCTGTGGAAGATTCAGGTCTTGGCTGATGAGACCTAGTTGTAGCAAGAGCCTTTCTCCTTCTTGAAGGGATCCAAAGGTGTACGATTTGCCTTTCCAGAGGAATTTGAGTTGGAATGGGAAGAGCCACCAGTACTTGATTTCTTTGTAACGGCTAACGGCTTTAGAGCTCTCCTCTTTTGGATAGTAGATGGGGATAAGTCTGCGAAAATCTGTAGGTGGTGACCCTGAAAAAAAATGTTGGGCAAGGCTCTTGATTTCTGCATCACCTCCTCCTTTACAGAGTAGAAATGTGGTTTGACCACGATGTCGCGGGGGAGACCGGCAGCTCTGAGAGCCCTGTGGGCACGGTCCAGCTCCAATCTGTGCTGCGGAGTGTCAGGTAGTAGGTCCTTGATGAAAGATTTAATCGTTTCAGGGATGTCCTTATAAGATTCAGGGAGCCCTCTGACTCTAAAATTGTACCTCCTGTTTCTGTTTTCAAGGTCGTCAATTTTTGCATTAGCAGTCTCTAACTGCTCCTGCAGTATCTGTATGCAAGAAGTATTTTGGTTTGTTCTGGAAATGGTGGCTTCTAGGTTTGTCTCTATGATTTCCATACGAGTTCCTATGCTCTGGAGATCCACTTTAATGTCATTTGTGATTCTGTTAGCCATGTTATGGAGGCCTCTGTCCAATAGGTCAGCAAACTTGGCGCACAGGTCTGCCACATTAACAGGCTGGAGTAGGCTCAAATCCCCGGGATGTAGTAGTTGGTGCATCTGGGGAGGGCCAGCCTCCATGGGGGAGAAGTCCAGGTCAGCTAAGGAGCGCCCTATTAGGGACTCCGTGGAGGCTGGGGAGGCTGGGTCCAGGAGAGGAGCACCTGCAGTGTGTTCTTGCTGCAGCAGAGAAGGGGAGACCACGGTCTGTGTGCTGGGAAGGCAGACTGTATCAGAACGCTGAGGAGCCGCCGCCATCTTGGCTGTCCCGGGCTGAGACAGGGCAGCTTCAAAAGCAGGCGCCTCACTGCTCCTGAGTACATCGGGGGTATCCTCGGGTATTCCGCAACTCGTGAGGGGTGGATCCAGGCGCCTAGCGCTGTTCATTTTGCCGCTAAAGAGGCCAGGGCTGCTGAGGCGGGACGGAGCTCCCGGACTAAGCGTCCATCTTAGGTGCCGCCATGCATGCGCCTCTCGTTATCTGTCTTTTTATACAAGAGCACATTTGAATTAAAATGCCCCTTATAAAGGCCTTATGAGCACACCAGACTAAGAATGGGTAATGCTGTGTACACACGGGCGGACTTTTCGACCAGACTGGTCCGACGGGACGAATCCGTCGGACAATCCGACCATCTGTGGGCTTCATCGGACCTGCAGCAGACTTTTTCAGTCGAAAATCAGACGGACTTAATATTTGGAACGTGTTTCAAATCTTTCTGACAGACTCAAGTCGGGTCGAAAGATCCACTGGTCTGTATGCTAGTCCGATAGACGAAAACCGACGCTAGGGCAGCTATTGGCTACTGGCTACCAACTTCCTTATTTCAGTCCGGTCGTACGTCATCACATACGAATCCATCGGACTTTGGTGTGATAGTGTGTACGCAAGTCCATTCGTTCGAAAGTCCATCGGAAGTCCGCCAAAAGTCCGTCGAAAGTCCGTCGGAAAGACCGTCGGACCTTTGATGCTGAAGAGTCTGCCCGTGTGTACACGGCATTAGAGACAGATTGTGAGTTCAATTGGAAGTATTCCTGAAGGTGCTTGTAAATAGTAGTTACATTCTGAGATGAACTGAACACCTGGGAATTAACCCTCCAAATATAGGTAGGGTTAGGTAGGGTTAGGTAGGGTTAGGCGTATGTTCCTCCACTATTGATATGGAAGTAGGAGCATGGTCTGACCACAAAATATTGTTTATAGTGGAGGAAGATACGGATTGAAGCTAAATTTTATCAACCAATATCATGCAATTCTAATATAGGAATTGTGGCATTGCGAGTGGAAGGTATAGCCCCGGTCTTCAGCATGTTGACACCTCCATGTGTCAAAAACATCTTCCTTGGATTCCGTGGTATAATGGTTGGAGTGCTGGGGGTAGCCCTTTCGGTTTAGAGGACATGTCCAAAGAAGGATCTGCTGTGAGATTAAAGTTCCAGCAAATCACGAGGGATCCTTTTTGAATTATAGAGATCTTTCAGAAGAGTTTTGGGTAAAGAGAAGCTGGTGTGAGTTGGGAGCCTAAGCATTCACTATGGTAAACGGTCTGTTATTTATGTCACAGATAAGAATCAGGTATCTTCCATCTGGATCATGAATAGATTCATGCAAGGTGAAAGCTACTGTATTTTTAACCTCAATAAGAACTCCTTTGCGTTTATGCTGCAAGGATGTGGTAAAAATATGTGGAAAATTTTTATGTTTCAAGGCAAGAGTGGCCGATATTTAAAAGTGCGTTTCTTAGAAGCAAAGTATGTTGCATTCCAGTTTTAGGGATTCTTTCCATAGGGATGTCCTTTTGGTGGGATGGTTAAGTCCCTGTACATTAAAAGTGGTCACTTTGAGTACCATTGTTTATAGAGCTTTTATATATATATATATATATATATATATATATATATATATAACAGTTTTAGAGCTTTTGTTATCTTAGGGCGGTCAGGTAAGGGGTGAAGAGTCCAGAGTGCGTCGGGTTTGCATATTGATGATGATCGCATATCTGCATTCCATTTTATGAAGTGGGTGGAGCATGTCACAGACCTGGAACCGACAATGAGCAAGAAAAGGCAAAACAGGAACTAAATGACATATAAAGAAAACAAGAAACAGTTAGTAAAAATGAAGGTGGTTCTAATTGGAACCTGATTGCGGGGATACTGCACATTATTTGTGGGGGAAACTTTTGTGGGCAATGCGCTCCATCTGACCGGGACGGTCATTTAGTAAAGATCTAGTTAACTTGAAGATATGAGGTGATCAAGCGGTGCAATTTTTTTGTTTGCATTTGTTTGAAACAGTTTTCCAGTCCTCCTGAGTTTTTATTTTGGTAGAGGATGGCTGGGATGCAGGTTCTTGTTCCAGAAGGCTATCCCATGATCTGAGAAGGGCAAAGCCTTCATTAAGTGTAGTTATTACGAATGAAGCATTATCTTGGGTGATAATGAGTTTCATTGGATAACCCCATCGATATGTAATGTCGTGATTGCGTAATGCTTTGGTTATTGGAAAGAGCGACTTTCTTTTTTGTAATTTTTTTGTAATAATGTATTGGGATAGATCTGCGGACAGTTGAAGATGGGAATATTGCTCAGGTAGTTGAGACGCTTCACGGAAGTTGGACATGAACTGGTCTTTAACATGGTAAAAATGCACTCACATGATAACATCTCTCGGGATGTGGGAGGGTTTGGGTAGACAATGTATTCTATCAATCACAATTTCAGAACTTGGGATAGACGGCAGGACATTACGAATCAAGTCGCAGGCATACTGATTTAATTGTGTGATGTGAACAGACTCAGGGACACATCTGAGCTTCACATTATTCCTCCGTGAGTGATGTTCTATGTCTGCGACTTTAGCTTTAAGATTTTCTAGTTCATCATCTTGATCCTTGTGTGCATCTATATGGGTGTTGTGGGATGATGCACATTCGCTCATTTTCCTTTCAATATGCTCCACTCTCCCTCCCAGCTCTTGAACTTCAGCTTTAAAATTATTTACGCATTCCGACATATCTGTGTGCAAGGAAGCACGCAGGGAAACCAACATGTCATTCAGGGTTGTATCAGAAGTAGGCTGATTAGCTGTGGGGAAGCTGTTAATGGTGTCAGCTAGATCCCTAGTGTCATTGAGAGAATACCTGCCATTGCTTACCTCAAGGAAGGATGTTCCAACCATCAGACAGCCGAGGTTTGCTTTTTGCAGGACTTTTTGTGTGCGGGGTTGAAGCTGCAGGAGATCTGGGATGTGGGGCTTTAGGAGCTCCGGTTTGTACAGAGCTCTGTGGCTGTGGAGCTGAAGCCACTGGAATTCCATGCTGTGAGGCTGTGGGAGCTCCGTTGTGTATAGGACTCTGCAAGGTGTGAGAGGAACCGCTGGAGGAGGACGGTGAGCTGTTGCCGGTGCTATCTTGTGCATGCGGCTGTTCCTTAAAGAGAAGGAAATGCTGTAATTTTTGTTTTGTGATGCTTCCTTCCTTTTGTGGGCCATCTCAGGGTGTGTGGTGATGTTTTGGCAGGAGGCTGGAGGTGTTTCACCTTGGTGGGTCACCTGATCAATGATTTGCCCTGTGATCTGGAGAAGTTGTTCAGTCAGGATTCCATCCAGCAGCGCGGTAGCCACGCCCCCCCTTGCAAATGTTTATTCACATATATGAGAATATATATTTCAACATATAACAAGATATTTGTTGTGAAACTTAAGGGAGTTTTGACAAGAAATGGTGTTCCTAGGATTTCAGCAGGTGAATTACAAAGACAAAGGCCCAGCTTGACACATACAACACTCTGCATGCATTTGTGCATGGGGTTCCCCTTAAAACCCCTACAAGCCCCAAAGGCAGGGCCGAACCTGGGCGGGGTGTACGGGGTTCAGTGCACCCGGGAGCCACAGAGGTGGGGGCGCTGAAGTGCCAGAGTGCTCCCCTCCCTCCTCCTCTCCTTGTCCATAGGCGGCTCTCTCCGCCGGTCACCGCCACTGTGTTTCTTGCCGAAGCCCACCCCCCTCCTCCTGTCAAAGAAGGAGAGCGGAAACAGCTGGATATCGGAGCGGCTGTGTCTCTGTGTGCAGAGAGACCAGCCGCGTAGTGACGTCACTGAGGGGCGGTCAGTGCCCGACGTGTTCCAGTTCTCCTCCTCCTGTGTGTAACTCCCGCCTGCTGCCCAAGCCTGACATGCTCTGTTCTTTACATGGGCAGCGCGGCTGCACACTGTCCTCTCCAGCTGCCACCCAGGTGTTTTTTAATCAGCTTAATGGAGGGGTGGGGGTGGTTTGTCCTGGGGTGGTCTGTACTAATGGAGAGGGGTGGTTTGTTCTGGGGGTCTGTACTAATGGAGGGGGGTGGTTTGTTCTGGGGGGTCTGTACTAATGGAGGGGGGTGGTTTGTTCTGGGAGTCTGTACTAATGGAGGGGAGTGGTTTCTCCTAGGGGGTCTGCACTAATGGAGGGGGGTGGTTTGTTCTGGGGGATTTGTACTAATGGAGGGGGGGGGTTGGTCTGGGGGGGTCTGTACTAATGGAGGGGGGTGGTTTGTTCTGGGGGGTCTGTACTAATGGGGGAGTGGTTTGTCCTGGGGAGTCTGTACTAATGGAGGGGGGTGATGTGTTCTGGGGGGTCTTTACTAATGTAGGGGGGGATTTGTCCGGGGGGTCTGTACTAATGGAGGGGGGTGGTTTGTTCTGGGGGGTCTGTACTAATGGAGGGGGGGTGATTTGTCCTGGGAGGTCTATAGTGATGGGGGTCTGTACTGAGGGAGGGATTTATACTTAGTGGGGGGGTCTGCACTGACGGATGGAGGTCTATACTTAGTGGAGGGGGGTCAGTACTGAGGGGTGACTATAGTTAGTGGAGGGGGGTGATACCATGTTTTACCGCACTGGGTGACACCAACCCTAGTGACGCCACTGCAGCCACGGGCTCTTATTTCCACTCTCCCTCTGCTGTACTAGTGAGCGGCGCATGTTTCTTTCCCCGCCTTCATATCACCCAGGGAAGAAAAAAAAGGAGCAAAGAAGAGGATTGTAGGACATGTAGTCCCGAGGACTGGCAGCCCCAGTGTAACACGGAAACTGCAGCCCACACAGCATGCTCAGCTGAATGGGAGAGAGAGAGCCATGAGCCCGGGAAAGCTTTCAGGCAAGTACACCCAGGACTCAAGAGGCAGAGGACAGTGCTGAGGGAACACCATCAGAGAGAGAACCCCGCTGCCCTGTGCCACCAGAGGGAAAGCCACACAGCCTAGCGCCATCCCTGGCGGAGAAAGGAATGGAGTCATTACCATAATACAGATCTGGGCTCTACCCAGTGGAGTTGCCACAAGCAATTCAGAGTGAGCAGACTCCTGATCAGAGGAACCGTTGCTGTATCGCTGGGTCAGGTGAGAGGGCCGATCGGCCATTATCTACTAACGTCCATAGGAACTGCAGTCTCTGACCATCTCTTGTAACATGTCTGCAGTCTCTGACCATCTATTGTATTATGTCTGCAGTCTCTGACCATCTCCTGTAGTATGTCTGCAGTCTCTGACCATCTCCTGTACTATGTATGCAGTCTCTGACCATCTCCTGTACTATGTATGCAGTCTCTGACCATCTCCTGTACTATGTCTGCAGTCTCTGACCATCTCCTGTACTATGTCTGCAGTCTCTGACCATCTCCTGTACTATGCCTGCAGTCTCTGACCATCTCCTGTACTAAGTCTGCAGTCTCTGACCATCTCCTGTACTATGTCTGCAGTCTCTGACCATCTCCTGTACTAAGTTTGCAGTCTCTGACCATCTCCTGTAGTATGTCTGCAGTCTCTGACCATCTCCTGTAGTATGTCTGCAGTCTCTGACCTTCTCCTGTACTAAGTATGCAGTCTCTGACCATCTTCTGTACTATGTCTGCAGTCTCTGACCATCTCCTGTACTATGTTTGCAGACTCTGACCATCTCCTGTAGTATGTCTGAAGTCTCTGACCATCTCCTGTAGTATGTCTGCAATCTCTGACAATCTCCTGTACTATGCCTGCAGTCTCTGACCATCTCCTGTAGTATGTCTGCAGTATCTGACCATCTCCTCTATTATATTTCCAGTCTCTGACCATCTCCTGTAGTATGTCTGCAGTCTCTCACCATCTCCTGTATTATATCTCCAGTCTCTGACCATCTCCTGTATTATATCTGCCATCTTTGACCATCTCTTGTAACATGTCTGCAGTCTCTGACCATCTCTTGTATCATGTCTGCCATCTCTGACCATCTCTTGTATCATGTCTGCCATCTCTGACCATCTCCTGTAGTGTGTCTGCAGTCTCTGACTACCTACTGTAGTATGTCTGCAGTCTCTGACCATCTCTTGTAACATGTCTGCAGTCTCTGACCATCTCTTGTAACATGTCTGTAGTCTCTGACCATCTCCTGTAGAATGTCTGCAGTCTCTGACCATCTCCTGTACTATTTTTTGCAGTCTCTGACCATCTCCTGTACTATGTCTGCAGTCTCTGACCATCTCTTGTAACATGTCTGCAGTCTCTGACCATCTCCTGTGTTATATCTCCAGTCTCTGACCTTCTCCAGTAGTATGTCTGCAGTCTTTGACCATCTCCTGTACTATGATTGCAGTCTCTGACCATCTCCTGTCCTATGTCTGTGGCCTCTTTCTAACAGGAGCCCTCTCTGTGTGCATCAGAGAGACTCCCTTCCAGGTCATATTAGTGTACCCTCTTCCTGTATTTTCTTTATTGTTAAAAGATCATGGGAGGATTTGTACAGAGCTTCTCAGCAACATGTCAGCTATGTGAAAACGACCTGGGACTAGGTAGGAAGATCTTCCTTACAAGTAGGGGCTGTGAGGAAAAAGGAGGGGGGCTGTTTGTGTACAGAGAGGGGCCAGAGCCTTGTGTGTGTACAGATTTGTGTATGCAGTGGTGTATTTTGGTGTTGTGCTACCCCAGGCAAGACTAAATTCAGGCGCCCCTCTCCATCTAAAATTGTCCCACCCCTTCCTTCTCAAGTGGCTATTCTGGGCCCCTGGTGGCTGTGCAGTGTCCCTGTGCGGGGTCCTGGGTCCCTGGTGGCTGTGCGGGGTCCCTGGTGGTTGTGCGGGGTCCCTGGTGGCTGTGCGGTGTTCCTGGTGGCTGTGGGGGGTCCCTGGTGGCTGTGCAGGGTCCCTGGTGGCTGTGCGGGATCCCTGGTGGTTGTGCAGGTGTCCCTGGTGGCTGTGCGGGGTTCCTGGTGGCTGTGCGGGGTTCCTGGTGGCTGTGCGAGGTCCCTGGTGGCTGTGCGGGGTCCCTGGTGGCTGTGCGGGGTCCCTGGTGGCTGTGCAGGGTTCCTGGTGCCTGTGCGAGGTCCCTGGTGGCTGTGCGGGGTCCCTT
The DNA here is from genome assembly GCF_042186555.1 of Aquarana catesbeiana. Lineage (NCBI taxonomy): Eukaryota > Metazoa > Chordata > Amphibia > Anura > Ranidae > Aquarana > Aquarana catesbeiana. Next base: position 145,586,412 of record NC_133334.1, read on the forward strand.
GTGGTTGTGTGGGGTCCCTGTGCGTGGTCCCTGGTGGCTGTGCGGGGTCCCTGGTGGTTGTGTGGGGTCCCTGGTGGCTGTGTGGGGTCCCGGGTGGTTGTGTGGGGTCCCTGGTGGCTGTGTGGGGTCCCGGGTGGTTGTGTGGAGTCCCTGTGCGGGGTCCTGGGTGGCTGCGGGGTCCCTGGTTGCTGTGCAAGATCCCTGGTGGCTGTGTGGGGTCCCGGGTGGTTGTGTGGGGTCCCTGTGCGGGGTTCCTGGTGGCTGTGCGGGGTCCCTGGTTGCTGTGCAAGGTCCCTGGTGGCTTGCGGGGTCCCTGGTGGCTGTGCAGGGTCCTTGGTGGCTATGCAGGGTCCCTGGAGGTTGTGCAGGGTCCCGGGTCCCTGGTGGCTGTGCGGGGTCCCGGATCCCTGGTGGTTGTGTGAGGTCCCTTGTTCGGCCTAGGCCAAAACACAGCACTGTGTGTATGTGAGGGGCTGCTATATATATATATATATATATATATATATATATATACATACATACACACACACACACACACACACGTGTGTGTGGGGGCTGACATATATACAGGTGTGTGTATGAGGGGTGACATATATATCTATATATACACACAGGTGTGAGGGGGGCTGAGTGCATACAGATGAGGTGGCCAGTGTACGGATTTGGTAGGATGGCCCGTGGGCAAGCTCTGGGGCAAGTTGGTGGTCAGGCTTGGGGGGGGCCAAGGCCTAAAGCTGTGTAAGGGGCCCAAAAATGTATGATGGCTGCCCTGAGCTAGGGCCATATGGTATGCTTTTTTTTGTTATAAATATGCGCTTTTGCGAAAAGATATTTGTGACCGCAACATAGCGTGCCTGCAACGCGAATGTCTTTTTTTTTTTTGGGTGCTTAGAGAGAATTCACATTTAGTTGACATATTTCATGGTTTACCTAGTCCACAAAAGAATTCAGCATTGGAGCAGGGAAATTGTATTTATTTTTTTTTCCTCCCCCTCCCTCATTACACTTTCTATTCAAGGACTTGCATGTGTGCACAACCAAATACTTTTGTGTGCAACTAGATTCAATACAGATTTGAAGCGATATGAATAGTTTCCACTAATAGCTAATAACCATGGCAAACATTTTTGGTGATCAGAACTCACCACCCCAAACCCATAAAAAGTTAAAGTGCAGGATTGTCGTACGCAAAAACAGACAAAAATAATACAAAATCCAAAAAGACAGTGCACAAACAAAATCGACACACACACCCATTTGTTTGGAATTAGCAGGAAGCTTCCTTTTCATCTAAACCATTACATAAACCAGATTAACATTAGCAGTTGTAAGTCTAACATGTGAGATTTAAAAGTAACTAGAACAAGATAAAGGTCTGCTAAGGCTCACAAACAATAAACACATGGTCAGTAGGGATGAGCCGAACACCCCCCTGTTCGGTTCGCACCAGAACATGCGAACAGGAAAAAAGTTTGTTCGAACATGCGAACACTGTTAAAGTCTATGGGACACGAACATGAATAATCAAAAGTGCTAATTTTAAAGGCTAATATGCAAGTTATTGTCATAAAAAGTGTTTGGGGACCCGGGTCCTGCCCCAGGGGACATGGATCAATGCAAAAAAAAGTTTTAAAAACGGCCGTTTTTTCAGGAGCAGTGATTTTATTAATGCTTAAAGTCAAACAATAAAAGTGTAATATCCCTTTAAATTTCGTAGCTGGGGGGTGTCTATAGTATGCCTGTAAAGGGGCGCATGTTTCCTGTGTTTAGAACAGTCTGACAGCAAAATGACATTTTGAAGGAAAAAACTCATTTAAAACTACCCGCGGCTATTGCATTGCCGACAATACACATTGACTTGACGGGACTTCCCTGTGACGTCACGGGGAATGCCACAGGAAAGTCCCGTCATGTCCCGTGCGTCAGAGGGGGGCGGGGTCACCGGGTGGCCCCGCCCCCCCGTTATTTAAGAACTGTCAGACGAGGAGCGCCGTCACACAGCGGGAGCCTCCCTCCATGCCAGCATGGGTGCGGAGCGGCCCGGAGAAGAAAATTAAGAATAGAAGAAGAGAAGAAGAGAAGAAAAGAAGAAGAGAAGAGCGGGAGCCTCCCCCCAATGCCATGGGTGCGGAGCGGCCCGAGGAGAAGAAGATAGAAGACGTCGCGGAGGAGATGCTGGACGAGAACGCCGGAGGAAGAACCAGAAGAGCCAGAAGAACCAGAAGAACCAGAAGATGAAGGAAGATAGAAGAAAGAAGAAGAATTTAAATAAGGGAATTGTCAAAAACTGTCTCTTGTCATTTTTAACATTTTTGACAGTTTTTTAGTGAAATGGTAGGGGTAAGTACCCCCTTACCATTTCACACAGGGGGGGCGGGATCTGGGGGTCCCCTTGTTAAAGGGGCTTCCAGATTCCGATAAGCCCCCTGCCCGCAGACCCCCACAACCACCGGCCAGGGTTGTGGGGATGAGGCCCTTGTCCTCATCAACATGGGGACAAGGTGTTTTGGGGGGCTACCCCAAAGCACCCTCCCAATGCTGAGGGCATGTGGCCTGGTACGGTTCAGGAGGGGGGGCCGCACTCTCGTCCCCCCCTCTTTTCCTGCGGCCTGCCAGGTTGCGTGCTCGGATAAGGGTCTGGTATGGATTTTTGGGGGGACCCCACGCCGTTTTTTTTTTTTTTTTTGGCGCGGGGTTCCCCTTAAAATCCATATCAGACCTGAAGGGCCTGGTATGGAATTTAGGGGGACTCCCACGTCATTTTTTTTTTTTAATTTTGGTTCGGGGTTCCCCTTTGGGGAATTCCCATGCCGTTTTTATCAATGAACTTCTATGTGTATTGTCGGCAATACAATAGCCGCAGGTAGTTTTAAATGAGTTTTTTCCTTCAAAATGTCATTTTGCTGTCAGACTGTTCTAAACACGGGAAACATGCGCCCTTTTACAGGCATACAATAGACACCCCCCAGGTACGAAATTTAAAGGGATATTACACTTTTATTGTTTGACTTTAAAGGGGTTGTAAAGGTATTTTTTTTTTTTTTTTTAAATAACAAACATGTTATACTTACCTTCACTGTGCAGCTCGTTCTGCACAGAGTGGCCCCGAACCTGGTCTTCTGGGGTCCCTCGGTGGCTGTTTCAGCTCCTCCCCGCAAGCATTTACCACCTTAATGCGAGCTCCCTCGCATGGTGGTGAGTGCTTGCGGGCGCGCTCCCGTGATACAGCCGGCGGCTATAGCCGCCCGCTGTATCACTCGGCCCCGCCCCCCGGCGCGCCGCGTCATCGGATGTGATTGACAGCAGCGCGAGCCAATGGCTGCGCTGCTTTCAATCCATCCACTGCAGCCAATCAGCGACCAGGCTGAGCTGCAATGAAGATGACGAGGACGAGCAGCGAAGATTCGAGGCGTCAGGTAAGTAAAACGGGAGGGCTGGGGGCGGCGGTACTGTCGAAAGTTTTTTCACCTTAATGCATAGAATGCATTAAGGTGAAAAAATTTTTACCTTTACAACCCCTTTAAGCATTATTAAAATCACTGCTCCTGAAAAAACGGCCGTTTTTAAAACTTTTTTTTGCATTGATCCATGTCCCCTGGGGCAGGACCTGGGTCCCCAAACACTTTTTATGACAATAACTTGCATATTAGCCTTTAAAATTAGCACTTTTGATTTCTCCCATAGACTTTTAAAGGGTGTTCCGCGGCATTCGAATTTACCGCGAACACCCCAAATTGTTCGCTGTTCGGCGAACTTGCGAACAGCCAATGTTCGAGCCGAACATGAGTTCGACTCGAACTCGAAGCTCATCCCTAAGGGTCAGACTGGACAAAGACACAATTTGGAAACACGCCCAAAAAAATACACTTTTAAGGGCCTTAATGAAATCTATACCAGCAAACAGATAAAGCAATCATCAAACTACAGCCTTAGTGGGAAGTGAGTCGAGCATTATGCACACCCCGCCAACAAAACAAAACAAAAAAAACTATATACAGTACTTGACAGCGAGAATGTGTTTCCAGCGTGATCCCATCGCACTGGTTCTCGGCGACAGGGTACTGTGCATCTCGCGCTGGTTCACTCATCGCGAAAGGAAAATTGTTTTTTCCTTTCCCAATGAGTGACAAGCATTGCTGATAGGTGTCTGGTATGAATCATGAGGGGGAACGCCTTATCCAGGCACGCACCCCAAAGCACCTTGTCCCCATATTGATGAGGACAAGGGCCTCTTCCCGACAACCCTGGCCGTTGGTTGTCAGGGTTTGCGGGCGGGGGGCTTATCGGAATCCAGGAGCCCCCTTTAATAAGGGGGCCCCCAGATCCCAGCCCCCCACCCTATGTGAATGAGTATGGGGTACATCGTACCCCTACCCATTCACCTGGGGGAAAAAGTGTCAATAAAAAAACACACTGGTCTGGTATGGATTTTTGGGGGAACCCCCATGCCATGTTTTTTATTTTGACGCAGGGTACCCCTTATTATCCATACCAGACCTGAAGGGCCTGGTAATGGACTGGGGGGGAACTCACGCCGTTTTTTTCAATGATTTGTATGTATATTGCTGGGATCCGTTAATAAATTACAGCCGTGAGCAGTTTTAAATTACATTTCTTCCTTTAGAAATGGCATTTTGCTGCTCTCATTCATTACACTATGTACAGCAGCCGTGTAAGCAGCTTTACATAGTGCGGGGCATGGACTTGAGCCCCCGATCTCACAGCAGAGAATGCTCCCCCTCTGACAACACGGGGAAAGCCACAGGGAAGTCCTGTGAATTCCCCGTGCGTCAAAAGAGGGTGGGGTCACCGGGTGGCCCCGCCCTCTGTTATATAAGAAATGTCAGAAGAGGCGGCTGAAGACTCCCACTGAGGCGGATTGTGCAGACGGAGCAGAGAAGAAGCCTGGAGGAAGATGCGGGATGAGAAGAGCAGATGAAGAAGAAGATGGAGGAAGAAGAAGAACACCAAAAGAACACCAGAAGAAAGAAGATGGAAGAAGAAGCCGAAAGAAGAAGAGATTAATAAAGGACTTGTCAAAAACCATCTCTTGTGTTTTTTAAACTTTTTTGTTAAATGATAGGGGTACATTTGTACCCCATTACCAATTCACACAGGAGGGGTCGGGATCTGGGGGTCCCCTTGTTAAAGGGGGCTTCCAGATTCCGATAAGCCCCCTGCCCGCAGACCCCCACAACCACCGGCCAAGGGTTGTGGGGATGAGGCCCTTCTCCCCATCAACATGCGGACAAGGTGCTTTGAGGGGCTACCTCAAAGCACCCTCCCAATGTTGAGGGCATGTGGCCTGGTACGGTTCAGGAGGGGGGGCGCTCTCTCTCATCCCCCCTCTTTTCCTGCGGCCTGCTCAGATAAGGGTCTGATATGGATTTTTGAGGGGGACCCCACGCCATTTTTTTTTTAATTTTGGCGTGGGGTTCCCCTTAATATCCATACCAGACCTGAAGGGCCTGGTGTGGAATTTAGGGGGACCCCACGCCATTTTTTTTAAATTTGGTGCGGGGTTCCCCTTAATATCCATACCAGACCTGAAGAGCCAGGTATGGAATTTAGGGGGACCCCCACGCATTTTTTTTTCATTTTGGGTCGGGGTTCCCCTGTGGGGAAATCCCCTGCAGGTTTTATCAATGAACTTTTATGTGTATTCTCAGACCGACAATAAATTAATAGCTGCGAGTAGTTTTAAATGACTTTTTTTTCCTTTGAAATGTCATTTTGCTGTCAGACTGTTCTAAGCACGGGAAACATGTGCCCCTTTACAGGCATACTATAGACACCCCCCCAGGTACTAAATTTAAAGGAATATTACACTTTTATTGTTTCACTTTAAGCATTATTAAAATCACTGCTCCCAAAAATAACGGCCGTTTTTAAAAATTCTTTTTGCATTGATACATGTCCCCTGGGGCAGGAATCAGGTCCCCAAACACTTTTTATCACAATAACTTGCATATAAGCCTTTAAAATGAGCACTTTTGATTATTCATATTCATGTCCCATAGACTTTAACGGTGTTCGCGTGTTCAAACAATTTTTTTGCCCGTTCGCAAGTTCTGCTGCGAACTAAACCAGTGGGGTGTTTGGCTCATCCCTACTCTCAGGTCAGGTTCATGCTTTGGCCAATCAGTAGCCGTCAATGCACTGCGATCTCACTGTGCATTGACGGTCTTACGGTGCATCATGGGGCATTCCGCGGCGCTCAAATTTCCCACGAATGCCCCGTAATGTTCTAAATTCAGCGAACAGGTGAACACCCGATGTTCTTTGAACATTGGGCTCATCCCTACTGTGCACTGATAAGGTTACTGAATTAATTTCACAAAGTACACTTACCATGGAAGATTGTGGAAGTTATCCTGTCCTTCCCATATAACAAAACCCTTGTTCTCGACAGGTTACCTCTAATGTGATACAAAGTTTATAAAGATAGTCTTGCCTCCACCTATTTATAGCTTTTTCACAGGGAAAAGAAGAGGTAACTCTCCTATCGTTCAGGAATGAGACTTAAGTAGTTGTGTTTCTTAAGCCTGGGAAAAATAAAGAAAATTGTGATAGGTATAGACCTATCTCTTTTCTAAACAGCAATATTAAGATTGTTTCTAAATTTCTGGAACAGAGACTGGTTAAAGTTATTCTAGATTCGATCCAGTTTTATACCAAGGGACATTGTATGATATCAGATGACTGCACACAATCATCTATGCTGCCTGACAACAAATATCCTGGACTAATAATATCCATGGGCATGATAAAAGCCTTTGATACAGTTCTCTGGAGTAATTTATGGTGGGTGATGCAACATATGGGCATTGCCCCCTTGCATATATTTCAAGGCAGACCACAGGAGCTGTGGACTTCAGATGCCACTCTCTGGAGCAGAAAACCTCCTTGTATGTTGACAATGGTCTGGCCTACTTTGATGTTCAGAGGACTTCTTTAGAAAATTACTGTGAATAGCGGATTAATTTGAGTAGGTCTGGGGTCCAATGGTAGAAAAATCTGGGGCCTTCCCTGAAGGCTCTGCAGAGCCCTATACATTTGTTGCCTTTTCCAAATTGTGACAGATGCAGCACTTTAAATATTTAGACATTGTTATTCATACTGATACTAAGCAGCTTCCTACCAATAATGTCCTCCCTATTCTCTCCTAAAAGGAAACTAAACTTCAGCAATTGGCCAAATTAACTTAATAAAAATGGTTCTTAATATGGAATCATTCTCCCCTTTGACTTTCAGGATTAGCCCTACAAGCCATAGGGGCTGATGGAAAACTTGCAGCTCTGAATCAATATAATTTCTTGACTTCCCAGCTGGCCTTTGTCCTTAATTGGCTGTGATCCAAGGAGCCCTCTTCTATTACAAGTGTTTGTGTTTTTTGTGGACTCTTGCAAGCAGTTCAGAAATCACCCATATAGATTGTCACCACATGCTTGTAAAAATATATCTCAATGGAAATGAGGTTATCTTTAAAAAAACGCTTCAAACCTCAAATGCTCATAACCTGACATTTTCAGGGTCACAGGCGGTATTTGGGAAAAAACCTACAGTAAATACCTCATGCAGTCTGGTTCTGTGAATGGAGACCATTGTCTCAAAAAACAATTATATAAATTTCATTTGAGTACAGTGTTGCATAATGGAGTAATTGTCAGTCAAATATTACAGCATTTCAAACTGAAAAGTAGCCTGGTATGAAGGGTAATAGAGGCTGGTCCTCAGGTGGAAAAAACACACAATTTTGTCAAGTTATGGTATAAAACTATCCCTAGATCCCTAGACTCTTTAATGAGACTAGTACTCTGCTCAGAAAATCCATAAGTAACAAATTTACTAACATTCTGAAAGCCATATTGATTTAACGCCACTCCAAACCAGATTACTCCCCCCCAAAAAAATGTCACTTTCTATTGATTACTAGAATTAGTTAAAGTGTTTGTTAACCCCAAAAAATTAAATAAAGATCCTGTTCCTTTAAAGCATGTTATACAGCATAGTGCCTGTGCTGTGTAATTTGGCCCCCTGTATCACCTGAAATGCCTGGCTGATCCTGACAGTTTCTACCCTCCTCCCTGTACACTGACCACAATATATCTGGGCTGATGAGCCCTGACACCATTGTCAGCATACATGCCTCCGTCATACGCAGCTTGCTCCTGTGTCCTCTCCTCCATCCTCTCCCCCCTCTGCCTGTCAGCTCCATGTCCACGCCACCCCCTCCCATCCTGCTGCTCAAATTACTGTTTATTTTCAATACAATCTCTGTTTTTTACTGTAATGGCCCCCTGTGACTGTGCTGTATAAAAATAATGCTGTATATACACACCTTCTTTACAGAGCGCTGATCTGCACTCATTGACCCACCCACTATCTCCTCTCTCGGCCCAACAGATGCAGTGGGCGGGGCTGTCTCTCTCCTCCTCCCCTCCTGATTGACGTCAGCGGGGGGATCCCTGGCCCCACCCGCTGCATCTGTCGGACCGAAAGAGGAGATAGGCGGTGGGTTAATGAGCGCAGATCAGCGCTCTGTAAACAAGGTATATACAGCATTATTTTTATAAAGCACAGTCACTGGGGGCCATTACAGTAAAAAACTGAGAGAAAAATGTAAAGTTACGTTGGTGGGTAAACAACCACTTTAAGCTATTATATAGATCAAATAAAAACATGCTGCTTATGCTATTGTTAAAAAGGAAAAGAAAAAGATTAGACAATGTAGAACATAATACAAAAACATGTATGCAGGATGTTTAGTAACACATAAAATGAAAAGCCTTTGTTTCATCCAATAGGTACATTTTTCTCACCTTTGGGAAATGAACAATAGAAGTCTTTGCACATTAACTAATATTTTCTAGTTATGCTTTGTCATTCCAGATTCACTTTGAAGCATAGTATGATGGAACGATTCAATATATTGTGAGCAGAGATATCTGACCTTTAGAACTGCCTATTTTACGTGCATTCTGCTCTTAAATCATATCAGATTATTTCACCTGTCTGTACTGTGTTCAGGTAAAATTTTAGCATATTCTTCTTTGTGCTGCAAAGAAAACACTATTGTGCACCTATTTGTTTAGCACTCAGGAATTTTACGTATAGAGTGTGATTAATATTACATTAACTTGCTCATGATGATATGGCTTCAAAGAGATTAAAGTGATTATAAACAATGACCTTGTAAAACAACCCATTCAGTTTAAAATATAAATGAAAGACAAAACATTTTTGTATAGATATAAAAAAAAAATTATACATCCCTTTTTTCTCTTTTTTATAATTGATTAAAATCCCTCTGTTCTCAGCTGCATAAGAGCTGGGGGGAGGAGACACACTGAGCTTCCCAGTGAATGGCTTTGTAGCAGGGGCATGTCAGGACAAGTTTGATAATTGGAGGAGAATACATTGATTTCCCAGTATAGCTAGAGAAATGACCACAGTGTGCTCTCCTGCTTAGTGTGGTTAGTTTTTAATAGAAAGCAGAGAGACTAGCAGGAACACTAGGGATTTCACATAAAGGAAGCAATACAAAGAGAACAGGATACTTCCTCATACAAGTACATGGTACATCTGGCACATATCAGGAATATGTGTTGGGGTTACAAACACTTTAACAAAGTAACAGCCCTGCAATTGGAATATGGGTAAAACATCACAGCCTTTACTTTCATGCTTTAAAATGTCATCCATATAATCCCAATGAAAATCTTACATTTTCCATAATTTTCAAGTCACTATACTCTCTTAACTATTTAAGCAAAGTTATGTGGCAATTTAGTCATTTATAGACTGATCAGGACCGACAAGGATTACAGATCAGCATCACCCACTGGTGCATTGATCCAGTGGTTTGGATAATACTTATTTAGTTATCATTTTGTTGTTAGGGTGAGTTCCCATACATAATTAGTCATGATCTGAACTTGCCTGTGTTTAGTTTTAAGCGGGCCTGGCAAAACTATTTTTAAGATTAAGTGCTGAATCTGAACCTAATTTAAGTCAATGACTGATAGCCAAACCTTAAAAAACAAACAATGCCCATTTTCTTTGCTGAACCTCTGAATAAGCATAATTTGATCTGAACTGGCCAGCCCATCCCTATAAGTAATATACATACATACTGTGAGAACCACTTGAGGTATAAACTTCAGCACAAGGGATGAGCCAAACATACCTGGGTTTGTTTTGAGGAAGGTTCAGCAAACATTACAAAAATTTGGATGTTATGAAGTCAATAGTAGCAGAATAGTAAAAGCAAATAATGGCCATTTTCTGGATTACTAAACAAGAGAGTTTCTAACAAATGACATGGGTGACTAGGCCCTGCCCTGAGGAACATGTTCCAAAACAAAACTGTTTTTATAAAAATTCTGTTTGGCAGGGAGCAGTGATTTTAATTTGTATTACATGGGCAATATTAAAAATGCAAAATTCCTTTAAATAACATGCTCAGGAATGATCCTGCCCCAGAAGTGATGCATCTGTACAATGTATGCAATCTACTGCAGCAAAATTTACATTTACAAAAAATAAAAAAATATGTTTAAATTGCTGGCAAATAATAGCTTTGTCTGATTACTTCTGTTCGTAAACAAGGTGGCTGGGGATTCCCTTCATCTATACCAGACCCTTATCTTAGATAAGGGTCTGGTATGGATGAAAGGGGACCCCAGAAAAGAAAACAATATGGTGTTCCCTCAATATCTTTGTCTCACAGATCTGTGAATGGGAAAATTAAATAGATGGTCTGTGGGTTTTTCCTTATGGCAAGTAGATGGGCGTCATGGATCAGCAAAGCTGAACAACATGATTGAAGGCAATTTACATTTTTTTTTTTTAATTAAAGGATTTATCAAAAATGGTATGTGTGTTTTTACTACCATTTCACTTTTTTTTCTGAATAAGTTTGGACCGAACTGGGAGCCCATCTCTATTCTGCAGCAAAATGAGATCTGTAATCATAAAATACTCGGGAGACATTTGGTTGCCTAAAGATAAACTTTTCAGCATTGAATTATTAAAGCTTATGTCATTAATATAAAGTTAAATCATTATTTTGTGTTGAAAGCTACTTCCTGCAAACAACGCCTAAACAGATAATCCCCTGAGCTTGCTTAAGTTAAACCAGTTAGAAATTGACTCAACCTGCAACTCACTGAAGGGTCCCCCTAAAGGGAGGGTAAACTACTGTTTACTCTCTGATCAGAAAGTAAATATCCATCTGTACATATGGTTTACCAGTATTCTTTGGACATTCCGTATCACCATGCTGACGTTCACCTTCTCGTTTAGAGCCTATCACCAAAGAGTAGATTCTCATGGTTGCAAGGAAGTCAGTCGCAGAACTCTTCCAGTAACATTTACACTGACTTTTAACTTGGAATAAAGTATAATTTGGCAATAAGAGTGAGCTACTGTATCTGTTCATGGAAATGAGATTCTACCATCTATATTGAAAAATGTAAAATCAAATAAGTAACACCCTTTTTAATATGTACTTAAAAATAACCAATCTGAATATCAATTTATGAGCAGGGAATATAAAAAAATAAATAGAGTGTGATTCTATACATGATTAAGTGTTTGAAGGTTTACTTCAAAAAGAAACTTACAATTGCTTGAAATTTTCTTGGATGTGTAAATACAGAAAGACCAGCATAGATATCACTACAGATATTGGAAGACTAAACACTACTAAACCTATCAGTCTTTGTTCATTAGGATAGGCATACCAGGTGAAGCTTGTCTCAGCGGAGCAAGTATTAAACAAAGTCTATTATAGCAAGCTTTCAGTGAGAGGAATTGTACTGTTATGTAATGGAGAAGCATTTTTTCCTTACTTTATAAGACAATGTTGATATTGTCAGCTGATTCTCAGCTCTGGAGAGAACAGACATCACCAGCTCAGCACATCTCTATCCAAATCATAATTTATCATCCTTGAATACGCAACCTTTGCTGAACCCCTATGGATTTATGGATCCAGGGGAAACTTAAATAAAAATATTTTAATGGAAGCAGAGAAGTATTCTTGTTTACTGGGCACTGCTTATTCCGTTTTAAAGTGAGTGGCACTTGGGCAACTGAACAGTTCTATACTTTGACCCACAATGTGCACAAATCATAATTGACTTTGTTAATATCAAATAGAAAAACATTTTTATTGAGGTTTTAGAAGAAGAATCTTATTTTTATTATTTTATTTATTTTTTATGTAAAACAAATTTATCTTGAATACTGAACACTGTATTTATAAAATGTTAGCAATGGCATGACAGATGACACCATACATTATACATATAAATAACACTGTCATTTACACAAGTATATAAGTAGAGGAAAAGTAACAAAGATAGAATAAAAAAAAACTCAAATGAATTAAACTGCAATACCATACAGCAGAATATTTAATTTAGCTTCATATAAAATGAAATGAAATTAAAATGAAAGGATTATGCTAAGTGATAATTATATTTAAACAGCAACTCAAAACAACAGCTTTAATCAATCAGTGACCTGCTAATGCTACGTAATGAACATTGAAATTTTGCTAAGGTCACTGTAAGGCCCCATGTGCACTGCTGCTGCTAAACTTAAATTTAGGAGCAGTTGGGCATTTTCTTCAACTGCTCCTGAACTCTCCTTTATGTTATCTTATCAGTACATGTACATTTAGTCGTTTACAATCGTTTCTAGGCAGTTGAGCTTCAAGGCTATTTTTGGAATGCAAAAACATGGGTTCAGAAGCTGAGTGTCATGGTTATGCAATAGAGTTTCCCTGTCAGCTTACCTGTCTCCATGTGTTCATCTCTAAAGACCAGCTGCCTCTCACCTGACTGGTTTTATAACCTCTCCTCCAAGCATGGCCCCACCCCAGGCCCTATCAGGGAACCCTATATTAACCTGTGCACTGCAAGCCAGCAGTGCTGATCAACCATTGTGTGTTAGCCTCCGTGTGTACTTGCTGTGTTTCCTAGGTCTGATTCCAGTTACAGACTTTGGCCTGTTCTTAACTATTCCTGTCTGCTCGTGACCCTGACCTTTGGCGTGTCCTCGACCATGCCTGTTTGCCTGTGACCCTGAACCTTGGCGTGAACTCTGTTGTCCTTGTCTGCTTGTGGGCCTGACCTTGGCTTGAACCTTACTTTCCTTGTTGTTCCAGCCTGCTGCCTCCTTCCTCTTCTCCTGTAGTCTACCATGAGCGTTGTTAAGTTGAACCGTGAAATAAAGGACATCAATGCCAATAGAGCTGCATTTTTCTCATGCTGGTTTACTTCAGAATATGCACTGTACAGTGGATCACATCTCTTCAGGACAATGTGATACAGTTTACAAGGCAGTACAGATTTTATAGAGAATGGTTATACAGTAATCTTATGGCGGGCACAAGCCCAAAGTTACACGTCACAAGTACGCATTTTACTTAGTATTTCAACACAGGTTTTGGCTAACTCTCGGGGTCACTTTAACCCAAAATATTTTAATATGACAAGTTGTTTTGACAGAAAGAAAGATTAATTATTTGGAAGAAGATAATTTGGCTTTTAGACAGGGACTTTCTATGTCAACATCTTTCCATATCACATCTTTTCCGAGAATTGTGTCATATCATTGGCAGAACATTTTAATGTCAACTGGTCAGCCACATGTGTTGCAATACCAAAAGAATTCAGAAACATTTTACAGAAAAACAAGTATAATAAGAATTATCAGAAATACAAATTCATGTTGAAGAGGAACTCTGGATACATAGAAAGATATGGTTCATATATTTCATATCTTCACAGCCCCTCCTGTGTTTAGAATTCTTTCGGTATCCCTTTTAAGCTTCTTCTGTGTCTTTAGGTTGATCTCCAGGTATACGGACCACCATCTCATGAGCAGTTCTGACTCAAGACCTTAAGGGCTCAGAAGAACCAATATTAGTACCAGCACGTGTGATTATCTTCAAACAACATTTGCATAACATAGGTGCGCATTTAACTATCAGGATTATGAGGGCTATAATTCCTACAATGTATAGAATACCATGTAAAATTCCAGAAAACCATCCTGCGATACCAGAAAACCAGTTGAGAGGATTGAGCCATGAAAGCCAGCCTTCCCAGCTACCCTCAACCCAAGCAGTTTCGGTATGTTCTTTGCGAAAATTAACCTTCATTTGTTGTACCTTTTCTACATGCGAAATGATGGCATCTTCAGTCTTAGTATCATTTCCAATGTAGTTACAACAGATAGTTCCCACTATGGTGCATATTCCTCCTTGACTGGCCGTGAGATAATCCAGCACCAGCCGGTGCTGCAAAACCTCTTTTTTGATCATCTTCAATTCTATAGCAAGGGCTATAAAGTTTCTATCATACAAGGCAGTAATGTTATCCATCAGGTCTGCCAAATCAATGATGAAACTGAAAGCCTTTTTAATACAACATCTATTTACCCAAGGAATAGAAAACAATGGTTTGATCTCTCTGTCATGTGATTCAACATTTGTGAAGTTATCATCTGACTTAGGATAAAATGTAGGCCTAACAGGAGGATCATCATTCTTCTCATTAATCTCGGAGTCTTCTTCTTCCTCTTTTCCTCCTGGGATTTCATCTTCTCCTGGAGCTGACTGATCAGTGAGGTCCCTTTTAATAAGGTGCACAAAGTCTTTTTAAGAAAGTGTATAGGTATTTTGTGGAGTTGTGTTTCCTGAAAGTCATTATCCTCCATATACCACGTAGCAGGTATGACTCTACCAAAGTAACAAACCCCATTAGAATTCAAAGGAACCCTAAGTATAGGCTTTCTTTCCACATATGAAGTAATAACCTGGTGGGGCAACACAAGCTTTATTGAAATTATATCCTTGTAGGCACATCAATAGCTTCATATTATTCTGCCGGGAATGTTGACGATATGTGTAATCATGTAATTCCTGATATCTGTCAGTACTCCACACAACATCCTTACCATCAAACCAATACTTGAAATCGGCATTATCCATGCAGTTGGAGTTCGGGTAGTACTCTGGTAACCCTGGGAAAGCAATTCAGGTGTATAGGTTCGAGTAAAGTTAATGCAGACTACTGGTTTTCTCAATGGAGCATTTGTGAACAGTAGAAGTGAAATAGCTCTGTCAATCATTGTTCTACTGACTTCACCAAAGTGTGCACTGTCCTCTATTTCAGCTAAAGTGCTGGGTATTCCTAACAAAGGTATAGTCTTATGAGAAATAGGTGCATGTGTGCATATCCAGCAATTAGTGATATTCAGTTTCTTGGCAGCTTACAGGTGCATAGCTACAAAAGAGTTATGGAAAGGCTCTGCTAGTTTGGCATGATATTCATGTGCGGCTTCCCTCCGTGCTCTCAGATCAGCATCTGAAACCGGTTCACGTTGCAACATTTCTTCCATTACAGTAGCATTAAAAAGAAAAGTGTCTTATATCTTACCCTTTTCTTTCTTGTATGTCCATTCATATGCCATGACTGTAATCCATACCACCACTCCACTGCAGAGGATAACACTCCAGAGCTTCACATTCATCTTAGGCCCTAGGAGATTCATTCTGCAGTCTTCTTGCTCGCGCACGAGTCAGTGGAGGAGACCTGGAAGGTAAAGGTACAGAACAATTCTTGCCAGTAGCAGACCGTCTTATATTCACTTTTGGAACCACAGACTTCTTACAGTGTGAACCATGCACCCAATACTTATAGTCTTTCAGCTTCACTGCAGTAGGGGACACAAGAATGACCTGAAATAGTCCTTTCCACTTAGGGGACAAAGTAGTCCGGGATGTGTGATTCTTAATATACACCCAATCTCCTTGACTTTAGTCCATGAGTTCCTTCACTCGTGTCCACAGGTTGTCCCGCTTTGGCTCTGGAAAAAGTATCAGAAAACACATTTGCCAATTTGCGAACATATCCTATCATGGAATCTTGACCATTTATTAAAGTCACTGTCTCTGGCTGCACAAGAGATGAATGTAGTCTCCTGGGCGGTCGCCCAAACAGTATATCAAAAGGTGACAGTCCATGTTTCTCTTTAGGGGTAGTCCTAATGGTCGCCAAGGCTATAGGTAATGCTTTTACCCATGTACTTTGCCCATTAGCAGTTATTTTGGCCAAATACCTCTTCAAAGTCTGATTGCTGCGTTCCACCAGGCCACTAGCCTGAGGTCTGTAAGGAGTATGCAATTGCTCTTTCATACCCAAAATACTCACTACTTCTGCCATAAGTTTGTTATCAAAATGTGTCCCTCTATCTGAGGAAATTATTGACCCTATACAAAACCTTGGGATCAATTCCCTCGTCAGACATTTTACCACAGTTCTGGCATCATTTTTGGACATGGGCCAAGCCTCTGGCCAGTTAAAAATTGACCAATGCAAACCAAAAGATACTTATATCGACCACAAGGGGGCATATCCGAGAAGTTAATTTGCACAATTTGAAATGGCTCCTCAGTATGTGGAATATGCTCCATGGGAGTGGGCACTGACTTCCCAATGTTATGCATTTGACATATAGAACATTCAGTATCTTCACAGCGTGAGCTGTGAGACCCTGGGGGCCGCGACCTGGAGCCAGACTGCAGCGCAGTCCATCCTCACCACTAGAGGCTCTAGTGAACACCTGCTGGCTCTTAGACTCCGCACCCTGGGGAACCTATGCTCTAGCTCCCAGTGGGATCTGTGTCAGTGATCCAGTAGACCTGCTTCCTGAACCTCCCAGGGTTCAATCCGCAGCAGTCAGTCCTAGGATTCACTACCTTAGCGGTGCACTTCTGGCCCCTATAGAGTGCATCTGTCACCTAGCCTCAAGGTGACCTGACAGTTTGATCAGCCATGGACCCGGATGATGTTCCGCTACCCGCAGATGATCCGTTGCTGGGCTTAGTTCGCAGACTTGAGACCCAGGAATCACATCAGACCCAGGTGATGCGATTCCTTCAGGATTTGTCATCCCGTTTTGAACAGGTTCAGGCCTCATTAGGACCCCCGATTCAACAACCTCACCCGCTATCTGCTGATGCACCTATCGCACCAGTCACAGCCACACATTCATTACAACTGCCAGCTCCAGCCCGTTTCTCTGGGGACTCCAAGGCTTGCAGGGGGTTCCTTAGCCAGTGCATTTTCATTCATTTCATTTCAATCATTTTGAACTTCAGCCCCAAAACTTCCTGTCCGATCGGGTGAAAGTAGCCTATATTATATCCCTCCTGTCCGGCGAGGCGCTAGCTTGGGCTGCCCCTCTGTGGGAACTGAATGATCCAGTGGTTTCTAGCCTGTCTGATTTCTTGAAACTTTTTCGGAATATCTTTGAGGAACCGGGTCGTGTCTCCTCAGCGGCTAGCGCTCTTTTACGTCTCCGTCAAGAGTCCGCTTCTGTGGGACAGTATGCGCTTCAGTTCCGTATCCTAACAGCTGAAATGAGCTGGGATAATGAGGCCCTAGTTGCAACCTTTTTATGTGGCCTCTCTGATAGAGCGAAGGATGAATTAGCAGGAAGATCCCTTCCTGCTGATCTGGACGGTGTCATCACCTTGTGTAACCAGATCGATATTCGCTTTCAGGAGAGGGCCCTGGAAAAAAGACGCCAGCACTCCCCGTTCCTTAGGCAGCTTGAGCTCCCAGTCCCTTCTCTTCGATCCGAGGAGCACCCCCTGCCCATTGAGGAACCTATGCAGCTGGGCTGGACCAAGTTGTCTCCTGAAGAATGCGCTGGGCGCAGAACTCTGGGCTTGTGCCTCTATTGTGGGGCCAAAGGTCATTTTCGTGACACTTGTTCTCTTCGTCCGGAAAAATGATCGGGGTTAATGCATCTGGAAGGTGGAGTATTAGACCCTGAAGTATCACCTTCTCGTCTTCTTCTTTCTGTGGTCCTTCATGTCGGCACTTCCTCTTGTTCGGTCTCGGCACATCTGGATTCCGGAGCCGCTGGCAATTTCATGGATTGGGAAACTGCATCTTCCATGAGACTTACCCTTTTGCCCCTTTCAACGCCATTGGTGGTCTTGGCGATTGATGGCACTGTTCTCCCAGGGGGTCCTATCCGCTTCCAGACCCTTCCTGTTAAAATGTCGGTAGGGACACTCCATCAGGAGTGGATATCCTTCCTTGTCTTACCTAAGGCTTCATCTCCTATCATATTGGGTCTTCCTTGGTTACGGTTCCATTCTCCACACATTGACTGAACTGCTGGACGGATCCTGGCTTGGGGTTCCTCCTGTTCCTCTTCCTGCCTACTCAAGGTTACCCCAAAAGAGAAACTTTCTGTTGCCACCATCCCAGTATCTTCTGCTCTTCCCGCTGCATATAGCGATTTCTGCAATGTCTTCTGCAATAGTTGGGCTGAGGCACTCTGGGTCATGTGGCACTCTGGATGAGGAGCCCACCTGTGAACTTGAGCTGATCATTCACTCCAGTTTGCATGGTCATTTACCTTTGCCTGTTCCTGGACCCCCTTGAACGCACACCCAGGCTGACTCGTCTACAAGTTCCACAGTCGCTACGCCCTGTGATGCGATTCTGGTGGTCGCTGCACCTGGCAATGCTGTTCAGTCGGCCTCTGCACCAGTTCAGCCTATGCCCAGTGAAGCTATCCAGCTTGACTTCTGTGACACATCACTTTCTAACCAACCTGGTCTCAGGGATCCACTGACTTCTGCCCAGTCTGATGATCCTGTGTTGGATGTCCAGTTCATCTTTAAGGGTCTGGGGGACCCTGTTAAGACTCCTGATGGTCTTCTTATGCCTTTACCCATTCCTAAGAAGCCTTTAGCCCTCAATAAGTCCTCTTGTCCTCTCCCTACCTCAGTTTCGGTCTCTGAGGATAATCTTAAGTAGGAGGTTAGTCAAGTTCTCCATTCCCAGCACATAGAGGCATTCTTCAGTACCTCGTACATTGGGAAGGGTTTGGTCCTGAGGAGAGGTCTTGGATTACTGCATCTGAGATCTTTGCACATCGTCTGTTAAGGAGGTTTCATCTGGAGTTTCTCTTTAAGCCAGGGCCCAGGCGGGGGAGGGGGAGGCCTCATGAGAGGGGGGGTACCTTCATGGTTATGCAATAGAGTTTCTCTGTCAGCTTACCTGTCTCCATGTGTTCATCTCTAAAGACCAGCTGCCTCTCACCTGACTGGTTTTATAACCTCTCCTCTAAGCATGGCCACACCCCAGGCCCTATCAGGGAACCCTATATTAACCTGTGCACTGCAAGCCAGCAGTGCTGATCAACCATTGTGTGTTAGTCACCGTGTGTACTTGCTGTGTTTCCTACATCTGATTCCAGTTACCGACTTTGGCCTGCTCTTAACTATTCCTGTTTGCTTGTGACCCTGACCTTTGGCGTGTCCCCGACCATGCCTGTTTGCCTGTGACCCTGAACCTTGGCGTGAACTCTGTTGTCCTTGTCTGCTTGTGGCCCCAACCTTGGCTTGTCCCTTACTTTCCTTGTTGTTCCAGGCTGCTGCCTCCTTCCTCTTCTCCTGTAGTCTACCATGAGCGTGAGCTGTGAGACCCTGGGGGCTGCGATCTGGAGCCAGACTGCAGCGCAGTCCATTCTCACCACTAGAGGCTCTGTTGAACACCTGCTGGCTCTTAGACTCCGCACCCTGGGGAATCTATGCTCTAGCTCCCAGTGGGATCTGTGTCAGTGATCCAGTAGACCTGCTTCCTGAACCTCCCAGTGTTCAATCCGCAGCAGTCAGTCCTAGGGTTTACTACCTTAGCGGTGCACTTCTGACCCCTACAGAGTGCATCTGTCACCTAGCCTCAAGGTGACCTGACACTGCGTTTAGGCACATTTCATTTACAGGCATTTTTTTTTTAAATAGCTAAAAAAATGTTTTTTTTTTTTTAAATGCTTCTAAGCGCAAAAGCGGCAAATGTGACATAACGTAGCATGTAAACAATGCAAAACTGATGTTTTAAATGTGGATTACTATCTGTCAAGTTAAATCATTCAGGAGAGGTTGTAAAAACGTCCCGTGTACATGAAGTCTAAATCAAATTGGACATTATAAGGTCTGCTAGCCCAGCCTTGCTTACCCAGAAGACTGAGGAAATGTTTTGAGTACAGGGCATCCTGAATCCACCACTTAAACACAGAATCCTGCACTGGCAGTGTATTGATGCAATAAGTACTGATGACAGTCATGTCAAGTCAGCACCACACTCAGCATTATCTAGGACTGCTGACCACCAGGAGAGGTTCAAGAGGTTTCTACTTCTGTACCAACAGTACTATTATACCAGTTTACTTCAGGGTAGTAAAGTCCCCCATTATTACAACAGTGCCATCCTGATTGGCCCTTTTTGTTTTTTTGTTTTTTTCTGCAGCTGAGCCTTTACCCCTTATTTCACAAATATTAGTCTGTACCAAACTCCAATGATTCATTTTTCAAATAAAATCAAAAGATTAACTTTCACCATAATTAATTAAGTCTGAATAAATTAGCTATTTCAGCTATCTTTCCCCATAACTAGCTAATGTTACATTAAAACCAACACTATATCCACTAAATGCTCAATGCCTGAATGAGATATGTAAAATGAGTAAAAATCAGGCAGCCTATCACAATTAACAAATAATACCATAATGTGGTCACTGCTGCCCGAATGTTCATAGTCTTTAAATTCAGATATGGTATATCTGGTTTATTAATTACAAACATATTTAGCAGGTATTCCACTATAGCTGGTATACCTACCATTTGAGAAAGGTAATTGTCCTGTGACTAAAATTCTATGTCCGAGGAGAGGGTGTGGCTACCACACTAGCTCATGGACATCTAACCTTGCCACTCCACTCCAGCGCTGAGCAATTCTCCTCATAAAGGGTGCATCATGCTCGCCCCTGCCACCCCAATCTATGCTTGCACGATTGGTACAGGAGCAATCATGACCTGCAAGAGGAAGGAGGCACCACAGCTAAAAAAACTCTCCCATATCTTCCCGGGAGCATGGCCAAGATAACACCAGCGGCCAATCTCCTGCCTCCATGGGCAGCTCTTCCTCCATGTCTCACGCACTCTGTCGGCACTCAGATCTGAATTCAGCCTACATCCTCAGCTGCCTCTACATTGATCTCTGGAAGCCCTGGAAAGTCTAAACCTTGCATCTCCACAGGCTCCAGCTGTGCTGTGGTAAGCACCCATAACCCTTCTATAGATGACACACTGGAACTTACTGACTTCATTAAAACTTTCCCTACCAACAACCAGCCAATATTGGATACTACACTTAAAAGCATGCTGATCTCCATGCGCAGCTCTCTTCATACAGACATATTGTCCTGTGTCCAAACCTTCAGAGCAGAAGTCCAGGAGCTGGGGGGCAGAGTGGATCACTTGGAACATAAAATGTGAAATTGCTAGCTCTTACAACTCACTGGTAGATTCACACAATAAAATGGGGGATGTCATTGAATGGCTGAAAGCAAAAATTGCAGACTTGGAGGATAGATCATAGGGGTACATTAAAATTTGCGTTATCCCTGAATCTGTCTAACCAACGCAATTACAGAACTATGTCTGTGACCTTATCCATCCAATACTGCCATCCATTTTTGAATTATAATCAGGTTTTGACAGGATTCACAGACTACCCAAACCGCATCTGCCTGATAATGTTCAATGTAATCCTTCGTGTCCATTTTTTCCATATAAAAGAAAAGCCAAGCAAGAATGCGTACCTCTGCCCAAATACCAAAAAAAAAAAACTGCTCTTCCATTCTGGTTCCTATTATCGAAGCCCTGAGGCACGATAATCTTACCCACCACTGGGGCTACCCCTCTAAGCTGACCATTACTAAACAGAGTTCAACTTACAGTCACCACCATAGATGCAGGCC
This sequence comes from Aquarana catesbeiana, assembly GCF_042186555.1. Taxonomy (NCBI): domain Eukaryota; kingdom Metazoa; phylum Chordata; class Amphibia; order Anura; family Ranidae; genus Aquarana; species Aquarana catesbeiana. Next base: position 145,608,273 of record NC_133334.1, read on the forward strand.
TCAAACTCCTGCTTGAGTGGGGCATTATCCCTGACCAGGAGTTCTCTCCACCTGGCACAGCCACTAAATTGCATACTTCAGGCGAATGGCAAGCGATTGCACATAAGCGAAAAAACAAAGAAAGCCTCTTCATAGAACCCTCAACCATATTTACTACCTTTATGCCACCTTTTGCTTTGGCAGGTTGGAGTCGGTATACCACAAATGACCCTCCCACTGTTATGTGCAGTTAATCTGTGTTCAAATCCCCCCTATATCCCTTTTTTTTTACTTTAAGTACTGTTCACAGTTTTCCGTTTTTGCTGTTTTTTTTCTACCTTTTTCTCTTTAGGTATGTTGTATGCAGTACACGTCATTCCTTTGTTTTAATTCTGTTTTTATTGAAAAAAAATGTTTAAATTTACATAACAAAAGAAAAAGAAGAAAGACAACTATTATTCTCATACAATAGGTGCCAATAAAGAACACACCACATTATAATAATATATAAAACATAAACATATACCAACATACTGCAGGCATCTCTGAAACAAGAGAAAAAATTAAAAATAAACAAGGGAAAGATAACCATGGTGATACCCCAGGCCCATGATGGCGGACCCCGGAATCCCCGATGTCCCAGCCACACTCCCCCACCACCCTCGCACTCAAGGAAGGTGTGGTCCCAAAACATCCAGGGCACCAAGGTCCGCCACCACCGCCCAAGATCACACATTCTTAAACCCTAATAGGAATATCCCTGCCTTATCTTCCTTCATCTAATTAGAAAAAATAAAATATATAATTTCCCACTCCCTTTCTTCAAATCCCACAGTAATGTTAGATCACACAAAACACATGCACACACACACACAAACACACAAACATAAAAAATAAATGAAGAAAAGGAGAAAAAGAAAAAGAAAAAACCATAATGCTCAAAATAAATAAAACTACCCGAAATAGCTACTCAAACCAGAATCGCCTCACTCAAACCGACTCGGCACTAGTTTCATATCCTACCTCCAAACCACATACAGATTCTGTAGTTCAAGGGATTCCCTTAGCACTTTCCAAGGAAGCCAAATTTGACGACATTGTTCATACGTGTCCAATTCCTGTGACAGAAGAGTCCCTATCCTTTCAATATGGTCCATCTCTGAAACCCACTCAATCAATGATGGAGCATATGCTGACCGCCAGTGGCGCGTTATTACTGCCCTTGCAGCTGTCAACCAGTGTCCTAAAAGGCCTTTTTAATGCTTTTGTACGAGCCAGGTAGGATGGATAGTAAAGTAATTTGTGGCGTGTTGGGAATAGTCACCCCAGTTGCACAAGTATGAAGCTGGAGTATCATGTCCCAAAAATTATGTACAGAAGGACATTCTGTCAAGAAAAGGCCTCTTGTAGACATTCCAGCAAACGGAAGATTAAAAGAATGCCTGTAAGCGCCATCCGGCGCTCGCGCACGCGCAATAGCGGCAATAGCGCTAATAGCGCACATAGGCGAACGCACGTGTGCAATAGCGCCAATAGCGGTGCACGGGTGCGTGCGGGTAAGCGCGCGCGCCCCCTGTAACAACACTTGGCGCCAAGATGGGCTATTTAAAGGAGACTGTTCCAATGCTGCCTTGCTGTCCAGTCTACAGCGTTTCCTGAGACCCCTGCTCCCTTGTTACCAGTTTCTCTGTATCCAGTACTTACTTGGCTTGTTCCTGACTTACCTGTTTGCTGCCCGCCCCGATCTCGGCTTGGACTCTGACTATTCTCTTGGTTTGCCTTCCTGTACCTGATCTGCCTGCCAGTACCTTGACCCGGCTTGTCTACACCTCCCTGCTGTCTGCAACCTGCTACGGGACTACAGTGCACCTCCCTGCTGTCTGCAACCTGCTATGGGACTACAGTACACCTCCCTGCTGTCTGCAACCTGCTACGGGACTACAGTTCACCTCCCTGCTGTCTGCAACCTGCTACAGGACTACAGTGCACCTCCCTGCTGTCTGCAACCTGCTACAGGACTACAGTGCTCCTTCCTGCTGTCTGCAACCTGCTACAGAACTACAGTGCACCTCCCAGCTGTCTGCAACTTGCTAAAGGACTACAGTGCACCTCCCTGCTGCCTGCAACCTGCTTCAGGACTACAGAGCACCTCCCTGCTGACTACAGGATCCAGCTCTCTTCTCCAGTGTTCCAGCCAGGCACTTGTGCCCCTCTGTACTTCTGAGCCCCTGTTCACACCTTCAGGGGTTCCTGAGTCAGAGGTATACGAGAGACCAGGTACGTGACACATTCCCACCAAATATGTAATAACAAACCTTTGGGAGAATTACAGCGCCAACACAGGTCTGAGACATTTGGATATATCCGGTGAAGCAACAACGGACATCTATACCACCGAGAGAGAAGCTTAAAATTTGTCTTGTGGGCCTTAGTTGCTAACGACATACTATGTGTAAGGATAAACGCTTTTTCCCATTCCTCTGGTTTAATTTGGACATTCAAGTCCATATTCCACTTATTTGTAAACTCCGGGAGACATGAATGGAGTCTAAGAATAAGAACCCTATACACTGCAGACAGAATATGTTCTGGTACAGTTTGTTGTAACAGAAGAGATTCAAAGGTATCTGGCTCTCTATTAAACACATCTATAGAAGGAAAGGAAAAAAGAAAAGACGTTAATTGCCGATATTCCAGCCAGTGTTTAATTGATTGCTGCTGAATAGGGAAAATCTGATCAAATCTGATAGCAATGGGAGATCTCCCTGACAAATAATTTGGGATATATGATGATTTGACTCCTTACTCCATACCAGAAAATGTCTCCGTGCCATTGCCGGTAAGAACCCTGGGTTACCAAACAGGGGTGTCATTAATCCCACTTTAGGAGAAAGTCCTAATTGGGTTTGTAATTTATCCCAGGTACGCAACAAATGTGCTGTAAGATAGGACAAAGAGGAAGGTGGACCCCGGGCAGAGATATCAAGCCAGGGAAGCGCCTGGAGATCCAAGGGAGCAATTGACTGTTCTATGTGTACCCATTGTTTAAGATGGGAGTGATGGAACCAGTTTACTAGTCTAGTTAACACCGCTGCAACGTAGTAGTAATATAGGTCGGGTGCCCCTGCGCCCCGCTTAGCTTTAGGGAGAGATAAAATTCTCCTTTTGCACTCTAGGTCTATTACATCCCCAGATAAACCTTGTAAAGGTAGATTGTAGAGTAGTAAAAAAGGAACGGGGGACCACTATAGGTATGGTTTGGAAAAGATAGAGAAAGTGCGGTATTATATCCATTTTTAAAATATTAATCCTCCTAAATCATGAATAATGGGCTTGATCGTACTTCTTAATGTCCTGTATTGTACTTTGCATAAGAGGGTAATAATTTTCTAAATATAGCTTAGTGAGATCTTGTGGAATTTTTATGTCCAAGTATTGAAGTGTCGAGGTACAGATCTTAAATGGCAACTTATTTCCAAGAGCCTGAACTTGATGCGGTGACAAAGAAATATTAAGAATTTCTGATTTGGACAAATTTACTTTAAAATTTCTCAGAGCTCCAAAACGCTGAAATTCATACAGAATAGATGTTATGGAGACATGTGGGTTGGTGATGTAGAGTAGCAGATCGTCGGCAAATACTGCCAACTTCACCTCCTGCCCATCTAATGGTATGCCTGTGATACAAGGATTTTGTCTAAGAGCAGTTACCAGATGTTCCATTACTAAAACGAACAGGAGGGGAGACAGCAGACATCCGTGATGCGTACCATTTTGAATAGGAAAGTTAGGAGATAACGATTGATTGATCCGTATTCTTGCTCTTGGCTTGGTATAAAGTGCCATATTTTTCCTTAACAGGATTGGTCCTAGTCATATTTGAATCAGAGTTTGTTCCAAAAACGGCCACCGAACATGATCAAATGCCTTCTCTGCATCCACAGAGAGAAGGCAAGCTGGTATTTTTGCTGACTGGGTATGATCGATGAGTAAAAGTGATTAAACGTGTTATCACATGCTTCTCTCCCCTGTATAAACCCAACTTGATCTGTATGTACCAGATTTGAAATATAGGAAGAAAGACGTGAGGCAATCAATTTGGCATATATCTTGATATCTACCCCGATTAAAGATATAGGACAAAAGCTAGAACACAAGTTTAAATCCTTATCAGGTTTAGGACGTAATGTGATGTGCGCCTCTAGTGTCTGGGATGCAAACCCATTAATAGTAGATATGCTATTAAACACCCAAAGCATAAATGGTGTAATAGAATCCTTATAGATCTTATAGAATTTCGATGTAAAACTATCGGGCCTGGGACATTAGAGACTCTGAGACTCTAGAGACTGTAGTAAAGATGACCGTACCAAAGATATATCAGCCAATAGCTCTGGGGTTGGGGTCTTTTTGTGTGAGATCTCCAAAGCCCGAAGCTTTGACAAATCATCCTGTATAGTCGCTGATCTTTCTTTTTTTAAGCGGGCTCCATGTTGGATAAATAGTCCTCTTACTACCGCTTTCAAGGCTTCCCATTGTATAGGTAATGGGGTCTCGTCATGTTCATGGTAAGCAATAAAATTCTTAATCACTGACAAAATTGCCTGATGACATAATGGATCTAACATAAGGGTTTCATTTAAATGCCATTACCAATCAGAACCTGGGGTCTGGGGAGGTTGTATTGTCAAAAAAAGAGGTGAGTGATCAGACCAGATGAAAGACCCAATGTCCATTATTGGATTCCATGCCAATAACTGTGTTCCCGTGAAAAAATAATCTAGCCTACAATAGGATTGGTGGACTGAGGAATAGTATGTATAATCCCGTTTTTTAGGATTTAAAGTACGCCATAGATCCAGCAATCAGTGTCCAAACAACTCTCTTTTAAGAGCTCTCAACCGACTGTAAGAGATATTTGATCGCTAAGAGGAGGTGTTCAGTTGGGGTTCTAGAGCCATATTAAAATCTCCTCCTACAAGGATTGTGCCCTCTGCAAATTCTGTCAAGAGGTGAAGATATTGTGTAATTGCCGTTATTTGATCATAATTAGGAATATAGAAATTGGCGATTGTAAAAACTCCACAGCCTAAATTTAAGAAAGAGATACCGGCCATTGGGGTCAGTTAAATGCTCCAAGACCAATATTGGTAAACGTTTATGGATAGCGATGGAGACTCCCCTACTCTTGGATGAGGACGTCATTCCTATGGAAACCTTCCCATATTTGCCAGGATTATGTCCAAGGTGCCTCCTACCAACTTAAACCATCACTCCACAGTTCTAGTTGGTGACTCCAGCCCACCTAAGGATCAAGGTTAGGTCTGATTTTCTCTTTATTTTTTCCTTTCTGCCAGGACAATCAAATTTGTATCACTTAATGTAAATGGTCTTATTCATCCCGCCAAGTGAGTCGCAATGTAGAAAGAAGCATTAAAACTGGACAGTGATATCTTATGAGTTCAGGATATGCATTTACATTCAACGGTTACCCCAACCTGTCTCCACAAAAGCTATCTGCATCTTTTCAACATCTACTTCTAAGACGTCCTCATTGCTATGTGGTCTACTATAGCTTTTATGCTTTACAATTCTAGTGCCGACCCCCGATGGTTGATAGTTAATTCTCCTTTGTGTCCTAAACTGCAAACCATACACTTTGTCAAACCTCTATGCTCCCAAATACTGAAATGCCCTTCTTAAAAAAAAACTTTTTTCTTAAGTTATCTACCATCAAGACCAGATCCCTAATCACATGGAGACTTTAATCTCATGTATGACCACCTGCTTGACCCTACTAAATTCAAACATGCACCTTCCACTTTGCAATCTCTATTCCATTCCAAAGATATCTCTGACAAGATGAGCTAGACTATAACTTCTTCTTATCAAAACACAGATTCTACTCTTGGATTGACTTGACTGTGGTAGATAGGTTTCTTCTACAGAGATTGTCTTCCTCCACTATAAATGATATTAAGTGGTCTGACCATGCTCCAGTTTCCATATAAGTGGTGGAAAAATTGGCTTCTAATCCTGTGTACTTATGGTGTATCAGTCCTCAGGTGATTCAATCTCAATATGCTTCTTATTTATCTCACCATTTGAAAGAGTATTTCCATATTAATAACCATTAAGTGAATGACCCTTTCATAGCGTGGAATGCTCATAAAACGTATGTATGAGGTATTCTTATTAAGTTATGTGTGAGGATAATGAAACAGAGGACACAAAAAATGAATACCCTTTTTAGTGATATACATGCATTAGAGCGCCAAAACAAAGCTCCTCCAACCTCCAAATTAATATTCAAGCCTTTTAAACTGCGCAACGAACTGTGACTCCTACTTATTAAACAATTGGACAAGTATTACAGGTCCTTGAAGCTTACACATTATGCTATAGGAAGCAGGGCCATAAAATTTGAACCCAAAGGCTTAAGAATCAGAAGGCTAAACAAGAATCTCCTATCTATGGAAGAGCCCTGGGGCCATCATAAAAAAAATACAGAATTATGAGTTTGAAAGTCAGAATAGTGAGTTAAAAAAAAAAAATCTACAGAATTCTGAGATTAAAAGTCAGAATTCTGAGTTTCAAAGTCAGAATTCTGAGATTAAAATTCAGAATTCTGAGATTCAAAGTCAGAATTCTGAGATTCAAAGTCAGAATTCTGAGATTCAAAGTCAGAATTCTGAGTGTCAAAGTCAGAATTCTGAGTGTCAAAGTCAGAATTCTGAGTTTATAAATATAGTTGTCTCTATTAGGAAGATTTTAGGACCAACGAGCAATAAGGTAGTAACACCAACAGATCATCATTCTGCAGACATACATGTCTTCTGCTCTGTATATGAATATGTAAATCTATCTTAGTTACAGCACACAGTATAGGGAAGCAGGCAGTGCTCGGTTCTCTGGTTCCTCTACTGTATTAATTAGTTCCTCGGTTTGCTGTCTTATCCTTCTTCTCTGTCATCTGCTCCAACATAAAGAGCCATGCAGAAAACATGTGTACAGTATTGTGTGTGAGTGGGGGGGGGGGCACAGCTTCCATAGATAGCAGAACACAATGGCCAGCACAGCTCTGTACCCCAACTTGTAGGACACATTGCACTATTGCCCCTACATGAGGGAATTGTGAATGGCTAGAAGGCAGCAGGACAATGTGTGTCTATGGTCATAACAAATTAATCATAGCAATTAATTGTATGGGCTGGCTGATAAGGTGTTTCACACACAATTTATCTCATATTAAACATAAAAAGCAATGGTTAAGAGTCTTTAAGTGATAGCCTGGTGGTTAGAGTAACAGGTTTATAGTGTTGAAGGTTGTGTGTTCTAATCCAGTTCAGAGCACAATCGCTAGTTATATATTTTCAATATATTGGTTTTATATTAAACATATTTTAAAATATGAGTTAGTGAGGGCTTAAATTGTATTTTATTGATATATTCAAATTGATTTCAAGGATTATTAACAAACACATATTGATAAAACTGTTGTATAAGCTGACTACTATAAATTAGAGAGTAGGGATTTTATTTTACAAATCTATGTATATTTTGGGATAATTTTGGTGACATAGGACCAGTTCTCAATTTCAGGAGATTGTCCCTGGAAGCTGCATGATAACCATCATATCTCACAACTCTGCACTATAATCTGTGTGTATTACAATGCAACCACCCATATCTCCCCTTCACTGATTGGCTGCACTTTATGCCCACTGACACTGATGCAGCGCCATTTTCCTCTTAGCTACACCGATGACACAGACATTTTTTCCAGCTAATGACACCAACTGATGCAGGCTCATTTTTTCCATCCAGTGTCACCACTGATGCAGGGTCATATTTTCCATCTAGTGACACCACCGATGCAGGGTCATATTTTTCCATCGATGCAGTGGCATTTTCCTCTTAGCTACACCGTTGACACTGAGAAATTTTTTCCAGCTAATGACACCACCGATGCAGGGTAATTTTTTCCATCCAATGACACCACCGATGCAGGGTAATTTTTTCCATCCAATGACACCACCGATGCAGGGTCATTTTTCCCATCCAATGACACCACCGATGCAGGGTCTTTTTTTCCATCCAATGACACCACCGATGCAGGGTCGTTTTTCTTCTTCACTACTGTTAGCCCCTTATGTGCTCCAGTTTTAAACTCTTACATACTGCAGATATATACAGTATATGTATATACAGGTACAGTATTTTGCTCTGCATGCCACTATTTTCCCCAAATCCCCACCTGAGAGGGGGGAGTACACTCGGCTAGGTTCGGGCGGCGCTTGAGTGAAGCCGAAAGTGGCCGAGAAGAGCCGAGGACCGGCACTGTGTATTTCGGCGCCGGCGGCGCCATTTTCAAATCGCGGTCGGCGATTTTTTACATCTGACAGCTCAGGATCGCAGGGGATCGGCGTATAACACGCACCCGCGATTTCCCCCTGATTTTAAGGGGAAAAAAGTGCGTGTTATACGCCGATAAATACGGTAATTATACATATTCATAACTGAGTACATACTGTATAAAAGCCGAACTGTCTTGGCATCACATGAATAGAAAAACTTTACGTGTTTTGTGAATCACGTTCACTCATCAGGAGTATGAATGCAAAAATTCATTCACTGTAAGGTCAGAAAAATCATATATATATAAATATAATAAACCCTTCATAAATATTAGGGAGGGAAAACTTTCTGAACGATACAAAAAAGTTCCCTTAGGGAGTATTTGGATATACTAATACTTACAGATCAGCCCAAGAACTAAACTGGCTCATGTGAGGATGAAGGTAGTGGGGGTCCCTATCACATGCCGGGCCCGGAGCTGAGGCAGGAAACCCAAAACCTGCCTACGAGCTCACCCCCCTGACTTGGTTTTGGGTTTCCTGCCTCAAATCAGGGCCGGGCATGTGATGGAGACCCCCCTCTTCCACTCCACCACTGGGGAGGTGCGCTTGCAGGGCCAAAAATAAAGTCCTGCAAGCAACATCTTTGGGGCGGTGCGGGAGCAGTTTATACACCACTCCTAAACTGCCCCTGCCATTGAAATCAATGGGCAGGGCTGCCAAAGCGCCTGCAATGTGCTTTGGCAGCAGCGCTTTGTGGGAGATTTTAACCCTTTCCTCAGCTGCTAGTGGGGTTAAAAGCTCTCCGCTAGCAGCCAAAAAGCTCCGCTATAACAGCGGTAAAGCCCTGCTAAAACTAGCGGCGCTTTACAACTAAGGTTGCCGTGCTAGCAGTGTGAAAGGGGTCCAACCATTTATATGATCTATATTGAAACCTTATTTTCACTTTACATACAGTATGTCCTCATTCATAGCTGACCTAAAATGTTTAACAAACAGCAAATCCATTTTTTCTACAGTATGTTCTTCAAAATTATCCAATCATGACTTATTTATATTTATTTTACTGCAAAACTTTATATTTTTATTAGCACATATGGATGTATTACCGCCTTAATGTTCCTGTTTACCCCTCCCCCCTCTCTATATTCCCCTGGTAGCTTCCGTTACCTAATTTGTCTTTTTTTTTTTCTAAATGCATCTCTGACTCTATAGATTCTCTAGACTTTTAATAATTTCCCCAGGCACAGCTGCACAATTCCCATAATAGTGCAACATATTCCTAGCAAAAACCCCCAAAGAAAACTGAAAATTTGTTATCCTTAAGGCTCCATACTAGCGTTTTTCATGAGCTCAAAAAAAGTTTGAAAAAAATGCTGGATCGCTCACATTCTTACTAACTAATAGGTATGGGCTTTATGTTCGGGTCAAACATGAGTTTGACTCGAACATTGGCTGTTCACCCGTTCGCTGAATAGCGAACAGTTTGGGGTGTTTGCTGCAAATTCGAAAGCTGCAAAACACCCTTTAAAAGTCTATGGGAGGAATCAAATGTGCTAATTTTAAAAGTTAATATGCAAGTTATTGTCATAAAAAGTGTTTGGGGACCTGGGTCCTGCCCTAGGGGACATGTATCAATGCAAAAAAAAGTTTAAAAAGTTTTAAAGTGAAACAATAAAAGTGTAATATTCCTTTAAATTATCCAATCACGAGTTATTTCATCAATATGGGGACAAGGTGCTTTGGGGGGCTACCCAATGTTGAGGGCATGTGGCCTGGTACGATTCAGGAGGGGGGGCACTCTCTCACCCCCCCTCTTTTCCTGCAGCCTGCCAGGTTGCATGCTCGAATAAGGGTCTGGTATGAATTTTTGGGGGACCCCACGCCAATTTTTTTTTATTTTGGCGCGGGGTTCCCCTTAAAATCCATATCAGACCTGAAGGGCCTGGTATGTAATTTAGGGGGACCCCCACGCATTTTTTTTTTTTATTTTGGTTCGGGTTCCCCTGTGGGGGAATCCCATGCCATTTTTATCAATTAACTTTTATGTGTATTGCCGGACCGACAATTCATTATAGCAGCGAGAAGTTTTAAATGACTTTTTCCCTTTAGAAATGTCATTTTGCTGTCAGACTGTTCTAAACATGGGAAACATGCGCCACTTTACAGGCATACTATACACACCCCCAGGTACAAAATTTAAAGGAATATTACACTTTTATTGTTTCACTTTAAGCATTATTAAAATCACTGCTCCAGAAAAAACGGCCATTTTTAAAACTTTTTTTGCATTGACACATGTCCCCTGGGGCAGGACCCAGGTCCCCAAACACTTTTTAAGACCATGCATATAAGCCTTTAAAATTAGCACTTTTGATTTTTCATGTTCGTGTCCCATAGACTTTAACCACTTCAGCCCCGGAAGGATTTACCCCCTTCCTGACCAGAGCACTTTTTACAATTTGGCACTGCGTCGCTTTAACTGCTAATTGCGCGGTCATGTAATGCTGTACCCAAACAAAATTTGCGTCCTTTTGTTCCCACAAATAGAGCTTTCTTTTGATGGTATTTGATCACCTCTGCGGTTTTTATTTTTTGCACCAATAAACGGAGAAAGACCGAAAATTTTGAAAAAAAAAAACAATATTTTCTACTTTTTGTTATAAAAAAATCCAATAAACTCAATTTTAGTCATACATTTAGTCCAAAATGTATTTCAGCCACATGTCTTTGGTAAAAAAAATGTTAATAAGCGTATATTTATTGGTTTGCGCAAAAGTTATAGCGTCTACAAACTAGGGTACATTTTCTGGAATTTACACAGCTTTTAGTTTATGACTGCCTATCTCATTTCTTGAGGTGCTAACATTGCAGGGCAGTACAACCCCCCCCCCCCAAATGACCCCATTTTGTAAAGTAGACACCCCAAAGAAATTCCTGAAAGGCATGTTGAGACTCATTTTTTTGTCCCAAGTGATTGAATGACAAAAAGTTGTCTTTTTTTTTGCACAAATTTGTCACTAAATGATATATTGCTCAAACATGCCATGGGCATATGTGGAATTACACCCCAAAATACATTCTGCTGCTTCTCCTGAGAATGGGGATACCACATGTGTGGGACTTTTTGGTGGGAGCCTAGCTGCATACGGGGCCCCGAAAACCAATCAATGCCTTCAGGATTTCTAAGGGCGTAAATTTTTGATTTCACTCCTCACTACCTATCACAGTTTCGAAGGCCATAAAATGCCAAGATGGCACAACCCCCCCCCCAAATGACCCCATTTTGGAAAGTAGACACCCCAAACTATTTGCTGAGAGGCATGGTGAGTATTTTGCAGCTCTCATTTGTTTTTGAAAATGAAGAAAGAAAAGAAAAATGTATTTTTTTTTATTTTTTCAATTTTCAAAACTTTGTGACAAAAAGCAAGGTCTGCAAAATACTCACCATACCTCTCAGCAAATAGCTTGGGGTGTCTACTTTCCAAAATGGGGTCATTTGGGGGGGGTTGTGCCATCTGGGCATTCCATGGCCTCCGAAACTGTGATAGGCAATGAGGAGTGAAATAAAAAATTTACACCCTTAGAAATCCTGAAGGCGGTGCTTGGTTTTTTGGGGTCCCGTATGCGGCTAGGCTCCCAAAAAGTCTCACACATGTGGTATCCCCGTACTCAGGAGAAGCAACAGAATGTATTTTGGGGTGTCATTTCACATATTCCCATGGCATGTTTGAGCAATATATCATTTAGTGACAACTTTGTGCAAAAAAAAAAAAAAAAAATTTGTCTTTTTCCCGCAACTTGTCACAATATAAATGCCTCTCAGCAAATAGCTTGGGGTGTCTACTTTCCAAAATGGGGTCACTTTGGGGGGGTTTGAACTGTCCTGGCATTTTATGCACAACATTTAGAAGCTTATGTCACACACCACCCACTCTTCAAACCACTTGAAGACAAAGCCCTTTCTGACACTATTTGTTTACATGAAAAAATACTTTTTTTTTGCAAGAAAATTACTTTGAACCCCCAAACATTATATATTTTTTTAAAGCAAAGGCCCTACAGATTAAAATGGTGGGTGGTTCATTTTTTTTTCACATAGTATTTGCGCAGTGATTTTTCAAACGCATTTTTTTGGGGAAAAAACACACTTTTAATTTGAATGCACTAAAACACACTATATTGCCCAAATGTTCGTTGAAATAAAAAAGATGATCTTAGGCCGAGTACATGGATACCAAACATGACATGCTTTAAAATTGCGCACAAATGTGCAGTGGCAACAAACTACATACATTTTTAAAAGCCTTTACAGGTTACCACTTTAGATTTACAGAGGAGGTCTACTGCTAAAATGACTGCCCTCGATCTGACCTTTGCGGCGATACCTCACATGCATGGTGCAATTGCTGTTTACATTTGACGCCAGACCAACGCTTGAGTTCGCCTTTGCACAAGAGCAGGGGAGGACAGGGGTGCTTTTTTTTTTTTAACTTTATTATTTTTTTTTGCTTTTTTATCTTATTTTTTAACTGTTCCTTTCATTTTTTTTTTTAATCATTTTTGGTGTTATGTCAGGGAATGTAAATATCCCCTATTATAGCAATAGGTAGTGACAGGTACTCTTTTTTGAAAAAAATGGGGTTTATTAGACCCTAGATCTCTCCTCTGCCCTCAAAGCATCTGACCACACCAAGATCAGTGTGATAAAATGCTTTTCCAATGGCGCTGTTTACATCTGGTGAAATCTAAGTCATGAAATGCTCATAGCTTCTGGTTTCTTAGGCCATAGAGATGATTGGAGCCATTCTGGTCTCTGATCAGCTCTATGGTCAGCTGGCGGAATCACCAGCTGCATTCTCAGGTTCCCTGTTGGGACAGAAGAGCCAGAGAAAAACATGGAAGACAGTGGAAGGGGGGACATTCCCTCCCACTGCTTGTAAAAGCAGTCTAGAGGCTAATTAGCCGCTAGGATTGCTTTTACATGAAAGCTGACCGCTGGCTGAAAAGAATGATACCAAGATAATACCTAAACCTGCAGGCATCATTCTGGCATAACCACTCAAAGTCCAGCAACATACCAGTACATTACTGGTCCTTGTTGGGCATATATTGTAATTTTTTTTTTCATGCAGCCTGTGGGCTGAACGAAAAAAAGAGATTGATTGGTGGGTATGCCCACCATTAGAATACCTCTCTGCATCCACCCACTTCTAATGATGGGCATACATGCACCATTTATATATGCCGAAGCATGGGGGCATCCTCCCCAAAAGTTAGAAGTAAATCGCTCCTCCACCCCTGCTGCCCCCATGCTTCGGCATTTTTTTGTAACTGTAACTTATATAACTGTAACCGGTTCCAGGTTCGGATCTCTCAAAATGCCATGGCATCTTGAGAGACCCTGTGAAAGTGTGCCTAGTCTGTGCAATGCTGTACCCTACGCTGATACTTAACTAGTGTATGGTAGCGTTCAAAACATTCACCAATGCAAAGACCAGGATTGTCAGGACAGGAGGGACAATAATAGCTGGTGTCACGCCTATATCTGTGCTTGCTGCAGACACAACATCTTTTTTGGGGGGGTTCATTGGGTAGGGGTACTCGGGAGGACATAAAGGAAAATGCCTCTCATGCAGCTGACTGCATTTGGTTGGGGATGTGAATGGGGAAAGTACGGGTGATGCAGAAGTGGCGGGTTCCCAATTAGGATTGGCGAATGCAGCAGGAAGGGCACTATGGGCACGACGGGCCTGTGTTTGTCTTCTTCTTGGTGGCAGCAGGACACTACTTGTGCTTGCCACCTCACCAGCTTGAACTGGACTTATGGGACTCGGCACGTCACCAAGTGTTACTGCAGTGCTGGTTTGACTATGACCGGGGTATACTAGGCCACTGGTGCTTGCCAGTTCACCAAAACGCTACCAAAAAAACTGTTAGCAATCGCAGGGATCAGGCCTGACTCTGCAAACGCTGCAGTTATGTGTTTAGTGTTTTGGAAGTGACAGTGATCGATCGATAGTGCACTTGGGTGGGCTGGGCTGGGCGGAAGGGCAAAATGCAGGTGCTAGCAGGTATCTGGGCTGATCCCACTAACACTGCATTTTTGGGAACCCTAAACTGCTGAGGACGCTAGTATAGATCTGATCGGATCAGATATTGATCCGTTCAGATACTATACCACTAAGGGAGGTGTATGCTGCGTGCGTGGGTGTTAGCGCTACTGGCGCTAACCTGACGCTGCATGGGGCGATGCAGACCCTATCTGACCCTAAAACCTAAGTTATATCACCGCCGGGCGATCAGGGGGCTAAACCTTTATTAGGTAATAAACGGCGGGTGCCCTGACACTATAAAAAATAACTAACTAACCAGCGTCACTCGTAACAGTTATACGGTGATCACTAGTGAAAGGGTTAACTAGGGGGAAATCAAGGGGTTAAAACCTTTTAGGTAGTATAGTACTAGGTAGTATATGGGGGTCCCTGACGCTATAAAACGCTGACGCGAACCTATATATTTACCTCCCTAACTAGCATCACCAGTGACACTAATACAGCTTTCATAAAAACGATCGCTTAGTGACACTGGTGATGGGGGTGATCAAGGGGTTAAAACTTTATTAGGGAGGGTTTGAGGGGGTACCCTAAACCTAAAGGGGGCTACCACTAACTACCCTACCACTTCTAACTGTCACAAACTGACACCAATGCAGTAATCAGAAAAAAAAACTGCTATTGGTGTCACTGTGACGGGGGGGGTTAGGGGGTGATCGGGGAGTGATGGGGGGGTGTAAAGTGTGCCTAGTGTGTTTTACTGTAAGTGTATGTGTTGTGCACTTACTCAGATGTCTTCTCTCCTCTGCGCCAGAACAGAAAATACAGACCCGAGGAGAGATGACATAATTTCTTCTGCCGCTGTTTATTATACAGCAGCAGAGGAAGATTCTCATTCATTGGGAGCGATCGCGAGGGGGTGGCCACGAATGAGGCCGAATGGATTGCTCCCCTAATGATGCTGACCGCCTCGGGCACCGGGGAGGGTGCGATGCGCCCCCGCCCGCGGGAGGCAGATCATGCACCAAGTACGTGATTTTGCCTGCCCGTGCCATTCTGCCGCCGTATATCTGCGTTAGGTGGTCGGCAAGTGGTTAACGGTGTTCACACAAATATTTTGCCTGTTCGCATGTTCTGGTGCGAACCAAACGAGGGGGGTGTTCGGCCCATCCCTACAAACTAAGAACGTTTTTGCATGAGTTGGTGCCATTGCAGGCCACACAATACAAACCATTGAGTTTCAACCTTCTTGCAATTGAACCCAAAGCATTAGCTTCCTGTGCCATATAAGCTAGCAGCTCTCCCTTGCAGCTCCTGGCCAGCACCTTTAAATCAGCATCGGAAATCTGCCAGCGGCACCCGATTGGTTGGGCTAGCTCCACTACAGCCTGGGGACATTCTGATGGAGCGGTACTTGGAGAAAAGTTGGATCCTGCATCCATTCCACTCCTCGGCAGCCCAAACCTCTCAAGGATCCAACATGCCAGAAGGGATGTCATCAAAGCCAGTCTTTAAACAGGAACGCAGGAGATGGTTTCTTGTGATGTGACCAAAGCGAAGGCAGGAATGAAGTGAGCTGGAGATCTTTAAGTAGGCGGGACTGATGAGTAGATCCACAACAGCTGGGTAACTGTGGAGAGAGATGAGAGCTGGCAATTAGCCAACAGCTGAGCAGCCAGCTCAGAGAAGGAAGAGCTGAGCCAGCCCTGACAAACAAGTCAGCAGAACGACCATGAGTGTATTGCTCAGGCTGTGGTAGATCTTCTCTCCCCCACTATCACCGCAACAGTAGAAAAAGCAGTACAGGCAGGCATAGCATAAATCAGGAGGAAATTGGATCACCCCACATGCCTGAATGAAGAGATGAGAATCTCTACAGTGAAAGAGGAGTTGTTTCAAGTTCAGACCTCTGTTTATGATCAGGATAAATCCCATCAAGCTCTGTGGCAGAAACTTGAGGACCTAGAAAATCACTTAAGGTGCAAAAATCTGTGGATCATAGGCCTCGCGGAGTCTTACAAATTTTTGTTCCTGGTGGATCTTTGTGCATTTTGTATTCCTGAGGCTCTAGGGACCCCTATAACCTGCACCGCATGGGAGCGTTCGCATATGATCACCCCTCATCACCTTGTCATAATGAAATATCCTAACTACGCGGACAAGTCTGCCATTTTGCAAAAAATACCGCCAAACTCACTCACTAATGGATTGATTTTCATTTTATTGTTTTTTTTTTACAGTGCAACAAATACATTGTTAATAATACAAGGTATATATACCTAAGCTAATAATAATTGAATAAAAGAGTATAGAAATACATATATAAATACAACTAATAGTTAAATGCATCCCTAATAAAAAAGAAAGCAGGGATACGCTAGATTAGTTAACAAAATAAAATAATAAAACTATTAATCATTGTCTAAATAAGATATTAAAAGAATTAGTATATAAAGTAGCATTCTCATAGTATAATAACTATTATTGTAATTAATCAGTAATCAAATGAATAGAATTTTTAAAGTTGTTGAAGATTAAAAAAAAGGGGGAAAATGGAAGAAAAAAAGGACAGGCTATAAAAGGACAAGTAAAGTGTTATATTTCATAAATCGCTAGTATTCAAAGATGAATAACTTAACCAAGGTCGTCGTGTATTTTCAAAAAGAGTAAGGCGTTTGTTTAAAATGCAAGTCAATTTATCATTGATCATAACCCAGTTTAAATTTTGTATAACATACTCAAAAGTTACTCCAGATTGATTCCAACATTGTGCAATGGTTATTCTAGCGGCTAGGATTATATAAGAAATTAAGCGTTTGATGTGTTTAGGTAAATTTGTATCCAATTTTTGAAAAAGAGCAATCTCAGGGGATTTAATAATATATGTTTTGGTAATTTTATTATATATATATATATATATATATATATATATATATATATATAATAAATAAAATTAAGATCTTTTTCCCATTGTGTCACATATGGGAGCTTATGTTCAGGTTCAATTAAAATATTATACATAATAGATATACAACCTGTTGGATTTCTAGTAGTACAAGATTGTTCGAATAGGGATAAGTTGAATGGGTGACTAATTCTTCTAAGTTTATTAACTTGCTCACTAATGGTCAAAAACACCTTCTTTTTGCTGACTTCTCTCTGGAGGTCTCACGCAGGTGTAATGCCCTGTACACACGGTCGGACATTGATCGGACATTCCGACAACAAAATCCATCAGTTTTTTCCGACGGATGTTGGCTTAAACTTGTCTTGCATACATACGGTCGCACAAAGTTGTCAGAATTTCCGAACGTCAAGAAGGCGGTGACGTACACCACATACGACAAGACTATAAAAGGCAGTTCAATACCAAGTGCGCCACTCTTTGGGCTCCTTTTGCTAATCTTGGGTTTGTTAAAGTTTGGTGAGAGACGATTCGCACTTTTTCAGACTCGTGGTTTTCAGATCATATTTCTGGTGTTCAGTTTGTGCTTGTGGGTTTGTATCTGTTCTTCAATGCGTGCAGTGAGTTCCCATTGATTTATCAGTGTGTTCTTGTCCGTTTGTTACTGATTTTCAGGACGCTCTTCACAGGCCTTGCTGTTCTTCAGTGCTTTCTGTTACTTCGTTCTGACCAGCCGACCGTTTTCTAGCCATGTTGCGTGTACGTACTCATCGTAGAGTTCGTGCTGTGTGGGTGCTTGGTGTTGGGGTTCTTACTTTGACACAAGCCCAGTCCATGAACAGGGCAAGGAGGAGTTCATGGACCAAGAATTGGTTGCTCCAGCGTGAACAATTCTGTCACATGCCTTTGCTCCGTGAGATTCGTGAGAATAATCCTGATGATTTCAGGAACTTTCTCAGGATGACGGACCCCGTTTTTCACCGTTTGTTGGCTTTTCTGACCCCTTATATCAGCAGGCAGGATACCTGCATGCAGCAAGCCATCACTCCGGAGCAGAGGCTAGTCGCCACATTGCGGTACTTGCCGATGGGGAGAAGCCTGCAGGACCTCAAGTTCTCGACAGGCATCTCCCCAGGCTCTGGGGATCATTATCCCAGAGACCTGTTCTGCCATCATCCAGGTCCTGCAGAAGGACTATATTAAGGTAAGATTTTTATCCTTTAACATCACATTTTATTGTATTTAATGTTTGATAATATATTGTATTTCTTTCCTCATTCCCTAATTACCATGATTGTAATATGCTGTGAAAGTCCCCTTTCTCCTCATGCATGCTGTTTTTTTTTTTATTTTATTTTTTGTCCTTCATACATATTTGCCTTCTCTAACCTCCCCAGCATGCTCTCCTGGGCCTATATCCACCTCACCTAGTCACTTAACAATGTATTTTGTCAGCTCCATAGTAGTGCTTTACCCTACACAACCCCTATAATGTGTAAAAATGTTATCTGTGCTTTAAATTGAGGCACAGTGTCAGTTTTTTTTTTGGGGTCCCAAAATCATTTGGAACCCTCCCTCCCCCCAACTGCTAAGTCAGCTGATACCAATCCTCTATCTGCGAGACTTTGCCAAACCCATACACACTATATACCCACCTCTTTTGTGGTCAGATTTATGGATGAATTCCCCAAAGCATGTAGTGCAAGGGCCTGCCTGAATACTTTCAAATGGTACTGTTGAAAGTTTTTGTATCCTGTTATTATCTTGATAGGTAATAGCAGAATGTCAAAATGTGCTAAAATGTGTACAGTGTGTATTTTTATCTTTGTATTATGACACTTCTTACCTGTCCAATGGGCTGCCAATAGTGTAAGTAAGGAGGGGCTGGCCAAAGTAATACCCATTATTTAGGCATTCATCTCTCAATGAAGTGGAGAGGGTTACCTGTCCAAAACATCTCCCCCCTAAAATTTTTAAAATGGCCCATGAGAGGGGGGGAGAAATCTGATAGGTGGACCTTATACCTTTGTCTTTAAATACTCCCTAAAATAAATTTTATACTGATGTTGGCCAAGAATGTTTGTGTCTAATCTGCTTTCAATGTTTATGTGCAGAATGATTAATTTTTTTTTCTTGTTTGACTCCACAGTTTCCTTCCAACCCACAGGAATGGCAAACTGTGGCCTCCCACTTTGCCCAGCGATGGGACTTTCCCAACTGCGTCAGGGCAATTGATAGGAAACACATCCACATCATCCCACCCCCCAACTCAGGGTCATACTATTACAACTACAAGGGGTTCAATAGTATTGTGATGTTGGCGGTGGTGTTGGCTACTTACGAGTTCCTGTATGTGGACATGGGGAAGAATGGGCGAATGTCGGATGGTGGAGTCATTGCCCAGACAGAGTTCTACAGGCATCTCCAGAATGGCAGCTTGGGCTTGCCACCTCCAGAAGACAATGCGGAAGGACTCCCATTCATCTTCGTTGCGGATTAAGCCTTTGCGCTGGGGGACCATCTTATGCGGCCATTCCCTATGAGGACCCTCACCCCAGACCAGAGGGTTTTTAATTACCGGCTGGCCAGAGCTAGAAGAGTGGTGGAGAACACGTTTGGAATAATGGCCAGCCAGTTCCGCCTATTTCTTACAGCGATACACATGGCGGAATATAAACTCAATCACATCATCCTGACTTGCTGTGTTCTCCACAACTTTTTAAGGAGAAATTCTTGGAACTATGCTGGCTCAGTTGGGCCTGAGGCTGGAATTAATATTAAAGAACCAACCCTGACGGCGCTTGAAGCTGGCCGTCCTGGCTTGCCCCCCCAGAGTGCCCGCGAGGTCTGTATAAGATACATGGAATACTTTGCGGGTAGGGGGGCCATCGATATGCCAGACAATGTCTGAGACATTTTTTTAATAAAAATATATTTTAAACTGAACAAATATTTGCTTTGGTTTACTGCTTGTCTTTCTTGTAGCTGTCTCCTCGGTTATCTTTTATTAATGGTCTAATTTTTTGGCCTTTTTCTTGCAAACTAAATTTCGTTGACACATGAGGTGACAATCTCTTCTTTGGCTAACTATTATTATTATGTTGTGGGTCTGCTACACACACACCTTGTTTTTTTGTGAATGTATGTAATGCATTACTGACAAAAATATTAATAATTTTCAACACCATGACCGAAATTTGGGGAGTCCTGAAAATGGCGTGATTGTGTAAAATTAGAAAGCACTGTTGGGTGTTATTTACTAAAGGAAAATACACTTTGCACTACAAGTGCACTTGAGACTGCACTGAAACTGCACTTGTAGTGCAAAGTTATTTTTGCCTTTAGTAAATAACCCCCATTGTCACTGAAAACAACAACTTTAATCCAAAAACTGCTTTTGAGCATTGAAAGAAGAAGCCACACATTGTTGATTATCACTCTTTTTAATCAAAGCACAATCACATGTTTGATTCTAAAAGGGTTTCTGAACAAACCAACATGTTTGTTGTATAACAATTTTTTAGGTCACATTAATAATAAGTAGAAATTGCCTTTTAAGGTAAAACAGGCATGTTTTAAACCATAAAAAATACACAACTCTGGAACTTACAAAGTTCAACTTTTATAGAAAGTGAAGGCAATATCAGACATGAGTATTTATAAACTGTTTTTGATATTGCGTTCAGCAGATGGAGTGATGGCACCCCTGGAAAAGCCACATTTTGAAGATGCACACAAATTGCCTAATGTCAACATGTGCTAGCTGCCATCATGGGGGATCAATGGACATGTTTTGTGGGTGCAACCCCTTCCTCTCAGCTACTTTATTATTGAGGAAGGGGTTGCACCCATAAAACGCGTACATTGATCTCCCGTGATGGCAGATAGCACATTTTGACACACTGTGTGCATCTTCAAAAATTGGCTTTTCTATAATATGTCAAAGATTAGTCATAAAAACAACAATAAACCTGCAATAAGTTAGGGATTTCTGGGTGTTTTATATTCTCCCTAAAACATCAATGATGTTCTTCATTTTGTTTTGAACATCATTGATGTTTTGCTTTATGTTTTCTAAATCCCTATTACACCCCATTATCTCCCCAATGAGGATCTGGGCACTTTCACTTGTGAAATTACATTCCTTTTCCACAACATCACGATCACCTAAAAAAAACCAAAAAACAAAAAAACACCATGTATTATGAATATGCCGGCATCCATCTCTTACCTGAGGCTGTGGTCGCAGACACTCACCTGTTGTGGTGACAATTTCTACAACGTCTCCCTCCTCCTCCTCTGGTGGGGTTTGGGGGATTTCCCCTTCTACCAGAGGTGGGGGGTCCGTGGTCTCCTCTGATGAGTGATGTCCTCCGAGTCTTTTCTCTCCTATGTTAAAAAAAATAGGTATACTTAGCACAGATATTTGAGTCCAGAAATAGGAATATGAAACATTGGTTGGAAGTGGGGTACAATTGTCTCTTTTGGCAGAGTTGCAAAATGAAGAAATATTTTTGTCCTTTGTCAAGCTTGAATACTTGCCTGTTTTGTGCAAGCTTCACAGATGGAGTCACTGGAGCACCTGTGTGGGCCACCTAATAAAAAGGGTGTTCTTTTGTCCCACACTAGTGCTCCAGCATCCATATGTGTAAACAGCTGCTGAGTGTCCTCTCCTTACACAGAATCTAGTTTGCATTTCATTTTAGTTACAAACCCATCTAGACAACAAACTTATTTTAAGAGAAGTAGGCCAGAAAAAATGTATTGAACTGCATCTGGACAAAACATGGTGTTTTCTAGGCCGAACAAACAATGTTTCCTACGAACGAATAATGTGTCCATGATAATGAAAGTTGCCATTTTAAACTGTACAACAGTAAAGAAAAACACATGGAGCAGCACAAACGTAATAAAGATAAAGAATAGGAACAGAGGACAACTACTTACTTTTTTGCAGCACTCTCCTGATCCTTCTATACTGATCGTGCTCCCTGATTTTGAGGTCCGACCACCGTTTCCTCAGTTGATCCTTGGATCGCCATACCCCAAAATTGCTGTGCAGACTCTTCACAATTTTCGCCATGATCTTGGCCTTTCTCACATTTGGGTTGGGGTAAGGTCCATACTTCTCATCATAGTCGGCCCTCTTCAATATGTCCACCATCTCCACTATCTCTACAAAGGACATATTTGAGGCCTTAAATCTTCTCCTCCGGGATTGTGATGTTTCTGGCTCTGGCCTTTCCTCCTCCTCCTAGTTGCTGCTATTATCATGCAACTGTTGTGTCTATGCCGTGTGCTCTTCCCCACTGCGCTGAATGAGAAGGGGTGGGGAAAAGACTAGAAAGAACGTCAGGGGTGCATGTTTCATGAATGCGCAGTGTATATAAAGTGTAACATGCGTGCATCATACGTACGATCTGTGAGCGGAGGAAGGAGTATCTGATCGTGATAAGGAAGTTACCATTTTAACTTGGGCCTATACTGCTTATAGATTGAGACCTATATTGGGACAAGATTAGGAGAGTTTAGCCTGACATGAGGGTTTGTCTTTTGTTGTGTCTTGCAGAGAAAATGGGTCTAGTCAATGATCATGACTTTATGCCAATATTCATTGATATGTTCAGGGAGCTGCCCTGTCTGTGGCAGGTAAATCACCCACATTATAACAATAAACCAAAGAGGAAGGCAGCGCTGGATCAATTGCAGGAATTTGTGAAGCCGATGATCCCCACGGCAGACATCCCCTATTTGAAGGCCCTAATTGATGGCATGAGGAGCACTTATCTAAGGGAG
Organism: Aquarana catesbeiana; assembly: GCF_042186555.1. Lineage (NCBI taxonomy): Eukaryota > Metazoa > Chordata > Amphibia > Anura > Ranidae > Aquarana > Aquarana catesbeiana. The sequence continues at coordinate 145,631,366 of NC_133334.1, forward strand.
CACAAGAAGGTCCAGGATTTTCAGAGATCAGGACCTGCAGATGACATTTATGTCCCCAGGTTGTGGTACTATGACAGACTGCATTTTCTGGCAGGCCAGACTGAACCCAGGCCAGCACTCTCCACTCTTCCTTCCATGCTTCCTTCCACATCAGCTGAGGCTTATGACGCCCAACCTGGGCCTTCCAGGCAGCAACATGTGGAGGAGCCCAGCTTGAGCCAGGTATAGCATTCTTCTAAATATTTCTGTTGGTCAAATTAATGATGTTAAATATATGTTAGTTTTCATTACTAATTTCTAATTTCACAAAGTGTTTTACATATCAATAGACAGTAGTGGCCACAAATGATTGTGACAAGAATGAAAAATGCTGGGCTCAGAATGATATTCTTTTATATTTATTAAATAAATCCAATAATGATCTTACGCAACAGTGTAAACGCACCCAATTAACCTGATCTAATCAGTCATCTTTTCAGGTAGTAATTTCTCAAAATGATGCTCTCATATATATTAATCAAATATATACTAAGTTCTCCGCAAGTCCTTATGGATAAGAGAAGAGATATGCACAATCCAAAAATGAGCTCACAGAACTCACCTCCACTCCTTGTATCGTCTTTTGTATGGTCTTTTCTCCTATTCTGATAACTGCCACTAGGGTGTCCTCCGTCCCAATATATGTTGTGACCGTATGGATGTTCCGCATCCAGGTCTATACACCTCCGTGATATTCAAAGACTCACAGAGGGGGGGGAGAGGAAAGAAACCTCCAATAGTGTAGTATGTCAAAGTAATCAGCTAATTTTATTAAATATAGTAGATTGGACTCTTACATCAATGACAAGATTTAAAAGCAGAAAAAGTGTAACAATGTGGTGTTTTCTCCACGTTCTCACATCACTTCTGGTATTCGATCTACATCCACTTCCGGCCACTCCCTACTTTTACTTCATCCACGTGACTTCATCAGGAGAACCAGATTGGCTGCAGTGGATTTCCTTATCAATAGTAAAACCGAACATGAAAATGAGGCCATTTTTTAATAGCCAGCTATATTAGATAGTCGAGGCCATTTTCTTGTAGCCTACTGCATTCCATAGATGCAGCCATTTTGTTGGTTATCAACATAGCAACGTTATATGGTGACAGTTCTGAAACCCAAAACTCTATACAATGATGGAAAAGATAATTACACCGGAAATGGTTCAGATGTCCATGTATAGTAGTCTGACTCCTTCAGAGAAAAATAAATTACTTCCGCTTGATAGACTCGGACTATAGGTTTTGGTTAAACTAAATTTAAAACTCTAAACCTGGACTAAATCCAGTGATTTAGAAAAAAATATAATAAAAATGTACACTAAAATAACTTATTATTGTAAATAAAATATTGTAAATAAAAATAAATTGATTAAAATCAGAGAATTCAAAAACATATGAAAAAATATATAAAAATATATATATATATATATATATATATATATATATATATATATATATATATATATATATATATATATATAACCCCCATAATATGGTTCTTTTTTATGTAGGCATAAAAAGGAAATACTGAATAAAAATGAATCCAAGTACTTGATACCAGAGTCATGTAGAATCCCAATAATATATACCATTCAGAAAATACATAAGTATCAAGAACAACCCCCAGGTAGGCCAATGGTGAATGGTATAGATTGTGAATAATATACCATTGTGAATGGTATTGATTCTTTGACTTCCAGGATGGGAGTATATATTGATTATTTCATGCAACCGGCAGTACAGAATACAAAGGAATACCTTAAGGACACTAAGCACGATTTGCAACTACTGGACACTGTACCAGTGTTAGAAGGTAGAACTTTCCTTGCCACTGCAGATGTGTCTTCATTATACACTATTGTGCAACATCATGAAGCATGTGTGGCGGCCAAATGGCTCCTTAGGACGCATAGCACATTCATTTGCAAGCAAAGGAAGTTTCTAGTTAAGTGCCTGGACTTTTGTCTAAAATATAGCTACTTTTGGCATAACCAATCCTATTATAAGCAAGCCATTGGGATTGCTATGGGGGCGAAATTTGCACCCAGTGTAGCGGGAGGAAGATGTTGTATATAAAAATATGCCTGCCGAGCTAACCTTGTATAGAACATACATTGATGATTTAATCATAGTCTGGAATGGAAGTAGGGATTTGCTTGAAGATTTTTTGAAAAAAACGAATGATAATGATAACAAATATATGTCTGGTATGGAAAATAGACAAGTCAGTTGATTTTCTTGATTTAAATATTTTCTTAGAAGATGACAAAGTGATTACGAAAACTCACTTTAAAAATTTAGATAGCAACAGTTATCTGGCCATAAATAGCTGTCATTTTAAACCTTGGTTATACAACATACCTAAAGGACAATTAGTTAGGATTAAAAGAAACTGCACAAGGGAAGAAGATTATAAGATGAAAGTGAAACTGATTGGTGCTAGCTTTAAAGAAAAGGGATATGAAGATACCTGGATTAATAAACAAATACAGCATGTCAACGAAATGGACAGAACTACTATGCTACAAAACAACCCCAAGAAGAAAACACACCAATAGGAGGCCTCATGTCTGATCAGGGCCAATCCTAGGGTCACAGACTCCTGGGTGCAGAAAATTTTCTGGTGCCCCCACGTGGCGTGGTCATCTTAAAACTCCTCCCCTTTACAAATGTTACTGTGGCAATGACTCAAACACAGAGATGCTCCCCTAAGAAGTCTTTGTTACCCTGGGATTCTCCCATGATCTTTTAACAATGAAGAAAATACAGGAAGAGGGTACACTAATGAGACCTGGAAGGGAGTCTCTCTGATGCACACAGAGAGGGCTTCTGTTAGAGAGTCTGTTAGAAAGAGCCCCCAGACATAGGACAGGAGACGGTCAGAGACTGCAGTCATAATACAGGAGATGGTCAGAGACTGCAGACATAGTACAAGAGATGGTCAGAGACTGCAGACATATTACAGGAAATGGTTAGAGACTGCAGACATACTACAGGAGACGGTCAGAGACTGCAGACATACTACAGGAGACGGTCAGAGACTGCAGACATATTACAGGAGACGGTCAGAGACTGCAGACATATTACAGGAGATGGTCAGAGACTGGAGATACCGTACAGGAGATGGTCAGAGACTGGAGATACCATACAGGAGATGGTCAGAGACGGCAGACATAGTACAAGAGATGGTCAGAGACGACAGACATACTACAGGAGATGGTCAGAGACGGCAGACATAGTACAAGAGATGGTAGGAGACGGCAGACATAGTACAAGAGATGGTCGGAGACGGCAGACATAGTACAAGAGATGGTCAGAGACTGCAGACTTAATACAGGAGATGGTCAGAGACTGCAGACATAGTACAGGAGATGGTAAGAGACTGCAGACATACTACAGGAGATGGTCAGAGACTGCAGACATACTACAGGAGATGGTAAGAGACTGCAGACATACTAACGGAGATGGTCAGAGACTGCAATCATAGTACAGGAGATGGTCAGAGACTGCAATCATAGTACAGGAGATGGTCAGAGACTGCAGACATATTACAGGAGATGGTCAGAGACTGCAGACATAATACAAGAGATGATCAGAGACTGCAGACATAATACAGGAGATGTCAGAGACTGCAGACATACTACAGGAGATGGCCAGAGACTGGAGACATACTACAGGAGATGGCTAGAGACTGCAGACATACTACAGGAGATGGTCAGAGACTGCAGACATACTACAGGAGATGGTCAGAGACTGCAGACATACTACAGGAGATAGTCAGAGACTGCAGACATACTACAGGAGATAGTCTGAGACGGCAGACATGACACAAAAGAAGGTCAGAGACGGTAGACATGATACAAGAGATGGTCAGAGACTGCAGACATGTTACAAGAGATGGTCAAAGAGGGCAGACATACTACAGGAGATGGTCAGAAACTGGAGATATAATACAGGAGATGGTCAGAGACTGCAGACATACTACAGGAGATGGTCAGAGACTGCAGACATAGTACAGGAGATGGTCAGAGACTGCAGACATACTACAGGAGATGGTCAGAGACTGCAGACATAATACAAGAGATGGTCAGAGACTGCAGACATGTTACAAGAGATGGTCAGAGACTGCAGTTCCTATGGACGTTAGTAGATAATGACCGATCGCCCCTCTCACCTGACCCAGCGATACAGCAACGGTTCCTCTTATCAGGAGTCTGCTCACTCTGAATTGCCCGTGGCGACTTTGCTGGGTAGAGCCCAGATCTGTATTCTGGCAATGACTCCATTCCTTTCGCCACCAGGGATGGTGCTAGGCTGTGTGGCTTTCCCTCTGGTGGCGCAGGGCAGCGGGGTTCTCTCTCTGATGGTGTTCCCTCAGCACTGTCCTCTCCCTCTGGAGTCCTGGGTGTACTTGCCTGAAAGCTTTCCTGGGCTCATGGCTCTCTCTCTCCCATTCAGGTGAGCATGCTGTGTGGGCTGCAGTTTCTGTGTTACAGTGGGGCTGCCAGTCCTCGGGACTACATGTCCCACAATCCTCTTCTTTGCTCCTTTTTTTTCTTCCCTGGCCGATATTAAGGCGGGGGAAGAAACATAGTGCACCGCTCACTAGTACAGCAGCGCGCGCGAGGAGGAGCGGGAGAGGGGAAATAAGAGTCCACGGCTGCAGTGGCGTCACTAGGGTTGGTGTCACCCGGTGCAGTAAAACATGGTATCACCCCCCTCCACCAACTATAGTCGCTCCTCAGTACAGACACCCCTCCACTATGTATAGACCCCCCTTCATCAGTGCAGACCCCCCACTAAGTATAAACCCCTCCCTTAGTACAGACCCCATCAGTATAGACCCCCCAGGACAAATCATCCCCCTACATTAGTACAGACCCCCCAGAACACACCACCCCCCTCCATTAGTACAGACCCCCCATTAGTACAGACCCCCAGAACAAACCACCCCCCCTCCATTAGTACAGACCCCCCAGAACAAACTACCCCCCTCCATTAGTACAGACCCCCCAGGACAAACCACCCCCCTCCATTAGTACAGACCCCTCAGAACAAACTACCCCCCTCCATTAGTACAGACCCCCCAGGACAAACCACCCCCCTCCATTAGTACAGACCCCTCAGAACAAACCACCCCCTCCATTAGTACAGACCCCACCCAAACAAACCACTCCCCCTACATTAGTACACCCCCCGGAAAACAAACCACCCCCCTACATTAGTACAGACCCCCCCAGAACAAGCCACCCCCTCCATTAGTACAGACCCCCTCAGAACAAACCATCCCCTCCATTAGTACAGACTCCCCCGGACAAACCACCCCCTGTACATTAGTACAGACCCCCAGAACAAACCACCCCCCTCCATTAGTACAGACCCCCCTAGACAAACCACCCCCCCACATTAGTACAGACCCCCCAGGACAAACCACCCCCCTCCATTAGTATAGACCCCCCCAGGACAAACCACCCCCACCCCTCTATTAAGCTGATTAAAAAACACCCGGGCGGCAGCTGGAGAGGACAGTGTGCAGCCGCGCCACCCAGGTAAAGAACAGAGCGTGTCAGGCTTGGGCAGCAGGCGGGAGTTGCACACAGGAGGAACAGAACTAGAACATGTCAGGCACGGACCGTCCCCCAGTGATGTCACTGCATGGCTGGTCTCTCTGCACACAGAGACACAGCCGCTCCGATATCCAGCTGTTTCCGCTCTCCTCCTTTGACAGGAGGAGGGAGGGGGGATGGGCTTCGGCAAAAAACACAGCGGTGGTGACCGGCGGAGAAAGCCGCCTACAGACAAGGAGAGGAGGAGGTAGGGGAGCACTCTGATGCTTCAGCGCTCCCACCTCTGTGGCGCCCGGGTGCACTGCACCCCGTGCACCCCGCCCAGGATCGACCCTGTGTCTGATACTAGACTACAATGTCCAACATAAAGAAGTGGCTAAACTTATTCAACGACACTGGCATATATTAAAAAGTGATAAAGATCTGAAAGCAATTTTGCCAGATAAACCTAACATCATATATAAGAGGGCCCCCACCCTGAAAGACATGATAGTCAAGTCGGTAGTTGAACCCCCCAAAAACAGTTTTTTTTTTTTCACTGGGAAAGGGTTCTTCCTGTGTAGGAATTGTTACGCTTGTCGTCATTCAAAAAAATTTCAGAAGAAGAGGACATAATTCACAACTACCACTACAGGGCAATCTTATGAAATTAGAGATTTTATAGGTTGCCATACAGAAGGAGTAGTGTATTGCCTTCAGTGTAGCTGTAATTTACAGTATATAGGAAGAACTAAAAGGGCACTTAAAGTCAGAATAAAAGAGCATGTCCAAAATATCATAAATGGTTTCCCTAAGCATAATGTCTCTAGACATTTTGCTGCAGTCCATAATAAAGATCCATCCCAATTGCAATTCTGGGGTATCAAACGATATAATGCATAGAGGGGCAGTCATAAGATCAGGACCATCAGCCAAAAAGAGTTGAGGTGGATACATACTATGAGAAGTCTCACACCTGAAGGCCTAAACATAGAATTTGCTCTCAACTGCTTTATCAGTAATTTTTAATTATTAATTTTTTATACATTACAGTGTATCATTATCCTCATTGATGTATTGCATTATTATTAGTTTAGGATGTAGTGATCGCCGGTATGCGACTATTAGATTTTTATTTTTCTGTCCTTCATCCAACGATTTTCATCATGATATTATCAATTTTTCATTAAGAAACATATTATGGGGGTTATATATATATATAATATTTTGTATATATTTTTTATATTTTTTCCTATGTTTTTAGATTCTCTGATTTTAATCAATTTAATTTTACTTTTTTTTTTATTTTAAGATTTTTATTGTGTTTTACGAAGAGAAAAAGAATACAGAAACATCGCCAATTGGGCATACCCTGACGTCTTAATGCTTATATAAACGGCAAAGAGGGTAAAAGCTTATTTAAGTGTAGCCTTTATCGAGCTACCTCAAGAACCAGTGATTAGGGTTAAGTAAACAATTATACTACAGAAATCTAAGGTAGCATACAGTAATCCTATAACCATGAGCTAAGTACTGTGGGGGTGGACATTTGTGTACGATAAAAGTAATGGCATAACAATGTGAACTGTACTGGGTTTCATAACAAGATGTCCATAAGATTGCAGTAAAGGAAGGAAGCTGGTGTAGAATCCAGTCAAGCTAAAGGTAGAACTGCTACGACAGTGGTGTACTTCTAGAGTCCAAAATACAAGGTTGCCAGTTTCTATTAAAGTGTTTAGTGGACATGTTGGCCTTGGCAAAAGAGAATTCCATCTGGAAGTGTAGGTTAAGTAGGTGCATGGCATCTCTAAATGCAGGTGGGTCGGTTGATTTCCACTTCTTTGCAATTGACAATCTTGTAGCAATGAGGATGTGTGTGACCAGTGTTTGCAAATGGTTAGGCAATGTGGGGATCGAGAGACCTAGGAGTAGGTCAAGCGGGGACAGAGACTGGGATATACCACACAAAGACTCAATAAGATTTTGCACCTTTCTCCAAAAATTTTTGACAAGGTGGCACTCCCACCATATGTGTGAAAGAGATCCAATTTCAGCACATCCCCTCCAGCAGTTTAGGGAGGTGTTCGGGTATATTTTCGCTAGCCTTTCTGGGATAAAATACCATTTGTGAAAAAGCTTTTGTAGTGCTTCCCAGTGATTAATGCAGTGAGACAAGCGTAAGGGCAGTGTGAGGGCCTTTGGACAGTGTAGTTCTGAAGGTGGTTGGTCCGACAGTGAGGACCAATACTTTGAGGAAGAACACAGATGGTTAGTAGTAAATTTGGTGAGCAGTTTGTATATAAAAGAGATTCCTTTGGCCTTGGGTGTAGCTATATTGTAGAACTTGAGCAGAGGGAGAGAGAAACACAATCCGAAGTTGACCAGCATCATTTTGATAGGCTAGATCTAATCCTTAGGTAAAGAAAAAAACGTGTGTTTGGTTAATCCAAACTTCTGCATTAACTGCTCCAAAGGAGAGCAAACCTGATGGTGAAAAAAGCATACCTAGGTGGCGGATGCCGGCTTTTGCCCATTTTGAGAGAGGTAAGTCTGGGGAGATAAGGTGTAGCGCCTCAGTGGGTATTGCTGTCAGTGTGTCCTTTGATATCCCTCCCTTGAGTTGCAGTATTGAGGTCCAGACTCTTGTGGAGGACGTAATGGTATCAAGAGGGTATCGATTGGGGTGAGAGTTGAGCCACAGTGCGGCTAGGAAGAATTTAGGGTCCGTGGGTAGTAGGTTGGTTTCAATTTGCTTCCAGGTTGTGTGGTGTTTATCTGACCACCATGTTCTCAGCTGGTCCAGAATAGTTGCTCGATGATAAGCTTGGACGTCCGGGGCACCTAAGCCTCCATGTTGAACTGGAGTTGTAAGTATGACTTTTTTTATTCTAGGTCTTTTTTGTTGCCAAATAAAGCCGTTGATGATCCCTTGGATTTTTTTGATCTGATTTTGTGCTAGAGGTAGGGGTAATGTACGAAAAAAATATAGGACATGGGGGAGTAAATACATTTTTGCCTGAGCTATCCTACCAGCCCAGGAGGCTGGGACCTTACTTAGTTCTTTTGCTAGTCATGTGAGCTTGCCCACGAGGTCTTCCAAATTGGTTCCCAATAGCATCCGACTTGGGAACGTTAGTTGAATACCCAAGTATGGGAGAAAGGAGTTAGGGGCCCAAGCAAGGGGGGAGCTAGCGGTAATGGTGTTTAAAGTTTGAGAGTCTAGGCCAAGGTTAAGCATTAGAGATTTACTGTGGTTCAGCTTGTACATAGATACAGCGCTGAACATGTCAAGAGCTCGTTGGACTGCCGGTAGAGACAAGAGCGGATTAGTTAGGGCAATAATCACGTCATCCGCGTATAAGCCGATTTTATGATCGGTTTGTCCAATCTTTATACCTGTGATTGAGGGGTCCGATCTAATGAATTGTGCTAAGGGCTCCATTATCATGGCAAAAATTGGGGGGGACAACGGGCACCCCTGTCTCGTGCCATTAGTAACTTGGAATGGGTTGGAGACAACACCCGACATCCAAATACGTGCAGATGGGTGAGTGTATAGGCCTAATATGGCAGAGAGAAAGGTGCCCGAAAGTCCGAATTTTTGGAGCACTGCCTCCATGTATGGCCAATATACCCTATTGAATGCCTTCTCTGCATCCAAAGATAGGAAGAGAGAAGGTGTTCGAGTGTGTTCTGTCCATTGAATAAGGTCCATAAAACGTCTAGTTCCATCTGAAGCCTGTCTGCCAGGCAAATCCTACTTGGTCAGGATGGATAATCTGGGGGATGATGGTGGAGAGGCGTTGTGCCAGGAGTTTGGCATAAATTTTGGTGTCTGTGTTAAGGAGTGATATCGGCCTGTAGTTGGCTGGGTTGTCTGGGGGCTTACCCAGTTTGGGAATGGTAATCACTAAGGTATCGAGGGATTCCCTAGGGATTATGCCTGTGGTAGCAAATTGATTATACATGTCACATAGGTGGGGGACTAAGGGTTGGGCAAATCATTTTTAATATTCATTGGATAGTCCGTCAGGTCCTGGGGCCTTATGTAGAGGTAAGTTGTTTATCACTTTTTGGATTTCGGTCTGTGAAAAAGGAGCCGCTAGGCAGTCAAGTTGTTCTGGAGAAATCAAGGGGAGGGAGATAGAGGCTAAAAAATGTTTTATATCAGCTTGGGTAGGTGCGAGATGGGGGTCTGTTTTCGTAAGGTTGTAAAGCTTTGTGTAAAAATTGCCAAATTCATTGGCAATATCTAGTGGGTTGGTCAAGCGTTTGGAGAGGTGATAGGGATAAACTTGACATGTTTATTGACACTCTTAACAGTAATCATAAAAACATTGTCCTAACCTAGACGATCGACCAAGAAAAGGTTGTTTTTTTGGATTTGACCATCAACATTATACACAACCGTTTTTCTATGACCAATTATTTCAAACCCACTGACCGCAACTCGTACATTCCCCTGGGGAGTTGCCACCACCACTCGTGGTTGTGCAACATCCCCAGGGGTCAGTACATTAGGCTGCGTAGAAATTGTACCTCTGATGAGGATTTTATAGTACAATCACATATTTTGACTACCAGGTTTGAACAAAAGGGATACGATCGTTCCAAGTTAGAGGAGGAGGTCATTAGGGTTAGGGGTCTTGACAGAGGGACTTTGGTCTCCGATACCGTTAGGGAGAATGGTGGAGATAATTATAATTTTAAGATGGTGCTTGATTACAACGTGCAATATCACACATTCGAGAAAATAGTACTTAAAAACTGGCCCATCTTGAAACAGGACAAAGTCCTAGGCCCCGTGCTCCCTGACCGTCCACAGTTTATTTATAAGAAGGCTCCATCATTAAGGGACCGATTGGCCCCTAGTGTTTTGAACCCCCCTGTTCCATCTTCTGACAGGTTATTTTCGTTTTTGGGTGGTTTCTACGCATGCGGTAAATGCATTCCCTGTAAACATGCTAAGGGGAACATAAAGAAAAGGAAAACAGAGTGCGCATGCGCGGGAGTTCCAATATGGCTGCTTGAGCCAGGAGCTCCGCTCCACCCCGAGCCGCACTACGGCAAACACAGCCCTCACCGCCGCTTGCAGCTAACCCTCCCGTATCAGGGATCCTCCGGGGAACCAGCGGAGATGTCCGGCCCCCCGGTGAGGAGAGATCTCGGCCCGCTTTTCGATACGGCGGGAGCCGACGGGAGTCCCAAGATGGCCGCCAGCACGGACTCCACACAGCCACACGCGGCCCAGCACCTCAAAGCTCCGGAACACAGGCCAGTATTAACCCCACCGACTCTCACTTATGCCCAGGCAGCACAGGGGCCCTCAACCACCCCTCAGACTTCCCATCAAGGCTCCCAGAAACCCCAGGCCTCTGCAAAGGCCTACACAGGCTCCACAAGCATGACGCCCCAGGAGTTTTCTACCCAGGCCCTCCCCATACAAGCCCAGCTCTCAGGGGCAGCTCATCAGCCCTCAGGCTTCTCACTCAATGACTTTACCCAAATGCAAGAAGACATGTTTCTTAAATTCTCCTCATTGCTGGAGAAAGGCCTGGCCAACACGGCACATCAGATCACTAACACGATCAAAGCTGACCTATCAAGTATAGGCTCAAGAATAGAAGCAATAGAGGAAAAAGTGGAGTGTACGGTCTCTAAAACGAATCAAAATGCAGCCCACCTACAGTCTGTTCAGGAACAACTAGATGTGGCCCTTTCCAGGATAGACGAACTCGAGAACAGGTCCAGGAGGTATAATTTCAGAATTAGAGGCCTCCCAGAAACCTTCACCGATATTCCCTCCACGGTACAGGACATTATCTCTGAGATCATTCCTAATATCCCCACCCAGCGTCTCGAATTAGACAGGGCTCACAGATCCCTCGGTCCCCCCAGACAAGATGGCTCACCCAGAGACATAATTGTGAAACCACACTTTTTTGCGACAAAGGAGGAAGTCATGCGACAATCCCGTCAGAATCCCAAACTGCAACACAGGGGTCATCAGATCCAGATTTTTGCGGATTTAGCACCCTCCACCATTCAAAGACGCAGAACTCTAAAACCTCTTCTCTTGATCCTATCACAAAGGGACATTAAATACCGCTGGTCCTTCCCTTTTGCAGTCAAATTCACGCTGCAGGGTAAACCCCACTCCTTTTCCAGCTTCCCAGAAGGTGAAAAACTGCTGCTGTCCCTGAACCTCATCTCACAGGAAGCCCCAATGGACTTTTCTGCACCCTCTTCAGGCTCAACAAAACGCCCTCCACCAGGCAGCCCTGTTTCCCCCTTGTGGAATAAGTTTACGTCCAAGAGGAGCAAGGAGGGAAAAACATCATAAGGCCAGACTGGCCTCTTCTCTTTTCTCTGTCCCAGCAGGGACTTTTGCTCGGGGTATTGGTCCCCACAGTTGACGGAGCGGGAGCTCCACACCCCACCACGGCTTAAAGGCTGGATAAGCCCAGCAACCGTACTACACCTCCCAATGCACTGTATAGCACCAATTCTCCACAACAAAAAACCCCCCCACAGGGGCTAGGAAGTACCCTTCCAGGACCAGAATTTCTACATTTTTTCCTACAGCGGAACTGTCCAGCGAACTCTGACGCTCTCCAGCAGAAGTTCGGATTTTCGGGACTTTAGGCTTAGCGGTCTGTGGATTGGTTTTTGTCTTAATGTATTCTTGGTACCTAGCCTCACTCTAGTATAGGGCAAGATTCCGTGAGGGTCTGGCTAATAATGACCCAAAGTACACGAGATATGCCCAGAGGGTAAAGGCGTTCCTCTTTTTTTTTTTTTCTCTCTTCCTCCACAGTGCAGAGCCCGGATAGTCCAGGTTCCTCACCAACTCAGATTGGGGGTAGGGAGGGGGGTGGAAGTGCTTGAGCGGGTGGGGTGTTATCCTTTTTGATTTAAATACTATGGTATATTTCCAGTTATCCTGGCACGTAGCGCCATGAGTTAAGGGCTGTTTGAATCTTATTTCAGTTGCTCTTTTATGTTAGTGTGTATGTATTAATGTGTTACAGTGATAAAGATAGGGTCCGGGGTGGATCCCTTGTGCCTCCTCTCACTGCCGAAGAACCTCAGTGTCCTTTGGTTTTGGGACTTCAGTCGGCCTCCCAGCTGGACTGAAGGTTTTTTTTTTGGGTCTGCTGTGGAAAATTTTCCACAAGATCCCAAGGGTCATATTTTGAGACCCATGTTGCTACTATTATTGCTCTTATATGTCTGTTTGTCCTTTTCTATTCTTTTTCTCCGCTCATCACCTCTCTTTTTTCCAGCCGTCCTGCGGGCGGGAGCCTCCCACCCCCCTGAGTTAAACATAGAAGACACCCATTTCGTATCTTACCCGGAAATGCATGGAAGACTTCCATTGGTGAGTGACTGCCTGATCCTGAGTTCCCCTCCCCTCTGCTCAGATGACTGACACACTTACACTAGGAATCGATCTCAAGGTGGCCTCTCACAATGTCCAAGGACTGAATTCACCTAGAAAAAGGAGACTAGCCTTGGATCACTATAAATCTTTAAGACTCGATGTAGTGCTCCTTCAGGAGACTCACTTTCCCATCCGGTACACCCCAAAGTTCCTCCACTCTTACTATCCGTCCTTCTTCCTAGCGAATGCCCCTAACAAAACTAAGGGGGTGGCAATCCTATTTTCCAAGAACAGCAAATTCTCCTATATTTCTGATTATAAGGACCCGGAGGGAAGATTTCTATTGGTGAAGGGGACCCTGGAAGGAGTTATATACACAATCATTTCATATTACGCCCCGAACAAGGGTCAAGCATCCTTCTTTCAGGGACTCCTCAGTGCAATAGAACCCCTCCTGGAAGGGAAGGTCATTATGGGTGGGGACTCTAATGTGGCGTTTGACCAGGGCTTGGACAAAACGAGACCCCCCAAGGACCAGCTCACACGCCCCACGAAATTAAGTACGAAAATAGCGAAACTGCTACATACCCACGGACTCAGACATCTGGAGGGAACTAAACCCCAGAAGTAGGGACTACACACACTTCTCTGCCCCCCACCAATCCTACGCCAGGATTGACCACATACTTATCCCTTCCTCACTAATACCCCTCTCCAAAAAAGCCACAATATTAGACACAGCCTGGTCGGACCATTCTTTGATCCTCCTTACCCTGAGAAACGTCCTCTCGGGGCGAGGTGGATCCTACTGGCGCCTAAACGAATCCCTACTCTCTGACCCCCGCTACTGTAAGGAGATAGCAGATTCCATTAAAGAATACTTTACCCTGAATGACATAGACAATATCTCCCCAGAGACCTTGTGGGCTGCCCACAAGGCAACCATCAGAGGCACTCTGATTAGGATTGCGTCTCAATACAAAAAGGAGCGCTTAATAGATATTCAACGCCTTGAAAAAACATTCCTCACCTTAAAAGCTGAACACAAAAAACACCCGAACAGGGCCATTTCAGAGAGGTTGGACGCGACTAGACTTGAGCTGAACCTCACCTTAACGGCCAAAGCAGAGAAAAACATCAGGTGGAGTGGAGCTAAATTTTATTGCCAAAAGGACAGATTCGGCTCAATGCTAGCCTCCAAACTCACCCCGAGGTTCCGATCTTCTTCCTTCCCTAAACTTAGAATCGCAGGTCATCCCCCGACAGCTAACCCCAGTAAAATAATGTCAGCCTTTCAGGAATTTTATGAAAATCTATACAAATCCCCTCAATCAGGGAAGGGCCCTTCAACCACGGCCTTTCTGGACAATCTGCAGATCCCTTCGATCTCCAAAGATTGCAGGGACCTAATGGAAGGAGCCTTTTCAGTAGAGGAGGTCAGGGCGGTTATAAAAGGTTTAAGGCCCGGATCGGCCCCAGGGCCAGATGGCCTCTCGGTCCCTTACTACAAACAATTTGGAGAAACCCTAGCTCCGTACTTGGCTAAATTTTTCAATTCCATTAAAACAGGTAACCCCCTTGATACACAACTGAATACTGCATTTATCTCGGTCATCCCCAAACCCAACAAAAATCACGAGGAAGTGGAAAATTACAGGCCAATCTCCCTGATTAATAATGACCTCAAAATCCTCACCAAAATCCTAGCCAACCGTCTCTCATCTTTTATCAATCTATATATACACAAGGACCAGGTTGGTTTCATACCAGGGAGACAAGGTCCGGACCAAATTAGGAGAGCAATAGACATTGTCTCCATCCTTCAATCGAATTGGGAAGGGGGACCGAAACAGGAAGGTTTCCTCCTCTCCTTGGACCTCCATAAGGCCTTCGATTCTATCGAATGGCCTTATCTCTTCTCCTTACTGGAGAAATGGGGCTTTGGTCCTGGGTTTCTTGGGACACTAAACGCCTTATACTCCACCCCAAAAGCAGTAATTCGCTTACAAGGCCATTACTCCAAACCTCTATCTATAGCAAGAGGTACTCGACAGGGCTGTCCTCTATCCCCCTTAATTTTTGCCATTGCGATTGAAACCTTAGCAATCGCAGTCAGATCAGATCCCAATATTTTAGGGGTGAAATGCGGCGAACAAGTCCACAAATGCGGGCTATTCGCCGATGATATGCTCTTATTCATCACATCACCAATCACTTCCCTACCAAATCTGTGCAAACTCCTAAAGGAGTTCTCACGGATTTCGGGTCTACAGGTAAACTACTCAAAATCATCCGCACTGAACATTTCCCTCAAACCGCATGTGGTCTCCTCCCTCCAGAATGCCTTTGAGTTTAGATGGAGCGACACTTTTATTGACTATTTAGGGATCAGGCTCACCGCGAAAACTGAACTACTTTATTCGGCCAACTTCCCTCACACATACCGCAAGCTAGAGTCAGACCTAGGCAACTGGGCTAAGGGAGGAATCTCTTGGCTAGGTAGAGTTCATGCAATTAAAATGACCTTACTTCCTAGACTCCTCTACCTTTTCAGGGCCCTCCCGATAAGCATTGTAAAAGATCACCTATCTGCATTCCAAAGGAAAATCATCAGGTTCATCTGGGGAGACAAGGGGCACAGACTTCAGCAAAATACCTTATACTTGTCCAGATCACAGGGGGGATTAGGTCTCCCTCAGCTCTTCTGGTACTATCAAGCTGCTAGACTCGCCCAGCTATCAATAGTCTATGGGAAGACAGAAAAACCGGATTGGATCCAAATAGAGAGGCAGGCTGCACCGTCATACACCCTAGATTTCCTACTATGGGTCCCCCCTAGAAAACGTCCCTCAATTCTCTCACCAACTCTTTCTCAATCCTTTAAATTATGGGACTCTCTCAGAAACAATCCGAACTTGACCTCATATTGCCACCCACTTGCTCACATATTTAACAACCCGGACTTCGTTCCAGGTCTAGACATCAAAGCATTCCGTTGGTGGTTGGATAAGGGGATGTACCGGATCGGACACTTCTATACGAGTTTAGGCCCTATTACCCTGGCCTATTGTGTGAGCCAATTGGAGATGCCTACCTCGGAGCGATTCAGATTTCACCAAATTCGTCACTTCCTCGCCCACAACGGGGAGGCAAAATTGGCCCCCCACTCATTCACGCCATACGAACTCTGGTGCGGCAGGTCTTCTGAGCAGAGGGGAGGCATCTCCGTCATACACCAGTCACTCGCCAATCAGTCAACCAAGACGCCATATATGCTAGCGTGGGAGTCAGACCTATCTATGCAGTGGGACATTGATAAATGGAGAACAACCTTTTTCAGGGCTTACAGGGGCATTAAGAATATCTCCATGATAGAGTCTAGTCTTAAGGTTTTTACCAGGTGGTATCTATCTCCTGACAGATTAGCCAAAATGTTCCCCTCGGCTGACCCAAGTTGTTTTAGAGGATGTTTACTTAGGGGTACATTGGTCCATATATTCTGGGAGTGCCCAAGACTGAGGACATACTGGAATAAGATCTTCCTCCTGATAAAGAAAATTACCAAGGCCCATATCCCGAAAATACCATCGATCGCTCTCCTAAATGACAATTTGCCCAGATTCCCGAAGCTTACCTGCAAACTTATCCATTTTATTTTCCTGGGCGCTAAGCTCATCATAGCCAAGGCATGGAAGAAACCCAGAGTATCCCTTAAGGCGACGATCCGGAAAATTTCCTGGATCATGGCCCAAGAGAAGCTCGCTAGCATTCTCGACAACTCAAAAGACCAATTTGAAGCTACTTGGGAACCCTGGGCAAATTTCATTGGCATCTCCCTGATTCCGGGCGTACAACCATAACTCAGCTTGATGTTACGGGGTTGTGGGACATCTCCCCGCGGGCTGGCTCCTTTTCCTCTCTTCCTTCTCCTTCCCCTTCTCCTCTCCTTTTCACACTCTTCTCTTTCTTGCTTATTACTTGTCTTAAAGTTTCGAATCACAGACAGTTTGTTGATCTTAGTGTCACTCTTGATCCCTGTAGGTTCCTGTTATAAGGGGTTCAAGTAATATGATGTTGTTCCACTATATGGATATTCACTTTTCAGCAATGTTTACTGGGCAGTTGGGGGGGCTGTGGGAGGTTTCGCCGGTCACAGCGAGTTCCCTTTTGGGGTGCCGACGGAATCCCTCTGGCCTCCTACTCCTACCCCAGGGAAAGCCTAGGGTTTTATCCTCTCTATAGCTCTTTTCTTATGGTAAACGGTGTTGTTCTTTCGGATTTTCTGTTAAAACCACAGGCCGGAACCTAACCCCTCACACCTATTGTTTTATTTTATTTTCTGGGTTTCGTTTGTGATTCCTCCTCTTTTTGAAATACCTACCCCACTGGGGTCTAACTGTATGTGTTATGTCCAATGTACATTTATGATTCATTGACTGTACAACTTACTTATTGTTGAAAAATCCAATAAATACTTTGAAAGAAGAAAAGGAAAACATTTCTAGCCTCTGTTACGGGTAAGGAATATGAAATCAAACAATTGATTACCTGTGACATGGTAGGGGTCGTGTATATGCTGGAGTGCAGTTGCGGGCTCCAGTATATCGGGAGAACATCCAGACCCCTACACGTGAGGCTCGCTGAGCATGTTAACAATATTAAAAAAGGCCTGAAAACCCACAATGTCTCTAGACACTTCAAACTCCATCACCATCAAAATCCTAAAAGTTTTGGATTTTGGGGTATAGAGAGGGTTATGAGACACTGGAGGGGGGGGGAATTTCATAAGGCAACTGAGCAAAAGAGAATCATATTGGATCTTTGAAACCAAGGTTCTTAGCCCTGAAGGGTTAAACGTGGACTTCGACACAAATTGTTTTATATCTGACCGTTAATCGTTCTTCATTTGATTATGTATGTTATTAGATGACAGTGGCCGCGGATGACTCACATTCCATTTAATTTTATATATTTTAAGTATTGTGAAATTGTTTATATACTTCACATAGAATTTTTACATATTATGCTTTTTTTCTTGATTTTTTATTAATTTTTTATTAATATTATGCTTTTTTTAGGATCGTCTTTATTCCCTATTTGGGATTAGTGCACTTGTCCCGTTTAGGATTGATGCGATTTTTGTTGCTGTTTGCGATTGATACTTCCGTTTATTTATTTTTCTTATACAAGGGGTCACATCCGGATAGACTTCCGGATGTGCCTGAGGTTGATTACGCTTAGTGTATTGTTGCCATGGTTACTCACCTGGCATATAGCGCGGGTGCCCGCAACGTCCCTCATCTGCTGATGAAGTCCCCGCCCACTGGGACGCAACGCGTCCAGAACGAGGAACGTCGTGACGTCACCCGCGGCCACTGCGTATCTGTTACACTGTTCGGAAGATCGGAGGATCTTCAATATCGTTTGTCTACTTTTACCAAGTACTTCCTATGTGAGTGTTACCTTTTTAATCATTGAATTAAAAGTTTATTATACGGAGAGCACTATCCTCTTGCCACTTTTTATTTCATATGGCCGTTTTGGAGTGTCCTGCACCCGGTCCTTGATTGACATGCTGCATACCTATTGATTTATGAAAAAGGCGTTTTGTGACCCTCTATAATTAAAGGGTCCATTACATCAGGTGAGAGGCCATTTGTTACCGTGGTGGTGGGCTCCTGGAATCACCGTCTGTATTAGCATGCAGTCTCCTACACTTTGAAGATTTATGTGGACTGGATTCATTGACTGATTGTTCATACGCTGTGGTGGATCGTATTGTGCTTTATCCTGTCTTTTTAGCCCTTACTTTTTACATATATTTTTTATGTTTTATTAGCGCTGCACTTTGTTTTAAATGGTCAAGCGTTTGCCCTGGGAACTAGTGATAAATGCGATTTTTTTATTGGAAAGTTGCTTTTTAAATTGTTTGGTAATAAATGCTTCTGATTTATTGGCTGATGAGTAGATCTGAAGTCGTAGTCGCTTGATAAAATAATCAAAATTTTTGTGGAGATGACCACTAAGCTGGGGTCTAAGCTTTTTAAGTTCTGCAGAAATAATATTAGAGGGGGATCTCTTGTTTGTTAGTTCAAGAGATCGAATTTGTTTCAGGAGGGATTTGATTATGTAAGAGTGTTGTTTTTTAGCCTGGGCCCCAAGTTTAATAAAAAGACCTCGTAGACAAGCCTTGTGAGCATTCCAAACAGTAGCACAATCAGTTACAGAATTGACATTTTGCTGGAAATTATTATCAATCTCGGATTGTATCTGAGACTGGGATTGTTGAGAAGGGAGGTGTACAATCTCCAGACCGTATGTCTAGTAGTTTGGGAAGGAGATGCTAGTTTGATCGTGACTGGAGCGTGGTCAGACCACGATATGGTGCCTATGGTGTAGGGCCGGTAATAGATTGCAGTAGGTGTTTATCTGTTATGAATAAGTCAATTCGGGAATAAGATTGGTGCGGGGGGGGGAAATAGGTGTAGTCTCTCTCCTCATCGTGCATACACCTCCATGAGTCATATAGGTCTTCTCTTTTGAGAATATTGGATATCGCTGAGGGCCTACTTCTCGCTGAATTGGAAGTATCAAGTGTGGGGTCAATTACTTCATTAAAGTCTCCACAAATTATCAGGGGGGATGATCTGTAAGGAGCTAATTTGGCAAAGAGATTGGTATAGAATCTTTTTTGGGCTGTATTGGGGGCATAAATGTTGACTATAGTGAGAGGGCGTTTGTCAAACGTGGCTGATAGGATTAAGAATCTGCCATCTTCGTCACTTTCACAGTGGTGAAGTTTAAAATCTACTGTTGCATTTATGGCAACCATTACTCCTCTCTTTTTTTTTTAGGGGCGCTTGCAAAGAAACAGTGGGGATATTTTTTGTGATTGCATTGGAGTTGTTTAAGTTTAGCAAAGTGTGTTTCCTGGGCGCAGATTACGTCTGCACACTGTTGTAATGCTTCCTTCCATAAAAAGCTACGTTTAAATGGTGAGTTTAGGCCTTTAGCATTGAGGGAGGTGATCGAGAGTGTCATAGCGGTAGTGCAGTTATGAGGGCCTGGTCAGAGGGAGAGAGACTTCACCTATTGTTGATGAATGCGAAATACACAAACAGATGAATAAATGCCGTATATGGTACAGGTATATGACAAAAATCAGTGAGTTGCTGAATACAAACAAACCAAAATTCTAGGAGAGAAATACAGTCAATGCAGGTTAATCTATACTGTAATCAAGAAAAAAGAAAAAAAAAAAATCTGAAAAATGTGTGCTTAGCACAACTTTAAACCTGAGGGGTGGTGAAGGGAAGGTACAGATGTTTCGCCCAGGCTGGATATAAGTAGATCTGGGGACCTGGGCTTAAACCAAGGTTAGGTCTTTTTGGATGTTTTAGTCGCCATATTTCTGGAATCAGATGGTTTATGGGAGGGAGTAGCTTGTTCCGCTTCTCTGGGAGCAATGGGGAGTAAACCCCAGTTGGTGAGTTTCTTGTAGCCATCTTTCGAAGAGAGAATAGGGACGATCTTTTGTTGGTGAGTAAACAGCAGCTTCGTAGGGAAGCCCCACTTGTACATTATGTTTTTCTGTTGAAGGATGGAAGTCACAGGTGCGAAAGCTCTGCGCATCTCCATTGTGGTCGGGGACAGGTCAGTGAACAACTTGATATTAATGTAAGGGGCTGGCAGTGGTTTTGAAGATCTGGCGGCAGAGAGAACTTGTTCCTTAACATGGAAGAAATGTATACGCGCCAAAATATCTCTAGGTATATCATCAGAGAGGTGTGGCGGTTTAGCAATTCTGTGGGCCCGGTCGATTAGGGTGTCGCGGGCGTTAAGGCGTGGGAGTAAGGCGGAGATAAGTTGTTGCAAGTAAGGAGTTATTTTGCTCGGTTTGACTGATTCAGGGATGCCTCTGAATTTGATGTTGTTCCGCCTAGAGCGGTCTTCAAAAACCGCCAATTTCATTTTAATACGGTGAATTTCTTCCGAGTGATGCTCATGAGCATCTAACATTTCGTTGTGCGCCTTAGAGTAATCTTGCAGATTTTCTTCTATAGCGTCTGTACGCTCTTCTAGGCAGTCTATTTTGTCATGTATCTGGGATAATGACATCTGGAGCTCTCTATGCAAATCTTGCTGCAGTGTAAGAAGCATAGATTTCAGCATAGCTTCAGATACAGTGTTGTCAGTGACAGGTATAGCAGCCAGGGAGGGAGTATTGTGGGATC
Organism: Aquarana catesbeiana; assembly: GCF_042186555.1. NCBI lineage: Eukaryota > Metazoa > Chordata > Amphibia > Anura > Ranidae > Aquarana > Aquarana catesbeiana. Next base: position 145,652,575 of record NC_133334.1, read on the forward strand.
TGTGTGTCCATGCAACTACATGGGACCATAGCTGCTTCTTTGCATGTGGCTCTTTATTTGGGGAATGTGCAGGGGAGGTAGCCAGCCTCTTACCTCTGTCTTGAAGAAGTCCACCTGGGGATTCCTCAGGAGGGGGATGAGTGTCCATGCTGTCCCTATTAGTTGATGTGGCTGTATTTCCCTGAACAGGGAGCGCTGGAGAAGTAGCAGGCAGGCACTCTGGATTGCCGTTGAAGAGATCGCCGTTGCTTTCGTCGGCGCCATCTTGGGCCTTCTGCATGGCGGCGGCCACAGGATAATAGTCGGTGAGACGGCGGGGATTCAGCGGCTTGTAACGCCGCATCGATATGCCCTGGAGTCTCCCCAGTCCTTCCCTGCTTCTATGGTGTGAGCAGTGGGGAGGAAAGTAGCTGAGGGTTGCCGGTATCCAGACCGTGGAGCGGAGCTCGGACTTCAGGCAGCCATCCTGGTCCGCAGCAGGCCACGCCCCTTTAATTTTCCTTTTTTTACCATATTTACTAAAGTTTTTTTTATCTATTTTAGTATACATTTTTATTATATTTTTTGCTCTAAATCATTGGATTTAGTCCAGGTTTAGAGTTTTAGTTTAACCAGAACCTATAGTCCGAGTCTATCAAGCGGAAGTCATTTATTTTTCTCTGAAGGAGTCCGACTACATTACATGGACATCTAAACCAGTTCCGGTTTAATTATCTTTTCCATCATTGTATAGAGTTCCGGGTTTTAGAACTGTCACCATATAACGTTGCTATGTTGATAACCAACAAAATGGCCGTTTCTATTGAACGCAGTAGGCTACAAGAAAATGGCCGCGATTATGTAATATAGCGGGCTATTAAAAAAAGGCCACATTTTCATTTCCGATTTTACTATTGATAAGGAAATCCACTCCAGCCAATCCGGTTGCCCTGATGAAGTCACGTGGATGATGTAATGTGCAGGGAGTGGCCGGAAGTTGATGTAGATTGAATACTGGAAGTGACGTGAGAACGGCGAGAAAACGCCACATTGTTACACTTTTTCTGCTTTTAAATCTTGTTATTGATGTAAGAGTCCAATCTACTATATTTAATAAAATTAGCTGATTACTTTAACATACTACACTATCGGAGGTTTCTTTCCTCTCCCCCCTCTGTGAGTCTTGGAATATCACGGAGGTGTATAGACCTGGATGCGGAACATCCGTTCAGTCACAACATATATTGGGATGGAGGACACCCTAGTGGCAGTTATCGGAATAGGAGAAAAGACCATACAAAAGAGATTTATGCTGACGATACAAGGAGTGGAGGTGAGAGTTCTGTGAGCTCGTTTTTGGATTGTGCATATCTCTTCTCTTATCCATAAGGACTTGCGGGCAACTATATATTTGATTAATATATATGAGAGCATCATTTTGAGAAATTACCACCTGAAAAGATGCCTGATTAGAAGAGGAACTAAAACGATTCAACCAAAAAGTGGCAGGAAGAGGAGTAACATGAAGGAGGCAGCAATTGGCCTATTTTGGAAGGCTACCCCACAGTGTTCAAGAGGACTTTGCATACATAACAGCCTGCAAAATGCTGGAAAATGGAGGAGGGCCAACGCCTAATATGTGAGAATCTCATCTTACAAGCCCTAAATAAGGGGTTGAGGGGCCATCTCACAAGCCAAAGCCACATTTGTCAGTTCAACCATGGTTCTCTTCCTCCTCCTCCAGGTCCTCCACCATCATCTTCTTCCTGCCACACCTCCAACACCAGAGCCACAGCCTGGAAGGAAGCGTCTAAGGAAGACCAGAGAGGGATGACCTGGTTTCATCCTGGTCTGACAAAAGATGCAGGCTGTTGTATGACCACAGCCTGGGAACATACATGTCATCTGCTGCTGTTCATGATCTCTTGGACTTCTGGACCAGATTGTACTCCCTTATATAAGGACTCCTCAGGCCACCAATTTTGCATTAAAATAGTTGATGTCTGCCCTGGGGGCCAAAGGCTTCGCCAATTTCTGCAGTTTCGTTCTTTGGTTATGACCCTGTAAGGAGCCCCTGCTCGCTTGGTTCCACTCTCCCGAGACTCCTCTGCAGCTATAGAATCAGATTGCAGATTGCAACATCTGATGGTTCGGTCATCCGATGCTCCAGGACTAGAACTACAGCTATGTGTCGTTCTAATCCAGTTGTGTAGTTCAGAACAAACACCAGGCAGGCTGTATGTATGTTCAAACAGGAATCTCTTTTATTGAAAGGAATACAGGCTCTTTTATACAGTAAAAGAGGAGGTGTATACCTCCTGCTCATATTACTCTGAACATACACCTGTGACCAGAAAACTAATTAACATGGGCTAATTAACTAATCCCTTTAGACAGCCTAGATGACTCAGACATGACCTTTAGGCCAGACTGGCCGTCTTGTAGCTCAGAAAACCCAATCAACATTATCACAAATCAACACCGAACTCTTCTTCACACAATAGCAGAGTTAATTAACACAACAACAATGGGGATCTAATGACTCTTAGATCCCATACTAGACTTATTTACAATACACATTCTAGCAGGCAACAGACAGACAGGTGGCTGGAATTGACATCAGCATCTCCTAACAGTATTTGTCCCAGCATTATGAATCAGCCAGTATTTCTAATATGGCAAATCCAGGGTTCCCAGAGTCTCTGTGTCCTGGGGGACCAAGACCCGAATCCACAGTAATACCACCTCAAGGGTCCCCAGGCATACAGCTCACAAAGAGCACTGTTCCCCCAAATGCCAGGGCCCATGATCGATCGAAAAGAGGCTAGCATTCAGTCCCCTCCAAAAGTCTCTCTCCCGGCTAGGTCTGTCACAGACCCCTTAATAAAAGTTTTTTTTTCCTATTATACTCGCCTATGTGTGTTTTCCTTCAAAAAGGACAATTTGTGAGGAGGCAGGTACATTTCAAAAATACAATGTGAAATTAACCACTTGTCAACCGCTGTCAGCACATATACATCGGCAGAATGGCACGGCTGGGCAAAGTAATGTACCTGTACGTTACTTTGAATTTCCCGCCGGCGGTGCGCCTGCCACGAGCTCCGTGACCATGCCTGCGGGACCCGTGGACTCGATCGCCGCTGAGATACCCATGATCGTGTCACGGAGCTAAAAAACGGGGAGATGCCGATGTAAACAGCATCTCCCCATTCTGCCTAGTGACAGGACACCAATCGTCTGCTCCCTGTCATCGGGAGCAGCGATCAGTGTCATGTCACTGCTAGCCCATCACCCCCACAGTTACAATCACTGCCCAGGACACACTTAACCCCTCCCCGCCCCCTAATGGGTTACCCCTTCACTGCCAGTGACATTTTTACAGTAATCAATGCAATTTTATAGCATTAATCTCTGTATTAATGCCAATGGTCCCAAAAATGTGTCAAAATTGTCCGATGTGTCCGAAATAATGTCGCAGTCATGATAAAAATCGCTGATCGCCGCCATTACTAGTAAAAAAAAAATAATAATAAAAATGCCATAAAACTATCCCCTATTTTGCATACGCTATAACTTTTGCGCAAGCCATTCAATAAACGCTTATTGCGATTTTTTTTACCAAAAATATGTTGAAGAATACGTATCGGCCTAAACTGAGGAAAAAAATGTTTTTTTATATATTTTTGGGGATATTTATTATAGCAATAAGTAAAAAATAATGTGTTTTTTTCAAAATTGTCGCTCTTTTTTTATTTATAGCGCAAAAAATAAAAACCTCAGAGGTGATCAAATACCACCAAAAGAAAGCTCTATTTGTGGGAAAAAAAGGATGTCAATACTTTTGGGAGCCACGTTGCATGACCGCGCAATTGTCAGTTAAAGCGACGCAGTGCTGAATCGCAAAAAGTGCTCTGGTTAGGAAGGGGGTAAATTCTTCCGGGGCTGAAGTGGTTAACAAGAGACAGAGACACCACACAATCTCCTTGAGATTAAATAATACAAGATAATAATGGTGTTGTGGTAACTTGACACACAAAACACACCCAAATATATTCTGGAGTTAAAAAAAATAAAAAAAATAACAGGAGATCAGGATTTAAAAAACTAAAAAAAAAAAAAATACAAAATCTAAAAACTTAAAAAAAAAAAATTCGGGAGATGTGACAAATCAAAATATTATATTCATGAAATCACGATAAATAATAAAGAAAGAAGTTTGTGAGAACTCTGTGTGAATATGAGCAGCAAAACAACTTATTATCCTTACTCATCACTATACTATTATAATTATTCTAGCATTATAAAAAGAAGAGAGTGCGCTGCATTAAACAATTTAAAACATTGCAGCGTGACGAAAGTGCTATAGCCATTACGATTGCTAATTTTACCAGACCGAGCAGTTCCGTCTCGGAATCTATTCTGAGCATGCGTGGCACTTTGTGCATTGGAATTGTCCACACACGGTCGGAATTTACGCGAACGGATTTTGTTGTCAGAAAATTTTATAAAAATCAGAGAGGGGTTCCTGCGCTCACGGACCTAGAGGCTTGCAGCCCCCCCTTGCACTTACCCCCGAAGGAGTGAGTTAAATAATGAAAGGAATTGATTAGGGGTGGATGGCGCTACCTTATCAGGGTACCTTGATTTATAATTTAATGAATCTCAAAAGAAACCAGGAACTATATAATAATAAATACACACCTTTATCCCTCATTAGGTAGTGGATCTAAATGTCCACCGTTACCTGAGTGGACTATGCTAGCAGATCAGTCTCATACCTACATGCAGGTGTACACCATGTGATTAATCAACACAAATTAAATAGGTGACAATTGATAAAAAATCAATAGTGACAGCCAAACAAAATAAAGTTAAATAAAACACCACGGTACGAACTTATATTGATCCCCAAATGTGTCCAAATGTGCTTATAAGCAAAAAGGTGAATTTGAATAGTCCCAACATTAGACATATAGTGCAGTGTTGCACATTAGATAATATAAACTGATGGAAAAGTAATGAAAATTAATGAACAACTTAGTGGAAAAAATTTTTTGATGAAAAGAATATATATATATATAGTGTAAAAAATATAATAAAGTCCAATGGCAGGAAGTGAAAACGTCTGTAATCGGTGACTTTCGTGAAAACAGCTGAGCAAATCCAGTGACTTGCGGTGCTCCCCCTCAAAGATCCCCACTCACCAGCTCCCTGCACCCCTGCAGGGGTAGTAGGCATGTAATGGTAGGCACCAGTAAGATGTGTATGGGTCATCAAGGTCCACCGCTCCAGCTGTGAGGTCTCCTTCAGTGTATCCCTGTTTTCTTTTGTCTTTCAACCTCTTTCTGTTTGTGCTCCATGTTCAGGGTGGAGAACAGCTCTGCGATTGTGGGCAGTAGTGGGCTGAATGTCAGCCAGTGTGCATTCAATCTCCAGAGGAGCACTCCATAGACGGGAAGTACTTACAGAGCATGTACGGTGATGTATTTCATGATTCTTAGAAGGAAGATGTGTTCAAGGGAGTTGCAGGGAAACTGGTACGGGCGGAGCTCCCTGCCCCTGCAGGGGTATGAGCGTGTGATGTCTGCCTTTAATCGCTCCGATCCCACCGGTACCAGTATCCTTCCACTTAACCCAGTGCAGATGAACCACTCGTTGAGGAGGGGAGCTCCCCTCCTCAACGAGTGGTTCATCTGCACTGGGTTAAGTGGAAGGATACTGGTACCGGTGGGATCGGAGCGATTAAAGGCAGACATCACACGCTCATACCCCTGCAGGGGCAGGGAGCTCCGCCCGTACCAGTTTCCCTGCAACTCCCTTGAACACATCTTCCTTCTAAGAAACATGAAATACATCACCGTACATGCTCTGTAAGTACTTCCCGTCTATGGAGTGCTCCTCTGGAGATTGAATGCACACTGGCTGACATTCAGCCCACTACTGCCCACAATCGCAGAGCTGTTCTCCACCCTGAACATGGAGCACAAACAGAAAGAGGTTGAAAGACAAAAGAAAACAGGGATACACTGAAGGAGACCTCACAGCTGGAGCGGTGGACCTTGATGACCCATACACATCTTACTGGTGCCTACCATTACATGCCTACTACCCCTGCAGGGGTGCAGGGAGCTGGTGAGTGGGGATCTTTGAGGGGGAGCACCGCAAGTCACTGGATTTGATCAGCTGTTTTCACGAAAGTCACCGATTACAGACGTTTTCACTTCCTGCCATTGGACTTTATTATATTTTTTACACTATATATATATTCTTTTCATCAAAAAATTTTTTCCACTAAGTTGTTCATTAATTTTCATTACTTTTCCATCAGTTTATATTATCTAATGTGCAACACTGCACTATATGTCTAATGTTGGGACTATTCAAATTCGCCTTTTTGCTTATAAGCACATTTGGACACATTTGGGGATCAATATAAGTTCGTACCGTGGTGTTTTATTTAACTTTATTTTGTTTGGCTGTCACTATTGATTTTTTATCAATTGTCACCTATTTAATTTGTGTTGATTAATCACATGGTGTACACCTGCATGTAGGTATGAGACTGATCTGCTAGCACAGTCCACTCAGGTAACGGTGGACATTTAGATCCACTACCTAATGAGGGATAAAGGTGTGTATTTATTATTATATAGTTCCTGGTTTCTTTTGAGGTTCATTAAATTATAAATCAAGGTACCCTGATAAGGTAGCGCCATCCACCCCTAATCAATTCCTTTCGGAAAATTTTATAGCCTGCTCTCAAACTTTGTGTGTCGGAAATTCCGATGGAAAAAGTCTGATGGACCTCACACACGGTCGGAATTTCCGACAACAAGATTCGATCACACATTTTCCATCGGAAAATCCGACCGTGTGTACAGGGCATTACACATTTCAACACATTTGCTCCGCATTGTTCCAGAAACAAATCAGATTCAGATTGGCCTACCCTGCAAATCTCCACTTGCGATCACCTGCTGGAGAACAGCTTTCATTTCAAGATCCGTCACAGACGGAAACCTATTTTATATCTTTCAACATGCAAGTCAGTGCAAATCCTGCTCCACATATCTTATCATTAAATTCTCAAGGGGCAAAGAAGCCCCAGGAAGGATCCACCAAAATGCCCTAGATTCTCCGCTCCCAATAACCATTTCAGATTTTGGTGAATAAGCCTTTATATGTGGAAAGTTTCCTCACACGTTGTGATTTTTACACTCTTACCCGGGACTGAAACCAATGCATTGATTGTCCAGTATCACTTCTGCTCTCCTTTCAGCCCAAACAATATATTAGTGACCAAGCACCCACACTATACATTTTTGACTCACAAGGCCTGATTAAGTAACATAAACACAGAAACCGACAACTGTAGAGCCACTTAACCACTTATATGCCATCTCAGAGACACCACCACCTGCCTGACTACCCTGTATTTTTTTTCCAGGCTCCACTCTCCCTCCTGCGGACTCAGTGCAGGTATGGCAGATGTGAAACAGAAGGAAAATGAGCCAAAAAAAAAAAAACAAGCATTTTGTGACTTCTGGGTTCAGACCTGTCATTCTTCAGCTGCTGTGGCCAGGGAAGGAGCTGATAAAGCACAAACTGCTCTTAATCTGCTCCACTGGTGTCCATAGGTGGTATTAGGTGTTTAAGAGACCCCTGATATCTCCATAAAGAGGACCTGTCATTTATTTTATGCTGTAACAGGGAACTATCACCCTAAAAAAAGAAGGTCACATGTAATAAAAAAAACAACATTTTTTAAAGTCTCAGTCCCCACATACATGCAAATACATACAGAAATATGAGCATCAGATGCTCCTACGTACAAAAATAGAGACCTCAGTACAATGTTAGGTGCACACCAAAGAAAACACAATAATTCTAGGGCCATCGTTCATTGTTAACTCTAAATAAATAAATGTAAAGTCTTTTAAAGCATTGCCCTTGGACAATTTTAGGTATTAAAGTTTTTCAATATTTTATGAGTGAGCACAATTTTAAGGCGTAAAATGTTTGGTAGCTATTTCCTCGACAGAACCTCATATTTTATATTGTACCAAAAAAATGCTAATATGTTATCTTTGTGCAGTAAAATGAATTTTATTGTAATTTTTTTACTGAAAATATAGATTTCATAATATGTGTGTTCATTAGAGTTGGGCGAACAGTTCGTGCTGAACGAAAGTTCAGTGATCACACAAATGTGCAGGGCGTTCGGCAGGTGTTTTCCCCACTGAACACCCTGCAATTTACTGCATGCTGCACAGTGCATTCTGAGTCCAATCAGGGACTGAATACAGTAGCTGGTTGTTAAGGAGTGGCCCGGGAAGCCAGCCATGGCATCCTTACCAACCGATGAGTAATCACCTGTCAATGGACTTCCCCACTGACTATAAAAAAAATAAAAATTGCTGGCATTAAATTGAAAAAAAACCACCCCAAGATAAATAACAGGCCCTTATCTGAGCATGCAGCCTGGCAAACTAGAAGAGGGAAGGGGACGAGTGAGCACCCTCCCTCCTGAATCATACCAGGCCACATGCCCTCAACATGAGGGGTGGGTGGGCTCTGCTCCCCCCACCCCAAAGCACCTTGTGTAATAGATGTGAATAAGGTGTTACCAGGTGAGGTATATTAAAATGCCTATTTCAATTCAATATTGCATCAGATGTTTTGAATGTTAAAGAGCCTTAAGAATTTCCAGATATTTTGCTACTTCCTCTTTTTCTGTCTGAAGCCAAACCGCACTGAGTTATCAATAGACTGTAGCTTCCTGTTGCTTCCTCATCCATCTCCCAGAAGTTGCACCAAGACCAGACATGACATCAACATATAATAATAGCTTTGATTGTTAAATTTGTTGAAATTATTGCAAAATTTGTTGAAACTGCTAAAAACTGCTGACACTGTTATGCCCCGTACACACGGTCGGACATTGATCGGACATTCCGACAACAAAATCCTAGGATTTTTTCCAACGGATGTTGGCTCAAACTTGTTTTGCATACACACGGTCGCACAAAGTTGTTGAAATTTCCGATCACCAACAACGCGCTGACGTCAACCACGTACGACGAGACCAGAAAAGGCCAGTTCAGAACTAAGCGCGGCACCCTTTGGGCTCCTTTTGCTAATCTCGTGTTAGTAAAAGTTTGGTGGGAGACGATTCGCGCTTTTTCAGACTCGTGGCTTTCAGATCGTTTTCTGCGGTTCAGTTTGTGCTTGTGGGTTTGTATCTGCTCTTCAGTGCGTGCAAGCAAGTTCCGCGTGACTTAGTCATTGTGTTCTTGTGCGTTTGTTACTGTTTTTCAGGTTGCTCTTCACAGGCCTTGCTGTTCTTCAGTGGGTTCTGTTACTTCGTTCTGAGCAGCCGACCGTTTTCTAGCCATGTTGCGTATACATACTCCTCGTAGAGTTCGTGCTGTGCAGGGGCTTGGTGTTGGGGTCCTGACCTTGACACAAGTCCAGTCCATGAACAGGGTGGGGAGGAGTTCATGGACCAAGAATTGGTTGCTTCAGCGTGACCAGTTCTCTCATATGCCTTTGCTCCGTGAGAATAATCCTGATGATTTCAGGAACTTTCTCAGGATGACGGACCCCGTATTTCACCATCTGCTGGCTTCGCTGACCCCCTATATCAGCAGGCAGGTTACCTGCATGAGGCAAGCCATCACTGCGGAGCAGAGGCGCGTAGCTACCCTGCGGTACTTGGCGACAGGGAGAAGCCTGCAGGACTTGAAGTTCTCGACAGGCATCTCCCCCCAGGCTCTGGGTATCATTATCCCAGAGACCTGTTCTGCCATCATACAGGTCCTGCAGAAGGAGTATATGAAGGTAAGATTTTTATCCTTTAATATCACATTTTATTGTATATAATGTTTGCTAATGTAATGTATTTCTTTCCTCATTCCCTAATTACCATGATTGTAATATGCTTTGAATGTCCCCTTTGTCCTCATTTATGCTGGATTTTTATGTAATTATTTTTTTTGTCCTTCATACATATTTGCCTTCAATAACCTCCCCAGCATGCTCTCCTGCCCTATATTCACCTCGTGTAATCACTTAACAATGTATTTTGTCAGCTCCATAGTAGTGCTTTACCCCAAGCACCCCCTAAAATGTTTTGAAATGTTATTGGTGCTTTAAATTCAGGCAGAATGCCAGAGACTTTTTTTGTGGTGTCCCCAAATCATTTTTAGTAACCCTCCCTCCCCCCAACTGCTAAGTCAGCTGATCCCAATTCTCTATCTATCCTCAATCATCTATCTGCTGACTTTGCCAAACCCAGACACACTATACCCACCTCTTTTGTTGTCAGATGTATGGATGAATTCCCCAAAGCATGTAGTGCAAGGGCCTGCCGGTATACTTTCAAATGGTACTGTTTAAAGTTTTTGTATCCTATTATTATCTTGATAGGTAATAGCAGAATGTCCAAATGTGCTCAAATGTGTACAGTGTGTATTTATATCTTTTATTATGACACTTCTTACCTGTCCAGTGGGCTGCCAATAGTGTAACTAAGGAGGGGCTGTTCCAAGTAATACCCTGTATTTAGGCATTCATCTCTCAATGAAGTGGAGAGGGTTACCTGTCCAAGACCCCCCCCTATAATGTTAGAAATGGCCCATGAGAGGGGGGGGGGAATATGATAGGTGTACCTTATACTTTGGTGTTGTAAAATTCCCCTTAATAAATGTTATCTGGAGGCCGGACAAGAATGTTTGTGTCTAATCTGCTTGCCATGTTTATGTGCAAAAATACTATTTTTTTTTTGTTTTCCTCAACAGTTTCCTTCCACGCCACAGGAATGGCAGACTGTGGCCTCCCACTTTGCCCAGCAGTGGGACTTTCCTAACTGCGGAGGGGCAATTGATGGGAAACACGTCCACATCGTCCCACCACCCAACTCGGGGTCGTACTATTATAATTACAAAGGGTTCAATAGTATTGTGATGTTGGCGGTGGTGTCGGCTAATTACGACTTCTTGTATGTGGACGTGGGGAAGAATGGCATCATCGCCCAGACTGAGTTTTACAGGCGTCTCCAGAATGGCAGCTTGGACTTGCCACCTCCAGAAGACAATGTGGAAGGACTCCCATTCGTCTTCGTTGCGGATGAAGCATTTGCACTGGGGGACCATCTTATGCGGCCATTCCCGATGAGGACCCTCACCCCGGAACAGAGGGTTTTTAATTACCGGCTGGCCAGAGCCAGAAGAGTGGTGGAGAACACATTTGGAATCATGGCCAGCCGGTTCCGCCTATTTCTGACACCCATCCATATGGCAGAGTATAAACTTAATCATATAATCCTGGCGTGCTGTGTTCTACATAACTTTTTACGCCAACATTCTGCCAACTATGCTGGCTCAGTTGGGCCTGAGGCCGGAATTCTACATGAAACAACCCTGACGGCGCTTGAAAGTGGCCGTCCTGGCTTGCCCTCCCTGAGTGCCCGTGATGTCCGGTTTACATACCTTGAGTTCTTTGCGGGTAGGGGGGCCATCAATATGCCAGACAATTTGTGAAGCCTTTATCAAATAAAAAAAAGAAAAAAATAAATCTTTGGTGACATTTACTGCTTGTGTTTGTTTTAGCTGACCCTGACTGAAATGTGGGTAGTCCTAAAAATGGCGTGATTGTGTAACCTTATCCAAAGCACTGTTGGCTGTTATTTACTAAAGGCAAAGACACTTTGCACTACAAGTGCACTTGAAACTGCACTGAAACTGTACTTGTAGTGCAAAGAGGATTTGCCCTTAGGAAATAACCTCCATTTTCACAGAAAGCAGCAATTACATCACCATAAAAGTGTTGTAGCGTTGAGACAATAATCCACACATTCTTGATTCACAATCTTTTTAATACCTGCACAATCACATGTGCATTTAGAAAAGGTTTTTTAAAACAGACCAACATGTTTGTTGTATAACCTTTTTTGGGGTGGCATTATCAAAAATAGAAATATCCATTTAAGATAAAACAGGCATGTGTAAAACCAACAAGAAAGACACAAATCTTGAACTTGCAAAGTTCACATTTGGTAGAACTTGAAGGCAATATCAGACATGAGTATTTAGGAACTGTGTTTGATATTGCGTTCAGATGGGGTGAAGTCACCCCAGGAAAAGCCAAATTTGCAAGATCCACACTATTTTGCCAATGTCAACATGTGCTACCTGCCATCACGGGGGATCAAGGGACGTGTTTTGGGGGAGAAACCCCTTCCTCTCAGCTACTTTATTATTGAGGAAGGGGTTGCACCCCCAAAACGCGTCCATTGATCTCCCGTGATGGCACATAGAACATGTTGACACACTGTGTGCATCCTCCAAATTTGGCTTTTCTAAAAATCGCTCAAACATTTTTAAGATTGTAGCACACAAAAAACAAAGGGATTTGGAGGGGTTTTAAACTCGCCCCAAAACATCAATGATGTTTTTAGTTTTTTGAATAACATCATTGATGTTTTTCTTGAGGTTTTCCAATTCTAAATTACACCCCATGATCTCCCCGATCAGGATCTGGACACTTTCTGATGTGAAAGGATCTGGATCCACAACATCACGATCACCTAAAAAGAGAGAAATCAAACAAAAACAGGTATCAAAAATATGCCGGCATCCATCTCTTACCTGAGCCTGTGGTCGCAGACACTCACCTGTTGTGGTGACAATTTCCACCACATCTTTTTCCTCCGCCTGCTCTGCTTGGGTTGGGGGTATTTCCCCTTCTTCCGGAGGTGGGGGGTCTCTGGTCTCCTTGGATGAGGGGTGTCCTCCGAGTCTTTTCTCCCCTATGTAAAATAAAAATGGTATACTTAGCACACAGATATTTGATGGCAGAACTATAAATAGGAAACATTGCTTGGAAGTGGGATGCAATTGTCTATTTTGGCCGAGTTCCAAAATGTAGCATTTTCAATGTCCTTTTTCAAGCTTCAATACTTTTTACCTGTTTTAAACAAGAGTCACAGATGGAGTCACCCCTATAGTATCCACTGGAGGACCTGTGTGGGCCCCCTAATAAAAAGGGTGTTCATGTGTCCCACACTAGTGCTCCAGCGTCCAGATGTGAGAACTGCTGCTGAGTGTCCTCTCCTTACACAGAATCTAGTTTGCATTTCATTCTAGTAACAAACCCATCTACACAACCAAATTAGTTTCATACAAGTAGGGCGTCAAAAATGTGGTCAAATGCATATGGCCAAAATAATGGTGTTTTATAGTCCGAAATAAAAATGTTTGATACGAATGAATGATGTGCACATGAACATGAAAGTTGCCATTTTAAAATGTACACTTTTAAGAAAAGCACATGGAGCAGCACGAACGTAACATACAGAAAAAGATTAGGAACACAGGACAACTACTTACTTTTTTGCAGCACTCTCCGGATCTTTCTGTACTGCTCATGTTCTAGTAATTTCAGGTCCGACCACCGCTTCCTGAGCTGATCTTTCGATCATCGTACCCCGAAATTCCGGTGCAGACTCCTGACCACTTTCGCCATGATCTTGGCCTTTCTGACATTGGGGTTGGGGTAAGGTCCATAATTCCTGTCATAGTCAGCCCTCTTCAGGATGTTGACCATCTCCAACATCTTCCCAAAGGACATATTTGAGGCCTTAAATCGTCTCCTTCTGGATCCAGACATTTCAGGCTCCGGGCTTTCCTCCTCCTCCTCCTCCTCCTCCTCGTTGCTGTAATTAGCATGCACCTGCTGTGTATCCGCCATGTGCTCTTCCCCCACTGCGCCGAACGAAAAGGGGCGGGGAATAGACTAGAAAGAACGTCAGGGGTGGGCGGAGTTAGACGCATGCGCAGTGTGTATAAAGCGTAACACGCGTGCGTATTACGTACAATCTGTGAGCAGAGGAGGGAGCATCGGAGGCGCCGATTGTGATAACGAAGGTAAGATCTAAACTTGGGCCTATACTGCTTCGAAATTGAAGCCTATATTGTAACAAGATTAGGAGAGTTTGCCCTGACCTTAGGGTTTGTCTCGTGTTGTGTCTTGCAGAGAAAATGGATGGCTTCAATGACCACAACTGCCTCCCCCTGTTCATAGACAAGTACAGGGAGCTGCCCTGTCTGTGGCAGGTGAGACATCCCCATTATAATCATAAACAAAAGAGGCAGGCAGCGCTAGAGAAACTGCTGGAGTTGGTGAAGCCGGTGGTCCCCACAGCAACCATCCCCTATTTAAAAAACAAAATTGGTGGCCTGAGGAGCACTTATCTTAGGGAGCGCAAGAAGGTCACGGATTCCCAGAGATCCGGAGCTGGAGCAGATGATGTTTATGTCCCCAGGCTCTGGTACTATGAGAGACTGCGATTTCTGTCAGACCAGACTGAAGTCAGGGAATCCCTCTCCACTCTTCCTTCCACTCTTCCTTCCACCCCAGCTGAGGCTTCCGATGTCCAACCTGGGCCAGCCAGGAAGAAATGGAGGAGACCAGCTTTAGTCAGCTATAGCATTGTTCTACAGATTTCTGGTCAATAAATAAAAGATGTTTACTAGATGTTATTATTGATCACTAATTGGTGATTGAAAAAAGTGGTTTACATATCAATAGACAGTAGTGGGCACCCAAAATTTGCACAAGAATGAAAAATGCTGGGCTCAGAATGATAGTCTGTTATATTTGTTAACATTCAATTTGCAACAGTCAGGAGGTGAAAATTGTGTGTGATTGATGAATAAAAAAATAAAACAATGTCCCTTTTTCATACACAGGAAGACCTCAGCCAGGAGGAGGCTGTGGAATGTGGCAGCCAGGAGGAGGCTGGGGTTAGTGGCAGCCAGGAGGAGGCGGGGCTAAGTGTCAGCCAAGAGAAGCCTGGGACAAGTCGCAGCCTGACTGAATCGCAGGTTCCTCCCCTCCGCCTTCCATACAAAAGGGCGAGGAAGGTGACTCACATGCAGGAATCTGTACTCAGGCTGATTCAGGAGGCTTCTGCGTCCCTCCGAGCCTTACCCACTCCTGAAGAGGCCTTTGCCTGCATGGCTGCCACAAAACTGCAGGGCATGCAGGAGGGTCAATGCAAGCTATGTGAGGACCTTCTTTATAAAGTCCTAAGTAAGGGGGTGAGTGGGGAACTAACACCCAAGACCGACGTGATTGAGTTGGACCATCCTCCTCCTCCTGCTGCCACAACTCCACCACCAGAGCCACAGCATGGAAGGAGGCGTGGAAAGAAGACAAGAGAGTGATGACCCTGGATTCAGTCTGGTCTGACAAAAGCTGCAGTCTCTCGTATGACCACAGCCTGGGGACACAGATGTCATCTGCTGCTTTCCGGATCTCTGGGTCTTCTGGACCAGACTGCACTCCCTTAGATAAGGACTCCTCAGGCCACCAATTTTGCTTCAAAATAGTTGATGTGTGCCCTGGGGGTCCAAGGCTTCACCCATTTCAGCTGTTTTTTCAGTGTTGCCTCCCTCTTTGTTTAGTTGTGAGCCCTTAATAAATGTTTTTTTTAATGAAAATTATACTCTCCTATGTGTGTTTTCATTCAAAAAGGACAGTTTGTTGGTGAGGATTCAGGTACATTTCTAAAGTACAATGTGAAATTAACAAGAGACAACACCAAACAATCACCTACAGATTAAATAATATAAGATATCAATGGTGTTGTGGTAACTTGACACACAAAACACACACAAAAATATTCTGGAGTCCAAATAAAAATCCAATAAAACAAAGATCAGCCTTGAAAAAAATACAAACCAAAAATAACTAATCTACCTTAAAACCAAAACAAAAAAAATCCTACACCAAAATAATGTGGTCAGATGTTACAAATCAAAGTATATTAAGGGAATCCCGCTAAATAATAAAGAAAGAAGTTTGTGAGAAGTGTGTGTGAATATGAGCAGCAAAACTACTTCATTCTTCTCACATTATAAAGAAGAAGAGAGTGCGCTGTATTAAACCATTTTTTACATTGCACCGTGACGAAAGTGCTGTATCCATTGCGGTCTGTTCCGTCTCGGAATTTCTTCTGAGCATGCGTGGCACTTTGTGCATCGGAACAGGCCACACACGGTCGGAATTGACGCGATCGGATTTTGTTGTCGGAAAATTTTATAGCCTGCTCTCAAACTTTGTGTGTTGGAAAATCCAATGGAAAATATCCGATGGAGCCCACACACGGTCAGAATTTCTGACAACACGCTCCGATCGGACATTGTCCATCGGAAAATCCGACCGTGTGTACGGGGCATTAGAATCTTATGAATTGTCATAACAACATATTTTGCATATACTGTATTCTTTTGCAAGGGTATAAAACCAACTAGAAAATCGGAAATAAACTAGAAGTTTTTCATTCTGAACTAAGCGTCAGAGCGTAATCACTTCATCATGGCATTCATGCTTTAATTTGATAAAGGGGTAGATATAATTTCAGAACTTTTATTCTGAATCCGAAACATTTTGGCACCCGACGTGGGGCTCGGGGCTAGAATCTCAGGTAGCCGATCCAGAAGGGACCACCAGGAGAAGCCATCGCAGAAATACAGGAGGAGACTGATCAACTCTAGAAACGGTAAGACACTTTTGATATCTTGTATATCTAGTTTACTGTTTATCCTGTATCCGTGGCTGGTCAATCTTTGTGCCCATATCGGCTTCCTGCGACCCTCAAAGACAGGTATTAATCTTGCCTCGAGTCTGTTGATAAGTTGAGGAACCTGCAAATTATATCTACCACCTGTTTTGTTCTGTACTTTTTTATTGATCGATCATTGTGTTTTGTGATGGCTGTTGGGAGTTAGGGATTGCTTATATAGTCATGGATGACGAATGAAATTAGTTGACGTGGTTAAACTTTTCCTGGGACTAGGAGAAGGCGTCAGGACATGGTTAAACTCCTCCTGGGGGGATAAAAATAAATAATTGTGCAGGCAAAGCACGGGTACAATAAGTACGGAAGTACGGGCAACCGGGAAACAAAACCCCGGGGGGGAGGGGCGTCAAGAACACGCATAGTGGCGTGGGGGATCCCGTGACAGTTTGAGAGATCCTGTACTTCACTACAGCCGTCCCATATCTGGTTGTTGGTCACATTTTGTTGTTGGTTGATTATGTCATATCCTAAATGTGTTTGTGGTCTGTTATTTGGGATACATGAAGAGGGCTGGGGGTTGATTGAAGTGGTAGAGCCAGGATATAGGGCTGAGTCTCTTGGTTACAAAACCTACTGCCACATACTCTGCATTAGGGATGAGCCGAACACCCCCCTGTTCGGTTCGCACCAGAACATGCGAACAGGAAAAAAGTTTGTTCGAACATGCGAACACCGTTAAAGTCTATGGGACACGAACATGAATAATCAAAAGTGCTAATTTTCAAGGCTTATATGCAAGTTATTGTCATAAAAAGTGTTTGGGGACCTGGGTCCTGCCCCAGGGGACATGGATCAATGCAAAAAAAGTTTTAAAAACGGCCGTTTTTTCAGGAGCAGTGATTTTAATAATGCTTAAAGTCAAACAATAAAAGTGTAATATCCCTTTAAATTTCGTACCTGGGGGGTGTCTATAGTGTGCCTGTAAAGGGGCGCATGTTTCCTGTGTTTAGAACAGTCTGACAGCAAAATGACATTTTGAAGGAAAAAACTCATTTAAAACTACCCGCGGCTATTGCATTGCCGACAATACACATAGAAGTTCATTGATAAAAACGGCATGGGAATTCCCCAAAGGGGAACCCCGAACCAAAATTAAAAAAAAAAAATGACGTGGGGGTCCCCCTAAATTCCATACCAGGCCCTTCAGGTCTGGTATGGATATTAAGGGGAACCCCGGCCAAAATTTAAAAAAAAAAATGACGTGGGGTTCCCCCTAAATTCCATACCAGACCCTTCAGGTCTGGTATGGATTTTAAGGGGAACCCCGCGCCAAAAAAAAAAAAAAAACGGCGTGGGGTCCCCCCAAAAATCCATACCAGACCCTTATCCGAGCACGCAACCTGGCAGGCCGCAGGAAAAGAGGGGGGGACTAGAGTGCGGCCCCCCCTCCCTCCTGAACCGTACCAGGCCACATGCCCTCAACATTGGGAGGGTGCTTTGGGGTAGCCCCCCAAAACACCTTGTCCCCATGTTGATGAGGACAAGGGCCTCATCCCCACAACCCTGGCCGGTGGTTGTGGGGGTCTGCGGGCGGGGGGCTTATCGGAATCTGGAAGCCCCCTTTAACAAGGTGACCCCCAGATCCCGGCCCCCCCCTGTGTGAAATGGTAAGGGGGTACATAAGTACCCCTACCATTTCACGAAAAAAGTGTCAAAAATGTTAAAAATGACAAGAGACAGTTTTTGACAATTCCTTTATTTAAATGCTTCTTCTTTCTTCTATCTTGCTTCATCTTCTGGTTCTTCTGGCTCTTCTGGTTCTTCTGGTTCTTCCTCCGGCGTTCTCGTCCAGCATCTCCTCCGCGGCGTCTTCTGTCTTCTTCTCCTCGGGCCGCTCCGCACCCATGGCATGGGGGGGAGGCTCCCGCTCTTCTCTTCTTCTCTTCTTCTTTTCTTCTTTTCTTCTCTTCTTCTCTTCTTCTTCATTTTCTTCTCCGGGCCGCTCCGCAATCCATGCTGGCATGGAGGGAGGCTCCCGCTGTGTGACGGCGCTCCTCGTCTGACAGTTCTTAAATAACAGGGGGGGCGGGGCCACCCGGTGACCCCGCCCCCCTCTGACGCACGGTGACTTGACGGGACTTCCCTGTGACGTCACGGGGAATGCCACAGGGAAGTCCCGTCAAGTCACCGTGCGTCAGAGGGGGGCGGGGTCACCGGGTGGCCCCGCCCCCCCGTTATTTAAGAACTGTCAGACGAGGAGCGCCGTCACACAGCGGGAGCCTCCCTCCATGCCAGCATGGATTGCGGAGCGGCCCGGAGAAGAAAAGAAAAGAAGAAAAGAAGAAAAGAAGAAGAGAAGAAGAGAAGAGCGGGAGCCTCCCCCCCATGCAATGGGTGCGGAGCGGCCCGAGGAGAAGAAGACAGAAGACGCCGCGGAGGAGATGCTGGACGAGAACGCCGGAGGAAGAACCAGAAGAACCAGAAGAGCCAGAAGAACCAGAAGATGAAGCAAGATAGAAGAAAGAAGAAGCATTTAAATAAAGGAATTGTCAAAAACTGTCTCTTGTCATTTTTAACATTTTTGACACTTTTTTCGTGAAATGGTAGGGGTACTTATGTACCCCCTTACCATTTCACACAGGGGGGGGGCCGGGATCTGGGGGTCACCTTGTTAAAGGGGGCTTCCAGATTCCGATAAGCCCCCCGCCCGCAGACCCCCACAACCACCGGCCAGGGTTGTGGGGATGAGGCCCTTGTCCTCATCAACATGGGGACAAGGTGTTTTGGGGGGCTACCCCAAAGCACCCTCCCAATGTTGAGGGCATGTGGCCTGGTACGGTTCAGGAGGGAGGGGGGGCCGCACTCTTGTCCCCCCCTCTTTTCCTGCGGCCTGCCAGGTTGCGTGCTCGGATAAGGGTCTGGTATGGATTTTTGGGGGGACCCACGCCGTTTTTTTTTTTTTTTTTGGCGCGGGGTTCCCCTTAAAATCCATACCAGACCTGAAGGGTCTGGTATGGAATTTAGGGGGAACCCCACGTCATTTTTTTTTTTTAATTTTGGCCGGGGTTCCCCTTAATATCCATACCAGACCTGAAGGGCCTGGTATGGAATTTAGGGGGACCCCCACGTCATTTTTTTTTTTTAATTTTGGTTCGGGGTTCCCCTTTGGGGAATTCCCATGCCGTTTTTATCAATGAACTTCTATGTGTATTGTCGGCAATGCAATAGCCGCGGGTAGTTTTAAATGAGTTTTTTCCTTCAAAATGTCATTTTGCTGTCAGACTGTTCTAAACACAGGAAACATGCGCCCCTTTACAGGAACACTATAGACACCCCCCAGGTACGAAATTTAAAGGGATATTACACTTTTATTGATTGACTTTAAGTATTATTAAAATCACTGCTCCTGAAAAAACGGCCGTTTTTAAAACTTTTTTTTGCATTGATCCATGTCCCCTGGGGCAGGACCCAGGTCCCCAAACACTTTTTATGACAATAACTTGCATATTAGCCTTTAAAATTAGCACTTTTGATTTCTCCCATAGACTTTTAAAGGGTGTTCCGCGGCATTCGAATTTGCCGCGAACACCCCAAATTGTTCGCTGTTCGGTGAACTTGCGAACAGCCAATGTTCGAGTCGAACATGAGTTCGACTCGAACTCGAAGCTCATCCCTACTCTGCATTTATTGGTGTTCAGATTGAATGTGCATTATCCAGTAAAAATTGTTGTTGACAAATCACAGGAAGTAATAGAGGCTCAAACTAGTATAACAGGATGTGCAGCCGAAAGGTGCCCCTTGCAACCTGAACAACCGGAAGGGTTAGAAGAAGGGGAAAGAGACAGAGTGAGAAATTTGGGTATTGAGTTGGGACATGTAAATGGGATTTAAAGTGGTGCATTGAATATTAATTACTGTACTCCTTATCTGTTTGTTAATTGTCTTGTTGAGGGTAATAAGTATTCACGTACTACTCGCTCGTTCCCTTACCTGTGGCCACCTGAGTGGGCAGGGCTGTGACTGATCTACGTTTTGGGAAGACGCATGTAAGGAGATTTGCACGGCAGTTGAACACTGTAGACGTTCTTTTCTCTTTCTCTCTCTATCCATTTTGTCTTTTGTCCTCATTATAGATAGTGTTATATATTGGAAGGTGGTTTGAAACAGGACAGGTGGTGGTCAGAGGATTGTCGGACCCTCGAGTCCAGGACAGCTTCATAAAACCGCCATACAAATCCTGAGCCTGGACACATAAACTTCCCAATAGCTAACGATGGGGTAGAAGTTAGAGAGACCTAACGAGGGTAGTTTGGCTTGTGATTTGGTATTAGAGCAAGAAGGAGAAGATGCTGTCAAGGAAGGGAAGAGATTGGGGAAAGAGACAGAGTGACATGTGTCTGTTCCGTCTCGGAATTTCTTCTGAGCATGCGTGGCACTTTGTGCGTCGGAACAGGCCACACGCGGTCGGAATTGACGCGATCGGATTTTGTTGTTGGAAAATTTTATAGCCTGCTCTCAAACTTTGTGTGTCGGAAAATCCAATGGAAAATATCCGATGGAGCCCACACACGGTCAGAATTTCCGACAACACGCTCCGATCGGACATTGTCCATCGGAAAATCCGACTGTGTGTACGGGGCATTAGAATCTTATGAATTGTCATAACAACATATTTTGCATATACTGTATTCTTTTGCAAGGGTATAAAACCAACTAGAAAATCGGAAATAAACTAGAAGTTTTTCATTCTGAACTAAGCGTCAGAGCGTAATCACTTCATCATGGCATGCATGCTTTAATTTGATAAAGGGGTAGATATAATTTCAGAACTTTTATTCTGAATCCGAAACATTTTGGCGCCCAACGTGGGGCTCGGGGCTAGAATCTCAGGTAGCCGATCCAGAAGGGACCACCAGGAGAAGCCATCGCAGACATACAGGAGGAGACTGATCAACTCTAGAAACGGTAAGACACTTTTGATATCTTGTATATCTAGTCTACTGTTTATCCTGTATCCGTGGCTGGTCAATCTTTGTGCCCATATCGGCTTCCTGTGACCCTCAAAGACAGGTATTAATCTTGCCTCGAGTCTGTTGATAAGTTAAGGAACCTGCAAATTATATCTACCGCCTGTTTTGTTCTGTACTTTTTTATTGATCGATCATTGTGTTTTGTGATGGCTGTTGGGAGTTAGGGATTGCTTATATAGTCATGGATGACGGATGAAATTAGTTGATGTGGTTAAACTTTTCCTGGGACTAGGAGAAGGCGTCAGGACATGGTTAAACTCCTCCTGGGGGGGATAAAAATAAATAATTGTGCAGGCAAAGCACGGGTACAATAAGTACGGAAGTACGGGCAACCGGGAAACAAAACCCCGGGGGGGAGGGGCGTCAGGAACACGCATAGTGGCGTGGGGGGATCCCGTGACAGTTTGAGAGATCCTGTACTTCACTACAGCCGTCCCATATCTGGTTGTTGGTCACATTTTGTTGTTGGTTGATTATGTCATATCCTAAATGTGTTTGTGGTCTGTTATTTGGGATACATGAAGAGGGCTGGGGGTTGATTGAAGTGGTAGAGTCAGGATATAGGGCTGAGTCTCTTGGTTACAAACCCTACTGCCACATACTCTGCATTTATTGGTGTTCAGATTGAATGTGCATTATCCAGTAAAAATTGTTGTTGACAAATCACAGGAAGTAATAGAGGCTCAAACTAGAATAACAGGATGTGCAGCCGAAAGGTGCCCCTTGCAACCTGAACAACCGGAAGGGTTAGAAGAAGGGGAAAGAGACAGAGTGAGAAGTTTGGGTATTGAGTTGGGACATGTAAATGAGATTTAAAGTGGTGCATTGAATATTAATTACTGTACTCCTTATCTGTTTGTTAATTGTCTTGTTGGGGGTAATAAGTATTCACGTACTACTCGCTCGTTCCCTTACCTGTGGCCACCTGAGTGGGCAGGGCTGTGACTGATCTACGTTTTGGGAAGACGCATGTAAGGAGACTTGCACAGCAGTTGAACACTGTAGACGTTCTTTTCTCTTTCTCTCTCTATCCATTTTGTCTTTTGTCCTCATTATAGATAGTGTTATATATTGGAAGGTGGTTTGAAACAGGACAGGTGGTGGTCAGAGGATTGTCGGACCCTCGAGTCCAGGACAGCTTCATAAAACCGCCATACAAATCCTGAGCCTGGACACATAAACTTCCCAATAGCTAACGATGGGGCAGAAGTTAGAGAGACCTAACGAGGGTAGTTTGGCTTGTGATTTGGTATTAGAGCAAGAAGGAGAAGATGCTGTCAAGGAAGGGAAGAGATTGGCAAAAGTTTGTGGGGTCACTAGGCATTTGGGTGGTCGGCTAGACCTGAATGAATGGCGTACTCTTTTGAGAAGGGAAAGGGGTTTGTTGTGAGGCCATGGGTTGGTGCAAACAGCAGACGCTTGGTTCAAAGTTGCCAAAGCCATTTATGAAGAAGGATGGATATTGGGTATTGTGTACAAGAAGCCAGAAAAGGGGTCAAAAGCTAAGACAGACAGCCAGCCACCACCTTATAATGGTGTCTGGACCCCAAGAAGTACACACTCCCAAAACACTACTGCCCCTCTGCTACAAGTGACAGAGACACCTGTGACACCTCCCCCACCATGCTTAATAGTAGACAATGTGCACTTGTCTTTGTGCAGCTCAGGTGGTTGTTGTCACACACGCCCGACCCAAACTGTACCACCTGTACCACCGCCCCACCGGAACCTACCCACATACATCCGGTGATAAACCAGTCCAGTACTTCCTTGTTCGGCCATGGATGGGCCCCATTTTCAGGGGGAGTGGGGGTGATGGGGTTCCTTGTCTGACCCCGGGGTTGCGATGCATGGCATTCTTTCCCCCCCTCACATATTCCTTATACAGGTTGGGGGCTGGGGCCTTGCCTCCTATGCATCGGCATCATGATTGAATGCTCTGCTCGGGGCATTAACCTGCCTGAGCATTGAGCATACTCCCTTTCTCCATCCTATTGTGGCTCATGGTGCTGGTGGGGACCCACCCTATGCCTGATATAAGCTGCTCAGACTGGCCAGCTGACCATTTCACATGAACCATTCACACAAGCAGGACAGCTGCTATGTCTCCAGTCACAGACCCACACACAAGGTAAATTTGTTTGTTTCATACTTATCACCACATCTTTTTGGGTTTATTCTTAGTTTGCACATTACATAGTCCATCATCCACTTTTGATTTGGATACAATTACTTACTTTTTCATTTCATTTTTTGCGGGTTTGTTTCTTTGTTCTTTAGTTCATACACTTCATCACAACACCATTCATCACTTCACTCATCCACTGATATA
Organism: Aquarana catesbeiana; assembly: GCF_042186555.1. Lineage (NCBI taxonomy): Eukaryota > Metazoa > Chordata > Amphibia > Anura > Ranidae > Aquarana > Aquarana catesbeiana. The sequence goes on from NC_133334.1 coordinate 145,676,501, forward strand.
GACTCCATTCATTACTCACACACATTCATTTCACATGGTTTCATTTTCTTACCATTGCAGAGCAGTATGGACTGATAAGCACACACATGGTTGTGACATGGTCAGCTGGTCTTCACCTGGCTGCTGTTTCTGGCTTGGATGGGATTCTTCACCTCAGCCCCGGGTGAGGTGATCAACCTTGTCCCTCTTCTTCCTTTGGATCTAAGGTTGGGCGCCACCATTTGGCCGCACTGTAAGTTACACACCTTTATTTTGAGAGATTGTTTCTCCGTTTAAAGGATATCCTTACTTATCGATATTACTGATTTATTTTCAGAGCATCTTACTCCTGATGATTGGCAAGAGCCATGAAATGTGCGTCGAGTTATATTAAACTGAAGCTTAGACAATTTTGGCCTACCATGAAAAATCGATCATGTTCATTGAACTTTTATGAATGGATGAGTGTCCTTTTGTAAATTAATATGTTTATTTATTATTTTGTATTCTATTCTGCATAATTGTTTTATATTTATGCAAATATATTACACTGGATTGTGTCCTGTATTACAGATTGACACTTTCCATAATGTAATCTGCTATTTTTCAAATAAATTGAACAATTCAATGACTTGCCTCATACAAAGTTCAATTTCCTTTCTTCTTCTTCTTCTTGTATACATATTAGGGATGGAGGCTTATCATTGCTATAATTATGTTTTGTTAGGTCGCATCTATTATGCACACCCTACATTGGATCCATCCTTTGTGCCATTGTCCAACGTCCCGTTTGACCACCTATATGATGACATACATTTACAGTCCCTTTTACGCCCCTTGCAATCCAGCAACCATTACCCAGTACTTTCCCTGAACCCCCTTCGAATGGGTTCCTGGACCCTCACAACCCCGAAGACAACAACCCCAATACGGTCCTTTCCCTTCATCACCGAGAGTCTGAGAGTCTGACTTTAAGAAGTTTTTCTTAAAAAGTGAATGTAGCAAATGTGGTATATTTATGCAAATTGTAGTTATGTAATTGTATTAGCAATAACTGGTTTTAAAATTAAGTTTAAAATTTTCAAATTCAATTGAGAATATATTTAACAGTATTATAAAGAAAGAGGAAGTTTATGCTCTGGGCGTTATGCCAAGAGAAGAGCGAAAGAGGAAGCGTTCTCCTTACTCAAATCTGTATCTAGATTTGGGGCTCATTCACATCTGAGTATTTAGAAAAAAAAAAGAGAAAAGAAAACATTTATTCTGTATGTGTTCATATATGCACTCTGAAACGTCTGATGTCTATATGTGTACAGGAGGTCACTCAAGGAAAGGTGAATCTGTTGAGAAATAGCACAAGAAGTTTACTGACTTGGGTTTTAGTGTGCTGAACAAAGACACATATTAATTTATTTCAGATCTTAAAAAGTTAACCCGAAAGGGTCTGAGTATAGAGTATAGAGCTAATGGAGCTTGAGACGCTAGTAGCTAGTGGAGCTAATGGAATTAGTAGCTGTTAGGTCTAGAATCCTCACAGAACAGTAGAGAGTAGCTCCTCTCATGATGGCCTCTGACACACCATATCTGCACCCATCAGTACCAACTCCACATGTCTGCTACAACTGTGGAAGACCTAGCCATTCCAGAAGACAGTAGAAGCTTGCCCACAAGGTCCCAACTGTGACCCACGTGAAGACGTCCAATAGGAGACATGACATTCCTCCCCCAACCCCTCCAGACCATACAGACCTTCTCCACTAGGATTTCGGCAAACCTGTGTTACTTACCCCTGTAATGGTATCTTCTAAAGACTTAGGAGGCCCTCTCGCAAAACAATCCAATACCTTGTTCTTATCAGACATTGACATAACATGTGTAGGAGAGGATGGAACACCCAGGAAAAAAACCCTAACATGCCCTATACAGGTGGGAAACTTTCCTGATCTACCAGCAAGATTTGTGGTCACTTCCACATGCCCCTTAGTCTGATGTCTTATCCAGACTCCAGGCTTCCATTTCCTTCCAACCCGATGGTGGTGTTCTGGTCTCCCCACCGCTGACCTTCGATGATGCCTCAGCACTGTGCTCTGTTCCCCTTTTGTTATCATTAGATGCATAATGTAAGGTTGGAATCCCGAATCCCAAAAGAGGTTCTGATCATGTCCCTACATGCCTGTGTGCAGCTAAAGCCTGGGGCTCCCTTGCCCAGAAGGCCACAGTACCCCTTGAAGCCAGCTCAAGCTGCATCTATTTCAAAGCAAATCGAAACCCTTCTGTCAAATGGAGTTCTGATACCCTGCACATCTCCGTGCAACACACCACTGTCCCCAGTGAAGAAACAAACTGCAAAAGAAGAGCCAGAAAAAGACAGAATGGTACAAGACCTTAGGGCGGTGAATGAAGCTACTGTATTGGAGACACCTATTGTGGCCAATCCACACACCTTGCTGGCAGGAATACCGCCCACAGCAAAATACTTTACAGTAGAAGAGTTAGCTGGACTGTTATGCCACAAGGTGCCCAGAACTCCCCTTCCCAATCCGCCAAGGTAATGGCCCTCATTCTGGACTACTGGATGAAGTTACACCCAGACGTTACACTCCTTCAGTATGTAGATGACTTCCTGCTCTGTGCTGATACCCTTGAGGACACCTTAATCTTTTCTGAAAGTCTCCTCCAACACTTGCTCGAGCAAGGCCTTAAAGGAAAAAGTCCAGAGAGAAAGTGAATTTCCTAGGCCTCTGCATCTCCCAAGGTACCCGACATCTCACTGAAGAAGGAGTTGCTGCAATCAAAGCCATCCCTTTGACTCAAGGTCATAAACCCTTACATGCTTTCCTAGGATTAATCTCCTATGGCTGCTCTCAAATCCCAGAAGCCTCCCTCTTGATGCAACCCCTCTATGATGCCCTTTCTCGCTTTCTCCAGAAGCTGTGGACTATTTTGAAACTCTGAAAGAGATCCTTTCAACAACACCCGCTTTAGGACTAAAAGACTTTCAAACTGTCTCAGAGAGACAAGAACATGCCACAGAAGTTTTGGTTCAGACCCATGGCAACAGACTCAGACCCATTGGGTATTACTCCTGTTAACTGGGCTCAGTGGCTTCAGAGCCGACTTTTGAAGACCAGTGCCCCTCATGACATAGCATGACATACTAAACCAAGTACAGCCCAAGCACCTGTCTTCAGCAAGACACCTCAGACTCCAGTGTGCCTTGCTCATCCCTGATAACATCACTCTCCTTCAATGTGATACTCTCAACCCATCCACTCTACTTCCACTTCTCAAGGGGGGATCCTTTGATCCTCATGACTGTTTCTAGGTGATGAAAATGGAGACTTCACATTTACCGACAGTCAGTGAAACAGCCCTTGAGAATCCTGACTTGACAATCCTTGTGGATGGGTCTAGGTATGCTGACAGCATTGGACGGTACCACACAGGATACGCAGTCACCACCGAAGATACAGTTCTTCAGGCTGGATTCCCAAGAAGCACAAGGCAATCACCTGGAAGATACTGCTGCAGAACAAGCTGCAAACAGAACACTTTCCTGCAGTGGTACAGTGGGCCCACGGTGCCTCTCAGCTGTCAAAAACTTTGATGAATGCCCTGATCAATAAATACTACTTAGCCCTAGGGATTACACCACTTACCAACAACTTTTGCAAGTCATGCACTATCTGTGCTAAATGTAACCCAGGAAGAACGGGAAAGGTACCATTAAAGCATTTAGCAAAGGCCCAGTACCCCTTTCAAAGGATTCAGATTGACCACATCCAGATGCCACCCTATGGGATAATATTTGGTTCAGCCCCCAGACTAGGTTGTTAATTCCTACAATAGTTGTAACTCCAATCTGATGTATTAACTGATTATGTGACTGCTTTATCTTGAGAATTAATCTATATCCATTTGGAAGTATTCTCCTCCATTCCAGATCCTGAGCGACATACAGGATCACACAAGTTGGTTCCCAGAGACTGGGTCCTGGTGAAGAAGTTTGTGAGAAAACACACCCTTGAACCCAGATATCATGGTCCTCTCCGGGTTCTCCTAACAAGTGCCACATCAGTCAAGGTGGCCGGGAAGAACACGTGAACACATGCCTCCACTGCAAGAAGGTCCCTGTACCTGAGGAAGAGGCTGAGGGAACCAAATGATTCTGTATATCCTTTTTATTGTGACTACTGTTCAGGCACAGGAGGTAGCCATCAAACAAAAAAGATGGTGTAACACAATTCTGGTATAACTCATCCAATACACATGTTGCTACTTTTATATCCTCTTATGAACAAATAATTCCAGGTGCTATGTACAAAAATCCGGCCCTGGGATGAAGTAGTGAGACCCATAACTGTGTATGTATGCTTTACTGACACCTATTGGGGCGACGACTGTGATTCTTTGGGAGCAGTGGGTTGGAACACTGGGGGTACAGACTGGGGGTACAAACCTGAAAACGCCCAAAATAGGAAAGACAAAAATGGGAAGTCACTCCTATATAGAATGACGATCGACAAACACACAGATCAGCCTTACACCAAAGAGTTCAGGCTGACCATTGAAAATCCTAGCCCAGAAGACAGTGGGACCTATGTTTTGGGCCTATGGTGGGGAGGTGGGCAAGCCTTTCCAACTGGAAGATATATTCAATAACCCAGAGTGGGGAGTTCCCCAATCCACATTGAGCTCAAACACCCTGAGGCCCCATATACAGAAGTTAGGGGACATGGTGGCCATAGCAGACCCTACCTTTGAGGAAACCATGGCTGCAGGAACTGGGTTCTCAGATGTCAACTTGTGGCTAGAATGTATGAGGTACAATGCAGAGAAACATAACAAGACCAATTGCTATGTATGTGGGGGGGCTAGGCCTCATCTGGGAACAGTACCCCTAAACATACCCCTGAACATGAGACATGTTTCCTTAGCCTGTTTACCAACACAACCACTCCCTGTGTGAACATTGGAAGGAGGAATATCCTATAGTCACCAAGACTCCCAAGCCAGGAGAATGTATCACCATATACCCTGGCAATTACACATGCCATGGAAGGTATCAGGGAATGGGGAACCCTGGGAATTTAACTAGGGGTTACTGTGGATCCTATAGTGAGGCCTCCGTAGATCTAGTGCAAAATCAAGTCCAGTCTTTGGGAGAAATATACTGGATTTGTGGGGACATGAAAATCAGAAGCAGATTGACAGAGCAGTGGACAGGAGAATGCGCATTGGCCAAGGCCATAATGCCTCTACACATTTTTCCAGAGGCCACTTCACAAATAGAATCAGATTTAAACGACATACCCAGGCTTAACAGGAGGTGTAGTAGTGTCCCAGCAGGAAGTTTCGACCCTCGTGTATACATAGACAACATAGGGGGTCCCAGATGAGTTCAAAACGAAAGACCAAGTAGCAGCAGGATTTGAATCTTTGATCCCCATCATCACTGTAAACAAAAATGTAGACTGGATAAATTACACCTACTATAATCAACAAAGGTTTGTCAATTACACCAGAGATGCACTCCAAGGTTTAGCTGAACAACTAGAAGCCGCGTCACACATAACTTCCAAAACCACATGGCCTTAGATATGGTCCTAGCTGAAAAGGGGGGTGTGTGTAAGATGGTGCCTAAAACAGGTATATGTTATACCTACATCCCAGACAACACTGGCCCAAACGGTAAGGTGACTTTGGCCATCAGGAGACTTGAGGATTTGTCCGAAGAATTAAAAAAGAATTCAGGGCTCACCAACCTTTGTGATCAATACTTCACCTGGGTTAGGGGAGGGTGGCATCCTGATAATTTTGGTGACCTTGGCTGTCATAGTTTGCTGTATTCTCCCCTGTCTTAAGAAATGTATAGGGAAAGCTATTAACCAATGTTCTTTTGCTTTGCTTTTATGAATTAGGAAATATCAGATGAAAATTATGAAATGCACTCCGTTACAGTCACCTCCCCTCAGGATGCAACACCATAAGGTTACAGGGACAGACCGCACCTGATTGGCCCTCCCAGCTGTATCGAGTAGGGTAATGAATTAGTCATTGCTTTCCTCTATATACAGTTGAAAAAAGTTGCAAGGGGAACGGGCCAGGGGTAGGTTTTTTCCAGTGTGAGGGACAGATTTTTAAATAGACATTTTCAAGGGGGAAACTGTAATGGATGTGAATAAGGTGTTACCAGGTGAGGTATAATAACCACTTGCTTACTGGGCACTTAAACCCCCCTCCTGCCCAGACCAATTTTGAGCTTTCAGCGCTGTCGCACTTTGAATGACAATTGTGCGGTCATACAACACTGTATCCAAATGAAATTTTTATCGTTTTTTTCCCACAAATAGAGCTTTCTTTTGGTGTTATTTAATCACAGCTGGGATTTTTATTTTTTGCTAAACAAACAAAAAAAGATGGAAATTTTTGAAAAAAAAAAAATCATGTTTAATAGTTTGGTATAAAATTTTGCAAACAGGTAATTTTTCTCCTTCATTGATATGCACTGATGAGGCGGCACTGGTGGGCACTGATAGGCTGCACTGATGGGCATGGATAGGCACAGATAAGGCGGCACTGATAGGCACAATTAAGGCGGCACTGATAGGCACAGTTAAGGCGGCACTGATAGGCACAGTTAAGGCGGCACTGATGGGGACAGATAAGGCGGTACTGATGGGCACAGATAAGGCGGCACTGATGGCCACGGATGGGCAGCATGGATGGGCGGCACAGATGGGCGGCACGGATGGGTGGCACGAATGGGTGGCACGGATGGGTGGCACGGATGGGTGGCACGGATGGGTGGCACGGATAGGTGGCACGGATAGGTGGCACTGATGGGGGGCACTGATGGGTAGCACTGATGGGCACTTATGGGCACTGGTAGGTGACACTGATGGGCACTGGTAGGTTGCACTGTATTGGGTGCTGATGGGTGGCTCTGATGTGGGTGCTGATGGGTGGCACTGATGGGTGGCACTGTGGGCACTGATGAATGGCACTGTGGGCACTGATGGGTGGCACTGTGGGCACTGATGGGTGGCGCTGATTGATGGCACTGTGGGCACTGATGGGTGACTCTGGTGGGCACTGGTAGGCAGCACTGCTGCCTATTGCTTTGTGTTATAAGATCGCCGTGATCGGGACTGATGTCCCGATCACGGCCGCCGGTGATCGGGTTTTTTTTTCCTCCTCACGCTGTCAGCGCGAGGAGGAAAAATAGCCGATTACCAGCTCTGTTTACATCACATGATCAGCTGTCATTGTATGACAGCTGATCATGTGGTAAGGGGTCGGGACCAACCCCTTACTGTGATCTGTGATCAGGCGAGTCTCATAGACTTGCTGATCACCGAGCGCGCCGCGCGCACCCTGCAGGGGGCGCGCAGGCCGCTCGTGCACGGGGCGACGTCAATAGACGTAGTCCCGGCAATTTAGATCCGCGCTGTTGCCGTCATTTGGCAATGGCCCGGATCTGAAGCGGTTAAAATGCCTATTTCAATTCAATATTGCATCAGATGTTTTGAATGTTAAAGAGCCTTAAGAATTTCCAGATATTTTGCTACTTCCAGATATTTTGCTACTTCCTCTTTTTCTGTCTGAAGCTAAACCGAACTGAGTTATCAATAGACTGTAGCTTCCTGTTGCTTCCTCATCCATCTCCCAGAAGTCGCACCAAGACCATACATGACGTCAACATATAATAATAGCTTTGATTAATTGTTAAATTTGTTGAAATTATTGCTAAATTTGTTGAAACTGCTAAAAACTGCTGACACTGTTAGAATTTTATGAATTGTCATAACAACATGTTTTGCATATACTGTATTCTTTTGCAAGGGTATAAAACCAACTAGAAATGCGGAAATAAACTAGAAGTTTTTCATTCTGAACTAAGCGTCAGAGCGTGATCACTTCATCATGGCATGCATGCTTTAATTTGATAAAGGGGTAGATATAATAATTTCAGAACTTTTATTCTGAATCCAAAACACTTGTACATAGTACCCCCTACCTATTCACCATAAAAAGTGTAAAAAGGTAATAAAAACAGAGACAGTTTGACAATGTCTTTATTAAAACATTAAAAAAAGTGCCCCACCATGTAGATCCATCATCAATCACAGAGCCACCGCTGGACTTGAAAAACTAAATAAAAAAATTGCTCTGCCTTTAGCAAATTCAAACTGCCAAATGCCTGGCTTGCCTTTTGACAGTTCTTATATAGGTAAGGGGCATAGCAACCTAGCAATGTCAGCTGCTGGTGCCGCCTCCTTGTGATGTCACGGACAGGCCCTTTCTCCATCAACATGGGGAAAAGGTGCTTTGGGGTGGGGAGCCTACCCCCCATGTTAAGGGCATGTGGCCTGGTATGGTTCAGGAGGGGGGGTGCTTGCTCACCCCCCTTTTCTGGCCTGCCAGGCTGCGTGCTCAGATAAGGGTTTGGCATGGATTTTGAGGGGGCCTTACGCCATTTATTTAAAACATTTTTCTATTGCCGGAAAAGGCATTGTATTTCTGGAAATTTCAATGTCATTTCATGCATTTTTTTTCTTTAGAAATTTACAGCCAGACTAATTTACAGCCAGACTAAGGTGATCCCCCAGGCACTATATTTAAAGGATTTTTTATATTTATTGTTGCATCAAATCACTGCTCCTGTAAAAACGATTTTTTTTTTTAAATGTTGCATTGATACATTTCCCCCAGGACCTCATATGCTTTTTATGGCCAATTACTTGCATATACCCCTTTTAAATAGGGACTTTGGATTTTTTAAGTTCGGGTCTCATAGACCATAACAACTTAAGGACCGAACCTCTTTGAGGTCTGTTTACAAGTTAAAATCATTTTTTTTTTTTTTTTTATAGAAAATTACTTAGAACCACCAAACATTATATATTTTTTCAGACACCCTAGAGAATAAAATGGTGGTCATGGAATGGCAACAAACTTTGACCCTTAAAAATCTCCATAGACAACGTTTAAAAATTTCTACAGGTTACCAGTTTTGAGTTACAGAGCAGGTCTTTTGCTAGATTTATCGCTCTCACTCTAACGATCACGGTGATACATCACATGTGTGGTTTGAACACCGTTTTCATAACGTAAATATGCATTCGTTTCTGAGCGCATGGGACGAGGCGATTTAATTTTTTTTTAATGTAGCACTGACCCCCGAAGGAGCTGCTAATTTAAATTGGGTCTTTGCCGTCACCCCTTACCCACAGTTCACCATATCAGAGACTTAGGGGGTGATTTACTAAAGACCTGCACCTGTGGTGCAGTGGAGAAATTAGAGCAATTGAACAAAAAATGGGACTCAAGACATTTATCAAAAATTATGGTGCACTTATATGCACCAAACCATATTTACATAGGAAGCGCTATTGCGCACTTGCGCAATCCTTTGCGCCTACCATTAGCAAGCGCAGCCAATGTAATCTTCTACATTTTTGTCTGAATACTGTGGATAACTTTACTACAGTTTACCATCTTCTGTTACCAGGCTAAAAAGTATGTATATAATATTGTTTAAATGCACAAATTCTGTCCAGAACATGTAGATCTGTCTTACAACTAATCAAGCCTTTTTACACCCTTCTTTCAGCTTACTCAACTGCACATGTGCATTGTCAAAGCACACCATTTCATCCTCGCCTGACAGGGCGCACACGCTTTAGCTTGTTAAATTTGTGTGTTGCAGTGTGCACAACTGCTTATACATTAGACACTTGCTCATTGTAGTTCTAATCATGTTAATGAGCTTTTCCTTATTACATGGAGAATATTGCTTCCAGTTTTATTCCATTCATTCACTTCTTTTTGAAACAACTCAAAATTCATTCTAGAGATCTTCCTCCTATCAACAACTGTGCGGATATTCCCTGGACTTGTAATTGTGCATTTTATGGTGTTTGTCTATAATCATTGGTGGAGACGAAACTTCCATGAAAACATCTTTTCAATACATGTCTGTGTATTGTGCATTCTGGACAATTCATTTCCCCATACACTATGCAATCTGATTGGATAACGTATAAATCTAATCATCTGTCTGAGCAATTCTTTCCCCATACACTGTGCAATCTGATTGGATGATGTTTAAATACACTCATTTGTCTGAGCAATTCATTTCCCCATACACTGGGGCTGATTTACGAACCGTTTGCGCCATGAGTTGAGGTGCATGCTGAGGCGCAACGTACGTTTTGGTATTTATGAAACGTTTGCACCGGTAAGGCTCGATTCACATCCATGCATGTTGCTTTTTGAGCGTTTCTGCAGTGCTTTTTGCGGTTTTTGAACATGCATTTTTGCTGTGTTTTTGCGGGTTTTTTTTACAGTGTTTTTTCTATACTGTATACAATGTAAAAAAAAAGAAAGAAAAAAAAAACAAACACAAAACTTGGCAAAAACGTGGCAAAAACGCTGTAAAAACGCTGTACTTGCATTTTGGATGCGGGTCAATTGAATTCTATTATATGCAAAACGCTGCTTTTTGCATGAAAAAAGTCCCCGACCCTTTCCAAAAACGCAGAGGCACAAAAATGCATTGATGTGAACATGTTCCATAGGAACCCATGTTAAAAAATTCCCATGCATTTCTGCAAAATGCAAAATGCATCAAAAAACGCATTAGTGTGAATAGAGCCTAACACAGCGCTATTCCCCATTTACTACAGTAATCTCGGCACATGGGAGGAGGCGATCAGTGCGCCACTATGGACATGGCACAGGACATCTTCAACTCAAAATTAAAAGAAGCTGGAAGTGCCAATATTATGGGGGTGATATGAAGAAGTATAGTAATAACTGCCCAAGTAACAAATATGCCCAAAATAGAAAGAGAAAGTATCTTTTTCTGAACAAGTTTCCTGTGCCTGCAAGTACGTTTAGAACTGTGTGAGGTCAATTTAAGCACTGCGCATGCGCAAGCGGCATTGACACGCACCTTGTTAAATTATGTAAAAAGACTCTCGCTACTCTAGCTCCTCCTAAAAGGGCATTTAACCTTCCCCCTCTAATACATATGACTTCCCTGGGCTAGTTTTTGCTTTTAAAAGGGGAACTCCACACTCCGTTCTCCAATCTCCAAAGGCTGTAAGCTACCTTCACCAATCCAAACCACATCCTTTTTTAAAATTATGTAAAAAGACTCTCGCTACTCTAGCTCCTCCTAAAAGGGCATTTAACCTTCCCCCTCTAATACATATGACTTCCCTGGGCTAGTTTTTGCTTTTAAAAGGGGAACTCCACACTCCGTTCTCCAATCTCCAAAGGCTGTGAGCTACCTTCACCAATCCAAACCACATCCTTTTTCACAGCAAACAACAGGGCCAGCTAGGAAAGGGGCGAGAAGAGCAATCGCCCAACTCCCCCCCGAACCATACAAGGCCCCATGCACTCAACATAGCTGGCTGCCTTTGGGGCATGTTGGGCTCAGCCCAATACCAACCACAAAACACCTTGTACCCAATAGTTTAAAGGAGCTTTCCACATTCTGTAAAGCCACCCTGTCTGCAGCCCCCCACAACCCCAGCCTAGGGTTGTGTGGAAGAGGCTCTTGTCCCCTTTGAATAGGGGGACACAGTGGTTGACTTTTGGGGTGCCCGAGCCCCTCCTGCCCCTAAGCACCCACCCCCCTTTCATGGGCTAGCTTGCTGTGTGTTTGGCTAGGGGTTTGTTAGTGCGTGAGAAGGGTACAATATTTTTAGATTTTGGGGTGGTATTTTTCACGTGGGGGTTCTCATTTTAAGCCTTTACAGCCCCAAATGTCCTTGTATGTATTGGGGGGCAGGCTATTTTTAGTTTTGTGTTAAAATCTTGCAGCTGCAATGTCGATTTAGATGTTTTCTCTAAATCCGTACATCTTTGAAGCAGCATTTTGGATACATGCTAAAGATGCACCACTTTACAGGCAGAGTAACCCCCCCCCCCCAAGTTACTAGCTTTAGGGCTAGTTCACTCCATAGAAACTCAGTCCTGATGCATGTGCGTTTTTGATGTGATCCAGTGCATTTATGATAATTTTTTGCTGCGCTTTTGATGCAGTCCAGTACTTTTTTCAACCTTCTTTTTTCTTAACCTAAATTAAGGACATGCTGGATGATGTGTTTAATTTTGGACAGGGGGGTGACTTATTTGGTGCTAGCTGCATTTGGGTTATATATATACACACATACATACATACACACACACACATAATCACACAGATAATATACATAGGGAGGGGGGGGCTACCCATAGACACACACATGATCACACAGATAATATGCTGGAAATACTCCCCTCTTTGTGAGCAATATATTTTTCACGCTTGTTCAAAAAAAGGGGGTTACAACATTACTACCTTTTGGTTTCTTTAAGAACTAAAGTTCTGAGGGCCAATTCACACCAGATGCAGTTCCAAGCACTTTTTTTCTGCACCGGAACTAACTAGAAACTGACTGCATGGTGTGAACTAGAGCCATTGGAATACATGGAAAACACTGCATGCATTTTTAGTGCTAGTTCACACAAGACGCAGTTCGTGTGCTTTTTTCTGCACTTAGGCTCCATTCACACTAGCGCGTTTTTTGATGCATTTTGCATTTTGTAGAAATGCACGGGAATTTTTTAACATGGGTTCCTATGGAACATGTTCACATCAATGCCTTTTTGTTTCTCTGCATTTTTGGAAAGGGTCAGGGACTTTTTTCATGCAAAATGCAGCGTTTTGCATGTAATAGAATTCAATGGACAAGCATCAAAAACGCAAGTGCACCGTTTTTGCAGCGTTTTTGATGCGTTTTTGGTGCGTTTTTGCCTTTTTTATTTTTTTATTTTTTTTAAGACTGTAAAAAAAAAAACTGTAAAAAAAAAAAAAAAAAAAAAAACCCAGAAGCCTTCTCCTCTCACTCTTTCATTGGCGCCACCCTCGCAATTTTCAAAAGGGCTTGCAATACACTTCACATACTTCCAACACCGGGTCCCATGACCCCACTAACTAACAACCCAGAATTCCCCCCGGGTCTAGTACATACAGACCCTGCCCATGACTCGGTCACCACTCCAGTAAGAGCTCATAGCTGTTTTCGCAATGGTTCACTACTCACCCACACGGAACTTGGTTCGACACTTTCTGGCTTTCACTTACCTTTTTTTTAAGTACCTACAATTGAGACATTTTTTTCAGACACATAGCAGGGACTCCCCTTACAGCAGAGACCAAACCGCACTGGAACTAACTTGCCTAGACACCGAACCCCAGGGCCACCTCATTTCCACCACCTACTCTCTCCTGTTCTCACAGCACATAGTCAAAAATGACAAACTGGTTCGGCAATGGGAATCGGAACTCTCGCTGGATCTATCCCCGCAGGAATGGGATTCCATCTTCACCCTCATGTATAAGGGATCTATAAATGTCTTAACGCAAGAAAACTGATATAAAGTATTCTCTAAATCAGGGGTCTCAAACTGGCGGCCCTCCAGCTGTTGCAAAACTACAAATCCCATCATGCCTCTGCCTGTGGGAGTCATGCTTGTAACTGTCAGCCTTGCAATGCCTCATGGGACTTGTAGTTTTGCAACAGCTGGAGGGCCGCCAGTTTGAGACCCCTGCTCTAAATGGTACAGAACACCTGACAGAGTACACCATTTTCACCCATCCATTCCCCCAACCTGTTGGAGGTGCGGTTCTGCCAAGGGCACCTTATTGCACATTTGGTGGAATTGCAGCCTCATCCAACCATTCTGGCAGGCGATACACCAGTTAATTACCCAAATAACCACTTTTACACCGGCATTCACCCCCGAAAGATACCTACTTCATCACACTCCTGTCGCCCCAGGCACCTACAAAAAATCACTTACCATACACTTAATCAATGCAGCTAATCTATGCGTCCCCGCTTTATGGAGGAACACGTCACCCCCATCGGTTCAAGACTGGATCCGGAGGGTTGACAAAATAGCAGAAATGGAGAATCTTATCTGTCAAGCCAACGACAACCCTACCAAATTTAACACCACCTGGGCGAGCTGGCTACACTTCCGCCAATCATCCCCGACAACCTCCCAACCTACCACTCTTCCACACACCACGCTCTGAACACATTTTGCAGCATAACCTTAACTCCCTGACTTGGCCTGGCTGCCTTACCCCCTGGTCCTTCCTACACCCCTCTCCCAGTCTCAGTTGAGACCCTACCCCCACCCTTCTCACAGACAACATGGACAATTATCCACTTGAGCATACTCTCTCATCTTACATTCCTGTGACACAGGGGTACGAATACCCCAGCCACTCTATCTTGCACAACACTCGGCTGCAAAGAACCAGGTCACTCAGTGGCACCGCTTCATAACCCACATTACTCATTAGTCATTGGTACCACTGACCCAACAACTTCCGCTCCCGACCCATTCACAGAAATGATCCCCTTTTGGGGGTGAATGGACTCGGGGTTTCTTCACTTGCCGTGTCCGGACGTGACCGTGGACCCTATGCAGACCCGCCCCCCCCAGCAGCAATATCTTAGCACAAGTTTACTGCTTTCAGTTCGGGAATTCTAATTGTTGATTGTTGACTTTTAGAACGTTATCTTCTCGCTTTAAAGTGGCTTACCTAACGCCCATCTGTGAATGTACTACTTTGAACACTGCATATACGCTATGAGTTTGTAAACGCACAGATTGAGACGTATGTCACATATACTTTGTAAAACTGTAAAACTCAATAAACTTTATTGAAAAAAAAAACGCAAAACGCAAATCGCGGCAAAAACACGGCAAAAACGCTGCAAAAACGCTGCTCAAAAACGTGGCAAGCATGAAAAAAAAACCCTCCAAAAACGCTCAGAAGCAACATGCATAGGTGTGAATCGAGCCTAAAATGCATGCACAGTGTTTTCCATGTATTCCAATGGCTCTAGTTCACACCATGCAGTCAGTTTCTGGTATAGAAACTGATCGGAATTGACTGTATTGGTGCAGAAAAAACAGAACTGCATGGAACTGCATCTGGTGTGAACTGGCCCTAAGGCTCAATCACACCTATACAGTTTTAGTGCTTTTTGCATTTTGCCGATTTGCAGTACAGTCCATTTAACATTGTTTCCTATGGAACATGTTCTGTAGTGCAAATCTGCAAAATGCAAAAAGCATTAAAATGCATAGGTGTGAATCCAGCCTCAGTGCAGAAACAAAAAGCACGGAACTGCATCTGGTTTTGTGCTGACACATTCTGAATAGGAGTTACTAATCAGCTACACCACCAGACACAAGCTGCTTTCTCTTTTTGGGTATTAACCCTTTAAACATTGCACAGTGTATGGGGAAAGAATTGCTCAGACAAATGAGTGGATTTAAATGTCATCCAATCAGATTGCACAGTGTATGGGGAAAGAATTGCTCAGATAGATGAGAAGATTTATGTCATCCAATCACATTGCACAGTGTATGGGGAAATGAATTGTCCAGAATGCATAATACACAGACATGTATTAAGAAGATGTTTTCATGGAAGTTTCAGGTCCACCAATGATTATAGATTATCACTATAAAATGCACAAAATTATATTTTGACAATTATGACATTTCACATCCAGGTCCAGCAAATATCCCTACAGTTGTTGATAGGAGGAAGATCTCTAGAATGATTATTGAGTTGTTTCAAAAAGAAATTAATAAATGGAATAAAATTGGAAGCAATATTCTCCATGTGATAAGGAAAAGCTCATTAACATGATCAGCATTACAATGAGCAAGTGCCCGATGTCTGTTCTGTATTTAAGAATGTGTCTGCGCCCATGCGTGCAACGATTCCGTGCATCTGGCGCAAGTCACCAGCTGGTTTCTATTCATTTAAGTATGCGCCATGTCACAATAACTATTCATGCGCACGCAAATGCGCCAACATTTTCGTAAATCAGCCCCTTAGGCTCCATTCACACTAGCGCGTTTTTTGATGCATTTTGCATTTTGCAGAAATGCATGGGAATTTTTTAACATGGGTTCCTATGGAACATGTTCACATCAATGCTTTTTTGTATCTCTGCGTTTTTGGAAAGGGTCGGGGACTTTTTTTCATGCAAAAAGCAGCGTTTTGCATGTAATGGATTTCAATGGACAAGCATCAAAAACGCAAGTGCACCGTTTTTGCAGCGTTTTTGCAGCGTTTTTGCCGTTTTTTTTTATTTATTTTTTTTGTAATTTTTTTTTAAGACTGTAAAAAAAATGAAAAAAAAAAAAAAAAAACGCAAAACGCAAATCGCGGCAAAAACGCGGCAAAAACGCTGCAAAAACGCTGCAAAAACGCTGCTCAAAAACGTGCCAAGCATGAAAAAAAAACCTCCAAAAACGCTCAAAAGCAACATGCATAGGTGTGAATCGAGCCTTATGCTGGCCATACACTATACAGAAAATCGGCCGAACCCATTTTCGAAAAACGAACGTTCGACCGTGACCGCAAACGATCGTGCCATCATATAATGTCCGATAATCTGTTCAGTGGACATGAATAAATAATTTTGTGTTCGTTTTTTTACATATACCTAGTGCAGGCAGTTCGGACGGGAAACACATTAACCTTGCAATTTATCGTACGTTCGGCAGAAATTTTCCAAACATGCCGTTCGTTTTTTTTCCACAAAAACGTCACAAACGATTATCGATTTGTACCCACTAACTTGCCGAAAAACGAACGAAGTGTCCATACGAACGATTTTTCGGCCGATTTTTCGTAGTGTATGGCCAGCATTAGGCTCGATTCACACCTATGCATGTTGCTTTTGAGCGTTTTTGGAGGTTTTTTTTTCATGCTTGCCACGTTTTTGAGCCGCGTTTTTGCCGCGTTTTTGCCGCGTTTTTGCCGCGATTTGCGTTTTTTTTTTTTTTTTCATTTTTTTTTACAGTCTTAAAAAAAAATTACAAAAAAAAAAAAAAAGGCAAAAACGCACCAAAAACGCTGCAAAAACGCTGCAAAAACGGTGCACTTGCGTTTTTGATGCTTGTCCATTGAAATCCATTACATGCAAAACGCTGCTTTTTGCATGAAAAAAAGTCCCCGACCCTTTCCAAAAACGCAGAGATACAAAAAAGCATTGATGTGAACATGTTCCATAGGAACCCATGTTAAAAAATTCCCGTGCATTTCTGCAAAATGCAGCATGTTGCTTTTGAGCGTTTTTGGAGGTTTTTTTTTCATGCTTGGCACGTTTTTGAGCAGCGTTTTTGTAGCGTTTTTGCGGCGTTTTTGCCGCGATTTGCGTTTTTTTTCATTTTTTTTTACAGTCTTAAAAAAAAATTACAAAAAAAACCCAGCAAAAACGCACCAAAAACGCACCAAAAACGCTGCACTTGCGTTTTTGATGCTTGTCCATTGAAATCCATTACATGCAAAACGCTGCTTTTTGCATGAAAAAAAAGTCCCCGACCCTTTCCAAAAACGCAGAGATACAAAAAAGCATTGATGTGAACATGTTCCATAGGATTCCTATGGAACATGTTCACATCAATGCCTTTTTGTATCTCTGCATTTTTGGAAAGGGTCGGGGACTTTTTTTCATGCAAAATGCAGCGTTTTGCATGTAATGGAATTCAAAGGACAAGCATCAAAAATGCAAGTGCAGCGTTTTTACAGCGTTTTTGATGCGTTTTTGATGCGTTTTTGATGCGTTTTTGCCGGGGTTTTTTTTGTTTTTTTTTTATTTTTTAATTTTTTTTTTAATGTAAAAAAAAAAAAAAACGCAAAACGCGGCAAAAACGCCGCAAAAACGTAGCAAGCATGACAAAAAAAACTCCAAAAATGCTCAAAAGCAACATGCATAGGTGTGAATGGAGCCTCAGGCTCCATTCACACTAGCGCGTTTTTTGATGCATTTTGCATTTTGCAGACATGCACGGGAATTTTTTAACATGGGTTCCTATGGAACATGTTCACATCAATGCCTTTTTGTATCTCTGCATTTTTGGAAAGGGTCAGGGACTTTTTTTCGAGCCCTTGCACACTGGGGCGGTTTGCAGGCGCTATTGCGCTAATAATAGCGCCTGCAAACCGCCCCAAAAGTGCCGCTACTTTCATTCCAGTGTGCAAGCCCCGAGGGCTTGCACACTGGAGCGATGCGCTGGCAGGACGGTAAAAAAAGTCCTGCTAGCAGCATCTTCGGAGCGGTGAAGGAGCGGTGTGTATATACCGTGTAATCAATGGGACGGCGCGGCTATACCGCCGGCAAAGCGCCTCTGCAGAGGCGCTTTGCGGTGGTATTTAACCCTTTCTCGGCCGCTAGCGGGGGGTAAAACCGCCCCGCTAGCGGCCGCATACCGACGGTAAAACGCCGCTAATAATAGCGGCGTTTTACCGCCGACGCCGCCCCCCGCCCCAGTGTGCAAGGGCTCTTCATGCAAAATGCAGCGTTTTGCATGTAATGGAAGTCAATGGACAAGCATCAAAAACGCAAGTGCACCGTTTTTGCAGCGTTTTTGATGCGTTTTTGCCGTTTTTTTTTTTTTTTTTTTTTTTCAATTTTTTTCAATTTTTTTTTAGACTGTAAAAAAAAACTGTAAAAAAAAAAAAATAAAAAAAAAAAACGCAAAACGCAAATCACGGCAAAAACGCGGCAAAAACGCTGCTCAAAAACGTGGCAAGCATGAAAAAAAAACCTCCAAAAACGCCCAAAAGCAACATGCATAGGTGTGAATCGAGCCTAAAATGCATGCACAGTGTTTTCCATGTATTCCAATGGCTCTAGTTCACACCATGCAGTCAGTTTCTGGTATAGAAACTGATCGGAATTGACTGTATTGGTGCAGAAAAAACAGAACTGCATGGAACTGCATCTGGTGTGAACTGGCCCTAAGGCTCAATCACACCTATACAGTTTTAGTGCTTTTTGCATTTTGCCGATTTGCAGTACAGTCCATTTAACATTGTTTCCTATGGAACATGTTCTGTAGTGCAAATCTGCAAAATGCAAAAAGCATTAAAATGCATAGGTGTGAATCCAGCCTCAGTGCAGAAACAAAAAGCACGGAACTGCATCTGGTTTTGTGCTGACACATTCTGAATAGGAGTTACTAATCAGCTACACCACCAGACACAAGCTGCTTTCTCTTTTTGGGTATTAACCCTTTAAACATTGCACAGTGTATGGGGAAAGAATTGCTCAGACAAATGAGTGGATTTAAATGTCATCCAATCAGATTGCACAGTGTATGGGGAAAGAATTGCTCAGATAGATGAGAAGATTTATGTCATCCAATCACATTGCACAGTGTATGGGGAAATGAATTGTCCAGAATGCATAATACACAGACATGTATTAAGAAGATGTTTTCATGGAAGTTTCAGGTCCACCAATGATTATAGATTATCACTATAAAATGCACAAAATTATATTTTGACAATTATGACATTTCACATCCAGGTCCAGCAAATATCCCTACAGTTGTTGATAGGAGGAAGATCTCTAGAATGATTATTGAGTTGTTTCAAAAAGAAATTAATAAATGGAATAAAATTGGAAGCAATATTCTCCATGTGATAAGGAAAAGCTCATTAACATGATCAGCATTACAATGAGCAAGTGCCTGATGTCTGTTCTGTATTTAAGAATGTGTCTGCGCCCATGCGTGCAACGATTCCGTGCATCTGGCGCAAGTCACCAGCTGGTTTCTATTCATTTAAGTATGCGCCATGTCACAATAACTATTCATGCGCACGCAAATGCGCCAACATTTTCGTAAATCAGCCCCTTAGGCTCCATTCACACTAGCGCGTTTTTTGATGCATTTTGCATTTTGCAGAAATGCATGGGAATTTTTTAACATGGGTTCCTATGGAACATGTTCACATCAATGCCTTTTTGTATCTCTGCATTTTTGGAAAGGGTCGGGGACTTTTTTTCATGCAAAATGCAGCGTTTTGCATGTAATGGAATTCAAAGGACAAGCATCAAAAATGCAAGTGCAGCGTTTTTACAGCGTTTTTGATGCGTTTTTGATGCGTTTTTGATGCGTTTTTGCCGGGTTTTTTTTTTTTTTTTTTTTATTTTTTAATTTTTTTTTTAATGTAAAAAAAAAAAAAAACGCAAAACGCGGCAAAAACGCCGCAAAAACGTAGCAAGCATGACAAAAAAAACTCCAAAAATGCTCAAAAGCAACATGCATAGGTGTGAATGGAGCCTCAGGCTCCATTCACACTAGCGCGTTTTTTGATGCATTTTGCATTTTGCAGACATGCACGGGAATTTTTTAACATGGGTTCCTATGGAACATGTTCACATCAATGCCTTTTTGTATCTCTGCATTTTTGGAAAGGGTCAGGGACTTTTTTTCGAGCCCTTGCACACTGGGGCGGTTTGCAGGCGCTATTGCGCTAATAATAGCGCCTGCAAACCGCCCCAAAAGTGCCGCTACTTTCATTCCAGTGTGCAAGCCCCGAGGGCTTGCACACTGGAGCGATGCGCTGGCAGGACGGTAAAAAAAGTCCTGCTAGCAGCATCTTCGGAGCGGTGAAGGAGCGGTGTGTATATACCGTGTAATCAATGGGACGGCGCGGCTATACCGCCAGCAAAGCGCCTCTGCAGAGGCGCTTTGCGGTGGTATTTAACCCTTTCTCGGCCGCTAGCGGGGGGTAAAACCGCCCCGCTAGCGGCCGCATACCGACGGTAAAACGCCGCTAATAATAGCGGCGTTTTACCGCCGACGCCGCCCCCCGCCCCAGTGTGCAAGGGCTCTTCATGCAAAATGCAGCGTTTTGCATGTAATGGAAGTCAATGGACAAGCATCAAAAACGCAAGTGCACCGTTTTTGCAGCGTTTTTGATGCGTTTTTGCCGTTTTTTTTTTTTTTTTTTTTTTTTTTCAATTTTTTTCAATTTTTTTTTTAGACTGTAAAAAAAAACTGTAAAAAAAAAAAAATAAAAAAAAAAAACGCAAAACGCAAATCACGGCAAAAACGCGGCAAAAACGCGGCAAAAACGCTGCTCAAAAACGTGGCAAGCATGAAAAAAAAACCTCCAAAAACGCCCAAAAGCAACATGCATAGGTGTGAATCCAGCCTCAGGCTGGATTCACACCTATGCAGTTTTAGTGCTTTTTGCATTTTGCAGATTTGCACTACAGTCCATTTAACATTGTTTTCTATGGAACACATTCTGTAGTGCAAATCTGCAAAATGCAAAAAGCACTAAAAATGCATAGGTGTGAATCCAGCCTGAGGCTCCATTCACACTAGCGCGTTTTTTGATGCATTTTGCATTTTGCAGAAATGCACGGGAATTTTTTAACATGGGTTCCTATGGAACATGTTCACATCAATGCCTTTTTGTTTCTCTGCATTTTTGGAAAGGGTCGGGGACTTTTTTCATGCAAAAAGCAGCGTTTTGCATGTAATGGATTTCAATGGACAAGCATCAAAAACGCAAGTGCACCGTTTTTGCAGCGTTTTTGCAGCGTTTTTGCCGTGTTTTTTTTTTTTTTTTTTTTTTTTTAAGACTGTAAAAAAAAACTGTAAAAAAAACAAAAAAAAAACGCAAAACGCAAATCGCGGCAAAGTCGCGGCAAAATCGCGGCAAAAACGCCGCAAAAACGCTGCTCAAAAACGTGGCAAGCATGAAAAAAAAACCTCCAAAAACGCTCAAAAGCAACATGCATAGCGCGTTTTTTGATGCATTTTGCATTTTGCAGAAATGCATGGGAATTTTTTAACATGGGTTCCTATGGAACATGTTCACATCAATGCCTTTTTGTTTCTCTGCATTTTTGGAAAGGGTCGGGGACTTTTTTTCATGCAAAAAGCAGCGTTTTGCATGTAATGGATTTCAATGGACAAGCATCAAAAACGCAAGTGCACCGTTTTTGCAGCGTTTTTGCAGCGTTTTTGATGCGTTTTTGCCGTTTTTTTTTTTTTTTTATTTTTTTTTAACTTTTTTTTAGACTGTAAAAAAAAACTGTAAAAAAAAAAAAAAACGCAAAACGCAAATCGCGGCAAAAACGCCGCAAAAACGCCGCAAAAACGCTGCTCAAAAACGTGCCAAGCATGAAAAAAAAACCTCCAAAAACGCTCAAAAGCAACATGCATAGGTGTGAATCGAGCCTTACATTCAAAACACTGCATTTTGCATGAAAAAAAGTCCCTGACCCTTTCCAAAAACGCAGAGGTACAAAAAGGCATTGATGTGAACATGTTCCATAGGAACCAATGTTAAAAAATTCCCATGCATTTCTGCAAAATGCAAAATGCATCAAAAAACACGCTAGTGTGAATGGAGCCTAAATCTTGTATGGCTGAGCAGATCTCTGCAACAGATCTAGCAACCTGCAAGATGTCTGGACAAGCCTCTCTCACAGACTTAGCAGCCAGTATATGTCTGGATAAGTCTCTCTCACAAACTTAGCAGCCAGACAGTTAGTTACCTTGATTGAATTGTAGAGCAGCTATCAGTACCAGAACCTTTAAGCCGACCTGGCAGTACTGTAAGGGTAGTTTAAATGTAGAACAGCTTCTTCACAGTACCAGAACCTTTAAGCTGACCCGGCAGTACTGTGAGGATAGGTTAGAGATAGGTGCATGCTCCAAGTAAGTTACCAGGCCCTTCTGAGAGACTGAGCTGCTTACAGCTAAGCCAAAAACTAAATTTACATGCGAGCGCCTGGTCAACAGGAGCAGGGCGCTACATAATATTTATTTTATTTTGTATTTTTACACTGTCCATTTAAAAAAATGTTTTTGAGCTACCTTTATTCCTATTACAAGGAATGCAAACATCCCTTGTAATAGAAAAAAAGCATGACAGGACCTCTTTAATGTGAGACGCAATAAAAAAAGTCCCCTGTAAGACCATTGGGCGGAAGTGACGTTTGACATGGCTTCTGTCATCCAATGGTATGCAGCCGAGTGGGGGCCATCTTTCCCTCACTCGATTCCATGTATCTCTGAACCGTGAACCCTATTAAAGTCTATAGGACTTGAACTCGAAAGACCAAAAATCCCCATTTTTAAGTCTTTTATTTAAGTTATTGGCCATACAAAGGGTATAGGGGCCCGGGTACTGTCCTGGGGGACACGTATCAATGCAATTCTTTTTTAAAGATAGTTTTTAAACGAGCAGTGATTTTAATGATGCTTAAACTGAAACAATAAATATGAAAAATTGCTTTAACCACTTGCCGACCGCCGCGCGATGATGTACGTCGACAGAATGGCACGGGCAGGCATATGGGCGTACCTGTACATCCCTGCCTCCCAGCGGGCGGGGGGCCCGATCGGGCCCCCCCGGTGCCTGCGGTGGTTGGCTTCGTTCCAGGAGCGATCCGTACTGAGGGGGAGGCCACTGATTCATGACCACCCCCTCACGATCGCTCCTGACAAATGGGAAGCTTCTGCTTCTGAAAATGTAAACAGAAACAGAGGAAGTGATGTCATCTCTCATTGTGTCAGTCTTTTCATTCTGGCGCCCGAGGAGAGAAGACATCCAAGTAAGTGTACCAACAGACCACTGACACCAGCACACGTAAGCACACAAATCACCCCCAATCACTCCCCGATCACCTCCTGCACCCCCAGTCACAGTGTCACCGATTGCAGTGTTTATTTTTTTACTGATCACTGCATTTGGTGTCATTTGTGACTGTTATAAGTGGTAGGGCAGTTAGTGGTAGGCCCCTTTAGGTCTAGGGTACCCCCCTAACCCCACCTAATAAAGGTTTAACCCCTTGATCACCCCCCCAGTTAACTCTTTCATCCCCTGTCGCCAGTGTCACTAAGCAATCATTTTTCTGATCGCTGTATTAGTGTCACTGGTGGTGCTAGTTAGGGAGGTAAACATATAAGTTTGCCGTCAGCTTTTTATAGCGTCAGGGACCCCCATATACTACCTAATAAAGGTTTTAACCCCTTGATTGCCCCCTAGTTAACCCTTTCACCAGTGTTACGGGTGATGCTGGTTAGTTAGTTTGTTTTTTATACCCACTGTTTATTACCTAATAAAGGTTTAACCCCCTGATCGCCTGGAGGGTGATATCAGTTAGGTTTTAGGGTCAGTTAGGGTCTGCATCTCCCCAGGCAGCGTCAGATTAGTGCCAGTAGCGCTAACACCCACACATGCAGCATACACCTCCCTTAGTGGTATAGTATCTGAACGGATCAATATCTAATCTGATCAGATCTATACTAGTGTTCCCAGCAGTTTAGGGTTCCCAAAAATGCAGTGTTAGCGGAATCAGCCCAGATACCTGTAGGCACCTGCATTTTGCCCCTCCCCCCAGCCAAGCCCAGCACACCCAAGTACAGTATCGATCGATCACTGTCACTTACAAAACACTAAACACACATAACTGCAGCATTCGCAGAGTCAGGCCTGATGCCAGCGATCGCTAACAGTTTTTTTGGTAGCGTTTGATACAGTTGCTGACAGCCTAGGAGCTTTTTTACCTGTGAGTCTCACTACTGTACCAGTAAATTTAGAGCCCAAAATGGGCTTACCAGACCCTGATCTTCTTCTGCTGTTGTTCAGGTGCAAGAACCGCAGGGCTCTCATATGGAGCAGAGAAGTACTAGTGCGGCTCATCCTTCTGGTGAACTGGCAAACACCAGCGGCCTAGTACACCCTGGTCTTACATCCAGCACTGCAGTATCACATGGTGACGTAGCGAGTCCCATAAGTGCAGTTCAAGCTGGCAAGGTGGCAAACACAAGTAGTGTCCCGCTGCCACCAAGAAGACAAAGACAGGCCCGGAGCAGCTAAACTGTACAACGTCACAATCGTACATTTCCAGTCGAATGTTCTGCCTACAAGCTATAGTAGAATTCTAATGTTGTATGACACTAGTAATAATTATATTTATTAATTATTATTACTAGTCAACCAACATTAGAATCTTCTATAGCCTATGGGCAGAGCATTTGACCATAAATGTCCACTTGCGGTGACTGAGTCGTCGAATCCTCATGTCGAATCTTTTCTCCCTATGTCGAATAATCTTGGACTAATAGAGTTAGGTTAAGCACAGTCGACCTTTTTTGCTATTGTCTCTATAATGTCGAATCTTTTCTCTCTATGTCGAATCTTTTCTCTCTATCTAGAATAATCTTGGACTAATAGAGCTAAGGTTAGGCACATTCGACCACAGGTTCGATGGACACAGATCGCTATTGTCAGCGTCATGTCGAATCTCCTATCTATATCGAACTGTTGTCGCAACAAAAACTAAAATAAAGCATTTGTTTATGTCGGATCTTTTGGTTTTCAAATTCTGCACATTCGTTATCGTTTGTTAAAATGATAATGAAAATACCCGAAATTCGGACGAAAATGCATTCAGATGAAAACGAATGCACATGTATATTGATGGGTCCCTGATTAGGTTTTCTGGCCACTTGTCTTTCAAACATTATTTCCCAGCAAGCGTGCCAGATACGGGGTCAAGATGTATAAGCTCTGTGACAGGGCCACAGGCTATACATGTAGTTTTATGGTTTACGAGGGAAGAGATAGTCATGTAGAGCTGGAGAACTGCCCAGACTACATAGGGAGCACTGGCAAGATTGTGTGGGAATTGGTGTCACCCTTATTTAGAAAGGGGTACCATCTGTATGTGGACAATTATTACACGAGCATGCCACTTTTTAGTCACTTGTTTGATCATCAGATTGGTGCATGTGGCACCATGCGACCTAATTGCTGGGGATTACCCCCAGAGGCTTGTAGATTCCCATCTTAGGCTGGGGGAGAGAGCCTGCTTCAAGTATAATAATTTGCTCGCTGTGAAGTGGGGGGATAATAAAAACGTTTTAATTTTTTCCTCCTTTCATGCAGACACGACGGTCCAAATTCCTATGGCGACTGGTGTTGTGGAGAAACCCCTCTGTGTCCACGAATACAACCTTAACATGGGAGGGGTGGACCTCAACGACCAGTTGTTGGTGCCGTACCTAATTGCTCGTAAGGCCAGACGCTGGTACAAGAATGTGTCTGTATACTTATTTCAATTGGCTTTGCTGAACGCTCATGTGCTATACAGAGCTTCAGGACGGACTGGATCCTTACTTAAATTCCATTAAGAGATCGTCAGAGCCCTTCTGTTTCCAGACGGGTGATCCACCTCACCTTCCCAATCCAAATGCAGTAAGCCGACTGCATGAGAGGCATTTTTCCGGATGTTCTCCCGAGTACCCCTACCCAACGAGCCCCCCAAAGAAAATGTTGTGTCTGTAGAAAGCGCGAATATAGGCGTGACACCCGCTATTTTTGTCTCTCCTGTCCTGACAATCCTGGTCTTTGCATTGGTGAATGTTTTGAACGCTACCATACACTAGTGGAGTATTAGCGTAGGGTACAGCACTGCACAGACTAGGACACACTTTCACAGGGTCTCCCAAGGTGCCATCGCATTTTGAGAAACCCGAACCTTGAACCAAACCGTTACAGTTACAGTTACAAATAAAAGTGTAAAAAAAAAAGAAAAAATAGAAAAAACACAAAATAAAAAAACTAAAAATAGTTGTCCTTTTATTGTTCTCTCTCTCTCTCTATTCTCTCTCTATTGTTCTACTCTTTTTTACTGTATTCTATTCTGATCTATTGTTAACCATCATTTGCTTAGCCGTGACTCAGGGCTGTTGGAGGTGATTTCACCACTGCAGTTAAAAAAAGAGCATATATACCAAAGCATGGGGGCAGCAGGGGTGGAGGAGCGATTTGCTCCTAACTTTTGGGGCAGATGCACCCATGCTTCGGCATATATATATTTTAGGCACAGGTTGCGTTAAAAAATGTTTTATTTTTTACTATTTTTTTGTATTTGCTTTGTATGGTAAGTCTTACTGTTATACTGTAATGTTACTTTGTTTTATTGTTAACCATCATTTGCTTAGCAGGTACGCCATTCAGCTGCAGCGCAGATTTATTTATCTTGACAGCAACAGAGTTTGCTCCCACAATACATAAAGCCGTGACTCCAGTGTTTTAGGAGGTGATTTCACCACCACAGTTAAAAAAAAAAATGGTGCATGTATGCCCATCATTAGAAGTGGGTGGATGAAGGGAGGTATTCTAATGGTGGGCATACCCACTGATCAATCTCTTTTTTTCGTTCAGCCCACAGGCTGCATGAAAAAAAAATTACAATATATGCCCAACAAGGACCAGCAACATACTGGTATGTTGCTGGAATTTGAGTGGTTATACCAGAATGATGCCTGTGGGTTTAGGTATCATCTTGGTATCATTCTTTTCAGTCAGCAGTCAGCTTTCATGTAAAAGCAACGCTAGTGGCTAATTAGCCTCTAGACTGCTTTTACAAGCAGTGGGAGGGAATGTCCCCGAACATCTTCCATGGTTTTCTCTGGCTCTCCTTTCCCAACAGGGAACCTGAGAATGCAGCCGGTGGTTCCGCCAGCTGATCATAGAGCTGATCAGAGACCAGAATGGCTCCAATCATCTCTATGGCCTAAGAAACCGGAAGCTATGAGCTTTTCATGACTTAGATTTTGCCGGATATAAACAGAGCCATTGGGAAATTGGGAAAGCATTTTATCACACCGATCTTACTGTGGTCAGATGCTTTGAGGGCAGAGGAGAGATTTAGGGTCTAATGGACCCCAATTTTTTCAAGAAAGAGTACTTGTCACTACCTATTGCTATCATAGGGGATATTTGTGCTGGGGGGCAATGTGCTGGGGGAGCACATTGCAGGGGCTTCTATCGTTAAGGCTTCTATCTCTAAGTGATTCTTTCTACAAGTGATATGCACTTCAATCTCTGCATTAAGTTCTGCCTCACCTAATCATTCCTTCTCTGTCTCTTACAGGTATGTGTCAACTCACCCACATCTTCCACCGTTAACTGAAATTGGGATCTGCCTGCTGTCTGTATGTGTGTGTCTCTGGTATGTGTCAGCTCACCCACATCTTCCACCGTTAACTGAAATTGGGATCTGCCTGCTGTCTGTATGTGGGTGTCTCTGGTATGTGTCAGCTCACCCACATCTTCCACCGTTAACTGAAATTGGGATCTGCCTGCTGTCTGTATGTGTGTGTGTGTCTCTGGTATGTGTCAGCTCACCCACATCTTCCACCGTTAACTGAAATTGGGATCTGCCTGCTGTCTGTATGTGTGTGTCTCTGGTATGTGGCCTTCTCTATCTGTTGCCCTTTTGCGCACAACCATGACATTATTTGTTGCTCTGGACTGTCTTACCTAAGTTTTATGTGTTGATCTTATCTTGGCCTCTTGCTATTCTGACTTTTGAAGCAAAAAGTCCACTTTGATTGTTAGGCATTCTTATAGTCACTCATGATTAATTAACGAACTTCAACCCCACCCTTATAACAGTATATATCTGAGCATCCTTAAGGGGGGAGCACATTGCTGGGGGAGCACATTGCAAGGGCTTCTATCATTAAGGCTTCTATCTCTAAGTGATTCTTTCTACAAGTGATATGCACTTCAATCTCTGCATTAATTTCTGCCTCACCTGACCATTCCTTCTCTGTCTCTTACAGGTATGTGTCAGCTCACCCACATCTTCCACCGTTAACTGAAATTGGGATCTGCCTGCTGTCTGTATGTGTGTGTCTCTGGTATGTGTCAGCTCACCCACATCTTCCACCGTTAACTGAAATTGGGATTTGCCTGCTGTCTGTATGTGTGTGTCTCTGGTATGTGTCAGCTCACCCACATCTTCCACCGTTAACTGAAATTGGGATCTGCCTGCTGTCTGTATGTGTGTGTCTCTGGTATGTGGCCTTCTCTATCTGTTGCCCTTTTGCGCACAACCATGACATTATTTGTTGCTCTGGACTGTCTTACCTAAGTTTTATGTGTTGATCTTATCTTGGTCTCTTGCTATTCTGACTTTTGAAGCAAAAAGTCCACTTTGATTGTTAGGCATTCTTATAGTCACTCATGATTAATTAACGAACTTCAACCCCACCCTTATAACAGTATATATCTGAGCATCCTTAAGGGGTGAGCACATTGCTGGGGGAGCACATTGCAGGGGCTTCTATCATTAAGGCTTCTATCTCTAAGTGATTCTTTCTACAAGTGATATGCACTTCAATCTCTGCATTAAGTTCTGCCTCACCTGATCATTCCTTCTCTGTCTCTTACAGGTATGTGTCAGCTCACCCACATCTTCCACCGTTAACTGAAATTGGGATCTGCCTGCTGTCTGTATGTGTGTGTCTCTGGTATGTGTCAGCTCACCCACATCTTCCACCGTTAACTGAAATTAGGATCTGCCTGCTGTCTGTATGTGTGTGTCTCTGGTATGTGTCAGCTCACCCACATCTTCCACCGTTAACTGAAATTGGGATCTGCCTGCTGTCTGTATGTGTGTGTCTCTGGTATGTGTCAGCTCACCCACATCTTCCACCGTTAACTGAAATTGGGATCTGCCTGCTGTCTGTATGTGTGTGTCTCTGGTATGTGGCCTTCTCTATCTGTTGCCCTTTTGCGCACAACCATGACATTATTTTTTGCTCTGGACTGTCTTACCTAAGTTTTATGTGTTGATCTTATCTTGGCCTCTTGCTATTCTGACTTTTGAAGCAAAAAGTCCACTTTGATTGTTAGGCATTCTTATAATCACCCATGATTAATTAACGAACTTCAACCCCACCCTTATAACAGTATATATCTGAGCATCCTTAAGGGGTGAGCACATTGCTGGGGGAACACATTGCAGGGGCTTCTATCTCTAAGTGATTCTTTCTACAAGTGATATGCACTTCAATCTCTGCATTAAGTTCTGCCTCACCTGATCATTAATTCTCTGTCTCTTACAGGTATGTGTCAGCTCACCCACATCTTCCACCGTTAACTGAAATTGGGATCTGCCTGCTGTCTGTATGTGTGTGTCTCTGGTATGTGTCAGCTCACCCACATCTTCCACCGTTAACTGAAATTGGGATCTGCCTGCTGTCTGTATGTGTGTGTCTCTGGTATGTGTCAGCTCACCCACATCTTCCACCGTTAACTGAAATTGGGATCTGCCTGCTGTCTGTATGTGTGTGTCTCTGGTATGTGTCAGCTCACCCACATCTTCCACCGTTAACTGAAATTGGGATCTGCCTGCTGTCTGTATGTGTGTGTCTCTGGTATGTGGCCTTCTCTATCTGTTGCCCTTTTGCGCACAACCATGACATTATTTTTTGCTCTGGACTGTCTTACCTAAGTTTTATGTGTTGATCTTATCTTGGCCTCTTGCTATTCTGACTTTTGAAGCAAAAAGTCCACTTTGATTGTTAGGCATTCTTATAGTCACCCATGATTAATTAACGAACTTCAACCCCACCCTTATAACAGTATATATCTGAGCATCCTTAAGGGGTGAGCACATTGCTGGGGGAACACATTGCAGGGGCTTCTATCTCTAAGTGATTCTTTCTACAAGTGATATGCACTTCAATCTCTGCATTAAGTTCTGCCTCACCTGATCATTCCTTCTCTGTCTCTTACAGGTATGTGTCAGCTCACCCACATCTTCCACCGTTAACTGAAATTGGGATCTGCCTGCTGTCTGTATGTGTGTGTCTCTGGTATGTGTCAGCTCACCCACATCTTCCACCGTTAACTGAAATTGGGATCTGCCTGCTGTCTGTATGTGTGTGTCTCTGGTATGTGTCAGCTCACCCACATCTTCCACCGTTAACTGAAATTGGGATCTGCCTGCTGTCTGTATGTGTGTGTCTCTGGTATGTGTCAGCTCACCCACATCTTCCACCGTTAACTGAAATTGGGATCTGCCTGCTGTCTGTATGTGTGTGTCTCTGGTATGTGTCAGCTCACCCACATCTTCCACCGTTAACTGAAATTGGGATCTGCCTGCTGTCTGTATGTGTGTGTCTCTGGTATGTGTCAGCTCACCCACATCTTCCACCGTTAACTGAAATTGGGATCTGCCTGCTGTCTGTATGTGTGTGTCTCTGGTATGTGTCAGCTCACCCACATCTTCCACCGTTAACTGAAATTGGGATCTGCCTGCTGTCTGTATGTGTGTGTCTCTGGTATGTGGCCTTCTCTATCTGTTGCCCTTTTGCGCACAACCATGACATTATTTGTTGCTCTGGACTGTCTTACCTAAGTTTTATGTGTTGATCTTATCTTGGCCTCTTGCTATTCTGACTTTTGAAGCAAAAAGTCCACTTTGATTGTTAGGCATTCTTATAGTCACTCATGATTAATTAACGAACTTCAACCCCACCCTTATAACAGTATATATCTGAGCATCCTTAAGGGGTGAGCACATTGCTGGGGGAGCACATTGCAGGGGCTTCTATCGTTAAGGCTTCTATCTCTAAGTGATTCTTTCTACAAGTGATATGCACTTCAATCTCTGCATTAATTTCTGCCTCACCTGATCATTCCTTCTCTGTCTCTTACAGGTATGTGTCAGCTCACCCACATCTTCCACCGTTAACTGAAATTGGGATCTGCCTGCTGTCTGTATGTGTGTGTCTCTGGTATGTGTCAGCTCACCCACATCTTCCACCGTTAACTGAAATTGGGATCTGCCTGCTGTCTGTATGTGTGTGTCTCTGGTATGTGTCAGCTCACCCACATCTTCCACCGTTAACTGAAATTGGGATCTGCCTGCTGTCTGTATGTGTGTGTCTCTGGTATGTGTCAGCTCACCCACATCTTCCACCGTTAACTGAAATTGGGATCTGCCTGCTGTCTGTATGTGTGTGTCTCTGGTATGTGTCAGCTCACCCACATCTTCCACCGTTAACTGAAATTGGGATCTGCCTGCTGTCTGTATGTGTGTGTCTCTGGTATGTGTCAGCTCACCCACATCTTCCACCGTTAACTGAAATTGGGATCTGCCTGCTGTCTGTATGTGTGTGTCTCTGGTATGTGTCAGCTCACCCACATCTTCCACCGTTAACTGAAATTGGGATCTGCCTGCTGTCTGTATGTGTGTGTCTCTGGTATGTGTCAGCTCACCCACATCTTCCACCGTTAACTGAAATTGGGATCTGCCTGCTGTCTGTATGTGTGTGTCTCTGGTATGTGTCAGCTCACCCACATCTTCCACCGTTAACTGAAATTGGGATCTGCCTGCTGTCTGTATGTGTGTGTCTCTGGTATGTGTCAGCTCACCCACATCTTCCACCGTTAACTGAAATTGGGATCTGCCTGCTGTCTGTATGTGTGTGTCTCTGGTATGTGTCAGCTCACCCACATCTTCCACCGTTAACTGAAATTGGGATCTGCCTGCTGTCTGTAAGTGTGTGTCTCTGGTATGTGTCAGCTCACCCACATCTTCCACCGTTAACTGAAATTGGGATCTGCCTGCTGTCTGTATGTGTGTGTCTCTGGTATGTGTCAGCTCACCCACATCTTCCACCGTTAACTGAAATTGGGATCTGCCTGCTGTCTGTATGTGTGTGTCTCTGGTATGTGTCAGCTCACCCACATCTTCCACCGTTAACTGAAATTGGGATCTGCCTGCTGTCTGTATGTGTGTGTCTCTGGTATGTGTCAGCTCACCCACATCTTCCACCGTTAACTGAAATTGGGATCTGCCTGCTGTCTGTATGTGTGTGTCTCTGGTATGTGTCAGCTCACCCACATCTTCCACCGTTAACTGAAATTGGGATCTGCCTGCTGTCTGTATGTGTGTGTCTCTGGTATGTGTCAGCTCACCCACATCTTCCACCGTTAACTGAAATTGGGATCTGCCTGCTGTCTGTATGTGTGTGTCTCTGGTATGTGTCAGCTCACCCACATCTTCCACCGTTAACTGAAATTGGGATCTGCCTGCTGTCTGTATGTGTGTGTCTCTGGTATGTGTCAGCTCACCCACATCTTCCACCGTTAACTGAAATTGGGATCTGCCTGCTGTCTGTATGTGTGTGTCTCTGGTATGTGTCAGCTCACCCACATCTTCCACCGTTAACTGAAATTGGGATCTGCCTGCTGTCTGTATGTGTGTGTCTCTGGTATGTGTCAGCTCACCCACATCTTCCACCGTTAACTGAAATTGGGATCTGCCTGCTGTCTGTATGTGTGTGTCTCTGGTATGTGTCAGCTCACCCACATCTTCCACCGTTAACTGAAATTGGGATCTGGCTGCTGTCTGTATGTGTGTGTCTCTGGTATGTGTCAGCTCACCCACATCTTCCACCGTTAACTGAAATTGGGATCTGCCTGCTGTCTGTATGTGTGTGTCTCTGGTATGTGTCAGCTCACCCACATCTTCCACCGTTAACTGAAATTGGGATCTGCCTGCTGTCTGTATGTGTGTGTCTCTGGTATGTGTCAGCTCACCCACATCTTCCACCGTTAACTGAAATTGGGATCTGCCTGCTGTCTGTATGTGTGTGTCTCTGGTATGTGTCAGCTCACCCACATCTTCCACCGTTAACTGAAATTGGGATCTGCCTACTGTCTGTATGTGTGTGTCTCTGGTATGTGTCAGCTCACCCACATCTTCCACCGTTAACTGAAATTGGGATCTGCCTGCTGTCTGTATGTGTGTGTCTCTGGTATGTGGCCTTCTCTATCTGTTGCCATTTTGCGCACAACCATGACATTATTTGTTGCTCTGGACTGTCTTACCTAAGTTTTATGTGTTGATCTTATCTTGGCCTCTTGCTATTCTGACTTTTGAAGCAAAAAGTCCACTTTGATTGTTAGGCATTCTTATAGTCACTCATGATTAATTAACGAACTTCAACCCCACCCTTATAACAGTATATATCTGAGCATCCTTAAGGGGTGAGCACATTGCTGGGGGAGCACATTGCAGGGGCTTCTATCGTTAAGGCTTCTATCTCTAAGTGATTCTTTCTACAAGTGATATGCACTTCAATCTCTGCATTAATTTCTGCCTCACCTGATCATTCCTTCTCTGTCTCTTACAGGTATGTGTCAGCTCACCCACATCTTCCACCGTTAACTGAAATTGGGATCTGCCTGCTGTCTGTATGTGTGTGTCTCTGGTATGTGTCAGCTCACCCACATCTTCCACCGTTAACTGAAATTGGGATCTGCCTGCTGTCTGTATGTGTGTGTCTCTGGTATGTGTCAGCTCACCCACATCTTCCACCGTTAACTGAAATTGGGATCTGCCTGCTGTCTGTATGTGTGTGTCTCTGGTATGTGTCAGCTCACCCACATCTTTTACCGTTAACTGAAATTGGGATCTGCCTGCTGTCTGTATGTGTGTGTCTCTGGTATGTGTCAGCTCACCCACATCTTCCACCGTTAACTGAAATTGGGATCTGCCTGCTGTCTGTATGTGTGTGTCTCTGGTATGTGGCCTTCTCTATCTGTTGCCCTTTTGCGCACAACCATGACATTATTTTTTGCTCTGGACTGTCTTACCTAAGTTTTATGTGTTGATCTTATCTTGGCCTCTTGCTATTCTGACTTTTGAAGCAAAAAGTCCACTTTGATTGTTAGGCATTCTTATAGTCACCCATGATTAATTAACGAACTTCAACCCCACCCTTATAACAGTATATATCTGAGCATCCTTAAGGGGTGAGCACATTGCTGGGGGAACACATTGCAGGGGCTTCTATCTCTAAGTGATTCTTTCTACAAGTGATATGCACTTCAATCTCTGCATTAAGTTCTGCCTCACCTGATCATTCCTTCTCTGTCTCTTACAGGTATGTGTCAGCTCACCCACATCTTCCACCGTTAACTGAAATTGGGATCTGCCTGCTGTCTGTATGTGTGTGTCTCTGGTATGTGTCAGCTCACCCACATCTTCCACCGTTAACTGAAATTGGGATCTGCCTGCTGTCTGTATGTGTGTGTCTCTGGTATGTGTCAGCTCACCCACATCTTCCACCGTTAACTGAAATTGGGATCTGCCTGCTGTCTGTATGTGTGTGTCTCTGGTATGTGTCAGCTCACCCACATCTTCCACCGTTAACTGAAATTGGGATCTGCCTGCTGTCTGTATGTGTGTGTCTCTGGTATGTGGCCTTCTCTATCTGTTGCCCTTTTGCGCACAACCATGACATTATTTGTTGCTCTGGACTGTCTTACCTAAGTTTTATGTGTTGATCTTATCTTGGCCTCTTGCTATTCTGACTTTTGAAGCAAAAAGTCCACTTTGATTGTTAGGCATTCTTATAGTCACTCATGATTAATTAACGAACTTCAACCCCACCCTTATAACAGTATATATCTGAGCATCCTTAAGGGGTGAGCACATTGCTGGGGGAGCACATTGCAGGGGCTTCTATCGTTAAGGCTTCTATCTCTAAGTGATTCTTTCTACAAGTGATATGCACTTCAATCTCTGCATTAATTTCTGCCTCACCTGATCATTCCTTCTCTGTCTCTTACAGGTATGTGTCAGCTCACCCACATCTTCCACCGTTAACTGAAATTGGGATCTGCCTGCTGTCTGTATGTGTGTGTCTCTGGTATGTGTCAGCTCACCCACATCTTCCACCGTTAACTGAAATTGGGATCTGCCTGCTGTCTGTATGTGTGTGTCTCTGGTATGTGTCAGCTCACCCACATCTTCCACCGTTAACTGAAATTGGGATCTGCCTGCTGTCTGTATGTGTGTGTCTCTGGTATGTGTCAGCTCACCCACATCTTCCACCGTTAACTGAAATTGGGATCTGCCTGCTGTCTGTATGTGTGTGTCTCTGGTATGTGTCAGCTCACCCACATCTTCCACCGTTAACTGAAATTGGGATCTGCCTGCTGTCTGTATGTGTGTGTCTCTGGTATGTGTCAGCTCACCCACATCTTCCACCGTTAACTGAAATTGGGATCTGCCTGCTGTCTGTATGTGTGTGTCTCTGGTATGTGTCAGCTCACCCACATCTTCCACCGTTAACTGAAATTGGGATCTGCCTGCTGTCTGTATGTGTGTGTCTCTGGTATGTGTCAGCTCACCCACATCTTCCACCGTTAACTGAAATTGGGATCTGCCTGCTGTCTGTATGTGTGTGTCTCTGGTATGTGTCAGCTCACCCACATCTTCCACCGTTAACTGAAATTGGGATCTGCCTGCTGTCTGTATGTGTGTGTCTCTGGTATGTGTCAGCTCACCCACATCTTCCACCGTTAACTGAAATTGGGATCTGCCTGCTGTCTGTATGTGTGTGTCTCTGGTATGTGTCAGCTCACCCACATCTTCCACCGTTAACTGAAATTGGGATCTGCCTGCTGTCTGTATGTGTGTGTCTCTGGTATGTGTCAGCTCACCCACATCTTCCACCGTTAACTGAAATTGGGATCTGCCTGCTGTCTGTATGTGTGTGTCTCTGGTATGTGTCAGCTCACCCACATCTTCCACCGTTAACTGAAATTGGGATCTGCCTGCTGTCTGTATGTGTGTGTCTCTGGTATGTGTCAGCTCACCCACATCTTCCACCGTTAACTGAAATTGGGATCTGCCTGCTGTCTGTATGTGTGTGTCTCTGGTATGTGTCAGCTCACCCACATCTTCCACCGTTAACTGAAATTGGGATCTGCCTGCTGTCTGTATGTGTGTGTCTCTGGTATGTGTCAGCTCACCCACATCTTCCACCGTTAACTGAAATTGGGATCTGCCTGCTGTCTGTATGTGTGTGTCTCTGGTATGTGTCAGCTCACCCACATCTTCCACCGTTAACTGAAATTGGGATCTGCCTGCTGTCTGTATGTGTGTGTCTCTGGTATGTGTCAGCTCACCCACATCTTCCACCGTTAACTGAAATTGGGATCTGCCTGCTGTCTGTATGTGTGTGTCTCTGGTATGTGTCAGCTCACCCACATCTTCCACCGTTAACTGAAATTGGGATCTGCCTGCTGTCTGTATGTGTGTGTCTCTGGTATGTGTCAGCTCACCCACATCTTCCACCGTTAACTGAAATTGGGATCTGCCTGCTGTCTGTATGTGTGTGTCTCTGGTATGTGTCAGCTCACCCACATCTTCCACCGTTAACTGAAATTGGGATCTGCCTGCTGTCTGTATGTGTGTGTCTCTGGTATGTGTCAGCTCACCCACATCTTCCACCGTTAACTGAAATTGGGATCTGCCTGCTGTCTGTATGTGTGTGTCTCTGGTATGTGTCAGCTCACCCACATCTTCCACCGTTAACTGAAATTGGGATCTGCCTGCTGTCTGTACGTGTGTGTCTCTGGTATGTGTCAGCTCACCCACATCTTCCACCGTTAACTGAAATTGGGATCTGCCTGCTGTCTGTACGTGTGTGTCTCTGGTATGTGTCAGCTCACCCACATCTTCCACCGTTAACTGAAATTGGGATCTGCCTGCTGTCTGTACGTGTGTGTCTCTGGTATGTGTCAGCTCACCCACATCTTCCACCGTTAACTGAAATTGGGATCTGCCTGCTGTCTGTACGTGTGTGTCTCTGGTATGTGTCAGCTCACCCACATCTTCCACCGTTAACTGAAATTGGGATCTGCCTGCTGTCTGTACGTGTGTGTCTCTGGTATGTGTCAGCTCACCCACATCTTCCACCGTTAACTGAAATTGGGATCTGCCTGCTGTCTGTATGTGTGTGTCTCTGGTATGTGTCAGCTCACCCACATCTTCCACCGTTAACTGAAATTGGGATCTGGCTGCTGTCTGTATGTGTGTGTCTCTGGTATGTGTCAGCTCACCCACATCTTCCACCGTTAACTGAAATTGGGATCTGCCTGCTGTCTGTATGTGTGTGTCTCTGGTATGTGTCAGCTCACCCACATCTTCCACCATTAACTGAAATTGGGATCTGCCTGCTGTCTGTATGTGTGTGTCTCTGGTATGTGTCAGCTCACCCACATCTTCCACCGTTAACTGAAATTGGGATCTGCCTACTGTCTGTATGTGTGTGTCTCTGGTATGTGTCAGCTCACCCACATCTTCCACCGTTAACTGAAATTGGGATCTGCCTGCTGTCTGTATGTGTGTGTCTCTGGTATGTGGCCTTCTCTATCTGTTGCCATTTTGCGCACAACCATGACATTATTTGTTGCTCTGGACTGTCTTACCTAAGTTTTATGTGTTGATCTTATCTTGGCCTCTTGCTATTCTAACTTTTGAAGCAAAAAGTCCACTTTGATTGTTAGGCATTCTTATAGTCACTCATGATTAATTAACGAACTTCAACCCCACCCTTATAACAGTATAGATCTGAGCATCCTTAAGGGGTGAGCACATTGCTGGGGGAGCACATTGCAGGGGCTTCTATCGTTAAGGCTTCTATCTCTAAGTGATTCTTTCTACAAGTGATATGCACTTCAATCTCTGCATTAATTTCTGCCTCACCTGATCATTCCTTCTCTGTCTCTTACAGGTATGTGTCAGCTCACCCACATCTTCCACCGTTAACTGAAATTGGGATCTGCCTGCTGTCTGTATGTGTGTGTCTCTGGTATGTGTCAGCTCACCCACATCTTCCACCGTTAACTGAAATTGGGATCTGCCTGCTGTCTGTATGTGTGTGTCTCTGGTATGTGTCAGCTCACCCACATCTTCCACCGTTAACTGAAATTGGGATCTGCCTGCTGTCTGTATGTGTGTGTCTCTGGTATGTGGCCTTCTCTATCTGTTGCCATTTTGCGCACAACCATGACATTATTTGTTGCTCTGGACTGTCTTACCTAAGTTTTATGTGTTGATCTTATCTTGGCCTCTTGCTATTCTGACTTTTGAAGCAAAAAGTCCACTTTGATTGTTAGGCATTCTTATAGTCACTCATGATTAATTAACGAACTTCAACCCCACCCTTTTAACAGTATATATCTGAGCATCCTTAAGGGGTGAGCACATTGCTGGGGGAGCACATTGCAGGGGCTTCTATCGTTAAGGCTTCTATCTCTAAGTGATTCTTTCTACAAGTGATATGCACTTCAATCTCTGCATTAATTTCTGCCTCACCTGATCATTCCTTCTCTGTCTCTTACAGGTATGTGTCAGCTCACCCACATCTTCCACCGTTAACTGAAATTGGGATCTGCCTGCTGTCTGTATGTGTGTGTCTCTGGTATGTGTCAGCTCACCCACATCTTCCACCGTTAACTGAAATTGGGATCTGCCTGCTGTCTGTATGTGTGTGTCTCTGGTATGTGGCCTTCTCTATCTGTTGCCATTTTGCGCACAACCATGACATTATTTGTTGCTCTGGACTGTCTTACCTAAGTTTTATGTGTTGATCTTATCTTGGCCTCTTGCTATTCTGACTTTTGAAGCAAAAAGTCCACTTTGATTGTTAGGCATTCTTATAGTCACTCATGATTAATTAACGAACTTCAACCCCACCCTTATAACAGTATATATCTGAGCATCCTTAAGGGGTGAGCACATTGCTGGGGGAGCACATTGCAGGGGCTTCTATCGTTAAGGCTTCTATCTCTAAGTGATTCTTTCTACAAGTGATATGCACTTCAATCTCTGCATTAATTTCTGCCTCACCTGATCATTCCTTCTCTGTCTCTTACAGGTATGTGTCAGCTCACCCACATCTTCCACCGTTAACTGAAATTGGGATCTGCCTGCTGTCTGTATGTGTGTGTCTCTGGTATGTGTCAGCTCACCCACATCTTCCACCGTTAACTGAAATTGGGATCTGCCTGCTGTCTGTATGTGTGTGTCTCTGGTATGTGTCAGCTCACCCACATCTTCCACCGTTAACTGAAATTGGGATCTGCCTGCTGTCTGTATGTGTGTGTCTCTGGTATGTGTCAGCTCACCCACATCTTCCACCGTTAACTGAAATTGGGATCTGCCTGCTGTCTGTATGTGTGTGTCTCTGGTATGTGGCCTTCTCTATCTGTTGCCATTTTGCGCACAACCATGACATTATTTGTTGCTCTGGACTGTCTTACCTAAGTTTTATGTGTTGATCTTATCTTGGCCTCTTGCTATTCTGACTTTTGAAGCAAAAAGTCCACTTTGATTGTTAGGCATTCTTATAGTCACTCATGATTAATTAACGAACTTCAACCCCACCCTTATAACAGTATATATCTGAGCATCCTTAAGGGGTGAGCACATTGCTGGGGGAGCACATTGCAGGGGCTTCTATCGTTAAGGCTTCTATCTCTAAGTGATTCTTTCTACAAGTGATATGCACTTCAATCTCTGCATTAATTTCTGCCTCACCTGATCATTCCTTCTCTGTCTCTTACAGGTATGTGTCAGCTCACCCACATCTTCCACCGTTAACTGAAATTGGGATCTGCCTGCTGTCTGTATGTGTGTGTCTCTGGTATGTGTCAGCTCACCCACATCTTCCACCGTTAACTGAAATTGGGATCTGCCTGCTGTCTGTATGTGTGTGTCTCTGGTATGTGTCAGCTCACCCACATCTTCCACCGTTAACTGAAATTGGGATCTGCCTGCTGTCTGTATGTGTGTGTCTCTGGTATGTGTCAGCTCACCCACATCTTCCACCGTTAACTGAAATTGGGATCTGCCTGCTGTCTGTATGTGTGTGTCTCTGGTATGTGGCCTTCTCTATCTGTTGCCCTTTTGCGCACAACCATGACATTATTTGTTGCTCTGGACTGTCTTACCTAAGTTTTATGTGTTGATCTTATCTTGGCCTCTTGCTATTCTGACTTTTAAAGCAAAAAGTCCACTTTGATTGTTAGGCATTCTTATAGTCACTCATGATTAATTAACGAACTTCAACCCCACCCTTATAACAGTATATATCTGAGCATCCTTAAGGGGTGAGCACATTGCTGGGGGAGCACATTGCAGGGGCTTCTATCGTTAAGGCTTCTATCTCTAAGTGATTCTTTCTACAAGTGATATGCACTTCAATCTCAGCATTAATTTCTGCCTCACCTGATCATTCCTTCTCTGTCTCTTACAGGTATGTGTCAGCTCACCCACATCTTCCACCGTTAACTGAAATTGGGATCTGCCTGCTGTCTGTATGTGTGTGTCTCTGGTATGTGTCAGCTCACCCACATCTTCCACCGTTAACTGAAATTGGGATCTGCCTGCTGTCTGTATGTGTGTGTCTCTGGTATGTGTCAGCTCACCCACATCTTCCACCGTTAACTGAAATTGGGATCTGCCTGCTGTCTGTATGTGTGTGTCTCTGGTATGTGTCAGCTCACCCACATCTTCCACCATTAACTGAAATTGGGATCTGCCTGCTGTCTGTATGTGTGTGTCTCTGGTATGTGGCCTTCTCTATCTGTTGCCATTTTGCGCACAACCATGACATTATTTGTTGCTCTGGACTGTCTTACCTAAGTTTTATGTGTTGATCTTATCTTGGCCTCTTGCTATTCTGACTTTTGAAGCAAAAAGTCCACTTTGATTGTTAGGCATTCTTATAGTCACTCATGATTAATTAACGAACTTCAACCCCACCCTTATAACAGTATATATCTGAGCATCCTTAAGGGGTGAGCACATTGCTGGGGGAGCACATTGCAGGGGCTTCTATCGTTAAGGCTTCTATCTCTAAGTGATTCTTTCTACAAGTGATATGCACTTCAATCTCTGCATTAATTTCTGCCTCACCTGATCATTCCTTCTCTGTCTCTTACAGGTATGTGTCAGCTCACCCACATCTTCCACCGTTAACTGAAATTGGGATCTGCCTGCTGTCTGTATGTGTGTGTCTCTGGTATGTGTCAGCTCACCCACATCTTCCACCGTTAACTGAAATTGGGATCTGCCTGCTGTCTGTATGTGTGTGTCTCTGGTATGTCAGCTCACCCACATCTTCCACCGTTAACTGAAATTGGGATCTGCCTGCTGTCTGTATGTGTGTGTCTCTGGTATGTGTCAGCTCACCCACATCTTCCACCGTTAACTGAAATTGGGATCTGCCTGCTGTCTGTATGTGTGTGTCTCTGGTATGTGTCAGCTCACCCACATCTTCCACCGTTAACTGAAATTGGGATCTGCCTGCTGTCTGTATGTGTGTGTCTCTGGTATGTGTCAGCTCACCCACATCTTCCACCGTTAACTGAAATTGGGATCTGCCTGCTGTCTGTATGTGTGTGTCTCTGGTATGTGTCAGCTCACCCACATCTTCCACCGTTAACTGAAATTGGGATCTGCCTGCTGTCTGTATGTGTGTGTCTCTGGTATGTGTCAGCTCACCCACATCTTCCACCGTTAACTGAAATTGGGATCTGCCTGCTGTCTGTATGTGTGTGTCTCTGGTATGTGGCCTTCTCTATCTGTTGCCATTTTGCGCACAACCATGACATTATTTGTTGCTCTGGACTGTCTTACCTAAGTTTTATGTGTTGATCTTATCTTGGCCTCTTGCTATTCTGACTTTTGAAGCAAAAAGTCCACTTTGATTGTTAGGCATTCTTATAGTCACTCATGATTAATTAACGAACTTCAACCCCACCCTTATAACAGTATATATCTGAGCATCCTTAAGGGGTGAGCACATTGCTGGGGGAGCACATTGCAGGGGCTTCTATCGTTAAGGCTTCTATCTCTAAGTGATTCTTTCTACAAGTGATATGCACTTCAATCTCTACATTAATTTCTGCCTCACCTGATCATTCCTTCTCTGTCTCTTACAGGTATGTGTCAGCTCACCCACATCTTCCACCGTTAACTGAAATTGGGATCTGCCTGCTGTCTGTATGTGTGTGTCTCTGGTATGTGTCAGCTCACCCACATCTTCCACCGTTAACTGAAATTGGGATCTGCCTGCTGTCTGTATGTGTGTGTCTCTGGTATGTGTCAGCTCACCCACATCTTCCACCGTTAACTGAAATTGGGATCTGCCTGCTGTCTGTATGTGTGTGTCTCTGGTATGTGGCCTTCTCTATCTGTTGCCATTTTGCGCACAACCATGACATTATTTGTTGCTCTGGACTGTCTTACCTAAGTTTTATGTGTTGATCTTATCTTGGCCTCTTGCTATTCTGACTTTTGAAGCAAAAAGTCCACTTTGATTGTTAGGCATTCTTATAGTCACTCATGATTAATTAACGAACTTCAACCCCACCCTTATAACAGTATATATCTGAGCATCCTTAAGGGGTGAGCACATTGCTGGGGGAGCACATTGCAGGGGCTTCTATCGTTAAGGCTTCTATCTCTAAGTGATTCTTTCTACAAGTGATATGCACTTCAATCTCTGCATTAATTTCTGCCTCACCTGATCATTCCTTCTCTGTCTCTTACAGGTATGTGTCAGCTCACCCACATCTTCCACCGTTAACTGAAATTGGGATCTGCCTGCTGTCTG
Source organism: Aquarana catesbeiana (assembly GCF_042186555.1). Taxonomy (NCBI): domain Eukaryota; kingdom Metazoa; phylum Chordata; class Amphibia; order Anura; family Ranidae; genus Aquarana; species Aquarana catesbeiana. The sequence goes on from NC_133334.1 coordinate 145,719,629, forward strand.
TATGTGTGTGTCTCTGGTATGTGTCAGCTCACCCACATCTTCCACCGTTAACTGAAATTGGGATCTGCCTGCTGTCTGTATGTGTGTGTCTCTGGTATGTGTCAGCTCACCCACATCTTCCACCGTTAACTGAAATTGGGATCTGCCTGCTGTCTGTATGTGTGTGTCTCTGGTATGTGGCCTTCTCTATCTGTTGCCATTTTGCGCACAACCATGACATTATTTGTTGCTCTGGACTGTCTTACCTAAGTTTTATGTGTTGATCTTATCTTGGCCTCTTGCTATTCTGACTTTTGAAGCAAAAAGTCCACTTTGATTGTTAGGCATTCTTATAGTCACTCATGATTAATTAACGAACTTCAACCCCACCCTTATAACAGTATATATCTGAGCATCCTTAAGGGGTGAGCACATTGCTGGGGGAGCACATTGCAGGGGCTTCTATCGTTAAGGCTTCTATCTCTAAGTGATTCTTTCTACAAGTGATATGCACTTCAATCTCTGCATTAATTTCTGCCTCACCTGATCATTCCTTCTCTGTCTCTTACAGGTATGTGTCAGCTCACCCACATCTTCCACCGTTAACTGAAATTGGGATCTGCCTGCTGTCTGTATGTGTGTGTCTCTGGTATGTGTCAGCTCACCCACATCTTCCACCGTTAACTGAAATTGGGATCTGCCTGCTGTCTGTATGTGTGTGTCTCTGGTATGTGTCAGCTCACCCACATCTTCCACCGTTAACTGAAATTGGGATCTGCCTGCTGTCTGTATGTGTGTGTCTCTGGTATGTGGCCTTCTCTATCTGTTGCCATTTTGCGCACAACCATGACATTATTTGTTGCTCTGGACTGTCTTACCTAAGTTTTATGTGTTGATCTTATCTTGGCCTCTTGCTATTCTGACTTTTGAAGCAAAAAGTCCACTTTGATTGTTAGGCATTCTTATAGTCACTCATGATTAATTAACGAACTTCAACCCCACCCTTATAACAGTATATATCTGAGCATCCTTAAGGGGTGAGCACATTGCTGGGGGAGCACATTGCAGGGGCTTCTATCGTTAAGGCTTCTATCTCTAAGTGATTCTTTCTACAAGTGATATGCACTTCAATCTCTGCATTAATTTCTGCCTCACCTGATCATTCCTTCTCTGTCTCTTACAGGTATGTGTCAGCTCACCCACATCTTCCACCGTTAACTGAAATTGGGATCTGCCTGCTGTCTGTATGTGTGTGTCTCTGGTATGTGTCAGCTCACCCACATCTTCCACCGTTAACTGAAATTGGGATCTGCCTGCTGTCTGTATGTGTGTGTCTCTGGTATGTGTCAGCTCACCCACATCTTCCACCGTTAACTGAAATTGGGATCTGCCTGCTGTCTGTATGTGTGTGTCTCTGGTATGTGGCCTTCTCTATCTGTTGCCATTTTGCGCACAACCATGACATTATTTGTTGCTCTGGACTGTCTTACCTAAGTTTTATGTGTTGATCTTATCTTGGCCTCTTGCTATTCTGACTTTTGAAGCAAAAAGTCCACTTTGATTGTTAGGCATTCTTATAGTCACTCATGATTAATTAACGAACTTCAACCCCACCCTTATAACAGTATATATCTGAGCATCCTTAAGGGGTGAGCACATTGCTGGGGGAGCACATTGCAGGGGCTTCTATCGTTAAGGCTTCTATCTCTAAGTGATTCTTTCTACAAGTGATATGCACTTCAATCTCTGCATTAATTTCTGCCTCACCTGATCATTCCTTCTCTGTCTCTTACAGGTATGTGTCAGCTCACCCACATCTTCCACCGTTAACTGAAATTGGGATCTGCCTGCTGTCTGTATGTGTGTGTCTCTGGTATGTGTCAGCTCACCCACATCTTCCACCGTTAACTGAAATTGGGATCTGCCTGCTGTCTGTATGTGTGTGTCTCTGGTATGTGTCAGCTCACCCACATCTTCCACCGTTAACTGAAATTGGGATCTGCCTGCTGTCTGTATGTGTGTGTCTCTGGTATGTGTCAGCTCACCCACATCTTCCACCGTTAACTGAAATTGGGATCTGCCTGCTGTCTGTATGTGTGTGTCTCTGGTATGTGTCAGCTCACCCACATCTTCCACCGTTAACTGAAATTGGGATCTGCCTACTGTCTGTATGTGTGTGTCTCTGGTATGTGTCAGCTCACCCACATCTTCCACCGTTAACTGAAATTGGGATCTGCCTGCTGTCTGTATGTGTGTGTCTCTGGTATGTGGCCTTCTCTATCTGTTGCCATTTTGCGCACAACCATGACATTATTTGTTGCTCTGGACTGTCTTACCTAAGTTTTATGTGTTGATCTTATCTTGGCCTCTTGCTATTCTGACTTTTGAAGCAAAAAGTCCACTTTGATTGTTAGGCATTCTTATAGTCACTCATGATTAATTAACGAACTTCAACCCCACCCTTATAACAGTATATATCTGAGCATCCTTAAGGGGTGAGCACATTGCTGGGGGAGCACATTGCAGGGGCTTCTATCGTTAAGGCTTCTATCTCTAAGTGATTCTTTCTACAAGTGATATGCACTTCAATCTCTGCATTAATTTCTGCCTCACCTGATCATTCCTTCTCTGTCTCTTACAGGTATGTGTCAGCTCACCCACATCTTCCACCGTTAACTGAAATTGGGATCTGCCTGCTGTCTGTATGTGTGTGTCTCTGGTATGTGTCAGCTCACCCACATCTTCCACCGTTAACTGAAATTGGGATCTGCCTGCTGTCTGTATGTGTGTGTCTCTGGTATGTGTCAGCTCACCCACATCTTCCACCGTTAACTGAAATTGGGATCTGCCTGCTGTCTGTATGTGTGTGTCTCTGGTATGTGGCCTTCTCTATCTGTTGCCATTTTGCGCACAACCATGACATTATTTGTTGCTCTGGACTGTCTTACCTAAGTTTTATGTGTTGATCTTATCTTGGCCTCTTGCTATTCTGACTTTTGAAGCAAAAAGTCCACTTTGATTGTTAGGCATTCTTATAGTCACTCATGATTAATTAACGAACTTCAACCCCACCCTTATAACAGTATATATCTGAGCATCCTTAAGGGGTGAGCACATTGCTGGGGGAGCACATTGCAGGGGCTTCTATCGTTAAGGCTTCTATCTCTAAGTGATTCTTTCTACAAGTGATATGCACTTCAATCTCTACATTAATTTCTGCCTCACCTGATCATTCCTTCTCTGTCTCTTACAGGTATGTGTCAGCTCACCCACATCTTCCACCGTTAACTGAAATTGGGATCTGCCTGCTGTCTGTATGTGTGTGTCTCTGGTATGTGTCAGCTCACCCACATCTTCCACCGTTAACTGAAATTGGGATCTGCCTGCTGTCTGTATGTGTGTGTCTCTGGTATGTGTCAGCTCACCCACATCTTCCACCGTTAACTGAAATTGGGATCTGCCTGCTGTCTGTATGTGTGTGTCTCTGGTATGTGTCAGCTCACCCACATCTTCCACCGTTAACTGAAATTGGGATCTGCCTGCTGTCTGTATGTGTGTGTCTCTGGTATGTGTCAGCTCACCCACATCTTCCACCGTTAACTGAAATTGGGATCTGCCTGCTGTCTGTATGTGTGTGTCTCTGGTATGTGTCAGCTCACCCACATCTTCCACCGTTAACTGAAATTGGGATCTGCCTGCTGTCTGTATGTGTGTGTCTCTGGTATGTGGCCTTCTCTATCTGTTGCCATTTTGCGCACAACCATGACATTATTTGTTGCTCTGGACTGTCTTACCTAAGTTTTATGTGTTGATCTTATCTTGGCCTCTTGCTATTCTGACTTTTGAAGCAAAAAGTCCACTTTGATTGTTAGGCATTCTTATAGTCACTCATGATTAATTAACGAACTTCAACCCCACCCTTATAACAGTATATATCTGAGCATCCTTAAGGGGTGAGCACATTGCTGGGGGAGCACATTGCAGGGGCTTCTATCGTTAAGGCTTCTATCTCTAAATGATTCTTTCTACAAGTGATATGCACTTCAATCTCTGCACTTCAGCGATTGCACGAAGCTAACAAATACAGCAATCTGCACTGCAAAGCAGCTAACAGACTGCAGGTGACCCTGTTTCTCTTATAGGCTCTCCTTCCGCTCTGTAACATGCACTCTCTACCATTGCTTCTGACACTCCTCTCTCCTCAAACTCTCTTACCTTCACCCCCCCTCTCCACCCGCCTGCTTATACATATCACCCTGCCTTCTGTCTTCTCCCTACTACTGCTCCTACCAACTCTCGCTCATTCTACATCCATACACTGATAAAACCTCCAGTACTCTGAGACATGCCCCTTCACATAAATCACAGTCCCACATTACCTCCCTCACCCTCCTACTTCTCCTAATCTCTGGTGACATATCCCCAAACCCTGGGCCACCATCATCTGTCTTTGCCCATTGCTCCCATCCCCCTACACCCTCTGGCAGGAGCCCTAACCCCCAGAACTTGGTCTCTTTTCCTCTTTCCAAAACCAGCCCCCCTTTTTCCTGTGCCCTGTGGAATGCACGTTCTGTCTGCAACAAACTCACCGCCCTTCACGACCTCTTTATCACAAATTCCTTTAACCTACTTGCCATTACTGAAACCTGGCTTAATGACTCGGATACTATTTCTCCTGCTTCCCTCTCCCATGGGGGCCTTCTCTGGACTCACTCCCCCAGACCAAGTGGACGGAAGGGAGGTGGAGTGGGAATCCTTCTAGCCCCATGCAGCACCTATCAGGTTCTTCACCCACCTCCCTCTCTGACACTCTCCTCTTTTGAGGCACATTGCATTCGTCTTTTTTCTCCCATTTCTCTAAGAATTGCTGTCATCTACCGGCCCCCTGGACCAGTATCAGCCTTTCTTGATGACTTCTCTGCCTGGCTACCCTTCTTTCTCTCTTCTGAAATCCCCACAATTATTCTTGGGGACTTCAACATCCCTGTCAACACTAACACTACTATTACTTCTAAACTTCTCAGTCTAACATCATCGCTTGACAGGCTCCTACCCACTCCAACGGCAACACCCTTGACTTTGCCTTCTCCTATCTGTGCACTCCGTGCAACCTTTCCAACAATCCACTCCCACTCTCTGATCACCACCTTATTAGTTTTGCTCTCTCTTTGTCTTCCACCTCTTCTCCCTCCAACCGCCTAACAATTACACGTAGAAACCTTCGCCACCTCAACCCTTCTCTTCTCTACTCTGCTACTGATCACCTCTATGACAAAATCTCACCTCTGTCCTGCCCCAACCTAGCTACTTTCATCTACAACAGCTCACTGTCTTCCTCCCTAGGCAAGCTTGCCCCCCTCACTACACGCAGAATTAGGCCCCGACTGCTACAACCCTGGCAAACAGATGACACCAGAAGTCTCAGGAAACGTAGCCGCGCTCTTGAGCGCCTGTGGCATAAGACTAAGACCCAGGAAGACTTCACACAATATAAATCTGCCCTCCTAAAATACTACTCCTGCCTTCACACTGCCAAACAGACCTACTTTATCACACTCATTAACACCTTCTCATCCAGTCCACGTCAACTCTTCTCTACCTTCAACACTCTACTCTGTCCTCCACTGCCTCCACCCGCCAACTCTCTCCCTGCCCAGGAGATTACCAATCACTTCAAAACTAAGATTGATACAATTCATGAGGAGATCACCAATGCGCAAAAACCTCCCCCATGCAACACCCCACGTCCACAGACACAATCATTACTTCCCTCATTTAACCCTGCTACTATTACTGAGGTTGCTAAACTTTTATCTAGCACTCATCTAACTACTTGCCCCCTGGATCCTGTTCCCTCGCAAATGCTACGCTCACCTTCTGACTCGATTCTACGCTCTCTAACTCACATTTTCAACCTCTCCCTCTCTTGTGGCATCTTCCATAACTCTCTAAAACATGCACTAGTCACCCCTATACTAAAAAAGCCCTCACTGGATCCCACCAATCTCAACAACTTACATCCCATCTCCTTACTCTCCTTCTCCTCCAAACTTCTTGAAAGACTGGTCTACAACCGACTAAGCGACCATCTGACCATGAATAAACTTCTTGATCCCCTTCAGTCCGGTTTTTGCCCTCAACACTCCACGGAAACTGCTCTCCTTAAACTCTCAAATGATCTACTAATGGCTAAACCCAATGGACACTATTCTGTACTACTTCTCCTGGATCTCTCTACTGCCTTTGACACAGTGGACCACCCCCTCCTTCTCAAAAAACTCCACTCCTTCGGTCTCCGTGACTGTACTCTTCACTGGTTCTCATCCTACCTATCCCACCGCTCCGCTCAGTGTCACTTACAACTCTACTTCCTCCTCACCTCTTCCTTTTTCCGTTGGGGTCCCCCAAGGTTCTGTTCTTGGACCTCTCCTTTTCTCAACCTACACCACCTCCTTGGGTGAGTTGATTGCCTCCCACGGCTTTAAATATCATCTCTACGCTGATGACACCCAAATCTATCTCTCCACCCCCCAGCTCTCTCCATCTGTCTCCTCACGCATTACCAACTTACTAGCAGACATATCAGCCTGGATGTCACATCACTTTCTCAAACTCAACCTATCCAAAACTGAGCTCATGATATTTCCTCCCTCAGGTGCCACTTCCCCTGATTTCTCTGTCAAGATCAACGGCTCAACTATCAACCCATCTCCCCACGCCAAGGTCCTAGGTGTAATCCTGGACTCTGAACTAACCTTTCCACCCCACATTCTATCACTATCCAAAGCTTGCCGCCTCAGTCTTCGCAACATCTCCAAGATACGCCCCTTCCTAACCAATGACACCACAAAGCTTCTAATCCACTCCCTGGTCATCTCCCGCCTCGATTACTGCAACTCCCTCCTCATTGGTTTACCTCTAAATAGGCTATCCCCACTGCAGTCCATCATAAACGCTGCTGCCAGGCTCATCCACCACACAAACCGCTCAGCGTCTGCCACACCCCTCTGCCAATCTCTCCATTGGCTGCCACTCAGTCACCGAATTAAATTCAAGATACTAACTATAACTTACAAAGCCATCCACAACCTGGCCCCCAGCTACATCTCTAACCTAGTCACAAAATACCAACCTAATCGTTCGCTTCACTCCTCCCAAGACCTCCTGCTCTCAAACTCCCTTGTCACCTCATCCCATGCTCGCCTTCAGGACTTCTCCAGAGCCTCCCCCATCCTCTGGAATGCTCTACCCCAATCCGTCTGATTTTCTCCTACTTTATGCACTTTCAGACGATCCCTGAAAACTCATCTCTTCAGAGAAGCCTATCTGGCCCCCACCTAACAACTGTACATTTATCTTCTCAATCAGCACATCACCCATAGTTATTACCTCTTGTATCTCTTGACCTTCCCTCTTAGATTGTAAGCTCTAAGGAGCAGGGCCCTCTGATTCCTACTGTATCAAATTGTATTGTATTTGTACTGTTTACCCTCAAGTTGTAAAGCGCTACGTAAACTGTTGGCGCTATATAAATACTGTATAATAATAATAATAATAATAATTTACATTCCCTAAGATAACAATAAAAATGATAAAAAAGGAACAGTTTAAAAATAAAAAAGCAAAATAAATAATAAATAAAATTAAAAAAAAACAAAACACCTCTGTCCCCCCCCTGCAAAGGTGAACGCAAGCGGCGAAGGGCGAAGGTCAGATCAAGGGCAGTAATTTTAGCAGTAGACCTCCTCCGTAAATCTAAAGTGGTAACCTGTAAATTATTTTAAAGGCTTTTAAAATTGTATGTAGTTTGTCGCCGCTGCATGTTTGTGCACAATTTTAAAGCATGTCGTGTTTGGTATCCATGTACTCGGCCTAAGATAATCTTTTTTATTTCATCAAATATTTGGGCAATATAGTTTGTTTTAGTGCATTAAAATGAAAAAAAGTGCGTTCTTTCTAAAAAAATGCGTTTGATAAATCGCTGCGCAAATACTGTGTGAAAAAAATGAAACACCCACGATTTTAATCTGTAGGGCCTTTGCTTTAAAAAAATATATAATGTTTGGGGGTTCAAAGTAATTTTCTTGCAAAAAAAAATTATTTTTTCATGTAAACAAAAAGTGTCAGAAATTGCTTTGTCTTCAAGTGGTTAGAAGAGTGGGTGATGTGTGACATAAGCTTCTAAATGTTGTGTATAAAATGCCAGAACAGTTCAAACCCCCCCAAATTACCCCATTTTGGAAAGTAGACACCCCAAGCTATTTGTTGAGAGGCATGTCGAGTCCATGGAATATTTTATATTTTGACACAAGTTGCGGTAAAAAGACAATTTTTTTTTTTTGTCACTACAACAAAGTTGTCACTAAATGATATATTGCTCAAACATGCCATGGGCATATGTGGAAATACACCCCAAAATACATTCTGCTGCTTCTCCTGAGTACGGAGATCCCACAGGTGTGAGTCTTTTTGGGAGCATAGCCACGTACAGGACCCCGAAAACCAAGCATCTCCTTCAGGCTTTCTAAGGGTGTAAATTTTTGATTTCACTCGTCACTGCCTATCACAGTTTCGGAGGCCATGGAATGCCTAGATGGCACAAAACCCCCCAAATGACCCCATTTTGGAATGTAGACACCCCCAAGCTATTTGCTTGGAGGTATGGTGAGTATTTTGCAGATCTCGCTTTTTGTCACAAAGTTTTGAAAATTGAAAAAAGAAAAAAAAATACATTTTTTTTCTCTCTTTATTTTCAAAAATAAATGAGAGCTGCAAAATACTGTCAGCAAAAAGTTTGGGGTGTCTACTTTCCAAAATGGGGTCATTTGGGGGGGGGTTGGGGGGATACCACACATGTGGTATCTCCATACTCCGAAGAAGCAGCAGAATATATTTTGGGATGTAATTCCACATATGCCCATGGCATGTTTGAGCAATATATCATTTAGTGACAACTTTGTGCAAAAAAAAAAAAGTTTGTCATTTTGCAACTTGTGGCAAAATATAAAATATTCCATGGACTCAACATGCCTCTCAGCAAATAGCTTGGGGTGTCTACTTTCTAAAATGGGGTCATTTGGGGGGGGGGGGGGGTTGTGCCATCTTGGCATTTTATGGCCTTCAAAACTGTGATAGGTAGTGAGGAGTGAAATCAAAAATTTACGCCCTTAGAAATCCTGAAGGCAGGGCTTGGTTTTCAGGGCCCCGAATGCAGCTAGGCTCCCAAAAAGTCCCACACATGTGGTATCCCTGTACTCAGGAGAAGCAGCAAATGTATATTGGGGTGCTATTCCACATATAACCATGGCATGTGTGAGCAATATATCATTTAGTGACAACTTTTTGTATTTTTTTTTTGTCATTATTCAATCACTTGGGACAAAAAAAAAAATATTCAGTGGGCTCAACATGCCTCTTAGCAATTTCCTTGGGATATCTACTTTCCAAAAGGGGGTCATCTGGGGGGGGGGTTGTACTGCCCTGCCATTTTAGCACCTCAAGAAATGAGATAGGTAGTCATAAACTAAAAGCTGCGTAGATTCCAGAAAATGTACCCTAGTTTGTAGACGCTATAACGTTTGTGCAAACCAATAAATAAACGCTTATTGACATTTTTTTTTACCAAAGACATGTGGCTGAATACATTTTGGCCTAAATGTATGGCTAAAATTGAATTAATTGGATTTTTCTTATAACAAAATTTTCTATCTTTTTCCATTTATATCGCAAAAGATAAAAATCGCAGAGGCAATCAAATACCATCAAAATAAAGCTCTATTTGTGGGAAAAAAGGACGCAAATTTTGTTTCGGTACAACATTGCATGACCGCGCAATTACCAGTTAAAGCAGCACAGTGCCAAATTGTAAAAAGTCCTCCGGTCATTGAGCTGCCAAATGGTCCGGAGCTGAAGTGGTTAAAGATAGTGGGGGGGGGGCATGGTCCCCTTAGACTGCCTGTAAAGTGGCACAGCTGTACTGTATCTAGAACATACTGCAGAAAAACTGACATATATAAAGAAAAAAAATGACATTTAAATAGATTTTCCCTGCAAGCTTTCTTTATTTAGTAAACTATGGCTTTGGGAGCCAGTCTGTATGATGAGGCCACATTTTAGTGCATGTGCTTCCCTGTTGATAGCTGAATAAAAAAAAAAAAAAAACACATTGCCCGCAATACAAAAATGTGAAAAAACAAAACAGCGGGGGGAGGGGGTCCCCCAATTCATACCAACCCCCCAATCCATACCAGGCCCTGTGTTTTTTTTTTTTTTTAATAAAGGAATTGTCAAAAACTGTGTGTTTTTATTTATTTTTCACACTTTTGTTGGTGAAAGAGTAGGGGTATAATGTACCCCTACCCATTCACACGGGGTGGGCAGGATCTGGGGGCCCCCTTGTTAAAGGGAGTTTCCAGATTCCGATAAGCCCCCTACCCACAGACCCCCACAACCACCACCCAGGGTTGTGGGAAAGAGGCCCTTGTCCGATGCTTTGGGGTGGGGGGTGCAGAGCCAACCTGCTACAGAGTACCCCCATGGTGAGGGCATGTGACCTAGTATGGTTCAGAAGGGGGGGCTGCTCACTCACCCCCCCTTTCCTGGCCTGCCAGCCTGCATGCTCTGATAAGGGTCTGGTATAGATTTTGAGGGGGCCCACACCATTTATGTTTTTTTTTAGCATGGGGATTCCTCTCAAAATCCATACCAGACCTAAGGGTCTGATATGGATTCTGGGGGGGACCCCCACGCTGTTTTTATCCACATTTTTGTCGTTTCGGCAAAGTTTTTTTTTTCATTCAGCTGTCAGCGGAGAAGCCGCATGGATTGCTTCAGCCAATCAGGGCCCTAAAATGCACTGTGCATCACTCGGCAGGCAAATATCCTGCAGAGTGCCCCGCAAATTTGGGTGTTCGGTGAATACCTGAACAGCCGCTGTTCGGGGCCGAAACGATGCTCGGCCCAAACAGTTTGTTCATCTCTAATCAACACTAGGTTCATGACAACAGTAAAAGGAGCCATGACAGAACCCAACATCCTTTCTCCTAACGAATCCCTCCCGGAAACTGGAGCAGAACTCACAGTCACAGGTGGAGTTGATCACACCCTCACAGGACTGTCGATTGGCCCAGTTCTTTTTTTTTTCTAATCCGTGTAATGAATCCCTTAGTGTTGGCAGCAGGTCATTGTCCCTACAGTGAAACTGGAAAAGGTTTGTCTATACTTGTGAAATGTGTATAAAAGAATAAATGATGTGCTATCACCAATGATTGGTGATAGTGCCGCATCTAGTCTTTTATACGCATTCAAGTGATTTTTTTTCACTTCACACTTGCAGCTTTAATTATTCACAGGCTAATATGCAAATAATCACATACACAATTTTTTATACTTGTGAAATGTCAGGTCGGTAACCACTGTGGGCAGTGCTGTACATAATGTATACTCACCAATGATACCACCAAAGGTGGCAAACTGTGGCAATACTATTCCTGAAATAAAGCCATCAAAGGCACCACAGACTATCCCTCTCACCTCTTGCTTGATGCCGCATGTGCAGGACATCCTCCCTGGTGACTGGTTACAGATGCTGCTAAAGGTAACAGAGAAAAGACCCCATCCTACACCTAGGGAAATCATAGCAATATGTTCAACCCTAGCAACCCCCCCCCCTTCTGGAGAGAGCCACCTCATCATCAAGCCCAGTACCAGAAGGGTTGTCACTGACTTCCCTGCATGGAGCTTACCCTTTTTCTTGATCCCATGATGCTAATGGTGCTCACCTTACCTTTGCTCAGGAGTCTGAGATGGCACTTCAGGATGCCTGCTCCAATCTCCTTAACTGAAGACTGGCTAAAAAAGAGCTGGACCTAGACAGGTGTTCTTCTCTACCTCCAAAAAGGTGTTTCTGTAGGCTGAAGAGATCAGTTCTATGTTTGCTACCTCTCCCTGTTCTTCTGCACTGGCTAATCTGGGCTCCACCCTTTAGTTCAATTGGAGATACATCCCCTGTAGCTGCAAGCTTCTTCCAGGACATTGGAGCCAAGACACCCCTATACTTTCAAACCTACACGGGATATGGAAGAACTGAGCTGTGATAAGGGACACCTGCAGGCTGTTTGTAAACAGTCTGCTTGTAAACATCTGCTTGTAAATTTGGGTAAGAAATGTGTCCAGGGGTCTTCCATCTTTGCAGATTAAGTTGACCGTGATTTTGACCCAAGCCAAACCATTCACAGCTTGCTAAATGGCCTGAATTGGCCAGCTCACCTAGCCACATGATCATCCAGCTGCTGCAGCCTAAAATCATAATTTGGCTGCAGTTTTACTACCATCACTTAATGACAGCTTTGAGTTTACTATGGGAAAGAATTGATTACAAAATCAACTAAAGCCAATTAGGCTAAAACAAAAACTGGACTAAATTGTGACATAATGCTCACTTTGGAAACAGTTTTCTAAAAAAAATTATATATATATATATATATATATATATATATATATATATATATGTCATCCTGTAATAAAAATTCTTCAATGTACAATGCTGCCAGTTTATGACATTATTAAATAATGCTTCCCGCTTGCATAGGATAAGCTGTGATTGTTATGTCTTTGGAACAAACAATACACTCTCACCAAGAGTTAAGTCCTATGACTTCCGCATTTTCAAACAGAAACATTGTGGGATGCCTCAGACATCAAACTGAGTGAAAAAATAGATGGTATAAACTGAAGAAACAAAACCTCCCAGGGACAATTTCAAAAGTAAGTCTTAGTATTGATGTTTGGCTGTTAAACAGTATGCCACAATCTGTTTTTCTATCTCTATTTTACCAACATATAATAAAGGTAATGTGTCACAGTTTGCATGAGAGATGTGAAAGTGGAAATATCATGTTAGAAATATACTTTCCTATATATGGAAGTATAGTATCTACCGGTTTAGTACAGTATAGGAGGCAATATTGTCAGTATAAATATCATACAGCCATAACAATATAAAATCTAGTCAGAAAACGTTAAAGTTTTCCATGCAGTGGCTATGCATGCACTGGGTTTTTCATCAATAGTGAAACAAAAATTAATTGTTCACTGTGCTAGTTTAAAGCTGTTCTCCTGGCAGGTAACAAAACTTCATGTAATACAGTTTTTTCTCTAAGTAATAACATATAAATTTCCAAAAAGCTAGCATAAGCACCTTAATCTGTGTTGATATCAGCATCATGTCATCACTTGCTCAGCAGAACTCAGATAACTAAAGTGGTTCCAAAGGCTGAAGGTTTTTTACCTTCATGTATTTTATGCATGAAGGTGAAAAACCTTCTGTGTGCAGTGGCCCCCTAGCCCCCCAATTCTTAGCTGAGCCCCCTCCGATCCAGCTCACATTCACAATAGCCTCAGCCGTATGCGGACACTCCTCAATGGCTGAGACAGCAGCGGGAGCCCATTGGGTCCCACTGCTCTCAGTCACAACCAGTGGGTCAATGAGGAGAGAGCAGTGGGATGGGGCCGAGCTCTATTTGTCTTATGTACGCATAGAGTAGTGGCTCAGGAGTGAGCATGCAGCGGTGCCCCAGGGCAAGCAGCTTACGCTGAAGGCACTTCCCAAGGGGGAGGAGCCAGGAGTGCCAGCAGGGTACCTGAAAAGAAGAGGATCCGGGCTGCTTTGTGCAGTGGTTTTGTATGAGTGGTAAGTATAACATAAAATGAACCCTTTTTGGAAAGTAGACACCCCAAGGTATTTTCTAAAAGGCATGTTCAATCCAAGGAATATTTTTTGTTGGCACCATTTTTTGGAAAATTACAAAAAATATTTTTTTTACACAAATTTTTCACTTTATGCTATGGTTATATGTGGATTTTACATCACAAACACACATTCTGCTACTTCTCCTAAGTATAGGAATACCACATGTGAGAGTTTTTGGGAGCCTAGCCAAGTGCGGGGGCCCAAAACTCAATGACAACCTTCAGGTTTCCAAAGAGTGTAAGTTTCTCATTTCACTTCCTGACTACCTATTTCAGTTTAGGAGGCCCGAATATGCAAGGACAGTTTAGACGCCCCCCAAATTACCCCTTTTTGAACTTCACATGCCTCTGAGCAAACACCTTGGGGTGTCTACTTTCCAAAAAGGGGTCACTTGGAGGGTGTTTCAATTGTCCTGGCATTTTAGGGCCTCTAAAAACATAACATTATGTAATATTGGGCACAGGCTGAACGAAAAAAGAAAACAGATTCCTCCATTCACATCAATGTGGATGAAGAAATTTCTGCCAGAAAAAAGTGAAAAAATTATATCCCGAAGCATAGGAACTACTGCCCACTGATCGCCCCATGCTCCTAATGCTTGGATATACATGTTTTTTTTTTAAAAAGATGTAAAATCTTCTCCTGCACCCTGCTGCTCTCAGAATACTCAGATCAGTGGTGCAGAAGATTGTCGTTCCTGCAAAGCAAACAGTTAACAATAACACACCGTAACGAAATAACACAGTTACATAGTAGGGGAGGTTTAAAAAAGACACAAGTCCATCAAGTCCAACCTATGTGTGTGATTATTTGTCAGTATTAAATTGTATATCCCTGTACGTTGTGGTTTTTCAAGTGCTTATCTAATAGTTTTTTGAAACTATTGATGCTCCCCACTGAAACCACCGCCTGTGGAAGTGAATTCCATATCCTTGCCACTCTTACAGCAAAGAACCCTCTACGCAGTCTAAGGTTAACTGCTTCAGATCTGCACTATAGCCAAATGACGGCTACAGCGTGGACCTATTTTGCCAGGAGTACGTCTATTGATGTCCTCCCGTGCCTGAGTGGCCTGCGCACCCCCTCGCAGGGTGTGCGCGCCGCGCTCTGCGGTCAGCGAGTCTATGAGACTCGCTGGATCACAGATCGGAGTAAGGGGTTGATCCCAACCCCTTACCACATGATCAGCTGTCAGCCAATGACAGCTGATAATGTGATGTAAACAGAACTGGTAGTCGGCTATTTTTTCTCCTCGTGCTGACAGTGTGAGGAGAAAATAAAAAAGCCGATCATTGGCAGCTGTGAGAGGGACATTGGTCCCAATCAAGGAGATTGCCCCAAGCTCATCTGTGCCCACCTGTGCCACCTGCCAGCGCCACATAGCAGTACACAACAGTGAGAGAGAGATATCACCGCTCTGAAAGAGGTCTGTGAGGAACAAACATTTTCTCCATGCTGGAAGTAACAGGTGCAGGCAATGCTGGTAATTAAGAGGTAAACGAAAAATCCTGGACAGCCACACTCAAAATAAATCTTTGATCTTTATTTAAATATGGTCATAAAAATACATGCCACAGCATCACAAAGCAGGATACTGACGTGTTTCACACTGTAGTCAGTGCTTAATCACAGCTATGATTAAGCACTGACTACAGTGTGAAACGCGTCAGTTTCCTGCTTTGTGATGCTGTGGCATGTATTTTTATGACCATATTTAAATAAAGATCGAAGACTTCTTTTGAGTGCGGCTGTCCAGAATTTTTCGTTTACCTCTTCAGTACACAACAGTGCCGCCTACCAGTGCCAACCAGCGCCACCTACCAGTGCCCACAGTGCCACCCATCAGGGCCCACAGTGCCACCCATCAGTGCCCACAGTGCCACCTATCAGTTCCCACAATCAGTGCATCATTAACAGTGCTGTCCATTGGTGTAAACTACCAGTGCCCATCAGTTTCACCTACCAGTGCCCATCAGTGCCGCCCATCAGTGCCCATCAGTGCCACCTATCAGTGCCACCAATCAGTGCCCATCAGTGCCATCTATCAGTGGTACCTATCAGTGCCACCCATCGTTGTCACCCATCAGGGCCCATCAGTGCCATCTTATCAGTGGCCACCAGTTTCACCTTATCTGTGCCCATCAGTACCGCCCTATCCGTCTCCATCAGTGCCGCCTTATCAGTACCCATTAGTGCAGCCTCTCAGTGCCCAACAGTGCCGCCTCGTCAGCGCATACCAATGAAGGAGAAAAATTACCTATTTGCAAAATTTTATAACAAACTATGAAACATGATTTTTTTTTTCAAAATTTTTCCATTTTTTTGTTTGTTTAGCAAAAAATAAAAACCCCAGCTGTGATTAAATACCACCAAAAGAAAGCTCTATTTGTGTGAAAAAAAATTATAAAAATTTCATTTGGGACAGTGTTGTATGACCACACAATTGTCATTCAAAATGCGTCAGCGTTAAAAGCTGAAAATTGGTCTGGGCAGGAGGGGGGTTTAAGTGCCCAGTAAGCAAGTGGTTAAACCTCTTTTCTTCTAATCTTAACCGGTTCAATACCGGGCATTTTCACCCCCTTCCTTCCCTGACCAATTTTTAGTTTTCAGCGCTGTCACACTTTAAACGACAATTGCGCAGTGCTGTACCCAAACAAAATTGACGTCCTTTTTTCCCCACAAATAGAGCTTTCTTTTGGTGGTATTTGATCACCTCTGCGGTTTTTATTTTTTGCGCTATAAACAAAAGAAGAGCGACAATTTTGAAAAAAACACAATATTTTTTGCTTTTTGCTATAATAAATATCCCAATTTAAAAAAAACAAAACAAATTTTTTCCTCAGTTTCAGCCGATACGTATTCTTCTACATATTTTTGGTAAAAAAAATCGCAATAAGCGTATATTGATTGGTTTGCGCAAACGTTATAGCGTCTATAAAATACAGGATAGATTTACGGCATTTTTAAAAAAAAAATATTTATTTATTTTTTTTACTAGTAATAGCGGTGATCAGCGATTTTTTTTTCGTGACTGCGACATTATGGCGGACACATCGGACACTTTTGACACATTGAGAGTGGAATCTTTAAATATTTCCAGTAGTCTTAGTGTGTGTCAGGAAAGTATTCGCCCGTTGGTGGTGCTGTTGGTCTCTTGGATCGCAGTACCAGTGTCCACTAGTGGGTGTCTTCCAACACTCTGGATCTGTAGTGGAGGGATTCGCCTGTTGGTGGCACTATTGGATCCTTTGCTTGTAATACCGGTGTCCACCAGCGGCTGTTTCCCAGCACTTTGGAGCAGACAGCACCTCCTGTGTTCAGGTGTCACTTGAGGCTAATTACAGGCATTCATATAAATACCTGGCTGATGATTGCTCTCATCGCCCTGGTACCTTCCTTGTGCCCTGATCTGTACCTGCGACCTGTGAACCTGAATCTTCAACCTGTAACCTGTGTACCTGATCCTGTTACCCTGTGCATCTGATCCTGATCCTGTCCCTCCTGTTACCTTGAATCCCAGCCCTGTAGCCTGATCCTTTTGCACCTTCCCCCATCTGCTGATTCCCTGTGTCCGACCCCGGCCTGCCTTACGTTTGTGACTCTGGAACTGCCCTTGTTTATCTGCTGATCTCCTGTGAATGACCCTGGCCTGGATACATTGAAGATTGCGGTACTTCCCTTATATTGTATATAGTTATTGTTGTTTGTGGGCCACAGTTTGGTTGGTTGTTCACTGTTTATATTGGGGGTGTTTATATATTATTATCACTTATCCTTAAATAAACTTAATTATTCACTTACATGCATTTTAGTTCTCTCTGTGCAATCCACAGTTTGGTCATACCAATTCATGACAGTGTGATAACATATGGTGTACTGTTTAGACATACCGCCTCTGAGATCGAGCATCCCACTACCTCCCCCCCGAGGTGCCCCTTCTGGGAACACACTGCGCCCCAATTTGGAAACAGTCGAGACCCCCCATCAAAAAAACAAAAGTCGTAAGAGATAATATGATGCGCCATGTCCATAACTCAGCATTTCTGGATATCATTCCTTTACCGTAATGGTTCACTGTGAGAATGAACTGTTTTAGGATTGCCAATATTTTAACAACGATAATAACAAGAATAACAGAGAAACAAAAAACAAAAACTATTACAAGAAATTGGGATGTGACGGTGCATCTGAGGTTAGGCATATGATTATGCATCAGTGAAGGTTAACACGAAGGTCTTTTGATACAAAAATAGACAATTAAGAAAGGTTTAGACAGAGTTATCTGACTCTAATTGGGTTATACCAGTCATACCATGGTTTCCATCTTGAATATTGTGATTGGTAGTTACCTTGAGAAGTAGCAAACATTACTTCATATAGAATATCTAGGTTAGTAGTTCTCGGTACTTCAGCGAGGGTTGGGACTTCAATGTTTTTCCAGCGTTTAACTAGTTCTAGTCTAGCACTTAAAAAAATGTGGAAGACTATGTATCTTAATTGAGATGGAATGGTATCTATGTCTAGGGATAGAATGGCCCTTCCCGGAGCTTTGGGGAGTTGGGCACCCATTATTTGTTCAATAGTGGTGAAAATATTGCACCAGATGTTTCGCACTAAGGGGCACTTCCAGAAAATATGGAGCATCGAACCTCTATTACCGCATTGTCTCCAACAGAGCGGCGATGATTGAGGGTTGAAGCCGGCCATTCTGGGATTAATAATTGGAGGCTTGCAATGGGCAAAGGGATGGATTTGGAAATCGTATCCCCTGGTAATGTTTTCAAAAATATTTTCCACGCCTGGATAGCTGCTCTCATTGTAGGATCCGGGATAAGAATCTACTGGCTATTAAAAATTTGTGTAATTTCACGCTTGGACATTGGTGTTTCTCTAATTCATACCATCTAGAGGATTTGTTATCAGGGAACCACTGTCTCACTTGGGCTAAAATGGCTGCTATATAGTAGTCCTTAAGCAGGACATGCCCTACCCCCCCAGCGTTTCAGGATTTAGTTAGTTTTGAGAAAGCGCATCTAGCTTTTTTCCCTTTCCACAAGTACAACACAAGTGTTAATTATAGATTGAGCTTTGGAAAAGAATGAGTCGGGGACCAGAATAGGAAGAGTTTGGAATAGGTATATAAAATGGGGTAAGAGGGTAATTTTAAAAGCAGCTAATCTGCCAGACCAAGTCAGTTCTGATTTGGATTTAGCATCTAGTTTAAAGGTAAAGTTACTAAGAAATGGCAAGTAGTTTGAGTCAATCAGTTGTTCTACAGATGCTGTCAATGTTATGCCAAGGTATTGTATTCCTTTAGAGCTCCATGTGTATGGGTAATGCGTTTGCTATTAGCTTTCGTGGGAGCGTCAATTCCTAACCCTAATATATGGGATTTGCTTTCGTTTACCTTGTAGTATGATATACGTTTGAACATTTCTAAAGTTTTATGTGCTGCAGCCAGGGAAGAATCCACCTCAGTCAGAATCATGATGATGTCGTTAGCGAATAAGCTGATAGTATGGACATTGTCTCCTGCTAGGAAGCCTTTAATGCCAGGGTGATTCCTGATGTAAATAGCTAATGGTTCCATTAATAGGTTAAATATTAAGGGGGAGAGCAGACAGCCCTGCCTAGTTCCGTTTGATATGGTAAATGGAGAGGATAGAACCCCAGACAAATAGACTTTGGCCAAAGGTTTGGAATATAAAGCCATAATGGCTGTGAGAATACTTCCAATGAAACCAAATGATTCAAGTACTCTAGACAGGCCTTCTCTGCATCCAATGTCAGAAGCTGAGAAGGCCTTCTTTGCACCTGCGCCATGTGGATAATATTAACTAGTCTATGGGTGGCATCTGAGGTTTGTCTGTTTTTGGTGAACCCTGTTTGGTCGGGATGTATAAGTATGGGCAATAGGTTGACAAGTCGCTGGGCTATACATTTTGCGTATAGCTTTATGTCTGTATTAAAAAATGAGATTGATCTGAAATTTGAAGGGGAAGTTGGTTCCTTCCCTGGCTTAGGCAGAGCTACAATTATTGCTTCCAATATTTCGGGGGGAAAGAGGCAGAGGCAGCGGTGTTATTGAAAATTTGAAGTAAATATGGAGTGCCATGAATTCTTTATAATATTCCCCACTAGGGATGGGCCAGTTCGCCGAACAGCTAAAAATTAGGGGTGTTTGCCGCAAATTCGAAAGCCGTGGAACACCCTTTAAAAGTCTATGGGAGAAATCAAAAGTGCTAATTTTAAAGGCTTATATGCATGGTATTGTCAAAAAAAGTGTTTGGGGACCTGGGTCCTGCCCCAGGGGACATGTATCAATGCAAAAAGAAGTTTTAAAAACTATTTTCGGTAGCCGTTTTTTCGGGAGCAGTGATTTTTAATAATGCTTAAAGTGAAACAATAAAAGTGCAATATTCCTTTAAATTTCGTACCTGGGGGGTGTCTATAGTATGCCTGTAAAGGGGCGCATGTTTCCCATGTTTAGAACAGTCTGACAGCAAAATGACATTTCAAAGGAAAAAAAAGTAATTTAAAACTATGCGCGGCTATTAATAAATGTTTGGTCCGACAATACACATAAAAGTTCATTGATAAAAACGGCATGAGATTTCCCCACAGGGGAACCCCGAACCAAAATTTAAAAAAAAATGCGCGGGCCCTTCAGGTCTGGTATGGATTTTAAGGGGAACCCCATGCCATAATTTAAAAAAATGGCGTGGGGTCCCCCAAAAATCTATACCAGACCCTGAGCACGCAACCTGGAAGGCCGCAGGAAAAGAGGGGGGGACAAGAGAGCAAACCCCCCTGAACCATACCAGGCCACGTGCCCTCAACATTGGGAGGGTGCTTTGAGGTAGCCCCCCAAGCACCGTGTCCCCTTGATGGGGAGAAGGGCCTCATCACCACAACCCTTGGCCGGTGGTTGTGGGGGTCTGTTGGCAGGGGGATTATCGGAATCTGGAAGCCCCCTTTAACAAGGGGACCCCAGATCCCGGCCTCCCGCTGTGTGAATTGGTAATGGGGTACAAACATACCCCTACCATTACACAAAAAAAGTGTCAAAAAGGTTAAAAAACTCAAGAGACGGTTTTTGACAAGTCCTTTATTAATTTCTTTTTCTTTCATCTTCTTTCTTCTGGTCTTCCTTCGGTGTTCTTCTTCTTCCTCTATCTTCTTCTTCATCTTCTCCATCTTCTTCTTCCTCCGCTCTTCTCGTCCTGCATCTTCCTCCAGGCATCTTTTCCGCTCCGTCCGCACGATCCGCCTCAGTGGGAGTCTTCTGCCGTGTGACGCTTTGGTTCTTCTGACATTTCTTATATAACGGAGGGTGGGGCCACCCGGTGATCCCGCCCTCTGACGCACAGGGACTTCCCTGTGACTTTCCCCGTGTTGTCAGAGGGGGTGGGGTCACCTGTTTACGTAAACGGGTGACCCTGCCCCCTCTGACAACACGTGTTTCTTGTGTTTTTTAACCCTATCGACACTTTTTTTATGAAATGGTAGGGGTACATTTGTGATGGAGCGATCACTTGTATGAGCGAACACTTGTATCAAATGACGGAGCAATCACTTGTAAACAAACCGGCGTCACTTCCGGTTCCTCTCTCCCCTTCCCGTACCTATTGGTACAGTGTGAGCGGAGAGGGGAGAGATCGGATGCAGCAGGCACTGTGGGCTGGATGTGTAGTGCCCACAGCGCTTATCTATGCCCATTCCAGCCATCCATCACATCCCATCCATGCTCAGAAATACTCTCCCATCCATCACATCCATACTCATTCATGCTCAGAAATACTCATCCATCCATCCATGCTCAGCAATACTCATCCATCCATCCTCAGCAATACTCATCCATTCATCCATGCTCAGCCATCCATACTCATCAATATTCATCCATCCATCCATGCTCAGCAATGCTAATCCATCCAACCATGCTCAGCCATCCATACTCAGCAAAACTCATCCATGCTCAGCAATACTCATCCATCCATCCATACTCAGAAATACTCATCCATGCTCAGCAATACTCATCCATCCATCCATCCATACTCAGCAATACTCATCCATGCTTAGCAATACTCATCCATCCATCCATGCATCCATCCATACTCAGAAATACTCATCCATCCATCCCATCCATGCTCAGAAATACTCATCCATCCCATCCATGCTCAGCAATACTCATCCATCCATCCATGCACAGCCATCCATACTCAGCAATACTCATCCATCCATCCATGCTCAGTAATACTAATCCATCCATGCTCAGCCATCCATACTCAGCAATACTCATCCATGCTCAGCAATACTCATCCATCCATCCATACTCAGCAATACTCATCCATGCTCAGCAATACTCATCCATCCATCCATCCATACTCAGCAAAACTCATCCATGCTCAGCAATACTCATCCATCCATCCATGCATCCATTCATACTCAGAAATACTCATCCATCCATCCCATCCATGCTCAGAAAAACTCATCCATCCCATCCATGCTCAGAAATACTCATCCATCCATCCCATCCATGCTCAGAAATACTCATCAATCCATCCATCCATCCCATCCATACTCATCCATGCTCAGAAATACTCATCAATCCATCCATGCTCAGCAATACTCATCCATCCATCCTCAGCCATCCACACTCAGCAATACTCATCCATCCATCCATGCTCAGCCATCCATACTCAGCAATACTAATCCATCCATGCTCAGCAATACTCATCCATCCATCCATGCTCAGCCATCCACACTCAACAATACTCATCCATGCTCAGCAATACTCATCCATCCATACTCAGCAATACTCATCCATGCTCAGCAATACTCATCCATCCATCCATGCATCCATCCATACTCAGCAATACTCATCCATCCTCAGCAATACTCATCCATCCAACCGTGCTCAGCCACCTATACTCAGCCATACTCAGCATTATTCATCCATCCATCCATGCTCAGCCACCTATAATCAGCCATACTCAGCAATACTCATCCATCCTCAGCCATACCCACCCAGCCATACTCAGCCATACCCAACTCAGCCATACCCACCCAGCCATACTCAGCCATCCCATCCATACCCATCCATCCCATCCATACTCAGCCATACCCAGCCATCCCATCCATACTCAGCCATCCCATCCATACCCAGCCATACCCAGCCATCCCATCCACACTCAGCCATACCCACCCAGCTATACTCAGCCATACCCAGCCATCCCATCCATACTCAGCTATCCCATCCATACCCAGCCATACTCAGCCATCCCATCCATACTCAGCCATACTCATCTATACCCAGCCATCCATATTCATGGCTCACCCATGATTAGCCATCCCCATCCACAGCTTATCTATGCCACATCAGTTCACATCCATGCCACTATAGTGCCTCAAACTGTAATAGGTATTCAAATTAGATTTGAAATGTATGTCCCTAGAACACCTGACAGTGCTCCCTGCATGTTGGGCCTCTGTATGCGACCACACTGTGTAAAAGTGTATTACCGTACTCAGGAGGAGTAGGAGAATCTATTTTGGGGTGTAATTTTTGGTATGTACATGCTATGTGTTAGAAATATTGTATAAATGGACAACTTTTGTGTAAAAAAAAGTGTTTTCATTTTCTGTCCACATTTTCCAAAAACTTGAAGAAAAAAATGACATGTTAAAAAGACTCAATATGCCTCATAGATTATACGTTGGGTTGATTTCTTTCCAAAATGGGGTAATTTTTGGGGCATTTCCATTGTCCTGGTGCTCCAGGGCCTTCAAAAGTGTAAGAGGTAGTCAAGAAATTATATGTGTAATTTATGCTACAAGAACCCCTGATGGTGCTCCCTGCATGTTGGGCCTCTGTATTTGGCCACGTTGTGTAAAAGTCTCACACATGTGGTATCGCCATACTCAGGAGGAGGAGTAGAATGTGTTTTGCAGTGTAATTTGTGGTATGAATATGCCGTGTGTGAGAAATAACCTGCTAATATGACACTTTTATGAAAAAAAAAGAAAAAAAAATCTTGATTTTGCAAAGAATTGTTGGAAAAAATTACAACTTCAAAAATATTATCATGCCTCTTTTTAAATACCTTGGAATGTCTGCTTTCCAAAAAGGGGTAACTTGGGGGGTATTTGCACTGTCCTGGCTTGTTAGGGTCTCAAGAAATGAGCTAGGCCATCAGTACTTCAGATGTGATCAATTTTCAGTGATTTGCACCATAGCTTGTGGACTCTATAACTTTCACACAGACCAAATAATATACACTGATTTGGATTATTTTTACCAAAGATATGTAGCAGTATAAAATTTGGCAAAATTTTATAACAGAAACAAAGAAAAATTTATTTTTTTAAAAGAATTTTCGGTCTTTTTTCATTTATAGCGCAAAAAAAAAAAACAGCGGTAATTAAATGTCACCAAAAGAAAGCTCTATTTGTGTGGAAAAAAAGGACAAAAAATTCATATGGATACAGTGTTGCATGACTGAGTAATTGTCATTAAAAGTGGGAGAGCACCGAAAACTGAAAATTTGTCTGGTTAGGAAGGGGGTTTAAGTGCCCAGTTGTCAAGTGGTTAAACAGTGTCATCGGATATAGGGTTAGGTCGGTCTGCTGCACTGATTCGGGAATCCCCCTTATTTCCAAGTTGTTTCTTCTCGACCTATCCTCCATGCCCGCTAACTTTGCCTTTATACACTCATTCTTGCCTTCCTTTTCATCATAGGCATTCACTAGGTAATTTATGGTGTCAGTGTATTCTCTCATTTTAGCCTCAATATGATTCACTCTTTCCTCCACTGCCTGTATCTCTTTATTAAATCTGTGTATACATGAGGCCATATCTGATTGGATCGAGCTCCTCAAAGATAGTAGCATGTCCTTCAGTACAGTATCTAGTACTGGTTGGTTTTGTGTGGGGAAAGATTCAATGGCTTCTAGCATCTCTCTTGTGTCCTCCCCTGAATCTGACATGTGGCTCCCCTCTGGATCTAATCCATTGCCATCCAGCCTTGGCTTGGACTTAGCCAGGCTGTTAGAGGATGGGGTGGGAGGATTAGAGTGTGGGCTTGAGGACGAGATGTGTTTGAAAGGTGGATTGCGTTTTTTGAGGTGTATTTGTGACCTGTGGCAGCCGGAGTAATGTAGGCCTCGGTGCCATTTTGCCTTCCTCCACCATCTATCGTTACACTGCTTGTTGGGCATGCTGCCAGAGATGTCCCCTCCTGAGTCGCTGTGTGTCCAGTGCAGAAAGGCTCCTTGGATAAGCTGCTGTGTGCCGCTATTTCCCCGTGACGGCAGAACTCCAGAGCTACAAGTCCATCTGGCTCTGCTGTAGGCCACGCCCCCTATATTGATATGTTTTAAAGGCTTTACCAGGTTAGAAATGTAAAATACAGTATTTAGCAGTGGAGTGGATGCAGAGCAATCATTTTAATACAGTGAGGCTGCATATGATGTGCACAATGAGGCTGCAATTGATGTGCACAGTAAGGCCGCAATTGATGGGCACAATGAGCCTGCATTTGTTGGGCACAGTGGGCCTGCATTTGATGGGCACAGCGAACCTGCATTTGATGGGCACAGTGAGCCTGCATTTGCTGGGCACATTGAGGCTGAAATTGATGAACACAGTGATGCTGCATATGATGTGCGCCGTGAAGCTGCATTTGATGGGCACTGTGAGGCTGCATATGATGGGCACAGTGAGGCTGCATTTGATGGGCACAGTGAGGCTGCATTTGATGGGCACAGTGAGGCTGCATTTGATAGGCACAGCAAGGCTGCAATTGATGGGCACAGCGAGGCTGTATTTCCTGGGCAAAGTGAGCCTGCATTTCATGGGCGAAGTGAGTCTACATTTAATGGGCACAATGAACCTGCATTTGATGGGCACATTAAGGATGCATTTGATGGGCACAGTGAGGCTGCATTTGATGAGCACAGTGAGGCTGCAATTAATGGGCAAAGGGAGGCTGCAATTGATGGGCACAGTGAGGCTGCATTTGATGTTTACTGATTTAAAAAAAATCACTGATTCATGGTACATTTATTGTATTCTTTAACAGTTGACTTTAACATTAACAATATTTTATCTAGCTGTAATGATACATAATCACCTGATAAATGGCTATTTACAGTCCTGCATTACTAACAGTTTAATTATTCAGTTTGTTTGCGTCCCCACAAAAATTTTGAGCACCAGCCGCCACTGCATTTTGGACCAGTGTCTAACTCTGTGGGAAAATATTCATCATTTGGTTTTTGAAGTTTACGCCTCCCATATAAACATTTTAATCGTAGACATAGAGAGACATTTTAATTATGGGAATAGAGAGGCATTTCATTGACACCAGATGCTGTGTTAATTTGGACTGTTGTGTCTGCATGAATGGAAGACAGGATGAATATCTAATTTGTCCTTCCATTTCACTGCGAGTAGTTCATCATTCTACAAGAAGGCTTTCTCCACCTTTCTAAGTCAGGTGTTAACAAGTGGTTGGGTGAAGCCCCAGTGATTAGCAAGCAAATTCCTAGATTGAAATAAGAAAACAAAGTAGATATGGTACTGTTCTGCTACTATTACATAGTGGTATAAAAATATATGGGGTGTTTCCTTTGAAAGATCCTAGAACCTAAGAAGATATTACACTGTGTATTGATGTGTATTACCAAAGTGTATGAACCAACCAAAAATTATTTTACATTAAAGCTAAAACCAAACAAAGGATTCCTAGTGCAAAAAAATCGGTATATCCGTAAAGGATAAGTTACT
Source organism: Aquarana catesbeiana (assembly GCF_042186555.1). Classification (NCBI taxonomy): domain Eukaryota; kingdom Metazoa; phylum Chordata; class Amphibia; order Anura; family Ranidae; genus Aquarana; species Aquarana catesbeiana. Next base: position 145,746,145 of record NC_133334.1, read on the forward strand.
AAGCAAAATTGTGAGACTTGCTGAATCAATCTAAAGTGCAATTGCAAATGATATGCTTACATAAAACTTTCCAACATGCTAATTATTAAACTTTTCAACGTGCTAATTATTAAAACCACCAAACAGGCAGATACCCTAGGTCTGCATTTCTATAGTGTCCATTATCCATATACAGTGCCTTGAAAAAGTATTCACACCCCTTGGAAATTTCCACATTTTGTCATGTTACAACCAAAAACATAAATGTATTTTATTGGGATTTTATGTGGTAGACCAACACAAAGTGGCACATAATTGTGAAGTGGAAGGAAAATGATAAATGGTTTTCAAATTTTTTTACAAACAAATATGTGAAAAGTGTGGCGTGCATTTGTATTCAGCCCCCTTTACTCTGCTACCCCTAACTAAAATCTAGTGGAACAAATTGCCTTCAGAAGTCCCCTAATTAGTAAATAAAGTCCACCTGTGTGTAATTTAATCTCAGTATAAATACAGTTGTTCTGTGAAGCCCTCAGAGGTTTGTTATAGAACCTTAGGCTGGATTCACACCTATGCATTTTTAGTGCTTTTTGCATTTTGCAGATTTGCACCACAGAACAAGTTCCATAGGAAACCATGTTAAATCGACTGTTGTGCAAATCTGCAAAATGCAAAAAGCACCAAAAATGCATAGGTGTGAATCCAGCCTTAGTGAACAAACAGTATCATGGAACACACCAGACAGGTCAGGGTTAATGTTGTGGAGAAGTTTAAAGCAAGGTTAGGTTATAAAAAATATCCCAAGCTTTGAAAATCTCACAGAGCACTGTTCAATCCATCATTTGAAAATGGAAAGAGTATGGCGCAACTGCAAACCTACCAAGACATGGCCGTCCACCTAAACTGACAGGCCGGGCAAGGAGAGCATCGATCAGCCAAGAGGCCTATGGTAACTCTGGAGGAGCTGCAGAGATCCACAGCTCAGGTGGGAGAATCTGTCCACAGGACAACTATTAGTGGTGCTCTCCACAAATCTGGCCTTTATGGAAGAGTGGCAAGAAGAAAGCTATTCTTGAAGGAAAGCCATAAGAAGTCCCGTTTGCAGTTTGCGAGAAGCCATGTGGGGGACACAGCAGACATGTGGAAGAAGATGCTCTGGTCAGACGAGACCAAAATTTAACTTTTTGGCCTAAAAGCAAAATGCTATGTGTGGTGGAAAACATGCATGTCACCCTGAACACACCATCCCCACCGTGAAACATGGTGGTGGTAGCATCATGTTGTGGGGATGCTTTTCTTCAGCAGGGACAGGAAAGCTGGTCAGAGTTGATGGGAAGATGGATGGAGACGAATACAGGGCAATCCTAAAAAATCTGTTAAAGTCTGCAAAAAACTTGAGACTGGAGCGGAGGTTCACCTTCCAGCAGTACAAAGACCCTAAACATACAGCCAGAGCTACAATGGAATGGAATTTAGATCAAAGCATATTCATGTGTTAGAATGACCCAGTCAAAATCCAGACCTAAATACATTGAGAATCTGTGGCAAGACTTGAAAATTGCTGTTCACAGACGCTCTCTATCCAATCTAACAGAGCTTGAGCTATTTTGCGAAGAAGAATGGGCAGAAATGTGACTCTCTAGATGTGCAAATCTGGTAGAGACCGCCCCAAAAAGACTTGCAGCTGTAATTGCAGCAAAAGGTGGTTCTACAAAGTATTGACTCAGGGGGGCTGAATACAAATGCACGCCACACTTTTCACATATTTATTTATAAAAAAAATTGAAAACCAATTATCATTTTCCTTTCAGTTCACAATTATGAGGCTGGCTCCCCACACACACTGTGCTGTCACAGTTTTCACATAAGGTTAATTTGATATAGGTTAGCTATCGATACATTGTACACTGTTGGAATTCATCACAGGGCACTGTGCAGACAAGCGCATTACCCGTATACCTCATTTATTTGATTTACATTTTTATAAGTTATCACATTTTCTCATTTTTTTGGTTTAGCGCAGCACCCATTCCTTTAAGCTTTACACTGCCTATGGGCCCTGTTTGATCCCATTCGGTGTCTGCAGCTGTCCACGTATACCATTTTTTCCAAGGTAGCGCAGGAATAAATCTTCTTATTGTTCACTATCATAGTCAGTGTCACCCCGAGAACGACAGAGTATAGCACTAGCACTTTACCATTGCCCAATTAAGCTTGTTTGCACTGTGGTATTTACATTTTCTTTCACAATTAGGATTTGCAAATCCTCTGGAAGGACACTATGGGTTCTACTGGCCTGTGCTCAAATTGTAGATGACTGCAGTTGCATAACAGTATTAGTGCTAGCCACCTCGCCAGCTTATACTGCATTTCTGGCGCTCGCCACTTTGCCATGAGATACTGCAGTGCTGGTGTCTAAAAGGTCAGCATGTATTAGGCTGCTGTACAAAATGTGGTAAAACTTCCGTGCTACTATGGGTGGTGTGATGTGTAAATAAACAATATACTTAGGGTTGCTGCTTAACACATTAAAAATAAAAGAGATGTGAAGTGCTACACATCCTGCTTGCTTAAATAATTAAATATTATGCAAACACTTGTTAATTATTAATGATACAAACAAATATAAAAGTGGCAATAATGGTGATGACCCCTCAAAGGTCAACAAAAACTATCAATTATAGTTTATAGTGACATATCACATTTGTGAACCATTTCATATATACTCACAAGTAACATGCAGTTGAAATAACCATTACAACTTCGCAATCTTAAATGGATACTGTATAGTCCTTATAGAAAAATGATTATAAAATCTAGTCCATTCATTTAGTGCATATGCTCATACACTCTGTGAATAATCAGAAATCCCTCCACAGGTCACACTATGCGCTCACCTCCAGGGGAGACCCTCCTAGGGGTCTACAATGGCATTACCCTTATGGCTATATATTCAATGGCCAGCTGCTTTCCTGGTGATTATTGGACTCTTGTTCCCTTAGACTGTGTGCATCATGCACATATTTCATAAAAGCAGGAAAGAAAAATGAAAGTGGTTGTAAACTCACTAAAAAAATAAAACAAAAACAAAAAAAACTGCAAGACAAAGGCATAATGAGCTAGTATACATAGCATACTAGCTCATTATGAAATACTCACCTTAGATTGAAGCCCCCGCAGTGGTCCCGGCACACTGCTCTGCCCGGCGGCATGTCTCCCGAAGTTATTTCTGGGTATCACGGGCTCCAGCGCATGCGCCACTGGTAATTGCACATCAGCTGAATCAACGGCATGAACGTGCCATTGCTTCAGTGCGCATGTGCGAATGACGTTGGCACATGCTGATGCAGGGGATATCTCCTAAACCGTGCAGGTTTAGGAGATATTAAAGGCTTACCTGTAGTGAAAAGTGGCCTGTAAGGGTCTACAACCACTTTAACATAACGTTAAACTGTATAAAAAGGGTCTTTATTTAATAAAAATAATCGCACTCACATTTATAGGTGCACTAGATCTGGTGCACACCAGTGGTTTGCTTTGTACAGATGGGATCATAAAACCCCTTGCTGGTCACTCAAACATTTGCAGATTCTCAGTCCTGTGCTTCCCAGTGGCAATATGCTTCCTGGTAGTATGTGATGACGTCACAGGCTCTACCCCGACATGTTTCGTTAATGGTCATGTGACTTTTTCAAGAGGTCGACCTCTTTCAAGAGGATCTTTTGAAAAGGTCACATGACCAGTAATGAAATATGTCAGGGTGGAGCCTGTGACATCATGGCATACTACTAGGAAGGAGATTGCCACTGGGGAGCACAGGACTGAGAATCTGCAAATGTTTAAGTGACCAGCAAGGGGTTTTATGATCCCAACTGTACAAAGCAACCAGAGCTAGTGCACCTAAAAATGTGAGTGTGATTATTAAATAGTTTTATATAGTTCAACACTATGTTAGTTTTTTTCCCACTCTTATAACATATGTTTATGATGCACACGGTCTAAGGGAACAAGAGTCCAAGAATCACCAGGAAAGCCACCGGCCATTGGATTTATCTACCATTTCCTCCTTATTGTTATGTCTCCAGGAGACCTTTCTCTCTCTCGAGGTTCAGAAAAGAGAATTCACCTTGTCATTTAATTTGTATATCGTGTTGCTGCATTATTAAGCTATAAATTATGTTTGTTCCAGGTTAGCTGTTACGCTTGTGCCACCTACTGGCCAAACATTAATAATACCTGTTTAGCCATTTAAAGGATGTGACATAAAAATCATCACATCCTCTTTAGTCAGGAAGTGAAAACCCCTTAGGAATCAGCATTTTCAAGATTATGCCAGCTGCCTAGATGTTATCTCTCCCCATCCATGGCATCGGAGGTAAGCAATCTTCCCCTTCCTCTTCCACAGGCTATTAGGGAAAGGAGTTCGTCATTTCAGTTATTATTTTATATGATGTTTACTATTGTATGGTAATGTTATATTATTCTTGTTCTTTTCAGTTTTACCGCATATCACATGTGTCATTCACACTTATATTAAAATCTGCAATGTGCCAATAAAGACACAGACAAAAAACAGCAGTCTATTATTGTGTACGCAGAAAAAGGTTATCTGCCTAGATAGCTACCCATAGACTCCGGGAGTACGGGGGGCGAGGCCAGGACACTCATGCTTTGGCTGTATAGCATGCTCACTGCCTGAAAAGGGCCCTGACTCTCAAGGGTGCAGCCCAACCACCACTTTGGCCTGTGGTTGCAGAATCTGCTCGCCAACAACTAGAGCAATGTGAACAAACTCTGCCTCTCCCTTTACACCTCCCAAGAATGATGACAATAGAGGATTTCTCTGTTTTGTCTGCAGCATTGAAAGTAGAGGGACTTATAGAGGCTTCAGAAAATGACCCTCTATTAATATCAAATTTATTATGGCTCGATCCTAAAGACCGCTTTAAAATTCATAATCCCATAACTAAACACTTCTTATCTCTCTGGGATAAACTAAAAACCAAATATCAGTTACAATCTCCACACAATCCTCTCCTTTTTTTTATCAGAAATCCGGCCTTTTATCCGGCATGGATCTACCCAAATTCTTTTAAAGCTTGGACAACATCAGGCATTCAGACACTAAATGACTTCATAGCATCTAAATCATTCCTTTCATTCCCATCGCTTAGAGAAAAATATGATCTACCAAACTCTGAGATATTTAGATATCTCCAAATCAAAAATTTCTATACACCATTCCTAAAGGGGGATACACCATTATCCCAATTATCCATTTTTGAATCAATCTGTACAAAAGATCCATTTGCTAAAGGTACAATTTCATCACTTTATAATCAATTATATGGAGTAGCAAATCTTAATAGACCCTCTTACGTTCAGAGGTGGGAGGAGGACCTGGGACGAACTTTAGAAGACACGGAGTGGTCTAACATATGGCTCACATCTAAGTCATCTTCACCCAACATCTTAGCACTGGAGACAAATTATAAAGTCCTAACTCGCTGGTACCTTGTACCCGCTAGAGTGGCAAAATATTCACCTAATACCTCAGCTCTTTGTTTTCGAGGATTCCCAGAAATAGGCACATATTTACACATATGGTGGACGTGCCCAATAATCCAAACCTTCTGGAAGGAAGTCTTCGTGATTGCATCTAAAATATTTAAAAAAATAATACAACCAGATCCATATTTAACTTTACTTAATCTAAAACCGGAATGGTTAACACTCTCTCAATTCAAACTTATGATCCAACTAATAACGGCTGCAAAACAAACAGTGGCCAAGGCATGGAAATCTCCTACATTAGTACTAGCAGAAACAATTTACAGAATGAATAATACAATGTCCCATGCTAAGATGGTAGCCATCGATCAAAATCAAATTCCAAAATTTGAAAAACTTTGGCATCCTTGGATAAAACAACAGTTCCTGTCAAACTTCAATGACTCTGTCCTGTTGCCATGGTAACAGATTAAATGACTTACAGAGACACCCATTCTAAGGCTTCAAAGAGAACTAAAAAGAATAATAAACTGACGAGCGGGACAACCTTGTGGACCATACCTCTACCTTTCAACCCTTTTTCTTCTTTTTCTTTCCTTTTCTCCACCTTACGTTTAAAGCTCATTATCAGAATTTATTTGACCTATATACACTCTACTTGTAAACAATATGTATAGTAGGTATAAATCATTTAAATACCTACAAAAGTAACTAAGGAAATGATATATATCTTTAATTTAGGTTTACGTAAACCCAATGTTTAATATTTGAAATTTCATTATATTTACCTATAGAAACCCTACTGTAAAACAATGAGCTTACTTTATAGATCCTTGTAAACTTACTTTATGTATCTTTATAACATTGTATACTCAATAAACTTCTTTTGACAAGGAAAGTAGAGCGACTGAGGATGTGCAATGCACAAATTAGTGATTTGGTGCAGTAAACTTTTTTGCAGGGGTATTCAGTATTGTTCTGCTAACAGGTTTGCCTGTGTCAACAACAAATTCATGCTGCTAACCCACAAAAAATAATAAAAATGGGGGCGTTTCCTGGCCGCTTGATCTCTAGGTGCTTGACCTCTTCAGGTGAACACAGCAGCTCTCCATACATCAGCCCGCCGAAACTGACCTCTGCAGGGAGGGGAAATCCCCAGGAACGCTATGGAGCATGACCAGCAAAAATTTCCAGCCATCGTGTCCCCGCCACCTGATGGAGTTCTTCAAGAAGCAGCTACAAGGACAGATACAATATGGTGCTGCGGAGAGTGACCGCTCTCAAACACTGCTGCCTCACATACCAGCAGCTGTTGACAGCGACCTCTCTGACATGGAGGACTCCTCGCAGGATGCTCCTTCCAACACCACCATGGACAGGGGTAAGCGAGCTGCAGTTTCCCCAGCCTCCTCTCCTTCTAATCACCCATCAGCTAAAAAACAGCATGGGTCCTCCTTAGCTGTACAAGACCCTGACCCAGATAATAACTACAAAGATCCACTGGCTGGCTTCCCTGTGGCAGAGGTCCCTGCTACTGAAGCCACAATCAAAGCCATGCTCCTTTCACTACAAGCAGGGAACTCCACTCATCTCGTCTTAAACTGGCGGCCCTCCAGCTGTTGCGAAAGTACAAGTTCCATCATGCCTCAGCATGTGGGAGTCATGCTTGTAACTGTCAGCCTTGCGATGCCTCATGGTACTTGCAGTTTCACAACAGCTGGAGGGTCACCAGTTTGAGACCCCTGGTTCAGAGGAAAGGAACATATAGAACACCAACTGTCTGCATTGTCAAAGCACATAATGAAGTGGTTGACGTGCAAGAGGAGCAAGCTGAGATGATCCAAAAGCTGCAAATAAAGTTGCAGATCTACAAGATAGATGCAGCCGCAAACACATTAAATTCAGGGGGATCCTTGAGTCTATCAAATTTCACAAGCTTGATCCTTATTTCAGACAACCCTTCCTAAAATTACAGCTGGGCCTCTCGTAAATGACATCTCCTTCTTGATCGTGCCCATAGAATTCCTAAGCCGGCACACCTTCCAGACACTGTTCCTAGAAATGTGCTGGCTCCTGTCCACTTCTATCACATCAAAGATTAGCTCCTTAGGGCAGCCAGGAATGCATGCACGCTTCTTCCTCCATATGCAGGAGTTACCCTGTTTCAGGACATTTAAGCTGCTACTGCTCAAAGGGGGAAAGGATTTCTCCCAATCACTAAATTCTTACAGGATAAAAACCTAACATATAGATGGGTATTCTCGACCAAATTGTTGGTCACACGTCAAGGTCAGCAACAGTGGCGGCCCGTGTATTGTGGGCACACGGGCGCCACCCCCATCCATGCACCCAGCCCCTTTCAGTACGCCAGACACAAGGATTCCTATGGTGGGGTGGAAGGGGGTGGTACTTTTTGAAGCACCTGATTAGAGCCAGAGGCTCCAATAGGCTTCAAAATAGGGTGGGCTCGCGGCGCAGAGAGTGCGAGCTGATCCCACCCAATAGTGTGATGATAGAGAATACATTTTCTCTATTTTTACACTAACCTTCCACCCCACCAATCAAGAGGCAGGGTGTCAGATCTCTTTCCTGATTGGCCAAAGCACCAGGCCACCCTATTGGATCCCTGGTGCTTAGGAAGAGGGGCGGAGGAGTCCCGCATCCTGTTCATTCTCCCGGGGCTGAGCTCCGGCTGATGATAGTCCAGCAGGGTTGGCGCTAACTCGTTCACAGAGCACTGTCTGTACAATTGTGGGCCGGGCTGGGTTTCACAGGAAGACCCGCTCAGGCTGTAGAAGAAGAAGGTGAAATGCAAGATCATAGTCAGCAGCAGGGAGACTTGGCTGAGCCTGCAGCACTTCCAGGAGGCCGGCAGATCCGATGGTGGGGTTCAGGGTGCCACATCCCATGAGTGGGTCCGAGGGGCAGGGAGGGCAGGCATGGCACTGCTGTGCCCACTACTTCTACCCGAGTCTGTGCTGAGAAGATCTAAGTCCTAGGAGAGGGGTGTATGGGGGGAGGGAAGTGGGGACAGCATCATCCATCCATAGATTGACTGGAGAGAAGCTGGAGGATGAGGATAGGATGGGCACAGTGGCTGTATTTGGTGGGCACAGTGGCTGCATATGATGGGTGCAGTGACTGTATTTGGTGAGCAAAGAGGCTGAACATGATGGGCACAGTGGCTGTATTTGGTGGGCACAGTGGCTGCACATGATAGGCACAGTGGCTACAGTTGATAGGCACAGTGGCTGCACATGATGAGCACAGTGGCTGCATTTGATAGGCACAGTGGCTGCATATTATGGGCACAGTGGCTGCATTTGATGGTTACAGTGGCTGCATTTGATGGACACAGTGGCTGTGTTTGATGGGCACATTGGCTGTATTTGATGGGAACTGTGGCTGCACTTGATGGGCACAGTGGCTGCATTTGATGGGCACAGTGGCTGCATTTGATGGCACAGTGGCTGCATTTGCTGGGCACAGTGGCTGCAATTGATGGCACAGTGGCTGCATTTGATGGGCAAGGTGGCTGAACTTGATAGGCACAGTGAGGCTGTAATTTATGTGAATTTTTCAGTTTGTTTGCCCCCCCAAAAATTTTGAGCACCAGCCGACCCTGGTCATCAAGTAGCCATCCCCTCACCGAAAGAAGGGTTCAAATAGCTACATAACTGGGGTCTTGTGAATACACCCTCATCAAATACTTTGCAACAGATCCCAGCTCATAAAATTCCAATGCGCCAAGAGAGGATCCTGAATGCGGCAACAAGAGGTCTTCTCCTCCATAGCGCTACGCTTACTTTCAAAGATATTTATTATTTCAAAGCATAGACAAAAATAAATAAAATACACTTTGTCCAATTAGACAGTAAAGGGAACATTGTGGTTACATGAATGATATGCAATTACAGAGAGGTAAGACCTTTTATTCAGATGTAGAGTCGTATTCCCTGCGTGGCGCATATGCAATATATCTGAATCCGGAAGTCAGGTGGAGCACTCCCGGCACCCCTAAGGGGATAATGCTGTGCCTAGAGTACAGTCCCCCAGTCTCCCGTGGAAGAGAATAACTAAGGATTAGCACTAAGCTTTGCATCAGGGGAGGATCATTGAAACCAAAACAACACGACCCATGGATAGGACCCTTTGACAGACCATCTTAGAGGTTATTAAACCAAAGGGGCCCTTTAGTTGTTGTTATGGGATGTAGTGTATGAAGTGGGGGGGGGGAGAGAGTAGTTGGTGGAGAGAAGAGGGAGATGTAGAAAGGTGTTCCAATCAACAGGAGGGGAGTCTGAGGAGGAAGTTTGTTAGGCTTGTACGCCAAGGATGAGAGAGATGCCCATGTATATGGCCCAGGGTTCCCAGATAGCTTCAAACGCCATGGTCATGTCTAAGTGGATTCTGGTTAGCTTATCCTGGGATGTAATCCATTAAATTTTGCGCTTGGCAGCCAAGAGAGAAACCCTGGTTTGTTTTTATGCTTTTGCTATTGACAGCTTAGCACCTAACACCATAAAGTGGATCAGTTTGCAGTTGGTTTTGGACGTCTTGGGGAGATTGGCTTTCAGGAGAGCAATGGCTGGGGATCTTGGGATCTGGTACTTTGTTACTTCAGGATCAAGGCAAACATCCTGTTCCAGAATGACCTTATTCTGGGGCATTCCCACCAAATGTGGGCCATGGAGCCTGTTAGTTGGCTTCCTCTAAAGCATTGAGGGTTAGCTGTTGGGTATATGGTAGCCAAATTGGCAAGGGTACGGTACCATCTGGTCATCCCTTTTAGGCTGTATTCAATCAGGGACATATTCCTTATCCCCTTAAAGACTCTAGAAAAGGAGGTTTGCCATCTTTCCAAGTCCCATCGTATTTGCAGATCATTCTTCCAAGCTGTCATATATGGAGCTTTGCTTTGCAAGGCTGTTGGGCAAGTGACTGGTAGATAACAGAAATTCCACACATCTGTTCAGTGACCTGTCCGCACCATATTTCATATGGAGTAAATCTTGGTGGGGTGGGTTTTCCCCTTCAGATTTTGTGTAGAAAGTGTTGTATTTGCTGAAATGTGAAATGTTCAGATGTCGGGATTTCCAGCTGTACAAAATTTCATAGAAATGGGTCCCGAGGAAGTGAAAAAGTGAAATAATATTCAATATAACCCCTTGTCCAACCACCACTTAAAGGCTTTAATGTCTTGGTTAGGGATGAAGTCTGGATTGTTGAAGATGTGGGCTAGGGGTTGGCATTCAGAGATCAAAGTTAGAAAAGCTATAAACAATAAGAAAAGAGCTTTTAAAAAATATAAAAATAAAGTTAAATGACTAGTGTCATTTAAATGCTACAAAGAATTTAACAGAATATGTAAAAAGGAAATCAAGGATGCAAAAATTCAAAATGAACGACAGATCGCAAAAAATAGTAGGACAAACCCAAAAAAATTCTTCAAATATATTAATAGTAAAAAGGTCAGGTCTGAGCATGTAGGCCCTTTACAAAATAATCTAGTGGGTGGGTGACTGGGGACAAGGAGAAGGCTAATTTATTAAATACTTTCTTCAGCTCTGTGTATACAAAAGAGCATGGGGGAGCTCATGTCCATAATGGGGGTGGTATTGACGCAGCCCCGAATGATCCACAATGGCTCAAAAGTGATATAGTCCAGAGATATTTAGACAGAATAAAGGTGGATAAAGCACCTGGACCTGATGGCATCCACAAAAGAATTGAGCTCTGTAATTTCAAAGCCATTGTATCTAATTTTTAGGGACTCATTAATGACGGGAATAGTACCACTGGATTGGCGCAGGGCGAACATGGTGCCTATATTTAAAAAGGGATCAAAGTCTTTACCAAGTAACTATAGACCTGTTAGTTTAACTTCTATAGTTGGGAAGATACTGGAGCATTTAATAAAAGACCACATAGACTAGTTCTTGCTGGAAAAAAACATTTTTAAGCAACAGACAGCATGGATTCATGAAAGACAGAAGTTGTCAGACAAACCTGATTTCTTTTTATGAAGAGGTAAGTAAAACCTTGGACAGAGGGGTGGCTGTGGACATGGTATACTTGGATTTTGCAAAAGCATTCGATACAGTTCCACACACATGGCTCATGGGTAAGTTAAAGTCTACAGGCTTGGAAATATCAGTTTGTCAATGGATAGAAAACTGGCAAAAAGACAGAATTCAGAGAGTAGTGGTTAATTTGTTCTTACTCTAAATGGTCTAGGGCAGGGGTCTCAAACTGGTGGCCCTCCAGCTGTTGCGGAACTACAAGTCCCATCATGCCTCTGCCTGAGGGAGTCATTTTTGTAACTGTCAGCCTTGCAATGCCTCATGGGACTTGTAGTTTCTCAACAGCTGGAGGGCCGCCAGTTTGAGACCCCTGGTCTAGGGTTATCAGTGGTGTACCCCAAGGTTTAGTGCTGGGACCCTTACTCTTTAATATCTTTATAAATGATATTGGGTCTGGGATCAAAAGTAACATTTCTGTCTTTGCAGATGACACCAAGATATGCAGTGGAATAACGTCCTTACAGGATGTCTCCAATTTACAAGCTGACCTCAATGCTCTGTCTGATTGGGCGTCTATGTGGCAGATGAGGTTTAATGTTGAGAAATGTAAAGTTATGCACTTGAGGCCTAAGAATATGCATGCATCATACATACTAGGGGGAGTTCAACTGGGGGAATCCGTAGTGGAGAAGGATCTGGGGCAGTTCAGTTTTGGGCTCCAGTTCTCAAAAATGATATCGGGGAACTGGAGACAGTGCAGAGAAGGGCAACCAAACTGATAAGAGGCATGGGGGAGCTCAGCTATGAGGAAAGATTAGAGGAACTGAATGTATTCACTCTTGAGAAGAGGAGAATAAGGGGGGGATATGATCAACATGTTCAAATATATAAAGGGTCCATAAAGTCAACTTGGTGTTGAGTTATTCACTTTACGGTCAACACAGAGGACACGGGGGCACTCTTTACGAGGAAAAGAGATTTAATCTCAAAATACGGAAAAGTTTCTTCACAGTAAGAGCTGTGAAAATGTGGAATAGACTCCCGCCAGAGGTGGTTCTGGACAGCTCAGTAGATTGCTTTAAGAAAGGCCTGGATACTTTCCTAAATGTGCACAATATAACTGGGTACTAGCATTTATAGGTAGAGTTGATCCAGGGAATATCTAATTGCCTCTTGTGGGATCAGGAATGATTTTTTTCCCCTGCTGTAGCAAATTGGAGCATGCTCTGCTGGGGGTTTTTGCCTTCCTCTGGATCAACTGTGGGTATAGAGTTGGGTATATTGGATTGTACAATATTTTTCTTTTGTTTTTTGGGGGTTTTTTTTATGGTTGAACTGGATGGACTTGTGTCTTTTTCAACCTGACTAACTATGTAACTATGTAACAAAGGAATCCGATCTCAATTTGTCCCATAGGGTCAAATATTGACAAGGGATAGGCGACAGGGGGTCACTCCCTGGGGGCGACCCAGAAAAGGTAGTCGAGGGTGTAGGTGGGGGCTGCCTGCCTCTCTATTTGTATCCAATCCGGCTTTTCAAGTCTGGAGTATACAGTGGAGATTTGTGTTATTCTTGCTGCTTGGAAGTACCATAGTAGGCTTGGCAGTCCCAATTCCCCCTGTGTCCTAAGTTAGTATAGAGTTGTTTGGGGTAACCTGTGGCCTGATCCCCCCAGATTAATTTGTTGACTTTCCTTTGGAAAGATTTCAAGTGGTCTTTCCTTATGTTGATCGATATGCTTCTGAAAAGGTAGAGCAGTCTGGGGAGGAGTGTCATTTTTATCTCGTGGATTCTCCCTAGCCAGGAAAGTTCCCCCCTAGTCCAATTCTTCAGGTCAGATTCGAGTTTCTGGTATATGGGAAGGAAGTTTGTTGAGTACAAATGTTCTATTTTCGTGGTGAAAGTGATCCCCAGGTATTCTATAGAGGAGTCACTCCACTTAAAATCAAAAGCGCTTTGTAGCGATGCTACTAGTTCTGGTTTCAGGGAAATGTTGAGAGCGTGGGATTTGGAATAGTTTACCCTTAGTCCCGAGGTCGCTGTGAATTCAGTCAGTAGTTTGCAAAGATTGGGAAGGGACGTAATTGGGGACATTATAAATAGTAGCATGTCTTCGGTGAACAGGCCGCATTTATGGATTTGTGAGCAGCAGGTTACTACCTGGATATTGGGGTTGAAACGTATGGCTATCACCAATGTTTCAATTGCGATGGTGAATATTAGGGGACATCCCTGTCTGGTGCCCCTGACATTGTTAAGGGGTTTTGAGTACTGTCCTTGGAGGTGAATCATGGCTTTCGGGTTGGAGTAGAGGGAGTGGAGAATCCCCATCAAGTGCTGGCCAAATCCCCAGCGCTCCATGAGGGTGAATATGTATGCCCATTCGACTGAGTCGAAAGCTTTATGTAGGTCAAGGGATAAGAGCATTCCCTCTTGTTTGGGGCCTTTATCCCAGCTAGTCTGCAATAGGGATATAATGTCAATGCCCTTCTGGTTTGGTCAGGTCCCTGTCCACCTGGAATAAACCCCACTTGGTCCTTATGGACGTATCTGTTAATGAAGGAGGATAGACGATTGGCTAGAATATTTGTTAATATCTTTAGGTCATTATTTATGAGGGATATGGGTCTGTAGTTCTGCACTTCCTCCTGATTTTTGTTCAGTTTGGGAATCACTGTTATGTAGGCAGTATTGAGTTGAGGGTCTAAGGGACAACCTAGGGTTTTTGCAGGGTGTCAGCAAAAGCCTTATAATATGGTACTGAAAGGCCATCAGGTCCGGGGGCAGAACCCTTCTTGAGGTTTTTTTTTGACGTTCCTAATCATTTCAACTAAGATGGTTTCCATCATCAGGATTTTATGTTCCGTGGAAAGGGTCAGTAAGGGGAGGTCTCTCAGGAAGTTGGAAGATAAGTGGGCCCTTGTCTGTGGGGGTCGTGCAGTAGAGTTTAGTGTAGAAGTCATGGAAGGCTTTGAGTATTTTGTTGGGATTAGCTGTAAGGGACCTGTCCTTCTGATTTTGAAGAGGGTATATTTGGCTCCGCTCCAGGGGATATGTTTCTCCGCTTTGGCGGTTAGTGCCAAGTTGAGCTCCAATCTGGTTGCGTCTACTCGTTCTAATAGGGTCCTAGAGGGGCATTTCTTATGTTTGGCTTTTAGGGTTGCAAAAGTTTTTTTCCAGTTGGAGGATGTTCATCTGTCTCTCTTTCTTGATTTGGGTCGCTAGTCGGATTAATTTGCCTCTAATGGTGACTTTGTGGGCAGCCCAGAGAATTTTGGGGGAGATGTCTACATCATTTAGTTGGAAGTACTCCTTTAGGGAGTTGTCTATGTCTTTGGTTTTGGCAGGGTTGCTAAGGAGTGATTCATTAAGTCACCAGTGTGATCCAGATGTCCTAGCGAATGTGTTCTGTAGGGATAGCAGAACCAGTGAGTGGTCTGACCATGCAGTGTCTATGATGGATGCTTTTTGCGCTGAGGCAATGATGCTGGGGGGAACTAGGATATGATGGTGGGGGGAGGAGTAATGGGTATAGTCCCTTTTCATGGGGTTCAGTTCCCTCCAAATGTCTACAAGGCCTTGAGAGTTAATAAGTCTCGCTACATTGAGGCTGGTCTTGGTGGGTCATGTCAGCTGGGACGCTGGGGGTTTCGACTTGTCAAGCCCTGGTCAAAAGCAACGTTCGAGTCCCCACCAAAGATAATCAAACCCTCCAATAGGGGGTTCAGGGTTTTGAAGAGGGATTGAAAAAATTTGGATTGTCCCTTGGGGGGGTATAGGATATAAAAGAGTATAGTCTAGCCTCTACTGTTCCTTTAACTAGAAGGAATCTACTCTCCGGATCCCTATATTCAGAGATGGGGAAAATTTACTGTGCATCAAGATTAGTATTGCTACTCCCTTGGTCTTATTAATTGTGTTTGCTAAGTAAAATGTTGGGTAGTATGCGTGGAGGAATTTTGGGTTGTATTGAGCCAGGAAGTGTGTCCCACTGCCACTTACCTGTAGGGGTGAGTTTCGATCCGTGACTGGGCCCTGGTATACTTCCCTTCCTGTTGATTGGCGGACTTTCCAGAAGACTTGGTCCGGCGGACCGGACTGCGTCGGATAATTCGATCTTGTGTGGGCTCCAGCGGACTTTTTTTCCCCAAAAGTCCGACGGATCTAGAAATTAAACATGTTTCAAATCTTTCCGACGGACTCGGCTTTCTACCGTGCAAACCGTTCGTCTGTGTGCTAGTCCGACGGACCAAAACTGACGCATGCTCTGTAGCAAGTACAAGACGGAAGCGGTCGGTTTGGTAAAACTAGCCTTCGTATTCAACAATATATATTTTACTAGGGATGAGCCGAACACCCCCCTGTTCGGTTCGCACCAGAACATGCGAACAGGAAAAAAGTTTGTTCGAACACGCGAACACCGTTAAAGTCTATGGGACACGAACATGAATAATCAAAAGTGCTAATTTTAAAGGCTAATATGCAAGTTATTGTCATAAAAAGTGTTTGGGGACCTGGGTCCTGCCCCAGGGGACATGGATCAATGCAAAAAAAAGTTTTAAAAACGGCCGTTTTTTCAGGAGCAGTGATTTTAATAATGCTTAAAGTCAAACAATAAAAATGTAATATCCCTTTAAATTTCGTACCTGGGGGGTGTCTATAGTATGCCTGTAAAGGGGCGCATGTTTTCTGTGTTTAGAACAGTCTGACAGCAAAATGACATTTTGAAGGAAAAAACTAATTTAAAACTACCCGCGGTTATTGCATTGCCGACAATACACATAGAAGTTCATTGATAAAAACGGCATGGGGATTCCCCAAAGGGGAACCCCGAACCAAAATTAAAAAAAAAAAATGACGTGGGAGTCCCCCTAAATTCCATACCAGGCCCTTCAGGTCTGGTATGGATTTTAAGGGGAACCCCGCGCCAAAAAAAAAAAAAAAAACGGCGTGGGGTCCCCCCAAAAATCCATACCAGACCCTTATCCGAGCACGCAACCTGGCAGGCCGCAGGAAAAGAGGAGGGGACGAGAGTGCGCCCCCCCCTCCTGAACCGTACCAGGCCACATGCCCTCAACATTGGGAGGGTGCTTTGGGGTAGCCCCCCAAAACACCTTGTCCCCATGTTGATGAGGACAAGGGCCTCATCCCCACAACCCTGGCCGGTGGTTGTGGAGGTCTGCGGGCAGGGGGCTTATCGGAATCTGGAAGCCCCCTTTAACAAGGGGACCCCCAGATCCCGCCCCCCGTGTGAAATGGTAAGGGGGTACAAAAGTACCCCTACCATTTTACTAAAAAACTGTCAAAAATGTTAAAAATGACAAGAGACAGTTTTTGACAATTCCTTTATTTAAATACTTCTTCTTTCTTCTATCTTCCTTCATCTTCTGGTTCTTCTGGTTCTTCTGGCTCTTCTGGTTCTTCCTCCGGCGTTCTCGTCCAGCATCTCCTCCGCGGCGTCTTCTATCTTCTTCTCCTCGGGCCGCTCCGCACCCAAGGCATGGGGGGAGGCTCTCGCTCTTCTCTTCATCTTCTTCATCTTCTTCTCTTCTTCTTTTCTTCTCTTCTTCTCTTCTTCTCTTCTTCATTTTCTTCTCCGGGCCGCTCCGCACCCATGCTGGCATGGAGGGAGGCTCCCGCTGTGTGACGGCGCTCCTCGTCTGACAGTTCTTAAATAACAGGGGGCGGGGCCACCCGGTGACCCCGCCCCCTCTGACGCACGGGACATGACAGGACTTCCCTGTGGCATTCCCCGTGACGTCACAGGGAAGTCCCGTCAAGTCACCGTGCGCCCCCCGTTATTTAAGAACTGTCAGACGAGGAGCGCCGTCACACAGCGGGAGCCTCCCTCCATGCCAGCATGGGTGCGGAGCGGCCCGGAGAAGAAAATGAAGAAGAGAAGAAAAGAAGAAGAGAAGA
This sequence comes from Aquarana catesbeiana, assembly GCF_042186555.1. Lineage (NCBI taxonomy): Eukaryota > Metazoa > Chordata > Amphibia > Anura > Ranidae > Aquarana > Aquarana catesbeiana. The sequence continues at coordinate 145,763,577 of NC_133334.1, forward strand.
AGATGAAGAGAAGAGCGGGAGCCTCCCCCCATGCCATGGGTGCGGAGCGGCCCGAGGAGAAGAAGATAGAAGACGCCGCGGAGGAGATGCTGGACGAGAACGCCGGAGGAAGAACCAGAAGAGCCAGAAGAACCAGAAGAACCAGAAGATGAAGAAAGATAGAAGAAAGAAGAAGTATTTAAATAAAGGAATTGTCAAAAACTGTCTCTTGTCATTTTTAACATTTTTGACAGTTTTTTAGTGAAATGGTAGGGGTACTTATGTACCCCCTTACCATTTCACACAGGGGGAGGGCCGGGATCTGGGGGTCCCCTTGTTAAAGGGGGCTTCCAGATTCCGATAAGCCCCCCGCCCGCAGACCCCCAAAACCACCGGCCAGGGTTGTGGGGATGAGGCCCTTGTCCTCATCAACATGGGAACAAGGTGTTTTGGGGGGCTATCCCAAAGCACCCTCCCAATGTTGAGGGCATGTGGCCTGGTACGGTTCAGGAGGGGGGGGCGCACTCTCGTCCCCCCCTCTTTTCCTGCGGCCTGCCAGGTTGCGTGCTCGGATAAGGGTCTGGTATGGATTTTTGGGGGGACCCCACGCCGGTTTTTTTTTTTTTGGCGTGGGGTTCCCCTTAAAATCCATACCAGACCTGAAGGGTCTGGTATGGAATTTAGAGGGAACCCCACTCATTTTTTTTTTTTTAAATTTTGGCCGGGGTTCCCCTTAATATCCATATCAGACTTGAAGGGCCTGGTATGGAATTTAGGGGGACTCCCACGTCATTTTTTTTTTTTTAATTTTGGTTCGGGGTTCCCCTTTGGGGAATTCCCATGCCGTTTTTATCAATGAACTTCTATGTGTATTGTCGGCAATGCAATAGCCGCGGGTAGTTTTAAATGAGTTTTTTCCTTCAAAATGTCATTTTGCTGTCAGACTGTTATAAACACAGGAAACATGCGCCCCTATACAGGCATACTATAGACACCCCCAGGTACGAAATTTAAAGGGATATTACACTTTTATTGTTTGACTTTAAGCATTATTAAAATCACTGCTCCTGAAAAAATGGCCGTTTTTAAAACTTTTTTTTGCATTGATCCATGTCCCCTGGGGCAGGACCTGGGTCCCCAAACACTTTTTATGACAATAACTTGCATATTAGCCTTTAAAATTAGCACTTTTGATTTCTCCCATAGACTTTTAAAGGGTGTTCCGCGGCATTCGAATTTGCCGCAAACACCCCAAATTGTTCACTGTTCGGCGAATTTGCGAACAGCCAATGTTCGAGTCGAACATGAGTTCGACTCGAACTCGAAGCTCATCCCTATATTTTACAATTTGTGAAAAATTATAAAAAATCTATTGATTTAAATTTTTTTTTTTTTTTTTCAAGTTACCACAATAACATTATTATCTTGTATTGTTTAATGAGGTGTCCCTTGGTAATTTGACATAGGGGGGTTATTTTCAAAAGGCAAATTTAGTTAACACTACAAGTGCAAAGTGCACTTGAAATTGCACTGAAATAGCACTTGGAAGTGCAGTCGCTGTGGATCCGAGGGGCACATGCAAGGAAACAAAAAAGAATTCATTTTAGCTTGCACATGATTGGATGATAAAATCAGCAGAGCTTCCCCTCATTTCAGATCTTCCCCTCAGATTTACAGCGACTGCACTTCCAACAGGTGCACTTGCAGTGCAATTTAAAGTGCACTTTGCAATTGTAGTTTGCACATTCATTGCAAAATGATTTTGCCTTTTGTAAATAACCCCCATAGTCTTTTTGACATGTACCTGCCTACTCACAAACAAAATGTCCTTTTTGAATAAAGAATAATTTTAGGTAAATAAGATAGCCATTTGTTCTGGGAAAAACATAAATGAGGAAGGCAACACTGGAGACACTTTTGGAATTTGTGAAGCCTTTTGTCCCTCAGGGCACACATCAAGTCAGTAGAAATCAAAATTGGTATCCTGAGGAGTCCATAGAATAGGGAGCACAATCTGCGTCTTCTGTCAGACCAGACTGAAGCCAGGCAATCACTTTCGACTCTTCCGTGGAGCCTTCCCTGCATGCTGCTCTGCAGCCTTCCTTGGAGGCTGTGCCTCTGGTGGTGTACTTGTGGCAGGAGGAGGAAGAGGAGGAGGAGGGGCTTCATCAGAAATATGGTTGGTTTGAGTAAGCTGGCCCCTCAACCCCTTCTGAAGGACCTCATAAAAAATCCCCTCACAGAGGAGGCGTTGCCCCTTCTTAAGTTCCATCAACCTGGTGGCCAAATAAGTACCATAGGCCTCTTCAGCATTGGGGGGGTTACTCAGCATTTGGCTGGCTTCCCGAATGAGGGCAAGTGATTCTTCCTCTGTTCGGGTCATCTTCCTGGGCACACATCAAGTCAGTAGAAATCAAAATTGGGATCTTGAGGAGTCCATAGAATAGGGAGCACAATCTGCATCTTCTGTCAGACCAGACTGAAGCCAGGCAATCACTTTCGACTCTTCCGTGGAGCCTTCCCTGCACGTTGCTCTGCAGCCTTCCTTGGAGGCTGTGCCTCTGGTGGTGTACTTGTGGCAGGAGGAGGAAGAGGAGGAGGAGGGGCTTCATCAGAAATATGGTTGGTTTGAGTAAGCTGGCCCCTCAACCCCTTCTGAAGGGCCTCATAAAAAATCCCCTCACAGAGGAGACGTTCTCAAGTTCCATCAACCTGGTGGCCAAATAAGTACCATAGGCCTCTTCAGCATTGGGGGGGTTACTCAGCATTTGGCTGGCTTCCCGAATGAGGGCAAGTGATTCTTCCTCTGTTCGGGTCATCTTCCTGGGCCTATTTGTGGTAAGGCGGAGGGGAGGCACCTGACATTCGGTGAGGCTTCTACTGGGCCCAGCTACCTCCTCCTCTACCACTGGGCAAGGCCTCCTCCTCTCTACCACTGGGCACGGCCTCCTCCTGGCTGAGCTCATCCTGTGTATAAAAAAAAGGGACATAGTTGTATTTTTTGCTTCCTCAATCGCACACAATTTTCAGCTCATGACTTGCAATTATAATTTTAAACAAATAGGAAAGGCTATCATTTTGACCCCACCATTGTTCTAGCTGTTTACTAATCTTTGAACAACATTTTTGGCCACTACTGTCTAGTGATATGTATACATAATAATAATTGTGATTAAATCATTGATTTGTAAGCAATTCAAACATTTTAGTTTACATCATTAATATTTAGACAATCCAAAATTACCAAAAAAAGTATACCTGGCTGCAGCTGAGCGCATCCACTTCATCAAGGATGAAAGGGCCTGGTTCTTCCTGGGACGCCGCAGCTGGGGTAGAGGGAAGGGTGGAGGGAAGGGTCGAAAGCGATTGCCTTGCTTCTGTCTGGTCATCCAGAAATCTCAGTTTGGGGTAGTACCACAGCTTGGGGACATAAACCTTGTCTGCTGCTGCTCCTGATTTGAGGGAATCCTGTATCCTCTTGTGTTCCCGCCTGTACATATTCCACAAGATCCCAATTTTATTTTCCACTAACTTAATGTCTGCCTGGGGGACTCAAGTCTTTACAAACTCCAGAAGTCTCCCCAGTGTTGCCTGCCTTGCTTGCTTATTGAAATACAAGGGGGACCTCCCACAGGTTTCGGTTCTCTTGATAGAGGTTAATAAAATGACTCAAAAAATCCTCCTCCTTAAAGGGATTCATTTTTTCTGAAAGACAAGACACAAGATAAAAACTGTAATGTCAGTCCAAACTCCCAGTATTATCTTTATCACAATATAAGGTGCACACACACACACACCAAACACATGCACAAAACACACACCCACGTTTAAATCTTACCTTCGTTTATGGCGCTCGCTACTTCCGTTCAGACATACGTAGGCCAGCGTACTAGATTTATATACACTGTGCATGTGTCATGCTCCGCCTGCATCGCCCGCCCCTGACGTTCTTTAGGACGATTTTTCCCCGTCCCTTCATTCTTGTGGGAGTATATAGATAAAGATGGCGGAGAGATTATCAGGAACTAGCGCGGAGGAAAGCTCTGAGCCACAAACATCCAGATCCAGGAGGAGATATAAGGCCACCAACATGGCCTTTGAAGAGATGGTGGAGATGGTGGCCATATTGAGGAGGGAGGACTATAATGACAAAGAAGGACCGTACACCAGACCCAATATGCAGAAGGACAAAATAATGTCCTCAGTTGTCACCACTATTGAGCAAAAATTTGGAATTAAAGGGGTTAAAGACCAATTGAGAAAGTGCTGGTCTGACCTAAAAACTAGGGAGACAGAACAATATTGCAGAATCAAGAAGGAGCTTAAAAAAGTAAGTACTTGTCATGTGTTCCTATTGAGATACTTAACTTGCATGCTGATCCTTCCACAGGACACAGCAGCTGTTTCCACATCTGCCGATCATTCTAACGAAGGTACAATTTTAACTTGGTGCATTAGTGGCCTATACTGCTTCTAGATTGAGGCCTATATTGGGACAAGATTAAGAGAGTTTAGCCTGACATTAGGGTTTGTCTTGTGTTGTGTCTTTCAGAGAAAATGGATCTATTCAATGATGAGGACTTTATCCCCATATTCATTGATATGTACAGGGAGCTGCCCTGTCTGTGGCCGGTAAACCACCCCTTTTATAACAATAAAACAAAGAGGAAGGCAGTGCTGGATCAATTGCTGGAATATGTGAAGCCGCTGATCCCCATGATCCCCCTATTTGAAGGCCTTAATTGGTGGCCTGAGGAGAACTTATAAAGGGAGCGCAAGAAGGTCCAGGATTCCCAAAGATCAGGAGCTGCAGCAGATATCATTTATGTAGCCAGGCTGTGGTGCCTGGGTACAAAAATGACTATGACAAACTGCATTTTCTGGCAGGCCAGACTGAACCCAGGTCAGCACTCTCCTGTCTTCCTTCAAGGCTTCCTTCCACCTCAGCTGAGGCTTCCAATGTCCAACCTGGGCCTTCCAGCCAGAAAGAAGTGGAGGAGCCCAGCTTGAGTCAGGTAGAGCATTGTTCAACATATTTCTAATCAAAACATTAATGATGTTAACTAGATGTTATTTGTGATCAGTAATTTCTGATTTTACAAAGTGTTTTACATATCAGTAGACAGTAGTGGCCACAAATGATTGGGACAAGAATGAAAAATGCTGGGGTCAGAATGATAGTCTTTTCTATATATTAACATTCAATTTGCAACAGTCATGAGCTGAAAATTGTGTGTGATTGATGAACCAAAAAATATAAATAATTGTCTCTTTTTTATATACAGGAAAGCCTCAGCCAGGCTGTGGAAAGTGGCAGCCAGGAGGTGGCGGGGGTAAGTGTCAGCCAGGAGGTGGCCGGGCCCAGTAGCCTGCCTGAATCCCAGGTCCCTCCCCTCCGCCTTCCAAAAAAAAGTCCCAGGAAGAGGAGTAACCTGGAGGAGGCAGCACTTGGCCTATTTTGGCAGGCTACTGCGGCCCTCAGAACCCCCCCAATAATCAAGACGACTATGCCTACATGGCAGCCTGCAAATGGAGGAGGGCCAACGCCTCTTATGTGAGGAAGTTATGTTACAAGCCCTAAATAAGGGGTTGAGGGGCGAACCCACAAGCCAAAGCCACGTTTGTGAGTTTGATCATCGTCCTCCTCCTCCTCCACCTCCTGCCACAACTACAACACCAGAGCCACAGCCTGATAGCAAGCATGGAAGGAAGCGTGGAAGGAAGACAAGAAAGTGATGGCCTGGGTTCAGTCTGGTCTGACCAAAGACGCAGGCTGTTGTAAGACCACAGTCTGGGGACAAATATGTCATCTGCTGCTGTTCCTGATCTCTTTTAGTCCTGGACTGGATTGTGCTCACTATTATAAGTATCCTCAGGCCACCAATTTTGACTGTAAAATAATTCATGTCTGCCCTGGTGTAGAAAGGCTTCACAAATTTCACCAGTTTCTCCAGCGTTGCCTTCCTCTTTATTTTGTTATGACCCAAAATAAATGGCTATTTCTTTTTCACAAATACTATTTGTTTGCGAGTAGGCAGGTACATTTCAAAAATACAATGTCAAATTAACAAGGGACACCAACACCAACCAGCCTCTTTGAGGTTCAAAAATACAAGATAATAATGGTGTTGTGGTAACTTGACACAAAACGAAAGAAAAAATTATGGAGATCACTATAAAAAAAAAATAGGAGATCTGGATAAAAATCCAAAAAAAAAAAAACACTATAAACAAAAATTCTAAACATTATTATGGAGATCTGACGAAAAAAAAAAAATATTCATGAGATCACGAGAAATAATAAAGAAATATTTTTTTCAGAACTCTGTGTGAATATCAGCAGCAAAACAACTTCATTATTCTAGCATTCTAAAGAAGAAGAGAATGCGTTGCATTTAAAAGATTAAAAAATTTGCAGCGTGACAAATGTGCTATCTCCATTATGAACTCTAGTTTTACCAGACCGAACGCTTCCGGTCTCGTAATTGATTCAGAGCATGCGTGAAAGTTTGTACGTCGGAATTGTCTACACACGATCAGAATTTACGAGAACGGATTTTGTTGACGGAAAATTTGAGTTCCAGATCTCAAATTTTGTTTGACGGAAAATGTCCGATGGAGCCTACACATGGTTGGAATTTCCGACAACAAGCTCCCATCGAACATTTGTTGTCAGAAATTCCGACTGTGTGTACGTGGAATTAGAGTACACAGCCAGCACACAGCTAAGCTGACTAACACTACACTAACAGATCACAATACACAGCAAAAAGAATTTAGGAAATCACCTACATTCTCCCTTTGCTCAAAAAGAACTCGTCCTCGCAGTTCTAACTAGAAAAATGATTACGCTCTCAGCTGAGAGCCAAGTATCCTGTGTATGCACAAATCGGATGGGAAAGGAGAAAAAGAAGGTTACATCACAAAGTAGTGAAATTACAATAAATATTGAGTTTTACAAAGCTTCAAAAGTACAATAGCAAACACTGTCACCAGATACTCAAGTGACAATACCATTACCTAGCACATGCTCCTATTCCTATCTCTGACTAGATATGATATGCATCACAGTAGAAAGTATGCAAAACAATTGCAGCAGCACAGTAGTAGGTCTTTTCCTTGTCGTGCATTGACATCTGTAAAAGAACACAACACCAAAATATACGAACAGCACCCCCTCAAGGGTATTACTCATAGGGACACATTAAGGCAATGGCAAATTTAAAGCTACAGTTTAGAAGTCCATCCCTGACTTGTTCGCCACCTCGTGGTCAAACTCAAAATAGCAGCCTACCATTGTAGTGCAGTACAATAATATAGTTAGTTCTTGATTGTAGAGTGTGGAATCTCCTGAAAAGAAGAAAAAGAACACAACCTAACTAGCTACAAAATAATACTATGGGGCCTACTGCTCCCAGTCCATGAACAGAATCGCTTATCACACACTCTCAGGTGGATAAGGGCAAACATATCTTCTTTGGTAACAAACTAAAAAACATTTCCCTTTTCCCGCACATCTTCCAGCACACATTCATGGGTGGCTGAAGGCACTTCTTCTGTAACCAAACTAAAAAATGGTTACTTCAGGAGTGCGCATGCGCGAGAGCTCCGTTATGGCCGCCTGAGCCATGAGCTTTGCACCACCACGGATTAACGAGCCGCACATTCCCCTCCACAGCCCACGGGGGAACATCCCATCTGCCCGAACGGGTACGGGAACACTGGGGGAGCACCCTGTGATGTCCGGTCCCCCAGTTCGACGGGACCTCGGACCGCAATTTAACACAGCGGGGGTGGACGGGTGTACCAAGATGGCCGCCGGCACGGAATCAATCCAGCCTCATGCTGCCTTACAGGCCAGGGCACCAGAAAACAGGCCAGTACTCACCCCAGCGACTTTAACTTATGCCCAAGCGGCACAGGGCACACCCAGCATGTCCCGGGCAGCCCCTCATGGACCCCACAAGCACCAGGCCCCCTCTCCGGCATCCACGGAGTCCTTGATCGGCAGGCACTTGGAGGACTATACACTATCCCCGTCCGTGCCTTCTCAACCTCTCCCCTCTGCTAACCTGTCCCCTGGCTTTTCAGCCAGGGACATCACCTCACTTCAGGAAGACCTTTTTGCTAAATTCTCTACTCTGTTAGAGAGAGGACTGGCCAATACAGCAACCCAAATCACAAACACTATTAAATCGGATCTCTCTAGTTTGGGTTTCAGAATAGAGGCCATGGAGGACAAAATTGAGAGTACAGTCCCCAGAACCAACCAAAATGCAGCGCACATTCAGACCCTTCAGGATCAACTTGATACAGCCCTCTCCAGGATTGACGACCTTGAAAATAGGTCCAGAAGGTATAATTTCAGAATTAGAGGCCTTCCGGAATCCTTCACCAATATTCCCCTCACGGTTCAGATCTTATCCCAAATATCCCGCCACATTGTCTAGAACTGGACAGAGTGCACAGGGCACTGGGACCCCCCAGAAAAGATGGATCACCCAGAGATATCATAGTAAAACCGCACTTTTATGGTGTCAAGGAGGAGGTCATGCGCCAATCACGCCTGAAGCCTAAAATACAGCATCAGGGGCACCAGTTGCAGATTTTCGCAGATTTGGCTCCATCCACCATCCACAGAAGAAGATCGCTCAAACCACTCCTTACGGTCCTAATTCAACGAGCCATTAAGTACCGCTGGTCCTTTCCCTTTGCTGTGAAGTTCACAATTCACAGTAAAACCCACTCATTTTCCAACCTTCCTGAAGGTGAAAGACTGCTCTTGTCTCTGAAATTAATCTCTCAGGAGGCTCCCATGGACTTCTCCACGTCGTCATCGGGGTCATCCAAATGTCCCCCTCCTGCCAGTCCTGTATCCCCCCCTTTGGAACAAGGGTCCCTCTAAGAAGTGCAAGGACAGAAGACCACCGTAAGAGGTCGTTAGGATCTCCTCACTCCATTGCCCTCTCACGGGCACCTCCTTTGGGATAGTAGTCCCTTCTGTTGATGGAGCGTAAGCTCCAACCCCAAATTTTGGTCCGGTTTGGTCCCCAATCCCAGGACATACTTTGTTTTTATTGTCCCCTCTTCAACAAGTTCCCACTGCCCAAAGATGAGAGACTTTAGTGACTTCCTGCCCAACTACACTTCGGACATTACAGCAGCAGGAATTCTTTGCCCTCTTCCCTCCTGTCGAGGTTTCAAATCAGAAGGGTTCTATTACTCCTGGGACTCCTTTTTTTAATTTTTTTTTTTCATAGAACCCTTACTTCCACCTCATTTTGTTAGGGCCTGGTCTCTTTTTCCCCTCGGCGCTCCTAGCCTCTCCGACCTCCCTCCCCTGCAAAGCGGGGAGGGGGGGTTGGATGGGTCGGGAGGTGTCGGGTGAGGGTAGTTAGCTCTTCAGTCACTACGGGTTACTATTTTTTCTTGTGCTCTCTGTTTTGTGCAATTGGTTGATTACATTTTTGTTGAACATTTGTTTGATGTGCAAAGTTTTTGTTTCAGACACATGTTGTTGCAAGGGTCCGGGTTGGTCCCCTTGCGCCTCTACCCACTCATGGAAAACCGAATGTGTTTTCTTGGTGTGGGACTTCGGTCATCCTCCAAGGGCGACCGACGTTTAAGATTTGGGGTTTGGTGGATATCCCCTCCGCCACTCTCCACGGGTCTTGTTAGAAGACCCTTGCATTTGTCTTTGTTCTTGCATTTGTTCTTGCACTTTCTCCCCCCCTTTTTCCTCCTATTTATTGTTTTTTTTTCTCTTCAAGCCTTTCAACGGGAGACGACCCCACTCAAGCTCCAAACCGACAACGGCTGTTTCAATACCATTCATCCCCTTCCTGACGGTAGAAGTCGTCATAAGGTAAGTGGCTGCCAGTTCGATGGCCCCCCCCCCTCTGTTCCTATGGATGACAACATATCGAAGGGAGTTGATCTCAGGGTGGCATCTCATAACATTCAGGGCTTGAATTCCCCTAGGAAAAGGAGAGTAGCATTTGAACACTAACTACAGATCTCTTAAACTGGACGTAGTGCTACTTCAGGAGATGCACTTTCCGATTCGATACAACCCCAAATTCCTCCACTCACATTATCCATCCTTTTACTTCGCAAATGCACCAAACAAGACAAAAGGGGTTGCAATTCTTTTCTCAGCAAATTTTTCCAAATCTCTGATTTCAGAGATCCAGAGGGCAGGTTTATTCTTGTAAAAGGCACTTTGGAGGGAGTACTATATTCTATAATTTCTTACTACGCCCCTAACAAGGGTCAAGCCACTTTTTTCCAGAACCTCTTTACGACTCTAAACCCCTCCTGGAGGGCAAGGTCATTTTTGGGGGAGATTCTAATGTGGCTTTTGACCAAGGTCTAGATAAAACGAGACCCCATAAGGACCAGCTTACGCGCCCTACGAAACTCAGCACCAGATTAGCTAAAATACTACCCACCAATGGCTTAGTTGACATTTGGAGGGAACTGAACCCCAAGAGTAGAGACTTTACGCACTTCTCCTCCCCCACCATCTATCCTACACCAGGATTGATCACCTATTTATTCCTACAAATCTCATTCCACTGACTAATAAGGCTTCCATATTGGACACACCATGGTCGGACCATTTGCTGGTCCTCCTTTCCTTGAGAAATACACTAACAGGGAAACGGGGTTTATATTGGCAATTGTATGAGTCGCTCCTTAGCGACGCAATCCATACCAAGGTGATAGCAGACGCCATCAAAGATTACTTTCTTTTAAATGATATTGATAACATCTCCCCTGAGACCCTCTGGGCTGCCCACAAGGCTACCATCTGAGGTGAGCTCATCCGGATAGCTACCCAGGTCAAGAAGGGGCGTCTGATTGACATCCAAAAGTTGGAAAAATCCTTTGTAATCTCAAAAGCCGAACACAAAAAACACCCTTCTAAGGTGTCAACAGACCATCTAGATGCGATTAGGCTTGAGCTCAATCTAGCATTAACAGCTAAAGTGGAGAAACACATCCGCTGGAGCGGCGCCAAATATTATTGCCAAAAAGACAAAATAGGACCGATGTTAGCCGCAAAGCTTACTCCCAAATACCACTCTCATTCTTTCCCCAAACTGCGCATAGCAGGACAGCCTTCGACAGCCAACCCGATCAAAATCATGAATGCCTTCCATGAATTTTTCTCCAAACTTTACAATTCTACCCAACCAGAGAGAGGCCCCTTGACCATTTCTTTCCTCCAGAACCTCCAGTTGCCCTCCATTTCCCTGGAACACAAAGACTTAATGGAAGAAGCCTTTACCGCGGAAAAGATAAGGAAGGTTATCAAAGGCATTAAGACCTGACGGTCTATCAGTCCGCTATTACAAGACATTCAGAGAAATATTAGCCCCCCACATGGCAAAATTTTTTAACTCTAAAAGCTCAGGCTCCCCACTAGATCCACACTTGAACGCAGTGATCTCAGTAATCCCCAAACCCAACAAAAACCATGAGGAAGTTGAAAATTACAGACCCATCTCCCTAATTAATAATGACCTGAAAATGTTGACAAAAATTCTTGCTAACCGTCTAGCATCCTTTATTAAATTGTATGTCCACAAAGACCAGGTGGGTTTTATCCCAGGCAGGCAAGGGCCAGACCAAATTAGGAGAGCGGTCGACATTGTCTCCCTTCTCCAATCTAATTGGGTAGGGGGCCCCAAGCAAAAAGGAATGATCCTATCACTGGACTTACATAAAGCCTTTGATTCGATCGAGTAGCCTTATCTATTTTCCCTATTGGAGAGGTGGGGTTTTGGAACAAGATTTTTAGGGGTCCTTGGATCCCTTTACTCCGCCCCGAAGGCGGTGATCCGTCTACAAGGTCAGTATTCCAACCCTTTTAATATAGCAAGAGGCACTAGACAGGGCTGTCCGCTTTCTCCTCTAATTTTTGCCATGGCGATCAAAACACTGGCAATAGCAATAAGATCTAATCCCAACATCCATGGTGTGTCCTGTGGGAACCAAGTCCACAAATGTGTTCTTTTTGCGGATGATATGCTCCTTTTCATCACGTCCCTGATCACCTCCCTCCCAAACCTTTGTAAACTTCTGAAGGAGTTCTCAATGATTTCAGGGTTAAAGGTTAACTACTCTATGTCATATGCATTAAAAATTTCCCTCAAGACAGACACAGTAGTTGCACTTCAAAGTGCCTTTGAATTTAAGTGGAGCAAATACTCCATAGATTATCTAGGGATTAAACTCACTGCTAAAATGGAGCATTTATACACTGCTAACTTCCCTCACACATACTGTAAGCTTGAAGCTGACTTGGGAAACTGGACAAAGGGGGAGGTATCCTGGCTTGGGAGAATCTATGCTGTTAAAATGACATTACTACCACGACTCCTCTACCTTTTCAGGGCCCTTCCAATAAACATTATTAAGGATTAGGGATGAGCCAAACACCCCCCTGTTCAGTTCGCACCAGAACATGCGAACAGGAAAAAAGTTCGTTCGAACACGCAAACAGGAAAAAAGTTCGTTCGAACACGCGAACACCGTTAAAGTCTATGGGACACGAACATGAATAATCAAAAGTGCTAATTTTAAAGGCTTATATGCAAGTTATTGTCATAAAAAGTGTTTGGGGACCTGGGTCCTGCCCCAGGGGACATGGATCAATGCAAAAAAAGTTTTAAAAACGGACATTTTTTCAGGAGCAGTGATTTTAATAATGCTTAAAGTCAAACAATAAAAGTGTAATATCCCTTTAAATTTCTTAGCTGGGGGGTGTCTATAGTATGCCTGTAAAGGGGCGCATGTTTCCCGTGTTTAGAACAGTCTGACAGCAAAATGACATTTCGAAGGAAAAAACCCATTTAAAACTACTCACGGCTATTGCATTGCCGACAATACACATAGAAGTTCATTGATAAAAATGGCATGGGAATTCCCCACAGGGGAACCCCGAACTAAAATTAAAAAAAAAAAAATGACGTGGGAGTCCCCCTAAATTCCATACCAGGCCCTTCAGGTCTGGTATGGATATAAGGGGAACCGCGGCCAAAATTAAAAAAAAATTACGTGGGGTTCCCCCTGAATTCCATACCAGACCCTTCAGGTCTGGTATGGATTTTAAGGGGAACCCCGCGCCAAAAAAAAAAAAAAAACGGCGTGGGGTCCCCCCAAAAATCCATACCAGACCCTTATCCGAGCACGCAACCTGGCAGGCCACAGGAAAATAGGGGGGGGACGAGAGTGCGGCCCCCCCCTCCTGAACCATACCAGGCCACATGCCCTCAACATTGGGAGGGTGCTTTGGGGTAGCCCCCCAAAACACCTTGTCCCCATGTTGATGAGGACAAGGGCCTCATCCCCACAACCCTGGCCGGTGGTTGTGGGGGTCTGCGGGCGGGAGGCTTATCGGAATCTGGAAGCCCCCTTTAACAAGGGGACCCCCAGATCCCGGCCCCCCCCTGTGTGAAATGGTAAGGGGGTACTTACCCCTACCATTTCACTAAAAAACTGTCAAAAATGTTAAAAATGACAAGAGACAGTTTTTGACAATTCCTTTATTTAAATGCTTCTTCTTTCTTCTATCTTCCTTCATCTTCTTCTGGTTCTTCCTCTGGCGTTCTCGTCCAGCATCTCCTCCGCGGCGTCTTCTATCTTCTTCTCCTCGGGCCGCTCCGCACCCATGGCATGCGGGGAGGCTCCCGCTCTTCTCTTCTTCTTCTTCTTCTTCTTCATCTTCTTCTCTTCTTCCTTCTTCTCTTCTTCTCTTCTTCTCTTCTTCATTTTCTTCTCCGGCCGCTCCGCATCCATGCTGGCATGGAGGGAGGCTCCCGCTGTGTGACGGCATCTCCTCGTCTGACGGTTCTTAAATAACAGGGGCGGGGCCACCCGGTGACCCCGCCCCCCTCTGACGTACGGTGACTTGACGGGACTTCCCTGTGACGTCACGGGGAATGCCACAGGGAAGTCCCGTCATGTCCCGTGCGTCAGAGGGGGGCGGGGGCACTGGGTGGCCCCGCCCCCCGTTATTTAAGAACCGTCAGACGAGGAGACGCCGTCACACAGCGGGAGCCTCCCTCCATGCCAGCATGGATGCGGATTGGCCCGGAGAAGAAAATGAAGAAGAGAAGAAGAGAAAAAGAGAAGAAGGAAGAAGAGAAGAAGATGAAGAAGAAGATGAAGAAGGAAGAAGAGAAGAGCGGGAGCCTCCCCCATGCCATGGGTGCGGAGCGGCCCGAGGAGAAGAAGATAGAAGACGCCGCGGAGGAGATGCTGGATGAGAACGCCGGAGGAAGAACCAGAAGAACCAGAAGAAGATGAAGGAAGATAGAAAAAAGAAGAAGCATTTAAATAAAGGAATTGTCAAAAACTGTCTCTTGTCATTTTTAACATTTTTGACAGTTTTTTAGTGAAATGGTAGGGGTAAGTACCCCCTTACCATTTCACACAGGGGGGGCGGGATCTGGGGGTCCCCTTGTTAAAGGGGGCTTCCAGATTCCGATAAGCCCCCCGCCCGCAGACCCCCACAACCACTGGCCAGGGTTGTGGGGATGAGGCCCTTGTCCTCATTAACGTGGGGACAAGGTGTTTTGGGGGGCTACCCCAAAGCACCCTCCCAATGTTGAGGGCATGTGGCCTGGTACGGTTCAGGAGGGGGGGCCGCACTCTCATCCCCCCCTCTTTTCCTGCGGCCTGCCAGGATGCGTGCTCGGATAAGGGTCTGGTATGGATTTTTGTGGGGACCCCACGCCGTTTTTTGTTTTTTTTTGGCGCGGGGTTCCCCTTAAAATCCATACCAGACCTGAAGGGTCTGGTATGGAATTTAGGGGTAACCCCATATCATTTTTTTTTTTAATTTTGGCCGGGGTTCCCCTTAATATCCATACCAGACCTGAAGGGCCTGGTATGGAATTTAGGGGGACTCCCACGTCATTTTTTTTTTTTAATTTTGGTTCGGGGTTCCCCTGTGGGGAATTCCCATGCCGTTTTTATCAATGAACGTCTATGTGTATTGTCGGCAATGCAATAGCCGCGAGTAGTTTTAAATGGGTTTTTTCCTTTGAAATGTAATTTTGCTGTCAGACTGTTCTAAACACCGGAAACATGCGCCCCTTTACAGGCATACTATAGACACCCCCCAGCTACGAAATTTAAAGGGATATTACACTTTTATTGTTTGACTTTAAGCATTATTAAAATCACTGCTCCTGAAAAAACGGCCGTTTTTAAAACTTTTTTTGCATTGATCCATGTCCCCTGGGGCAGGACCCAGGTCCCCAAACACTTTTTATGACAATAACTTGCATATAAGCCTTTAAAATTAGCACTTTTGATTTCTCCCATAGACTTTTAAAGGGTATTCCGCGGCATTCGAATTTGCCACGAACACCCCAAATTGTTCGCTGTTCGGCGAACTTGCGAACAGCCAATGTTCGAGTCGAACATGAGTTCGACTCGAACTCGAAGCTCATCCCTATTAAGGATCATTTGACATAATTCCAAAGAAAGGTCAACAAATTCATTTGGGGTGGAAGAGGACATAGAATCCAGCAAAGATCCCTGTTCCTACCCAGACCACAATGGGGTTTAGGGCTTCCCCAGCTATTTTGGTATTTTCAAGCTGCCAGGTTGGCCCAACTCTCCTCAGTCTATCTCAAGGGCTGAGAAACCAGACTGGATTCAAATAGAAAGACAGGCTGCACCATCTTACACCCTTGACTTCCTACTCTGGGTTCCCCCAAGAAATCGTCCCCCAATACTTTCCCCTACCCTCTCCCAATCACTGAAAATCTGGGACAATTTGAGAAATAACCCTGCATTAACTTCGAGTAGCCACCCTCTAGCGCACATTTTCAATAACTCTGACTTTAAGCTGGGCCTAGACATTAAAGCCTTTAAATGGTGGCTGGACAAGGGGTTGTATCGAATCGGACACTTCTTCACATCCATTGGCCCTATTTCCCTGGATTTTTGTGTTAATCAACTTGAGATCCCGAATTCAGAACGTTATAGATTTTACCAAATAAGCCACTTCCTTCACCACATCTGGTTGGAGAAAACCTCGCCTCCCAGATTCACACTCTACGAATTATGGTGTGGGCAGTCCACAGAACAGAGAGGTGGAATCTCCATCATCTATCAGTCACTGTCTCACCAATCCTCAAAGACCCCATACATGCTCGCTTGGGAGAGCGACCTATCCCTCAACTGGGACATAGAGAGATGGAGGGTCTCCTTTAATAGATCCTTTAAGGGCATTATGAATATCTCTCTAATTGAATCCAGCCTCAAGGTCATTACTAGATGGTACCTTACCCCGGACAGACTGGCCAAAATGTTCCCTTCAGCAGACCCCAGGTGCTTCCGAGGGTGTCAACTCTCAGGCTCCATAGTTCACATATGGTGGGAATGTCCAAGATTAAGGCCCTACTGGAGCAAGATTTTCTCCCTGATTCGAAAAGTTACGAAGGCTCAGATTCCGAAAACCCCAGCCATACCCCTCCTTAATGCAAATTTACCCAAAACAACTAAACAGACACGCAAATTAATACATTTCATCCTCCTTGGTGCCAGCTTACCATTGCCAAAGCTTGGAAACAACCCAAGGTTTCCTTCAAAGCCACTACACGTAAATTATCTTGGATTATGTCCCAAGAGCATTCTCCACAACACCAAAAAGCCATTTGAAGCCACCTGGGAACCTTGGGCCCAGTATATGGGCATTTCCCTTATACCAGGAGTTCAACCATAAAGTTCTTCGGTTCTACGGGGGACGCGTGGTCCTCTCCCGTTGATAGGCTCTCTACTCTTCCCCTCCCTTCTCTACCCCCTCTCTTCTCCTCTTCTTTCCCCTCTTTACACCCTCCTTCTCCTAAGGTACACAGAGAGATCCCCTGACTTCATTATAATTAGGTCTACATTGAGAGGTCCCCCCCTTTGGGGCTAGCAAATCAGGTAATAGCATCATTAATGTTTATCCTGGATCCCATGCCTGTCCGGCGAAGACTTGAAACTGGAGGCTGGGCTTGAGATTCCGCCGGGCACAGCATGATCCCAAGAGGGATCATGCTGTGCCCGGCGGAATCTCAAGCTCGGCCTCAGGTAATAGCATCATTAATGTTTATCTTGGATAAAGTTCTTCGGTTCTACGGGGGACGCGTGGTCCTCTCCCATTGATAGGCTCTCTACTCTTCCCCTCTCTTCTCCACCCCCTCTCTTCTCCTCTCCTTTCCCCTCTTTACACCCCCCTTCTCCTAAGGTACACAGAGAGATCCCCTGACTTCATTATAATTAGGTCTACAAAGGGATCATGCTGTGCCCGGAGGAATATCAAGCCCGGCCTCCAGTTTCAAGTCTTCGCCGGACAGGCATGGGATCCAGGATAAACATTAATGATGCTATTACCTGATTTGCTAGCACCAAAGGGAGGGACCTCCCAATGTAGACCTAATTATAATGAAGTCAGGGGACTTCATTATAATTAGGTCTACAGGGAAATAGGGCCAATGGATGTGAAGAAGTGTCCGATTCGATACAACCCCTTGTCCAGCCACCATTTAAAGGCTTTAATGTCTAGGCCTGGCTTAAAGTCAGAGTTATTGAAAATGTGCGCTAGAGGGTGGCTACTCGAAGTTAATGCAGGGTTATTTCTCAAATTGTCCCAGATTTTCAGTGATTGGGAGAGGGTAGGGGAAAGTATTGGGGGACGATTTCTTGGGGGAACCCAGAGTAGGAAGTCAAGGGTGAAGGATGGTGCAGCCTGTCTTTCTATTTGAATCCAGTCTGGTTTCTCAGCCCTTGAGTAGACTGAGGAGAGTTGGGCCAACCTGGCAGCTTGAAAATACCAAAATAGCTGGGGAAGCCCTAAACCCCCTTGTGGTCTGGGTAGGAACAGGGATCTTTGCTGGATTCTATGTCCTCTTCCACCCCAAATGAATTTGTTGACTTTTCTTTGGAATGATGTCAAATGATCCTTAATAATGTTTATTGGAAGGGCCCTGAAAAGGTAGAGGAGTCGTGGTAGTAATGTCATTTGGGGTGCTGGCGGAACCTCTCCTTGCCCCCTCCCATTTTTGTACAAAAAATACATAATTGGAAGGGTTATAGTGGCTTCATAGGTACCTGTTATTGTGTTAGACATTAGCCTGATCCATACTTTATGTTTTTGGCTTATCGTGTACCCACCACAGGGGATTATATTGCATAGTTTGGCTTTCTTTATCTTTTTCTTCTATTGTTTTATATTATTGGAAAATCAATAAAATATTTTGAAAGTAAAAAAATGGTTACTTCACACAACACAAGTCTTCTTTGCACTGTCCTTTCAGTGCTGAGGCACACAGCTTAGCAACAGAAAAATAGGAAACCATAACTTGGTTCAAACAATAGGTATCTTGCAGCTTTACTCACTTTGCAGTAATAGACAGAGTCTCAATCTTTGGGAACACTTCTAAATCCCCAGGGCACTCGGCCGAGTGTCTCTGGTAACAATGGCAGCCGCCATGGTAGTAGTCACCTACGGAGTCCTGGTAGTTGGCACGCTGGTCACCATCACAACTTCTCAGTTCGTGTTTGCAGCGAATCTCCACGTGGACTGAGGATGCTGCATGTGCACCGCTCCTTCTAAGCTGGTTGCTTCTCTCCCTACAGACATACTGGCGCTGAAACTCTTCCCCGACGATAACCAGGCAAAACTTCCATGCAGTTAAAGCTTGCATTGCTGGCCAAAGTGACAAACTCCAGTACTTTCACAAAAATAGGCGCAACACTTTAGGAGAATATAGAAAAATGCTGCGCTAAAACCCAACAAATTAAAATGAGAAACAGCAAAAGCAGCTAGCACACAAACAAACCAAGTCCCATAAAGATGCAAATAAATAAAGTGCATCACTAAAAATATCTAGCATGTACTCGATATATATGTGAAAAAATTATGATACTGAATACACATGTGAAAAAGTGAGTATAACAGCAAACAAATATGAGAAGCCGGCAGTGAAACCTGCTAAGATTAATCAAAGTGTCTGTAGTGAAATATGGAACAGCAAGAGGTGGAAGTCCATAAGATGTGGGGTAAAAGTACCATTGCCATTTTTTACCTGCTTGTGATCACTTTTACTTTGTATGGTTTTATCCAATAAATCCCATTTTTTTTCCCTACACCATGTGGAGCTTCCTTTTTTCTTTTTCCGTGGCTCCATTTTGAACTTTTTCCTCCTGACCATTCCGTTCCGGAATCGGAGAACATGTGTGACAGTGGTTCAACTTCCGCCTGTGACAACTGCCCCTCACCGGTGACCATGGCCTATAGGACATCATTCGGTTGGACATCACGGGAGACCACCCCCCCATGCCTATTTGACGCACTGCTATACAGCATGTGCGTCCTATGGATCTGGTAAGGGTATTCATTTATTTCCATTGAAGATCTGTGTGCCTTGGTATCTGTGGTCGCTAGACATGTGCAGGATGAAAAAATTTGTTTAGTTTAGTTTAGTTTTGGTTCGTTATTTAACTAAATTAGTTTAGTTAAATTAGTTGCATTCATCACATTTGTTTTCGGGATTTGTTTAGTTTCGTATTCGAATTTGAAAAAATTCGACCGCATTCGAAAAAACTATCAAATTCAAAAAAAATTTTACCGAATTCGAAAAAAACTATCAAATTCGAAAAAATTCTACCGCATTCGAAAAAAAAACGATCAAATTCGAAAAAATTCTACCACATTCGAAAAAAACGATCAAATTCGAAAAAAGTCTACCGCATTCGAAAAAAATTTGACCGAATTTGAAAAAGTAAACTCTATATAACCATTTTGTGAAATTCGAATTTCATATAGAATGAAATCGAATTCCAATAGAAAAGATTCAAACAGAATAAAAAATAAGAATAGCATGCAAAAACAATAGAACAGAATAGAAAAAAATATAATATATTCTATTCTAATCTTTTCTTTTCAAATTCAAATTCATTCTGTACCAAATTCCAATTCCGGAAGATGTTTTATATATATTGTTCTATTGTTTTTTCTATTCTAGTCTTTTCTATTAGAATTCGATTTCATTCTATTTCTATATAACCATTTTCTGAAATTCGAATTTCGTATAGAATGAATTTGCATTCAAATAGAAAAGATTAGAAAAAAATTTAAAATAATAGAAAAGAATAGCATAGAAAAACCATAGACCATAACCATAGAAAAAGCATAGAAAAAAATAATTATATATATATATATATATATATATATATATATATATATATATATATATATATATATATATATATATATATATATATATATATATATATATTATATTTTATTCTATTCTGTTCTATTGTTTTTCTAGTCATTTTTCTATTATTTTCTATTCAAATCTTTTCTATTCAAATTCAAATTCATTCTCGAATTTCGTCTGGAATGAATTCAAATTCGAATAGAAAAGTTTAGAATAGAAAAGAATAGCATCGAAAAACAATGGAACAGAATAGAAAAAAAATATTATATATATCTATATATATATAGATATATATATATATATAGATATATCTATAGATATATCTATACATATATCTATAGATATATCTTTATATATATATATATATCATCTTCCGAAATTCGAATTTCATATAGACTGAAATAAAGTTTGAATAGATAAGATTAAAATAGAATAGAAAGTAATAGAAACGAATAGCATAGAAAACAATAGAACAGAATAAAAAAAAATTATATATATATATATATATATATATATATATATATATATATATATATATATATACCTATATATATATATATACATATATATAAATAGAGATACATATATATATATATAGATACATATATATATATATATATATATATATATATATATATATATATATATATATATATATATATATATATATATATATATATATATATATATATATATATATATATATATATATATATATATATATATATATATATATATATATATATATATATATATATATATATAGATTGAAGTGTAGTAGAGGAGAACCACACACAGCTTTCAATCTAGTGTCAGCAAACAGGTCCTCCCACCGACCTTGTATATATAAAAACAAAGTTCAGATGTGTTCTGACTGATCTAAGGAAGGGTGCAAACAAATCAGCCTGAAACGTAATCTTTGTCTGAACAAATGATTGTAATGATTCTGTTTGGAATGACTCTACTTGCTTTGTAATCTTTTTCTAAAGATTTGATGGAATAAAGCAACATATTTTTAAGTGCAGCAACCTTTGGAACTTTATATATATATATATATATATATATATATATATATATATATATATATTATTCTATTGTTTTTCTAGTCTATTCTTTTCTATTCTTTACTTCTATTCTAATTCGATTTTTGAAATTAGAATTTCTGAAAATGGTTATATATATATATATATATATATATATATATATATATATATATATATATATATATATATATATATATATATATATATATGGCCATTAATATAATTATATTATAATAATAATATTAATAATAATAATATTCTAATTTTTTCTACTCAAATTCAAAATGATTCTATACGAAATTTGAATTTCGGAAAATGTATATATATATATATATATAAACATTTTCCAAAATTCAAATTTCGTATAGAATCATTTTGAATTTGAATAGAAAAGATTAGAATAGAATAGAAAATAATAAAAAAGAATAGAATAGAAAAACAATAGAACAGAATAGAATAAAATACAATGTTTTTCTAGTTTATTCTTTTCTATTATTTTCTTTTCTATTCTAATCTTTTCTATTCAAATTCAAATTCATTCTATACGAAATTCGATTTTCAGAAGCCATGTTCCGAAATTCGAATTTTGTATAGAATGAATTCGAATTTGAATAGAAAAGACTATTAAAGAATAGAAAATAATAGAAAAGAAAAGAAAAGCATAGAAAAACAATAAAACAGAATAAAAAAAATATTATATATATGTATTCTATTGCTTTATGATTTTATATTCTATTTTATTGTATTTTTTAGAAAATCGATTTCTATTGTTTTTAAATTCTATTCAAATTTGTTTTCGAATTCGATTATGTTTTGCGAATTCGATTTGAATATGTTTTCGACTTCGATTCGAATATGTTTTTGAATATGTTTTCGAATTTGATTCAAATTTGTTTTCGAATTCGATTCGAGTTTGTTCGCTTTTTTCGGATTCATTTAAATTCATCACTTTTGTAATTCGGAAATTCGGATGCATCCGAATTTCCGAATAATGAAAAATTTGTCCAAATTCCTTCCAATTTGAGTGCTCATATACCTCCTGGTTAATGGTACCCTCTTATTGAAGAAGACATCCCTTTTACCCCACATCTTATGGACTTCCACCTCTTGCTGTTCCATATTTTACTACAGACACTTTGATTAATCTTAGCAGGTTTCATTGCCAGCTTCTCATATTTGTTTGCTGTTATACTCACTTTTTCACATGTGTATTCAGTATCATAATTTTTTCACATATATATCGAGTACATGCTAGATATTTTTAGCGCTCTACTTTACAACACTTTAGGAAACACATTCCCATCACATCAAAAGGACAGTCCATCAAGTACAACACAATTTCAGATGAAAAATCCAAATTCTGCTTGCAGTTGCTATGGGCAACACTCTCAAAGGAAGCCCCACGTCGGGTGCCAAAATGTAGCGCTATCGGTAACCAGTCCTGGCACATTTGGCTCTACTGATGTCCAATAGGTACATGTGAATGTCCCAGACCCACTTACTTGGTGATAAATGTCCCAAACACATTCCTTCTCAGGGTGTAAGTCCTTTTTCCGTGTGGTGGTGGATTAATTAAGGGCGCCAGTCACTTTGGATACATTTTAGATGTTTTAATAATGAACATGCATGAAGAGTGGGAAGAAGGGTGGAGGAAACACAGGATACCTGAGGGTTCCATTAACAATACACAGTCTCTAGTTCCATACATGGTCTTCTCACTAATATCAATACTTCTGTAATAGAACTCTGCTGGATGGAATATACCTCATAAATGTGGCTCCTTGACAGCTGAGGTTCCTGTGTATTCTCAGTCTTAGCACACAAGGCAGGACAGCAGTAGGAAGGTTCATGGGGTGCTTCCCAGCTCGGTCGGTCACTCACCATCCCTGTGGTAGGACAACCACAGCTTTGCTTCCCCAAATGGCCAGTAATACTTCATCTCAGTCAGCAGCTTAGGGACACCTCCCATGACAGGAGATCCCTCAACAGTCCATACCTCTAGGCCCTAAGGTCTGATGCCTAGATAAGTGGATCACACAGACATCCTCTCAAGGGAAATCCCTGGAGGGAAAAAGAAAGAGCAGGAAGTGACTCAGATATTTAATAAAAGCCACAAAATCTCTGCGCTTAGGACAGATGACAGGGGAGAGAGAAAAGGGGGGGGAGGGAAGAAGAAGGAGGAGTACAGAGAGAAGATGCAGGGGGTATATACCCCAAAGGTGAGAGAGGAAGGAAGAGGGAAAAAGAGGGAGGATATAGCCAAAAAAGAGAATCTAAGGTATGCTGCCTCCCCTAGTTAAGCCCTCAAAGAGGACTAACATGTATAAAAGAATGTAAGTGGGGGTATGGCGCTCCCTTGTGAGGGGTATGAGTGAATAAAGTATATGTGATACAGTAAGTGCTGAAGAAAGTTGAATGAATTAATATATAGTATGTGACATACGCAAAGGGTGAAGAGTGCAATAACTCATAATGGATTACCCTAAAACATTATTAGGAAGTGTGAACCAAAAAACATGTGATGAAAAACCCTTATATATATTGCATACACATGTATAACAAATGTAAGGTAGTGGCAAAAAGTGACCACTAGGTGCTGCTGCTATATACACTATGCAGCTAATGTGATGAATACAGCGTGTTATAAAAGTGAATGACAAATCCAATCAAATCCAAAAAATAAAACGAAAAATTATATGGAATAAAAGAAAAAACCAAATCGCAAAAAGTTTGTTCAAAGGTGGTACGTCCCAAATTGTAAAAAAGTTCCAAGAGCTTTAGTGACTGTAGTGCACACAAAGGTGAATATCCGTGACTTCTGTGCTCCCCTTTTGGCTCCCCACTCACCAGCTCCCAGTACCCCTGCAGGGGTGATAGACACTTTAAGATCCCAATGCCGTCCTCTTGGTCGGTGTCCCGTGGTTGCTAAGAAATGATATCCTCTCTCCCAGGAGTTCCAGGTTACCGCTTCATACCACGTCCAAGAAGGGGATCACCAGAGAAATCCTCATAGGAAAAGATGCCACCTCATAGTGTAGTATGATTAAAATCTTTAATAAAATAATACTCCCCAAAGGGAAAAGATAAAATCCACACAGCACTACACTACGGGTGAAGCCGAAAGCCAGGAAGTGCACGCTGCGGGAAAGCACTTCCTGGCTTTCGGCTTCACCCATAGTGTAGTGCTGTGTGGATTTTATCTTTTCCCTTTGGGGAGTATTATTTTATTAAAGATTTTAATCATACTACACTATGAGGTGGCATCTTTTCCTATGAGGATTTCTCTGGTGATCCCCTTCTTGGACGTGGTATGAAGCGGTAACCTGGAACTCCTGGGAGAGAGGATATCATTTCTTAGCAACCACGGGACACCGACCAAGAGGACGGCATTGGGATCTTAAAGTGTCTATCACCCCTGCAGGGGTACTGGGAGCTGGTGAGTGGGGAGCCAAAAGGGGAGCACAGAAGTCACGTATATTCACCTTTGTGGGCACTACAGTCACTAAAGCTCTTGGAACTTTTTTACAATTTGGGACGTACCACCTTTGAACAAACTTTTTGCGATTTGGTTTTTTCTTTTATTCCATATAATTTTTCGTTTTATTTTTTGGATTTGATTGGATTTGTCATTCACTTTTATAACACGCTGTATTCATCACATTAGCTGCATAGTGTATATAGCAGCAGCACCTAGTCGTCACTTTTTGCCACTACCTTACATTTGTTATACATGTGTATGCAATATATATAAGGGTTTTTCATCACATGTTTTTTGGTTCACACTTCCTAATAATGTTTTAGGGTAATCCATTATGAGTTATTGCACTCTTCACCCTTTGCGTATGTCACATACTATATATTAATTCATTCAACTTTCTTCAGCACTTACTGTATCACATATACTTTATTCACTCATACCCCTCACAAGGGAGCACCATACCCCCACTTACATTCTTTCAGATATTTAATAGCTCTCCCAGCATGCACAGCAAGCTCCCCAGGTCTGCTGATTGGCCAGCTATTAAATATCTATAATGTGCAGTAATATCTCTAGCACGCCCTGCTGGAGAACACTCACACAGCATGTGACTGAGAATAATCATTGGACACTTAGAGTGCACAGCCAGCACACAGCTAAGCTGACTAATACTACACTAACAGATCACAATACCCAGAAAAAAGAATTTAGGAAATCACTACATCCCTACACACAACTTTTCAAGGCAGGTGTATTCACCAACTCCTCCTCACCAAATACCTAGCACTACTTCCTGTCTTGCTTCCTGGAGGCTCTTAAATCTGTGTGTGCTGGAACCCCTGTAGTCAGGGGTGGAGGTTCTTTCCCACCCGAATATCACATCAGAGCCTCTAAAATTCCGGGTCCCAAATATCTCTCTATTAACACAGAGAGAACTGCAAGTCAGTCCTCTCCTGACTAAGGCTATTCCCGGGAATTCTTCACCCCTCCTGGGTGACCCCCTGAATACAACCACACTTCCCTTAAAGGGACCATAACCCAAATATCGGTACTATATAGCACCCGTCCAGGACCCAACCTTGGCGTCCTGTACAATATATATACTAGACTGACTGTAATATACAGTATCTCACAAAAGTGAGTACACCCCTTACATTTTTGTACATTTTTTTTATATCTTTTCATGTGACAAGACTGAAAAAATTACACTTTGCTACAAATAGCAAGTAAAGTAGTGAGTGTACAGCTTGCATAACAGTGTAAATTTGCTGTTCTCTCAAAATAACTCAACACACAGCTATTAATGTCTAAACTGCTGGCAAAAAAAGTGTGTACACCTCTAGTGAAAATGTCCACATTGGGCCCAAAGTGTCAACATTTTGTGTGGCCACCATTATTTTCAAGCACTGCCTTAACCCCCATGGGCATGGAGTTCACCCGAGCTTCACAGGTTGCCACTGGAGTCCTCTTCCACTCCTCCATGATGACATCACGAAGCTGGTGGATGTTAGAGACCTTGCGCTCCTCCACCTTCCATTTGAGGATGCCCCACAGATGCTCAATAGAGTTTAGGCCTGGAGACATGCTTGGCCAGTCCATTACCTTTACCCTCAGCTCCTTTAGCAAGGCAGTGGCCATTTTGGAGGTGTGTTTGGGGTCATTATCATGTTGGAATACTGCCCTGCAGCCCAGTCACCGATGGGAGGGGATCATGCTCTGTTTCAGTATGTCACATTACATGTTGACATTCATGGTTCCCTCAATGAACTGGGGTTCCCCTTGAAGCAGAGAAATTATAAATCCCACTTTGGTGGATTCTAGTGAAAAAGTCCCGGGTTGAAGAGCAAAATACGCCTGACATGTGTTGTGGAAGGCCCGGAATTTAGTTTGGCCCCTCTCTGGAGTGGGGAGTCTGGGTTTGGGTGGTAGCATCACCATTGAGGGAGTGGAAACACTCTGTGTAGGTGCAGCAGAGGATGCTGAAGCTGCACTAGCAGGAACTGTTAAATTCTGTACCTGTTCTTCAAGCTTAACGTAACCCTCCTGTAGAGATTTCATGGCCTGCGTGAGGGCTGCGAGGTGCTGACAAATCTCCTCCACCAGTGAGGTTCCTATTGCAGGCTGAGACATCACTGTAGTGATAATACATGTCCCCTGGGGCAGGACCCGGGTCCCCAAACACTTTTTATGACAATAACTTGCATATAAGCCTTTAAAATTAGCACTTTTGTTTTTTCATGTTAGTGTCCCATAGACTTTAACGGTATTCCACGGCTTTCAAATTTGCCACGAACAACGCATAATGTTCGCTGTTCGGCGAACAGATGAACACCTGATGTTCGAGCCGAAATTACGTATGACTCGAACAACGGGCTCATCCCTACTATTGACACACCATGTGTGTGGAGGGCATGGCAATGCCCCACAGGTTGAGTATGCTGCGCCATGCTCTCCAACTATTTCTGGCCTCATTAGTCTTGTCCCATGCATGCTCGATGACAAAATCGCGACATGCATGCGCCGGCGTTCGGCGCCATATCTCAGGCCCTGTCTACAGTGTACAACGTAGACACTGTCAGGGTGGACATCAAGCTCCATGGATTCCTAGAAGCAGGTATGCTATTGCTATTTGGTTGCTTGTGCCCACACAAACTTTTGACATTGATGTGCTGCCTTTGCAAGATCCAGGATGCCTATATTTATAGGTTCTGGTTCCAAACACTACCAGAATATCCCTTTATCTCTGTAGGACAAGGACCGAGGGACACATATCCAGTACACTCTCTCCTTTTATATGAAGGATTGTGGAAAGGCCTGACCCGGCCTATACTCGAAGATTTTCCTTGACCAATTAAGGTAAATAACACTCCCTTCAATTACAAGTTAATGAACACACTATTAAGGAGGTTATTTGTTCCATAGTTTTTTATTTCATTTCTGTGCCGCTGTTCATTACTAAAGTTGGTAGGAAGGTGCAGTAGACAATAGTAACTTCCCTTCTTTGTTTTTTTTTATTCTCAGTTTCTGCTACCAATTCAACACGCAAATTGTGTGGGGTAAATTGATACTGCATCCTCCATGGGGCATTATAGGTTCAAACAAAGACTAGACCAGACCTCCAACCATGCCATCCACTGTCAGTGACGGCTCAGTCTCTGTATGAATATTTGTACGGTTGAGTGCTGCAGCATTTACTATATGCTGGTAGGTTGCCCATGAACATTTACAGGTTGGACTTGATGGACTTGTGTCTTTTTTCAACCTTACCAACTATGTATTTATGTAACATGGGATGTGCCTCTTCTCATCATGCTATGCCAATATATCTTTTGCATTACAAATTATTTGCTTTATTTCTCTTTTTGTTATTTACTAGAACATAGATTCTCCTGTATAAATACCCCTGACGAAAGGGCTTGAACCTGAAATGAGTCAGTACCAAAGATTTTTCTCGGACATTGGAGAGTAACTACTCAGACCCTATGTACATTGATATTCAACTGCAAGAAATTATGTGTTTTTGTTAATTGTCCATGTGTTTTTTTTATCAATCATCACACATGATCATTTTTTTACCCAATTTCAATAAAACCCATTTAGGGGGTACTTCTTTCTTTCAATATGTACGGATGTGGCAACTTACTACAATGTTCTGATATGGTGAAAACATATTTCTATGTTTTTTTTTGTTGCAATTCATTTTTTTTTGTTACAATGCTTTAACGACCTCAATACAGGGCACTTACACCCCCTTCCTGCCCAGACCAATTTTCAGCTTTCAGCGCTCTCACATTTTAAATGACAATTACTTAGTCATGCAACACTGTACCCATATGAAATTTGTGTCCTTTTTTTCCACATAAATAGAGCTTTCTTTTGGTGGTATTTAATCACTAGTGGGTTTTTTTAAGCTATAAATAAAAAGACCATAAATTTTGTGAAAAAAACGCCTTTTTCTTTGTTTCTGTCATAAAATTTTGCAAATTAGTAATTTTTCTTCATAAATTTTGGCCAAAATTTATACTGCTACATAGCTTTGGTAAAAATAACCCAAATTAGTGTATATTATTTGGTCTTTGTGGAAGTTATAGAGTCTACAATCTATGGTACCAATCACTGAAAACTGATCACATCTGATCAGGCCTTCAGTACATCAGGTGTATCTCATTTCGTGAGACACTAACAAGTCAGGAAAGTACAAATTACCCCTTTTTAGAAAGTAGACATTCCAAGGTATTAAATAAGTAGCATGGTGAGTTTTTTAAGTTGTAATTTTTTCCCACAATTCTTTGCAAAATGAAGATTTTTTTTTCAAAATCGTGATATTATCAGGTTATTTCTCACACACAGCATATGAATATCACAAATTTCACTCCAAATTACATTCTGCTACTCTTCCCGAGTATGGGGATACCACATGTGTGAGACTTTTACACAGCCTGGCCACATACAAAGGCCCAACATTGAAGTAGCACCTTCAGGCATTCTACAAGCATAAATGACACATCTCATTTCTCAACCACCTATTACACTTTTGAAGGCCCTGGAGCACCAGGACAATGGAATTGCCCACAAAATGATCCCATTTTGGAAAACAAACACCCCAACGTATAATCTATGAGGCATAATGAGTCTTTTGAACGGTTCAAATAAACAGTAAAATAAAAGCATTTCTTTTACACAAAGTTGTCAATATATAAGTTTTTTCTAACACATAGCATGTATATAGCAAAAATTACAACCCAAAATACATTCTGCTACTCTTCCCGAGTACCACATGTGTGAGACTTTTACACAGCCTGAGGCCCACCATTGAAGTAGTACCTTCAGGCGTCCTAGGAGCATAAATTACACATCTCATTTCATTCCTACCTATCACACTTTTGAAGGTCCTGGAGCACCAGGACAATGGAATTACCCACAAAATGACCCAATTTTGGAAAGCAAACACCCCAACCTATATTCTATGAGGCATGGGCTGCAGATAGGTACTCGGGTACTCTGATGGACTGCAGATAGGTACTCGGGTAACTTGATGAGCTGCAGACAGGTACTCGGGTAACTTGATGAGCTGCAGACAGGTACTCGGGTACTCTGATGGGCTGGTGACAGATACTCAGGTACTCTGATGGCCTGGTGACAGGTACTCCGATGGCCTGGTGACAGGTACTCGGGTTCTCTAAAGACCTGGTGACAGGTACTCAGGTACTCTGATGGGCTACAGATAGGTACTCGGGGACACTGATGGGCTGGTGGGCTCTGATGGGCTGGTGACAGGTACTGGGGTACTCTGATGGGCGGTGACAGGTACTCAGGTACTCATTACTCATATGAACTGTGACAGGTACTCGGGTACTCAGATGGACTGTGACAGGTACTCGGGTACTCAGATGGACTGTGACAGGTACTCAGGTACTCTGGCACTCATATGGACTGTAACAGGTACTCATATGAACTGTGACAGGTACTCGGGTACTCAGATGAACTGTGACAGGTACTCAGATGAACTGTGACAGGTACTCGGGTACTCAAATGAACTGTGACAGGTACTCGGGTACTCAGATGGACTGTGACAGGTACTCAGGTACTCAGATGAACTGTGACAGGTACTCGGGTACTCAGATGGCCTGTGACAGGTACTCGGGTACTCAGATGGACTGTGTGTGATAGGTACTTAGATGAACTGTGACAGGTACTTTGATGGGTGGTGACAGGTCCTCTTTATTGGGGGGAATCAGTGTGGGTTGGTGTACACTGTAAGTGGTAATGAGAGGTTATTGCAATCTCCTTCTCACGCACAATCGGTGTGTGAGGAGGAGAACCTGGTAACATCTCGTTACCGCTCTATGTTTACATTTAGTGATCGGCTGTGAAAGGATCACAGCCGATCACGTGGTAAACAGCCACTGGCCAATGGCCGTTTACCAGCATCGATGACGAGCAGCGTTCTCAGGAACACGCTACCACCGACGTGCACGCACAGCGCACATGCGTCCTGCAAAGTGGGGCAGTACCATCTGTGATCGGCCGTGACTTCATCATGGCGATCATGTGGTAAACAGCCATGACCAATGGCTGTTCACCCCCTTAGTGGCGAGCGGTGTCTCCGTGACACACCGACACCGAAGGTACAGGGCTGTGTGCACACGATCGCGCGCATGCCCTATTTAAATGGACGGACATCATATGACGCCCACCCAGGACAAGAGCCGCGCCGCCTGGCCGTCATATGATGGCCGGTGGGCAGCAAATGGTTAAAGGGGTTAATGCATAAAGGGGGTGATAGGTGCGTTGGGGGGGCAATTACAAGAACTGATCCCCTGTATGGCTCTCCATGCAGAAGCTGAAGGCCAGGGGAGGAACAGGAGGAGAAGCTGGCTTTCAGCTACTACATGGAGAGCCATATAGGGGATTGGTTCTTGTAATTTCTCACACAAAACCTAGTGTGACATGGAAACCAAAAATGCCCCCTGGAGTATGGACGGGGTTTCCATTGAGATCCCTGAAGCTGTGCCAGTGTGCATGGGTGGTTAGGTAGTGACCAGGCACAATCGCAACACCCCATGTGCATGCCTATGTTTCCAGTTCATTTCTATTTTTATGTAGCCCACCCCCTTAAGGGCCGCAGATGAACTGGGATCCCCCAGCCTGCACTGCCATGCATACTGAATTTTCACAGGCACTTCATTGACAAAAAACAGTCAGTGATTTTGTCTTTGTGGTTTATTGAAGGTTAATAACATGGATGGAGATAGCAAATTATGGGATGCCCACTTAACTTCAGTAACAACACTTTAACAGCATCTTCAGGGGCATCTTCCTACGCACAGTCTATATTTAGTCTATATACAGCCTCATTGACACTTCCCTTGCACTTTACTTGCTTACAGAACTCCAGCAAGATCACTGTAGATAAATCTGACAGACACAGTGAGATTTAGCAATGGCCTTTTGCAGGCAGGAACTCAAAGCCCCTTGTTCTGTAGCAGTATTCAGTGATCAGCTTGCACTCTTTCTTCTGTGGCTACTGGTCCCAACACCACCTTTTCAGGATCTGCCAATCCACCTGGCTTCAGCTGTCCCTTTCACTAGCCCTCCAGGCTATATTTCCTCCAAAGCCCTCCAGGCTGTCACTCTCACCAGCCCACCTGGCTGACTCTGCAGAAGATCTCCCAGGGAAGGGATGAAGACTTTGCACAATGTTGTCGTCAGGGAGAACTTGCTACGTATGGCAGTCTCACCCTTGCAAGTCCCCAGTAGTGCTGGTCTACTCACACTGTCCTCCACTTGCTCCTCTGCCTCCAGGAAGGGCTTCCTCGGTGTGTTGTGGCAGGATCCTCCAGCACCTGAGCCCCGGCCCAAGGTCATCCCCCTAGACAGCCACCACAGCACTAAATCTCCATCTTCCACTCGATTGCCCCTACTGGCATGGCTCATGCCTATTTATGAGGTGAGCCTGCAGCCTGACAGCACTTTACTGAGGAATAGCTGAGGCCCTCATAAATATTCCAAACAGCCCCTCCTAACCTCCACCCACTTGCTCTAGAAGTTTCTACAACCTTCTAGACCAGGGGGAGGTACCAGAGGAATTGTCAGGATGAGTCATCCAGCCCAGACTCACTGAACATTGACCCAGATTAACAGCTCAGGCTTAGCCCTGAGCTAAATAAATTTGCTTACACTAACAGATGTACACTAACATCTAGCACACAGTAGAGGATGCTACATTTATATTTACATAAAAAGACATTCTTAGAACTATACATTACAACACACATCAGCAGAAAATGAAGAGTAAAAATTAAGAGCAAAAAATGTCCTTATAGGAATAAACATTCTGTCAGAACTTGTCATTACATGGGTCACTTTCTGGTGGCACTGCTGTGCTGGAGTCGAAGGGTGCAGTTTCAGTGGCCACCAGTGGATGTCTCCCAGCAGCTGGGCTGTCCGAGTAATTAGGCTGCACCTGGGCTGCTGGAAGGTATATAATCCTGTCCTTGAGTGAAGTTCAGTGCTTCTTTTACCATATAAGTTCAGTGCTTCAGTGTTCTTCCTGTGAGCCTTTTCCCTGCCTAATCTTGACCCTTGTTCCTGTACCTGCTCCTGAGACCTGCTCCTCCCAAGATCCCAGTACTTTTGTCCCTGCTACCCTTGTTTTCTGTCTCTGTCCTTACCTTGCTTGACTCAGGTGTGCTCCCTAAATTTCTACATAGTCAGTTAAGTTTTTATTTGGGTGCTGCACTTTCATGTTTATGTGTCACTTACATTTATTTATAAAGAAAAAACCCATGCGCTACCAAAAAAGGTGATGAAACTAAAGAGTTAAACTGTGTTAACTACTTGCTGACCAGCTACTACCTTTATACAGCAGCAGTTTGGCTCTCCTGCTCGAATAGCCGTAGCTGTATGGCGGGCACTTTAAGGGCTCTAGGGGATGTGATGCCAAAAGTCATGTGCGTGGCTGGCACCCGCAATGTTCGCCGTCAACCCGTGATCGCTCCTCAATGTAAACAGACAGATCCCCGTTCTGTCAGGGAAGTAGAGAGAGATCTGGTGTTCCTAGTGATCAGGAACTGTAATACTCCCTATCAGTACACTGCCCCCACGGTTACAAACACCTGCCTAGGACACACTTAACCCCTTGATCGACCCCTAGTGTTAACCCCTTCCCTGCCAGTGACATTTATACAGTTATCAGTGGCTATTTTTAGCTCTGATCCCTGTAAATATATCAATTGTCCCAAAAAAGTGTCAAAAGTGTTCGATCTGTCCACCGATCTGGGATATTTACTATAGCAAAAAGTTAAAAATATTGTTTTTTTTTTTCAAAATTGTCGCTCTTTTTTTGTTTATAGCGCAGAAAAAAAAATGCAGCGGTGATCAAAGACCACCAAAAGAAAGCTCTATTTGTGGGAAAAAAAAGGATGTAAATTTTTGTACTTCAAGTTTTATTCAATTTTCAACGGTTACAAAAAGGTAACAAAAAGATTATTACAAAGATACATCTTCAAGCTATGGTATGTATACACTTAGGTGCGTATCTAGAACATGCAAAAAATGTGTTGCATATATGTGCTAATAAAGGAGCTATAGCATGCATATACTTGGTCTTATATAGGTAGTAACCAAGAAGAGAAAACAACGTTATCCATTTTAGATTTAACTTAAACCTTATTCTTGCTATCTACAGGGAGTGGGACTAGCAGACGGTCACACATGTATTTATATTTTACTACGTGGGGAAACTGGGTGCATAATGCTGAGATGTGTGGACTGCCTACTAATTATTGAGAAATAAAGATTATAAACGGAGTTGTGAGATTTTTTGTGAGAAAAAGAGGAATCAGTCCAACTGTATACTTCTAGGGTCATTGATCCATAAAGTCCAATTCTTGAAGAATTTTTCAGTGGTGAGATGGGCTTTGAAGAAGCCGTGTTCCATTTTGAAGTTTTCGTTCAGGATTGTGATTACTTCCTTGATGTCAGGAGGATGAGTACTTTTCCATTTCCTTGCAAGTGCCAACCTTGCAGCGATGAGGATGTGGGTGGCCACTGTCTGAAATTTTCTGGGCCATGTGGGAATCATTAGACCCAGGAGAAGGTTAGTGGGAGATAGATTATTTGTTGTGAGTGTTAATGATTGGAGCGTTTTTACTACTTGGTTCCAAAAGACTTTGAGGTGTGGGCACTCCCACCAAATATGGAGTAGAATTCCTGAAAGACCGCAGTTTCTCCAGCATAAATGAGATGTGTTGGGGTGCATCTTGACAAGTCTGATGGGAGTGTAGTACCAGTGTTGAAAGAGCTTTTGTAAGGATTCCCAATGCGTGGTGCA
This sequence comes from Aquarana catesbeiana, assembly GCF_042186555.1. Taxonomy (NCBI): domain Eukaryota; kingdom Metazoa; phylum Chordata; class Amphibia; order Anura; family Ranidae; genus Aquarana; species Aquarana catesbeiana. Next base: position 145,798,143 of record NC_133334.1, read on the forward strand.
GTGAGAGAGTTTCAATGGTAAGGATAAAGCCTTGTGCCACTGATTAGATGGAGGGGCTGAAGGAATGTGTTTAGACCACTGCAGGATTTGGGTTTGAGTTGATTTCTTAGCAGGCTGAGAGAGCAAGCCATAAATATAGGCAAGATATTGTATCATGGGAGATAAAATCTCATCTTGTGTTATCCATTGTGTTTTATTGAGAAGAGATCTGATCCTGAGGTATATATGGAAAGTTCTTGGTGAGAGACCAAAGGTATCTTGAAGGTTGTTGAATGGGATTAAACCGGACGCATTGAAGAGTTGACCAATGGTGTGAATACCTGCGTCAGTCCATGTACATAGTTGAAGATCTGGTAGAATTATTGAGCAAGCTTTGATTGGAATGAATTGTAGAATGGCTTGAGGTAACCCCTGCAGCAATTGAGGAATAGATGTCCATACTCTTAGGGAGGCCGATATTGCATCCATAGGAAAGCATTTGGGGTTTGGGGCAAGAAGTGAGGCACAAAGGTATAGTTTCAGGTCTTTGGTTAGCATTTCTGATTCTATTTGTGTCCAGCTGGAAGGAATGGATGAGTTCCACCATAATTTCAGTTGGTCTAGAATGACTGCTTTGTAGTATAGGCTAACGTTAGGAGCTCCCAATCCCCCCATTCGTGCTGGAGTCATTAAATTGTGTTGTTTTATCCTGACCCGTTTGTACTGCCAGATAAAGGAGTTGATGAGAGATTGGAGATTTCGTAATTGCGTTGAAAGGAATGGCACTGGTAACGTGCGTAAGACATATAGAATGTGTGGGAGCATGAACATTTTAGCTAATGCAATTCTACCAGTCCATGATAAGAAGGGATGATGTATATCACTAGATATTCTTTTAAGCTTTTCTACCAGGTCTACCAAATTTGTGCGTAGAAGATTATTGCTAGGTGAGGTCAAGCGGATTCCTAAATAGGTTAAAGATGAATCTTTTGACCAGAAAAATGAGGAGTATTTTGAAATGTGTTGTATGGTTGGTTTATCTAGGCCTAGCGCCAGCATAAAAGATTTGTTATGGTTTACTTTGTATAAAGATATTGCACTGAACTGGTCGAGGATATACTGAATCTCGGTCAGGGAGCATTTTGGGTCAGTGACAGCGATTATTACGTTGTCTGCGTAAAGACCAATTTTGTGTTCAGTGGTACCAATGTTGATACCTTTAATTTGAGAGTCAGAGCGAATCTTTTGGGCCAGGGGTTCCATGATCATGGCAAAAATTAAGGGTGACAGTGGGCAGACTTGCCTTGTACCATTCGTGATGTTAAAGGAGTTGGACAATACGCCCGAAGTCCACACTTTGGCACTTGGGGATGTGTATAGGCCAAGTATGGCATATAGGAGTGTGCCCGATATGCCAAACTTGCTTAAGACTGTCTCCATGTAAGTCCATTGTACCCTATCGAATGCTTTCTCTGCATCCAAAAAAAGGAGCAGAGAAGGCATTCGATTATGTTCTACCCATTGTATGATGTCGATAATTCGCCGGGTCCCGTCTGATGCTTGTCTCCCCGGTATGAAACCGACTTGATCTATATGTATCAATTGATTCATAACTTTGGAGAGTCGAAGAGCTAATATTTTTGCATACAGTTTTGTGTCCGTATTTAGTAAGGAAATGGGCCTGTAATTCCCAGGGGTGTCAGTTGGTTTACCTGATTTAGGGAGAGTTACTATCAGGGCTTTGAGGCATTCTTTTGGGATTTTCCCTGTAGAGGCATATTGATTAAATGTGGTGCATAAGTGTGGAGAGAGGATGTCATTGAAGTGCTTGTAATACTCATTAGAGAACCCATCCGGTCCTGGGGCTTTGTGCACTGGAAGGGATTTTACAGTGTTAAAGACTTCTGCTTGTGTGAATGGGATGAACAGTTCGGATACTTGTGTGGGAGTTAGTGAGGGAAGTTGTATGGACGAGAGAAAAGCTTCTATTTCCTCGGTACCTGGTGGGGAGGAGTTACTCTGCTCTTGCAAACTGTATAATTGTGTATAGAAGGACGCAAACGTGTTAGCTACTGTATGTCCAATGGATTGGACATGCGCACTCCTTTTGAGTTCAGAAGGTAGGGGATTTTTGTATGCGTTTGTTGACGTTTAACTTGTCTGGCCAAGAAGGCTCCAGATTTGTTGCTAAAGGAGTATGAATTTAATTTCAAGCGTTTGACATAGTAATCAAATTTGTTGTGTAATAGTTCACTTATTTTGAGTCTGTAGTCTCTAATCGCATCAAAAGTTGTCCGATTGGGTGAATTTTTGTTTGTTAATTCTAAGGCCTTTAGTTTTTGTAGTAGTGACTCTATTTCCGCTAAGCGTCTTTTGCGCTCTTGGGCACCAAATTTGATGAGTAGGCCTCACAGAAAAGCCTTATGGGCTAACCATACCATAGATTGATCTTCAACAGATGCACAGTTAAGTTTAAAGAAATTCTCAATCTCAGATCTAATTTCAGTTTCATACTTTGGGTTAGTTATGAGGGATGAGTTCAGTCTCCATAGAGAACGATTTGTTGGACAGGTTTGGGGGAATATTCTCAAGGATATTGGAGCGTGGTCTGACCACGTGATGAGACCTATATTTGATTCTGAGGTGGCCAATAGTGCGTTTTTGTTTGTGAGGAAAAGGTCAATCCAAGAATAAGAATTCCCTGGGTGAGAATAAAATGTATAGTCGTGTTCATACACCTCCAGGGATCATATAAATCTTCGCTATCTATGAATGAGGAGAGAGCAGATGCCCTCCTTCTATCTGAGTTGGTAGAATCCAGTGTGGAGTTGGGGGTGTCATTAAAGTCACCACAAATGATTAATGTGTTACTCTTGTAGGGTTCTAGTAAATTTTTGAATTTTTTGTAGAATTTTTTTTTGCGAGGTATTGGGTACATAAACATTCACCAGAGTCATGGTGTGATTATCAATAGTGGCGACTAAAATTAAAAATTTGCCTTCGTCATCTGTGACCACATGATGTAGGGTAAAAGAAACCTTGGCGCTAATGGCTATCATTACCCCACTTTTTTTTTTTTGTTGTTGTTGGAGAGGAAGTACTGGGAGTATTTTTTGTGTGTACAAGATGGTGCGTTGGTGTTTGAAAAATGGTTTTGCGATTCTGTGTGCACGATCGATGAGTAGGTCGTGAGGAGAGAGATTAGGAAGCAGGGTGATAAAGAGCTGCTGTAGGTATTTTTTGAGCTCATTGGGTGGCACTGACTCGGAGATCCCACGGAATTTTAAAAATTCTGTGGCTAGCCACGCCCCCCAAAAGGATGTCAATTTTATTCGGGTACAACAGCGCAATTGTCAGTTAAAATGACACAGTGCCGTATCGCAAAAAATTGCTTGGTCATTAAGGGGGCAAATCTTCTGATCCTTAAGTGGTTAATCTGACAGCTGCTGCAATCACTGAATGTGTATTCCTTACATATAGTAACACATATATAAATAAAGAGTGCTGCGCTGCTGTGATATATCATAGTGTGCAATGAAAAATACTATATAATCATCCTAAAAGTGAGAAGAAAATAATTATTTAAATAAAGTACTAATACTCATAAACAACTCCAAGGAAATCCAGAGAACCTAAATAAATACAATAAATGTCCAGTGTTGAAAAGTCCAAACAACACTATTAGGTGATAGTGTATTGAAAATGTTCAATCAGTGAAATATTCCACTCGCTGTGTCTCGTTTATGGGTGTGAATTCAACCATTAGGTATAGCCTTCACCTGTGATATTCTACATATAATATTCTACTGGTGTTTAAAACCCAAACAGCCTGATTCCTGATTTTTTTAAGGTACAGCCCACTGATCTGGTTATCCTTGCTGGTTACCTTCATGTGGCATCTTCACATAAGACTGAAGCCACTAACGATCAGATTGGCTGCATTTGGGAATTGGGAAGTATTTGGTCTTAGCATTTGCTGATTTCTGCACTATACATTAAAGCCTCGTACATACGTTCGGATTTTCCACAGACAAAGCCTTATGCCGCGTACACACGGTCGGACTTTTCGTCTACAAAAGTCCGACAGCCTGTCCGACAGACTTCCGGCGGACTTTCAGCGGACTTGCAGCAGACTTTCTAACGAACGGACTTGCCTACACACGACCACACAAAAGTCCGACGGATTCGTACGTGATGACGTACACCGGACTAAAATAAGGAAGTTCATAGCCGGTAGCCAATAGCTGCCCTAGCATGGGTTTTTGTCCGTCGGACTAGCATACAGACGAGCGGACTTCGGGGTCCGTCGTACTTACGACGTAAAGATTTGAAGCATGCTTCAAATCTAAAGTCCGTCGGATTTTAGGCTAAAAAAGTCCGTTGAAAGTCCGGAGAAGCCCACACACGATCGGATTACCAGCCAGCTTTAGTCCGTCAGCGTCCGTTGGACTTTTGTAGACGAAAAGTCCGACCGTGTGTACGCGGCATTAGACTTTTGTCCAAAGGACGTTGGCCAAAAACTTGTCTTGCATACAAACGGAACACAATTGTCAGCCAACAAACACGAACGTAGTGACGTACTAGACGATAAATAGGAAGTTCAACTGTCATGTGCCACCCTTTGGGCTCCTTCTGCTAATTTCATGTTAGTAGAAGTTTGGTGAGTGTCGATTCGCTCTTTTCAGATCTTGCTTTTCAGTTTGTTTCTGAACGGCCGTTTGTCAACCAGTCATGTTGCGGAATTGGAGGAGAGAATGTGCTATCATTGGGCTTGGAGTTGTTGCTTTGACCCAAGTCCAGTCCAGGAACAGGAGGAGGAGGAGTTCTTGGACAAAAAATTGGTTGCTTAATTGTGACCAATTATGTCCTATGCCTTTGCTGCGGGAGCTCCAGGAGTATAATCCTGATGATTTTAGGAATTATCTCCAGATGAGGGACCCCTGCTTTCACTGTCTCTTAGCATTGTTGACCCCCTATATTAAAAAGCAGGACACATGTATGAGGCTTGCCATTACTTCTGAGCAAAGGCTCATAGCCACCTTGCGGTACTTGGCGACGGGGAGAAGTCTCAACATTACTCTCATTCTACTAATAAGATGATGGTTGCTTGTTGCCACTCCTCTAAATCAGAAGCTCTGGCCGTAGCCTATATAGCATATAAACCTAAGGAACTATCCCGGGCGGGGATCAACAGATTGGATATCCTTGGGATAAAGACAGCTACTTATGGTCAGAGTGGGCAGTTAAGGAAGCAATGTATAAAATTAAGTATCAAATTTTATTAATAACTTAGATAAAGACATACAACTATATTGGATGTTACCTTCCAGTAGAACTTGTAGAACATAAGTCCTCTGAAACCAATCGTAAAATGGTACACCAAGTGTATAGGTTAACAAATGGTCTATCAATGAAACAGATAAACAAACGGGGACTGACAATACACATAAAATGACAAACAGATAATACATGCAATGCAGGCACCTGTTGTGATCCACATTTGCATAGAAATCCCAATGGCCAATCGCCAATAATAGTGGTTAACAATAATATAAAGAAATACAGGGATGGCTATGCAAGTGTGGTCCCCGGGGGTGCTAGGAAACTAGAACTATCTAAATAGATACCACCGTGAATAAGGAGCCAGGGTTCGGAGAACTATTAAAGATGCAATTGGAAACAATAGGTTCTAGACCTAAATGGGCCTGCAAGAATTATTAAGGTCTCTGAATAATAGTCCATCCGGGAAGCTGATTCTGTATATATTAAATGAAGTAAAGAAATGGGACTGATGCTGGGTATAAAGTTCCAAGAGATTATATTAGTGGATCAAATCAAGTGGGTCAGGCCGTATCCAGGGTGAGTTGCTTGTGTGTAGGTGGCCTGGGGGAATGGAAGTTCTGGGTGTTAACTTTCTATATTGTTTCCCAGGCTTTATCAGTGCACAATATACCTAGGCTGTGTGACCATCAGATCCTGATCAACATAGGATCTAGGATTATCCCCAAGCCTTTGTACACTAACAATGTTCCTGTGGTAAAGTGCTTTGAAATAGACAAATCTGTTGCAATGATTACATTACCACCTTTCTTTCCGATATGGGTTCGGGTGCTTCAGGAATGTGGTAGACTCCTCGCATTTTCGTCCATCTGCGCAGAATAGCTGGGCGGTTGCTGGTGGGTCTGACGTCCTGAAAGTTTAGCAGTTACCTGCTTATTAATGAGCAGCGACACGGCGGGATCTTGCAATCAGGCTTGCACTTTTACTCAAAGTAGTTGCGGTTAAGCAAATAATACTGTTTTGGTACGGCTGGTCTCCGCTTCTCCACTCCCATACGCTGTGCCGGGGATCACTGAAACGGCGTCCATGCACACAGCTTACGTCATTGACGTCAAAGATGGCAAACATGTCAGGATTGTCCCACCACCCAACTTGGGCTCATATTATTTTAAGTACAAGGGCTTTTGCAGCATAGTCCTGCTAGCTGTAGTGTCTGCAACATATGAGTTCCTGTTTTTGGATGTTGGGAAGAATGGCCTCAACTCAGATGGAGGTGTCATTATGCAGAGTTCTACCATCAGAATGGCACCTTAAATTTGCCACCTGCTGAGGACAATGTTGAGGGCCTCAATTTTGTTTTTGTGGCAGATGAGGCCTTTGGGGGAACATCTTATGAAGCCCTTTCCTATGAGGAACCTCACCCCAGAGTGGAGAAACTTTAATCATAGGCTCTCTTGTGCCAGAAGGGTGGTTGAAAATGCCTTTGTCATCCTCTCCAGTCGCTTCAGGCTGTTTTTAACACCTATTAACCTGGCACAATATAAAATAAACCATGTTGTATTGTGCTGTTGTATCCTCCACAATTTTTTACAGAGGAATGCTAGCAGCTACCTTGCCTCAGTGCCAACTGATGTGGACCCCGCAGTGTCAGGACCCCCAGCTGAAGAGGCTGCAGCTCATTCGTCTATGGGTGTGATGACAGCTCTTGAAACTGGCCGTGCTGGGTTGCCCTCCCAAAATGCTTGAGATATCCAGCAAAAAATACATGGATTATTTTGTGCGTAGAGGGGCAGTGGCTTGGCAGCAAACTGTAGCTGATCCAGAATAATATTTTTATTTGATCATAAACTCCTATTTCATTTGAACTAATGTTGTCTGTGTTTCTTATCTGTATAATAGGTTCTCAAATGGCAATAGTGCAAACGTACCTTATTTGCTACATGAGGTGACAATATCTTCTTCAGCCAACTATTATGTTGTGATGAGGGTCTGCTACACACACACAATGTTTTTGTTATTAACGTATCTAATTCATTACATCAAAAACTTTATGCCTTTTCAACTCGTTTAATTTCTTTGAGACCATAAAATTGCCTGAGTTGGCCACATTTTAGAGCACATTGTCACTGTAACTACACAAACTTAAGAAATACACTGGTATTAAGCATTGAAATAATATGCCACACAGTGTTTAGTAAAAAACATTTTACTCAAAGCACATTCACATGTGCGTTTTAAGGTTTTATAACAAACCAACATCTTGGTGTATAAATATGTATGTTTGGGGCTAAACAGGCATGTTTTGAAAACATAAGATACACATCCCCAACTCAGGAACTTACAAAGTTCAAGTTTGGTAAAGTGAAGGCCATATGAGACATCAGTATCTCAAGACTGTGTTGATATTGCATTCCTCAGATGGGGGTGATCTCACCCCTCTAAAAGCCAAAATTTGAAGCCACGTACATGTAGAGGCATAACTGTTAAATGTACCTTATGATCTCCTGCCTAAAATGTGTGTAGGTGCAAACAGGTTAGTTTTCTAAAACCCCAAAACACACAGTGTGTCAACATGTGCTATCTCCCATCATGGGGTATAAATGTACACGTTTTGGGGGTGCAACCCTTTCCTCATAACTAAAGTAGGTAAGAGGAAGGGGTTGTACCCTCAGAACACGTCCATACGCCATGATGGGAGCTAGCACATGTTGACCCACTGTGTGTTTTGTGGCTTTAGCAAACTAGATGTAGGGGAAGACACACATTTTAGGTATGGGATCATTAGGGAAATAAGAATCTTTTGGCACAATTTGTGAGCATCTTCAAATTTTGGCTTTGCGATTCATAAAAACACATAAAGATTACAATTAACATTACTTAGAGCAATGTTTCCCAACTTTCCTTCTCCAGATGCATTCCCAGGTCATGTTTTCTATATTTTTTGCTTTTGTCACAGGTGATGATGTCATTTTCAAGGTTAGTAATTCACACAGTCGTTTTTATACTGAGGAAAATACAGAAAACAGGACATGGTGGTGCACCTAGAGAAGTGGAGTGGAGAAACACTGGCCTCGGACACTAAACCCTAGGTTCACATTGGAGCGATTTGTCATGCGATTTGAGAGATACAATCGCATGACAAGTCGCAGCATATTAGAGGCAATGGCACTGTTCCAATCAGTGTGGCGCTGCTAATTTGGTGTCACACCGATTGGAACAGTTCCTGCACTACTTTTGCCGATTTCAGGTGCAACTTCAATAGACATCTGGGCATGAAGCCACATAAATGTCTATCAAGTAGCACCTGAAATCACGCTGACCTTGCTACTTAGAAATCGCACAACTTCAAATGAAGTAGCGTGATTTCCAAGTAGCATCAATGTGGACCAGGGCTTAAAAGTCAGAAAAACATGTGAAATATGAAAAGTGCAAACAGGAGCCAACAAGTGGAACAAAATTTCAGCCCAGGCCAGATGAAATTAAAATTTGGGATGTCAACATAATCACATATTCTTCTCTGTAAAGCAGTGGCAGCCTCCTTAATTTGCTCAAGATCATTTAAACACTGCATCATATCTGCACTCATTCATCCAGTTGTGCAAATTGGAAGTTTGTGACCTTGTAAGAATAGAAAAAAGTATTAAGGGAATGATGGTCAAGTGGCTGAGGCCCTACATAGTGAATTATGGTTAAGTTACTAGTAAAATTGTGTAAATACTTACCTACCTAATCTATTGTTGCGTTCAACCTGCTTGCCCTTCAGACACCTACACTACTGGGAATGGACACACTGCAACTATTATGTAATCTTGGCCCTGGTACCTGGGTCTACAAAACTCAGGTACCTAGCAACACTGCCAGCTCCTTCCACCTCTTCCTTCTCCATGCTAATGTTAAGGCACTACATACTGTGCTAATGTATGGAGTGGGTGTTTGGTTTGGACATCTAAACACTTGACATGTATACACATTTGAAGCCAGATTCAAAGAATACTTACTTGCGCAAACAAGAGGCTTCTAGTTTCTTCCACTTTTGGGTCTCTTTGGCCCTCTGTTCGACTTGTGTCAGGGGTAGGGATGAGCCCAATGTTCGAGTTGAACGTAAGTTCGACTCGAACATTGGGTGTTCACCGAATAGCGAACAATTTGGGGTGTTCGCGGCAAATTCGAAAGCCGCGGAACACCCTTTAAAAGTCTATGGGCGAAAGCAAAAGTGTTAAGTTTAAAGGCTTATATGCATGATATTGTCATAAAAAGTGTTTGGGGACTTGGGTCCTGCCCCAGGGGACATGTATCAATGCAAAAAAAAGTTTTAAAAACTGATGTTTTTTCGGGAGCAGTGATTTTAATAATGCTTAAAGTGAAATAATAAAAGTGTAATATTCCTTTAAATTTTGTACCTGGGGAGTGTCTATAGTATGCCTGTAAAGTGGCCCATGTTTCCCGTGTTCAAGAGCAAAATTACATTTCTAAAGGAAAAAAAGTCATTTAAAAGTACTCGCGGCTATAATGAATTGTCGGTTCCAGCAATACACATAAAAGTTCACTGATAAAAATGGCATGGGATTCCCCCACAGGGGAACCCCGAACCAAAATTTAAAAAAAAAATGCGTGGGGGTCCCCCCAAATTCCAAACCAGGCCCTTCAGGTCTGGTATGGATATTAAGGAGAACCCCATGCCAAAATTTTAAGAAAATATGGCGTGGGGTCCCACAAAAATCCATACCAGACCCTTATCCGAGCACACATCCTGGCAGGTCGAAGGAAGAGGGGGGATGAGAGAGTGCCCCCCTCCTGAACCGTACCAGGCCACATGCCTTCAACATTGGGAGCGTGCTTTGGGGTAGCCCCCCAAAGCACCTTGTCCCCATGTTGATGGGGAGAAGGGCCTCATCCCCACAACCCTTGCCCGGTGGTTGTGGGGGTCTGTTGGCAGGGGACTTACTGGAATCTGGAAGCCCCCTTTAACAAGGGTACCCCCAGATCCTGGCCCCCGTGTGAAATAGTAACAGGGTACAAATGTACCCCTACCATTTCACAAAAAATGTGTGAAAATGGTAAAAAAAGGAAAATACACACCTTGGGACAAGTCCTTTATTAAAAAAATAAAAAATAAAACTGTCCCACAAAGTAGTTTTCTTCTTCTTCTTCTCTCACTCCGACGGACTGAAAAAAAAAAAAACGCACGCCACCTACGATCTGCCTCCATGGGAGGCAAGCGCCGTAATGACCAGCCTCTCAGGTGACAGCTCTTTTATAACTGAGGGCAGGGCCACACAATAAGCCCCCCACCCACAGACCCCCACAACCACCGGACAAGCCCTTCTCCCCATCAATATGGTGACAAGGTGCTTTGGGGGGCTACCCCAAAGCACCCTTCCAATGTTGAGGGGATGTGGCCTGGTACGGTTCAGGAGGGAGATGCTCTCTCGTCCCCCTCTTTTCCTGTGGCCTGCCAGGTTGCGTGCTCGGATAAGGGTCTGGTATGGATTTTTGGGGGGACCCCACGCCATTTTTTTATATTGGCATGGGGTTCATCTTAAAATCCATACCAGACCTGAAGGGCCTGGTATGGAATTTGGGGGGACCCCACGCATTTTTTTTTTTTTATTTGTTTTGGGGTTCCCCTGTGGGGGAATCCCATGCCATTTTAATCAATGAACTTTTATGTGTATTGCTGGGGCCAGCAGTTCATTATAGCCACGAGTACTTTTAAATGACTTTTTTTCCTTTAAAAAAAAGTTCTCTTTAGCACTCTAAATGGTGTGTGCAAATAATGTCCAGCAGTGATAATAAACAATGCGTGCAGGTGGTGTTCAGCTGTGACAACAATCCAACATCATGCTGAAGATATCCTGAGTGCTGCAAAACATGCTCCGATGCACCTTCGTGACCCCCTTAAGCTAATGTGCTCACCTCAGAGCGTGTGACTCAGCTGCTACCCTGAGTCCAAATACACTTTGGAGCCACCCCTGGGCTCAGTCTCAATGTCTGCTGCACTCCTCCAGCTGGAAACAATGTGGCTCCATACATATAAATGAAAAGGAAACTATATAGTGTAATATAGTCAAAATACTCTCTCAGTCTCTCCGTCCTGGCACCTCCCCTACGTGTCTTCAACACAGGGATCACGTGTCATCATCAGGGGGATATCCCCTGATGATGACACGTGATCCCTGTGTCGAAGATGTGTAGGGGAGGGGCCAGGACGGAGAGACTGACACGGACTTCACACCAGCGCTGTCCCAGCACAGCATACCGCACCAAACATCCAGTGATTTTGCATAGAAAGCGGTTATAGTATGGTGCACTGACGCACCAGTGCCATGTGAGTACCCCGGTGTGGGGAGCATTTTCTTTTAATAAAGTATTTTGACTATATTACACTATATAGTTTCCTTTTCATTTATATGTATGGAGCCACAAATTTTCCAGCTGGAGGAGTGCAGCAGACATTGAGACAGAGTCCAGGGGTGGCTCCAAAGCGTATTTGGACTCAGGGTAGCAGCTGAGTCACACGCTCTGAGGTGAGCACATTAGCTTAAGGGGGTCATGAAGGTGCACCGGAGCATGTTTTGCAGCACTCAGGATATCTTCGGCATGATGTTGGATTGTTGTCACAGCTGAACACCACCTGCACGCATTGTTTATTATCACTGCTGGACATTATTTGCACGCACCATTTAGAGTGCTAAAGAGAACTTTTTTCATTATTTATTTATTAATTTATTCATTCAGACAAGCAGGATACTTTATATTGAGCACTAAGCACCTTACCACTTCCAGTGCACGCTTGTAACTACAAGAAGACAAAGCTACATAGCACAAGAACAATCCCTAGGGAGCTCCCCCTGCTCTAGAGTGTAAGCTCTCTATTAATCACAACTAGGATGCAAGGCCTTGCAATGGAATAGGAAGTCCTCTCTTTGTCGTCTGTCTTCTGCTAGCAATTATGAATTATAATATGTAATCCAGCGGTCAAATACACCAAGATTAAACAAAATAGATGATGAAGGTATATTCCTGTAGTGTAATAACCCGTAACTGTCTCTGATGCAATCAACTTTGTGTAACACAGCATTAATATTGCGGTGAAGGGTAGGCTTAAGGCCTGTTTGAACTCAGTCTCTAGTTCCTTCAATTCCCCTGTGTGGGACTACAGGTCCCAGCACACTGTGTTACAGAATCAGGTATGTAATAGTGCTTTAGGAAAACTTTGGGCAACATCCCTCTCACCCGACAAGGTCTATGTAGCAAGACAGCTCCCTCCGGTGTACTGGGTATTGCTTCTCTCCGGTCGGTGCCGTCACACCGCTCCGCTTAGAAGGTTAGACCGGAACCCTCTGATGACTCTGACTGTCAGCCTGGATCCTTCTCAGTTCTGTCCCAGCGTCTCTCCAGCCTGCTGGTGTGAAGCAAAATCGCTGGTCGTGCTGCTCCTGGTAGGTGTAGGCTGCGTTCTGTGGAACACCTCCACACAGGTCTTCACAGGCAGGCCATGCGTCCAAAGGGACCTAAGATGGCCGCACGGAGCCTTTTTATATCCTAACCAGCATGCAATTCTGTACTGAGTTCTGCTGGGTAAATCACACGGCATGCTGGGTAGGTAGGTAGTTGTGGAAAGTAAATAAAATCACTTCCTCTGATGTTCTTCAAGAGTAAAACTAAAATAAAGTCCATTCACCAATTTGGCCACTAGATGGTGACACATATTAAAATATAATACTGTTCATAAGTTAACATTGTACTACATCAATAAGCAAAAATGCTGGCACTACACACTCCCCCTGCTCTAAGTCTTTGGTCCCCAAAGATATTTGCATCTTGGTTTATCAAACATTTTTGCCTGTTACATGCGGAGAAAACAGGTTAGTATGACAACAAACAAGTCACATTTTCATAACCAGAGTCCAGACTCAAATGGTTCATCTTACAACACAAACTTGACAGAGGAGCCTCCCACCAATTATCACATGATGGGAGATTGTTCTGTGTACCCATAACCAACACAGTGGTGTCTGGTACAGATGTGTCAAGGGGTGAAATGGGGTTATCTCTTTCTAAACTGACAGTGGAAGGACCAGGCACTTCAACATTTCTCTTGCAGATGACTTGAGTCACGTCAGAACATTCGCCCAGTGTATCATATATTAGTCTTTTTGGGGGTCGAATGTCTCTCTTTGTTCTCTGTTTTTTTGGCGTGGTCACCACTTCTGGGTAAGTATTGCTTTCCTCCACTTCTGACTCTTGCATATCAATCCCAGTGGGAGACAAGTTTTCCTCAGAGTGTCCAGACAGTGGCACGAATTCTGGGGCGTCAGGTCTAAGAGTCCCACTATCTCCACTTCTTGGTTGAGGTGAAACACTCACTTCAGCTTCTGGTGTCTCAGATGACCATAGCCAACTTATTTCCATCTCTCCCTCTGCTTCAGCCTCTGGTGCTTCAGGCTGAGATCTAGTTACTGGTCAATGCACAGCAGGAGACGTAGAAGGTAGATCTTCTTCTAGATTTATTCTGACTGCTTCTGTGAGAGGTAGGAGATGGTTCCTATGCCAGGTCCAGTATTCCCTTCCGGCCTGATCTCATGGTAGTTGTCTGCATACCACATATGGCTGTGACCTCCAGTGATCAGCTAATTTGTGCTTGCCTGGGATGCCCAGATTTCTTAGTAGGACTCGGTCACCGGGTTGTAGGTCCTGAACCCGTACTTTTAAGTCAAAGTTCCTTTTGTTCCTATTTCCTTTGATGTCTGATGTGGCTTGGGCCTTCTCATAGGCTTCAGACTTCTCCTTAATCTATCCACATACCCTCGATTAGAGGTCTCTGAAGAGTGATCCAAAGAGGTTCCAAAGGCTAAGTCTATCGGTACCCTGGCCTCTCGCCCAAACATTAACCGGTAAGGTGAATATCCTGTAGTATCACTCTTGGTACTATTGTAGGCATGCACCAAGGCAGTGATATGTTTTCTTCAATGCGGTTTCTGTTCAGAGGTCAAGGTCCCCAGCATGTTGAGAAGCGTTCTGTTAAACCTCTCGGGTTGAGGGTCTCCTTGTGGGTGATAGGGAGTAGTTCTGGACTTATGGATACCTAGTAGATCCAACAGTCTTTTAATCAAAGTACTTTCAAAATCCCTCCCTTGGTCTGAATGGATCCGTTGAGGTAAACCATAATGGACGAAGAACTTTTCCACCAGAATCTTTGTCACCGTGGCTGCTTGTTGATCTTTGGTGGGAAATGCTTGAGCATAACGGGTGAAGTGATCGGTGACTACTAAAATGTTTCCTTGTCCACTCAGGTCAGACTCTAAACACAAGAAGTCTATGCAGACTAGATCCATTGGCCCTTGGCTTTCTAAGTGACCCATTGGGGTAGCTCGCTGAGGTAAGGTCTTCTGCTGTATGCACCTGAGACAGGAATGACAGTAGCTCTCCACTTCAGTCCTCAGATAGGGCCAGTAGAACCTGTCCCTTATTAGCTGTAGAGTCCTTTCTGATCCCAGATGGCCATGGTGATCATGCAAGGTGATCAGTACCTTTTCTCTGTGTTTCTTCAGCAGAAACAATTGCCACTTCTCTTCAGGATCTTCAGAGGGGCCCCTTCGGTAGACCACCCCTTGTTGCAACTGCAACCGATCCCACTCTTTGTGTAGTAGGCGTGCTTCTTTCTGAGTGCTTTTTAGGAGTAAATCAGGGCGTTGACTCTCTAAAGCTTTCAATACCATGCTGCAGAGTGGGTCCTCCTGTTGGTCTCTTCTGAGGTATTTCCTGGTTAACTTGGGTAAACCCTCCTCTGTAAGTTGAGCAACATTACAGTAGCATTTAGGCACCCCTGCAGTTGACACTCCGACCTCTTCAGCTCTGGCTCCTCCTTTTCCTTGCTCTTCCGCCCCTTCACAGAGAGCTCTTACTCCTTCAGGGGTGAGTTGGGTCCAGTCTTCCGAGTGACCCTGGGAACAATGAGGTCTTCTTGACAATGCATCCGCATCTCAGGTACCAGTTCCTGGTCTGTACTTCAGGCTGAAGGTAAATGCTGAGAGGGCAGCCAACCACCTGTGGCCAGTGACATCCAGCTTTGCAGTGGTGATCAGGTATGTGAGGGGGTTGTTGTCCATCTTGACCATGAACTCCGCACCATATAGATAATCTTTCAGCTTATCCACCACAGCCCACTTTAATGCCAGAAACTCAAGCTTGTGAGTGGGATAGTTCCTTTCAGCAGGGAGTAAACGTTGGCTCACATAAGCAATAGGTCTTAGATGCCCGTCATGTTCTTGGTAGAGCACTCCGCCTAACCTGTCTCGGCTGGCATCCACATGCAGTTCATTGGGTTTGATAGGGTCTGCATAAGCTAAAACCGGAGCAGTGGTAAGACTCTACGTTAGCTGTCTGAAGGTTTCTTCACATTGCTGGGTCCACTGGTCTTGAATGGACTCTTTCTTCTTCCTGGGTCACTCCTTCGGTCTACCAGGTCTATCTGAATCTAGGCCAGCTTCCTCCTAGTTCTTCAATAGCTCAGTGAGTGGATGAGCTATTTTGGCAAACCCTTCTACAAACCTCCAATAGTATGAACAAAAGCCCAAGAAGGATCTAAGCTCAGTCACATTTGTGGGTCTGGGCCAAGAGGTGACGGCTTCTATCTTCTTGGGGTCTGTTGCCACTCCTTCTGCGGACACGATGTGTCCTAGGTAGTTTACTGAGGGCTGGTAGAACTGGCACTTTTTCATTGAGAGTTTCAGGCCTTCGTCATGAAGTCTCTTCAGGACTTTCTCCAGGCACTCTTCGTGCTCTTCTAGTGTTTGGCCAAACACTATGATATCATCCAAGTACACCAGCACCTCACTCAAGTTCATGTCACCCACAATCTTCTCCATCAATCTCTGGAAAGTTGCCGGAGTCCCAGACAGGCCTTGTGGCATGCGATTGAATGCGAAGAATCCCACAGGGGTAATGAAAGCAGTCTTCTCCCTATCTTCAGGGCACATGGGGATATGGTAATATCCACTTTTTAGATCCAGTACGCTGAACCACTTCACCCCTGACAGGCTCTGTAAGGCATCTTCTATCCGAGGTGTGGTGTATTGGTCAGGAATGGTCCTTCGGTTCAGTGTCCTGTAGTCAATACACAACCGTAATGACCGATTCTTCTTTCTGACTACCACTATTGGGGAGGCATATGGACTCCGGGACTCTCTGATAATCCCTGTCTTCTTCAGCTCAGCCAGCTGTTCTCTCAGATCTTCTAGATCTCCCAGTGGAATCCGTCTGACCCTCTCTTGGAAGGGTTTGTCTTCTTCCAGATGAACTTTGTGTTCGGCACTCTTTGCAAGCCCCACGTCAAACTCACGTTTTGAGAAGGCAGCTTTCCATCTCAGGAGCTGGTTCTTCGCTCTCTCCATCCAAGCAGGTGAAAGAGGGGTGTTCTTTGGGTAGAACTCTTCCAGGGGAATCTCCCATGATACCACACAGCGAGACTGGGGTTGCTTAACTGACCTGTCCCAGCAGCACCCTGGCAGGTACCTTCACAGGCAAGGCTGTTGTGTTGCGAACACTAACTGAGATTCTTCCTTTATTTCTCTTCAGCGCCTTGGTTGACAACACTTCAGGGATAACTTCCAGGCCCTTATCTTCTTTCTGCCTGTCTGTCTCAAGGACAATGAAGGGACCGGGCTGTCTCCAACTTAGCTTGATAGAGGCTTTTAGGCAGACTACTTCACCTGGTTGCCCCAGCTTTTCACTCTTGTCTAGACGCCAGATTTTTCCCACTCCTTCGGGTGGGGTCTTCTGTTCCTTCACAAGATCCTGGTACACCTGTGTTAGCATAGGGTGTACACTCTTGGCTGTGGTACTCTTCTCCTGCACAAGTGGTGTGAGCAATCTTCTTACCAGATCAGTGTTGGTCCCAATAATGAGGGAACTTCTATCAGCCCCTGGAGGGTGAGCACACACCACTGCCAAGGTGTTGAAGGTCTCGGCCTTCCCTGCCACACTCGGGTCGAAGGTAAGTCTGATGGGTAGATAGCCATCATAGCGGAAGTTCTGAGTTCCAATGCCCCATATTTCCATCTCCTCTACCTTCTGTATTGGAAGGTGTTTGAGATACTTATTGTAGAATTCTCTGTAGAGAAGGGTCACTTGAGCTCCAGTATCCAAAAGAGCCTTGGCGTAGATTCCCTCTACCTGGATGGGGACAACTGGAGAAGGTCCCACTAGTTTGGGAGGGAATTTGTGAGAAGTGGCAGGCTGAGCCTGTTAGGTGGTTCGTATCTTCACTCCTTTCTTATGGGGTTTTGGATCTGGTTTGATCTTTCAACGCCCCACAATCACAGCAGAAGGGAGAGGGTCATCAGGTTGCTCCATGGCAGCAGTGGAAGCCTTCAGTAAGGACCTTAGCTTCCACTGTGGTCTGGTTGTATTGTCATTCCTGGGATGAGCCACTATAGGTGGGTACCCAGCTGGCTCCTTCACCGGGGATCCCTGGAGTTTTCCACTGGTTTCTTAGCAGATATTTTCTTCAGTGCTTTGGCAACTTCCACTGCGATACCTGCCAAGTCTTTCCCATCTGGGCATTGCGTGATAAAGTGTCCTACCTTCCTGTATTGATAACATCTCGCAGCTGGAGGAGAGATCACATTTCTTTTTCCAGCCGTAGAGATGGGCACAATGTGTTTCTCTTCTGACAGTGCCTTTTGTATATCAGATTGAACTTTCATTACTTCATCAATTTTCTGCGTGAACCCACTATAGGCATTCTGTAAAGCAGTCTGTGTTTGTGTCAGTTGAGCTACGGCTTGCACCAAAATGTCAGTGGGATTGTAAATCTCTTCCTCTGTGCTGGTCTCTATCCCAGATCCCGGTTGTATGATGCAAGCTGAGGCACCCCGTTTGGTTCTTTTAGTAAACTCAGGCCCTGACTCCTTTGCTGTAATGAGTGCCTCCTCTTCTCTGATAATCCTCATTAATTTTGAGTAGGTGTGAAGGTTACCCGAACCCTGGACCGAAAACTGTAGCACTATGGGATCCATTGGCTGTGCTCCTCTGATCATTTGTGATACTAGGCTCTTGGTTGCTACTTTGCCTTCCATTCCACTCTTCATTATGATCTGGTGTAGAATCTGATCAAGACACTTGACATAGTCTGATAACTTCTCATCCTTCTTTTGATAGGTGTGAGAGAAAAGAGTAACTCTGTGCAATCTTCAGTTCCCCCATAATTCTCTAGAAGCGCTTCCAGGCACTCAGAGGTGGCACAGCTGGGCTTGTTTCTCTTCAGATTTTGAATTACGTCAGAAGCTGGAGCTCGCAGGCTCTCGACCAATCTCTGTCTCTGTATCAGCTACCTCCCATTCTTCAACTGCCTGGACAGCTTGATCAAACCAAGTGGCAAAATCATCCTCTTCAGAAGGGATGGGAATTCTTCCTGAGCAGAATCGTAGCTTCCAATAGTCAGCCCCAGAACAGACTGAATTGTTCTTCTGACATTTGGATACGAAGCCCCCCATGGCTGTCAAAAACTCTGGCCTGATCGTGGCTAAATGTGCCGTGGGTGGGACTTCTTCCTTTATGGCCTTAACTCGACTCGTACTTGTCTGACACCTGTCTGGTGTCTGGATTAAACTAAACTTAGTCTGGTCAGACAACTCTATACTGGATCCTTAGAAATGGTCAGGAATTCCCTTCTTCCATTCCAGTAGCACATGAGTGCATGAGGCCTCATGATCAGGCCTGACATCGATCACCCATATTTTCTTGTCAAAGAACAATGTCTGCACAATTTGACCGATCTACTCCTCAGTCCAGGCCTTTCCAGGGAGTTCAATCACTACACTTGATTCTGGGTTGGCGCCTTTCTCTTCGCACCACTGAATCGCCTTGTCAGGGTCCATACTGGTGCCAAGGGGATGGGCTTGCTCGCAGAGTAACAGAAATCCCGGACGAGCCCCCACATGTAGCACTGACCCCCAAAGGAGCTGCTGATATTTTTGATCTGGGCCTGTACTCTGCCTTACCACCCCCAATGACTTGACTCAGCCCCTTGACACAACTGTGGGGCAGTGTTAGTGTGGAGTTAATGATAAGGATAACCTCACAATGTACAGTATAATAACAGTATACCTTTGTTATTACCTGGGTATCTGATGTTCCACCTGTTGGAAAAGGAACAACACTCCACACAAGTTGTACTTAACCAGGAAATGTAACTTTTACTGGAATCAATATGAAAGTAGTATTACAATACTGGTACTGTCACACCAACGTAGCGCAACAGCCCAGTGAATATACACAATAAATTGTACACACAAAATGGTATTAACTGATCTCGGGAAGTGCGTCTCCAAGTGGGTCTAATGCCAGAATGGGAAATACCTTAATTCTGGGCACCTTCCCACTTCCAGTGCGCGCTTGTAACTACAAGAAGACAATGCTACATAGCACAAGAACAATCCCTAGGGAGCTTCCCCTGCTCTAGAATGTAAGCTTTCTATTAATCACAATTAGGATGCAAGGCCTTGCAATGGAATAGGAAGTCCTCTCTTTGTCCTCTCTCTTCTGCTAGCAATTATGAATTATAATATGTAATCCAGTGGTCAAATACACCAAGTTTAAACAAAATAGATAATGAAGGTATATTCCTGTAGTGTAATAACCCATAACTGTCTCTGATGCAATTAACTTTGTGTAACACAGCGTTAATATTGCGGTGAAGGGTAGGCTTGAGGCCTGTTTGAACTCAGTCTCTAGTTCCTTCAATTCCCCTGTGTGGGACTACAGGTCCCAGCACACTGTGTTACAGAATCAGGTATGTGATAGTGCTTTAGGAAAACTTTGGGCAACAGCCCTCTCACCCGACAAGGTCTATGTAGCAAGACAGCTCCCTCCGGTGTACTGGGTCTTGCTTCTCTCCGGCCAGTGCCGTCACACCACTACGCTCCAAAAGATAGACCGGAACCCTCTGATGACTCCGACTGTCAGCCTGGATCCTTCTCTGTTCTGTCCCAGCGTCTCTTCAGCCTTCTGGTGCGAAGCAAAGTCGCTGGTCATGCTGCTCCTGGTAGGTGTAGGCCGCGTTCTGTGGAACACCTCAGCACAGGTCTTCACAGGCAGGCCATGCATCCAAAGAGACCTAAGATGGCAGTGCGGAGCCTTTTTATATCCTACCCAGCATGCAATTCTGGACTGAGTCCTGCTGGGTAAATCACACGGCATGCTGGGTAGGTGGGTAGTTGTGGAAAGTAAATAAAGTCACTTCCTCTGATGTTCTTCAAGAGTAAAACTAAGATAAAGTCCATTCACCAATTTGGCCACTAGATGGTGCCATATATTAAAATATAATACTGTTCATAAGTTAACATTGTACTACATCAATAAGCAAAAATGCTGGCGCTACAGTTGCACTGAAAATTCCCCCTCCAAAACGGTGATGACCTTCTCCAAAATTAGGTCCTTTCGGCTGTTGGGCCTTTCGTAGTTGTGCAGCTTGCAGTTGTACTTCTCGATAATGCGCACCATCTCCACTATCTTACCCTTGCTCATGGGGGTTGCTTTGTGCCTCCTATAAGCTCCATCACCGTGGGCCTGCCTAGAATTCACAGAATCAGCCATGTTGTCACTCCCGAATGTTTCGCTGTGTGTGTCACATGCAGAAGAGAGATGGTCATGCCCCAGAGTCATGACGCACTGAGAGCAGAGTTTCATGCATGTGCAGTGTATATAAAGCCATAACGCGCGGTCAATGGAACGGCCGTAGGAACGATCTGGGAGTGGAGGACAAACGATCAACATCACCAACACGTGAAAGGAGCTCTAAAACGAAGGTACAATTGTAAATTGGGGCATCAGTGGTTAGTGGCCTATACTGCTTAGATTGAGGCCTATATTGGGACCAGATTATGAGTTAAGCATGACATTATGGTCTGTTTTGTGTTCTGTCTTGCAGGCATATGATAACTTATCATGGTGGATAAATTCACTGCGCCCAACTTTTTGCCCCAATTTATAGACCAGTACCGGGAGCTGCCCTGTCTCTGGAAGGTGAAGAGTAGGGATTACTCTAATAAAATCAAGAGTAATGCAGTGATGGGGAAACTTCTGAAATTGGTGAAGGCTCTGTACCCCAGGGCAGATCTCAATTTTGTGAAGAGCAAAATTGGGAACCTGAGGAGTACATTTAATAGGGAGCACAAGAAGGTCCTGAAATATGAGCGATCGGGAGCAGCAGCAGATGACTGGTATGTCCCCAGGCTGTGGTACTACCACAGCCTGTGGGTTTTTGTCTGACCAAACCGAACCCAGGCCATCACTGCTAACACTCCCTTACAAATTGGCTGAGGCTACAGCTCCTGAGGTCCACCCTGGTTCTTCTACACAGGATGAAGATGTAGGGGAGCCCCGTTTGACCCAGGTATAGCATTGTTGAACATATTTGTATCCAATAATAGAATGATGATTACTAGACGTTATTGTTCAAAAATTTCAGCCTTAACAAAGTGGTTTCCATATCAATAGACAGTAGTGCCCAAAAATGATTGGGACGAGAATGAAAAATGCTGGTGTCAGAATGGTAGTCTTTTCTATTTCTCCACATTCAATTTGCAACATTCTTGAGCTCAAAATTGTGTGTGATTGATGGCCAAAAAAATAAACAAAACTACTTATGTTCAATTTTCATACACAGGAAAGTGTCAGTCAGGAGGAGCCTGTGGCCAGCAGCCACACGGAGTCCCAAATACCTCCCCTATGCCCTCCTGCTAAAAGGGCTAGGAAGAGCGGGAACCTGGACGAGGCCACAGCTGCCTTCCTCAGCCACGCCACTAGTGCCATCAGTATGGCCCCAGATACAGCTGAGGCATTTTGGTGTCTGACGGCAAATAAGTTGAGAGAGATGGATGGGGAGCAAAGGAGGATGTGTGAGGATGTGTGAGGAACTAGTCCTGCAGCTCTTCAACAAGGGGGAGGAGACAAATTTCCTCCAAAACCCATATTTCTGATTTTGATACCCCAACTCCACCACCTCCACAGCTACCACAGCAACCCCACCCACCACAGCAGCCCCACCCATCACAGCAGCATGGGGGACAGTGGCAATTCCAGCCACAAAACCCCCAACAAGCCTGCTGGGCTGAGGATTTTCAGCCCTACAATTACTAATTTGCTTTTTGTTTATTTTTTAAATTATGATTTTAATTGTTATACTTTATTTCTTTTTGTATGCATAGAATGCACTTTTTGGTTAAGTTATTTAATTTTGATTTGGATGGCAGATAGCATGTCTAATTTATTTTATTTTATTTTTTGAATAATGCACAATAAAAAAAAATGGGGAGAAAAATACTTGGCTATGTGTTTTACTTCAAATGAAAGTTTGAGAGTAGGCAGGTAATTTAAAAAATACAATGTAAAATTAACAAGGGACACTAACATAATTGTATCTTTGATATAAAAAAACTACGGGTTAATGGTGTTGTGTTAACTTGACCAAAAAAATAAAAAAAACATAATATTATTCTTGATATCACTATAAAAAAGCCTTTTTAAATACTGTATTTATCGGCGTATAACACGCACTTTTTTCCCCTTAAAATAAGGGGAAAATCGTGGGTGCGTGTTATACGCCGATCCCCGCTATTTTGTGATCTGTCGGAGCGATCGCCGCGATCGCCGCCGACATTCACATAGCTTGTATTTTTAAACATGGCGCCGCGGAGTTCGGAGGGACTCGGCGGCGCTCGTTCAGCCGAGGACACAGTGACTGGGCGGAGCCGAGATACACATAGCCGAGGTTTCTCGGCTATTCTCGGCGCCGTTCACAGTCACGCCCAGTCCCGCCATTGGACCTGTGTTGTGTCCATCATAGGGACTGGGCGTGACTGTGAACGGCACCGAGAATAGCCGAGAAGCCTCGGCTATGTGTATCTCGGCTCCGCCCAGTCACTGTGTCCTCGGCGGCGCTCGTTCAGCTGAACGAGCGCCCCCGAGTCCCTCCGAACTCCGCGGTGCCATGTTTAAAAATACAAACTAAACGTTTGTATGTCGGCGGCGACAAGGCTGCACGGACCACTGGGGAGAAGGCTGCACTGGGGCAAAGCTGCACTGGGGACAAGGCTGCACTGGGGCAAAGCTGCACTGGGGACAAGGCTGCACTGGGGCAAAGCTACACTGGGGACAAGGCTGCACTGGGGCAAAGCTGCACTGGGGACAAGGCTGCACTGGGGCAAAGCTGCACTGACAAGGCTGCACTGGGGCAAAGCTGCACTGACAAGGCTGCACTGGGGCAAAGCTGCACTGACAAGGCTGCACTGGACACTGGCGAAAGGCTGCAGATGAACACTGATGAGGCTGCATTGATGGGCATTTAAATGTAAGTTTTTTTTCCTTAAACTTCCCTCCTAAAAGTTTTTTTCCTTAAAATTCCCTCCTAAACTTGGGGTGCGTGTTATACGCCGGCGCGTGTTATACGCCGATAAATACGGTATGTTTGGCAGAACTCCGTATCACCAGCAAATCAGTTTCATTATTATCCCATTAAAGAAGTAAAGAATGTGCACTGCATTTTGACATTTCATAATTTGCCGCTAGGGATGAGCCGAACACCCCCCTGTTCGGTTCGCACCAGAACATGCGAACAGGAAAAAAGTTTGTTCGAACATGCGAACACCGTTAAAGTCTATGGGACACGAACATGAATAATCAAAAGTGCTAATTTTCAAGGCTTATATGCAAGTTATTGTCATAAAAAGTGTTTGGGGACCTGGGTCCTGCCCCAGGGGACATGGATCAATGCAAAAAAAAGTTTTAAAAACGGCCGTTTTTTCAGGAGCAGTGATTTTAATAATGCTTAAAGTCAAACAATAAAAGTGTAATATCCCTTTAAATTTCATACCTGGGGGGTGTCTATAGTATGCCTGTAAAGGGGCGCATGTTTCCTGTGTTTAGAACAGTCTGACAGCAAAATGACATTTTGAAGGAAAAAACTAATTTAAAACTACCCGCGGCTATTGCATTGCCGACAATACACATAGAAGTTCATTGATAAAAACGGCATGGGAATTCCCCAAAGGGGAACCCCGAACCAAAATTAAAAAAAAAAAATGACGTGGGAGTCCTCCTAAATTCCATACCAGGCCCTTCAGGTCTGGTATGGATATTAAGGGGAACCCCGGCCAAAATTTTAAAAAAAAAATGACGTGGGGTTCCCCCTAAATTCCATACCAGACCCTTCAGGTCTGGTATGGATTTTAAGGGGAACCCCGCGCCAAAAAAAAAAAAAAAAACGGCGTGGGGTCCCCCCAAAAATCCATACCAGACCCTTATCCGAGCACGCAACCTGGCAGGCCGCAGGAAAAGAGGGGGGGACGAGAGTGCGGCCCCCCCTCCCTCCTGAACCGTACCAGGCCACATGCCCTCAACATTGGGAGGGTGCTTTGGGGTAGCCCCCCAAAACACCTTGTCCCCATGTTGATGAGGACAAGGGCCTCATCCCCACAACCCTGGCCGGTGGTTGTGGGGGTCTGCGGGCGGGGGGCTTATCGGAATCTGGAAGCCCCCTTTAACAAGGTGACCCCCAGATCCTGCCCCCCCCCTGTGTGAAATGGTAAGGGGGTACATAAGTACCCCTACCATTTCACGAAAAAAGTGTCAAAAATGTTAAAAATGACAAGAGACAGTTTTTGACAATTCCTTTATTTAAATGCTTCTTCTTTCTTCTATCTTCCTTCATCTTCTGGTTCTTCTGGCTCTTCTGGTTCTTCTGGTTCTTCCTCCGGCGTTCTCGTCCAGCATCTCCTCCGCGGCGTCTTCTGTCTTCTTCTCCTCGGGCCGCTCCGCACCCATGGCATGGGGGGGAGGCTCCCGCTCTTCTCTTCTTCTCTTCTTCTTTTCTTCTTTTCTTCTTTTCTTCTCTTCTTCTCTTCTTCTTCATTTTCTTCTCCGGGCCGCTCCGCAATCCATGCTGGCATGGAGGGAGGCTCCCGCTGTGTGACGGCGCTCCTCGTCTGACAGTTCTTAAATAACGGGGGGGCGGGGCCACCCGGTGACCCCGCCCCCCTCTGACGCACGGTGACTTGACGGGACTTCCCTGTGACGTCACGGGGAATGCCACAGGGAAGTCCCGTCAAGTCACCGTGCGTCAGAGGGGGGCGGGGTCACCGGGTGGCCCCGCCCCCCCGTTATTTAAGAACTGTCAGACGAGGAGCGCCGTCACACAGCGGGAGCCTCCCTCCATGCCAGCATGGATTGCGGAGCGGCCCGGAGAAGAAAATGAAGAAGAAGAGAAGAAGAGAAGAAAAGAAGAAAAGAAGAAGAGAAGAAGAGAAGAGCGGGAGCCTCCCCCCCATGCCATGGGTGCGGAGCGGCCCGAGGAGAAGAAGACAGAAGACGCCGCGGAGGAGATGCTGGACGAGAACGCCGGAGGAAGAACCAGAAGAACCAGAAGAGCCAGAAGAACCAGAAGATGAAGGAAGATAGAAGAAAGAAGAAGCATTTAAATAAAGGAATTGTCAAAAACTGTCTCTTGTCATTTTTAACATTTTTGACACTTTCTTCGTGAAATGGTAGGGGTACTTATGTACCCCCTTACCATTTCACACAGGGGGGGGGGCCGGGATCTGGGGGTCACCTTGTTAAAGGGGGCTTCCAGATTCCGATAAGCCCCCCGCCCGCAGACCCCCACAACCACCGGCCAGGGTTGTGGGGATGAGGCCCTTGTCCTCATCAACATGGGGACAAGGTGTTTTGGGGGCCTACCCCAAAGCACCCTCCCAATGTTGAGGGCATGTGGCCTGGTACGGTTCAGGAGGGAGGGGGGGCCGCACTCTCGTCCCCCCCTCTTTTCCTGCGGCCTGCCAGGTTGCGTGCTCGGATAAGGGTCTGGTATGGATTTTTGGGGGGACCCCACGCCGTTTTTTTTTTTTTTTTTTGGCGCGGGGTTCCCCTTAAAATCCATACCAGACCTGAAGGGTCTGGTATGGAATTTAGGGGGAACCCCACGTCATTTTTTTTTTTAAATTTTGGCCGGGGTTCCCCTTAATATCCATACCAGACCTGAAGGGCCTGGTATGGAATTTAGGGGGACCCCCACGTCATTTTTTTTTTTTAATTTTGGTTCGGGGTTCCCCTTTGGGGAATTCCCATGCCGTTTTTATCAATGAACTTCTATGTGTATTGTCGGCAATGCAATAGCCGCGGGTAGTTTTAAATGAGTTTCTTCCTTCAAAATGTCATTTTGCTGTCAGACTGTTCTAAACACAGGAAACATGCGCCCCTTTACAGGCACACTATAGACACCCCCCAGGTACGAAATTTAAAGGGATATTACACTTTTATTGATTGACTTTAAGTATTATTAAAATCACTGCTCCTGAAAAAACGGCCGTTTTTAAAACTTTTTTTTGCATTGATCCATGTCCCCTGGGGCAGGACCCAGGTCCCCAAACACTTTTTATGACAATAACTTGCATATTAGCCTTTAAAATTAGCACTTTTGATTTCTCCCATAGACTTTTAAAGGGTGTTCCGCGGCATTCGAATTTGCCGCGAACACCCCAAATTGTTCGCTGTTCGGTGAACTTGTGAACAGCCAATGTTCGAGTCGAACATGAGTTCGACTCGAACTCGAAGCTCATCCCTATTTGCCGCGTCACAAATGTTAAATCTCCATTACGAATGCTAGTTTTACCCAGGTGGAAGACACCTAAATGCCCTGGTCTATTGCTGCCCCCAGATCTTTTGGCCAATAATTTTTTACCATCCATAACATACATGTTGGTTTCCTTTTGCTTGCTGGTGGACCTTGGCTCCCCTGTACTGCTCCCTTGTCATGGGCATGGCGGCTCATTTATCCCCTGGAGCTGCGATGCATGAATGGGAATTCCTCTCCCCTGCTGTCTCTCCCCCCTCCCTCCCCTTCGGGATAAGGGGGGGTGAAGCCACCATGTGCATCGGCGTCATGCTTCTTTGCCCGATGGGAGACTTCCGCTTCTCAGCGGCGTCCCCATCTCCATGGCAATGCATATCTTCACAGGCTGGGGGCGGAGATCACGATTGCGTCCTACCGTCTTTCGGCGGGCGTATTGCGGTTCCTCCCCTTCACTGCCAGTTTGTATGACGTTAGGGGCGGAGGCCGCGGCGGATGTCCGGGTATTTAGGCGGGGGTTCTGGCATGGCACACTCTTTCTTCTTGGTTCCTTCATGCATTGGCTAGAGATCTCTCCACACTGGTAAGTTATAATTTATACACCTTATACTTATACATGCGATCCTTCAGCACTTTCCAGTCCATTTTATATGCACACTGCGGTATAGCAATCCCTATACATTTTTGTTATACATCATCTCATTTGTTTACATCTCCCTTTTTTCTTTCATTCCAGCCCAACTTTTCCTTTATCATCACTTCACCACTTCTACATTCTGCCACACCAGCTCTTTTTTCTCCCATTTATTATTATTTTCATTTTTCTTTTACCTCCCCCCACATTTTCCTTTACTTTTTCCGTACAAATCCCCCCCACTTTCTTTCCCATATCTTGCAAGGAATCCCCATACTTGATATGGTTTGTACTCACCTACACAATTTCAGTCTGTAATGACAACTTTAGACCCATTATCATTCGATATATATTTATTCATTACAGTGAGCATACCTCTGTAGACTTCCTCATCTTCTGCATTCCCCCTTTTGTGTTCTTGGTACTCTAGCACACAACCTTATACTCCTAGGATCTTTACTCACTTTATCGTTTCTGACATAGATCCATATGCATACCCATACTCATTCCATTCCATATATTCCCCTACAGCCAATATGTCTTGCAAGATTTATGGGTGACACCTTGGTTCACATCCTCCTTTCATCCCTTTGCCATGCCTGCCCAGCGTCTTGCCTTGGTCCTCCTTGCTGTGGTCTCCGTCCCTTCAGCTCCCGGGGGAGATGTTTCCCGCTGACCCTCGCTTGGGATCGGACTCTGAAGCCAATTGTCTAACCAGTAAGTATGGGATTACCATTTTCGGCCTCATACTCTTGTCCCAATCATAACCTATACTTCAACACATATGTAATTTGTTCTTTACAGACACCAGATGTACACATCAGCCCCTGATGATGCGAGTAGAGCTCGCGAAACGCGTCGGGTTAGAGATGTATCATGTATATCTGTACTATGTATACTTTGTGATATTATATCATTATGGCTATGTTTTAGAGGACTATTATGCTATGTTGCTTGTTTCATAATTGCTATTTATGATCATGTTTTATATTGGATGATGTTCATACTAATAAAATTGTTATCCTTTTAACGCATTTTTGTTGACCTTATGACCACCATGGACACCTCTCTCAAAGTCCCACGGGCGACTGTTCGGTTCTGCATATAGTTTAGGGATGGAGGTGTTCCATGTTAGGGAGCAGCTTGTAGACTTCCCCTTTTTCTTACGAATGCTAGTTTTATGGGACCGACCGCTTCCGGCTCATCCTTGCTTTCGAGGATGTGTGTTTGTACTTTGGACTTGTCCGATGGACATGTACACACACGCTCGGGAAATCCAACAACAGACCGTTGTCTGCAGAAAATGTATAAACCTGCCATCCAACATTTGTTCGTGGAAAATCCAACAACAATTGTCTGATGGAGCATACAAATGGTCGGATTTTCCGCTAACAGCCTGTCATCACACAATTCCCGTCGGAAAATATGATCGTGTGTATGAGGCGTTAGAGGAGGTTTTGCATTATGCACGGCTTGTAACAGAGTACAGGGAATATTGCCACCAAATTTTGAAGGTGCAGACTAGGGAACAATTGTTGGAATGCATCTGTCTGGCTTATTCTCTTGTCAATCAAAGCAGAGTTTTGTTTGGTGAAGTTCAGCCCCTAATACAGGCTTATGCGAAGTTGGTTTGTCTAGTATTCCTAAGACCCGGGTCACATTGGTGCGACAATCGCTTCGACTTTGAGAGCACAAGTCGCATGCACGTAAAAAATCAATATTTCCCTATGAGAGCTGTCTTCACTGGTATGACTTGTGTCGGTCCAACTTTTAAAAAGGTTTCTGTGCTATTTTGGTCTGACTTGGGTCCGATTTCAGCCCATTGTGTTTAATGGAAATTGCATCTTAACTGATCCAACTTGTAGCATGCGACATTTGCTCAGAGGCAATGTTAGCAATGAAAAATTTATGGAAAAAAAATGGCGTGGGGTCCCCCTCAAAATCGATACCAGACCCCCCTCCTGAACCATACCAGGCCACATGCCCTTAACAAGGGTCTCTTTCCCACAACCGTGGCAGCTTGCTATGGGGCACCCAAGCCGAGCTGCAGCTCCTTGTGTCCATTCAGACATGGAGCTGCTGTTCAGCCCTGCCCCCTCTCTCCCCTGATTGGGTAACTGACTTTGATTGACAGCAGTGGAAGCCAATGGCACCACTCTGTGTCTCAGCCAATCAGGAGGGGAGTCCTGGATGGCCAAAGGACTTGTGGACATCGCTGGACAGAGATGGGCT
This sequence comes from Aquarana catesbeiana, assembly GCF_042186555.1. Classification (NCBI taxonomy): domain Eukaryota; kingdom Metazoa; phylum Chordata; class Amphibia; order Anura; family Ranidae; genus Aquarana; species Aquarana catesbeiana. The sequence goes on from NC_133334.1 coordinate 145,827,896, forward strand.
CAGGTAAGTATTAGGGGGGACTGAGGGGGTCTGCTGCACAGAGAAGGGTTTTATCTTAATGCATAGAATGCATTAAGATAAAAAAAACCTTCTGACTTTACAACCCCTTTAAGCAGGGCCGATCCTAGGGTCACAGACGCCTGGGTGCAGAAATATTTCTGGCGCCCCCACGTGGACGTGGTCATCTTCCCAACTCCTCACCTTTACAAATGTTACTATGGCAATGACTCAAACACAGAGATGCTCCCCTAAGAAGTCTTCATTACCCTGGGATCCTCCCATGATCTTTTAACAATAAAAAAAATACAGGAATAGGGTACACTAATGAGAACTGGAGGGGAGTCTCTCTGATGCACACAAAGAGGGCTTCTGTTAGAGAGTCTGTTAGAAAGAGCCCCCAGACATAGTACAGGAGATGGTAAGAGACTGCAATCATAGTACAGGAGATGGTCCGAGACTGCAATTATAGTACAGGAGATGGTCAGAGACTGCAGACATACTACAGGAGATGGTCAGAGACTGGAGATATAATACAGGAGATGGTCAGAGACTGCAGACATACTACAGGAGACGGTCAGAGACTGCAGACATACTACAGGAGATGGTCAGAGACTGCAGACATGTTACAAGAGATGGTCAGAGACTGCAGACATGTTACAAGAGATGGTCAGAGACTGTAGACATGTTACAAGAGATGGTCAGAGAATACGGACATATTACAGGAGATGGTCAGAGACTGCAGACATACTACAGGAGACGGTCAGAGACTGGAGGTATAATACAGGAGATGGTCAGAGACTGCAGACATACTACAGGAGATGGTCAGAGACGGCAGACATAATACAAGAGATCGTCAGAGACTGCAGACATACTACAGGAGATGGTCAGAGACCGCAGATATGTTACAAGAGATGGTCAGAGACTGCAGACATGTTACAAAAGATGGTCAGAGACTGCAGACATGATACAAGAGATGGTCAGAGATGGCAGACATGATACAAGAGATGGTCAGAGACTGGAGATATAATACAGGAGATGGTCAGAGACTGCAGACATACTATAGGAGATGGTCAGAGACTGGAGATATAATACAGGAGATGGTCAGAGACTGCAGAAATACTACAGGAGATGGTCAGAGACTGGAGATATAATACAGAAAATGGTCAGAGACTGGAGATATAATACAGGAAATGGTCAGAGACTGCAGACATACTACAGGAGATGGTCAGAGACTGCAGACATACTATAGGAAATGGTCAGAGACTGCAGACATGTTACAAGAGATGGTCAGAGACTGCAGAAATGTTACGTGAGATGGTCAGAGACTGCAGACATGTTACAAGAGATGGTCAGAGACTGCAGACATGTTACAAGAGATGGTCAGAGAATGTGGACATATTACAGGAGATTGTCAGAGACTGCAGACATACTACAGGAGACGGTCAGAGACTGGAGATATAATACAGGAGATGGTCAGAGACTGCAGACATACTACAGGAGATGGTCAGAGACGGCAGACATAATACAAGAGATGGTCAGAGACTGCAGACATAATACAGGAGATGGTCAGAGATTGCAGACATACTACAGGAGACGGTAAGAGACTGCAGACATAGTACAGGAGATAGTCAGAGACTGCAATCATAGCACAGGAGATGGTCAGAGACTGCAATCATAGTACAGGAGATGGTCAGAGACTGCAGACATACTACATTAGATGGTCAGAGACTGCAATCATAGTACAGGAGATGGTCAGAGACTGCAATCATAGTACAGGAGATGGTCAGATACTGCAGACATACTACAGGAGACGGTCAGAGACTGGAGATATAGTACAGGAGATGGTCAGAAACTGCAGACATGTTACAAGAGATGGTCAGAGAATGCAGACATGTTACAAGAGATGGTCAGAGAATGCGGACATATTACAGGACATGGTCAGAGACTGCAGACATACTACAGGAGATGGTCAGAGAATGCAGATATGTTACAAGAGATGGTCAAAAACTGCAGACATGGTACAAAAGATGGTCAGAGACTGCAGACATGATACAAGAGATGGTCAGAGACGGCAGACATGATACAAGAGATGGTCAGAGACTGCAGACATGGTACAAGAGATGGTCAGAGACGGCAGACATAATACAGGAGACGGTCAGAGACTGGAGATATGATACAGGAGATGGTGAGAGACTCCAGACATACTATAGGAGATGGTCAGAGACTGGAGATATAATACAGGAGATGGTCAGAGACTGCAGACATACTACAGGCGATGGTCAGAGACTGCAGACATAGTACAGGAGATGGTCAGAGACTGCAGACATAGTACAGGAGATGGTCAGAGACTGCAATCATAGTACAGGAGATGGTCCGAGACTGCAATCATAGTACAGGAGATGGTCAGAGACTGCAGGCATACTACAGGAGACGGTCAGAGACTGGAGATATAATACAGGAGATGGTCAGAGACTGCAGACATGTTACAAGAGATGGTCAGAGAATGCAGACATGTTACAAGAGATGGTCAGAGAATGCGGACATATTACAGGACATGGTCAGAGACTGCAGACATACTACAGGAGATGGTCAGAGAATGCAGATATGTTACAAGAGATGGTCAGAATCTGCAGACATGGTACAAAAGATGGTCAGAGACTGCAGACATGATACAAGAGATGGTCAGACACGGCAGACATGATACAAGAGATGGTCAGAGACTGCAGACATGGTACAAGAGATGGTCAGAGACGGCAGACATAATACAGGAGACGGTCAGAGACTGGAGATATAATACAGGAGATGGTGAGAGACTGCAGACATACTATAGGAGATGGTCAGAGACTGGAGATATAATACAGGAGATGGTCAGAGACTGCAGACATGTTACAAGAGATGGTCAGAGAATGCAGACATGTTACAAGAGATGGTCAGAGAATGCGGACATATTACAGGACATGGTCAGAGACTGCAGACATACTACAGGAGATGGTCAGAGAATGCAGATATGTTACAAGAGATGGTCAGAATCTGCAGACATGGTACAAAAGATGGTCAGAGACTGCAGACATGATACAAGAGATGGTCAGACACGGCAGACATGATACAAGAGATGGTCAGAGACTGCAGACATGGTACAAGAGATGGTCAGAGACGGCAGACATAATACAGGAGACGGTCAGAGACTGGAGATATAATACAGGAGATGGTGAGAGACTGCAGACATACTATAGGAGATGGTCAGAGACTGGAGATATAATACAGGAGATGGTCAGAGACTGCAGACATACTACAGGCGATGGTCAGAGACTGCAGACATAGTACAGGAGATGGTCAGAGACTGCAGACTTACTACAGGAGATGGTCAGAGACTGCAGACATAATACAAGAGTTGGTCAGAGACTGCAGACATGTTATAAGAGATGGTCAGAAACTACAGTTCCTATGGACGTTAGTAGATAATGGCCGATCAGCCCTCTCACCTGACCCAGCAATACAGCAACGGTTCCTCTGATCAGGAGTCTGCTCACTCTGAATTGCCCATGGTGACTCCGCTGGGTAGAGCCCAGATCTGTGTTCTGGCAATGACTCCATTCCTTTCTCCGCCAGGGATGGCGCTAAGCTGTGTGGCTTTCCCTCAGGTGGCGCAGGGCAGCGGGGTTCTCTCTCTGATGGTATTCCCTCAGCACTGTCCTCTCCCTCTGGAGTCCTGGGTGTACTTCCCTAATAGGGATGAGCTTCGTGTTCGAGTCGAACCCATGTTCGACTCGAACATCGGCTGTTCGATCGTTCGTCGAATTGCGAACGATATGGGCCGTTCGCGCCAAATTCGTGTGGCGCGTCACGGCCCATAATTCACTGCGGCATCGCAGTGCATTGCTTGCTGATGATTGGCCAAGCATGCACTATGACCCGCATGCTTGGCCAATCACAGCGCCGCCTTAACAGAGAGCCATAATTGGCCAAAGCCAAGGAGGCTTTGGCCAATTATGGCTCAGGGGATTTAGTACACGCCCCACACTATATAAGGCCGCCTGCACGGCGGCCCTGTGCAGTGTGTTCCGGTGTGCTTAGAGAGAGAGAGAGACAGTGTCATTTCATTTGAGTTAGCTAGATTAGGCAGGACAGTCAGTCAGTTAGCTGCACTTAAAGTGTATTGTGTATATATATGCATCCCAGGTGTTGCATATATATATATATATATATACACTGTATTCAGTTTAGCTAGATCAATTCCTGTTATCTTCTAGACTATTTACATTTAGTGCAGTGTGTCCTGCTCACAGTGTTCAGCTAGATCCGTTCCTGTTATATTCCTACTGACAGGCAGGCTTGTCTTGTTACAGCATTTTGAAGAAAATTACTGGTGTTCTTTTGATCCTATTAGTACCACAGTCAGGCAGCTAGACTATTTACATTTAGTGCAGTGCGTCCTGCTCACAGTGTTCAGCTATCTGTTATCTTCTTACTGACAGGCAGGCTTGTCTTGTTACAGTATTTTAAAGAAAATTACTGGTGTTCTTTTGATCCTATTAGTACCACAGTCAGGCAGCTAGACTATTTACAGTTAGTGCAGTGCGTCCTGCCCACAGTGTTCTGCTAAACCTACAAGTAAGTGGGGTGCGTCCTGCTCACAGTGTTCAGCTAAACCTACAAGTTAGTGGGGTGCGTCCACCTCACAGTGTTCAGCTAAACCTACAAGCTAGTGGGGTGCGTCCTGCTCACAGTGTTCAGCTAGATCCGTTTCTGTTATCTTCTTACTGACAGGCAGGCTTGTCTTGTTACAGTAAATACAGCTACCTGAAGAAAATTGCTGGTGTTCTTTTGATCCTATTAGTACCACAGTCAGGCAGCTAGACTATTTACAGTTAGTGCAGTGCGTCCTGCTCACAGTGTTCTGCTAAACCTACAAGTTAGTGGGGTGCGTCCTGCTCACAGTGTTCAGCTAAACCTACAAGTTAGTGGGGTGCGTCCACCTCACAGTGTTCAGCTAAACCTACAAGCTAGTGGGGTGCGTCCTGCTCACAGTGTTCAGCTAGATCTGTTCCTGTTATCTTCTTACTGACAGGCAGGCTTGTCTTGTTACAGTAAATACAGCTACCTGAAGAAAATTGCTGGTGTTCTTTTGATCCTATTAGTACCACAGTCAGGCAGCTAGACTATTTACAGTTAGTGCAGTGCGTCCTGCTCACAGTGTTCTGCTAAACCTACAAGTTAGTGGGGTGCGTCCTGCTCACAGTGTTCAGCTAAACCTACAAGTTAGTGGGGTGCATCCACCTCACAGTGTTCAGCTAAACCTACAAGCTAGTGGGGTGCGTCCTGCTCACAGTGTTCAGCTAGATCCGTTCCTGTTATCTTCTTACTGACAGGCAGGCTTGTCTTGTTACAGTATTTTAAAGAAAATTGCTGGTGTTCTTTTGATCCTATTAGTACCACAGTCAGGCAGCTAGACTATTTACAGTTAGTGCAGTGCGTCCTGCTCACAGTGTTCTGCTAAACCTACAAGTTAGTGGGGTGCGTCCTGCTCAAAGTGTTCAGCTAAACCTACAAGTTAGTGGGGTGCGTCCACCTCACAGTGTTCAGCTAAACCTACAAGCTAGTGGGGTGCGTCCTGCTCACAGTGTTCAGCTAGATCCGTTCCTGTTATCTTCTTACTGACAGGCAGGCTTGTCTTGTTACAGTATTTTAAAGAAAATTACTGATGTTCTTTTGATCCTATTAGTACCACAGTCAGACAGCTAGACTATTTACAGTTAGTGCAGTGCGTCCTGCTCACAGTGTTCTGCTAAACCTACAAGTTAGTGGGGTGCGTCCTGCTCACAGTGTTCAGCTAAACCTACAAGTTAGTGGGGTGCGTCCACCTCACAGTGTTCAGCTAAACCTACAAGCTAGTGGGGTGCGTCCTGCTCACAGTGTTCAGCTAGATCCGTTTCTGTTATCTTCTTACTGACAGGCAGGCTTGTCTTGTTACAGTAAATACAGCTACCTGAAGAAAATTGCTGGTGTTCTTTTGATCCTATTAGTACCACAGTCAGGCAGCTAGACTATATACAGTTAGTGCAGTGCGTCCTGCTCACAGTGTTCTGCTAAACCTACAAGTTAGTGGGGTGCGTCCACCTCACAGTGTTCAGCTAAAGCTACCTGTAGAAGGTTGGTGGTGTTCTCATACTACAGGCAGGCAGTTGATTTTGCTAGCTGCAGTATCAGTACATATATATATATATATATATATATATATATATATATATATCCCAGCTTAGTGCAGCTACAGGCCATTAGTATGTCTGGAAGGCCAAGAAGGAGAGGCAGACAGTCACAAGCCAATAAGAGAGGGCAAGCAGGCTCTGTGTCTAGTGCTGGTCATGGAGACGGTGCATCCTCATCAGCACGTGGCCATGGGACACGCTTGGCCTTTTTTTCGGCAGCTGGCCATGTTGAGCCGCAACATGCGGAAGACTTGGTCGAGTGGATGACCAAGCCGTCCTCATCCTCCTCATCCTCTCTCACCCATGCCCAGGGTACTTTGTCTGGCAAAGCAGCGGCCTCTTCCCTCGGCTCAATGTCATCAGTGACTCCTTCCCTAGCCCCACCATGTCCTCCTGAGGAGTCCCTCGAACTGTTTGACCACAGTGTTGGGTACATGCTCCAGGAGGATGCCCAGCGTTTGGAAGGCTCTGATGATGATACTGAGCTCGATGAAGGCAGTAACACGAGCACGGACAGAGGGGGTGCCCAAGAAGGACAGCAATCTGGCAGTCATGCTCCCCCTGCTGCAGCATACTGCCAGATTTGCTCCAGTGATGAGGAGGGAGGGGATGATGAGGTCACTGACTCAACGTGGGTGCCTGATAGGAGAGAGGAGGAGGAGGAGGAGGCGGCACATCACCAACGAGGCAGGATGCCCTCCAGGGGCCAGCCTAAGGGCAGCACATTGACTGCATCACACCCCAAAGCTCCACATGTGCAGGGCGCTGCAGTCTCTGCGCGTTATTCAAAAATTCTTTGGTGTGGGCCTTTTTTGAGACGAGTGCATCAGATCGCACCGCTGCTATTTGCAACATATGTCTCAAGTGTATCTCGCGTGGCCAAAACATCTCCCGCTTGGGTACCACATGCTTGACCAGACATATGTTGACCTGCCATGCAGTTCGTTGGCAAGCGTATCTAAAAGACCCACACCAAAGAACAAAGAGGACCTCTGCTTGCTCCTCATCAGCTGAGATTTCCAACCCCACTAGACCTTCAGTCCTCTCTGAGACCTGCACTGAGAGGAATGAAGGTGTAGAATTAGGTGTGTCACAGCCACGTACTTGTGGGCAATCTGATTTTGGTACACCGACGTCAGATTGTACCAGGCAAATTTCCCTGCCCCAGCTGCTGCACCGCCGAAAGAAGTTTGCTCCCAGCCATCCACATGCCCAACGGTTGAATGCTAGCTTGGCAAAATTGCTAGCACTTCAACTGCTGCCTTTTCAGTTGGTAGACTCTGCCCCCTTCCGTGAGTTTGTGGAATGTGCGGTTCCTCAGTGGCAGGTACCCAAACGCCACTTTTTCTCACGGAAGGCGATTCCGGCTCTCTACCAGCATGTGAAAGGCAATGTCCATGCCTCGCTGGACAGGGCGGTCAGCGGTAAGGTGCATATTACCGCTGACTCATGGTCCAGCAGGCATGGACAGGGACGTTACCTAAGTTTCACGGCGCATTGGGTGACTCTGCTGGCAGCTGGGAAGGATGCAGGACAAGGTGCAGTAGTGTTGGAGGTTGTTCCGCCACCACGCCTCCAAAATGCTAATGATTGTGACACACCTCTCTCCTCCACCCCCTCCTCTTCTTCTTCCTCCATGGCCTCTTCCTCGGAACCAGCGGTGCTCCGTAGTCGTTCAAGGGGCTACGCAAGTATGCAGGCCAAAAGATGCCATGCGGTGCTTGAGCTGGTGTGCTTGGGGGACAGGAGCCACACTGGGGCAGAGGTTCTGTCAGCTCTGCAGGGGCAGATTCAGAGGTGGTTGAAGCCACGCCAACTTAAGGCAGGAATGGTGGTTTGCGACAATGGCACCAACCTCCTCTCTGCCCTCCGACAGGGACAACTGACCCATGTGCCCTGTTTGGCTCACATCCTTAACTTGGTGGTGCAGCGGTTCTTGGGCAGGTACCCGGGCTTACAGGATGTCCTGAGATAGGCCAGGAAAGTCTGTGTGCATTTCCGCCGGTCATATAATGCCAGTGCTCGGCTGACGGACCTCCAAAAGGAGTTTAACCTGCCCAAGAACCGCCTAATCTGTGACATGTCCACCAGGTGGAACTCAACGTTGGCCATGCTGCAGCGGCTGCACACGCAGCAGAGGGCCATCAATGAGTACCTGTGCGACTATGGCACCAGGACAGGGTCAGGGGAGCTTGGTTTTTTTTCCCCACGCCAGTGGGCCATGATCAGGGATGCATGCACTGTCCTGTCACCATTTGAGGAGGCCACGAGGATGGTGAGCAGTGACAGTGCATGCATCAGTGACACTGTCCCCCTTGTCCACCTGTTGGAGCACACGCTGCGTGGAATAATGGACAGGGCACTTGAGGCAGAACAGAGGCAGGAAGAGGAGGACTTCCTTAGCTCTCAAGGCCCCCTTTATCCAGACAGTGTTCCTTCGTGCCCGCCGATCACAGAGGAAGAGGACGAGGAGGAAGAGGAGGAGGAGGAGGAGGAAGATTGTGTCAGTATGGAGGTGGAGCCTGGCACTCAGCATCAGCAGCAGTCTTTAAGGGATCAGTCCCAAGAAACACATGGACTTGTACGTGGCTGGGAGGAGGTGGCTGCGGACCATGTCGTCCTTAGTGACCCAGAGGACTCCGGACCGAATGCCTCAGCAAACCTACGCTGCATGGCCTCCCTGATCCTGCAAAGCCTGCGGAAGGATCCTCGTATTCATGGTATCAAGGAGAAGGACCAATACTGGCTGGCAACCCTCCTTGATCCACGTTACAAGGGTAAGGTTGCGGACCTTATCTTGCCATCGCAGAGGGAGCAGAGGATGAAACATCTTCGGGAGGCCTTGCAGAAAGGTCTGTGCAACGCGTTCCCAGAGACTGGGAGGTTACAAACTCCTGTTTCTGGACAACGTGTTGCTGAGGCTTCGGTCAGTCAAAGAAGGAGCGGTGGAGAAGGTGGCCATCTGACCGATGCATTCAGACAATTTTTTGGTCCGCAGCCCCAAGGTATGATCGGTTCCAGCAACCATCGCCAGCGTCTGTTTTACATGGTGCAGGAATACCTAGGGGCAAGATCAGACTTGGACACCTTTCCCACCGAAAATCCTCTGGGTTACTGGGTCTTGAGGATGGATCACTGGCCAGAGCTTGCACAGTATGCAATTGAGCTACTGGCCTGTCCTGCATCCAGCGTTCTTTCGGAACGCACATTCAGTGCTGCTGGAGGCGTGGTAACCGATCACAGGGTGCGTCTGTCCACTGACTCGGTCGATCGACTGACCTTCATAAAAATGAATGAGTCTTGGATCACCACCAGATACCAAGCACCTGATGCTGATGTAACCGAATAATTTTTTTTGAAATCTCAGATCCCTTCAAAGACTGCCTATGCTGATGCTGAGTGACTATCCCTGAGTAATTATCCTCTTCCTCCTCAATCATCACGCTGATAGCTTGTAAGAACATTTTTGGTTCTGGGTGCCACCACCAGTGCCTAAGGCACAATTTTTCAGCCCCTGTTTAACAGGGGCGTGTAATTACGATTTTTGATGTAATACTTTGCAGCAGGGCTCGTTCCTGCATTCCAACTAGAGTGTCTGTGAGGGGTTGCAGTGTTGTGGCACCAGCACCAGTGCCTAAGGCCCAATTTTTCAGCCCTTGTTTAACAGGGGCGTGTAATTACAATTTTTGATGCAATACTTTGCAGCAGGGCTCGTTCCTGCATTCCAACTAGAGTGTCTGTGAGGGGTTGCATTGTTGTGGCACCAGCACCAGTGCCTAAGGCCTAATTTTTCAGCTCCTGTTCAACAGGGGCATGTAATTACAATTCTTGATCTAATATTTCACAGCAGAGCCCTGTGAGGGCTTAAAGTGTTGTGGCCACAGCAACACCTAAGGCCCAAATTTCTGCTGAGTATATAGGGCAGGACCCTACTTTCAAACAACTAACTTACAAACAACTCCTACTTGCAAACGGAAGGAGACAACAGGAAGTGAGAATAAATCTACCCCTAGGAAGGGAAATTCTCTCCTGTAAGAGTTAATATGGGAAAAACATTTCTCCTTTCCACTGATGCTTTCCAGTCCATTGGGACAAAAAGTGAGGTGAAATCTTCTGAAGAGGAGGAAAGACAGCAAAACAAATGTCACAGGGGTGATAACCCTTCCCTATGTTTTCCAAAAAGCTTAAAAAAGATTTTTTGGCTGGAGCTAAACACGTTAAAAATGTACCCGTTCAAAATTACAAAGAGATTCTACTTAACAACAAACCTACAGCCTGTATACTGCTGTTCAGAGTATATAGGGCCTGGTGGCCCCACACCTTTCCTTATTTTAATTTGGGTGCGGGGTTCCCCTTAATATCCATACAAGACCCAAAGGGCCTGGTAATGGACTGGGGGGTACCCATGCCGTTTGTCTCACTGATTTTCATCCATATTGCCAGGACCCGACATTACATTAAACCCGCAAGCAGTTTTAAATGAGATTTTTTCCTTTAAAAATGACATTTGGTGCAGGGACTGTTCTAAACACGGGAAACACGCGTCACTTTACAGGCATACTATAGACACCCCTCAGGTATGATATTTAAAGGAATATTTCACTTTTTTTTTTTTTACTTTAAGCATCATTAAAATCACTGCTCCCGAAAAAACGGCCGTTTTTAAAAGTTTTTTTTGCATTGATACATGTCCCCTGGGGTAGGACCCGGGTCCCCAAACCCTTTTTAGGACAATACCATGCAAATTAGCCTTTAAAATGAGCACTTTTGATTTTGAACGTTCGAGTCCCATAGACGTCAATGGGGTTCTAACGTTCGTGCGAACTTTCGGTCCGTTCGCAGGTTCTGGTGCGAACCGAACCGGGGGGTGTTCGGCTCATCCCTATTCCCTAAAACTTTTCCGGGCTCATGGCTCTCTCTCTCCCATTAAGCTGAGCATGCTGTGTGGGCTGCAGTTTCCGTGATATAGTTGGGCTGCCAGTCCTCAGGACTACATGTCCCACAATCCTCTTCTTTGCTCCTTTTTTTTTTCTTCCCTGGCCGATATGAAGGCGGGCTAAGAAACATAGCGCGTGTTTCACTAGTACAGCAGCGCACGAGGAGGAGCGGGAGAGGGGAAATAAGAGCCCGCGGCTGCAGTGCTGTCACTGGGGTTGGTGTCACCTAGGGCTGTGCCCACTGCCTGCAGCTACCTGAAACATGCCACATGTTCCAGGAGTCTGCAATACCAGTCACCTAGCACAGCGTCATTAAAGTGGGGAGCCAGCTGTGAGACATTAGAAAGTTGCAGTCAGCTCCCACATCAAAGATGGCAGCAATGGAGATCTTAAGCCTGGTGAAGAATCAGCTCTGGGGAAGACATCCAGTAACTAGACTCCATGGGCTGGTAAGTAACCATTTGTTAAAAGTCAGCAGGTACAGACAGAGGATTCAGTCTTATGCTTTGTAAATACCAGACATCACTGGTCGTGATGTGAACAGCTCTTATTAGCATAATGAGGGAGTATTCAAGGTTCCTTTTTCTATTCGGAAAATGTGAGTGCAACCAATGTTGATTTTGTTTCCTGATTTATTAAAAGTTTTAACTGCACAAGATTTGTACTTTACTATGTTAAGTCAAGCAAAGGCTACAAGACACACATATCTGTCTTTACGTTAGTAGATAATGGCAGATCGGCCCTCTCACCTGTCCCAGCGATACAGCAATGGTTCCTCTGCTCAGGAGTCTGCTCACTCTAAATTGCCCGTGGCGAATCCGCTGGGTAGAGCCCAGATCTGTACAATACAGATCTGGGAATGACTCCATTCCTTTCTCCACCAGGGATGGCGCTAGGCTGTGTGGCTTTCCCTTTGGTGGCGCAGGGCAGCGGGGTTCTCTCTCTGATGGTGTTCCCTCAGCACTGTCCTCTCCCTCTGGAGTCCTGGGTGTACTTCCCTGAAAGCTTTTCCAGGCCCATGGCTCTCTCTCTCCCATTCAGCTGAGCATGCTGCGTGGGCTGCAGTTTCCGTGTTATAGTGGGGCTGCCAGTCCTCGGGACTACATGTCCCACAATCCTCTTTTTTGCTCCTTTTTCTTTCTTCCCTGGCCGATATGAAGGCGGGGGAAGAAACATAGTTCGCATCTCACTAGTACAGCAGCGCGCGCGAGGAGGAGTGGGAGAGGGGAAATAAGAGCCCGTGGCTGCAGTGGTGTCACTAGGGTTGGTGTACAGACAGACAGACCCCCCATCAGTATAGACACCCCCAGGACAAATTACCCCCCTCCATTAGTACAGACCCCCTAGAACAAACCACCCCCCTCCATTAGTACAGACCCCCCGGACAAATCACCCCCCTACATTAGTACAGACCCCCAGAACAAACCACCTCCCTCCATTAGTACAGACCTCCCAGGACAAACCAACCCCCTCCATTAGTACAGACCCCCAGAACAAACCACCCCTCTCCATTAGTACAGACCCCCAGACAAACCACCCCCCTCCATTAGTACAGATCCCCAGAACAAACCACCCCCCTCCATTAGTACAGAACCCCCCAGGACAAACCACCCCCCCTCTATTAGTACAGACCCCCCAGACAAATCACCCCCCTACATTAGTACAGACCGCTCCAGAACAAACCACCCTCCTCCATTAGTACAGACCCCCCAGGACAAACCCCCCCTCCATTAGTACAGACCCCCAGGACAGACCCCCCCAGGACAAACCACCCCCCTTCATTAGTACAGACCCCCAGAACAAACCACCCCCTCCATTAGTATAGACCCCCAGGGCAAACCACCCCCCATCCATTAGTACAGACCCCCCGGACAAACCACCCCCTACAATAGTACAGACCCCCCAGGACAAACCACCCCTCTCCATTAGTACAGACCCCCAGAACAAACCACCCCCCTCCATTAGTACAGACCCCCCAGACAAACCACCCCCCTCCATTAGTACAGATCCCCAGAACAAACCACCCCCCTCCATTAGTACAGAACCCCCCAGGACAAACCACCCCCCTCCATTAGTACAGACCCCCCGGACAAATCACCCCCCTACAATAGTACAGACCGCTCCAGAACAAACCACCCCCCTCTATTAGTACAGACCCCCCAGGACAAACCACCCCCCCTCCATTAGTACAGACCCCCCAGGACAGACCCCCCCAGGACAAACCACCCCCCTCCATTAGTACAGACCCCAAGAACAAACCACCCTCTCCATTATTATAGACCCCCAGGACAAACCTCCCCCCCTCCATTAGTACAGACCCCCCCCAGAACAAACCACCCCCTCTATTAGTACAGACCCCCAGAACAAACCACCCCCCTCCATTAGTACAGACCCCCCGGACAAACCACCCCCTACATTAGTACAGACCCCCCAGAACAAACCACCCCCCTCCATTAGTACAGACCCCCCTGGAACAAACCACCCCCTTCATTAGTATAGACCCCGGGACAAACCCCCCCCTACATTAGTACAAACCCCCCAGAACAAACCACCCCCCCTCCATTAGTACAGACCCCCCAGAACAAACCACCCCCGGGTGGAGAACAGAGTGTGTCAGGCTTGGGCAGCAGGCGGGAGTTACACACAGGAGGAGGAGAACTGTAACACGTCGGGCACGGACCGCCCCCCAGTGACGTCACTGTGTGGCTGGTCTCTCTGCACACAGAGACACAGTTGCTCTGATCTCCAGCTGTTTCCGCTCTCCTCCTTTGACAGGAGGAGGGAGGGGGGATGGGCTTTGGCAAGAAACACAGCGGCAGTGACGGGCAAAGAGAGCTGCCTACGGACAAGGAGAGGAGGAGGTAGGGGAGCACTCTGGTGCTTCAGCACCCCCACCTCTGTGGCGCCCGGGTGCACTGCACCCCGTGTACCCTGCCCAGGATCGGCCCTGCCTTTAAGGTACAGTGCACTGATATGGTCATCCTTGCTGGATACCTCCATGCTTTATCCTTGACACATTCACTTAATTGTAATACTGTATAATGAAATCACCTGCACTTACAAAAGCCTAAGCCAAACTTAAATTGTTCAGCAGCTGTTCCTAAATATACACCTTGTACATCCAATGTGTATATATAAATTAATAAAGTGCAGTGCTCTATGTAAACTAACATCTAAGCAGAAATTACATCACCTAGGGCCGCGCCCACCACCTGCAGCCACTTGGAACATGCCACATGTTCCAGGAGTCTTCAATACTAGTCACCTAGCACAGCGTCATTAAAGTGGGGAGCCGGCTGTGAGACATTAGAAAGTTGCAGTCAGCTCCCACATCAAAGATGGCAGCAATGGAGATCTTAAGCCTGGCGAAGAATCAGCTCTGGGGAAGACATACAGTAACTGGACTCCATGGGCTTGTAAGTACCCATTTGTTAAAAGTCAGCAGCTACAGACAGAGGATTCGGTCTTATGCTTTGTAAATACCAGACATCACAGGCCATGATGTGAACAGCTCTTATTAGCATAATGAGGGAGTATTCAAGGTTCCTTTTTCTATTCGGAAAATGTGAGTGCAACCAATGTTGATTTTGTTTCCTGATTTATTAAAAGTTTTAACTGCACAAGATTTGTACTTTACTATGTTAAGTCAAACAAAGGCTACAAGACACACATATCTGTCTTTAATCTAATGACATACCTCTTCAATTCACTCTTTGGTAGGCATAGGGGTTGATTTACTAAAACTGTAGAGTGCAAAATCGGGTGCAACTGTGCATTGTAGCCAATCAGCTTTTAACTTCAGGCTTTGACACATAAAACCTGGAGACTGATTGGTTTCTATGAAAAGCTTCACCAGGTTTTGCACACTCCAGTTTTAGTAAATCAACCTCACAGTTTAACATTCCTTCTCTTTCATCTTAGAAATACATTTCTAGTAAATGTTGTCTAGTAAATGTACTTATAAAGGATGCTTTAATCTGTGTACACAAAATACAAAATACAATGCTTTGTGAGTTTATCTGTGATGTTTATTAGGAATATGGCTCAGTAGCTAGTCCTCAGTTCTTTGTGGTGTTGTGAAGTGTCTGTGTAAATTTACAATAGTTGTTTTGTTATGAATGCAGAATAAAACTGATTGCTCCCTTTGTGCGTGTTCATTGGAAGGGTATGTCATATACACAATCAAGCATGACACAACAATATTCATCAAAGAATTGTTAAGGATGCCTGCGGGAGCAACTGAGTTTTCCTATCCTTCCAAAGAAACAGGACTAATTACATCTGCATAATTCAACAGTTTCCTCTGAATGTTAAACATTTTTTATTTTGCTTTCAGGCAATATAAACCATAAGTGGGATGTCAAGTCTTGTTTGACTTTTAAATATATATTTATTAAAATTAAATCTCTTTATTTTGACAGGTAGAAGCAAGTAATTTCCATCTTTTTGCCTTATTTACTACTCAGATAAAATATGTCAGGGGTCAGTCACCCGTAAAAATGAGTTTTGTGCTTTCATAAAGTACTGTAAATGACAGGGAGGCTAAAGTATGCTATCTGTTTGACTGTTTTGTCCACTAAGTATTTGGAGCATGACTGAAGAGGAAATCAAATCTCCCCTGTAGAAAGCCTGTGTTTGCTGTTAATATTAGGATATGTCAGTGAAGTAGAGAGATTCCTTGTCTTGTATCTTGATAGGAGACTGATTAGAAGAAAGTGACTTCTCATAAACCTATATTCTGAAGTATATCTAAAGTGATAACTTGTATTCCAATATACCTCAGCTATGAGGAACAATTAGCTGAAATTAATGTATTCTCTTTTGAGAAAAGGCAATTAAGGGGGGAAATGATCACCATGTATAAATACATAAGTGGTTCAAATAAAGAACTCGGTGTAGAATAAATTACTTTTAGTTCAATATGAAGGGCACTGGGGCACTCTTTATGTCTGGAGTAAAAGAGATCTAACCTTCACATGTGGAAAGGCTTCTTCACAATAAGAGCTGTGAAAATTTGGAAAAGGCTTGCAAGAAAAAGGGTTGATGGCTCGTTTAGGTCTAGTTGGCATTGAAAAGAAAATTTACTTACCCCATCTTCCACTCCTCTGTGCTGATAGATAATGGCATTTTATTTTCTTTGTTTCAGCAAGCAAAGGTCTTGACATCATCAAGACTGGTACAAGTTTTCATGCCCTGCATTGGATGTGATGATGATGAGGGACAGTCCACTTCTGGGTCATGGGGGAGCACTATCTGCTGAGGGAGTGGTGGATCAGGTAAGTTTCCTGAAGTTGGGCAATAAAGGTAATAGCATCAGAAATTGTTTTTTTTTTTTTGTTTCCTTCCTCTGAATAAGCTGTGATTATAGAATTCCATATATGGAGTTTTCTATTTTTTATTATTTTTTTTTTCAATTCATTAAACTGAGTTGATTTTATTTTTTTAACCCTGACTCTCTATGTAACTATATTGTAAATTTTAACTAGGGATGTGGTTCAGGTTTAGGACAATAATGGGTTTGACCTGAAATGAAACTTGCGGTTTCCAAGCCAGCAGGCACCTTAGGTGATATTGTTCAAATATGGTCATACTTTTATTTAGTCAATGTAGTTAGCCTGGTTCCCAGGCTTCTGTTTAAAACACTGAAGAATTGGCCATTGTGACAGGAGTCCAAGGAGGAGGATTGTTGTGTTTGTGTCAGCAAATTAGTGAGCATAATTTTTCATAACTAATGACGGATTTACATTGCTGCGTGATGGGACTGATGGGATTTGCACACTGTCAAACTTTTTTTTTTAACAAAATATTTTTTCGTGGTGTGTGTTTTATTTGCTAGTCACATTTTTTTGTAAGTAACTATGTACCCTTTCATGAATAACTATGTACCCTGTACTCATTCACATGAGAGGGGGCAGATATCCGGGGCACTTTTATTTTAACCACTTCAATACAGGGCACCTTTGCCCTCTTCATGGCCAGGACAATTTCAGCTTTCAGCGCTGTCACACTTTGAATGACAATTGCATGGTCATGAAACACTGTACTCATATGAAATTTTTATCATTTTTTTCACACAAAATAGAGATTTCTTTTGGTGGTATTTAACCACTGCAGCCCCGGACCATTTGGCTGGCCAAAGACCAGAAGACTTTTTACAATTTGGCACTGTGCTGCTTTAACTGGTAATTGCGTGGTCATGCAAAGTTGTAGCCAAATAAAATTTGCTAATTTTTTTCCCACAAACAGAAATTTCTTTTGATGGTATTTGATTGCCTCTGCGATTTTTATTTTTTGCGATATAAACGGAAAAAGACCGAAAATTTTGAGAAAAATTATATTTTCTACTTTTTGTTATAAGAAAAATCCAATAAACTCAATTTTAGTCATACATTTAGGCCAAAATGTATTCAGCCACATGTCTTTGGTAAACAAAATGTCAATAAGCGTATATTTATTGGTTTGCACAAAAGTTATAGCGTTTACAAACTAGGGTACATTTTCTGGAATTTACACAGCTTTTAGTTTATGACTGCCTATCTCATTTCTTGAGGTGCTAATATGGCAGGGCAGTACAACCCCCCACCCCAAATGACTCCATTTTGGAAAATAGAAACCCTAAGGAAATTGCTAAGAGGCATGTTGAGCCCATTGAATATTTTATTTTTTTGTCCCAAGTGATTGAATAATGACAAAAAAAATTTTTTTTTTCAAAAAGTTGTCACTAAATGATATATTGCTCATACATGCCATGGGCATATGTGGACTTACACCCCAAAATACATTCTGCTGCTTCTCCTGAGTACAGGGATACCACATGTGTGGGACTTTTTGGGAGCCTAGCTGCGTATGGGGCCGCAAAAACCAAGCATCACCTTCAGGATTTCAAAGGGCGAAATTTTTGATTTCACTCCTCACTACCTATCACAGTTTTGAAGGCCATAAAATGCCAACATAGCACAAAAACCCCCCCAAATGACCCCATTTTGGAAAGTAGACACCCCAAGCTATTTTCTGAGAGGCATGGTGAGTATTTTGTAGCTCTCATTTGTTTTTGAAAATGAAGAAAGAAAAGAAAAATGTATTTTTTTTTCTTTTTTAAATTTTCCAAACTTTGTGACAAAAAGCGAGATCTGAAAAATACTCACCATACCTCTCAACAAATAGCTTGGGGTGTCTACTTTCCAAAATAGGGTCATTTGGGGGGGGGGGGGTTGTGCCATCTGGGCATTCCATGGCCTCCGAAACTGTGATAGATAGTGAGGAGTGAAATAAAATTAGAAAGCCTGAAGGCGGTACTTGGTTTTCGGGGTCCCGTACGCGGCTAGGCTCCCAAAAAGTCTCACACATGTGCTATCCCTGTACTCAGGAGAAGCAACAGAATGTATTTTGGCGTGTAATTTCCCATATGCCCATGGCATGTTTGAGCAATATATCATTTAGTGACAACTTTGGCAATAAAAAAAAAAATTGTCTATTTCCCGCAATTTGTGTCAAAATATAAAATATTCCATGGACTCGACATGTCTCTCAGCAAATAGCTTGGGGTGTCTACTTTCAAAAATGGGGTCATTTGGGGGGTTTTGAACTGTCCTAGCATTTTATGCATAACATTTAGAAGCTTATGTCACACATCACCCACTCTTCTAACCACTTGAAGACAAAGCCCTTTCTGACACTTTTTGTCTACATGAAAAAAATATTTTTGTTACAAGAAAATTACTTTGAACCCCCAAATATTATATATTTTTTTTAAAGCAAAGGCCCAACAGAGTAAAATGGTTGGTGTTTCATTTTTTTTTTCCACACAATATTTGCGCAACGATTTTTTTAAACACATTTTTTTGGAAAAAACACACTTTTTTTAATTTTAATGCACTAAAACACACTATATTGTCCAAATGTTTGATGAAATAAAAAAGATGATCTTAGGCCAAGTACATGGATATCAAATACGACATGCTTTAAAATTGTGCACAAACGTGCAGCGGTGACAAACTACATACATTTTTAAAAGCTTCTAAACACCTTTACAGGTTACAACTTTAGATTTACAGAGGAGGTCTACTGCTAAAATTACTGCCCTCTATCTGACCTTCGCGGTGATACCTCACATGCATGGTGCAATTGTTGTTTACATATGATGCCAGATCGACGCTTGCGTTCACCTTTGCGCGAGAGCAGGGAGGGACAGGGGTGCTTTTTTTTTTTTTAATTATTTATTTCGCCAGCTGGAACTGCACTTATGGGACTCGCCACATCACCAAGTGTTACTGCAGTGCTGGATGTATGACCAGGGTGTACTAGGCCGCTGGTGCTTGCCAGTTCACCAGAAGGAATAGCGGCGGTAGTACTTCTCTGCTCCATATGAGAGCCCTGCGGTTCTTGCACCTCAAAAGCAGAAGAAGATTGGGGTCTGGTATCCTGACCTTGGCAGGGACCACAACTCTATTGTCAGAGCTATCTGTCATGGAGCCGCTGTCGTCTACAGGATCATATTCTGAGCCTGAATCTGACAGATGAGTGACTTCCTCTTCACTATCTGTCATGCTCAGAAATGTGTAGGCCTCTTCACTAGTGTACCTTCGATTTGCCATTTTGGGCTCTAAATTTAGTGGTACACTAGTGAGACTCACAGGTAAAAAAGCTCCTGACTGTCAGCGACTGTGTCAAAATGCTACCAAAAAAACTGTTAGCGATCGCAGAGATCAGGACTGACTCTGCAAACGCTGCAGTTATGTGCTTAGTGTTTTGTAAGTGACAGTGATAGATCGATCGATACTGCACTTAGGTTGGCTGGGCTGGGCTGGGCGGAGGAGCAAAACGCAGGTGCTAGCAGGTTAGCGGTACTGGCAGTAAGCTGATGCGGCCTGGGGCGACGCAGACCCTATCTGACCCTAAAACCTAACTTATATCACCCACCGGGCGATCAGGGGGTTAAACCTTTATTAGGTAATAAACGGCGGGTGCCCTGACACTATAAAAAACAAACTAACTAACCAGCGTCACCCGTAACAGTTATACAGTGATCACTGGTGAAAGGGTTAACTAGGGGCAATCAGGGGGTTAAAACCTTTACTAGGTAGTATATGGGGGTACCTGAAGCTATAAAAAGCTGACGCTGAACCTAAATACTTACCTCCCTAACTAGCGTCACCTGTGACACTAATACGGTGATCAGAAAAAAGATCGCTTAGTGACACTGGCAACAGGGATTAACTGGGGGATGATCAAGGGGTTGAACCTTTATTAGGGGGGTTAGGGGGGTACCCTAGACCTAAAGGGGCCTACCACTAACTGCCCTACCACTTATAACAGTCACAAATGACACCAATGCAGTAATCAGTAAAAAAAAAAAAAAACTGCTATTGGTGTCACTGTGACAGGGGGTGCGGGGGGGTGATCGGGGGGTGATTAGTGTGGCTGCGTGTTCTACTGTAAGAGTAGTGTTGGTGCACTTACTTGGATGTCTTCTCTCCTTGGAAGCCAGAATGAAAAGGCTTCACAAGGAGTGATGACATCACTTCCTCTGCTTCTGTTTATATTGCAGAAGCAGAGGAAGCATTCCATTTGCCAGGAGCGATCACCAGGAATCAGTGGCCTCCCCCTCAGCATGGATCGCTTCTGAAGCTATTCCAACCGACTCAGGCACCGGGGGGCCCGATCGGGCACCCCGCCTGCTGGGAGGCAGGGATGTACAGGTAAGCCCTTATGCCTGCCCGTGCCTTTCTGCTGATGTACATTGGCGTGTGGCAGTTGGCAACTGGTTAATCACCACTGGGTTTTTATTTTTTGAGGTATAAGCGAAAAAAATATTTAAAAAAAAAGGAAAAAACAAAACATGTTTTTTTAGTTTCTAAAAATTATAAATAAGTAGTATTTTTTCGTAAATTTAGTCCAAACTGTATACTGCTACATTTCTTTGGTAAACATAGCCGAAATCAGTGTATATTGTCAATATTGTCAATATTCGTTGTGAAAGTCACAGAGTCTCCAAGCTATGGTATGTATCATTGAAAATGTATCAATCTTGATGTACTGACTGCTTTCTCATTTCTTGAGGCCCTAAAATGTCAGGGCAATACAAATACCCCAAAATGACCCCTTTTTTGTAAAGTAGACCAAGGTTTTTAGTAAGAGGCCTAATGAGTTTTTTGAAGTTTCAATTTTTTTTTCTATTTTTTCCCATAATTCTTTGGAAAATTAAGAAATTAAATAAAATTTGTTTTTTTTTTCCACAAAATTGTCATATTAACAAGTTATTTCTCTCACATGGCATGAACATACTTACAATTGGAATTACACCCCAAAATACATTCTGCTACTCCTGAGTATGGTGATACCACATGTGTGAGACTTCTCCACAGCCTAGCCTCATAGAGAAGTGCAACATTCAAGCAGCACCTTCAGGGGTTCTAGGTGCAGAAATTACACATCTAATTTCCTGACTACCTTTAACACTTTTGAAGGTCTTAAAGCACCAGGACAATGAAAAAGTCCACAAAATGACCCCATTTTGGAAATTAAACACCTCGATGTATATTCTATGAGTCTTCTGAACGTGTAATTTCTTTCCCACAAGTTTTTGGAAAATGTGGAAAGAAAATGAAAACTTATTTTCAGCACAGCCAAAGTATTGATCCAGGCAGCAGGCAGGAACATGGTTCATAAAAAGTCCTTGGTCATTACTGCAGCATGCAGAGATATGGTCAGCACAGTCAAAGTGTTGTTCCAGGCGCAGGCAAGAACATGGTCCATAAAAAGTCCCAGAGCCATTACAGGCAGCAGACAGATATATGGTCAGCACAGTCAAAGTATTGTTCCAGGCAGCAGGCAAGAACATGGTCCATAAAAAGTCCTGGGTCATTACAGGCAACAGGCAGAGATATGGTCAGCACAGTCAAAGTATTGGTCCAGGTAGCAGGCATTAACATCAGGCTTAGGGCCTCAGTCAGGTAAGACCTGGGTACAGGGGTAGAGGCTTCTTCCCACCCAATCTCTTCAAAGCCTCGGGCCTCCAGACCCTGATTCAGGAATTATAAACCCCAGAGAAAACCAAAAAAATGGTTTTCCCTACTCTGAAGCCCCTAACATGTGTAAAACCCCTGTGTTATCTTGAATTCCACTGCTATAGTAGCAGGGCAAAAGATCAGTCCAAGCAGCAGGCAAAAAAACATGGTTGATTAATAGGTCGAGGTCAGTGCAGGTGGAAGGCAGAAACATGGTTTAGGAACAATCCAGACAGCATGCAGATACATCATCAATAAACAGGCCAGGGTCAGTTAAGGTGGAAGGCAGAAATGTGGTTTACAAATCAATCCAGACTGCATGGTCAGTCAAGGCAACAGGCAAATGATCAGCACAGATACTAGAAATGGGGAAATAGCAGGCTGTTAAAAATAAGGGGAACTAATATTTAGGTGACGTGATAATGTTGGAAGCAGTGTCTGATGCATAGGCCTGGTTGGGAGGGACGTTGGGGGCAATAAACACTGGTGTCTGTCCTAACTCCTCCTCTGCTGCATGCCCAACATTTTTTCTTCCTGTTTATGTGGGTGGAATGTTCTCTAAGAAGATGTTGCTCATGAAGTCTGCTCACACAACCAGAGCGAATGCTTTCTGCCAGAGATCTTTGCTGGTAGAACAGGGCAGTGACTAGGTATGGGCAAACAGTTCGGCCTAAGCATGAGTTTGAGCCGAACATTTGTCTGCTCGAAAGTTTGCCAAACACCCAAATTTGCATGGTGTTCACTGGGTGTTCGCCCCAAAGAACACCCTGCAATGCACTGAGCCCTGTACAGTGCATTCTGCATGCTGATTGGGCAAAGCTTTTGCCCAATCAGGACACAGTCTAAGCTGGTTGTTAAGGAGCGGGGCCGGGAAGCCAGCCGCGGCATCCCTAATAACCATTGAGTCATCAGCTGTCAATGGGTTTCCCAGCTGACAGCTGAATAATAATAAAAAATTGGTTAAAAAATAAAGAGAAACAGCATGCCCCACCCCTAGTCTATACCAGGCCCTTCGGCTCTAGCATAGCATAGCCCCCCTGTTCCAAAGCACCCACCACCCATGTTGAGGGCATGTGGCCTGGTATGGTGCAGGAGAGGAGTGCTCGCTCATCCCTCCCCTTTCCTGACTTGCTACATTTCTGGATAAAGGTCTGGTATGGATTATGGGGGGACCCAACACCATTTTTCTTTTTAGTTTTGGGCACCTTTTTTTCTTTATTTTTTCATCAGCCAGGTGCTGGCAATTGTAACTGCGAGTCATTTTCAATGGATATGACTCGTTTTTTTCCTTTAGAGATGTCAGTTTTGCTGCAGCATGCCCCGGCCCGGGTTTTTCCAGCCTCTGTGGCAGGCTAGGTTCCGGTCCAGATGTTCTGGTCCACTTGAGCACACACTCAGGTGGACTTTAAATAACCAGGAAGAGAGCTCAACAGGGCTCTGGTTTTGAGACTCAGGAAGAAACCTGAGTGAGAGGAGCTCTGGCTGTTGGACCATAAGGTTTGCTTTACTGCATGTTTTGCACTGTCTAGAGAGGAGACTGTTTAGTTAGCGCCGGATGGCAAGGATTTACTTTACTGTTTTGTTTATTTTTTATTTTGCAAACCTCCTTGTAAATAAACCTGGCATCCGCCAGATTTTGAGGAAAGTGCCCGTTTGCTGACTGTCCTTCAGAAAAGGTGATCCCCACGAGCTAATCTACTCACAATATTATATATATATATATATATATATATACATACCACAGATGCGCCACTTAACAGGCGCATTAAGGAGACCCCCCCAGACACTATATTTAAAGGAATTTTTCATTTTTATTGTTGCACTTTAAGCATAATTAACCACTTGCCTACAGGGCACTTGCACACCCTTCCTGCCCAAGCCATTTTTCAGCTTTCAGCGCTGTCGCACTTTGAATGACAATTGTGCGGTCATGCTACACTGTACCCAAACTAATTTTTTTATCATTTTCTTCACACAAAAAGAGCTTACTTTTGGTGGTATTTAATCACTGCTGCTTTTTTATTTTTTACAATAAAAAAGACCAAACATTTTGAAAAAACATTTTTTTTACTTAGTTTCTGTCAGTAAATTTTGTAATTAAGTAATTTTTCTCCTTCACTGATGTGCGCTGATGAGGCAGCATTGATTGTCACTGATAGGCTGAACTGCTGGGCATTGATGAGGTGGCACTTATGGGCACTGGTATGCCACACTTTTGGGCATTGATAGGTGGCACTGATATGTGGCACTGATAGGCAGCACGGATGGGCACTGTTAGGTGGCACTGATGGGCACTGATAGGTGGCACTGGTGGGCACTGATAGGTGGCATGGATAGGCGGTACTGATGGGCACTGATGGGCATTGATGGGTGGCACTGATGGGCGACACTGATGGGCATTGATTGACAGCAGTGATGGGCATTGATGGGCAGCACTGATAGCCAGCACTGACTGACATCGCTAATGGGCACTGATTGGTGGCATTTGTGGACAGTGGTGAGCACTGATTACTGCCACTGGTGGGCACTGATTGCTGGCACTGGTGGGCAATGGTGGGCCCTGATTGGTGACACTGTTGGCACTATATTGTAATCAGGGCACTGATGATCAGTGCTCTGATTACATGTTTAGATGTCCCCCTGCGTGGAGATGCTGCTGATTGGCTCTTCTCACCACACACTCTGCCCGTGTGAGGTGAGGAGCGCCGATTACCGGCATCTCCGTGTTTACATGTGACAGGCTGTGATTGGACACAGCTGATCACAAGGTTAAAGAGACGCGGATGCGGCTCTTTACAGAAATCTGGGTCGCGCTATGTCCTAGCAACATGGAGCCGGCACGATCGACACGCTGCACGCCCCCGCGCTGCACGCCCCCATGGGCGCGTGAGAGTGGACTTTCTGGGACGCCATCATATGACGGCATTCCAGAAGGAGAGTAGCACTGCCCCGCCGTCATTAGACAGTGGACGGGGGCAACTAAAATCACTGCTTCTGAAAAAAAAATGTTTTTAAAAAAAATTATGTATATATTGATACATGTCCCCCAGGGCAGTACCCAAACCTTCATACCCCTTTTATGACCAATTACCTGCATATAAGCCTTTAAAATTGGGACTTTTGATTTTTCCTGTTCGGCTCCCATTGACTTCAATGGGGTTTGCTGTTTGGGTTAGAACATTTTCCCTGTTTGTGAGTTCTGCTGCAAACCTAACCAGGGGGTGTTCGGCCCATGTCTAGCAGTGACGATTTCTTCTATATATTTGAGAAAGGTGATGGGTCTTTCTGTTGACTTTTGATAGACTTTATACGCATTATAAATGGCCAAATGGAAAAGGTAAATTTCAACTTGTTTATACCAGTAGAGTGACTTTCTTGTTGATAAATAGGGCTGTAGCATCTGATTGTTTAAATCCACCCCCCCATGAACCGATCATAATTGTGGATACATAAAACAAAGAAGATGCAGCGCTAAAAAATAAGTGTACCTTTGATTTGCATCAAAGGAGAAAAATATAAAATATACATTTCAGTGAATCAAATAAGTACATATATACTCAATGAGTAGACTTAAGAATGTTGCTAATAAGAATAAAAAACTTTAAGAGTTCATAGTGATGAAACAACATGAAAAAGGTATATAAACCCCCACTGGCAGCTAAAACTCTTGAGGGTGTTGTTCAAATACCTGGATATTCCAGACAAGAAAAGCATCATCTGTGCCACGTTAGGCAGCTGCCTATACTACTGCAACTCATTATATTTGGGATTGCCAAAGAAAATAGTGCAAAGGCTTCAACTCATACAGAATGCTGTGGCAAGGCTACTTATGGGTGTCTCTTTGAGGGATTACATCACCCCCGTTCTTTGGTTCTTTGTGCCTTGCACTGGCTGCCGGTTTACCATCGTACTCTGTTTAAAGCAGGTTGTATCATGTTTAAAATCATGAGAAGCCTTGCTCCGAGTTACCTCTGTTCATGTTTCCACAAACGAGTTCTGGGCAGATCACTTAGATCGAGCAGAAGAGACCTCCTCCTTATCTCTGTGCCTAAGAAGACCCGGCATAGTGGTCAAGCTTTCTCCCACCAGGGTGCCGTGCTGTGGAATAGCCTCCCTGCCGAGCTCCAGGAGGCCCTTAACATCCTGGTCTTTCACAGGTAATTGAAGACTTGGCTCTTCACACAAGCCTGTCCTGCGTAGCCTTTCTGGTTCCATTTTTCATGCTGCTTTCCTGTTGCTGTCGCCTCCTAGTCCCTGGATTTCTCCAGGGACTCCGCCAAGCGCGTCGGGACCCTTTGGGGTAAGACCGTGCTATATCAAGATACCTCTCAACTCAACTCTCAGGTAAAAGGTTAAACACATATTAAAAAATGGCAGAGGAAATTGAGTACTGTCCGTGATACTTTTTTTATTTGCACTAACATAATTTTTCATGGATGAGCTTTCGGGTGTGTCCCCTTCTTCAAGGTCCAAACAGTAGTGATTCACAAAAGTTTTAGCAGAAGGTAAAATGTTAAAACAAAACAAAACAAAAAAAAATCTCTGAGGAAAAGGAAAAAGAAAAACAAACATACAAAAACACATACAAATCAATGTGTATGGCAATGGTAATAAAGCTATCAGCAAGTGAGATAAGACAGAGGGAAAGCTATAGACTGGAGGGGGGGGGAAATGATAGTCACAGAGGGGGTCATTAAACTGTAGTATAATGGGTGAGGAAACCAATATCTAAATTTAGGCCATTGTTCTTTGTGTCAAAAAGAAGTATCATTCTTAGCTCAAACGTTTTCCTTTCCTGGATAGTTCTGAAATTCCCTTTAAGAACTAAAACATTGAAGTCTTCTATAGTGTGGTCCGGTTGTGAGAAATGATGTCCCACAGGTGTGCAGAAACTGTCTTCCTTATGTTCCTTGATGGTATGTCTGTGCAAATTCATCCTCACTTGCAACTTCTGTCCTGTTTCACCAATATAAGATCCTTTGCTATCCTGTTGCATTGGATGAGGTAAACCACATTACTGGAGGTACAGCTGTATGAATCCATGATATTGAAGGTCCCATTTGTGTGTGTGACACTTTTGGATAGATTGATCTGGTTGTACAGTTTGCAGAGTTTTTTTATTGCATGGTTTGTTTCCATTATTTATGACTTTATAATCAGAGTGAAGTTTCTGGCTGATTAGTTTATGTCTGAGGTTGGGTGGTTGTCTGAAAGCCAATAATGGGGGTTGTTGGAATATTTTTTTCAGAGTTTCATTCTCTGTTATGGTGGGTTGTAAATCTTTGATTATCTTTTTGATCCCTTCTAGTGTTGGGTTGTATGTGGTGACTAGAGGTACTTGGTTGTTTGTTTTTTATTCAGTGTATTGGAGGAGATTTTCTCTTCGGGTTTTCAAGGCTGTGTTTATGCTGTTGTTGATGGTTTTGTCTTTGTAACCTTTCTTATGGAAGGAGTCTGCCAGTGTTCTGAGATGTTTATCTCTGTCTTCTGGGTCTGAACATATTCGGTGGTATCTGATGGCCTGGCTGTGTAAGATGGCTCGTTTAGTGTGTTGGGGGTGAAAACTGGAATTATCGAGATAGCTGCATCGGTCAGTCGGTTTTCTGTATATAGACGTGTGAAGCTTATCATCCCTGATGTATACTGTAGTGTCTAGGAAGTTGACATGTGTGTTCGAATAATCCATTTTTAGTTTGATAGATGGGTGAAAAGTGTTGATCAACGAGAAAAATTGTTTTAGATTTTCTTCACCTTCAGTCCATATCATGAAGATATCATCAATATAGCGGTAATATTTGTATGGCTTTTGTTGTATGCTGTTCAGGAAGTTGTCCTCCAGGTCAGCCATAAATAAATTTGCATATTGGGGTGCCATTTTACTTCCCATAGCAGTACCCATACATTAGAAATAGATGTCATTGTTGAAAGTAAAATAGTTATGTGCAAGAATGAATCCTCAGCAGTGTATTTGTGGTTTGTTGAGGATGATAAGAATCTGTGACATGCTGTCAACCCATCCTTGTGAGGGATGTCACTGTACAGAGATTCTACATCTATAGTGACTAGAAGTGTTTTTGGTGGTAATTGTATATTGTTACCCACTTGCCTACTGGGCACTTAAACCCCTGTCCTGCCCAGACCAATTTTCAGCTTTCAGTGCTCTCACAATTTGAATGACACTTACTCAGTCATGTAATACTGTACCCAAATGAATTTTTTGTCCTTTTTTTTCATATAAATAGAGCTTTCTTTTGGTGGTATTTTTGATCACCTCTGTTTTTTTTATTTTGTGCGCTATAAATGAAAAAAGACCGAAAATTTTGAAAAAAGATGCATTTTTCTTTGTTTCTGTGATAAAATGTTGCAAATTATTAATTATTAATTTTTCTTTATAAATTGTGGCCACAAATTATACTGCTACATATCTTTGGTAAAAATAACCCAAATTAGTGGATATTATTTGGTCTGTGTGAAAGTTAGAGAGTCTACAAGCTGAGGTGCAAATAAAAAAAACTATTACACCTGATGTACTGGTGGCCTATGTCATTTCTTGCGACCCCAACAAGCCAGGAAAGTACAAATAACCACCAAATGACCCCTTTTTTGAAAGTAGACATTCCAAGGTATTTAGCAAGATGCATGGTGAGGTTTTTGATGTTGTCATTTTTTCCCACAATTCTTTGCAATATTAGGATTCTTTTTATTATTTATTTTCAGATCAGTAGGAGGGTGTGAATTGACCAGGATGGACGTGTAGGGAGCTCGCTCCTCCTGACCAAGGAAATCAGCTGTAGTAAATTCCAGATGATTTGATGGAGTTATCCTGATCTCCCATGCAACAAGCCAAGAATCTCGTTGTATCACTGGGTGTCTATATCCCTGCATGAGGTGGGAAGAAAACGCCGTGGAAGGTGGAGTCCCCCAGCACATCAAACGGGACTGCCCGATGAGTTTGCGGGGAAAGCTGACGTAGAGGGACTCAAACCTTACCGAGAAAGCACAACCAGAATTGAGAGGCGTCGGGTCTCGCCGAGCTTTGCCGAAGTTCCACACAGAGAGCCAAACTCTTCCGAGCGAGCCGAGTGCTGCAGAGCGCGGAATCCTGAACGGACCCGAGTTACACCGAGCATCACAGAGGATCGGCGCAGGGAGCCAAGCTATTCCCGGCAAGCCGTGGGCTGCAGAGTGCCTGCAGGAATCTCACTGAAGAGTGAGAGGAGCCCTGCTTGCACTTGGCTGAAACCTTGCCGAGACTCGAGAGAGCTATATGAGAACCGTAAGTGGACTGGAGCAGACCCGGGCACCATTGAATATTGCTTAGGCTCTCCCCTTATTTTCCCTCATTTATCCCGATCCAATATAGGACTGAATGCAAACTGACTGACAGTATTAAGAAGAGAACTCTGACGAAGGACAAGGTAAAGCGGCTGTGGCTGCTGCCTTTTTTTATCTTTTCTTAAGAAGCCTGGCGGGGTCATGGACTTGTATAACGCTTGATAATATACTGATTGGTAACAACACATAAAGTAAGGCCCTGGTGGTCTGGGAAATTCTAAATAGAGACTATATGTGTCTACAGAAATAACTCTTTCAGAAGGATAAGATCCATGCAAAAGTTCCTGTAAAATTAACAACAGCCATAGGACCGTGTAAAGGACATTAATATTACATTTGGCTATATTTGTGTTGTATATAAAGCAAGGAGTGGGGACTATAGGTGAGAGCTATATTTCTTCACGCTTTAGCATTTTTGAACATAACATGCCTCCTAAAAGCACCCAT
The DNA here is from genome assembly GCF_042186555.1 of Aquarana catesbeiana. Taxonomy (NCBI): domain Eukaryota; kingdom Metazoa; phylum Chordata; class Amphibia; order Anura; family Ranidae; genus Aquarana; species Aquarana catesbeiana. Next base: position 145,857,827 of record NC_133334.1, read on the forward strand.
AGTCAGAAAACAAAGAGCGTATCAACAGGTGGAACGATTAAGAACCCCCCTAAGCTCGCATCTACATAAAAATCAGATATTAAGGGTTTTTTTCAAAACCCGCAGTCATTGAGTCAACAAGAAAGCTCTATAGTAACCGAACTGAACTTTGTGTCCCCAGACAAAGATATAGAGCCTAGACCAAGTGGTAGCCCCACGGACAACATGCATCATCTTATGGCGGATACGGAGGGTGCAGAGGGTGTCCCCACTTGGGATATAGAGGCATACATAAAATCTTTACCAACAAGAGAAGACATAGATAAATATGTGTACAGATTGGAATCCTCATATAAGACAGAAATCCAGTCATTGAAATCTTCTTTAGCGGACACACAAAATAGGATCGATACTATAGACACCAAAATGGCAGCCATCGATCAAAAAATTTTATTATTTGAAGAAAAAAGTTGTGAATATGATCAGTATTTACATTATATAATAAATACTACTGATTACCTCGAAAATAGAAGTAGACGAAACAACATAAGAGTTAGAGGTTTGCCAGAAACAGTGGGAGCTGAAAGATTAAAGAAGACACTTCAAGGCATATTCAACTCTATATTAAAACGGCCAAATGTGGCAGAACTTGAGATTGACAGGGCACATAGAACACAGGGGCCTAAAAATAATGACCTAAAAAAACCAAGAGATGTGATATGTACAATACATTTTTATCATGCCAAAGAAAGCATCATGGCAGCTATGCGGGTACAACAGGCCTACAACTATGATGGTACACAGCTTATATTTTTACAGGACCTGTCTAGATTTACACTGACAAGAAGAAAAGCAGTGAAACCATTACTGGACATGATAAGGGAGAAGAAAATTCTATATCAATGGGATTTTCCCTTTCGGATCATAATTTATCATAATGGACAAAAAATTATTTTTCAAGATATTGGTGATCTTCCAGATTTCTTGAGTCGTCTACAATTGCCTTTAGTTGAGTTAACGGCATGGCCGCATCCATATCAAGATATATCAGGAAGGCAGTATAAAAGAAATTAAATGAATGAGGGAGATGGAGGGGATGGAAGGAAAGGGGAGGGGGGGTGGGTAAGGGGGGACAACCCCTTTTCTTTTTTTTTCTCCCTTCCCTCTCTCTTCATTTTTTAAATTGGTATGATTTGGAGATACTTAAGTAGGAAACCATTGGATATTATACGTTGGGGGGGTTGGGTGTTTTTTTTTTTTTTCACTTTCTTTCGTGTTGTAATATGCACTTTATAATTAATTATGATGGGATATACATTTAATGAGGAAAAATAATTTAAATATAGGGATATGATGGATATGGTACACAAAAGTATACTAGATATATGGTTTTGCACTAATAAGGGGTATGGTCGTCACCTGGGTTGGAGTGGAAGGAAATAGGGATACATTTTTTTTTTTTTTTTCTCTTTGTTGTAATATGCACTTTATAAATAATAATGATGTGGTATATATTTAATGAGAAAAATAATTTAAATATAGGGATACGATGGGTATGATACACAAAAGTATTCTAGACATATGTTTTTGCACTAACATGGGGTACGCTTGTCACTTGGGTTGGAGTGGAAGGAAATAGGGCTAAAAAATTTTTTTTTTTTTTTTTCTTCTCGGGTTGTTTGTAATATGCACTTTATAAATACCTATGATATTGTATATATTTAATGAGAAAAATAACTCAAATATAGGGATACGATGGGTATGATACACAAAATTATACAAGATATTTGTTTTGCACTAACATGTTTTTTTTGCACAGTGGTGTTTAATGTTAAATATGTGAAGCAACAATAGAAAAATCCCTTTTTTTAGGGATATGATGGGATATTCACTAAATAACACTAGAGACTTGTTTTGCATTAATATGGGGTGTGGTTGGCACTTGTGTTGGATGATAAAGGCATATGCTAGGTCATGTTTTATGGGGGAGGGTGGGGAGGAGGAAGATAAGAAAGGGGAAGGACATTTTTTTTTGTCTCTTTCTCCTCCTTCTCTCACCAATATTAAATGACTCATAGTTTTGAAAGATCTTGAGATATCTTGAATAAGAAATATAGGAGATTTATGTGAAATGTATGTAGTTATGACGGATATTTGTTCTTTACATTTTGCACGATCCAGGTGGAAAAGATATTTACAATTCATAAATGGGCATGATTTTGAGACACCCAATAAGAAACCGTTTGAAAAGAGGGTTATAATATAAAATATATGTATTAATGTTGAACATTTGTTTTGTATATAAAAGGTGAACGGGATAAGGGGTTGCCACTTAAAGGGGGGAGAGGGGATGCGAGTGAAAGGAAGGAAGGAATGAAAAGGAAGAAAATTATTTTTTTTTTCTCTCCATCTGGGAATCTAAATTTTTTTATATAAATAAATAAGTCTGGGTCAGGCACGTCCACTCTAGGGGAGGTCTCTTTGTACCCCCTATTTTAGGCAACTTACTTGTAAGGTTAAACTCTGAGGAGTTGAGTAGTTAGAGAGTGTAAGGTTGAGTGGTTTATGTTTGGAAGGGGTTGATTGTGGGTTGTATGGTGGCTGTGAACAGGTTATTACCTGGTAGACAGCATTCGCTTGGTTAACGAGGTGAGTTTGTGAAACAGATGAGTGTTTGGGAGTGTTTGAGGTGAGCGGGGATTCTTGGGAGTTAAGCAGATAGTGATAAAAGTTGTCTAAGAGTAGGTGTGGTTGTTGTTTGTGTAGTTGGGTGTTGCTATAGTGTAACAAGGTTTTTTTTTTTTCTCCCTAACATACAAAATAGATATTATACTACCTGGTATCATGATACGTATACTTATTCTAAATCCAGAGGTGTCTCGATAACAATTCATAAATCAATACCCCATCAGATAATAGAAAATTGGTTGAATCATAATGGCAGGTCATTGCTATTGAAAGTAATCATATATGGAAAAAAATATAAATTGATTAACATTTATTTACCAAATGTGGATCAGATTAAAGTAGGTACTCAATTGTTAGTAGACTTAATGGAAAGAGCAGAAGGGGTGATAATAAAAGGGGGTGATTTTAATTTTGTTTTTGATCGGGAGATGGATACCACCGCATCCTCAATCTCCCATTCGAGTACTGACAAAAAGAAATTTAAGGATATGCTAGAGAAACATCACCTGGTTGATATTTGGAGGGTCTCTCACCCAACAGAGAAAGATTATATATTTCACTCAAAAGTGCATGGTACATACCATAGATTAGATTACTTCGTGATAAATCAATTAGTAATGGCCACCGTCTCCTCCACAGAAATAGGTAGCTATGTGTGGACAGACCACGCCCCCATATTTTTGGTGATTGATACACCAGGAGCCAAAATAACAAAAGGCACATGGAAATTAAATGACAACCTACTATATGATGAGGTCTGTATGTCGGAGATCAGGTCGGCTATTTCAAACTTTGTACTAGATCATGTAAAAGATGATACCTCGCTGCCTGTGCAGTGGGAAGCATTAAAATGTATACTGAGAGGTCTGTTTATAAAACATGGAGCTAGACTAAAAAAAGCAAAAGGAAATAGATCGGCTCAATTATTGCAAGAAATAGAGCAATTGGAAAAACAGCATAAACAAGATCTAACACGGGAGACATCAATGGATCTAACAGAAAAACGACTCGAATTGTGAACCTTGCTAAATGAGCAAACATTAAGGCTTAGGGATAAAAGTCGTACTTTATTCTATCAATATGGTAATAAACCCAGTAAACTATTGGCTGGAGTACTACGCCAGCGAGTGAATACAACATCTATTGTAAAGATTAAGTCAGAAACAGGAGATATGAAATACGAGCCATAAGGAATTCTGAAGGCATTCCATCATTTTTACTCCCGATTATATAATGTACCTAATCAATTGGCTGAGAGGGATCCTGAAAAATTTCAACAGAACTTTCGACAATATATAAATAATACTACTATACCGACTTTAACATCAGTAGAGATTGAGCAATTAGAAGAGGAATTCTCAGATACCGAAATACAGATGATAATTGATGCGTTAGTACCGGGGAAAAGTCCCGGCCCAGATGGACCTACTAGTCCCAATCATGAAGAGGACCTTTAATTCAGTGTCTGCCTCTCAACCATTCGTTACACAGGGTATGCAGGCATATATTTCACTCATACCAAAACCTGAGAAAGATCACACACTATGTGGAAACTATCGGCCGATATCGCTGACAAATATTGATCTTAGACTTTACTCAAAGCTCATAGCTAATAGACTTAGTCCAAAAATGCTGACATATATCCACCTAGATCAAGCAGGGTTTATAGAGGGAAGAGAGGTGCGGGATAACACCCTAAAAACCCTGGCATTGATGGAGTATGTCCGGAGACACGCCACCTCATCCTGTCTTTTGGCAGTAGATGCTGAGAAGGCCTTTGACAGGGTGGGATGGCAGTTCCTGGAAGAGACATTGAGACAGTGGGGGGTGGGTCCTATTCTTTGGGAGAAAATAATGGCTTTATATAATAACCCAACTGCCAGAATACGTGCGAATGGAGAATTATGCGACATAATTAATATAACGAATGGAACCCGACAGGGTTGTACCTTGTCACCATTGTTATACATATTGGTTATGGAGCATCTTACGATAGCAATTCGGAATAATATGGATATACAGGGAATAAAAGTGGGAGATAAAGATTATAAAATGTCGGTATATGCAGATGATTTGCTAGTGTATATTAGGAATCCAGTGGTAACAATACCAAATTTAATTAAAGAATTTAATGGTTTTGCCGAATTGAGTAACTTCAAAGTGAACTACAGTAAATCTGAAGCACTAAATATAAATATGCATAAGAACATTGTGGATTCTCTAAAAAAAAACTTTTCTTTTAAATGGCAGGATAAAGCAATCAAATATCTTGGGGTATTTATTCCTAGGGAAATAGAAAAGCTCCAGGAATATAACTATCTGCCAATGGCGCAAAAAATAATTAAGACACTTCAACGGTGTGATGGGGCATTTTCTCTTGGACGGGCAGGATAAACATTATAAAGATGGACATATTGCCTAAGATACTCTATATATTTCAGACCATTCCAATATTCCCCGCAAGAAATATTTTGAACCTCCTACGGAAGGCTATAGGGAGTTTTATATGGGCGGGTAAACCAGCGAGGATTAGTAGAGCAGTACTAACTAGACCTAAAGAACAGGGAGGTTTGGCGTTTCCAGATCTCTCAGTATATCTTAAATCGGTATTTGTGACTAGAATAGTGGACTGGTTCCATAATGCAGAATGTAAACAATGGGTGAAGTTAGAGGAGGAGATTGTGGCCATGAAATTGAAATCACTTGCATGGATAAAGAGAGAAAATAAGCCCCCTGTTGAAGAATTGCCATTTCTGGTGGCGTCAACATTGAAAGTTTGGGATGGGTTTGTGGGGAGGGGGATAGGGTCTAACTATGTTGGCCCAATGACCCCCCTCTTCAGCAACCCAGAATTCCCACCAGCATTGGAGGCCACAACCTTCTTAAAATGGCAAAGTAATGATGATATAAGGGTGATGCAGATAATGGAGGGAAATGGACCTCCCTCGATAGAGGTTTTGGGTATGGAATATAAAAGGAAATGGATGCAATATCTTCAACTATAAAAGTTTATTATCTCTCTCATGAAAGAGGGGAAAGTGAATAGACAAAAAAATGGGAGGAAGATCTAGGGATTGATATCCCTAAGAATAAATGGAAAAAAGCATTTATTTTAATCCATACATTATCTCTTTCCAATAGACATCAGGAAAGAAATTATAAATTAATGGGGGAGATGGGCGGAGCCTAGCGGAGCAGACATGCATTGCTAGAGCTCCACACCGCTGAGGAGAGAAGAGAAGGACAAAGCGGAGCCTGCAGGCTCAAAAGGTATCCATTTGAACCTTTTTGCCCCAGGGAACAAACTGTGAAAGTTTGGGCAGGAAATATGTTACTGGGAGAAAACCGTGGCAGAAATAAAAATCACCTCACAAAGAGCTCACAGGCACTCACTGCAACTAAAGCAGCTCCAGTCACCTCACAAAATACAGCATCAGGGCGCTCTCACAGACAGAAAATGTCACAGCAAGACTCTCCATTTGAGTCAGATACAGAACAAATCCTCTCACAAACTTCTCCACAAGCCTCCTCAGCATCCCCAGTAATATTATTACAATTTGAAAAGATGCTTCATAAGGCTTTAAAACAAACCTCAGACCAAATAACAAAAAGCCTAACCAAAGAAATAAGAGAGCTGGGAAACCGCACCGCAGCCTTAGAAATAAAAATGGATGAAATTGAAATTACAACCCAAGTAAATATAACAGAATTGGAACAATTAAAAGAAGAGAATTTAATACTTCAAACTAAGCTCGAAGATTACGAAAATAGAGCCAGACGTTCAAACTTGCGCATAAGGGGAATACCTGAAACTGTGACAGACCTGCAATCTACTATTACTGCTCTATTACAAGAACTAAAGCCAGATATCCCTATTGAACGTTTAGAACTGGACAGAGTACACAGAGCCCTCACAGCCAAAAAGAAAGATGGACCCCCACGTGATATAATCACAAAATTTCATTATTACAGAACGAAAGAACAAATACTAATTGCTGCAAGAGAATAAAAGGAACTTAATTTTCAAGGACACAATTATCAAATTTTTGCTGACCTATCCCAACTTACTATTACTAAAAGACGATCCATGAAACCCCAACTAATGGAACTGCAACACCACAACATTATGTATCAATGGGGCTTCCCCTTTTCAGTCAGATTTAACTACCAAGGTACAATTTACAGAAGCAGATCAGCAGATGAACTACAACAAACCCTTTTAAAATTAAATCTGACAGAACCCACAAGCAGCAACTCTCCCACACGCAGAAGAATGGCATCATCTTCACCTTCAGGCAGCACTCAGAAAATTTCAGAACAAAATGGGAATCATCATTCTCACAAAAGAGGCCGTTATGCCACATCATCCATGGACCAAGAAGATTCAATGGACTGACATCCTAATTCCTGATATCTCTTCATTTATTATACTAAGAGATGGTTCTCTATAAAAAAACTGTATTTATAACTGAATGTAACTGCATTCTGATAGTCACACACTGTGTGGGATCATGTTACATTCCAGTTATATTTCTTATTACTTCTGATTCATATAGCCTTAGAATATATAAGTGAAATAAGGAAATTCTTGTTCAGTTATATATTATCAGGTAATAACAATAGATTTATTACTTTTTAGGACAAATATGTTCAATAATCCAGAAGTAATGGAAGCTTTTTCTTTCTTTTCTTAAAACAAATATATTATTACCTAACTAGTTCCTAGAATTATGTTTTTGTTTATTCTAATCTGAAGCAATACAACCTCAATTTTATGAGTTAACATATCTAAACAGTTACATATGAATAAAATATGTAATTGTTTACTCTACAAGGGTTAAAATCCCAAAATAATTCAAACTATCTTCATCAATACCAAAGTTATTAACAGTACCTTTCTAACTGAATTATTTAGCCTAGGGCAAGACTAACCATATACAACCACCCTGGAATAAATAATTTCAACAAAAACTATATTCTGCACTCCAATTAATGAAACATCATTTTGATGTCTTTTGACATAGCACTTCTCTCCTGTAAGTGGAAGATCCGTGCACCCCCATTAGCCCTCCTCATTCTCCCAACCATATTATGTGGGAGTGTGACGAAGGCACTTATTCCCCTGAGAGAGATATTTATTCTCTTTCACGGGTAAATTGTGATTACTTGCAAAAAATAATTTATACAATGTATCATCTAATCTCATATGTTTTTTGTTTACTTTTTACTCCAGAATTCACTGGTTTCTTTTCTATCTATTCATCTCTTCAGTCCACACAGGTTGATCTGCGCAGTCAGCTCTGCAGAACAAAAAGTAAGTCAAAACTATTTGATCTGTTGCCATGGCACCACTGAATATACTTTCCCTGAATGTTCAGGGAATAAATGTCCCTCAAAAAAGGACCAAAGCCTTCCGTACTTTCCATAACAAGAAGGCTCACATAGTATGCCTCCAAGAAACACACTTCACCAAAGATTCTACTCCAAAATATATTTCTCCTTTTTATCAACAAATTTACACGGCTTCTGCCTGTACCAAGCAAAGGGGAACTCTAATTGCATTTCACCGATCCACACCATTCACCTTATCATCAGAAATTAAAGACCCAGAAGGTAGATACCTGATACTCATGGGTTATATAATGGATACAGCAATCACGGTGATTTCCTACTACGCTCCTAACAAACAACCTACACCATTCCTCTCACATAGGGATGAGCCGAACACCCCCCTGTTCGGTTCGCACCAGAACATGCAAACAGGAAAAAAATTCGTTCGAACACGCGAACACCGTTAAAGTCTATGGGACACGAACATGAATAATCAAAAGTGCTAATTTTAAAGGCTAATATGCAAGTTATTGTCAATAAAAGTGTTTGGGGACCTGGGTCCTGCCCCAGGGGACATGAATCAATGCAAAAAAAAGTTTTAAAAATGGCCGTTTTTTCAGGAGCAGTGATTTTAATAATGCTTAAAGTCAAACAATAAAAGTGTAATATCCCTTTAAATTTCATACCTGGGGGGTGTCTATAGTATGCCTGTAAAGGGGCGCATGTTTCCCGTGTTTAGAACAGTCTGACAGCAAAATGACATTTTGAAGGAAAAAACACATTTAAAACTACCACGGCTATTGCATTGCCGACAATACACATAGAAGTTCATTGATAAAAACGGCATGGGAATTCCCCACAGGGCAACCCCGAACCAAAATTAAAAAAAAAAAATGATGTGGGAGTCCCCCTAAATTCCATACAAGGCCCTTCAGGTCTGGTATGGATATTAAGGGGAACCCCAGCCAAAATTTAAAAAAAAAATTGACGTGGGGTTCCCCCTAAATTCCATACCAGACCCTTCAGGTCTGGTATGGATTTTAAGGGGAACCCCGCGCCAAAAAAAAAAAAAAAAAAAACGGCGTGGGGTCCCCCTAAAAATCCATACCAGACCCTTATCCGAGCACGCAACCTGGCAGGCCGCAGGAAAAGAGGGGGGGACGAGAGTGCGCCCCCCCCCTCCTGAACCGTACCAGGCCACATGCCCTCAACATTGGGAGGGTGCTTTGGGGTAGCCCCCCAAAACACCTTGTCCCCATGTTGATGAGGACAAGGGCCTCATCCTCACAACCGTGGCCGGTGGTTGTGGGGGTCTGCGGGCGGGGGGCTTATCGGAATCTGGAAGCCCCCTTTAACAAGGGGACCCCCAGATCCCGGCCCCCCCCCTGTGTGAAATGGTAAGGGGGTACTTACCCCTACCATTTCACTAAAAAACTGTCAAAAATGTTAAAAATGACAAGAGACAGTTTTTGACAATTCCTTTATTTAAATGCTTCTTCTTTCTTCCTTCATCTTCTTCTTCTTCTGGTTCTTCTGGCTCTTCTGGTTCTTCCTCCGGCGTTCTCGTCCAGCATCTTCTCCGCGGCGTCTTCTATCTTCTTCTCCTCGGGCCGCTCCGCACCCATGGCATGAGGGGAGGCTCCCGCTCTTCTCTTCATCTTCTTCTCTTCTTCATCTTCTTCTTCATCTTCTTCTTCTTCTTCTCTTCTTCATGTCTTCTCCGGGCCGCTCCGCAGCCATGCTGTGGCATGGAGGGAGGCTCCCGCTGTGTGACGGCGTCTCTTCGTCTGACGGTTCTTAAATAACGGGGGGCGGGGCCATCCGGTGACCCCGCCCCCCTCTGACGCACGGTGACTTGACGGGACTTCCCTGTGACGTCACGGGGAATGCCACAGGGAAGTCCCGTCATGTCACCGTGCGTCAGAGGGGGGCGGGGTCACCGGGTGGCCCCGCCCCCCATTATTTAAGAACCGTCAGACGAAGAGACGCCGTCACACAGCGGGAGCCTCCCTCCATGCCACAGCATGGCTGCGGAGCGGCCCGGAGAAGACATGAAGAAGAGAAGAAGAAGATGAAGAAGAAGATGAAGAAGAGAAGAAGATGAAGAGAAGAGCGGGAGCCTCCCCTCATGCCATGGGTGCGGAGCGGCCCGAGGAGAAGAAGATAGAAGACGCCGCGGAGAAGATGCTGGACGAGAACGCCGGAGGAAGAACCAGAAGAGCCAGAAGAACCAGAAGAAGAAGAAGATGAAGGAAGAAAGAAGAAGCATTTAAATAAAGGAATTGTCAAAAACTGTCTCTTGTCATTTTTAACATTTTTGACAGTTTTTTAGTGAAATGGTAGGGGTAAGTACCCCCTTACCATTTCACACAGGGGGGGGGCCGGGATCTGGGGGTCCCCTTGTTAAAGGGGGCTTCCAGATTCCGATAAGCCCCCCGCCCGCAGACCCCCACAACCACCGGCCACGGTTGTGAGGATGAGGCCCTTGTCCTCATCAACATGGGGACAAGGTGTTTTGGGGGGCTACCCCAAAGCACCCTCCCAATGTTGAGGGCATGTGGCCTGGTACGGTTCAGGAGGGGGGGGGCCGCACTCTCGTCCCCCCCTCTTTTCCTGCGGCCTGCCAGGTTGCGTGCTCGGATAAGGGTCTGGTATGGATTTTTAGGGGGACCCCACGCCGTTTTTTTTTTTTTTTTTGGCGCGGGGTTCCCCTTAAAATCCATACCAGACCTGAAGGGTCTGGTATGGAATTTAGGGGGAACCCTTAAATTTTGGCTGGGGTTCCCCTTAATATCCATACCAGACCTGAAGGGCCTTGTATGGAATTTAGGGGGACCCCCACATCATTTTTTTTTTTTTTATTTTGGTTCGGGGTTCCCCTTTGGGGAATTCCCATGCCGTTTTTATCAATGAACTTCTATGTGTATTGTCGGCAATGCAATAGCCGCGGGTAGTTTTAAATGAGTTTTTTCCTTCCAAATGTCATTTTGCTGTCAGACTGTTCTAAACACAGGAAACATGCGCCCCTTTACAGGCATACTATAGACACCCCCCAGGTACGAAATTTAAAGGGATATTACACTTTTATTGTTTGACTTTAAGCATTAATAAAATCACTGCTCCTGAAAAAATGTCCGTTTTTAAAACTTTTTTTTGCATTGATCCATGTCCCCTGGGGCAGGACCCGGGTCCCCAAACACTTTTTATGACAATAACTTGCATATAAGCCTTTAAAATTAGCACTTTTGATTTCTCCCATAGACTTTTAAAGGGTGTTCCGCGGCATTCGAATTTGCCGCGAACACCCCAAATTGTTCGCTGTTCGGTGAACTTGCGAACAGCCAATGTTCGAGTAGAACATGAGTTCGACTCGAACTCGAAGCTCATCCCTACTCTCACATATATTACAAGTGATTAAAACACACAAAATAGGAACAGTGATAATGTGTGGGGATTCGAACCAGGTCCTCCTCCCATTTCTAGATAAATCACCTTTTACACCATCCAAAATAACCTCTAGATTACCTTTTTCTCAACTTCTTTCCAAATACAATCTGGTAGATTCGTGGAGAGAAAGTAACCCAATGAAAAAGAAATTCACTTATTTCTCGCACCCTCATCAAACCTTCACCAGAATAGATCATATTTTTCTAACAATAGGAATGATACCAGAAATTATTGCATCAGATATAATTCCGATTCCGTGGTCTGACCATAATGCAGTATACACTACTATAGCCTCAGCCATACCAAAAGCGCATGACCCAACGTGGTACTTACTGGACATAATGCTCAAACACCCACTACATCAGATGGCCATTGAACAAGCTTTAAAGGAATACATATCAATTAATAATACAACAGACATCTCCCCAATAACACTGTGGGAAGCTCATAAGCCTGTCTTGCGTGGTACAATACAAAGACAAATGGCACTATTTAAACGAGAACGCAAAAATCTAGCAAAAAAACTAGAACTCAATTTTAATGCAGCCTACATATCATTTCAAGATAATCCATCTCAGAGTACAAAATCTCATATGGAAAAATCTAGATTGGAATACGATCTATTTCTCACTGAGTCAGTTGATAAATCCCTCAAACGCTCCAAACACAATTTCTACACGAATACAAACAAACCAGGTACATATTTGGCTCGGGCATTAAATTCAACTAACAAATCTTTCAAACCAATACGTTTGAAATTATCAAAAAATGTTTACTCTTGTAATCCAGTTAAAATAGTCCATAAATTTCACTCACATCTCGCAACTTTATACAAGACAAACAATGAATTTAATCCTACAGAGGCTGAATCCTTCTTCTCAAAAATAACCTTACCTGAGTTATCTCAGAATCAAAAAAGCAGTTTGGATGAGCCTATAACTATAGATGAAGTTGCTAACGCCATAAAAGACCTAAAACTTAACAAAAGACCAGGCCCAGACGGCTACTCGGCTTTATACTATAAAACACTCTCAGAAATACTCTCTCCCATTCTCACTGAAACTTTTAACAAACTTCTAGATGGACATTCTTTTCGTCAAGAAACACTAATGGCAATTGTTTGTATGATCCCAAAACCCCTTTCTGATGATACTTCCTGTGTGAATTATCGGCCTATCTCTCTGTTAAACCTCGATATTAAATTATTAGCAAAAATAATAGCAAAACGCCTCAATAGCATTATAGGAAAATTAATACATAGAGATCAAGTAGGCTTCATGCCAAATAGACAGGCAGGCGATAATATACGCAGGGCAGTGTTATTGGCACATATTGCTAAAAAACGGAAAATCCCTTTATGTTTTCTATCTCTCGATATTAAGAGGGCATTTGACACAGTATCCTGGCAATATATGCAATATTCATTACAAAAATTGGGTTTTGGACCCCACTTTTTAACATGGATCAAAGCATTATATAATAAACCCAAAGCCTATATAAAATATGCTGGATACAAATCTGAAGCCTTTAATATCGAAAGAGGTACCCGACAGGGTTGCCCATTATCTCCCTTATCATTGGCCCTTATACTCGAACCCATGGCCCAATACATCAGAACAAACCAAACTATAACTGGCATTGAAGTAGGAGGTATTACACACAAATTATGTATATTTGCAGACGATATATTACTTTTTCTATCATCGCCACAGGTCTCTGGTCCTAACTTAATACCAGCTCTTGATGGATTTGCAGCCCTATCCGGCCTTATGATTAATCCTAAGAAATGCCTAGTGCTTAATAGGGATGAGCTTCGAGTTCTTCTCATGTTCGACTCGAACATTGGCTGTTCGCAAGTTCACCGAACAGCGAACAATTTGGGGTGTTCGCGGCAAATTCGAATGCCGCGGAACACCCTTTAAAAGTCTATGGGAGAAATCAAAAGTGCTAATTTTAAAGGCTAATATGCAAGTTATTGTCATAAAAAGTGTTTGGGGACCTGGGTCCTGCCCCAGGGGACATGGATCAATGCAAAAAAAGTTTTAAAAACGGCCGTTTTTTCAGGAGCAGTGATTTTAATAATACTTAAAGTCAATCAATAAAAGTGTAATATCCCTTTAAATTTCGTACCTGGGGGGTGTCTATAGTGTGCCTGTAAAGGGGCGCATGTTTCCTGTGTTTAGAACAGTCTGACAGCAAAATGACATTTTGAAGGAAAAAACTCATTTAAAACTACCCGCGGCTATTGCATTGCCGACAATACACATAGAAGTTCATTGATAAAAACGGCATGGGAATTCCCCAAAGGGGAACCCCGAACCAAAATTAAAAAAAAAAAATGACGTGGGGGTCCCCCTAAATTCCATACCAGGCCCTTCAGGTCTGGTATGGATATTAAGGGGAACCCCGGCCAAAATTTAAAAAAAAAAATGACGTGGGGTTCCCCCTAAATTCCATACCAGACCCTTCAGGTCTGGTATGGATTTTAAGGGGAACCCCGCGCCAAAAAAAAAAAAAAAAAACGGCGTGGGGTCCCCCCAAAAATCCATACCAGACCCTTATCCGAGCACGCAACCTGGCAGGCCACAGGAAAAGAGGGGGGGACAAGAGTGCGGCCCCCCTCCCTCCTGAACCGTACCAGGCCACATGCCCTCAACATTGGGAGGGTGCTTTGGGGTAGCCCCCCAAAACACCTTGTCCCCATGTTGATGAGGACAAGGGCCTCATCCCCACAACCCTGGCCGGTGGTTGTGGGGGTCTGCGGGCGGGGGGCTTATCGGAATCTGGAAGCCCCCTTTAACAAGGTGACCCCCAGATCCCGGCCCCCCCCTGTGTGAAATGGTAAGGGGGTACATAAGTACCCCTACCATTTCACGAAAAAAGTGTCAAAAATGTTAAAAATGACAAGAGACAGTTTTTGACAATTCCTTTATTTAAATGCTTCTTCTTTCTTCTATCTTGCTTCATCTTCTGGTTCTTCTGGCTCTTCTGGTTCTTCTGGTTCTTCCTCCGGCGTTCTCGTCCAGCATCTCCTCCGCGGCGTCTTCTGTCTTCTTCTCCTCGGGCCGCTCCGCACCCATGGCATGGGGGGGAGGCTCCCGCTCTTCTCTTCTTCTCTTCTTCTTTTCTTCTTTTCTTCTTTTCTTCTCTTCTTCTCTTCTTCTTCATTTTCTTCTCCGGGCCGCTCCGCAATCCATGCTGGCATGGAGGGAGGCTCCCGCTGTGTGACGGCGCTCCTCGTCTGACAGTTCTTAAATAACGGGGGGGCGGGGCCACCCGGTGACCCCGCCCCCCTCTGACGCACGGTGACTTGACGGGACTTCCCTGTGGCATTCCCCGTGACGTCACAGGGAAGTCCCGTCAAGTCACCGTGCGTCAGAGGGGGGTGGGGTCACCGGGTGGCCCCGCCCCCCCCCGTTATTTAAGAACTGTCAGACGAGGAGTGCCGTCACACAGCGGGAGCCTCCCTCCATGCCAGCATGGATTGCGGAGCCGCCCGGAGAAGAAAATGAAGAAGAAGAGAAGAAGAGAAGCAAAGAAGAAAAGAAGAAAAGAAGAAGAGAAGAAGAGAAGAGCGGGAGCCTCCCCCCCATGCCATGGGTGCGGAGCGGCCCGAGGAGAAGAAGACAGAAGACGCCGCGGAGGAGATGCTGGAAGAGAACGCCGGAGGAAGAACCAGAAGAACCAGAAGAGCCAGAAGAACCAGAAGATGAGGGAAGATAGAAGAAAGAAGAAGCATTTAAATAAAGGAATTGTCAAAAACTGTCTCTTGTCATTTTTAACATTTTTGACACTTTTTTTGTGAAATGGTAGGGGTACTTATGTACCCCCTTACCATTTCACACAGGGGGGGGGCCGGGATCTGGGGGTCACCTTGTTAAAGGGGGCTTCCAGATTCCGATAAGCCCCCCGCCCGCAGACCCCCACAACCACCGGCCAGGGTTGTGGGGATGAGGCCCTTGTCCTCATCAACATGGGGACAAGGTGTTTTGCGGGGCTACCCCAAAGCACCCTCCCAATGTTGAGGGCATGTGGCCTGGTACGGTTCAGGAGGGAGGGGGGGCCGCACTCTCGTCCCCCCCTCTTTTCCTGCGGCCTGCCAGGTTGCGTGCTCGGATAAGGGTCTGGTATGGATTTTTGGGGGGACCCCACGCCGTTTTTTTTTTTTTTTTTGGCGCGGGGTTCCCCTTAAAATCCATACCAGACCTGAAGGGTCTGGTATGGAATTTAGGGGGAACCCCACGTCATTTTTTTTTTTTAATTTTGGCCGGGGTTCCCCTTAATATCCATACCAGACCTGAAGGGCCTGGTATGGAATTTAGGGGGACCCCCACGTCATTTTTTTTTTTTAATTTTGGTTCGGGGTTCCCCTTTGGGGAATTCCCATGCCGTTTTTATCAATGAACTTTTATGTGTATTGTCGGCAATGCAATAGCCGCGGGTAGTTTTAAATTAGTTTTTTCCTTCAAAATGTCATTTTGCTGTCAGACTGTTCTAAACACAGGAAACATGCGCCCCTTTACAGGCACACTATAGACACCCCCCAGGTACGAAATTTAAAGGGATATTACACTTTTATTGTTTGACTTTAAGCATTATTAAAATCACTGCTCCTGAAAAAACGTCCGTTTTTAAAACTTTTTTTTGCATTGATCCATGTCCCCTGGGGCAGGACCCAGGTCCCCAAACACTTTTTATGACAATAACTTGCATATAAGCCTTGAAAATTAGCACTTTTGATTATTCATGTTCGTGTCCCATAGACTTTAACGGTGTTCGCATGTTCGAACGAACTTTTTTCCTGTTCGCATGTTCTGGTGCGAACCGAACAGGGGGGTGTTCGGCTCATCCCTAGTGCTTAATATTTCACTCACAAACATGGAATTGAACCCGGCTAGGGCTGCACTCCCTTTCATATGGGCAGAAAAATCAATCCCATATCTTGGAATTCATTTAACAGCATCTCATTCTGACTTATTCTCAACCAATTATCCTCCTGTATTAAGACAGATCACAAATCTAATAAAACAATGGTCGCAACTTCCTTTATCCTGGATAGGGAAGATTAATGCAATCAAAATGACTATTCTACCCAAATTGCTTTATCTATTCAGAGTCCTCCCTATTCCAATTCCTTCCTATTTTTTGAGAATAGTACAAAAAAGAGCAACTTCGTTTATATGGGGCTCTTCTAAACCACGTATACCTATACACACACTACATCTTCCCAAAAATAAAGGAGGCCTGGGATACCCTAATTTTACTAACTACTACAGAGCAGCACATTTGGCCAGTCTGTCCAAATACCATGCAAAACAGGAAATCCCATTATGGGTATTTATAGAGGCTTCAGAAAATGACCCTCTATTAATATCAAATTTATTATGGCTTGATCCTAAAGACCGCTTTAAAATTCATAATCCCATAACTAAACACTTCATATCTCTCTGGGATAAACTAAAAACCAAATATCAGTTACAATCTCCACACAATCCTCTCCTTTCTTTTATCAGAAATCCGGCCTTTTATCCGGCATGGATCTACCCAAATTCTTTTAAAGCTTGGACAACATCAGGCATTCAGACACTAAATGACTTCATAGCATCTAAATCATTCCTTTCATTCCCATCGCTTAGAGAAAAATATGATCTACCAAACTCTGAGATATTTAGATATCTCCAAATCAAAAATTTCTATACACCATTCCTAAAGGGGGATACACCATTATCCCAATTATCCATTTTTGAATCAATCTGTACAAAAGATCCATTTGCTAAAGGTACAATTTCATCACTTTATAATCAATTATATGGAGTAGCAAATCTTAATAGACCCTCTTACGTTCAGAGGTGGGAGGAGGACCTGGGACGAACTTTAGAAGACACGGACTGGTCTAACATATGGCTCACATCTAAGTCATCTTCACCCAACATCTTAGCACTGGAGACAAATTATAAAGTCCTAACTCGCTGGTACCTTGTACCCGCTAGAGTGGCAAAATATTCACCTAATACCTCAGCTCTTTGTTTTCGAGGATGCCCAGAAATAGGCACATATTTACACATATGGTGGACGTGCCCAGTAATCCAAACCTTCTGGAAGGAAGTCTTCATGATTGCATCTAAAATATTTAAAAAAATAATACAACCAGATCCATATTTAACTTTACTTAATCTAAAACCGGAATGGTTAACACTCTCTCAATTCAAACTTATGATCCAACTAATAACGGCTGCAAAACAAACAGTGGCCAAGGCATAGAAATCTCCTACATTGGTACTAGCAGAAACAATTCACAGAATGAATAATACAATGTCCCATGCTAAGATGGTAGCCATTGATCAAAATCAAATTCCAAAATTTGAAAAACTTTGGCATCCTTGGATAAAACAACAGTTCCTGTCAAACTTCAATGACTCTGTCCTGTTGCCATGGTAACAGATTAAATGACTTACAGAGACACCCATTCTAAGGCTTCAAAGAGAACTAAAAAGAATAATAAACTGACGAGCGGGACAACCTTGTGGACCATACCTCTACCTTTCAACCCTTTTTCTTCTTTCTCTTTCCTTTTCTCCACCTTACGATTAAAGCTCATTATCAGAATTTATTTGACCTATACACTCTACTTGTAAACAATATGTATAGTAGGTATAAATCATTTAAATACCTACAAAAGTAACTAAGGAAATGATATATATCTTTAATTTAAGTTTACGTGAACCCAATGTTTAATATTTGAAATTTCTTGATCTTTACCTATATAAACCCTACTGTAAAACAATGAGCTTACTTTATAGATCCTTGTAAACTTACTTTATGTATCTTTATAACATTGTATACTCAATAAACTTCTTTTGACAAGAAATTATAAATTAATAGCTAGATGGTATATATGTCCCATAGACATGCATAAAATAAATCCAGAGAATGAGGACATCTGTTGGAGATGTCGGGCGGCAAAGGGTACTTTGTCACATATATGGTACTTTTGTCCGGGGGTTCAGTTATTTTGGAATGAAATCTATAAAATATATAGGACGGTGACAGGAACGAATTTACAACCAGATATATTTCGGTATTATCAATGATTCCAGGATCTGTAAAGGATATAAAAAAGGGTATCTTAAAACATTTTCTGATAGCAGCACAAACTATTATTGCTAGAAAGTGGAAGAGTAGGACAGCTCCCACCATAGATGAGTGGATGAGCGAGATGAGCGAGATGCGTTCTATGGGGGAAAGGCTGGTGATTGAAAAAGGTTTAAAAAAACAATTAATAACAGCATGGGAAGTGTGGGAACAGTTTAAAACATCGTCATCCCTGTTGGGGGAAACATAGAACGTATATATTGAATGGTGACGGAGGAGGGGGGGAGAGAGATACGGGGGGGGTGGGGTCCTTTTTTTTTCGTTGTTGTTGGAATATATGGAGTAGGAATGAGCATCGTGTTCAAGTCGAACCAATGTTCGACTTGAACAGCGTCTGTTTGCCTGTTCGCTGAATTGCGAACGATCTGGGCCGTTCACGCCAAATTCGTGTGGCGCGTCATGACCCGCATTGCTGGCTGATGATTGGCCAAGCATGCACTATGACCCGCATGCTTGGCCAATCACAACGCCGTCTGTAGAGAGAGCTGTAATTGGACAAAGCCAGGGTGGCTTTGACCAATTATGGCTCAGGGGGTTTAGTACACTCCCCACACTATATAAGGCTGCCTGCACAGCGGCCCTGTGTAGTGTGTGTTCCGGCGTTGAGAGAAAGAGACAGAAAGACAGTGTCATTTGATTTAAGTTAGATAGATTAGGCAGGACAGTCAGTGAGTTAGCTGCACTTGCAGTGTATTGTGTATATATATTTGCATCCCAGGTGTTGTGTGTATATATATATATATATATATATATATATATATATATATATATACACACTGTATTCAGTTTAGCTAGATCCGTTCCTGTTATTATCTTCCTACTGACAGGCAGGCTTGTGTTGTTACAGTATTTACAGCTACCTGAAGAAAATGTCTGGTGTTCCTCTGATCCTATTAGTACCACAGTCAGGCAGCTAGACTATTTACAGTTAGTGTAGAGCGTCCTCCTCACAGTGTTCAGCTAAAGCTACAAGTTAGTGTAGTGCGACCTCTGCACAGTGTTCAGCTAAAGCTACAAGTTCGTGTAGTGTGTCCTCTGAACAGTGTTCAGCTAAAGCTACAAGTTAGTGTAGTGCATCCTCCTCACAGTGTTCAGCTAAAGCTACAAGTTAGTGTAGTGCGTCCTCCTCGCAGTGTTCAGCTAAAGCTACAAGTTAGTGTAGTGCGACCTCTGCACAGTGTTCAGCTAAAGCTACAAGTTAGTGTAGTGCGTCCTCCTCACAGTGTTCAGCTAAAGCTACAAGTTAGTGTAGTGCGTCCTCCTCACAGTGTTCAGCTAAAGCTACAAGTTAGCGTAGTGTGACCTCTGCACAGTGTTCATCTAAAGCTACCTGTAGAAGATTGGTGGTGTTCTCAGTTGATTTTGCTACCTGCAGTATCAGTATATATATATATATATATATATATATATATATATATATATATATATATCCCAGCTTCGTGCAGCTACATCTCACTGCAGGCCATTAGTATGTCTGGAAGGCCAACAAGAAGAGGCAGACAGTCACAAGCCAATAAAAGAGGGCAAGCAGGCTCTGTGTCTAGAGGCAACAGTGCTGGTCGTGGAGACGGTGCATCCTCATCAGCACATGGCCGTGGGACACACTTGGCCTTTTTTTCGGCAGCTGGCCGTGTTGAAGCGCAACATGCGGAAGACTTGGTCGAGTGGGTGACCAAGCCTTCCTCATCCTCCTCATCCTCCTCATCCTCTCTCACCCATGCTCAGGGTACTTTGTCTGGCAAAGCAGCTGCCAACGCGGCCACTTCCCTCGGCTCAATGGCATCAGTGACTCCTTCCCTAGCCCCACCATGTCCTCCTGAGGAGTCCCTCGAACTGTTTGACCACAGTGTTGGGTACATGCTCCAGGAGGATGCCCAGCATTTGGAAGGCTCTGATGATGATACTGAGCTAAATGAAGGCAGTAACATGAGCAGGGACAGAGGGGGTGCCCAAGAAGGACAGCAATCTGGCAGTCATGCTCCCCCAGCTGCAGCATACTGTCAGGTTTGCTCCAGTGATGAGGAGGGAGGGGATGATGAGGTCACTGACTCAATGTGGGTGCCTGATAGGAGAGAGGAGGAGGAGGAGGCACATCACCAATGAGGCAGGATGCCCTCCAGGGGCCAGCCTAAGGGCAGCACACTGACTGCATCACACCGCAAAGCTCCGCATGTGCAGGGCACTGCTATCTCTGCCCATTATTACAAAAGTTCTTTGGTGTGGGCCTTTTTTGAGACAAGTGTATCAGATCGCACCGCTGCTATTTGCAACATATGTCTCAAGCGTATCTCGCGTGGCCAAAACATCTCCCGCTTAGGATCCACATGCTTGACCAGACATATGTTGACCTGCCATGCAGTTCGTTGGCAAGCGTATCTAAAAGACCCACACCAAAGAACAAAGAGGACCTCTCCTTACTCCTCATCAGCTGAGATCTCTAACCCCACTATACCTTCAGTCATCTCTGAGACCTGCACTGAGATGAATGAAGGTGTAGAATTAGGTGTGCCACAGCCAAGTACTTGTGGGCAATCTGCTTTCGGTACACCGACGTCAGATTTTACCAGGCAAATTTCCCTGCCCCAGCTGCTGCACTGCTGAAAGAAGTTCCCAACCATCCACATGCCCAGCAGTTGAATGCTAGCTTGGCAAAATTGCTAGCACTTCAACTGCTACCTTTTCAGTTGGTAGACTCTGCCCCCTTCCGTGGGTTTGTGGAATATGCGGTTCCTCGGTGGCAGGTACCCAAACGCCACTTTTTCTCACGGAAGGCGATTCTGGCTCTCTACCAGCATGTGGAAGGCAATGTCCATGCCTTGCTGGACAGGGCGGTCAGCGGTAAGGTGCATATTACCACTGACTCATGGTCCAGCAGGCATGGACAGGGACGTTACCTAAGTTTCGCCGTGCATTGGGTGATTCTGCTGGCAGCTGGGAAGGATGCTGGACAAGGTGCAGTAGTGTTGGAGGTTGTTCTGCCACCACGCCTCCAAAATGCCACTACTAATGATTGTGACACACCTCTCGCCTCCACCCCCTCCTCTTCTTCTTCCTCCATGGCCTCTTCCTGTGCTTTGTCCTCGGAACCAGCGGTGCTCCGTAGGCTTTCAAGGGGCTACGCAAGTATGCAGGCTAAAAGATGCCATGTGGTGCTTTAGCTGGTGTGCTTGGGGGACAGGAGCCACACTGGGGCAGAGGTTCTGTCAGCTCTGCAGGGGCAGGTTCAGAGGTGGTTGACGCCACGCCAGATTAAGGCAGGTATGGTGGTTTGCGACAATGGCGCCAACCTCCTCTCCACTCTCCGACAGGGACAACTGACCCATGTGCCCTGTTTGGCTCATGTCCTTAACTTGGTGGTGCAGCGGTTCTTGGGCAGGTACCCGGGTTTACAGGATGTCCTGAGGCAGGCCAGGAAAGTCTGTGTGCATTTCCACCGGTCATATAATGCCAGTGCTCGGCTGGCAGACCTGCAAAAGGAATTTAACCTGCCCAAGAACCTGCCTAATCTGTGACATGCCCACCAGGTGGAACTCAATGTTGGCCATGCTACAGCGGCTGCACACGCAGCAGAGGGCCATCAATGAGTACTTGTGTGACTATGGCACAGGACAGGGTCAGGGGAGCTTGTTTTTTTTCCCCACGCCAGTGGGCCATGATCAGGGATGCATGCACTGTCCTGTCACCATTTGAGGAGGCCACAAGGATGGTGAGCAGTGACAGTGCATGCATCAGTGACACTGTCCCCCTTGTCCACCTGTTGGAGCACACGCTGCGTGGAATAATGGACAGGGCACTTGAGGCAGAACAGAGGCAGGAAGAGGAGGACTTCCTTAGCTCTCAAGGCCCCCTTTATCCAGACAGTGTTCCTGCGTGCCCGCCGATCACACAGGAGGAGGAGGAGGATTGTGTCAGTATGGAGGTGGAGCCTGGCACTCAGCATCAGCAGTAGTCTTTAAGGGATCATTTACAGTCCCAAGAAACACATGGACTTGTACATGGCTGGGAGGAGGTGGCTGCGTATCATGTCGTCCTTAGTGACCAAGAGGACTCCGGACCGAATGCTTCAGCAAACCTATGCTGCATGGCCTCCCTGATCCTGCAAAGCCTGCGGAAGGATCCTCGTATTCGTGGTATCAAGGAGAAGGAACAATACTGGCTGGCAACCCTCCTTGATCCATGTTACAAGGGTAAGGTTGCGCACCTTATCTTGCCGTCGCAGAGGGAGCAGAAGATGAAACATCTTCGGGAGGCCTTGCAGAAAGGTCTGTGCAACGCGTTCCCAGAGACTGGGAGGTTACAAACTCCTGTTTCTGGACAACGTGTTGCTGAGGCTTCGGTCAGTCAAAGAATGAGCAGTGGAGAAGGTGGCCTTCTGACCAATGTGTTCAGAAAATTTTTTAGTCCGCAGCCCCAAGGTATGATCGGTTCTAGCATCCATCGCCATCGTCTGTTTTACATGGTGCAGGAATACCTAGGGGCAAGATCTGACTTGGACACCTTTCCCACTGAAAATCCTTTGGGTTACTAGGTCTTGAGGATGGATCACTGGCCAGAGCTTGCACAGTATGCAATTGAACTACTGGCCTGTCCTGCATCCAGTGTTCTTTCGGAATGCACATTCAGTGCTGCTGGAGGCTTTGTAACCGATCACAGGGTGCGTCTGTCCACCGACGGTCGATCGACTGACCTTCATAAAAATGAATCAGTCTTGGATCACCACCAGCTACCAAGCACCTGATGCTGATCTAACCGAATAAATTTTTTTGAAATGTCAGATCCCTTCAAAGACTCCCTATGCTGATGCTGAGTGACTATCCTGTTATATTGAGTAGTTATCCTCTTCCTCCTCAATGATCATGATGATAGCTTGTAAGAACATTTTTGGTTCTGGGCGCCACCAGTCTCGCCACCAGTGCCTAAGGCCCAATTTTTCAGCCCCTGTTTAACAGGGGCGTGTAATTACAATTTTTGATGCAATTCTTTGCAGCAGGGCTAGTTCCTGCGCTCCAACTAGAGCATCTGTGAGGGGTTCCAGTGTTGTTGCACCACCACCAAAGGCCCAATTTTTCTGCCCCTGTTCAACAGGGGCATGTAATTACAATTCTTGATCTAATATTTCACAGCAAGGCCCATTTATGCACCCACCAAGAGTATCTGTGAGGACTTACAGTGTTGTGGCACCAGCACCACCACCACCAAAGGCCCAATTTTTCAGCCCCTGTTCAACAGGGGCATGTAATTACAATTCTTGATCTAATATTTCACAGCAGGGCCCATTTCTGCACCCACTAAGAGTATCTGTGAGGACTTACAGTGTTGTGGCACCAGCACCACCACCAAAGGCCCAATTTTTCTGCCCCTGTTCAACACGGGCATGTAATTACAATTCTTGATCTAATATTTCACAGCAGGACCCGTTTCTGCGCCCACCAAGAGTATCTGTGAGGACTTACAGTGTTGTGGCACCAGCACCACCACCAAAGGCCCAATTTTTCTGCCCCTGTTCAACAGGGGCATGTAATTACAATTCTTGATCTAATATTTCACAGCAGGGCCCTGTGAGGGCTTACAGTGTTGTAGCCACAACAACACCTAAGGCCCAAATTTCTGCTGAGTATATAAGGCAGGCCCCTACTTTCAAACATCCAACTTACAAATGACTCCTACTTGCAAATGGAAGGAGACAACAGGAAGTGAGATGAAATCTACCCCTAGGAGGGGAAATTCTCTCCTGTCAGAGTTAATATGGGAAAAACATTTCTCCTTTACACTGATACTTTATCAGCAATCCTTGTTTCACAAAAAAACCCACATTTCCAAAAAACATTTGTCATTGGGACAAAAAGTGAGGTGAAATCTTCCGAAGAGGAGCACAGCCAGCAAAACAAATGTCACAGGGGTGATAACCCTTCCCTAGGTTTTCCAAAAAGCTTAAAATAGATTTTTTGGCTGGAGCTAAACACGTTAAAAATGTACCAGTTCAAAATTACAAACAGATTCTACTTAACAACAAACCTACAGTTCCTGTCTTGTTTGCACCGCCTGTATACTGCTGTTCAGAGTATATATGGCCTGGGGGCGCCACACCTTTCATTTTTTAATTTGGGTGCGGGGTTCCCCTTTATATCCATACAAGACCCAAAGGGCCTGGTAATGGACTGGGGGGTACCCATGCCGTTTGTCTCACTGATTATCATCCATATTGCCAGGACCCAACATTACATTAAATCCGCAAGCAGTTTTAAATGACTTTTTTTCCTTTAAAAATTAAATTTTGTGCAGGGACTGTTATAAGCAAGGGAAACACGTGGCACTTTGCAGGCATACTTTAGACACCCCCCAGGTATGATATTTAAGGGAATATTTCACTTTTTTTTTTTTTTTTTACTTTAAGCATCATTAAAATCACTGCTCCCGAAAAAACAGTTGTTTTTAAAAGTTTTTTTTACATTGATACATGTCCCCTCGGACAGGACCCGGGTCTCCAAACCCTTTTTAGGACAATACCATACAAATTAACCTTTAAAATGAGCACTTTTGATTTCGAACGTTCGAGTTCCATAGACGTCAATGGGGTTCTAATGTTCGTGCAAATTTTCGGTCCATTCGCAGGTTCTGGTGCGAACCGAACCAGGGGGTGTTCGGCTCATCAATAATATGGAGTTTGTATGGGGTATATATGGAGATGGGTGTTATGAAGGGATTGGAGAATGTAGATTATTGGGCCATCGATTTGACATAATGATAAAGTTAGTCAATAGATGGCCAGGATTGAACTTATGAATATATGTGTAAGTGAATTGTATTTTAATATACTGTTAGATAAGAACAGTTGTGTAAATGTTGGATTATAATAAATGTAAAAATGCTTTTGATAAGTCATGTCATTTCTTGTGACCCCAACAAGCCAGGAAAGTACAAATACCCACCAAATGACCCCTTTTTTGAAAGTAGACATTCCAAGGTATTTAGCAAGATGCATGGTGAGGTTTTTGATGTTGTCATTTTTTTCCCACAATTCTTTGCAAAATTAGGATTCTTTTTATTATTATTTTTTTTTTCCCACAAAATTGTCATTGTAATAGGTTATTTATCTCACATGGCATGTGTATACCACAAATGACACCCCAAAATACATTATTCTACTTCTGAGTATAGCGATACCACATGTGTGGGACTTTTTCACAGCCTAGCCACATAGAGAGGCCCAACATGCAGGGAGCACATCAGGTGTTCTAGGAGCATAAATTACACATCTAACTTGTTGACTACCTATTACAATTTGAAGGCCCTAGTGCACCAGGACTATGGAAACGTCCACAAAATGACCCCATTTTGGAAAGATAACACCCCAGCGTATAATCAATGAGGCATAATGAGTCTTTTGAACGGTTCATTTTTTACCAGAAGTTTTTGGAAAACGTTTATAAGATATTTCCAACGCATAGCATGTACATATCAAAAATGACACCCCAAAATACATTCTGCTACTCCTCAATACCACATGTGTGAGACTTTTACACAGCCTGGCCATATACAGAGGCCCAATATGCAAGGAACACCGTCAAGCATTCTAGGAGCATAAATTACACATCTCATTTCTCAACCACCTTGTACACTTTTTTTTTTTTTTTTTTTCATTTTAAATACTGTTTATTGGAAAATAAATAACAGTACAAAGGTATCAAATTGGCAGAAACCAAACGAGGTAACACAACAATGTCAATAACATTAGAGTCAAGGTGTGCATGTACCTGCCACAAAGTCATCTTCAAAATAAAGGCACGTACACTTATAGTCTCAAGGGCATCATTAAATACATCTCCTAGATAGTGGCAACCAGAGGTCAGGAAAGGGAAGCTAAAGCTCGCAGGCACCAGGGCTCCTCAAGGGTAGGCCACGCACCCCTAATGGGATCCTGCTGTGCGCAGACCAACCGAGCGAAGCACTGGGGGATCAAAAAGACCTTCCCTGGTCCCGTCCTGAACTCACGGCCCACCCGTCGTTAAAAAAAAAGAAAAGGGAAAAAAGAAACAAGAAGTCTGTCATGATAATTAACCTTGAAATGAGCCCAACAATAATGTAAAAGGTAGTATCACTTATACAGGGGGCTATCCCCAAAAAATCAGAGATGGTACATGCTAAACCACAATGTTGTGGATTTTTCCATTCTTAGACTGTACAACCATAACATGTGAATAATGGAAGTATAAAGAGTGAAGGAGAGTTCTGCAAGGTACATTACTCTCAACCTTTGCGTCTCACATTGAGTAGGATTTTAGAAAAAAGCCAGTAGGAGGAAAGGGGGAGAAGAAGGAAGAACAGAGGGGTAAAGTGGGAGAAGGTAGGAAGGGGTAGGAGAAGATTAGAAGCAAGAACCCTCGCGGAAGAAGAGGTGGGCCCGGAGCTTACCAGAGCCTGGGGGGTACCTAGACCTTATGCAGATTCAGGTAAGAGGTGGTATGCCCAAGAAACGAGCCCAGGGCTCCCAAATAAGTCTGAATTTATCAGAGGTGTCTAGAATTCTGCTCGCGACCTTCTCCTGTGTCATAATCCAGGAAATTTTCTGATTGGCCTGGTGAAGGGAGACTGAAGGTTTTTTCCAGGCGTGAGCTAGCGTAATCTTGGCCCCAAGCAGAATGAAGTGAATCAGAGACCGAGACAGTTTAGGTACTTTCGGGATGTTGTCATTTAGTAGAGCAATGGAGGGGCTCTGTTGGACTGCAAAGCCTATGGTTTTGCGGATGAGATGAAAAATTCCATTCCAAAATCCTCTAATTTTGGGACACTCCCAAAATGTGTGAAGTAGGGAACCTATATGGCCACAACCTCTGAAGCAGAGGGGTGAAGAATGTGGATAAAATTTAGTAATTCGGGTGGGTACCAGGTACCACCTGGTCATGACTTTAAGATCCGCCTCCATCAGAGAGGAACTAAGCATGCCCTTAAAGGATTGGGAGACACAAGTATGCCAGGTATCCATGTCCCAGTCGAGATGCAGATCCTGCTCCCATTGCAACATATAATTCGCTTTCTCCCGGGACTCTGCTAGTGCAGAGTATATTAGGGAAATTCCTCCCCTTGCACCCATGGCTAATGAGCACCAAAATTCGTAGGGGGTAACCGATAGTGGGGTTGGCGAGCTTTTCCAGAACCCCCGCAAAAAGTGTGATAATTAGTAATAGCGGAACGTTTCTGATGCTGGCATCTCCATTTTAGAGATGCAGTACTTAAGTGAAATGGGACCAGAATTAATGAAGAATTGCCCTATTCTGTAAAGGCCCTTGTCGAGCCACCACTTAAAGGCCTCCATGTTCATGCCCGGCTGGAATTGTGGGTTGTGGAATATGTGTGCCAGGGGTAACCATGGGGAGGTGAGGTAATGTTTTTTATGTAGTGTGTCACACAGGGCCATTGAGTGAGACAGGGAGGGGAATGAATCGGGGGTCTGTCCTTTTGTGGTCTCCAAACCAGGAAGTCTAGAGTGTGGTTGGGAGTGGCCTGGCGTTCAATATCAACCCAATCAGGCTTAGGGCCTTTAGAGTAAATAGCTGAGAATTGGCAGAGTTGGGCAGCTTGATGATACCACCATAAATTAGGGAGCCCTAGACCCCCTTTTTTATTTGGACGGTATAGCACCTGTTTGGAAAAGCGATGTCCCTTCCCCCCCAGATAAATCTGGTGATTGAAGCCTGTAGTTTGTCTAGTGTGTGTTTCCGGATTGGGATAGGTAGGGAGCGAAAGAGATATAGGATCCTAGGAAGTAATGTCATCTTGACCGAATTTACTCTACCTATCCAGGACATTTTATACCGGGCCCAATGCGCGAGATCATCTGAGAGTTTCTTGAGCATTGGGGGGTAATTGTGGTGGTAGAGACGTTCTATTTTTGCTGATAATGAAACACCTAAGTAGGGAAGGGAGGAGTCGCGCCAGGTGAAGGGAAAATGGGTCGTGAGCCTCTCCACCAGCTCATGGGGGGAGGAAATATTCAGAGCCATTGATTTAGCCATGTTAACCTGGAGTCCAGAGATGCCACCAAACAAGTTAAGCAGTTGTAGAATGTTGGGGGTGGAAATTAGAGGGGAAGTGACAAACAGGAGGACGTCATCGGCAAAGAGGGCACATTTATGTGTCCTCTGGCCACATTGCACTCCATGGATGTCAGGGTTTTGTCTTATGGCCAGACCCAAGGTTTCTATCGCTATTGCGAATAGGATCGGCGAAAGAGGGCAGCCTTGTCTAGTTCCCTGCAAGATAGAGAATTCTTCGGACAGGTGACCTTGTATTTTAATGCGTGCTTTAGGGGAGGAGTAAAGGGAGGATATAGTGGTAATGAAGTCCGGGCCAAAGCCCCATTTCCGTAAAACAGAAAAGAGGTATGGCCAGGTGACCGTGTCGAAGGCCTTTTGGAGGTCTATCGAAAGGACAAATCCTGGTTGAGAAGGACCCCCATCCCAGGTTGATTGCATAAGGGAAATTAAGTCTACCGCTCTCCTAATCTGGTCCGGCCCCTGTCTTCCGGGGATAAACCCTACCTGGTCCTTGTGGCTAAAATTAGCAATGAAGGAAGCCAGTCTATTTGCCAGAATTTTCATCATAATCTTTAAATCATTATTGATCAACGAAATTGGCCTATAGTTGCAAACATCACTGGGGTCCTTGCCCTGTTTGGGGATTACTGATATGTATGCCAAGTTTGCTGACGGTTCCAGGGGGGACCCCGCACGAAGTGAGTTGAAGAGGCGGGCCAGATAAGGAGAGAGGGCGTCTGAAAAAGCTTTATAATAATGTGCGGAGAAGCCATCAGGGCCTGGGGCTGAATCTGTTTTGAGGTTCTTTATGACTTCATGAATTTCCTCCACTCTGAAGGGGGATTCCATAATGGACCTATGGGAGTCCGAGAGTGTAGGAATATCAAGGCTATTCAAGAAGGAATCAATAGAGTCTGCGCTGTGAGGGTCGGGGGCTGAGTAAAGCTTGGAATAAAAAGCCTTAAAGGTTTCCAAGATCTTTTGGGGATTTTGGGTGAGAGTTCCCGACTGGGATCTGATTTTGGGCAGCGAGAAGGTTTTTATTTTAGGGGACAGTTTAGTAGCCAACTGGGGACCAATTTTATTTGCTTGAATATAGAATCTGCCACTGAGCCAGGTAAGATGTTTGTCTGCATTTGATGTAAGGGCCAGATTAAGTGCTACTCGGGAGGCTTCTAGCTTGGTTAGGGTTGTGGAAGATGGGTTAGCTTTATGGGATTTGCTGAGGGAATGAAATTCCCTTTCCATTTGTACAATATCCGCTTTCCTTTCCTTTTTGAGTTTAGACGCCAGTTGGATCATTTTCCCTCTAAGGACAGCCTTGTGTGCTCCCCATAGCACACTAGGAGAGATGTCTCCTGTATCATTAAGACGGAAAAATTCCTTGATTTCTTTTTCCAGAATTATGCAGTGGACAGGGTTGGAAAGTAGAGATTTACTGTGGCCACTGTGGAGGCCCAGAGGGTAAAAGGGAGCAGGAGATTTTAAGTGTCACTAAGTAGTGGTCTGACCAGGGGACTTCCTGTATGGAGGCATGGGATGCTGTGTGGATATCTGAATTTGGGAGGAATATATGGTCAATTCTGGCGTAGGTATTATGAGGTGCTGAGAAATGGGTATAGTCCTTCGCCGTGGGGTTTAGTTCCCTCCACACGTCTATCAGGCCCATATCATGTAAAAGGCGGGCAATTCTGAGGCTTTGAGTGGGCGGATTCCTTAGCCGAGATCTCCCATGGGAGGACTTATCCAGCAGTTGATCAAAAGTGATGTTAGAGTCACCACCCATGATCAACCTGCCTTCCAAATGCGGGGCTAGAGTTGACAGCATAGAGGTGAAGAAACGTGCCTGTCTTTGGTTAGGAGCGTAATATGAAATGATAGAGTACAAAATCCCCCCTATGGTTCCTTTTATTAAAATATACCTGCCCTCTGGGTCTTTGATCGTGTGTGTGAGTGTGAAGGGGGTACTTTTAGATAGGAGAATGGTGACACCTCTTTTTTTGGTGTCAGCATTCGCCAGAAAAAAGGTCGGGAATGTGCGGTGTAGGAAGGTGGGGTTATAACTAGCTGGGAAATGGGATTCCTGGAGCAGAACAATATCGAATATAGAGTGGTAGCTCTGAAATGCCTTGCAGCGTTTAGAGGGGGAGTTGAGTCCCTGGACATTATGCGAGGCTATTTTTAACGAATGTGTCTGGGTAGTCGGATCAGCCATGGGTGCAAGGAGTTTGGAGCGACATGAAGCAAAGGGGGCTTACCTGCACCATCCGGGAGTGGTCAGCGGCTCGAAGAGGAATAAGTGCAGAATTCTTCCTGAGGGCTGGGTAGAGAGGTAAATTCCACGAGGGTTCCTGGAGAGAATGGGATAGAGAGGGAGGGGAATGGGGAGGAGACACAGGAGAGGATGAGAAAGGAAAGGGAGAGAGAGGAAGGGAATGAGAAGAATGTATGACATGTAGATTAATCAGGCATAATAATACCGCAAACATTAAGTGCAAAACCAACAGTTAATGAGGTCAAAACTAGGAAACAATATATATAAGAAGTAATCAAAACTCGGACTAGTAATACTAGTCCTAGTCCGGATTCCCCTAGGCGGGGGAGCCCGGAAAAAAAAAGGGGAAGAGGGCAACTTCAAGTAGGGTTGTCTACTTGATGTCACCAGAGGGGTACTGTGTCCCCTCGAGTCACAACAGAGAGGGTGGAATGCAGGGCCGCTCCGGCCGTCTGGATCCCCCAATGAAAGGGGAAAAAAAAGTGGTATCGGTCACCAGGATGTAGTGTAAACTAAATTACTAAATTGCAAGTTGTTTGTAGGTCAATAGGCACAAATTAAATAACCGAGATCAATATGTAATAAAAGAAGGGGAAAGTCACTGCGGGGGGGGGTAAAAAAACAAAAAAAACAAAAAAAAAACAAAAAGTATAGTCTTCCTTTTTCGACGTTACAAGGGTCTCCTTTGTATTGTCTACTGTGGCATGCCGTGAGGTGGATGTCCTCGTCGGAAGAATATGGTGTAGCCCGACAAGGGAACCCCCATAGCCATAAAAAGGGGCTAGAGGGGCCTAACTGTGAGCGTAGACCGGCTTAAGGAGGTTGCCGAGGTTAGTTTGACGTAGGGACGCCCCTACTCAAAAGAGAAAAAAAAAAGAAAAGAAAAAAATAAATGGACCTCGGTCCATCAGGTAGGTTGGAGAAAGAAATTCCATTCCAGACGTGAGGAGGAACGTTCATCTTGTGGAGCGAGAGTCCCGTAGCCGCTTTGGTAGCTGCTTGTTCCACAGTGGAGTAAGGGGGCTGCCCGGGGGGGCCTCTTGGAAGAACCCGGGGTAGGTGATTCATGCAGAGAAGCCAGGGTCTGTGAGATCAGGCCTAGTTGCAGGAGCAGGTGCTCCCCATCCTGGAAGTTGGAGAAGTGGTAGGGAACATCTTTGAAGTGAAATTGAAGGTGGAAAGGGAATGACCAGCGATATTTGATGGAGTTTTGGGCGAGTATTACCAACAGTGGCTTGAGCGCTCTTCGTTTTTGAACCGTGGCTGGCGAGATGTCCGCAAAGATTTGAATTTTATGCCCTTGAAAAGACAGGTTATCCATGTTGCGGGATCTTCTCATGACCTCCTCCTTTACACCATAAAAATGGGGCTTGACTACAATGTCCCTCGGGAGGCCATCTTGGCGGGGAAGCTGGAGGGCTCTGTGTGCCCTGTCCAGTTCAAGTCTGTGACTTTGGATGTCAGGAATGAGGTCTTTGATAAATAATTGGACGGTATTCGGTATATCCGTTACTGTTTCGGGTATTCCACGTATACGGAAATTGTAACGTCTATTTCTGTTTTCCAAATCGTCTATTTTAGATAGGGCAGTATCTAGCTGGTCTTGTAAGGACTGAATACAGGCCGTGTTCTGGTTGGTGCGTGCAGCAGTGTTGTTCACCACCTGTTCAATCGCATCTATGCGGGAGCCCAAATTTTGTAGATCAGCCTTGATAACGGCTGTAATCTGCGTAGCATTTTGAGCTAGGCCTGCTGCCAGCATGTCTGAAAAGCTCTGTAGCAAGAGCTGCATGTCCTGGGTCTGGGGCTGCTGTGAGGCTGAGGGAGGGATGGGCCCTGCTAGGCCTAGAGGAGAGTGAAGCCTGGGTGGGTGGATAATATCACCCAGGGTCCTGTTAAGGAAGGAGTCTGTGTTAGCAGGGGGGATCCCTTGAGTGATGCTGTGACTTACAGTTGTTGCCAGCATGTCAGCGTGCTGCTGGGAGGGGGGTGAGTGGTCAGTGACTTCCATGCCGTCCCTCAGAGAAGCTGCGGTCGCCATCTTGGACGGGTCAGGGGCCGCCTGATTAAAGATCAATTGACGGCTCACCTCGCTCTTCTGCGTGCTGCTCGGCATATGAAAGTGGGCTGGAGGGGTTCGGTGAGCCCAGGGAAGTATTGGTGCCGGTTCCGCTCGATCTGAGAGCTCTGGGGGAGAAGAAGGGCCGGAGCGGTGCGGAGCTCTCGATTAGAGCGTCTTCTCAGGAGTCCCGCGCATGCACACCCTTTTTACACTTTTGAAGGCCCTGGAGAACCAGGACAATGGCCACATACAGAGGCCCAACATGCAAGGAACACCGTCAGGTGTTCTAGGGACACATAGCATGCACATACCAAGAATTACACCCCAAAATACATTCTGCTGAGTAAAGGGTAAACAAAAGATTACCTGTGGTTTTAGTAGCACAGTTGTCCACAGGAGGATAGCACTGGTCCAGGCAGCAGGCAGGGACTTGGTCAGCAAAAGTAAATGCAATTGTCCAGACAACAGGCAGGACTACTGTCCATAGTCAGTAAAGGGTATCAGGCAGGGATACTGTCCATATACAGTCCAGGGTCAGTGCAGGCAGAGATTGTCAGCAGTGCCAAAATATTGGTCCTGGTTGTAGGCAGGAACATGGTCCATGTGGTGTGGTCAGTTCATGCAACAGGCAAAGGCATGATGGCAGAAGTCCTGCAGGTAGCAGGCAGAAGTAGGGCCTCATTCAGGACAGAATGGGGACAGGGGTAGAGGCTTCTCCCACCCAAATCTTTTTGAAGCCTCCGAGTCTCCAGACCCTAATCTAGGAATGAGAAAACAAAAAAAAATTGTTTTCTTCATCCAGAAAAACATTTATGGAGCCCCTCACATATGTGAGACCCCTGTGTTATGAATCCCACTAGTCCAGTAGCAGGGTACAAGATCAGTCCAAGAGGCAGGCAAGAGGCATGGTCAAACAGTCCAGGGTCAGTTCCAGATCGGGCAGAGGTATGTACAGAATTGGTAGACAGAAGCATGGTCGAATAACAAGCCAGGGTCAGTTCCAGATCTGGCAGAGGTATGTACAGAATCGGTAGGCAGAAGTGTGGTCAAATAACAAGCCAGAGTCAGTTCCAGATCAGGCAGAGGTATGTACAGAATCGGTAGACAGAAGCATGGTCGATTAACAAGCCAGGGTCAGTTACAGAGCAAGCAGAGGCATAAGGAATGTGAAGGTAAATGGCAGGAAGTGAGGGTTATGGTTAACATACTTCACTAATAATTTACTGAAGTATGGTAACAGCAGAAACACTCAACTATGCAGAGGCCTGGTTCTGAAGGACATTGGGGACAATAGTAAATGGTGTCTCTTCTCACTCCTCCTTTGGTGCACTCCCGGCATTTTTTCTGATGTTTTTGCCTGTTGGTCTGGGAGGGATTTATCGGGAAAGTGGAGTTTGGAGAGTCAGCTAATCACATTGGATTGAATGTTTTCTGTTGGGCCATTCAGGAATATAAGGGCAGTGGTGATTTCCTCCTGCTAGCCAAGGAAGGGTTTGGGGCTTTCAGTGGAGTTGTGATAGATTATATAGGTGTTGTATATGGCCAAATTAAACAAATAAATTGATACTTTTTTATACCACTGGTATGTTCGTCTTGTGGCTAGGTAGGGTTCGAGCATTTGGTCATTGAAGTGGACACCCCCCATGAACATATTGTATTCATGGATACATGTTGGCTTTTGGATTCGGCCATTCCTCCTGGTGATCTCCACGAAGGTATTATTGTGGATCGAAGACAACATGTGGACATCCCCTTTGTCCCTCCACTTCACAGCCAGAATTTCCTCATTCCG
This sequence comes from Aquarana catesbeiana, assembly GCF_042186555.1. NCBI lineage: Eukaryota > Metazoa > Chordata > Amphibia > Anura > Ranidae > Aquarana > Aquarana catesbeiana. Next base: position 145,892,587 of record NC_133334.1, read on the forward strand.
TAAACTCGCCGTATCCTCTCTTCTTAACTTATGGTTGACAAGCCTTTGAGGAAAGCCCTTCCGGTTCTTCCTTACAGTGCTGGAGTGTTTTTCCTGTGAAGGTTGCGGAACAGGGGCAAACTAGTATAAAAGTTGTCCACATACAAATGGTAGCCTTTCTCCAGGAGTGGGTTTATGAGTTCCCAAATGACTTTCCCGCTGGTTCCTATGAAGTCTGGGCAATTAGGGGGATGCAGCTGGGTGTCCTTCCCTGCGTATACCATGAAGGCATATGTATACCCTGTTGCTCGGTTGCACAATTTATACAGCTTCACCCCATAGCGGGCCCTTTTGGTGGGAATAAATTGTTTTATGCCCAGCCTGCCAGTAAATTTGACAAGAGACTCATCCACGCATATGTGTTGGAAAAAACATAAGGGGGGAAGGCGCCTCTGGGTGTAGTAGGTAAAGAAATTTATTAAAAAAACCAATGCGCAAACAACTCACATTTGGATGAGTAAAAGACAGCATGTAGTAAAAGCATGATCCATCATGAGAGGGGTCCGTCAGATCAGTCACAAGCATCTCTGCTGGCTGCCATGCGTGTGGCTTGCAGTACACCACTAGAGCCGGCCGTGGTGGTGATGGGATTCAGAGCAAGGCCTGGAACGCTGGTGGAAGGCAGGCACGGAGCTGTGACATCACTGGTAAGCGACGCGTTTCCTGACCGTACGAGCTACGATGTCACGGTAGCCGCGCTCCTTCATCAAGACCACCCACATGTAAATGGAAAAATCAAAGGGGAGGGGAGACTGACCAGATCGAATAGCTGGTAAAATTATAAACCAGCAGTTGTGCCTTTAAGTTTTTTTTAATACATTTCTTTACCTACTACACCCAGAGGCGCCTTCCCCCTTGTGTTTTTTTCTTCAGATCTTAGAGCTTGGTTTCAGTTCTTTTTGGAAGGCAGCCCTTGGTGTGGATCCTATAATATTAGTCTGCTTCCTGACGACCCCCACATAGACTGTTATGGACTAAATATAATATTTATATTTATAATATTTGACTGCAATCATGATGGTGATACAGCTCTCCAGTTTTTGCGTCTTTACTTGTGTAACACGCATATGGTTTGGTCTAGTGTAAACAATTGGGGAAGATTTCAGAAAAATTATTTAGTAGTGGCCGAATTTTATAGAGCTTATCATAATTTGGGTAATTTCAGGGAGGGCACTGGATATTATCATTATAGTGTAGGAGTCTCATAATCATGAGATATCTGGTTCTGGGCATTACTGAGGAAAAGATGGGCATGTGGTGGATGGGGAGGGATGACCAATATGAACGTAATTCATTTTTTTTGGTTAGTCCCATACAGAATGTGAGGCCCAAAAAAATCTTAAATTCCTCCACTGTTAAGGCTCTCCACTCATAGGGACGGGCATAATAGGACGTTGGTTACTTGTTATGAATTGTTGGACATATAGGTTGCAATGGGCCACAATTGATGCAAGCATGTCCTCAGTAAAAATAAGGTGGAAAAAAATCTATCGGTGAAAAGTTTCTGTGTCCACCTGGACTCCTGGCTGGGCAGTGAAAGGGGGGAATGTTAGCTTCTCCTGAATTAGGAGGAAGCCACAAGGAGTTCTGAAGGGAATAGGGAAGGCTGGCATGGGACCTAACCCTTTGGGACTGAGGTGACACCCCACTGGTACTTGGCCTTTCTTGCTGAGGTACTGCAGTGCTGGTGGATGGCACTGCAGTGCTGGTTGATGGCACTGCAGTGCTGGTGGATGGCACTGCAGTGCTGGTGGATGGCACTGCCCCCTCACCAGAATGCCTTTGTCTGGTGGGCGGGCTCTCATCCTCCTCTGAGGCTGTCAGTGTTCCACTGCTTAGGACAGGCTTGTAGTCCACGTGAATTTGAGGAATCTGAAGTGGAGAGCTCCCTGTTGCTCTTGTCGGCCACAAGAATATTGTACACCTCCTCAGCTGCAAAATGATTTTCTAGACATTGTTGGTGGGCACTGGTGACAATGATGACTGAAGGAACTGATGACACGTGACACGGATGACAAATGGCACTGATTACACGTGACACTGATGACCGATGGAACTGATTGACACTGATGAAAGATGACACGTGACACTGATGTGGAAATGGTGAGACGTGGCACTGATGTGGCACTGATGACACATGGCACTGATGTGGCACTGATGAAACGTGGCACTGATGAAAAGTCTTGCTTTTTGTTTGCTGGGTTGCATTTTTGGGGCTTTTCCTTTTAGTTTTTTCAATCACCTTTTTCTGTCACTTTTTAAATAGCTTTTTTTTTTTTTTTTTCTCTGGTTCCTTCAGGCTATCAATTAAGGGGGGTGGTTAATTGCTCACAGGTGCCTATATAACTGTGTGTAGGACTCATTCTGAGCCTGCTCAGTCTGAGGCTGTGGAACTTAGTCCAAGTGGAACTGGTCTAAGTGGTGAGTTAAAAACCAGAGTTAGAGTGAACAAGTCTTGCTTTTTGTTTGCTGGGTTGCATTTTTGGGGATTTTCCTTTTAGTTTTTTCAATCACCTTTTTCTGTCACTTTTTAAATAGCTTTTTTTTCTATGGTTCCTTCAGGCTATCAATTAAGGGGGGTGGTTAATTGCTCACAGGTGCCTATATAACTGTGTGTAGGACTCATTCTGAGCCTGCTCAGTCTGAGGCTGTGGAACTTAGTCCAGGTGGAACTGGTCTAAGTGGTGAGTTAAAAACCAGAGTTAGAGTGAACAAGTCTTGCTTTTTGTTTGCTGGGTTGCATTTTGGGGGCTTTTCCTGTTAGTTTTTTCAAACACCTTTTTCTGTCACTTTTTAAATAGCTTTTTTTTTTTTTTCGCTGGTTCCTTCAGGCTATCAATTAAGGGGGGTGGTTAATTGCTCACAGGTGCCTATATAACTGTGTGTAGGGCTCATTCTGAGCCTGCTCAGTCTGAGGCTGTGGAACTTAGTCCAAGTGGAACTGGTCTAAGTGGTGAGTTAAAAACCAGAGTTAGAGTGAACAAGTCTTGCTTTTTGTTTGCTGGGTTGCATTTTTGGGGCTTTTCCTTTTAGTTTTTTCAATCACCTTTTTCTGTCACTTTTTAAATAGCTTTTTTTTTTCTCTGGTTCCTTCAGGCTATTAAATAAGGAGGGTGGTTAATTGCTCACAGGTGCCTATATTACTGTGTGTAGGACTCATTCTGAGCCTGCTCGGTCTGAGGCTGTGGAACTTAGTCCAAGTGGAACTGGTCTAAGTGGTGAGTTAAAAACCAGAGTTATGCCCCGTACACACGGTCGGACTTTGTTCGGACATTCCGACAACAAAATCCTAGGATTTTTTCCGACGGATGTTGGCTCAAACTTGTTTTGCCTACACACGGTCGCACAAAGTTGTCGGAATTTCCGATCGACAACCACGCGGTCACGTACACCACGTACGACGAGACTAGAAAAGGCCAGTTCAGAACCAAGCGCGGCACCCTTTGGGCTCCTTTTGCTAATCTCGTGTTAGTAAAAGTTTGGTGAGAGACGATTCGCACTTTTTCAGACTCGTGGCTTTCAGATCGTTTTCTGCCGTTCAGTTTGTGCTTGTGGGTTTGTATTTGCTCTTCAGTGCGTGCAGTCAGTTCGTATCGGAGTTTTCTGTGCGATCTTGTCCACTCGTTGCTGTTTTTCAGGTCGCTCTTCACAGGCCTTGCTGTTCTTCAGTGCGTTCTGTTACTTCGTTCTGAGCAGCCGACCGTTTTCTAGCCATGTTTCGTATGCGTACTCCTCGTACAGTTCGTGCTGTGCGGGGGCTTGGTGTTGGGGTCCTGACCTTGACACAAGTCCAGTCCATGAACAGGGTGGGGAGGAGTTCATGGACCAAGAATTGGTTGCTTCAGCGTGACCAGTTCTGTCATATGCCTTTGCTCCGTGAGATCCGTGAGAATAATCCTGGTGATTTCAGGAATTTTCTCAGGATGACTGACCCCGTATTTCACCGTTTGTTGGCTTCGCTGACCCCCTATATCAGCAGGCAGGATACCTGCATGAGGCAAGCCATCACTCCGGAGCAGAGGCTCGTCGCTACCTTGCGGTATTTGGCGACAGGGAGAAGTCTGCAGGACCTCAAGTTCTCGACAGGCATCTCCCCCCAGGCTCTTCTTTGTGGACATTTACTGCTTGTGTTTGTTTTAGCTGACCCTGACAGAAATGTGTGGAGTCCAGAAAATTTTGTGATTGTGTAACCTTATACAAAGCACTGTTGGCTGTTATTTACTAAATGCAAAGACACTTTTCACTACAAGTGCACTTGCAACTGCACTGAAACTGCACTTGTAGTGCAAAGTGGATTTCCCCTTAGGAAATTACCCCCATTTTCTCATCAAACAACAATTACATCACCCCAAAAGTGTTGTAGCGTTGAGACAATAATCCACACATTCTTGATGAACAATCTTTTTAATACCTGCACAATCACATGTGCATTTACCAAAGGTTTTTCTGACAAACCAACATGTTTGTTGTGTACCAATTTTTGTGGTGTCATTATCCAAAATCAAAATGTGCATTTTATAGAAAACAGGCCTGTGTAAAACCCACAAGAAAGACACAAATCTTGATCTTACAAAGTTCACATTTGGTAGAACTGGAAGGCAATATCAGACATGAGTATTTAGGAACTGTGTTTGATATTGCGTTCAGATGGGGGGAAATCACCCCTGGAAAAGCCAAATTTGGAAGATGCACACAAATTTCCCAATGTCAACATGTGCTATCTGCCATCAAGGGGGATCAAGGGACGTGTTTTTGGGGAGAAAGTCCTTCCTCACCGCTACTTTATTATTGAGGAAGGGGTTGCACCCCCAAAACGCGTCCATTGATCTCCCGTGATGGCAGATAGCACATGTTGGCACACTGTGTGCATCCTCCAAATTTGGCTTTGGGAAAAATCACAAAAACATTTCGCACATTGTAGCACACAAAAGAAGAAAGTGATTTTGAGGGGCTTTAAACTCGCCCCAAAACATCAATGATGTTTTTATATTTTGGAATAACATCATTGATGTTTTGCTTGATGTTTTCCAATTGTAAATTACACCCCATGATCTCCCCGATCACGATCTGGGCACTTTCGGATGTGAAAGGATCTGGATCCACAACATCACGATCACCTAAAAAGAAAGGAAACCCAAAATAAATTAGGTCTAAAAAAAATGCCGCCATCCATCTCTTATCTGAGCCTGTGGTCGCAGACACTCACCTGTTGTGGTGACTACTTCCACCACGTCTTCATCCTCCTGCTTATCTTGTGTTGGGTGGATTTCCCCTTCTTCCAGAGGGGGGGGGCTCTGGTCTCCTCGGATGAGGGGTGTCCTCCGAGTCTTTTCTCCCCTATGTAAAACAAAAATGGTATACTTAGCACACAGATATTTAATGTCAGAACTATAAAGATGAAACATTGCTTGGAAGTGGGGTACAATTGTCTATTTTAGCCGAGTTCCAAGATGTAGCTTTTTTAGTGTCCTTTGTCAAGCTGCAATACTTTACCTGTTTTGTACAAGCTTCACAGATGTAGCCCCCCCTATAGTATACACTGGAGCACCTGTGTGGCCCCCCCTAATAAAAATGGTGTTCTTGTGTCCCACACTAGTGCTCCAGTGTCCACATGTGAAAACAGCTGCTCAGTGTCCTCTCCTTACACAGAATCTAATTTGCATTTCATTCTAGTAACAAAGCCATCTACACAACCCAATTCTTTGAAGACAAGTATAGGGCCTCAAAATGGTGGCCAAATGCATATGGGCTAAACAATGGTATTTTATAGTCCTAAAAAAAAATGTGTGATCCGAACGAATAATGTGCCCATGAACATGAAAGTTGCCATTTTAAACTGTACAACAGTTCCTAAAAGCACATGGAGCAGCACGAACGTAACAAACACAAGAACAATAGGAACACAGCACAACTACTTACTTTTTTGCAGCACTCTCCGGATCTTTCTGTACTGCTCATGTTCTCGTAATTTCAGGTCCGACCACCGCTTCCTGAGCTGATCTTTCGATCGTCGTACCCCGAATTTCCGGTGCAGACTCCTGACCACTTTCACCATGATCTTGGCCTTTCGGACATTGGGGTTGGGGTAAGGCCCATACTTTCCATCATAGTCGGCCTTCTTCAGGATGTCCACCATTTCCAACATCTCCCTAAAGGACATATTTGTGTCCTTTAATCTCCTTCTGGATCGGGACGTTTCAGGCTCCAGCCTTTCCTCTTCCTCCTCCTCCTCGTTGCTGTAATTAGCACGATCCTGCTGTCTATCTGCCATGTGCTCTTCCTCCACTGCGCCGAACAAAAAGGGGCGGGGAATAGAATAGAAAGAACGTCAGGGGCGGGCGGAGTTATACGCATGCGCAGTGTGTATAAATCGTAACGCGCGTGTCTTACGTACGATCTGTGAGCGGAGGAAGGAGCATCGGAGACGCCGATCGTGCTAACGAAGGTAGGATCTAAACTTGGGCCTATACTGCTTCGAAATGGAAGCCTATATTGTAACAAGATTAGGGGAGTTTGGCCTGACATTAGGGTTTGTCTTGTGTTGTGTCTTGCAGAGAAAATGGATGGGTTCAATGACCACAATTTCCTGCCCCTGTTTATTGACAAGTACAGAGAGCTGCCCTGTCTGTGGCAAGTGAGACACCCCCACTATAATCACAAACAGAAGAGGCAGGCAGCGCTGGAGAAACTGCTGGAGTTGGTGAAGCCGGTGGTCCCCACAGCAACCATCCCTTATTTAAAAGCTAAAATTGGTGGCCTGAGGAGCACTTATCTTAGGGAGCGCAAGAAGGTCACAGATTCCCAGAGGTCCGGAGCTGCAGCAGATGACGTTTATGTCCCCAGGCTGTGGTACTATGAGAGACTGCGATTTCTGTCAGACCACACTGAAATCAGGGAATCCCTCTCCACTCTTCCTTCCACGCTTCCTTCCATCCCAGCTGAGGCTTCCGATGTCCAACCTGGGCCTTCCAGCCAGGAAGAAGTGGAGGAGCCCAGCTGGAGTCAGGTATAGCATTCTTCTACAGATTTCTGGGCAATAAAGAAATGATGTTTACTAGATGTTATTATTGATCACTAATTGCTGCTTGAAAGTGTTTTACATATCAATACACAGTAGTGGGCACCCAAAATTGGGACAAGAATGCAAAATGCTGGGCTCAGAAGGATAGTCTGTTATATTTGTTAACATTCAATTTGCAGCAGTCAGGAGGTGAAAATTGTGTGTGATTGATGAAAACAATACTAAAACAATGTCCCTTTTTCATACACAGGAAGGCCTCAGCCAGGAGGAGGCTGTGGAATGTGGCAGTCAGGAGGAGGCGGGGATTAGTGGCAGCCAGGAGGAGGCGGGGCTAAGTGTCAGCCAAGAGAAGCCTGGGACAAGTCGCAGCCTGACTGAGTCTCAGGTCCCTCCCCTCCGCCTGCCATATAAAAGGGCCAGGAAGGCCACTCCCAGTCCTGTGCAGGATTCAGCGTACAGGCTGATCCAGGAGGCTTCGGCGTCCCTCAGAGCCTTCCCCAGTCCTGAAGAGGCCTTTGCCTGCATGGCTGCCACCAAATTGCAGGGCATGCAGGAGGACCAACGCAAGATTTCTGAGGACCTGATTTATAAAGTCCTTCGTAAGGGGGAGAGTGGGGAACTGACACCCAAGACGGATGTCATTGAGATGGACCATCCTCCTCCTCCTCCTCCTCCTCCTGCTGCCACAACTCCACCACCACAGCCAAATCCTAGAAGGAAGCGTGGAAGGAAGACCAAAGAGTGATTGCCCTGGGTTCAGTCTGGTCTGACAGAAGCTGCAGTCTCTTGTATGACCACAGCCTGGGGACACAGATGTCATCTGCTGCTTTCCGGATCTCTGGGACTTCTGGACCAGACTGCCCTCCCTTAGATATGGACTCCTCAGGCCACCAATTTTGCTTTTAAATAATTGATGTCTGCCCCGGGGGTCCAAGGCTTCGCCCACTTCTGCAGTTTCTCCAGCGTTGCCTCCCTCTTTGTTTATAGTTGTGACCCCTTAATAAAATATTTTTAGGTAAATTCTACTCTCCTGTGTGTGTTTTCATCCAAAAAGGAGAGTTTGTTGGTGAGTATTCAGGTACATTTCTAAAGTACAATGTGAAATTAACAAGGGACAACAACACCAAACAATCTCCTCCTACAGATTAAATAGAACAACATATCAATGGTGTTGTGGGAACTTGTCACAAAAAACACACAAACATTTTCGGGAGTACAAATCAAAATCACCAAAAAAAATAAAAATAAAAAGAGAAACACAAAAAAAGATTCTACATTAAAGTAAAAAAAAAAATATGTTGTCAGATGTGAGAAATCAAAATATATTGAGGGAATCCCGATAAATAGTAACGAAAAAAGTTTGTGAGAAGTGTGTGTGAATATGAGCATCAAAACGACTTAATTCTTGTCACATTATAAAGAAGAAGAGAGCATGACGAAAGTGCTTTATCCATTACGAATGCTAAGTTTACCAGAACGAGCTGTCCCGTGTCGGAATTTCTTCTGAGCATGCGTGGCACTTTGTGCGTCGGAACAGGCCACACACGGTCGGAATTGACGCGATCGGATTTTGTTGTCGGAAAATTTTATCTCCTGCTGTCCAACTTTGTGTGTCGGAAAATCCGATGGAAAATGTCCGATGCCGCCCACACACGGTCGGAATTTCCGACAACACGCTCCGATCGGACATTGTCCATCGGAAAATCCGACCGTGTGTACAGGGCATTAGAGTGAACAAGTCTTGCTTTTTGTTTGCTGGGTTGCATTTTTGGGGCTTTTCCTTTTAGTTTTTTCAATCACCTTTTTCTGTCACTTTTTAAATAGCTTTTTTTTTTCTCTGGTTCCTTCAGGCTATCAATTAAGGGGGTGGTTAATTGCTCACAGGTTCCTATATAACTGTGTGTAGGACTCATTCTGCGCCTGCTCAGCCTGAGGCTGTGGAACTTAGTCCAAGTGGATCTGGTCTAAGTGGTGAGTTAAAAACCAGAGTTAGAGTGAACAAGTCTTGCTTTTTGTTTGCTGGGTTGCATTTTTGGGGCTTTTCCTTTTAGTTTTTTCAATCACCTTTTTCTGTCACTTTTTAAATAGCTTTTTTTTTCTCTGGTTCCTTCAGGCTATCAATTAAGGAGGGTGGTTAATTGCTCACAGGTGCCTATATAACTGTGTGTAGGACTCATTCTGAGCCTGCTCAGTCTGAGGCTGTGGAACTTAGTCCAAGTGGAACTGGTCTAAGTGGTGACTTAAAAACCAGAGTTAGAGTGAACAAGTTTTGCTTTTTGTTTGCTGGGTTGCATTTTTGGGGCTTTTCCTTTTAGTTTTTTCAATCACCTTTTTCTGTCACTTTTTAAATAGCTTTTTTTTTCTATGGTTCCTTCAGGCTATCAATTAAGGGGGGTGGTTAATTGCTCACAGGTGCCTATATAACTGTGTGTAGGACTCATTCTGAGCCTGTTCAGTCTGAGGCTGTGGAACTTAGTCCAAGTGGAACTGGTCTAAGTGGTGAGTTAAAAACCAGAGTTAGAGTGAACAAGTCTTGCTTTTTGTTTGCTGGGTTGCATTTTTGGGGCTTTTCCTTTTAGTTTTTTCAATCACCTTTTTCTGTCACTTTTTAAATAGCTTTTTTTTTTCTCTGGTTCCTTCAGGCTATCAAATAAGGAGGGTGGTTAATTGTTCACAGGTGCCTATATTACTGTGTGTAGGACTCATTCTGAGCCTGCTCAGTCTGAGGCTGTGGAACTTAGTCCAAGTGGAACTGGTCTAAGTGGTGAGTTAAAAACCAGAGTTAGAGTGAACAAGTCTTGCTTTTTGTTTGCTGGGTTGCATTTTTGGGGCTTTTCCTTTTAGTTTTTTCAATCACCTTTTTCTGTCACTTTTTAAATAGCTTTTTTTTTTCTCTGGTTCCTTCAGGCTATCAATTAAGGGGGTGGTTAATTGCTCACAGGTTCCTATATAACTGTGTGTAGGACTCATTCTGCGCCTGCTCAGCCTGAGGCTGTGGAACTTAGTCCAAGTGGATCTGGTCTAAGTGGTGAGTTAAAAACCAGAGTTAGAGTGAACAAGTCTTGCTTTTTGTTTGCTGGGTTGCATTTTTGGGGCTTTTCCTTTTAGTTTTTTCAATCACCTTTTTCTGTCACTTTTTAAATAGCTTTTTTTTTTCTCTGGTTCCTTCAGGCTATCAATTAAGGGGGTGGTTAATTGCTCACAGGTTCCTATATAACTGTGTGTAGGACTCATTCTGAGCCTGCTCAGTCTGAGGCTGTGGAACTTAGTCCAAGTGGAACTGGTCTAAGTGGTGACTTAAAAACCAGAGTTAGAGTGAACAAGTTTTGCTTTTTGTTTGCTGGGTTGCATTTTTGGGGCTTTTCCTTTTAGTTTTTTCAATCACCTTTTTCTGTCACTTTTTAAATAGCTTTTTTTTTCTATGGTTCCTTCAGGCTATCAATTAAGGGGGGTGGTTAATTGCTCACAGGTGCCTATATAACTGTGTGTAGGACTCATTCTGAGCCTGTTCAGTCTGAGGCTGTGGAACTTAGTCCAAGTGGAACTGGTCTAAGTGGTGAGTTAAAAACCAGAGTTAGAGTGAACAAGTCTTGCTTTTTGTTTGCTGGGTTGCATTTTTGGGGCTTTTCCTTTTAGTTTTTTCAATCACCTTTTTCTGTCACTTTTTAAATAGCTTTTTTTTTCTCTGGTTCCTTCAGGCTATCAAATAAGGAGGGTGGTTAATTGTTCACAGGTGCCTATATTACTGTGTGTAGGACTCATTCTGAGCCTGCTCAGTCTGAGGCTGTGGAACTTAGTCCAAGTGGAACTGGTCTAAGTGGTGAGTTAAAAACCAGAGTTAGAGTGAACAAGTCTTGCTTTTTGTTTGCTGGGTTGCATTTTTGGGGCTTTTCCTTTTAGTTTTTTCAATCACCTTTTTCTGTCACTTTTTAAATAGCTTTTTTTTTCTCTGGTTCCTTCAGGCTATCAATTAAGGGGGTGGTTAATTGCTCACAGGTTCCTATATAACTGTGTGTAGGACTCATTCTGCGCCTGCTCAGCCTGAGGCTGTGGAACTTAGTCCAAGTGGATCTGGTCTAAGTGGTGAGTTAAAAACCAGAGTTAGAGTGAACAAGTCTTGCTTTTTGTTTGCTGGGTTGCATTTTTGGGGCTTTTCCTTTTAGTTTTTTCAATCACCTTTTTCTGTCACTTTTTAAATAGCTTTTTTTTTCTCTGGTTCCTTCAGGCTATCAATTAAGGAGGGTGGTTAATTGCTCACAGGTGCCTATATAACTGTGTGTAGGACTCATTCTGAGCCTGCTCAGTCTGAGGCTGTGGAACTTAGTCCAAGTGGAACTGGTCTAAGTGGTGACTTAAAAACCAGAGTTAGAGTGAACAAGTTTTGCTTTTTGTTTGCTGGGTTGCATTTTTGGGGCTTTTCCTTTTAGTTTTTTCAATCACCTTTTTCTGTCACTTTTTAAATAGCTTTTTTTTTCTATGGTTCCTTCAGGCTATCAATTAAGGGGGGTGGTTAATTGCTCACAGGTGCCTATATAACTGTGTGTAGGACTCATTCTGAGCCTGTTCAGTCTGAGGCTGTGGAACTTAGTCCAAGTGGAACTGGTCTAAGTGGTGAGTTAAAAACCAGAGTTAGAGTGAACAAGTCTTGCTTTTTGTTTGCTGGGTTGCATTTTTGGGGCTTTTCCTTTTAGTTTTTTCAATCACCTTTTTCTGTCACTTTTTAAATAGCTTTTTTTTTTCTCTGGTTCCTTCAGGCTATCAAATAAGGAGGGTGGTTAATTGTTCACAGGTGCCTATATTACTGTGTGTAGGACTCATTCTGAGCCTGCTCAGTCTGAGGCTGTGGAACTTAGTCCAAGTGGAACTGGTCTAAGTGGTGAGTTAAAAACCAGAGTTAGAGTGAACAAGTCTTGCTTTTTGTTTGCTGGGTTGCATTTTTGGGGATTTTCCTTTTAGTTTTTTCAATCACCTTTTTCTGTCACTTTTTAAATAGCTTTTTTTTTCTCTGGTTCCTTCAGGCTATCAAATAAGGGGGGTGGTTAATTGCTCACAGGTGCCTATATAACTGTGTGTAGAACTCATTCTGAGCCTGCTCAGTCTGAGGCTGTGGAACTTAGTCTAAGTGGAACTGGTATAAGTGGTGAGTTAAAAACCAGAGTTAGAGTGAACAAGTCTTGCATTTTGTTTGCTTGGTTGAATTTTTGGGGCTTTTCCTTTTAGTTTTTTCAATCACCTCTTTCTGTCACTTTTTAAATAGCTTTTTTTTTCTCTGGTTCCTTCAGGCTATCAATTAAGGAGGGTGGTTAATTGCTCACAGGTGCCTATATAACTGTGTGGAGGACTCATTCTGAGCCTGCTCGGTGTGAGGCTGTGGAACTTAGTCCAAGTGGAACTGGTCTAAGTGGTCAGTTAAAAACCAGAGTTAGAGTGAACAAGTCTTGCTTTTTGTTTGCTGGGTTGCATTTTTGGGGATTTTCCTTTTAGTTTTTTCAATCACCTTTTTCTGTCACTTTTTAAATAGCTTTTTTTTTTTCTCTGGTTCCTTCAGGCTATCAATTAAGGGGGTGGGGTTACTTGCTCACAGGTTCCTATATAACTGTGTGTAGGACTCATTATGCGCCTGCTCAGCCTAAGCCTGTGGAACTTAGTCCAAGTGGAACTGGTCTAAGTGGTGAGTTAAAAACCTGAGTTAGAGTTAACAAGTCTTGCTTTTTGTTTGCTTGGTTGCATTTTTGGGGCTTTTCCTTTTAGTTTTTTCAATCACCTTTTTCTGTCACTTTTTAAATAGCTTTTTTTTTCTCTGGTTCCTTCAGGCTATCAATTAAGGGGGTGGTTAATTTCTCACAGGTGCCTATATAACTGTGTGTAGGACTCATTCTGAGCATGCTCAGTCTGAGGCTGTGGAACTTAGTCTAAGTGGAACTAGTCTAAGTGGTAAGTTAAAAACCAGAGCTAGAGTGAACAAGTCTTGCTTTTTGTTTGCTGGGTTGCATTTTTGGGGCTTTTCCTTTTAGTATTTTCAATCAGCTTTTTCTGTCACTTTTTAAATAGCTTTTTTTTTCTCTGGTTCCTTCAGGCTATCAAATAAGTGGGGTGGTTAATTGCTCACAGGTGCCTATATAATTGTGTGTAGAACTCATTCTGAGCCTGCTCAGTCTGAGGCTGTGGAACTTAGTCCAAGTGGAACTGGTCTAAGTGGTTAGTTAAAAACCAGAGTTAGAGTGAACAAGTCTTGCTTTTTGTTTGCTGGGTTGCATTTTTGGGGATTTTCCTTTTAGTTTTTTCAATCACCTTTTTCTTTCACATTTTAAATAGCTTTTTTTTTTTTCTCTGGTTCCTTCAGGCTATCAAATAAGGAGGGTGGTTAATTGCTCACAGGTGCCTATATTACTGTGTGTAGGACTCATTCTGAGCCTGCTCGGTCTGAGGCTGTGGAACTTAGTCCAAGTGGAACTGGTCTAAGTGGTGAGTTAAAAACCAGAGTTAGAGTGAACAAGTCTTGCTTTTTGTTTGCTGGGTTGCATTTTTGGGGCTTTTCCTTTTAGTTTTTTCAATCACCTTTTTCTGTCACTTTTTAAATAGCTTTTTTTTTTCGCCGGATACTTCAGGCTATCAATTAAGGGGGTGGTTAATTGCTCACAGGTGGCTATATAACTGTGTGTAGGATTCATTCTGAGCCTGCTCAGTCTGAGGCTGTGGAACTTAGTCCAAGTGGAACTGGTCTAAGTGGTGAGTTAAAAACCAGAGTTAGAGTGAACAAGTCTTGCTTTTTGTTTGCTGGGTTGCAATTTTGGGGCTTTTCCTTTTAGTTTTTTCAATCACCTTTTTTATCACATTTTAAATAGCTTTTTTTTTCTGGTTCCTTCAGGCTATCAATTAAGGGGGGTGGTTAATTGTTTACAGGTGCCTATATAACTGTGTGTAGGACTCATTCTGAGCCTGTTCAGTCTGAGGCTGTGGAACTTAGTCCAAGTGGAACTGGTCTAAGTGGTGAGTTAAAAACCAGAGTTAGAGTGAACAAGTCTTGCTTTTTGTTTGCTGGGTTGCATTTTTGGGGCTTTTCCTTTTAGTTTTTTCAATCACCTTTTTCTGTCACTTTTTAAATAGCTTTTTTTTTCTCTGGTTCCTTCAGGCTATCAAATAGGGAGGGTGGTTAAATGCTCACAGGTGCCTATATTACTGTGTGTAGGACTCATTCTGAGCCTGCTCGTTCTGAGGCTGTGGAACTTAGTCCAAGTGGAACTGGTCTAAGTGGTGAGTTATAAACCAGAGTTAGAGTGAACAAGTCTTGCTTTTTGTTTGATGGGTTGCATTTTTGGGGCTTTTCCTTTTAGTTTTTTCAATCACCTTTTTCTGTCACTTTTTAAATAGCTTTTTTTTTTCTCTGGTTCCTTCAGGCTATCAAATAAGGAGGGTGTTTAATTGCTCACAGGTGCCTATATTACTGTGTGTAGGACTCATTCTGAGCCTGCTCGGTCTGAGGCTGTGGAACTTAGTCCAAGTGGAACTGGTCTAAGTGGTGAGTTAAAAACCAGAGTTAGAGTGAACAAGTCTTGCTTTTTGTTTGCTGGGTTGCATTTTTGGGGCTTTTCCTTTTAGTTTTTTCAATCACCTTTTTCTGTCACTTTTTAAATAGCTTTTTTTTTTCTCTGGTTCCTTCAGGCTATCAAATAAGGAGGGTGGTTAATTGCTCACAGGTGCCTATATTACTGTGTGTAGGATTCATTCTGAGCCTGCTCGGTCTGAGGCTGTGGAACTTAGTCCAAGTGGAACTGGTCTAAGTGGTAAGTTAAAACTAGAGTTAGAGTGAACAAGTCTTGCTTTTTGTTTGCTGGGTTGCATTTTTGGGGCTTTTCCTTTTAGTTTTTTCAATCACCTTTTTCTGTCCCTTTTTAAATAGCTTTTTTTTTCTCCGGATACTTCAGGCTATCAATTAAGGGGGTGGTTAATTGCTCACAGGTGCCTATATAACGGTGTATAGGACTCATTCTGAGCCTGCTCAGTCTGAGGCTGTGGAACTTAGTCCAAGTGGAACTGGTCTATGTGGTGAGTTAAAAACCAGAGTTAGAGTGAACAAGTCTTGCTTTTTGTTTGCTGGGTTGCATTTTTGGGGCTTTTCCTTTTAGTATTTTCAATCACCTTTTTCTGTCACTTTTTAAATAGCTTTTTTTTTTTCTCTGGTTCCTTCAGGCTATCAATTAAGGGGGGTGGTTAATTGCTCACAGGTGCCTATATAACTGTGTGTAGGACTCATTCTGAGCCTGTTCAGTCTGAGGATGTGGAACTTAGTCCAAGTGGAACTGGTCTAAGTTTTGAGTTAAAAACCAGAGTTAGAGTGAACAAGTCTTGCTTTTTGTTTGCTGGGTTGCATTTTTGGGGCTTTTGCTTTTAGTTTTTTCAATCACCTTTTTTATCACATTTTAAATAGCTTTTTTTTTCTGGTTCCTTCAGGCTATCAATTAAGGGGGGTGGTTAATTGCTCACAGGTTCCTATATAACTGTGTGTAGAACTCATTCTGAGCCTGCTCAGTCTGAGGCTGTGGAACTTAGTCTAAGTGGAACTGGTCTAAGTGGTCAGTTAAAAACCAGAGTTAGAGTGAACAAGTCTTGCTTTTTGATGGCTGGGTTGCATTTTTGGGGATTTTCCTTTTAGTTTTTTCAATCACCTTTTTCTGTCACTTTTTAAATAGCTTTTTTTTTTCTCTGGTTCCTTCAGGCTATCAATTAAGGGGGTGGGGTTAATTGCTCACAGGTTCCTATATAACTGTGTGTAGGACTCATTATGCGCCTGCTCAGCCTAAGCCTGTGGAACTTAGTCCAAGTGGAACTGGTCTAAGTGGTGAGTTAAAAACCTGAGTTAGAGTTAACAAGTCTTGCTTTTTGTTTGCTTGGTTGCATTTTTGGGGCTTTTCCTTTTAGTTTTTTCAATCACCTTTTTCTGTCACTTTTTAAATAGCTTTTTTTTTCTCTGGTTCCTTCAGGCTATCAATTAAGGGGGTGGTTAATTTCTCACAGGTGCCTATATAACTGTGTGTAGGACTCATTCTGAGCATGCTCAGTCTGAGGCTGTGGAACTTAGTCTAAGTGGAACTATTCTAAGTGGTGAGTTAAAAACCAGAGCTAGAGTGAACAAGTCTTGCTTTTTGTTTGCTGGGTTGCATTTTTGGGGCTTTTCCTTTTAGTATTTTCAATCACCTTTTTCTGTCACTTTTTAAATAGCTTTTTTTTTCTCTGGTTCCTTCAGGCTATCAAATAAGTGGGGTGGTTAATTGCTCACAGGTGCCTATATAATTGTGTGTAGAACTCATTCTGAGCCTGTTCAGTCTGAGGCTGTGGAACTTAGTCCAGGTGGAACTGGTCTAAGTGGTGAGTTAAAAACCAGAGTTAGAGTGAACAAGTCTTGCTTTTTGTTTGCTGGGTTGCATTTTGGGGGCTTTTCCTTTTATTTTTTTCAATCACCTTTTTCTGTCACTTCTTAAATAGCTTTTTTTTTTCTCTGGTTCCTTCAAGCTATCAATTAAGGGGGGTGGTTAATTGCTCACAGGTGCCTATATAACTGTGTGTAGGACTCATTCTGAGCCTGCTCAGTCTGAGGCTGTGGAACTTAGTCCAAGTGGAACTGGTCTAAGTGGTTAGTTAAAAACCAGAGTTAGAGTGCACAAGTCTTGCTTTTTGTTTGCTGGGTTGCATGTTTGGGGCTTTTCCTTTTAGTTTTTTCAATCACCTTTTTCTGTCACTTTTTAAATAGCTTTTTTTTTTTTTCTCTGGTTCCTTCAGGCTATGAAATAAGGAGGGTGGTTAATTGCTCACAGGTGCCTATATTACTGTGTGTAGGACTCATTCTGAGCCTGCTCGGTCTGAGGCTGTGGAACTTAGTCCAAGTGGAACTGGTCTAAGTGGTGAGTTAAAAACCAGAGTTAGAGTGAACAAGTCTTGCTTTTTGTTTGCTGGGTTGCATTTTTGGGGCTTATCCTTTTAGTTTTTTCAATCACCTTTTTCTGTCACTTTTTAAATAGCTTTTTTTTTTCACCGGATACTTCAGGCTATCAATTAAGGGGGTGGTTAATTGCTCACAGGTGGCTATATAACTGTGTGTAGGACTCATTCTGAGCCTGCTCAGTCTGAGGCTGTGGAACTTAGTCCAAGTGGAACTGGTCTAAGTGGTGAGTTAAAAACCAGAGTTAGAGTGAACAAGTCTTGCTTTTTGTTTGCTGGGTTGCATTTTTGGGGCTTTTCCTTTTAGTTTTTTCAATCACCTTTTTCTGTCACTTTTTAAATAGCTTTTTTTTCTCTGGTTCCTTCAGGCTATCAAATAGGGAGGGTGGTTAATTGCTCACAGGTGCCTATATTACTGTGTGTAGGACTCATTCTGAGCCTGCTCGTTCTGAGGCTGTGGAACTTAGTTCAAGTGGAACTGGTCTAGGTGGTGAGTTATAAACCAGAGTTAGAGTGAACAAGTCTTGCTTTTTTTTCTGGGTTGCATTTTTGGGGCTTTTCCTTTTAGTTTTTCAATCACCTTTTTCTGTCACTTTTTAAATAGCTTTTTTTTTCTCTGGTTCCTTCAGGCTATCAATTAAGGAGGGTGGTTAATTGCTCACAGGTGCCTATATAACTGTGTGTAGGACTCATTCTGAGCCTGCTCAGTCTGAGGCTGTGGAACTTAGTCCAAGTGGAACTGGTCTAAGTGGTGACTTAAAAACCAGAGTTAGAGTGAACAAGTTTTGCTTTTTGTTTGCTGGGTTGCATTTTTGGGGCTTTTCCTTTTAGTTTTTTCAATCACCTTTTTCTGTCACTTTTTAAATAGCTTTTTTTTTCTCTGGTTCCTTCAGGCTATCAAATAAGGAGGGTGGTTAATTGCTCACAGGTGCCTATATTACTGTGTGTAGGATTCATTCTGAGCCTGCTCGGTCTGAGGCTGTGGAACTTAGTCCAAGTGGAACTGGTCTAAGTGGTAAGTTAAAAACCAGAGTTAGAGTGAACAAGTCTTGCTTTTTGTTTGCTGGGTTGCATTTTTGGGGCTTTTCCTTTTAGTATTTTCAATCACCTTTTTCTGTCACTTTTTAAATAGCTTTTTTTTTCTCTGGTTCCTTCAGGCTATCAAATAAGGGGGGTGGTTAATTGCTCACAGGTGCCTATATAACTGTGTGTAGAACTCATTCTGAGCCTGCTCAGTCTGAGGCTGTGGAACTTAGTCTAAGTGGAACTGGTCTAAGTGGTGAGTTAAAAACCAGAGTTAGAGTGAACAAGTCTTGCTTTTTGTTTGCTTGGTTGAATTTTTGGGGCTTTTCCTTTTAGTTTTTTCAATCACCTGTTTCTGTCACTTTTTAAATAGCTTTTTTTTTTTCTCTGGTTCCTTCAGGCTATCAATTCAGGAGGGTGGTTAATTGCTCACAGGTGCCTATATAACTGTGTGGAGGACTCATTCTGAGCCTGCTTGGTGTGAGGCTGTGGAACTTAGTCCAAGTGGAACTGGTCTAAGTGGTGAGTTAAAAACCAGAGTTAGAGTGAACAAGTCTTGCTTTTTGTTTGATGGGTTGCATTTTTGGTGATTTTCCTTTTAGTTTTTTCAATCACCTTTTTCTGTCACTTTTTAAATAGCTTTTTTTTTTTCTCTGGTTCCTTCAGGCTATCAATTAAGGGGGTGGGGTTAATTGCTCACAGGTTCCTATATAACTGTGTGTAGGACTCATTATGCGCCTGCTCAGCCTAAGCCTGTGGAACTTAGTCCAAGTGGAACTGGTCTAAGTGGTGAGTTAAAAACCTGAGTTAGAGTGAACAAGTCTTGCTTTTTGTTTGCTTGGTTGCATTTTTGGGGCTTTTCCTTTTAGTTTTTTCAATCACCTTTTTCTGTCACTTTTTAAATAGCTTTTTTTTTCTCCGGATCCTTCAGGCTATCAATTAAGGGGGTGGTTAATTGCTCACAGATGCCTATATTACTGTGTGTAGGACTCATTCTGAGCCTGCTCAGTCTGAGGCTGTGGAACTTAGTCCAAGTGGAACTGGTCTAAGTGGTGAGTTAAAAACCAGAGTTATAGTGAACAAGTCTTGCTTTTTGCTTGCTGGGTTGCATTTTTGGGGATTTTCCTTTTAGTTTTTTCAATCACCTTTTTCTGTCACTTTTTAAATAGCTTTTTTTTTTTTTCTCTGGTTCCTTCAGGCTATCAAATAAGGAGGGTGGTTAATTGCTCACAGGTGCCTATATTACTGTGTGTAGGACTCATTCTGAGCCTGCTCGGTCTGAGGCTGTGGAACTTAGTCCAAGTGGAACTGTTCTAAGTGATGAGTTAAAAACCAGAGTTAGAGTGAACAAGTCTTGCTTTTTGTTTGCTGGGTTGCATTTTTGGGGCTTTTCCTTTTAGTTTTTTCTATCACCTTTTTCTGTCACTTTTTAAATAGCTTTTTTTTTTCTCTGGTTCCTTCAGGCTATCAAATAAGGGGGTGGTTAATTGCTAACAGGTTCCTATATAACTGTGTGTAGGAGTCATTCTGCGCCTGCTCAGCCTGAGGCTGTGGAACTTAGTCCAAGTGGAACTGGTCTAAGTGGTGAGTTAAAAACCAGAGTTAGAGTGAACAAGTCTTGCTTTTTGTTTGCTGGGTTGCATTTTTGGGGCTTTTCCTTTTAGTTTTTTCAATCACCTTTTTCTGTCACTTTTTAAATAGCTTTTTTTTTTCTCTGGTTCCTTCAGGCTATCAATTAAGGGGGTGGATAATTGCTCACAGTTTCCTATATAACTGTGTGTAGGACTCATTATGTGCCTGCTCAGCCTGAGGCTGTGGAACTTAGTCCAAGTGGAACTGGTCTAAGTGGTGAGTTAAAAACCAGAGTTAGAGTGAACAAGTCTTGCTTTTTGTTTGCTGGGTTGCATTTTTGGGGCTTTTCCTTTTAGTTTTTTCAATCACCTTTTTCTGTCCCTTTTTAAATAGCTTTTTTTTTTCTCCGGATACTTCAGGCTATCAATTAAGGGGGTGATAAATTGCTCACAGGTGCCTATATAACTGTGTGTAGGACTCATTCTGAGCATGCTCAGTCTGAGGCTGTGGAACTTAGTCCAAGTGGAACTGGTCTAAGTGGTGAGTTAAAAACCAGAGTTAGAGTGAACAAGTCTTGCTTTTTGTTTGCTTGGTTGAATTTTTGGGGCTTTTCCTTTTAGTTTTTTCAATCACCTGTTTCTGTCACTTTTTAAATAGCTTTTTTTTTTCTCTGGTTCCTTCAGGCTATCAATTAAGGAGGGTGGTTAATTGCTCACAGGTGCCTATATAACTGTGTGGAGGACTCATTCTGAGCCTGCTCGGTGTGAGGCTGTGGAACTTAGTCCAAGTGGAACTGGTCTAAGTGGTGAGTTAAAAACCAGAGTTAGAGTGAACAAGTCTTGCTTTTTGTTTGATGGGTTGCATTTTTGGTGATTTTCCTTTTAGTTTTTTCAATCACCTTTTTCTGTCACTTTTTAAATAGCTTTTTTTTTTCTCTGGTTCCTTCAGGCTATCAATTAAGGGGGTGGGGTTAATTGCTCACAGGTTCCTATATAACTGTGTGTAGGACTCATTATGCGCCTGCTCAGCCTAAGCCTGTGGAACTTAGTCCACGTGGAACTGGTCTAAGTGGTGAGTTAAAAACCTGAGTTAGAGTGAACAAGTCTTGCTTTTTGTTTGCTTGGTTGCATTTTTGGGGCTTTTCCTTTTAGTTTTTTCAATCACCTTTTTCTGTCACTTTTTAAATAGCTTTTTTTTTCTCCGGATCCTTCAGGCTATCAATTAAGGGGGTGGTTAATTGCTCACAGATGCCTATATTACTGTGTGTAGGACTCATTCTGAGCCTGCTCAGTCTGAGGCTGTGGAACTTAGTCCAAGTGGAACTGGTCTAAGTGGTGAGTTAAAAACCAGAGTTATAGTGAACAAGTCTTGCTTTTTGCTTGCTGGGTTGCATTTTTGGGGATTTTCCTTTTAGTTTTTTCAATCACCTTTTTCTGTCACTTTTTAAATAGCTTTTTTTTTTTTCTCTGGTTCCTTCAGGCTATCAAATAAGGAGGGTGGTTAATTGCTCACAGGTGCCTATATTACTGTGTGTAGGACTCATTCTGAGCCTGCTCGGTCTGAGGCTGTGGAACTTAGTCCAAGTGGAACTGTTCTAAGTGGTGAGTTAAAAACCAGAGTTAGAGTGAACAAGTCTTGCTTTTTGTTTGCTGGGTTGCATTTTTGGGGCTTTTCCTTTTAGTTTTTTCTATCACCTTTTTCTGTCACTTTTTAAATAGCTTTTTTTTTTTCTCTGGTTCCTTCAGGCTATCAAATAAGGGGGTGGTTAATTGCTAACAGGTTCCTATATAACTGTGTGTAGGAGTCATTCTGCGCCTGCTCAGCCTGAGGCTGTGGAACTTAGTCCAAGTGGAACTGGTCTAAGTGGTGAGTTAAAAACCAGAGTTAGAGTGAACAAGTCTTGCTTTTTGTTTGCTGGGTTGCATTTTTGGGGCTTTTCCTTTTAGTTTTTTCAATCACCTTTTTCTGTCACTTTTTAAATAGCTTTTTTTTTTCTCTGGTTCCTTCAGGCTATCAATTAAGGGGGTGGTTAATTGCTCACAGTTTGCTATATAACTGTGTGTAGGACTCATTATGCGCCTGCTCAGCCTGAGGCTGTGGAACTTAGTCCAAGTGGAACTGGTCTAAGTGGTGAGTTAAAAACCAGAGTTAGAGTGATCAAGTCTTGCTTTTTGTTTGCTGGGTTGCATTTTTGGGGCTTTTCCTTTTAGTTTTTTCAATCACCTTTTTCTGTCCCTTTTTAAATAGCTTTTTTTTTTCTCCGGATATTCAGGCTATCAATTAAGGGGGTGATTAATTGCTCACAGGTGCCTATATAACTGTGTGTAGGACTCATTCTGAGCCTGCTCGGTGTGAGGCTGTGGGACTTAGTCCAAGTGGAACTGGTCTAAGTGGTGAGTTAAAAACCAGAGTTAGAGTGAACAAGTCTTGCTTTTTGTTTGCTGGGTTGCATTTTTGGGGCTTTTCCTTTTAGTTTTTTCAATCACCTTTTTCTGTCAATTTTTAAATAGCTTTTTTTTCTCTGGTTCCTTCAGGCTATCAATTAATGGGGGTGGTTAATTGCTCACTGGTGCCTATATAACTGTGTGTAGGACTCATTCTGAGCCTGCTCAGTCTGAGGCTGTGGAACTTAGTCCAAGTGGAACTGGTCTAAGTGGTGAGTTAAAAACCAGAGTTAGAGTGAACAAGTCTTGCTTTTTGTTTGCTTGGTTGAATTTTTGGGGCTTTTCCTTTTAGTTTTTTCAATCACCTTTTTCTGTCACTTTTTAAATAGCTTTTTTTTTTCTCTGGTTCCTTCAGGCTATCAATTAAGGAGGGTGGTTAATTGCTCACAGGTGCCTATATAACTGTGTGGAGGACTCATTCTGAGCCTGCTCGGTGTGAGGCTGTGGAACTTAGTCCAAGTGGAACTGGTCTAAGTGGTGAGTTAAAAACCAGAGTTCGAGTGAACAAGTCTTGCTTTTTGTTTGCTGGCTTGCATTTTTGGGGATTTTCCTTTTAGTTTTTTCAATCACCTTTTTCTGTCACTTTTTAAATAGCTTTTTTTTTTCTCTGGTTCCTTCAGGCTATCAATTAAGGGGGTGGGGTTAATTGCTCACAGGTTCCTATATAACTGTGTGTAGAACTCATTATGCGCCTGCTCAGCCTAAGGCTGTGGAATTTAGTCCAAGTGGAACTGGTCTAAGTGGTAAGTTAAAAACCAGAGTTTGAGTGAACAAGTCCTGCTTTTTGTTTGCTGGGTTGCATTTTTGGGGCTTTTCCTTTTAGTTTTTTCAATCACCTTTTTCTGTCACTTTTTAAATAGCTTTTTTTTTCTCCGGATCCTTCAGGCTATCAATTAAGGGGGTGGTTAATTGCTCACAGGTTTCTATATAACTGTGTGTAGGACTCATTCTGAGCCTGCTCAGTCTGAGGCTGTGGAACTTAGTCCAAGTGGAACTGGTCTAAGTGGTGAGTTAAAAACCAGAGTTCGAGTGAACAAGTCTTGCTTTTTGTTTGCTGGCTTGCATTTTTGGGGATTTTCCTTTTAGTTTTTTCAATCACCTTTTTCTGTCACTTTTTAAATAGCTTTTTTTTTTCTCTGGTTCCTTCAGGCTATCAATTAAGGGGGTGGGGTTAATTGCTCACAGGTTCCTATATAACTGTGTGTAGGACTCATTATGCGTCTGCTCAGCCTAAGGCTGTGGAACTTAGTCCAAGTGGAACTGGTCTAAGTGGTGAGTTAAAAACCAGAGTTAGAGTAAACAAGTCTTGCTTTTTGTTTGCTGGGTTGCATTTTTGGGGCTTTTCCTTTTAGTTTTTTCAATCACCTTTTTCTGTCCCTTTTTAAATAGCTTTTTTTTTCTCCGGATACTTCAGGCTATCAATTAAGGGGGTGGTTAATTGCTCACAGGTGCCTATATAACTGTGTATAGGACTCATTCTGAGCCTGCTCAGTCTGAGGCTGTGGAACTTAGTCCAAGTGGAACTGGTCTACGTGGTGAGTTAAAAACCAGAGTTAGAGTGAACAAGTCTTGCTTTTTGTTTGCTGGCTTGCATTTTTGGGGATTTTCCTTTTAGTTTTTTCAATCACCTTTTTCTGTCACTTTTTAAATAGCTTTTTTTTTTCTCTGGTTCCTTCAGGTTATCAATTAAGGGGGTGGGGTTAATTGCTCACAGGTTCCTATATAACTGTGTGTAGGACTCATTATGTGCCTGCTCAGCCTAAGGCTGTGGAACTTAGTCCAAGTGGAACTGGTCTAAGTGGTGAGTTAAAAACCAGAGTTCGAGTGAACAAGTCTTGCTTTTTGTTTGCTGGGTTGCATTTTTGGGGCTTTTCCTTTTAGTTTTTTCAATCACCTTTTTCTGTCACTTTTTAAATAGCTTTTTTTTTCTCCGGATCCTTCAGGCTATCAATTAAGGGGGTGGTTAATTGCTCACAGGTTCCTATATAGCTGTGTGTAGGACTCATTCTGAGCCTGCTCAGTCTGAGGCTGTGGAACTTAGTCCAAGTGGAACTGCTCTAAGTGGTGAGTTAAAAACCAGAGTTAGAGTGAACAAGTCTTGCTTTTTGTTTGCTGGGTTGCATTTTTGGGGCTTTTCCTTTTAGTTTTTTCAATCACCTTTTTCTGTCACTTTTTAAATAGCTTTTTTTTTTTCTCTGGTTCCTTCAGGCTATCAAATAAGGGGGTGGTTAATTGCTAACAGGTTCCTATATAACTGTGTGTAGGAGTCATTCTGAGCCTGCTCAGCCTGAGGCTGTGGAACTTAGTCCAAGTGGAACTGGTCTAAGTGGTGAGTTAAAAACCAGAGTTAGAGTGAACAAGTCTTGCTTTTTGCTTGCTGGGTTGCATTTTTGGGGCTTTTCCTTTTAGTTTTTTCAATCACCTTTTTCTGTCACTTTTTAAATAGCTTTTTTTTTTCTCTGGTTCCTTCAGGCTATCAATTAAGGGGGTGGTTAATTGCTCACAGTTTCCTATATAAAACTGTGTGTAGGACTCATTATGTGCCTGCTCAGCCTGAGGCTGTGGAACTTAGTCCAAGTGGAACTGGTCTAAGTGGTGAGTTTAAAACCAGAGTTAGAGTGAACAAGTCTTGCTTTTTGTTTGCTGGGTTGCATTTGAGGGGCTTTTCCTTTTAGTTTTTTCAATCACCTTTTTCTGTCCCTTTTTAAATAGCTTTTTTTTTTCTCCGGATACTTCAGGCTATCAATTAAGGGGGTGATAAATTGCTCACAGGTGCCTATATAACTGTGTGTAGGACTCATTCTGAGCATGCTCAGTCTGAGGCTGTGGAACTTAGTCCAAGTGGAACTGGTCTAAGTGGTGAGTTAAAAACCAGAGTTAGAGTGAACAAGTCTTGCTTTTTGTTTGCTTGGTTGAATTTTTGGGGCTTTTCCTTTTAGTTTTTTCAATCACCTTTTTCTGTCACTTTTTAAATAGCTTTTTTTTTCTCTGGTTCCTTCAGGCTATCAATTAAGGAGGGTGGTTAATTGCTCACAGGTGCCTATATAACTGTGTGGAGGACTCATTCTGAGCCTGCTCGGTGTGAGGCTGTGGAACTTAGTCCAAGTGGAACTGGTCTAAGTGGTGAGTTAAAAACCAGAGTTCGAGTGAACAAGTCTTGCTTTTTGTTTGCTGGCTTGCATTTTTGGGGATTTTCCTTTTAGTTTTTTCAATCACCTTTTTCTGTCACTTTTTAAATAGCTTTTTTTTTTCTCTGGTTCCTTCAGGTTATCAATTAAGGGGGTGGGGTTAATTGCTCACAGGTTCCTATATAACTGTGTGTAGGACTCATTATGCGCCTGCTCAGCCTAAGGCTGTGGAACTTAGTCCAAGTGGAACTGGTCTAAGTGGTGAGTTAAAAACCAGAGTTCGAGTGAACAAGTCTTGCTTTTTGTTTGCTGGGTTGCATTTTTGGGGCTTTTCCTTTTAGTTTTTTCAATCACCTTTTTCTGTCACTTTTTAAATAGCTTTTTTTTTCTCCGGATCCTTCAGGCTATCAATTAAGGGGGTGGTTAATTGCTCACAGGTTTCTATATAACTGTGTGTAGGACTCATTCTGAGCCTGCTCAGTCTGAGGCTGTGGAACTTAGTCCAAGTGGAACTGCTCTAAGTGGTGAGTTAAAAACCAGAGTTAGAGTGAACAAGTCTTGCTTTTTGTTTGCTGGCTTGCATTTTTGGGGCTTTTCCTTTTAGTTTTTTCAATCACCTTTTTCTGTCACTTTTTAAATAGCTTTTTTTTTTCTCTGGTTCCTTCAGGCTATCAATTAAGGGGGTGGTTAATTGCTCACAGTTTCCTATATAACTGTGATTAGGACTCATTATGCGCCTGCTCAGCCTGAGGCTGTGGAACTTAGTCCAAGTGGAACTGGTCTAAGTGGTGAGTTAAAAACCAGAGTTAGAGTGAACAAGTCTTGCTTTTTGTTTGCTGGGTTGCATTTTTGGGGCTTTTCCTTTTAGTTTTTTCAATCACCTTTTTCTGTCCCTTTTTAAATAGCTTTTTTTTTTCTCCGGATACTTCAGGCTATCAATTAAGGGGGTGATTAATTGCTCACAGGTGCCTTTATAACTGTGTGTAGGACTCATTCTGAGCCTGCTCGGTGTAAAGCTGTGAGACTTAGTCCAAGTGGAACTGGTCTAAGTGGTGAGTTAAAAACCAGAGTTAGAGTGAACAAGTCTTGCTTTTTGTTTGGTTTTGCAATTTTGGGGCTTTTCCTTTTAGTTTTTTCAATCACCTTTTTTATCACTTTTTAAATAGCTTTTTTTTTCTGGTTCCTTCAGGCTATCAATTAAGGGGGGTGGTTAATTGCTCATAGGTGCCTATATAACTGTGAGTAGGACTCATTCTGAGCCTGTTCAGTGTGAGGCTGTGGAACTTAGTCCAAGTGGAACTGGTCTAAGTTTTGAGTTAAAAACGAGAGTTAGAGTGAACAAGTCTTGCTTTTTGTTTGCTAGGTTGCATTTTTGGGGCTTTTACTTTTAGTTTTTTCAATCACCTTTTTTATCACATTTTAAATAGCTTTTTTTTTCTGGTTCCCACGGGCTATCAAGTAAGGGGGGTGGTTAATTGCTCACAGGTGCCTATATAACTGTGTGTAGGACTCATTCTGAGCCTGCTCAGTCTGAGGCTGTGGAACTTAGTCCAAGTGGAACTGGTCTAAGTGGTGAGTTAAAAACCAGAGTTAGAGTGAACAAGTCTTGCTTTTTGTTTGCTTGGTTGAATTTTTGGGGCTTTTCCTTTTAGTTTTTTCAATCACCTTTTTCTGTCACTTTTTAAATAGCTTTTTTTTTCTCTGGTTCCTTCAGGCTATCAATTAAGGAGGGTGGTTAATTGCTCACAGGTGCCTATATAACTGTGTGGAGGACTCATTCTGAGCCTGCTCGGTGTGAGGCTGTGGAATTTAGTCCAAGTGGAACTGGTCTAAGTGGTGAGTTAAAAACCAGAGTTCGAGTGAACAAGTCTTGCTTTTTGTTTGCTGGCTTGCATTTTTGGGGATTTTCCTTTTAGTTTTTTCAATCACCTTTTTCTGTCACTTTTTAAATAGCTTTTTTTTTCTCTGGTTCCTTCAGGCTATCAATTAAGGGGGTGGGGTTAATTGCTCACAGGTTCCTATATAACTGTGTGTAGGACTCATTATGCGCCTGCTCAGCCTAAGGCTGTGGAACTTAGTCCAAGTGGAACTGGTCTAAGTGGTGAGTTAAAAACCAGAGTTCGAGTGAACAAGTCTTGCTTTTTGTTTGCTGGGTTGCATTTTTGGGGCTTTTCCTTTTAGTTTTTTCAATCACCTTTTTCTGTCACTTTTTAAATAGCTTTTTTTTTCTCCGGATCCTTCAGGCTATCAATTAAGGGGGTGGTTAATTGCTCACAGGTTCCTATATAACTGTGTGTAGGACTCATTCTGAGCCTGCTCAGTCTGAGGCTGTGGAACTTAGTCCAAGTGGAACTGCTCTAAGTGGTGAGTTAAAAACCAGAGTTAGAGTGAACAAGTCTCGCTTTTTGTTTGCTGGGTTGCATTTTTGGGGCTTTTCCTTTTAGTTTTTCAATCACCTTTTTCTGTCACTTTTTAAATAGCTTTTTTTTTTTTTTCTCTGGTTCCTTCAGGCTATCAATTAATGGGGGTGGTTAATTGCTCACAGATGCCTATATAACTGTGTGTAGGACTCATTCTGAGTCTGCTCAGTCTGAGGCTGTGGAACTGAGTCCAAGTGGAACTGGTCTAAGTGGTGAGTTAAAAACCAGAGTTAGAGTGAACAAGTCTTGCTTTTTGTTTGCTGGGTTGCATTTTTGGGGCTTTTCCTTTTAGTTTTTTCTCTCACCTTTTTCTGTCACTTTTTAAATAGCTTTTTTTTTTCTCTGGTTCCTTCAGGCTATCAAATAAGGGGGTGGTTAATTGCTCACAGGTTCCTATATAACTGTGTGTAGGAGTCATTCTGCGCCTGCTCAGCCTGAGGCTGTGGAACTTAGTCCAAGTGGAACTGGTCTAAGTGGTGAGTTAAAAACCAGAGTTAGAGTGAACAAGTCTTGCTTTTTGTTTGCTGGGTTGCATTTTTGGGGCTTTTCCTTTTAGTTTTTTCAATCACCTTTTTCTGTCACTTTTTAAATAGCTTTTTTTTTTCTCTGGTTCCTTCAGGCTATCAATTAAGGGGGTGGTTAATTGCTCACAGTTTCCTATATAACTGTGTGTAGGACTCATTATGCGCCTGCTCAGCCTGAGGCTGTGGAACTTAGTCCAAGTGGAACTGGTCTAAGTGGTGAGTTAAAAACCAGAGTTAGAGTGAACAAGTCTTGCTTTTTGTTTGCTGGGTTGCATTTTTGGGGCTTTTCCTTTTAGTTTTTTCAATCACCTTTTTCTGTCCCTTTTTAAATAGCTTTTTTTTTTCTCCGGATACTTCAGGCTATCAATTAAGGGGGTGATTAATTGCTCACAGGTGCCTTTATAACTGTGTGTAGGACTCATTCTGAGCCTGCTCGGTGTAAAGCTGTGAGACTTAGTCCAAGTGGAACTGGTCTAAGTGGTGAGTTAAAAACCAGAGTTAGAGTGAACAAGTCTTGCTTTTTGTTTGGTTTTGCAATTTTGGGGCTTTTCCTTTTAGTTTTTTCAATCACCTTTTTTATCACTTTTTAAATAGCTTTTTTTTTTCTGGTTCCTTCAGGCTATCAATTAAGGGGGGTGGTTAATTGCTCATAGGTGCCTATATAACTGTGAGTAGGACTCATTCTGAGCCTGTTCAGTGTGAGGCTGTGGAACTTAGTCCAAGTGGAACTGGTCTAAGTTTTGAGTTAAAAACGAGAGTTAGAGTGAACAAGTCTTGCTTTTTGTTTGCTAGGTTGCATTTTTGGGGCTTTTACTTTTAGTTTTTTCAATCACCTTTTTTATCACATTTTAAATAGCTTTTTTTTTCTGGTTCCCACGGGCTATCAAGTAAGGGGGGTGGTTAATTGCTCACAGGTGCCTATATAACTGTGTGTAGGACTCATTCTGAGCCTGCTCAGTCTGAGGCTGTGGAACTTAGTCCAAGTGGAACTGGTCTAAGTGGTGAGTTAAAAACCAGAGTTAGAGTGAACAAGTCTTGCTTTTTGTTTGCTTGGTTGAATTTTTGGGGCTTTTCCTTTTAGTTTTTTCAATCACCTTTTTCTGTCACTTTTTAAATAGCTTTTTTTTTCTCTGGTTCCTTCAGGCTATCAATTAAGGAGGGTGGTTAATTGCTCACAGGTGCCTATATAACTGTGTGGAGGACTCATTCTGAGCCTGCTCGGTGTGAGGCTGTGGAACTTAGTGCAAGTGGAACTGGTCTAAGTGGTGAGTTAAAAACCAGAGTTCGAGTGAACAAGTCTTGCTTTTTGTTTGCTGGCTTGCATTTTTGGGGATTTTCCTTTTAGTTTTTTCAATCACCTTTTTCTGTCACTTTTTAAATAGCTTTTTTTTTCTCTGGTTCCTTCAGGCTATCAATTAAGGGGGTGGGGTTAATTGCTCACAGGTTCCTATATAACTGTGTGTAGGACTCATTATGCGCCTGCATCAGCCTAAGGCTGTGGAACTTAGTCCAAGTGGAACTGCTCTAAGTGGTGAGTTAAAAACCAGAGTTAGAGTGAACAAATCTTGCTTTTTGTTTGCTGGGTTGCATTTTTGGGGCTTTTCCTTTTAGTATTTTCAATCACCTTTTTCTGTCACTTTTTAAATATCTTTTTTTCTCTGGTTCCTTCAGGCTATCAATTAAGGGGGTGGTTAATTGCTCACAGGTTCCTATATAACTGTGTAGGACTCATTCTGAGCCTGCTCGGTCTGAGGCTGTTTAACGTATTCCAAGTGGAACTGGTTTAAGTGGTGAGTTAAAAACCAGAGTTATGCCCCGTACACATGGTCGGATTTTCCGATGGACATTGTCCGATCAGATCGTGTTGTCGGAAATTCCGACCGTGTGTGGGCTCCATCGGACATTTTCCATCGGATTTTCCTACATACAAAGTTGGACAGCAGGAGATAAAATTTTCCGACAACAAAATCCGATCACGTCAATTCCGATCGTGTGTGGCCTGTTCCGACGCCCAAAGTGCCATGCATGCTCAGAAGAAATTCCGACACGGGACAGCTCATTCTGGTAAACTTAGCGTTCGTAATGGATACAGCACTTTCGTCACGCTGCAATGTTCAAAATGGTTTAATACAGCGCACTCTCTTCTTCTTTATAATGTGACAAGAATTAAGTAGTTTTGATGCTCATATTCACACACACTTCTCAAAAACTTCTTTCGTTACTATTTATCGGGATTCCCTCAATATATTTTGATTTCTCACATCTGACAACATTTTTTTTTATTATTTTGACTTTAATGTAGAATCTTTTTTTGTGTTTCCCTTTTTTAATATTTTTTTTTGGTGATTTTGATTTGTACTCCCGAAAATGTTTTTGTGTTTTTTGTGACAAGTTCCCACAACACCATTGATATGTTGTTCTATTTAATCTGTAGGAGATTGTTTGGTGTTGTTGTCCCTTGTTAATTTCACATTGTACTTTAGAAATGTACCTGAATCGTCACCAACAAACTGTCCTTTTTGGATGAAAACACACACAGGAGAGTAGAATTTACCTAAAAATATTTTATTAAGGGGTCACAACTATAAACAAAGAGGGAGGCAACGCTGGAGAAACTGCAGAAGTGGGCGAAGCCTTGGACCCCCCCAGGGCAGACATCAATTATTTAAAAGCAAAATTGGTGGCCTGAGGAGTCCATATCTAAGGGAGGGCAGTCTGGTCCAGAAGTCCCAGAGATCCTGAAAGCAGCAGATGACATCTGTGTCCCCAGGCTGTGGTCATACGAGAGACTGCATCTTCTGTCAGACCAGACTGAACCCAGGGCAATCACTCTTTGGTCTTCCTTCCACGCTTCCTTCCAGCCTTTGGCTGTGGTGGTGGAGTTGTGGCAGCAGGAGGAGGAGGAGGAGGAGGATCGTCGATCTCAATGACTTCCGTCTTGTGTGTCAGTTCCCCACTCTCCCCCTTACGTAGGACTTTATAAATCAGGTCCTCAGAGATCTTGCGTTGGCCCTCCTGCATGCCCTGCAATTTGGTGGCAGCCATGCAGGCAAAGGCCTCTTCAGGACTGGGGAAGGCTCTCAGGGACGCAGAAGCCTCCTGGATCAGCCTGTATGCTGAATCCTGCACAGGACTGGGAGTGGCCTTCCTGGCCCTTTTGTATGGCAGGCGGAGGGGAGGAACCTGAGACTCAGTCAGGCTGCGACTGGTCCCAGGCTTCTCTTGGCTGACACTTAGCCCCGCCTCTTCCTGGCTGCCACTAATCCCCGCCTCCTCCTGGCTGACACTAATCCCCGCCTCCTCCTGACTGCCACATTCCACAGCCTCCTCCTGGCTGAGGTCTTCCTGTGTATGAAAAAGGGACATAGTTTTAGTTTTTTTTACATCAATCACACACAATTTTTACCTCCTGACTGCTGCAAATTGAATGTTAACAAATATAACAGACTATCCTTCTGAGCCCAGCATTTTTCATTCTTGTCCCAATTTTGGGTGCCCACTACTGTCTATTGATATGTAAAACACTTTTTGGAATCAGCAATTAATGATCAATAATAATATCTAGTAAACATCATTTATTTATTGCCCAGAAATCTGTAGAAGAATGCTATACCTGACTCCAGCTGGGCTCCTCCACTTCTTCCTGGCTGGAAGGCCCAGGTTGGACATCAGAAGCCTCAGCTGGGATGGAAGGAAGCGTGGAAGGTAGAGAGGGATTACCTGACTTCAGTGTGGTCTGACAGAAATCACAGTCTCTCATAGTACCACAGCCTGGGGACATAAATGTCATCTGCTGCAGCTCCGGACCTCTGGGAATCCGTGACCTTCTTGCGCTCCCTAAGATAAGTGCTCCTCAGGCCACCAATTTTAGCTTTTAAATAAGGGATGGTTGCTGTGGGGACCACCGGCTTCACCAACTCCAGCAGTTTCTCCAGCGCTGCCTGCCTCTTCTGTTTGTGATTATAGTGGGGGTGTCTCACTTGCCACAGACAGGGCAGCTCCCTGTACTTGTCAATAAACAGGGGCAGGAAATTGTGGTCGTTGAACCCATCCATTTTCTCTGCAAGACACAACACAAGACAAACCCTAATGTCAGGCCAAACTCCCCTAATCTTGTTACAATATAGGCTTCAATTTCGAAGCAGTATAGGCCCAAGTTTAGATCCCACCTTCGTTAGCACGATCGGCGTCTCCGATGCTCCTTCCTCCGCTCACAGATCGTACGTAAGACGCGCGCGTTACGATTTATACACACTGCGCATGCGTATAACTCCGCCCGCCCCTGACGATCTTTCTATTCTATTCCCCTCCCCTTTTCGTTCGGCGCAGTGGAGGAAGAGCACATGGCGGATAGACAGCAGGATCGTGCTAAGTACAGCAACGAGGAGGAGGAGGAGGAAAGCCCGGAGCCTGAAACGTCCCAATCCAGAAGGAGATTAAAGGACTCAAATATGTTCTTTGGGGAGATGTTGGAGATGGTGGACATCCTGAAGAAGGCCGACTATGATGGAAAGTATGGGCCTTACCCCAGCCCCAATGTCCGAAAGGCCAAGATCATGGCGAAAGTGGTCACGAGTCTGCACCGGAAATTCGGGGTACGACGATCGAAAGATCAGCTCAGGAAGCGGTGGTCGGACCTGAAATTACAAGAACATGAGCAGTACAGAAAGATCCGGAGAGTGCTGCAAAAAAGTAAGTAGTTGTGCTGTGTTCCTATTGTTCTTGTGTTTATTACGTTCGTGCTGCTCCATGTGCTTTTAGGAACTGTTGTACAGTTTAAAATGGCAACTTTCATGTTCATGGGCACATTATTCGTTCGGATCACACATTTTTATTTCGGACTATAAAATACCATTGTTTAGGCCATATGCATTTGGCCACCATTTTGAGGCCCTATACTTGTCTTCAAAGAATTGGGTTGTGTAGATGGCTTGGTTACTAGAAAGAAATGCAAACTAGATTGTGTGTAAGGAGAGGACACTCAGCAGCTGTTTTCACATCTGGACACTGGAGCACTAGTGTGGGGCCCCAGAACATCATTTTTATTAGGGGGGCCACACAGGTGCTCCAGTGTATACTATAGGGGGGTTCTCCATCTGTGAAGCTTGTACCAAACAGGTAAAGTATTTCAGCTTGACAAAGGACACTAAAAATGCTACATCTTGGAACTCTGCTAAAATAGATCATTGTACCCCACTTCCAAGCAATGTTTCCTATTTCTAGTTCTGCCATCAAATATCTGTGTGCTAATTATACCATTTTTGTTTTACATAGGGGAGAAAAGACTCGGAGGACACCCCTCATCCGAGGAGACCAGAGACCCCCCCCCTCTGGAAGAAGGGGAAATCCCCCCAACACAAGATGAGCAGGAGGAAGAAGGCGTGGTGGAAGTAGTCACCACAACAGGTGAGTGTCTGCGACCACAGGCTCAGATAAGAGATGGATGGCGGCATTTTTTTTAGACCTAATTTATTTTGGGTTCCTCTCTTTTTAGGTGATCGTGAGGTTATGGATGAAGATCCTTTCACATCAGAAAGTGCCCAGATCGTGATCGGGGAGATCATGGGGTGTAATTTACAATTGGAAGTCATCAAGCAAAACATCAATGATGTTATTCCAAAATATAAAAACATCATTGATGTTTTGGGGCGAGTTTAAAGCCCCTCCAAATCACTTTCTTCTTTTGTGTGCTACAATGTGCTAAATGTTTTTGTGATTTTTCCAAAAGCCAAATTTGGAGGATGCACACAGTGTGCCAACATGTGTTATCTGCCATCATGGGAGATCAATGGACGCGTTTTGGGGGTGCAACCCCTTCCTCAATTATAAAATAGCGGTGAGGAAGGGCTTTCTCCCCCAAAACACGTCCCTTGATCCCCCGTGATGGCAGGTCACACATGTTGACATTGTGAAATTTGTGTGCATCTTCCAAATTTGGCTTTTCCAGGGGTGATTCCCCCCATCTGAACGCAATATCAAACCCAGTTCCTAAATACTCATGTCTGATATTGCCTTCAAGTTCTACCAAATGTGAACTTTGTAAGATCAAGATTTGTGTCTTTCTTGTGGGTTTTACACAGGCCTGTTTTCGATAAAATGCACATTTTGATTTTGGATAATGACACCACAAAAATTGTTATACAACAAACATGTTGGTTTGTTTGAAAAACCTTTGGTAAATTCATATGTGATTGTGCAGGTATTAAAAAGATTGCTCATCAAGAATGTGTGGATTATTGTCTCAACACTACAACACTTTTGGGGTGATGTAATTGTTGTTATATGAGAAAATGGGGGTAATTTCCTAAGGGCAAATCCTCTTTGCACTACAAGTGCAGTTTTAGTGCAGTTGCAAGTGCACTTGTAGTGAAAAGTGTCTTTGCATTTAGTAAATAACAGCCAACAGTGCTTTGTATAAGGTTACACAATCACGACATTTTCTGCACTCCACACATTTCTGTCAGGGTCAGCTCAAACAAACACAAGCAGTAAATGTCCACAAAGAAGAGCCTGGGGGGAGATGCCTGTCGAGAACTTGAGGTCCTGCAGACTTCTCCCTGTGGCCAAATAATGCAAGGTAGCGACCAACCTCTGCTCCAGAGTGATGGCTTGCCTCATGCAGGTATCCTGCCTGCTAATATAAGGGGTCAGCGAAGCCAACAAACGGTGAAACACGGGGTCCGTCATCCGGAGAAAGTTCCTGAAATCATCAGGATTATTCTCACAGATCTCACGGAGCAAAGTCATATGACAGAACTGGTCACGCTGAAGCAACCAATTCTTGGTCCATGAACTCCTCCCCACCCTGTTCATGGACTGGACTTGTGTCAAGGTCAGGACCCCAACACCAAGCCCCCGCACAGCACGGACTCTACGAGGAGTACGCATACGAAACATGGCTAGAAAACGGTCGGCTGCTCAGAACGAAGTAACAGAACGCACTGAAGAACAGCAAGGCCTGTGAAGAGCGACCTGAAAAACAGCAACGAGCGGGCAAGATCGCACAGAAAACTCCGATACGAACTGACTGCACGCACTGAAGAGCAGATACAAACCCACAAGCACAAACTGAACGGCAGAAAACGATCTGAAAGCCACGAGTCTGAAAAAGCGCGAATCGTCTCTCACCAAACTTTTACTAACACTAGATTAGCAAAAGGAGCCCAAAGGGTGCCGCGCTTGGTTCTGAACCGGCCTTTTCTAGTCTCGTCGTACGTGGTGTACGTGACCGCGTTGTTGGCGATCAGAAATTCCGACAACTTTGTGCGACCGTGTGTAGGCAAAACAAGTTTGAGCCAACATCCGTCGGAAAAAATCCTAGGATTTTGTTGTCGGAATGTCCGAACAAAGTCCGACCGTGTGCACGGGGCATTAGAGTGAACAAGTCTTGCTTTTTGTTTGCTGGGTTGCATTTTTGGGGCTTTTCCTTTTAGTTTTTTCAATCACCTTTTTCTGTCACTTTTAAAATAGCTTTTTTTTTTCTCTGGTTCCTTCAGGCTATCAATTAAGGGGGGTGGTTAATTGCTCACAGGTGCCTATATAACTGTGTGTAGGACTCATTCTGAGCCTGCTCAGTCTGAGGCTGTGGAACTTAGTCCAAGTGGAACTGGTCTAAGTGGTGAGTTAAAAACCAGAGTTAGAGTGAACAAGTATTGCTTTTGTTTGCTGGGTTGCATTTTTGGGGCTTTTCCTTTTAGTTTTTTCAATCACCTTTTTCTGTCACTTTTTAAATAGCTTTTTTTTTCTCTGGTTCCTTCAGGCTATCAACTAAGGGGGGTGGTTAATTGCTCACAGGTGCCTATATAACTGTGTGTAGGACTCATTCTGAGCCTGCTCAGTCTGAGGCTGTGGAACTTAGTCCAAGTGGAACTGGTCTAGGTGGTAAGTTAAAAACCAGAGTTATGCCCCGTACACACGGTCGGATTTTCCGATGGACATTGTCCGATCGGAGCGTGTTGTCGGAAAATCCGACCGTGTGTGGGCTCCATTGGACATTTTCCATCGGATTTTCCGACACACAAAGTTGGACAGCAGGAGATAAAATTTTCCGACAACAAAATCCGATAGCGTCAATTCCGACCGTGTGTGGCCTGTTCCGACGCACAAAGTGCCACGCATGCTCAGAAGAAATTCCGACACGGGACAGCTCGTTCTGGTAAACGTAGCGTTCGGAATGGATACAGCACTTTCGTCACGCTGCAATGTTCAAAATGGTTTAATACAGCGCACTCTCTTCTTCTTTATAATGTGACAAGAATTAAGTAGTTTTGATGCTCATATTCACACACACTTCTCACAAACTTATTTCGTTACTATTTATCGGGATTCCCTCAATATATTTAGATTTCTCACATCTGACAACAACATTTTTTTTTATTTTTGGACTTTAATGTAGATTCTTTTTTTGTGTTTCTCTTTTTTATTTTTTTTTTGGTGATTTTGATTTGTACTCCCGAAAATGTTTGTGTGTGTTTTTGGTGACAAGTTCCCACAACACCACTAATATGTTGTTCTATTTAATCTGTAGGAGATTGTTTGGTGTTGTTGTCCATTGTTAATTTCACATTGTACTTTAGAAATGTACCTGAATCCTCACCAACAAACTGTCCTTTTTGGATGAAAACATACATAGGAGAGTAGAATTTCCCTAAAAAAATTTTATTAAGGGCTCACAACTATAAACAAAGAGGGAGGCAACGCTGGAGAAACTGCAGAAGTGGGCGAAGCCTTGGACCCCCAGGGCACACATCAATTATTTAAAAGCAAAATTGGTGGCCTGTGGAGTCCTTATCTAAGGGAGGGCAGTCTGGTCCAGAAGTCCCAGAGATCCGGAAAGCAGCAGATGACATCTGTGTCCCCAGGCTGTGGTCATACGAGAGACTGCATCTTCTGTCAGACCAGACTGAACCCAGGGCAATCACTCTTTGGTCTTCTTTCCACGCTTCCTTACAGGCTTTGGCTGTGGTGGTGGAGTTGTGGCAGCAGGAGGAGGAGGAGGAGGATCGTCCCTCTCAATGACATCCGTCTTGTGTGTCAGTTCCCCACTCAACCTCTTACGAAGGACTTTATAAATCAGGTCCTCAGAGATCTTGCGTTGACCTTCCTGCATGCCCCGCAATTTTGTGGCAGCCATGCAGGCAAAGGCCTCTTCAGGACTGGGGAAGGCTCGGAGGGACGCCGAAGCCTCCTGGATAAGCCTGTACGCTGAATCCTGCACGGGACTCGGAGTGGCCTTCCTGGATCGTTTATATGGCAGGCGGAGGGGAGGGACCTGAGACTCAGTCAGGCTGCGACTTGTCCCTGGCTTCTCTTGGCTGACACTTAGCCCCGCCTCCTCCTGGCTGCCACTAATCCCCGCCTCCTCCTGGCTGACACTAATAATCCCCGCCTCCTCCTGACTGCCACATTCCACAGCCTCCTCCTGGCTGAGGTCTTCCTGTGTATGAAAAAGGGACATAGTTTTAGTTTTTTATTCATCAATCACACACAATTTTCACCTCCTGACTGCTGCAAATTGAATGTTAACAAATATAACAGACTATCCTTCTGAGCCCAGCAGTTTTCATTCTTGTCCCAATTTTGGGTGCCCACTACTGTCTATTGATATGTAAAGCACTTTTTTTAATCAGCAATTAGTGATCAATAATAACATCTAATAAACATCATTTATTTATTGACCAGAAATCTGTAGAAGAATTCTATACCTGACTCCAGCTGGGCTCCTCCACTTCTTCCTGGCTGGAAGGCCCAGGTTGGACATCGGAAGCCTCAGCTGGGGTGGAAGGAAGCGTGGAAGGAAGGGTGGAGAGGGATTCCCTGACTTCAGTGTGGTCTGACAGAAATCGCAGTCTCTCGTAGTACCACAGCCTGGGGACATAAACGTCATCTGCTGCAGCTCCGGACCTCTGGGAATCTGTGACCTTCTTGCGCTCCCTAAGATATGTGCTCCTCAGGCCACCAATTTTAGCTTTCAAATAAGGGATGGTTGCTGTGGGTACCACCGGCTTCACCAACTCCAGCAGTTTCTCCAGCGCTGCCTGCCTCTTCTGTTTGTGATTATAGTGGGGGTGTCTCACTTGCCACAGACAGGGCAGCTCCCTGTACTTGTCTATGAACAGGGGCAGGAAATTGTGGTCGTTGAACCCATCCATTTTCTCTGTAAGACACAACACAAGACAAACCCTAATGTCAGGCCAAACTCCCCTAATCTTGTTACAATATAGGCTTCCATTTCGAAGCAGTATAGGCCCAAGTTTAGATCCTACCTTCGTTAGCACGATCGGCGTCTCCGATGCTCCTTCCTCCGCTCACAGATCGTAAGTAAGACGCGCGCGTTACGATTTATACACACTGCGCATGCGTATAACTCCGCCCGCCCCTGACGTTCTTTCTAGTCTATTCCCCGCCCCTTTTCGTTCGGCGCAGTGGAGGAAGAGCACATGGCGGAGAGACAGCAGGATAGTGCTAGGTACAGCAACGAGGAGGAGGAGGAGGAGGAAAGACTGGAGCCTGAAACGTCCCGATCCAGAAGGAGATTAAAGGACTCAAATATGTCCTTTGGGGAGATGTTGGAGATGGTCGACATCCTGAAGAAGGCCGACTATGATGGAAAGTATGGGCCTTACCCCAACCCCAATGTCCGAAAGGCCAAGATCATGGTGAAAGTGGTCAGGAGTCTGCACCGGAAATTCGGGGTACGACGATCGAAAGATCAGCTCAGGAAGCGGTGGTTGGACCTGAAATTACGAGAACATGAGCAGTACAGAAAGATCCGGAGAGTGCTGCAAAAAAGTAAGTAGTTGTGCTGTGTTCCTATTCTTTTTGTGTTTATTACGTTCGTGCTGCTCCATGTGCTTTTAGGAACTGTTGTACAGTTTAAAATGGCAACTTTCATGTTCATGGGCACATTATTCGTTCGGATCACACATTGTTATTTCGGACGATAAAATACCATTGTTTAGGCCATATGCATTTGGCCACCATTTTGAGGCCCTATACTTGTCTTCAAAGAATTGTGTTGTGTAGATGGCTTTGTTACTAGAATGAAATGCAAACTAGATTCTGTGTAAGGAGAGGACACTG
The DNA here is from genome assembly GCF_042186555.1 of Aquarana catesbeiana. Lineage (NCBI taxonomy): Eukaryota > Metazoa > Chordata > Amphibia > Anura > Ranidae > Aquarana > Aquarana catesbeiana. Next base: position 145,931,776 of record NC_133334.1, read on the forward strand.
AGCAGCTGTTTTCACATCTGGACACTGGAGCACTAGTGTGGGACCCCAGAACACCATTTTTATTAGGGGGCCACACAGGTGCTCCAGTGTATACTATAGGGGGGGATACATCTGTGAAGCTTTTACCAAACAGGTAAAGTATTGCAGCTTGACAAAGGGCACTAAAAAAGCTACATCTTGGAACTCGGCTAAAATAGACAATTGTACCCCACTTCCAAGCAATGTTTCATCTTTATAGTTCTGACCTCAAATATCTGTGTGCTAATTATACCATTTTTGTTTTACATAGGGGAGAAAAGACTCGGACACCCCTCATCCCAGGAGACCAGAGACCCCCCCCCTCTGGAAGAAGGGGAAATACCGCAAACCCAAGAAGCTGAGCAGGAGGAAGAAGAAAATGTGGTGGAGATTGGCACCACGACAGGTGAGTGTCTGCGACCACAGACTCAGGTAAAAGAGATGGATGGTGGCAGATTTTTGAGACCTTTTTTTTTGCTCTTTATCTCTTTTTAGGTGATCGTGATACAGAACGCTTTACATCTGAAAGTGCCCAGATACTCATCGGGGAGATCATGGGGTGTTATCTCCAATTGCAAAACATCCAGCAACAAATCACTGATGTTATTAAAAAAAATAATAACATCATTGATGTTTTGGGGCGAATTTAAACCCCACAAAATCACCTGTTTTATCGTACGAACATTTTTACAATGTTTAGAAAAGCCAAATTTGGAGGATGCACACAGTGTGCCAACATGTGCTATCTGCCATCACGGGAGATTAATGGACGCGTTTTGGGGGTGCAACCCCTTCCTCAATTATAAAGTCGCATTGAGGAAGGGCTTGCTCCCCCAAAACACATCCCTTGATCCCCCTGATGGCAGATAGCACATGTTGACATTCGTAAATTGGTGTGCATCTTCCAAATTTGGCTTTTCCAGGGGTGATTTCCCCCCATCTGAACGCTATATCAAACACAGTTCCTAAATACTCATGTCTGATATAGCCTTCAGGTTTTACCATATGTGAACTTTGTAATTTCAAGTTTTTTGGCTTTCTTGTTGGTTTTACACAGGCCTGTTTTATCTGAAATGGATATTTCCATTTTTGATAATGCTACTGCAAAAATTGTTATACAACAAACATGTTGGTTTGTTTTAAAAACCTTGCATAAATGCACATGTGATTGTGCAGCTATAAAAAAGTGCCTTACTCAAGAATGTGTGGATTATTGTCTCAACACTACAACACTTTTGGGGTGATGTAATTGCTGTTTTATGCACAAATGGGGGTTATTTCCTAAGGGCAATTACACTTTGCACTACAAGTGCAGGTTCAGTGCAGTTGCAAGTGCACTTGTAGTGAAATGTGTTTTGGCATTTAGGAAGTACCAGCCAACACTATTTTTTATAAGGTTACCCAATCACGACATTTTCTGCACTCAAAATATTTCTGTCAGGGTCAGCTAAAACAAACACAAGCAGTAAATGTCCACCACGAATTTCTTTTGTTTGTTTTTTATTTGAAAAAGGTGTCACAGATTCTCTGGCATATTGATAGCCCCCCTACCCGCAAAGAACTCCAGGTAGCGTAACCGGACATCACGGGCATTCAGGGAGGGAAAGCCAGGACGGCCACTTTCAAGCGCCGTCAGTGTTGATGGATGTGGGATTCCGGCCTCAGGCCCAACTGAGCCAGCATAGTTGGCTGAATGTTTTCTTAAAAAATTATGGAGAACACAGCAGGCAAGTATTATATGGTTCAGTTTATACTCCGCCATATGGATGGGTGTCAGAAATAATCGGAACCGGCTGTCCAGGATTCCAAATGTGTTCTCCACCACTCTTCGGGCTCTGGCCAGCCGGTAATTAAAAACCCTCTGTTCCGGGGTGAGGGTCCTCATCGGGAATGGCCGCATCAGGTGGTCCCCCAGCGCAAATGCTTCATCAGCAACGAACACAAATGGGAGACCTTCAACATTGTCCTCTGGAGGTGGCAAGTCCAAGCTGCCATTCTGGAGATGCCTGTAGAACTCCATCTGGGCGATCACTCCACCATCGGACATCCGGCCATTCTTCCCCACGTCCACATACAAGAAGTCGTAATTAGCCGACACCACCGCCAACATCACTATACTATTAAACCCCTTGTAATTATAATAGTACGACCCCGAGTTGGGTGGTGGGACGATGTGGACGTGTTTCCCATCAATTGCCCCTCCGCAGTTAGGAAAGTCCCACCGCTGGGCAAAGTGGAAGGCCACAGTCTGCCATTCCTGTGGCGTGGAAGGAAACTGTTGAGGAAAAAACAATAAACATTACTATTTTTTCACAGAAACATGGCAAGCAGATTATACACAAACATTATGGGGCAACCTCCAGATAGCATTTAATAAGGGGAATTTAACAAGGCCAAAGTATAAGGTACACCTATCATATTCCCCCTCCCCCCCCTCATGGGCCATTTCTAACATTATAGGGGGGGAACTCTTGGACAGGTAACCCTCTTCACTTCATTGAGAGATGAATGCCTAAATACAGGGTATTACTTGGAACAGCCCCTCCTTAGTTACACTATTAGCAGACCACTGGACAGGTAAGAAGTGTCTGAATACAAAGATATAAATACACATTGTACACATTTGAGGACATTTGGACATTCTGCTATTACCTATCAAGATAATAATAGGATACAAAAACTTTAAACAGTTCCATTGGAAAGTATACAGGCAGGCCCTTGCACTACATGCTTTGGGGAATTCATCCATAAATCTGACCAGTAAAGAGATGGGTATAGAGTGTATGGGTTTGGCAAAGTCAGCAGATAGATGATTGAGGATAGAGAATTGGGATCAGCTGACTTAGCAGTTGGGGGGAGGGAGGGTTACCAAAAATTTGTGGACACCACAAAAAAAGCCTCTGGCACTCTGCCTGAATTTAAAGCTAAAATAACATTAACAAACATTTTAGGGGGTGTTTGGGGTAAAGCACTACTATGGAGCTGATAAAATACATTGTTAAGTGACTACATGAGGTGAATATAGGGCAGGAGACACCATGATGGAGAGGTTATTGAAGGGCAAATATGTATGAAGGACATAAAATAATAATTACATAAAAATACAGCATGCATGAGAACAAAGGGGACATTCACAGCATATTACAATCATGGTCATTAGGGAATGAGAAAAGAAATACAAGATATTAGCAAACATTCAATACAATAAAATGTGATATAAAAGGAAAAAAATCTTACCTTCATATGCTCCTTCTGCAGGACCTGTATGATGGCAGAACAGGTCTCTGGGATGATGATACCCAGAGCCTGGGGGGAGATGCCTGTCGAGAACTTCAAGTCCTGCAGACTTCTCCCTGTGGCCAAATACTGCAAGGTAGCGACCAACCTCTGCTCCGGAGTGATGGCTTGCCTCATGCAGGTATCCTGCCTGCTGATATAGGGGGTCAGCGAAGCCAACAAACGGTGAAATACGGGGTCCGTCATCCTTAGAAAGTTCCTGAAATCATCAGGATTATTCTCACGGATCTCACGGAGCAAAGGCATATGAGAGAACTGGTCACGCTGAAGCAACCAATTCTTGGTCCATGAACTCCTCCCCACCCTGTTCATGGACTGGACTTGTGTCAAGGTCAGGACCCCAACATCAAGCCCCGCACAGCACGAACTCTACAAGGAGTACGCATACGAAACATGGCTAGAAGACGGTCGGCTGCTCAGAACGAAGTAACAGAACGCACTGAAGAACAGCAAGGCCTGTGAAGAGCGACCTGAAAAACAGCAACGAGCAGGCAAGATCACACAGAAAATTCTGATATGAACTGACTGCACGCACTGAAGAGCAGATACAAACCCACAAGCACAAACTGAACGGCAGAAAACGATCTGAAAGCCACGAGTCTAAAAAAGCGCGAATTGTCTCTCACCAAACTTTTACTAACACGAGATTAGCAAAAGGAGCCCAAAGGGTGCCGCGCTTGGTTCTGAACCAGCCTTTTCTAGTCTCGTCGTACATGGTGTACGTCACCGCGTTGTTGGCGATCGGAAATTCCGACAACTTTGTGCGACCGTGTGTAGGCAAAACAAGTTTGAGCCAACATCCGTCGGAAAAAATCCTAGGATTTTGTTGTCGGAATGTCCAAACAAAGTCCGACGGGGCATTAGAGTGAACAAGTCTTGCTTTTTGTTTGCTGGGTTGCATTTTTGGGGCTTTTCCTTTTAGATTTTTCAATCACCTTTTTCTGTCACTTTTTAAATAGCTTTTTTTTTTCTCTGGTTCCTTCAGGCTATTAATTAAGGGGGTGGTTAATTGCTCACAGGTTTCTATATAACTGTGTGTAGGACTCATTCTGAGCCTGCTCAGCCTGAGGAGGCTGTGGAACTTAGTCCAAGTGGAACTGGTCTAAGTGGTGAGTTAAAAACCAGAGTTAGAGTGAACAAGTCTTGCTTTTTGTTTGCTGGGTTGCATTTTTGGGGCTTTTCCTTTTAGTATTTTCAATCACCTTTTTCTGTCACTTTTTAAATAGTTTTTTTTTTCTCTGGTTCCTTCAGGCTATCAATTAAAGGGGTGGTTAATTGCTCACAGGTGCCTATATACCTGTGTAGGACTCATTCTGAGCCTGCTCGGTCTAAGGCTGTGGAACTTAGTCCAAGTGGAATTGGTCTAAGTGGTGAGTTAAAAACCAGAGTTAGAGTGAACAAATCTTGCTTTTTGTTTGCTGGGTTGCATTTTTGGGCCTTTTCCTTTTAGTTTTTTCAATCACCTTTTTCTGTCACTTTTTAAATAGCTTTTTTTTTCTCTGGTTCCTTCAGGCTATTAATTAAGGGGGTGAGTAATTGCTCACAGGTTCCTATATAACTGTGTGTAGGACTCATTCTGAGCCTGCTCAGCCTGAGGCTGTGGAACTTAGTCCAAGTGGAACTGGTCTAAGTGGTGAGTTAAAAACCAGAGTTAGAGTGAACAAGTCTTGCTTTTTGTTTGCTGGGTTGCATTTTTGGGGCTTTTCCATTTAGTTTTTTCAATCACCTTTTTCTGTCACTTTTTAAATAGCTTTTTTTTTCTCTGGTTCCTTCAGGCTATTAATTAAGGGGGTGGTTAATTGCTCACAGGTTCCTATATAACTGTGTGTAGGACTCATTCTGAGCCTGCTCAGCCTGAGGAGGCTGTGGAACTTAGTCCAAGTGGAACTGGTCTAAGTGGTGAGTTAAAAACCAGAGTTAGAAACAAGTCTTGCTTTTTTTTTGCTGGGTTGCATTTTTGGGGATTTTCCTTTTAGTTTTTTCAATCACCTTTTTCTGTCACTTTTTAAATAGCTTTTTTTTTTTCCCTGGTTCCTTCAGGCTATCAATTAAGGGGGGTGGTTAATTGCTCGCAGGTGCCTATATAATTGTGTGTAGGACTCATTCTGAGCCTGCTCAGTCTGAGGCTGTAGAACTTAGTCCAAGTGGAACTGGTCTAAGTGGTGAGTTAAAAACCAGAGTTAGAGTGAACAAGTCATGCTTTTTGTTTGCTGGGTTGCATTTTTGGGGCTTTTCCTTTTAGTTTTTCAATCACTTTTTTCTGCCACTTTTTAAATAGCTTTTTATTTCTCTGGTTCCTTCAGGCTATCAATTAAGGGGGGGTTAATTGCTCACAGGTGCCTATATAACTGTGTGTAGGACTCAGATTTAGAGTGAACAAGTCTTGCTTTTTGTTTTGTGTAGGACTCATTCTGAGCCTGTGGAACTTAGTCCAAGTGGAACTGATCTAAGTGGTGAGTTAAAAGCCAGAGTTAGAGTGAACAAGTCTTGCTTTTTGTTTGCTGGGTTGCATTTTTGGGGCTTTTCCTTTTAGTTTTTTCAATCACCTTTTTCTGTCACTTTTAAAATAGCTTTTTTTTTTCTCTGGTTCCTTCAGGCTATCAATTAAGGGGGGTGGTTAATTGCTCACAGGTGCCTATATAACTGTGTGTAGGACTCATTCTGAGCCTGCTCAGTCTGAGGCTGTGGAACTTAGTCCAAGTGGAACTGGTCTAAGTGGTGAGTTAAAAACCAGAGTTAGAGTGAACAAGTCTTGCTTTTTGTTTGCTGGGTTGCATTTTTGGGGCTTTTCCTTTTAGTTTTTTCAATCACCTTTTTTCTGTCACTTTTTAAATAGCTTGTTTTTCTCTGGTTCCTTCAGGCTATCAACTAAGGGGGGTGGCTAATTGCTCACAGGTGCCTATACAACTGTGTGTAGGACTCATTCTGAGCCTGCTCAGTCTGAGGCTGTGGAACATAGTCCAAGATGAACTGGTCTAAGTGGTGAGTTAAAAACCAGAGTTAGAGTGAACAAGTCTTGCTTTTTGTTTGCTGCTTTGCATTTTTGGGGCTTTTCCTTTTAGTTTTTTCAATCACCTTTTTCTGTCACTTTTTTAATAGCTTTTTTTTTTCTCTGGTTTCTTCAGGCTATCAATTAAGGGGGGTGGTTAATTGCTCACAGGTGCCTATATAACTGTGTGTAGGACTCATTCTGGGCCTGCTCAGTCTGAGGCTGTGGAACTTAGTCCAAGTGGAACTGGTCTAAGTGGTGAGTTAAAAACCAGAGTTAGAGTGAACAAGTCTTGCTTTTTGTTTGCTGGGTTGCATTTTTAGGGCTTTTCCTTTTAGTTGTTTCAATCAACTTTTTCTGTCACTTTTTAAATAGCTTTTTTTTTTTCTCTGGTTCCTTCAGGCTATCAATTAAGGGGGTGGTTAATTGCTTACAGGTGCCTATATAACTGTGTGTAGGACTCATTCTGAGCCTGCTCAGTCTGAGGCTGTGGAACTTAGTCCAAGTGGAATTGGTCTAAGTGGTGAGTTAAAAACCAGAGTTAGAGTGAACATGTTTTGCTTTTTGTTTGCTGGGTTGCATTTTTGGGGCTTTTCCTTTTAGTTTTTTCAATCAGCTTTTTCTGTCACTTTTTAAATAGCTTCATTTTTTTTCTCTGGTTCCTTCAGGCTATCAATTAAGGGGGGTGGTTAATTGCTCACAGGTGTCTATATAACTGTGTTTAGGACTCATTCTGAGCCTGTTCAGTCTGAAGCTGTGGAACTTAGTCCAAGTGGAACTGGTCTAAGTGGTGAGTTATAAACCAGAGTTAGAGTGAACAAGTCTTGCTTTTTGTTTGCTGGGTTGCATTTTTGGGGCTTTTCCTTTTAGTTTTTTCAATCACCTTTTTCTGTCACTTTTTAAATAGCTTTTTTTTTCTCTGGTTCCTTCAGGCTATCAACTAAGGGGGGTGGTTAATTGCTCACAGGTGCCTATATAACTGTGTGTAGGACTCATTCTGAGCCTGCTCAGTCCGAGGCTGTGGAACTTAGTCCAAGTGGAACTGGTCTAAGTGGTGAGTTAAAAACCAGAGTTAGAGTGAACAAGACTTGCTTTTTGTTTGCTGGGTTGCATTTTTGGGGCTTTTCCTTTTAGTTTTTTCAATCACCTTTTTCTGTCACTTTTTAAATAGCTTCTTTTTTTTTTTTTCTCTGGTTCCTTCAGGCTATCAATTAAGGGGGGTGGTTAATTGCTCACAGGTGTCTATATAACTGTGTGTAGGACTCATTCTGAGCCTGCTCAGTCTGAGGCTGTGGAACTTAGTCCAAGTGGAACTGGTCTAAGTGGTGAGTTATAAACCAGAGTTAGAGTGAACAAGTTTTGCTTTTTGTTTGCTGGGATGCATTTTTGGGGCTTTTCCTTTTAGTTTTTTCAATCACCCATTTTCTGTTACTTTTTAAATAGCTTTTTTAATTTTTTTCTGGTTAATTCAGGCTATCAATTAAGGGGGGTGGTTAATTGCTCACAGGTGCCTATATAACTTTGTGTAGGACTTATTCTGAGCCTGCTTAGGCTGAGGCTGTGGAACTTAGTCCAAGTGGAACTGGTCTAAGTGGTGAGTTAAAAACCAGAGTTAGAGTGAACAAGTCTTCCTTTTTGTTTGCTGGGTTGCATTTTTGGGGCTTTTCCTTTTAGTATTTTCAATCACCTTTTTCTGTCACTTTTTAAATAGCTTTTTTAATTTTTTTCTGGTTAATTCTGGCTATCAATTAAGGGGGGTGATTAATTGCTCACAGGTGCCTATATAACTGTGTGTAGGATTTATTCTGAGCCTGCTTAGTCTGAGGCTGTGCAGCTTAGTCCAAGTGGAACTGGTCTAAGTGGTGAGTTAAAAACCAGAGTTAGAGTGAACAAGTCTTGCTTTTTTTTTGCTGGGTTGCATTTTTGGGGCTTTTCCTTTTAGTTTTTTCATCACCTTTTTCTGTCACTTTTTAAAAAGCTTTTTTTTTCTGGTTCCTTCAGGCTATCAATTAAGGGGGGTGGTTAATTGCTCACAGGTGCCTATATAAATGTGTGTAGGACTCATTCTGAGCCTGCTCAGTCTGAGGCTGTGGAACTTAGTCCAAGTGGAACTGGTCTAAGTGGTGAGTTAAAAACGAGAGTTAAAGTGAACAAGTCTTGCTTTTTGTTTGCTGGGTTGCATTTTTGGGGCTTTTCCTTTTAGTTTTTTCAATCACCCATTTTCTGTCACTTTTTTAATAGCTTTTTTAATTTTTTTCTGGTTAATTCAGGCTATCAATTAAGGGGGGTGGTTAATTGCTCACAGGTGCCTATATAACTGTGTGTAGGACTTATTCTGAGCCTACTTAGTCTGAGGCTGTGGAACTTAGTCCAAGTGGAACTTATCTAAGTGGTGAGTTAAAAACCAGAGTTAGAGTGAACAAGTCTTGCTTTTTGTTTACTGGGTTGCATTTTTGGGGCTTTTCCTTTTAGTTTTTTCAATCACCTTTTTCTGTCACTTTTTAAATATCTTTTTTAATTTTTTTACTGGTTAATTCAGGCTATCAATTAAGGGGGGTGATTAATTGCTCACAGGTGCCTATATAACTGTGTGTAGGATTTATTCTGAGCCTGCTTAGTCTGAGGCTGTGGAACTTAGTCCAAGTGGAACTGGTCTAAGTGGTGAGTTAAAAACCAGAGTTAGAGTGAACAAGTCATGCTTTTTGTTTGCTGGGTTGCATTTTTGGGGCTTTTCCTTTTAGTTGTTTCAATTACCTTTTTCTGTCACTTTTTAAATAGCTTTTTTTTTTCTCTGGTTCCTTCAGGCTATCAATTAAGGGGGTGGTTAATTGCTTACAGGTGCCTATATAACTGTGTGTAGGACTCATTCTGAGCCTGCTCAGTCTGAGGCTGTGGAACTTAGTCCAAGTGGAATTGGTCTAAGTGGTGAGTTAAAAACCAGAGTTAGAGTTAACATGTTTTGCTTTTTGTTTGCTGGGTTGCATTTTTGGGGCTTTTCCTTTTAGTTTTTTCAATCACCTTTTTCTGTCACTTTTTAAATAACTTCATTTTTTTTTCTCTGGTTCCTTCAGGCTATCAATTAAGGGGGGTGGTTAATTGCTCACAGGTGCCTATATTACTGTGTGTAGGACTCATTCTGAGCCTGCTCGGTCTGAGGCTGTGGAACTTAGTCCAAGTGGAACTGGTCTAAGTGGTGAGTTAAAAACCAGAGTTAGAGTGAACAAGTCTTACTGTTTGTTTGCTGGGTTGCATTTTTGGGGCTTTTCCTTTTAGTTTTTTCAATCACCTTTTTCTGTCACTTTTTAAATAGCTTTTTTTTTCTGGTTCCTTCAGGATATCAATTAAGGGGGGTGGTTAATTGCTCACAGGTGCCTATATAACTGTGTGTAGGACTCATTCTGTGCCTGCTCAGTCTGAGGCTGTGGAACTTAGTCCAAGTGGAACTTGTCTAAGTGGTGAGTTAAAAACCAGAGTTAGAGTGAACAAGTCTTCCTTTTTGTTTGCTGGGTTGCATTTTTGGGGCTTTTCCTTTTAGTTTTTTCAATCACCTTTTTCTGTCACTTTTTAAATAGCTTTTTTTTCTCTGGTTCCTTCATGCTATTAATTAAGGGGGTGGTTAATTGCTCACAGGTTCCTATATAACTGTGTGTAGGACTCATTCTGAGCCTGCTCATCCTGAGGCTGTGGAACTTAATCCAAGTGGAACTGGTCTAAGTGGTGAGTTAAAAACCAAAGTTAGAAACAAGTCTTGCTTTTTGTTTGCTTGGTTTCATTTTGGGGGATTTTCCTTTTAGTTTTTTCAATCACCTTTTCCTGTCACTTTTTAAATAGCTTTTTTTTTTTCCCTGGTTCCTTCAGACTATCAATTAAGGGGGGTGGTTAATTGCTCACAGGTGCCTATATAATTGTGTGTAGGACTCATTCTGAACCTGCTCAGTCTAAGGCTGTGGAACTTAGATCAAGTATAACTGATCTAAGTGGTGAGTTAAAAGCCAGAGTTAGAGTGAACAAGTCTTGCTTTTTGTTTGCTGGGTTGCATTTTTGGGGCTTTTCCTTTTAGTTTTTTCAATCACCTTTTCTGTCGCTTTTAAAATAGCTTTTTTTTTTCTCTGGTTCCTTCAGGCTATCAATTAAGGGGGGTGGTTAATTGCTCACAGGTGCCTATATAACTTTGTGTAGGACTCATTCTGAGCCTGCTCAGTCTGAGGCTGTGGAACTTAGTCCAAGTGGAACTGGTCTAAGTGGTGAGTTAAAAACCAGAGTTAGAGTGAACAAGTCTTGCTTTTTGATTGCTGGGTTGCATTTTTGGGGCTTTTCCTTTTAGTTTTTTCAATCACCTTTTTCTGTCACTTTTTAAATAGCTTTTTTTTTCTCTGGTTCCTTCAGGCTATCAACTAAGGGGGGTGGTTAATTGCTCACAGGTGCCTATATAACTGTGTGTAGGACTCATTCTGAGCCTGCTCAGTCTGAGGCTGTGGAACTTAGTCCAAGTGGAACTGGTCTAAGTGGTGAGTTAAAAACCAGAGTTAGAGTGAACAAGTCTTGCTTTTTGTTTGCTGGGTTACATTTTTGGGGCGTTTCCTTTTAGTATTTTCAATCACCCTTTTCTGTCACATTTTAAATAGCTTTTTTTTTTTCCCTGGTTCCTTCAGGCTATCAATTAAGGGGGGCGGTTAATTGCTCACAGGTGCCTATATAACTGTGTTTAGGACTCATTCTGAGCCTGCTCAGTCCGAGGCTGTGGAACTTAGTCCAAGTGGAACTGGTCTAAGTGGTGAGTTAAAAACAAGAGTTAGAGTGAACAAGTCTTGCTTTTTGTTTGCTGGGTTGCATTTTTGGGGCTTTTCCTTTTAGTTTTTTCAATCACCTTTTTCTGTCGCTTTTTAAATAGCTTCTTTTTTTTTTTTCTCTGGTTCCTTCAGGCTATCAATTAAGGGGGGTGGTTAATTGCTCACAGGTGTCTATATAACTGTGTGTAGGACTCATTCTGAGCCTGCTCAGTCTGAGGCTGTGGAACTTAGTCCAAGTGGAACTGGTCTAAGTGGTGAGTTATAAACCAGAGTTAGAGTGAACAAGTCTTGCTTTTTGTTTGCTGGGTTGCATTTTTGGGGCTTTTCCTTTTAGTTTTTTCAATCACCCATTTTCTTTCACTTTTTAAATAGCTTTTTAATTTTTTTTCTGGTTAATTCAGGCTATCAATTAAGGGGGGTGGTTAATTGCTCACAGGTGCCTATATAACTGTGTGTAGGACTTATTCTGAGCCATCTTAATCTGAGGCTGTGGAACTTTGTCCAAGTGGAACTGGTCTAAGTGGTGAGTTAAAAACCAGAGTTAGAGTGAACAAGTCTTGCTTTTTGTTTGCTGGGTTGCATTTTTGGGGCTTTTCCTTTTAGTTTTTTCAATCACCTTTTTCTGTCACTTTTAAAATAGCTTTTTTTTTTCTCTGGTTCCTTCAGGCTATCAATTAAGGGGGGTGGTTAATTGCTCACAGGTGCCTATATAACTTTGTGTAGGACTCATTCTGAGCCTGCTCAGTCTGAGGCTGTGGAACTTAGTCCAAGTGGAACTGGTCTAAGTGGTGAGTTAAAAACCAGAGTTAGAGTGAACAAGTCTTGCTTTTTGTTTGCTGGGTTGCATTTTTGGGGCTTTTCCTTTTAGTTTTTTCAATCACCTTTTTTCTGTCACTTTTTAAATAGCTTGTTTTTCTCTGGTTCCTTCAGGCTATCAACTAAGGGGGGTGGCTAATTGCTCACAGGTGCCTATACAACTGTGTGTAGGACTCATTCTGAGCCTGCTCAGTCTGAGGCTGTGGAACATAATCCAAGATTAACTGGTCTAAGTGGTGAGTTAAAAACCAGAGTTAGAGTGAACAAGTCTTGCTTTTTGTTTGCTGCTTTGCATTTTTGGGGCTTTTCCTTTTAGTTTTTTCAATCACCTTTTTCTGTCACTTTTTTAATAGCTTTTTTTTTTCTCTGGTTCCTTCAGGCTATCAATTAAGGGGGGTGGTTAATTGCTCACAGGTGCCTATATAACTGTGTGTAGGACTCATTCTGGGCCTGCTCAGTCTGAGGCTGTGGAACTTAGTCCAAGTGGAACTGGTCTAAGTGGTGAGTTAAAAACCAGAGTTAGAGTGAACAAGTCTTGCTTTTTGTTTGCTGGGTTGCATTTTTAGGGCTTTTCCTTTTAGTTGTTTCAATCAACTTTTTCTGTCACTTTTTAAATAGCTTTTTTTTTTTCTCTGGTTCCTTCAGGCTATCAATTAAGGGGGTGGATAATTGCTTACAGGTGCCTATATAACTGTGTGTAGGACTCATTCTGAGCCTGCTCAGTCTGAGGCTGTGGAACTTAGTCCAAGTGGAATTGGTCTAAGTGGTGAGTTAAAAACCAGAGTTAGAGTGAACATGTTTTGCTTTTTGTTTGCTGGGTTGCATTTTTGGGGCTTTTCCTTTTAGTTTTTTCAATCAGCTTTTTCTGTCACTTTTTAAATAGCTTCATTTTTTTCTCTGGTTCCTTCAGGCTATCAATTAAGGGGGGTGGTTAATTGCTCACAGGTGTCTATATAACTGTGTTTAGGACTCATTCTGAGCCTGTTCAGTCTGAAGCTGTGGAACTTAGTCCAAGTGGAACTGGTCTAAGTGGTGAGTTATAAACCAGAGTTAGAGTGAACAAGTCTTGCTTTTTGTTTGCTGGGTTGCATTTTTGGGGCTTTTCCTTTTAGTTTTTTCAATCACCTTTTTCTGTCACTTTTTAAATAGCTTTTTTTTTCTCTGGTTCCTTCAGGCTATCAACTAAGGGGGGTGGTTAATTGCTCACAGGTGCCTATATAACTATGTGTAGGACTCATTCTGAGCCTGCTCAGTCCGAGGCTGTGGAACTTAGTCCAAGTGGAACTGGTCTAAGTGGTGAGTTAAAAACCAGAGTTAGAGTGAACAAGACTTGCTTTTTGTTTGCTGGGTTGCATTTTTGGGGCTTTTCCTTTTAGTTTTTTCAATCATCTTTTTCTGTCACTTTTTAAATAGCTTCTTTTTTTTTTTTCTCTGGTTCCTTTAGGCTATCAATTAAGGGGGGTGGTTAATTGCTCACAGGTGTCTATATAACTGTGTGTAGGACTCATTCTGAGCCTGCTCAGTCTGAGGCTGTGGAACTTAGTCCAAGTGGAACTGGTCTAAGTGGTGAGTTATAAACCAGAGTTAGAGTGAACAAGTTTTGCTTTTTGTTTGCTGGGATGCATTTTTGGGGCTTTTCCTTTTAGTTTTTTCAATCACCCATTTTCTGTTACTTTTTAAATAGCTTTTTTAATTTTTTTCTGGTTAATTCAGGCTATCAATTAAGGGGGGTGGTTAATTGCTCACAGGTGCCTATATAACTTTGTGTAGGACTTATTCTGAGCCTGCTTAGGCTGAGGCTGTGGAGTTTAGTCCAAGTGGAACTGGTCTAAGTGGTGAGTTAAAAACCAGAGTTAGAGTGAACAAGTCTTACTTTTTGTTTGCTGGGTTGCATTTTTGGGGCTTTTCCTTTTAGTTGTTTCAATCACCTTTTTCTGTCACTTTTTAAATAGCTTTTTTTTTTCTTTGGTTCCTTCAGGCTATCAATTAAGGGGGTGGTTAATTGCTCACAGGTGCCTATATAACTGTGTGTAGGATTCATTCTGAGCCTGCTCAGTCTGAGGCTGTGGAACTTAGTCCAAGTGGAACTGGTCTAAGTGGTGAGTTAAAAACCTGAGTTAGAGTGAACAAGTCTTGCTTTTTGTTTGCTGGGTTGCATTTTTGGGGCTTTTCCTTTTAGTTTTTTCATCACCTTTTTCTGTCACTTTTTAAAAAGCTTTTTTTTTCTGGTTCCTTCAGGCTATCAATTAAGGGGGGTGGTTAATTGCTCACAGGTGCCTATATAAATGTGTGTAGGACTCATTCTGAGCCTGCTCAGTCTGAGGCTGTGGAACTTAGTCCAAGTGGAACTGGTCTAAGTGGTGAGATAAAAACGAGAGTTAGAGTGAACAAGTCTTGCTTTTTGTTTGCTGGGTTGCATTTTTGGGGCTTTTCCTTTTAGTTTTTTCAATCACCTTTTCTGTCGCTTTTAAAATAGCTTTTTTTTTTCTCTGGTTCCTTCAGGCTATCAATTAAGGGGGGTGGTTAATTGCTCACAGGTGCCTATATAACTGTGTGTAGGACTCATTCTGAGCCTGCTCAGTCTGAGGCTGTGGAACTTAGTCCAAGTGGAACTGGTCTAAGTGGTGAGTTAAAAACCAGAGTTAGAGTGAACAAGTCTTGCTTTTTGTTTGCTGGGTTGCATTTTTGGGGCTTTTCCTTTTAGTTTTTTCAATCACCTTTTTCTGTCACTTTTTAAATAGCTTTTTTTTTCTCTGGTTCATTCAGGCTATCAACTAAGGGGGGTGGTTAATTGCTCACAGGTGCCTATATAACTGTGTGTAGGACTCATTCTGAGCCTGCTCAGTCCGAGGCTGTGGAACTTAGTCCAAGTGGAACTGGTCTAAGTGGTGAGTTAAAAACGAGAGTTAGAGTGAACAAGTCTTGCTTTTTGTTTGCTGGGTTGCATTTTTGGGGCTTTTCCTTTTAGTTTTTTCAATCACCTTTTTCTGTCGCTTTTTAAATAGCTTCTTTTTTTTTTTTCTCTGGTTCCTTCAGGCTATCAATTAAGGGGGGTGGTTAATTGCTCACAGGTGCCTATATAACTTTGTGTAGGACTTATTCTGAGCCTGCTTAGGCTGAGGCTGTGGAACTTAGTCCAAGTGGAACTGGTCTAAGTGGTGAGTTAAAAACCAGAGTTAGAGTGAACAAGTCTTCCTTTTTGTTTGCTGGGTTGCATTTTTGGGGCTTTTCCTTTTAGTATTTTCAATCACCTTTTTCTTTCACTTTTTAAATAGCTTTTTTAATTTTTTTCTGGTTAATTCAGGCTATCAATTAAGGGGGGTGATTAATTGCTCACAGGTGCCTATATAACTGTGTGTAGGATTTATTCTGAGCCTGCTTAGTCTGAGGCTGCGCAGCTTAGTCCAAGTGGAACTGGTCTAAGTGGTGAGTTAAAAACCAGAGTTAGAGTGAACAAGTCTTACTTTTTGTTTGCTGGGTTGCATTTTTGGGGCTTTTCCTTTTAGTTGTTTCAATCACATTTTTCTGTCACTTTTTAAATAGCTTTTTTTTTCTCTGGGTCCTTCAGGCTATCAATTAAGGGGGTGGTTAATTGCTCACAGGTGCCTATATAACTGTGTGTAGGATTCATTCTGAGCCTGCTCAGTCTGAGGCTGTGGAACTTAGTCCAAGTGGAACTGGTCTAAGTGGTGAGTTAAAAACCAGAGTTAGAGTGAACAAGTCTTGCTTTTTTTTTGCTGGGTTGCATTTTTGGGGCTTTTCCTTTTAGTTTTTTCATCACCTTTTTCTGTCACTTTTTAAAATGCTTTTTTTTTCTGGTTCCTTCAGGCTATCAATTAAGGGGGGTGGTTAATTGCTCACAGGTGCCTATATAAATGTGTGTAGGACTCATTCTGAGCCTGCTCAGTCTGAGGCTGTGGACCTTAGTCCAAGTGGAACTGGTCTAAGTGGTGAGTTAAAAACGAGAGTTAAAGTGAACAAGTCTTGCTTTTTGTTTGCTGGGTTGCATTTTTGGGGCTTTTCCTTTTAGTTTTTTCAATCACCCATTTTCTGTCACTTTTTAAATAGCTTTTTTAATTTTTTTCTGGTTAATTCAGGCTATCAATTAAGGGGGGTGGTTAATTGCTCACAGGTGCCTATATAACTGTGTGTAGGACTTATTCTGAGCCTGCTTAGTCTGAGGCTGTGGAACTTAGTCCAAGTGGAACTGGTCTAAGTGGTGAGTTAAAAACCAGAGTTAGAGTGAACAAGTCTTGCTTTTTGTTTACTGGGTTGCATTTTTGGGGCTTTTCCTTTTAGTTTTTTCAATCACCTTTTTCTGTCACTTTTTAAATATCTTTTTTAATTTTTTTACTGGTTAATTCAGGCTATCAATTAAGGGGGGTGATTAATTGCTCACAGGTGCCTATATAACTGTGTGTAGGATTTATTCTGAGCCTGCTTAGTCTGAGGCTGTGGAACTTAGTCCAAGTGGAACTGGTCTAAGTGGTGAGTTAAAAACCAGAGTTAGAGTGAACAAGTCATGCTTTTTGTTTGCTGGGTTGCATTTTTGGGGCTTTTCCTTTTAGTTGTTTCAATCACCTTTTTCTGTCACTTTTTAAATAGCTTTTTTTTTTCTCTGGTTCCTTCAGGCTATCAATTAAGGGGGTGGTTAATTGCTTACAGGTACCTATATAACTGTGTGTAGGACTCATTCTGAGCCTGCTCAGTCTGAGGCTGTGGAACTTAGTCCAAGTGGAATTGGTCTAAGTGGTGAGTTAAAAACCAGAGTTAGAGTTAACATGTTTTGCTTTTTGTTTGCTGGGTTGCATTTTTGGGGCTTTTCCTTTTAGTTTTTTCAATCACCTTTTTCTGTCACTTTTTAAATAACTTCATTTTTTTTCTCTGGTTCCTTCAGGCTATCAATTAAGGGGGGTGGTTAATTGCTCACAGGTGTCTATATAACTGTGTGTAGGACTCATTCTGAGCCTGTTCAGTCTGAGGCTGTGGAACTTAGTCCAAGTGGAACTGGTCTAAGTGGTGAGTTATAAACCAGAGTTAGAGTGAACAAGTCTTGCTTTTTGTTTGCTGGGTTGCATTTTTGGGGCTTTTCCTTTTAGTATTTTCAATCACCTTTTTCTGTCACTTTTTAATTAGCTTTTTTAATTTTTTTCTGGTTAATTCAGGCTATCAATTAAGGGGGGTGGTTAATTGCTCACAGGTGTCTATATAACTGTGTGTAGGACTCATTCTGAGCCTGTTCAGTCTGAGGCTGTGGAACTTAGTCCAAGTGGAACTGGTCTAAGTGGTGAGTTAAAAACCAGAGTTAGAGTGAACAAGTCTTACTGTTTGTTTGCTGGGTTGCATTTTTGGGGCTTTTCCTTTTAGTTTTTTCAATCACCTTTTTCTGTCACTTTTTAAATAGCTTTTTTTTTCTGGTTCCTTCAGGATATCAATTAAGGGGGGTGGTTAATTGCTCACAGGTGCCTATATAACTGTGTGTAGGACTCATTCTGTGCCTGCTCAGTCTGAGGCTGTGGAACTTAGTCCAAGTGGAACTTGTCTAAGTGGTGAGTTAAAAACCAGAGTTAGAGTGAACAAGTCTTCCTTTTTGTTTGCTGGGTTGCATTTTTGGGGCTTTTCCTTTTAGTTTTTTCAATCACCTTTTTCTGTCACTTTTTAAATAGCTTTTTTTTCTCTGGTTCCTTCATGCTATTAATTAAGGGGGTGGTTAATTGCTCACAGGTTCCTATATAACTGTGTGTAGGACTCATTCTGAGCCTGCTCATCCTGAGGCTGTGGAACTTAATCCAAGTGGAACTGGTCTAAGTGGTGAGTTAAAAACCAAAGTTAGAAACAAGTCTTGCTTTTTGTTTGCTTGGTTTCATTTTGGGGGATTTTCCTTTTAGTTTTTTCAATCACCTTTTCCTGTCACTTTTTAAATAGCTTTTTTTTTTTCCCTGGTTCCTTCAGACTATCAATTAAGGGGGGTGGTTAATTGCTCACAGGTGCCTATATAATTGTGTGTAGGACTCATTCTGAACCTGCTCAGTCTAAGGCTGTGGAACTTAGATCAAGTATAACTGATCTAAGTGGTGAGTTAAAAGCCAGAGTTAGAGTGAACAAGTCTTGCTTTTTGTTTGCTGGGTTGCATTTTTGGGGCTTTTCCTTTTAGTTTTTTCAATCACCTTTTCTGTCGCTTTTAAAATAGCTTTTTTTTTTCTCTGGTTCCTTCAGGCTATCAATTAAGGGGGGTGGTTAATTGCTCACAGGTGCCTATATAACTTTGTGTAGGACTCATTCTGAGCCTGCTCAGTCTGAGGCTGTGGAACTTAGTCCAAGTGGAACTGGTCTAAGTGGTGAGTTAAAAACCAGAGTTAGAGTGAACAAGTCTTGCTTTTTGATTGCTGGGTTGCATTTTTGGGGCTTTTCCTTTTAGTTTTTTCAATCACCTTTTTCTGTCACTTTTTAAATAGCTTTTTTTTTCTCTGGTTCCTTCAGGCTATCAACTAAGGGGGGTGGTTAATTGCTCACAGGTGCCTATATAACTGTGTGTAGGACTCATTCTGAGCCTGCTCAGTCTGAGGCTGTGGAACTTAGTCCAAGTGGAACTGGTCTAAGTGGTGAGTTAAAAACCAGAGTTAGAGTGAACAAGTCTTGCTTTTTGTTTGCTGGGTTACATTTTTGGGGCGTTTCCTTTTAGTATTTTCAATCACCCTTTTCTGTCACATTTTAAATAGCTTTTTTTTTTTCCCTGGTTCCTTCAGGCTATCAATTAAGGGGGGCGGTTAATTGCTCACAGGTGCCTATATAACTGTGTTTAGGACTCATTCTGAGCCTGCTCAGTCCGAGGCTGTGGAACTTAGTCCAAGTGGAACTGGTCTAAGTGGTGAGTTAAAAACAAGAGTTAGAGTGAACAAGTCTTGCTTTTTGTTTGCTGGGTTGCATTTTTGGGGCTTTTCCTTTTAGTTTTTTCAATCACCTTTTTCTGTCGCTTTTTAAATAGCTTCTTTTTTTTTTTTCTCTGGTTCCTTCAGGCTATCAATTAAGGGGGGTGGTTAATTGCTCACAGGTGTCTATATAACTGTGTGTAGGACTCATTCTGAGCCTGCTCAGTCTGAGGCTGTGGAACTTAGTCCAAGTGGAACTGGTCTAAGTGGTGAGTTATAAACCAGAGTTAGAGTGAACAAGTCTTGCTTTTTGTTTGCTGGGTTGCATTTTTGGGGCTTTTCCTTTTAGTTTTTTCAATCACCCATTTTCTTTCACTTTTTAAATAGCTTTTTAATTTTTTTTCTGGTTAATTCAGGCTATCAATTAAGGGGGGTGGTTAATTGCTCACAGGTGCCTATATAACTGTGTGTAGGACTTATTCTGAGCCATCTTAATCTGAGGCTGTGGAACTTTGTCCAAGTGGAACTGGTCTAAGTGGTGAGTTAAAAACCAGAGTTAGAGTGAACAAGTCTTGCTTTTTGTTTGCTGGGTTGCATTTTTGGGGCTTTTCCTTTTAGTTTTTTCAATCACCTTTTTCTGTCACTTTTAAAATAGCTTTTTTTTTTCTCTGGTTCCTTCAGGCTATCAATTAAGGGGGGTGGTTAATTGCTCACAGGTGCCTATATAACTGTGTGTAGGACTCATTCTGAGCCTGCTCAGTCTGAGGCTGTGGAACTTAGTCCAAGTGGAACTGGTCTAAGTGGTGAGTTAAAAACCAGAGTTAGAGTGAACAAGTCTTGCTTTTTGTTTGCTGGGTTGCATTTTTGGGGCTTTTCCTTTTAGTTTTTTCAATCACCTTTTTTCTGTCACTTTTTAAATAGCTTGTTTTTCTCTGGTTCCTTCAGGCTATCAACTAAGGGGGGTGGCTAATTGCTCACAGGTGCCTATACAACTGTGTGTAGGACTCATTCTGAGCCTGCTCAGTCTGAGGCTGTGGAACATAATCCAAGATTAACTGGTCTAAGTGGTGAGTTAAAAACCAGAGTTAGAGTGAACAAGTCTTGCTTTTTGTTTGCTGCTTTGCATTTTTGGGGCTTTTCCTTTTAGTTTTTTCAATCACCTTTTTCTGTCACTTTTTTAATAGCTTTTTTTTTTCTCTGGTTCCTTCAGGCTATCAATTAAGGGGGGTGGTTAATTGCTCACAGGTGCCTATATAACTGTGTGTAGGACTCATTCTGGGCCTGCTCAGTCTGAGGCTGTGGAACTTAGTCCAAGTGGAACTGGTCTAAGTGGTGAGTTAAAAACCAGAGTTAGAGTGAACAAGTCTTGCTTTTTGTTTGCTGGGTTGCATTTTTAGGGCTTTTCCTTTTAGTTGTTTCAATCAACTTTTTCTGTCACTTTTTAAATAGCTTTTTTTTTTTCTCTGGTTCCTTCAGGCTATCAATTAAGGGGGTGGATAATTGCTTACAGGTGCCTATATAACTGTGTGTAGGACTCATTCTGAGCCTGCTCAGTCTGAGGCTGTGGAACTTAGTCCAAGTGGAATTGGTCTAAGTGGTGAGTTAAAAACCAGAGTTAGAGTGAACATGTTTTGCTTTTTGTTTGCTGGGTTGCATTTTTGGGGCTTTTCCTTTTAGTTTTTTCAATCAGCTTTTTCTGTCACTTTTTAAATAGCTTCATTTTTTTCTCTGGTTCCTTCAGGCTATCAATTAAGGGGGGTGGTTAATTGCTCACAGGTGTCTATATAACTGTGTTTAGGACTCATTCTGAGCCTGTTCAGTCTGAAGCTGTGGAACTTAGTCCAAGTGGAACTGGTCTAAGTGGTGAGTTATAAACCAGAGTTAGAGTGAACAAGTCTTGCTTTTTGTTTGCTGGGTTGCATTTTTGGGGCTTTTCCTTTTAGTTTTTTCAATCACCTTTTTCTGTCACTTTTTAAATAGCTTTTTTTTTCTCTGGTTCCTTCAGGCTATCAACTAAGGGGGGTGGTTAATTGCTCACAGGTGCCTATATAACTATGTGTAGGACTCATTCTGAGCCTGCTCAGTCCGAGGCTGTGGAACTTAGTCCAAGTGGAACTGGTCTAAGTGGTGAGTTAAAAACCAGAGTTAGAGTGAACAAGACTTGCTTTTTGTTTGCTGGGTTGCATTTTTGGGGCTTTTCCTTTTAGTTTTTTCAATCATCTTTTTCTGTCACTTTTTAAATAGCTTCTTTTTTTTTTTTCTCTGGTTCCTTTAGGCTATCAATTAAGGGGGGTGGTTAATTGCTCACAGGTGTCTATATAACTGTGTGTAGGACTCATTCTGAGCCTGCTCAGTCTGAGGCTGTGGAACTTAGTCCAAGTGGAACTGGTCTAAGTGGTGAGTTATAAACCAGAGTTAGAGTGAACAAGTTTTGCTTTTTGTTTGCTGGGATGCATTTTTGGGGCTTTTCCTTTTAGTTTTTTCAATCACCCATTTTCTGTTACTTTTTAAATAGCTTTTTTAATTTTTTTCTGGTTAATTCAGGCTATCAATTAAGGGGGGTGGTTAATTGCTCACAGGTGCCTATATAACTTTGTGTAGGACTTATTCTGAGCCTGCTTAGGCTGAGGCTGTGGAGTTTAGTCCAAGTGGAACTGGTCTAAGTGGTGAGTTAAAAACCAGAGTTAGAGTGAACAAGTCTTACTTTTTGTTTGCTGGGTTGCATTTTTGGGGCTTTTCCTTTTAGTTGTTTCAATCACCTTTTTCTGTCACTTTTTAAATAGCTTTTTTTTTTCTTTGGTTCCTTCAGGCTATCAATTAAGGGGGTGGTTAATTGCTCACAGGTGCCTATATAACTGTGTGTAGGATTCATTCTGAGCCTGCTCAGTCTGAGGCTGTGGAACTTAGTCCAAGTGGAACTGGTCTAAGTGGTGAGTTAAAAACCTGAGTTAGAGTGAACAAGTCTTGCTTTTTGTTTGCTGGGTTGCATTTTTGGGGCTTTTCCTTTTAGTTTTTTCATCACCTTTTTCTGTCACTTTTTAAAAAGCTTTTTTTTTCTGGTTCCTTCAGGCTATCAATTAAGGGGGGTGGTTAATTGCTCACAGGTGCCTATATAAATGTGTGTAGGACTCATTCTGAGCCTGCTCAGTCTGAGGCTGTGGAACTTAGTCCAAGTGGAACTGGTCTAAGTGGTGAGATAAAAACGAGAGTTAGAGTGAACAAGTCTTGCTTTTTGTTTGCTGGGTTGCATTTTTGGGGCTTTTCCTTTTAGTTTTTTCAATCACCTTTTCTGTCGCTTTTAAAATAGCTTTTTTTTTTCTCTGGTTCCTTCAGGCTATCAATTAAGGGGGGTGGTTAATTGCTCACAGGTGCCTATATAACTGTGTGTAGGACTCATTCTGAGCCTGCTCAGTCTGAGGCTGTGGAACTTAGTCCAAGTGGAACTGGTCTAAGTGGTGAGTTAAAAACCAGAGTTAGAGTGAACAAGTCTTGCTTTTTGTTTGCTGGGTTGCATTTTTGGGGCTTTTCCTTTTAGTTTTTTCAATCACCTTTTTCTGTCACTTTTTAAATAGCTTTTTTTTTCTCTGGTTCATTCAGGCTATCAACTAAGGGGGGTGGTTAATTGCTCACAGGTGCCTATATAACTGTGTGTAGGACTCATTCTGAGCCTGCTCAGTCCGAGGCTGTGGAACTTAGTCCAAGTGGAACTGGTCTAAGTGGTGAGTTAAAAACGAGAGTTAGAGTGAACAAGTCTTGCTTTTTGTTTGCTGGGTTGCATTTTTGGGGCTTTTCCTTTTAGTTTTTTCAATCACCTTTTTCTGTCGCTTTTTAAATAGCTTCTTTTTTTTTTTTCTCTGGTTCCTTCAGGCTATCAATTAAGGGGGGTGGTTAATTGCTCACAGGTGCCTATATAACTTTGTGTAGGACTTATTCTGAGCCTGCTTAGGCTGAGGCTGTGGAACTTAGTCCAAGTGGAACTGGTCTAAGTGGTGAGTTAAAAACCAGAGTTAGAGTGAACAAGTCTTCCTTTTTGTTTGCTGGGTTGCATTTTTGGGGCTTTTCCTTTTAGTATTTTCAATCACCTTTTTCTTTCACTTTTTAAATAGCTTTTTTAATTTTTTTCTGGTTAATTCAGGCTATCAATTAAGGGGGGTGATTAATTGCTCACAGGTGCCTATATAACTGTGTGTAGGATTTATTCTGAGCCTGCTTAGTCTGAGGCTGCGCAGCTTAGTCCAAGTGGAACTGGTCTAAGTGGTGAGTTAAAAACCAGAGTTAGAGTGAACAAGTCTTACTTTTTGTTTGCTGGGTTGCATTTTTGGGGCTTTTCCTTTTAGTTGTTTCAATCACATTTTTCTGTCACTTTTTAAATAGCTTTTTTTTTCTCTGGGTCCTTCAGGCTATCAATTAAGGGGGTGGTTAATTGCTCACAGGTGCCTATATAACTGTGTGTAGGATTCATTCTGAGCCTGCTCAGTCTGAGGCTGTGGAACTTAGTCCAAGTGGAACTGGTCTAAGTGGTGAGTTAAAAACCAGAGTTAGAGTGAACAAGTCTTGCTTTTTTTTTGCTGGGTTGCATTTTTGGGGCTTTTCCTTTTAGTTTTTTCATCACCTTTTTCTGTCACTTTTTAAAATGCTTTTTTTTTCTGGTTCCTTCAGGCTATCAATTAAGGGGGGTGGTTAATTGCTCACAGGTGCCTATATAAATGTGTGTAGGACTCATTCTGAGCCTGCTCAGTCTGAGGCTGTGGACCTTAGTCCAAGTGGAACTGGTCTAAGTGGTGAGTTAAAAACGAGAGTTAAAGTGAACAAGTCTTGCTTTTTGTTTGCTGGGTTGCATTTTTGGGGCTTTTCCTTTTAGTTTTTTCAATCACCCATTTTCTGTCACTTTTTAAATAGCTTTTTTAATTTTTTTCTGGTTAATTCAGGCTATCAATTAAGGGGGGTGGTTAATTGCTCACAGGTGCCTATATAACTGTGTGTAGGACTTATTCTGAGCCTGCTTAGTCTGAGGCTGTGGAACTTAGTCCAAGTGGAACTGGTCTAAGTGGTGAGTTAAAAACCAGAGTTAGAGTGAACAAGTCTTGCTTTTTGTTTACTGGGTTGCATTTTTGGGGCTTTTCCTTTTAGTTTTTTCAATCACCTTTTTCTGTCACTTTTTAAATATCTTTTTTAATTTTTTTACTGGTTAATTCAGGCTATCAATTAAGGGGGGTGATTAATTGCTCACAGGTGCCTATATAACTGTGTGTAGGATTTATTCTGAGCCTGCTTAGTCTGAGGCTGTGGAACTTAGTCCAAGTGGAACTGGTCTAAGTGGTGAGTTAAAAACCAGAGTTAGAGTGAACAAGTCATGCTTTTTGTTTGCTGGGTTGCATTTTTGGGGCTTTTCCTTTTAGTTGTTTCAATCACCTTTTTCTGTCACTTTTTAAATAGCTTTTTTTTTTCTCTGGTTCCTTCAGGCTATCAATTAAGGGGGTGGTTAATTGCTTACAGGTACCTATATAACTGTGTGTAGGACTCATTCTGAGCCTGCTCAGTCTGAGGCTGTGGAACTTAGTCCAAGTGGAATTGGTCTAAGTGGTGAGTTAAAAACCAGAGTTAGAGTTAACATGTTTTGCTTTTTGTTTGCTGGGTTGCATTTTTGGGGCTTTTCCTTTTAGTTTTTTCAATCACCTTTTTCTGTCACTTTTTAAATAACTTCATTTTTTTTCTCTGGTTCCTTCAGGCTATCAATTAAGGGGGGTGGTTAATTGCTCACAGGTGTCTATATAACTGTGTGTAGGACTCATTCTGAGCCTGTTCAGTCTGAGGCTGTGGAACTTAGTCCAAGTGGAACTGGTCTAAGTGGTGAGTTATAAACCAGAGTTAGAGTGAACAAGTCTTGCTTTTTGTTTGCTGGGTTGCATTTTTGGGGCTTTTCCTTTTAGTATTTTCAATCACCTTTTTCTGTCACTTTTTAATTAGCTTTTTTAATTTTTTTCTGGTTAATTCAGGCTATCAATTAAGGGGGGTGATTAATTGCTCACAGGTGCCTATATAACTGTGTGTAGGATTTATTCTGAGCCTGCTTACTCTGAGGCTGTGGAACTTAGTCCAAATGGAACTGGTCTAAGTGGTGAGTTAAAAACCAGAGTTAGAGTGAACAAGTCTTACTGTTTGTTTGCTGGGTTGCATTTTTGGGGCTTTTCCTTTTAGTTTTTTCAATCACCTTTTTCTGTCACTTTTTAAATAGCTTTTTTTTTCTGGTTCCTTCAGGATATCAATTAAGGGGGGTGGTTAATTGCTCACAGGTGCCTATATAACTGTGTGTAGGACTCATTCTGTGCCTGCTCAGTCTGAGGCTGTGGAACTTAGTCCAAGTGGAACTTGTCTAAGTGGTGAGTTAAAAACCAGAGTTAGAGTGAACAAGTCTTCCTTTTTGTTTGCTGGGTTGCATTTTTGGGGCTTTTCCTTTTAGTTTTTTCAATCACCTTTTTCTGTCACTTTTTAAATAGCTTTTTTTTCTCTGGTTCCTTCATGCTATTAATTAAGGGGGTGGTTAATTGCTCACAGGTTCCTATATAACTGTGTGTAGGACTCATTCTGAGCCTGCTCATCCTGAGGCTGTGGAACTTAATCCAAGTGGAACTGGTCTAAGTGGTGAGTTAAAAACCAAAGTTAGAAACAAGTCTTGCTTTTTGTTTGCTTGGTTTCATTTTGGGGGATTTTCCTTTTAGTTTTTTCAATCACCTTTTCCTGTCACTTTTTAAATAGCTTTTTTTTTTTCCCTGGTTCCTTCAGACTATCAATTAAGGGGGGTGGTTAATTGCTCACAGGTGCCTATATAATTGTGTGTAGGACTCATTCTGAACCTGCTCAGTCTAAGGCTGTGGAACTTAGATCAAGTATAACTGATCTAAGTGGTGAGTTAAAAGCCAGAGTTAGAGTGAACAAGTCTTGCTTTTTGTTTGCTGGGTTGCATTTTTGGGGCTTTTCCTTTTAGTTTTTTCAATCACCTTTTCTGTCGCTTTTAAAATAGCTTTTTTTTTCTCTGGTTCCTTCAGGCTATCAATTAAGGGGGTGGTTAATTGCTCACAGGTGCCTATATAACTTTGTGTAGGACTCATTCTGAGCCTGCTCAGTCTGAGGCTGTGGAACTTAGTCCAAGTGGAACTGGTCTAAGTGGTGAGTTAAAAACCAGAGTTAGAGTGAACAAGTCTTGCTTTTTGATTGCTGGGTTGCATTTTTGGGGCTTTTCCTTTTAGTTTTTTCAATCACCTTTTTCTGTCACTTTTTAAATAGCTTTTTTTTTCTCTGGTTCCTTCAGGCTATCAACTAAGGGGGGTGGTTAATTGCTCACAGGTGCCCATATAACTGTGTGTAGGACTCATTCTGAGCCTGCTCAGTCTGAGGCTGTGGAACTTAGTCCAAGTGGAACTGGTCTAAGTGGTGAGTTAAAAACCAGAGTTAGAGTGAACAAGTCTTGCTTTTTGTTTGCTGGGTTGCATTTTTGGGGCGTTTCCTTTTAGTATTTTCAATCACCCTTTTCTGTCACATTTTAAATAGCTTTTTTTTTTTCCCTGGTTGCTTCAGGCTATCAATTAAGGGGGGTGGTTAATTGCTCACAGGTGCCTATATAACTGTGTTTAGGACTCATTCTGAGCCTGCTCAGTCCGAGGCTGTGGAACTTAGTCCAAGTGGAACTGGTCTAAGTGGTGAGTTAAAAACAAGAGTTAGAGTGAACAAGTCTTGCTTTTTGTTTGCTGGGTTGCATTTTTGGGGCT
The DNA here is from genome assembly GCF_042186555.1 of Aquarana catesbeiana. Lineage (NCBI taxonomy): Eukaryota > Metazoa > Chordata > Amphibia > Anura > Ranidae > Aquarana > Aquarana catesbeiana. The sequence goes on from NC_133334.1 coordinate 145,958,321, forward strand.
TTTCCTTTTAGTTTTTTCAATCACCTTTTTCTGTCGCTTTTTAAATAGCTTCTTTTTTTTTTTTCTCTGGTTCCTTCAGGCTATCAATTAAGGGGGGTGGTTAATTGCTCACAGGTGTCTATATAACTGTGTGTAGGACTCATTCTGAGCCTGCTCAGTCTGAGGCTGTGGAACTTAGTCCAAGTGGAACTGGTCTAAGTGGTGAGTTATAAACCAGAGTTAGAGTGAACAAGTCTTGCTTTTTGTTTGCTGGGTTGCATTTTTGGGGCTTTTCCTTTTAGTTTTTTCAATCACCCATTTTCTTTCACTTTTTAAATAGCTTTTTTAATTTTTTTCTGGTTAATTCAGGCTATCAATTAAGGGGGGTGGTTAATTGCTCACAGGTGCCTATATAACTGTGTGTAGGACTTATTCTGAGCCTGCTTAATCTGAGGCTGTGGAACTTTGTCCAAGTGGAACTGGTCTAAGTGGTGAGTTAAAAACCAGAGTTAGAGTGAACAAGTCTTGCTTTTTGTTTGCTGGGTTGCATTTTTGGGGCTTTTCCTTTTAGTTTTTTCATCACCTTTTTCTGTCACTTTTTAAATAGCTTTTTTAATTTTTTTCTGGTTAATTCAGGCTATCAATTAAGGGGGGTGATTAATTGCTCACAGGTGCCTATATAACTGTGTGTAGGACTCATTCTGAGCCTGCTCAGTCTGAGGCTGTGGAACTTAGTCCAAGTGGAACTGGTCTAAGTGGTGAGTTAAAAACCAGAGTTAGAGTGAACAAGTCTTGCTTTTTGTTTGCTGGGTTGCATTTTTGGGGCTTTTCCTTTTAGTTTTTTCAATCACCTTTTTCTGTCACTTTTTAAATAGCTTTTTTTTCTATGGTTCCTTCAGGCTATCGATTAAGGGGGTGGTTAATTGCTCACAGGTGCCTATATAATTGTGTGTAGGACTCATTCTGAGCCTGCTCAGTCTGAGGCTGTGGAACTTAGTCCAAGTGGAACTGGTCTAAGTGGTGAGTTAAAAACCAGAGTTAGAAACAAGTCTTGCTTTTTGTTTGCTGGGTTGCATTTTTGGGGATTTTCCTTTTAGTTTTTTCAATCACCTTTTTCTGTCACTTTTTAAATAGCTTTTTTTTTTCTCTGGTTCCTTCAGGCTATCAATTAAGGGGGGTGGATTATTGCTCACAGGTGCCTATATAACTGTGTGTAGGACTCATTCTGAGCCTGCTCAGTCTGAGGCTGTGGAACTTAGTCCAGGTGGAACTGGTCTAAGTGGTGAGTTAAAAACCAGAGTTAGAGTGAACAAGTCTTGCTTTTTGTTTGCTGGGTTGCATTTTTGGGGCTTTTCCTTTTAGTTTTTTCAATCACCTTTTTCTGTCACTTTTTAAATAGCTTTTTTTTTTTCTATTTTTCCTGCAGGCTATCAATTAAGGGGGGTGGTTTATTGCTCACAGGTGCCTATATAACTGTGTGTAGGACTTATTCTGAGCCTGCTCAGTCTGAGGCTGTGTAACTTAATCCAAGTGGAACTGGTCTAAGTGGTGAGTTAAAAACCAGAGTTAGAGTGAGCAAGTCTTGCTTTTTGTTTGCTGGGTTGCATTTTTGGGGCTTTTCCTTTTAGTTTTTTCAATCACCTTTTTCTGTCACTTTTTAAATAGCTTTTTTTTCTCTATGGTTCCTTCAGGCTATCAATTAAGGGTGGTAGTTAATTGCTCACTGGTGCCTATATAACTGTGTGTAGGACTCATTCTGAGCCCGTGGAACTTAGTCCAAGTGGAACTGATCTAAGTGGTGAGTTAAAAGCCAGAGTTAGAGTGAACAAGTCTTGCTTTTTGTTTGCTGGGTTGCATTTTTGGGGCTTTTCCTTTTAGTTTTTTCAATCACCTTTTTCTGTCACTTTTAAAATAGCTTTTTTTTTCTGGTTCCTTCAGGCTATCAATTAAGGGGATTGGTTAATTGCTCACAGGTGCCTATATAACTGTGTGTAGGACTCATTCTGAGCCTTCTCAGTCTGAGGCTGTGGAAGTTAGTCCAAGTGGAACTGGTCTAAGTGGTGAGTTAAAAACCAGAGTTAGAGTGAACAAGTCTTGCTTTTTGTTTGCTGGGTTGCATTTTTGGGGTTTTTCCTTTTAGTTTTTTCAATCACCTTTTTCTGTCACTTTTTAAATAGCTTTTTCTTTCTCTGGTTCCTTCAGGCTATCAACTAAGGGGGGAGGTTAATTGCTCACAGGTGCCTATATAACTGTGTGTAGGACTCATTCTGAGCCTGCTCAGTCTGAGGCTGTGGAATTTAGTCCAAGTGGAACTGGTCTAAGTGGTGAGTTAAAAACCAGAGTTAGAGTGAACAAGTCTTGCTTTTTGTTTGCTGGGTTGCATTTTCGGGGCTTTTCCTTTTAGTTTTTACAATCACCTTTTTTCTGTCACTTTTTAAATAGCTTTTTTTTTCTGCTTCCTTCAGGCTATCAATTAAGGGGGGTGGTTAATTGCTCACAGGTGCCCATATAACTGTGTGTAGGACTCATTCTGAGCCTGCTCAGTCTGAGGCTGTGGAACTTAGTCCAAGTGGAACTGGTCTAAGTGGTGAGTTAAAAACCAGAGTTATGCCCCGTACACACGGTCGGATTTTCCGATAAAAAATGTCCGATCGGAGCGTGTTGTCGAAAATTCTGACCGTGTGTGGGCTCCATCGGACATTTTCCATCGGATTTTCCGACACACAAAGTTGGAGAGCAGGAGATAAAATTTTTCCGACAACAAAATCCGATCACGTCAATTCCGACCGTGTGTGGCCTGTTCCGATGCACAAAGTGCCACGCATGCTCAGAAGAAATTCCGACATGGAACAGCTCGGTCTGGTAAACTTAGTGTTCGCAATGGATACAGCACTTTTGTCACGCTGCAATGTTAAAAATGGTTTAATACAGCGCACTCTCTTCTTCTTTATAATGTGACAAGAATTAAGTCGTTTTGCTGCTCATATTCACACACGCTTCTCACAAACCTATTTCGTTACTATTTATCGTGATTCACTCAATATATTTTGATTTCTCACATCTGACAACATTATTTTAGTGTAATTTTTTTTTTTTTTTTGGCTTTAATGTAGTTTTTTTTGTGTTTGTATTTTTTTGAAGGGTGTTTTTTTTTCTATTTAATTTGTTTCTATTTAATCTGTAGGAGATTGTTTTGTGTTGTTGTCCCTTGTTAATTTCACATTTAATGTTAGAAATGTACCTGAATCCTCACCAACAAACTGTCCTTTTTGGATGAAAACACACACCGGAGAGTAGAATTTCCAAAAATAAAACTTTTATTAAGGGCTCACAACTAAACAAAGAGGGAGGCAATGCTGGAGAAACAGCAGAAATTGGCAAAGCCTTGGATCCCCAGGGCAGACATCAAAAATTTTCAAGCAAAATTGGTGGCCTGAGGAGTCCTTATCTAAGGGAGGGCAGTCTGGTCCAGAAGTCCCAGAGATCCGGAAAGCAGCAGATGACATCTGTGTCCCCAGGCTGTGGTCATACGAGAGACTGCAGCTTCTGTCAGACCAGACTGAACCCAGGGTCATCACTCTCAGGTCTTCTTTCCATGCTTCCTTCCACACGGTGGCTGTGGTGGTGGAGTTGTGGCAGCAGGAGGAGGAGGAGGAGGATGGTCCAACTCAATCACGTTGGTCTTGGGTGTTAGTTCCCCACTCACCCCCTTAGTTAGAACTTTATAAATCAGTTGCTCACACAGGAGGTGTTGACTCTCCTGCATGCCCTACAGTTTGGTGGCAGCCATGCAGGCAAAGGCCTCTTCAGGAGTGGGTAAGGCTCTGAGGGACGCAGAAGCCTCCTGAATGAGCCTGAACGCTGAATCCTGCATGGGAGTCGTCTTCCTCGCTCTTTTATATGGAAGGCGGAGGGGAGGAACCTGCGATTCTGTCAGGCTGCGACTTGTCCCAGGCTTCTCTTGGCTGACACTTAGCCCCGCCTCCTCCTGGCTGCCACTAATCCCTGCCTCCTCCTGACTGCCACATTCCACAACCTCCTCCTGGCTGAGGTCTTCCTGTGTATGAAAAAGGGACATAGTTTTAGTATTTTCTTCATCAATCACACACAATTTTAACCTCCTGACTGTTGTAAATTGAATGTTAACAAATATAACAGACTATCATTCTGAGCCCAGCATTTTTGTTTCTTTTAACAATTTTGGGTGCCCACTACTGTCTATTAATATTTAAAACACTTTTTTCAATCACCAATTAGTGATCAATCATAACATCTAGTAAACATCATTTCTTTATTGACCAGAAATCAGTAGAAGAATGCTATACCTGGCTCCAGCTGGGCTCCTCCACTTCTTCCTGGCTGGAAGGCCCAGGTTGGACATCGGAAGCCTCATCTGGGGTGGAAGGAAGTGTGGAAGGAAGAGTAGAGAGGGATTCCCTGACTTCATTGTGGTCTGACAGAAATCGCAGTCTCTCATAGTACCACAGCCTGGAGACATAAACGTCATCTGCTGCAGCTCCGGACCTCTGGGAATCTGTGACCTTCTTGCGCTCCCTAAGATAAGTGCTCCTCTGGCCACCAATTTTGTTTTTTAAATAGGGGATGGTTGCTGTGGGGACCACCGGCTTCACCAACTCCAGCAGTTTCTCCAGCGCTGCCTGCCTCTTTTGTTTATTGTTATAATGGGGGTGTCTCACCTGCCACAGACAGGGCAGCTCCCTGTATTTGTCTATGAACAGGGGGAGGAAATTGTGGTTGTTGAACCCATCCATTTTCTCTGCAAGACACAACACAAGACAAACCCTAAGGTCAGGCCAAACTCCCCTAATCTTGTTAAAATATAGGCTTCCATTTCGAAGCAGTATAGGTGCAAGTTTAGATCTTACCTTCGTTATCACAATCGGCACCTCCGATGCTCCTTCCTCCGCTCACAGATCGTACGTAAGACACACGCGTGTTACGCTTTATACACACTGCGCATGCATGTAACTCCGCCCGCCCCTGACGTTCTTTCTAGTCTATTCCCCGCCCCTTTTCGATCTGCGCAGTGGGGGAAGAGCACATGGCGGATACACAGCAGGATCGTGCTAATTGTAGCAACGAGGAGGAGGAGGAGGAGGAAAGCCCGGATCCGGAAACGTCCCAATCCAGAAGGAGATTTAAGGCCTCAAATATGTCCTTTCGGGAGATGTTGGAGATGGTGGACATCCTGAAGAAGGCCGACTATGATGGAAAGTATGGACCTTATCCCAACCCCAATGTCAGAAAGGCCAAGATCATTGCGAAAGTGGTCAAGAGTCTGCACCGGAAATTCGGGGTACGACGATCGAAAGATCAGCTCAGGAAATGGTGGTCGGACCTGAAATTACGAGAACATGAGCAGTACAGAAAGATCCGAAGAGTGCTGCAAAAAAGTAAGTAGTTGTGCTGTGTGTAACGAGCCCCTTGCTCTCTCGGTTCCACTGTCCCGACACTCCTCTGCAGCTATTGAATCAGATTGCAACGTCTGATGGTTCGGTCATCCGATGCTCCGGGACTAGAACTTCAGCTCTGTGCCATTCTAGTCCAGTTGTGATAGCTCAGAACAAACGCCAGGCAGGCTGTATGTAAGTTCAACCAGGAATCTGTATTTATTGCAATATACATGCTCTTTTATACACTAAAAGAGGAGGTGCAGACCTCCTGCTCATATTACTCTAACAATACAGCTGTAACCTAATTAACCTAATTAACATGAGCTAATTAACTAATCCCTTTAGACAGCCTAGATGACTCAGACATGACCGTTAGGCCAGACTGGCCGTCTTGTAGTTCAGAAAATCCAATCAACATTATCACAATCAACATAGACTCTTCTTCACACAATAGCAGAGTTAATTAACACAAATAACAATGAGGATCTAATGACTCTTAGATCCCATAGTAGACTTATTTACAATACACATTTTAGCAGACAATAGATAGACAGGTGTTGGAATTTACATCAGCATCTCCTAACAGTATCTGTCCCAGCATTATGAATCAGCCACTATTCCAATATGGCAAATCCAGGGTCCCCAGACATACAGCTCACAAAGAGAACCGTTCCCCCAAATGCAAGGGCCCCCGATCAATGGGCAAGAGGCTAGCATACAGTCCCCTCCAAAAGTCTCTTTCCCGGCTAGGTCTGTCACACTGTGTTCCTATTCTTTTGATGTTTATTACGTTCGTGCTGCTCCATGTGCTTTTAGTAACTTTTGTACAGTTTAAAATGGCAACTTTCATGTTCATGGGCACATTATTCGTTCGTATCAAACATTTTTCTTTTGGCCTATAAAACACCATTGTTTAGGCCATATGCATTTGGCCACCATTTTTACACCCTATACTTGTCTGAAACGAATTTGGTTGTGTAGATGGCTTTGTTACTAGAATGAAATGCAAACTAGAATTTGTGTAAGGAGAGGACACTCAGCAGCTGTTTTCACATCTGGACACTGGAGCACTAATGTGGGACACAAGAACACCATTTTTATTAGGGGGCCACACAGGTGCTCCAGTGTATACTATGGGGGGGCTACATCTGTGAAGCTTGTACCAAACAGGTAAAGTATTGAAGCTTGACAAAGGACACTGAAAATGCTACATTTTGGAACTCTGCTAAAATTGACAATTGTAACCCACTTTCAAGCAATGTTTACTATTTCTAGTTCTGCCATCAAATATCTGTGTGCTAATTATACCATTTTGTTTTACATAGGGGATAAAAGACTCGGAGGACACCCCTCATCCGAGGAGACCAGAGCCCACCCCCCTCTGGAAGAAGAGGAAATCCCCCCAACACAAGCTGAGCAGGAGGAAGAAGACGTGGTGGAACTAGTCACCACAACAGGTGAGTGTCTGCGACCACAGGCTCAGGTAAGAGATGGATGGTGGCATATTTTTGATACCTAATTTTTTTGGGGGTTCCTCTCTTTTTAGGTGATCGTGATGTTGTGGATCCAGATCCTTTCACATTCGAAAGTGCCCAGATCCTGATCGGGGAGATCATGGGGTGTAATTTACAATTGGAAAACCTCAAGAAAAACATCAATGATGTTATTAAAAAAAAAATATAAACATCGGGGGCGCATGCGCAGCGCGAACCGAGGAGGAAGCAAGGGCTGAGAGCTCCGTGAGCCACGGAGACTAACGGCACTTCCCCGGGGCGATCAACACAGGTATTTCACCCATCTCATCCCCGCACCCCCGGCGGAACACTCAGCGCATGACGGGCACTAAAAATCGCCGTGGAAAACCAGCCCAAAGATCCTTAACGACCTATTTGTTAAGAGAGAAGGAGAGAAAAATGCAGGCCCAAGATGGCGCCCGGAAAGCACAGTCACAGGCATATTCTCCTACAGCAGCCTCCTCACCATCACACTCCCAGGGAGACAGTGAGTACACATTTCAACTTACTAAGGCTGATCTGGATGAGAGTCTAACTTTAATGTATGACAAGATTGCCCAGAAATTTCAATCAGAGCTCCACAAATCTACGAACACACTGTCCCTGGAGATTGCGGCCCTGGGTAGTAGAACTGATTTACTAGAGACAAAACATGATGAGCTCACCCTGGTGTATTCTGACCTAAGAAAAGAGCATGAGTCCCTATCTGAAACGGTCCTGCAACTCCAAGCCCACACTGAGGACCTTGACAAAAGGAACCGCCGCAACAATCTTAGGGTGCGCGGAGTGCCTGAATCAGTCACCGATCTGCTACCCACGGTGCAGAAGATTTTCCAATCCCTCTTACCAAACTCCCCACTGCCGGCCTTCTCCTGCAATAGGATTCATAGGGCCCTTCACCCCCCCCCCCAGAGAAACCACCAAGGGATATAGTGCTCTGCCTTAAGGACTTCCTGATCAAAGAGGAAATACTTAGAGCCTCAAGGAACACCCCGAATATCCGACTGGAAGGCACCCCGATTCAAATTTACCCGGATATCTCCCCTACCACCCTTGATAAGCGCAGGAGAATGAAAGAGGTTACATCTGTTCTTCAAACTGCCAGTATTCGCTACCGCTGGGGCTTCCCCTTCAAGCTGCAGGTGCCCCACAATGGCACAACCTACACCATAACCACACTAGCAGAGGGAAAGGAATTACTGGTGAAGATGGGCCTTCTTGATGCGGCTTCCCTGCCCAGGCTACCCTCCACTCCACGTCACTCAGCTATTTGGGCAACCCCTCCACCTAGAAGAGACCGCCGAGATCAACGCCGTGACTGACAACAAGACACATTTTTCTTTTGTCTCTTTTTTTTTTTTTTTTTTTATTTACTTTTTCCCCCTACCCTTGTTTTTCTCTTTGTTCTTCCCCCTTCAAGGTATCAAGATATGAACATCTCCCAACATGCTTAGAGAAAATTGAACTCTCCCGGCTCATTACGGACTCCCGGTTGCATCCGCATGATTGTCCCCACACTCTTTATTGAAGAGAACTGACTGGCTCCCCGTCTGGTTAGTGACGTCAGAGCTGGTTGATTCCCCACAGGTAAATTCCTCAGACAAATTTAAGTCTGTACGGATGACACGAACACTATCATGCAGAGTGTCGGACCTTTTGGTCCGAATGGACATTTTTTTTTGGGTCCATGGGACGTTTTTTCCCATGACCCCCCGGAGCTATGTTCGGCCATTTTTTGGCCTAGTTTTCAGGTTTCCAGTCTTTTTGTTTTTTTATGTTTATGATCCTATGCTTTCGTTTTCTTTTTGTGTTATTCATATCAGATGGCTCTATCATAGTGATTTATGTGTTACTAACTCAGAGTATGGAGACGTGCAGTCCCACGGGACTGTGCGCCATAGCTGTGCCATGCCTCTGAGGAGGCCGGGTTGCTGTTTGGCTGCTCCCTCTCGGCCTGGACCCCTTATTGATCCTAGCAGATTCACTATTAAAAATCATGGGTATTAAAATAATTTCCCATAATGTAAAAGGGTTTAATACCCCTCAAAAAAGAAGAAAAGCGTTCAAAATGTATAAATCTCTTGGCGCAGATGTTATCTTGCTCCAGGAGACTCATTTTTCCAGAGATAATCACCCATCATACTTTGATAAATCTTTCAATCAAAGCTATTTCACCACGTATGGGTCCAGGTCTAGAGGGGCGGCCATTTTCATTAAAAACTCAGTGATGTTTCAGGCTCAACAGATTTATAAAGATCCCAACAGTCGTTTTGTGATAGTTCAGGGTACCATCCAGAACAAACTTCTAACTATGGCTTCAGTGTATGCCCCAAACGCCTCACAGGCTACATTCTTTAAAGAATTTTTTCAGACCTTGGATAGGTTCCACTCCCCCCACATGTTAATCGGAGGGGATTTTAACTTAGTAGCCCATTCAGGACTTGATAGAAGCCGAACATGCCCGACATCTAAGGCCTTTCCTAAATCCCTTCAACATTCTCTAAAATCCTCTCAACTCATAGATATTTGGAGAGCCCACAATATCGGCTCTAGGGAATATACATTTTATTCCCACCCCCATGACAGTTACTCCCGCCTAGATTATATTTTTGGCACCCCCTCCCTGACAGTGAACTCTACTACAGCCAACATACATGTTTGCCCCTGGTCGGACCATCACCTCGTATCCACCCATATCTCTTGTTTAGGCCTCCCACATATAGCCAGGTCCTGGCGCCTTAATGACGCACTACTCACTGATCCTGTGATTATGGCTCAGTTGATGGAACGTCTCAAAGAATATTTTAGGCTTAATAATGTAGAGAACATCTCTCCTATCTCTCTATGGGCAGCCCATAAGGCTGTGATGAGGGGCCACCTGATCGAGATTTCCACGACCCAAAAACGTCAAAAACAACAGGACACTCACAAACTCACCCTAGAATTGGAACAACTATATCATAGACACACTCAGACCCCTACGCAGGAGTTGCTCCTCCAAATCACCGAAAAAAGGAGAGCCCTAGATGATATACTGTCAGGTCAAATTGAGAAATCCCTTAGATGGTCTAAAGCACGCTTCCTCCTTTACAGTAACTCCGCTTCCACGATGTTTGCGCGAAAGCTTAAACAGTCCTCCCAATCAACCCACCTTTACAAATTAAAAGATTGCCACGGCAACCTCACCTCCCATCCAAAACATGTGCTGCAGATTTTCTCCTCCTTCTATCAAAAACTTTTTTCTGGCCCAGACCCTTCGCACCCTCCCCCCATGCAGTCCTGGTTGGATGCCCTCTCGCTTCCTCGACTTTCGGAGGAGCAATTGGGTATCCTAAATGCCCCCTGCTCATCTGAGGAAGTTGCCTCCATTATCTCCTCTCTCAAACCCTCCAAAGCCCCAGGCCCTGATGGCTTCTCTCCTGTTTATTACAAAAAATTTGCTGAATCCCTACTCCCCACTCTTACTAATATGTACAATCAAATACTTAAAGGACAGTGTTTCCCTGAAGAAATGCTGCTAGCCAACATGTCCCTCATTCCCAAACCCGGCAAAGATCATACCCTCCCCCAAAATTTTCACCCCATCTCGGTTATAAATAATGATCTAAAAATATTTGGGAGGATTCTGGCTGACAGATTGGCCAAAGTTATTACAACCCTGGTATCACCCGATCAAACTGGATTTATCCCATCGAGGCAGATCACAGATAATATCCGTTTAGCCACTAATATCCTACAGGACGCCCATATGAACTCAAACTCAGTATTGCTTTTGAGTCTAGACATAAACAAAGCATTCGACAGTGTCCTCTGGACATATTTGGATACAGTCTTATCTAAGTTTGGTTTTAGTGGGGCATTTATACATGGCTTCAAAGCCCTTTACCATAACCCGAAAACCCGAATTAAGCTTCCAGGATGTTACTCAGATTATTTTTCTCTGAGGTGTGGCACTAGGCAGGGGTGTCCTTTATCCCCGCTTCTGTTTGCGCTGGCTATGGAGCCCCTGTCTAGATCCATCTCTAATAACCCAAACATCAAAGGCTACAGAAAGGGAGATCAGGAATTTAAACTTAGCCTCTACGCGGACGACGTACTGCTATTCATTTCAGACCCCCTACTCTCCCTCCCAAACCTCATGTCCTCCCTTGATTCCTTCTATAAATTATCAGGCCTGGGCGTCAACCCCTCCAAATGTTCGGCTCTACCAATTCACCTTCCGCAACTTCTATTGACCACTCTTACAGATAAATTAAAATTCTCATGGAACCATATCTCCCTACAATATCTAGGTGTTAAACTAGCCCCCTCTTTGAAACAGCTATATTCATTGAATTATCCTCCTGCTTTTTCAAATGTTAAATACCTTTTAAATCAATGGTCCTCATATCACATATCATTTCTAGGGAGAATTCAGGCAGTGAAAATGAACATCCTCCCCAAACTCCTATTCCTCTTCAGATCCCTACCCCTATATGTTTCTCGATCAGTCCTACAGAGGGTTCAGATGGACCTGCTTAGGTTTATATGGCAAAACAAAAAGCCACGAATGGGACATGGATTGATGTATAGAGCCCAGAGAAGGGGTGGCTTGGGATGCCCAGATCTATGGAAGTACTTCCTGGCATCTCGGCTTATCCAGTTGGCACAGTGGTATTCCATCCCTGCCTCTATACCATGGTTACAATTTGAACGAGTCTCGGTGACCCCATACTACCTCCCCGGTCTTCTCTGGTCCCGCTCAATCTCCCCCAAAGATATCACCCCATTAAACAATATTGTAGGCCAATTACTTTATTTATGGTCTCTCTACCGCAAAAAATTTAAGCTACAATCAGATGTGCCCCTTTTATCCTCTTTTTTGGGAGAACCCTCATTCCCCCCCCAGCCTTTTCCTCCTGTTTGCCATATCTTAAATGGATTGAGCTGGGCTTGGTGAACCTCGCGTCTCTGTTACAGAACACCTCCTTTTGTTCCTACACTCACCTGCAGCAGACATATAATATGGGCAGATCCGAGTTTCACCAATACCTGCAAATTCGACACTTCTACTCGACTCTTATGATGGGCGGGGTGGAGATGTCGAAAACTCCCTTTGAACTTTTATGTGGAGAAGCGGCGAGGGATAAGGGGACCATCTCCGTACTTTATAGATACCTTAATGACTATAACTCCCCTCAAAAATCCTTAGCAATGGTGGCATGGGAGGTAGAGTTGGCTCAAGAGGTCCCTGACGGAGAGTGGCAAGACATGATAGACAACATGCACAAATGCACACGATCAGTGTCAATTAAGGAAACGGTACTCAAACTTCACACTAGATGGTACTACACTCCGGACCGTCTTCATAGAATGTATCCCCTGGTCTCTGGCACATGTTTTAGAGGATGCCAGGACAGGGGTACATTGCTGCACACGTTCTGGAGCTGCAAAGCCTTAGACACCGTTTGGCACAAGACTACATCTCTCATTAGGCTTCTCTCCGGTATATCACTTACTCTGACATGCCAAATGTGTCTGCTGTTTGTGGAGCTTCCAGATGTTCCCCTCCCCCTACAAAAATTAATCCACACACTTTTTAGTGCGATTCAATGGGCAATAGCATTGAACTGGAAGCGCCCCCAAGTATCCTGGTCACAGGTGATTTCTCGTATGGAGTCCATCAGGTCTATGGAGAGAATACATCATACTCTCTTAGACTCCATGCATATATTTGACCGAAAATGGAACATCTGGACAGCCCATCTGCTTAGTAACAGTCTGGAAGACCCCTCGGTACCCACGGCTGACCCTCATTAATGCAAATCTTAATTCTACTTGTTAGAACATGCCGATGGGATGCTCCTGGGCCTTCACAGCATATCTGGTCTTTATGATAATAGAAGCGTCATTTTTTGTTCCCTGACAGTAAACTCATTTAATTAGAAGTGCACATCTATCACGACTGTATGCCTCCTGTTTTTTTTTTCTTTTTTCTTTCACTGTCCGTCTTTTTATTTCCTTATTGTTTTACTACCTCTGTTTTATGGGCTTATTTAGTACATTTATGAGAACTATGGTTCACACTGTGTGTGATATAACATTCCTCTGTTGTGGGCTTTCTAGCCATCTTGATTCATGTCACCACAGTGCCTGTACACCCAGATGTTATATTTTCCCACAATAAAAACGTTTGAAAACAAAAAAAAAATATAAACATCATTGATGTTTTGGGGCGAGTTTAAAGCCCCTCCAAATCCCTTTGTTTTTTGGTGTGCTACAATGTGAAAAATGTTTTTGTGATTTTTCCCAAAGCCAAATTTGGATGATGCACACAGTGTGTCAACATGTACTATCTGCCATCACGGGAGATCAATGGACGCGTTTTGGGGGTGCAACCCCTTCCTCATTAATAAAGTAGCTGAGAGGAAGGGGTTTCTCACCCCAAACACGTCCCTTGATCCCCCGTGATGGCAGGTTGCACATGTTGACATTCGTAAATTGGTGTCCATCTTCCAAATTTGGCTTTTCCTGGGGTGACTTCACCCCATCTGAACGCAATATCAAACACAGTTCCTAAATACTCATGTCTGATATTGCCTTCAAATTCTAGCAAATGTGAACTTTGTAAGTTCAAGATTTGTGTCTTTCTTGTTGGTTTTACACATGCCTGTTTTATCTTAAATGGACATTTCTATTTTTGATAATGCTACCCCAAAAATTGTTAGACAACAAACATGTTGGTAAATGCACATGTGATTGTGCAGGTATTAAAAAGTTTGTTAATCAAGAATGTGTGGATTATTGTGTCAACGCTAAAACACTTTGGTGGTGATGTAATTGGTGTTTTCAGTGAAAATGGGGGTTATTTCCTAAGGGCAAATCCTCTTGGCACTACAAGTGCAGTTTCAGTGCAGTTGCAAGTGCACTTGTAGTGAAAAGTGTCTTTGCATTTTGTCAATAACACCCAACAGTGCTTTGTATAAGGTTACACAATCACGCCATTTTCTGGACTCAACACCTTTCTGTCAGGGTCAGCTAAAACAAACACAAGCAGTAAATGTCCACAAAGAATTTCTTTTTTTGCTTTTTTATTTGACAAAGGCTTCACAAATTTGCTGGCATATTGATGGCACCCCTACCCGCAAAGAACTCCAGGTATCGTAACCGGACATCACGGGCACTCAGGGAGGGCAAGCCAGGACGGCCGCTTTCAAGCGCCGTCAGTGTTGTTTCAGGTATCACTCCGGCCTCAGGCCCAACAGAGCCAGCATAGTTGGCAGAATGTTTCCTTAAAATGTTATGGAGAATACAGCACGCCATGATGATATGATCAAGTTTATACTCCGCCATATGGATAGGTGTCAGAAATAGGCGGAACCGGCTGGCCAGGATTCCAAATGTGTTCTCCACCACTCTTCGGGCTCTAGCCAGGCGGTAATTAAAAACCCTCTGTTCCGGGGTGAGGGTCCTCATAGGGAATGGCCGCATAAGATGGTCCCCCAGCGCAAATGCTTCATCAGCAACGAACACAAATGGGAGTCCTTCCACATTGTCCTCTGGAGCTGGCAAGTCCAAGCTGCCATTCTGGAGATGCCTGTAGAACTCCGTCTGGGCGATGACTCCACCATCGGACATCCAGCCATTCTTCCCCACGTCCACATACAAGAAGTCGTAATTAGCCGACACCACCGCCAACATCACAATACTATTGAACCCCTTATAGTTGAAATAGTACAACCCCGAGTTGGGTGGTGGGATGACGTGGACGTGTTTCCCATCAATTGCCCCTCCGCAGTTAGGAAAGTCCCACCGCTGGGCAAAGTGGGAGGCCACAGTCTGCCATTCCTGTGGCGTGGAAGGAAACTGTTGAGGAAAACAAAAATAAATGAGTATTTTTGCACATAAACATGGCAAGCAGATTAGACACAAACATTCTTCTCCAACCTCCAGATAGCATTTAGTAAGGGGAATTTAACAACGCCAAAGTATAAGGTACACCTATCATATTCCCCCTCCCCCCCTCATGGGCCACTTCTAACATTATGGGGGGTGTGGAAATCTTGGACAGGTAACTCTCTTCACTTCATTGAGAGATGAATGCCTAAATACAGGGTATTACTTGGAACAGCCCCTCCTTAGTTACACTATTGGCAGCCCACTGGACGGGTAAGAAGTGTCATAATACAAAGATATAAATACACACTGTACACATTTGAGGACATTTGGACATTCTGCTATTACCTGTTAAGATAATAATAGGATACAAAAACTTGAAACAATACCATTTGAAAGTATACAGGCAAGCCCTTGCACTACATGCTTTGGGGAATTCATCCATAAATCTGAGCAGTAAAGAGATGGGTATAGTGTGTATGGGTTTGGCAAAGTCAGCAGATAGATGATTGAGGATAGATAGAGAATTGGGATCAGCTGACTTAGCAGTTGGGGGAGGGAGGGTTAAAAATGATTTGGGGACACCACAAAAAAAAGCCTCTGCCACTCTGCCTGAATTTAAAGCTAAAATAACATTTCAAAACATTTTAGGGGGTGTTTGGGGTAAAGCACTACAGTGACTACATGCGGTGAATATAGGGCCCATAGAGCATGCTGGGGAGGTTAGTGAAGGACAATCTGTATGAAGACCCTAAAAAATTAATTACATAAAAATCCAGCATGCATGAGGACAAAGGGGACATTCACAGCATATTCCAAACATGGTAATTAGGGAATGAGGAAAGAAATACAATATATTAGCAAACATTAAATACAATGAAATGTGATATTAAAGGATAAAAATCTTACCTTCATATACTCCTTCTGCAGGACCTGGATGATGGCAGAACAGGTCTCTGGGATGATGATACCCAGAGCCTGGGGGGAGATGCCTGTCGAGAACTTCAAGTCCTGCAGACTTCTCCCTGTCGCCAAATACCGCAGGGTAGCGACGAGCCTCTGCTCCGGAGTGATGGCTTGCCTCATGCAGGTATCCTGCCTGCTAATATAAGGGGTCAGCGAAGCCAACAAACGGTGAAACACAGGGTCCGTCATCCTGAGAAAGTTCCTGAAATCATCAGGATTATTCTCACGGATCTCACGGAGCAAAGGCATATGAGAGAACCTGGTCACGCTGAAGCAACCAATTCTTGGTCCATGAACTCCTCCCCACCCTGTTCATGGACTGGACTTGTGTCAAGGTCAGGACCCCAACACCAAGCCCCCGCACAGCACGAACTCTACGAGGAGTACGCATACGCAACATGGCTAGAAAACGGTCGGCTGCTCAGAACGAAGTAACAGAATGCACTGAAGAACAGCAAGGCCTGTGAAGAGCGACCTGAAAAACAGTAACGAACGAACAAGAACACAATGACTAAGTCACGCGGAACTTGCTTGCACGCACTGAAGAGCAGAACAACTTTGTGCGACCGTGTATACGCAAAACAAGTTTGAGCCAACATCCGTCGGAAAAAATCCTAGGATTTTGTTGTTGGAATGTCCGATCAATGTTCGACCGTGTGTACGGGGCATTAGAGTGAACAAGACTTGCTTTTTGTTTGCTGGGTTGCATTTTTGGGGCTTTTCCTTTTAGTTTTTTCAATCACCTTTTTCTGTCACTTTTTAAATAGCTTTTTTTTTTTTTTTCTATGGTTCCTTCAGGCTATCAATTAAGGGGGGTGGTTAATTGCTCACAGGTGCCTATATAACTGTGTGTAGGACTCATTCTGAGCCTGCTCAGTCTGAGGCATTGGAACTTATTCCAAATGGAACTGGTCTAAAGACCAATCTATAGCTAGAGAGGAGGTGGAATCCTTATGGGTAGAGCTCCAAAGGGATGAAGCTAAGGGGAAAATAATACTAGGAGTATGCTATAGGCCCCCTAACCTGAGGGAGGAAGTGGAGACGGATCTCCTATCACAAATTGGATTAGCAGCAAGGATGGGAAGTGTTATTATAATGGGGGATTTTACTTTCAATAGTTTTATTGAGAAGTTAACAAAACAATAAGGATGATCAAGATTACAGGTCCAACCACAAGACCAACTTATACTTATACACATAAAGTAGCAGACAGATCATAAACTGCTTTTAGGACAAAGAAAAATATGTCGTAACCATTACATTGAATTCCATAAGATCGACTCCGAAAAGAGGGGCCACTCCCCTACTCCAGCACCCCACATGGGACCAAAGATATATGATGAAATAATAATGAAGTAAAGTCTTTAATTGGAGTAATGAATTCAAACATGAGGTGTCTATCATGAGTATTATACCCAGAAAGGCAGAATAACTAGTAGAGCTTATGGTAAGGTTTGCATGTGACTATCCAATTAGCGAGAAAAATGGAACCATAGGTTCAGTCAGCAGTAAATCTCTTGGATTGTTCCTTTTTTCTGTCATTTTTATCTTCATTTATTTTCATTATTATTTTTCTTTTATTTTAATATGTAAATTTTATGCTTGTTATTTTTGTTCCTTTTTCCCCTTCCCCCCTTCTTTGCCCCCTCCCCTCTCCCTCTCCTTTGTTGGAACTTCCAGAATAGTTGTCATTTATATGTGTCCCAGGATCGGAGCCACTGTAATTGATGGTTGTTGCTAACATTGGTCATAGACACTTTAACAACGTATGAACTATCTACCAGTGGTAAAAACTGAATTCTGTAGAAAATCCACAAACGATGGGAAAGGGCAGGGGGACCGAAGTGTGTATACAGCAAAGAAACGGGCTCTATTCTGGACTCTCCTCCCCTGAAGTTAAATGTAATAGGCTAAACATGATCATCTTTTTTCATATGTCATGAGAACAAAGACCAAAACCATATATACACATCCCCAAAAAACGGAACAACTACCCGGGCTGGACATTGGTATAAATCTTGCCCGTCCCTGTTGATGCTAGGGGTTAAATGAAAGAAGGAGGCGTGACAGCATCTCGGAGTAATAAGAGAGAGGGATATGTGTCAACCTCCAGTACGTCCTGTTGAAGTTACGTAACAATGACGTTGCGAAACGCGTCGACGTAATGAAGATGTACGGACGCCGATCTAGTCATCTCCCACAGTGAGGGGAGACGGGGATTTCTCCTAGTGGAAAGCTGAAACTTCAAACCGCGATATACACGGGGAATTAATTTGCCGCACAAGTACAGCTGTACTCTGCATCCATGAATGAGAGGATCATCACCCCCTGAGTGCTCGGAGGATGCAGTACGTCACGGCCGGTATTGATAACACAGATAAGAAAGTCACGGAGCAGTGGAGCAAACGCAAGATATAAAACACCGCTTTGACCTTCGCATGACAGAGAGGTGGTAAAGTAACCCCTTCAGCTCTTTATGCAGTTGTTATCCAAAATCGTTGATTATTGAAGTGGCATGGCTTTGCCATAAGCGGACAGCAGGTTACAACATTCTGATATCTAGCCTTGCATAGGCTTCTAAAATACCGTGTATACATTTAAAGTCCCGGGAGCCATTTGGCCACTCTGAAATGTCAAGTGATCTGTTCCTGGCATCAATAGTATACACCTCACTGTGCGGCATTTATATCTCCCATACTCTACAGAGACACTCTGGCTTACATATCCAATTTACCAATTACAGGAATGGACTTGAGCAAAATTCATGATTAATGCATGCGCATGCTAAATACATTCACAAGTCCCCCTGACCCATTTATTTAGCCGTAGTATCAACACAGCTATAGTGGATGTTAATCAGCGAGTCCTTAGAGTCAGTTTACTACTTCCTAAACATCCATTCCACTTTCCCCATCTCCCCGGGGAACCACGCATGCATAAGGCTCTTCCATTATTTTCAAAAACATTATTTAATTCTATTTTTTTGATGTGGCGATTGGCCACAGGGACCTTATGCATCTGTGGGATTGTAGGCGCCTGTACTGCATGGTTTTATGTGTCTACATGTGTGTTATTGTTTGATGTTTTTGTGTTGCTGGTTAATGGGCGTACCTTGTGCTGTTTGCACAGGACGGGCCCATTAATTTGTGTCTGGTGGATCAGCTCCATATATGTATTCTATTGTCAGCAGCTTAATAATTTTTGTACTTTTTTAATTTTTTCAATAAACTTTCACATTTTTACATATATTATTTCCCCTTTATTGCCCACCATATCCATAGTAGCCACTTTTTGGACCAAGGGAGACCACTCTCTTGTGTTTCCCCTTGGTCCTCCCCCTTATTGGTATGCTTGATTTGGGTTACGGATACGGCCTCCAATTTGAGGAGAGGCATTGGGTGAGAAATTGTGACGTTGTGATTTTTCCAAAATAAAGGCAGGTACTTTAAGGGTGATCCCCCTCCCTTCCTTTAAGCTATTAGTGTTAGCAAAGTAGTCTAACCTGTATGCCAAAAATCTATAGTGTAAACAAGGGAAGAAGATAGGAAAGGAGAGAGAGAAGAAAAGAGAGGATAGAGAACAAGGAATGATACATCTTGAGACGGTGCGGTACTCGCTCAACCACAGAGGTCCAGGTCAAGTTGTAGACAAAGGTGGTGGAGATATGTATTTAACCCATGGGTCCCAGGTGGCATCGTGTTTAGAGGTAGTGTCCAGGAGAAGACTAACCGTCTTCTCCTGGGCCATGATCCATGAAATCTTTCTCTTAACCAAGAGAAATGAAACAGTTGATCTCTTCCAGGCCCATGCAATTGTGAGTTTGGTCCCTAGGAAAATGAACATAATAAGTCGTTGAACTACTTTAGGAGTTTTAGGGCAGGGAAAATTCAGGAGAGCCAGCTGAGGAGACTTTTGGATTGGGAAGCCTGTTATTTTCCTAATGGTATGAAAGATCCTATTCCATAAACCACGGATTTTAGGGCAATCCCACCAAATGTGTAACATGGACCCTACATGCCGACAATTTCGAAAGCACATAGGGGAAGCACTGGGGTAGATTTTGGAAAGTTTGAGAGGGACCATGTACCACCGCATAAGGACTTTCATATTTACTTCAATTAAAGCTATATTCAAAATGCCCTTAGATGCAGCAAAGGAAGCTCTATGCCATTCCTCAACACTCCATGTGTGATGGAGATCACTCTCCCATTCTCGCATGAAGAGTGATTTAGTCTCATCCCTAGCTAGCGATCGGTAAATCACTGAGATCCCGCCCCTCTGCTCCACAGCTTGACCACACCACCGTTGTATGTCCATGCCTGGGGGAAAAAGAGGATTTCGGAATATGTGGGACAACGGTTGCTAATTTGATACTATGTGTTTGAGAGAGTCCCACAGTGTCAGGGAGTGGGAAAGTGTAGGGACCATGATGGCAGGTCTAGATCTAGGATGGGACCAGATAATGTAATCTAAAGTAAATTGAGGTATAGCCTGTCGTTCCATATGAACCCAATCTGGGTGAGCAACCCTAGAATATACAGTGGACAGTTGGGAAAGTTGTGCTGCCTGATGATACCAAATAAGATTAGGTAAACCCACTCCTCCTTGATCCCTGCTCCTGAACAGAGTCTCCTTGGCAATTCTATGTCCCTTCCCACCCCATATAAATTTAATAATTTTAGATTGAAACTTCCTGAGGTGATCTTTGGGGATAGGTATCGGTAAGGACCTATAGAGATAAAGAACATGTGGTAGCAAAGTTAGTTTTACAGAATTGATTCTACCTAACCAAGATAGCCCCATTTTGTCCCATCTGGATAAGTCCTCTCCTAATTTACGAAAAAGTGGGGGGAAATTAGCATTATAGAGATTGTCAATTGATGAAGTAAGGTTGATACCCAGATAGGGGATAATTTTTTTTCTGAATCGGAAGTCGGTTTTAAGTAAGGCCATCACGGAGGTCGGTAGATTAATGTTTAGAGCCATAGATTTAGAGTAATTAACCCTAAGACCAGATACCTTGCCGAAGTCATCGAGCACCTTGTATAGGTTAGGTAGAGAAGTAAGTGGCGAGGTGATGAAAAGTAAAACATCATCTGCAAAGAGAGCGCACTTGTGGGTTTGTTGGCCACAACGCACTCCCTGTATGTCCGGATTATCCCGGATGGCGCTAGCTAGTATCTCGATGACTACGGCAAAAATCAATGGAGACAAAGGGCAGCCTTGTCTAGTACCACTTAGGATCAGAAAAGAGTCTGAATAATAACCCTGCATTTTGACTTGTGCAACCGGGGTATCGTATAGTGCTCCTATTATATTCATAAAGGTTCGGCCAAAACCCCACTTTTTTAGTATCGGGAACAGGAAGGCCCAGGAGACAGAGTCAAAAGCTTTCATTAGATCCAGAGACAACACGAATCCCTGCTGAGGGGGTCCTTTGTCCCAGCCGGAGTTTAGTAACGAAACTATGTCTATCGCTCTCCTGATCTGGTCTGGACCCTGTCTCCCAGGAATGAAGCCCACCTGATCCCTATGAACATACAGGCTTATAAAGGAGGATATTCTATTAGCTAAGATTTTAGTTAAGATTTTTAGATCATTGTTGATCAATGATATGGGCCTGTAATTAGCTGTACAGCTAGTGTCCTTACCTGGCTTTGGTATTACTGTAATGAAAGCCAAATTAAGCGTCTTGTCTAATTGACCCCCTGCTTGTAACTGATTATAAAAGCGAGCTAGATATGGAGAAAGCTGCTGGGAGAAGTGTTTGTAATACGGGGCTGAAAAGCCATCTGGACCAGGAGCGGAGTCCTTTTTGAGGTCATGAATGACCTGATATACTTCCTCCGCAGAAATAGGATTTTCAAGGCTGTCCTTATGATGCTCTCGTAGCTTAGGGATCTTCAGGGAGCTCAGATAAGAATCAATTGTGTGAGACGAAGGTTCCGACCCTTGAGTACTATATAAAGATCGGTAAAAATCATGAAAGGATTCCATGATTTTCAGAGGATTCTGGGATAGGGAGCCATTACTTAAACGTATCTTAGGTAAAGTGCGCACCCTCAGCCTTGGAGTAAGCCTGCGTGCCAACATGGCACCCAATTTGTCCTTTTGATAATAGAACCTCCCTCCATCCCATCGTAAACTTTTCTCCACTACAGCTGTGAGGGACAGATTAAGAGCCATGCGCGTGGATTCAAGGCTAGCTGCCGATGTAACAGTGGGGTTGCGTTTATGTTGTTTACTGAAGTGAGAAAATTCACTTTCAAGTCTAGCTATTTCCAGTTTGCGGGCTTTGTTTATTTTAGCGGACATTTGGATTAGCTTACCCCTTACATAGGCTTTGTGAGCTGCCCACAATGTGATGGGAGAGATATTATCAACATCATTATGTAAGAAATATTCCTGAATATCTGTGCTAAGTTCATTGACATGTGAGGGATTGCTAAGCAAGGAGGCATTTCATTTCCAATGAAACCCGTGGTGATGAGTTACAGGTTTGTGTATGATTAAGAGAAGGAAGGAGTGGTCCGACCAGACAGAGTCTTTAATGATTGCTTTACGCACCAGCGGGATATGTTTTTGCATAATGAAAAAGTGATCGATTCTGGCAAAAGTATTGTGGGGGCTGGAATAATGTGTATAATCCTGAGTACCAGGATTTAGTTCCCTCCAAGCATCTACCAGACCCTGTTGGAAGATCTGTCTGGATACATTGAGGCTCTGTCTGGTGGGGCGCACACCATCCCTTCCCGGGGGTCTAGACTTATCCTTTCCTGCGTCAAATGCTATGTTGGAATCTCCACCGTATAGGACCATGCCTTCCAGCATTGGAGCAAAGGTGAGAAAGAGGGATTGGAAAATTGTGGATTGTCCTCGGTTAGGTGCATAATATGAGATTAGTGAGTAAATCTGACCATCAATGAGTCCCTTCACTAGAATGAACCTGCCATCAGGGTCCCTAAATTCAGAAGTTAGTGAAAATTGTGTTTTGCGGGAGAAGAAAATTCCCACCCCTTTGGTTTTTTATCAGAATTGGCAAGAAAGAACATGGGGAATTTGGCATGTATAAAAGACGGAGCGTAAGATCTTGGAAAGTGTGTTTCCTGAAGGAATAGTATGTCTATTTTTTGGTCATGATAATATTGAAAGATTTTCCGACGCTTAAGTGGGGAATTAAGCCCCTGCACGTTGTGTGAGGCCAGGCGTAGGGCCTGTGAGGGGGTGGTGTGGTCAGCCATGGAGCAGGATAGGTTGAGATGCCAGCAAACCCCAATCACCTACCTTCCAATTGACGGGTGGTATGTGGTCATTTACCAATCTTAGGATCCTCAGATCACGATCCCGGGTCCTGTGGGCAAGCGAGACCGCACACGTCACTGAAAAGAGTAAAAATTTTGGGGATTAAGAGAGAGAAAAAGCAGAAGAATAGGAGGAAAAGAAAAGAAGATCCAGGGATATGTGAAAAAAGCGTTCATCATATCCCGAGATATAAATATGTTGCCTCCAAACTCGTGGCGGAAATCCCAACCTGAAGTAGGAATAAATGCAATCCGACTTCGAGGGAAGGATGAGGCGCAAAGGTACCGCCCCATACACGGCACCCCCAAAAACTATGGCAACAACATTGTATAACATATTAGGATACACTCCCTATCCCATTAATAACTGAGAATTAAATCTGTAAAGGGAGGGAGCAGAGAGGATCACAACTTAAAATTGACCCCTATTACAAAAATAATAAAAATATCATGAAGAGGGTATAACCCCAAAAGAAAGGATCAAAAACTATCAACGCCCCCCAGGACCAGACAGGTGCTCCTTTGAAAAAAAAAAAGAAAAGAAAGGGAGACCTGTATGGTGAAGGGGTAAGGCATGTCCACATTCCAAAAAGGGATGAAAAGGGAGAAGAAAAAAAAAAAAGGAGAGTTCGGTGGTTCAGGTAGCAGGGCTTTCCTTGGCTTTCTTATACTTGGGTTTTTGCCACGTAGAAGTCAGAGGGCTGGATGGAGGTGGCCGTTTGGGTAGGAGTGATGGAAAAGACTGCATCAGTGATGTTGGATCAGTGTTCAAGAGTCCCAGTTTCTTCAGTAAAAGTTCTCCTTCCGCTAGTGTAGAAAATCTGAAAGGCTTGCCGTTAAATTCAAATTTTAGGCTCAGCGGGAAAAGCCACCAGTATTTCACATTTTTCTGCATGAGAACATTCAGAAGTGGTTTAAGTGCTCACCGTCGTTGAATAGTATAAGGAGAAATATCAGCGTACACCTGAACTGAATGACCCAGGAGCTGAATTTGGGGCATGGTGCGAGCCCTCCTCATGACCTCCTCCTTTACGTTGTAGTAGTGAGGTTTTACCACAATGTCCCTGGGAAGACCATCCGAGCGAGGGGGACCTAGGGCTCTGTGGGCCCTATCGAGCTCCAACCTGTGGGCTCTGATATCAGGTATCAGGTGTTTGATGAGAGAGTGAACTGCTTCCGGAATGTCTGTGAAAGTCTCAGGAAGACCCCTTATCCTAAAGTTCAGCTGTCTGGACCTATTTTCAAGGTCATCGATTTTGGCGATGGCCCCCTCCAGCTGATCATTGAGTTCCTGAAAGTGATCCATATTTTGATTGACCCGATCAATTGTGGCGTCCATTTTAGTTTCAATATGCTCAATGCGGGATCCCAGGAGATGAAGGTCTGATTTAATATCAGAGGTGATATCTGAAGTTATTTTGGCAGCAGTTTGTGCAAGTCCTTTATCAAGCATTTCTGCGAATTTGTTAAAGAGCATTGAGATATCAGGGGGACATGAGGAGAACTGATTCACATCCTGTTGCTGTATGCCAGGCCTCTGGGGGGATGAGGCTGTGCGTGGTATGTGAAGTCCATCCAGGGTCTGATCTAATAGGGACAATGTGGAGGCAGGAGATGCTGGATCTATGATAAGGTGAGGCAGAGGAGCCTCTCCACATACCTCTTTAAGCAGAGCAGTGCGCCAGGGAGAGGAATCAGCTGTGCCTGTGTATGCAGCATCGCTTGTGTGCCTCTCCGCCGCCATCTTAGGTGTCTGTGCTGTGTGGAACCTAGCCGAGAAACAGTCCTCTGGGGTCCGTTTGGTTGGAGCAATATGCCCTATCTCTGTCCTGGGTGTAGCTGCCGTGCTCCGCTCCCGATTACGGGTGTGGCAGGTGAGTGGATCCGTTGCGGGGAGTGCCGAATGCTCGGATCGGGACGGAGCTCTGTTATCAGGCGTCCATGTCACAGAGCGCCGCGCATGCGCTCCTATAATGGGGGATTTTAATTATCCAGACATAGACTGGGCAAAGGGAACCGCGCATTCATTTAAGGCTTGCCAGTTCCTTAATGTCTTGCAGGACAATTTTATGGGTCAGATGGTACTAGAAATAAAACATTACTGGATCTACTGATTACCAACAATACAGACCTGATCACAGATCTGGAAATACGGGGCAATTTAGGTAACAGCGATCACAGGTCAATTAGTTTCAGTATAAATCACACAAATAGGAAACATAAAGGGAACACAAAGACACTGAATTTCAAAAGAGCCAACTTCCCTAAACTACAAACCTTGCTAAAAGGCATAAATTGGGATAAAATATTAGGAACAAAGAATACGGAGGAGAGATGGGTTTGTTTTAAGAGCATATTAAATAAGGGCATTAGCCAATGTATCCCATTGGGTAATAAATTTAAAAGAGCGAACAAAAATCCTGGATGGCTTAACTCCAATGTAAAAATGCATATAAAAGCAAAGGAGAAGGCCTTCAAAAAATACAAGGTTGAGGGATCATCCTCAGCATTCAGACTTTATAAAGAATGCAACACAAAAAAATGTAAGGGTGCAATTAGGACGGCTAAGATAGAACATGAAAGACACATAGCGGAGGAGAGCAAAAAAAATCCCAAGAAATTCTTTAAGTATGTAAACAGTAAAAAAGGGAGGACAGACCATATTGGCCCCATAAAGAATGAGGAAGGACATCTGGTTAGAAAGGATGGGGAGATGGCAAAGGTATTGAATTTATTCTTCTCCTCAGTCTTCACGAGTGAATCGGGGGGCTTCAGTAACCAAAACTGCAGTGTTTATCCTCATGACACAACACAGGAAGCACCTCCATGGTTAACAGAGGACAGAATTAAAATTAGACTTGAGAAACTTAACATTAATAAATCACCGGGACCAGATGGCTTGCATCCGAGGGTACTTAGTTAACTCAGTCAAGTGATTGCCAGACCGTTGTTCCTAATTTTTACAGACAGTCTACTGACTGGAATGGTACCAGCTGATTGGAGAAAAGCCAATGTAGCACCAATATTTAAAAAGGGCCCAAAATACATCCCTGGGAATTACAGACCAGTTAGCCTAACATCAATAGTATGTAAACTCTTGGAGGGGATGATAAGGGACTATATACAAGATTTTAGTAATAAGAACGATATCATTAGCAGTAATCAGCATGGATTCATGAAGAATCGTTCTTGCCAAACCAATCTATTAACCTTCTATGAGGAGGTGAGTTGCCATCTAGATAAAGGAAGGCCCGTAGACATGGTATATCTGGATTTTGCAAAATCATTTGGCACAGTTCCCCATAAACAGTTACTGTACAAAATAAGGTCCGTTGGCATGGACCATAGGGTGAGTACATGGATTGAAAACTGGCTACAAGGGCGAGTTCAGAGGGTGGTGATAAATGGGGAGTACTCAGAATGGTCAGGGGTGGGTAGTGGGGTTCCCCAGGGTTCTGTGCTGGGACCAATCCTATTTAATTTGTTTATAAACGACCTGGAGGATGGGATAAACAGTTCAATCTCTGTATTTGCAGACAATACTAAGCTAAGCAGGGCAATAACTTCTCCTCAGGATGTGGAAGCCTTTCAAAAAGACCTGAACAAATTAATGGGGTGGGCGACTACATGGCAAATGAGGTTCAATGTAGAAAAATGTAAAATAATGCATTTGGGTGGCAAAAATATGAATGCAATCTATACACTGGAGGGAGAACCTCTGGGGGAATCTAGGATGGAAAAGGACCTGGGGGTCCTAGTAGATGATAGGCTCAGCAATGGCATGCAATGCCAAGCTGCTGCTAACAAAGCAAACAGAATATTGGCATGCATTAAAAGGGGGATCAACGCCAGAGATAAAACGATAATTCTCCCACTCTACAAGGCTCTGGTCCGGCCGTACCTGGAGTATGCTGTCCAGTTCTGGGCACCAGTCCTCAGGAAGGATGTACTGGAAATGGAGCGAGTACAAAGAAGGGCAACAAAGCTAATAAAGGGTCTGGAGGATCTTAGTTATGAGGAAAGGTTGCGAGCACTGAACTTATTCTCGCTGGAGAAGAGACGCTTGAGAAAGGATATGATTTCAATTTACAAATACTGTACTGGTGACCCCACAATAGGGATAAAACTTTTTCGCAGAAGAGAGTTTAATAAGACTCTTGGCCACTCATTACAATTAGAAGAAAAGAGGTTTAACCTTAAACTACGTAGAGGGTTCTTTACTGTAATGCCCCGTACACACGGTCGGATTTTCCGATGGAAAATGTCCGATCGGAGCGTGTTGTCTGAAATTCCGACCGTGTGTGGGCTCCATCAGACATTTTCCATCGGATTTTCCAACACACAAAGTTTGAGAGCAGGCTATAAAATTTTCCGACAACAAAATCCAATCGCGTCAATTCCGACCTTGTGTGGCCTGTTCCGACGCACAAAGTGCCACGCATGCTCAGAAGAAGTTCCGACATGGAACAGCTCGGTCTGGTAAAATTAGCGTTCGCAATGGATACAGCACTTTCGTTATGCTGCAATGTTAAAAATGGTTTAATACAGCGCACTCTCTTTTTCTTTATAATGTGAGAAGAATTAAGTAGTTTTGCTGCTCATATTCACACACACTTCTCACAAACTTATTTCTTTTTTTTTTATTGGGATTCCCTGAATATATTGTTATTTGTCACATCTGACATAAATATATATATATATTTTTTTTTATTTAAAGCCATTTTTCTTTTAGATTTTATGTTTGTATTTTTTCAAAGGCTGATCTTTGTTTAATGTTATTTTTAGTTTTACTCCAGAATATTTTTGTGTGTGTTTTGTGTGTCAAGTTACCACAACACCATTGATATCTTTTATTATTTAATCTCAAGGAGATTGTTTGGTGTTGGTGTCCCTTGTTAATTTCACATTGTATTTTTGAAATGTACCTGAATCCTTACCAACAAACTGTCCTTTTTGAAGTAAAACACACATAGGCAAGTATAATTCAAACCAAAATTCCTTTATTAAGGGCTCAGAACCAAACAAAGAGGGAGGTAACACTGGATAAACAGCAGAAATTAGCGAAGCCTGGGACCCCCAGGGCAGACATCGATTCTTGAACATCAAAATTGGTGGCCTGAGGAGTCCATATGTAAGGGAGGGCAGTCTGGTCCAGAAGTCTCAGAGATCCGGAAAGCAGCAGATGATATCTGTGTCCCCAGGCTGTGGTACCACAAGAGGGTGCATGTTTTGGCCAACCAGACTGAACCCAGGGTCCTCACTTTCTGGTCTTCCTTCCACGCTTCATTCCTGGCTGTGGCTCTGCTGTTGGGGATGTGGCAGGAGGAGGAGTAGGACCTGGAGGAGGAGGAGGACTAGGAGGACCTGAAGGAGAAGGAGTAGGAGGAGGAGGACCTTCAGGAGGAGGAGGAGGACCATGTGTGAGTTCACAAAGGTGTGTATCAGATGTAATTTGGGCCCTCAACCCCTTATTGAGGGCCTCCAACATTAAGGACTCACACATGAGTTGTTGTCCCTCCTCCATCCTCTGCATTTTACAGGCAATGATGGCAGCAAAGTCATCCTCCACGGTGTGTGGTGCTCCCAGGGCCTCTGTAGCCCTCCAAAAGAGGCCTATGGCAGCCTCCTCTAGGGCACTCCTCCTCCTGCCACTTTCTCTTTCCAGGTGTAGGGGAGGGACCTGCAGATCAGGCAGCCTGCTCGGCATGGCCACCTCCTGGCTGAGACTTCCCTGTGTATAAAAAAGGGACATGGTTTTAGTTTTTGCATCATCAATTACAATCATAAATTAGTACTCCAAACTAACATCTAGTTAACATCATTAATTGGACAACCAGCAATATTTAGAGGAATGCTATACCTTGCTCAATCTGGGCTCCTCCACATGTTGCTGCCTGGAAGGCCCAGGTTGGGCGTCAGAAGCCTCAGCCGGGGAGGAAGGAAGCATGGAAGGAAGACTGGTGAGTGATGACCTGGGTTCAGTCTGGCCTGCCAGAAAATGCAGCCTGTCATAGTACCACATCCTGGGGACATAGATGTCATCTGCTGCTCCTGATCTCTGCAAATCCTGGACTTTCTGGCGCTCCCTTACATATGTGCTCCTCAGGCCACCAATTAGGATCTTCAAATATGTGATGTCTGCCGTGGGGATCACCTGCTTCACAATTTCCAACAATTGATCCAGCGCTGCCTTCCTCTTTGTTTGGTTCCTATAATGTGGGTGGTTGATCTCCCACAGACAAGGCAGCTCCCTGAACATGTCAATGAATATTGCTATGAAGTCATTATCTTGAAAGATATCCATTTTCACTGCAAGACACAACACAAGACAAACCCTAATGTCAGGCCAAACTCTCCTAATCTTGTTACAATATAGGCCTCAATGTAGAAGCAGTATAGGCACAAGTATGTCTCTTACCTTCGTTCTTACGATCAGCGCCTCCAATGCTCCTTCCTCCGCTCACAGATCGTACGTAATACGCACGTGTGGTACACTTTATACACACTGCGCATGCGTGTAACTCCGCCCGCCCCTGGCGTTCTTTCTAGTCTATTCCCCGCCCCTTTTCATTCTGCGCAGTGGGGGAAGAGCACATGGCGGATACACAGCAGGTGCGTGCTGATTACAGGAACGAGGAGGAGGAGGAGGAAAGCCCGGATCCAGACACGTCCCGATCCAGAAGGAGAAGATTTAAGGCCACAAATATGTCCTTTGGGGAGATGTTGGAGATGGTGGACATCCTGAAGAAGGCCGACTATGATGGAAAGTATGGACCTTACCCCAACCCCAATATCAGAAAGGCCATGATCATTGCGAAAGTGGTCAAAAGTCTGCACCGGAATTTTGGGGTACGACGATCGAAAGATCAGCTCAGGAAGCGGTGGTCGGACCTGAAATTAAGAGAGCCCGAGCAGTACAGAAAGATCCGGAGAGTGCTGCAAAAAAGTAAGTAGTTGTGCTGTGTTCCTATTCTTTTTGCCTTTATTACGTTCGTGCTGCTCCATATGCTTTTCTTAATTGTTGTACAGTTTAAAATGGCAATTTTAATGTTCATGGGCCCATTATTCGTTCGTATCAAACATTTTTATTTCGGCCTCTAAAACACCATTGTTTAGGCCATATGCATTTTCCTACATTTTTTAGGGCCTACTTGTATGAAAAATATTTGGTTGTGTAGATGGCTTTGTTACTAGAATGAAATGCAAACTAGATTCTGTGTAAGGAGAGGACACTGAGCAGCTGTTTTCACATCTGGACACTGGAGCACTAGTGTGGGACACAAGAACACCATGTTTATTGGAGGGGGCACACAGGTGCTCCAGTGTATACTATAGGGGGGGCTCCATCTGTGAAGCTTGTACAAAACAGGTAAAGTATTGCAGCTTGACAAAGGACACTAAAAAAGCTACATCTTGGAACTCTGCTAAAATTGACAATTGTACCCCACTTCCAAGCAATGTTTCCTATTTATAGTTCTGCCATCAAATATCTGTGTGCTAATTATACCATTTTTGTTTTACATATGGGAGAAAAGACTCAGAGGACACCCCTCATCCGAGGAGACCAGAGACCCCCCACCTCTGGAAGAAGGGTTAATACCCCAAACACAAGCTGAGCAGGAGGAGGAAGAAGATGTGGTGGAAATTGGCACCACAACAGGTGAGTGTCTGCGACCACAGACTCAGGTAAGAGATGGATGCTGGCAGATTTTTGATACCTGTTTTTGTTTGGTTTCTCTCTTTTCAGGTGATCGTGATGTTATGGATTGAGATCCTTTCACATCAGAAAATGCCCAGATCCTGATTGGGGAGATCATGGGGTGTAATTTAGAATTGGAAAACCTCAAGAAAAAAATCAATGATGTTATTCAAAAAAATAATAACATCATTGATCTTTTGGGGCGAATTTAAAACCCCACAAAATCACTTTCTTTTTTTGTGTGCTACAATCTTAACCACTTGCCGACCGCCTCACGTCTATATACGTGAGCAGAGCGGCACGGGCAGGCAAAATCACGTACCTGGTACGTGATTGCCTTCCCGCGGGCGGGGGGTCCGATCGGACCCCCCCGGTGCCATCAGCGGTCGGCATTTGGTTGGGAGCGATGAGAGACGAGGGGGAGACCATCCGATCGTGGCCCCCCCTTGTGATCGCTCCCAGCCAATGAGAAACATCCCCTGCCTCTGTATAGTACACAGAGGCAGAGGATGTGATGTCATCTCTCCTCAGCTGGGCAGTTTCCGTTCCAGCGCCGAGGAGAGACGACATGTAAGTGCACCAACACTCACACACAACACAGTAGAACATGCCAGGCACACTAAACACCCCCGATCCCCCCCGATCCCCCCCAATCACCCCCCCAGTCACAAACTGACACCAAGCAGGTTTTTTTTTTTTTTTTCCTGATTACTGCATAGTGTCAGTTTGTGACAGTTACTGTGGTAGGACAGTGAGTGTTAGCCCCCTGTAGGTCTAGGGTACCCCCCTAACCCCCCCTAATAAAGTTTTAACCCCTTGATCACCCCCTGTCGCCAGTGTCGCTAAGCGATCATTTTTCTGATCGCTGTATTAGTGTCACTGGTGACGCTAGTTAGGAACGTAAATATTTAGGTTCGCTGTCAGCGTTTTATAGCGACAGGGACCCCCATATACTATCTAATAAATGTTTTAACCCCTTGATTGCCCCCTAGTTAACCCTTTCACCACTGATCACCGTATAACTGTTACGGGTGACGCTGGTTAGTTCGTTTATTTTTTATAGTGTCAGGGCACGCGCCGTTTATTACCAAATAAAGGTTTAGCCCCTGATCGCCCGGCGGTGATATGCGTCGCCCCAGGCAGCGTCAGATTAGCGCCAGTACCGCGAACACCCACGCACGCACCGTACACGCACCGTACACCTCCCTTAGTGGTATAGTATCTGAACGCATCAATATCTGATCCGATCAGATCTATACTAGCGTCCCCAGCAGTTTAGGGTTCCCAAAAACGCAGTGTTAGCAGGATCAGTACAGATACCTGCTAGCACCTGCGTTTTTCCCCTCCGCCCAGCCCAGCCCACCCAAGTGCAGTATCGATCGATCACTGTCACTTACAAAACACTAAACGCATAACTGCAGCGTTCGCAGAGTCAGGCCTGATCCCTGCGATCGCTAACAGTTTTCTTGGTAGCATTTTGGTGAACTGGCAAGCACCAGCCCCAGGCAGCGTCAGGTTAGCGCCAGTACCGCTAACACCCACACACGCAGCATACGCCTCCCTTAGTGGTATAGTATCTGATCGGATCAATATCTGATCCGATCAGATCTATACTAGCGTCCCCAGCAGTTTAGGGTTCCCAAAAACGCAGTGTTAGCGGGATCAGCCCAGATACCTGCTAGCACCTGCGTTTTGCCCCTCCGCCCGGCCCAGCCCAGCCCACCCAAGTGCAGTATCGATCGATCACTGTCACTTTTTTTTGTAGCGTTTTGGTGAACTGGCAAGCACCAGCGGCCTAGTACACCCCGGTCGTAGTCAAACCAGCACTGCAGTAACACTTGGTGACGTGGCGAGTCCCATAAGTGCAGTTCAAGCTGGTGAGGTGGCAAGCACAAGTAGTGTCCCGCTGCCACCAAAAAGACAAACATAGGCCTGTCGTGCCCATAATGCCCTTCCTGCTGCATTCGCCAATCCTAATTGGGAACCCACCGCTTCTGCAGCGCCCATACTTCCCCCATTGACATCCCCAACCAAATGCAGTCGGCTGCATGAGAGGCATTTATATGTCCTCCCGAGTACCCCTACCCAACAAACCCCCCCAAAAAAGATGTTGTGTCTGCAGCAAGTGCGGATATAGACGTGACACCCGCTATTATTGTCCCTCCTGTCCTGATAATCCTGGTCTTTGCATTGGTGAATGTTTTGAACGCTACCATGCACTAGTTGAGTATTAGCGTAGGGTACAGCATTGCACAGACTAGGCACACTATCACAGGGTCTCCCAAGATGTCATCGCATTTTGAGAGACCCGAACCTGGAACCAGTTACAGTTATAAAAGTTACAGTTACAAAAAAAAGTGTAAAAAAAAAAAAAAAACACAAACAAAAATAAAAAAAATAGTTGTCGTTTCATTGTTCTCTCTCTCTCTATTCTCTCTCTATTGTTCTGCTCTTTTTTACTGTATTATATTCTGCAATGTTTTATTGTTATTATGTTTTATCATGTTTGCTTTTCAGGTATGCAATTTTTTATACTTTACCGTTTACTGTGCTTTATTGTTAACCATTTTTTTGTCTTCAGGTACACCATTCACGACTTTGAGTGGTTATACCAGAATGATGCCTGCAGGTTTAGGTATCATCTTGGTATCATTCTTTTTAGCCAGCGGTCAGCTTTCATGTAAAAGCAATCCTAGCGGCTAATTAGCCTCTAGACTGCTTTTACAAGCAGTGGGAGGGAATGCCCCCCCCCCACCGTCTTCCGTGTTTTTCTCTGGCTCTCCTGTCTCAACAGGGAACCTGAGAATGCAGCCGGTAATTCAGCCAGCTGACCATAGAGCTGATCAGAGACCAGAGTGGCTCCAAACATCTCTATGGCCTAAGAAACCGGAAGCTACGAGCATTTTATGACTTATATAAAAAAGGGGGGGAGAAAAGCTTTAGGGACTTTAAGGAAGCCCAGACCTGGTGAGGTCACGTATTTCCATCCCTACGGGACTTTAAATGAAATCATGGCCTGGTAAGGTCATATATTTCCATCCCTGACAAGTCAAAAACAAAAGAATTGGGGAAAGTGGGACTTTCAATGAAGCACTTGGTAGCGTATAGATAGTTAGCTGAACAAGGGAACTTTATTTTGTGTACATAGTTGGTAACCATACATATAGTGTTCATATCAATAAAAATAGGTAAGCATTGGGGTACATATAGTTAACCATAATTTGGCAATCCATGTATCTCAAATGCAATCAATGGTACAAGTTCAGGCAGGATAAAAACAAAATGGTACAAATGATGATACAAAGCCGTAAATAAGACCATAACAAAATTCTCAGAGTTCAACCTGAAGTGGGTTAGATAAGGTTAAAATTGCGAGGTAATGCCTGCAGGACCTGAGGCCTCACTTTAGCCTGTAGAGGTACAATTGCATAAGAAGTTGAAATCTGGATGTGTTTGAATAAAAAACG
This sequence comes from Aquarana catesbeiana, assembly GCF_042186555.1. NCBI lineage: Eukaryota > Metazoa > Chordata > Amphibia > Anura > Ranidae > Aquarana > Aquarana catesbeiana. The sequence continues at coordinate 145,992,536 of NC_133334.1, forward strand.
CATCAATTAGCTCTACGCGTTTCGTGGCTACTTCGCCACTCGTCAGGAGCATGCGTGTAATCTATGGTGGAAATAATAAAGGAGAAACAAAAAAGCTGTCAATAATGATGGGGTAGAGTAGAGCCCCAATCGGCATCAAAGTGCATACCTACCAGTTGAGGTCCAACGGTTACCAGTACACTGACATGGCGCCAGGAACAACAGGCGACATTCCCTACCGGGGGCCGTGGTGGACAGCCCAGCAGGGGCACCAGGAAGCCAGCGATCGAGGCGGGCACGGGACCACAAGGCATCTCTAGGAGAGAATATTGAGAGAGAAAGAGGTGAGGGATAGTGAGGTAGACAGGGGCTAAGGAGTTAGCAAGTGATGAAGGAGAAAAAGAGGGAATCGTGCAGAGATTACTGAAATTTCTGAAATTAAAGGTGAGGTGCTGGCAGCTCTGAGTGATGCCAGAGGGAGTGACCACCAACCAAGATGAAACCAAAAAGCAGTGCCACACTGGGAGAAGTGAAACGTGAGAAGTGAGTAAATACCTGTATGGACGAGGAGCCAAGAGTCCTGTGTGTGGAGGTAAGTGAAGGGAGAGCCTCATGTGCCCGGACCGCCCGGAAGGCCGCCCCTATGAACACCACCGAAGGGCCGCCCACCACCATCACGCCGTGTTGTACGTTGCGGGGGAGGGGCGCCGACAGTCGGAAGTGTACCCCGACTCGCCGGCAAGCCAGTCTCCTCCGCTGTCAACAAGTGTGGAAACCCTTACATACTCACGTGACGGCGCGGGGAACGCCGCACGTGCAGCGTGGGAGGCGTGATGTCGACACACAGTAAGGTGCCGCCGCCCCCCCAAGGCGTCATAGGAGGCGGGGTTAGGCGGAGGCCCGTAGTGTGCGTCACAGCCCCCGGATCAGGAAGAACCCGACGTCACGGTAACCCTGCCATAGTTCGGCAACCCTGCACTCCGGGAGCAAATAGATGACTAGAATGTTGAAATGAAAAGAAAGCATTGGTGGATGAAAATTGTAAAACAATTATAAAATAATTAAATAAACAGGGGAGGCTTCACATCAGGTCAATGGATGCAAGGGGATAATGGAGGTGAAATCATGGGGCATAACCAAGTGCTTCCATCCCTGTGAGGTCACGTATTTCCATCCCTACGGGACTTTAAATGAAATCATGGCCTGGTAAGGTCATATATTTCCATCCCTGACAAGTCAAAAACAAAAGAATTGGGGAAAGTGGGACTTTCAATGAAGCACTTGGTAGCGTATAGATAGTTAGCTGAACAAGGGAACTTTATTTTGTGTACATAGTTGGTAACCATACATATAGTGTTCATATCAATAAAAATAGGTAAGCATTGGGGTACATATAGTATGTACTCTGGCATCTGGCATCACTCAGAGCTGCCAGCACCTCACCTTTAATTTCAGAAATTTCAGTAATCTCTGCACGATTCCCTCTTTTTCTCCTTCATCACTTGCTAACTCCTTAGCCCCTGTCTACCTCACTATCCCTCACCTCTTTCTCTCTCAATATTCTCTCCTAGAGATGCCTTGTGGTCCCGTGCCCGCCTCGATCGCTGGCTTCCTGGTGCCCCCGCTGGGCTGTCCACCACGGCCCCCGGTAGGGAATGTCGCCTGTTGTTCCTGGCGCCATGTCAGTGTACTGGTAACCGTTGGACCTCAACTGGTAGGTATGCACTTTGATGCCGATTGGGGCTCTACTCTACCCCATCATTATTGACAGCTTTTTTGTTTTTCCTTTATTATTTCCACCATAGATTACACGCATGCTCCTGACGAGTGGCGAAGTAGCCACGAAACGCGTAGAGCTAATTGATGCGTTTTTTATTCAAACACATCCAGATTTCAACTTCTTATGCAATTGTACCTCTACAGGCTAAAGTGAGGCCTCAGGTCCTGCAGGCATTACCTCGCAATTTTAACCTTATCTAACCCACTTCAGGTTGAACTCTGGGAATTTTGTTATGGTCTTATTTACGGCTTTGTATCATCATTTGTACCATTTTGTTTTTATCCTGCCTGAACTTGTACCATTGATTGCATTTGAGATACATGGATTGCCAAATTATGGTTAACTATATGTACCCCAATGCTTACCTATTTTTATTGATATGAACACTATATGTATGGTTACCAACTATGTACACAAAATAAAGTTCCCTTGTTCAGCTAACTATCTATACGCTACCAAGTGCTTCATTGAAAGTCCCACTTTCCCCAATTCTTTTGTTTTTGACTTGTCAGGGATGGAAATATATGACCTTACCAGGCCATGATTTCATTTAAAGTCCCGTAGGGATGGAAATACGTGACCTCACCAGGTCTGGGCTTCCTTAAAGTCCCTAAAGCTTTTCTCCCCCCCTTTTTTATATAACAGAACCAGGGATGGAAGCACTTGGTTATGCCCCATGATTTCACCTCCATTATCCCCTTGCATCCATTGACCTGATGTGAAGCCTCCCCTGTTTATTTAATTATTTTATAATTGTTTTACAATTTTCATCCACCAATGCTTTCTTTTCATTTCAACATTCTAGTCATCTATTTGCTCCCGGAGTGCAGGGTTGCCGAACTATGGCAGGGTTACCGTGACGTCGGGTTCTTCCTGATCCGGGGGCTGTGACGCACACTACGGGCCTCCGCCTAACCCCGCCTCCTATGACGCCTTGGGGGGGCGGCGGCACCTTACTGTGTGTCGACATCACGCCTCCCACGCTGCACGTGCGGCGTTCCCCGTGCCGTCACGTGAGTATGTAAGGGTTTCCACACTTGTTGACAGCGGAGGAGACTGGCTTGCCGGCGAGTCGGGGTACACTTCCGACTGTCGGCGCCCCTCCCCCGCAACGTACAACACGGCGTGATGGTGGTGGGCGGCCCTTCGGTGGTGTTCATAGGGGCGGCCTTCCGGGCGGTCCGGGCACATGAGGCTCTCCCTTCACTTACCTCCACACACAGGACTCTTGGCTCCTCGTCCATACAGGTATTTACTCACTTCTCACGTTTCACTTCTCCCAGTGTGGCACTGCTTTTTGGTTTCATCTTGGTTGGTGGTCACTCCCTCTGGCATCACTCAGAGCTGCCAGCACCTCACCTTTAATTTCAGAAATTTCAGTAATCTCTGCACGATTCCCTCTTTTTCTCCTTCATCACTTGCTAACTCCTTAGCCCCTGTCTACCTCACTATCCCTCACCTCTTTCTCTCTCAATATTCTCTCCTAGAGATGCCTTGTGGTCCCGTGCCCGCCTCGATCGCTGGCTTCCTGGTGCCCCCGCTGGGCTGTCCACCACGGCCCCCGGTAGGGAATGTCGCCTGTTGTTCCTGGCGCCATGTCAGTGTACTGGTAACCGTTGGACCTCAACTGGTAGGTATGCACTTTGATGCCGATTGGGGCTCTACTCTACCCCATCATTATTGACAGCTTTTTTGTTTTTCCTTTATTATTTCCACCATAGATTACACGCATGCTCCTGACGAGTGGCGAAGTAGCCACGAAACGCGTAGAGCTAATTGATGCGTTTTTTATTCAAACACATCCAGATTTCAACTTCTTATGCAATTGTACCTCTACAGGCTAAAGTGAGGCCTCAGGTCCTGCAGGCATTACCTCGCAATTTTAACCTTATCTAACCCACTTCAGGTTGAACTCTGGGAATTTTGTTATGGTCTTATTTACGGCTTTGTATCATCATTTGTACCATTTTGTTTTTATCCTGCCTGAACTTGTACCATTGATTGCATTTGAGATACATGGATTGCCAAATTATGGTTAACTATATGTACCCCAATGCTTACCTATTTTTATTGATATGAACACTATATGTATGGTTACCAACTATGTACACAAAATAAAGTTCCCTTGTTCAGCTAACTATCTATACGCTACCAAGTGCTTCATTGAAAGTCCCACTTTCCCCATTTTATGACTTAGATTTCGCCGGATGTAAACAGCGCCATTGGGAAATTGGGGAAGCATTTTATCACACCGATCTTGGTGTGGTCAGATGCTTTGAGGGCGGAGGAGAGATCTAGGGTCTAATAGACCCCAATTTTTTCAAAAAAGAGTACCTGTCACTACCTATTGCTATCATAGGGGATATTTACATTCCCTGAGATAACAATAAAAATGATTTTAAAAAAAATGAAAGGAAAAGTTTAAAAATAAGATAAAAAAGCAAAAAAAAATAAAGAAAAAAAAAAAAAAAAAAAAAAAGCACCCCTGTCCCCCCTGCTCTCGCGCTAAGGCGAACGCAAGCGTCGGTCTGGCGTCAAATGTAAACAGCAATTGCACCATGCATGTGAGGTATCACCGCGAAGGTCAGATCGAGGGCAGTAATTTTAGCAGTAGACCTCCTCTGTAAATCTAAAGTGGTAACCTGTAAAGGCTTTTAAAGGTTTTTAAAAATGTATTAATTTTGTTGCCACTGCACGTTTGTGCGCAATTTTAAAGCATGTCATGTTTGGTATCCATGTACTCGGCCTAAGATCATCTTTTTTATTTCATCAAACATTTGGGCAATATAGTGTGTTTTAGTGCATTAAAATTTAAAAAAGTGTGTTTTTTCCACAAAAAATGCGTTTGAAAAATCGCTGCGCAATTACTGTGTGAAAAAACAAATGAAACACCCACCATTTTAATCTGTAGGGCATTTGCTTTAAAATAATATATAATGTTTGGGGGTTCAAAGTAATTTTCTTGCAAAAAAAAATAATTTTTTCATGTAATCAAAAAGTGTCAGAAAGGGCTTTGTCTTCAAGTGGTTAGAAGAGTGGGTAATGTGTGACATAAGCTTCTAAATGTTGTGCATAAAATGCCAGGACAGTTCAAACCCCCCCAAATGACCCCATTTTGGAAAGTAGACACCCAAAGCTATTTGCTGAGAGTCATGTCGAGTCCATGGAATATTTTATATTGTGACACAAGTTGCGGGAAAGAGACAAATTTTTTTTTTTTTTTTTGCACAAAGTTGTCACTAAATGTTATATTGCTCAAACATGCCATGGGGATTTGTGAAATTACACCCCAAAATAAATTCTGTTGCTTCTCCTGAGTACGGGGATACCACATGTGTGGGACTTTTTGGGAGCCTAGCCGCGCACGGGACCCCGAAAACCAAGCACCGCCTTCAGGCTTACTAAGGCCGTAAATTTTTGATTTCACTCTTCACTGCCTATCACAGTTTCGGAGGCCATGGAATGCCCAGGTGGCACAAAACCCCCCCAAATGACCCAATTTTGGAAAGTAGACACCCCAAGCTATTTGCTGAGAGGTATAGTGAGTATTTTGCAGACCTCACTTTTTGTCACAAAGTTTTGAAAATTGAAAAAAGAAAAAAAAAAAAATTTTTTTCTGGTCTTTCTTCATTTTCAAAAACAAATGAGAGCTGCAAAATACTCACCATGCCTCTCAGCAAATAGCTTGGGGTGTCTACTTTCCAAAATGGGTCATTTGGGGGGGGTTGTGCCATCTTGGCATTTTATGGCCTTCAAAACTGTGATAGGTAGTGAGGAGTGAAATCAAAAATGTATGCCCTTAGAAATCCTGAAGGCGATGATTGGTTTTCGGGGCCCCGTACGCGGCTAGGCTCCCAAAAAGTCCCACACATGTGGTATCCCCGTACTCAGGAGAAGCAGCTGAATGTATTTTGGGGTGCAATTCCACATATGCCCATGGCCTGTGTGAGCAATATATCATTTAGTGACAACTTTTTGTAATTTTTTTTTTTTTGTCATTATTCAATCACTTGGGACAAAAAAAATAAATATTCAATGGGCTCAACATGCCTCTCAGCAATTTCCTTTGGGTGTCTACTTTCCAAAATGGGGTCATTTGGGGGGGTTTTGTACTGCCCTGCCATTTTAGCACCTCAAGAAATGACATAGGCAGTCATAAACTAAAAGCTGTGTAAATTCCAGAAAATGTACCCTAGTTTGTAGACGCTATAACTTTTGCGCAAACCAATAAATATACGCTTATTGACATTTTTTTTACCAAAGACATGTGTCCGAATACATTTTGGCCTAAATGTATGACTAAAATTTAGTTTATTGGATTTTTTTTATAACAAAAAGTAGAAAATATCATTTTTTTTCAAAATTTTCAGTCTTTTTCCGTTTATAGCGCAAAAAATAAAAACGGCAGAGGTGATCAAATACCATCAAAAGAAAGCTCTATTTGTGGGAAGAAAAGGATGCAAATTTCGTTTGGGTACAGCATTGCATGACCGCACAATTAGCAGTTAAAGCGACGCAGTGCCGAATTGTAAAAAGTGCTCTGGTCAGGAAGGGGGTAAATCCTTCCGGGGCTGAAGTGGTTAAAAATTTTTGAGCAATGTTTCGAAAAGCCAAATTTGGAGGATGCACACAGTGTGCCAACATGTGCTATCTGCCATCACGGGAGATCAATGGACGCGTTTTGGGGGTGCAACCCCTTCCTCAATAATAAAGTAGCGGTGAGGAAGGGGTTGCTCCCACAAAACACGTCCCTTGATCCCCCGTGATGGCAGCTAGCACATGTTGACATTCGTAAATTGGTGTGCATCTTCCAAATTTGGCTTTTCAAGGGGTGACTTCATCCCATCTGAACGCAATATCAAACACAGTTCCTAAATACTCATGTCTGATATTGCCTTCAAGTTTTACCATATGTGAACTTTGTAAGCTCAAGATTTTTGTCTTTCTTGTTGGTTTTACACAGGCCTGTTTTATCGTAAATGGACATTTCTATTTTTGATAATGCCACCTCAAAAATTGTTATACAACAAACATGTTGGTTTGTTTTAAAAACCTTTTCTAAATGCACATGTGATTGCGCAGGTATTAAAATGTTTGTTAATAAAGAATGTGTGGATTATTGTCTGAACGCTACAACACTTTTGTGGTGATGTAATTGCTGTTTTCTGTGAAAATGGGGGTTATTTCCTAAGGGCAAATCCACTTTGCACTACAAGTGCAGTTTCAGTGCAGTTTCAAGTGCACTTGTAGTATAAAAAGTGTCTACGCCTTTAGTAAATAACACCCAACAGTGCTTTGTATAAGGTTACACAATCACGCCATTTTCAGGACTCCCCACATTGCTGTCAGGGTCAGCTAAAATCAACACAAGCAGTAAATGTCACCAAAGATTAGTTTTTTTTTTAATTTGATAAATACTTCACAAATTGTCGAGCATATTGATGGCCCCCCTACCCGCAAAGTACTCAAGGTATCTTAACCGGACATCACGGGCACTCAGGGAGGGCAATCCAGGACGGCCACTTTCAAGCGCCGTCAGGGTAGTATCATGTAGAATTCCAGCCTCAGGCCCAACTGAGCCAGCATAGTTGGCAGAATGTTGGCGTAAAAAGTTATGTAGAACACAGCACGCCAGGATTAGATGATTAAGTTTATGCTCCGCCATATGGATGGGTGTCAGAAATAGGCGGAACCGGCTGGCCATGATTCCAAATGTTTTCTCCACCACTCTTCTGGCTCTGGCCAGCCGGTAATTAAAAACCCTCTGTTCTGGGGTGAGGGTCCTCATCGGGAACGGCCGCATAAGATGATCCCCCAGCGCAAATGCTTCATCCACAACAAAGACGAATGGGAGTCCTTCCACATTGTCCTCTGGAGGTGGCAAGTCCAAGCTGCCATTCTGGAGACGCCTGTAGAACTCCGTCTGGGTGATGACTCCACTATCGGACATCCGGCCATTCTTCCCCACGTCCATATTCAAGAAGTCGTAATTAGCCGACACCACTGCCAACATCACAATACTATTGAACCCCTTATAGTTGAAATAGTATGACCCCGAGTTGGGTGGTGGGATGATGTGGACATGTTTCCCATCAATTGCCCCTCCGCAGTTAGGAAAGTCCCACCGCTGGGCGAAGTGGGAGGCCACAGTCTGCCATTCCTGTGGCGTGGAAGGAAACTGTTGAGGAAAACAAAAATAAATTACTATTTTTGCACATAAACATGGCAAGCATATTAGGCACAAACATTCTTGGACAACCTCCAGATAGCATTTATTAAGGGGAAATTAACACCAAAGTATAAGGTACACCTATCATATTCCCCCTCCCCTCTCTCATGGGCCATTTCTAACATTATAGGGGGGGGGAATCTTGGACAGGTAACCCTCTTCACTTCATTGAGAGATGAATGCCTAAATACAGGGTATTACTTGGAACAGCCCCTCCTTAGTTACACTATTGGCAGCCCACTGGACAGGTAAGAAGTGTCATAATACAAAGATATAAATACACACTGTACACATTTGAGGACATTTGGACATTCTGCTATTACCTATCAAGATAATAATAGAATACAAAAACTTTAAACAGTACCATTGGAAAGTATACAGGCAGGCCCTTGCACTACATGCTTTGGGGAATTCATCCATAAATCTGACCAGTAAAGAGATGGGTATAGTGTGTATGGGTTTGGCAAAGTCAGCAGATAGATAATTGAGGATAGATAGAGAATTGGGATCAGCTGACTTAGCTTTTAGGGGGTGTTTGGGGTAAAGCACTACTATGGAGCTGATAAAATACATTGTTAAGTGACTACATGAGGTGAATATAGGGGCAGGAGAGCATGTTGGGGAGGTAAGTGAAGGCAGATATGTATGAAGGACTAAAAAAATAAATACATAAAAATCCAGCATGCATGAGGACAAAGGGGACATTCACAGCATATTCCAATCATGGTAATTAGGGAATGAGGAAAGAAATACAATATCTTAGCAAACATTAAATACAATAAAATGTGATATTAAAGGATACAAATCTTACCTTCATATACTCCTTCTGCAGGACCTGGATGATGGCAGAACAGGTCTCTGGGATGATGATCCCCAGAGCCTGGGGGGAGATGCCTGTTGAGAACTTGAGGTCCTGCAGGCTTCTCCCTGTCGCCAAGTACCGCAGGGCAGCGACCAGCCTCTGCTCCGGAGTGATGGCTTGCCTCATGCAGGTATCCTGCCTGCTGATATAGGGGGTCACTGAAGCCAACAAATGGTGAAATACTGGGTCCGTCATCCGGAGAAAGTTCCTGAAATCATCAAGATTATTCTCACGGATCTCACGGAGCAAAGGCATATGAGAGAACTGGTCATGCTGAAGCAACCAATTCTTGGTCCATGAACTCCTCCCCACCCTGTTCATGGACTGGACTTGTGTCAAGGTCAGGACCCCAACACCAAGCCCCCGCACAGCACGAACTCTACGAGGAGTACGTATACGAAACATGGCTAGAAAACGGTCGGCTGCTCAGAACGAAGTAACAGAACGCACTGAAGAACAGCAAGGCCTGTGAAGAGCGACCTGAAAAACAGTAACGAACAAACAAGAACACAATGACTAATTAAAGTCACGTGGAACTTGCTTGCACGCACTGAAGAGCAGATACAAACCCACAAGCACAAACTGAACGGCAGAAAACGATCTGAAAGCCACAAGTCTGAAAAAGAGCGAATCGTCTCTCACCAAACTTTTACTAACAAGAGATTAGCAAAAGGAGCCCAAAGGGTGCCGCGCTTGGTTCTGAACTGGCCTTTTTTAGTCTCATCGTACGTGCTTGACGTCACCGCGTTCTTGGCGATCGGAAATTCTGACAACTTTGTGCGACCGTGTGTACGCAAATCAAGTTTGAGCTAACATCCATCGGAAAAAATCCTAGGATTTTGTTGTTGGAATGTCCGAACAAAGTCCGACTGTGTGTACAGGGCATAAGAGCGGCAAGGATGTGGAATTCCCTTCCACAGGCGGTGGTCTCAGCAGGGAGCATTGATAGCTTCAAGAAACTATTAGATAATCACCTGAATGACCGCAACATACAGGGATATACAATGTAATACTGACACATAATCAAACACATAGGTTGGACTTGATGGACTTGTGTCTTTTTTCAACCTCACCTACTATGTAACTATGTAACTATGTGACACTGATGTGGCACTGATGAAACGTGGCACTGATGTGGCAGGTGACAATGACAGGTGGCACTGATGAAAGATGGCACTGACGGATTGCACTGATGGATGGCACTGATGACAGATGGCACTGTGACACTAACAGTGATGAGCACTGTGACAATCAATGGCACTGATGTGGCACTGTATGGGCACTATTTGGGCTCTGATTTACTGTGTTTTACTGTACTGTACTTTGAAAATGGTTGGCACTCACAGATCTGCTACTACGAAGCTCTCCCTCCTCACACGCGGCCTCTGTGTGAGGAGGGAGAGCCGCCACTGAGAGATGATCTCATATGTTTATATTTGAGATCATCTCTCATTGGACATTCTGATCGAGTGGTAAATGGCCAGTGTGATTGGCCATTTACCACGATCTGTGATTGGCTGTGTCCAATGGACACGGCCAACACAGATTTTCCCCGATGCGCGCCCTTGGGGGCACGCAGGGAACAGGGAAACAGGAGGATGTCCATGGACGCTCTCCCAGCAATTAAGCCCTGCGTTGTAGCCGTCTTTCAGCTATAGCGCAGGTGGGGAGTTGTTAAGCTTGTTCAGAAAATCAGTGGTGTCTTGCAGGAAACTAGTAGTGTTCATTACTAATTAACGGTTTTAACATGTTTTCTACAAGGCCTGAGATACTGTATGTTCTGTAAGTGTATTCATACCTGTTATAATGGGTCTGCCTGGATTTCCTAGCTTGTGAATCTTGGGCAGCATGTAGAAGTCTCCAATTTCTGGATTATCTGGAATTGCATAGATAAGTTCTGAATGTAGGTGGTGTGGTATTGTTGTAATGAGACATTTTATTTGCTTAGTAAAATCCTGGGTCGGATCATAATCCATTTTTTGTAGTAAGTAGTATTTGCCAGCTCCCTCTTGTATATATTTGTCTGTATCCATCACAATGACTGCTCCCCCTTTGTCTGCTGGTTTGATGGTTATGGTCTTATTATTGTGCAGAACGTGTACAGCCCTTCGCTCCAGTGGTGAAAGATTGTATAATATTTTCCTTTGCTGGATGGATATCAGGGATGTGACATGCAGCCTGAAGCTGTCAATATAAGTATCCAGTTTGGGGTTGCGTCCTTGTGGAGGTGTGAAGTTGCTGTTCTTTTTCTTTTTGTCACCTCCTGTTGTCCTAGAATTACTTTCATTACAGTGAAAATATTCTTTGAACCTTAGTCTCCTAAAGAATTCCTCCATATCTGACCATACTGTACCTGTAAATTACCCAATTTGGTGGTTGGACAGAATGTACGGCCTTTGGAGAGGACTGTTATTTCTGGTGTGGGAAGTTTATGATTTGACAAATTTATGTTTCCAAGTTCCTCTGTTATATCCACATTTTCCGTCAGGTCAGCATTTACACAAGGGATACATTGGGATTCTGGATTGGGTTCCAAGTTGCTGCTAGCAGGAGTTATAGAGGCTGTGTTTGTTTTGTGTTGTTTAGGTTGTATCCAAAAGGTCTGCTCTTGGTGTAGATATAGGAGGGGTTTTTTTGCTTGCTGTTCATGGCAAGTTTTTGCAGTTGTCTTTATAAGGTTTCAATTTCATTCCCAATTAGGTTGATGCTTGTAGGGTCCAATGATGTTGAGGTTTCAAACACCAACTGCTTTTGTTTCCTGATTGTTTCCCTTTTACCATACATTTTATGAATGAGATTGTTCCTTAACCTTTCTCTGGTACGTCTGCAGAGTCCTTCTGCATAAGGTGAGTTCAGTGTATTTGCACAAGGATTTTTAATCCGGAGACCTTGTGGTATGAGATTCCTCTTTTTGCATCTTGAGAGAAAGAAGATGTCGCTGTTGACCTGTGTTTCCTTTGTAATCAGGTTGGTTAACTGCTTCTTCATACGGCTATATGCAGTATCCTCCATCATACTTGAGGTGATTGTAGCCGTATTAGTGCAATTGTGACAGAGAAAATTGAGTACTGTCCATGATACTTTCTTTGCACTAACATATAATTTTTCATGGACGAGCTTTTGGGGTGTGTCCCCTTCTTCAAGGTCCAAGCAGTACTGATTCACAAAAGTTTTAGCAGAAGGTAAAATGTTAAAACAAAACAAAACAAAACAAAAACTCTGAGGGAAAGGAAAAAGAAAAACAAACACATACAAATCATTGTGTATGGCAATGGTAAAAAAGCTATCAGCAAGTGAGATAAAACAGAGGGAAAGCTATAGACTGAAAGGGGAAGGATGATAGTCACAGAGGGGGTCATAAAACTGTAGTATAATGGGTGAGGAAGTATCATTCTTAGCTCAAACGTTTTCCTTTCCTGGATAGTTCTGAAATTCCCTTTAAGAACTAAAACATTGAAGTCTTCTATAGTGTGGTCTGGTTGTGAGAAATGATGTCCCACAGGTGTGCAGAAACTGTTTTCCTTATGTTCCTTGATAGTATGTCTGTGCAAATTCATCCTCACTTGCAATTTCTGTCCTGTTTCACCAACATAAGATCCTTTACTACACCTGTTGCATTGGATGAGGTACACCACATTACTGGAGGTACAGCTGTATGATCCTGTGATACTGAAGGTCCCATTTGTGTGTGTGACACTTTTGGATTGATTGATTTGTTTGCACAGTTTTCATCGTTTTTTATTGCCAGGTTTGCTTCCATTATTTGTGAGTGAATCAGAGTGAAGTTTCCTGCTCATTAGTTTATGTCTGAGGTTGAGTGGTTGTCTAAAAGCTAATAATGGGGGTTGTTGGAATATTTTTTTCAGAGTTTCATCCTCTGTTATAATGGGTTGTAAATCTTTGATTATCTTTTTGATCCCTTCTAGTGTCGGGTTGTATGTGGTGACTAGAGGTACTCGGTTGTTTGTTTTTTTTCTCTGTGTATTGGAGGAGATTTTGTCTTTCGGTTTTCAAGATTGTGTTTATGCTGTTGTTGATGGTTTTGTCTTTGTAACCTTTCATATGGAAGGAGTCTGCCAGTGTTCTGAGATGTTTATCTCTGTCTTCTGGGTCTGAACATATTCAGTTATATCTGATGGCCTGGCTGTGTATGATGGCTCATTTAGTGTGTTGGGGGTGAAAACTGGAATTATGGAGATAGCTGCATCGGTCAGTCGGTTTTCTGTATATCGACGTGTGAAGTTTATCATCCCTGATGTATACTGCATTGTCTAGGAAATTGACATGTGTGTTTGAATAATCCATTTTTAGTTTGATAGATGGGTGAAAAGTGATCAATGAGAAAAATTATTTTAGATTTTCTTCACCTTCAGTCCATATCATGAAGATATCATCAATATAGCGGTAATATCTTTATGGCTTTTGTTGTATGCTGTTCAGGAAGTTGTCCTCCAGGTCAGCCATAAATACATTTGCATATTGGAGTGCCATTTTACTTCCCATAGCAGTACCCATACATTGGAGATAGGTGTCATTATTGAAAGTAAAGTAGTTATGTGTAAGAATGAATTTGATGAGCTGTGTAACATCCTCAGCAGTGTATTTGTGGTTTGTTGAGGATGATAAGAATCTGTGACATGCTGCCAACCCATCCTTGTGAGGGAATTCCGACGGGATTTTGCTCAAGCTGTCTTACATACACACGGTCACACCAAATTCCGACTGTCAAGAACGCGGTGACATACAACACGTATGACGGGACTAGAAAAAGGAAGTTCAATACCCAGTTTGCCACTCTTTGGGCTCCTTCTGCTAATCTTGTGTTGGTAGAAGTTTGGTGAGCATGATTCGTGCTTTTCAGACTCGTGCTTATTTCCGATCATTTTACTGCTGTTCAGTTTGTGCTTGTGTGTTTGTATGTGGTTGACAGTGTGTGTAGTCAGTTTGTATCTGTTTTTCAGTGCATTTTTGTCCACTCGTTTCTGATTTTCAGCTTGCTCTTCACAGACCTTGCTGTTCTTCAGTGTGTTCGGTTAGTTTGTTCTGACCAGCCGACCGTTTTGAAGCCATGTTGCGGTTACGTACTCGTTGTAGAGTTCGTGCTGTGTGGGGACTTGGTGTTGGGGTTCTTACTTTGACTCAAGCCCAATCCATGAACAGGGTGGGGAGGAGTTCATGGACTAAGAATTGGTTGCTCCAGCGTGACCAATTCTCTCACATGCCATAACCCTGGTGAGTTCAGGAATTTTCTCTGGATGATTGACCCCATTTTTCATCGTTTGTTGGCTTTGCTCAACCCTCATATTAGCAGGCAGGACACCTGCATGCGGCAAGCCATCACTCCCGAGCAGAGGCTAGTCGCCACCTTGCGGTACTTGGCGACGGGGAGAAGTCTATAGGACCTCAAGTTCTCTACAGGCATCTCCCCCCAGGCTCTGGGGATCATTATTCCAGAGACCTGTTCTGCCATCATTCAGGTCCTACAGAAGGACTGTATTAGGGTAAGTTTTATCCTTTAACATCACATTATATGTATTTAATGTATGCTAATGTTTTGTATTTCTTTCATCATTCCGTAATTGTAATATGCTGTGAATGTCCCCTTTGTCCTCATGCATGCTTGAATCTTTTAATGCTCCTTTTTTGGCCTACATGCATATTTGCCTTTGCTAACCTCCCCAGCATGCTATCCTGGGCCCATACACACCTAGCTTAGTCACTTAAGCAATGTATTTTGTCAGCTCTATTGTACTGCTTTACCCTTAACACCCCCTATAATGTGTACAAATGTTATTGTTGTCCTTAAATTCATGCAGAGTGTCAGCCCCCCCCTAAAATTTTGACAATCAGCCCCCCCTAAAATTTTGACAATGGGCCATCAGAGGGGGTGAGGAATATAATAAGTGGACCTTATTTTTTTGTCTTTAAATACACATTAAAATCAATGTTATACTGATGTTGGCCAAGACTGTTTGTGTCTAATCTGCTTGCAATGTTTATGTGCAAAATTAAAATTTTTTTTTTCTGTTTGGACTCCACAGTTTCCTTCAATGCCACAGGAATGGCAGACTGTGGCATCCCACTTTGCCCATCGTTGGGACTTTCCCAAATGCGGAGAGGCAATAGATGGGAAGCACATCCACATCGTCCCACCACCCCATTCGGGTTATACTATCTTATCTATAAGGGGTTTCATAGTGTCGTGTTGATGGCGGTGGAGTCGGTGACATACGAGTTTCTCTATGTGGACGTGGGGAAGAATGGACGGATGACGGATGGTGGAGTCTTTGCCCAGACCGAGTTCTACGAATGTCTCCAAAGTGGTGGCCTGGGTTTGCCACCTGTGGAAGAGAACGTCGAAGGACTTCTGTTTTTTTTTTTATTGCTTTTTAATTACCGGCTGGCCAGAGCCCAAAGAATCATGGAGAATACCTTTGGGATAATGGCCAGCCGGTTCCTCCTATTTCTAACGGCAATCAACTTGGCGAAGTACAAACTGAGCCACATTGTTTTATGCTGCTGCATCCTGCACAACTTTTTAAAAAGAAATGCTACAAATTATATAGCCTTAGTTAGGCCTGAGGCCGGACTTCAGGAACCAACACTGATGACCCTGGAAGCTGTCTGTCCTGGCTTACCCCCCCAAAGTGCCCATTAAGTGCATGAAAAATAGGTTAAATATTTTTAGGGGGGCCATTGCTATGCCAGCTAATTTGTAAATATTTTTTAAATAAACAAAAAATTGATATGATAACATTTTTATTTGGATTTACTGCTTGTGTTTGTTTTATCTGTCTCCTAGGTTTTCCTAGTGCACTTGTAGTGCCAAGTGGTTTTCACATTATTTAAATAACACCCATTGTCACTGTAAACACCAACTTAATACAAAAAGTGTTACTGAGCATTGAAAGAAGAAGCCACACATTGTTGAGTTGCACATTCACTTGTGCGTTTTATAAAACATTTGGCGGTATAAAAAAAACACATCTTTTTTTTTCCAAAGTTTTACCTTGAAGTTTTTGAAAAAATGCAGAAATAGGCATGTTTCCAAACATAACATACACAACTCTGGAACTTACAAAGTTCAACATTGCAAAAAAGAAGGCAATATCAGACATTTTATAGTGTGAAAAAGGTCTTGATCTTGCCTTCATCAGATGGGGTGAAGTCACCCCTGCAAAAGCCAAATTTAGAAGATGCACACAAATTGTGAGTCAAAATGGGGATTTCCTTTCCGATCCCATACCTAATGTCAACATGTGCTATCTCCCAACATGAGGGATCAATAGACGTGTTTTGGGGGTGCAGCCACTTCCTCTCACCTACTAGAGTTTGGAGGAAGGGGTTGCACCCACAAAACGCATACACTGAAATCCCCTGATGGCAGATAGCACATGTTGACACACTGTGTGCATCTTCCAAATTTGGCTTTTAAACAGTATTAAAACTTTAGATAAAATTTTTAGAAAAAAAAAATACAGGAATCTTTTTAGGATTTAGATTCTCCCTAGTACATCAATCATGTTCTTCAGTCTTTGTTCAATCTCCTTGGTTTTTTCCTTGATAAGGTCCAAATCATGACTACAAAACATGATTTCCTGGATAAGCCGTTGTGCACTGTCACTGGTGAAATGACTCAATTTTGGTACCACAACCTGAACATCACCTAAAATAAAAATACACACCATGTACTAAAAATATGCAGACATACATCTATTACCCGAAGCTGTGGTGTCCGACACTGACCTGTTGTGGTGCCAAATTAGAGCACTTCTTCCACCTCTCCTTCCTCCACATCGTGAGGTACCACAATACTCCGTTCCCCTTCTTCATGAGGTGTGGTGTTGATGGTGTCCTCTGACGGAGTGAGTCTTTTCTCCCCTATGAGAATGAAACAAAAGGTATAATTAGCACACAGATATTTGTGGACAGAAATATGAATGTGAAAGATTGCTTGGAAGTGGTGTACAATTGTCTGTTTGGACAGAGTTCCAAGTTGAAGACATGATTAATTCCCTTAAGCAAGCTGGAATACTTACCTTTTTTGGACAAGTTTCACACATGGAGACACCCCAAGTATCCACTGGAGTACCTGTGTGGGTCACCCTAAAAAATGTGCTCTGGTGCCCCACACTAGTGCTCCAGAATCCAGCTGCTGAGTGTCCTCTCCTTACATTCCACTGAATCAAGTTTGCAATTCATTCTAGTTTCAAAGACATCTAGACAACAATGTCCTAAACCTCTTTTTATACAAATTATCATGACTAAATTTAGTTAACCCTGTATCTGGAAAAAACATTGTATTTCATTGGCAAACAAACAATGTTTACTACGACCTATTACTGTGCCCACGAACATGAAAGTAGCCATTTTGACCACTAAGCTACCACCCACCGTCATATGATGGCGGGACAAGGCAGCTCTTGTTCTGGGCGGACGTCATATGATGTGATCGACGTGATCGCACTCCCGAGCCACTAGGGGGCGCGCTCACACCGCTGGTGGTGCGCGCATGCGTCACTCGGGACCCAGTGCGCGTGATCGGCGCAATTGCCGGGTAACAGAGCAGGACCATGTATGTAAACACAGATCCACGTCCTGTCAGAGAGGAGAGGAGACCAATGGTGTGTCCCTTGTACATAGGGACACCGATCAGTCACTCCCCCCAGTCAGTCCCCTCAGAATCACCTCCCTAGGACACACATTAACCCCTCGATCGCCCCCTAGTGTTAACCCCTTCCCTGCCAGTCACATTTACACAGTAATCAATGCATTTTTATAGCACGGATCGCTGTATAAATGTGAATGGTCCCAAAAATGTGTCAAAAGTGTCCGATATGTCCGCCGCAATATCGCAATCACAATAAAAATCGCAGATCGCCGCCATTACTAGTAAAAAATAAATAAATAAATATGCTATAAATCTATCCCCTATTTTGTAGACGCTATAACTTTTGCGCAAACAAATCAATATACGCTTATCGCAATATTTTTTTTACCAAAAATATGTAGAAGAATACATATCGGCCTAAACTGAGGAAAACAATTGTTTAAAAAAGAAAAAAATTGGATATTTATTATAGCAAAAAGTAAAAAATATATTGTTTTTTCAAAATTGTCCCTCTTCTTTTGTTTATAGCGCAATAAATAAAAAACACAGATGTGATCAAATACCACCAAAAGAAAGCTCTATTTGTGGGGAAAAAATGATAAAAATTTCATTAGGGTGCAGTTTAACATGACTGCGCAATTGTCATTCAAAGTGCAACAGCGCTGAAAACTGAAAAATGGCTTGGGCAGGAAAGGGGTGAAAGTGCCCTGTATTGAGGTGGTTAAACTGTACAACAGTAAAGAAAAGCACATGGAGCAGCATGCAAGTAATAATAAAGGTAGGAACACACAGCAACTACTTACTTTTTAGAAGCACTTTCATAATCCTTCTGTACTGATCCTGCTCCCTCCAACCAGTGTTTCCTCAATTGCTCCTTGGATCGCTGTACCCCAAAATTCCGGTTTAGACTCTTCACTTTAGTCATGATCTTGGCCTTTCTCACATCTGGGTTTAGGTACGGTCCATACTTCCCGTCATAGTCGGCCCTCTTCAATATGTCCACCATCTCCACCATCTCATCAAAGAACATATTTGAGGCCTTAAATCTCCTGCCCTCCTGGATCGGGACGTTTCTTGCTCCGGGCTTTCCTCCTCATTACTGCTATTAAGCACCTGCTGTGTCTCTGCCATGTTCCTCTCCCACTGCGATGAAAAAGACGGGGCGGGGAATATTCTAGAAAGAATGTCAGGGGAGGGTGACGTGGGTGGAGTTTCACGCATGTGCAGTGTATATAAAGTGTAACACGTGTGCGTCGTACGTACGATCTGTGAGCGGATGGAGGTGTAGCGGAACTGCCGATCGTTATAACAAAGGTACAATTTTAAGTTGGTGCATCAGTGGCCTATACTGCTTATAGATTGAGGCCTATATTGGGTCAAGATTAGGAGAGTTTAGCCTGACATTAGGGTTTGTCTTGTGTTATGTCTTGCAGAGAAAATGGATCTATTCAATGATGAGGACTTTATGCCCATATTCATTGATATCTACAGGGAGCTGCCCTGTCAGTGGCAGGTAAACCACCCCTTTTAGAACAATAAACCAAAGAGGAAGGCAGCGCTGGATCGATTGGTGGAATTTATGAAGCCGACGATCCCCAGACATCCCCTATTTGAAGGCCCTAATTGGTGGCATGAGGATCACTTATAATAGGGAGCTCAACAAGGTCTAGGATTCCCTGAGATCAGGTGCTGCAGCAGATGACATTTATGTACCCAGGCTGTGGTACTATGACAGACTGCATTTTCTGGCAGGGCAGAATGAACCCAGGCCAGTACTCTCCAGTCTTCCTTCCACACTTCCTTCCCCCCTAGCTGAGGCTACTGACATCAAACCTGGGCCTTCCAGACAGCAACATGTGGAGGAGCCCAGCTTGAGCCAGGTATAGCATTCTTCAAAATATCCCTTTTCATACACAGGAAAGCCTCAGCCAGGAGGAGGCCATGGAAAGTGGCAGCCAGGAGGTGGCCGGGCCCAGTAGCCTGCCAGAATCGGAGGTCAGTCCCTCCAGCTTCCACCAAAAAGTGGCAGGAAGAGGAGTAACATGAAGGAGGCAGCAATTGGCCTATTTCTGAAGGCTACTGTGGCCCTCAGAACCCCCCAAAGTGTTCAAGAGGACTTTGCATACATTACAGCCTGCAAAATGCTGTAAATGGAGGAGGGCCAACGCTTCTTATGTGAGGAAGTAATGTTACAAGCCCTAAATAAGGGGTTGAGGGGCCAACTCAAAAGTCAAAGCCACATTTGTGAGTTGAACCATGGTCCTCCTCCTCCTCCCAAAGGTCCTCCTCCTCCACCTCCTGCCACAACTCCAACACCACAGTCACAGCCTGGAAGGAAGCATCTAAGGAAGACCAGAGAGTGATGGCCCGGGTTCAGTCTGGTCTGGCAAAAGATGCAGGCTGTTGTATGACCACAGCCTTGGGAGAGATATGTCATCTGCTGCTGTTCCTGATCTCTTGTAGTCCTGGACCGGATTGTGCTCACTATTATAAGGACTCCTCAGGCCACCAATTTTGACTGTAAAATTATTGATGTCTGCCCTGGGGTACAAAGGCTTCACAAATTTCACCAGTTTCTCCAGCATTGCCTTCCTCTTTATTTTGTTATGACCCAGAATAAATGGATATTTTGTTTTCAGAAATACTTGCCTATGTGTTTTACCTCAAAAAGGACAGTTTGTTTGTGAGTAGGCAGGTACATTTAAAAAAATACAATGTCAAATTAACAAGGAACACCAACCAATCTCCTTGAGGTTTACAAATACAAGATAATAACGGTGTTGTGGAAACGTGATATACAAAAAAAAAAATAGAGATCACTATAAAATAGTTAAAAAAAACCCCAAAAAAACAACAGGAGATCTTGATTAAAAAAAAAGACTATAAAAATTAATTCTAAACATTATTAGGGAGATCTGGCTTGAAAAACAAAAAAGATTATTCAGGAGATTATGAGAAATAATAAAGAAATCAGTTTGTGAGAACTCTGTGTGAATATGAGCAGCAAAACAACTTCATTCTTCTAGCATTATAAAGAAGAAGAGAATGTGCTGCATTGAAAGATTTAAAAATTTGCAGTGTGACGAATGTGCCATCTCCATTACCAACAGTCATTTTACCAGACTGAGCGGCTACGTCTCGTACTTGATTCTGAGAATACGTGTTTTTTTGCGCATCGGAATTGCATACACACAAACTTACGATAGAAACTTTTTCCGTCGGAAAAATTGAGAACATGCTCTCAATCTTTTGCTGGCATAAATTCTGCCAGCAAAAGACCAATGGAGCATACACACGGTCGCATTTTCCGACCAAAAGCTCTCATCGGTCTTTTGCTGGCCGAATTTCCGATCGTGTGTACGCGGCATTGGAGAGTCTACAAGCTGTGGTGTAAATCATAAAAAAAGGATCACACCTGATGTACTGGTGGCCTATCTCATTTCTTGTGACCCCAACAAGCCAGGAAAGTACAAATACCCCCCAAATTACCCCTTTTTTGAAAGTAGACATTCCAAGGTATTTATCAAGATGCATAGTGAGGTTTTTGATGTTGTCATTTTTTCCCACAATTCTCTGCAAAATTAGGATTTTTTTGATTTTTTTGTTTTTTTTCCCACAAAATTGTCATTGTAATAGGTTATTTCTCTCATATGGCATGTGTATACTACAAATGACACCCCAAAATACATTCTGCGACTCCTCCTGAGTATAACAATACCACATATGTGGGACTTTTTCACAGCCTAGCTACATAGAGAGGCCCAACATGCAGGGAACACCATCAGGTGTTCTAGGAGCATAAATTACACATCTAACTTGTTGACTACCTATTACACTTTTGAAGGCCCTGGAGCACCAGAACAATCGAAACGCCCACAAAATGACCTCATTTTGGAAAGCTAACACCCAACATATAATCTATGAGGAATAATGAGTCTTTTGAATGGTTCATTTTTTTCCAGAAGTTTTTGGAAAATGGGGAAAAAAATGAAAAGCATTTTTAATACACGAAGTTGTCCATTTATAAGATATTTCCAACGCATAGCATGTACATAGCAAAAATTACACCCCAAAATACATTCTGCTACTCCTCTTGAGTATGGCAATACCAGATGTGTGAGACTTTTACACAGCCTGGCCACATACAGAAGCCCAATATGCAAGGAACACCGCCAGGCATTCTAGGAGCATAAATTACACATCTCATTTCAACCACCTATTACACTTTTGAGGGCCCTGGAGCACCAGGGCAATGGCCACATACAGAGGCCCAACATGCAAGGAACACCGTCAGGTGTTTTAGGGACACATAGCATGCACATACCAAGAATTACACCTCAAAATACATTCTGAGTAAAGGGTAAACAAAATATTACCTATGGTTTTAGTAGCGCAGTTGTCAACAGGAGGATAGCACTGGTTCAGGCAGCAGGCAGGGACTTGGTCAGCAAAAAGTGAATTGTCCAGGCAACAGGCAGGAATACTGTCCATAGTCAGTAAAGGGTATCAGGCAGGGATACTGTCCATATACAGTCCAGGGTCAGTGCAGGCACAGATTGTCAGCAGTGCCAAAATATTGGTCCTGGTAGTAGGCAGGAACATGGTCCATGTGGTGTGGTCATTTCAGAGGCATGATGGCAGAAGTCCTACAGGCAGCAGGCGGAAGTAGGGCCTCGATCAGGACAGAATGGGGACAGGGATAGAGGCTTCTCCCACCCAAATCTCTTTGAAGCCTCTGAGTCTCCAGACCCTAATATAGGAATGAGAAAACAAAAAAATATTTTCTTCATCCAGAAAAACATTTCTGGAACCCCTCACATATGTGAGACCCCTGTGTTATGAATCCCACTAGTCTAGTAGCAGGGTACAAGATCAGTCCAAGAGGCAGGCAAGAGGCATGGTCAAACAGTCCAGGGTCAGTTCCAGATCAGGCAGAGGTATGTACAGAATTGGTAGACAGAAGCATGGTCGAATAACAAGCCAGGGTCAGTTCCAGATCTGGCAGAGGTATGTACAGAATCGGTAGGCAGAAGTGTGGTCGAATAACAAGCCAGAGTCAGTTTCAGATCAGGCAGAGGTATGTACAGAATCAGTAGACAGAAGCATGGTCGATTAACAAGCCAGGGTCAGTTACAGAGCAAGCAGAGGCATAAGGGGTGTGAAGGTAAATCGCAGGAAGTGAGGGTTATGGTTAACATACTTCACTAATAAATTACTGAAGTATGGTGACGGCAGAAACACTCAACTATGCAGAGGCCTGGTTCTGAAGGACATTGGGGACAATAATAAATGGTGTCTCTTCTCACTCCTCCTTTGGTGCACACCCGGCATTTTTTCTGACGTTTTTGGCCTGTTGGTCTGGGAGGGATTTTATCAGGAAAGTGGAGTTCGGAGAGTCAGCTAATCACATTGGATTGAATGTTTTCTGGTGGGCCATTCAGGAATATAAGGGCAGTGGTGATTTCCTCCTGCTAGCCAAGGAAGGGTTTGGGGCTTTCAGTGGAGTTGCGATAGATTATATAGGTGTTGTATATGGCCAAATTAAACAAATAAATTGATACTTTTTTATACCACTAGTTTGTTCATCTTGTGGCTAGGTAGGGTTCGAGCATTTGGTTGTAGAAGTCGACACCCCCCAGGCACATATTGTATTCGTGGATGTTGGCTTTTGGATTCGGCCATTCCTCCTGGTGATCTCCATGAAGGTATTATTGTGGATCGAAGACAACATGTAGATATCCCTTCTGTCCCTCCACTTCACAGCCAGAATTTCCTCATTCCGTAAACTCGCCGTCTCTCCTCTTCTTGCCCAGCCTGCCTGTAAATTTGACAAGGGACTCATCCACGCATATGTGTTGGTCTGGGGTAAACAACTGGGGGAAGATTTCAGAAAAATAATTTAGTAGTGGCCAAATTTTATAGAGCTTATCATAATTTGGGTAATTTCTGGGAGGGCTCTGGGTATTATCATTATAGTGTAGGAATCTCTTAATCATGAGATATCTGGTTCTGGGCATTACTGAGGAAAAGATGGGCATGTGGTGGATGGGGAAGGATGACCAATATGAACGTAATTCATTTTTTTTGGTTAGTCCCATACAGAATGTGAGGTCCAAAAAAATCTTAAACTCCTCCACTGTTAGGGCTCTCCACTCATAGGGACTGGCATAATAGGACGTTGGGTTACTTGTTATGAATTGCTGGGCATATAGGCTGCACTGGGCCACAATGGATGCAAGCATGTCCTCAGTAAAAATAAGGTGGAAAAAAGTCTATTGGTGAAAAATTTTCTGTGTCCACCTGGACTCCTGGCTGGGCAGTGAAAGGGGGAATGTTAGCTTCTCTTGAATTAGGAGGAAGCCACAAGGGGTTCTGAAGAGAATAGGGAAGGCTGGCATGGAACCTAACAATTTGGGACTGAGATGACATCCCACTGGTACTTGGCCTTTCTTGCCGAGGTACTGCGGTGCTGATGGATGGCACTGCGGTACTGGTGGATGGCACTGCCTCCTCACCAGAACATCTTTGTCTGGTGGGCGGGCTCTCATTATCCTCTGAGGCTGTCAGCGTTCCACTGCTTAGGACAGGCTCGTAGTCCACGTAAGACTCAGAATCTGAATTTGAGGAATCCGAAGCGGAGAGCTCCCCGTTGCTCTACTCGGCCACAAGAATATTGTATGCCTCCTCAGCTGTAAATGATTTTCTAGCCATTGTTGGTGTGCACTGGTGACACTGATGACAGAAGGCACTGATGACATGTGACACTGATGAAAAATGGCACTGATTACACGTGACACTGATGACAAATGGCACTGATTACACGTGACACTGATGACAGATGACACTGATGAAAGATGACACGTGACACTGATGTGGCACTGGTGACACATGGCACTGATGTGGCACCGATGACACGTGGCACTGATGTGGCACTGATAAAATGTGGCACTGATGTGGCACTGATGAAACATGGCACTGATGTAGCAGGTGACACTGACAGGTGGCACTGATGAAAGATGGCACGGATGACAGATAGCATTGACAGATGGCACTGATAGAAGGCGTTGATGGATGGCACTGATGGATGACACTGATGACAGATGGCATTGTGACACTAACAGTGATGAGCACCGTGACAACCAATGGCACTGATGTGGCACTGTATGGGCACTATTTGGGCAATGATTTATTGTGTTTTTACTGTACTGTACTTTGAAAATGCTTGGCACTCGCAGATCTGCAGCTACGAATCTCTCCCTCCTCACATGCGGTCTCTGTGTGAGGAGGTAGAGCTGGCATCAAGAGATGATCTCATATGTTTACATTTGAGATAATCTCTCATTGAACATTCTGATGAGTGGTAAATGGCCATGGGATTGGCCATTTACCACGATCTGTGATTGGCTGCGTCCAAGGGACACGGTCAAGACAGATTTTCCCTGATGCGCACCCTCATTGGCGCGCGGGGAACAGGGAAACAGGAGGATGTCCATGGACACCCTCCCGGCAATTAAGCCCCAGGCTGTAGCCGTCTTTCGGCTATAGCGTGGGCGGGGTGTGGTTAAGCTTGTTCAGAAAATCAGTGGTGTCTTGCAGGAAACTAGTAATGTTCATGACTAACGGTTTTAACATGTTTTCTACAAGGCCTGAGATATGTTTGGTAAGTGTATTCATACCTGTTATAATGGGTCTGCCTGGATTTCCTGGCTTGTGAATCTTGGGCAGCATGTAGAAGTCTCCAATTTCTGGATTATCTGGAATTGCATTGATAAGTTCTGAATGTAGGTGGCTTGGTATTGTTGTAATGAGACCTTTTAAT
The DNA here is from genome assembly GCF_042186555.1 of Aquarana catesbeiana. Classification (NCBI taxonomy): domain Eukaryota; kingdom Metazoa; phylum Chordata; class Amphibia; order Anura; family Ranidae; genus Aquarana; species Aquarana catesbeiana. Next base: position 146,017,816 of record NC_133334.1, read on the forward strand.
TGCTTAGTAAAATCCTGGGTCGGATCATAATCCAGTTTTTTGTAGTAAGTAGTATTTGCCAGCTGCCTCTGTCCCTCTTGTATATATTTGTCTGTATCCATCACAACAACTGCTCCCCCTTTATCTGCTGGTTTGATGGTTATGGTCTGATTATTGCGTAGATCATGTACAGCCCTTCGCTCCAGTGGTGAAAGGTTGTATAATATTTTCTTTTGCTGGATGGATATCAGGGATGTGACAATCAGCCTTAAGCCGTCAATATAGGTATCCAGTTTGGGGTTGTGTCCTTGTGGAGGTGTGAAGTTGCTGTTCTTTTTCTTTTTGTCACCTCCTGTTGTCCTAGGATTCCTTTCATTACAGTGAAAATATTCTTTGAGCCTTAGTCTCCTGAAGAATTCCTCCATATTTGACCATACTGTACCTGTAAATTATCCAATTTGGTGGTTGGGCAGAATGTGAGGCCTTTGGAGAGGACTGTTATTTCTGGTGTGGAAAGTTTATGATTTGACAAATTTATGATTCCGAGTTCCTCTGTTATATCCACATTTTCCGTCAGGTCAGCATTTACACAAGGGATACGTTGGGATCCTGGATTGGGTTCCAAGTTGCTGCTAGCAGGAGTTGTAGAGGCTGTGTTTGTTTTGTGTTGTTTAGGTTGTATCCAAAAGGTCTGCTCTTGGTGTAGATTTTTGGAGGGTTTTTTTGCTTGCTGTTCATGACAAGTTTTTGCAGTTGTCTTTATAAGGTTTCAATTTCATTCCCAATTAGGTTGATGCTTGTAGGGTCCAATGATGTTGAGGTTTCAAACACCAACTGCTTTTGTTTCCTGATTGTTTCCCTTTTACCATACAGTTTATAAATTAGGTTGTTCCTTAACCTTTCTCTGGTACATCTGCAGAGTCCTTCTGCATAAGGAGACTTCAGTGTATTTGCACAAGAACTTTTAATCCGGAGACCTTGTAGTATGAGATTACTCTTTTTGCATCTTGAGAGAAAGAAGATGTTACTGTTGACCTGTGTTTCCTTTGTGATCAGGTTGTTTAATTGCTTCTTCATATGGCTATATGCAGTATCTTCCATCATATTTGAGGTGATTGTAGCCGTATTAGTGCAATTGTGACAGAGAAAATTGAGTACTGTCCGTGATACTTTTTTTATTTGCACTAACATATAATTTTTTCATGGACTAGCTTTCGGGGGGTGTCCCCTTCTTCAAGGTCCAAGCAGTACTGATTCACACAAGTTTTAGCAGAAGGTAAAATGTTAAAACAAAACAAAAAAAGCTCTGAGGGAAAGGACCTTCCATCATACTTGAGGTGATTGCAGCCATATTAGTGCAATTGTAACAGAGAAAATTGAGTACTGTCCGTAAAACTTTTTTTATTTGCACTAACATATAATTTTTCATGGACAAGCTTTTGGGGTGTGTCCCCTTCTTCAAAGTCCAAGCAGTACTCTGGTACTGCTTGGACCTTGAAGAAGGGGACACACCCCAAAAGCTCGTCCATGAAAAATGATATGTTAGTGCAAATAAAAAAGTATCACGGACAGTACTCAATTTTCTCTGAGGGAAAGGAAAAAGAAAAACAAACACATACAAATCAATGTGTATGGCAATGATAATAAAGCTATTAGCAAGTGAGATAAGACAGAGGGAAAGCTATAGACTGGAGGGGGAAGGATGATAGTCACAGAGGGGGTCATAAAACTGTAGTATAATGGGTGAGGAAACCAATATCTAAATTTAGGCCATTGTTTTTTGTGTCAAAGTATCATTCTTAGCTCAAACGTTTTCCTTTCCTGGATAGTTCTGAAATTCCCTTCAAGAACTGAAACATTGAAGTCTTCTATAGTGCGGTGTGCAGAAACTGTCTTCCTTATGTTTCTTGATGGTATGTCTGTGCAAATTCATCCTCACTTGCAATTTCTGTCCTGTTTCACCAACATAAGATCCTTTGCTACACCTGTTGCATTGGATGAGGTACACCACATTACTGGAGGTACAGCTGTATGATCCCATGATATTGAAGGTCCCATTTGTGTGTGTGACACTTTTGGATAGATAGATCTGGTTGCACAGTTTGCAGCGCTTTTTATTGCAGGGTTTGCTTGCATTATTTGTGACTTTATAATCAGAGTGAAGTTTCCTGATAATTAGTTTATGTCTGAGGTTGAGTGGTTGTCCGAAAGCCAATAATGGGGGTTGTTGGAATATTTTTTTTCAGAGTTTCATCCTCTGTTATAATGGGTTGTAAATCTTTGTTTATCTTTTTGATCCCTTCTAGTGTTGGGTTGTATGTGGTGACTAGAGGTACTCGGTTGTTTGTTTTTTTCTCTGTGTATTGGGGGAGATTTTCTCTTCGGGTTTTCAAGGCTGTGTTTATGCTGTTGTTGATGGTTTTGTCTTTAACCTTTCTCATGGAAGGAGTCTGCCAGTGTTCTGAGATGTTTATCTCTGTCTTCTGGGTCTGAACATATTCGGTGGTATCTGATGGCCTGGCTGTGTATGATGGCTCGTTTAGTGTGTTGGGGGGGGGGAATTGGAATTATGGAGATAGCTGCATCGGTCAGTTGGTTTTCTGTGTATCGACATGTGAAGCTTATCATCCCTGATGTATACTGTAGTGTCTAGGAAGTTGACATGTGTTTGAATAATCCATTTTTAGTTTGATAGATGGGTGAAAAGTGTTGATCAATGAGAAAAATTGTTTTAGATTTTCTTCACCTTCAGTCCATATCATGAAGATATCATCAATATAGCGGTAATATCTGTATGGCTTTTGTTGTATGCTGTTTAGGAAGCTGTCCTCCAGGTCAGCCATAACTAAAAATGGATTATCCGAACACACATGTCAACTTGTGGATTGTGGTTGGAAAGCCATCGCCTACAGATTGACACATGTCTTCCTCTTCTTTGAAGCCTATAAAAGTGCCAGAATCCTCCTCCTCATCCTCCTTCCCTCTCTCCTCCTGTGTGTTCTGTGACATAGGAATGATGGTGTCTGGATAAAGTGGGCTTTGAGAGGAAAGGAAATCCTCCTCTTTCTCCTGCTGCTCTGCCTCCAGTGCCCTGCCCATAATGCCATGCAGAGTCTGTCCAGCAGGAACACAACAGGGATTGTGTCACTGATGCATGCACTGTCACTTCTCACCATCCTTGTGGCCTCCTGAAATAGTGACAATACAGTGCATGCATCCTTAATGATCAGCCATTGGCATGGGGAAAAAAAGCTGAGGGGACCTGAGCCTGAGGTCATGCCGTACTGGCACAGGTACTCGTTGATGGCCCTCTGCTGCATGTATAGCCGCTGCAGCATTCCCAAAGTTGAGTTCCACCTGGTGGGCATGTCACAAATCAGGCAGTTTATGGGCAGGAATTCCCGCTGAATTTTAGCCAACTGAGCACTGGCTGTGTATGACCGACTGAAATGGCTACAGACTCTTCTGGCTTGCTTTGAAAATTACAGAGAACAAAGAAACCCAACCAAAACAGACACCTTGACAACTCTTACAACATCCCAAAATATTTAGAGAACTTGGAGAAAACTGCCCCAAGGGATAGTGCGGGTAAAATAATTGGCAAGATATAAGGCAATGGTACTAAGGAAGTATAAAAAATATAAATGTTATTATTCAGTGGAAAAATATAAAGAACGAACATCTAAAAGCATTATATTGGGACACATATGAAACAGCTGCTACATGTTGAGAAACACACAAAATTTATAGACATAAAGTCAGTTATAAATAGTGGTCGCAACAAATGCCAACATGTTTCAGAAAAAAGCCAAGAGGCTATTTGAATATTATATTCATTTCCTTCCTCAGGGGTTAAATGGAAGCATACTGATATAGTTCTATCAAAAAAATATGAACATCATAGATAAGTAAACAATTATGTGTTTAAAAATAAACAAATATATATTATATTGGTGCAACAGTTGGTCATAAAAATGGCAGAAAGACAATCATTTACAGAATTTGATTCTTACAGTTTATATGTTCCTTAAATGGTAGTGCACAGCACTATTGAAATAGATGAGACCTCACGCCTCCAAAAACCGCTAAGTTGCCTATCAAATCTCAGCAAGGATGGATAGAAGAGGGTGGGAGAGATGTCTCTCCCACTTCTAGGTTCTTGGGAAATTCCCAGGCAGAGTGTGTTATAGGAGTATATATGGGGCTGGAATACCCTCTTTTTGGCCTATATATATATTCTTATTATACTCCTTGTTACCATTTTTTGGCAGGCCTATATCTGCAATCTGTTTTGGCTCTCCCTGTGCTGCCCTGATCTGCTGCTCCAGTACGGGGTTAACATCCATTCCAGCCCCATATATACTCCTTGAGGAGATAACAGCGGCAGAATGTGATGGAATAGGGTGGCTGCTCTCTACTTTTTCTTGATGACGGCCTCCTTGGGGTTGTGTCACCTCATCTTCAGTTTCCTCCTCTGCTCTATCTGGCACCCAGGTCGCATCAGTAACCTCATCATCATCATTATCTCCATCTCCTCCATCTTCATCATTACCGCTGGAGACAACTTGGCAATACGCTGCGGCTTGGGGAACATGGATTCAAATTTGTCTACCAATGTTCCTCCCTCCCCCTAGGTTCATGTTCCTGTCATCCTCAACCTCAGAACAAACATCTGAATCCAGTAATGGCTGGGCATCATCAAGGAGCAAGTGGCTGACGCTGTGGTTAAATAACTTAGCTGACTCCTCAATGGCTGATGTTGGGGCTATGGCAGAAATAGATGTGGACAAGGAGGCAGGTTTATCCACTTTGGCAACTGCAGGGGACTGCACACTTGTCTCTGCTTGCGTAATGGAGGATGAGGAAGGTTTAGTAAGCCAGTCCACCACCTCCTCTGCATGCTGTGGCTGGATAGCACGGGCAAACTCATCAAACAGAGAAAATTATGCCCTGCCTGAGGACTGACCACCACGTCCACCTTTGCCTGTGGACACATTTGTTGCTGGCTCCCTTACAGTGCCAATCGAATGTCTGCCTCTCCTTGTTGTCCTCCCAGACATTATTGAGAGGGAGGGGATGGTGCTTCTAAGCAAATGTAAAGAAGAAGTTGAAATCTGTACGTAGATGTGCTTTAATCAATGTAAAGAGGTGTTTGGTGCACTTTTATTTGAGTACTCTATACACTATACAGACACACTATAATATACTGCAACATCATGCGCCAAACGTACAGTGAGGCACAGAACTATATGATGTCAAACTGTCAGTAACACACACAAAACTATATGGCGTTAAACTGGCAGTAACCCACACAAAACTATATGGTGTTAAACTGGCAGTAAAGCACAGAACTACAGTGGGGATGGAAAGTATTCAGACCCCCTTAAATTTTTCACTCTTTGTTATATTGCAGCCATTTGCTAAAATCATTTAAGTTCATTTTTTTCCTCATTAATGTACACACAGCCCCCCATATTGACAGAAAAACACAGAATTGTTGACATTTTTGCAGATTTATTAAAAAAGAAAAACTGAAATATCACATGGTCCTAAGTATTCAGACCCTTTGCTGTGACACTCATATTTAACTCAGGAGCTGTCCATTTCTTCTGATAATTATTGAGATGGTTCTACACCTTCATTTGAGTCCAGCTGTGTTTGATTTTACTGATTGGAATTGACACACCTGTCTATATAAGATCTTGCAGCTCACAGTGCATGTCAGAGCAAATGAGAATCATGAGGTCAAAGGAACTGCTTGAAGAGCTCAGAGACAGAATTGTGGCAAGGCACAAATCTGGCCAAGGTTACAAAAAATTTTCTGCTGCACTTAAGGTTCCTAAGAGCACAGTGGCCTCCATAATCCTTAAATGGAAGATGTTTGGGATGACCAGAGCCCTTCCTAAAGCTGTCCGTCCTGCCAAACTGAGCTATCGGGGGAGAAGAGCCTTGGTGAGAGAGGTAAAGAAGAACCCAAAGATCACTGTGGTTGAGCTCCAGAGATGCAGTTGGGAGAAAGGTGTAGAAAGTCAACCATCACTGCAGCCCTCCACCAGTTGGGGATTTATGGCAGAGTGGCCCGACGGAAGCCTCTCCTCAGTGCAAGACACATGAAAGCCTGCATGGAGTTTGCTAAAAAAACACCTGAAGGACTCCAAGATGGTGAGAAATAAGATTCTCTGGTCTGATGAGACCAAGATAGAACTTTTTGGACTTAATTATAAGCAGTATGTGTGGAGAAAACCAGGCACTGCTCATCACCTGTCCAATACAGTCCCAACAGTGAAGCATGATGGTGGCAGCATCATGCTGTGGGGGTGTTTTTCAGCTGCAGGGACAGGACGACTGGTTGCAATTGAGGGAAAGATGAATGCGGCAAAGTACAGGGATATCCTGGACGAAAACCTTCTCCAGAGTGCTCAGAACCTTAGACTGGGCTGAAGGTTTACCTTCCAACAAGACAATGACCCTAAGCACACAGCTAAAATAATGAAGGAGTGGCTTCACAACAACTCTGTGACTGTTCTTGAATGGCCCAGCCAGTGCCCTGACTTAAACCCAACTGAGCATCTCTGGAGAGATCTAAAAATATACATTAATGAGGAAAAAAAATGAACTCAAATGATTTTAGCAAATGGCTGCAATATAACAAAGAGTGAAAAATTTAAGGGGATCTGAATACTTTCCATCCCCACTGTATATGGCGATAAACTGGCAGTAACGCACACAAAACGATATGGCGTTAAACTGGCAGTAATGCACACAGGACCATATGGCGTTGAACTGGCAGTAAAGCACACAGAAGTAAATGGCGTTAATCTGGCAGTAACACACACAGAAGTAAATGGCAGTAACATTTTTATATGTATATGCTATGTGTTAAAAATAGCTTATAAATGGACAACTTTGTGCGAAAAAAATGTGTTTTCATTTTCTTTCCACATTTTCCAAAAACTTGTGAAAAAAAATGACATGTTTAAAAGACTCATTATGCCTCATAGAATATATGTTGGGGTGTTTGCTTTCCAAAATGGGATCATTTTGTGGGTGTTTCCATTGTCCTGGTGCTCCAGGACATTCAAAAGTGTAATCGGTAGTCAAGAAATTAGATGTGTAATTTATGCACCTAGAACACCTAACGATGTTTCCTGCATGTTGGGCCTCTCTATCTGGCTAGGCTGTGAAAAAGTACTCAGGAGTATCAGAATGTGTTTTGTGGTGTAGTTGCAAGTACGCATATGCCATGTGAGAGAAATAAGCTGTTAATATAACAATTTTGTGGGAAAAAAAATCTTTTGCAAAGAATTGCGCCTCTTACTAAATACCTTGGAATGTCTACTTTCCAAAAAAGGGGTTATTTGTACTTTCCTGGCTTGTTAGTGTCTGAATAAAGGAGGCCATCAGTACATCAGGTGTGATCAGGTGTGATCAATTTTCAATAATTGACACCATAGCTTGTAGACTCTATAACCTTCACAAAGACCAAATAGTATACACTGATTTGGGCTATTTTTACCAAATAAATGTAGCGGTATAAAGTTTGGTCAAAATATATGAGAAAAATTGCTAATTTGCTAAATTTTATAATAAAAATGTGATGAAATTCATTTTTTTTACAATATGTTTGGTCTTTTTTTATTTATAGCACAAAAATTAAAAAACCCAGTGGCAATTAAATACCACCAAAAGAAAGCTCTATTTGTGTGAAAAAAAAGGACAAAAATTTCATATGGGTACAGTGTTGCATGACTGAATTATTCAAAGTGTGAGACCGCTGAAAGCTGAAAATTGGCCTAGTTACGAAGGGGTATATGTGCCCAGTGGGCAAGTGGTTAACCACTTCTTGACAGCTCACTTTATATATATATATATATATATATATATATATATACACATATATATATATATATATATATATATATATATATATATATATATATATATATATATATATATATATACACACACAGTATTTATGTCATTACTTTGACGTTATATACCGTGGTTTTGGCAGCAGCTAGCTGCCATAGCCCCTGTATTTTTTTTAACAGTGGGCGATCCTATCTCACATAAAAGTGGTCCCGGCTTACCGGAGCTGTTGGTAGCGACGGAAACTATCTGATTCCATAGAGCGATGGGCAGGAAGTTGAGTGAGGGCAAGATGGCTGCCACTTGACTCTATGCCCTTGGAGGACCGGAAATGACCTCGGATGTCACTTCTGACTAACGGTCTTAAGGGGGCAATTTATTTTTTATTAGTAAATGTAAAATGGCATTTTTTTTTGCTTTTAAGTTTAAATGTGAGATCTGAGGTCTTTTTGACCCCAGATCTTGCAATAAAGAGGACCTATCGTGCTTATTTCTATTACAAGGGATGTATACATTCCTTGTAATAGGAATAAAAGTGATCAATTTTTTTCTTTTAAATGAACAGTGTAAAAATAAAAAGCAAATAAGAAATAATATTAATAATAAAAAAAAAAATTAAAGCACCCCATCCTTCTGAGCTCACGTGCAGAAGTGAATGCATACGCACCAATCTCTGTCAAGCTAGCAGGACTAGTAACCCAGAACTTCTTAAGAATATGCTGATTTCCTGCATACCTAGCCCACAACAAAACACTTAGACAGATCATAAGTGATACCTGGGTTTCGTTTACATTCACCAATTAGGAACATACAGTATTGACAACCCCAACCTTTTTGGAAAATGAGGAAAGCAGTCCTATGGGGAAGGATTATTTCCTATGCCTCTGGCTACAAGAAAATAATTCACAAAGAATACTACGAGGCGAGCAAAGCTTTATGTGTGGCTCAAGCTAACCTAACTCTAAACAACTCACAAACTCACAGGGAAACTTGGCGAAAAGCCAAGGACTGCTTTAATTTGTGGGCAGAGGCACAGGAAAGAACTCACCAATCACTACTGGATCTCAGTTATCACAAATATGGCAATACATCAGGCAAAATCCTTGCCCAAATGTGTAAAGGACCCCACACCCCTACACATATAGCCGCTTTTAAGGACAAATCTGGAAAAATTGTCACCTTCCCAAAACAGATGAATCTAATTTTAGAGGAATTTTATTTCTCGCTCTACCGACAGGACCTTAACGATGAGCATAAAGCCACATCCTTTTCAGAGAGGTTCCTACTCCTCACTAGGGATGAGCTGAACACTCCCCTGTTCGGTTCGCACCAGAACATGCGAACAGGAAAAAAGTTCGTTCGAACACGCCAATGGGACACGAACATGAATAATCAAAAGTGCTAATTTTAAAGGCTAATATGCAAGTTATTGTAATAAAAAGTGTTTGGGGACCTGGGTCCTGCCCCAGGGGATATGGATCAATGCAAAAAAAAGTTTTAAAAACGGCCGTTTTTTCAGGAGCAGTGATTTTAATAATGCTTAAAGTCAAACAATAAAAGTGTAATATCCCTTTAAATTTCGTACCTGTGGGGTGTCTATAGTATGCCTGTAAAGGGGCGCATGTTTCCTGTGTTTAGAACAGTCTGACAGCAAAATGACATTTTGAAGGAAAAAACTCATTTAAAACTACCCGCGGCTATTGCATTGCATGGCCACCCGGTGACCCCGCCCCCCTCTGACGCACGGGACATGACGGGACTTCCCTGTGGCATTCCCCGTGACGTCACAGGGAAGTCCCGTTAAGTCACCGTGCGTCAGAGGGGGGCGGGGTCACTGGGTGGCTCCGACCCCCGTTATTTAAGAACTGTCAGACGAGGAGCGCCGTCACACAGCGGGAGCCTCCCTCCATGCCAGCATGGGTGCGGAGCGGCCCAGAGAAGAAAATGAAGAAGAGAAGAAAAGAAGAAGAGAAGAAGAGAAGAAGATGAAGAAGAAGAGAAGAGCGGGAGCCTCCCCCCATGCCATGGGTGTGGAGCGGCCCGAGGAGAAGAAGATAGAAGACGCCGCGGAGGAGATGTTGGACGAGAACGCCGGAGGAAGAACCAGAAGAGCCAGAAGAACCAGAAGAACCAAAAGATGAAGGAAGATAGAAGAAAGAAGAAGTATTTAAATAAAGGAATTGTCAAAAACTGTCTCTTGTCATTTTTAACATTTTTGACAGTTTTTTAGTGAAATGGTAGGGGTACTTTTGTACCCCCTTACCATTTCACACAGGGGGGGCCAGGATCTGGGGGTCCCCTTGTTAAAGGGGGCTTCCAGATTCCGATAAGCCCCCCACCCACAGACCCCCACAACCACCGGCCAGGGTTGTGGGGATGAGGCCCTTGTCCTCATCAACATGGGGACAAGGTGTTTTGGGGACTACCCCAAAGCACCCTCCCAATGTTGAGGGCATGTGGCCTGGTACGGTTCAGGAGGGGGGGGCGGCACTCTCGTCCCCCCCTCTTTTCCTGCGGCCTGCCAGGTTGCGTGCTCGGATAAGGGTCTGGTATGGATTTTTGGGGGGACCCCACGCCGTTTTTTTTTTTTTTGGCGCGGGGTTCCCCTTAATATCCATATCAGACCTGAAGGGCCTGGTATGGAATTTAGGGGGACTCCCACGTCATTTTTTTTTTTAATTTTGGTTCGGGGTTCCCCTTTGGGGAATTCCCATGCCGTTTTTATCAATGAACTTCTATGTGTATTGTCGGCAATGCAATAGCCGCAGGTAGTTTTAAATGAGTTTTTTCCTTCAAAATGTCATTTTGCTGTCAGACTGTTCTAAACACAGGAAACATGCGCCCCTTTACAGGCATACTATAGACACCCCCCAGGAACGAAATTTAAAGGGATATTACACTTTTATTGTTTGACTTTAAGCATTATTAAAATCACTGCTCCTGAAAAAACGGCCGTTTTTAAAACTTTTTTTTGCATTGATCCATGTCCCCTGGGGCAGGACCTGGGTCCCCAAACACTTCTTATGACAATAACTTGCATATTAGCCTAACATGAGTTCGACTCGAACTCGAAGCTCATCCCTACTCCTCACCATCGACAACTCTCTCTTGGCACAGTTAAACGCTCCACTATCTCTCGACTAAATGGCGTGCACTTCAAATCACTATCTCCAGGCAAGGTGCAAGGTCCCGACGTATACACCTCTAACTGCTACAAACTGTCTCTAGACATCATAGCCCCCACACTTCAATCAGTATACCAAACAGTGGCAGGCCCATCAATAGGGGACACACAGGCACCTCCCCCCAAGCTATTCACAAAAAAAGTTCACTTTAAGAGTTTCCAGGCGTCGGGCACACAGCGGTCTATGGGAAGCTTCCCAGCTGAGAAGCTGATTTTCCCATGTTTAGGGAGTGTTCGGGGCACAAGCAATGTACCCCAAACACTCCCACTTTCCAGTGATTTGTCTTTGGCCTCCTGTTCTTCTATTCCACTGGCGGGGACCAGAGGATGGTGGGCGGTGCTTTTCGTGGCACCGCGTCACTTCCGGTTTCCCGTCTCACTGTGTGAAGTGAGTGGACTAAGACAGAGTGCGACCGGATTGATGCGTGGTGAAGTGAAGGCCTAACTCCTGAGCTGAGCAGTGCTGGAATGGCTCCTAACGATATGTAAACCGTGGGCCTCAGGCTCAGTGTCAGTGACAGTCTGTCTTTCTCCTCCTAGATAGCTGATTCAGTTAGTCTCTATGGGGCTGTGAGCTGCCCCTCCGCTCACACTAATCCAGGGGTTCTCAAACTACAGCCCACGGGCCGGATACAGCCCGACTAGGTCATTTACCCGACCTGTGGGGATGTCCAAGTGTGCCACGGTGAATCCTTTGCTCCCAGTCACTATTTCCCAGCCAGTGCACTCATCTGGCTGCCACATACTCGCGACCCGCTGCCATCTCCTGGGCTCTCTGAGCTGCATCCATCCCCTGTGTCACACTCATCAGTTCATCCTTTCCCCGAGGCTGTCTGGGGCTGGTCAGCTGGCCTGCCCTGCCCCACGAATTGAGCTGATCTTGACTCCTCTGCTGCATTGTTGTGCACAGGTGCGGCTGCATTGTTGTGCACAGGCAAGGCTGCACGGTTGTGCACAGGTGAGGCTGCGCTGATGGACACAGGTGAGGCTGCACTAGTGGGTACTGTTCAGGCTACGCTGATGGACATTGATCAGGCTGCATTGATCCAGCCCCCCAACAGTCTGAGGGAGAGTTAACTGACCCCCTGTTTAAAAAGTTTGAGGACCCCTGAACTAATCCCTGGAACCTTCCCTCACTCAGTCAGTTGGTTCCCTGTGCTTCTCTGCAGTGCTCACCTGTCATTCTTTCCACTCACTCAGTGAATGACTGGGCCCAGGCCAGGGATGATAGCTTCTCTTTAAGATTTTTTTTCTGGCTGCAGATTTATTTTTCTTCTCCTCCCTGCCCAAATTCAGGCAGGGAAGGAAAAAAAAGGGTTCTGTTTGCAATGAGGTGTCAGTTTAATCCTCAGGGTTCAAACTTCACTTGCAACTTGCTAAGAAAAAAATCAAATAATAAATTAATTACCACTTACCTGGCCAGATGTCCTGGTCACTCACTGGATGAGGATAGCGATGACACCAGCCGCCAGGTGTATTATACAATGATGAGGGTGATGATGATGGGTGTATTATACAAGGATGAGGATAGCGATGATGGGTGTATTATACAAAGATGATGATAGTGATGACGGGTGTATTATGGATGGATGAGGATAATGAGTGTATTATACTTGGATGATAATGATGGTTATTTTATACAATGATGAGGATGATGACGACGGGTGTATTAATATACAATGATGAGGATGATGATGGCAGGTGTATTATACAATGATAAGGATGATAATGATGATGAAGGGTGTATTATATGGAGATGAGGATAGTGATGATGGGTGTATAATATGGGTCTAATGTTGACAGGTGTATTATACAATGATGAGGATGATGGGTGTATCATACAATGATGAGGATAGCGATGCCATTTGTATTATACAATGATTAGGATAGCGATATCAGGTGTATTATACAATGATGAGGATGATGATGACGGGTGTATTATACAAGGATGAGGATTATGATGACGGGTGTATTATACAATGAGGAGGATAGTGATGACGGATGTATTATACAATGGTGAGGATGATGATGACAGATGTATTATACAATGATAAGGATGACGATGAAGGGTGGATTATATTGAGATGATAATAGTGATGACAGGTGTTTAACATGGGTCTAATGATGATGTGCGTATTATACAATGATGAGGAGTATGATGATGATGATGATGACGGGCAGTGCCGAAACAAGGGGATTTTCCTTCCCTGTGTGACGCATCTGGGGGGTGCTGCCCTCACCCGCACTGGGAATTGCTGCTCTAAGGATGTCACTGCCACCCAATCAAGTGTAATGGACAGGCAGGTCTCCCTCCTAGTCCTACCCAGTGCCCAAACAGCCTATGTCTTTTCTGCGTGAGGCATCCCAGAGAATGGGAGGCTTCAAAGAAGGCCCTAGACTGGGGGGGTGCCGAGGAGGCCCTGGACTGGGAGGGGGGTGTAGAGGAGGCCCTGGGCTGGGGGTGCAGAGGAGGCCCTGGACTGGGGTGTGCAGTGAAGGCCCTGGGCTGAGGGGGGATGCAGAGGAGGCTTTGGGCTAGGGAGTGGTGTGGAGGAGGCCCTGGGATGGGGGTGCAGAGGAGACCCTGACCTGGGGGGGGGGCACAGAGGAGACCCTGGACTGGGAGGAGGGGGGTTAGAGAAGGCCCTGAACTGGAGGGTTCAGTGGAGGCCCTGGGCTGATGGGGGATGCGGAGGAGGCTTTGGGCTGGGGAGTTTGGAGGAGGCCCTGGGCTGGGGGGTGCAAAGGAGGCCCTAACTTTCTTTGTTAACCACTTGCTTACTGGGCACCTAAACCCCCCTCCTACGCAGACCAATTTTTAGCTTTTAGCGCTGTCACTTTTTGAATGACAAATGCACGGTCATACACCTTGTTAAAAAAATTAAAAAAGACCACATTAAAAAAAAAAAAATACAAAACCGTTTTATATTTTGTTAATACATTTTGCAAACAGGTAATTTTTCTCCTTCATTGATGTACGCTGATGAGGCTACACTGATGGGCACTGATAGGCTGCACTGATGGGCACTGATAGGCTGCACTGATGGGCACCTATAGGCTGCATTGCTGGGCACTGATAAGGTGACACTGATGGGCACTGATAAGGTGGCACTGATGGGCACTAATAGGCAGCACTGGTGGGTACTGATGAAGTGGCACTGGTGGGCACTGATAGATGGCATTGGTGGGCACTGAGAGGTGGCACTGATGGGCACTGATAGGTAGCACTGAAGGGTACTAATAAGTGGCACTGATAGCTGGCATTGATAGGCACTGATGGGTGGCAGTGATGGGCACTGATCGGCACTGGTAGGTGACACTGATAGGCAGCACTGCTAGGTGGAGCTGATTGCTACCACTGGTGGGCATTGATAGGTGGCACTTGTGGGCACTAATAGGTGGCACTGATTGCTGGCACTTACGTACTGTGGGCACTGATTCGTGGCACTGTGGGCACTGATTTGTGGCACTGGCAAGTGGCACTGGTGGGCACATATGAGGCTCTTTCTCTTCAGGACCAATGTCCCTTCAAACAGAAGCTGGTGATCAGCTTTTTTTCTCCTCACGCTATCAGTGTGAGAAGAAAAAAACTGATTACCGATCTTCTGTTTACATCACATGATCAGCTGTCATTGACTGACAGCTGATCACGTGGTAAGGGGCCGGGATCATCTCCTTAATCGGATCTGTAACCACTCGAGTCTCACTGACTCGGGTGATCGCAGCGCGTGCCCTTCTGGGGGGCGTGGCGAGTCTGCAAAGGGAAGGATGTCAATAGACGTACTCCCAGCACAGCAGATCCACGCTGTAGCCGTCATTCGGGTATAGTGCAGATCTGAAGCAGTTAAAGTGGTTATAAAGGCACAAGATTTTTAATCTTCAATCATTCTATGTGTGCTGCAGCCCCCCCCAGCACCACCTAATACTTACTCATACTCCTGATTGGCTTTTGGCAGCAGCGGGAGCCACTGGCTCACACTGCTATCAATCACAGTCAGTGAGCAAATCAGAAGACAGAAGGAGCAGTTGAGCCATGGCTCTGTGTGTGAATGGACACACAGAGCCAAGGTTCCGGAGCACGCCTGCTTTGGTGCCCCAATAGCAAGCTGCCTGCCGTGGGGGCACCCAGAAAGAGGGTAGGGCCAGGGGTGCCGGTGGGGGACTCAAGAAGAGGAGGATCCAAGCTGCTCTGTCCAAAAGCACTATACAGAGCAGGTAAGTATAAGATGTTTATTGTTTAGAAAAAAAATAAAAACAAGACTTCAATATCACTTTAAGGGTAGCCGTGTATAGTAAAGGATTTGCAATAGAACAGTTTTATTTTATAAAAATTAGTATACTGAGGTTTGTACTGTCTGCTAGATACTCGCTTGTGGCACAGTCATTAAAGCATATGGCTTGTTAAGCCCCTCCCACTGTTGATACAATCTGACCACACCCACAGTTTTGGCGTGGTGCAGCTATATTCCCACGTACCATTTTTCTTGGGGGGAGGGTGCAAAAAAACGTCCAGCCCCATGTGCTAGCTACACCACTGATGACAGGTGTATAATATGGGGATAAGGATAGTGATGATGGATATATAATATAGGGATGGTGATGATGGGTGTATTATACAATGACTGGAGCATCAGGGTGTCATACAGTGTCAGTGAGTGTGCCACTTACTGCCACATCATGTCTCGCTGGCTGTTTTGCAATACATGATTTTGAGGATTTCTGCCATGCCATGTACTGACTACGTTACACTACATAGTAGTCACAAATTGTGAGTACATCTACCCTGTAGTGTATACAGCTATATACACCCACCTTCTTCCTTCCAGTATGTAGATACCAGCTATATACAGGAAAGAAGAAGGTGGGTGTATATAGCTGTATACACTACACAAATATACACAAATTGTGATTACATCTGTTCTATGTAGTGTATACAGCTATATACACCCACCTTCTTCCATCCTGTATATAGAGATTTTTTCCTCCATCATCACTGACTGCAGATATGCATCATCCCTTCTGTTACTGTATATAAAGCTGTATTCAGGACAGATGATGTATATCTACAGTCAGTGACTAGGGATGAGCCGAAACCCCCCGGTTCGGTTTGCAACAGAACCTGCGAACGGACTGAAAGTTTGCGCAAACTTTAGAACCCCAATGAAGTCTATGGGACTCGAACGAACGTTCAAAATCAAAAGTGCTAATTTTAAAGGCTAATATGCAAGTTATTGTCCTAAAAAGGGTTTGGGGACCCAGGTCCTGCCCCGGGGAAAGGTATCAATGCAAAAAAAAATTTTAAAAACGGCCGTTTTTTCTGGAGCAGTGATTTTAATGATGCTTAAAGTGAAAAAAAAATGAAATATTCCTTTAAATATCATACCTGTGGGGTATCTATAGTATGCCTGTAAAGTGGGGCATGCTTAGAACAGTCCCTGCACAAAATGACATTTTTAAAGGAATAAAAGTCATTTATAACTGCTTGCGACTTTAATGTAATGTCGGATCCCGGCAATATGGATGAAAATCAGTGAGACAAACGGCATGGGTACCCCCCCAGTCCACTACCAGGCCCTTTGGGTCTTGTATGGATATTAGGGGAACCCCACACCCAAATTAAAAAAAGGAAAGGCATGGGGCCCCCAGGCCCTATATACTCTGAACAGCAGTATACAGGCGGTGCAAATAAGACAGGGACTGTAGGTTTGTTGTTAAGTAGAATCTGTTGAATTTTGAACTCGTACATTTTTAAAGTGTAGCTCCAGCCAAAAAATCTATTTTTAAGCTTTATGGAAAACATAGGGAAGGGTTATTACCCCTGTAACATTTGTTTTACTGTCTGTGCACCTCTTCAGAAGATTTCACCTCACTTTCTGTCCCAATGTCAAATGTTTTTTGAAAATTTGGGGTTTTTAGTGAAACGAGGATTGGTGATAAAGCATCAGTGAAGAGGAGACACGTTTTCTCCATATTAACTCTTACAGGAGAGAATTTCCATTCCTAGGGATAGATTTCATCTCACTTCCTGTTGTCTCCTTCCATTTGCAAGTAGGAGTCGTTTGTAAGTTGGATGTTTGAAAGTAGGGGCCTGCCCTATATACTCTGCAGAAATTGGGGCCTTAGGTGTTGGTGTTGCCACAACACTGTAAACCCTCACAGTTACTCTTGGTGGGCGCAGGAACGGGCAGTGCTGTGAAATATTAGAGCAAGAATTGTAATTACATGCCATTGTTGAACAGTGGTAGAAAAATTGGGCCTTTGGTGGTGGTGGTGCTGGTGCCACAACACTGTAAGCCGCCATAGTTATTCTTGGTGGGCGCAGGAATGGGCCCTGCTGTGAAATATTAGATCAAGAATTGTAATTGCATGTCCCTGTTGAACAGGGGCAGAAAAATTGGGCCTTAGGCACTGGTGCCACAACACTGCAACCCCTCACAGTGCTATAGTTGGAGCGCAGGAATGAGCCCAGCTGCAAAGTATTGCATCAAAAATTGTAATTACACAGGGGCTGAAAAATTGTGCCTTGGGCACTGGTGCTGGTGCCACAGCACTGCAACTCCTCACAGATACTATAGTTGGGAGCGCAGGAATGAGCCCTGCTGCAAAGTATTGCATCAAAAATTGTAATTACACACCCCTGTTAAACAGGGGCAGAAAAATTGGGCCTTGGCCACTGGTGCCCAGAACCAAAAATGTTCTTACAAGCTATCAGCATGAAAATTGAGGAGGAAGAGGATTGTCACTCAGCATAACAGGATAGTCATTCAGCATCAGCATAGACAGTCTTGAAGAGATCTCACATTAAAAAAAAAAACATTGGTTACATCAGCATTAGGTGCTTGGTAGCTGGTGATCCAAGACTGGTTCATTTTTATGAAGGTCAGCCGATCGACCGATTCAGTGGTGATCGGTTCCAAAGCCTCCAGAAGCACAGAATGTGCGTTCCGAAATAACGTTGGATGCAGGACAGGCCAGTAGCTCAATTGCATACTGTGCCAGCTCTGGCCAGTGATCCATCCTCAAGACCCAGTAACCCAGAGGATTTTCGATGTGAAAGGTGTCCAAGTCTGATCTTGCCCCTAGGTAATCCTGCACCATGTGAATCAGATGCTGGCGATGGTTGCTGGAACCGATCAGACCTTGGGGCTGCGGACTAAAAAATTGTCTGAACACATCAGTCAGATGGCCACTTTCTCCACCGCTCCCTTTGTGACTGACCAAAGCCTCAGCAACACGTTGTCCAGGAGGACCAGGAAATTGTAACCTCCCAGGCTCTGGAAACGCATTGCACAAACCTTTCTGCAAGGCCTCCCGAAGATGTTTCATCCTCTGCTCCCTCTGCGATGGCAAGATAAGGTCCGCAACCTTACCCTTGTAACGTGGATCAAGGAGGGTTGCCAGCCAGTAATCATGCCTCCCCTTGATACCACGAATACGAGGATCCTTCCACAGGCTTTGCAGAATCAGGGAGGCCATGCAGCGTAGGTTTGCTGAGGCATTCGGTCCAGAGTCCTCTGGGTTACCAAGGACGACATGATCCGCAGCCACCTCCTCCCAGCCACGTACAAGTTCAGGGGTTTCTTCGGACTGTAAATGATCCCTTGAAGACTGCTGCTAATGCTGAGTGCCAGGCTCCACCTCCATGCTGACACAATCCTCCTCCTCCTCCTCTTCCCATGTGATCAGCAGGCACTCAGGAACACTGTCTGGATAAAGGGGGCCTTGAGAGGTAAGGAAGTCCTCCTCTTCTTCCCTCTGTTCTGCCTCAAGTGCCCTGTCCATTATTCCTTGCAGCGTGTGCTCCAACAGGTGGACAAGAGGGACAGTGTCACTGATGCATGCACTGTCACTGCTCACCATCCTTGTGGCCTCCTCAAATGGTGACAGGACAGTGCATGCATCCCTGATCATAGCCCATTGGTGTGGGAAAAAAAAACAAAGCTCCCCTGACCCTGTCCTGGTGCCATAGTCGCATAGGTACTCATTGATGGCCCTCTGCTGTGTGTGCAGCCACTGCAGCATGGCCAACGTTGAGTTCCACCTGGTGGGCATGTCACAGGCGGTTCTTGGGCAGGTTAAATTCCTTTTGGAGGTCAGCCAGCTGAGCACTGGCATTATATGACATGCAGAAATGCACACAGACATTCCTGGCCTGCCTCAGGACATCCTGTAAGCCCAGGTACCTGCCCAAGAACCGCTGCACCACCAAGTTAAGGATGTGAGCCAAACAGGGCACATGGGTCAATTGTCCCTGTCGGAGGGCAGAGAGGAGGTTGGTGCTATTGTTGCAAACCACCATACCTGCCTTAAGCTGGCGTGGCGTTAACCACCTCTGAACCTGCCCCTGCAGAGCTGACAGAATCTCTGCCCCAGTGTCGCTCCTGTCCCCCAAGCACACCAGCGCAAGCACCACATGGCATCTTTTTGCCTGCGTGCTTGCGTAGCCCCTTGAACACCTACAGAGCACCGCTGATTCCCAGGACAAACCAGCACAGGAAGAGGCTATGGAGGAAGAAGAAGAGGAGGGGGTGGAGGAGAGAGGTGTGGCAGAATCACCACTAGTAGAATTTTGGAGGTGTGGTGGTGGAACAACCTCCAACGCTATCGCACCTTGTCCTGCATCCTTCCCAGCTGCCAGAAGAGTCACCCAGTGCCCGGTGAAAGATAGGTAACATCCCTGTACATGCCTGCTGGACCATGAGTCAGTGGTAATATACACCTTACCACTGACTGCCCTGTCCAGCAAGGCCAAGACATTGCCTTCCACATGCCAGTAGAGAGACGGAATTGCCTTCTGTGAGAAAAAGTGGCATTTGGGAACCTGCCACTTAGGAACCGCACATTCCACAAACTCAAAGAAGGGGGCAGAGTCTACCAACTGAAAAGGCAGCAGTTGAAGTGCTAGCAATTTAGCCAAGCTAGCATTCAACCGCTGGGCATGTGGATGGCTGGGAGTGAACTTCATTTGGCGGTGCAGCAGCTGGGGCAGGGAAATTTGCCTGGTACAATCTGATGTCGGTGTACCAATAAATTGCCCGCAAGTACTTGGCTGTGACACACCTAATTCTACACCTTCATTCCTCTCAGTGCAGGTTTCAGAGAGGACTGAAGGTATAGTGGGGTTGGTGATCCCAGCTGATGAGGAGCAAGGAGAGGTCCACTTTGTTCTTTGGTGTGGGTCTTTTAGGTAAGCTTGCCAACGAACTGCATGGCAGGTCAGCATATGTCTGGTCAAGCATGTGGTGCCCAAGTGGGTGATGTTTTGGCCACGCAAGATACGCTTGAGACATATGTTGCAAATAGCAGTGGTGGGATCTGATGCACTCGTCTCAAAAAAGCCCACACGAAAGAACTTTTGGAATAACGTGCAGAGACAGCAGCGCCCTGCACATGCGGAGCTCTGCCGTGTGATGCAGTCGGTGTGCTGCCCTTAAGCTGGCCCCTGGAGGGCATTCTGCCTCATTGGAGGGCATCCTGCCTCATTGGAGTTGTGCCTCCTCCTTCTCTCTCCTATCATGCACCCACAGGGAGTCAGTGACCTCATCATCCCCTCCCTCCTCATCACTGGAGCAAACCTGGCAGTATGCTGCAGCTGGGGAAACATGACTACCAGATTGCTGTCCTTCTTGGGCACCCCCTCTCTCTGGGCTCACGTTGCTGCCTTCCTCTAGCTGGGTACCATCATCGGAGCCTTCAAAATGCTGGGCATCCTCCTGGATAGGGATGAGCTGAACACCCCCCTGTTCGGTTTGCACCAGAACATGCGAACAGGCAAAAAATTTGTTCGAACACGCGAGCACCGTTAACGTCTATGGGACACGAACATGAATAATCAAAAGTTCTAATTTTAAAGGCTTATATGCAAGTTATTGTCATAAAAAGTGTTTGGGGACCTGGGTCCTGCCCCAGGGGACAAGGATCAATGCAAAAAAAAGTTTTAAAAACGGCCATTTTTTCGGGTGCAGTGATTTTAATAATGCTTAAAGTGAAACAATAAAAGTGTAATATCCCTTTAAATTTCTTACCTGGGGGGTGTCTATAGTATGCCTGTAAAGGGGCACATGTTTCCCGTGTTTAGAACAGTCTGACAGCAAAATGACATTTTAAAGGAAAAAAGTAATTTAAAGCTACTCACAGCTATTAATGCATTGCCGGTCCGACAATACACATAGAAGTTCATTGATAAAAACGGCATGGGAATTCCCCACAGGGGAACCCGAACCAAAATTTTAAAAAAAAATGACGTGGGGGGTCCCCCTAAATTCCATACCAGGCCCTTCAGGTCTGGTATGGATATTAAGGGGAACCCCGGCCAAAATTAAAAAAAACAAAAAAGGACGTGGGGGTCCCCCTAAATTCCATACCAGGCCCTTCAGGTCTGGTATGGATATTAAGGGGAACCCCCGGCCAAAATAAAAAAAATGGCGTGGGGTCCCCCTCAAAATCTATACCAGACCCTTTAGGTCTGGTATGGATTTTAAGGGGAACCCCTACGCCAAAATTTAAAAAAAAATGGCGCGTGATCCCCCCAAAAATCCATACCAGACCCTTATCCGAGCACGCAACCTGGCAGGCCACAGGAAAAGAGGGGGGGCGAGAGAGCGCCCCCCCTGAACTGTACCAGGCCACATGCCCTCAACATTGGGAGGGTGCTTTGGGGTAGCCCCCCAAAACACCTTGTCCCCCATGTTGATGAGGACAAGGGCCTCATCCCCACAACCCTGGCCGGTGGTTGTGGGGGTCTGCGGGCGGGGGGCTTATCAGAATCTGGAAGCCCCCTTTAACAAGGGGACCCCCATTTCCCGGCCCTCCCCCCTGTGTGAAATGGTAAGGGGGTACATTCCTACTATTTCACTAAAAAACTGTCAAAAATGTTAAAAATGACAAGAGACAGATTTTGACAATTCCTTTATTTAAATGCTTCTTCTTTCTTCTATCTCCTATCTTCCTTTGGTTTATTCCTCCATCTCCATCTTCTTCTTCTTCTGATTCTTCTGGTTCTTCTATTTCTTCCTCCGGTGTTCTCGTCCGGCATCTCCTCCGTGGCGTCAGCGTCTTCTTCCCTTCTTCTCCTCGGGCCGCTCCACATCCATGATGGCATGGAGGGAGACTCCCGCTCTTCATCTTCTTCTCCTCATCTTCTTCTCTTCTTCTTCTTTTCGGGCCACTCCGCATCCATGATGGCATGGAGGGAGGCTCCCGCTGTGTGACACTTCTCCTCTTCTGACGGTTCTTAAATAACGGGGGGCAGGGCCACCTGGTGACCCCGCCCCCCTCTGACGCATGGTAACTTGACGGGACTTCCCTGTGGCATTCCCCGTGACGGCTCAGGGAAGTCCTGTCAAGTCACAGTGCGTCAGAGAGAGGCAGGGTCACCGTGTGGCCCCGCCCCCGGTATATAAGAACCGTCAGAAGCGGAGAAGCGTCACATGGCGGGAGCCTCCCTCCATGCCATCATGGATGCGGAGCGGCCCGAATAGAAGATGAAGAGAAGAAGATGAAGAGAAGAAGATGAAGAGAAGAGCGGGAGCCTCCCTCCATGCCATCATGGATGCCGAGCGGCCCAAGGAGAAAAAGGGAAGAAGACGCCGAGGAGGAAGATGCTGGACGAGACCACCAGAGGAAGAACCAGAAGAACCAGAAGAAGAAGAAGATGGAAGAAGAAACCGAAGGAAGATAGAAGAAAGAAGAAGCATTTAAATAAAGGAATTGTCAAAAACTGTCTCTTGTCATTTTTAACATTTTTGACAGTTTTTTAGTGAAATAGTAGGAATGTACCCCCTTACCATTTCACACAGGGGGGAGGGCCGGGATCTGGGGGTCCCCTTGTTAAAGGGGGCTTCCAGATTCTGATAAGCCCCCCACCCGCAGACCCCCAAAACCACCGGCCAGGGTTGTGGGGATGAGGCTCTTGTCCTCATCAACATGGGGACACCCCAAAGCACCCTCCCAATGTTGAGGGCATGTGGCCTGGTACGGTTCAGGAGGGGGGGCACTCTCTCATCCCCCCTCTTTTCCTGTGGCCTGCCAGGTTGCGTGCTCGGATAAAGGTCTGGTATGGATTTTTGGGGGGACCCCACACCGTTTTTTTTTCAAATTTTGGCGCGGGTTCCCCTTAAAATCCATACCAGACCTGAAGGGTCTGGTATAGATTTTGAGGGGGAACCACGCCATTTTTTTTTAAATTTTCCCCGGGGTTCCCCTTAACCCTTTCATGACTAAGCCTATTTTTGAAATTTGATGTTTACAAGTTAAAATACGTATTTTTTGCTAGAAAATTATTTAGAACCCCCAAACATTATATATATATTTTTAACAGAGAATCTAGAGTATAAAATGGAGATTGTTGCAATATTTTATATCACACGGTATTTGTGCAGCGGTGTTTAAAACGCAAATTTTTGGAAAAGGGATACTTTCATGAATTTTAAAAAATCCAAACAGTAAAGTTACCCCAATTTTTTTGTATAATGTGAAAGATGATGTTACGCAGAGTAAATAGATACCAAACATGTCACGCTTTATAATTGCATGCTCTCGTGGAATGGCGACAAACTACGGTACCTATGAATTTCCATAGGCGACGCTTTAAATTTTTTTTACGGTTACCAGGTTAGAGTTACAGAGGAGGTCTAGTGCTAGAATTATTGCTCTCGCTCTGACAATCGCGGCGATACCTCACATGTGTGATTTGAACACCATTTACATATGTTTAAAAAATACACATGTTTAAAAAAAAAATGTTTTTTTTTTACTTTTATTGCTGTCACAAGGAATGTAAACATCCCTTGTGACAGTAATAGGTGGTGACAGGTACTCTTTATGGATCGGGGGTCTTTTAGACTTCAAAGTATTCAGATTGCTGAAAACAGCGATTCTGAATACTGTGTATTTTTTTAAATTCGGTGCCATTGGCAGCCGAGTAAACAGGAAGTGACGATGACGTCGCTTCTGCGTTTACAATTAGAAGGTTGGAACGAAGCCATTCATGGCTTCGTTCCAGCCCGCCCCCAGCAGCCGGAGGCATCCGATTGGACACCGGGCCTCCCGATCGCACGGGAGGCCCTGTAAGAGCAGCGGGAGGCGGCGGGAGGGGGGCGTCCCCTCCCGCTCCTCCGATATAACAGCCGAGCGGCTTTTAGCCACATCGGTTGTTATACACGGATAGCCAATCGCCGGCTCGAAACAACGGTACTGGGATGATGCCTGCAGCTGCGGGCATTATCCCGGTATAACCCCGGAAAGCCGAGTATGCAGATCTGCATACGGTCGGCGGGAAGGGGTTAATATCCATACCAGACCTGAAGGGCCTGTTATGGAATTTAGGGGGACCCCCACGTCATTTTTTTTTTATTTTGGCCGGGGTTCCCCTTAATATCCATACCAGACCTGAAGGGCCTGGTATGGAATTTAGGGGGACCCCCACGTCATTTTTTTTTTAAATTTTGGTTCCGGGTTCCCCTGTGGGTAATTCCCATGCCGTTTTTATCAATGAACTTTTATGTGTATTGTCAGACCGGCAATGCATTAATAGCCGCGAGTAGTTTTAAATGACTTTTTTTCCTTTGAAATGTAATTTTGCTGTCAGACTGTTCTAAACACGGGAAATATGCGCCCCTTTACAGGCACACTATAGACACCCCCCAGGTACGAAATTTAAAGGGATATTACACTTTTATTGTTTCACTTTAAGCATTATTAAAATCACTGCTCCTGAAAAAACAGCCGTTTTTAAATTTTTTTTTGCATTGATCCATGTACCCTGGGGCAGGACCCAGGTCCCAAAAACACTTTTTATGACAATACCATGCATATGAGCCTTTAAAATTAGCACTTTTGATTTCTCCCATAGACTTTTAAAGGGTGTTCCGCGGCATTCGAATTTGCCACAAACACCCCAAATTGTTCGCTGTTCGGCGAACTTGTGAACAGCCGATGTTCGAGTCGAACATGAGTTCGACTCGAACTCGAAGCTCATCCCTATTACTGAGCAATGCAAATAGACCACCACTGACCAGAACTTGTGCAATATGCAATTGAGCTGCTGGGCTGTCCTGCATCTAGTGTGCTTTCCAAACTGACATTTAGTGCTGCCGGAGATTTTGTGACAGATTTAAGAGCATGTCTGTCCACAGACTCTGTTGACTTCTGACATTTATCAAAATAAATCATTCCTGGATTAACAGCAGCTATCAAGCCCCTAATGCCAATATTGCTGATTAAGTGTTTTTGGGATGTGAAATCTGTGCAACTGACTGTCTAGGCTGCCTAGCTTTGTGTGTGTTGATTTTATTGTGAAGAAACTTTTTGGTATAGTTTTTTTTTTTTTTTTATGAAATGTATTTAGTTTTTTCAGAATAACAATATAGTAGGCAAGCAAACAAGTCAATAAGTGGTACAGGTTACAGAGCAGGAACAGTTGGGGAGTTCCAAGAGTCTGTCTACTAAGGAGAAGGGGGGAAAGGGAAAAAAAAGGGAGAGGGAGAGGAGATAACAGACCAAATGGTGAGGAGGGAGAGAGTAAACCCTTGCCAATATAACTACTAATGTGCGATCACTTATATATATATATATATATATATATATATATATATATATATATATATATATATATATATATATACACTGTATTCAGTTTAGCTAGATCCATTCCTGTTATTCTCTTCCTACTGACAGGCAGACAGGTGTTTTTACAGTATTTACAGCTACCTGAAGAAAATTATGAATTGTCGGTCCGACAATACACATAAAAGTTCATTGATAAAAACAGCATGGGATTTCCCCCCAGGAGAACCCCGAACCAAAATTTTAAATTTTTTTTTAATTTTGGCGTGGGGGTCCCCCTAAATTCCATACCAGGCCCTTCAGGTCTGGTATGGATATTAAGGGGAACCCCACGCCAAAATTAAAAAAAAAAAAGCATTGAGGTCCCCCTCAAAATCCATACCAGACCTTCCAGGTCTGGTATAGATTTTAAGGGGAACCCCACGCCAATTTTTTTTTTTTAAATGGCGTGGGGTCCCCCCAAAAATCCATACCAGACCCTTATCCGAGCACGCAACCTGGCAGGCCACAGGAAAAGAGGGGGGATGAGAGAGCGCTCCCCCTCCTGAACTGTACCAGGCCACATGCCCTCAACATTGGGAGGGTGCTTTGGGGTCCCCCCCAAAGCACCTTGTCCCCATGTTGATGAGGACAAGGGCCTCATCCCCACAACCCTTGCCCGGTGGTTGTGGGGGTCTGCGGGCGGGGGGCTTATCGGAATCTGGAAGCCTCCTTTAACAAGGGGACCCCCAGATCCCGGTCCCCCCTGTGTGAAATGGTAAGGGAGTACCCCTACCATTTCAAAAAAAGTGTCAAAAATGTTAAAAATGACAAGAGATAGTTTTTGACAATTCCTTTATTTAAATGCTTCTTCTTTCCATCTTCTTTCTCCTATCTTCTTTCTTCTATCTTCCTTCGGTTTCTTCCTCCATTTTCTTCTCCTTCTTCCTCCGATCCTCTGCTTATTGCTCCAGTGTTCTCGTCCGGCATCTTCCTCCAAGGCGTCTTCTTCCCTTCTTCATTCTCGGGCCGCTCCGCATCCATGATGGGAGGCTTCCGCTGTGTGATGCTTCTCGTCTTCTGACGGTTCTTAAATAACAGAGGGTGGGGCCACCCGGTGACCCCGCCCCCCTCTGACGCATGGGTACTTCCCTGTCCGCCCCCTCTGATATCACGGGGAAAGCCTCATGGAAGTGCCCGTGCATCAGAGGGGGCGGGGTAACCGGGTGGCCCCACCCTCCGTTATTTAAGAACCGTCAGAAGATGAACATATTCTTGGGTCCTTTAGCGGGCTTAAAGAATGAGGGAGCCCGTCAGAAGATACAACATATTCTCGGGTCCTTTAGCAGGGTTAAAGAATGAGGGAGCCCGTGAGGCCTGAGCCTGTCATTGTGCCATACTGGCAGAGGTACTCATTGACAGCCCTCTGCTGAATGTGCAGGCGCTGCAGCATTGCCAAAGTTGAGTTCCACCTGGTAGGCATGTTACAAATTAGGCTGTTTATGGACAGGGGGGATTCCCACTGAATTTCAGCCAACTGAGCACTGACTGTGTATGACTGCCTGAAATGGCTACAGACTCTTCTGGCCTGCTTTAGCAGATTTTCCAATCCTGGGTACCTGTTTAAGAAATGCTGCACCACCAAATGAGGACATGTGCCACGCATGGCACTTGTGTCAACTTTCCCAGTCTAAGGGTGGCCAGGAAGTTAGTGCCATTATCACCCACCACCATTCCTGGCTCCAGCTGGCATGGTGTGAGCCACCTCTAAGCCTGCTCCTGCGGAGCTGAAAGAAACTCTGCACCGGTGTGGCTCCTGTCCCCTAGACAGACCAGCTGAAGCAATGCATTTCATCTTTTAGCCTGACTCATTGAATACAATGCAAATAATCAGTGCAGCGCTGCACTGATTATTTGCATTGTTTTTGGTTTGTAGAGTCACTGGTGGACATACTCTGATAGGGGTTGGCAGCAATCACAGAGGGCCTCTAATTGAGGCCATTGAATAATATTGTGAGATAATTTTGCACAGAGTTAAGGTCATTTTTGCACCGATTATACACTTATTTTATAGTTATGAACCATTGAATAGCACCTTAAACGCTTAGGGGGTACTGGTGGTTCATAGGACAATTAAGCAGAGAAGGGAATGGAGGAGGAGAAGGAAGGGGTGGAGCTGACAAATCTTGCATCATCACCACCAGCTGTATGGAGATGTGGTGGCAAAACAAGCTGCAGTACTGAGCCCTGTCCTGCATCCTTCCAAGTTGCAAGCAGAGTTAACCAATGTGCTGTGAATGAAATATATTGTCCCTGACCATGCTTGCTGAACCATGTGTCAGCAGTAACATGGACCTTGCGTGTGATTGCTTCGCCCAATGATGCCACAACATTGCCATCTATGTGATGGTACAGAGCTGGAATGGCCTTACATGCAAAAAATAAAGAAATAAAGGTTGGGATTTTGAGTGAGGTGCATGACAAGCAGTAGGTAAATATAGAGTAAAAAAGAGTAAATCTATATAACAAGAGTGGAATCATAACATAGCACATTGTAACCATATTAATATTGTTGAGAGTAGTAGTTTAATTATAAACACCTCATCAACAATTAATAAATGTAACAATTCATACATATGATAAAACATGATGGATCAAAGTTACAGAAAAATCATGATGCGTTGTAACAAATGAGCTTAAAAATTTTGAATATGGGGTAGGGAGCTGATAGTTAAAAAACAGTAAATCAATAATACATGGGTAGTAACAAATTCATATATTGTAAGTACAAACATCAATTGAAGGAATGGGTTGGGACGTTAAATGAAGCACAGCTAAGGAAATAAAAAATATATAAAATCACCTGAAAATAGATTCCAAAAGGATATACATCGAATAACGGAGATAACTTGATAAAAATAAGTAGCACCTTAGAAATTTATTACGAATGATAATGACATAATTGACAACCATATCATTCATATCGTGGAGAAGCAAAATTATACCCCAGCTCCACTGCCAATATGATGATCTATGAACTGTGATCCGGTGCTCTAGCCAGGACATTCAGGCCCCAAAATGCAGTACTTGAATCAGAAAAGGGCTGGCGACTCGGATGCTAAAGGACTTTTATTCAAGAGCATCTGAGTCGCCTGCCCTTTTCTGATTCAAGCATTCATATTGTGGAATCTCAAAATCACGTTAATGGCATGTTAATGACATCATTAAATTGTCCTCAGTGTCTAGCATCTGTTAATTTTGTAATTCTCTTTTTTCTATTATAGACTTCTACATATGTTAATTGCTCCTGATGAGTGGATAGTCTCCACGAAACGCGTAGAGCCCCAGCCTTATGCTACACCATATAATCATGTGATTTTGAGATTCCACTATATGAATGATATGAAATGTTACCCTTAATCATTACTATTATTAATAGAATCATGCTGTCCATGAATTGGAACAATTGTATTATCATACACCAATGTTTTTATTACCCATTGATTGGTTGTCAATTATGTAATTATCTTGCATGATAAATTTCTAAGGTGCTACTTATTTTTATCATGTTATCTCCATTATTCAATGTATATCCTTTTTGAATCCATTTTCAGGTGATTTTTTTTTTTTTCCTTAACTGAGCTTCATTTAAAGTCCCATCCTATTTCTTCAATTGATGTTGTATACTTAACAGGGATGGAGGCAGATGAACCTACCCATTCATTGCCTTATTTAAAGTCCCACCCCCCCTTTCTTTTTCTGAAAGTAAAAACATGACGCCATAGTTGTTAATGAAAAGCATCCTATAGCTCAATGCATTTCATGGACTTCGCTCCACTTCCTCAGGAGAAAGATGCATAGTGTGTAACTGTAGAGGATATACATTGTGTGTTAAAAAGCAATGCAATGGTTTAATAGCTGGTAGAGAAAAAAAACCCACCCAACAGGGGAGATGACCTTCCCTGCTATACTCACAATCAGCTCTTGGTTCAACACATGATGTGGTAGAGTGAGGACCACCCCCCCTTTTTTATAACTAGAGGGATGGAGGTGTGAGACTGCAGTTGGTATTTCTGATGATAGTTCGGTAAATGCTATCTCAGCAACATTGTGGTCTGAAACTAATATCAATATATAATATACTAAACAAATATATAACATTCAGATTTGTGGTTTTCATAATGCCAACTTTATTGATTCATTCATATTTTATGATACTGGTTCATTTTCTTTCTTGCTGGTTACACATGATGTGGATGTGTGGGGCTGCATGGCTCTGTCTGTCTCCGGGAGCTGCTATGCACTCCGAGAGCCCTCCTCCTCCCCCCTATCTATGACATGGGGGTGTGGGTGGACCTTTGCCCATTGCGCATTGGCGCCATGCCCCCTGCGCCATACGTGTGACATCAATTCACATGACGCCACTGTCCTGCCACATGGTTTCTATACTGGCGTTCACTATACGAGGAAAACATTGGCACCAAATGCCTGAGTGAGCTTGCCACACAGGTTTTCATGCCTCCCCTCATTATGAACGCCGGCGTGACGCTGGGAGCAACCCACTTACTCTGGCACATTATATATATATA
Source organism: Aquarana catesbeiana (assembly GCF_042186555.1). Lineage (NCBI taxonomy): Eukaryota > Metazoa > Chordata > Amphibia > Anura > Ranidae > Aquarana > Aquarana catesbeiana. The sequence continues at coordinate 146,047,981 of NC_133334.1, forward strand.
TATATATATATATATATATATATATATATAGTGTGCCAGAGTAAGTGGGTTGCTCCCAGCGTCATATATATATATATATATATATATATATATATATATATATATATATATATATATATACCACCACCTTCAGGACTACACACACTTCCCTTATTTTCCTCTCCCCACACTTGGATCTTTTCTGTAACACATATTACATCATGGATATACTAGATGGAATTAGGTACGCACTTGTTTATTTTTATTTTTACTTTATCAATCTTACTGACTTTCTTCAGCCCTTTTCATGGGTAATTTCACTATGGCTCTGCAATTTTTAGCATCCACATTATATTGTGTTTTATTCCGATCTTGCACTTCCATTCACATTTTCCACTGGTCCCGTAGTATATATTTTTTATATACTTCCTTATTTTTTATATACACATATACAGTATCTCACAGAAGTGAGTACACTCCTCATATTTGTAAATATTTTATTATATCTTTTCATGTGACAACACTGAAGAAATTACACTTTGCTATAATGTAAAGTAGTGAGTGTATAGCTTGTATAACAGTGTAAATTTGCTGTCCCCTCAAAATAACTCAACACACAGCTATTAATGTCTAAACTGCTGGCCACAAAAGTGAGTACACCCATAAATGAAAATGTCCAAATTGGGCCCAAAGTGTCAATATTTTGTGTAGCCACCATTATTTTCTAGCACTGCCTTAACTCTTTTGGGCATAGAGTTCACCAGAGCTTCACAGCTTGCCACTGGAGTCCTCTTCCACTCCTCCATTATGACATCACAGAGCTGGTGGGTGTTAGAGACCTTTTGCTCCTCCACCTTCCATTTGAGGATGTCCCACAGATGCTCAATAAGGTTTAGGTGTGGAGCCCTGCTTGGCCAGTCTATCATCTTTACCCTCAGCTTCTTTAGCAAGGCAGTGGTCATCTTGGAGCTGTGTTTGCGGTCATTATCATGTTGGAATAATGCCCTGCAGCCCAGTCTCCGAAGGGAGGGGATCATGCTCTGCTTCAATATGTCACAGTACATGTTGCCATTCATGGTTCCCTCAATGAACTGTAGCTCTCCAGTGCTGGCAGCACTCATGCAGCCCCAGCCCATGACACTACCACCACCATTCTTGACTGTAGGCAAGACACACTTGTCTTTGTACTCCTCACCTGGTTGCCGCCACACACGCTTTACACCATCTGAACCAAATATGTTTATCATGGTCTCACCAGACCACAGGACATGGTTCCAGTAATCCATGTCCTTAGTCTGTTTGTCTTCAGCAAACTGTGACAAAATATATAAATACAGCACTCACAAACAGAGACCCATAATAGGTGACAAAAACATATACAGTAGTCTATATAAAAAAAAAGTGTTTCACAACTAAATACAGTCCATATAAAACTAAAAAGGTGCTTCACAACTAAATACAGTCCATATAAAACTAAAAAGGTGCTTCACAACTAATCTGCAAAATCGCAGGGAATGCTACATATCTGGTGTGCAAAAAGTGCAGAGAAAAATGTTGCAGAAAAATATTTTCAGGCATACCAAGGCACCCCCACATGTGTCCCCATTCACCCAATCACAATGACACCCAGCTTTTCAACCTGGGAGTCAATAAGGCTTAGAACGATATTCAGAGAACGACATGGGATGGTAGGTTCACTGATTAGATGATAAACGATTCTTCAACATAAATGCTCAGCCATACAAAACAGGTACCCAAAAAGGAAGAAAAAAGGGGGACCAATTGTGAAGTATGCTAAGAAAGCAAATTTATTGCGCTAAAAAAGGTATACTTACAAAAGTAAGTTAAAAACAGGCATTTAAATTTTAAGAAGATGCAGAAAACACCATTGGACTGGGCCGAAGGTTTACCTTCCAACAAGACAATGACCCTAAGCACACAGCTAAAATAACGAAGTAGTGGCTTCACTCCGTGACTGTTCTTAAATGGCCCAGCCAGAGCCCTGACTTAAACCCAATTGAGCATCTCTGGAGAGACCTGAAAATGGCTGTCCACCAACGTTTACTATCCAACCTGACAGAACTTGAGGGGATCTGCAAGGAGGAATGGCAGAGGATCCCCAAATCCAGGTGTGAAAAACTTGCATCATTCCCAAAAAGACTTATGGCTGTATTAGATCAAAGCGTGCTTCTACTAAATACTGAGCAAAGGGTCTGAATACTTAGGACCATGTGATATTTCAGTTTTTCTTTTTTAATAAATCTGCAAAAATGTCAACAATTCTGTGTTTTATTGTCAATATGGGGTGCTGTGTGCACATTAATGAGGAAAAAAAATGAACTTAAATGATTTTAGCAAATGGCTGCAATATAACAAAGAGTGAAAAATTTAAGGGGGTCTGAATACTTTCTGTCCCCACTGTATATTTAGAATTTATATTTTTCCTGTCTTCAGCAAACTGTTTGCGGGCTTTCTTGTGCATCATCTTTAGAAGAGGCTTCCTCCTGGGATGACAGCCACACAGACCAATTTGATGCAGTGTGTGGCGAATGGTCTGAGCACTGACAGGCTGCCCCCCCACCTCTTCAACCTCTGCAGCAATGCTGGTAACACTGATATGTCTATTTCCCAAAGGCAATCTCTGGATAGGATGCTGAGCATGTGCACTCAACTTCTTTGGTCAACCATGGCGAGGCCCGCACTGAGTGGAACCTGTCCTGTTAAACCACGGTATGGTCTTGGCCACTGTGCTGCAGCTCAGTTTCAGGGTCTTGCCAATCTTCTTAGAGCCTAGGCCATCTTTATGTAGAGCAACAATTCATTTTTTCAGATCCTCAGAGAGTTCTTTGCCATGAGGTGGCATGTTGAACTTCCAGTGACCAGTATGAAAAAGTGAGAGCGATAACACCAAATTTAACACACCTGCTCCCCATTCACACCCAAGACCTTGTAACACTAACGAGTCACATGACACCAGGGAGGGAAAAATGGCTTATTGGGCCCAATTTAAACATTTTCACTTAGGGGTGTACTCACTTTTGTTGCCAGTGGTTTAGACATTAATGGCTGTGTGTTGAGTTATCTTGAGAGGACAGCAAATTTACACTGTTATACAAGCTGTACACTCACTACTTTACATTGCAGCAAAGTGTCATTTCTTTAGTGCTGTCACATGAAAAGATATAATAAAATATTTACAAAAATATGAGGGGTGTACTCACTTTTGTGAGATACTGTTTGCAGTCAGAGTCTTCAAGTGGGAAATGCGATAACCCTAACAACCGAGGCCTGAGGTGTGCCTTGGCCTAGCTGATTAGTATGCCCGAAAAGAGGGCATACCCTGAATGTAAGAATAAGAATAAAGTACAATGAGTATGAGTATGTATGAAGTCTGTAGGAAACGGGTGGGTGGGAGCCCTGATAGTGATGAAAACACCAGACCCGACAGGGGAGGAGGATTAAGTAGCCCTCAGACTCCTCCCACAAACACAGGCTAGCCTCCGGCCAGCCTTACACTTGTAGTCAGAGTCTTCAAGTGGGAAATGTGATAACCTTAACAACCCTAACAACCAAGGCCTGAGGTGTGCCTTGACCTAGCTGGTCAGTATGCCTGAAAAGAGGGCAAAAAGACACACATTTAGGTGAAGAAGGGAGGGCAACAATCCGTCAAGTGGAGTAGCACGCGCCCGGATGGTAACAGTATAAGTATCCGCTATGACAGGAGAAACCCACCAACTCATGACTTAGTGATGAGAAGGAACCCCTTATAGAACCTGCAAAGCTACCCAGAACCCAACTAACGATTGGATTAAGCCTGATGCCTGAGACAACCCAGACATGAGAATGAACTTGCGAATGAGAGGATATGTGGGGGAAAGGGAGCAAGGGCTGGCCCGAGGAGCCCCTGCAAAATGATGGCCGAGAAGAACGAAATACTTCAAATGGACACCAGTGAAGTAGCTCAGTGGAAAGTCCCCAACCCCTGGCCTACCCATACTTGGTATGGGGAAGTGAGAGGGTGAGTGCAAAAATGGACAATTGGCAGGAGTTTGAAGTGCTGGACACCTGATGGATATGTTGATGGAGTAAGTGGATAAGACCAATGTGCTATGGCAATAAGCATCGTTAAACATGGAAAAACCATGCCAGACACAGAACACTGGTCCCTGTCAGCCTGTGACCTAACAACTGAGTCTGAATCCTGAACCGAGGAAGGAGGGCCAGACTCCATCCCAGGGAAATAAGTCTCATGGCATGAAATAGTCATACCCAAGTGACTGAAAGCTCCCCTCCTGGAACAGGCTGGGGAATCGGAAAAAGATGACTGGACTGACGTCCCCAAGCAGTTCTCCAGGCAACATCCTAGACAAGAGATCAGAGCCAAGAATGGAGTCCACAGTAACATGATGATGTTTGCCCAAACCTACCACTTTTGGACCGTCAAGGGAACGTGGCTCAGCACGCACCGAGAGACTATAAATCCCTGGGTGGTAACCAGGGCCTCTATGCAACAGGACGTCAACTGAAAGAAAATTGATGACTGCTTCTGACCCAAGGGTGAGCCCAGTGGCAAGACTGGACCAAGGGGATGCTGACCTAGCCTGCAGGAATGGAAAAAGAGCAGGAGCTGGGGGTGCTCTGACACCATGCCTCTGACCGCGCGAGCTTCAAACACCTCCATCCTGATTTGCAACCGTACTAGGTTGTGGAGAGCATGCTTAGCCCACATGAATCAGCATGCAAGAATACTGCCTATAACATGTACCAGCTGGTAGATGAGTGGCTGGGACAAAATTGGAACAAAACGAAGAGTACCGCCGTCCCCTATGCCAAACTCCTCCGAGTGCTGAAGTATGGACTGACTCCTAACTGAGGGGGTGCTACCCCATGTAAAAAAACCCCACGTGGTTGAAGGACTGAACGTGAACTAGTCATTTCAGAACGTGCAGCAAGCCCAAGCCGAGGAAACACAAAACTAGAAAAATGACAACAGACAACCAAACATGAAACAACAACACCCCTCTACCTAAGTATGAGAACATGAGCAGAACATCAAGACCACTGCGCGTGAATGAACCTGACGATGGCCCCCCACCCTGGTGTAAGTGGGGAGTGAGCCTGACTGACCTGCAGCGCAGAGACAGGCAGTTCAACTGAACACTCAAGGCTAGTGTACCCACGGATCGTGGTGGGTAGTCGTACAGGTGTAGTGAATGAACATGCATCGTATGAAGTATGGTATACAGGCGAGAAGATTGTGGTCAACTATCATTAAAAACGAAACCTCAGCCCATATGGATCTGTATACGTGACAGATCCCGAGATGTAAGCACTAGCTAACTAACCCAGGAAACAATATGGATGGAAGTGCGATGAGACATGGCAACCAACGAAGACGAAAGCAATGCTATGACAGACAAATGCTATGACAGACAAACGCTATGACAGACAAACTCTGAGGCAGAAATGCTGTGACAGAACGCTGTGACAAAAATGCTGAGAAGGAACGCTGAGGCAGAAACGCTATGACAGGAAATGCTGTGACAGAAACTCTGGGAAAGAAATGCTATGACAGAAACGCTGGGGCAGAAACGCTGAGACTGAACACTTGGGGCAGAAATGCTGAGACTGAACGCTTGGGGCAGAAATGTTGGGGCAGAAAAGCTGAGACTGAACGCTTGGGGCAGAAATGCTGGGGCAGAAACGCTTGAGGCAGAAACACTGAGACTGAACGCTTGAGGCAGAAACGCTGATACTAAATGCGTGAGACAGAAATGCTGGGGCAGAAACGCTATGACAGAAAACGCTGGGGCAGAAACGCTGAGACTGAACGCTTGAGGCAGAAACACAGAGACCGAAATGCTGGGGCAGAAATACTATGACAGAAAACTCTGTGACAGAAATGCTGGGGCAGAAACGCTATGACAGAAAACGCTGTGACAGAAATTCTGGGGCAGAAATGATATGACAGAAATGCTGAGACCGAACGCTGAGCCAAAAACACTAAGACAGAAAAGCTAGGCAGAAACGATATGACAGAAACGCTATGACAGAAATGCTACGACAGAAACACTGAGGCAGAAATGCTGAGGCAGAAATGCTGAGGCAGAAACAATATGACAGAAAAAGCTGAGACAGAACGCTGAGGCAAAAACACTGAGACAGAAATGCTGGGGCAGAAATGCTAAGACAGAAAAGCTGGGCAGAAACGCTAGGGCAGAAACGCTGGGGCAGAAACGCTGGGGCAGAGGCAGAAACGCAGAGACAGAAATTCTGGGGCAAAAACATTATGACCGAAACGCTGAGACTGAAAACGCAGAGACTGAAACACTGAGACTGAAACGCTGAGACAGGATGCTATGGCAAATATGCATGTATCACAAGGAAATACTGCCAGCGTGACCCATGGAGATGTGGGTGGACAGCCTTCCCCTCATGCTGCCAGCGTGTGACTCCTGGAGAAATGGTGGTCCCCCCGTGCTGCCAGCGTGACCCGTGGAGACGTGGGTGGACAGCCCTCCTCGTACCGCCAGTGTGACCCTGGGAGAAATAGGTGGACAGCCCCCCCACTGTAACCCCTGGAGATGCGGGGGGACAGCCCCCCCATGCTGCCAGCGTGTGAACCCTGCAGTAGTGAGGCGAACAATTGCCACCCCCCACCACATGCTGAACAACCCCCTGTCATGCTGCCAGCGTGGGCCCGGGAGAAGTGGATGGATGCGCTCCCTCATGATACTGGGAGAAATGGATGAATGGCTGGCTGGATGGATGCCCCCCTCTCAATACCAACAGGAGCCTGGGAGGAATGGATGGATGTCCCCACCCTTCTGATACCAGCATGAGCCCGGGAGGAGGAGTGGGTGGACGATCCCTGCAGATGCTGCTGGCGTGAGCCCAGATGAGAAGTGGGTGGTTGCCCCCCCATAAAGCTCAGGGTGTGCATGGAAGAACGGGCGGGCGGTGTGGCCCCTCTTAGGAAGAAGCTGGATGAGCACCGGAGACAACATGTGGACGGCAGCCCCCCTCCCTGATGCAACATGGGACCAGAAGGAGATGGATGACTGGACAAAGGAGCGCACCCCGCCCTCGGACATCGACATGCGATCAGGAGATGAATGGGCGCCCCCCCTTTCAATGATGCCTGGCGTGGGAACCAGGAGGCGTGGGGCGTCCCCTGCATGATGCCCCACGTGAGTCCAAGAGAGGTGAGCTGACTCCAGCAGCCGACCTGCCACTCGGCAACGAAACCGGAAGTGACACGATCACAGCCGGAAATGACGTCAAACCCTGATAGTGATGAAAACACCAAACCCGACAGGGGAGGAGGATTAAGTAGACCTTAGACTCCTCCCACAAACACAGGCTAGCTTCCAGCCAGCCTTACACATATCATTTTCACTTTGTGGTGACATGTTAGTATTTTTTTCCATAGTTGGGTTGCTCGGTCTTCCATTTTTCTTCCCTCCCTTTTTGTTTTTTTTTACTAGTAATTTCCCATTATATGTTATCTAGGTACCTTCCATATTCATGATAATCATCATTTACACCCATATACCTTTACAGAATCTTTTGGGATTGCCAGTATTACCATCACTGACAATATAATGGAGACCCGTACCCTCTATGAGATCCTTATATGTATGCCTTGGAGTTTGCGGTTAAGTGTTCCCACAGTTCCCATCACAGACACCTCTAGGTTGTCCTCACTCTACCACATCATGTGTTGAACCACGAGCTGATTGTGAGTATAGCAAGGAAGGTCATCTCCCCTGTTGGGTGGGTTTTTTCTATCTACCAGCTATTATACCATTGCATTGCTTTTTAACACACAATGTATATCCTCTACAGTTACACATTATGCATCTTGCTCCTGAGGAAGTGGAGTGAAGTCCATGAAACATGTTAAGCTATAGGATGCTTTTCATTAACAATTATGGCGTCATGTTTCTACTAACAATATATGCATTTGTTACTACCCTTGTATTATTGATTTACTGTTTTTTACCTATCAGCTCCCTACCCCGTGCTCATATTTTTTAAGCTCATATGCTACAACACGTCATGATATTTCTGTAACTTTGATCCCTCATTTAATTGCACAAATAATAGTTGATGAAGTGTTTATAATTCAAGAATATTAATATGGTTACATTGTGCTATGTTATGATTCCACTCATGTTATATAGATTTACTCTTTTTTACTCTATATTTACCTACTGCTTGTCATGCACCTCACTCAAAGTCCCTACCCTTCTTTCTTTCTTCAATTGTGTCAGGGATGAAAACATATGGCTCAAATGTAGGGATGGGCTGAACACCCCTCGGTTTGGTTTGCACAAGAACAAGCAAACAGGCAAAAAGTTGAGCGAAAATGCAAACTCTATTAAAGTCTATTGGACACGAACATGAAACATCAAAACTGCTCATTTTAAAGGCTTATATGCAAGTTATTGCCATTAAAAGTGTATGAGGACCCGGGTACTGCCCTAGGGGAAATTTTTCAATACAAAAAAAGTTTTGAAAACAACCGTTTTTTTCAGGAGCAGTGATTTTAATACATCTCTAAAGGAAAAAATTTAATATGAATTGGCGTGTTCCCCAGTCCATACCAGTTCCTTCCCATGTTGAGGGCATGTAGCCTGGTATGGTTCAGGAGGGGGGAATACCCCCATTCTGTAATCCAGGCTGCATGCTCAGATAAGGGTCTGGTATGAAATTTGAGGGGACCCCCACGCCAATTTTTTTTTTCATTTTGGTGTGGAGTTCCCCTTAAAATCAATACCAGACCCAAAGGGCCTGGTATGGATTTTGGGAGGGACCCCAGGCTGTTTTTTCTTTACATTTTGGCGTGGCATTCCCCTTAATAACCATACCAGACATGAAGGGCCTGGTATGGACTAGAGGGGACCACACAATTTTTTTCCTTAATTTTTATCTATATTGCTGGGAGTCAGCAATACATTACAGCCACAAATGTAATTTTGCTGCGGCACTGTAAAACACATCAGACAGATGCGCCACTTTATAGGCAGACTATGGGGACCCCCAGGCATGATATTAAAAGGAATATTTCATTTTTATTGTTTCACTTTAACTGCTTCTGCCACGGAAGATTTGGCTGCTGAATGACCAGGCCATTTTTTGCGATATTTTCACTGCGTCGCTTTAACTGAAAAGTGCGCAATCATGCACCCAAACAAAATTGATGTCCTTTTTTTTCCCCACAAATAGAGCTTTATTTTGGTGGTATTTGATCATCTCTGTGGTTTTTACAATATTTTATAATTTTTGCTATAATAAATATCCCCATTTTTTTAAAAAAAAAGCAAATTTCTCAGTTTAGGCCGATATGTATTCTTCTACATATTTTTAGTAATAAAAAAATTGCAAAAAGCATATATTGATTGGTTTGCGCAAATGTTATAGATAAATTAATATTATTATTTATTATTATTAAAATATTAAAATATTATTATTTTTTTTTACTAGTAATGGTGGCGATCTGTGATTTTTATCGGGACTGCGACATTATGGCGAACACATCGGACACTTTTGACACATTTTTGGGACCATTGGCATTTATACAGCGATCAGTGCTATAAAAATGCACTGATTACTGTAAAAATGTCACTGGCAGGGAAGGGGTTAACACTAGGGGGCAATCAAGGGGTTAAGTGTGTCCTAGGGAGTGATTCTAACTGTGGGGGGGATAGGCTTCCACTCACATGACAGCAATCACTGCTCCTGATGACAAGGAACAGTGATCTCTGTCATGTCACAAGGCAGAACAGGGAAATGCCTTGTTTACATAGGCATCTTCCCATTCTGCGGCTCCGTGACACGCTCGCCGGGAGACCGCGGGCACAGTCACGCTGTACACAGCAGTCGCACCCGCTAGCCCCGCAGGTGGTGCGTGCACGCCCACTAGCCCCGCCAATTAAAGGGGACGTACAGGTATGCCCATTTGCCCACCGGTGCCATTGTGCTGACGTATATCGGGGTGCAGCGGTTGGCAAGTGGTTAAGGAGGGAGGGAAGAGAGAAAGGAGTGAGAAAAGGGAAAAATTATTGCACTAAAAATATTACAAAGGAATTTGAGTTTCAAGAGGAAACACGTTAAAAAATCATGGTATTTATGTATGATGATATACAGGAAAACATAATATTTAAATAGTTTAGTAAGTGGAAGGAACGGCACAAGGAGGAAGGGAAAGAGAAGATATAGATGGAATAGGAACATTAATTTACTGTTAGTTGAATTCTTTTTCCCCTTTGTTTTTTTCTTTTTTTTTCTTTCCTTCTTTTCTTTAAGGGCCAGTTCACACCATATGCAGTTCCATGTGCTTTTTTTCTGCACTAAAAATGCATGCACAGTGTTTTCCATGTATTCCAATGGCTCTAGTTCACACCATGCAGTCAGTTTTTGGTCAGATTGGATGGTGTGAACTAGAGCCATTGGAATACATGGAAAACACTGTGCATGCATTTTGTGCAGAAAAAAAACACACGGAACTGAACGGAACTGCGTCTGGTGTGAACTAGCACTTAGTATTATTATTATTTTTTTTTATATTTTTTCTTGTATATATGCAGTGTAAAATGATAAGGATATGCTCTTGGAATATCTGAGGATTGGGAGACCCTATAAAGAGAGCTGCGGTTATCACTGCAGTGACAGCCCTTCAGGTGTTGGTAGTTTGTCTGCAGGAGACTCATCTAATAAAAGAGTCGTTATCACATTTGAAAAGAAGAAACTTCCAGATTCAGTATCACTCGGTATATACCTCATACTCCAGGGGAGTGAGTGTCCTGATTGGCACAGGAGTTGAGTTCTCCTGCAGACAGATCAATATAGACGAGAGAGGCCGGTATATTTTTTTGTATTGTACTATTGAGGGAATGACCTGCATCTTGGCTAACATATATATCCCTCCACCATTTAAAGCAGAGATTTTATATCAGTTGATGAAATTCACACCTGACAAACCTAATGTTCCAATAATGGCAGTGGGAGATTTCAATATTATCTTCAACGCTACAGCTCCTACTCTCAGGAGCTACAAGAGTTTATTCTGTTAAGCGTTGAGCTTTTATTAAAGCATAATTATTTTTTATTTGATGGCGCATATTATGTCCAGCGCTGCGGGGCATCGATGGGTGCTAGATTCTCACAGTCCATGGCGAACCTCTACATGGGTTGGTGGGATGAACAAGTTTTGTTCTCTCCCAGCAACCCTTTTGCTAGGCAGATTGTTTGGTATGGTCGTTTCATCGATGACCTCGTGATGGTGTGGGATGGTGACATTATGGGATTGCATTAATTTTGAAATTTTTGAATAATAATCAGTTAAATCTACATTTTTCAACTGAGCATGATGTTTCCAGTATAAACTTTTTAGACATCACCCTAAAGGGCGATCTGACTACAGGTGATGTTTCAACATGCACCTATAGGAAACCTTGCTCTGGTAACACTACACTTTTTGCAACCAGTTGTCATCCACCCCACACCATCAATGCCATCCCTTATGGGGAGTTTATTCAAGCTAAACGTAACTGTTCAACAAACTCAACCTTTGAACTAGAATGTAAGGTCATTCATCAGCGCTTATTGGACCAAGGTTATAATGAATCTGTTATATACCAAGGACTAGAAAGGGTTTTGATGATGGACAGAGAAGAATTATTGTCAGATAAGCCTAAAACTGAGAGAGAGCATAAAAATAAAAATACAAATGAAAATAATAACAAACCTCATCAACTTTACAACTCTAGAAATAGAAAAACAGGTAAACCCATTACATTTGTGTAGCAATAACTCTCGGTGGAGCTGCTGGTTTAAAGCGGGCCTGTCCTTTTTACTCTCCACCCCTCTTAAATAGTTCAATCCCCTTGGCACAGCTGTAGTGCAGTGTTGTAATGATATGAGTATCAACTTTAACCCACCATATACACTTATATTTATATTTACCTCTACCTGGGTGCTGGTAACTCTACTTGCAGGAGAAATAACAACACTGCACACAAACTTCAGTAATAACCAAAAAATAACTTCTTTCTTTGTGTAAATAATATATTTCTGTAAAGGGTTATTACAATGAATACACTATCACACCAACATAGTGCAATAGTATAGTAAATAGTTATGACAATTGGTAACATACACAAATATACCTAATTGTATATATCTATACCAGGGAGCTCCCCCTGCTCTAAACTGTAAAGTCACTATCCTTGGTAACTAAATGCAGGGCCCTGCAATAAAAGAGATAGTCCTGACGTCTTTAGTCTTCGCTAGCTTTTGTGATTGTAATCCACAAAGGGTTCCTCCTGTGTGTTGCGCAGTGTAATGTAATACACTAAGGAAATTGTAATCCAGCAGATTGACTAAGTGTTCTTATATGAAGAAGACAAACATCTAGCATCCATTCTTGAATACTGAAGTCTATTCAGATGTAAGGTTCTCCAACTTAACTTGTTCCGTTGGACTATCAGTTCCAGCAACACTCTGTAACAGTTCTAAATGTGTGTGTAGTATTTAAACAAACTTCTGGGTGTTAACCCTCTCACCACACGGGATCTGGGCGGATGGATGCCTCTGTTTCAACAGTTCTCAGTCCGTATGGAACCACCACCACACCGTCACACTGCTCCGTTCACTAACGACCAGGAGTCCTCGGTTACCTCCTCTATGGGTCTCCGGAACGATCACTTCTGCTGCTCCAGCACACTGTGATACGATGGCAGGATCCCTTCTGCTGCTCCTCCGCAAGGTAGGCCGCAACCCTGTGGGACACACACACCCACAGAGTTCTGCAGGCAGCCCACGCGTCCCAGGAACAAGAGACCTAAGATGGCTGCTCCCATCCCTTTTATATCCTCCCACAATGCAGTTCAGTTCTTCTCTTGTCCAGGAGCATTGTGGGTAGGTCATAGTTAAAGTTTAGAAGTAAACAATCAATTACTTCCATGTCACTTCTCTTAATCATGAAACATAACAGTATTGTCCACAAGATGGCACTATAACAACTTATGTCCTGTATAACACACATATGGCTAAAAACAAAAGTTGTCAGTGCTACATTTGTAACCACATTTTCCCAAGAATATAATCAAATAGTCAGAATAATAAAAAAGAATCTGCCAATATTACATACAGATAAAGATTTAAATGCCATTCTGCAAGCAGGTTGCCTTTTTTCTAGCTGACGTGCGCCCACACTGGGGCACCCACACCTAGTCTATTTTCATCCAAACAATGCCAACCCACCTGGCTCTCCTATCCTGGCAGTTACCCTTGTAATATAAAAACCTGTAGGTACTGTAACTTGTGTGATCTGGGTAAAACATTTGTTGCCACAGCTACAGGTGAAGAGTTTACTATACAGCAATACATCAACTGTGGCACAAACTATGTAACTAACCTGATCACCTGTATTTCATGCAGCCTTCAATATGTAGGCTGTACCACACGTCCTTTGAGAGCCCCTATAGGGGAACACTACTGTGACACAATTAACCCAAATGCTAGAAATATTTCGAATGCAACGTGTCACTTTAGGGAATGTCACCAGGGCGATCTCACTCGCCTAGAGGAGGTGACAGGGAGAGAAGGCTACTGGGGAGAGAAGCATGGTGGATTTTTAGATTAAAAACTAGATCGCCTCAGGGGTTAAACCTGAGGTGGGAACTGGATTTGCACTTACATTAAGCATGTCTCTCCCCAGAGCCTCCTCTCTCTTTCTCTCTTTTCCTCCTCTGGTGTCTTTTTTCACATACCTGTATTATTATTTTTATTTTTTACTTTTTGTATCTAATGTTTTTGTATTTTGTGGTGTGTTTTAAGCATGTATATGTGCATGAGTGCATGCATAAGTGTGTGCACACATGTACTTATTATCACTATAAGGTGTGTGACAAATAGTGGCATACATATGGATCACCCAATATGCAGTATAGCTGATTCCCCTTTTTTGGATAATTGCCTGTAGTCAATTAAGACAATTAATGGGTGGAGCCAGTGATCCTTGGAGCTACTATTTATTTTCAAAGTTTCATGTCTGTAAGGTGGTTATGGCTAAGGCCTTATAGGCTGAAGCGCGTCAAATGTTCTCATTGGTCACTGTGGTTTGTCAATAAATATTACACTTTTTAAGAGCAATCACCGGAGTGCGGATCATATTTTTCTCAGATTTCAATATTACATGGGAAGGTAGATAGCTATCCACCAGGAACTCAGGTTGGAAAAGGGGTTGTTATGCTTTTACAAATAACAGGAGAATTGGGGTTAGGAGATATATGGAGGAAGAGGAACCCAACTAAACAGCAATATTCTTGCTTTTCAAAACCTCACTCCATGCTTTCCAGGATTAATCTAGCCCTCGGCAGTGAAGATATGTTTCACATTGTTAAGAATATAAAGTATATGTCCAGGGGTCTTGCAGACCACTCTCCACTGGTTGTATCATTAAGTCAAGGGGGGGAATTTGGTAAAAAGGAATGGAGAATTAGCCCATATTGGTTAGAGATAAAAGGGGGTAAAGAGGGAGTGACATCATCCTTGGAGGAATTCATGAGGATTAATACCGGGACAGCTTCACCCGCAATAGTCTGGGATACCCTCAAAGCTTATCTCAGGGGGATACTAATACAGCATATAGCAAGAATTAAGGGACAGACTAAAGAGCAGGAAAAACTGATCGGTAATAAGGTCATAGAAGCAGAACGGAAGTATGAAGAAAGGTCAACCCCTGAGGCAACCCCTGAGGCATATCAGGAATGGGTTAAAACCCAACAAGATTATAAAGATTTATTATACACAAAAGCTGAACATAAACGGTTGTTTCAGAGACAACATTATTATATGGAGGGAGAGAGTGCAGGACATTTGTTGGCTCGATTAGCAAAGGCAAACACATCCACTACTGTCATATCCGCTATTAGAACAGATGGGGAAGAATAACAGCATATGGCCCCGAGATTGTAGACCTTTAAAAAATACTAAGAGAAATTGTATAGTACCCAAGGTGGGGAGGTAGAGAGGGAGGTGTGGGACTTTTTTAGAGATCTAAATATCCCTTACTGAGGAAGATAGAGAGGCATTGGATGCCCCTATAGGTCTGGAAAAGTAAGACAAGTGGTGTCAGCCTTGGCAAACCAGAAAACTCCGGGGCCGGATGGCCTGTCTGCAGATATATATATAACAAATATGAAGAAATACTGTTACCAGCGCTCCTGAACACATTTAATAGTGCATTAGAGGAGGGTGTGTTGCCTTTGTCTATGAGAGACTCCACCATTATAGTCCTTCCAAAAGAGGGGAAGGATCTACTTGATCCATCTTCCTAGGCCAATAACACTGTTGGGTACAGACGTAAAAATTTTGGCAAAAATATTGGCTGAAAGGTTAAAGAAAATAATCCAGAATCTGGTCCATATGGACCAGACAGGGCTTATACCAATAGGTCAACCAGTATTAACATAAGGAGGGTGTGGCTAAACCTACAGGGTCAAGGGCAGTATTATCTTTGGATGCATCCAAGGCCTTCGACAGTCTGGAATGGCATTATTTGTGGCAGACCTTGGCTGCCTTCCAATTTGGTCCAAAGTATGTTGGTTTGATAAGACTTTTATATGAAAGGCCTAGAACCAGCAGGGCTTTTTTTCCTTGGAGAATAGGTGCAGGAACTCCCCCCGTCTGAGTCACCCCTTGTCTCTGCCCCCTACCCACCTCTGACAACTGTCCCTTAATTCCACCCTCTACCCACCTACCAGTACTGCCCTGTTTAGAAAATACAGAACCACGTATCATTTTGTGGTGCTAAATCATTTGTATGGAACATTTTGATGATAAAAAGAAAAGCAGTAAAATAGATCCCCTGCAGCCAGCAACAATAGAATCCCAGCAATAGATCCCCAAACAACAATAGACTCCCCCAGCAACAATGGACTCCACCCCAACAACAATAGATTCCCTGCAGCAACAGTGAACTACCCACAACAAAATATCACACCCAGTAACAAAATATCCACCCAAGCAACATTAGACCCCCCCAGCAGCAACAACAGATCTCCCAGCAGCCAGTATCAATAGATCCTCCAGCAGCCAGTAAAAATAGACCTCTCCCTCAACAGTAGATCCCTTCCAGCAACATAAGACCCCCCAGCAACAGTAGATTCCCCATCAGCAACAATAGACCCTCACACAAAATCAGATCCCCACCAGTGACAATAGATCCCCCAGCAGCCCACATCAATAGACCCTCCAGCACACCCCTCACCCCACACCCCATGCTATTACATACATTCAGTGCTGGAGGTGCCGGAACTGCGTTCCCCCTGAAAAAAAGCCCTGCCTAGAACAAAAGTGAGAATAAATAATATATGCTCCAAATCTTTTTTTGACCTGGGGGACAAGGTAGGGTGTCCCTTGTCTCCCCTATTTGCTTTGGCAATGGAGCCTTTGGCTATAACCATTAGGTCATCTGTAGGGATACAGGGATTTCAGAGGACTTCAGGAGTGGAGAAAATAGTATTATATGTTGATGATGTGTTTTTGGGGGATATGCAGGAGTCCCTGGTGGCAGCAAAGGATATAATTATAGATTTCAGGCAGATATCAGCCCTAAATATAAATTGGGTTAAATCAATGCTGCTTCTGGTTGACCCGCTGAAGATAGCCCTGCCATCAGAGCTTCCGCAGGTGGAAATAGTTAGCAGGCTCAAATACCTAGGAATATGCATAACGTTAAATCCCAAAGAGTATATAAAAAAAAGCATTGCCCCACTTTTGGATAGACTTAGGTGTAAAGGGAAGGTATGGAGAGAGCTACCCTTGTCAGTGGCAAGAAGGTGCAATTTAAGCAAGATGACATGGATGCCGCAGCTGTTGTATGCACTACATAATTCCCCAATTTGGATAAATAGACAATTGTTCGAGAAAATTGATATTATATTTAGAGAATTGATCTGGAAAAAAACAGTCAAGGATACGGTTACGTACTCTACAGTTGCCAAAGGATGGGGGGATTGGCAGTTCCGCATCCATGGTGCTATTTTTTGGCATCGCAGTTGGGCATGTGTCATGATAGTTTGATAGAGGCCTTGGAGGCCGACTTCTTTTCAATTAAATATCCTACCCTTTTAATGTTAAAGAAACTATGGAAAGAAGTTCAAGAAATGTTAGAGTACCAGGGATTTACAGAGTTTTCACCATATGTAACAATAAGCATTTACATGAACTATCCAACGTGGAGAAGAGTAGGGATTTGTAGAGATGTGGACTTACCCACCTCTCCCAATTATATAAACAGGGTGTATTTAAGTCATTTTCAGAACTAAAGGAGGATTATGGTATATCAAACCAGTCCTTTTTTAAATATTTACAAGTTAGGCATGCCCTGAGGATTCAGTTTAAAGAGAAACCACCAGAGTGAGGCAAATTTCCTTTGGAAAATAATTGATGCTGATGTATCTAGAGGTTTGATCTCATTTATATATGATAGCATTTGTGACAGAGTGATAAAGGGAAATGAGGAGCTCTCTTGTAGGAGGGGTTGGGAGAAAGACTTGGGTGACATATCAAAAGAACAATGGAAGCATATTTTAGAGATAGAGTGCTTAAGGGGCCTGTCACCATCACAATCAGTGTCCCATTTGATGTTACTACATAGAGCATACAAAACACCTCAGAAACTATTTCTTTATGGGTGGAGGATGGATGCTCCGAGGTTGTGGATAAAATAAGATATTTGGAGTTTTTCTCGGTTTGGACCCTAAAATATGTTTATTGAGCTGTATGGAGAAAAATAGGCGTATAGGGGGGAAACAAATAGCAATAATTAGATGTCTTTTTCTTGCACGGAAACTGATAGCAAGAAGATGGCTGGCAGTGAGTTCACCAACCCGGATAGAATGGACGGATGAGGTTAACAAAACAATAAGAATGGAAAGATATGTCTAAAATAAAAGGGGAATGTCAAAATGTTTAAAAAAAAAATATGGGAAGGCTGGATGAGAGGATAAGGGAAAGAAATGTTACAGAATTAAGGATAAAGCGGTCCCCTCTCCTGCATATACCAAGACCTGTTTTTTTTTTTTTTTTTTTGTTTCCTGAAATGTATATGTTATCTAAATAGATATACTTTGCCAATTGTGATATAAAAGTGAAGGGTGAACCGAAGGGTATTATGTAAACTTAGGGGGGGGTATTTGTTAAATGTTGGCAGGGTGGGTGCAAGGAACAACTGTGGGATGTATAAATGTATATGTGTTTTTTGTCTTTTTATATGAATAAAAATTACCTTAATCAAAAAAGAGCTATGGGCAGAAGTGACGTTTTGACGTTGCTTCCGCCCTGCAATAGTATGGAGCCGGGTGGGGGCCATCTTCCCCTCACTCAGCTCCATGCCAAGCAGGGTACAGGATCTGACCCACCAGCAGTGGCGGTGGGCACCAGAGCGTGGTGGGAGAGGGGGGCCCTCTTTCACCACTGATAAAAGTTATCTCATGGTGAATCTACCGCTGAGACCACTTTTATCTAAAAGCAGACCACCCACTGAAGAAGTGGATAACGGGGTCATGGCAACTAGCTGCTGCCATAACAACAATATTCCACTTCAAAGTGCCACCATATAATGACAGCGGGCAGTCCGTAAGTGGTTAAAATAACTGCTCCTGAAAAAACTTTCATTTTAAAACATTTTTGTTGCATTGAGACATGTCCCCTGGGGCAGTACCCAGGGTCCCCATACACTTTGTAAGGCAATAACTTGCATATAAGCCTTTAAAATGAGCACTTTTGATTTTTAATTTTCATGTCCCATAGACTTTAATAGGGTTGCCTGTTCGCATGTTCTGGTGTGAATCAAACCGGGGGATGTTCGGCCCATCCCTATATATTACCTAGGTACCTACCACATTCATGATAATAAGAACCTGAAGAAGTCACGTGATCCGGTGACGTCACGCATAGGGACGGGATAGGCACTGATACAAACAGGATTTGACGAGCTTGCCGCTCGTAGGAGATGTACAGATTGCACAGTTAATATATGTGAGTACATGCATTTTAACCTGAATAAAAACGGATGTGTTTGGCAATACTACACTATCTGGTACTCCTTTGTTCTTGCACATGTGGACTCTGCTGGTACTGAGGAATTCAAACACAGGGACCATCTGCTCCGGTCCAGGGATCCCAAAGAGAGACTACCCCCTGCAGCATTACCCTTATGCAATTGTCCCATTGCCTTAAGGTAAGGGACCACCCTTTACTTGTGTGTGTTTCTTGCAGGAAGAGGACGGACACACTCTCTCTCTTTCGGCACCCCACTGGCTGTGATGTTATACACTGAATTTTAAGAAAACCAATCACTTAATGGTCCACCCTTATACTGTTATTGTGGCACACGTCTGATGTGTGTAAGGACATATTTTGGATTTATGTGATAAGGGCGAGAGGGTCTGGGAAGTGACCAATATACACGCCACTTATTCACTTTGCACTTTTTGCGTTGTTTGCACCGATTGCAATATTTGCTGGACTTTGTACATTATTTGTTTATTTGCACTTTATCCAATATTATATGTGTTGGACTTTGCACAATATTTGTTTATTTGCACTTTATTCAATAATATGTGACACACATGTAGTGTATATTATGATATAAATATATGATGAGGGTGATAGGGTCTGGGAAGTGACCAAGATATACGCCATATACTCATCCTGCACTTTTTGCGTGTTTGCACTGAAGTGAATACTAGGCTGTTTTTACACTATCTGTTTATTGGCACGATATTGCACATTATATATGTCATTTAGTTATTGTATGCAATAGGAACTGTTTTTTATTTTTAGTTTACACAGGCATATATTTATAGAATATTCTTATGGATATTTTTTCCTTTTGCTTTTCACACTAGCACAACAGCACTTTAGGTTTTTTATATAGACTGCTACGCATGCATGAGGATTCAGGACGCCTATTCCCTGTATGCTTAGTATTGCTACACTGGACACATAGTGTCGTTTCTAACACGAAAGAGTGCTTCACAGGTTACACATCGCGCACATTTGCACCGTTCATCTATATATGATTTAATAGATTTTTTTGTGTATCTAGTTTATACTCTTAGAGGGTAATATAGACCCCATTTCCAGGTCAGCGCAGCACCCACTTTGTATATATTATTGTGTATTTACTTTATATGTGATCAACACTGATTAATTATTTGACACTATCCATTTTATGGTCATACATTTTTTGGTAGTGTTCACCATTTTTATATGTCTTTATTGTAATACACACAGCTGTGGATGTGATATATAGCGCCACACTTTTGTTTCTTTTAAAAAAAAGGAATAACAATATCTAGCATTACAAAGTACACAGTACACATTGGTTGACATGATACCTAAGTCATAGATTGAAGCCATCCAGACCAGATAACATCAAACTTATTCAGGGAGTTCCTTAGGGAATATGTATGCTTTTCAAAAAGAATGATCCTATTGAGATCTACAATCCAATCGGACACAATCGGTGGATGTGGAGAGGTTCACATAAGAGCAATCTGTCTACAGGCAACAAAAAGTATGCGCCTTATAGTATTACCAGTAGGGGAGGTGTAGATAGAGGTGTCACAGTAACCCAATATACATATAAGCAGTTCAACCAGAATATTAATATCCAATATTCTATTTAAGGTACCAATCACCGCCACTCAGTATCTTTGAGGTTTTGGACATCGCCACAAAAGATGTATTAATGTACCTGTGTTACCGCATCTAGCACAAGCTGGCTCAGATTTCAGTCCAATTGCACAGAGAAACGGCAGAGTTCTATAGACCCTATGGAGAATAAAAATCTGGGTCAGTCTGTGTGATGGAGAAAGAGACACCCTGCACGGGGACCAGAGGACATCGTCACAAATCTCCTCAGAGATGGGACCAATATCTTTCTCCCAGCCAACCCGAGAATGGATGGGGAAATTCAATAGAAACCCATCTGACAGTACCCTATAAGTAAATCAAGGCAAGACCCTTTGTTGACCTTGCCCATACTATTTTATCCAAGACAGGGATAGAGGGGAAAAATATCTCAGCAGAAGAAAACTGGGCATGTAGAGCATGTCTTAATTGAAGAAATTGGTAAAACCAGTTGGATTCTACAGAGAACTCTCCCCTCAGATCTTCAAAGGATTTAAGTATACCATTCTGATATAGCTTAGCTAAAGTAGTTATTCCTAGTTTTGCCCATCTCTGAAAGCCTCTAAGAGCTGAAATTTGAGAAAGTCTATAATTTTCACATATGGGAGTGTATCTAGTGGGATATGAAACACCCAACATTTTTTTAACTGTATCCCATACTTTACAGATTAACATACAAGTAGGCATATCAGCAAGCGAGACACCCCCTCTTGCACCATCGAGGACAAAGAGTGGAGACCGACCCTTAAATGCAAAAGAAAATAATCATCGAGCAGGAAAGCATATCTATTCAGACTCCCATCAGGAAAAATGCTGTAATTGGGAGGCGAGAAAATATAGCCTTGGATTAGGAACTGCCAGGCCGCCGGCATTTGTGGGATGCTGTAAAGTCTCCAGTTTGATACGAGGGGTTTTGTTTCGTCATATTAATCGCCTAAATATAGCGTTTATCTTAATAAAGACTTGGATAGGTATCCAAATTGGGGCATTATGTAAAAAATAGAGAAGCTGAGGCATCCATATCATTTTTATTAAATTGATACGACCTATTAGTGATAAAGGGAGCTTAGTCTAGGTTTTACTCTGATTTTGAAATCTAATAAGTAATGGAAATATATTATCTACAATATATGACTGTGAGGAGTCCGACATAGTTATACCCAAGTATTTTATAGATGATACAACCTTAAAATGAGAAAGTATAGATGGTAGTGGATCCAGAAGGGGGTCTAAAGGCATTAACATGGATTTCACCCAGTTTATACCTAGACCGCAAAACCTTCCAAACTCCTTAATGTGTTCCATTACTACCAGCAGAGATGAACAGACATTAGACATAAAAAAGAGAAGATCATCCACATAGAGTGATATCTTTTCCTCCATGTCTCCCGTAATCAGACTAGTAACATCAGGAGAGGCCCGTATAAGACATGCCAAAGGCTCTATGGCCAGGGCAAAAAGCAGGGGAGACAGTGGACACCCCTGCCTAGTGCCCTGGAAAAGGAGATTGAAAGCCATTCATCCTAACCGATGCCCCCGGAGCAGTGTATAACAACTGGACCCACTTACAAAAACCAGATCCAAGCCCGAATTTATCAAGAATGGCCCACAAATATGGCCATTCGACACAATCAAAGGCCTTGATTGCGTCTAGTGCTAAGAAAACACGGTTTGAATGGCCCGGGGCTGGACCATATTTAAATATGCACGTCTGATATTAAATGCAGTTGCTTTGTTGGACATAAATCCTACCTGATCTGGATGAATAATACTGTTAATAACCTTATTTAGTCTAGTTGCAAGTATCTTCGCAAGAATTTTAACGTCTGTAGATAATAGAGAAATTGGTCTATAAGATTCAGGGTGTAGCAAATGTTTATCTTTTTTGGGTATGACTACTATTACGAATGTCCCATAGATTCTGGCAGCTGGCCCATATGAAAAGCCTCATTTAGTGTGCTAAGAAGCGCGGGAAGCAATTCTTTATTATATTTTTTATAGGTCTCAGTAGGGAGGCCAGCGGTCCCTGGGGTCTTGGCATTGGGAAAACTAGCCACTGCATTTTCTACTTCCATTAAAGTGAGTGGGGCATTGAGAATTTTCTCTCTCTTCTATTGAAATAGCCGGGAGATCAATACTGGCCATGTAACTAGATAGCTCTGCAAGGGTAAAATCTGCCCTGGAAGTAGATGAATCTTGATAATAGGACTTAAAGATAGATATAATTGAACTAGTCTGGTTACAAACCTCCCCCTCTACATTCATTGAAGCTGAAACATGTGTAGGGTTAGATTGGGACCTTATTATCTGAACCAATAATCTACCATTCGCTTCTCCCTCAGCCCAGCTAAGTCTCTTCTGAAAAAAGAGTTTATTCCTGGCCCTAGATTCCAATAGTTCGTTCAGCCTATTTTGAGATGAAAGCCATTCCTGTTGGATATCTGGAGACGGATTTTGAATATATATGGCTTCCGCTGCAGAGGTGTCAGCCTTCGCCAGTTCAAGCTCTCTACGGGAAGCACTTTTGATAATGCTTATATTCTGGATTAACAATCCCTGAAGATAGGCCTTTAACGCATCCCATACAACTTGAATGGAAGTGGAGCCTAAGTTGAGGGACCAAAAATCCAGGATATGGTTAGGTATGACATCCTCCTTAGGAAATAATTCCAACCAAAAGGGATTCAGCCGCCAAGAGATATTAGATGCCCTGATGTTAAAGTAACTAACAGAGGAGAATGGTCTGAGATACCTCGAGGTTCGATACTCACATACAACCCATATGGTATAAAATCAGCCGAGCACAGAGCCAAATCTATTCTTGATGTGTGTTATGTGTTTTAGAATAGCATGTATAGGCATTTTCTTCAGGGTGTAGCTTCCTCCACATATAATACAGTCCTACGTCCCAACATAGTTGTCCAAAGGGAGAGAGGCGCCCATTAGTCATTGACATTGGAGCTGGGCATCTGTCCCACCAATAATGGTATCTGAGGAGAGACCCTTGCAAAGGAAATGAGCTAACAAATTATTTCTTAATTATATGGGGGAGGTACATATATAGCAACAAGAATCAACTCAAGATCATCCAGCTTGCATTGTAAAAAAATATATTTGCCATTATCATCTACCATAGTCCTACTGCAGGAGAATACCACAACAGCATAGACCAGGATTGTACCCCCCCTTGAGTGAGAGGTATATAACGAGTGATAAGCCTCTCTAACTGATCGGCGCTTCAGAAACCTGGTCATGTTGGATGTGGCATGTGTCTCCTGCAGACAGATGAGGGCAGGATGAAAATAAGCAATACAGTCAAACACAGATTGTCTTTTTAAAGCATTGATCATACCCCTAACATTCCAAGAAAGTATTCTAATTGATTGATTTACCATAGGTACAATGGCATAAGAACATCACTAGTCAACCTGTGCTGTACACAAAAATATGATATATATAAATGCAAAACATGAAAATACTCGAAGATGAACCCCCACAAAAAAAAAAAAACAGTTTCTCACAGGAAAACAAAAGCCACTGATGTAGAAAAAAAAATTCAGTGGCTATTGCCGATTAGGCCTCCGACAGCCTGGCTTCAATGAAAAAGAAAAAGGGGAAAAAAAATAATATATATATATATATATATATATATATATATATATATATATATATATATATATATATATATCAATGCTCCCTCATTTCATACTGTATACATATATAAATGTACTAGAGGGGTGAACCCATCACCCCAAAGTCTGAGTTTTAACCTGACCATCAAGCCAGTCCTGTGCATCCTGTGGTGTTTGGAATATTTGTACATTGCCTTCATAGTTCACTCGCAGAAGGGCAGGGTATAGCATTGAATATTTAAGCCCTTGGAGTAACAAATGTTTATTCACCTCTTGAAAATTTGCCCTCCGTTTCTGAACATCTGGAGAACAGTCACGAAAAAACATAATTTTGGCTCCATTATATTTAATATTGTTTAGGACCCGTGCCTGCCGCAGAATATTTTCTTTGTCTCTATAATTTAGAAGATGTATTAAAAAAGGTCAAGGTGTTTTTCCCATTTTCTGAAAATGGATAGGGACTCGGTGGGCACATTCTATTACGAGTAATGGAGAGAAATGTTCCTTGCCGAAGATTTCAATAAGCCATCATTCAGCAAAGCTAACTGGGTCATTGCCCTCTGCATTCTCTGGTATGCCCAACACTCGGACATTATTAGAGCGTAAACAATTTATTCAATTTTAGAGATAGTAATATTTAATATTTAGCGGATAGCTGCCTTCACCTCTGTTACCATGGGAGAAAAAGTATCCTCTATGCCACTCACCCTGTTTTCTAAGATCTTAGTGTGTTCTTGTACTCTTTGGAGGTCCCCACGTATAAAGACAACTTCTTCCCGTATGGCCTGACCTGGCCTGTAAGCACAAAGAGGGAGAGAAGAGCAATGTTGTATCAAAAAATAAACATCCCTTAAACGCTTGCCGACCGCCTCACACAGATATATTGCGGCAGAAGGGCAAGTACAGGCAGAATCACGTACCTGTACGTTGCTCTTTAAGAGGCAGCCTGTGGGCGCATGCGCGCCAAGCTCTGTGAGTCAGGACATGGGTTCCCACGGACTCGATGTCTGCGGGGATACCCGCGATCGTCTCATGGAGCGAAAGAACGGGGAGATGCTAATGTAAACAAGCATCTCCCCTTTTTATAAAAATGGAGAGAACTGCGCTAACAGAAAATATAAATAAGCAGCAGCATATAGTGCGATTACACCAAAATTCTAAAGTCCTGTAAATAAGCTGCGCTAAGAGTTAAATAATAGTCCATATAGATAACATCAAAAAAGAAATCTTTATGAATCCTTCCAGAGTAAAAACACCACCACCGTGCACTTATAAGCAATAGTGTCAATCCACCGTAGTAGTTGATCCTGCTTACCAGATGGCAAGCATAAAAGGGCCAGTGGCTTTAGCCCAGCCAAGGCCTTTTAGCTTGCTGGCACTCCCGGTGTTCCGGTGGGGGGGTAAATCTCCAGGCTCACATAAGATGTCCACGTATCCCCATTTTGCAAAGGAAAACCCGGATAACTCAGAGGAAAGAAAGACTTGCCATTGTGTAAAATCCTCCAGATATTTTATTTAAAAAACAAGTAATCACTTACATTAAAATTTGCAGAGTTGCATGTACGAAAAGCCGGCCGGCATACAAACAAAACGGAGCCCGTTCTCTCACTCCGAAAGCGTGGTGACGTCAATGCGTACCCTCCCAGATGTGTTTCGTCATCATCTGACGTTGTCAATGGGGAACGGGCAACGCAGCGACTCACCACCATATAAAGGGAGCCAAGCCTCGCTCTGAGTGACGAGCATCCAGGCGCCATATTAAATGTGGGAAAAAAATTCCCTTCATTCAGGAACGTTCTGAAAGGATGTGCATCGCTGCATGTATCCATCCCAAAATGAACAAAAAACCCCACTAATCAGTTGAGCACATTGTTGGTGTCTATCACAACCTTATATGTGTAAGAAATGGGTGTAGAAAAGTGTATAGTAATACCGCTCCTATCCCAAACTGAAATGTGTATACATATACACATAAAGAGAATAATAAAAAAAAAATTATTAATAATAATAAAGCACCATATGTGAATCCTCATCCACATGTATCATCAGGAAAGAAAGATCTTATACCAAAATGTAATCTCTCATGTTTCAGTTACATACCAAAAATGGAAAATATAAAAATAAAAATAAAAAGTGTAAAAAATATATGATATGCGTGTGTGCAAATGCAAAACATACATGTCAATTGGTACTGATACCAATGACTACAACTCTCCATCAAACATATTTGTGGATATATTGTGTAAACTAAATTGTAAATAATAAATAATAATCATGAAAATTCTTTGAAAAATTATCATGAACGTGTATCATGCTACGTGCTTCTCTAATTAAATTCATTATACCCCAAACCAAGGTACTTAGTGAATACATAGTGTGTACTAAACTGTGAATGTTGAATTCTAAATTCTAAATGAATTCTAAATTCAAAAAAAAAAAAAAATTTTGGTGAATATGTAAAGCACTACGTGCTTCACCAATTAGATCATCATGCTCTAAACCAAGGTGCTGTAATGATATAAGGATATCCAAAACAGTGTCACAACCAATGTTGCATTATATAAAAATGACCTTCAAAAAAAGGGGGGCCCCCGCATGCTCATATCTCAGATCGAGTTCACAAACCCCAAAACGGAATTAAAATGAAAATTCAAATAAAAATTCAAACACTGTAAACCAAATTCATAAGAGATCTACACTATTATGAAAAATCATGAATTATCAATAAAAGCATTGACATCGATATCAATGTTTAACCCATAGGGTGCGTATGTTTTTAATCTGTGAATCCAGGCCATTTCTAATCTCGATATTTCCCTCACTAAGGAGCTCCCTCTCCAATGGGGACTAAACCTATCTATACCCAGAAATATTGTGTTGGAGGGGTCTTTACCATGTACTTGTAGATAATGTTTTGATACGGAGTGGTTCCTAAAACCACTCTTAATGTTAGTAATATGTTCATTAAGGCGGACCTGAAGAGGTCGCTTGGTCCTGCCCACATATTGCAGGCCACAAGGGCACTGCAACATGTATACTACCCCCTCCGTAGTGAAAGTGATAAATGGTTTTATCGTATATGATTTTTTAGTGCTAGTGGAAGAAAAGGTGGTGGTCCGTCTATGAGGACAAGCACTATATGTGCAGACCCTACACCGTCTGCATTGATAAAATCCTTTCAAGTGCAAAATGGGGATACGTGGACATCTTATGTGAGCCTGGAGATTTACCCCCCCCACCGGAACACCGGGAGTGCCAGCAAGCTAAAAGGCCTTGGCTGGGCTAAAGCCACTGGCCCTTTTATGCTTGCCATCTGGTAAGCAGGATCAACTACTACGGTGGATTGACACTATTGCTTATAAGTGCACAGTGGTGGTGTTTTTACTCTGGAAGGATTCATAAAGATTTCTTTTTTGATGTTATCTATATGGACTATTATTTAACTCTTAGCGCAGCTTATTTACAGGACTTTAGAATTTTGGTGTAATCGCACTATATGCTGCTGCTTATTTATATTTTCTGTTAGCGTGGTTCTCTCCATTTTTATATACTGTTTACGATTTTTACTGCTGCTGACATATTTGTGCACTTTTGCTGCGTTTTCATTATACAGATACAGTCAAATGTTTTGGTACACTCTGAGGATATTTAGATATATTTGGGTGTATTTTATTTTATTTCATAATTTTTATGCGTATATACTTCTTTATTTTTAGCACCAATTATGGACATTTTTGAGTTTCGTGCTAATAGGGTAGTCAATGTCGAAGGGGTTTTTGAGGCTTATAGGGAGGATGAGAGCGATCTAGGAGGGATCTTTATGAGGCTCAAAAACCTTATGGTTTCCGAAATCCATACTAAATGGGATATTGCCTATTTAGAAACTTATATCAAACACTCAATGGTTCCCAGAAGCCTTAGGTGGGATGTGGCCCCCCAAAGAGGCGAACCAGAATTAGAGGAATGGTACAAGTATTTCAATCAGGCAGGTGTCTCCTTTTTGAAATTTTTGGTTGAAAGAAAGACCATTAAATTAGCCAAGTTAGACAATGAGATTAAGAATATTAAAGATAAGCTTCATCCCAATAAGGACAGTGAGGAATATAAGGAAAAATCATTAGGTTTGCAAAAAATCCTTGAAAAAGAGGATAAGGACCAAAGGATTAAGAAAAAAAAGAAATACAATAGGGATTTATCTGATTATCATGGGAATGTGGTTTTTGATTGGCAGAAAAAACTTCTTGAGGAGTTAGCCAAACAAAATAGCAATGAGATGGACCCTTCTGTTGCCACACAACTCCATGATATGAGGGCAGGCCCACAAGGTGTACCAATTCCCGCTCCTCACCTTAATAAGCGGAGCATGCCCCAAGCTAGACCCCAAAGAACAGGAGGGAATAATTACCCCCATTATTCACCATATAGGGGTAATGGGAGCACCAGAGGGGGCCCCTCCTCCCGTGGCCAGATGAGATCAAGTGGTCCACCTAGAACCCAACATCCCCCTAATTATGACCCCAGAAGTTATCAACAAGGTTTTCCTCCTAATAGGGCACCCCCTTATAAAGGTAGGGGAGGGGGACCCCATTCTAACCAGCGAGGTGGGGGCTACAATACTGCCTACTCAGAAACCTGGAAAGCTGGATATAATGGAAATTCAGGGTACCAATCACCAAGTTTTGGCCATTCAGGTTTTGAACCAGAATGGGAGAGTAATATTCCAACATCAAATAGCTTTTTCCCACTTACCGACAGGGATGGACCAGATGGTAGTTTCCCTCAGGATCTCTCTCAATCCTATTATTTTGGTGGGAGGAGTATTTCCACGCCTCCATTCAAGAACCCTAATGGACCAGTGCCTCCCAATGGGGCAGCGGCCTCCTTGGATCAGACCAGTTGGGGTTTTCACAAAACCAACCAGGGTATCAAAAGGCAAGGAGAAAGAGGAGAGGAGTCAGAGGGGGGAGGCGGCTACGAACAGCTAAAAAGACCCAAAAAATAACAGGGAAGGGGATTTTCAATCTTAGCTCTAAAACGCTAACTGAACCTGAGAAGGCCATTCTGGATAAAGGATTAAAATTTGTCCCGCCTACCAGGCTTGACAAATTCCACACATATATGGATATCCATAGATTTGTTAGGAAATTAAATATAAAACGGTATATGGTTAACAACCCCATTAGAGATAATGTGACGTTGGAGACAGGAATTGTTCACTCGGGGCTCTCCAACGCCTCATTATTTAACCCCCCTGGCACGTTAGCACCTGCACTTAAAGTATTTAGAGACATTTTGTTGAAGGATTTGGACCTTTTGGAGGTCAAGAGTGCCAAACTCAATAAAACCTTGCAGGAAGGCCTTGATTCCCTCTGCAGGAATAAAGATTTGGTCATAAGACCTGCAGATAAAGGGGAAGGGATTGTGGTTCTTGATCGACAAGACTACATGACCGAGATATATAGAATTTTGGATGACCAAAATACTCCCCTCCGATCCCAAAATTAAATATGCAAAAGTACTGCAGAAAATTGTTGATAAAGGGTGTCGTTTGGGCATTCTTAATCAAAAAGAAAGTTTGTATCTGGTTCCCAGAGCTTCACGTACACCCACAATTTATTATTTACCGAAAATTCATAAGAGTCTAGTCTGCCCCCCGGGGCGCCCAATTGTGAGTGGCATTGATTCACTTACTTCCCGGGTGGGCAGATACATAGACTTTTATTTACAACCCCTTGTACAGAAGT
This sequence comes from Aquarana catesbeiana, assembly GCF_042186555.1. NCBI lineage: Eukaryota > Metazoa > Chordata > Amphibia > Anura > Ranidae > Aquarana > Aquarana catesbeiana. The sequence continues at coordinate 146,078,048 of NC_133334.1, forward strand.
TACCTTCATATATTAACCACTTGAGCCCCGGACCATTATGCTGCCTAAGGACCAGAGGTCTTTTTCCAATTTGGCACTGCGTCGCTTTAACTGCTAATTGCGCGGTCATGCAATGCTGTACCCAAACGAAATTTGTGTCCTTTTCTTCCCACAAATAGAGCTTTCTTTTGATGGTATTTGATCACCTCTGCAGTTTTTATTTTTTGCGCTATAAACGGAAAAAGACCGACAATTTTGAAAAAAAATGATATTTTCTAATTTTTGTTATAAAAAAAATCCAATAAACTAAATTTTAGTCATACATTTAGGCCAAAATGTATTCGGCCACATGTCTTTGGTAAAAAAAATGTCAATAAGCATATATTTATTGGTTTGCGCAAAAGTTATAGCGTCTACAAACTAGGGTACATTTTCTGTAATTTACACAGCTTTTAGTTTATGACTGCCTATGTCATTTTTTGAGGTGCTAAAATGGCAGGGCAGTACAAACCCCCCCCAAATGACCCCATTTTGGAAAGTAGACACCCCAAGGAAATTGCTGAGAGGCATGTTGAACCCATTGAATATTTATTTTTTTTGTCCCAAGTGATTGAATAATGACAAAAAAAAAAAAATATTTACAAAAAGTTGTCACTAAATGATATATTGCTCACACAGGCCATGGGCCTATGTGGAATTGCACCCCAAAATACATTCAGCTGCTTCTCCTGAGTATGGGGATACCACATGTGTGGGACTTTTTGGGAGCTTAGCCGCGTACGGGGCCCCGAAAACCAAGCACCGCCTTCAGGATTTCTAAGGGTGTAAATTTTTGATTTCACTCTTCACTGCCTATCACAGTTTCAGAGGCCATGGAATGCCCAGGTGGCACAAAACCCCCCCAAATGACCCCATTTTGGAAAGTAGACACCCCAAGCTATTTGCTGAGAGGCATATTGAGTCCATGGAATATTTTATATTTTGACACAAGTTGCGGGAAAGTGACACTTTTTTTTTTTTGCACAAAGTTGTCACTAAATGATATATTGCTCACACAGGGCATGGGCATATGTGGAATTGCACCCCAAAATACATTTAGCTGCTTCTTCTGAGTATGGGGATACTACATGTGTGGGACTTTTTGGGAGCCTAGCCGCGTACGGGGCCCCGAAAACCAAGCACCGCCTTCAGGATTTCCAAGGGTGAAAATTTTTGATTTCACTCTTCACTGCCTATCACAGTTTCGGAGGCCATGGAATGCCCAGGTGGCTAAAAACCCCCCCAAATGACCCCATTTTGGAAAGTAGACACCCCAAGCTATTTGCTGAGAGGCATGGTGAGTATTCTGCAGCTCTCATTTGTTTTTGAAAATGAAGAAAGACAAGAAAAAACTTTTTTTTGTTTCTTTTTTCAATTTTCAAGACTTTTTGACAAAAAGTGAGGTCTGCAAAATACTCACTATACCTCTCAGCAAATAGCTTTGGGTGTCTACTTTCCAAAATGGGGTCATTTGGGGGGGGGTTGTGCCACCTGGGCTTTCCATGGCCTCCGAAACTGTGATAGGCAGTGAAGAGTGAAATCAAAAATTCACGCCCTTAGAAAGCCTGAAGGCGGTGCTTGGTTTTCGGGGTCCCGTATGCGGCTAGGCTCCCAAAAAGTCTCACACATGTGGCATCCCCGTACTCAGGAGAAGCAGCAGAATGTATTTTGGGGTGTAATTTCACATATTCCCATGGCATGTTTGAGCAATATATCATTTAGTGACAACTTTGTGCAAAAAAAAAAAAAAAATTTGTCTCTTTCCCGCAACTTGTGTCGCAATATAAAATATTCCATGGACTCGACATGCCTCTCAGCAAATAGCTTGGGGTGTCTACTTTCCAAAATGGGGTCATTTGGGGGGGTTTTGAACTGTCCTGGCATTTTATGCACAACATTTAGAAGCTTATGTCACACATCACCAACTCTTCTAACCACTTGAAGACAAAGCCCTTTCTGACACTCATTGTTTACATGAAAAAGTTATTTTTTTTTGCAAAAAAATTACTTTGAACCCCCAAACATTATATATTTTTTTAAAGCAAATGCCCTACAGATTAAAATGGTGGGTGTTTCATTTTTTTTTTTCACACAGTATTTGCGCATCGATTTTTCAAACGCATTTTTTGGGGAAAAAACAAACTTTTTTAAATTTTAATGCACTAAAACACACTATATTGCCCAAATGTTTGATGAAATAAAAGAGATGATCTTAGGCCGAGTACATGGATACCAAACATGACATGCTTTAAAATTGCGCACAAACTTGCAGTGGCAACAAAATAAATGCATTTTTAAAAGCCTTTAAAAGCCTTTACAGGTTACCACTTTAGATTTACAGAGGAGGTCTACTGCAAAAATTACTGCCCTCGATCTGACCTTCGCGGCGATACCTCACATGCATGGTGCAATTGCTGTTTACGTTTGACGACAGACCGCCATTTGTGTTCGCCTTAGCGCGAGAGCAGGGGGCGACAGGGGTGCTTTTTTTTTTTTTTTTTTTTTTTCTTTATTATTTTTTTGCTTTTTTATCTTATTTTTAAACTGTTCCTTTCATTTTTTTTTTTTTTTTAATCATTTTTATTGTTATCTCGGGGAATGCAAATATCCCCTATGATAGCAATAGGTAGTGACAGGTACTCTTTTTTGAAAAAATTGGGGTCTATTAGACCCTAGATCTCTCCTCTGCCCTCAAAGCATCTGATGACACCAAGATCGGTGTGATAAAATGCTTCCCCAATTTCCCAATGGCGCTATTTACATCCGGCGAAATCTAAGTCATAAAATGATCGTAGCTTCCGGTTTCTTAGGCCATAGAGATGTTTGGAGCCACTCTGGTCTCTGATCAGCTCTATGGTCAGCTGGCTGAATCACCGGCTGCATTCTTAGGTTCCCTGTTGAGACAGGAGAGCCAGAGAAAAACACGGAAGACGGTGGGGGGGGCATTCCCTCCCACGGCTTGTAAAAGCAGTCTAGAGGCTAATTAGCCACTAGGATTGCTTTTACATGAAAGCCGACCGCTGGCTGAAAAGAATGATACCAAGATGATACCTAAACCTGCAGGTATCATTCTGGTATAACCATTCAAAGTCGTGAATGGTGTACCTGAAGACAAAAAAATGGTTAACAATAAAGCACAGTAAACGGTAAAGTATAAAAAATTGCATACCTGAAAAGCAAACATGATAAAACATAATAACAATAAAACATTGCAGAATAGAATACAGTAAAAAAGAGCAGAACAAGAGAGAGAGAATAGAGAGAGAGAGAACAATAAAACGACAACTATTTTTTTTTATTTTATATATATATATATTTTTTTTTACACTTTTTTTGTAACTGTAACTTTTATAACGGTAACCGGTTCCAGGTTCAGGTCTCTCAAAATGCGATGGCATCTTGGGAGACCCTGTGAAAGTGTGCCTAGTCTGTGCAATGCTGTACCCTACGCTAATACTCAACTAGTGTATGGTAGCGTTCAAAACATTCACCAATGCAAAGACCAGGATTGTCAGGACAGGAGGGACAATAATAGCGGGTGTCACGCCTATATCCGCGCTTGCTGCAGACATGACATCTTTTTTGGGGGGGTTCGTTGGGTAGGGGTACTCGGGAGGACATAAAGAAAATGCCTCTCATGCAGCCGACTGCATTTGGTTGGGGATGTGAATGGGGGAAGTACGGGCGCTGCAGAAGCGGTGGGTTCCCAATTAGGATTGGCGAATGCAGCAGGAAGGGCATTATGGGCACGACGGGCCTGTGTTTGTCTTCTTGGTGGCAGCGGGACACTACTTGTGCTTGCCACCTCACCAGCTTGAACTGCACTTATAGGACTCGCCACGTCACCAAGTGTTACTGCAGTGCTGGTTTGACTACGACCGGGGTGTACTAGGCTGCTGGCGCTTGCCAGTTCAATAAAAAGCTACCAAAAAAACTGTTAGCGATCGCAGGAATCAGGCCTGACTCTGCGAACGCTGCAGTTATGCGTTTAGTGTTTTGTAAGTGACAGTGATCGATCGATACTGCACTTGGGTGGGCTGGGGGAGGGGCAAAATGCAGGTGCTAGCAGGTATCTGGGCTGATCCCGCTAACACTGCGTTTTTGGGAACCCTAAACTGCTGGGGACGCCAGTATAGATCTGATCGGATCAGATATTGATCCGTTCAGATACTATACCACTAAGGGAGGTGTACGGTGCGTGCGTGGGTGTTAGCGGTACTGGCGCTAATCTGACGCTGCTTGGGGCTGGTGCTTGCCAGTTCACCAAAATACTACCAAAAAAACTGTTAGCGATCGCAGGGATCAGGCCTGACTCTGAGAACGCTGCAGTTATGCGTTTAGTGTTTTGTAAGTGTCAGTGATCGATCGATACTGCACTTGGGTGGGCTGGGCCGGGCCGGGCGGAGGGGCAAAACGCAGGTGCTAGCAGGTATCTGGGCTGATCCCGCTAACACTGCGTTTTTGGGAACCCTAAACTGCTGGGGACGCTAGTATAGATCTGATCGGATCAGATATTGATCTGATCAGATACTATACCACTAAGGGAGCTGTACGGTGCGTGCGTGGGTGTTAGCGCTACTGGCGCTAACCTGACGCTGCCTGGGGCTGGTGCTTGCCAGTTCACCAAAATGCTACCAAAAAAACTGTTAGCGATCGCAGGGATCAGGCCTGACTCTGCGAACGCTGCAGTTATGCGTTTAGTGTTTTGTAAGTGACAGTGATCGATCGATACTGCACTTGGGCTGGGCCGGGCGGAGGGGCAAAACGCAGGTGCTAGCAGGTATCTGGGCTGATCCCGCTAACACTGTGTTTTTGGGAACCCTAAACTGCTGGGGACGCTAGTATAGATCTGATCGGATCAGATATTGATCCGATCAGATACTATACCACTAAGGGAGGCGTATGCTGCGTGCGTGGGTGTTAGCGGTACTGGCGCTAATCTGACGCTGCCTGGGGCGACGCATATCACCGCCGGGCGATCAGGGGGCTAAACCTTTATTCGGCGGGTGCCCTGACACTATAAAAAATAAACAAACTAACCAGCGTCACCCGTAACAGTTATACGGTGATCAGTGGTGAAAGGGTTAACTAGGAGGCAATCAAGGGGTTAAAACATTTATTAGATAGTATATGGGGGTCCCTGTCGCTATAAAACGCTGACGGCAAACCTAAATATTTACCTCACTAACTAGCGTCACCAGCGACACTAATACAGCGATCAGAAAAATGATCGCTTAGTGACACTGGTGACAGGGGGTGATCAAGGGGTTAAAACTTTATTAGGGGGGTTAGGGGGGTATCCTAGACCTAAAGGGGGATAATACTAACTGTCCCAACACTGTAACTGTCACAAACTGACACCAATGCAGTAATCAGAAAAAAAAACAAAAAAAAACAAAAAAACTGCTGGTGTCAGTTTGTGACGGGGGGGTGATTGGGGGGGGATCGGGGGGCGATCGGGGGGGGGGGATTGGGGTGTTTTGTGTGCCTGGCATGTTCTACTGTGTGTGTAGTGTTTGTGCACTCACATACCTGTCTTCTCTCCTCGGGCCGGAATGGAAATTACTGAGCCGAGGAGAGATGACATCATTTCCTTTGCTGCTGTTTAGCATACAGCAGCAAAGGAATGTTCTCATTGGCCGGCGGCGATCGCGAGGGGGGGGGGCCACGAACGGATGGCCTCCCCCTCATCTCCGATCGCCGTGGGAGAAAAGACGACCACCTCGGGCACCGGGGGGGTCCGATCGGACCCCCCACCCGCGGAAGGCAAATCACGTATATGTACGTGATTTTGCCTGTCCGTGCCACCTTGCCGACGTAAATCGGCGTGAGGCGGTCGTCAAGTGGTTAAAGATTCTAGGCATGTTATTCGGTTACTCTCTGGTGTTGAAGTTAGGGCTGGGATGTGGATGGTCACTGCTGACGTGTCATCCTTATATACCATAATCCCACATTTGTTGGGTTTGGGGGCGGTCAAACATTTTCTCGATAAAGATTCTGGCCTCTCATCAAATCAGGTGGAATTCATAATGGAATTATTGGAATACGCTGCCTCCCACAACTACTTTTGGTTCAATAACAACTTTTACAGGCAAAATACGGGAGTTGCTATGGGGGCTAAATATGCCCCTAGCCTGGCAAACCTTTTCATGGGTAAATGGGAGGAGGATGTCATCTATGCTCACGAGGTACCTCAGATCATTCTGTGGGCGAGGTACATAGATGACATCCTCCTCCTATGGGATGGCGAGCAAGGGGCCTTACAGGAATTTATGCTTTTTCTTAACGCCAATCAGAGGGGCATTAGTTTGAACTATGAGATGAGTCAGACTAGTTAATTTCCTAGATTTAAAAATCTCTATTAGTGGGAACAATATTGTCACGTCAACCTTCTTTAAGGAGACCGATAGGAATTCATTTATACCTGTGGACAGTTGTCATCATCGTCCCTGGCTGGAGTCAGTTCCAAAAAGCCAATATCTTCGCCTTAAGAGGAACTGTTCTAGCCAGACCCAGTTTATAGAGCAGGCGAATGTTCTCACTGATAGATTTCTGGAAAAGGGATACTCTAAAGAATTCCTGGTGACGACCCTGGATAGGGTCAAGGAAGTGAACAGAGAGGATTTATTGGTGGAAAGGGGGTCTCGTACTAATGATGATTTCTCTTCTGGTGTCCCCTTCCTAACTACATACTCTTTGCAGCATAATTCCATTAGGAACCTTATATATAAACATTGGCATGTTGCACGTAGTGATGTGATATTGAATAAGGTGCTGCCAGAAAGACCTTGAGTTATTTTTAGGGGTATACCATCGTTACGTAATCGGTTGACTCCCAATATGCTGAATCCACCAATTTCAAAACCTAGTTTCTTTAATCACTTAAAAGGATTTTATCAATTCAGACGGTGTAGGGTCTGCACATATAGTGCTTGTCCTCATAGATGGACCACCACCTTTTCTTCCACTAGCACTAAAAAATCATATACGATTAAACCATTTATCACTTGCACTACGGAGGGGTTAGTATACATGTTGCAGTGCCCTTGTGGCCTGCAATATGTGGGCAGGACCAAGCGACCTCTTCAGGTCCGCCTTAATGAACATATTGCTAACATTAAGAGTGGTTTTAGGAACCACTCCGTATCAAAACATTATCTACAAGTACATGGTAAAGACCCCTCCAACACAATATTTCTGGGTATAGATAGGTTTAGTCCCCATTGGAGAGGGAGCTCCTTAGTGAGGGAAATATCAAGATTAGAAATGGCCTGGATCCACAGATTAAGAACATACGCACCCTATGGGTTAAACATTGATACCGATGTCAATGCTTTTATTGATAATTCATGATTTTTCATAATAGTGTAGATCTCTTATGAATTTGGTTTACAGTGTTTGAATTTTTATTTGAATTTTCATTTTAATTCCGTTTTGGGGTTTGTGAACTCGATCTGAGATATGAGCATGCGGGGCCCCCCCTTTTTTTGAAGGTAATTTTTATATAATGCAACATTGGTTGTGGCACTGTTTTGGATATCCTTATATCATTACAGCACCTTGGTTTGGAGCATGATGATCTAACTGGTGAAGCACGTAGTGCTTTACATATTCACCAAAATTTTTTTTTTTTTTTTTTTGAATTTAGAATTCATTTAGAATTTAGAATTCAACATTCACAGTTTAGTACACACTATGTATTCACTAAGTACCTTGGTTTGGGGTATAATGAATTTAATTAGAGAAGCACGTAGCATGATGCACGTTCATGATAATTGTTCAAAGAATTTTCATGATTATTATTTATTATTTACAATTTAGTTTACACAATATATCCACAAATATGTTTGATGGAGAGTTGTGGTCATTGGTATCAGTACCAATTGACATGTATGTTTTGCATTTGCACACACGCATATCATATATTTTTTACACTTTTTATTTTTATTTTTATATTTTCCATTTTTGGCATGTAACTGAAACATCATGAGAGATTACATTTTGGTATAAGATCTTTCTTTCCTGATGATACATGTGGATTAGGATTCACATATGGTGCTTTATTATTATTAATAATTTTTTTTTTATTATTCTCTTTATGTGTATATGTATACACATTTCAGTTTGGGATAGGAGCGGTATTACTATACACTTTTCTACACCCATTTCTTACACATATAAGGTTGTGATAGACACCAACAATGTGCTCAACTGATTAGTGGGGTTTTTTGTTCGTTTTGGGATGGATACATGCAGCGATGCACATCCTTTCAGAACGTTCCTGAACGAAGGGAATTTTTTTCCCACATTTAATATGGCGCCTGGATGCTCGTCGCTCAGAGCGAGGCTTGGCTCCCTTTATATGGTGGTGAGTCGCTGCGTTGCCCGTTTCCCATTGACAACGTCAGATGATGACGAAACGCCTCTGGGAGGGTACACATTGACGTCACCACGCTTTCGGAGTGAAAGAACGGGCTCCGTTTTGTTTGTATGCTGGCCGGCTTTTCGTACACGCAACTCTGCAAATTTTAATGTAAGTGATTACTTGTTTTTTAAATAAAATATCTGGAGGATTTTACACTATGGCAAGTCTTTCTTTCCTCTGAGTTATCCGGGTTTTCCTTTGCAAAATGGGGATACGTGGACATCTTATGTGAGCCTGGAGATTTACCCCCCCACCGGAACACCGGGAGTGCCAGCAAGCTAAAAGGCCTTGGCTGGGCTAAAGCCACTCGCCCTTTTATGCTTGCCATCTGGTAAGCAGGATCAACTACTACGGTGGATTGACACTATCTCCCCTTTTTGCCTAGTGACAGTGTCACTGATCTCTACTCCCTGTAATTGGGAGCAGAGATCAGTGACATGCCTCACACAGCCCCTCCCCCCCACAGTTAGAAACACTCCCCAGGACACACTTAACCCCTACACTGCCACCTAGTGGTTAACCCCTTCACTGCCAGTGTCATTTACACAGGAATCAGTGCATTTGTATAGCACTGATTGCTGTATAAATGACAATGTCAAAAATGTCCGATGTGTCTGCCATAATGTCGCTGTCATGATAAAAATCACTGATTGTCGCCATTACATTGACACATTGAGCATAGAAGAGGATGAACGCGGGGGGGGCTTTCATTGTTGCCTCAGGGATACAGTGTAGGCTGGGGAACCATCTTGGTGGTTTGTGAGGAGGGCGCTTCTATGTGAGAGACCACCCTGCAGTCCTCCAGTTGTCCATGGTGGTCTGGCATTAAGTTAGTGTAATCCTGGCGAGCAGCAATTCCTTTTGCAGTTTCTACTCTTGTAGTCGCTCTATAAAGAGAAGCAGAGGTAGACACCACTCCAGCAATCGCTGGTCCTCTAGAATTTGATTCTAATAATAGAAGTAGTAATAGTTATACCTTTACCCTCCTTAATTTTTGACATAATAAATAAATAAAATAAAAAACAACAACACCACACACAGAAATAGGAAAAGGAGATAGGAGATATTGCACCAACAAGTAGTTACTCTCCAAAAAAAAAAATTTGAAATTTTAAACAATCTGTAGGTCTCAACTTCTCTGCGACTCTGCGGCATAAACTTCTGCTTCATGAACTTAGGTATCAGCTCAGTATCAAACAGTATCCAGGTAGTTACTCTCCAAAAAAAAAATTAGAATTTTAAACAATCTATAGGTCTCAGCTTCACTGTGACTTCTCTGCAACTCTGCGACTCTGCTTCAAAAACTTCAATATCAGCTCAGTATAAAACAGTACCCAGCAGTACCCAGCTCCCCCACACAATACCCGATCAACAACCGCAACTGTCCAAAGCGTGGAGGCGGGGGGGGGGTGATCAGTCAACCAGCCAGCTAGCTAGTGAGTCCAGCGGAATATTTGTTACAATGTCTATCTCTCAGCAAAAATCACACACTTCATGGCTGCAGATGGATTGAAGAGTGAGAACCATCCATCACAGTCATCCACGAGTCCACTGGAGACCCCCCGGAAAGCGATAAGACAGAAAGCCGACAGCCAGCAGCCCAAACACAGCACAAGAAGCACTGGGACAGCGCAGGCACAGGGAGCCAGCGTAGCACAAGCCAATCAGGACAAACCGTTCAGGTGTGTAAGTTCAGGTATACAGGTATGTAGTGGGGAGTGGTGAGGATAGGGATTAACATGAAAACCACCTTGGTCAAAGCTTTATCGCAACCCCCCTCATCTTTCTTCTGTTTCTCCCATCAGTCCAGTCAGTGCAGTAGTCAAAGCAGCAAAAGAAGCGACTCAAACAGTGGCTCGATCAGCCTTTCGGTTTCTTTCTTCAATATGGCTCAGATAGCATACAGCACTCGGTATGCTCGTTTTATGGAGGTATCACAGAGATAGAGCATGGCATGAGACACGAAGACGAAGCATCAACAATGATCAGTCAGCCAGGCATCGGAGCTCAATCATCTGTGAGTGCTCACCGCTGCTCACATCCTACCCTACCAACTTGAAAGCCCTGTTAGGCCGGGTTCACACTAGTGCGACAAACGCTCGACATTGGGAGCTCATGTCGCATGATGTGTGAAAATCAATGTTTTCCTGTGGGAGCCATCCTAACTGGTCCGACACAAGTCGGTCCGACTCTGAAAATGCTCCCTGTACTACTTTGGTGCGACTTTGATCCTACTTCAGTCCATTGACTATCATTGAAGTTGGATCAAAGTCAGATTGCCATCTCGCATGATTCGACTTTGTCATGCGACTTGTGCTCAGATGATCTTGAGGGGGAACTCCGCGCCAAATTTTAAATAAAAAAATGGCCTTGGTTTCCCCTCCAAGAGCATACCAGGCCCTTGGGTCTGGTATGTTTTTTAAGAGGAACCCCCTACGCCGATAAAACGGCATGGGGGTCCCCCCAAATCCATACCAGACCCTTATCCGAGTACACAGCCTGAGGAAAAGGGGTGGGGACGAGCGAGCACCTCCTCTCCTGAACCATACCAGGCTGCATGCCCTCAACATGGGAGGTGGGTGATTTGGGGCAGGGGGGTGCCCTGTGGCCCCCCACCCCAAAGCACCTTGTCCCCATGTTGATGAGGACAAGGGCCTCTTCCGGACAACCCTGGCCGTTGGTTGTCGGGGTCTGCGGGCAGGGGGCTTATAGGAATCCGGGAGCCCCCTTTAATAAGGGGGCCCCCAGATCCTGGCCCCCCACCCTATGTGAATGAGTATGGGGTACATCGTACCCCTACCCATTCACCTAGGAAAAAAGTGTCAATAAAAAACACTCTAAACAGGTTTTTAAAGTAATTTATTAGGCAGCTCCGGGGGTCTTCTTCCGACTTCGGGGGTCTCTTCCTTCTTCTCCGCGTTCTCCGGCCTCTTCTCCACGCTCTCCGGTTCTTCTCCTGCTCTCCGGTATCTTCTGCCGGGCTCCTCCGCTATCTTCTGCTCTTTTGCCCACTCTTTTGCTAGCAGTGGCCCAGTCTTCTCCACCGTCTTCTTCCCTCTTCTCTTCTTCTGATGTTGACACGACACTCTCTCCGCAACGACTTATATAGGAACGGGGCGTGGTCACCGGGTGATGTCACCCAATGACCCCGCCCATTATGACGTCACAGTCCCATCATGCCCTGAGACTGTGACTTCATAAGGGCAGGGTCACCAGGTGACATCACCCGGTGACCACGCCCCATCCCTATACATGTCGTTGCGGACTGCACACTTGGCATTACAGTGGGAGAGAGCGTCATGTCAACATCGGAAGAAGAGAAGAGGGAAGAAGACAGCGGAGAAGACCAGGCCACTGCTAGCAAAAGAGCGGTCAAAAGAGCAGAAGATAGCGGAGGAGCCCGGCAGAAGATACTGGAGAGCGGGAGAAAAATCGGAGAGCACGGAGAAGAGGCCGGAGAGCATGGAGAAGAAGGAAGAGACCACAGAGAAGAAGGAAGATACCCCCCAAGTTGGAAGAAGACCCCCAGAGCTGCCTAATAAATTACTTTAAAAACCTGTCTAGTGTGTTTTTTTATTGACACTTTTTTTCCTAGGTGAATGGGTAGGGGTGCAATGTACCCCATACTCATTCACATAGGGTGGGGGGCTGGGATCTGGGAGCCCCCTTATTAAAGGGGGTCCTTGATTCCGATAAGCCCCCCCGCCCGCAGACCCCGACACCTAATGGCCAGGGTTGTCGGGAAGAGGCCCTTGTTCTCATCAACATGGGGACAAGGTGCTTTGGGGTGGGGGGCCACAGGGCACCCCCTGCCCCAAAGCACCCACCCCCACCCCCCATGTTGAGGGCATGGGGCCTGGTACGGTTCAGCAGGGGGTACGCTCCCTCGTCCCCACCCCCATTGCTGACCGGCTGGGCTGCGTGCTCGGATAAGGGTCTGGTATGGATTTGGGGAGACCCCCCATGCCGTTTTTTTGGCGTAGGGGGTGCCCTTTAAAATCCATACCAGACCGAAGGGCCTGGTATGCTCCTGGGAGGGGGAACCCATGCCGTTTTTTGATTAAAAATTTGGCGTGGAGTTCCCCCTCAAGATTCATGCCAAACACAGTGCCTGGTATTGGCGGGGATCCAAGTCAGATCCCCGTTCAATGAAAGTCGGACGTATATGACAGCTTCAAGTCGCAGGGCAAAGTCGGATCCAAAGTAGGATGGCTGTCGTGTCTCACCAGTGTGAACCAGGCCTTAGCGGTGATTTACTGTTTTTTAACTATCAGCTCCCTACCAGGTGTTCATAATTTTTAAGCTAATTTTCTACAATGCATCATGATTTTTTTGTAACTTTGATCCATCTTGTTTTATCTTGTGTATGAATTGTTACATTTAATAATTGTTGATGAGGTGTTTATAATTAAACATTTACTCTCAACAATATTAATATGGTTATATTGTGCTATGTTATGATTCCAATGTTATAAAGATTTACTCTTTTTTACTCTATATTTACCTACTGCTTGTCATGCACCTCACTCAAAGTCCCAACCCTTCTTTCTTTCTTCAATTGTGCCAGGGATGGAGACATGTAGCCCATAAGCCACTGTCTCATTTAAAGTCCCAAAAAAACCCTGTTTCAATACATGCAAAGAAATAGCAACTGGGAGTCTGCCATTGTGGTACAGTACATTCTGTAAAATCATGGAAGTGGGCAGCATTGACCAGACGGAAATGCTAGATTTGTAAAGCCAGCTGCTTTGGCAAGCTTGAATTTAGAAACTGGGCATGAGGGTGGCAGTGACTGTATTTTTTTTTTTCGCTGCAGATCCTGGTGCAGATGGTGGGATTTGCCTGCTATAGTCTACAGTCAGTGGTGTGCTGCAAGGACCTGTGACACCCTTTGCTATACCATCATCCCTGTTAGTGGAGGCTGCTAAGAGGTCATGAGATATAGCCAGATTAGACCTGAAAGGTGAGGAGGAGCAGAATTGCATCCCTTTTGTGTGGAATTCAAGTGCTCTTGCCAATGGGCTAAGTGCTGGGAGGTTAAATGCCTTGTAAAGCATGTGGTACCCAAACAGCTGGTGTTTTTACCAAGCTTGATCTGCTTGAGGCAAAGTTTTCAAATTGCAACAGAACGATCAGCTGCACATGTGCTAAAAAAGGCCCAGACAACTGAGCTGTGGTAAATGGGCCAAGAGATAACAGCTCCAGAATTTGATGGAATAGGGTGGCTGCTCTTTATTCTTCCATGGTGGCTGCCTTGTTGGGGTTGTGCCTCACCTCACTTTCCTCTGCTCTATTTGGGAACCCAAGTCGCTTCGTGCACCTCATCATCATCATCCCTTCCATCCTCATCATCACTGGAGCCAACTTGGCAGTACGTTGTGGCTGGGGGAACATGACTGCCAATTTGTTGTTTACCAGTGTTCTCCCCTCTCTGTAGGCTCATTTTCCTACCTTCCTCAATCTCAGAACCAACATCAGAATCATGTAATACTTGTGCATCATCAAGGTGCAAGCATCTGACTCTGTGTTCAAATAACTCAGCTAATTCCTCCATGCATGATGCTGGGGCTATGGCAGGAGTAGCTGTGGACAAGGAGGAAGAATAAGCAGCTCTGGCAACTGCAGTGGACAGCGCACTAGTCTCTGCTTGGATGACAGAGGATGAGGATGGATTAGTAAGCCAGTCCACCGCCTCCTCTGCATGCTGTGGCTGGATAACATAGGAAACATCACTAAACAGAGAAAATAGTGCCCTGCCTGAAGACAGACCACGTCCACCTCTGCCTGCGGACACAGATGCTCCTGGCCCCCTCACAGTGCCATGGGAATGTCTGCCTTTTCTTTTTGGCCTCCTAGACATGATGGTGGGGGCTTATTACCGAAATGTAATAGAGAAGGGGAAATGTGTATTTGGATGCACTTTAATCAATGGAAAGTGGTGTTTGGTGCATTTTAACTTGAGTACATACTACACAGACACAATACACTGGCACATAGGGATGAGCCAAACACCCTCCTGTTCAGTTCACACCAGAACATGCGAACAGGAAAAAAGTTCATTCGAACAAACGAACACCGTTAAAGTCTATGGGACACGAACATGAATAATCAAAAGTGCTAATTTAAAGGCTTATATGCAAGTTATTGTCATAAAAAGTGTTTGGGGACCTGGGTTCTGCCCCAGGGGACATGGATCAATGCAAAAAAAAGTTTTAAAAACTGCCGTTTTTTCAGGAGCAGTGATTTTAATAATGCTTAAAGTCAAACAATAAAAGTGTAATATCCCTTTAAATTTCATACCTGGGGGTGTCTATAGTATGCGCATGTTTCTCGTGTTTAGAACAGTCTGACAACAAAATGACATTTCAAAGAAAAAAGTCATTTAAAACTACTGGCGCTATTGCATTGCCGGTCCGACAATACACATAAAAGTTCATTGATAAAAACGGCATGGGAATTCCCCACAGGGGAATCCCGAACCAAAATTTAAAAAAAAAATGATGTGGGGGTCCCCCTAAATTCCATACCAGGCCCTTCAGGTCTGGTATGGATTTTAAGGGGAACCCCGCACCAAAATAAAAAAAAAACGGCGTGGGGTCCCCCCAAGAATCCATACCAGACCCTTATCGGAGCACGCAACCTGGCAGGCCGCAGGAAAAGAGGGGGGGACAAGAGAGCGCCCCCCCTCCTTAACCGTACCAGGCCACATGCCCTCAACATTGGGAGGGTGCTTTGGGGTAGCCCCCCAAAACACCTTGTCCCCATGTTGATGAGGACAAGGGCCTCATCCCCACAACCCTGGCCAGTGGTTGTGGGGGTCTGCGGGCGGGGGACTTATCAGAATCTGGAAGCCCCCATTAACAAGGGGACCCCCAGATCCCGGCCCCCCGTGTGAAATGGTAAGGGGGTACAAAATTACCCCTACCATTTCAGTAAAAAACTGTCAAAAATGTTAAAAATGACAAGAGACGGTTTTTGACAATTCCTTTATTTACATAGTTACATAGTTACATAGTAGGTGAGGTTGAAAAAAGACACAAGCCCATCAAGTCCAACCTATGTGTGTGATTATGTGTCAGTATTACATTGTATATCCCTTTATGTTGCAGTCATTCAGGTGATTATCTAATAGTTTCTTGAAGCTATCAATGCTCCCCGCTGAGACCACCGCCTGTGGAAGGGAATTTCACATCCTTGCCGCTCTTACAGTAAAGAACCCTCTACGTAGTTTAAGGTTAAACCTCTTTTCTTCTAATTGTAATAAGTGGCCACGAGTCTTATTAAACTCTCTTCTGGGAAAAAGTTTTATCCCTATTGTGGGATCACCAGTACAGTATTTGTAAATTGAAATCATATCCCCTCTCAAGCGTCTCTTCTCCAGAGAGAATAAGTTCAGTGCTTGCAACCTTTCTTCATAACTAAGATCCTCCAGACCCTTTATTAGCTTTGTTGCCCTTCTTTGTACTAGCTCCATTTCCAGTACATCCTTCCTGAGGACTGGTGCCCAGAACTGGACAGCATACTCCAGTCTTTTTGCAAGGTTTCCACATCCTGCGGAAAAGTTATTGCCCTGCTTAGCTTAGTATCATCTGAAAATACAGAGATTGAACTGTTTATCCCATCCTCCTGGTCGTTTATAAACAACTTAAATAGGATTGGTCCCAGCACAGAACCCTGGGGAACCCCACTACCCACCCCTGACCATTCTGAGTATTCCCCATTTATCACCACCCTCTGAACTCGCCCTTGTAGCCAGTTTTCAATCCATGTACTCACCCTATGGTCCATGCCAACTGACCTTATTTTGTACAGTAAATGTTTATGGGGAACTGTGTCAAATGCTTTTGCAAAATCCAGATACACCACGTCTACGGGCCTTCCTTTATCTAGATGGTAACGCACCTCCTCATAGAAGGTTAATAGATTGGTTTGGCAAGAACGATTCTTCATGAATCCATGCTGATTACTGCTAATGATATCGTTCTTATTACTAAAATCTTGTATATAGTCCCTTATCATCCCCTCCATGAGTTTACATACTATTGATGTTAGGCTAACTGGTCTGTAATTCCCAGGGATGTATTTTGGGCCCTTTTTAAATATTGGTGCTAAATTGGCTTTTCTCCAATCAGCTGGTACCATTCCAGTCAATAGACTGTCTGTAAAAATTAGGAACATTGGTCTGGCAATCACTTGACTGAGTTCTCTAAGTACCCTCGGATGCAAGCCATCTGGTCCCGGTGATTTATTAATGGTGATTTATTAATTTATTAAATGCTTCTTCTTTCTTCTTTCTTCTATCTTCCATCACCTTCTTTTTCTTCTGGTTCTTCTGGCTCTTCTGGTTCTTCCTCCGGTGTTCTCGTCCAGCATCTTCTCCGCGGCATCTTCTATCGTCTTCTCCTCGGGCCGCTCCGCACCCATGGCATGGGGGGAGGCACCCGCTCTTCTCTTCATCTTCTTCTCTTCTTCATCTTCTTCTCTTCTTCTCTTCTTCTCTTCTTCATCTTCTTCTCCAGGCCGCTCCGCATCCATGGTGGCATGGAGGCAGGCTCCCGCTGTGTGATGCGTCTCCTCTTCTGACGGTTCTTAAATAATGGGTGGCGGGGCCACCCGGTGACCCCGCCCCCCTCTGACGCACGGTGACTTGAAGGGACTTCCCTGTGAAGTCATGGGGAATGCCACAGGGAAGTCCTGTCATGTCCCATGCATCAGAGGGGGGTGGGGTCACCGGGTGGCCCCACCCCCGTTATTTAAGAACCGTCAGAAGAGGAGATGCGTCACACAGCAGGAGCCTCCCACCATGCCAGCATGGATGCGGAGCGGCCCGGAGAAGAAGATGAAGAAGAGAAGAAGAGAAGAAGATGAAGAAGAAAAGAAGATGAAGAGAAGATCGGGAGCCTCCCCCCATGCCATGGGTGCAGAGCGGCCCGAGGAGAAGAAGATAGAAGACGCCGCGGAGGAGATGCTGGACGAGAACACCGGAGGAAGAACCAGAAGAGCCAGAAGAACCAGAAGAAGAAGAAGATGAAGGAAGATAGAAGAAAGAAGAAGCATTTAAATAAAGGAATTGTCAAAAACTGTCTCTTGTCATTTTTAACATTTTTGACAGTTTTTTAGTGAAATGGTAGGGGTACTTTTGTACCCCCTTACCATTTCACACAGGGGGGGCAGGATCTGGGGGTCCCCTTGTTAAAGGGGGCTTCCAGATTCCGATAAGCCCCCCGCCCGCAGACCCCCACAACCACCGGCCAGGGTTGTGGGGATGAGGGCTTTGTCCTCATCAACATGGGGACAAGGTGTTTTGGGGGGCTACCCCAAAACACCCTCCCAATGTTGAGGGCATGTGGCCTGGTATGGTTCAGGAGGGGGGCGCTCTCTTGTCCCCCCTCTTTTCCTGCGGCCTGCCAGGTTGCATGCTCGGATAAGGGTCTGGTATGGATTTTTGGGGGGACCCCACACCGTTTTTTTTTTTTAATTTTGGTGCGGGGTTCCCCTTAAAATCCATACCAGACCTTAAGGGTCTGGTATAGAATTTAGGGGGACCCCCATGGCATTTTTTTTTTTTTTAATTTTGGCCGGGGTTCCCCTTAATATCCATATCAGACCTGAAGGGCCTGGTATGGAATTTAGGGGGACCCCCACGTCATTTTTTTAAAAAAATTTGGCCGGGGTTCCCCTTAATATCCATACCAGACCTGAAGGGCCTGGTATGGAATTTAGAGGGACCCCCACGTCATTTTTTTTTTTAATTTTGGTTCGGGGTTCCCCTGTGGGGAATTCCCATGCCATTTTTATCAATTAACTTTTATGTGTATTGTCGGACCGGCAATGCAATAGCCACGAGTAGTTTTAAATGACTTTTTATCCTTTGAAATGTCATTTTACTGTCAGACTGTTCTAAACATGGGAAACATGCGCCCCTTTACAGGCATACTATAGACACCCCCCAGCTACGAAATTTAAAGGGATATTACATTTTTATTGTTTGACTTTAAGCATTATTAAAATCACTGCTCCTGAAAAAACATCCGTTTTTAAAACTTTTTTTTGCATTGATCCATGTCCCCTGGGCAGGACCCAGGTCCCCAAAGACTTTTTATGACAATAACTTGCATATAAGCCTTTAAAATTAGCACTTTTGATTTCTCCCATAGACTTTTAAAGGGTGTTCCGCAAACACCCCAAATTGTTCGCTGTTCGCCGAACTTGCGAACAGCCGATGTTCGAGTCGAACATGAGTTCGACTCGAACTCGAAGCTCATCCCTACTGACACACTACAATGTACTGCAGTAAAACATGCGCTGACACACATCAATGTACTGCAGTAAAAGTGCCCTAACACACTTCAATATAGTGCCTCAAAAGTGCACTAACGCACTTCAATATACTGCAGTAAAAGTGCACTAACGCATTTCAATATACTGCAGTAAAAGTGCACTAACACACTTCACTGTCATAAAAGTGCACTAATGCCACATACACACGATCAGAATTTTCATCAGAAAAACCTTGAATGGCTTTTCGAACGGAATTCTGCTCAAGGTTGTCTTGCATACACACAGTCACACAAAAGTTCTCTAAACTTTCAACCATCAAGAATACAGTGACGTACAACATGTTTTTTGTTTTTTTTTTATCAATAATTTTTATTGAAATTTTTAGAAAGGAAAATTATACATAACATAAAAGGAAGGGACAAGAAAGGGAAAAGATTGTTATATACAGTCAGGTTATATACGATCAGGTTATATACCTTCTCAGAAATTATCAATTAGTTAATTAGTTAGCCAAATAGCATAGAGACATTTGTGATAAGTAGAGTATTTCACTATGCGTTGTGTTTATCTTTTTTTACAAAAAAGAAACCAGAGAATACTCTGTAAAGCAGTTCTTCAACAAGGACCCACTAACATATTTAATTATAAATCTTTAATTAGTTATCAAAAATCGAACAATTTAGAAAAAACAAATATATTGCAAATAACTCTTCCACATCAAATTACAGCTACTAATAACATATAGTTAAAATAAGACTGACGTCTTAAGGGACTTGGGTGGCCACCATACCTATTAAACACCTCTCACACTAACATCAGCCATACACATACAGACAAAAATCTCTAAGACCCGGGTCCAATGTGCTTTCAGTAGTCCAAAAGGGCTCTAACTAAAACAAGCATTGTTGCGGCATTCATTGGGTATATAATAGAAGCATTTGCCTGTATGGGTTATGTTAAGGGGATTGGATTAATCGACCACTTTACAAATACAGTCCCCGGCTGGGATTGTTTGCAGTGCGGTGCCGAAATCAGCACTTATTGGTCTGAACTTCTGTATGTCCCCAGCGTGATTTAAAAGTCACTGATTACAATATATTCATTCCCCAAGTAATGGGATATATTTAGAGCTCACCCGCCAAGGGTCCCAGGATAGTTGGTTCTCTCTCCTGCTTTAGACTCCCATCCGTACACGGTCTCCTCGCTCACTGAGAAACACTGCACTCACGTCTGAGTTGTTTGGTTCAGCTTCACAGCCTACGGTGAGCCGCAGAGTTCACATCCTAAGACCAGGCAGTGTTCAGGGGCTGAGATGGAGCATACTGTGGAGAGCAATATCCAGGTTCAAGGGTGATCAGTGAATGGGGAAAATCCTTTCAGGACTGCTTCAGGCTATGCGGCTGCCGGCAAAAACGCAGCGCTAGATTAAAGTGGAGAGGGTTTTGGGTGCATGTGCACAGCCAGAGGTCCCTGTTACCACAGACACGGTGGCACGATGCTTACGCGTTTCACCTGGTCACAGGCTTCCTCAGAGCATGCGTAATGGATCAGGGTCCGTGCTTTAAATAGCTAAGCTAATGAGAACAATCTTCAATTAAAATCTAACACACCTGATCACCAATCAGACCGTCATTCACTATAAGTGCAATTCTAGTTTCTAAAACAGGTGCGTTCCTAAGGAGGAAGGGGAGGGGGATGCCATCAACAATGAATAAAGGACAACTCCAGATCTTAGGAGATTTAAATCCCAGTATCCACCAATATGAAAAATTATGTTAGTGCCAAACTAGTACTTTATTAGAAAGACAAAAAACAAAAGAAAGGTAACAGTTAGTAAAGTAGAAATGAAGATTTTATTATTAACTGACCATAAGATATATTGGAGGTCATCTTGCCAAAACGCAAGGTCACCATCCACTCATTATAATGGTTATTCTATTCTTATAGTCAGTTAACGTTCCAAGAATATGGAAAGATTACATTCATTATTTAAACCAAGGGGCTGCATACTGTCCAAATAGAAGATCCACATTTTTTCCTTTTGGTACAGGACCCTATCAAAGTCCCCCCTCCTAGATGGTAGGTTCAGTTTATAAATGCCTTTGCACTTCAGACCCCTCGGGTCACCACCATGTGCCCGCAGGAAGTGCAGAGCTATAGGACTGTCATCATCTTTGTTAGAAATACTCTGGATATGCTCGCCAACCCTAACCTTCAACTGTCTCTTAGTCTTGCCAACATAAATTAGTCCACAAGGACAAGTCAGCATATTTATTACACGCGTAGTGGTGCAATTAATAAAACTATTGATTTTGAATTGTTTGTTGCCATTAGAGTTGGCGAACATATCAGTCCTGTCAACGTGCTTACAGATGTGACACCTTCCACATGGGTACATGCCCCTCAGGCGTGGAAGGCTAGTGAGCCAGTTCAGTTTTTTGGGTCTATTATACTCAGAGTGTACTAGGCAGTCTTTAAGGTTCCTTGCCCTTCTAGCTGTGAGAAGTGGCCTATCACCGACAATTTTTCCCAAAATAGGGGCTTCAGACAAAATATGCCAGTGACGGCCCAGGACCTTCCTTATTTCTTCCCACTGTGCTCTATATCTAGTAATAATCCTAATTGGAGCCTGACTCTCTTTTCCTATTCTACTCCCAGTTTGGTTGTAATAAGGGACTGTCTATCAGTGAGGAGAGCTCTCCTCTTGGCTTTTCTGATGGTTTTATGGGAGTATCCTCGATCCCGAAACCTCCCATAGAGATCATGTAGCTCAGTATGAAAATCATCCTCCAGTGAGCAGTTCCTCCTGGCTCTGAGGAACTGACCCACTGGAATACCCCGTATAAGGGGCTTCGGATGATGACTAGAGGCCAATAATAATGTATTGGCCGCTGTGTCTTTTCTAAATGTCTTAGTCTGGAGCCCACCATCATCCACCTTGATGGTGAGGTCCAGAAAGAGCAAAGTCTTTTGGTCACATGTGTATGTAAGTCTGATATTTCTATCATTATTGTTTAATTCATCCATGAAGATAGTAAGGTCCTCAGATGTACCTCTCCAGAGCATGATCACGTCATCGATGTACCTTAGCCACAGTAAACAGTGGCCAAGGTACATTGACGAGGGATACACACAGTCCCGCTCCCACAGACCCAAATGTAAGCATGCGTATGAAGGCGCCCATGGAGCCCCCATCGAAGTGCCTCTAATTTGTCTATAGTAGACTCCTAAGAACTGAAAGCAATTTTTCTCTAGCATAAAGTGCAGTAAGTCAACAATGAACTCGTTTTGAGTAGCCTGCAGTGGAAATTTATTGTCCAGGAAGTAGTGTGTTGCTTTTTAGACCCCATGAGTGTGGGATCGATGTATACAGCGACTCCACATCAATTCCCACAAGTAGAGCATCCTGTGGTACCACTCTCCCATCCAGTTTTTTGAGGACATCTCGTGTGTCCTGGACGAATGAGGGGAGTTCCCAAACTAGCTCTTTAATTAATGCATCTACATATTTACCCACCCTTTCCAGGGGGCCCTGTATTGCCGACACTATGGGTCTCCCCGGAGGGTCTGTCATAGATTTATGAAGTTTGGGAATTGTGTAGAATGTAGGGATATTAAATTCATTGACACTCAAATATTGATATTCTCTACGTGAAATCAGAGACTCTTCATGGGCCATATGAAGTTTGAAATTAAGATTACATACTATTTGCGCAAAGGGATTTGTGGGAAGCCTCTGATAAGTGGTTGCATCACGTAAAAGTAGTGTGTTTATCTTATCTTCATTAGTCAAACGTTAATAGAAACATTAACAGAAACAGAAACAGTAACAGGAACATTAGCTTTTGGACCATACCGACCATTGTTTGTCAAATTTTGTGCATTGTAAAGAGTTTATTGCTAGGAGACGCTCGAAGGTGTAATTTCTATGAACTGCTTTGGTTATGTCTGATAGGTTAATGGCGTTAGTGGATTTCCAATTTCTTAATATCATTAAGCGTGTTTCTAACAGTATATGTGTTATGGCTGGTCTAAATTCTATGTGAAATTTTTCTATGTTCAAATGCTATATTGCCAGCGCCGGGTCTGGTTGAGACAATACTCCCGTGATCGAGGAAATCAATCTAAACACTTGGTTCCAAATGCATTTAACAGCAGGACAATACCAGAGCATGTGTAGTAGGTTACCTACATGTCCACAGGCTCTCCAGCAATATGGGGATGTTCCTGTGAAGCATTTCGCTATTCTGTATGGAGTGTAGTGCCATCTGTTGGCCAGTTTGATAGTTAATTCCCAATGTTTGATGCAATGTGAGGATTTGTGTATTTCTTTAAAGGCTTGCCGCCATTGGTCATCTGAGGCTGATATACCTAGTTCTTCCTTCCATTTTTTCATTGCAGTCGTTTTTGTAAACCTGAGTTTATCTTTGGTGCTATTGTAGAAGAAAGATATGCCTTTTGTATGTTGTTTATCTGTAGAGTAAAATTGCCAAATATTGCTCGGAAGGTACATGGTTGGTGTAAGCTTAGATTTAATGAAGTTTACAATTCTTAAACACGTAAACTGTGTGTTCTTTGGGAGATGATATTGTGTCATAAGTTGTTCCACAGATTTAGGATTTGTGCCATTATATAAGTCTGATATGTGTAGTATGCCTTTACTTATCAGGTCTTTCACCGTTAGCATTGGGATTTTTGTTTCTAAGAACGATAAGGGTATGTTATACTTTGTGTCTTGTTAGTTTGTGCATGTTTGTTCCCGTATAAATCGCCACGCTTTCAATGAGATTTGCATAGTAGGAGACAATTTTTTTGTGTTCCATGGTATCCACCCGTCTGTGATGAGTAGTAGGGGTAAATTATTCAGTGGAGCTGTCGCTCTTTCAATGTCCACCCATAATGGTGTGTCAGTTGTTTGAAACCAGTGTTTGATTTGGTCTAGGCGTACTGCCCAGTAGTAATCATGTATGTCCACTAAGCCTGCTCCGTCCGCTTGTTTATGTGATGTGAGATTATTTCGCGAACATCTAGCTTTTTTTCCTTTCCATATATATTTCCAAGCAATATTCGCTATGTTTTTTATTAAGTGTTGAGGGATGTTCAGTGGTAGGGAGCGGAATATGTATAGTATTTGTGGCAATAGCATCATTTTGTAAGCTGTAATTCTGCCTAACCAAGATATTTCATTGTTTGACATGTTTTTGGTTTGGGCTTCCAGTTTGGTAATCAGTGGTAATACGTTGGCTTTTATCATTGTGGATATTTTGTTTGTGAGAGTGATCCCCAAATATGTGATATTTCCTTTACTCCATATATAAGGTAATTTTACTTGTAGTGAATTACGAGTTTTTGTTGGGATACCCATGTCTTGAATCATTGATTTGGTAAAGTTGACTTTATAGTAGGATATTTCCCCAAAGGTAATGAGGATTTTATGTGCCTGTATTAAGGATATGGAGGGATTAGTGAGTAGCAGGATTACATCGTCTGCGAATAGGTTAATGGTGTGTTTTGTTGACCCATACTGGAAGCCTGTTATCAGAAGATGTGATCTTATGGATTCTGCCAACGGCTCTATCATCAAATTGAAAATTGCAGGAGATAGGGGGCACCCCTGTCGGGTTCCATTATTTATAGGAAAAGTTGTGGATAGAAACCCTGCAGAGTACACCCTTGCCGATGGGCAAGAGTATAATGCCATAATAGCTTGCAAAATTGGGCCTTTAAATCCATACTTTATCAATGTTTGCTCCATATAGGTCCAGTGGACCCTATCGAACGCCTTCTCTGCGTCGATGGATAGCAGCAGAGAAGGCGTTCGAGTCTTTTCAGCATAGTTTATCACATTAATAATCCTTCTAGTGGCGTCCGAAGTTTGTCTCCCCTTCACGAAACCCATCTGGTCTCTTTTAATAAGATTAGGTAAAATATGCGTTAGTCGTTTGGCTAGTAGTTTCGCGTAGACTTTTGTATCGGAGTTCAGCAGTGATATAGGCATGAAGTTAGCTGGCGTGGTAGGTTCTTTACCCGGTTTTGGTAAAGTCACTATATGTGCCTGCAGCATTTCCTGTGGGAAAGAGGCAATCTCAGCAGCTTTGTTAAAAATTTTTGTCATGTGTGGAGATAGAATATTGGTGAACATTTTGAAATATTCATTAGAGAATCCGTCTGGGCCAGGGGATTTCCCATTTGGAAGTGACTGTATTGCCATTTCAATTTCACTGTTTGTAATCGGGGCATTCAGATATTCTAATTGATTGTCAGATAGGGCTGGAAGGTTTATGTGCTCCAAAAAAGAATTTATTTTATCTATCGATGGTTGTGGTGTAGTTGCATCTTTGTGTAAGTTATACAATGAGCTGTAGTATGAAGCGAATTGATTTGCTATTTCTTGTGGGTTCGTGATTTTATGTGGCAGCGTGGGATGTTGAATGTATGCTATTCTAGTTCTGGTGCGAGCAGCTTTTAATCTATTCGCTAGGTATTTACCTGCTCTGTTAGCATTGACATAGTAGTTTTGTCGTAAGTATTTTAGGTGTTTGTCATATTGTTGTGTTAGGAGTGTTCTAAGTTGTTCTCTAAGAGAGTTGAGTTTGTCGATAAGTGCTGTGGATGGGGATGTTTTGTTTTGATTTTCTATAAAATGTATGTCTGCTATAATTTTATTCAGCTGCTGAGTTTGCCTCTTCTTTTCTCTAGCTCCTAATTGTATCAGGATACCTCTCATAAAGGCTTTATGAGCGCTCCATACAGTAAATGGATCTCTCACTGAGTCTTCATTTTCGGAGAAGAAATTTTTTAAATGCTGGGAGACTGTTTTGTGATAGTTATTGTCTTGGAAAATTCTGGTATTACAACGCCAGATGGGTGGTGAGGAGGAGACTCCCCTCTCTGCAATAGACATAGAAATGGCCGCATGGTCAGACCACGTAATTTCATGTATTTTAGTCATGTTCACATTTTGTAGGAGCCATTTATCTGTTAGAAACGTGTCTATTCTTGAGTAAGAAGAGTGCCTGTTGGAAAAAAAGGTATAGTCTCTTTCCGTGGCGTGGAAGCACCTCCATATATCATGAAGCTCCTCTTGGTGGAGTATGGACTGAAGGGATAGGATTCCTTTTGACTGTCCCGAGGACGTGTCCAGCGTCGGATCTGAGGTTAAGTTGAAGTCTGCGCATATTAATAGGTTCCCATATTTCATGGAATTAGCTTTGTGTAGGACTTTTTTGATGAATCTGATTTGGTGTGTATTCGGGGCATACAGTGTGATCACTGTATATGATTTGGAATTGATGTCACCTGTGAAGATGATATACCTGCCTCCTGCATCAGTGAAGACATCTTTAGGTTGTATGGATAGCGAGTCCTTGAAAGCTAATAGGACACCTCCTTTTTTACTATTTGGTGTGTTGGCCATATAAATGATTGGGAAGTTTTTATGCCTACATTGAGGAGCATTATTTAACTGGAAGTGTGTTTCCTGGACACAAAGAATGTCCGCTTTATGTGTACTGGCTTCTTTCCACAAGGAGAATCGTTTAGCTGGGTGGTTTAGTCCCCGGGTATTAATTGACAGGCATATTATCGTCATTGTGAAGGGTACGTGTGGTTTTGTGGGGTGATGTGGTAGAAGTACTCACTGCGCCCGGTTGGTTGGTAGATCCTCGTGAATTTGTGATTGGAGGTAAGTTTTTTCATTTCTTCATGTGTCTTAGTTGGTCCGGTTCTTTCGTAGATGAAACTGTGTATATCAAAAACAAAGGGTACAGAAAGCAAGGAAAAAAAAAAGAAAATTAGCAGGGGTTCGATAAGAAATGGATCCATTAATTGATCCCTGTGCAGGTGTAACTGCTACTGGTTGACTGGGGTGTAGGTAAGAGTTAAGCCTGAGCTCTTCCCTGGAGATAAACTGATTTGTAACTGTGTGGAGTGTTATGAGCTTCCACCATTGCTTTTTTTGGTTGAACGCTTGTGGGAGACGATTTGCCACTCGCTCTGTATAGGGATTGGTCCCTGAGGAGGCACATGTTGTGCTGGCTGGTCAGATATTATTCCCCAATTCCGTAGAGCCTTAAGTCCCTCTTCTAAGGTGGGCACCGAGACTGTTTGACCATTGTGAGTGATCGATAAGGTAGCAGGGTACTTCCATTTGTGTAAAATGTTGTGGTTTCTTAGGGCTTTTGTGACGGTTAACAAATTTCTGCGGCGTTGAAGAGTGTGTCTGGACAAGTCAGGCAGCACTCTGATGGCGGCATACTGTTGTGGAATGTTTTCCTGTTTGCGGGAGACTTGCAGAATGCGATCTTTTATATGGTAATAGTGTATTCTCATTAAGACATCTCTTGGTGTGTCATCAGGGAGAAAGGATGGTTTTGGTACCCTGTGGATCCTGTCCACTAGAAGATCTGATGCAGTTGCTTCAGGTATTAGGTGGAAAATAGGGTCTGAGGGTATTGCAGAAGCTGAGAAGGGGGGAGAGATTCTGGAACACCCCTCAGTTTGAGGTTATTCCTCCTGGATCTGTCCTCGAGGTCAGCAATTTTATCTTTTAACCATGAAATGTCCTCCCCTTGTGCTGTGTGCGCTTCTACCATAACATTGTAAGATGAGGTATATTCCTCCATCTTGTGTTCCACCTGGTTCACTCTGCGGCCTAGTGTCTGCACTTCCCTCTGGCACTCAGTAATTCCTCTCATCATATCTGCCTGTAATGAGGAGCGCAGGGACAGCAGCATGTCCTTCATTAAGGTATCTGATACTGGTCTATCTGCTGTGGGGAAATCTTTAATGGGATCTCGGCCCTGATCGCTCTGGCCTGTAGTGTTGGGAGGCCCACTTACCTCCATGGCCGGACCGGCCTGTGGTCTGACCGGCGAGTCCCTCCGTTGCCGCGATTTGGCTGGGCTTTGGGTTGTGAGGGTAGATGGGCCCGAGGATTGTGCACTGGTAGGGTTGTTCAGGCAGGAGGGAGCCGCTGATGTCCCCGCTCCGCCGTTCTGTCCGGATCCCTGGTCCGGCCTGTCAGCTCGGGTGCCGCCGCCATTTTGTTGAGGCCCGCGCGAGGCATAGAAGCTCGTCATCTTCTGCGGCTGCTGTGGGGTTTTTCGGTGCCGTGGCATCCTCGTCGTGCTCCACAGGGATTAGGCGTCTGGATGTCAGTGTTTGGGGCTGCGGGTGGTGCTGGTGGGCTCTGATGGTGACGGATTATCTCCGGTGGGCGAGCGGAGCTCCTGGATTACGTGTCCATCTTGGAGTCCGGTCGCCACGCCCCCAACACATACAACATGTTTGACGGGACTAGAAAAGGGAAGTTCCATATGAAGCGTGCCACCCTTTGTGCACCTTCTGCTAATCTCGTGTTTATCTCATGTTAGTAGAAGTTTGGTGAGAAACGATTTGCACTTTTCAGCCTTGTGCTTTTCCAATCGTTACTGCTCTTCAGTTTGTGCTTGTGGGTTCGTATCTGTTCATCAGTGCATGTAGTCAGTTCGCATCTGGGTTTCAGTACGTATTATTATTATAGTATGTATTTGTTTTCCAGTGCGTTCTTGTCCGCTCGTTTCTGATTTTCAGCTCGCTCTCCTCAGGCCTTTCTGTTTTTCAGTGCTTTCTGTTAAGTTCGTTCTGACCAGCTGACCGTTTTGAAGCCATGTTGTGAGTATGTACTCGTCAAAGAGTTTGTGCTATGTGGGGTTTGTGCTATGCGGGGGCTTGGTGTTGGGGTTCTTGCTTTGGCCTAAGCCCAGTCCATGAACAGGGTGGGGAGGAGTTCATGGACCAAGAATTGGTTACTCCAGCGTGACCAATTTTGTCATATGCCTTTGTTGAGGGAGATCCAGGAGAATATTCCTGATGATTTCAGGAATGTTTTCCGAATGACGGACCCCATTTTTCACCATCTGTTGGCTTTGCTGTCCCCTTATATTAGAAAGTAGGACACCTACATGCGGCAAGCCATCACTCCTGAACAGAAGCTAGTCACCACGTTGTGGTACTTGGCAACAGGGAGAAGTCAACAGGCATCTCCCCCCAGGCTCTGGGGATCATTATTCCAGAGACCTGTTCTGCCATCATTCAGGTACTGCAGAAGGACTATATTAAGGTAAGTTTTATCCTTTAACATCACATTCTATGTATTTAATGTTTGCTAATGTATTGTATTTCTTTCATCATTCCCTAATTATCACGATTGTAATATGCTGTGAATGTCCCCTTTGTCCTCACGCATGCTGGAAGTTTTTAATGCTCCTTTTTTGTACTTAATGCATATTTCCCTTCACTAACCTCTCCAGCATGCTATCCTTGGCCCATATACACCTAGCCTAGTCACTTAACAATGTATTTTGTCAGCTCCATTGTAGTGCTTTACCCTAAACAACCCCTAAAATTTGTACAAATTTTATTTGTGTCCTTAAATTCAGGCAGAGTGCCAGAGGCTTTTTTTGGGGGCCCCAAACTCATCTAGAACCCCCCTAAAATGTTTACAATGGGCCACCAGAGGGGGTGAGGAATTTGATAAGTGTACCTTATCTTTTTGTCTTTAAATACTCCTTAAAATAAATGTTATACTGATGTTGGCCAAGAATGTTTGTGTCTAATCTGCTTGCAATATTATGTGCAAAAGTACTCTTTTTTTTTTTTTGTTTGACTCCACAGTTTCCTTCAACGCCACAGGAATGGCAGACTGTGGCCTCCCAGTTTGCCGAGCGTTGGGACTTTTCCAACTGTGGAGGGGCAATCGATGACATGTTCACATCGTCCCACCACCCCACTCGGGTTCATACTATTTTAACTATAAGGGGTTTCATAGTATAGTGTTGATGGTCGTGGTGTTGGCGACATATGAGTTTCTCTATGTGGACGTGGGGAAGAATGGCCGGATGTTGGATGGTGGAATCTTTGCCCAGACCGAGTTCTACGGACGTCTCCAGAGTGGTGGCTTGGGATTGCCACCTGTGGAAGAGAACGTGGAAGGACTCCCATTTGTGTTTGTTGCAGATGAAGCATTTGGTCTAGGTGAACATCTGATGAGGCCATTCCCCCAGAGGACCCTCACCCCAGAGAAGAGGGTTTTTAGTTACCAGCTGGCCAGAGCCAGAAGAGTGGTGGAGAATGCGTTTGGTCCTATTCCTTACGACAATCAATATGGCGGAGTGTAAACTGAATCACATAGTGTTAGGGTGCTGTATACTTCATAATTATTTAAGGAGAAATGCTCCAAACTATGCGGCCTCAGTTGGGCCTGAGGCCGCAATTAAGGACATAAATACTATGACGGCCCTGGAAGCTGACCGTCCTGGCTTGCCCCCCCCAAAGCGCCCATGATGTGCGTCAAATATCTGGACTATTTTATGGGTAGGGGGACCATTGCTATGCCAGCAAATTATTGATTCTTTTATAAAATTAAAAATTATTTTGATTTGAAATCATTTTGAATTTGATTTACTGCTTGTGTTTCTTTTATCTGTCTCCTAGGTTCTCCTAGTGCACTTGTAGTGCCAAGTGGATTTTTCTTTATTAAATAACCCCCGTTGTCACTGTAAACACCAACTTAATACAAAAAACTAGTATTAAGAATTGAAAAAAGAAGCCACACATTGTTGAGTATAAAATTTTTTACTCCGTGCACATTCACATGTGCGTTGTAAAACATTTTTCCACCAAAAATACATCTTTGTTTAATTAAGTTTGACATTTTTAGTTTTATATTTGGCAATAACAGGCATGTTTCAAACCATAACATGCACAACTTTGGAACCTACAAAGTTCAACGTACAAAAAGTAAAGGCAATATCAGACATTAGTATGTTAAAACTGTGTTGATATTGCCTTCATCAGATGGGTTGATGTCACGCCTGTAAAAGCCAAATTTTGAAGAAGCACAAAAATTGGGATTCAAATTTGGGATTTCCCTCCTGATCCCATGTCTAATGTCAACATGTGCTAGCTCCCATCATGGGTGATCAATGGATGTGTTTCGGGGGTGCAATCCCTTCCTCTCACCTACTTGAGTTGTGAGGAAGAGGTTGCACCCACAAAACGCGTACATTGATATCCCATGATGGCAGATAGCACATGTTGACACACTGTGTGCATCTTCAAAATTTGGCTTTTAAAATGTCTAAAAAATGTAGGAAACTTCTCCCCAAAAATACAGTATAAAATGGTGTCACTTTGCTTATATTTAGATTCTCCCTAATACATCAATCATGTCCTTCAGTTTTTTTTTGAACATCATTAGTTTTTTGCTTGATGATGTCTAAATCCCGACTACACAGCTTTATGTCCTGAATTAGCATTTGTGCACTTTCACTTGAAATGAAATGCGAATCTTCTTCCACAACATGCAAATATGCAGGCATACATATATTACTTGAAGCTGTGGTCTCAGACACTCGCCTGTTGTGGTCACTATTAGACATGTGTATTTGTTTTCGTCCGAATGTATTTTCGTCCGAATTTCAGGTATTTTCGTTATCGTTTAACAAATGATAACGAAAGTGCAGAATCTGAAAAACGAAAGATCCGACATAAACAAATGCTTTTTTTTCGTTTTCGTTGTGCCAACAGTTCGATACGGATAGGAGATTCGACATGATGCTGACAATAACAATCTGTGTCCATCGAACCTGCGGTCGAATGTGTCTAACCTTAGCTCTATTAGTCCAAGATTATTATACATAGAGAGAAAAGATTCGACATAGAGAGAAAAGATTCGACATAGAGAGAAAAGATTTGGCACAGAGAGAAAAGATTGCTGCTGGAATTGGGTGGGGGAAGTAAAATAAAAATAATGATGATGAATGTTATTGGCTGATTGTAACCAAAGAGGAGGAGCAGTAAAATAGCTAGAACTAAGTACACACATACAGCCAACTTACTTTCACTTACGATTGCTAGCAGAGAGAGACACACACACTGAATCATTTCAGAAGACAGTCAATCCTAGCTGGTCCGTTTGTCAGAGAACCTGAATTATTTAGCAATTAAGCATAAGCACAGCAGCAGAACAATAGTGAAGCAAGCTACAGTTCAACTTAACTTTTTCATAATAATCTGCTGCTATTGTGCTAGTGTTGTGAACTTGATAGTGATACTAGTGTTGCTAGTGTTGTGATAGCCTCAGAGGCTGCCCGTGTTGTGGGGGGGGGGGATTTATTATTATAGATTCTATATTATAGATTGAGATTCTATATAGATTCTATATACCCTATATACCCTGTCTTGTTACCTGTCTGATCAGTGATCACTATCACCAGTCCATTTTCTGCTTGAACTATATACATTAAACATGAACTACGAAAATTCGACAAAGCAGCGAAAAACTTTGGCTTATGGTGTCTGTCGAAAGTTCTAAGAAGATTTGATGGGGCAGCTAAACTATACAGTGTTGAAATGTTTAGCTGCTCCGTTGAATCTTCTTTGAACGTTTGACAGACACCATAAGCCTTCAATGACAGATTCGACCTTAATTAAAAATTCATTTGGATTTTCGGACTAATGCAATTTTTAACGAAAAACAAAATAAATAAAAACAAATTTCGGGAGTAACTAAATAAATGTATTTTTCGGACGAAAACGAAATTCTGAAACGAAATATTTCAGTGTGCACATGTCTAGTCACTATTTCAACCACCTCTCCTTCCTCCACATCCTCTGGTTGTGTGCTGAGTTCGCATTCTTTCGGAGGTGGGGGGTCCCTGGTGTCCTCAGATGTCCCAAGTCTTTTCTCCCCTACGAGAATTTAAAAAAAGGTATATTTAGCACACAGATATTTGAGGGCATAAATAGGAATATAAAACATTGCTTGGAAGTGTGGTACAATTGTCTGCTTTGGCAGAGTTCCAAGCTGAAGACATTCTTTTCCCTTTCTAAAGCTGGAATACTTACCTTTTTTGGACAATATTCACACATGGAGACACCCCTAGTATCCACTGGAGCACCTGTGTGGGACACCCTAAAATGTTTGTTCTGGTGTCCCACACTAGTGCTCCTGAGTCCAGATGTGTAAACAGCTGCTGAGTGTCCTCTCCTTACATTACACTAAATCAAGTTTACATTTCATTCTAGTTACAAACACATCTAGACAACAATGTACTAAACTTATTTTAATACAAATAGGCATGACCAAATGTAGTTAACCTGCATCTGCAAAAAACATCGTATTATTAGTGGGCAAACTAACAATGTTTACTACAACTTATTACTGTACCCACGAGCCTGAAAGTTGCCATTTTAAACTGTACAACAGTAAAGAAAAGCACAGGGAGCAGCATGCAAGTAATAATAATAATAAGAAGAACACAGGACAAATACTTACTTTTTAGAAGCACTTTCTTGATCCTTCTGTACTGATCCTGCTCCCTCAATTTCAGGTCTGACAAGCATTTCCTCAATTGCTCCTTGGATCGTCGTACCCCAAAATTCCTGTGCAGACTTCTCACAACTTTCTCACATTTGGGTTTAGGTAAGGTCCATACTTCCCATCATAGTCAGCCCTCTTCAAGATGTCCACCATCTCCACCATCTCTACAAAGGACATATTTGAGGCCTTAAATCTCCTTTGGGATCGTGACGTTTTGGGCTCCGGCTTTCCTCGTCATTACTGGAATTACGCACCTGCTGTGTCTCCGCCATGTTCTCTCCTACTGCACCAAAAGAGAAGTGGTGGGGAATATTCTAGAAAGAACGTCAGGGGCGGGCGACGTGGGTGGAGTTTCACGCATGCGCAGTGTATATAAAGCGCAACGCGCATGCGTTGGCCGTGCGATCTGTAAGCGGAGGAAGTGCCAATTGTTAGAACAAAGGTAACATTTTAACTTGGGGCATCAGTGGCCTATACTGCTTCTAGATTGAGGCCTATATTGGGACAAGATTATGAGAGTTTAGCCTGACATTAGGGTTTTTCTCTTGTTTTTTGTCTTGCAGAAATAATAAATCTGTACAAAAAGCCAGAGTTTATGAGCCAGTTTATAGATAGGTACAGGGAGCTGCCCAGTTTTGTGGCAGGTCAAACATAATTTATACCATAACAGACCAGCTAGGAAGGCAGCGCTGGAGAAACTTTTGGAATTTGTGAAGACAGAGGTCCCCAACGCAGATAGCGATTTTTTTGGACAGGAAAATTGGTATCTTGAGGAGCACATACAGGAAGGAGCGTAATAAGGTCCTGGCATCCCAGAGGTCAGGAGCAGCAGCAGAGGACGTGTAGGTACCCAATCTGTGGTACTATAACAAAATACGTTTTTTTGGAGACCAGACTGAAGTGGGGTCATCACTTTCCACACTTCCTTACACCCCAGCTGAGGCTTCCGAGGACCAACCTTGGCCTTCCAGCCAGGAAGAAGTGGAGGAGCCCAGCTTGAGGCAGGTATAGTATTTTTCTACATATTTATTGTCCTAAAATTAATGATGCTAACTAGATGTTATTATTGATAAGAAATTAATGATTGAACAAAAAGTCTTTTACATATCAATAGACAGTGGTGGCCAAAAATGATTGAGACAAGAATGAAAAATGCTGGGGTCAGAATGATAGTCTTTTCTATTTATTAACATTCAATTTGCAACAGTCATGAGCTGAAAATTTTGTGTGATTGATTAAGCAAAAACTAAAACTATGTCCCTTTTTTATACACAGGAAAGCCTCAGCCAGGACGAGGGTCTGGAATGTGGCAGCCAGGAGGTGGCAGGGGGAAGTGGCAGCCAGGAGGTGGCCGGGCCCAGTGGACTGACCCAATTCCAGGTCCCTCCCCTATGCCTTCCATCCAAAAGGCCCAGAAAGGGGAGGAACGTGGAGGAGGCAGCACTTGCCCTCATTCGGGATGCCCATGCGACCCCAAGAGACCCCCCCCAGCATTCAAGAGGTCTATGGCTGCATAGTAGCAGCAAAAATGCAGAAAATGGAGAAGGGACAATGCCTCTTATGTGAGAACATAATTTTACAGACCCTAAATAAGGGGTTGAGTGGCCAAATGACCAAAAATACCCACCTTTCGGAGTTCATCCATCCTCCTCCTTCTACACCTTCTTAACCTCCTGCCACAACTCCACGAACAAAGCCACAGCATGCAGGGAAGCATGGAAGGAAGACAGGAGAGTGATGGTCTGGGTTCAATCTGGTCTGACAGAAGATGCAGGCTGTGGTATTACCACAGCCTGGGGACATATATGTCATCTGCTGCTGTTCCTGATCTCTTTGAGCCCAGGACCAGAATGTGCTCCCTATTGTATGGAATCCTCAGGCTACCAATTTTCTTTTTCAAATAGTTGATGTCTGCCCTGGGGTCCAAAGGCTTCGCAAATTTCTGCAGTTTCTCCAGTGTTGTCTTCCCTCTTTCTTTTGTTATGACCCAGAATAAATGGTAATTTTGTTTTCCGCAAATATTTGCCTATGTGTTTTTATTAACAAAGGACAGTTTGTTTGTGAGTAGGCAGGTACATTTCAAAAATACAATGTCAAATTAACAAGGGACACCAACCTCTTTGAGGTTAAAAAATACAAGATAATTGTTGTGGTAACTTGACAAAAAAATAAAAAAATATATGGAGATCACTAGAAAATAATTTTTAAATAATCCAAAAATAGGAGATCTTGATTTAAATTAAAAAAAGGAAAAAAAAAAAAACATTATAAAAAATAATTCTAAACAGTAATATGGAGATCTGGCTTTAAAAACTAAAAATATTATTAAGGAGATTACAAGAAATAATAAAGAAATAAGTTTGTCATAGCTCTATGTGAATGTCAGCAGAAAAACAACTTCATTCTTTTAGCATTATAAAGAACAAAAAGAATGTGCTGCATTAAAAGATCCAAAAATTTACCAGACCGAGCGCTTCCGTCTCATACTTGATTCTGAGCATGCGTTTTTTTGCGCTTTGAAATTGCATACAGACAAACAGAATTTCCGATAGGAACTTTTTCGGACGGGAAAGTAGAGGACCTGCTCTCAATCTTTTGCTGGCGGGAATTCCACCATCCAAAGTCTGATGGACCATAAATACACACGGTCGGAATTTCAGATCAAAAGCTCACTTCGGACTTTTGCTGGCGGAATTTCTGATTGTGTGTACGGGGCATTAGACTTTTCTTGTTCAAATATTTTATTGATAGATCATGAGGTTACATCACACGTAATAAAAAGAGGTATAAATACCATTATATTAAGCAAAATATCTTACAGATTAGAACAATACTAGGTGTACATTGCTTGAAAAGGAAAATCTGTATAACTAAAATGAAGTCAAAGCAGTAAGATTAAGAGCTATCAAGTTGGGGGGGTGTGGTTTGGCTGAGCAGGAAGATGGCCACATAATTCCAGAGCTCCCGCCACTGTCAGCCGTTAATCGCTCACCACGGAGGTAATCTTACCCGAGAACACAACCCGACACTCCTCAGCATCACGCTCCTGCTCCCCCCACTAGCCAGAACATCCCTGAGATGTTCAGGACACAGAGGGGAAACATGGAGGCGTCCTGCCACAGGCTGCCTCAGAATGCCTCACCACCACTATCGGGACCCCACCCGAATCTCACATGACAAGCCTCTCAATGCCGGGTGACAGTGACAGTCTCCCTCAACAGCACCTCAGTATACAGGATCTGAAAACTATTGCAGCTGACATAAAGGATACCCTGTCAGCTGCCATCTCAGAGCTGAGGCTGGATATAAATGAGCTGGCTGACAGGGTCCATGAGGTAGAAAGAGTCACGGCACAGCAGGTCATTATCCTCCGCAGGACCACCAGGAAAGTGGACACACACACCCTACAACTAAGGGATCTCCAGAGGCACATGGAGGACCTCGACAACAGAGGACGCCGCCATAACTTCAGAATCAGGGGTCTGCCTGAATCCGTAGGTGCGGACCAAATCTCCTCTTCAGTTACAAGCCTGTTCAATGGGCTGCTAAACAGACAGTCTCAATCTGTGATCAAGTTGAAAAGCATCCACAGGGCCCTCAGGCCCAAGGGGAGAGAGACAGACCCCCCTAGGGACATACAGTCAGGTCCATAATTATTGGGACATCGACATAATTCTAATCTTTTTGGCTCTATACACCACCACAATGGATTTAAAATGAAACAAACAAGATGTGCTTTAACTGCAGACTTTCAGCGTTAATTTGAGGGTGTTTACATCCAAATCAGGTGAACGTTGTAGGAATTACAGTTTGTATATGTGCCTCCCACTTTTTAAGGGACCAAAAGTAATGGGACAGATTAACAATCATCCATCAAACTTTCACTTTTTAATACTTGGTTGCAAATCCTCTGCAGTCAATTACAGCCTGAAGTCTGGAACGCATAGACATCACCAGACGCTGGGTTTCATCCCTAGTGATGCTCTGCCAGGCCTCTACTGCAACTGTCTTCAGTTCTTGCTTGTTCTTGGGGCATTTTCCCTTCAGTTTTGTCTTCAGCAAGTGAAATGCATGCTTAATCGGATTCAGGTCAGGTGATTGACTTGGCCATTGCATAACATTCCACTTCTTTCCCTTAAAAAACTCTTTGGTTGCTTCCGCAGTATGCTTCAGGTCATTGTCCATCTGCACTGTGAAGCGCCGTCCAATGAGTTCTGAAGCATTTTGCTGAATATGAGCAGATAATATTGCCCGAAACACTTCAGAATTCATCCTGCTGCTTTTGTCAGCAGTCACATCATCAATAAATACTAGAGAACCAGTTCCATTGGCAGCTATACATGCCCATGCCATGACACTACCACCACCATGCTTCACTGATGAGGTGGTATGCTTTGGATCATGAGCAGTTCCTTTCCTTCTCCATACTCTTCTCTTCCCATCACTCTGGTACAAGTTGATCTTGGTCTCATCTGTTCATAGGATGTTGTTCCAGAACTGTGAAGGCTTTTTTAGATGTTGTTTGGCAAACTCTAATCTTCCTGTTTTTGAGGCTCACCAATGGTTTACATCTTGTGGTGAACCCTCTGTATTCACTCTGGTGAAGTCTTCTCTTGATTATTGACTTTTACACACATACACCTACCTCCTGGAGAGTGTTCTTGATCTGGCCAACTGTTGTGAAGGGTGTTTTCTTCACCAGGAAAAGAATTCCTCGGTCATCCACCACAGTTGTTTTCCGTGGTCTTCTGGGTCTTTTGGTGTTGCTGAGCTCACCGGTGCATGCTTTATTTTTAAGGATGTTCCAAACAGTTGATTTGGCCACACCCATCTCTCTGATGGGTTTGTTTTGTTTTTTCAGCCTAATGATGGCTTACTTCACTGATAGTGACAGCTCTTTGGATCTCATATTGAGAGTTGACAGCAACATATTCCAGATGCAAATAGCTCACTTGAAATGATCTCTGGACCTTTTATCTGCTCCTTGTAAATGGGATAATGAGGGGATAACACACACCTGGCCATGGAACAGCTGAGCAGCCAATTGTCCCATTACTTTTGGTCCCTTAAAAAGTGGGAGGCATATATACAAACTGTAGTAATTCCTACACCGTTCACCTGATTTGGATGTAAAACACCCTCAAATTAAAGATGAAAGTCTGCAGTTAAAGCACATCTTGTTCGTTTCATTTCAAATCCATTGTGGTGGTGTATAGAGCCAAAAAGATTAGAATTGTGTTGATGTCCCAATAATTATGGACCTGACTGTAATTTGCTGTATTGTGGACTACAAATTAACAGAAAAAATCCTGAGACAAGCATGGGGCAAACAGCAACTCATACATGGAGTCACCATCCATATCTTTCAGGATCTATCTGCTATCTCACTTCAACGTCGCAGGGATCTGAAACCTCTCCTGGGCGTCTTACACTCAAAAGGGATCCAGTATAGGTGGAAATTCCCCTTCTGCCTCTCTGCAACGCACAAGGGCCACACAGCACTACTGAAAGTACCTAAAGACCTACGTCCATTTGGTGACACCCTGGGGATCCCTATGGTCGAGGTCCCTGTATGGTACGCAGACTATTGACATACAACTGCAAGAAGGGATGCCCCGCAAGAAGAACCTATGGATGCACAGGATACATGATTCCACAGGAGAAGACCGCCGTCCGCCCCCAGACATCAGGCTGAATGTCAGGGCATGAACCACGGATCCAGCCCTACCGACTCCCCTAGATATCGGAGAGCACGGCGGGATTATTAGAAAATCCCTCAAGCCTTCTCCCTACTGCATTAGAAGTTGCCAGGGTTGGCAGAGTTAAAAACTTTAAGTTCTTTTTTCACTTACACAGACTTTTGTGTTCTTTCAGCTGGACCTACAATGGCAGTCCATGGCAGCATTAACTGGTATTACGTGATGAGAGGTATTACAGAACTGCTGCCTATACTACCTGAACTCCCAGATGAATTACCATGACTGTGCTTTTTGCTACCCTGACTAGCTGATCTCAGATTCAGAAAGATGGCGACTACCCACACAAAGATGCTTCAGTCTGAACACCACCTTATGCCCAGCGCCTTATACCAGAAGGGTCTCTCACAGTACTTTTAGGGCTCACAACCCCCCTTCACCCAGAAGATGCTCTCCCTCCTGCTGGAAAGCATAACAGCAAAATGTTGACTTAGACAGCTGTTCTGCCTAAGAGAACTTTGAAATGCTTTAATATTGAAACATGGTTAATGGATAATTTAAGTGTGACGTTTGGGGGCTCCACCCCATACATGAACAAAATGAGTTTAACATTAGACTCTGTGTCAGGGAGCTCAGTCTTGTCTCGCTATAGGGATCTCTCCTGCTTTAAATGGTGCAGTCTTTCACGCCATCTATGACATAAGAGATTATGTATACAGCTACAGGAACTGTGTTTGTTGTACGGGACAGGTTATATATGTTTGAACAGATTTTCAGGATAGCACTAAGGGACAGGCACTATGGAGAACACCCCAACTAGCAGGAAACCATGGGCCTCTTATCCACCCCTTCTAGGTCGGCCTCAGATGTCATGCTGTATCATGTGGAGAATAGATATTCCAGACCATGTCACTCAGTGAGGGAAGGGAGGGATGATGTGGGAATACTCTGACTATATATATGCCACTCCCCTGTCAGACATCTCTTATGCATGGAATGTCCACAGAACAGTTACTTAATCAGAATAAGGGGCCCATCTACCCCGCAACACCTGAGTTGGCACCTCCCTTCATCCTCTTCTCCTTAGAAGCATATAGCATACCCTAAGGTAGGCTCTGGTACAGAGTACGTAATGATACATATAATACTCCATTTATAAACACTCGCAAACCTAGAAGGGATATGTAGTACTTAGGGTGGGTTGACGTGTCAAAGACCCCGGATGGACATTAAATCTATACTCAAACAAGTCACCTCCTTCAGGGGAAGGCGCAAGTGTTTGGTAAAATATTGGTCTTATAAGACCCTCAGCATGTCCTCAGACTTTTCCCTATATGATATTACATGTCGCATGGGCACTTCACTCGCCCGAACTCCTTCTACCAATAGCCTGCTGCTAGACACAGGTAGATGCTAGATTACTTCGCTATGACTGGCTGGTTGTAGAATATACTGGTATCCAAGTTTTATGTTGTTTACAATCCCTTAGATAACTTACCTTGCAGTTGCAGAATATTGCCATTTTTTAAGTCTGGACTGATATGTTATTGTTCTACGTGTTATTATTGAAGATATTCCTTTTGACATATAAGTTCAATTTTCATATGAAATGTGCTTTTTCATTTTGTTAGCTTAAAGACACAGGTACCACTTGCTTGTGCCTCACTGTACATGGTCCATAACTCTTAGGTCGCAGAACACAGCAGAGACTCGGGACTAAGAACAAAAACAAGGAGACAGGGATATGTCTCTGTGCCATAGCTGCAAACTTTCACCACACACTTTGAAAGATCACACATAAATCCATTATCTCTGCTTTTCTATATTACCTTTGAACTATTTCAGCAATGTACCCATGCCCAATTGACATACCTCCACCCTTAGGTACCAACACCTGACAGCGGCGGGTCATCCCACACTCTTGTAGACTCTTCTCTGCCAGGTCATTTTCAACCCCCACACAGTAGGGCAATACAGTGTTGGCCTACAATTGAGTTGGACCACACTCAGCCCGTCTCGTCCTCGAGAAGGCTAGTTAGATGCCCCCCACCATATACGGCCTAACTGGTAGGTTTAATATCTGGTGGACCCCTTCCCCTTCCATCCCCACCTCAGTAATAGTGGACTCGGTGGCCCCTAAATTGACACACCCGAATAAGGCTACACCCTCTTTACAGATTAAATTGTGCTCACTCAACATGCATGGGCTTAACACCCCAGAAAAGAGATCTCAATTGCCCTACACATTGCAGAAAGCCAAAGCGCACATAGCCTTTATACAAGAAACACACTTTCGAGGGGGCAATATCCCCAAACTGCATAATACCCATTTTCCGACATTTTACCATGCCTCCAATGAAGACTCAAAAACAAAGGGAGTCTCAATACTCATATAAAAACATTGTCCCATACACGTAACAGACGTCCAAAGAGATGTTAAGGATAGATTCATCTTCCTCAAAGGGACATTATACAACAAACCCATCACACTTGCACTGTATGCACCGAACAAACATCAAGTACCATTCACAGGAGCTTCCTCCACAGGAGCTTCCTCCATGACATATAGAGCCCTACGAGCAATCAAAACACAACTTAAAGAATTAACTTCGCATGATACATGGTGCACGCTCCACCCAAATGAACAGGACTTTACGTTCTATTCTTCCCCTTATGACAAGTATTCCAGAATCGATTACTTTTTCCTTTTTCAGAATGATCTCAGATTCCTATCCAAAGCATCCATACCCTATGGTGCTTTCAGATTATAACCCTATCTCCATGACACTGACCCTCCAGACGACACAGACAAGACCCACAATATGGCACCTTGACAACTCATTACTGGCCGACATCGAAATGACTCAGAAAAATACTGAGCATATTTCACATTACTTTAAAGAAAATGACACAATAGACTCCACGCCTGCTAATATTTGGGCTGCACACAAATGCATAATTCGAGGGGAACTAATTTCCTTAGCTGCCAAACGAACTAAACTCAGAAAAGCTTGCATAACTGAATTATCCACATGAATTCAAGCTCTGGAACGTGCTCACAAAAGGTCTCTAGCAACCAAAATCCTTGTAGACCTCATAAAGACTAGAAAATAACTTTTAGAGGAGCTAGGCAAAACATTGAAATGCAAATATTTATGAACAAATCAGGGAAACTGTTAGCTAGAGCCCTACAGAATAAAAAGGTAACTTCTACCATACACACGATTAAAGACCCCCTGGAACACGCTCATGTTGCCACAGAAGACATTGCAGAACAGTTTGTTCAGTACTTCTCTAAACTATTGTCAGAAACCATGAATCAGACCAAGACAGAAGTACATTTAATCACACTTGTTTAATAATAATAAAAGGGTAAACAGAGTAAGCGTAGTAAATACATAGCCAGAGTTCAGTAACCAGATCGGGTAGTCAGCCAATGCCAATGTCAGAGAGCCAGAGATCAACGTAGTAGTACAGCAAGCAGGATCAGGAGCCAGAACGGATGTCAGCCAAGCAAGTCTTCAACAGGAATGCAGGGGAAAGTCTCAGAGATGTGACCAAAGGTGAAGGCAGAGATGAAGTGAGCTGGACGGCTTTAAGTAGGCAGGAAGGATGAGCAGATCATCAACAGCTGAGTAACTGTGGAGAGAAAGGAGCTGGCAATTAGCTGACAGCTGAGCAGCCAGCTCAGAGAAGGAAGGGCTGAGCCCATCCCTGACAGTACCCCCTCCTCAATGACCCCTCCCCCTCGAAGGACCACCGGGCTTGAGGAGAAAACATCTATGGAAATCACGGAGGAGGACAGGGGCATGTACGTCCGAGGATGAGACCCAAGAGCGTTCCTCCGGACCGCACCCATTTCAATGCACCAGGTACTGTATGCTCCCACGGAACCTACAGGAATCAACAATGGATTGTACTTCATACTCCTCATGGTTCTAAACCTGTATATGGTGAGGACCTGGCACCGAGGTGGTAAAGCGGTTGCAGACCAAAGGTTTCAATAAGGAGACATGAAACACATTAGAGATGCACATACTAAGAGGAAGGTCCAACGCGTAAGCCACTGGGTTAATCTTGTGAAGGATACGGAAAAGCCCAATAAACCAAGGTGTGAACTTCAAAGAAGGAACACGAAGTCGGAGGTTGTGAGACGACAGCCAGACTCTGTCCCCAACCTGGTAGGAAGGCGCAGGCAGGCGTCTGCGGTCAGCATGGAGTCTGTACCTATCATTAGCATGTTGCAAAGGCTCCTGGACTTGTGCCCAAGTGGAACGAAGACCATGGAGATGCTCCTCTAATGCAGGAATACTCTGCGGAACAAACAAGGCAGGCAACATGGAAGGTTGGAAACCATAGTTCACCATAAACGGGAGAAACAGGAAGCTGAATTCATGGCACTATTGTGAGCAAACTCCACCCACAGTAAGAGGTCTGACCAGTTGTTATGATGGTCAGAAATATAGCAATGTAGGAATTGCTCCAAGGACTGATTGTCTCGTTCTGTGGTCCCATTAGACTGCGGGTAATATGCAGAAGAGAAAGCAAGCTGAATACCCAACTGTGCACAAAAGGCTCGCCAGAACTGGGACAAAAACTGAATACCCCTGTCTGAGACAATCACCTTGGGTAGCCCATGTAAGAGGAAGATCTCCCAAGCAAAAATAGAAGCCAGTTCCTTAGAAGTAGGCAACTTCTTGAGTGGAATACAATGCAACATTTTCGAGAACCGGTCAACCACCATTAGGATAACTGTGTTTCCCTGGGAGTTGGGTAACTCCACAATGAAATCCATAGACAAGTGGGTCCAGGGCCTCTCTCCATTGGGTATAGGTTGTAGGAGGCCCACTGGAAGGTGTTGTGGAGTCTTACTCTGAGCACACGTGGAACAGGCAGCTACGAAGGCAGTTACATCAGCACGTAGACTAGGCCACCAGAATTCTTGGGAAATGGCCCAAAATAATTGTTTCTTTCCCAGGGTGGCCAGCAGCCTTGGGAGAATGGTAAGTCTGGAGCACAGATGTACAGAGACTCTTGGGAACAAAGCAGCGGTCCCAAGGTTTCTCAGGAGGAGCATGGACCTGAGCAGCAAGAATTTTGTCACCCAAAGGAGAAGTAAGACTGGTGCGAACCATAGCCAGAATACGATCAGGAGGAATCACAGGAACTGGAACTGACTCCATCTTGGAAGTGGAGGAAAATTGTCGTGACAAGGTGTCAGCCCTTACATTCTTAGTACTGGGTAAAAATGAGACACTGTAATTAAAACTCGACAAGAAAAGAGCCCATTGTGGCCTTCTGGGAGAGAGGCGCTTAGCCTCAGAGAAGAATGTGAGATTCTTATGGTCAGTAAGAATGAGAACCGA
Source organism: Aquarana catesbeiana (assembly GCF_042186555.1). NCBI lineage: Eukaryota > Metazoa > Chordata > Amphibia > Anura > Ranidae > Aquarana > Aquarana catesbeiana. The sequence goes on from NC_133334.1 coordinate 146,122,199, forward strand.
CACAGTGGTACCTTCAAGGAGATGTCTCCATTCTTTCAGGGCTAAAATGATTGCCAACATCTCTCTGTCACCAATCTTGTAATTGCACTCTGAAGGTGACAATTTCTTGGAAAAGTAGCCACACAGATGCATAGGGCACTCAGAATTAGGACTTTGAGACAGAAGGGCGCCAACTCCAGTCTCGGAAGCTTCAACTTCTAGGATAAAAGGTAACGTAGGATCAGGATGTGCCAACACAGGAGCAGAAACAAAGGCAACCTTGAGACTCTCAAAGGCCTTAATGGACTCCGGAGACCAACTCTGTGGGTTGCCGTCTTTCCTGGTCATATCAGTCAGGGACTTTTTTTAAATCAGAAAAAAAAAAATTATTTTTAACTTTCACGGTACATAATATATGACAGTCGATGTACTACAATAAGATGGCAATATGGAACAAACATCTTTAACGATACATTATCAGATGCTACAGGATATCCATGACATTAGAAATGCATTTTATTAGTACAGTGTCATTTATATATAAAAAAAAGTAGAAGCAGAAATAAAAAGAAATAAAAATAAACTTTTACTTAAACTTCCTCAGCACCTTAAGGGTATGAGGTAACAAAACACGAAAGTTGCCTCAACCCACCATTGTTTACTACGTCCCTTGGAATTATACGTTTTGTCAGGTATTTGACGACCACAGTTCAGGTGCAGTTAGTGTCTTACATTTGCAGTAACCTGTCTTTAATCAGCTGATGTGGTGCCAGACCCGGGACATCTAGCCAAGCCTGCCATAATGAATAGAACTTACGTGGAACATTTCTTTGTTGGTAAGTTAGTTTCTCCCTGATTAGTAATTTGTTGACCTGATCCACCCATTGTTTTCTAGTGGGCACTCTGGGATTGATCCATAGTTGAGCGATTAGTTTACGTGCAACATATAACAGTCGTAGGACCGCCGTATGGGCCGAAGGGGTTAAAGCCTCCTCATCCAGTGCTCCCAATAGACATACTACTGGTTCTCGTGGAATATTGAACATGTAGACCTGTGATATTACATCTAAAACTTCCTTCCAGTAGCGGAAAAGTTTGGGGCATCTCCATATCATGTGGATTAGGCCCCATGGGCACCTTCACATTTCGGACAGAGTGGGGTGTCTCAGATCCCCCATTTGTGCAGCCTGACCGGGGTCCTGTATACCCTGTGCAACAAGTATAGATGCGATAGCTTTTGGGATGCGGAGACCGAGACTAAAGGAGTAGATGATAGGCATAAATTCCATGTTTCCCCATCTATGTTCCCTATATCCTCCTCCCAGCCTTGCCGACAGGGAAGGCCGGAGGGGTCTTGTATGGCACTAAGGAGTATGTTATATGCTCTGGAAATCATTCCCCTCTTATTGTCTTCCAGGAAGATCCCCCGTATCAATGTGTGGTCAGTCAGTTGCAATGGAGTACGTTGCGATTGTGTTTGTATCTCATGGCGTAACTGCAAATATTTGAAAAAGTTGGTACGTGGAATATTAAATTCCGCTTGAATTTCCATAAAGGACTTGAGATTTGGTCCATTATACAGTTGAGACAGGTATCGGATTCCTAACAGTTCCCAGTTTCTAAATCCTTTTAACTTTAGTAGTTCTTTATAATTAGTGTTACGCCAAATTGGTGTGTGGTTTATGAAACCTCTGATCCCCACCATTTTTTTTTGTGTATGCCCACAATGTTTTAAGCATTCTCACTGTAGGGGCCTCAAGATCAAGATGCATGTATCCCGCCTCCAGACACTACAGAGCCGTCACACTCTCATCCTGCATGGCTAACAGTCTGCGGATAGGATCCGCTAGATCTGTCACTCCCCAGCCCCCCAGATGTTGGAGCTGGGGTGCTAGGTAATAGGCCCTAAAGTGAGGAACTGCCAAACCTCCCTCATTTTTTCTATACTGTAATGTCGTTAATTTAATCCTTGCTGTCTTTTTGCTCCAAATCAGTTCCCTGAATTGGGAGTCTATCCTGCCAAACCACTTTCGAGGGATCCATACCGGGAAGTTGTTAAATATATATAATAACTGCGGTGCCCAAACCATTTTTATCAAATTAATTCTTCTTACTACTGAGAGCAGCAGTTTACACCAGGATGTGCATTTTTCACGGAATTTGCGAAGTAGAGGAACTAAGTTGAGGTCTATGTATTGGGATGGGTTTGGGGATATCTGTTTACCTAAGTAATGAAAAGTGGGTACTATTTGTATCATCTCTGCTCCCTGTGGTAATGGTTCAGTTATGGGATCTACCGGCATCAACACCGACTTATTCCAGTTAATGGAAAAGCCTGACAAGTTTCCAAATTCTTTGATGAGGGACATGACGTTCTTTAATGTACCCTGTGTATCTCCCAGGTACAATAGGGTATCGTCTGCATACATTGATACTACGTCTGTGCCTGTAGTTCGTTTGAATCCTATTATGTTTGGATCCCCCTTATCTTTGCTGCCAGAGGTTCCAGGGCCAAGGCAAACAGCAGGGGCGACAAAGGGCACCCCTGCCTAGTGCCCCAAAACAAGGAAAAAGGTTCAGACAGCTCTCCATTAATTCTAATCCTAGCCGATGGTGCAGCATATAACAGTTGAACCCATTTATTAAAGGTTGCCCCCAGCCCCATACATTCGAGCACCTTCCATAGGTAAGGCCACTCGACACTATCGAAGGCCTTAGCTGCGTCTAATGAAAATATTGCTCTATTGGGTTATCTACAGGAAGCTGTAGATTCAAAAAGAGCCTCCTAATATTTTGGGCCGTAGATCTGGTTGGTATGAACCCTGATTGATCCCTATGTACTAGTTTGTGTATAACCTTGGCTAATCTGGTCATCAGTATCCTAGCCAACAACTTAACATCCGCCTTAAGCAAGGAAATAGGTCTGTACGAATCTGGCGATGCTGCATTCTTGTCTGGTTTCAACAATACGATGATAATCGCTTCATTCAAGGCGGAAGATAATTCTTCCTCAGTCAGCTGCGCATCAAGCATATTGATATCTGAGGCCGACAAGCGAGGCAGCTCACATTGTTCTAAAAAATCATCTATCTGTTCCCCTGTGGGTTGTACTTTAGAAGCATAGAGGGAGGCATAAAATGACTTGAAAATTTGTAATATATTTGCGGTCTGGTGTTGAAGAGATCCCTGCTCGTCACAAATGGCCGAAATAAGGGAGGAGGACCTCTGCGCATGCGCCATCACAGCTAGCATGTGCCCAGTTGCCTCTCCCTCCTCAAAGTGACTTTGTTGTAAGAAAAAACATTTGTTTTTGGCCAGTTGTAGCACCAGTTGAGTGGACATGGACTGAGCCCCCAACCACGCTCTCCTTGTATCTTCATTAGGGTCGGCTATAAATCTGTCCTCTGTTTCAGTGACCTTTTCTCTTACCAACGTTTCCCATGCCTTAGTTTCTGTTTTAATGCGGGTTATTATCCTGATAAATTGGCCTCTCATATATGCCTTTGCTGCATCCCATACTATACTTCGCTTGGTACTTCCCAGGTTGTCTTTAAAAAAAAGCCGTAATGAGTCCCGTATGGGGTCCTGTTCCGGGAATAAGGAAAGCCAGAAAGGGTTTAGCTACCACCCTGTCCTTCTTTCCCTGCCAGAAAGTGAGATAGTCACCCAGAATGAGGAGTGATCAGATACATGCCTGTCACTATAATCCGATGCCGTTACCAATGGCAACATCACAGCATTGCTGAGACCCAAGTCTATTCTGGACAATCCCCCATGTGATGCTGAGTAACATGAGAATTTTTTGGTATTTGGGTGGCCGTGTCACCATATGTCTGTCAGTCCAAGCTCCCCAAGTAATCTGGCAAAGGGTGTAAGCCCCCCACCCCCCAACGGTACATGAGTGGGGACTGGGAGTTTGTCCCATTGGTAGGTTAAATAATTGCTGAAGTCTCCCATTGCTAGGAGTGGAGTATCAGGAAATTGGGCCATAAACCCCGCCAGACACCTGAGGACCCTGGCCGAAAACGGCGGTGGTATATATATATAATGCATTATAAACCAAGGATTTTGCACAATAAAAACACATATCTCCCTCCCTATGACCTTCCGTAAGCATTGAAACTCTACATCCTGACGAATCAGAATGCTGACCCCTCTGGAATATGCAGAATAGGTCGAGTGAAATTGGATATTATATATGCGGGGGCTGAAATTGGGTACTGGATCAGGAGGAAAATGGGTTTCCTGTAGGCACTCAACCCCAGCTCCCACAGATCTAAGGTGTCTAAGAACCGCTAATTTCTTTATTGGGTTACTAAGTCCTCAAACATTCCAGGACATAAATTTCAATTTAACCGCCATAAGGAAGTCTATCTATCAATAAGAGTGATAACCACGCATTTACTATGTAATACCCTTCCGGCATTAATGCTAACTTTACATATGGAGATAAAGAAACATCACATACTAAACCAACATTACCATATGTACATGTGGACAAGCAGAAGGGGACCTTAATGTTTCTGATGAAATTGGTCCGTTGTGAGCTTGCTGGTGGGCTAAAGCAACAACTGGTGAGATAACATAAGTCTCGTAAGAAACATAGATAAACTGTTGAGGCCATCAGGGCTCCCAGCCATACAGGCCGCTGTACATTTAGTCTCCATAGCTTATCCATGGAAGGGGGAAGGCAGTGGAAACTCCAGTTGAAATAATGGAGGGGGTTTTCACCTCTGCATCTTATGTGGGATGTACCGCATAATTATGTTTCTAGTGTTCTCCTTTTTCTATCCGCCTTGTCCAGGGGCAACGAAACAAAAAAAAGAAATTCAGAATGTCAAATAGACTAAAGGGATCAACATACCCCGAACCTGCGGTCAGTTGGCCATAAATAATAGTCAATGGGAAATGATAATTTCTCAACTGCCATCAGAAAAGTTATTATATGTTCAAACCGGTGCATGACGTTGCGACTTGGCTGCTTTAAGCGCTCGTTCCTCTCGGTCCAGCCATTGTGCTGCCGTGGCTGGACGATCAAAGAAGTGAGTTTCCTCCAGGGCTGCTACCCTGAGGCATGCAGGATATAGCATTGCATATTGTACACTCAGTTCCCGAAGCCTCCTTTTCACATCGATAAATTTAGCACGTTGATTTTGCAGCTCTGCAGAAAAGTCTGGAAACAGAGAAATCTTGGAATTGTCAATAGCTAGACTGGCACTCATGGTTCTAGCCTTAGACAGGATAGCGTCTCTATCTTTGTAGTTAAGTAGCTTGAAAAGAAATGGGCGTGGGTGATTGCCCGGTGGCAGGGGACGCACTGGAACTCTATGCGCCCTTTCTACTGCAAAAAGTGGGGAAAAGGCCTCTTTGCCAAAGGTGTTTATCAGCCATTGCTCAATGAAGGTGACAGGATCCTTGCCCTCGGCCCATTCAGGGATGCCTATAGCTCGCACATTGTTGTGTCTCATGCGATTTTCTAGGTCATCTAAATGTGCTGCATGCTGGGCTGTAAGATGACAATTGTATTGCAGGTCTCCTTGCATGGGGGTTACCTCATCTTCCATTGTGCTTAGTCTACCTTCTATGGCGGATGTACGCTCCCGCAGCTTTTGCATATCATGGCGCACAAACGAAATTTCAGCTTTCACCCCCTTAAGTTCATCAGCCAAAGCAGTAATAGACATATTACAGGATGTCACTGCAGAGAATATGTCCCTTAAAGTGGGTTCTGCCTCTTCTGTTTCAGATTGGCCTCCCACAGCTTCTCCTTGTGCAGATGATGATGACTGAGGATCTTTAGGCAGTTTTCCACCATAGAGAAGTTTCTGTGCTGCCTCTTTATATTCCTCTTTAGATGATCTCTGTGTCCAGGCGCCATCTTGGCTGCATTCCTCCATGAGGCTTCTGGCTTCTTTATTTCTCCTTGTCATGACAGGATTTGTAGATAAAAAGCAGCGGTTTGGGTCGCGATCGTGTCCGGATCGGTTCCGATCTATGGGGGGTCTGAGATGGACCTGTATTATTGTTCTGCAGGATGTTTTATCCAGATTCTCGGCGGAGCAGGAGAAAGATGCGACCATCTACATCTGCCGCTAAGCCACGCCCCATCAGTCAGGGACTTGACCAGAGACGAGAAGTTATGAATAAACTTCCAATAATAGTTGGAAAAGCCAAGAAAACGCTGCAGGATGTAAACCCATGGGTCGAGGCCACTGTAGGACTGCTGAAAGTTTCTCTGGGTCCATCGAAAAACCAGCAGTGGAAATGACATAGCCCTGGAATTTCACCTGTTCACAATGGAATTCGCACTTTTCCAATTTACAATAGAGATTGTTCTCTCGTAGTTTCTGAAGCACACGACAGACATCTGTGTGGTGGCTCTCCAGGGTCTTGGAAAGTATGTGGATATCGTCAATATAAACCAGTACACATAACTGCAACAAATCTGCCGGAGCGTTACAAAGGCCAAAAGGCATTACGAGATACTCATAATGACCTGATCTGGTATTAAACGCAGTTCTCCACTCCTCGCCCTCCTTAATCCTGACGAGATTGTATGCCCCTCTCAAATCAAGCTTTGTGAAAACTGTTGCTCCCTTGCGGCGGTCAAATAACTCCATAATCAATGGAATGGGATAGGCATTCTTAATCGTGAAACAATTGAGACCCCTATAATTAATACAAGGTCTCAGTTCACCACTCTTCTTCTTCACAAAAAAGAAACCAGCACCAGCAGGAGACGAGGATTTGCGGATGAAACCACGAGAAAGTGCATCTGCAACATACTCCTCCATGGCCTTATCCTCCAAGACTGACAAAGGGTAAACCTGGCCATGAGGGGGTATGGCATCAGGTTGAAGGTCAATTGTGCAATCATACGACTGATGTGGAGACAAAGTACCGGCTTGACCTTTGTCAAAGACATTGCTAAAATTGTGGTACTCCTCCGGCAGGGAGGAGAGGTGCACAGGATCTTGGCTACCTTCTGGAAGCATCTCTCACTGCACTGTGGCGACCAGGACAGAACCTCAGCATGGAGCCAATCAAAAGAAGGGTTGTGCCTTCAAGGATGACCAATAACCAGCAGAAACTTAGGTTGAGGAAATAACTTGGAATTGTATTATCTCATGGTGAAGGGCCCCTGCGGCCATGGACAATGGAACAGTCTCATGAGTCACATGGGCAGGCTGTAGAGGTCTCCCATCAAGAGCCTCAATGGCAAGTGGAGTGTCATGCAGCTGCAGCAGAATCGAGTGCTTTGATACAAAGGCAGCATCAATTAACAGGCCTGCAGCCCCAGAGTTGATTAGAGCCTGTATCTCAATGGATAACTCAGCCCAAGACAGGATAACTGAAACCAGGGGCTTATCTTTCTGGGAAACTGGAGATGAAACAACGCCACCTAAGTTCTGTCCATGACAGGACCTCAAGGTTCGTAGCGTTCCCTGGACGGGTAGGACAAGACTTCAAAAAGTGACCAGCCTGGCCACAATAAAGGCACAATCTTTACCTCCTTCCTCCTAAGGGCTCTCTCATCCGCAGAGAGACTCGTGAAGCCCAAGTGCATGGGTTCATCTTCACAGACCGACTCTGTACCTGGAGGCATGGGAGGTGAGGGAGGCAAGGGTGGGACCGCAAAGCTCGGAGGCTTGCACCAGCGCTCCTTAAAAGAGAGTCTTTCTCTGAGTCTGGAGTCAATGAGGATTGCAAACCTCTCCAGCTCAGTGGGTATATCTCGGGCTGCTATCTCATCTTTGATGTTATCCGAGAGACCATGAGAGAAGGCAGCCACGAGGGCCTCATTGTTCTAAGCAACCTCTGCTGCCAGAGTACGGAATTCAATGGCGTAATCGACAACAGTTCTCGTACTCTCGTAGCAGAAACTGAGCGTGCGGGAACGTCAAATACCCTTTTGAAGGAAGCCACAAATTCTGGGTAACTCAGGACCACAGGTTTTTGCGTCTCCCATAGAGGGTTTGCCCAGGCCAAGGCTCTCTCAGAAAGCAAAGATATCACAAAACCTACTTTGCTTCTGTCCGTGGGAAATGCCTGGGGCAGCATCTCAAAGTATATCTCAACCTGGTTGAGAAACCCTCTGCATTGAACTGGATCACCCCCAAATCGCTGGGGAAGCGGACCGGAACCAGACATGCCTCTTATAGAGGTAATACTCGAGGTGGGTGCCTGCATGGAGACTGAAGCAGCAGCAGGGATGGTCTGCAACACAGGTTGTACCAGAGCAGCCATAGTGGAAGATTCCAGGTTAGCCGTGCGACTCAGGAGAGTTTGTAATACCAAGGCAAACTGATCCATGCGGTGATCCTGGCCATCCAATCTGGAAAAAATATTACCAACAAGTGGACTGACTGCATCTTCTGAATGCATGGCCTTCGCCTACTGTCAGAAACCATGAATCAGACTGAGACAGAAGTACAGTTTAATAATAATAAAAGGGTAAACAGAGTAAGCGTAGTCAATATATAGCCAGAGTTCAGTAACCAGATCGGGTAGTCAGCTAATGCCAATGTCAGAGAGCCAGAGATCAACATAGTAGTACAGCAAGCAGGTTCAGGAGCCAGAAGGGACGTCAGCTGAGCAAGTCTTCAAAAGGAATGCAGGAGAAAGTCTCAGAGATGTGACCAAAGGCTTAGACTTGAGGATTCCTTTACACAAGTACCGCTTTCTCACTTACCCTGGATTGACTTCAAATCAATCCCTAAGGCAAATCTTACACACCCTCTTACAGGCGCCACGCTTCTTACTTTCAAAACAGCATGTAACACTCTGGAGCTGAGCCCCTCACCTAGTCCAATGACCCCTCTAGACCAAAACCCTGACTTCCCTCCTGGCTTCTCGGAGGGTAACGTGTCTCACCCATACTCCGAATCGCCACTTAGAGCACATCAAAAGTTTCAAAACAATGATATCGTCACATACGCCACCCTATCCTCTCGAGTCCTGGAACAAAACATTCTCTTCTACAAATTTTTCCAAATTAGACACTTCTTTAACAACACCAAACCTCTTACACAATGGTTTAGAGACTATACCCCTTTTGAAGGACTCTGTGCTTGCACAAAACCACAGAGACGCCTAATCTTATCGGTATACGCCCTCCTGTTCGACAGAAATTATCCTAAAACCAACCCGATCAGCCCAAAATGGGAAAGGGAACTTACCTTAGACCTATCCAAAGACGAATGGGAACATGTTTATGACCACATTCATAAGGGATCAATTAACATCTCAGACCAAGAAAATGGCTATAAAATCTATTTGCGTTGATACTGCACACCTTAAAGAATTCACACATACCACCCTAGTATCTCCCCGCTATGCTGGAGATGCAACTTGACTTTGGGCACACTACTCCCACATCTGGTGGGATTGCCCACACCTACGATCATTCTGGAAGAAAGTCCATGACACAGTTGTCCAAATCGCTACTTATACCCCAGGCTTTTCGCCGGCCAATACATGCTTCATCACACATCTATACCACACTCGGCGTATAAGAAATCCCTCACACTCCACCTCATTAATTCCGCAAAACAATGTATACCTGTCCTGTGGAGAAGTACCACTCCTCCCAAAATTACTGACTGGCTGCAACGTGTGGAATGCATAGCAGACATGGAAAACCTAATACATCAAGCTAGTGAAAATCCAACTAAATATCGGAAAACATGGGCCTGCTGGCTACACTTCTGAGATTCCTCGGATTTTCAGGAGCTACAACGCAACGCATAACTTAATAAAGTAGTGGAAACAAACAGTTATTCCATACTTAAGTTTACATTTTCCACTTATGCTGAATCTCCACCCCCCCCGCCCCTACCCTTTTTTTCTACTTCCCTAATTTCACGTGTTACCCCCCCATGCATTATAAAGAAACTATCTACCATAAGGTGTTATGTAAAAATACTCTTTACAAAGACCCAATATCGAAGGCATACTACACAAAACCCTCATGCCTGAGGTGTGGGCCAGTTAAGCCCATGAGTAAACCATTACTATAGACTTGAGTCATAACAACTACAACCGCCCCCCCAACATAGTATGATCCCGTTTGGGGTGTTAGGGATATGGGAAGGCCGCTTTGGTTTACCAGACACTCTTGTGCAAGCCCTCCAAGGATTACCCTCCTAAACCTTACGGCAGTGATATTTGTGTTCACACTCACCTATACATGCCACAAACAATACGAGTATAGACTGTATTTCAAGTGTACATATGTGCTGTATATGACACGTGATCTTTACTGATGTCTCTACAATCGATTGTAAGACTATCTATACCTGATGTAATGATTACAGATCTGTTGTTCTCAGGGCTTTTTTCTCGGAGAATAGATACAGGAACTCCCCCCATCTGAGTCACCCCTTGTCTCTGCCCCTATCCACCTCTGACTACCGTCCCTTGATTCCACCCCCTACCCACCTACCAGTACTGCCCCTTTTAGAGAATACAGAACCAAGTATCATTTTATGGTGCTAAATCATTTGTATGGAACATGTTAATGATGAAAAGAAAAGCAGTAAAATAGATCCTCTGCAGCCAGGAATAGAATCCCAGCAATAGATCCCCACACAACAACGGACTACACCCCAACAACAATAGATTCCTTGCAGCAACAGTAAACCACCCACAACAAATATCACACCCAGTAACAAAATATCCACCCAAGCAACATTAGACCCCCCAGCAGCAACAACAGATCTCCCAGCAGCCAGCATCAATAGATCCTCCAGCAGCCAGTAAAAATAGACCTCTCCCTCAACAGTAGATCCCTTCCAGCAACACAAGACCCCCCAGCAACAATAGATTCCCCATCAGCAACAATAGACCCTCACACAAAATCACATCCCCACCAGCGACAATGGATCCCCCAGCAGCCAACAAGCAGCCAACATCAATAGACCCTCCAGCACACCCCATGCTAGCACACACATTCAGTGCTGGAGGTGCCGGAACTGCATTCCCCCGCGTTCCCGCTGAAAAAAAGCCCTGGTTGTTCCTGTTTGTATAACTTGAAACTTTAATAAACTTTTTGAAAGGAAAAAAAAAAGACTTATCAAGTTATTCAAGGGTCAATATTATGTATATAAGTTTATTGTAGGCGAAATATAGAATAAATATTCCCTCTATTGCAGGATAATATATTCATCCCACTGCTGAGCTGGGGCATAGTTACAGCATTATTAGTAGATAATTCTATCTAAACATAATGGAAGTTACCAGAGAAAAGGTAATGCGAGTAAAGGAGGGGGAAGAAAGCATAGAGAAAGGCAAGAAAATATAGAAAGTCGAATGAAGAGAAGATGAATAGGAAGGCAGAGCTACTCCCAATAGTATAATGGTATGAATGTATGTTTGAGTATACATTCATATCATTTCAATATACTGCAGTAAAAGTGCACTAACGCACTTCAATATACTGCCGTACCAGCATTCTCCCCTCTCATGTTACTACCTTCCTCGACCTCTGAACCAACATCAGAATTAAGTAATGCCCGTGCATCGTCAAGGAGCATGTGGCTGATGCTGTATTCAAATAACTCAGCTGACTCCTCCATGCATTATGCTGGGGCTATGGCAGGAGTAGCTATGGGCACAGGGCCATGGAAATTACTGCCTTTCCTTGCTGGCCTCCCAGACATGATGATGGGGACTTTTTACCGAAATGTAATAGAGAAGGGGAAATGTGTACTTGGATGGACTTTAACCACTTAAAGGCCAGCCGCCACAGTTGTGCTGCGAAAGGTTGGCTCTCCTGGGCAAATCTCCGTCATTGTACGTCGGCCCCTTTAAGAGCCCTAGGGAGCGCGCGGCCACGTCAGAGCCCATGAGCGTGGCCTGTGGCCACGATGTCCACTGGCCACTAGGGATGAGCTTGATGTTTGAGTTGAACATAAATTCGACTAGAACATTGGGTGTTCTCCCTTACACTGAAGAACGAACATTATGGGGCGTTCGTGGCAAATTCGAGCGCAGCAGAATGACCCATAATGCACTGTTAGATCGCAGTGCATTGCTGTATGATGATTGGCCAAAGCATGCACCTGACCTGCATGCTTTGGCCAATCCCACGCCCCACACTATATAAGACTGCCTACACTGTGTAGTGTTGTTGGTTTGGACGGAGAGATAGCATGATTTAGATTAAGCAGGCAGGTTATTCAGTTAGTGGCAGTGTATTTGATATATATATATATATATATATATATATATATATATATATATATATATACAGTATCTCACAAAAGTGAGTACACCCCTCAGATTTGAGTAAATATTTTATTATATCTTTTCATGTGACAACGCTGAAGAGCTTGTATAACAGTGTAAATTTGCTGTCCCCTCAAAATACCTCAACACACAGCCATTAATGTCTAAACCACTGGCAACAAAATTGAGTACACCCCTAAGTGAAAATGTCCAAATTGGGCCCAATTAGCCATTTTGCCTCCCTGGTGTCATGTGACTTGTTAGTGTTACAAGGTCTCAGGTGTGAATTAGGAGCAGGTGTGTTAAATTTAGTTTTATTGCTCTCACTCTCTCATACTGGTCACTGGAAGTTCAACATGGCACCTCATGGCAAAAAACTCTCTGAGGATCTGAAAAAAAAAGAATTGTTGCTCTACATAAAGATGGCCTAGGCTAAAGAAGATTGCAAAGCCCCTGAAACTGAGCTGCAGCACGGTGGCCAAGACCATACAGCAGTTTAACAGGACAGGTTCCACTTAGAACAGGCCTTGCCACGGTCAACCAAAGAAGTTGGGTGCACGTGCTCAGCGTCATATTCAGAGGTTGTCTTTGGGAAATAGACGTATGAATGCTGCCAGCATTGCTGCAGAGGTTAAAGGGGTGGGGGATGGGGGCTCAGTCTGTCAGTACAAGAGAATATGAAAACACTGCGCTCTAATAGCAAAAATAAAATATATGTGAGCCAGCAGCTGCATACATTGTGACAAACAATAACTGGTAACTGGGAAAAACTGTAACTGTATGGTATTTTTAGAAATAAAAATCCCTGGTTTACCTGCACTATGCAGAAGCTTTTTATTTTTTATTTGCATATTACCCCGATGCAAGAAACTGCCTTCCAGTAGCCCTACTTCCATCACGGGGTCTGGATCAAATCTGTCCCCGGCTTCTCCTTGGAACACATCCTTGAGGTCTATTAGCTGATATCCAGTTGGCGGCCCTTCCTGATGTTTCTTCACCCCACCAGAGAAGTCGAGAAGTGAGACAGAGGTTCCACCGTTTCGGATATAGCTTTCCAGCCTAGGTTTGGCTCCATGCACCATTGACTCCATGTCATATGACAGTGGAGTCCACGTCATCTGGTAAGAGTACCCATCTTATCTTACTTCCTGATGTTTTCATTCTGATGCCCCATATCGAGATGTTGGTTTACAGCTACAGAAGTTCTGTACCCCGTTGTTGACTCACAGTCACAGATCCACACCGTGCACCATTGACTTTATTTTCTAGTCTCACATCATTTTTTGGTCCATACCAGTTCCTCTTATTAATTTGAGTTTGGAATCATCCATTTACCATATGTGGACACTTTATACTGTGTTTGTTCATTTCATTTCACTTATGGTTTTTGCACATATGCTTTACTGTTCAGTACAGCATTTCTTACTTAATTGTTTCACTACACCATAACTTCCTAATATTTCTCAGTCTGTCAGTACTCAGACCATACGCCGCACACTGCATCAAATTGGTCTGCATGGCTGTTGCCTCGAAGGAAGTCTCTTCTAAAGATAATATACAACAAAGCCTGCATACAGTTTGCTGAAGAAAAGCAGACTAAGGACATGGATTACTGGAACCATGTCCTGTGGTTTGATGAGACCAAGATAAACTTATTTGGTTCAGATGGTGTCAAGCGTGTGTGGTGGCAACCAGGTGAGGAGTACAAAGACAAGTGTGTCTTGCCTACAGTCAAGCATGATGGTGGGAGTGTCATGGTCTGCAGGCTGCATAAGTGCTGCCGCCACTGGGGAGCTACAGTTCATTGAGGGAACCATGAATGCCAACATGTACTGTGACATACTGAAGCAGAGTGTGATCCGCTCCCTTAGGAGTCTGGCCCACGGGGCAGTATTCCAACATTATAACGACCCCAAACACACCTCCAAGATGACCACTGCCTTACTGAAGAAGCTGAGGGTAAAGGTGATGGACTGGCCAAGCATGTCTGGAGACCTAAACCCTATTGAGCATTAGGGATGAGCTTCGAGTTTGAGTCAAGCTCATGTTCGACTCGAACATCGGCTGTTCGCCAGTTTGCCGAACAGAGAACAATTTGGGGTGTTCGCGGCAAATTCAAAAGCCGTGGAACACCCCTTAAAAGTCTATGGGAGAAATCAAAAGTGCTAATTTTAAAGGCTTATATGCATGGTTTGTCATAAAAGGTGTTTGGGGACCTGGGTCCTGCCCCAGGGGACATGGATCAATGAAAAAAAAAGTTTTAAAAACGGCCGTTTTTTCAGGAGCAGTGATTTTAATAATGCTTAAAGTGAAACAATAAAAGTGTAATATTCCTTTAAATTTCGTACCTGGGGGGAGTCTATAGTATGCCTGTAAAGGAGCGCATGTTTCCCGTGTTTAGAACAGTCTGACAGCAAAATGACATTTCAAAGGAAAAAAAGTCAATTTAAAACTACTTGTGGCTATTAATGAATTGCCGGTCCGACAATACACATAAAAGTTCATTGATAAAAATGGCATGGGAATTCCCCACAGGGGAACCCTGAACCAAAATGTAAAAAAAAAATGGCATGGGGGGTCCCCCTAAATTCCATACCAGGCCCTTCAGGTCTGGTATGGATATTAAGGGGAACCCCAGCCAAAATTTAAAAAAAAATGGCGTGGGGGTCCCCCTCAAAACCTATACCAGACCCTTCATCAACATGGGGACAAGGTGCTTTGGAGGCTACCCCAAAGCACCCTCCCAATGTTGAGGGCATGTGGCCTGGTATGGTTCATGAGGGGGGCCGCTCTCTCTTCCCCCCTCTTTTCCTGTGGCCTGCCAGGTTGCGTGCTCGGATAAGGGTCTGGTATGGATTTTTGGGGGGACCCCACGCTATTTTTTTTAAACTTTGGCATGGGATTTTTTGCTCCGGTGTTATCATGTTCTCGTCCGGCATCTTCCTCCGCGGCATCTTCTTCCCTTCTTCGTGCTCAGGCCGCTCCGCATTCCATGATAGGAGGCGCCCGCTGTGTGACGCTTCTCGTCTTCTGACGGTTCTTAAATAATGGAGGGCGGGGCCACCCGGTGACCCCGCCCCCTCTGACGCACGGGGACTTCCCCAAATCTTTCCCCATGATGTCAGAGGGGGCGGACAGGGAAGTCCCCGTGCATCAGAGGGGGGTGGGGTCACCGGGTGGCCCAGCCCTCCATTATTTAAGAACCGTCAGAAGACAAGACGTGTCACACAGCGGGAGCCTCCCATCATGGATGCAGAGCAGCCCAAGCATGAAGAAGGGAAGAAGACGCCACAGAGGAAGATGCCGGACAAGAACACCGGAGCAAAAAGCAGAGGATTGGAGGAAGAAAAAGAAGAAGATGGAGGAGGAAACCAAAGGAAGATAGAAGATAGAAGAAAGAAGATAGAAGATAGAAGAAAGAAGAAGCATTTAAATAAAGGAATTGTCAAAAACTGTCTCTTGTCATTTTAAAAATTTTTGACACTTTTTTGTGAAATGGTAGGCCGTTACCATTTCACACGGGGGGGCGGGATCTGGTGGCCCCCTTGTTAAAGGCGGCTTCCAGATTCTGATAAGCCCCCGCCCGCAGACCCCCACAACCACCGGGCAAGGGTTGTGGGGATGAGGCCCTTGTCCCCATCAACATGGGCACAAGGTGCTTTGGGGGGCTATCCCAAAGCACCCTCCCAATGTTGAGGGCATGTGGCCTGGTACGGTTCAGGAGGGGTGGGGGCACTCTCTCGTCCCCCTCTTTTCCTGCGGCCTGCCAGGTTGCGTGCTTGGATAAGGGTCTGGTATGTATTTTTGGGGGACTCCACGCCATTTTTTAAAAAAATTTTGGCACAGGGTTTCCCGTTAAAATTCATACCAGTATATATTTTGAGGGGGACCCCCACGCCATTTTTTGTTTACATTTTGGCCAGGGTTCCCCTTAATATCTATACCAGACCTGAAAATCCTTGTATGGAATTTAGGGGGACCCCCAAGCCATTTTTTTTTAAATTTTGGTTCAGGTTCCCCTGTGGGGAATTCCCATGCCGTTTGCCGTTTTTATCAATGAACTTTTATGTGTATTGTCGGACCGGCAATTCATTAATAGCCGTGAGTAGTTTTAAATGACTTTTTTTCCTCTGAAATGTCATTTTGCTATCAGACTGTTCTAAACACAGGAAACATGCGCCCCTTTACAGGCATACTATAGACACCCCCCAAGGTACGAAATGTAAAGGAATATTACACTTTTATTGTTTCACTTTAAGCATTATTAAAATCACTGCTTCCGAAAAAACGTCTGTTTTTAAAACTTTTTTTGCATTAATCCATGTCCCCTGGGGCAGGACCCAGGTCCCCAAACACTTTTTATGACAATAACTTGCATATAAGCCTTTAAAATTAGCACTTTTAATTATTCATGTTCGTGACCCTTAGACTTTAACGGTGTTCGCGTGTTCGAACAAATTTTTTGCCTGTTCGCATGTTCTGGTGCTAGCCGAACAGGGGGGTGTTTGGCTCATCCATATTGAGCATCTGTGGGGCATCCTCAAACGGAAGGTGGAGGAGTGCAAGTTCTCTAACATCCACCAGCTCAGTGATGTCATCGTGGAGGAGTGGAAGAGGACTCTAGTGGCAACCTGTGAAGCTCTGGTGAACTCCATGCCCAAGAGGGTTGAGGCAATGCTGGAAAATAATGGTGGATACACAAAATATTGACACTTTGGGCCCAATTTGGACATTTTCACTTAGGGGTGTACTCAATTTTGTTGCCAGCGGTGTAGACATTAATGGCTGTGTGTTGAGTTGATTTGAGGGGACAGAAAGCTGTACACTCACTACTTTACTTTTCTTCAGTGTTGACACATGAAAACTTAAATAAAATATTTAAATATTTACAAAATTTACAAAAATGTGAGGGGTGTACTCACTTTGTGAGATACTGTATATATATATGCAT